>NC_079334.1:2232254-5213620 GCF_029582105.1 Oenanthe melanoleuca
GCAGTGCCCTGGGAGGCCCCAGGCAGCTATGAACCCTGTAAACAGTTTTAGTGGAGGTTTGCATCTCAGAGAATATGACACAAAATCTCACATTTGCTTAATCATGTTAAAACTTGCAATCCAAAGAAACCAGTAGGTAAATTAAAACTACTGTTCCATGTGTTTTTAACTTGTTCTAAGGTCAAATTAAATTAAGTGAAAACACAGTTCTGATGTTTGAAGATATGAACCCATAATAGCATTGCCCTTCACTTGTGTTGCAAAAGTAATTTTCTTAATATGATAAAGCATAAAGTATTCTCGTTTGCTTGTTGCTGTTGTTACATCAGATTTCCCTGCTTAGTTGCCTATAAAGCTTGGTAAATTTAGCAATAGTCTCATTATGTGCAATCATGTAATTCAGTTCATCATGTGGAAGCTGCTATTTGAAGCTGTTTGATGTGCCTAATTTCAGCTGCACTTTTAAACCAGGTATTCTGGAAGTGTGGCCTAGGAATCACTGAGGTCTGAGAGATCCTGGCTTATCTGAAGTTCAGATTTCCAGGGGCCTCAGGGCTGCAGCTCTTGTAGCATCCACTGCACAGCTTGATTCAGTGCATTAAAATATGGCAAGCACCATAGCGCACCAAAGCTGGGGCTGTTTCTGGATGATGTGTTGAACCATAAAGAGCAAACTGGGAACCACTGCCAAAGCCATACCAAGAAAACACTTACCCTCTTTAAAAAAGGCATGGTGTGCAATGGGCAGTAATAACACTCTGAAGTTTGATTTCTGTTGTTAAAGGCAAAACAAATTTCCTGTGTACATTAATATAAAATCATGCCTGCATCTACATTAACACTTAGCTCAGAGCAGGAGTGCATGTTGTGTTTTGTTTCAGGGTTTTTTTTGTTTGTTTGGGGTTTTTCTAGGCAAGGTTTCCAGTTGCTCCTACTTGCTGCAAGTTAGTTCATGATGCAGAGCAATCTTAGCTAGCACAGATGGGATTCCTTTCAGATTAAACAGATGATGCTCTCTGGGAGCACTTCATGTGTTCCAGCCACTAATTGGTTTTGAGACTATGGAAGCAGGCTGGAGCTCTCCAGAAGTAACCCCACCACAAACACGTGTAGTGCAAATATCAGGTCCATTGTACCAGCTGCTTCACTCCTCTTTGTCCTGTTACTACAGAAAGCTTTGAAAGGATCATCAAAGCACTGAAGGAACAAATAATTTTTGCAGTGAAAACAATTTTGTGTGTTTTCCACTTGCATTAAGGATTTTTGCATTATGTCAAATGTTCACTCAATACATTCATATTATCTCATAGGAACATGAAATAAGGTCCTCTTCATGAATTATTGTGAGGAGACACTTGAACTGCCTAAAGCCTTTTTTCATTCCTACCAAACCATCATTTTAAGTAAATGACTTCTTATTATTCTCTGTTTAAACGTGTCATAGGTTCATAGTGTCATAATTCATTGCTGATTTGACACCTGCATTTTCTGTTTTGAATGTGACAGGAAGATCCAATGTACTGGAACAGGAAAAATTTCATTAAACAGGTCTATTTCAATGTTGGCTTTGTCTCATGAATTACAATATCCTGTTGATGAGAAGTGTGATATTTTATTATTGATGCTGCAGCAATCCAAAAATGTTTTGAACAGCCAAGGAGAGGAAAATCTGTCAGGTGTATTCTTACAATAATCACCAGTTCTGGAGGATTAAACTCCAAGAGAGTGTGTGCTCAAATAAATTGAAGAACAGTTTTTAAATTGCTTCTAGTTCTATAAAGTTATATAAAGTTATATGTATCTTCACTGAGTATTCTAACTGTAAACTAAAGCTTCTTGATCTTCTGGGTGAGATGTTTTTGTGATGAATTCTGCACCATAACTAAGGTTAGATACAATCCTGTGGTTTTGACTTCTGTACCAGAGCTTTGTTAGCAGCTTTGGAGTGCAAGGTGCTATATTGAGTATCACTTAATTTAAGGGAAATAATAAGATCTTACATATGAATTGAGACATAGAGATATCTTAGGCTCATTTCCTTTTTTTTTTTTTTTAATATTTGTTTTATAAAATGTTATCAAACCTAAATCACTAAAATCAATATTGCTATAATTTTACAGTGGCCTTAAACTTCCAGACACGGGGATTACCAATGGAACTGCAGGATGGAAAATTCCTGGACAATGGTGCTTGTGGCTATGTGCTGAAACCTGAATTCCTGAGGGATTGCAATACCTCATTTACACCCCGAAATGTGGGAGGATACAGCAAACCAATGTCTCTGTCAATAAAGGTAAGACTACTGAAGTGTTGCTTTGCTCCATCAAAATGAGAAAACAAATGCTCTGTAGTTCAGATGCAATTGTTATCTATTTTTTTTTTATTTCTTTCCATTTTATTCCCATTCTTGTTTGTTGGGAACTAATGTTTTCAGCAAGATGGTAAAACTCTCATATAGTATCAACTGTTGCTTGGGTGCTTTCCCATCTGTAGTTCATTTATATTTGCTAAAAATCTGTAGGGGTTCAGAGCCTCTAAGAGTCTGTAAATACATGATTTTTCATGATGCTGTATAGAGAAATAGAAGTAATGTAGCTGACAAAGGGACCAGCCAATTCTGCTTGTGGAAACTGAACTGAAAACACAGAAATCAGTTGTGCACTTTGGATGTTATTTCTTTCAATATCAACAACACCACGTGTATTATTATAATGGTAATTGAAAAATGGAAATGTTTAAACATAAGATAAGAAGCTTTATGCTTCTTTTGTCTCATTAAGTTCCTTGCATACATAAAAGACTGTTTATAATCCTAAAATGGTATAAATAAGTGTGAAAGGAGGGATGAATTGATAAGTCTTTGAATTATTTCAACTTCTCTCAAATTATAATGTGATTTACTTCCCAAAAATACTAGAAATGCATGTCATTTACAAATAAATGGTTAGAAAAGCCCTTTTTGAGGTCAAGTAGATTTGTTATAATTGTTCAATAATTGGAAAACTCATTTTCCCAATGAAAAAGTAGTATTTCTGATTACACAGAATACCACTTGCATAAATGCTATTTAATTAGCATATAATTAGTTGTAATTGCTATTTTGCTTCTTTCAGAGCAATAAATAGTGGAGATAAACAATAGTTAGAGACAATTATAAAATGCTTACATAATGCACTCACCTAATCAAGAGCATTTTGGTGTCCTGACAGTGAGCATACCAATTGTGAGCAGACATTGCTGGATGAGTTCAGGCAGCCAGGAAAATACATTACTTATTTTAGCCTTAATTTGTATGAAGCTGGAATTAGGATGAGGAGAAACCCCAAATTGTAATGCAGGAGACAGATAAAATCATTGTAAATGCAAAGGAATGTCTGAGTTGGGAGGAGCTGGAGAAGAGAAAGGCAGTGTTTGAGACTGGGACTTTAGGCTGAGACTAGGCTGGGTAGTGCAGCTGCAGAGAAGCAATGGCACCCACTGGCTGAGGGACTGAAGGGCACAGAGACCCCCACCTGTAGCCAGCTGCAAAAACCAGGAAATGCTGGCTGAAGACAAGAGGAACTGGGAGCAGCAGTCAAAGGAAAAGCAGCTTCTGCTGAAAAAGTTACTGACCAGATGAATGGAGAAATGATTTAACAGAAAGCAATGATAGAAAACATCGGGGGTAAATCTCTCAGAATGAATGAATGAAGAACAGAAAAATCACACAGGGCCTGAATTTGCTGAATTCATTATCCTTAACCTGATGTGCCACAATTCCCATCAACAAGAGGCATAGAGCCCTTGAAGCAGAAACAGAGATATTCAAGGTGCTTCATAAAGAGTCTTCTCAGCCTAACAATTTCTACATCTCTGTATGTCTGCTACACCTTGGATCTCAAAAATTGATTGGACTTATGGATTTGGGTCATGGTGTGCTTAAAGGAACTCCCACTTTTGCCACCCGGGGGGAAATTAGACCAATGGATCCCACAGGGCTGGGCAGTGGCATTCAGGACATGCAAGGCATGTCCCAGGTTCTGGGTGGGCAGCCCAGCAGTGATTGCAAAGCTTTCTGCTGAAGGCAGGAGCTGTTCCCGAGGGACAAAGGGCATCAGTGTTTGCCAAGCCACTACTCTTCAATATCTCACTCTAGAACTTCTCTTGGAGCAAGGTGTTACAGAAAACACCTAAGCAAACATGGAATTTGTGGGTTTCAATGTTTGGGTGGTTGACAGGGAACAAGAATCTGTTATGATGCTTAGTCCTAAGCCCAGGCTCAGGAGTCATTTCTGTCACCTGTGCTTTCAGGCTTTGGTATCCCTCTCAATACATTTCATACACTGATTTCTAAAAAGCTGATTACTGCACAGATGTTTACTCTTTCCTAGGTGTCCTGAAATGTAATAAAAAGCAGACAAAGTTGTGACTTTATAAATCCTTTCTTAGGCTGGGTGCCAGATTACAGGGCAGTCTGAGACAAAATTCCCAGGTAGCTAACTAAATTAAGGAGAAAACCATCGGGAAGCTCCTAAATGAAGAGTTTTGTGCTCCTGTGCAAGGGATGAGGCACAGGTGGGCAGCCTGCTACATACTGTAGCACAGTGCTGATGTCACAGTGGGTGACATGGGAATTCATGAGCTTGGTAGTAGAAAATGTAAAAAGCACTGTAGACTGATTCTTCCAACATTATTATTTTGCATGATAACAAAATAACATTTTTATGTGAAGGTATTGAATAAAAAAACTGAAAAATATTGTTTAAAGTACGATATCAGTTACATATATATATATATATATATATATATATAAAATGGGTATGAAACACTGGCACAGGCAGCTCAGAAAAGCTATATGTGTCCCATCCCTATAACCATTCAAGCTCAGTTTGGACTTTTTTTTAATAAAAAAATTAAATTAGATGGGAAGCACCATATTCTTGATTGCACTGTGTTTAATATGTGTTTAATACACAGTTTATGTCTGGTATATACTTAAAGTAATTTCTTATGGAAGTTGTTTCTATTCTGGCTACTAAATGGCTGTGGTGAACAGGTCATTCTTACAGTAATTTCAATACAATTTGAATTTTCCAGCTGATCAGTGGCCATCAGTTACCACCCAGCAGTTTGTCAAAGACCAACAAAGCTGACCCCATGGTGCAGATAGAAATCTATGGTGTGCCAGAGGATCAAACAAGAAAGAAATCCAGTGTTGTAAGAAGCAATGGTGAGCAACAGTCTGAGTCTCCTGACTGTGAACAAAGCATGACAACAATTTAAAAGGAATCACCAACTTTGCATCCCAAGGAGAAAATGCAAGAATTTCTCTCTAGACTAGAGAGAAATTGGCACAAAAATTGGCACAAAATCTGTGGCAAAAGTTCATGCTGTTCTCCACTTTTCTAGGCTGGTAGATTATGGAAGCACAAACTCCTCCTTGGGAGCACTCTCCCTTCCCAAAGGAAGATGGAATTTGTTCTGCACACTGCTGTGGGCTCAGCCCTACAGAGCTGCTTGCCTGCCCTCCCTAGTTGGATGGGAAGAGGGCTGGAAGAGCCAAAATGAGAAAACCCTTGGGTTGAGAAGAAGACAGTTTAATAAGCAAAACAAAATCTGCACAGGCAAGGAAAGCAAAAGGAATTCATCCACCACTTCCCCTGGGCAGGCAGGGGTAGAGCCATTCCCAGGGAAACAAGGCTCTGTTATGGAGCTTTGTGGTCACTTGGGAAGAGAGACTGTAACTCTGAACGCCCTCCCTTCCTCCTTTGCCCAGCTGAGAGCATGACACCACTGCTAAGGAGCATCCCTTTGCTCAGCTGTCCCACTTGTGTCCCCTCCTGGCTGCCCCCAGCCCCTCACTGGGGTGAGTGAGGAAGACAGAAATCTCGACACTGTGTAAGCCCTGCTCAGCAACACCCCAACACTGGTGTGTAGTCAGCACTGTTTGGGTCAAAACTACAAAATGCAGCACCACAGGGGTTCATATGAAGATAATTAATCCTATCCCAGCCTAAACCAATACACAAATTGGTAAATTTAGACTTTTTTATCTTGAGCAGTTGCTGTAACTTCGTCACTTGTCTCATTTGAAGTCTCTAGTAGGAGTAATCCCTTAATTGCTTGACAGGTGAAGTGTGTACTCTTTGTAGCTGTCTTTGAGCACTCCCTTATCTTTCTAATATAGATCTTGATGTCTCAGACTAAAAGTTCTGTGTGATCTCCCTTTTTCTGTACCTCAGTCTTCTTCCTTTTTCTTTATTTTAGATGGCTTCTGTTGTAAATCATCCCCTGAAATTCTTTTCTCTGTATGAACATTGCTAAAGACGAAGTAACCCCATTCTATTCCATATTCTCTTTTTGTATTTCTAGTCAAGTGCACCTTTTCCTATCTGAATTTATTTATTTCCAACACTGTGAAAGGAGAAACTTTGGCAAAAGGATGAAATTGGTATGGCTATAGGAAAATGTAGGTTGAGCAGAAGCTCTTGCCCTGGCCATCCTTGTGCCATTTTGCTCTCTTAAGGGATAACACCAACTGCCTTAGGCTTTGGCACCACTACAGCCAGTGGGAGTCTCATTATTTATTTAAATAGCCAGAGATATCTAGGAAAAAAGAATGACTCATTACCAGCTCAGACTATTGATAGCAGGTACAATAATTCAGTTATTGAGTAGAAAAAAAAAAAGAAATCATATTTTAATCCTGTTTCCTCTCTCTTTTCAATAGCTTTGTGCCCTAAATGGAATGAAACGTTCAGTTTTACCATCCAAGTTCCAGAGCTGGCAATGATACGCTTCTGTGTGGAGGATGAGATCTCTCTGGTTAACAAGGAATTCCTGGGCCAGTACACCTTACCTGTGATGTGCCTGAATACAGGTAATGCTTCTATGGGAACCTCCTATAACAGCTCAAAAAAATCTGCAATATTCCAGCCTTTTGTTGTTGCTGTAGCATTGAGGGAGTACAGCACCATGCCTGCTTTCTAGAGGACAATTGTGTGACTAAACAAATAAAAGGTACTCTCTGTTTTTTGAAATAATTGTATTCTCTGCATGCAAATCCTTGATGTTGAAATCAAAACAATATTAATGGCAGGGGATTATTCCCACTGCATTCCATTCTAGATGGAAACTGCTCAGGGGCTATTTTAATTCAACAGTTTTGTGCACTTCCTCCTCAGATAAGTTCAAAACCTAACACCAAATTAAAACAAAATAAACCACCAAAACTCCCTCAGGTAACCTATCTGCAACTTTTCAGGTTGGAGAACAATGGATATAAATTAGGCAAAATATTTATGGCAATTTTATTGCTGGAGTTTGTTTTGTAAAGCCAGTAGAGTTCCTGGAACCTTTGTAATGAATAGGCTGCACATAAAGAGCAGACACAGAAGTCAATAGGCCAAGGAGAAAGGCTTATGTAAAATGGTTGTTTACTACACAGGCTTTCCAAAGCTATTTCTGACAAAACAAACAGCTTTTATTAGTGAATAAAGATGGGGAGGCAAAACATTGGAGCTGGCAACAGGCACTGTGCCTTTTTTATTAAGCTTAACAGGATTTTAAATGGCTTTTTTTCCCCCTTGTGTTTGGAAGTCATAAAGCTGTTTGTGATTCTTATTTGAGGTTGAGGAATTATAGAAGAACAAAGAGATTACTCTTAGAACTCAGTTGTTTTTCTACAACATAAATTTTTACACTGATATTCTTTTACTTTCCTTTTATTGTATACTTCTGGATAATGAAAGAAAACTCAACCCACCAACTCAGAATGTCTGAGACAAATTTGGATATCAGGCACTGCTTCTTACAAGTGCTTGTAAAATTATTGATTGAGACTTTTTTGCATGCAAATTTTCAGTGTGGCTTCATGTCTCTATAGGACTAATTTTGGTCACAAATGAAGAATTCGTGTTTTGGAAAAGTGCAGTAGATTTTTGAGGAAATATTTTCAGTAGAGTAATTTGAAATGCTAGGGAATGAGTCTAGGTACAAAAACTATAAATGATGCCAAACAAATTGCCCCAATCCCCACTTAACACAACATTAAAAAGAGTAATTTGCCATCAGGATCCCCAGAGGCCATAAATAAAATGCTTCCAAGAGGTGAAGTGATAAATAATTGCAAAATTTATTGCACTGGTTAACATTGAGACCTGTGAAACCAGGTCTGGAACGATGGTTTTGCTTTAGGCACCCAAGCTCTCTAAACAGTGAAATGGGAAAATAATATTCTTGCAGGGAGAGTTACAACAAGAAGACAAGGAAGAACTGCCTAAAATGCTGAAGGGTGAGCTAGGATTCAGTCTAGGTCTTCAGCACTCCAATTGCTCTGATCTGTACTGCAGGACAGTCCCTCAGTCCCCAGGATTCACATCCCTGAGGTGTCCCTGAGGGCAAGTTCCTTCCAGAAGCTGAGCAGTGCTTACATCTTTTTATTTTCTTTGACAGGCAGCAGGACAAAGTTGTGCCATTTCCTCCCTCCTCTGCATTTTCTTTTGAAAGGATCCAAATCTATATCCACATTCCTTTCCCCAGCAGCAGATTCCCAACTACTTCTAGACTGCACTGGGGAGGAATGCTTGCTGTCCAGCTGTAGAATTTGATTTTCCATGTAGTGATTATATAGCTGTGCTCAGAGGGGCAGAAATTGAGAAAAATTCTCTACCTGGGTGGTTAAAGGCAGATGGGTGGGAGGGATCCTCTGTTACAGTCCTGGTGCCAATGAATCTGCCATGGAGAGAATTACTAATACAGGACAGGAATTCAATTATTGCCTCTGTTATCATGGGATCCATGAGCAGTTATTATTTAATGCAAAATGGAGTAATTTCAATTAAAAAAGAAGTTTTACTTCTCTCAGGACACTTTGTAGAATATTCTGTAGGTAGGGGCTAGAACACAAGTCTTCAGAAATTAATCTTAGTCCTTGAAATGTATCTTTGGATAGGAAATCAACCAAGCCTTCCAAAAACTTTATCCATGCCTTAAAAACTGATCTCAAATGTAAAGTGTCTGAAACCAGCTTTAATATCTGCTGGTCAGAATCTGAGCCTTAAATACCAGGGGAAATTCTGTTAATATGACAGAACAAGGGGAACTGGCCTCAAGCTGTGCCAGGGAAGGTTCAGTTGGACATCAGGGAGAGTTTTGTCACTGGAAGGGCTGTCCAGCATCAGAAAGGGCTGCTCGGGGAGGAGGTGGAATCACCATCCCTGGAGGTGTTCAAGCAACAACTGGATGTGGCACTTAGTGCCAGTCTCTGCTTCACAAGGTGGTGATCAGCCAAAGGCTGGACTTGATGATCTCAGAGGCCTTTTCAAACCTAAACAATTTTATGATTCTGTATAAAAGAAGCAAGAAATTCCAAACCCAGGTGAATGTGGATCCCAAAGACTCCACAGGCATCCAGATGCACCTAAAGAAGGATTTTAAAATCTGCAGTTCAGAACCACAGATACTGATACAAAACAGAGAATTACTTAAATAACTGGAGTTATATATAGACAGAAAGAATACAAAACATGTTTTATGGAAAGTGACATTGTTTATTATTATGAAATAAAGGACATTTAGTCAGATAAAGCAATAGAGGCTGGGGTTTTGAAGAAGAGATTGTTTTGTTTTCCAAGCAGGTAAGTGAATTATGTTTGAACTGGAGAACTATGGCTCCTGCAAATGCTTAAAGCAACCAGATGAACATGTAGTTTCTGGTGGCATGACTTACCTTTGATAAAGTGAATTACTCACATGAAATCAACTTTTGAGATGTCATGGCAGATGATCTTACACTTCAATTTTTTCTGCCTCAGCTGGACAGTGCACAGCTGCTACAAGACCATTCTGTGGCCACTATCACTGCTGCTTCTCATGTTGATTTCATTTGCTATCAGAACAATGTGTGCAGCACATAACCTTGGATGTTACAATGCAAGATTTGCCCATGTTTAAATATCACTGGGATAAAAGTCTTCCATTTGAAAAAAACCCACATCCTGAAAAACACTGACATTTTTCACTGTGTGACTAAAAATACCAGAATTGAATTACTATATAGAGAAGAGGAGAAAAACAGCACAAATAGTGTTTGGGTCCTGTATAATTTCATTGTATTTTAAGGAGCTATTTACAGAATCCTAAATGATGCCTTGTTTGCATAGATGATCATAAAAACACTCCATCATAATATTTGTGGCTGATACACTAATAAAGTATCATCCTCTTTGCAGGTTACCGGAACGTTCCCCTCTCATCCAAAGATGGTGCCAGGATGGAGCCTGCATCACTCTTTGTTCATGTCTGGTACTATTAGTGATGTTCTGCAGAAGGAATTGTCCTGGGGGATTGTCCCCTGCTTCAATAAAGTAACATTTCTGGCTCTGTAACAGCCCCACGGCCTGATTGCCAGAGTGGCACATTCTCAATGATTTATGGAGCCAGAGGACTTTGATGGAAGGGGTATGCTGAATAAAGACTGCTGTCCTTGGCCCTGCTGTTGTTTTTCTCTAGAAGAAGACTGGGTTTGAGAAAAGCTGAGAGCCTTGAAGTGCACAGTGCCTGATGAGAAACACCCACAGGTTCTGAGGGAGCTGCCCTAAGCTGCTGTCCTTCATATCTGAGAATCATGGCAGGCTGCTGAAGTTCCACTGGTTGAAAAAGGGAACAGAGCCCACACCTGCCTTCAAAGCAGCCTCGAGGGAGGTGATTTTACCCTCCTACTCTGCTCTCAGGAGATCCCACCTGGAAAGCTGCACTCAGCTCTGGGGTCCCCAACACAAGAGTGATGTTGGTCTGTTGGAGTGAGTCCATGAAAATGATCAGAGGTGTGGACTCCTTGTGCTGTGAGGAAAGGCTGAGAGAGTTGGAGCTGTTCAGCCTAGAGAGGAAAAGGCTCCAGGGAGACCTTGCTGAACTTCCCAGCAGAAGGGCACCTAGAGATTGGACAAGGCTGGATGGCTTCAGGCTGAAAGAGGGTAAGTTTAATTTGTATTAGGAAGAAATTCTTTACTGAGAGGGTGGTGAGGCCTTGGCACAGGTTTCCAGAGAAGTTTTGTGGACTCCTCATCCCTGGAAATGTTCAAGGCCAGTTAGATGGGGCTCTGATCAATCTACAAAGTGTCTCTGGCCATGGCATGGGGCTGCAATCTTTAAGATCCCTTCCAACCCAGGCCATTCTGTGATTCTATTATTCTCTGATTATTTAGAAACAGTTCATAAATACTGAACATCTTTGGATATTTTTAAATGTCACTTGGAGCTAATATCAAATTTATGATTAATTATTGAGTGAGAATAATAGTCCAATATATATGAGAGATCATGCTAATTTTTAGGATATGAGCATGTGAAATGGACATTTTTACTTGTATTGAACAAAATTTCTTACCATTGTACCTTTCCAAGGGAACAGGAAAAATTATACATACAATGTTCCCTTTAAAATTGCAAACAGTGAGTTATGATTGAGCTATTTCTCTTTAGTGCCCACTGTAATTTTCTTAACTGAAAAAATAGTTTTGAGAAAAAGCAGTAGTTCATAAAATAATAAAAAATCATATGCTAGTATTGGTACCTTTCCTTAGCTTAGTCTTGAACCTCCTGGTGCTAAAGCAAGATAAAAAATTCACAAACTGATTTGTAAAGAGCCGTGTTCCTCAGAGGAGGAGCAGGGAGCTCAGGATGCATCTGACTGGGAACTCAGGAATAGGAAACAGAACTCTGAGGAGAGCTGGAGAATTTTGGGAAAAGCAAGGGCTGTTTATGTGTGAAGACTTATGAGGACAACTTCTTGCCTAACAAAGCTGTCAGTGAGGATCTTGCCCATAAGACAAGTTCCCATCTTCCTGTCAGAGCTGTAGTGTTGTTGATCTTCCACAAGACTTGTTACATAACTAATGGCAGATTTGTTACTCAATTATTATTTTTTAAAAATGGATGTTATATTGACAAGTTTCTTTAATATCAAACAATTTTGCTTAAGTTTGCATGCAATTCTGATAATGCCCTTTTTATTTATTACTATTCAAATGCTGGTTTATTTAATGTTGCTCTAAGAATGAACATCAGGCATGTGGTAAACAAGGGTCAGAAAATGTCATAGGAAATAACACTGTTAGAAATTTGCATTATAGTTTTAATAAGGAAACTGAGACAGTAGACTAAGAGGACTCTAAAATCAATATTGAACTGTAAGGTCAGGTAATTTAATAACTTTGTAAGCTGGTCTCAGTGTGTTTCCTGTGCTTGAATGACAAGGCACTTGATTCATTTCCCAGGAGAGCCTATAGCATAAAATGTTTGGTGTTCTGATCTTTGTAGAGATGATATTCTGTGTGACAGCCAATATCCCTGGCATGTGGGAAATATTTTGCAGTATCTTACAGCTCTGAATAGACTAATAATATTAATATTCAGAGTTCCCCTAACCTCCCCTTACTGAGGAGGAGCTTAGACACCAGTTTGATTGGGGAAAGTATTTTCTGATGAAACCTGGTCAAGTCCATTGGTCAAGTCCAGCTTCTTTAATTTCCTAACTAACACTCCAAGTCCCACTTCAGGAGCTTTGTACAGCTTTGTATTCTGAAGACTGATGTGAACATCCTTGGGGAGAAGAAGGCAATTATCTTCACTTCTGGAATTATTATCTCTCTGTTGACCACTTTTCCACCTGGTAGGACAAATGTCAGATCTGCCCAGTAAATGGTCACTTAAAATTTACAGCAGATCAGATGACAAATCAGCATGTCTCCTGTGCCTTAGGCATGTGCCCCTGGCCCTGGAAAGGTTTCTTTACATGGTCCCTGGGTGTGGGCAAGAGCCTGGCAATAATGCACAGTTCATTGTGCCTGCTCAGATGGCAAATGCTCAAAGATGTGCTTCCTCCAATTAGAGAACACCAGAGCCCATAAGTAGCATCTGTGAACTTAAAGGAACCACTAATGTTCATCATTTAATATGGAAATTATATATTTTATAGCCCTGAGGTCTATTCAATGCATGTGTTGACTTGAACCCCTTAAGCAGCATAGGAGTGCAGTGTGGGAAGACTGCTGAACAAGTATCTGTGGTATCACAGATAAATCCTAGGAGGGTAGGAGGGTAGAACCTTAAATAAATCCCCCACTGAAAGCTCACATTCAATATAACCTCTTTATTCATGAAAATCAGCTTCTCCCTCCTTCTTTCTCCATACAAATAACCAATTATATTTGCCTTGGATGTCAGAATAAGAGAAACAAAGACATATATTATTGAAAAATTAATATCCTGGATTAAATGTTACATTTTATCACAACTTTGAAAGTCCTTTAAAAAGCAAAGTATTGATTGGGTAAGATTTAATGTGAAATTTGCTGGAACCATCAGCAGGGAACTATCCCATGGCTTTCTGGTGAGCCCATCACAGGCAGTGATGATAAATTACACCATTATCAGCATTGTTTCAACACAGTCTGTGGAATTAATGGGCAAAGAATGAGGCCCAACACACTGATGTGTACAGAATTCAGTATTTTTACAGTTTCATATTTAATATTAACAGAACCAAGCCCCTCGTTGCTGTCATCAGAACTTCCTGCACGTTGCTACAAGTCCTGAGCATGTGATTCCTTAAACTCACACTGCCAGGAGTGCATGGCAGGAGGATGGAGCACTGGGAGGACATAAATAACCTTATGGTTAGGAATGGCAGGGAATGTGCTCAGCAGATGAGTGCCTATTCTCAGGGGCAGCTGAGACAAAATGTACCGTGGGAAATGGGACAAAGAAACATTAGTGGGTAAAGAATTGAATCATCCTGGAGAACATTTAAATTACACTGATTCCCAGTGGGTAGCACTTTTCTTCATTTAACTGGACACTGCTCAGGTGGGTGTTAACAGCTCCCACCAACGCTCCTTGGCTTTTCACAAGCTTCAGTACACAGCCTTGGAGCTGTGACTCTCATGTACAATCTGAAATAATATACAGTGAAGCAGAAAAAACATACAATTTGTTAATCTGTTGGACAGGTAAAGCACTTCAATGCAGCATTCAGGATGATGATTAATCCAATTTTGTGATAATTGCTTTAAACTTCTAGTCAGAATAGTAAGCTATTAACCAAATTCACAACTTAGTGAATTTACCTCAGAAATACATTTGACCTTATCTAGTTTATAAAAAGAGATTCTACCTTAGAATCATGAGCTTAGGCTCGTTAGATCTGATTACCATTTTAAAATAAATTTGAAACCTGTCTTGAACAATGCTTGAGAGAAAAAAAAAAACAGTATTCGTAATTTTTCATGTGAAAACTGGAAAATGTTAGACCCAGTTCAGCAAATGGAAGTTACTAAATTTAGATGTTTCTGATACTCCATAAATGCTGTTGATACTTCTCAAAATAAATGGCAGTAGTTTAGTATATCTTAAAAAATTACTGATGCCTATAGATTTAAAATAGCTTTTAAATTACCTTAATACTGTGAGAACACACAGGGACTAAGTATGAAATTATAATGGTGTGTTTTCTGAATCAAAAAAAAACTAACAATCTGGAGCAATAGCCTAACAAGAGTAAGCTGCACTCAGAACAGATCCCATGCTTCAGTCTTTGCATTAATCAGCTGCATGTGGGCTGATAAAATGGGAGGAATGTTCTCAGACAGTGCAGGTGGAAAGGTGAGCTCTCTTAGGAGAAGTTCATTTCACCCAAAATTGTTATGGCTGGTTTTGCTGCTTTAGTTGCAGTGGACAAATGCTTTACATTTGAATCTCTCTGTGCTGCTTAAAAAGCAAACGTGGTGACATTGTCTCCCTTCAGGGAAATGGGAAACTGAGTCTGCCTAAAAGGC
Organism: Oenanthe melanoleuca; assembly: GCF_029582105.1. Lineage (NCBI taxonomy): Eukaryota > Metazoa > Chordata > Aves > Passeriformes > Muscicapidae > Oenanthe > Oenanthe melanoleuca. Next base: position 2,247,071 of record NC_079334.1, read on the forward strand.
ATTTTCCTGCTTGGGTTTCCCATGGAATTGGAATGCAGGCTGCACCTGAGCCCCCTCTGTACTTCCACCTGCAGCTGCAGGAACTTCCCAGGAGCAGGGAACAGACAGGACACCAGGAAACCCTCCCAGAAAGCACCAGCAGACACCAAGAAAGGCCTTACTGGGGGTTAACATTCCCTTTTCCATTTAGAAACCTTTGGAAATAATAGCTTGGCATGTCTGTCATGAAATTTGCCCCTGGCAATCTTTGGTTTTCATGTTTACTGTGCCTATTTTGCCAAATTGTCTGTGAATTGCAAATTCCACAGCTTCTCTTTCCCTCACCAAAATTAAAGGGAGATGAAGAAAATCTGAAAAGCAAGGACAGGCACAGTAAGCATAAAACAATTTAGAAGACATCTGTGATCTGCCAGTGAGGGGATGCTAATGTTACCAAAGAAAGCTGCCTTATTTCTTATATATAATATTAATTAATTAATTATATTAATTCTTATATTATATTATATATATCTTACATATATATAAAAGGTACCAGCTGTTGGTTTAAATAACCAAAAACTACACATATCAGCTGTAAATGCTAAGAAACTGAACTGGAGTAATGATGTGTATAAAACAAATGCCACCTGCCAGAATTTGGGAACAGTTAAACCTGCAATGTGTGTGCAGTGAGAATATCTGCCTGCCTTGCACCCAGGCAGATCAGATGGAGGTGAGTTATACACAGCCATGCAGCAAACCAGTGGCACAGTTTGGGCTGGAATTCAACTATTCCTGGCTCCAAAAAGAGGAACACTGCTGACCTACAGGAGTCTAATGAGGGACAGTTGCTTCTTCCTAGGTAGCCATGGCACAGCTCCTAGCTTTGGTAATTAATTAGTCCAAGGTAGTTTGGATGCATGGTGCTGGAGGGAGTGGCCATGGCTGCTGGTGCAGCTCCCCTCCTCCCCTTCCAGCTCTTAATCATTCTCCTTTATTCTTCCCACCTACTTGGAATTTCTCCTTTGATTTGATGCCTGATGTGCTTCCCCAGAGCTGTACTTAACCTCCATCACTTATATTGTATAAGAAGTAGAGGATGTGGTGAGAAATCTGTCCAAATGCTGATTCTGAAATTTGTTCCACCAAGGATATGCTCTGGGAACCTTGTTGTGATACTCCAGATATTCCCAGCATTTGTCTTCAAATCAAAAGCAAGATAGGCATTTCTGATTCTGTAAAAAACATGTGAAGGCATTGTAGCTAATGAGGATAAGAACAAAACCAAAATTCTACAAGGTACATATGATGATACATAGAAAGCTGTTAGAAATAAAATTCAGTGGAGAGAAATGGTAGCAACATAAACTCTCTTTTCACACTTTAGTGAGATAACTACTTATCAGCACACATAACTACATCTGTTATTTTAGGGAAACCATCAGCAAAATCTCCATGTTGTTGACAGAACTGCTGCTGAGCTTGGTCTCACCAAAAGGAGTTTAAACAGAGACTCCAGTGTAGAAATGACAGAGCTCAAATATGCACTTGAATATCAGAGTTTGAACACAGAACTAGCCAAGAGCAATGCACAGGCAGCTGCAACCAGGACATCTGGTCAAAAGGAATTCAGAACGTGCTTCCTGGGCACAATCTTTAGGAGTGTCTATTTCCCCAACCCTCTCAAATCCAGCCTGAAACTCTCATTGCTAAACCCCTGGGTATTGATGTACAAGTCTGTAGAGTGCAGGAACAGTCACAGGAACAGCCACAGTCATTGAGTCCCTCTGATACACCATGAAATATAAAATACATTGCCCCTCTCCCAGTTACCATGGACTTGGAGGAACTAATTCCTCCTGAGGTCCCATTTCCTTATGAGCACTGGTCACAGGTATCATCTCTGTCATCTGGGATTTGACTTGGTTTTTAGGCAAACACACTGCAGCTGCAGGTAGGGGCACACACTGTACTGGCTGAAGCTTTGCATTTCACTAATTGGCCTGAGTATTTAGCAGCTAAACCCAAACATTCTGCACTAAGCATCCTGCATTCTCTTTTCTTTGTTGGTTCAGGAAGTATTTTGTAGCTTCTGAGTTGGGAGTGCTTTGTAAAGTCTCTGCTAAGTGTATTTTGAAGCCCAGCTCTCTCACATAAAAATCTTCATTTCTCTGTTACCTCCAGCCTCAGAGCTGCTGCCCACAGCCACGTGAACTGCTCCTTTGTGTCTTGCATTTCTAGGAGAAGGGAAAAAAAAAATCAACAAAAAAAGAGAAAGTCTAGGCTTCCAAAATGAATAACCCAGCAGCCTGTTTCTTATCATGCAAAGGCTTGATGTTTCAGTGGGGTGAGAGGAAATGAGGCTTGACAAGAGTAGCTCCAGAACAAGGTGGATTTATACTCATGGTCAGAAACCATTACACTCCAGAGGCTGTTTGGGTGACCTGGGTGGTTGGTGTCACTCTATTTTCTTTGTGCACAAGGTACAGCTTTTCCCCTGTAACATGTTTCTGCAGGAAAGCCAAGGACTGAATGAAATGAAACTTTCACTGCCCTTTATCCAGCCTCAAATTTCCAGGCATGTACATGAATCCTCCTCAACTTACTGGCAGTCATTCCAAAACTAAGCAAACTTTGTCCCTTCCTTACCCATGCACTGCTTATATTTTAGCAAAATGTGGGGACACAAATTTGCTTTTCATGCTTTTCAGATAAAAAAAACTAATTCAGTTTCCAAGTGTTGCTTATTTATGGCCATCTACTATTCTCATGTGATTAAAGAGCTCCTGGCCTGAGCAGGTAAGAACACTGCAAAAGTTTGAAAGTTTGGGTTTTCCAAAGCACAGCTGAATACTACAAACATTTTACAAATAAAATCTTGTGCTACTTGTTTTCTGTGCTGCAGCAGTTCAGCATGCACAGAAAGTACTGACATTGATATGGATTTGCTATTTCACAGCATTTCATAACATGATGTGTTTCTGTGCAGTGCAAGGAACATCCTTGAAGGATGGAGAGGTGGAGGAACTCTGCATTCTGCAGCACTGAACCCTGAGCCTGCCTCTTGGCACCTTCTGGTCTGAAACTCACTTTGGGATGTGTGCTGAACCCAGCCAGGGATGACTGCTCCCCACAGCTCTGTTCATGGCCATAGAACACCCTGAGAAAGGGCTTTTGGAGGCTGATTTACACTTGAGTGCAACCAAATGCTTCCATTAGAGACCGTGCCAGTGCTACCTAGAGGAAAACACGGTGGGTTTCTATTTGAGCTACAAGCTGGAGCTGCAAGGATTCATGACAGAGCCTGAATTATGCATCCTGCTCTGACATATGAAACTGCCAGCAGCTGAGATTCACTGGGGACTGGGAAGATGCTCATTTGGAAAGACTGAATATGTAAGTTATTTGAAAATTTATGACATTTTTTGTTCTTTTGGTTGTGGTGATACTTTGTCCTAAAAAATGTTTTTCTACTTATTTAATAGAAGAAAAGCAAAAGCTGTTCTTATTTTCTCCTTAAGAGGATTTGCCCATGGCACACACAAAACAAGTTCCTGCAAAACAAGAATGGCTTATTTGTATTTTTCTTTTTAGCCCTGTAAATAAACTCAAGTATTCAAAAATCAATATAAAGCTTTCCCTATAATTAGAATATTTAGACATTAAAAAAACCTGAATAGCTGGGAGGAAAGCAGTCATGTGGAATGTGCCTTCATGCATCTCATGGTAGCATTGGGTTGGGGTTCAAGCTGATGAGCTGTGGAAAAGGAAACTGAGACAAGCAAGTGAGTTTGTGTGGAAGCTGAATCCCCCATTTGAATATATCATATAATCACTCTTAATTTCAGTGCAACATCAAACTGGGTTTTTTGGTTGGGTTGTTTTGGGTTTTTTCTTTTAAGAGAAGAAGCCTTGGCTGACCTTGAATAAAATCAATTCATTAAAGTCTAATGACAAAATCAGGATTCCATTTTCCAGCTACTTTCCAGGGGGGGAAAAGCATGCATTTGTGCTGACAACTTGAAGTGTGATCAGTGTATATCTACAAAAGAAAAATCAATCTGCACAGATGGTCTAAATACTTGTAATTTTTTGTGTGCTTGGATTTCAACACAATTAATTTTTCTGCAGAAGATTAAGAAAGTAAAAAATGTTCTATCCCATTAAGTCAGGCTATTAAATGTAACAGTGAAGTATAATTAAAGCAGGTTTTGTCACTTGCTAAGTCTCACTTTTCATCATGACAGTATGTAGCCATTCTGTTCTCAATCAGTTACCCCAGCTCTTATTTTCCTGATCAGAGCTGCACAGGCACTAATACTGTCCAGGGCAATGGCAGGAAAAGGATGGGAGGTGTCACACACTCTAAGCCATCAACAGTGAAGAGCTAAATGTACTTATCACTAATAAAGCAGACAGAAGAGAAAATCTTTTTGAATTAATGTTCATTTTTAAATGTGCTCCTATTTAGAGCAAAATTAGAAGTGTTTCCTTATTTAAGTAGATGCTGGAGTTGCAGCATTGTGCTCTGCCACTCCCTTCTCTTCAGTACAGGGGCAGGGGGAGAAGAGATGGGGAAAAACCCTTCTAGGTCAAGATATTTAAGAAAATCAAAAGCCACACATGTAGTTAAGGGAACACAAAATATTCCTGACTTCCAATCAGCAGGCAATGTCCAGCCCCTGTCCAGGAAGGAGGGCTGCAGACAAATGTCATAACAATGGCATGCCCAGCAGCAGCCAGCCACTGGTGTGCTACCCATCCCTTCTAGCTGCCAATACACAGCCCAGCCCTGTGGGGGAAAATGAACCAGTCCAGTGTCAGTAAGTGAAATGTATGGCCAAAAAAGCTTTTTCATTTCTTACTTCACTGCATTGCAAAAACGAACATTGTTTTCATTATTTCCTTGATCTGCTTCAACCAGCTGGATAGAGCAGCCTAAAAACACCAAAAAGACCCCAGAAGAAAGAGAGCTGAGTTATTTAGAGATCAGAAGCAAGGCCATAAGGCTGACCTTGAATTTGGTTCCATGAGAGCCTCTCACTCCTGCCCTGACTGGATGGAGTTGCAAATGAGCACAAATGACCCCATTCTGACTGCACTCTAAATGCTTTCAGAAGTCACAAAGTTCAGCTGCCCTGGGTAACAACTGCTTTTCCTCTGCATGCAGAACATGAGGAATTTCAGACAAAGCTTTCACAATTCACCTGGTATCAAGGCACAGACAACTCCAAATGCAGGTATTAATTTACAGAAGGGAGAAGGACAAACTGAAGCTTCTGCTTCAGCATGTTTTAATCCTTATTTTCTCTTTTCTGCCCTGGCAGGAGGCTCAGCATCCCCTCAGGCTCCATAAACCTGTCAGGTAAGACAGATAAGGGGGAACCAGTGGATTCTACTGAACATGAAAAATCCACACATACTTTTGTGAACTTGGAGATGCTTTGGGTCAAGCATCCCTCTGTCTGTTTGCCTGGAGTTCTCTTCAGCCAGAACATTACCTCCAGGTAAGAACTTCATGCTGTTACATCTGCAAGCCCTTTCTACTCTCTAGGTGGAGACATTATAAGGCTTAACTGTATAAAAGCTTTTAAACCCCTTCAGAAAGAGGAGGGATGTGAACTGAGACATGGCAAAAGGTTTATTTTATAATTTGAATAATAATTTAGATAAAAGTGTGGAAGTTTATTAAAAATAACTAATAAAAAGAACTTAGGATTCTTCTTGGCTGGTTAATATGCATTAAATGGTGCATTTATGGTGCAATATGCATTAAAAGATGCAGGGTGGGAAATGTTACTTATAGTTTAAAAGATGGGATGATTAAAAAAGGTGAGAGATCTGCTGGGAGCTGGCTGGTGGGGAAATCACAATGGCAGAACTGAAAACTCAAAAGTCAGAAACCTTGTGTCAATACAATGAGACCCAAAACTGATGGTATGTATTATTTTCATTACCCACATACACATAAAGCATTAGGAGACTGCATATGAAATTTAAAGTTACTAAGGGGGCATCATCAATAGAAGGGAAAATTGAAATTGTCTGGTGGGAAAAAACTATGGATAATCCTGAGGGTGGAAATAAGAGAGTAAAATTAAAATTAGCACGTGAAACTAATAGTCTATCATTCTCTGGTTCTGAAGAAATTCAAAATCCAGTGAAAATATAACACCTCCACTGGTTTATTCTTTCCATTTTGTTTAGGCTACCTCATAATTTGTTTCATCAGACAGTATTAAAAACTTCTGGAGGACTATTTAGAAACTTTGAGTGATTTGGCAGCAATGACAGTCTCCCAAAATTACCTATTCATTAAAAAAAGATAACCCACAAAAACAAAGGCTCCTTTTTCACCTGAAGCTCTGTCCTTGACAAGCAGGTACAGTGCCCTGGAAACAGCACATGGAAAAAGAGAAATAAGTGAAAAGCTAAGAAAATTGGTTCATAGGTAAGAAAAGCTGAGGCTGGGACACAACCTTAAATGGGACTGAAGGTATTAAAAGAGCAAATCCACAATTGCAAACTAAGGAAGGAGAAACAGAGAGGAATTGAGCAGGAGGAAGGACAAGAGTTGGAATGCATGATTTACCACGAGGACATGGGTATGAATCCCCAGATCCTCATGGCTTGAAGAATATGATTCAATAATTGCTGAAGGATGGAACAGAGGAGCCCAAAGCTGCAATCTGGACCCTCCCCTGCAGGACAGGAGTGACACAGGAGCCCTCTGCTTCTTTGCATCTTTGCTGGCAGCACCTCTGAGTGATTCCCAATGGCAAACAAGAGCCTGTGCAGCCCAGGGATAGGAATTGTTAACTATGGAAAATGCCTTTGCTAAGTCACCCAAATTCATTCTGGTGCCAGAGGTACACAGAGGAGATGAACATGGAGAGGAGATGGATCATGGGGGTGAGAGGTTTGGTTTTGGTCATGTCCAGAAACTTTAACTTTCTTCTTCTTGCATATAAATGTAAAATGTTATTTGCATGATCACATTATTGCCCATTATTTTCCAGCAGGACTTGAGTTTCCATGCACTGCAAATATGTTAAAGAAAGCAGTGAATGAGGCAGAACTGCATATGGAGAGAAGTAATGACTACAGAATGGAGTCACTGAATGCATCCCTCCACGACTGGAATCTTTTTTCATCCACAGACTGCTCACATTATGCTAATCACCTAAACCATCCTTCCAAATATGACCAACAATAGTGAATTTCTGGAGCACCAAAAAAAAAAAAAATCATGATGTTTGGTCTGATGATGGGACTTCAGTGAAGGTATGAGTCTTGTTTGTTACTCTGAAAACATTAGAATCTAAAATTAGATCCTAAATGCAGCATTCCTACTCCCCAAGGAGATGGGAACAACTAAGCCAGAAGTCCAGAGACACCACCTGGTTTGTGTCTTACTGAGTTGAAGGCAGTCCTGGTTTATGGTCTGAAAGCTGCCCCTAAAATTACCCCAAGCAATTTTACCCCAAGTAGGTAACTCTTTTGGTTTCAATGGAATTTTGTTGGATTTGAAGACAATTTTGGTTTATTCTGTGTAGACATTCTTCCATTTATACCATCTTCTGAAAGCCACTTTAACACTGCAAACTGTTTTCCTATTATTCTTTGCATTAAAGACCTAAAATCATAATCCAAAGATGAAAAAATCTCTTTTCCTGACCCACCCTTCTTCAAGTGTTTACTGTTTTAGTTTCATGTAAGCTTTACTGTGATAATTCCTAATTCAGGACTACATGAGATTTAGACTGGAACACATTTTTCTGCTCCCATCCAGATTCTCATGCTCACAAAACAGCCAAAGCACTTTGGCTAGAACTTTTCAGCTCCACATGAAGGCACCAAATGAATTACAGAACACACTGTATTCAATAACAGTGAACACTTCAAAGCTTCCCAATAACCAGGGCATGAATGTAAAATGTGTTGCTCTGCACATCTAAGAGTTTTCCCCTTTCTCATCATGTTCTTTGAAAAGGTGGCTTTATTCAGATTTTTGTGACTGTTCTTGTTCTTGTTCTTGTTTTAGGATTTTATTGAGGTTTGCATACACCAGTGCTCAAGACGAAAGGCTTTCATGTCAATTATTAATAACAAAATCTTTCATCTGTCTATTTAAAAAAACTAAAACATGATCCTTTTTTTCCTTATTTTGATGTTTAATTTAGAATGAAAATCAAACTTTTTAAAAAAGATTTCCTCACTATCACAAGGGAAACTACAATGCTTTTAAGAATTCTCTCTATGAAGATAATGCCTACTAAAAATAAAATAGAAAATAATAAAATAAAGGGCTTAATTCTTTTTTAAAAAGCATTGAGCATATTTAATTATTTCAACAGGAGTGGAAATGCAGTCAGGATCTCATGGAACCAGAACACAAAATGCTGTTCCTACTAATGTATTTGGGGATAATCAGCTCATTGGCTTAGAGAGCAGCTCAACAGGGACTTCAAGAGTTTTAAAATCAGAACTGCAAGTGGACTCTATTCCAATTAATTTTTATTTCTGCAGCACTAACTACCACAGAAAAACCCTGCTTCCCTGAAACACTCATCACTTTATACAGACTTCCCTTCAAAATCTCAGCTAGACCTACCAAATTTCATATTTAGGGTTTGAAATGAAATTATTTTGTTTGGCACAGCAGCACTGTCAGTTCTTGAATTTGATTTCAAAAAGTTCTTGCCCTTCTAATTACATTTATAATTCAATTAAGATTCAATACATCTAGCCTGATTTCACATTTCTAACACATTTCATCTCTGAATTTTGAGCTTTAGGTGGATGCACCTTTGGTACTTTCCTATAGCCCCAACACAATGCAAGTGCTGGAAGCAGCTGCACAACAAAAGTCAGGTGGCTGCACACCTTGTCTGGCTGTGGGCTCTCCCATCAGCTCCAGAATCACACTTACTAACCTGTCCTGTTTGCAATACAAGCAGAAAAGGATGCCAAAATGCATCTTGGAACTCCTGTTTCTAAAATGTGGTTGGATTATTTTTTAAGGAATCAGCAGATAAAATAACCCAAGTATATTTTTTCTGTAACTTTTTCTCCCTGTACACCATGTAGCTGCACCTCAGAGCAGTTCCACATTGCTTTCTCTGTACAGAACTGACTGCACTTAGATTGTCTTCTCTAGCAGCTCCTAGGACAATTAAAGCTAAATTTGTTTCATGGCCTTCAAAAATAAAAAAAAAAAAACAAAACCCAAACCAAAACACAAATTTGGGCCTCTAAAAAGTTTGGAGGCCATTCCAAAATACCATTAAAAAAGCCACAGGAGCAACTTCATATTTTGCATTTGACAATGTAGAGAGAGGAAAGATAAAAGCAGCATGAGTTGGTGCTGAGGTCTAATGACAGGGTTTAAAATATTTGAACTGCCATTTCAGCTTCAGATTAATCCCATAATCTCTGACACATTAAAGCCAAACCATACCTCAATTTTACCCTCTATATATCGAGGACAACAACATTCACTCCCCATTTTTTAAAGAGGTTTAGAAGTTTTGTTTAAAGAACACCAGATAAGTATAAATAATTATAGTCATCAATTTTGGTTATCAGAGAGCTTAAGGGGCTCCTTCACACATGACTGATGGGTGCTTTGGGAGACAATTGAAGTTTTTAGGCAAGATTGTGCCTTTTGTTACCTTTTCTGCCTTTAATTATTACTTTTCATCTTCTGATTAGGCTGGTGCTGATCAGGAAATCTTACCCACTGAAATAAATCCCTCACCTTTTTACTTGACAGCCCTGAAGCTCTTTCATTGTACATGGAGCCACATTAATTATCAATTCCTACTTGCCTTCCTTCTCCCCACCACACAAATGAAGAGGCTCATCCTGTTTTACTCATCATGAATGACAGCAAAGGTGTGATCCATTTGTTCTAATTCAGTCACCACCTGCCCAGGATCTGAGGCAGGCACCCTCAGCTCTGTTTATTATCAGCAGAGAGAAACAGGTACCCCCAGAGAGCAATTTGTCTTATCCCAAGATGGGGGTGTCTAGAACAGGGCACAAAAATCACACTCTGGAGATTTTTGGGGGCATTAAGGCAGCCTGAGGTGACTGGCTCAAACTTGGGTGCATAACTTCTGGACATCCCACTCAGAATGCCCACAAGAGCTGCTCAAGTGATGCAATAATTCTCACTGCAGGCTGACACAATCTGAATGGGACCAGCATCTCCCAGCACAGATAAAGTCTGGCCTGGACAGTCACAGTTAGCAACCCTGCATTTGATGCCTGACATGAACCAGGAGATAATGGTGGGATTGCAGCTTTGAGAGCCACCAGGTGAACTCCACCCAGCCATCATTAATCAAACACACTCTGCTTCCACATCCCAAACTCTGGGGCCTCCAGGCATGAGGCAGCAATGCTCAAATGTGCAGCTGAGCATCTCTTTGTTCTGGAGCAGCAAGTTCCTTATTGCTAGTGACAGTAAATTAGTTACTATGGATTCACAAACACCTGGTGATCCCAGTCTAATCATTAACCTTCCTGCAAGGTGGGAAGGCTCCCTATCAAAAGGAATTAATTGTAAATTTGGAGCCTCACTTAAAAAAAAGATTCTTAAGGTTTGTCATAATTGCTCAAAGATTGATTAGAGGTACCTTTGACAAAGCAATAAAGATGTAGGAAGCTTTATTTTCCAACTTAAATCCAAACATAAGACCCAGATATGTGGATAATCATCCCTGCAATGCAATTGTCTCTCAGGGGACACTGGTACATCCTACAGGCACACTGCAACAGCACAGAGCAGCTCAGGACAAGAATTAACTAAACACACCCAGCTGCTGACACTCCTTCCCAAGAAACTCTGGTTTCTGTCCTACTGGCAGAGAGGCCTCAAGTGAAAAGATAAATTAACAAACTTCCAACAAATTCAAAAAGAAGAAAGAACAAAGGTGGTGCTTCTGTCTGTAAAAGCCTTTTAGTTCCTCCAGAAATCTGTCTGTACCTGTCCCACCCTTGAGTTCTTCTCTCCTGCAATCCTGCTGCCATCCTAATCACTTTTGAATATCACAGTTGCTTCTTTTACTGTTTTATTAAATCCCAACTCTTCAGACTTCAGGTGTTGGAGGTACTGAACATAAATTATGTTCTGCCCTGGGAAGGGACCCTGGTCTCAGCAGTATGGATTTTCTTTCCTTAGAAATCTGGCTTGAGTTAATTCAATGTGACACCATCACCCTCCTCCCCAGCAAACAAACAATTACCCTGTTGGGAACTGCTACATATGTGATTTGTGCTTATTTAAGTTTGCATCTATGTAATTAATATACTTTGTATTCATTTATATACAATTGCTGTTATTAATACATTGCTGCTATATTTAACTTTGTTGTTTGGTTAATTAGACAAAATCCAAAATCCAAATCCATTTATAACAGAACTCATGCCACTTTTTGTTCATTATTTCCTCTTTTCTTAGTTTCAACTGACTCCCAGTCTTAGCAGCTGTCCCACAAACCTCAAACACATTTTTCATCTCAACATGAGCACCACAAAAGGAAACTTTCCCAGAAATGCCTTTTAAGTGGCCTTGCACTTCAAAGTCAATCCAATTCTTGAAAATTTGACTTTATATCTTTTCCCTTTTGAGAGAATGTGTTCCCTGTTAGATGCAAAAAAGCAGAAATACAAAAAAACCTGGAGTACTCACAAGAATGAAGAGAGCACAGGAACCAACAGCCTCTCTGCTAAGGAACCATTCATGCTACAGCTGCCCACCTGATCCAAATTTAAAGGCTTGCCTGGAAGTGGGTTGGGTCAAAGAAATAACCTGTGGAGAGTGGGGGGAGTTAGGATTGGAACTCATTGTTCATCTCTTCATGAGTACAAGATACAGGATATGCTGTGTGAAGCTTCTCGTTGGCAAGTTCAAAACAAGAAGGAAAATAAACATGAAAAACAGGAATTTTCTGCTCCTTGGGGTGTAGGAGACTCATAGAACATGAAGCTAGAGGATATAGCAGATGCTAACATTTGATATGCATTGAGCAATAAAGAATAAACCTGGAATGTGGGAAATGGAAATTGGATTTGGAAGATTAACAAAGCCTGCCATTGAAAGATTGATTTTTGCATAAGAATTTGCCTTAATCAGAATTCCCAAGAGGCCAAATTAATAGCTACTTAATATTGGTCAGAAAGAAATAATAAGAAAAAAAGAATTGAAGAATTGAGTTCTTGGCTTCCCTTCCAAAGGCATCAAAAACTGTCTTATTTCACAGGTTTCAGTAAAATAAAATGCATCTGTTTCCTTGCAACTGTGTTGCAGCATACTGTTGATTTTTAAAGGTTTTTTTTTTAGCCAGAGTTCAAAATAGGAGCTGAAAACACAGATTTGTAGGGAAAAACAGATTTACTCTACTAAAGGCTTAGTATCCTAAAGCAAAACAAGACTCAATATTTCTGTGACAGGAAGCACAGGACATCAGCACCAGCATCTCTCCATCCTTTGCAGTATTCCTGCCTTTTCTACAGGGATTCTTTCCAGTACTAGAACAGGACCAACCTGTAGATGGTTTTGATTAGGGCCTCTTGCTCAAATTTGATGATCATCCAAATCGTAGACCTTTTAGAACTATTTGTGGTGTTAACTCAGAAAACTTAATGAGTCTCCAATGAAACATTTCTAAATGCAGTCTGTTCCTGTTACCATACCTTCCTCTGTGTCAAAGCATAAGCTGTTTCAGTCAGAAATGCTCACTGCAGGCAAGATGTGGAAATGTCTAATAACTATTTAAAAGGAATACCCTCATCAGTCAAATCTGCATAAAAAAGTATGGATTATTTTCTTCTTTTTGTGCTAGACTGATGAAAATGAAGGATCTTTCTTCAAGTAAAAAAAAAAAAAAAAAAAAAATTTAACAGATTGCTAATTTCCAAAAAAGAATTTGGGAAACAACAGAAAGGACTGTAGTGCAGGTGGGATATTTTAAGCAGATAAACTGTTTTAAAATTATATTCTCTTTATTTTTTCTTAATCTAAGACAAACAGAATGGGAGTTTTATCTACCAACTCTAAATAAGGTCTCTCTGAAATTCTTCTAAAAGCAATCAAATTGCATTTATTTAGCTGTCTTCTAGTCAACAAATGCTGAATTATGCATGGCAGCTATGATATTGTGATACTCACTTTTAGTGACCTTATAAAAACCAGAGAGAAATCAATAGGGATTGCAGTACTGAAAATGCTGGGAAGCTTGGTGATCTGAATAAGCAGCCAGCCATGTTAAAAAAAATCAGTGTCAAACCTCATTTTTTAAGATTAAGTGACCTACTTCAAAAACTTGATTGTTTCTTAATGGGCTTTTTTGTTGTTTTTTGAGGGGGTTGGGGGGTGGTGGTTTCAGCTTCTTTTTTTCTTTTTTTCTTTTAAAGATTGAGCTGCATTAAAAACTAAATAAAGACATCTTTGAGCTGTTTCTGAAATGTTTCTGTCTTCTGACAAGCAGAAAAGCTGCCCTGAGTGCATCCTTGCAAGTGATACAAGCAGCTTTGCATGCAAGCTCTCAGAAAAGTTTCTGTGACTGATATTTGAACATCAAGACCTAAATCTGGTGCTTATTTTGAATCATCCCTGTGAGCTGGACTCAATCAATGGCTGCCCTCTGCTTTATTCAGGAATAAACACACTCCAGGTTTTTCCTGTTCCTGTCACAATAAGGCTTTTCCCTCCTGTCTGTTTGCACCTTGATTTACTTTAGCTGAATCTAATAAGGGTTGCATTTTAGAACATGTGAAATTAGCAGCAGCTACCTAAAATTTGTATTCTCTCAGGGAAACCAGGTGCTCGTGTCCTATTTATGACTCAATTTTTTTTCAAGGGGAGCAAGAAGGAATGAGACCCAAAGTACAGCTTTGTAAAATTATTATAAAATGTTCAAGGAGAGGCATAAGAGCTATATTTCTAATAAAAGAGAGGGGGGGGAAAGGGAAGAAAAGGAAATAATAAAAATTAACTGCAGAACCTGCTCCAGTCATGGGAAGGACTCCACACACAAAACCTCCAGGTTCTATGAACCTGGGGCTCCTGAGACAGGATCTGTCTCAATGCCTGATTTAAAACTCCACTGAAAAACTCCTTGTGCTTTTCAATACTCCTGTTTTGGAATTGAAGAAGGGTTAGCAGGCTGGAAAGCTTGTCCATGTTTTTTTTTTCTCCTGCTCTAGGAAAAGTTACCTGCAAATTGTTTCTCCTCAGAAAAACAAATAAACAAAAAAGAGTATATTTATGCTGTTTGTTTTGGTTGGGTTTTTTTCGCTTTCAGGATTGATTCACACAAGTAAAAACTTCATTTCTGTTTTAACAGAACTCTAAGAGATATAAAGCCACTTGTAAATCCCTGTACTTTCTGAAAAAGGAGTTAAGGGCTAACAAAGTTAAAGAGGGCACTTAAAAAGAAAATAAAAGATAAAGCACAGCATGTGCCTAAGTATTTTGCTGACTATGATGAAATGAGGCATCCCTGTTCTCCCTGCTGGAAGGTTCAGGAGGGATGGGGGTGCCAAGGGAAAGCTTTTAAACAAAGCTGTGTAAAGTGAGTAGTTCCAGTTTCCAGTCTGTTTGTGAGAGAGGGAGGCTGGCCCATGATAAACACACTGTAGAGGAACTCTTTGGAATTATTTCATGCTTCCATTGCAAACTTAGTGAAAAATATCAATTAAACCCACAAGTATTAAGGAAACACATAGCTGTTGTCTATCTTTACAATATAATTTAAATAGTTCTTTCAATTAAAGTTTCTTGATGCTGAAACTAAAAGAATAATGTTTAACACAATTCAAGTTCAAAGCTGAAAACAAAAACCTGAAAGTTTTACCTTTTGTGCCTCCAGTTCTCTCCATCCCACCCAGGGAGGAGGGAGTGGTTTTACTGGGAGAATTAAATTGGAGAATACCTTTCCCAAACCACAACATGACCCTCTAAAAAAGTGGTGTCTGCAATTTTGCTTTTCCTGTCTGTAGTTAAAGACAAAATGAGCAGAACTGCATTAACTGAGCAGGGAGTGTCTGTTCTTTGTGAAAATTGGTGGTTGCAAAAGCATACAGGTAGTAGGTAGGTAACATGATCGAGCAATATACAGAAAATTTGTCCATGAGTCACAGAATGTTTGCAGGAGATTGAAAATCACTTTCAAACAATCCAATTTAAAAAAAGTTGTGGTAATGAGAACCCTGGCACTTAGCACCTATGAAAGGCAGGTCTTTCTCATCACCTTTTTTTCTCCCAAATTTGCGAATGAAAAAGAATGCTTAGAGAAAAGCAAAACAGCAATTATACCTCCCTTTTACTTTGTTTCTTTTTAAGTTCCAAGATGCCTCCTAGAAATGGATAATTTGACCAGACATGGAAGTTAAACTTTTTTAAGTGTAGCTCTATTTAGTCATTGTTCTTTGCTGAGAAAATGTATTTTAATAGATGGCACTAGAAGCCAGTCTGGTAGCTTGAAAAAGCAACCCAGGTCAAGGCAGTGAGGGTGGTGAGTGTAGAGGAGAGAAGGTGATCTCATTAATAAAACAAAGCCTGGAGTGGATGGATTATGTTGACAATCAAGTGAAGGATGCACTTGGAAGGCAAAGGTGCCCTGGCATATTTGACCACCGTGCTCTGAGACAAAGCTTGATTAAAAAGCAGAGAGAACAGTCAATTCTCCATAAATGCAGAATTGTGTCCTGCTGCTCCCCACACAATGGCTCCTTTATGGGCTGCCTCCTGCTCTTTATGCAGAGCCTCAGCTCTGATAGGACAGGTATGACTTGGACCCTTGAAGACTTTTAATGTTGGTTGTTGTTTTCTTTTTTTTTTAATACACATTCAGATCTCCTGAGAAACACAAGACTTAGCTTGTTCTGAACCCAGGATTTTAAAATTCCCCTCAAGTATGAAGAGGAAAATTAGTACTTTAGTACCTGAAATACAAATAAAGCATAATTTGACTACAATTATTGAGCCCTGGCAAAATATTCTTTTAAGCTGAGTAATCTGATGCTATTTCCATGCTAAACAGCACTCAAAGCCTATGATATTAATGTGGAACTCAGTGGTGAAGCAGGGAGTTACTGCTCATGATAAAAGCAAAGGAATGCAGTTAAGCAGCAAGAAAGAAAAACATGAAATTAATGCATTTCCCTTGTTCTTTTAACACCTATTTCCTGTGGAAAAAGAAAGGAAATCTCACCTCTGCATTAGGAAAAGGCCTCCATCCCATCCATGAACTTTTCCCAGGATATATTGCTGTATTTTGTCGCGGCGGAGCGATGGCGGAGCGCTGCCACCTCCCAGTGCCGATCGACCCTGAGACGGGGAAGAGGGTTTAGGAACACGGGGAGAGGAAAGAGGGGAAGGGGCTTTTAACGGGGGACCCAACACCCGACTTGAACGTTCCGTAACTCAAAAGCTTTGACAATCATGTGAAACAAAGGGAAAAACTTCGCAACTGAAAGATTCCCGCTTGCCTGAACAATGTATAACTTTTTCCCCACGTCATCGCAAAAGGTAGTTAAAAGAATAGAATCCCGCTCAGTAAACGAAAAATGTTTAAAAACCCAGTCAATAAAGTCTTTAAGTTGCTTCTTTGAAAACTTAAAGTCTCCCGCGATAAGGGTAGCTAGAACTTGGTAGTAAATGTCCCTTTGAGAAAGGCTAAACCTGGGACGGCTTCATTAGTTGCCCATCCTTCAAATCCCTCTCCTTGCAGCAAAAGGTGAAACAGAAACCAAAAACCCCTGCCGAAAACTCACGCTCTTTATTCGGGCTGCTCCAAACCCGCTCGTGTAACCAAAGCCTGCAGGAGAGCTGCTCAGCCGTCGACCGGTCTTCAAAAGCGGCCCCGCGATGGTCCAGAGAAGGTGCCGGTCGTCCCTCAGATGGCTCTCGCTAAAACGCGAGCAGCCCTCCTCGGGGAGCAGCAAAACCCGAAAGCGGCTCGTGTCCTGCAGCCGCAGCTCGCAGGAGACGCTTCTCCAGGAACCGCTGCCGATCCCTGCTCGGGCAGCCGATTGTCGCGGCGGAGCGATGGCGGAGCGCTGCCACCTCCCGGAGAAGCGTCTCGAAAGACGTCCCGGTGGCACCGGCAGCGTCCTCGCCCCCGGGCCAAAGTGACTGAGCTCTTCTAGAGATCGGCGACCGGCGAAGGAAGGGACGGGAGCCTCGCGTGGTGTTCCGAAGAGCAGGTTTATTAGTGTCCTCCTCGAAGCGGTGGCAGGGACGAGAAAACTCCGAGCAGGGTCGGGGGAGAGAGGTTTATACAGGAGAGCTGAGGGGAGGGGCAGAGCATCGCTGAGGGCGCAGGGGAGGAACACGGCGGGAAGAGCCAGCAGGATACCAACAATTTGCTTAAAGTGCTTGTTAGTTTTCCCATCCATGTTAGAACCTCACTCAACAAATGATTAATCATGGGTGTGTTATGTTTCTATCCTTTTCACCTTTATCACCTGCTAATTTTGGAACTTGCAGTTTATAATTACAGTGCTATGCCAGGGCTCTTGGATTGGGAGAGTGTTTTAAAGGGAAGCTTAATGGCTGCATTTTGGTTGAATACACCGTGAAGAGCCTGAGCTACATTAACAGCTTAGAGAACTCTTCATTCTGAAGATGAATAGAGGTCCTAACACTGAGGGGAAAGTACATACTAATTTCTCTAAACCACAGAAATGAAATGGAAGGGGTTTTGTGGGACCTCTCAGTGCTTGTTTCAGGATGCTGTGCAGCAGTGCACTTTGTCAGGGTTTGAGTCAGTGCCTGCTGCTGTAAACTGGACTAAGCAGACAATTTGATTTGCCCTAAAACATCTCCTGAATGCCAGCAGATTAAAGGCCACTCCTAATATTACATGTTTAATTTGTTAGTAGTATAGGTAAAAGAACAGCTAATTAAATTATTTGCAAGATTTTTCTGATGCTGCATCAGAGAGTTCTGTATTTTAAGCAGAAGACATCCCTGACACCTTGGTTCAGAGTCTGCATCTATTATACTTTTGTCACGAAGAAGAGAAGCCTTTGATAAAGCGGAGAAAAATTAGAAAATAATTTCCTTTCCTGAGGCTGCACCTACAATCAAAGGAGGATATCAGCTATTGCAAAACCCTGAGCATAGGGAATTTTACTCCAGAGGAAGTCAGTGATCAGAGCTCTTCTCTCTTTTTCTTGGTTATTAAATATTCTCTCAGAGTAAACCATCTGTCTGATTATTTTCCACTGACGGATACTTAGCTCTGGAAAGGAAAACTCATTTTGCCAAAACTGCCTCTGGATTAGGCTGCTGCATATCCCATTGCTAGGGACATGACCTACTGCAAAAAACACTACAATTCAATTATAATGGTGAATGCAATATTATTTGTGAAATAAAACTGCCTTTCTAGGATATTTAGCCATCTTGGATCTTTAGAGAATCATTAAACAATTCCCCATTACCTCAGTTAAAAGAATTAAAAGAAGAATTATCAGAAAAGTCTGAAAGGAAATGGCAATCTGTAAGGACCAGAATGAACGCTGAGGGAGAGGTGGGTGCCCCGAGTCGTGCTGAGGGGGTAGAGGGTCACTGAGGGGAGGGCAGGTGCCCCTGGTGTCGCCGAGGAAGTACCAAGTCACTGAAGGCACGGACTGCTGCCCGTGCGCTGCTGCAGGGACACGAAGCTCCCCGAGGGAACTCAGACGCCGTTTCTGCTGCGGGGCGGCAGGAGCGCGTTCCCGCCCAGCCGCGGCGGCTTCGCGCCCCGCTCGCCTCGCCCCGCCCACGCTCAGCTGTGAGGCGTTCGCCGCCCTCACGCAGCCGGGCCAGCGCCTCACGCCACACGAGCGTCGCTGAGGGAGCTGGACGCCATTTCTGTTGCGGGGCGGGGCGCGTTCTCCCCCCAGCTGTGGCGGCTTCGCACCCCGCTCACCGCGCCCCGCACCGCCCCCGCCTCAGCCGCAGCGGCGGGCTTTTAGCCGCGAGGCGTCCGCTGCCCTCACGCCACACGAGTGTCTGAGGGGGGAGGCGCCATTTTTGTCGCCGCCCGGCAGCGGTGACCTCGCTCCCCGCTCAGACGCTGCGGCGGGATGTGAGCCGCGAGGTGTCCACCATGTGGGCGGGTCGGTCCCGCTCCCGTTACGAACTCCCTCTCGCCTTGAGCGGCGAGGCACCTGGCAGAGCTCCACACAGGGTCATCCGCCGGCCTGAGACATGGCGGCCGTCAGAGGGCTGCGCAGTTCGTGAGGGGAAAAGACCAGGTATGTCAGAGGGGACACCAAGAATGTGATGGGGGAGGATTCCTGGAATACCCTGGCCTCATCTGTGAGCAAGGAATGAACATTTTGGGGTAAAATTGAGACTTTGGGAACAAAAGCTGCGGTAATGGTTAAGGGACATGGAGCGGCTGTTTTGGGCGGAAAAATCTGAGGGGCTCTCTCAGGGAGACAGTTGCTCTTGGGGGGATAGACGCCATTTCCGTCGCAGTGCCGCATTTCAGGGCCCTTTCCCCGCCCAACCGCGGCGGCGTCGCACCCCGCTTATCTCAGGCGCAGGGGTGGGAACTCATTGGCGAGGTGTCAGCCATGTGGGCGGGTTGGGGCCGCTCCCCTCACGCGGCAGCGGGGGGATTCAGACGGGCGTGCTGCTGAGGGGGCGTGGGGGTCCCTGAAGGGGTGGTGTGGCCGCTGCATGTTGCTGAAGGGAAACGGAGGTCGTTTTGGGCACGCAGGTGCCTCTGGTTATCGCTGAGGATCCGTGAGCTTCTCTGAGAGGCACGGAGTATCCTGCCTGCAACTGAGGCGAGGGTAGACAGTATGGCGCTGAGGGGGCGTGAGGAGCACTACGGGGGAATGCGGGCTTGCCGCGTGTCGCTGATGGGGATGCGGGTGCGCCATGAGGGACACAGGAGGGGAGGGCGGGTGGGTTCCCGTCGGGCGGCCGCCGCCTCCCGCTTTGCCCCCGGCCGCGCCGTCCCGGCCCCGCTCCGCTGCCCCCGGCCGCGCCGTCCCGGCCCCGCTCCGCTGCCCCCGGCCGCGCCGTCCCGGCCCCGCTCCGCTGCCCCCGGCCGCGCCGTCCCGGCCCCGCTCCGCTGCCCCCGGCCGCGCCGTCCCGGCCCCGCTCCGCTGCCCCCGGCCGCGCCGTCCCGGCCCCGCTCCGCTGCCCCCGGCCGCGCCGTCCCGGCCCCGCTCCGCTGCCCCCGGCCGCGCCGTCCCGGCCCCGCTCCGCTGCCCCCGGCCGCGCCGTCCCGGCCCCGCTCCGCTGCCCCCGGCCGCGCCGTCCCGGCCCCGCTCCGCTGCCCCCGGCCGCGCCGTCCCGGCCCCGCTCCGCTGCCCCCGGCCGCGCCGTCCCGGCCCCGCTCCGCTGCCCCCGGCCGCGCCGTCCCGGCCCCGCTCCGCTGCCCCCGGCCGCGCCGTCCCGGCCCCGCTCCGCTGCCCCGGCCGCGCCGTCCCGGCCCCGCCGCTGCCCCCGGCCGCGCCGTCCCGGCCCCGCTCCGCTGCCCCCGGCCGCGCCGTCCCGGCCCCGCTCCGCTGCCCCCGGCCGCGCCGTCCCGGCCCCGCTCCGCTGCCCCCGGCCGCGCCGTCCCGGCCCCGCTCCGCTGCCCCCGGCCGCGCCGTCCCGGCCCCGCTCCGCTGCCCCCGGCCGCGCCGTCCCGGCCCCGCTCCGCTGCCCCCGGCCGCGCCGTCCCGGCCCCGCTCCGCTGCCCCCGGCCGCGCCGTCCCGGCCCCGCTCCGCTGCCCCCGGCCGCGCCGTCCCGGCCCCGCTCCGCTGCCCCCGGCCGCGCCGTCCCGGCCCCGCTCCGCTGCCCCCGGCCGCGCCGTCCCGGCCCCGCTCCGCTGCCCCCGGCCGCGCCGTCCCGGCCCCGCTCCGCTGCCCCCGGCCGCGCCGTCCCGGCCCCGCTCCGCTGCCCCCGGCCGCGCCGTCCCGGCCCCGCTCCGCTGCCCCCGGCCGCGCCGTCCCGGCCCCGCTCCGCTGCCCCCGGCCGCGCCGTCCCGGCCCCGCTCCGCTGCCCCCGGCCGCGCCGTCCCGGCCCCGCTCCGCTGCCCCCGGCCGCGCCGTCCCGGCCCCGCTCCGCTGCCCCCGGCCGCGCCGTCCCGGCCCCGCTCCGCTGCCCCCGGCCGCGCCGTCCCGGCCCCGCTCCGCTGCCCCCGGCCGCGCCGTCCCGGCCCCGCTCCGCTGCCCCCGGCCGCGCCGTCCCGGCCCCGCTCCGCTGCCCCCGGCCGCGCCGTCCCGGCCCCGCTCCGCTGCCCCGGCCGCGCCGTCCCGGCCCCGCTCCGCTGCCCCCGGCCGCGCCGTCCCGGCCCCGCTCCGCTGCCCCCGGCCGCGCCGTCCCGGCCCCGCTCCGCTGCCCCCGGCCGCGCCGTCCCGGCCCCGCTCCGCTGCCCCCGGCCGCGCCGTCCCGGCCCCGCTCCGCTGCCCCCGGCCGCGCCGTCCCGGCCCCGCTCCGCTGCCCCCGGCCGCGCCGTCCCGGCCCCGCTCCGCTGCCCCCGGCCGCGCCGTCCCGGCCCCGCTCCGCTGCCCCCGGCCGCGCCGTCCCGGCCCCGCTCCGCTGCCCCCGGCCGCGCCGTCCCGGCCCCGCTCCGCTGCCCCCGGCCGCGCCGTCCCGGCCCCGCTCCGCTGCCCCCGGCCGCGCCGTCCCGGCCCCGCTCCGCTGCCCCCGGCCGCGCCGTCCCGGCCCCGCTCCGCTGCCCCCGGCCGCGCCGTCCCGGCCCCGCTCCGCTGCCCCCGGCCGCGCCGTCCCGGCCCCGCTCCGCTGCCCCCGGCCGCGCCGTCCCGGCCCCGCTCCGCTGCCCCCGGCCGCGCCGTCCCGGCCCCGCTCCGCTGCCCCCGGCCGCGCCGTCCCGGCCCCGCTCCGCTGCCCCCGGCCGCGCCGTCCCGGCCCCGCTCCGCTGCCCCCGGCCGCGCCGTCCCGGCCCCGCTCCGCTGCCCCCGGCCGCGCCGTCCCGGCCCCGCTCCGCCCACCCGCGGTGGCGCGGACTTAAGCCCTCTGTGTCGGCCTGTCGGCGAGGCACCGGGGAGGGCTCCATCCTCTGCCCCGGGAGTATCATGGGGCAGCCCCTGCGGAGGAGACACGGAGGGGCTGTCGAGGGCGGCCATCACGGGACTACACGGTGTTCCAGTTTCTGAGGGGATGTGCTGTGAAAACTCAGAGGAGCAGCAGGAAGTTGATGGAGGAGGAATGCGGCGTCACCTGTAGGGCATGCAATGAAAACTTTGGGGCAAAATTGAGTGGAGTGGGCACAAAAGCTTCTCTTATGTTTGGAGGACGTGGAGCGGACATTTTTTGTAGGAAAATCGGAAGGGACCTCCAGAGGAGAATATTGTTTTTGGGGAGGTAAAATTTGGGTTGGATATGCAGGGATAATTTTGTGATAAAACCTGAGGTAATATTGAAGGGCCAGAAGGAATATTGAAATCTCAGGTGATCTGAAAAAGAATGAATGAGAGTAAAAGCATAAGTCATCTCTATGGAATAGAACATTTTAGGAGCAGAATATGTGTTATTCTGTAGGAGATATTTTGAAGGCAAAAATATGTCTAAGTGTGTGGGGCAGGAAACCAATATTTTTGCGATAAATTTGTAGGTGATCTATTGGACACAGCTAGGAAACGTGCTGGAGGCAAAATCAGAGGCAGTGTTTTGGGACGGTCCAAAGTCCCCTTTTTGTTAGAAAACCTGAGGTAACATATGTGAAACAAATTAGTGCTTTTTTTTACAGGTGAATTTGCAGTAATTTACAGAGGAAAAATGAGCACATTTGAGGGAGAATCTGTTGCAACGCAGCAGTTCATGGCAGCATCTTTGACAGAAACATCTAGGATAACTCTAGAAGGGAAAGAGGTGATGTTTTTAGCTGAAAACCTGGGGTGTTTTAGAAGGGTATTGTTGTGGCAGTGGGAGCTTGTCACAATCTGCTCAACCCGAGCAGGAGTTGTGATGGTTCATTCGACCCCAGGGTGCAAAAGACAAAAGGCAAGGGTCTCAGGTTTGTTAAGCAGAAAGCAATAATACAGTTTACTGAGTGCCAAAGAGGGAGAGAGAGAAAGGATGGGATATAGCTACCAACAGACAGGGCACATCCTCGTGGTTGTCCGATGAGACGCGTCCTCAATGTGTTGGGGAGAAAGAGATCTCAAAGTCTTTTTCAGGAAAGTCACTTTTTATAGTCCTTTTCCAAAGTGAGTGGCCTCTGGCCAAAAGGTTGGAAGATTTATGGACTATTGTATGTGGAGATCGTAGCTTCATGATGCAGGTGCGGGGACAGGGTGCGATAGCCAGTACCCTGCAGCGCACCATGACAAGCACCAGGCACAGCTACAAACAGTCCTTGGCCCTCAAGCCTCCACCTCGGCCAGGCCGGAGCTTCGGTTCAGGGTAAGTGGTTCGATCTCAGGTCCCAGTCTCTGATGATGGTTGTGAGGCAGATCAGAGAAAACTTTGGACTGGCTCTTATACCACCCTGTGACTCAGGATCATCAGCAAGAGCGCTTCCTTCCTGGTGTTGTTGCGAAGTCTTCAGGACTCATCCGTGTCGATAGCATATCCCAGAAAACAGAGACAGGAAGTTGTGCAGAATAGAAAAGTAGGAAAAGATGAGGGAAAGGAAAAAGGAGATAGAAAACAAAACGTATAATCAATTTAACAATCCATTTTCAATTTCAGTGTTTGATTACAAAAAGATAAAAAAGAATTTAAATCAGTGTTTCAATTTCAATTTTTGATATAATAGTAATTATTTCTTGGTTAAGGCATAATAAGCAATTTGAATCAATACTTAAAATGCAACATAAATAATAACTAAAAATCAATCTCAGTCAATATTCATGATTCAATACAACAAAGATAAGCAATTTTAAAACAAGCAATTTTCAAATTTAAAACAGCAATTTTAGTCAAGTTACAGACACAAAGATTTAAATGATTTTTAGTACTCACTACCTAAACCTTCTATGAAGATACTATCCAAAGCATGCACACCCCTTGCTCATATACCCCAGTAGTGTTTCAGCAATCTCCTTTGGATAACTTTCAAAGTTACACACATTCTATTCTGTGTCTAAGCAAAATATCTTGAGTTCTGATTGCACTACTTTCACAGATAAACCCCTGTTGTTCCCAGGCAATATCAGTTTCCAAATTAATAGTTTATTACTTTTCACCAATTTGACAGGCCCATTCTCTATGCTCAAAAGGATAGAGAATAGCTCCGTCGTGATTCAGCCCTAATGCAGTGATAGGGAATATTGAATGTACTGAAGCATTACATATGGTCAGTGCAAAGGCTGTGGCTGTGTTTAAAACTGCTGGGGTCGTAGGTAAATTTTTCCAAGTTTCCCCAGGATTGGAATTCCTTTTCAAAATAATGGGCATTATCCCAAATTATTCTCCAAATTTCAGTAGGAAAACTGGTTTCCTCGACTTCTCGTATAATTGAGGCAGCAACTGACTGCATCCACAATTGAGCCTGGATACAGCAGAGAGCTAAAGAAATGTTATACAATTTATTCGTTAATACTTCTAAATCAATACTATTCAAAATTCCCAATCTTGTTCCCACAATAACTGGTTATATCTGTTTGTTTCTTGAAAGGATCCTCCTTTTGCAGCCATGTTGTCCATCCCTAGAAAAGGTGAACAAGCCGGCTGAATTACTGAGATGTTGTTTGGCATTGGCAATTTGACTTGTTTAAAAGACCATGCCAAATTAAACAATATTTGTTGTTGGCCAGTTTTCCAAATTACGTACGGTCCAATTTCAAATATTTTCAGTCTCGGTATAACTGGTGGTTGGGTAGTAGGTGTTGCAACATTAACATCGATTTCCCCTCAGTATTTTGTATTGTTTTTAACCACACATAATTTTATGGGAAAATTTTACAGCAGTTCAATTTTGATTTTGAATCTTCACAAAATTAAAACACAGCTGTAAGGTCCTGTGCTGTAACTGTATACTAGTTCAATGAGGGATTCAGCGATTAATCTTCACGTTCCGTGGTATTATTCTGTGAAAAGTAAACACAACAGAATCTGCCACAAAGAGGCAGGAGGTTAAAATGATGGAACTATTCAGCATGTAAAGCAGACTGGAATTCTGTTAACTTCCCAGTAATTTTTCTGCCAAAAAAGGGAGCCACTCTATACCTCCTTTAAACACAGCATAAGAGTCAGTGTAGTTGCAAACAAAGGAGGCACTCCGCACTTCAAGCTGGAAAACACTCCAAATAACCATCAGCGCCCGAAGCCAAGAGCCACCCCATCCCCCGGCAATAATTTGTTCAGCAGAAGCATTAGTGAACAAAAAATTAGTGAACAAAGATTGTTTGAGGGAGAGAGCAGAGATTACTTTAATTACTGAGGCAAGTTTGTCATAGCTGCTACCCAAGCTCTCAGTTTCTGTTATTGCCAGATTTTTTACAGTTCCTTTTGTTACTGAGAATTTCTGGGCCACCCCGTCAGGGGGTTCAGTCCCAGTGGTGGCTGTCTTCAAAAACTTGACTTCCTGAGAAGGTTTTTGAATTTTCTCTGAGGCCATTTGCAAGTTAGGGCTTTCCAAATGGGAGATTATTTTTTGTTGGGTATCCCCCACTACTTCTATTTCATCTCCTCCCACAAGGGTATCATCAATGTATTGATAAACAGCCCCATTGTCAGGTTTGGGTTTTTGTATTGACCATACAGAGGAGTTTCGCAAGTCCTGTATAAGCGGTTTGAGCCCTTCTGTGGCACCAGAGGGAAGCGGGTATTGTTTTACATTAACAGGTAATTGCATTGGTGATTTATAGCCAGCAGTGAGTTTTATTTCATGTATAATTTGCAAGCAGGCAGCTTTGTGAATGTTTTCTAGGAGTTGGTTGGGGGTACCAACTAAAGCTACAAGGTCTCCCATTTTCAAGGGTTTTAGCCCTGCTGCCCAATTAACTGCGCACTGAGTTGGGGACCATAAGTTACATTTGACTTCTGTTGTTAAGAAAGTCCCATGTCCCCAGTACCCACTAGCTGCTTGTTCGGATAATTTAGTAGCAGTGTACAGGATTTTTGTAGTGGTTATTTGTGGGTTAAAATTCTCATAATTGATAAAATTGTATTCTGTTTTAACCAAAGGCCTCAAGCTAGGGCAGCAATATTCTCCATTTTCAGGATTTCGGGTGAGCAATCTCAAAAACAACCAGTCAACCCCGTCTCTCTGCCCACCTAAGAGAGACGGGGATTTTAGCTTCCCTGGTTCTGAAGTTGAAAAGAAGAATGCTTTGGCTCAATGCCCAGAACCTGAGGAGAAAGCTGCTTTGGCCCAACAGCAAAACTCTGTGGAATTGGGGGGGCGCTAGGCTGGACAGTAGAGTTTGATAAGTGGAAATGGGGCAGTGCCAATTTACAACTATTTTTGTCAGTTTCTCAAGTGGTAAGCTATTCATAACATCTTAGGGGATCCCTTTTTTTAACCCCAAGCCCCACCAATATAGTCTGGCATTGAATTGTCTCACCTTTTCTGATTTATTGTTGGAAAGAGCAGAGTATCTGACTCCCTTCATTTTTTTCTGCCTTTTTCCTCTGTTTTTTTTTGGTGAGTCAGGGTGTTTTAAAATTTTGCTATGTTCTTGTCTTAGGGCAGTTCTTAAAGAATGATTCTCATTTCTTAAAGAATGAGTCTCATCTTTCAAAGTATGATTGTCATTCCTTTCTTCATCTAATTGTTTTTGCAAAATTTCCACTAAATTTTGTAGGGAGTCAATAATTGCTCTTTCTTCACTTCTTCATGTAAAGCGAGTTTCTATAGCTACTGTAAGACAGGCCCCCAAAACTGAACAGAGAATGGTCTTATTTCTGCCCAGTTTGAATTTTGTTTCATGTTGCAAAGAATGTATCTTATCAATTACATTTTCAAAATTAAACCAGTTACTGTGTGCCCAATCTTCTCCCCCTTGGGAGGGTCTGGCATTATACTTAGCTAGCAAAGCGAAAAATGCAGCTTTATCTTTAGTATCGTGATTTTCAGTCCTTTTGAAAGAAGGAAAGTAGAGCCACTCAAGGGAGATCAGCACTTAATTACACACACAGCTTTTGCTGTACACAGCCTGCGCGGTACCCCTTCCTAACTTCTTAGGCAAGGTTAGTAGACATGCACACACACCCTACGCAGTATTCCCCCCCTTGTTTTGGGCAAGACACACACACAGCCTGTGCAGGTTTTTTCCCTTTCTAATGTTTAGGAAAGGTCAGTTCACATATATGCAGTAATTGATTAGTTACACATACAATCCTCAACCTGCGCAATATTCTCCCTAACTCAGGGAGGTTAGTTCACATTCACATACAGTACTAGAGCTACACATGGACTCCTCAGCCAGTGCAGTATTCCCCCTAACTTAGGGAGGTCAGTTCACATTCACACACAGTAATAGAGTTACACACGCACTCCTCAGCCTGTGCAATATTCTCCCTAATTCAGGGAGGTCAGTACACACTCACACACAGTAATAAGACTAGAGCTACACATGCACTCCTCAGCCTGCGCAGTATTCCCCCTATCTCAGGGAGGTCAGTACACATTCATACAGTAATAAAGAACAAGAACAGCACAGTTCTGCCTTTTGCACCAAGAGATCTTTTGTGAATTTCTGAAGACAGAATCCTCAAACGAGTGTAGGGATACTTTTCACCTAGGTGTGTGCAGTTTGCGGGAAATCTGAAATGCCCCCCTTGCTTTCCAGTCTGGCTCACCCCTGTCGAGGTGGCCAGCTAGGTGCGGCTGGAGCAAGACATCCTTCCCCTGTTACAGACTACACACAACCAGCAACCCTTCTGTCTGTCAGAAATCCTGTCTGTGATGGCAATTTATGTTACGATCCGCTCAACCCGAGCACGAGTTGTGATGGTTCATTCGACCCCAGGGTGGAAAAGACAAAAGGCAAGGGACTCAGTTTTGTTAAGCAGAAAGCAGTAATACGGTTTATTGAGTGCCAAAGAGGGAGAGAAAGGGTGAAAGAGAGAAAAGATGGGATATAGCTACCAACAAACGGGACGCATCCTCGTGGTCGTCCGATGAGACGCATCCTCAATCCATTGGGGAGAAAGAGATCTCAAAGTCTTTTTCAGGAAAGTCACTTTTTATAGTCCTTTTCCAAAGCGAGTGGCCTCTGGCCAAAAGGTTGGAAGATTTATGGACTATTGTATGTGGAGATCGTAGCTTCATGATGCAGGTGCGGGGACAGGGTGCGATAGCCAGTACCCTGCAGCGCACCATGACAAATACCAGGCACAGCTACAAACAGTCCTTGGCCCTCAAGCCTCCACCTCGGCCAGGCCGGAGCTTCGGTTCAGGGTAAGTGGTTCGATCTCAGGTCCCAGTCTCTGATGATGGTTGTGAGGCAGATCAGAGAAAACTTGAGACTGACTCTTAAAGAGCTGCAGACAAAATCTATGGGAAAAGCCTTTTTGCTCTGTCATAAGGGGCAAACATGACCCCATTGGTTTATAAACTATTGAGAGAGGAACCCAGGCGTTGTGAATGGTTTATGCCTA
The DNA here is from genome assembly GCF_029582105.1 of Oenanthe melanoleuca. NCBI lineage: Eukaryota > Metazoa > Chordata > Aves > Passeriformes > Muscicapidae > Oenanthe > Oenanthe melanoleuca. The sequence goes on from NC_079334.1 coordinate 2,275,567, forward strand.
AAAGATGTTAGATGTGTAACTAGACCTTTATGAAATTTTCAATTTCGAGATAAAAGCTAGCAAACTGCATATATACATATAAACATAATTATTTTATGATAGTAAAAAATGCACAAAAGGATCTTAATGAGAGCTGTTTCCAACACATTACACCCGTAATAAAAAGCATTGTATTATACTAAACTGTTTTCAAATAGAAGTGATTAGAATTAGCAAAAGTAACCTATTGAGTAAAAGTTAATGTAACATAGCCAAGCCAAAAACTGAGGAAAATGTCTTCTGCTAATCATTACAGGAGAGCTGAGGGCGGTCTACAAGCACAGAGTGATCATTACAAACACCATTGCAAAAAGGAATATTGTGCAAGAACAACAGCTACTGTTTGGCGTAGAGTACGTTGAGACGCAGCATATGGAGTCCTTGGATGCCATGCACTGGAGTTAGAACTTCGCAGACAAGAGTGCATCGTCGTCCATTGGCAGCAGCTGAGGGACGTCAGGGACAAGAGCAAGCTGGATGCAGCGAGAGCTTCGAGGTCAAGAGTGGAACGGCGTGACAAGAGTGAGCTTGGAGCTGAAGAAGGAGCACGAGAGGCCCTCTGGGCAAAGGGCCTTGGTGGCACGGCCAGGGCACCTTCAAGGTGCCGCGGCTGACTTTGCTTGTGCTGGGCGACCTCCCTGCGTTGCGGGGCTGCGTCTTTGCTTTGGTTGGCCTTTTGCCGTTGTGCTCCTTTGGCTGCCTGGAGACAGGGGCAACCCTGTAAGCAGGGTGAAGAGTCCCTGTCTCCGCACCTGAGGGGGGAAACGGAGCTCCCCGAGCCCCCAGCCCGGCCGCCCTGTAAACAGGGCAGGGCTTTTCCCCAGCTGTGGCAGTGTTCTGCCTGTTGCCGGTCCCTGGCCAGCTTGACTCCTGTATTTGCGGCACATGTCAGGCACTTGCTTGTCCCTTTGACCCCAGGAGCAGCCCCAGGTCCCTATAAGCAGGGCTGGGGAGGCTGCTTTAGCCCGGTGACAGGAACCTCTGCGCCCAGGCCTTTGCCAGGGTGCAGGTTGAAGAAGTGCTGGTGCCACCTCGCCAGCGGCCTCGTTGCGGAGGCTGGAGGGGCTCCTGCAGACGGCTGTGTTGCCGTGCTGCGCAGCGGCCGGGCTGCGGCCGGCCCCTAAGCGGGGCGCAGGCCGGAGCCCGTGCTCCGTGGCGCTTGTTGGGGGGTGCCGGGCTGCGGGGGGCGGCCCCGTAAGCGGGGTTGTGTGCGCCCCCTGGTCTCGGCGGGCGGTTGGAGGGACCCCCTGTAATCAGGCGGGTGTCCCTGGCCCCGGCCTATCAGAGGCGTGGGGCCAGGAGTGGTGGGGCCGGGCGTGTGCCCTCCCTGTCGCCGGGGCTGGGCTCCCGGCCCCTGGGGCCCCTGGGGTCCTTGGCCTTTAGGCCGTGAGTTGGGCTGCCTGACTGTGGAGTCTGGTTCCTGTTGCCCTGGGGGAAGGCCGAGCTCCGTGGCTCCCTGGGTGTGGACCGGCCTGTAAGCAGGCTGTGGGTCTGGGCGCCTTTGTGCGCCCTTCAGCTGGCAGCCTGCGTTGAGCGCCCTCCCCGTTAGTGGGGAGTGGGCCCGAATTGGAGAGAAGGAGCCTCCGTAGGCCTTGGGGACCAGGGCCGCCCTGTAAGTCGGGGCCGGTGCTCTGGAGTCCCGGGCATTTTGCAGTGCAGGCAGCGGCTTGAGCCCCCTGTAAACAGGGGTGGAGCCTCTTGCGCGCTGCTTTGCTTTGTGCCCAGCTTCTTTTGCCCAGAGGGCCCGGCTCCCAGCGCGGCGTTGGACTTTGGCGGACGTCGAGGTGGTGAGTGAAGCTGCAGTTGGGGGCTTTTGGGCTGTTGGGGGGTTCTGTGGGCGGTGGGCTGGCGCGCGGGTCTCGATGTGGGGCTGGTGGGTGGCGGTTCCCTTTGGGAGCTGGAGCTTGTCAGGCCTGAGTGCGTCGTCGTCCATTAGCAGAAGCCGAGGGACGACGGGGCAAGAGCAAGCTGGATGAGCGAGAGCTTCGAGGTCAAGAGTGGAACGGCGTGACAAGAGTGAGCTTGGAGCTGAAGAAGGAGCACGAGAGGCCCTCTGGGCAAAGGGCCTTGGTGGCATGGCCAGGGCACCTTCAAGGTGCCGCGGCTGACTTTGCTTGTGCTGGGCGACCTCCCTGCGTTGCGGGGCTGCGTCTTTGCTTTGGTTGGCCTTTTGCCGTTGTGCTCCTTTGGCTGCCTGGAGACAGGGGCAACCCTGTAAGCAGGGTGAAGAGTCCCTGTCTCCGCACCTGAGGGGGGAAACGGAGCTCCCCGAGCCCCCAGCCCGGCCGCCCTGTAAGCGGGGCAGGGCTTTTTCCCAGCCGTGGCAGTGTTCTGCCTGCTGCTGGCCCCTGGCCAGCGTGACCCCCTGTACTCGGGGCGCGTCACAGCCTTTGTCCCCGTAGCAGCCCTGAAGCGCCTCAGCGCGTCGAGGCCCCTGTGCCCTCCCCACGGTGCGGTGCAGGTCTGGTGCTTTTGTCTCCTGCTGAGCACTGGGGGTGGCTCCCTTGAGCCCTTTGGCTGCACGGAACTCGCTCCCTCTTCTGGGACAACTGTCTTCCCCTCCCTCCCTCCCTCCCTTGTCATTGCGTTAGGTGGTGTGAATGAGCCCGGCGCGTTTATGCTTTAGCCCCCCTTTAGAAATAGAGCAGTCTAGCTTAGGCTTCCCAGGAGAGCCCGAGGAGCTCCGTGCAGCCACAAGCCAGTCCCCAAAACGCTTGCGTGGACAAAGTGTCTGGCCTCGCCCCTTGCTTTCTGCGGAGGGCACGAAGCCGCTTAACGGTAGCGTGGGCAACGTGACCCGCCTGTAGCCAGGGCCTGGGTCTGGGCCTATGGTGCCCTTTGTGCTGGTGAACTGGCAGCGTGCGGGCCCCTTAACCTGGGCACGTGTCAGGAACTTGCTTGTCCCTTTTTCCCCAGGAGCAGCCCCAGGGCCCTGTAAGCAGGGGTGGGGAGGCTGCTTTAGCCCGGTGACAGGAACCTCTGCGCCCAGGCCTTTGCCCCTAAGCGGGGCGCAGGCCGGAGCCCGTGCTCCGTGGCGCTTGTTGGGGGGTGCCGGGCTGCGGGGGGCGGCCCCGTAAGCGGGGTTGTGTGCGCCCCCTGGTCTCGGCGGGCGGTTGGAGGGACCCCCTGTAATCAGGCGGGTGTCCCTGGCCCCGGCCTATCAGAGGCGTGGGGCCAGGAGTGGTGGGGCCGGGCGTGTGCCCTCCCTGTCGCCGGGGCTGGGCTCCCGGCCCCTGGGGCCCCTGGGGTCCTTGGCCTTTAGGCCGTGAGTTGGGCTGCCTGACTGTGGAGTCTGGTTCCTGTTGCCCTGGGGGAAGGCCGAGCTCCGTGGCTCCCTGGGTGTGGACCGGCCTGTAAGCAGGCTGTGGGTCTGGGCGCCTTTGTGCGCCCTTCAGCTGGCAGCCTGCGTTGAGCGCCCTCCCCGTTAGTGGGGAGTGGGCCCGAATTGGAGAGAAGGAGCCTCCGTAGGCCTTGGGGACCAGGGCCGCCCTGTAAGTCGGGGCCGGTGCTCTGGAGTCCCGGGCATTTTGCAGTGCAGGCAGCGGCTTGAGCCCCCTGTAAACAGGGGTGCAGCCTCTTGCGCGCTGCTTTGCTTTGTGCCCAGCTTCTTTTGCCCAGAGGGCCCGGCTCCCAGCGCGGCGTTGGACTTTGGCGGACGTCGAGGTGGTGAGTGAAGCTGCAGTTGGGGGCTTTTGGGCTGTTGGGGGGTTCTGTGGGCGGTGGGCTGGCGCGCGGGTCTCGATGTGGGGCTGGTGGGTGGCGGTTCCCTTTGGGAGCTGGAGCTTGTCAGGCCTGAGTGCGTCGTCGTCCATTAGCAGAAGCCGAGGGACGACGGGGCAAGAGCAAGCTGGATGAGCGAGAGCTTCGAGGTCAAGAGTGGAACGGCGTGACAAGAGTGAGCTTGGAGCTGAAGAAGGAGCACGAGAGGCCCTCTGGGCAAAGGGCCTTGGTGGCACTGGCCAGGGCACCTTCAAGGTGCCGCGGCTGACTTTGCTTGTGCTGGGCGACCTCCCTGCGTTGCGGGGCTGCGTCTTTGCTTTGGTTGGCCTTTTGCCGTTGTGCTCCTTTGGCTGCCTGGAGACAGGGGCCACCGTGTAAGGAGGGTGAGAGCCCCTGTCTCCGCACCTGAGGGGGTAAACGGAGCTCCCCGAGCCCCCAGCCCGGCCGCCCTGTAAGCGGGGCAGGGCTTTTTCCCAGCCGTGGCAGCTTTCTGCCTGCTGCTGGCCCCTGGCCAGCGTGACCCCCTGTACTCGGGGCGCGTCACAGCCTTTGTCCCCGTAGCAGCCCTGAAGCGCCTCAGCGCGTCGAGGCCCCTGTGCCCTCCCCACGGTGCGGTGCGGTGCAGGTCTGGTGCTTTTGTCTCCTGCTGAGCACTGGGGGTGGCTCCCTTGAGCCCTTTGGCTGCACGGAACTCGCTCCCTCTTCTGGGACAACTGTCTTCCCCTCCCTCCCTCCCTCCCTTGTCATTGCGTTAGGTGGTGTGAATGAGCCCGGCGCGTTTATGCTTTAGCCCCCCTTTAGAAATAGAGCAGTCTAGCTTAGGCTTCCCAGGAGAGCCCGAGGAGCTCCGTGCAGCCACAAGCCAGTCCCCAAAACGCTTGCGTGGACAAAGTGTCTGGCCTCGCCCTTGCTTTCTGCGGAGGGCACGAAGCCGCTTAACGGTAGCGTGGGCAACGTGACCCGCCTGTAGCCAGGGCCTGGGTCTGGGCCTATGGTGCCCTTTGTGCTGGTGAACTGGCAGCGTGCGGGCCCCTTAACCTGGGCACGTGTCAGGAACTTGCTTGTCCCTTTTTCCCCAGGAGCAGCCCCAGGGCCCTGTAAGCAGGGGTGGGGAGGCTGCTTTAGCCCGGTGACAGGAACCTCTGCGCCCAGGCCTTTGCCCCTAAGCGGGGCGCAGGCCGGAGCCCGTGCTCCGTGGCGCTTGTTGGGGGGTGCCGGGCTGCGGGGGGCGGCCCCGTAAGCGGGGTTGTGTGCGCCCCCTGGTCTCGGCGGGCGGTTGGAGGGACCCCCTGTAATCAGGCGGGTGTCCCTGGCCCCGGCCTATCAGAGGCGTGGGGCCAGGAGTGGTGGGGCCGGGCGTGTGCCCTCCCTGTCGCCGGGGCTGGGCTCCCGGCCCCTGGGGCCCCTGGGGTCCTTGGCCTTTAGGCCGTGAGTTGGGCTGCCTGACTGTGGAGTCTGGTTCCTGTTGCCCTGGGGGAAGGCCGAGCTCCGTGGCTCCCTGGGTGTGGACCGGCCTGTAAGCAGGCTGTGGGTCTGGGCGCCTTTGTGCGCCCTTCAGCTGGCAGCCTGCGTTGAGCGCCCTCCCCGTTAGTGGGGAGTGGGCCCGAATTGGAGAGAAGGAGCCTCCGTAGGCCTTGGGGACCAGGGCCGCCCTGTAAGTCGGGGCCGGTGCTCTGGAGTCCCGGGCATTTTGCAGTGCAGGCAGCGGCTTGAGCCCCCTGTAAACAGGGGTGGAGCCTCTTGCGCGCTGCTTTGCTTTGTGCCCAGCTTCTTTTGCCCAGAGGGCCCGGCTCCCAGCGCGGCGTTGGACTTTGGCGGACGTCGAGGTGGTGAGTGAAGCTGCAGTTGGGGGCTTTTGGGCTGTTGGGGGGTTCTGTGGGCGGTGGGCTGGCGCGCGGGTCTCGATGTGGGGCTGGTGGGTGGCGGTTCCCTTTGGGAGCTGGAGCTTGTCAGGCCTGAGTGCGTCGTCGTCCATTAGCAGAAGCCGAGGGACGACGGGGCAAGAGCAAGCTGGATGAGCGAGAGCTTCGAGGTCAAGAGTGGAACGGCGTGACAAGAGTGAGCTTGGAGCTGAAGAAGGAGCACGAGAGGCCCTCTGGGCAAAGGGCCTTGGTGGCACGGCCAGGGCACCTTCAAGGTGCCGCGGCTGACTTTGCTTGTGCTGGGCGACCTCCCTGCGTTGCGGGGCTGCGTCTTTGCTTTGGTTGGCCTTTTGCCGTTGTGCTCCTTTGGCTGCCTGGAGACAGGGGCAACCCTGTAAGCAGGGTGAAGAGTCCCTGTCTCCGCACCTGAGGGGGGAAACGGAGCTCCCCGAGCCCCCAGCCCGGCCGCCCTGTAAACAGGGCAGGGCTTTTCCCCAGCTGTGGCAGTGTTCTGCCTGTTGCCGGTCCCTGGCCAGCTTGACTCCTGTATTTGCGGCACATGTCAGGCACTTGCTTGTCCCTTTGACCCCAGGAGCAGCCCCAGGTCCCTATAAGCAGGGCTGGGGAGGCTGCTTTAGCCCGGTGACAGGAACCTCTGCGCCCAGGCCTTTGCCAGGGTGCAGGTTGAAGAAGTGCTGGTGCCACCTCGCCAGCGGCCTCGTTGCGGAGGCTGGAGGGGCTCCTGCAGACGGCTGTGTTGCCGTGCTGCGCAGCGGCCGGGCTGCGGCCGGCCCCTAAGCGGGGCGCAGGCCGGAGCCCGTGCTCCGTGGCGCTTGTTGGGGGGTGCCGGGCTGCGGGGGGCGGCCCCGTAAGCGGGGTTGTGTGCGCCCCCTGGTCTCGGCGGGCGGTTGGAGGGACCCCCTGTAATCAGGCGGGTGTCCCTGGCCCCGGCCTATCAGAGGCGTGGGGCCAGGAGTGGTGGGGCCGGGCGTGTGCCCTCCCTGTCGCCGGGGCTGGGCTCCCGGCCCCTGGGGCCCCTGGGGTCCTTGGCCTTTAGGCCGTGAGTTGGGCTGCCTGACTGTGGAGTCTGGTTCCTGTTGCCCTGGGGGAAGGCCGAGCTCCGTGGCTCCCTGGGTGTGGACCGGCCTGTAAGCAGGCTGTGGGTCTGGGCGCCTTTGTGCGCCCTTCAGCTGGCAGCCTGCGTTGAGCGCCCTCCCCGTTAGTGGGGAGTGGGCCCGAATTGGAGAGAAGGAGCCTCCGTAGGCCTTGGGGACCAGGGCCGCCCTGTAAGTCGGGGCCGGTGCTCTGGAGTCCCAGGCATTTTGCAGTGCAGGCAGCGGCTTGAGCCCCCTGTAAGCAGGGGTGGCAGCCTCTTGCGCGCTGCTTTGCTTTGTGCCCAGCTTCTTTTGCCCAGAGGGCCCGGCTCCCAGCGCGGCGTTGGACTTTGGCGGACGTCGAGGTGGTGAGTGAAGCTGCAGTTGGGGGCTTTTGGGCTGTTGGGGGGTTCTGTGGGCGGTGGGCTGGCGCGCGGGTCTCGATGTGGGGCTGGTGGGTGGCGGTTCCCTTTGGGAGCTGGAGCTTGTCAGGCCTGAGTGCGTCGTCGTCCATTAGCAGAAGCCGAGGGACGACGGGGCAAGAGCAAGCTGGATGAGCGAGAGCTTTCGAGGTCAAGAGTGGAACGGCGTGACAAGAGTGAGCTTGGAGCTGAAGAAGGAGCACGAGAGGCCCTCTGGGCAAAGGGCCTTGGTGGCACTGGCCAGGGCACCTTCAAGGTGCCGCGGCTGACTTTGCTTGTGCTGGGCGACCTCCCTGCGTTGCGGGGCTGCGTCTTTGCTTTGGTTGGCCTTTTGCCGTTGTGCTCCTTTGGCTGCCTGGAGACAGGGGCCACCGTGTAAGGAGGGTGAGAGCCCCTGTCTCCGCACCTGAGGGGGTAAACGGAGCTCCCCGAGCCCCCAGCCCGGCCGCCCTGTAAGCGGGGCAGGGCTTTTTCCCAGCCGTCGGCAGCTTTCTGCCTGCTGCTGGCCCCTGGCCAGCGTGACCCCCTGTACTCGGGGCGCGTCACAGCCTTTGTCCCCGTAGCAGCCCTGAAGCGCCTCAGCGCGTCGAGGCCCCTGTGCCCTCCCCACGGTGCGGTGCGGTGCAGGTCTGGTGCTTTTGTCTCCTGCTGAGCACTGGGGGTGGCTCCCTTGAGCCCTTTGGCTGCACGGAACTCGCTCCCTCTTCTGGGACAACTGTCTTCCCCTCCCTCCCTCCCTCCCTTGTCATTGCGTTAGGTGGTGTGAATGAGCCCGGCGCGTTTATGCTTTAGCCCCCCTTTAGAAATAGAGCAGTCTAGCTTAGGCTTCCCAGGAGAGCCCGAGGAGCTCCGTGCAGCCACAAGCCAGTCCCCAAAACGCTTGCGTGGACAAAGTGTCTGGCCTCGCCCCTGCTTTCTGCGGAGGGCACGAAGCCGCTTAACGGTAGCGTGGGCAACGTGACCCGCCTGTAGCCAGGGCCTGGGTCTGGGCCTATGGTGCCCTTTGTGCTGGTGAACTGGCAGCGTGCGGGCCCCTTAACCTGGGCACGTGTCAGGAACTTGCTTGTCCCTTTTTCCCCAGGAGCAGCCCCAGGGCCCTGTAAGCAGGGGTGGGGAGGCTGCTTTAGCCCGGTGACAGGAACCTCTGCGCCCAGGCCTTTGCCCCTAAGCGGGGCGCAGGCCGGAGCCCGTGCTCCGTGGCGCTTGTTGGGGGGTGCCGGGCTGCGGGGGGCGGCCCCGTAAGCGGGGTTGTGTGCGCCCCCTGGTCTCGGCGGGCGGTTGGAGGGACCCCCTGTAATCAGGCGGGTGTCCCTGGCCCCGGCCTATCAGAGGCGTGGGGCCAGGAGTGGTGGGGCCGGGCGTGTGCCCTCCCTGTCGCCGGGGCTGGGCTCCCGGCCCCTGGGGCCCCTGGGGTCCTTGGCCTTTAGGCCGTGAGTTGGGCTGCCTGACTGTGGAGTCTGGTTCCTGTTGCCCTGGGGGAAGGCCGAGCTCCGTGGCTCCCTGGGTGTGGACCGGCCTGTAAGCAGGCTGTGGGTCTGGGCGCCTTTGTGCGCCCTTCAGCTGGCAGCCTGCGTTGAGCGCCCTCCCCGTTAGTGGGGAGTGGGCCCGAATTGGAGAGAAGGAGCCTCCGTAGGCCTTGGGGACCAGGGCCGCCCTGTAAGTCGGGGCCGGTGCTCTGGAGTCCCGGGCATTTTGCAGTGCAGGCAGCGGCTTGAGCCCCCTGTAAACAGGGGTGCAGCCTCTTGCGCGCTGCTTTGCTTTGTGCCCAGCTTCTTTTGCCCAGAGGGCCCGGCTCCCAGCGCGGCGTTGGACTTTGGCGGACGTCGAGGTGGTGAGTGAAGCTGCAGTTGGGGGGTTCTGTGGGCGGTGGGCTGGCGCGAGGGTCTCGATGTGGGGCTGGTGGGTGGCGGTTCCCTTTGGGAGCTGGAGCTTGTCAGGCCTGAGTGCGTCGTCGTCCATTAGCAGAAGCCGAGGGACGACGGGGCAAGAGCAAGCTGGATGAGCGAGAGCTTCGAGGTCAAGAGTGGAACGGCGTGACAAGAGTGAGCTTGGAGCTGAAGAAGGAGCACGAGAGGCCCTCTGGGCAAAGGGCCTTGGTGGCACGGCCAGGGCACCTTCAAGGTGCCGCGGCTGACTTTGCTTGTGCTGGGCGACCTCCCTGCGTTGCGGGGCTGCGTCTTTGCTTTGGTTGGCCTTTTGCCGTTGTGCTCCTTTGGCTGCCTGGAGACAGGGGCAACCCTGTAAGGAGGGTGAGAGCCCCTGTCTCCGCACCTGAGGGGGGAAACGGAGCTCCCCGAGCCCCCAGCCCGGCCGCCCTGTAAACAGGGCAGGGCTTTTCCCCAGCTGTGGCAGTGTTCTGCCTGTTGCCGGTCCCTGGCCAGCTTGACTCCTGTATTTGCGGCACATGTCAGGCACTTGCTTGTCCCTTTGACCCCAGGAGCAGCCCCAGGTCCCTATAAGCAGGGCTGGGGAGGCTGCTTTAGCCCGGTGACAGGAACCTCTGCGCCCAGGCCTTTGCCAGGGTGCAGGTTGAAGAAGTGCTGGTGCCACCTCGCCAGCGGCCTCGTTGCGGAGGCTGGAGGGGCTCCTGCAGACGGCTGTGTTGCCGTGCTGCGCAGCGGCCGGGCTGCGGCCGGCCCCTAAGCGGGGCGCAGGCCGGAGCCCGTGCTCCGTGGCGCTTGTTGGGGGGTGCCGGGCTGCGGGGGGCGGCCCCGTAAGCGGGGTTGTGTGCGCCCCCTGGTCTCGGCGGGCGGTTGGAGGGACCCCCTGTAATCAGGCGGGTGTCCCTGGCCCCGGCCTATCAGAGGCGTGGGGCCAGGAGTGGTGGGGCCGGGCGTGTGCCCTCCCTGTCGCCGGGGCTGGGCTCCCGGCCCCTGGGGCCCCTGGGGTCCTTGGCCTTTAGGCCGTGAGTTGGGCTGCCTGACTGTGGAGTCTGGTTCCTGTTGCCCTGGGGGAAGGCCGAGCTCCGTGGCTCCCTGGGTGTGGACCGGCCTGTAAGCAGGCTGTGGGTCTGGGCGCCTTTGTGCGCCCTTCAGCTGGCAGCCTGCGTTGAGCGCCCTCCCCGTTAGTGGGGAGTGGGCCCGAATTGGAGAGAAGGAGCCTCCGTAGGCCTTGGGGACCAGGGCCGCCCTGTAAGTCGGGGCCGGTGCTCTGGAGTCCCGGGCATTTTGCAGTGCAGGCAGCGGCTTGAGCCCCCTGTAAACAGGGGTGGCAGCCTCTTGCGCGCTGCTTTGCTTTGTGCCCAGCTTCTTTTGCCCAGAGGGCCCGGCTCCCAGCGCGGCGTTGGACTTTGGCGGACGTCGAGGTGGTGAGTGAAGCTGCAGTTGGGGGCTTTTGGGCTGTTGGGGGGTTCTGTGGGCGGTGGGCTGGCGCGAGGGTCTCGATGTGGGGCTGGTGGGTGGCGGTTCCCTTTGGGAGCTGGAGCTTGTCAGGCCTGAGTGCGTCGTCGTCCATTAGCAGAAGCCGAGGGACGACGGGGCAAGAGCAAGCTGGATGAGCGAGAGCTTCGAGGTCAAGAGTGGAACGGCGTGACAAGAGTGAGCTTGGAGCTGAAGAAGGAGCACGAGAGGCCCTCTGGGCAAAGGGCCTTGGTGGCACGGCCAGGGCACCTTCAAGGTGCCGCGGCTGACTTTGCTTGTGCTGGGCGACCTCCCTGCGTTGCGGGGCTGCGTCTTTGCTTTGGTTGGCCTTTTGCCGTTGTGCTCCTTTGGCTGCCTGGAGACAGGGGCAACCCTGTAAGCAGGGTGAAGAGTCCCTGTCTCCGCACCTGAGGGGGGAAACGGAGCTCCCCGAGCCCCCAGCCCGGCCGCCCTGTAAACAGGGCAGGGCTTTTCCCCAGCTGTGGCAGTGTTCTGCCTGTTGCCGGTCCCTGGCCAGCTTGACTCCTGTATTTGCGGCACATGTCAGGCACTTGCTTGTCCCTTTGACCCCAGGAGCAGCCCCAGGTCCCTATAAGCAGGGCTGGGGAGGCTGCTTTAGCCCGGTGACAGGAACCTCTGCGCCCAGGCCTTTGCCAGGGTGCAGGTTGAAGAAGTGCTGGTGCCACCTCGCCAGCGGCCTCGTTGCGGAGGCTGGAGGGGCTCCTGCAGACGGCTGTGTTGCCGTGCTGCGCAGCGGCCGGGCTGCGGCCGGCCCCTAAGCGGGGCGCAGGCCGGAGCCCGTGCTCCGTGGCGCTTGTTGGGGGGTGCCGGGCTGCGGGGGGCGGCCCCGTAAGCGGGGTTGTGTGCGCCCCCTGGTCTCGGCGGGCGGTTGGAGGGACCCCCTGTAATCAGGCGGGTGTCCCTGGCCCCGGCCTATCAGAGGCGTGGGGCCAGGAGTGGTGGGGCCGGGCGTGTGCCCTCCCTGTCGCCGGGGCTGGGCTCCCGGCCCCTGGGGCCCCTGGGGTCCTTGGCCTTTAGGCCGTGAGTTGGGCTGCCTGACTGTGGAGTCTGGTTCCTGTTGCCCTGGGGGAAGGCCGAGCTCCGTGGCTCCCTGGGTGTGGACCGGCCTGTAAGCAGGCTGTGGGTCTGGGCGCCTTTGTGCGCCCTTCAGCTGGCAGCCTGCGTTGAGCGCCCTCCCCGTTAGTGGGGAGTGGGCCCGAATTGGAGAGAAGGAGCCTCCGTAGGCCTTGGGGACCAGGGCCGCCCTGTAAGTCGGGGCCGGTGCTCTGGAGTCCCGGGCATTTTGCAGTGCAGGCAGCGGCTTGAGCCCCCTGTAAACAGGGGTGCAGCCTCTTGCGCGCTGCTTTGCTTTGTGCCCAGCTTCTTTTGCCCAGAGGGCCCGGCTCCCAGCGCGGCGTTGGACTTTGGCGGACGTCGAGGTGGTGAGTGAAGCTGCAGTTGGGGGCTTTTGGGCTGTTGGGGGGTTCTGTGGGCGGTGGGCTGGCGCGCGGGTCTCGATGTGGGGCTGGTGGGTGGCGGTTCCCTTTGGGAGCTGGAGCTTGTCAGGCCTGAGTGCGTCGTCGTCCATTAGCAGAAGCCGAGGGACGACGGGGCAAGAGCAAGCTGGATGAGCGAGAGCTTCGAGGTCAAGAGTGGAACGGCGTGACAAGAGTGAGCTTGGAGCTGAAGAAGGAGCACGAGAGGCCCTCTGGGCAAAGGGCCTTGGTGGCACGGCCAGGGCACCTTCAAGGTGCCGCTGGCTGACTTTGCTTGTGCTGGGCGACCTCCCTGCGTTGCGGGGCTGCGTCTTTGCTTTGGTTGGCCTTTTGCCGTTGTGCTCCTTTGGCTGCCTGGAGACAGGGGCAACCCTGTAAGGCAGGGTGAGAGTCCCTGTCTCCGCACCTGAGGGGGGAAACGGAGCTCCCCGAGCCCCCAGCCCGGCCGCCCTGTAAGCGGGGCAGGGCTTTTTCCCAGCCGTGGCAGTGTTCTGCCTGCTGCTGGCCCCTGGCCAGCGTGACCCCCTGTACTCGGGGCGCGTCACAGCCTTTGTCCCCGTAGCAGCCCTGAAGCGCCTCAGCGCGTCGAGGCCCCTGTGCCCTCCCCACGGTGCGGTGCGGTGCAGGTCTGGTGCTTTTGTCTCCTGCTGAGCACTGGGGGTGGCTCCCTTGAGCCCTTTGGCTGCACGGAACTCGCTCCCTCTTCTGGGACAACTGTCTTCCCCTCCCTCCCTCCCTCCCTTGTCATTGCGTTAGGTGGTGTGAATGAGCCCGGCGCGTTTATGCTTTAGCCCCCCTTTAGAAATAGAGCAGTCTAGCTTAGGCTTCCCAGGAGAGCCCGAGGAGCTCCGTGCAGCCACAAGCCAGTCCCCAAAACGCTTGCGTGGACAAAGTGTCTGGCCTCGCCCCTGCTTTCTGCGGAGAGCACGAAGCCGCTTAACGGTAGCGTGGGCAACGTGACCCGCCTGTAGCCAGGGCCTGGGTCTGGGCCTATGGTGCCCTTTGTGCTGGTGAACTGGCAGCGTGCGGGCCCCTTAACCTGGGCACGTGTCAGGAACTTGCTTGTCCCTTTTTCCCCAGGAGCAGCCCCAGGGCCCTGTAAGCAGGGCTGGGGAGGCTGCTTTAGCCCGGTGACAGGAACTTCTGCGCCCAGGCCTTTGCCCCTAAGCGGGGCGCAGGCCGGAGCCCGTGCTCCGTGGTGCTTGTTGGGGGGTGCCGGGCTGCGGGGGGCGGCCCCGTAAGCGGGGTTGTGTGCGCCCCCTGGTCTCGGCGGGCGGTTGGAGGGACCCCCTGTAATCAGGCGGGTGTCCCTGGCCCCGGCCTATCAGAGGCGTGGGGCCAGGAGTGGTGGGGCCGGGCGTGTGCCCTCCCTGTCGCCGGGGCTGGGCTCCTGGCCCCTGGGGCCCCTGGGGTCCTTGGCCTTTAGGCCGTGAGTTGGGCTGCCTGACTGTGGAGTCTGGTTCCTGTTGCCCTGGGGGAAGGCCGAGCTCCGTGGCTCCCTGGGTGTGGACCGGCCTGTAAGCAGGCTGTGGGTCTGGGCGCCTTTGTGCGCCCTTCAGCTGGCAGCCTGCGTTGAGCGCCCTCCCCGTTAGTGGGGAGTGGGCCCGAATTGGAGAGAAGGAGCCTCCGTAGGCCTTGGGGACCAGGGTCCGCCCTGTAAGTCGGGGCCGGTGCTCTGGAGTCCCGGGCATTTTGCAGTGCAGGCATCGGCTTGAGCCCCCTGTAAACAGGGGTGGAGCCTCTTGCGCGCTGCTTTGCTTTGTGCCCAGCTTCTTTTGCCCAGAGGGCCCGGCTCCCAGCGCGGCGTTGGACTTTGGCGGACGTCGAGGTGGTGAGTGAAGCTGCAGTTGGGGGCTTTTGGGCTGTTGGGGGGTTCTGTGGGCGGTGGGCTGGCGCGCGAGTCTCGATGTGGGGCTGGTGGGTGGCGGTTCCCTTTGGGAGCTGGAGCTTGTCAGGCCTGAGTGCGTCGTCGTCCATTAGCAGAAGCCGAGGGACGACGGGGCAAGAGCAAGCTGGATGAGCGAGAGCTTCGAGGTCAAGAGTGGAACGGCGTGACAAGAGTGAGCTTGGAGCTGAAGAAGGAGCACGAGAGGCCCTCTGGGCAAAGGGCCTTGGTGGCACGGCCAGGGCACCTTCAAGGTGCCGCGGCTGACTTTGCTTGTGCTGGGCGACCTCCCTGCGTTGCGGGGCTGCGTCTTTGCTTTGGTTGGCCTTTTGCCGTTGTGCTCCTTTGGCTGCCTGGAGACAGGGGCAACCCTGTAAGCAGGGTGAAGAGTCCCTGTCTCCGCACCTGAGGGGGGAAACGGAGCTCCCCGAGCCCCCAGCCCGGCCGCCCTGTAAGCGGGGCAGGGCTTTTCCCCAGCTGTGGCATCTTTGTTCCTGCTGCTGGTCCCTGCCGTCACATTGCACCATACAGTGTTTTCGGGGTTTATTGTATTCAAATGATCATTGTGATCACTGACAATAATTACAATCTTTTGCCTGAGTCTTAGGGAGCCAAACTGAACTAACTACCGATACGGGAATGCTCTTGCCTGCCCATTTATCATCATCCTGACTAGTGGATTAAAAATTATTTTGGTCACACCAGAGTAGTACTCAAAATCAACACTGCCCTGAATGTAAAGTGAGAGTGAACCAATAACTATGCTTAACTTTTTTCATAAATTTTAATTTGCAACATCTGCCTTGCCTGCTCTGTTTTCTTTGGGAATGTTTTGATATTTGTTGTTTTTCTTTAAGGTCCTGGCACCTGAGGTCTAGGGATTAGGTTTTGTTCTCTGCTGTCTTCTGAAATAAAAGTAACTCTTTCAGTTTTTAATAAATGCTTCTAAATGTTGCCTCTTCATGGCAGGCTGTGGACTGGTTCTTCCTATGGTGCTGGGCTGCCAGACCCAAAGCAGCTGGAAGTGTTTTTAGTAACTCCTGTGGAAGTGTATGTCTGGTATCAAGGTTTTTGGAAAACTGCGTGCCTATCCTCTGCTGGTGTAAAGAATAGGGGGACCAAATTCATGCTTAACTCTGCACGTAAAAAGATTGAGAAAGCGAATGGAAAAACAAGTTGCCACAAGTGTGTATTTCCCCACAGGATTTGCTCCAATGTCATGGTTTTCTTGCCAGGTGAGTTATTTGTGGGATTCAGGATATTTCTGTAGCCTAAGAGGTTGTGAAGAGACACTTAAATGTGAGAAAGTTTTCCAGTGCTGTCATTTCCATGTCCTGCTCCAAGAGGATTGTACAAATTGTGTACATTTGGAAATGGTTCTGTTTTCAGTCTTGAAATTTCAATCCACTCCCACCTCTAGTGGGACTAAAATAGGGACTTCCCTAAACTTAGGAAGCTGTTATGAAGGGGAAGATGATTTTGTCTTTGATTTGATAGGCACTCTGATCAGGTGCCTATCATAAGCAATATGATTTATGAAAAAGAAAATAATATTTGTGAGCAGCCCCAAGATAAAATTTGATGTTATTGTTAATTTTGTAGGATTGGTTAATAAAAATAAGTAATACAGAAATCAAGGAATGGAGGTGGCCATTGGGAAGAAAAACAAAGAAGATCTTCATATATTTTCTGTTTTGCATGGAGTTTCCCTGGAAGGGCACATTTGAATCAGAATAGAAATGGTTTTTATGCTTCTAGAGTGAAGAAGTGTGAATTCTCCTGATGAACAGCGTGTCCCCTTACCCAGTAAACACTTCTCATTTCTGATGTTGTTTGAATCCCTCTTTCAAACAAAAGGTTTAAAATATGAGAAACAGAAGTGAAGGATACAATTTTTTTTTTCTATCTGTGTCTTTCACTTAGCCTCACAAGAAACATCATTGAAATTGTGCTGGGTTTACACCTCTGTAGGGACTTCAGCAGCAATTCCTGCATGAATGAATAATGTGTGTAAAATGTGATCCACTCTGCAAAGCTTTCCTCCAAGATATTTCTGTTCAATGAACTCTTATCAGTTCAGACCTAGCTCCCCAAATTCAAATCCCAACTTTCCTAGTGTTTGGAAAAACCATCGTATTTACCAATTACCTTCAAGCTTTTAAAATTTTTATTTACATCTACATCCTGGCACATAAAAAACTATTCCACATACTTTATTCTTTTTTGTAGCTGTTTTTTCCAAATGAAATAAACCAGGCAATGCACAGACTAGATTACAAAGATTTTACCTGCTGCTCTGAGGCCAGGTGTGCACATAACCAACACTGGGGAAGCACATTTCTAATTTTGCTGTACAAGACTGGACATTAAATGAGAATTTCCATTCAGAGAGAGCAGCCTTCCTTTAAGGGCATGAACAGCATGAGGTAAGAAAAGTATATTCAGGTATTGTCTGCCTTGATTATACCATCTCTTTTGGCTTTTCACAGGACTAGGAAACTAACTGGCTTGCGTTCTCAGCAAGTTACTGAAGTGTAATAGCTCCCCCTGCCAGGTTTAGATAATAAACTACATTTCATACATGTGTAGATAGATATCTTCACACACACTCCAGAAATAAATTAACACCTATGTTACCATTTGCTCTCACTGCTTTAATCTTCACTGAGTATTAGATTAAAAAAAAAAGTGCCCCTGCTACCTAATGTGTATTAAAGAAATTTCGTAAAACTTTCAAAGGAGCAGATATTAATTTGAATTCAGTGTAGGTGAGAGAAATGTAAAATTATTCCAAACAGTAAGGGAGAAGTAAACTAAATTACAAAATTTTAATTTTCCTTTAATTTGCTGTTAACTTTTCAGCCTTCTATCAAATTAACCTATTTTTTAATCTTAGGCAATTAATTTCATGAAAGGTAACTGTGGTCCAAAACTGTTGGCTGCTGGCAAGCTGGGACCAAATTCTTTTTGTGTTGCACCTTGTTTGGGCCATTTTTGTCTTCAATAAAGCTGATGGAAAAAGTTCAGAGCGTACAACCTTAACCTTCAGAAACCTACGATTATGACTGAAACAAGTCCTACAGATGATTCTGAAAGTCCAGCTATTTTAAAAAAATGGTAGCTGAACAGTTAGAATTCAAATCTCTCATAAAGTCCCTAGTCTTAAAAACACTTAGCAACTCTATGGACACATCAAAATGTCTGAATACATGTTGATACCTATAAAGGCGATGCAATGGGAATGACTGGGCTGAAGTACTTTTTGTCCGAAAATCACAGCACTCTCTGTGCAGCTCTTCAAAG
This sequence comes from Oenanthe melanoleuca, assembly GCF_029582105.1. NCBI lineage: Eukaryota > Metazoa > Chordata > Aves > Passeriformes > Muscicapidae > Oenanthe > Oenanthe melanoleuca. Next base: position 2,292,747 of record NC_079334.1, read on the forward strand.
AGGGAAAGGGAAAGGAAAGGAGTTGTTTTGTATCACAGGCCCTTCTTTCTTTCTCACAAGTTTCATCAAGCAGGGCTTGTGCCCTCTTGCCTTGATTAGTAAAACCCAGCAGAGTAGATGCTGCTGGGCAAAGAAAATAAAAGTTGCAAGAGACAAAATCACAGGTTGAGTCATTACCGTGCTAACATTTACATCTAATAATACAAAATAACTAAATTACCAGTGTTCTCCTGAGTTTTGAAATAGGCTGTTGTGGAAGATCAGCCTGCACAGCCTGCACATCCTGACTGCAAAGGTAGCTGGGACTAAATGTAGCCTACGGAACCTCCTTTTATTTGAACATCTTTTGTACTTTGATCCTCTGAAAGGAATGGTGCCCTTTGACAGCATTGTTCCTGGCAGAAACAATTACTCTGGCTTGAAAAAAAAAATCGCTGAAGAAAATTAGGTGCTGAAATGAAGAAGTCCTAATGTGTCTTAAAATGCTCAGTTAAAATAAGAGCGGCAGGCAATCTCTTATGTGTATACACAAACACTCATGTATGAAGGCTTATGTGTATCTAAACACATGTATATGCATACAAGTGTATGTATATGTACACTTACACACATGGATCTCTCTTAAAAGCCTTAAATAGGTATATACATACAATGCAAAGTGACCCAAGAAGAGAGCACAAGTGATTCAGGAAAGAAGTCAGCCCACAAGCTTCAGCTGAAGGTCAAAAACCCCAAAGCTGAAGAGTGCTGAAAGCCAAAGGTCTGACTCCTAAGGCTTTATAAATTTCACTTTGTTTTCTTCCATTTCTCTTTCTTTCTCTGTTTTTTCCACCGTTTTCTTACGATGTTCTTTTCATCTTCCCAGTGCAGGGTGCCTGCTCCATGGCTTTTGCTTTATCATGCTGGTGCGTTCAGTGGCATTTGTTTCTCTAGAATCTGCTCACACCACAGGCTGTACAAACACAAACCCACTCTTGTGACGCTGGCACACTGGTGATAAGCTCCCCGGGCACCAGAGCAGCTTTCCCTGCGGGAAATTCAGTGGGTGGCTCACCCCTGCTCCCGAGAGCCCTTTGCATTGCAGCTCGTCATTCTGCAGGGCTGCAGAGCCGGAGAGGGCAAAGAGCCCCCGAGGGACAGAGCTCAGCCACTCGCTCTGGCAGAGCCGGGCTTTGCTTTACCAAAGAAAACCAATTAATATCTTTAACCATAGGAGCATCTCTATTTGTACTATTGCCCATACTGCAGTGTTACAGCAGCTTAAACAATGCAATATTGCTGAATTTTTCCTGACGGTCTTGCACATGGTCAGCTTCTTATATCTTTGTCCTAACTTTAATTTTACTGTCATAATTGCTCAGGAGCGGTACCGGGCTGTGATTCAGGGGCGGTACCGGGCGGTGACTCAGGGATGGTACCGGGCTGTGATTCAGGGGCGGTACCGTGCGGTCATTCAGGAGCGGTACCGGGCTGTGATTCAGGAGCGGGGCCGGGCGGTGACTCAGGGCGGGGCTGCGGGCGGGGCCGGGCCCGGCAGAGGTGCGCGGGGTCTCAGTGCGGCTGCGCGGGACGGGGCCCCAGTGCGGCTGCGCGGGTCGGGGCCGGGCCCAGCCCAGGTGTGCGGGGTCTCAGTGCGGCTGCGCGTGCCGGGGCCCCAGTGCGGCTGCGCGGGGCGTGGCCGAGGTGATTTAACTCCTGGAAATTGGCTCGGCCGCCATTTGCTCAGGCTGAGCTCGCTGCCGACGGGTGGCTGCGTTGGAGCTCCGCGCACAGGGACAGGATGGATTTCTGCTTTCCCTCCTCTCAAACCCTCTCCTCCTCCTTCCTCCTCCTCGCGTTCCTCCTCTTTTTCGCCCTTTCCCGCCTTTCTCTCTCCTCCTCAAACCGACCCTTTCCGCTTTCGGCTTCTCCTTCTGTTTCTCCCTCTGCCTTTCCTCCCTCTTCCCCGTGTTTCTTTCTCCCCCAAACTCCCCCCTCCTCTCCCCCAAACCTGTCCCCCCCATTCTCCCTCTCCTGTCCCTACCCCTCTCCCCTCTCCTGTTCCCCTCCTGTGTCACCGTCCCTCTCCCCCCCGGCCTTTCCCTCCCCGTCCCGCTTCCCTCCGCAGCCCGAGCCCTCCCTGCCCCTCCCATCCCTGTGTCCCTCCTCTCCGTCCCTTCTCCCCTGGCTGTCCCCGCACCGCGGGTTTCGGGGCGCCGCACAATAAAGGCCGGAGAGCCCGAGCGGCGCCCCCACCGTCCCTGAGCCCCACACGGGGACTGCCCGCCCTGCGGGTGTCCCCATGCCGGTCCAACACACGGCCCGACACCGCCGGGGCTCCGGCTGTCCCTACATCACACCGGGGGTCCCGGGGTGGGGGGTTCAGGACGGGCCCCCTCGCTAGGAGGGGGTCCCGGGGGGGTGGGGGGGGTTCAGGATGGGCCCCCTCCGGAGGAGGGGGCCCGAGGGGGGGGCGGGTTGGGGTGGGAGGGTCCCCTCCGGAGGAGGGGCCCTGGGGCGGGGCGGGGGCGGGGCCCCCTCCGGAGGGGGGGGCCGGGGTGGGAGGGGCTTGGGGGGTCCGCCCCCCCTTGGCCCCTCCCACCTCGGGCCCTCCCCTCCGGACGGGGTCCGGCCCCGAGCCCCTCCCCAGGACCCTCCTCCGGACGGGACCCGGGGGAGGGGGGGAGGGGCGGGTGGGGGGGGGAAGCAGAGGGGGTCACGTCACTCTGCAGCGTGAACAGACCAAAAAAAAAACACGTCACACAAACGAGCGGCCCCTCCCGTCCTGCCCCCCCACCCGCCCCTCCCTCCCCCGGGTCCCGTCCGGAGGAGGGTCCTGGGGAGGGGCTCGGGGCCGGACCCCGTCCGGAGGGGAGGGCCCGGGGTGGGAGGGGCCAAGGGGGGCGGACCCCCCAGACCCCTCCCACCCCGGCCCCCCCCTCCGGAGGGGTCCCCGCCCCCGCCCCGCCCCAGGGCCCCTCCTCCGGAGGGGACCCTCCCACCCAACCCCCCCCCCCCCCCGGGCCCCCTCCTCCGGAGGGGACCCGTCCTGAACCCCCCCCACCCCCCCCGGGACCCCCTCCTAGCGAGGGGGGCCCGTCCTGAACCCCCCACCCCGGGACCCCCCGGTGTGATGTAGGGACAGCCGGAGCCCCGGCGGTGTCGGGCCGTGTGTTGGACCGGCATGGGGACACCCGCAGGGCGGGCAGTCCCCGTGTGGGGCTGCAGGGACGGTGGGGGCGCCGCTCGGGCTCTCCGGCCTTTATTGTGCGGCGCCCCGAACCCCGCGGGGCGGGGAAAGAGGAAAAGGGGGGACGGAGGATGGGGGTGGGGGGCAGACGGGGCGGTCGGGGTGGGTGACCAAGGACCGAGGGCGGGGGGTGCCGGGGTGTGCGGGGCAGCGGGGACAGGGGAAGGGGCGCTGGGGGGGAATGGGAGGGAGGAGGAAGGAAGGGAGGATTGAAAGGGGGCGGAATTAGGGGGGGAAGGGGAGCAGGGAGAGGGGGCCGGGGGCCCAGGGTTGGGAGAATGAAGGATGAAAGGAAGAGCAGGAGAAAAAAGGAACAGGGTAGGGCAGGGTAGGGTAGTATAGGGTAGGGTGTGTATAGGTATGGGGGGGTGCAGGGGAGCCGGGCGGGGGGGAGGGTTTGGGGGGGAGGGAGGGGAGGGCTAGGGGGGAGAGGGAGGGGGGGGGGTTTGGGGGGGGGGGAGGGTGTGGGGGGTGGGGGAGGGGAGGAAGGGAGGGAAGAAAGGAGAGGTGAAAAAAAAAAGAAATAAAGAAGAAAAGAAATATACAAGACGGAAGAGACAGAGCCCGACCCGCGCACCACGAACTCCGAGGAGCAAATGGCTCCGCCGGGCTCGCGCCGCCGTTTAAATCCCGCTCAGCCCCGCCCCGCGCATGCGCTCTGGGGCCCCGCGCACCTGTGCAGGCCCCGCCCCGCGCACCTGTGCAGGCCCCGCCCCCGGCCCCGCCCCCGCCCGCGCCCTTTAAACGCGGCCGAGCCGCTCCCGGCCCGCTCCATTCGGGAACGCTCGTGCTGGGATGCGGCGGGATCCTCGTCCGGGCGCGACCCAGGGACCGCTCCCGGTGCTGCCCGAATCCTGAGGCGCTCAGGTAGGACCGGGGGTCGGGGCTGGGTTCTGGCGGTGCCGCCTCTTCCCCGGGCCGGCGGGTGCGGATCGCGGGGCCGGGATGGGATCGCGGGGCCGGGATGGCCCCAGGCAGCAGCCGCCGCCCCGGACGGGCCTGGGGCCGAGCCCGGCGCTGCCGCTCCCGCTCCGGCCCGGCGGCCGCGGGACTCCGGGCCCGGTCCCGCCGGGGCTGTGCCGGTCACCGCGCCCGGGAGAGCGGGCCGGGATCTCCCCGTGCGGGTGGTGGGTCGAGGCTGGAGCCGCCGGGGCGCGGGCAGCGCCGTGCCGGCCCCGGGAGCCCCAAGTCCCGCCGCTCCCGTTCCCCGTGCCCGCCCAGCCCGGGGCTCCTGCCCGGAGCGCTGCGGAACGAGCGGGGCTGGAGCCGGCTGAGATGCTCCCCCTCCCCCTTGCTCTGCAACGCAGAAAAGCTCCGCACCGGTAAAAGCTTTTACTGGAACTTTTATTGAAAGCTGAGAATATTCTTCTTTTTTTTCCAGATCACAGGATATAGTGGGGCCGAGAGAAATCCTAAAATCTGACTCTCAGGTATGCAGCATGTGGCAGAATTGAACTCACATCCTGGGCAGTACCAGGACTCTGCTCCAACTGACTGAACCAGTCTCTGGGTCACAGGTATGAACCTGCCAAGGATGGGAATCCTTGGTACCAGCAAGGGAACTGCAGCTCCTCTTCTGCTAAAGCTGCTTTACACACCAGCCCCTGCCATGGCTGTAGGGTAGAACTGGCTGGCAGCTGACATGACAGCACCAAACTCTTCCCATAACCCTCATTTTCCTGCCCTTTCCAGGATTTACCCACCAGCTGCAGATTTGCTCTTGCCAAGTCCTTTTGCAGGGAGAAATGAGCAGGAAGATCCTGAGGCTTCCCTTGCTGCATGACCAGGGCTCTTCTGGAGAGTGGCAGGGGGCATTTCCTGCAGGTGAGTGTTGCCAAAATGAAGCAGCTGCTGAAGCTGGGGCTGCTTTTGAGGCCCAGAGCTGCACAGAGGCCTCGGTGGCTCCTGCTCGCTGCCAGCAATGCTCCTGGGTGTTCCTGTGTGTCCCAGCTGCAGGGAATGGGGCAGGAGGAGGCCAGGAGCCCCTGGAAGGTACCAGCCCCTCCTGTCCCTGGGCTCTCAGGGAGGCCTGTGCCTGCAGTGTCCTGCCTGTGCCAGGCACACGGCCCGGGATGGGCGCTGGGTGCCCGGCCGGGCTGGCACGGACACGGCTCAGGGGCTGCTCTGAGCAGGCTCCTGGAGATGCTTCAGCCTGGACACAGCCACTGACAGCCCAAAGGCAGCCCAAGGAGCAGCTGGCACTGCCTGGTGATGGCAGCACAGGCTGCGTGCAGAGGGGCTCAGACAGCAATTGCTGGTTCCAGCCTCCCAGAGCTCCCAGGCAGCTGCCAGGTATGTCCTGTCCACCCCAATTCCCTTCCAGCCTGAGGCCATCACCCAGCAGCAGCACTAAAGCCAAGGCAGTCCTACCTCACAGATACTAAATCCAGCCAACAGCCTGCAGAGATGCCTTAAAATCAGAGGTTTGGCTGGGATGAAGTCTTGTTTGGATGAAGGTGGGAGTTTCCAGGGAGCCAGCTGGAAGTGCAGAAGGGATGGAAAGCTTTCCCAGGTGGGTCCCACTGGAGGTGTGCTGAAGGCAGGGATGATGTGCCTCCTTTGCTGAGGGAAAAGAACTTGCAGAGGCCACTGCTGAGGCTCTGAAAGGAGCTGAGCTGCTGCAGGGAGAGATGTCCTCCTGTGGGCACAGGGAGCTGCCTTGGCACGGGCTGGGAGTGCCCCAGCCCTGCCTTCTCCTGCTTGAAAATATCACCTGGAGCCCAGCTCAGGGGGGCTAAATCAGCTGAACTCTGTCAACTCTGTCAACTGCCCCCAGGGACATGGGTGGGGCTGGGGGATGAGGGTTTGAAATAGCAAATTCTTTGGAATACACACCTGTCCCTGTCCCAGTGCTGCTGAGGTTCCTTGGAAGCTCTGCTGGTTCCTGGCACAGCTGGAGTTCAAGCAGCAGCTCTGCATGGGAATATCCACCCTCCCTGAGGCACTGTGAGGGTATGGCAGCAGGAACTGAGCAGGGAATTGGGGGCTGTGGGATAATTCATGGGAACTAGCAAAGCTGACAGAACCCCAAATCTGGGCACTGCACAGAGAACAATCTTTGTCCTGCCCTGACAGCTCAAGCCCCTGGGCTGGGGAGTTTTGGGAGTCAAATGTCTGGAATTATACAAATCACAGCAACTGGGCTGTGGTCACCTAGAGGGACAATCCAAGTCCCAGACAATTCCTCCACAATCCACTCTGGAGAAAACACCCTGTGCCTGCCAGGAGCTCTGACTCTGCTTTTCCCACCAGCTCCTGAGCAGTGTCAGGGTCACCATGAGGGCTTTAAAATCCAGACCAACCCCAAATCCCACACACTGACTAATCCAAATGAAGAACTGCATTGTTGTCATCAGAAGCTCAAAACTCTGTTATGAATTCTATGACAACAATGTAATGGATTCCCAGGAACCTCATTAATGCTCTTGGTTTCATTTTTAACTATTTTTAATTCCTCATTTGGCAGCTTGTAAAACTTATCCTGGAATTCAGAAGTCAAGCAGGGTTGGCTTTGGATTGACCTTCACCTCTGGTCCCACTTTGTGCAAACACAACTTGTGCCAGGTGAGTGAACTCACCACCTCAGCTTTTCCCTCCAAAACATCCCCTCCTCCTGTCCCTGCAGATGGGCTCAGACCCACTCCTCACCTGCACTGGCCACCCAGGTGTCCATTCTGCTGCCCACAGTGCCCAGGCAGGTCCCTTTGCCTTTCTGCTGCCCCTCTGCAGCCTGAGGCTGCTCCCTGCTCCCTCTCTGTGCCTCATCCCCAGGGAGCCTCTGCTCCCTGCCTGGCTGCTGAGCCAGGGCAGGGGCCCAGAGAGTGCCCAGGGCTGAGCCAGGGCAGGGGCCCAGAGAGTGCCCAGGGCTGAGCCAGGGCAGGGGCCCAGAGAGTGCCCAGGGCTGTGCCAGGGCAGGGGCACAGAGAGTGCCCAGGGCAGGGGCACAGAGAGTGCCCAGGGCAGGGGCACAGAGAGTGCCCAGGGCAGGGGCACAGAGAGTGCCCAGGGCTGTGCCAGGGCAGGGGCACAGAGTCCCAGGGCTGAGCCCTCCCTGTGCCCTGCAGAGCCCTGGCTGTGCTGCCCAGGGGTCTTGGCTTTCCCAGGGAAACTCTGCTGGGCTCTCTTCAGTTCCCTCAGCAATCCCCTCAGAAATGCCACCTCCCTGCCCTTGGCATCCCCTGGCAGTTTCCTACACAAACACTTCTGTGTCCCCTCTAAACTGCCCCAGGGTTTCACCTGAATGAATGGCATGAGCTGTGCCCAGGGCTCATCATTCACCCAACCTAAATCAAGAGCAAATGTTGTTGGGCTTTAGGAATTTGGAATAACTTTGAAACAAAATAAATTACCTTTTTCTTCTGGTTCTTTCTTTTTCTTTCAGGTGCTGGACTTGTCTCTGTGGATGTGTGCTGAGCTCTCACTGCAGGGGACTGTCAGGCCTGAATGGCTGTGAGTTTGTGTTCTTCTCACTGGGGAAACACAAATTATTGTTAATTAGACCACAGAAATGTTTTCTGAAACCTTTCCCCATTGCTGGTACATCTTCTCTTTCTGCCTTTAACTTTACAGCTGTTCCCTGATGTCATTTCCTTGCCTCACTTCAGTGCAGCTCCTAGCTGGGAAAAACTGGGATAACTTAGAGGGGACAGAGGTGAGATTTTTAGCTGGATTTTTCTAAAATTTCTAATGATACTGATATTATTTCTAATTCCCCACTGAGAAGAACATGAACTCCCAGGCATTGAGGGCTGACAGTCACTGAGGGAAGGAAATCTGACTCAGTATTAATAAGTAACCTTACCTGGGGGCAGTCATCACCCAATCCTGCAGCCTTGGCAAGTTTTTGCAATGAATGGACCCAAGTTCTAATGCTTAACCTAAATTTCTGTCAGCTTTTGTTAGAAAGGTACTGGACAGTAAATCATACAACAGACTTCAAAAATGGCACAAATAATAGCAGGCCCAGACCAAACCCAGCCACCCCCATCACTGCTGCACCCCAATGTTGGGAGAAATAGTGATGGAGTTCATAAATGCTCTCCTCCCATGCTATTCAGTCCTTGCTGCACAGCCCAGAGAGGATTTACTCCAGCTTTTGCTCCTGACAGCCCCACTCTCTCCAGCACAAATCCCACTGGTCACAGACACAGACAGAGCAGACCTAAGGCCATGGTTCTGGCAGCAGCTGCAATTCCCTGTTCCCTGGATTGCTCATCCAGCACTGGTGGCAATCTCACCTCAGCCCAGCCTCCCTGTCCTCAGAGGGAAATGCAGCCTGGTGGGACATGGCTCTGGCACCCATTTCCTCTTGCTCCTGCTGACCTGCCAAGCCACAGGCAAACACAGTCCCTCACACCTTGCACCCCTGAACACCAGGAGAGCTGGAGTTTCACCCAGATTCCCTGGGCAGCTCCTCCCAGCAGGGAGGAAGAGAGGAGCCCTGCATCCCTCTGACTTCCCCACAGCAGGGCAGGACCAGGAGCTCTCAGCACAGACCCTGGTGCTGGAGCCTCTTGGCTTGGGCTGCTCAAACACCACAGCTGTTGGCAGAGCTGGGAGGAGTGTAAGGATTTTTCCTGTGCTGAAAGAGAGGAGGAAAAGAAAACTAAGTCCACTGCAGAAGTCAAAGGATCCCAGCTTTGACACTTGTGCTCTGGTTGCTCACTGTGGGGTTTTATCCATGACAGGTGACACCAATTCAGAGTGCCCTTTTCCAACATAACCATTTCAGCCATTAAAAGGAGGCAGGACATTGGCACACCAAGAGCAGGGAAGGTGTGGGGGAGAGCTGGAGAAGTGAGGGAACAGGCATTCTCTTGTTTAGGTTCATCAGTGCTGGGAACTTGGCAAGCACTGGTGCTGCAGGCATTGAGGACATCCTGCCATGGCTGGGTTGTTTTCCTTTGCTCATAACCCTTGGCTTCACCCCCTCTCCAGGAGCAGAGAATTCCTCCAGGCTAAGGGGAGTCTGGTCCCACTCCAGGGATGTGTCCAGTAAAGGAGGGGAGTTGTTTAGAGGAGCTGACCCCAAAAAACAAACCCAGCAGACACTGAAATGAACTCCATTGAGCTGCAACACCAAGTGTTCACAGCAGGTGAGGCACGAGGTGCATGCAGGACCAAGAAGTACCACTGCACTTGCTTTTTCTGCTTTACCTCTATTTCAGTTCTGCTTCCCTTCACAGCTGCTATTCTGCCAAGGTCAGTTCCATTTTCAGAAGCCTGTGGCACCTGTAGTCAAGGCTGGAAATCCTCACTTAGGATTTCCATGTCACATCTGGATTTGCCAGGAAGCAGGTGCACACACAGGTGCTCTTTTCTGTGATAGCTCAGTCAGAAATCATGTAACCCAGCAGCTTGCTCCTCCCTGCACCACTTGGAAATACATTAAAAAGCCAGAAAAAACAACAACCACACAGCAACCCACAGAGGACAGAGCTTAGTGCAGCTTCATTTAATACCCTGCCCAGTGATGGAGAGACAGGAGGAAAGCTGCTCTTCCAGTTCTGCTCCAGGCAGAAACAGCCAATATTGCCCTCACCTGCAGCTGTGGCAGCTTCCCTCCTCCCTTCAGCCTTGCCTGACTTCTGAGGGGCCAGAGGCACCACACAGCCCAAAAGAATCAGCACTCACACCCACTGCTGGTACAGACATCTTCATGGTCCATCTTTGGCCCCAGGGAGGTCCCTTGGCTGAAGCAAAGGCATTTTTATGGAAACTTTACAATAAATAAGCAATTTGCAAACACCTCCCCACCACCCCCTTTCCCTCCAGCTTTTCACCTGGGATTATTTTCTCCTTTGCAGTCACCTTCACCTTATGCCATTGGACAAGGCAGGTCAGACCCAAAGCAGCCAGGGAGGCTTTTGCAGAGATGCAATCAAGGCAACAGAGGCAGGCACAGAACAGGTAACTCAAGATGCAATACAAAAGGCAGTGCTTCAGGAATAAAATGGATCCTGAAAGTATTTCTGGTGCTTCTGCTTTCCCACTGAGCTTTCAGAGCACAGCTGAGCCCAGTGGCAATGCTGGACTTGCACCCACTTTGGCATGTCCAGCCTGAAGCTGCAGCTTGCACAGACAGGGTTTACAACCAAGAATTATCACCACAGCAGATGCAATCCAACTTCATCTTGGTGGACACATCCATTGCAGTGCTCCTAGCATTGGTACAATACTTCATGGAGAAGAAAAGGTTCCCAACAGAACTGAAGATTTCACTCCTATGTCTAATCCTGGGCACCACTCTTGAATCCTCTTGGAAACATCTTGCTCCTCAGAGCCTGCAATTGTGTTTTCAGTCTTGTATTTTTGTTATTCCCACTTTATCCTTTCAATAAAGCTAATAAATAGAAAAAGTTTAACAGTACAATAACATTTTCCTTCACAGCTTCAGTTAGTGTCTCTTTAGCCAACCTCAATATACAAACTTACCATAACCAATGCAACCTGAATGGAAGCTTTTATTCTTTCAGTGTGCCCATTTGAGCAGCAGAAATTTTACAGCCAGTGAGACTCTGAAAGTTTGAGAGTTTTTTTCTGTTTTGGAACAGATGCAGAAATCTGCTCCATGCTTTTCAGAGGCACTAGGACAAGGCTCCACATTTCTGGTCTGTCAGCTGCAGGCACTGATGCAGTTACTAAGATAAGTTTACCTTGTTCATAGGCCTGATTTCTAAGCCTTAGCTCACCTTTGACACAGCAGATTAAGATCTAGCAGGTGCCAGGTCATTTGGTGCTGAGCTTTGCTGCTCCTGCCAGCACAAGCACTTATTTTAACTTGGACAACAAACACACCAATGGCTACAGGAGAAAGCTTCTCATATATGGAACTACAGGCTGATGGGCCAGACTGACTGGGTCTCTCTCCACCTTGCTCTACACAAAAAGAAATTGAGTTCAACTTGCACTGAGTCCCATTGCAAGCACTTAGAGGCAGCATTTGGCCACAATAACACTTCACCCTCCCACCCTGCCCCTGGTATCCCAGCCACAGAAACATTTCAGAAGAGACAAAATTTCAGTTTGCCTGTTTCATCTGTTCCTGAGATGGAAACAATTTGCTGCAAATCATTTTAACATTCTCAAGCTTCAGGGAGGCTGAGAGCATTCAAGGACTATTTTATTGCCCTGCATCCAACTCCATGTCAGTCGTGATTAAAAAGACTCATTTAACTTGAAAAGTAAGAGATTTGTGAATTATATGCTACCTCATTGGAATTATAAATAAGATGGACAAAGTAAGCCTCTTTTACAGTTCTTATTTCTAAGCTAAATAAGCTGGAAAAAGGATGAGGCTCTGATTGAAACTTCAAGACACCTGAAGGCCTCCACTGACTTAATAAGGCCAAGTATTTTCTCATTTCCAATTTCTTCTTTTATTATTTTTTCTACTTCCCTTTGAGCACACAAAATTAATAAGTATGTTTTTATCACAGAGAAAGAAAATAGCACTGCTGAAATCTGCAAAAGCAAGTGGGCATGGAAATGACTTTTTTTTAAATAAAGATGTTTGTACGAACCTTGCAGCTCTTCAATAAAAGCCTGAGCCTGCATGATGCTACAGACCTCAACTTCCTCTGAAGTTGGCAAACTACTTCACAGGAAACAATCTTGTGCTGCTCCCAAGGCAATGAAGAATATCATCTATATCTTTTCTATCTTGAACCTCTGTGATTAGGTTCTTAATGATATCAGTTGGAACACAGAGTAGATATGCAGATCCCAGCTATTTTTTCTCCTGGTGCAAGAGGTGGGGAGACAGTCCCAGGCTTCCACAGTGAGTGCTGGGAGAAGAGAAAGCTCCAGGGTCCCCATCCACTCTGCCATGCCCAGCCAGAGAACCCTTGTGCTGCAGCAGAAATGCTGAGGTTGGAAAAGACCTCTGAGATCACTGAGTCTTATTTACCCCAGCACTGCCATGCCCACCACTAAACCATGTCCCCAAATGCCACATGTACACTCCTTTTAAATCCCTCCAGGGTGGGGACTCTACCACTTCCCTTGGCAACCTGTTCCAGGGCTTGACAACAGTTTCTGAGAAAAACTTTTTCCTAATATCCAACTTAAACCTCCACTCATTCTACTCCAGGCCATTTCCTCTTTTCCTGTTTCATTTTACTTGGGAAAAGAAACCAACTCTTAGTTGCAGTAAACAGTGAATATGATCTAGGAGGAGTATCTCAAAAATAATTTTGGTTCCAGTCATTCATATTTTTTCAAAGTAAATGAATCAATATTGGTAGCAAGATATTTCTGTTTCAAGATTTGATAAATTGGAAGTACCAGTTAATAAAATGAACTAGGCTAGTCAACCAGACAGAGAAACCTGGGGATCTGAATGCCTGCTTTCAATTCCTGCAAGTTCATAAATGGCACATAAACTCATAAATTCACAGCAAGTTCATGAAAGGCTTTATAACACACAGTGCCTGTGAGAGCCAAGAAAACAATCTGCTGTGCAATCCCAGCAGAGTTCCCCCCCTTCCCAAAGCATCCTTCATGGACCAGCCTCTCAAAGGGCCCCCACTGCCACCCAGCCACCAGCCCAGGGTGGTGTACTAGGGCTCAGAGATCCTAGCACCAGGAGCAATTCTGGCTTCAGGCCAGAGGAAAAGCTGGAATCACATTTTGTTTCTCTTGTTTATGGCTCTGACACGCTCTGCTCAAAACAAAGCACCAGAAAATTCAGCTTACATTAGGGTTTTTTAGAAACATCTTACCTGTGTTTGTATTCAAAAATTGTGCTCAGAGATCATTTACACAGTAATAAAGAAGGACTATTCCTCTGGCAAGTATTATAGCTACTTAGATAGTCCAGTGAGAGCATTGCTTTACTGAAAGCAGGGACAGTAAGAAAAACAGAGAAACAAACAAGTTTCTCTGCCTGTTGAACTGTGACAACTGTTTTACCTCCTATCAACCTTCATTAACAGGGGAAATGGTTTATCTAACAAGTATTTACAACAAAAACCATGTGCAGTTCCAAGTTTTGTGGAGACCAGCACTTGGAATTTAATTGCAGAGGCTTTTAGATGCAAAGGTGAAGCAAATGGTACTTTAGAATTTCTATTGCAAAAATATGGCACTTTAGAGGAGATGAATGCAAGCAGCAGGAGAAGGAAAGGGAGAGAAGCTGCACAGTAACCCAGGGGGAGTGCAGCAAAGGTAAGGAAGCCATGCAGCCCAGGGAACTGACTGATGCAAGTGCAGGCAAGAGACAATCTAATTCTGAAGGTGTCTCATCCAGCCAGCTGAAAAGCTCTTTACATCTGCTCTGCATGCCCCACTGTGAAACTCTCTGCACATAAATTCCCTTTGGCTGGAAAGTCCTTTCCAGTCATAGCTGTGGCAGCTTTCAAAAAAGCTTCTTCCAGCACTGAAGCATCTCGTGGGACATAAAACAGCAAGAAAAGCCACACACAGCTGTGGGACCAGGCACTGCCTAAAGGAGAGCCCTACACAAAGATTGCACTCTGGTATTTATATTCAATTCAAGCCCTCAAGACAAAGAAATGTTCTGTACCTTGTCTTTAGCAAACTGGACTCATACTCCATTCAGTTTCCTCAGAGCAGCCACAGGCTGCAGCTCCCACAGAACAGGTACTTAAGAGAAAGCACAGATAACAGATCATCCTGTTTACTCTGCTCCTCATCTTCACAACACCATGGCACTGAGAGCATTAAGGAAAAGCAAAAAGCAACAGGAAAACATGATGCTGTAATACAGAGTGAAAGCAGCCTGTTTTTAGTGGCAAGGAAAAGGTTCCTAGCCAAACATCCCTGTTCCCAAGGATCATGTAAAGTCAACCCTTCCCTGAAATTAAATTTGAAAGTATTGAGGGGAACTCACCTGTGTTTTGAGTGGAAACTATAGGCAGAGCTGTAGTATCATGGATCCAGAGGTCAAGAAAACTCTTTCTTACTTCAGCTAGTCAAGAATCATTTTCTTCCTCATCTTCTCTATCCATCTACCACACCAACAGTCATCACCTCTGTAAACAGCTGACAGTTGTGTGGGGTAGTACAACAAAGGTTGCCAGCATCAGGAATGAGAATGCACAGATTTTTCTCTACTCTCTGTGGATCTGATTGCAGCCTGTAAAGATTTGGATGAAAAAGAAATAATCACATGGTGGCAAATAAAATGAGTTCTTACAGGACTGCTGGAGAAGCCTGACAAGATTTTCAACAGAAAGATGTTAGCACTAGAGAAACTGTTCCAAAGCTGACAATTGTAAGGAAGACTTAATAAATATTACAAAACTACTTTGTGCCATTGGTTCAAAGAAATATGAATTAGCCAAGAGAGAAGATTTGTAATTGGTAGTCATATGGCAAGGATTTAAAAATCCACCAGAAAGATGGGAAAGGAAGAGAAAAACAAAAACAAACAAACAAACAAAAAAGCAATTTCCAAACTTTCCTTAAATTAAAAATCAAAAATCTCCCTTTGTGTGTGTAAGTCCAGGTGACTGTGAGTCAACTAACAAGGCTGTAAGTCAGTGAAATGGCAAATGTGATAATGTGTTCTAGAGCTAAGGCACCAGAGCAGAATAACAAGAATAACAAGCACAGCTGTGGAGGTGTGGTCAGTACTTCAGAATCAGATTAGAAGGGACCCCATGCCCAAAATGACACACCAGTCTCTAACATACCTGACTGTGTGGATGTCTTCCAGCATTTATAACAAAACACTTGGAAGCAGTTGAGTATTTTATCTCAGCACAGTTTCCTGACACCTTCTGTGGGTCGAATTAGCAATTGGCTTTGTTTGCAAATCAGCAGCACAGAGAAAATTAATTCCACACATAAACCTAACAAGTGGGAAATAAAAGAGACAGCATAAGAAAGCTTTAATAAAACTGCACCCAGCATTTGGGGACACTCATAATTTATGGAAGAGACAGAGGAGTTTGTTATCAGTAAGTCAGCAAAATAACATTTATGCTCTGGGATATGCTCTGATAAAACATGAAGAACTGTGTAATCTTCTTTCAGCCTGCTGGAGTATAAAAGAGCAACATTTTTAAAAGTCATTAGAATTTCAGAAGTAGATAGGACACTTGTGATTTTTTTTCCCCAATTGGTGCAAGGTGTTAATAGCAAAATGGAAGTCCTATGAAGTTTCTGCCTCCACTACCAAGACAAAATCATACAAAGAAAATATCAGAGAGCTTTGTGGTACCAACCTGCAGCAGCAGCTCAGCAGAGACAAATACTTCTCAGCCCTTCTAGAACACACAGCTGAGATCTCCCACTCAGGTGCATCTTGTGAGTATCAAGGAGATAGTATCAAGCACCTGCACAAGTTTAGGGGGGTTGCCTTCAATAGCTCAAGTTTTCTTACTGTTTTTTAAGAAAACATCTCAGTGGGTACCAGTACTACTTCTGCTAGG
Source organism: Oenanthe melanoleuca (assembly GCF_029582105.1). Lineage (NCBI taxonomy): Eukaryota > Metazoa > Chordata > Aves > Passeriformes > Muscicapidae > Oenanthe > Oenanthe melanoleuca. The sequence continues at coordinate 2,308,374 of NC_079334.1, forward strand.
GGGGGGGAAAAAAAAAAAATCAATCTGTGTGACACTTAAACATGCCAAATGTCCTTAGTTAAAGGCACTACAAAGAGTTTATCTTCATGAAGTTATAAAATATGTTTCATTCTAGAAAGTGAATTCAGTGTAAAATTCAGCAAAAACCAAAGCCTGTGCTGTTTCTATGTGAGCTGTTTAGTTAGGATAGCATCTATAAAGGACATGAGAATTGATCCTGACTCTGAAGTGAAAACTTCCATCTGCTCTGCATTAGGATCTTACCACCCATCCTTTCTGAAGTTACATTTTCCTTAGCAAATCCAGTGCCAAAGGATTTTTCTCTCTCCCTGCTCTAATCCAGTTTAGTTCCTCTCTGTCAAGCCTGTCAGGCAGTGAATGGTTGGGACATTTCTGTGCATGTTTCAGTTCAGCTGGTTATGGCAACTGAACTGGCACCTACCCACTTCTGGGCTACTCCCTTTTTGAAAGAGCTGCTGGGAAAAAAAAATTAAAAATTGCTTTGTTCAAAAGCTGTCCTCACATCAGCTTTGAATTAGCAGCTCTTCCTCCCTCCCTCCCTGGCATCAATTGCTCCATTGGTTCTGTTTCTCTTTGGGTTTTTTCAAAAATAAAGGCTCCTTTGGTAACACAAGCTTTGCCATGTCTCCTCCAGTTTAATTCCACTTGGACTCCACCTTTCTGAGCACAGCTGGCTGTGTATGGAATGTTTCAGATAAGGACTTGCTGCACTTTGTAAAGGCAGTGCAATCCCTCAAACTTGAATGAAAATACCACACCAAACACATCACAGCTTTTATTTAAAGCCAAATGTATCAGTGAGCACAGACCAGACAGCAGAACTCTAATGAGAGGTTTCCAGAGACTTGAGATAGTTCAGCCTATTTTTACATTTAGGGAAAAGGAACTAAAACATCATCTAATTTTATTTTTTTTTAAGAGCATTCATTCCCTCTAAAGTTCTCCTGGGGAATATTCAAATTGCACCAGTGGGTTGGCACATTGTGGATCAACACAGGCACAGTGATACAACTGAGGAACAACATGGTTTTGTGCATTAAGAAGTGTAAGGCAGAGAGAATCCTAAAGAGACAAAGTGCAGCAGGATTGGGCTGGTTTGAACCATCCTGGATGCTACAGTCAATGAATAAGTGAAATTTCTGGCCTTATTCCAATGCAGACTCAACACACTGAAAATCTTTGCCCTGATTTTCACAGGGTTTCAGTCAGACCCAGGGAAAACTAAAACTCAGCCTCAGATAAGCCTTAAAACAAAAGGGATGCAGGTGTTTAGGAGCTGTTGTTTCAGCTTCAGCTCCCCATGAATCTGATTTTAATAAGGATCTCAGAGAACATCTGGATTCTAGAGTAAAAGAAAATGAAAGTTTTGAAAAATACTATTGTAGCTCTGATGAGAAACCCCCTTAAGTCCTTTTTTTTTAATTTGTGAAGACTCAAGTATCTTGATATTGTTAAGTTCACAGGCTTGTTGTCTGTCAGAAACACAAGGAATTCAACTTCTCTTTATAGGGAGTTATTATTTCACTTCAAAATAGCCAGAAAAGCATTCTGTATTTAGAAAAGACAACATCTTCCTTTCTCTCTCTCCCTGCCTGACTCCAAAAATAAATCAGGAATTTTATTCTCCTCTATACCCAGTTATCTTCTGCAGAAAGAATAATAATATTTCAATTTAAGATTATGCCTTCTTGAGTGAGAAGCTAACAAAAGCTCTCATCTGAATCTGCAAAGAACTGCAACATGATAATGCCTGGGTGATTTTCACTGAAAGAGCATAAGATGTTACCAAAAACTGTTTCATTTTATCCCATGTGTGCTGAATTCCCAAACCAGCTGGGGAACACACTTACTCTGCTTGGTCAGGTCATTGTGGTAACCTTCTCCCAGGTTTAACTGGAAGCTCACACTGGGGATGACTCAATGGCATCCTAATCTGGAGCTGATGAAAGGATTTCAGGTTCTTGGAGCTTTCCATACAACCTTTCAAAAACAATGAAATCTATTTACAAAAAACAAAACAAAACAAAACAAAACCACCCCAAAAAGCAAAAAACAAAAACTAAAAAAACAAATTAAAAAAAAAAAAAAAAAAAAAAAAAAAAAGAAAAAAAAAAAAGAGAGGAGAGGAAGAAAAAAAAAAAGAGTTCAACAATCCACTCTGCTACAAGCCTGTGACTACAGCTGCCATTAAGAATTCCAGGGCTCCAGTGGCAGCAGCACCTGCCTTTCCATAAAGTTGTCCCTCCCATCTATAAAAAAATCCCTTCCCTTCACAAACACAAGTACACATGAAACATGCTCTGCATTTTCAAATGGTAAATTCATGGCAGGAACACCACTTGAACACCAGAAACCTTCCAGGTTTTATAAATAAAATTTCTTGCAATAAGAGATTTGTTGCTTAATTAAGTCCCTTGGAGGCAGCATGCTTGGAATGGATTGCAAATTAAGCCCTTTATTTTCCACTGCCAATCCCTCACAGATCTAGTTTTTTATTTTAAAAGGCTTATTTATCCCTATAACTAATTCCACTTCTAATGGATGTCAAACTGCCAAATTCACACTAACCTCTATCAGTTTCTTTAGTAGAGTTTTTAATGGAAAAATGAAAGAATCAAAGACCTCAGCAAAAAGGACTAAAATTAATGAGTTTTTTTGTTCTCTTAGCAAAGCTCTCTGTCAATTCTCATGCCCTAGGATACATGGAAAATAAAATTAACACTACAGCCAGATTTCCAAAAGTGTCAGCTGATAATAAAGAATGTAATGACAATATGTGGAAACAATAAATTGTCCTAGGTACAGAGAATATTACCCAAGGGTGCAGATAACCCCTTTGGCTTCCATTTTACCACCCCAAGCTTAAAAAAGTATTAGTTACTGCACTGTTGAAATAATTGCACATTCTCCTAAACTTCTGGCCTGGAGCTGCACCCAGCTGAAGTCTCAGCTGGTCCCACAGAGCAGCTCTCTAAACTATTAAAATACAAATATCACTGCTTTATAGCACAGCTGCAGATGGGCACATAACAGGCCCCAAGCCCTTAATCTTTGTCAAGAGTGGTACTTCTCTACCAAATTATACAATGATGCTGTGTTCTTCCTTGCAGGTCTAGACCTTGCAATTCTTGGAATCAAAGAAGACAACAAGATTATCATTATGATGTTAATACAGCTACTGCTATACTATCCTAATAATGTCTTCAAATCAAACAATTTATTTACAATTAATCCTTTTCATCTTAGAAAACTGCATGCCCAGACTTAATCAGAGTTATTAAAGATCTCCAAATACAAATTACACTACCTAAGCAATTGATTTCAAAACTCCTGACCAAAAGACTTGCACTGGGCAGGTATCAGAGGCAAGATGAAATTTTCTTACTGTTTTTCAGCAGGACCAGGACAAACCTCAAGGTTTTTCTGTTTTGTCCAGTACCAACATCATCTGCAGCCACAGAGAATGAGGGTAGCACAATCTTGTCTCTTGATATCTTTGGTTGATTTTATTTTAGTTCTTTTGATTGATTATTTTTTGCTTGGTTTTTTTTTTTCCCCATCAACCCAAAGATGAGATAGAAGCAGGTCAATGCAAAAGAAGTTTTTGTTACAGTCAGAAAACTAATGAGACTTGCTTCAAAAGAACCCCACAAAGAACTCTGAGCAAATACAGAGATCTAGATTTCAGTGCCCATTCATTCCTACACAAAGGCTGATCTTGTAAATCCTACCAATCTGAAAGGCTGCTGTGCCTCCAAGAATATTGTAACCCAGCCCTTCCACAGCTGCTATGAAGACTGAATTCAAAACAAAACACAAATGAACAAAAATAAACTGGAAAAAGAAATCCTTGTTATGAAACATGGAAAGTTAGACAAGTTTTACCACCACACACTAAAATCTTCTCACCCCCCCCTTGACACCTTGGGTCTTAGCAAGGCATCACCTTGACAGGTGTTTTAAGTTTGAGGGATTCTCTCCCTAATAATGCTACTCTAATTGAGTGGTGGTGAAGCATGTGTTTTGATTTTCAGAACAGAATGGCTTTCTTTGAAAGCAGAAAAGCTTTACTCCAAAACCCCTACACCTTAAAAGCAGGATTTTTTCACCTATACACATTGCTGTCACCCTTTCTCCCATTGAAGACCTCTGCTAAATCAGGGGAAATAATGAAGTGAAATCATAATAATGTCTCAGATGTTTTATTCTGTTATTCTAGAGACTGCTGAAATAGTGTGAAAATAAAATGTGCAACCAAAGCCATGTAGTTTGTCATTCACCTCCACTGTTTGCACAATATGAAAGAAACCACTTTAAGCTGGAAGCAAGAATTCCATCAGAAACCATTATCCAGAAGAAATACCCAGATTAAAATCAAAGAGAAAGCAGAAAAACAGAGATGATGAAAAGGAAAGCACACTATTAGGGAAAGAGAGAAAATGACAAGGGATCAAACTGCACCAGGCTAGAGAAAACTGCTGAGCACTAGGTTCAGCTGTGGAAGAATAAAACACTTCTGCAAATTAAATGGCAACAGCCCTAATTACAGCAATAAATGCTTTTATCTCCTTTTTGGTTACAATGACATCTCTAGTGATCATCTTGGTGCTGGTGAAGCATTGCTACAAGTTACCAGAGGAGAAAAGTACAGGAAAATGAAATAATTCTCTTCTAAGCAATGTGGAGATTTTGCACCCTCTGCAGGTCTAGGAAGGTATAAAGAAGGTAGAAATATACTCATCCTCTAATAAATAATAAACAAATAAACAATAAATAATTATATAAAGTAAAACTAACTATGAGCCTTCTTAAGACAATGTTCTTTTCTTCCCTACTTGGAAATAGTAGAGGGAAGGGGTTTTAAATGACCAAAGCCTATGGTACACACAGCCTCACCTAAACATGATGCTCTTGTGCTCCACTTTCTATTTTGTCTTTTTTCTTCATGTGCTACTTCAGACTCTTTGTCCTTCTCTGCATGAGACACTTCTGGCCATGTACAGACAGAAAAAGCACCAGCCATCATACAATTCCTTGTAGAAACAAAAAGCTTTCAGGTAAAGCACACCTTTTCCCAGAGCCACTTAGGAAAAGAAAACAAGAAAAAAAACAATAAGGCAAATTTTTAAAGGTAATCTATATCAATTTAATCATTTAATGAAAGTACACTGCATTAAAATCACCTAACCTAATACACTGTCACAAAATATCAATATAAATAGATATAAGAAATTAAATCAATGGACTTTGAACTTTATTTCTTCAAAAGAAAGTAATCCTCTAAAATATTAAAAGAGAAAAACCTTGTCAGTGCCTGAGAAAAAAAGGACAATAAATACCAGTGTATTTAAGAGGCAAGTTTGGGTTTGGTAAAGCCAGTTATGCATCACTGGGCACTCTCATCTGATGCAGCTGCTCCAGCACATGTCCCACTGCAGCAACTGGTGATTCAAATCTGTGATGAACAGACACGCTGGACTAGTCTCAAGCACATTCCAGGGAAAGATTATCCCACTTTTCCTGATGGCTTCAGCATGAATTTGGAGCAGACAGCTGCTTTCAGTTGCTTTTGAAACCTCCATGGATGTCAATAAGGAAACAATGTCAGCAAAAGATCAAACATAAAATGAGTTTAAGAGCAACTGTGCTTTTGGTTATTTCCTTTCAAAGTACTTTGTTGCTTCCAGTGGGACTCAGGTGAAAAACACATTTCCATTTAGGAGTATGGCTTCCCTGTTTTTCCTGCCTCTCTCCTTTCTGGATCCCTCCTTTCTCATGTCTAATTTCACACTCTGCACCTCCTACACAGAAGCCACTCCTAAGCCTTCCCCTGCTTTCCCCACCAGTTATAATTCCACTTTCCTTCCAATTTACTAAAGATCTGCAATAAATTGCTTCTCCCAAAGCATTGTTATCAGGCTTTATAGATTATCAGCCTAAGGAAGAAATAAAGAAAATTTAGAAAAGAATATGCACTAGGTATGAACATTGCAATTTAATTTTCAAATTCAAAAGACCTACAAGTATAATACTTTCTTATTTATTGAAAGTCCACAGCTGACATCCAGGTAATGCTAATATTCTGTGGGGGTCACATAAATACATTAGGAAGGTTGGAACATATCTCCAGCCTTAACATCAAGAACAAATTATGCCAAAATGGAAAAATGAATGTCAGTACACTCTGTCCACCCTGACATTTTCATTCTTTTATAACAGCAGACAGTTTTTCAAGATTTCTTACACTTCTAATAGTGAAAAAAAGGGGGAAAAAAACCCCATATTTTTTTCTCTTTTTACTTAAAACATGGTTAAGTTGGCTGCTCTTCCTAGAGGTATTTAAAAGGTGCACTCTTTGTAACAGGATTGTTAGCATAGTCCAGCTTTATTAATAATTTGATTTTCTGAATAAAAGAAAATAAATTTGTCACTTTACCTGCCCTGAACTGGTTTCAGCACGTGGTTGTCTTCTCTTGCCAAAGAAGGCTGTAAAATTCCATTTGGAGACTGATCTGCAGACAGTTACAGAACCCCTCCTTTTTACCCACATGCACCAACCACGCTGAAAACTGCTGTAAGATACAGGTCTGTAGATAAATTTACAAAATTTAAACTTAGAGTGTAGCAAAAACAAACTCTGTTTCCATAAATGTGGTTACTCACCATTTCCACGTGTGTGAGTCAGCCCAGGCAGCTGGGACAGCCACAAACTCAGAACTAGAACACAAAGGGAACATTAATTTCTGTCACTTCACCCAGCAGGGGATGCCTGGAGCAGCACCTGGGCAGAGGCACAAGACAAAAAGGCAAAGCACTGCTGAACTCTGTCCATGCTGGCAGCACTGGCTGCTGCTCACACAGGTTCATCAGAGTCATTCCCAGCTGCAGGGTCACCTGAGCATATTTACAATCACCACTATTCTGCTTTTAACTCACCCTCCCACTAATACAGCAATAAACATCCTTCTTGACACAACAGCATCTCTTTTAATAAGGCCATTAAATACAAGACTGACAATTCTCTTGTAGCTGCAATGACAACAGTGAACCATCACCCACAGCATTTAAAAACCAACTATTCCCAGTTACTACATGTAAATATCTTCTCAGCTGGTTTGTTGGACACCACCCTGGTGTATGTTTGTTCATGCCCAGAAACAAGGGCCTCCATCAACACTTCAGAGTGCAAAAAGAGCTGGATTGCTGCCAGGCCAGTACATTTCCTCAGCCATCACAACTTTTTACACTCTTCACAAGCTTTGCATGGCTAATCTCAGGTGGTCTAAGCTGTCAAGGTTCTTATCTGGATCAAAGGTGTTGTCTCAGCTCTTTTCAAAAAAACTGCAATGGAAGAGCTCCAAAATTCAGAGGAGGAAAGGAAGAAGAGAAGGGAAAAAATCCTATAATAATAACAATAATAATAACAATAATAATAATAATAATAGGAATAAGCAGCAAGCAGAGTGCACAACTGGTGAACTGGAGAAAGCCCTTACAGGATTTAAGGCTCTTCTGAACACAGTTAAAGTACTGTGCTCATGGATGTGGCAAAATGAATGTGTTAGGTTGCTGAAAGAATCACTGCCAAAGGTATTAGTGAAAGCAGGTTTTAACACAAATTTGTAAAGATGTAATTTAACAGAGTTCAGTGACAAGACTGACTCCTTTACTTACTACACAGGTGAGGCATACAAAGGAAAATCAGATTAGAATCAGTTCAGAATAATTTCAGGACATGGAGACCAGAGATGCAAAAAAGTAAAGGTGCAAAGGGTAATGGTGCAAAAGGGTAAGGTGCAAAAGGGCTTAGCAGCACTTAATCATTGACTAATTTAATATTTATAAAGTGATTCAATTGATTTTATTACAATTACCAGAGTGACCTAATAGCACCATTCCAGATAGCAGCATTGCTGTTGTACTTGAATTTGAATCAATTCACATGAATGCACACACAGACACAGGTACCTGTATCTGTCTGTACAAAGGCACCTGGCAAAAATTCCCCTTGAGTGCACTAAATACTCACACTGGATGCCTCTGCATCTCTCAGGGGGTGGAGGAATGCGTCATCAGCCCTGCCATCAACTTTCAGCAACACCAAGAATCACAGGTCTGGGGGCTCACGAGCTCTGAGAGGAATCCCACTGACAGCAAGGTGCTGGCACAGCCACTGAGGTCCAGGAGAGCTCCAAAGGCCTCACTTAGGACCCAACAGGAATCCCTAAGGATGCAGAGCAGTCCCAAAGAGAGGGGAGCAAATGCACCACCGTGCTGGAGAAACTAGAACATTGCTTGGGATTCAGTGGGCATAGCTCTGGGGACTCTTTCCAATGAATTTCTGGCCCTGCTCTCAGAGGTTTGGTGAAAAGTTTCATTTCAGTGTTACTAAAGTTGGTGTCTTGCAACCACTCCAAAGGCAGCTGCTGCAGGGAAATTATTTCAGTAAGTACTGAAAATCCACAGCCTGTTGATAAATTTGGGTACTGTCCATGGCACCACAGAGGGGGGAATCAATCAAAGCATTCTACAAATGTCTTTCTCACTTAAAAATTTTCTCTGCTCCTCAGGACAAGCAGGGCAAGGCTCAGTCCACCCCCTAGGTAGGGAAATTGGGGACAGGGTTTAATGCATCTGAAACTAGACAGTAACATCCCAGTGTACCTTTGAAGTCACTGTGCTGTGCCCTTCCCTTTCTGGTCACTGTCTCACCTTGGCTCACATGCAGGACTTGAGAGACCATGGAGCATCTTGTAGATCTAACACTGCTGGTCTTGCATTCTTCTTCCTTCATTTGCAGCCATGGCCCAGATTTCTTTTGGCAAGGGTCTTCTTCTTTTTGAAATGTGGATTTCAAAGTGAACAGTGCATCCAGGAGAGAGCAAGAGGGAAAGCGGTTTGGCACCAGGGAAGGGTGTTTGCCACCAGGGAAGGGGGTTTGGCACCAGGGAAGGGGGTTTGGCACCAGGAAAGGGGGTTTGGCACCAGGGAAGGAGCTTTGCCACCCAGGCCCAGTGCTGTCTGTCCATCTGCCAGCTCAAGGATTTGCTCCTGGTCCCACTGTAGGGCTCCCACACATGATCCTGGCACGTCTGCCTGCAGGAGAGTTTAGGTTAAAAATGCCTGTGCATAGACTGTGAAAACTCTTGTCTCTCCTCCTTAATGGATCAATGAACACTACTGCCTGACCTTTTTCTGAGCAATAATAACGTGCAGCAGTGCAACTTTGACCTTCCTGTCCTGTTTTAGTGCTAAGATGGCTATGGAACACACTTGGGGGGGTCTTCACAGTCTCAGTGGGAAGCAAGGTGCTCTCTGTATTTCATTATGCCACATTCCTGCTTTCCCAGACTGGTGGGTTGATTTAGGTAGCCATGAGAGAGCTGGTTGGTGCTTCTGTGTTTAGGAAGGCAGAGAGGGAAGGGATCAGTTGGGTAAAGTTGAGCCCCATCCATCCATCCATCCATCCATCCATCCATCCATCCATCCATCCATCCATCCATCCAGCAGAGCACATGGAAGAGGGGTGGGTTTTCCACTGGTTTAATGCCTCTGGGGGAGGAGAGTGGCTCACTGCTGCTTCACTTGGCATTGCTGGGGAGGGAGTGGGGGAGCCCATGCCACTACATCCACTCATTTTTCTGAAGCTGGGTAACATGGGGGTTGTTTTTGTATTATTGTAAGTTTGTAAAGAATGTAATCTGTCTGTCAGGGGCACAAGGAGAAAACAGGGGCCTTTCTCTTTTTGGGTGAGGCTGTTCTTATGTTGCTGTGCTTTTGTTGTTGGGCAGGGAGGGGTCTGGTGGCCATGGAGGAAAAGCCTGGCCCCTGTCCATGGCTTGCAGCTGTCCCAGGGTGACAGGAGGGTGAGCTGAGGCTGCAGCAGAGACCTCCCACACCAAGCTGTGAAAGCACCTCTGTGTGTGTGGGGCAATCTGACCTCTGCAGTGGGGCTCTGCACTGGCATGTTTTGCTGGGTGCTGGCACGTGGACTGGGCTTGCTTGTCCTCAGCTCAACTGGAAACTGGGCTGAACAGCTGCCCATGCTGTTTAGGAAAGGTTGGACTGGATGGGCTCAGTTTATCAGCTTGAGAAGGAGTTGATGCAGGAGCTGCTCATCCCACCCTTGCTGTATGTGTGTTTTCTCGTCTCCTGGATAGTCTCCCTCTTTCTTTGTTCAAAAAGTAACTTGTTCAGTCCTGGGAAGGGGTGGCTGCAGAGCTGCTCCTTTTAGAGCTGCCTTGAAGGCAAAGACAAAGCTGATCTGTGCTCTAGGAAATGCCATGTCCTGATTTTGACAAGATGCTATCACGAGTGTAAAAGGCAGTGTCAAACCAAGCCATGTGTCCCCTTATTTTTTCCTACCTTTTTTTCTACAGCCAGTGTTGCTGCAGCTTGGCAGATGCTCTTCATGGCACAGTGTAAAACTCCTACCACTCCTGATTCACTGCAATACTTAGAGAAGATAAGCTCAAAACACATTTAAGCAGTAATTTACCAGCTTCTATTTTCCAGGAAAGGAATCTCAAATTGAGCATTAGGAACAGTCAGGGTACAGTTTGCATCTCCTGCACAGAAGCAACAAACTTGTGATGGGAAATAAATGGTGTTTGTTTTATCTAAATAGCACAGCTGTGTTATTGTAGTTCTCTCCAGTGACAGAAGAAGGAGGGAGTAAAACTACTGACCCATTTTTCAGGGAGAATGATGCTCCAGAATCCTGGGCTCCTATTCAAAAGCCTTGCCTACAATCCAATGTTATTCCTGCAAACAGCTTGACACTACTCCTTGCACTTGAATTGCAGCTTCACAGAACAGTTCACACACACAGCTCAGGTAGGAAGTCCTTATACAAACAATCCCACTTTTCAAAGGTTGCTGCCAATGCTCCAGAGAGAACTGACAAGGAACTCCATACACACACGCATTTTTATTTTAATAAATAGAGTTTTACAGGCTCAGGCTTTTTTTTTTTTTTAAATCACATATACAGAACAGGAAATGCCTGACCAAGTAACATGAATTGAGCTACTAACCTTGGGAAGGAATACATGCCCTCTGTAACACTGAAGACCATAACTGAAAGGGGATTTGCCATCAGCAGCATAGGAATTTACTTCACAGATCAGACAACTGAGACGTGGCCAAAGCAAAGAGAGTGACCCTAAATGGACCACTTGTCTTTACAGAGTCACAACAGTGCAAGGAAAGCCAAGAGCCCAAGTGCCTCCATTTCCTAGTGTTACTTCTGGATGAATGTGTGTCTTCACATCCCTTGAGCAAGGCATTCTAACCACAAGCAGAGAGGCTAAGCACAGCAGGTATGCAAAATTATTTGATTGAAGAACAGATACTGGATGACACAGTAATGTAAAATTTCAAGATTTTAAATTAGCAGATGCTTTTGCATCCCCTTCAGTATGGCAGTGGAACAGATCCCACCTTCTCCCATAGAGGTTTAGTCCAAAAACTTCCTGTTGGCATTAGCACCAAAGAGAGCCACTCTGATTTCTGGCATCATCTGTAGAGAAAGAACACATCAGCTATGTGAAATGGGCAATGAAACTGCTGTGTGTTCTTCCTGCAGACACTGTGGGATAGTTTAGCTGGCCTCAAAAGTAACAAATCACTTCATGTGAGCTTTCTGAAGTCTTTGATCACACATTGCTTGCTACTCTATAGTCTGAAAGCACTGCCTGTACTGCACCATAAGAGACACTAAAGCTAGGGTTTTTTGCACTTGGGTGTAATAGGTCTCAGCCACAGTTTGTACTCAAGCTACCTTCAGTAATTCAAATTAGCCTCAGCATTTCAGCATCTCGACTGCAGTGCACTCATAACCAAGGCTTTCAGTACCATAATTTATAGAGTTTTATGCTTAAGCTTAATTCAGAAGGAATCATTCTGGGGAAAGCCATGGTTTTTTTGCTGCACAACCAATAAGTAATTTACTTATTTCCATTCAAAAATCCCTTCTTACTTATTGAAATCTGATGCCATGCACTATTGTGATACTTTGGAAACACAAGGATTTCATTACAAGAACAAACTAGTTATTTGTATTTTCTTTACCTGTTGGAGAAACTCACCTGCTGGGCTACAAGATCCAGACGACTTTCCAAGGTATTGGAAACTTTAATTTTGCCATCACTGTTGTAGATTTCAACACCTCCAGCACTAAAGATGGACAAAACAGAAAAGAAATAATGCAGTGAAACCCACGGTCAGAATCAGAAGGTGGCAAACATAAATACCAAATCAGCTTTTACAGGAATGTCAGATACATGGCTAAGATTTCACTTCCTAAAAAAAAGAACCTATTTGGTCATGTCTTAATAGGAATCAGCACAAAGAGATCCAGTGAAGCAGTGCAAAGCATCTTTGGAGTTATCAGAGACCACAGCTATGTGCAAGGATCCTCAGTAGCATATTTTAAATATAAGTGGAGTATGCAATTTGTCCCTTCAAAACAGCTTCAGACTCTGTTTTAATAAGACAGCTGTCACATTTTGCAAAGTGAGGAAAAGACTTGGAAGTATTGTTTGTTGGCTCACAGATAAAGATGACAGAATATACAGCTTTGTCTATGGTACTTCTGTGATACCATATGGAAATAGAGCCCTGCAGACAAAACAGACACAAACCCCATCAAGTGACTCTCCTGCAGCACCTTAGGACTCAGTTTGCTTCATCTTGAGACAGAAAGCATGGCTACATCCATATTACCTCTCCTTAAAAGACCAGTGGTTCAGCTCCTATGCACAGTTATTCCCTACTCCAGTACTGTGAATCAGCCTGGAGACTGCACAAAACCTTTCCTCACATTTTTGATTGACACAGTGCTTGTCTGGATAAAACTGCAGAGTCTGTGTCTGATAAACTCAAAGAAGTGCCAGCTCCACAAGAACAGCAACAGCCACTTTGAGGACATTCCACACCTAATTTTCTGACACTAATGTGAGCTGTGGCTTGAAAAGTTGTGTTAAGTTAGTGCCCTGTACAAAATAATCCCATTTTCCTTACATATCTTCTGGCAGGAAGCTGTCTTGGTCAATGTGAACATCCACATCCCTTTTTATGGCATTTTTGTAGATGGGAATGCTCTTCTGTACAGCAGTCTAGGACAGAAGATAAACCTCCAGTTAGCACTGACAAATGCTACTGCAGCACTCGGATTTGATCACTCAATCACTTGTGCTAATAAAATGAAGAGATTGAGGCCTCTTCTTTTTTTTTTTTTTTTTTTTTTTTTTTTAATTAAGCAAATGCATTTCAGTTTGCTTCTTCAGCCAAACCCAGTTATTACTCTTAATACTGTAGCCATGTCTAAAGTTTCCAAGGTAATATCCAAGCAGGGAAACGTTCCCCAACTTTGGAAGCACATTGTAGCTGCAACAGAAGTTCAAGCAGCAAAGCTTGTTTTCATATCACACACAGAGGGGGATCTGAGCAGCAAATACCTATAATCAGGTCTCAGACTCTGTGAGCAGGGTACTGACAAAATATTCCAGGTGTCTTACCTTAACCATGGGGAGATCCTGCTTCCTGCACCGAACAACTAACCTGGGCTCAAGCAGCTGGTAGAATCCCTGCAAGGAATAACCATTTTAGCTTCAGAAAGTCAACACTTTCTTTATTATCAATAATTAATAATTTGTCAGAATTATTTAACCCCAAGAAAGGAAAGAAGCTGATCAATTTGAAACCCAAGCCCAACAGTATCAGCCTTATTTATTTAGATCTTTGCTCACAAGTTCACCTCATGCAGACATTCTGAGAGGACAGCACCAATGTTTGGGGAAGAGCCCAAAGAGGGATGATGCTTTTGGAACTCAAGTGCAACTAAACATATGGAATCTCAGGACTGTGTTGACCAGTTAATGCTCATGCACACATAAGGATCACTGCTGAACATGGATCCAAGGTCTTGAAGACATGCAGCAGTTTCAGATGCTTGTTCTAAGAACCCCTGCCTTGCATTTCCTGTGGTAATACCTGAGGCTAGAACAGAATAAGTTTAGTTCCAGTTTGAAGGCACCTACAATCAACATCAATGGCCCAGCTGTGAGCACAGATCCCTCACTGGATTTAACACAATGAGCCAAGACAAGTGTGGCTGGTTTGCAACCACAAGAATGGTTTGTTTGATGTACAGCAGCACCAGTCCTGAGCATGCCAAAGAACAACAGCCAGTTGGAGGCACAAGCTGGCAGGAGACACGACTGAGAAAACTGTGCCATCCAAGTGTGACATAAGAGCTTGTGGGTGGCTCCTGGAGCTCACAGCAACAGGATCAGACTGTGCCAGAAGGAGGCACCAGAGCTCACAGGACTGACCTGGCCAACAGTGGACTTTCAGCTGTTCATTTCTGGGGCTTGAGACTGCTCTTCTAGGCAAGCAAAGCTCTGGTTTCTGTTTCTGTACCTGTTTCTGTCACAAGCACACTCCATACTACAGTAAATTTGTCAAAGCTTATTAAGATTCAAAAGCCAAAAAGGTTTTCAAAGCTGATATGGACTGATTTACAGGTTTAGAGAAATAGCCTTGGCCAAAGGTGCATTTGATCCAAGTGATCCCTATAGCAGCTTGATGTGTGAACCCCAAAATGTATGTGCACATCTGCAGTTATTCTCACAATGGAACTGCTGCTGGTGTACCAGGTCCCACACCTCAAAATGAGCCACAGTCTTTTCTGTTCAGAATCCAAGACTCAAAGATATTGAAGTGATGTTTAAAACTCAAGGACCACTCAGCAGCAATTGATCCAGACTCCCATACAACTGTAACTTTCAAAGGGCTATTTCTGACAAAAAGAAACTTGGGGGGCTAGAGCAGCAATGATCCATTTTTTACTATTTAAATATTTACCTGTAGAACTAGTCCATCCAGCAGTGTCTGGTACCTGGCAGTATCCTTCACCACCTTGGCAAGTCTCTGCTTGGCCTCATTCAGCAAATCCTACATTCAGAAGAAATCAGATCAGCAGAGCCCATCCATTTGGCATTTGGTTTCATGCCTACCAACTTTCTGTACTTTCATTATAGCTCTCACACCCTTCCAACACGTAAATGTACACCCCATGTGGTGTTCATCCAAGCTAGACCTCCCATCTCTGTGTGTGCTACACCATCCCTGTCCAGCACTTCCCTTCTTCCTGCCCTGGGCTGACCTCATTAGAACCTGACAATAATTCCTTTTGTGTGAAAAAGGGAGAGCTCAGGAGTAAAAGGATGGTACTTAAGAGCATTAACCTAGATAAACAAAATACGTAGTAAATTACTGCTTAATGTGAAACAATACAATTGTCCAAATATTTTTTCTTTATGCTTTATGGTTGAGCAAAGAAATCCAATCTCTTTTTCCACCAAATAATATTCAGGTTAGGTATTCCTTAATTGTAAGTAAATTCAAGTCAAAATTTAAAAGAGAGCTTATTTTTAATTTGAAGTAGCTGTCTTGATTATCTTTACTCAGCAAATCAGTACTGGATGGGATTGAATTCTTAAGAAACTTAAAGAAACTGAGTTAACTTGAGTTAACTCAGAGCTCCTAAAACTGAACCATCAGAAATGCTTCAGATAAAAAAACCTCTGTGATTTGGTATAAACCTTTCTTTCCTGTCCTGTCTCACAGTGTTTTGAAAAAGAGTGCCCAGTAACACAATCAGTATGAGGATATAAAACTATCAAAATTTACTGTCATGGTCAAACCTAGTTATTCTGTCCTCCCTAGAGTAACATTGCATTTCTGGAACTGCCCATCTCTCTTCACTAAAGAAGCCAAAGATCTGATAAGGGAAGAAAGACTGAGCAGCATGTGACTTCAAATGTCTTAAAATGAGGAAGAGTGTTTAGAATTACTCAGAAGCATGAGGTTGAGTCAGCAGATAATTGAGGAAGAAATTACCCAGTAGAGACTACCACAACAGAGTCAGCCCTTGAGCAATCCACCTTCCTCCTCTCTGGGAATACAATCTGAAGTTTTAAACTCATTTTAAAGAGTCAAGCTGGTGATTTTCTTCTGCTAACTCTTCTTTTTCATGGTAGCATCAACCTGAACATTTATCCCATCTTTTATTTTTGACTTCCACGGGTGTCTCAGGCTTTTCCAACAGCTCAACAGCCCCATCTAACAGAACATGGAACAACCAAACTACTTCTGAGACGTGGTGGGAGAGCACAGCACATCTGGTCACTGCTCAGTGAGCAGAATGGGGACACACTGCCAGTGGTGAGAGATAAACACAGGACACCCACACAAGCCTGAATGTAACCTGCCCTGATGAATGATTACTCACCCTCTGTGTCAATACACATACTGGTCACCTAGCAGAACATGTACTATGGGCCATTGAAGGACACAAAAAATCCCAGTTTTAAGCCCCCTTGCTGGGTTTTTCATATAAACATTGCTTCAGGCAAACGGAATTTCAAAATTCTACCAACTGTGCAACAGAGAGTTGCTGCTCTTTAAAGAAACAAGCTACTGTGCAAATGACAGATACAACACTGCCTGCAATGTTCCTGGCAGACCAATGTATTTCCCTAAAACAGCAGGTAATGGAAACTGTGAAAATAAGGAGATTAGCAAAGCTGGACTAAATCCTCAAGGCCTTTTCAGAGCAGCTTGGAAAGCCATTTTTGGATGTTGAAAGCAAACATCACTCAGTCAAAAATCATATTTTCTTTAAAGAATAGTTCAATTTCCTAACACATGGCAGAAACAGATTGTGTGTTTACTTCAGCGATACTCACTGCAATAAGGTCATCCCTTGCCTTGAGGACCTTCAGCCTTGCTTGATTCATCAGGTTGGACATCTGACTGCAAGTTGCATGATAAAGTTGAGTCAATCCATCAGCCTTTGACAGAAGAACTGTAACATTTAACTGCATGCTTTGCATTTAAAGGTAACAGTTCTACAACACTTAAAAACAATGTCTGTTCACCTGTTTGAACGTGTTTCTGGACTTGCACAAAACATTAAACTGCAGAAGCCCTTTCTTGGTGAAGATGCAGCCAAACTAAACCAAACATGATCATTTGTCCCAGAGTAACAGAGCAGGATAGAATTCTAGACATTAACTACATAAAGAAATGTGAAGGATTCTTTCATCACACTAAGTTATAACATTGTAGCTCAGCTTTGATAATGTCTCCCCAGAAAAAAACAGAAACTCATGATTACAACTGAATATGTTGTCTACAATTTGCCTGCCCCCAAGGGAAGAAGAATTTTATATAAATTTAACAAAATGGGAGCTCAGGCTCTGAAGTCAGCTGTCTAACCCAAGCAACTTACATTTTCTTTTGCTGCTCAATTTGCTTCTCCTTCTTTTCATAATACTCCATGATTTTCAGCCTCTGTGTCTGAACAAGGCGACCCTTCTCAATGTTGAATTCCTCTTCTGCCTACAGTAAAAATTAAATAACTGAAGTGGAAATTGATTCCTTGGGCTGAAAAAAACAGAACCAAAATGTAAAAGAGCATATTCACAGACAAGATAGGATGATACAATTTATGGTTCTTTGTAAAAACCCTTCACTTCTTTAAGTAATTCTTACACAATAAGGGTGACAGCACAGCTGTTAGTTTTTTTTTGTAAAGCCTCACCAGACAGAATGTAAAAACACATGGATAATTCTCCTACTTGTACCTGAGAATCCAATCTCAACTTCTGAGTTCTGTTTGCAGATCTTCAGGAATACCTGTTTTGGTACTGATTAAATACTTGTGTAAATCTAAATGTTTAATGAAGGTTAAATATTATCTGCAACACATATGCTGAGTCCAACACCACCAAGGCATTTCAGTAGTGGTACAATGCAGATTGTTGGGGCTGAAAGGCATCATTAATCCTTCCTCAGCAAACATCTATACTCTATTACCAGGTTAATATTAAACCCAGTCTCTTGTGGCTTAACCTAAGTGAAGCATTCTGCAAGTAATTCAACTCATGCCTTAAATACTAATTTAGTGGGGGAGGGTGTTCTGCTTAATCCAATTGAGTCACGTTACCACTCAGCTCCTCTGGTTCTGTAAAAAAGGGGTGAACTTTGATACAAATACAGTTATAGTCAAAAGCCACCAAAACATTGACCAAAACCAGCTCTGAGTCATTTTCATTTGTCAAAAACTAAGAAATGCTAACTTTATTTGGTATAATATTTTTTGCTATGTAATAACTAAACAGAAATCAGCTGTAGCTTACAAAGGTGTTCTAGTCCTCCCTGACTGCAACTTTCAAAGGAGGATGTGAGATGCAGTTTTCCTTCTGCACTTACTGACAGTGAACTTCCATTTTTACCTTTGCATCTATTTCTTCAGCCTTTTCATTGGCTTCCTGCTCGATGAAAGCCATCATGTGCTTGATCTGTAACAAGAGAGAGGAAAGAAAATATTTTCTGTTGGAAAGGACACTGACCAGAGGAAGTAGGTGTACATATATCCTCATTTGTAGATCCTCTATATCCATTTACTAACTCATGTAATATTGTTTTGCAAGGAAATTTAATTGAGCATATACACTAAAGAGTCAGTTCATCTTGACATATATTATAAGAAAACTATTTTCCCCAATAATTCTATAAAATGCTCTTCCACTAACTGCCATTAGAAGAATGCACTTCAGGTATGCAACTATAAAAAAAACCCAAACCAAACCAACCAACTCAAGAGTAAGTGTTTGCAATCTTCATTAATGAAACCAACTTTTTCACCCCTGGGATTAATAAAAAAACCTCACAGGCTTCAAAAGTCCTCACACAGCAAAATGAGTCTGTTTGTTGTGACATTTAAATGAAACATGAAGATTATCATAGGTGGCATCTGAATGAACCTGGGCCTTCCACAGGGGAACAGTAAAGCAAAACAAAGTGCTACTGACCACTCTGGTCAGATTTGTACAACCAGAAATTCCTTTGAGCACCAGAGACACTTCTCTTGAAAACCTGCAATAAATAACCTGTAATAAATTCTGTAAAGACTTGTAAGGTCAGTTTGGAGGGGAAGGAGACAGTGGCAGCAATGCTCTGTGATCCAGACCACACCAAGAATGTCACATGCTGCTTCAGAGACCCACATGAACCAATAAATTCCACTTGAAAAACATTTCTGAAGCCACCTCAAAGAGCCCACTACAGAGCCCAGGCCCAGCAGCTTAAAGACCAGGAAAGCAATCAGACCAAGATCTGTTCATCCATCACATGCCTTTCTGTGACCATACCTCAGATCAGGTTCCCATTTGGGGCACACTGGAAGGACCCATTCCAAATCAAACTGCAACTGGGATGAGGTACAGACACTTCCATGGCCAGATAGAGCACCCCATGAAAACCTACTGACATTTTGCTTGCACTTAGTGATGAGACACATTTTGCAGAAAATCCAGTCTGAATAAACTCACACAAAAGACTCTATTTATAGAATCTCATGTTAAAATTAAATGTTTTAAGGAGGTTAGAAAGGTGCCAAGGTGAAAACTGAGCCAATGTGCAGAACAGCACTAAGCCTGTAGAGACGAAAAAACAGAAGTGAAGAGACAAGTGGAAGATTTTAAACACATGTTAACACAGTGGAAGAAATTAACAGTAACATCAATATCCTCAAATTCAATTCAGCAGGTTTTATTTTAATTCATGTCTCCAAAGACAATCAAGTGCTTGTCTACCTACAGAATCAGCTTCCTACCCTGCCCTTCAGAAAGGACAAGAGAGGCCTTTAAAATAAGAATATTATTTTGCTGAATAGCCTATTGTTGAAGAAGACTGACAAAACCAAGCAGCAGAAGCCTTTATCTTACTGAGTCACTTCTTCCAGTTTAGTTTGGTTTCTGAATTTTGGAAAAGCACTTTTAACAGTTCTGGGTGTTCAGGAAACATCCCCTGTGTAAAGAAAAGGAATGAGATGGAAGCAAGCTAATATGGAATCCACTTCTGAACAGTGTTATTTACTTCAAAAGCTGCTGTACTGAAATCCCTTCTTTCTTTCTGTAGAAATGAAGAGAGTAACAAAGCGAGATTTTAACATCTATAAATAGGATTAGTTTTAATAACACAGACAAAAATGTATTCGGAAATGAGAGACTAATTTTAAAGCTGTATTTCCTATAGAAAGGAAGAAGGGGCTTCCCATCAGGAGCAGTGGGATTATCCTTTCCAAGGGAAATTCTAGAGTTAGATGGGCTTTAGAAGTGACCAGATGTAAAAAAATATATTAAAGACCTTTGACAGAATAACAAAGCAAGTCTGTCAGTGGGAAAAAGTCTCAATCAGAGATGATTTTCCAAGTGACAATCATTGGAAGTGTGGTGGCAAGGAGTTAAGAGGACCAGCTGGCAAGGTCATGCCAGATTCATCCACATGCAGGATTGTCAGCCACCAGCACTCTCCTTTCCAGTTTGCAGGATCATCCTGGGCTCAGGAGTGTAAAGCACTGACAGGAATCCTGCAGATGTGCAATGCTGTTAGTTTTACATGTTTATGA
Organism: Oenanthe melanoleuca; assembly: GCF_029582105.1. Classification (NCBI taxonomy): domain Eukaryota; kingdom Metazoa; phylum Chordata; class Aves; order Passeriformes; family Muscicapidae; genus Oenanthe; species Oenanthe melanoleuca. The sequence goes on from NC_079334.1 coordinate 2,328,877, forward strand.
CATGACAGAGCCTGAACTAACCTTTGAAGTTCAGCTCCATTCTGGCTGAGCAAGACCACCCTAATGTCAGCTTTATTTTTATTATCTTCATGGAAGTGTCATGAAAAAAAACCCCCAAGCTTTGCAGATAAAAGGAACACGATGCAATGATACAATTCTCCTTCTGGAGAAAGGCAACCTACTAATTTTACTTTTATTGTGATGCTTCCTTGCCAAGAGACTATGTTTACTGAATGAGAAAGTGAGACACAAGTACTTGTGATGTAGAGGACAAAGGGAACTTGCCTGATCTGCTTATCACCTGCAAGAAACCACCCAGACCAGTGCTGACTGGATCCCCACAGCCTTTAACACCACACATCATCTCCAACCCAGCTGAAAGCAGCTTTTTTAGCTGAGGGCAGTGTTTACAGTCAACAGGGACAGGGCATCCTGCCTCTGGAGGAGTGTCCACAGCCAGACTTCAGGGCTGGAAGTTTCCACTGCAAGCCAAGGCCGGGCTGCAGCACTCTGCTTAGGATGAAGAACTGAAAAGGGCATTTAGGAACGCTGAGCAGCCCACCCAAATGCTGAGGTACAGCTAACTGAAGGTAACACAGCTACAAGCATAAAATAGATGGGAAATCCTTAGAGAAGCATAGAATCATTAGGCTGGAACAGACCCTCGGGATCACCCAGCCCAACCATCAAGGTAGCATTACACTGTAACCTTTAAACCCCTAAACCACTTCAGATCCAGACACTTCCTAAACACCTCCAGGGATGGTGATTCCACCACCGCCCTGGGCAACCCATTCCAATGCCTGACCACCCTAACAGTGATTTTTTTTTTTGTCTCTTATCTGATGTAAATCTCCAGTCTCAGCTTAAGGCCACTTTCTCTGGTTAGGAAGAAGAGGCTGGCCCTCACCTCTATACATCTACCACAGCGACATGCAAAAACACATTACTCGTCTAAAGCTGTGCATTTACCCGCCTTGGGGTGCAATTAAACACTGCACACAGTACACAGCCTGCTCACGAACCCTCACGTTACAATCTGGAGTAAGATACCACCGAAACGCCTCAAGGAAGTTCCCCAGTGGGGCCCATCCACCCCGGCAGGGCAAAAACGGCTTTGTCCGAAGACTGCTCTTTGCAAGCCAGGATCCTTCCCCTCAGCAATCTTCCCTTCTCAGGGGAGCGCCCCGGCAGAGCAGCAGAGCCGGGCCCAGCGCTGCACTGCGGGCCCCGGTGCGGTCAGCCCCGCTCCTCACGGCCCTCAGGGCGCTCCGCTCGGCCCTACCTGCTTCTGCACGTCGGCATCGCTGAGCGCCATGGCGGCGGTGGCGGCGGCGGTGACAGTAGCGGTGGCAGTGGCGGTGACGGTGGCGGTCGCAGGCCCGAGGAGACGCGCCCGGTGCCGTCGGTGCCGCGAGCGGAATCAGATCCGGTTCGGGTCACAGCTGGAGCGGGGCCGACACACGCCCCGCCCACCGCGCCTCTGGGCCAATAGGAACGCCCGTGTTGTATGATGTCACCCCACCATATATGGCGGGGCAGGTGTCGCGTCACTGCCACTGTAAAAACTGAGCCACTTGACAGAAACACTGCGGTGCGTGGAACCTGCAGCGGACAGAGGTTAAACACGGGGACCAACTCGCCTGTAAGGCCCTGAAGTAGCTTTGTGTAGCCGTGTACGGGAGAAACAGAAAGATGCGAGAAAGAGCATTCTTTATGGCACAGTTTAAGCCAACTTCATGATCTATAACAGTATTGGTTTGTTCTAATTGGCAACTTCCATTTCCATTCTGCAGGAATATTTGGTGGAAAAGATAAAACCATTTCTTTACAAATCAGTGTCAAATGCAGTATTCGTCATATTCATGCTTCTTCCTGATTTATTTCCATTTCAATTTTTTCTGTGCTTTTTTTTTTTGCTTGAAAAAATTATTATAAAACTACGTGTGCAACTTTGCTGTGTTTTCATAATGCCGTTATAATGCTGGAAATCAGCGTGTACTTTGGGTCTGGAGAACGCTTTACTCTTACTTCAGGCACCATCTAAATAATATTAAAACCAAATTTTAATAAAGAAGAAATAATACATAATAGTAAATGAGAATTATGTATATTATAACAAAATAAATATTACTAAGTAAAATAGCAAATACAGTTGCAGTTATACGTAGACTCTGTTTCTTTTCCGTGTGCCCCCTGCCCTGTGGGAGGGTTCGGTTTGGGGCTCTGACTCACTCAGCCTCACATGATCTAGAGGTCAGGGCCGCGGAGACTGAACTGCCAAGAGTCCAGCCCCGTTTTCCTCCGAACCCACGAGTAAAACGGGACAGGTGGGCAGGAGCGCACCCGGGCTTATCCCGGTGACCGAGTCCCCGTGAGCACCGGGAGCCCCACACGGGCGGTGACGTCACGCGGGCGGAGCCCCCGCCGGCCCCGCCCCTCTCCCCGGCGCGAGCCGTGACGCGCGGCACGCGCGGCGCCCCGCGCTCCCGCCCCCGCCCCCTCCATCATGGCGGCGGCGGCGGCGAATTAGGGCAGAGCCCGCGCCCCGGCCGAGCGCGCGAGCGCGCGCGCGCCCGCCCACCGCCCCCGGCGGGAGCGACCCGGGAGCTGCGGCCGCTGCTCCGGCTCCGGCTCCTCCCCGCGGCGCCCGCAGGTGAGGAACGGCCGTGCGAGCGGGGCGGGCCGGCTGCTTATTTCTTTATTTATTTACCGACCTGTCTGCATTTACTTATTAATTTAAGGGCGGGGGGGAAGCGGGTACTGGCGGCGGCCGCGCGCGCGCTCCCGCGCCCGAGGGGCGGGCTGGGGAGGGGGGGCGCGAACCGGGAGCGCGCGGCGCGGCGGGGGCAGGCGCGCCCTCTGGCGGACCCCGCTCCACCCGGGACACCCCGGGACACACCCGGGACACCCGGACCCGCCTGGCCGGCCTCCGCCGGCGGCCCAGAGCCGGCGGCTCCCCCGCTGCAGGGCCCGCGGCAGCGCGCAGGCTGCGAGTCCCGCACGGCCCCGCCGGTGACTCATCCCGGCGCCGTGCCCGCCCGCCCGGGTATAAATATCTCATTCATCGCCGTAGTAACTGCGGGGCTCACGCTGCGCTCCCGCCGGCGGCTCTGGCGCTGCTGAAACTTGGAAAGGCTTTTTTCGGATGCTTAAACCCAAATAGGCACGTTGAGACAGAAAGTGAATGGGAGCTTGTTAATAAAAGCAGTGTTTTGTCATAATTTAGTGTTGTGGTGAGATGGTTTGAAGCTGCGAAGGACTGAGGACATTTGTAGCGGATAACGCGCGCAGCTTTTGTTTATCTTCCTAGAAGAGCAGTCACACCGTTTGCCTGGAATGCTCACTGAATTGCGTTTCTGTCAAAGGTCAGCTACAGCTGCTGTCCAGATAAAGAACAATTATGTTTTCCAGTATTTCTATCCCTTAAGTGCCACCAGAGGATCAGAAGTGGCTGCAGTATTGATTCATTTCCAGTAGGAACTGACATGTTCGAACTGAGTAGTTCTCGGTTTATTATAAACAATCTCTTAGTCATACCCTCATACACAGTTGGAAAAGTACTCCGGAGGATTTATCTCCCCAGTTGATCACAACTGGGTGCTGCGGATAGCCCTGCCTGTTATGGGAGGTGTTCTCAGAGACAAACTGCTGCAAGGTTAAACGAGTCCACGCATGCAGGTCTCACCCGAAATCCGCACTCAAACCTCCTGCTAAGGCTGCAGCGCCCGCACGTTTTCCATCCTGTTGGTGCGGGTGCGGCTGTGCGGACCTGCGGCTCCTTGCAATGGGCGGGTTTGGTGCGGAGCCCGGTGTGAGCGGGGCCGTGGGCGCGGCCGAGCCGGCAGGGGCTGCCCGTGGCCCGGGTCGGTGTCGGGAGAGGCCCCGGGCCGCGAGCAGCCGGTGCCGGCGGCCCCGGAGCGATCGGAGCGATCCGTGCCCTCGGCCCGGGCCGAGCAGCGGCAGCAGCTGAACCGGCACCGGGCAGGGCGATGGGCTCCGGGGCTCCGGGGCTCCGGGGCTCCGGGTGAGCTGCTGAGCCTGCTCCGGTGGGGAGGGCACCCAGCTCTGCGGGACTCCGCCCGGAGTGCAGGCTGAGCGCTGTGCCGCTGCTGTTCGGAAGCAGCGCTGCTGTTTCTGGAACCCCGGGGCCGTTGCCTGCTGCTCCGTGCCCAAAGCAGCCGCTGCCGTGGGCAGGGGCAGCGCTGCTGCGCTTTGGGCTCTGGACCGTGCACGGTGAGCGCGTCCTGAGCGCAGGAGGGTTTCGCAGATGGGGCTGAAACCCAGCCCGGCCTCGTGGCTGGGGATTATATTCGCTGGATTCATTGGCAGGCTGCTGCTGCCCATTATCCAATTTATAACTCTGCCCTGGATTAGGACGTGACAGATGGGGAAATGTCACTCCTGCTGCAACTCCTGCTCTCAGGTCGCTTGAGCAGCTCAGCCCACATGAGACAAGTGACAGCAGGGCCGGAGGAGGGACAAGCTGAGTAAGCTTCAACAGGTACAGCCTTCTATCCCCCAAGGGTGGGAAAGGTGATTTTTTTTTTTTTTTTTGTAGCGAATAATTGGTAATAATGTTGATCTGTGTAGCTTTTAAAGGACGGTGTTCCTGCAGAGAACCTGTTAAACCAGAAGCAGCCCTCTTACCCTGGCTTTGAGGCTTAGGGAGTCTGTGTAACACCTTATTTCCTCTGCTCCTTTGCATCTCCTGCACAAACTTGTTTAAGAAAACACTTTCTGGACTCTCTTCATTTTGCTCCTTTAGCAGAGAGCTCTCTTTCCTCTGATCTGGTCTCTCAAGCTGTGTGTCCTTTTTCAGTCCCCCTCATTGCTGAAAAATGGCCTTTTCTGAGATATTTACAGTATCTGAGTCAATATTTCTGTGTTCCTTTTTGTAAACAAAACCAGTCATTGGCAATCCAAAACGAGTCATTCAGTCACTGTGCTGTGAGTTTCTCTCAAAGGAAGACCAGTGATTCTGAAGTGCACTTCCACTCCTTGTATTCTTTTATGTGAATTTGAAGATCTTTCCCATTCAAGTTTTTAAATCTCTCTTCTCATTTCAGTATAAAACTATTTCTTAAAATATATCCACAAGGTAATTTTGGGGTTTTTTTTATCATTCTTTCCCCAGGGAAACAGTAGCCACTATTTAAATAAGTAGTGGTCTGATTCTCTCTCTCTGTTTTTTTTCTCCCCTCCTCCCCTCAGAAGTGCTGAGCCAAGCACACTGTAATTTTTGTCAATTAGGCCTCCCTGTTGCACTGTGCTGCTTTGCATATCATGCTTGTTTTGATCAACTTTTTAATTTAATTTTCTGCATTGATTTGGAATTATATTGTGAAGAATAATCTCTGTTCTATATCCAGACTTGTTCTTTGGTCCACATCACAGTTTCTGGATGTCTCTGGACATCTGTCAGGCTGATTTTTCCAGGAGAGATCAGTTCAGGTTGTCTGGAAGGGCTCCCATTCACTGTGTAGGCATTATGAGAAGCATTTTGATTTCAGGGCTGTGGATCTCTACTGAACAAACCACAACTGAACCATGCTGGGGAGCTTTTGCTCTCCTGTGAATGGCACCTTTCACACCTGGTGATGTCAATGTGTGATGTGGTGGTTGCCTGAAGAGCAGTTCTATTGTTAAAGGATCCTAAAGTCTTCACAGCAGTTATTTTTTTTCCAGATCCTCTTGCTCTGTGAAAATCTCAGTTATGGAAGAGGCTCAAGGGTGACTGTACTGAGCTAAAGCTGTGCTTCTTTGCTGTGATTTTTTAGGTTTCTGAAGCAGGATATGTTGCCCATGGGGCACTTGGGGGATGGAAGAGGCAGCACAGATGAAGTGTTGACTCCAAGTTTATTGTTTCCTTTGCATATAATTCACTACTTTGGTTCAAGCTGTAGCAAAGACCCAACTGACCCTTCCTGGTAAAGGCTTTTAGGCATTTTCAAATACATGGAGCAAGAGGCAGGGCTGCCATAGCATAGTCTTCCTGAGAGAGCCCTTTTCTCTTTTCAGAACTGAATGGGTTTCAGAAACTGGAGTTTCTAAAGAGAATAGTCAGCCAATTTTACACCAGTTCTTTTCCTTTTGCAGCTTTTAGTTTGGTGGTGAATTTTTCTTTGCCAAGCTATCTACTCCCACAGCAACCATGCCACAGCACAGTTCAAGATCTGTTTATCCACAGTAACCAGTGGACAACTGCTGTTAATCTGAATTCCTTCTCAGGGAGGAGGGATTAGAAGTTAGCCCAGACATTTTGAATAGCTACACAGGCAAGTGCTTTTCTTTTGCCTTCTTGGTTTATTATTTTTAATCTTGAGGCTTCATTTGCAGTTTGTTCTTTGCTTTTGGAACCTGAGATTGTTTCTTTTAGTCCTGAGGCATTTCCAGTGCAATTCATAACTCTCTTGAGATGGTCCAGTTTCTCTTCCCTGTATATAGCATTTTGCTCATTCCAGCTGCTTTAAACTTTAAAAATGATAAATTTTTTTTATTATAAATGCAGCTGCAGCCTCTAAATTATTTGGCTCTTTCAGTGCCTGTTCAGTAGCTGTTCTCTAGCACAAACTTTCTTGTGTGCCTTTCATTTAGACATCCATTCTGGTGGCCAGGAATGGGCCACTGCTTGTTTGGGAATGGCTCTTTGAAGTCCTAGAGAACTTAACTTGAAGGGTTTGTTAGAAACCCCTGGATAGTATTATTTATCCATCAGGTTGACAGCATGTTGGAAGTAGTTATCCAGACTTTGCCAAACAAAAAGAGCTAAAACATGTCGATTAATAGCAAACATCCTTTTCATCTGTTGCATGGCTTTTTCCCCACTTCCATGTTGTTGTTTGAGATTTTACTTTTTACCATGTTTTTAATTTCTGTCTACCTTAGTTTTTCCTGCAGGTCTTATTTGGATATTTGAAAAAAACAACAAAACAATTACAGTGAAACAGGGAGGAGTTCTTTGGCCAGGTGTTGCTGTTAGGTGTGGATTTCTGGTTTTACTTAATAATGTCTGGGTGAGAAATCCAAGACAAACAATCATCTGTTCTTCCAATCCCTACAATGAATGTGGAATTTACTCTGTTGACCATATGTTTTCCATTGCTGTTGGCACAGTAAAATTAATTTGAGGCAATTGTGGTCACTCTTTCTGCATTACAATTTTTGAGTAGCAAATCTGAGAAAGCAGAGAAAATATTCATGGGAGGCTTTGGGAAAGAAGGACTCCTCGGAATTTCTCTTTTTACCACATCTGTGGTTAAGGAAGTGTTCAGAACCTGTCAGAAGGTGAACAGGTGTATTTTTGTGTGTGGTTGAGACGGGAGGTGTTGGGGATTGTTGTTTTGCTTCCCTGGAGTGTGAGCATGGCAGGCAGGAGTGAGCAGTGCCACTGCTGGCAGCAGCCAGGAGCTGCACCGGGCTCAGCCACCTTTACTCTGCATGCTTCTCGTTAAAATAATGCATGGGATATCGGGGCAGAAACCTGGATATTGCTTCAGGATTGTTACATAATTGCTCGTGGGTTCGTGACCTGCTGCAGCCTTACAAACAGCAAACAAAACTCTTGGCTCTTCCCGGCAGCCTCCCAGAGCGGCGCGTCCCCGCCAGCGCAGCCTCCCCGATGGCGGCCGCCGCCGCCGTGCCCGTCGGATTCCACTGCGAGACCAAGTACGTGGTGCTCAGCTACGTGGGCCTTCTGGCACAGGAGAAGCCACAGCAGCATCCTCCTGCTCCAGCTCCAGGTAACAGCTGCACCCTCATCTCTGCTGCTGGCGTGTGCAGCTGTGTCTGCAGGGGGTTCTTCGGCCGTTCCTGCGGGATGCAGAGTGTGAGACAGAGCTCTTGGTTTGGTCTGCGAAAAATGAATCCATTTCACTGGAAAGATGAGAGATGCTGATGGAAACAAAGCTGTGTGTATGTAGATCACTGTTTTAATTTGAGCTGTGCCAGGGCTGACTGGTGTTTGGGAAGCAAGTCACTGGTTTTGATTGCTGAATTGAGGCTAGGGGGGATGGATGTGCATTTCCTTTGTTGAGCCATCATGAGAATTTCAGCCCGTGCTTGCTGTTTTTTTGGGCCACAAGTGGAAGTAAGCAGAGGTGAGGTGGTGTTTACTGGCATAAACTGAGTGGTGTCTTGAGCAATCTCCTGTGCTAAATAGTTTTGCCCTATTACATTGAGGCTCCTGTTGTTGTCAGTCAGTGCTGGAGCAGAAATGTGGTCTGTGCTACTTCTGTTTATTTATTTATTTATGAGAAGCCAAGGACTGCATGGAGTCAGATGTTTCTTCCAAGACAGGTTTGTGGATAAAAGGGGTTAAATAAATAAATAGAAGGCAGAATAAAAGAAGTTTGGTAGATTGTGGTTCACATAAGCTTAGGGGGTAAAACTGTTCTTTATTTTGTGGTGGCAAGCACTTAAGCAATGTTGTTTGTCAGGATTGCCTGGGTGGCTTGTCACTTCTTAATGACGTTTTAGTGTCTACTAGTTCTGTGATTCAGAACATATTCTGATGAAAGGAGGATGAAAAAGCCCAAAACCAAACACAGACAGTCTTCAGAATCTTTTTTTTTCTCTTTGAACCATCATTTAAGAATGTATATGCTGTCATTTACTGAACTTAACTGTCATGAAGTTAGAAATTCCTAAAAAGAAAAGATTACATCGAAGTTATGAAAACTGCTTTTCAGTTTGGCACTTAAGCTGTTTATATTATATATAATTCATTATATTAATGTTAGTATATTTAATTCATAAAATTAACCTTAGTATATTTAAGGTATGTTTGCTACTTCCACTTTGACTGCATTTGTGGTTCATGAAAGGAGAGGCACCTTACTGTTTGATAAAAACCTTTGTTTCATAACAACCTTTGTTGAAAAATGTGCTAATTTAAGCAATAACATCTCATTGTATTGAGTGCATATAAAGGTTCAATGTGTGAGAGTCTGCTCTGTTCTACAAATAGAAGATTCAGGAAGGAAAATGTTAGTCTTAAAGCTTTTTAAAAACTATTTGGCTGTAGTTACATTTGAAGTATTTGCAAATTGAGGTGAAACCTTTCCATTTCAGAATCAGTTGATTCTCATTACTGAAACCTCTAAGCTTCTAGTCTGAATTACAGAGGTGTATTTAAACTTTCTAGAGAGGAAGCTGCAAATGCTTAAATGACAATTTTGTAGTCACTTAAGAGGACTTCACTTCTCAGATTTTGTTTAGATGTGTTAGCTTGTGTGACAGCAATCTGTAGTTGGATTTGCTACTAAAATACTGTGAAGCATTCATCCTTTATGACTTCTAAAAAGGAAATCTTCCTACATTTTTGCCACCTCATTCCCCAAACCAGACAGTTTCCACAATGTCTCCTCTCCTGGTCATGTTTCACTTTAATTAGGTCTCTCTTTCAGTGTTTTTGCTGCTTTCGGATCAAAGCTTCTGGATTAAACAATTTTGCTTTACTTTTAATTTGCCAACTTGTTTCTCACTCTGTTTTGTAATGCTTTGAATTAACTTCAGGCTGTATTGAACTAAGCAAACACTTTATCTTTTATTTTTCTGCTTCAGGATTTGTTTCATTCTTTCCTAACTCACTTTTGCTGGTGGTGGTTTTCTGCTTTGCATGCTTCTGAGAGGTTTATTTTGTCTGCTAGCTACATTTAAAAGTCCTTTCTCCTACTTTTTCTCACCTTGCTTGTAATTAAGCAGTGTTTGAGCTGCTCTCCCTAATGTGTGTGGTTATATCAGAGTGCTGTGTGCATCTCCGTTGGCTGTTAAGCAGTTAATATACCCAGTGTGTATCTCCTTGTTGTTTGGCATGTAGCTGATGCCTGATTGCTGTAATCTGCAATCCCCTAGGAGGGGAGCACAGCCCATAATGGATATTTCCTGCCCTGCCTAATGCACTGCTGGGAGGTTTAGCTGGGTGTTATGGTCCTGTGCATGAGCTGGGAAACCTGATTGGAGCAAGAGAGAAAGTAAAGCTGGGAAATGGACATGTCTGGAATCCTGGAATGAGGAGGAGACTTGTGGGTTTGGTGACAGGCACAGCAGGGGTAACAGCAGCACAGCTTTGCTTCCTGCTTGGCATTGTGTGTTCCAAGCACCATCACCAGCTGTTGATACAACACTTTGAGTGATCCCAGTTCCTTCCATTGTGGATTTCTGTAGCACTTCAAAATGCTGGTCAGGAGTCCTTCTGCTCTATGGCTGAACACCATTGATTTGTGAATTGAGAGGATTGCAATTAAAAAAACCTGTCCTTAATCCTTTTTTGCTTTGATTTGGTTATTGTGCAGACACTTTCCATGGGAAGTACTGAAGCAGCAGTTTTGCCTCTTGCCTGTTTCCAGTTGCAGAACATTTCCTGTATTTTGTGTTTCATTCGTATGAGGCCTTGACTCTGGTTTGCAGCACTTTCCCTTCATTTATTTTTCTCAAATCCAAATAAGACTGTACTTCTGGTCTGTTTTCTGAACCATACTCATTGTAGTGGGAGTATCCAGGAAGACAAGTTGTAGCTTGCCCTGATGGAGTTAAATTAACTTACTTGTCTGTGTGAGTGGGAGAGTAAGGGACTCCTCTAGAGGGCAGTTCAGTGCAGGATCCGAGTTCCAGCCACCTTGTGTCACCTGCTGGAGGATCTTCTGCCTTTCCATTGCATGTGCACAGAACATGGCAGGTGAGGAAGAAAGATGCACTGAGTGTTGTTAGGATTTCTGTATTTCCCCTGAGTTTCCTTGTACAGCAGTCTCCCAGATTTCAGTGAAGTTTCATCACTCCAGTTAAACTAGAGAGGGTATCTGATGGGTCAAAAACACCCAACCAAAAAAGTGATCCTTCCCAACAGGAGTGGTATTATTTTATCTCTATCCACTAGAACTGGTAGGAGAGATTGAATGCTTTTGTTTGTTCCCTGTCCTTCCCTCCTACCATCATCTGCCTCTGTTTTCCTGCATTTTGTACTATTATTTTTTCTGGTATACGTCTTTCTGTTTCAAAAACTGAGATAAGAATAAAATTTTAAGATCAGTTGATCTTAAAGTTTCCAGTTAAAACTTCTCATTGTTTTTGTAGGCCTAATGTGCTTTGCAAGACTGATGGTTTTTGGAGGGTTTTTATTCAGTGAATGGAAAATTCAGAGAAATTATGTAGAAAATTTCATTGGTGTGTTTCCTTTTGAGTCTCTTGGTTGGTCTTGGTTTTGTTGCAAGAAGAATGGTTTCAATCACTTCAGGCTTCAAGCAAATAAGGTTCTCTAAATCAACACCTGATGAGCATTTGGAAATTTTTATTTTGCTCTCTTCTTTTCAGAACAGGGACTGAAGAGAGAGCTATCCACAGTATTCTAGACTCTTGAAGGAATTACAGTTTTACTGGACAAGCCAATCTTTTAACATTATAGCTCTATAGTGTTCTGTAAAGGATTTCAGTGTCTCCAGAGGTAAATCCAGCAAATTTAACTGGCCAGTGCTTTGAGAGATTTTTCCTCTTAGTTTTGCCAGAATAGTGATTCTACATAACAGTCACTGCAGTTTCTTTAAAGCAAAATCCATTAGCAGTAAATTCTGTTACTTTTGGTAGGTGTTCAGGTAGGTGAACAAATCAGATAAATTGATAAAACACATAGAGTAGCATCACCTGTGTAAGTCAGTGTGGTTTGAGGCAACAGATGAGTACATGTATTTAAAATGTGTGGAAGCTCTCAGCTGTCTGTTCATTAGATTGTGGAGAGATGCTTTGTATTTTTTCAGAACTCTTGTCATACCTAAAAGTACTGGTTCAGACACAGAAAATAATTATTAAGTATTGGGAAACATCTTTACACTTTTCCCCCTGAAGTCACTCTCTTTACAGAAGCTTCTACTCTGCTCCAGTTGTTAGTATTGCTAACTGTTCAAGCTAGTCAAAGTACTTTGGTTTTGTGATTCAATGTATTTGTATTTTGTTTCTTTGTATTTTATCAAGGAGTGACTTTTAATGTATTTCTCCTTTTTAATCTACTCCTCCTTTGCTTGACACCATCCCATGCTTGTGGCTAGGACAAACACTGTGAAGAAAGGTGGTTTTTCTGTGTTTTCCTTGAGGTGAAGAGTGAAAAATCTTAAATAATCCCTTTGTTTACAGAGCATCTGAAAGATTTATAGTCAGTGCCACTGCTGCATGGTGACAGTTTAGTCAAGAAGTGTGCAAGTTTTTGACAGTTTTACAGTTTCCCTGAGGAGCATGCTACCCACAGTACTTTAATCCAGTTATCATGGAGAATGTCCTTTTGACCATTTGTCATCTTTTTGGAATTACCATATGAAGTGCTGTATGCAGTTAGTGGTTGAGCCATTTTCCTGGATTCCAACACATGGTACCTGCTGTTGGCTTGTAGGAAATGGAGTTTTTCAGATTGTTTTAACTTAGATGATGAACTTACCTATTAGAGGCCTTCTCTTAGGGAAAACAGACCTGGTTGGGCTGTAAAAATTCACACTGTGGGTCAGAGCAGTCCAGTTCATGGTGATAAGGGAGCTATTCCTGAACTGAGGCAAGGAAAAGGAGCTTTTTGGGGTGTCAATTCCCACTTGATTAAGCCTCCTCTCTGCCTACAAAAAGAAAGGAAAAAAAATAGAGTATTAGATGGCATTATCTTGTCTCTTTTTAATATTTTAGACTTTTTCAGTTTCTTTTAAGTTGAGCCTTCTTATGTTTTACAAAGATCTTCTTTTAAACATTTCTGAAGTCAAGGGCTCCATCTATGTGTGGCAGTCCCTGGTCTGGAGTTTGCTGGTGTAATGGATGTACTTTTCATTAAAGGAAACAGATAAATACATTTGTAAAGAGATTTTGTATATCTTTGTCACTTCTCAGTGCTTACAGTAATTTTAGAGTCTTACTTAATGTTTCAAAAAGTCTGAGATGTTAAAGAAGTATTACGGTCATGCTGAAAGTAAATATTTAATTCAACTGTGCAGAAGTTAATATAGAGACCTAGGAGAACTCGAAAATGAAGATACTACTAAATTAAAATTACAGGCATGAAAGAAAAAAAACAGGAGCAATCTGTGACATCAGGAGATTTCTAATCATCCTTCATTCCCTTGAACTAAAAGGGAATCTTTTCAGTCTCACCTTCTAGTTGCTGTTGTCCCTTGTTGCTGGAGTTTTGGCTCAAGCACTGTTAAAATGAGATGTGCAGACTCTGTAGCTCTGATGAATGGCTTCCCATCCCTCCTCCTCCTGGGATCAAACCTGGCAGACTGGTTACTCCTGTATTGTTGCTGAGCTTCTGGAGTTTTACTGAAGTATTACATTTATTTATGAGTCTGATGCTCCCTGATGCTGCAGTGCTTGATGGACTTTCAGAACACATTTTCCTCTACTTTTTAGGTTACTTCCAAATATCTGAAACCCAAATTCTTAACAGGAGCATTATTGTGCATAATATGTGTTTTCCATAAATAGAGAGTAGAATGCACTAACTTGGTTGTGTAAGAACACAGAACAGAGGTTGTTGTGCCTCTGGGCTAGGAAGAGGCTGTGCAGAGTTGATTTACCAAAAGCCCAGAAGAGGCAAACCCATTTCTTGAGCACAGGAAAACATTCAGTGCTCATGGCTCTTACAGACATCATTTCTGGTGTGACCATTTGCATCTTTGATAATGAAAATATATTCTCACCTAAAATAAGCTGGCTTTACTGTTTTCTTCTACCTGTTTGTGACTTGGACGTTGGCTAATTGAGAAAAAGATACCCCTCACTTAGGACCTTGGCTGTGGATGTTCTCCAGTGCAGTGTTTGTTGGTAGCCGTGTACATCCAGGAGATGCAGAAAGCTGAAATCCATTCTTTATTAGGGGAGTAAACAGTGCAAAGTCACTGCTCTAGGAGGGGTAGGGTTTTGATGTTCTGGCATGACTGAACAGTCAGGTGCTCTCAGAATTAGCAGCTGCTGCAAAGTTGTGGGTGTTACGAGATGGAAACCATTGACTGCAGTGCTGATTATCTAAACAGCTCTTTTGTTTAGATGGCTAACTAGCAGCAGTGGAATTTCTCTTCCTTCCATTTTCTGGGTGACTTCTTATCAAGTATGACAGCTTGTCATGGGTGATCATCGTCACATTAGTCCTGTGAGAATGGGTCTGTCCCTCTGTCCCTTTCCTACACAGGGAAAGCACAGGTTCACTCAGGGGTTGGCATTTGCACACACTTGTTGCACTTGACTCCAGAGCAGTGGTTCAGTTCTCCAAAGAGGCAACTGACAGGGACTGACAGGGCATTAACCAAAAGGAGGAACAGTTTGCTCCTCTCTGGAATTTATTACCCAGAGTGGCAAAGAGACACTACTTGGAAAGGGATTTAAGAAGCTAAGTTATTCTGAACATGTGTGGTTAAGTCAAATGGAATTTAACTGGTTATCATTGTTCTTTTAGACTGGTCACAGAAATATATGAAAATAGTTTATACTGACTTAAGCATACATTGGTTCAGAGGGATTCTTGTGCTGAGTTTTTAAGCATTAACACACATTCAGTGGGTTGATACTGTGGATTTTTTTACATATTTTTCAATTGTAGGAGACCTTAAAAGCTTATTGTCTAGTGTTTTTTTTAAATACAGAAAAGGCACAGTGTACTTCACTACACTTTTGTATGTGTTAAATGCTTTTACACACCCTTTTATGAAATTTAGTGATTATGTGTGTCCATTGTGGAAGAAGAGGGCAGGCAAGACGACACTTAAAATGAGTTCCAGCAGAGAAACAAACCAAAGAAAACAGGCATCAAGTTATTATTTAGCACCTTCAAAACAGGGATGAAAAAAGATGTGCCAGAAAGCTCCACTGGCTGTTACAGGACTTACCTGAAGATCTGGATGTGAAATGAAAGTGATGAGGAGGAAATTGAGTCAGATGATACCAACATTACAGATACAAATACTTTCCCTTTTTTGTTTTCTTCAGCTGAGTGAAGAACATAGAGCAGAACATTGTCTAGGTAGAAATGTAGCCCTTGGAGTAGGTGCAGAAAGGGTGAGAAAATCAAATGTCCTGAATGCCTGGGTTTGTTGGGAAACAGTTTTGTGTCTCTTGGTGCAGCATAATGATTAAGATGATTGAGAGTCTATGTAACCCTGACTGATAAGGCTGAAACAACTTTTTGTTACCAATATCTAGAGTCAGCACATAGAACATATATTTGTGATGCCAAACTATGGCATGTGAACTTCTGGGGATATGTAGCCATTTCAAATTGCTAAATTTCTGGATTAGGAGAGGAGAATTGACAACTGACACACAATTGTGAGGTCCTTTGCAAGTTTTCACAAGTCTTACTTGTGAACCCAGTGTTAAATTGTGGCCTGTAGATTCCTCATGACCAGGGAAATAGGGAAATGATACACAGTTCACAGGTTTCAGGATTCTTCATTGATGTCATTGCATAATTGCTCTGAGAATATTGTAGATTTTGCAGGTGTCAATATAAATTTTATATTTTGCTACTAAAAATCAAGGTTATGCTAGTCTGCTTTGTTTTGGTGTGGTTTGATAATGAGTGTATTAGGTACAGTGGCTGATTGTTTGTGTGCCTTGGTTTGATTTTGATCTTAAATTGAAGATGTTGCTTTTCAAGTTCCTATGTATTGTTTGTAGCCTTACAGTTGTTTTGGTTTAGTTTTTGTTTGTTTATTTGTTTTAAAAATATTTAAAACACCAGTTCTACCTTGAATAGACCTGGAAATTTATCTGTTTCTGGGTTCATGTAATAAAACTTTTGTAATAAGCCCTCTGGAGGGATCATACTTGTTACTTTCTGAAATCAAACTTTCATCTCAAATTCCTTTATACCTAATATTTCAATACCACATTCCATTATCTATCTTGTTCGAAACATGAAATTAAAACATTTGAATTATTTCTCTGGTTTCTTTCAGGGACTCAACAACAGCTTATGGCACAGCCTGCTCTGGAGAAAGAGGCTTTGGAGAAGATTAAAATAGAAATCGAGGAGGAGCTAAAACGTCTCGATGAAGAAATCTTGGAAGGTGCTCTTCAGGTTTTCCCGTTTCAATCCATAATCTCTATGCACTGTAATGGTGGTTAATTTGTAACAGGTACTCCAGCTAAAGAGATTTTTGAATATGTTGAATCTCTTTATCCTCCTCCCCCCCAAGATTTGTACACATTGTCACATGGGGTAAAACAGTTAAAGGTTACCATTTGGAGTGGTGGAGCCTGGCCAAAGCAAACAACTGGATGACATTTAATAGTCTGCTGTAAATAATGAAAAGTAAGCAGCCCTTAAGCTGCTGCACTTGATGGCAGAAGCCCTCAGGAGCTAATATTTCAAGCAGTGTGGACTTAAACTGTCAGATTTCTCCCTTCCACCATGTTTATTTTTGTGATATGCTTTGACCTGTAGATGTGGTTTTTATAGGACTCCCAGCAAGGAATGATGTCAAACCCATCTTTGCTTTGCATGCGTGTTGCCAATCAGAAATCTGAAATACAAACACTCTAGGGCTGTTTAAGTTCATTCATATGGAGCTTTCTTAGAAGTTTTAGACTGAGAAGGAAAAGGTTATATGAACAAAATAATACTGAAAATACCAATACTCTAGTACTGCTGCAGAGATGTCCATGTGTGGGCAAGTGTACTATGAAAAGAGGCTCTTCTGCTGCTCCATCTGGGTTGGCATCAGCTTAAAATGGGAGAATAGCTGCATATTCAGCAAACTTGCTGGTTAGGATGCAGTTGTGAAACAAGAGCTGGTGGGGAAATGTAGCTCAATCTCTGCCTTGTAAGTAGCACCTTCAGAATGCATTTGGACATTTTTTTACTATGATTTGTTTGTTGCATGCTTTGACTACAGAGCTGTGGTTTTTTTCATCTCTCATGTAAACTGCTGGGATAAGATATCTGAGACTGTTGATGTTCTTCTGTGAATCTGTTTTATTTTGTGTGCCTTCTTCTCTCAGCATTTACCACTACAGGGTTTGACTGCCACACTTCCCCAGTGTTCAGCCCTGCCAATCCAGAGAGCTCAATAGAAGACTGCCTGGCTCATCTGGGGGAGAAAGTGTCTCAGGAGTTGAAGGAACATCTGCACAAAGCACTGCAAAGCTTGCTTAGCAAGTGAGTTTCCATTTGCTTTTTCAAAGATGTTTCCATTTGCACTGTGGCTGCTGCTGAAATGCTGAAGTTGTGACTGTATCTTGTATTGCAATTACTAGCCTGAAATTTAATGGATTCATGTGAACTACTTGAGACTTCTCTGAGTGACCTCCAAAATGTGTTGGTAGAGAGCAAAAGTTGGAAAGTGCTGCTTTAGGTAGAGTTGCATGAATGCAGCCATGCATTTAAGTGGTTCTAGCCTGTTGATATCGTGATGTTCTCAGCTTTCTATGTTTTCTATAGGAAAATATTTACATTCCAGGTCATATTTTTGTTTATGAATGTAAATACATGAAGTCTGAAATGCCTGTGAAACTGGATTGCCATTTTATAAGGCAAACTAGAGTTACTGTTTAATCTCTTCCTGCAGCTGTTCCTGCTCTTCTCATTCCACTGATTGATTTAGATTTGGTTTCAAAGAATTAATGTGCCAAGGAAGTCAAGAGAGTGCCCTTAAAATGACAAACTCAAATTATGTTTTCCCCAGTGTGCTTTAACTCTGTTCTTTCTCCCCTGTTGCCAGAGTAGTGCTATTTGATGCAATACTTA
The DNA here is from genome assembly GCF_029582105.1 of Oenanthe melanoleuca. Lineage (NCBI taxonomy): Eukaryota > Metazoa > Chordata > Aves > Passeriformes > Muscicapidae > Oenanthe > Oenanthe melanoleuca. The sequence goes on from NC_079334.1 coordinate 2,346,584, forward strand.
TTAATTTGACTTATATTTTCCTGCCCTCTGACGTGCATATGAGCAAGTGTTATGGTACAGTAGGCTGCCAGATCACAACAGGTTCTGGAGTTCAATGAGCAGTTTTCTGTCCAATGCCAGTTACCACTATTTCCATTAAACTGAAGTCTGAACTTGCCTTTTGTAATGATCTGGCTGAGGACAGCTGCTTTTGAAGCAGTGCATCTTCTGCTGTCACTTGGCAGAAACCCTTTGCTGTTATTGACTCTTAGATGCCAAATGATCTTAGAGGAAGAGGGGAATTTCATCACCCAATTCAGAAAAGTAAGGATGTGATAAAGGTGGAATAGAGGTTTCTACTGAAGCATGAAGGGTTTTTTTGATCAGAAGTGCTGTTTTTTGCAAAAAAAGGTTTCAGCTCTAACATACTAATGCAATCAAACAGTCTGTGTTAGTCCATAACCTGTATTGTTTACAAAATTTTACTCTCCGCTGGCCTCTGGCTTAGGCATGAATTTCTTACTAGAATGTTCTGTCTTTGAAGTCTTAGATTATCAAAAAAACATATGCAAGAGCTTAGAATTTTGTAGCATATCAGAGAACCTACTTATCTAATGTCTTTTAAGTTGTAGAGTATCAAATTATTAGGAAATTCAATTAACCAGTCATATCAAAGTGTGTAAGTGGGAGAAAGGTGATGCCTTCCTGACCCTGTCTGGTGCTGGTGTTTTATGTCCTGAAACACAAAACTTTCTCTTGAAAATTACTTGCTGTAATACATGTGAAAGATTTTGTCCTCTGGAAACTGACAACTTTGTTGTATTCCTGTTCTTTTATTTCCTTTTATAACTTTGAGTGTTGGTTTAACTTCTTTAGGCCGGTGACATATCAGGAGTATCGGGAGCGCACGCACGAGGCAGCTGCTCATGCCAGTGGATGGAACAAGGTACCAGTCAGTGACTTGCACTTGCATGTGTCTCATGTCTCCTTGATGTCCATATTGTTTGTACTAGGCACAGTTGTGATTCTCAGAGGGCCAAAAATAGAAATAACTTGGTTTTAGTATGAAATAAGTTGTACTCTCAGAGTGGTAGATGTGCACATAGTGGGCAGTTTTATAGATAATTTAACTAGAAGTTACTGAATGGAAGTGTTGGGTCAGCCTTCCTTTAGTTTGGTAAAATGAAAAGTTAGACATGTTGCTTGACTTATTTTTTTTAAATTTCCAAGAGAGGGTAATTCCTGCAGCAGTTTTGGAACAAAATCTGAGATGGTTTTTTCATAATACTTCTCTACTCTTTCCCTGCTCCAATATCTGGTTTAAAATATATGTAAAAAAGAGAACATGGTGAAAACAGAAATTGACAGTATCTTCATGATATTTAAATTGTTCAGAAAATGTAGGGATGGTGTTCCTGCCTTTCAAGAGTAATTATCTCAAACAATAGGAATCTTCTTTTTTAAACAAAATGAAAATCTGTAAATGAATTATCTTAAAATACTTGCAATATAGAATGAGTAGATTACTCTTCCTAGATTCATCTTTCATTAATCATTCAAATTCATCACCTTAATCATTCTCTGAGTTCAGTGGGCATCAAAAAAAGAATGAAAGAATGAAATAATTTCTTGCAAATTTAATCACAATTTGAGTGTTAAAATATATACTTAAATTTAAAATGGAACAAGAAATCTTTTCCCCCTTCTTTACATTTTTTTTTCAGGAAGACTTTTTCCTGACTTGATTTCCCTGCTTAGTACAGAAACTGTTCATCTAACGAAGGGTGTGGGCACTTGTAAAGCAGTTTAATAGACATTGCATGACAAGTTACTGCCCATGGCTCCAGCAATTATCATTGCTTTATGTGTGTGCTCTTTCAATTTGTCATCTTGTGATTCACAGCATTTTGGTTTAAACAACCATGAAATCTGATTATCAAGAAGGTGGCTTAAGCTAGCACATTTCACTTTTCAGCTGGTGAAGGCTAAAACCAAGCAGAAAACCAGTCATTGTAGCTCAGCTGGCAAGGGAGGAGGTGCCTAGGGCTTCTCAGGTCAATGTGCTTTGGGTCCCAACCTCCTCAAGATGCAGCCCTGGGTGGATGAATTTGGGGGTTTATGATCCAGCCTTCATTGCTGCTGCATTCCTGTGGCTGCTGGATTTTGGTCCCCGTCAGCTTGTGGTGGAGAGCATCATCCAGAACATCTTTGACATCAACTCTGCTTGCTCATAGCATTTGTTGCTACAAAACACATATTCCAAAAGCAAACCAGAGTGGAAATTTTGTACCCAGCACAGCATCTGTTTGTGTTGTTTTTCTGGTAGCTTGGAGCTCCAGGAATGCCTAGCAGTTCCTTCAATAATCCTTGTTTTGAGGAGGTGGAATATATTTGTGGTGGTTTCATTTCCTTTTAATTTCCTTTATCATCTTGATCAGAATTATGTTTTAGAAGAACTCTAGATACCTCTCCTGCCATCTCAGCTCAGCTTAATTATTACTCTAAAGAAGCTGTTAGAAAAACATGTTGATGTTGAATTCTAGAAAGGAAAAGGATCTTCATCTTTTATTTGAAATAAGGCTGTCATTAAAAAAACCCCACAAATTCCAAACCACTTCAGACAGGGCAAATTCAATTTTTATAGTAAAATGAACATAATAAAAAAATTTAAATACTCCAATGCTGAGTTTTTACACTTTTTTTCTTAAAACTAAATATTATATACATATATCCAAAATGCATAATCCCACTGTTGTGCATCATCTGAAAGGATAACAGATATTGTTATTGAGAGCCAGTGGTGAGTAGGGTAGCAGTCATCTTAAATCCCATTCTTACTGATTAATGGGGGCAAAGAATAGCACAACAAAAATATAAGAAGTCGTCATGTGAAGAATTAGATTAATTTTAAGTTGGAATAGTTACAAGATACACAGAACTGCAATAATTTTGGATATAGCTTCCTCAAAAAACATGGCTTCCTCAAAGCCTCTGAACTTTATTTGGGTTTTTTTTTTGTGTGCATTTAAATTTGTAATATTGTACAATGGGATTGCAGTAGTGTAGTGGACACAAATGTTTCATTTACACAATCAGCTGTCTTCTGATAGTAAAGTGGGTTTTATAATGATTCCCTAGAAGTTTTTTCTTGCCAACTATTTTCTGTGTGTGTTTTTCTTCAGTGAAAATGTAAATAGCCCCTAGCATTCCTTCCCAGGCATCCTGATGGAGGGACTTACAGTTGCTTTGAATTGCAAAGGCTGTATTTTTACTTTGTTCTAGTTAAATCTTACCACCATTCACACAGCTGCTTTTCTGTACAGAAAGGTGTTGTTGATTTTGATGGAAGTACTGTGAGGTAATTTCTTTCATGAATTTAGGGGCAGTCTTGTGCAAACCTGCTCCTGTTCCTACTGGTCTCAGAGACAGAAGTGTCAGTAATTTTAGCAGGAAGGGAAAGCTGGATGGTGTTGGTCTGGTTTGAGTTTGGTCCCTTACTCTGAGGCCTGAAGAGGCTTGCTGAATTTGGGGAGAATGGGTGGATTAGGCATCAAGTTGGCAAAGGAAGAAGGCAACAATCATGTTCACTGTGCCAGCATTTGAGCTCCCTTCATGTCCCAAGCAGCCTTCCCTTGCCTTTGTTTCTCTTGCCTTCAGCTTCCAGTAAATGTCAAATATTTTGAGATCTCAGTGTTCATGCTGCTGTAGAGTTATGTGGGTGTGCCCTGAAAGATGCCTCACCTTGACAGCCTGGGTTTTTTGATCCAAAAAGATTGAAGATTCCTCTTGACACCTCATCTTGATCTGCTCCTTATATCTGTGCACTGTGATCTCTTCTGCCTCTGAGTTGAGATTAATTGCAAGAAGCTCAAAAACCCCAACACTTTGAAACTTCTGGCACCATGACACCCCTAGTGAAGTGCTAACAGTTACCAGTGTTAACTGTTCATCACAGAACAACAGAAGGTGTCTGTCACAATCTTGGACTCCTTTGTTAATCAGCTGGAGCATCTCAAATTTATCAGATTATGGATGTTTTTTAGGCTCTGTCTGGTTTTAGTAGTCAATCTCAGTGTGGTGCCACCATGAATTTAGCACAAATCTCAATTTCAGCTTACTTAGCCTATTCATCTTCCTCCAGCTTTACACCCTAAGGTGTGATTTTTAGTAATAGTAATGCAGAATATTTACAGAAAAGAAAACCAGGCTGACTGGGGGAAGAGACTGGAAAAGGAGGCATTAGGAGCTGAGTATGAGTAGTAGTAGAGCTTTCATCTCCCTTGTGCAGCTGAGAGACAGCATTCCAGTCTGCACAGTGAATAGCTGTGCAGTGCAGTTGCCTCAATTAAAATGCAGTAAAACAAATATTTTTCTCTTGTGTCATAATGCTTTTTCAGATGCTAATGACTTCAGTCCATACCTGTTTCCTGACCTTGGCTGGCTGCTGCATATAAACATTGCCCAGAGGGCCACTTGCATGCTCTAGGAGAATAAATTTAGAGTTTAAAAGTTCAACTGCATGTTGTTTAGGTAAACAAAAAATTTCAGAAGCAAGTTTCTAGAACCATGTAATGTGGAGGAGGTGGTTGCATGGAGTCTTGCATCTTCCAGAGCAATTTAGGTTAAGGCTGAGCATTCAGTTAAAAGGGTTCTAAAAAGGAATGGGAGTAGGAAATAAGGGAGGAACATCTCTCTCTGTCAAATTTGGCATCAGAGGGAGAGTTAGACATAGAAAGGGCTTTGTGCTTGTCATTTTAAACATGTTTGTAATGTTGTCCTGCTGGGTGCAGGTGTTTGTTTCTGTCCTGCCTCAAAGCCAAGTGTGAACTTTTAAAGAGTCTGTCTAGTGCAGTGTTCCTGTTCAAGAATGTGTATGACTTTGCTGTTTGGATTTGGATGTCCCTTCAAGCTGTTTATGATGTTGCATCTTTATACTTCTGGGGTAGCAAATTCTGGACCTGTTCTGCTTCTCTACTTGTGTTGGGAAAGAAGTGGGGCCTGCCATGGTGTTCTGTGAAATTCTCAAGGTAGACTGTGGGTTTTTGCTTAGCAGATTAAGTGGTTCTTTTTTTAGTGCATTTTATTGTGTATTTGCCTTGTGTCTTCTCAGAAATGAAGTATATAGTCCCTGGTATGTTTGGACTTGAAGATTCAGAGCTTTTCTGTGGAAACATGAATTCTCTTCTAGCTGCACAGTAGTATTGATAATGCTGTCTGTATTTATTCACAACTCTTGTTTTTTAAAGGTCTTGGTGCCCCTGGTTCTGTTACAACAATTTCTGATGGAGCTGACCAGACGGGGCCAGGAGCCACTGAGTGCCCTTGTGAACTTCGGGGTCACGTATCTAGAAGATTATCCTGCAGATTTTATCATTCAGCAAGGAGGATGGGTAAGAAGACTTCATTTCTGTGAGATCCTAATAGGAGTGGAAGCTAAGAGGGGTTGCTAGAAGTAAGCAGATGCAAGAAGGAATGACTCAGATAAAGAAATAAAAACAATAATGAGGAGGTCAGGATCAGAAAGGGATCTTGGGTAGTCATCTATTTCTCTTCTCTGCCCCAAGGCAGAACTGACTTTCACCCATTCATTTTTGATGTTGATATTAAAGACCTGTGTGATTGGACTCCACAATTTCCCCAGGCAGTCTGTTCTAGTTCTTTGCACTCTGGTTTGTTGGATTGCTGTTGAAATTGAAGAGGTCCTTAGGTGTCAGGTAACAATTAATTTTCATATAGTGTGTGTTAAGGTGGTAATTTATTGCAGTATGGTGAGCTTGGTGCTTCCCTGTTAATATACATGGAGCACTACATTTGGAAACAGACACCCGTAACAAGAGGAGCTATCTTTTGGCTTCTCTTTTTAATGGTATCTTCATCCTCTGGTGACTGCTGGAAAAGTATTTGGATTTTTTCCTCCTGTTAAATTTCAGAGAGTTTTTTAGCAGATAAGTAATTTGGGAGCATTTCATATAGGAATGTTGATAGGTACTAATTTATTTTTATAATAAGTGATAAGATAGCTAATGCATATTAGAGTTTATAGCTGTATAGGAACATGCATAGAATAAGCAATCAGGATTTCTTTGTGCTGCATTTTTCCTTCTAGAAATCTTTAATTCATGGTAGCCAGTGTTCCTGAGTCATGGCATGCTGAGAAAGTTTCATTTAGAAATATTTCAAAAAGGCAGCTAACAGCTGATGGGCTGAGTGTAAAATTACTGGGTTTGGGTAGAATGTCAGATTTGAATGGAATTAATCTGGGATTTGTGAAATGGCTCCAGCCATTTTTTTTATTTTTATTTTTAAAAGAAAAGCTGCTGAGGATAGTGATAAACAAGTAGTAGTAGGAGAAAATCTCATTCAGAAGCTTCTTGTATTTACCTGAGGGGTTTTTTTTGAAGAATAGCTTGTTCCAGAATTTCTGCATATCTGCACTTTCTTTACCTGTTCCCTTCCCAGCAGTTGTGGAGAGCAGTTCTCAAGGCCTTTGGGAGGGGTTGTTTGTCTTTAATGGACAGAAGCACTAACAGTATGCAGCCAAATGACCTTAGGTCATTTGATAAATGCACTCATATCTCAAAGTATTTTCATCTCAGGGCAGGCCCTTACTTGCAGCTTTTAGACAGATCGATGTTAGTACCTCTTTGCTTTTCTTTGCCTTGTTTTTTGAGCTCCAGAAGGGCTGTGCTGTGCTCTTCAGCCCCTTTTTGAGGCCTGCTGGAAACACGCTTCGTAGAGCGCAAAGCTTCTGAAAACAAGCACGGCCTGCCAGGGAGGGGGCTGAGCTTTGTGCTCGGGTGGCTGTGCATGGATGTACAGATCTGGGTGCTGGTGTCCAGCAGGCTCCCAGTGTGTCTGTGCACATCCAGCCAGGCAGAAAATCAGACTGACACAGGCAGTGCAGCAAACAAGCCAGAGCTATTTTTGAAACAGTACAAGAGGCGAGGAAAGAGACAAGGTGATGAAAATCCTTTCCAGATGAATTAATGTAGCTGCACTAACCTTTGTGAGTTGCTCTGGGGATGGGCTTGGGAACCACTGGGCTTTTTGTGGAGGAAGGGGAATATATGGTTATATTGTATTTTTCCCTCCCTGTAAGGAAAAGATTCATTTTCACTCTGGATTGTTCCTGGGTTTGTTCCGAGTGTATGGGATGGCAGTGCTGGGAGCAGGGCATGGAGCCAGGATGGGAGAGGTTGTGTTCTGAGAAGGGCCAGGAAGAGCCTGGCAGGCTGGTAGCCACAGGGAAGTGTTGGAGTGTTTGCATTTTTTAAGATAAGCATCTGCCACAGGAGCTCTGTGTGCCGGATCAAGTTGTCAGTAATAATTTGCTCGAGCCATAAGGGTGGTGTGTAAACCTGGGAGTCTCCAGTGACTCACGTTGCTGTGACAGTAAGAGTTTCAATTTTTGTGTTATTTTGGAGCTCTATGAAGTTAGGTCTTTCCTACATCTGCTAAGAGCTTGCTTAAAAGTGAGATGCAAGAATAGCCTGTCTGGTTTTCTGTGGTTCTGGAGCAGAGGAGAGCTTCACAGGAGTCAGCTTTTCAGGGGCAGACCTGAAAAGCTCAGTGGTGTCTGGTGCTGTCTCATCCCTTGGCACCGTGTAATTTGGGATCTTCCTCAATTTTTGGATTGAAGTCAGCCTTTGCCAGGAGGGGAGTAGCCTGTCAAAGGTAAGGGGTCAGCTGAGCCCTTGCTGTGCCTCAGTGCAGATTTGTGGAGTCAGAATTGCACAGAGCTGTGTCATCCATTTGCTGCATCATCCTGTGCAGCCACGATGCGGCTGGAAGAGCTCCCAGGGTTCTGCACGTGTGCAAGACTTGAGGTTCTCTTGAGAGCTCAGGAGGCTTGTGGGTCCAGGAAAGCACCTGACTGAGGATGGTAGACAGCTAACTAGAAGCAAAATTTCCAGCTCAAGGGAATAAAAGTTTGTAAATTGAGTAGCTGCGCAGCGGATTTCAAGAAATTGCCATGGCTTGTGGGAAATGAGAAATTTGATACATTGGAGGATGAGAAGTTGCTTTTTGATTTTTCCATGCCAGTACCACAGAGATATGATGCTGAGATGGTGTGTTGAAACAATGAGTGTTCCCCTTCCATACTCCCTTCAGGCATTAGAACTGTAATTCAGGTAACTTCTGATAGCAGTGTGGGACTGAGGTGTACTGGTGGGCTGGTTGGTTGGTGAGGGAATGGCTGGCATATTTGTATGTTCCCTCTTTCACTAATTGCTCTGATAGGTTTGGCTGCAACTCTTGCAATTACCTGTTTGACTGTTTGAATTTTAGCATGACCTCTCCTTTGGAGCAAAAAGCATGCTGGGCATTCCAGGTTCTCTAAACAGACATGTGAGGACACACATTTCTTCCTCCTGACTAGTGGTTCCACTGATCCTACTGAGACCTTCTTCCCTTATCATCTTGAGCCATTGCAAAACAATACCCAGCTGGATTTACAAGCAGCTTGATTCTTTTCTTTCCCAAAACCAGCGTTAGGGGCTCAGAAAACAGACAGGCAGTGTATACAGGCTTTCCCCACCCCTTTCCTCTTCTCCCCTCCCTTCTCCTCCTCTCCCCTCCCTTCTCTCCTCCTACCGCCCCTCCCTTTTTCCTTCCTACCTCTGACTTCTCCGGGGCTGCATGCTGCTGCATCAGAAGCAATTCTGGATCTCCTGGAAAAGTGCACAGTAAGGCCAGTCAGTTGGTAAGGATTTTTTCCCCTCTTCTTTTCCCACCCCTTCCCAAATAATTTATTTCTTCTCAAGTTCTGCTGATCTTGTTTTCCATGGTTAGATTTCATCTTTGTAAAAATATCTGGGAATGTCTTTTAGGAGAAAAGAGTGTAAGTTTTATTGGAAGCTAGCTGCCTTTTATTCTGTCAGGTTCCCATTCCTGTTACCAGCCCCTCTGCTTTCCCCTTGTTTGAACCTGTTTATCAGAGTGCAGTTAATAACCTTTCTTCTCAGCACAAGCCTGGGAGTTATATTTTGACCCATGGAAGAAATTGTCTCTCCCTTCCCAGGGGCCTTGTCTCAGAGTTCCGACCTGGATTTGCATTTAGTTAAGTGCCCATGTTGAATAAAAGAGAATTTGCTTGAAATCTACATAGTGTTTACAGTTTCCTATCTCAGCCTTAGAGGAGCTGTTTTCTCTGTGTCTCCAGTGTTTTGTCTTAGGCTCTGCAGCTGGTTTCATTGTTTTCTTTGCTGCTGGTGACTGAATAATACACATATGAGAGAGTGTTGACAGCCTGGAGGAGAAAGAGAGTAAAGAGGGAACTGTCATCCTAGGGAAGCGAGTTAGTCAGTTTGTGCTTCCAGAGAAGAAAATCTCCTTCTGCAGCAGTCCAGGTGTCTGCCCTGGGAATGACAATGCAGAAACAGAGACATGCTCTGCTGGAGGAAAGAGAACTAAGTTTAATGTGGCAGAGATGCAAGAAAGGGCAGTCTAGTTAGAAGAGTCCTAGAAAGGAGTTTTCCTTTCAAAATAATTATGCTTGTGTCGTGGAATACTGCAGCGAAGTGCCCACTTTTATTTATATGGAACTTCTTTGGTACAGTAATAGATTTTTTTTTTTAAATTTTCAGGCACTGTGACTGAAGAAGGACATTAAATAGTGAAGGAGCAACTAGATCTCCTTGCTCTTTCCCTTCCAACAACTTCAAGTCTGAAGAAGTGGTCTAGAAATAACTGAATTTACCTAATTTTAAATCCATAAGACTGAAACCTAAAGAGTGTTGCTTTGGTGCTGACTTTCTGCAGGTTGTAGAGGTTCTGTAGAGAAAGGCAGGTATGGTAGAGGATCGTTTCTGCAGGGTGTTCTGCCCAAGTATTCCTTGAAGGGAATGAGAGCAGTGGCTGCAATATCAGAGTGCTTTGATGTGGTTCACTCGACCTTTTTTTCCTTTTTTTTTTTCTTAATAAAAAGTGCAGTCCTATTTGTAAAAAGTCTGCTCTCTATTTTTTGGCTCCACCTATCTTGACAGTTTCAGAGAGATGAACAGAGAGGCACAGTAACTGCCTGGGGGCCTTTCGGGCCTTCTTCATATTTTAGAATGTTGTGTTCTGGATCTGAGTGTTGTCAGCAGCTCCTTTATAATCCGTTTCTCTGAGGGATTAGCTGGATGATGGTGTCTGGTCTGATTTCCACCAGGGTCTGTAAAGGTTTGGTATAATAGAGACAGATGGAGCTGCAGCCTGGGCACACCCAGGTGGGAGTACAGCCATTCCTGAGCACAGGCATCCTTGTGCTGCTCCTTTGCCACAGCTACATATCATGCAACAGCACATTCCCAGCTCTAGGGAAGTTTGTTGTGGGAAGTTTGCTTATTTCTGTGGGAGATGTCTTAGGATCCCTGGCAGTTTGTCACTCCTTGCCTCTTGTTTTTCAGACACTGGATTTCAAGCACAAATGCATTTGATGCGTTCCTAGTGCTCGTTGCTGTGACAGTATTGGTGTGGGGAAGGTGGCCATACAAGCATAGAATATCCTATGCTGGAAGGGACCCACAAGGATCCCTGGGTCCAAGCCCTGAGCCACACCATGTGCCTGAGAGCATTGTCCAAAAACACCTCTCGAACTTCATTTCTCTCTGGGATGGGTTATGTTACAAGATAGTCAATGCCCTTTCCTAAGAAACTTTCTAGCTCAGCTGAGTGTTGGAAATTTTTATTATAGCCAAGATTGCTCTCCTGGGACACTGTGTTCTTCCAGCATTTCCTGTTGAACCTCAGGATACTCTTTTTCTCAGGGATTTTATGTGGCTCTTTTTAGTTCTGTGTTGAGGGATTGAAGTTCAGGGAGTATGGAGATTTCTTCCACTTGTCCTGTTCAGAATTTTTGTCTGTGTCAGACAAAATCAGGATTTGGGGTGTACAGGTGGCTTGCTGATCTATATATTTTTCAGGTGGGCTTTTTTTTGTACCTTCAGAAATGAGTATTGTGTGAGTTGCCTATCCACATCATTCCTTGTTTCTACTTTAAGAACTGAACCAGAGAGACCAGTTGAGGTTTTAAGAACACTTAGAACCAAGCCCTGGAAGAAGCTTCAACAGCAGTTAGACACAGCTGTTTTGCATTTTCCTGGTCTTTGGAGGACAAGGCAGGACATTCAAAGTCTGCTCTAAATGCTCTATTGGACACCTTAAGGGGGATCTCTTCTGTTCTAATCTAATCTCATCTCCATTACAGATGCAGTGTGTGCTACTGCTCCTACTGCTTTTTTAGAGAAAAGAGTTGCTTTCATCTTTGAGACATTCAGAATTTTGATTTGAATATATCTTGGCACCAGCAGCAGCTTTGCACAAATCATGCAGAAACTATTATTTTGTTAAATAAGGATTTTTTTCTCTTATGTATAGTTAAAGGTTTTGCTATTTAGCAAATGTATACTGTAGGTAATGAGCCTGTTTGTTTGTATACACTTAATGATAGACATATTGGAAAACATAATAGACATAATACAGACAACTTAAGAGTCAGTTTCTATGTTTTGGGAGAGGTTTTGTTATGTCTGCTGTCTTTAAATTGTAAGGTGTTTTTAAGTATAGTTTAAGTATATTAAGTGTTTTAAGTATAGTTTAAGTTTTAAGTATAGGTGTTTTAAGTATAGTTCAGTACTATATTATTGTGGGAGCTTTCAGACTTTTTTTCCATTTTGTTACATCTTGCTGTTCAGTGTAGCATACTGGCCTGAGGGCAAGTGTGCCACATTTGTTAACAGTGCTTCCTGTCACTTGTAGAAGCATGGTGGAACATTCCTGGGTCAAACCCCATAGGCTGAGGATAGTGATTGATTTCAGTAGCAGATCTTTTCTCCAAGACTGCCTTATGGGATGTGCCCATTCTTGCTGTGTTCTAGCCAAGCAGGGAAATGTGCAGTTCTCTGTCTCCTCATAAGTTGTGCCAGCTCTTCCTTCAGGTTGCAGTGGTTGGGATCAGGAGTGGCAGGAGGCTGCAGGGAGGGACTCCAGCTTCTCTACCACACCTCATGGTTCTCCAAGTATGCTGGATGAGGAAAAGCACTCCCAAGTTGTTGTTAGGATATGGCTGGGAACCAAGAAAGCAGCTTTGTTCTCAAGCTGCTCTAGCCTTGCCTTTCTCAGGCCTTTACAAGGTCAAGGAATTAAAACAAAGATTATGCACCTGCAGGGTGCGTGAGAGATGTGATGTTTTGCTTAAAGCATGTTTCCAAAGAGATGTTTCCTTCTTTGACCAGTGAATCTTTTCTGCTTTGTTTTGCTCAAACTCTTTTATTTAAACCCATGGTTTTCTTCAATAAATGCTCTCTTTCTTGCATCATGCAAGAGAGTGCCATGTTACTGTGTCCTCTTGCTGCTCTGTAACCCCTTACAGTAACACCAAGTTTGCAAGTTTCCAACAGTAAATATGAAAAAAGCAACTCTGATGTTTCTGGTTTGAAGCAGTATACTGTCTATTTACAATAAACAAAGCAGATAAAGAAATGCTTACATACATTCCTTACTTACTATTAAATCCAAAGTGTAGGGCTTATATAAGGCCTCCTCATGTTATTAAAAATCCTTCCACATGTCCCATCCTGTCCTGGAATAATCTGCCTGTTGGAGCTTTGCTTCTAGGTCACATCTGCAGATGAATCAAGAGAATTGTCCTAAATGTCATTCAGTTTTTATCACACCTGCTTTAAAACGAAAAAACCCCACCAAAGTGCAAACCTCAACTGAACCGGCACAAAATCCCAGCTTTATCTGCTTGACTTCATGTATTAAATCTTAATTCAGCTCAAGAAATATTAATCATTACTGTCCATTACTGTCTGGATTTTCAATTAAAGCTTCATGAGCTTTTAAGGAAAAAGTGCTGGAATTACCCAGTGCCAGTGTGTCAGCTCTGCCCCACCTTCCCAGCCACTGTCTCTCCAAGGCTGGGGAGTTGTGTCCCTGAGAAGTGACACGGAAGGGAAATTGTCTGTAAAGACAGAAAGGAATCAGCCAGGCTGCACAAGGCTCTGATTTATAGGGAGCCAGCAGCTGATAGCTCTTTTGAGGTCAGTGCACTTGGCATGAGAAAAGGAACAATAAAACTCTTGAGCCCCTCTGGCCCTCCTCCCCCCTGCTGAAGGCAGGCTGCGTATGTAGTGCTGGTATTAATGAGGTATTTGAAATTATGAGGATAGCCCATGTTCCTTGTGTAACCATCCCTTCATTTCCTTACGCTCTCCAAAGCAGTTTATCCTGCATGTTACCCTCCAGATGTGCCCAGATCTCGCCTGTATTTTTTGAGAAGCAAATCTCCAGTGAAAGCACGTATTTAGAAGTATCAGGATGGTTTTAATTTCAGGGCAGTCTCTGTACCTGCTGTCCCCACTGACTAGAGGTGGCTCCACCCTCTCCTCTGTGGGCTGCTGAGTCATGGCTCGAAGCCTCTTGACTTTCACCAGTGCACAGTGTGTGACTTCAGGGGAATTCAGGCCTCTCATTGTAGCCCTTGTTGGTGGGTTTTTTTGCAACAATAACCTGAGCTCACAAATCCTCAGCAGCATAGTGTGTTTTTGGAATATTTTTTTGAGTGAGTCACAGCAGCATGTGTGCACTTCTGTTGGAATGTTAAGAGCAGAGCAGTTATCAGTGGTGTGTGTCCCTATTCTTTCTTCTCATGTCACACCACAGGTCTAGTGTATTGTGATGTGGTGTGGACAGGAAATAAATTCACCCTGATCTGTGGAAGTGGAGAGCTGAATAGAGAGGATGATAGTATAGAGGTTTGTGAGACTGCAGGTTTTACCCCTAATTATTTTGTTGTTTAATTGCTGTTTTTCTGAGTCTGTGTCACCTGTGGAAATAAAAAATTAACTTGGATCATAGGTGTCTGCTGATGGCTTATATTCCAGTGAGAGTATTTCCTCCGATGTGTAGAGCTCTGTTTTGTTTTAATGGCCTGAGCAGCATTAAAAAAAAAAAATCAGTTCTACTGGAACATGACTTTCAGAAGGGTACTGGAGTCTTGAACTGTCAGTGACTGCTTGTAGAGCAGAGCTTGCTTTGGGTTTGGCATGTGGTTGGTGTCTGAATATTTTCACAAATGTAATGCTTTACTCATTTTTATTACATTCTGAATTAGACTTTGTGGTGATCCTCAAATGGTTAGTGAACAGCTTAATTGCTTTTAACCCTTTCCCTGAGGAACTCTCTGCATTGTTTCACTTTAGTTCCTGAACATCTTACCAAGCTGGATGATGTTTCCCACATCTGAGCAAATTAAAGGCATTTGTGAAGAAAAGTTCCTTTCCAAGTGTTCTGTAATATTCCTTTGCCCATGTCCAGATATCTTCCAAAATTCCATGGGCTGAGGGTTAAACACGTCTACACAAAATAAAAAGTGTGTTTGTTTTTAACTGGGATGAATTCCTGACACAAGTCACTGTGTGGATCCATAAAAAGTTGTGAAACAACTAAGTAGATATCTTGGAATGGGAAATGAGGTAGGAATCAAACCCCAAATTCACAGCTGTTGGGAAGGGTTTAAAAAAGGGACAACTGCTCAGAGTGCTTTGGGAAAACTGTTGTGTGTGGAAGGAGCAGGGAGAAAGAATGAATGGAATTTTTTGTCATAATGGACTGTAGAGGAAAGTTTGGAATTTGCACAGAAGGAGCTCCCAGCACTGCAGCACTTGATAGAATGTTCAAATCATTCTTGTTACAAACAAGAAAGTTACTGAATCTTTCTTAATTATTTCACAGACCTCTATTTTATGTCGTAGGAAACTTTGGAGTTTTTCTCTGCCTCCATCTCTTTGTCCCTGTTTCAGTTGGAAGAGAGTTAATTTTCTTCCTAGCTGGTACAGAGCTGTGTTTTGGATTTAGAATGAGAGTAACATTGATAACCCACTGATGTTTTAGTTGTTGCTAAGCAGTGCTACCCCTAAATCAAGGACTTTTCAGTGTTGCATGCTCTGCCAGTGAGGAGAGGCACAGGAGGCTGGGAGGGAGAATGGCCAGGGCAGCTGATCCCAGATAGAATATTCCAGATATCCAGAGGGATATTCCAGACCATGGAACATCAAGCCCAGTTCATGAACTGGGGCTGATCACAGGGAATCAGTATTTTACACGTGCAGTTTCTCCAGCTGAAACCCACTGTCAAATTTTTAGGATGCCTACAGAATTTTCCTAGCTAAATAAAAAGCAAACAAACCTTCTCACCATCTCTGGGTGTCTGTGCTTGGTTGGTTGTTTCAACTTCAGTTGTGTAGCCAAGGTTATGATGGTGGTCTTCAAAAGTGATCTTGTTTAAGAATAGATAAAATGGTAGTAAAATACTAGAATTGCTGTAGATTTCAGCTTGTTGGTACAAAGTAGAAGTACAGGCTTTACATGGCACTGGAAATGGGATCAAATTAGTGCAAGAGGAACACTGTTGGATGAAAATGGACAAGCCATAGAGAGCACTTGCACAGAAAGGAGTGGTATTCAGCTGGGATTATGTACTTGTGTTTGCTTTCTTTTTCTTTGTTCTATTGCAGTTTATTTTCAGACTTTGGCATCTTGTCAGGTTAATAACGATGTGGTCATTTTTAACCTGACAAGACTTTTTTTCAGTAGTTTGGTAGGTTTTTTTAATCACATGCTTTGGTGATATCAAAACATCAGGGAAAGGAGGAGCTGCCAGCAAAGCTCATGTAAGGGGTTCCATTCTCTGGACATGCCAGCTGCACCAGCTGGGTTCTGTAATCTTTACTGAAATGTAGGTCAGGAAACTACTGCTCCTGCAGAGGCCCTCTCATCTTTCTTTCAGCTCACCAAGTTACCAAGTGTCCTGTTCTGTTCCGCCCCGTGCAGGGGAGGGACTGCTGAAGGCAGCACTCACATGTTGTATTCTCTTTTTTGCCCATAGGGAACAGTCTTCACTTTGGAATCCGAAGAGGAAGAGTATCCTGGGCTCATTGCAGAGGACAGCAATGACATCTACATCCTGACCAGTGACAACTCAGGGCAGGTGAGCCCCCCAGAGTCCCCCACCGTGACCACGTCGTGGCAGTCGGAGAGCCTGCCCGTGTCCCTGTCGGCGAGTCAGAGCTGGCACACGGAGAGCCTGCCGGTCTCCCTGGGACCTGAGTCCTGGCAGCAGGTGGCTATGGATCCTGAAGAGGTCAAAAGCCTGGACAGCAACGGAGGGGGCGAAGAGAGGAGTGAGAACAACTCTTCCAACTCCGACATCGTTCACGTGGAGAAGGAAGAGATTCCAGAGGGGATTGAGGAAGCGGTGGTGCCGGCCGGCGCTGCAGAGACCACGCAGGCAGCGCTTCCAGAAACCTCTGCTTCTTTACAGGAAATAAAACCTCCTGAAATGGCTGCTGCTGAAAAAGCACATCCCTCCACACTTCTGCGTACAAAACAGGAGGAAAAGGGAAAAGCAGCTGAAGAACCTGAAATCCCCGTGTTAAGTAAACCTGTCCCAAAGTTAGCCCCATCGGAAGAAAAGGCTGCACCAGAACCTGAGAAAATACTGCTTCCAGGGGAAAAAAAAGTGGGGAAAGAGGGCCATTTGGAAGAAATAGAAGAGAAATCCTCAGCTGCAGAGGAGAAGCCTATCCTATTGCCAGAAGGGAAATCTATACTGCTGTATGGCGGGGCTGCTGCAGTTGCCATATTGGCTGTGGCAGTCGGAGTAGCGCTGGCGCTTAGGAAAAAGTAACAAAGCTCTCTTGAGGAGGAGGGGGGAGAGAAGAGAGCACATCCAATTTTTGTAGTTGTGTTACCTAAAGGTTGAGCTGCCTGCTGTTTAATTGGACATTTGAGTAACTCAGTGGTGATGAGGTGAGGTTGTTCAATAAGCCTCCAGCTATGGACAATCATGTTTTTAGTAGAATCGGGGCGGGGAATTGGATTTCGTGATTAAAAGTACAGGGGTATTTTTAAAAAAAACAAAAAAAATCTGCAAATTTAAGAACTTAAAGTGCAGGTGCTGAAGAAAGGGGTGCTTATACTCTAGGAACTGGAACAGAGAATCCCCAGGGGAAGGGAAGAGCCAGCTGCCACCAACCCCTGGAGATTTTGGCTTCTCAGATTGACCGCTATTGCAGCTGTGCTGTCTTGTCACTTCCCGTTGTGCCCCTGAGCCCCTCCTAACAAACATTAGCCAACCTGAGTCCTGTAGCGAGAGGCTGGTGTCCCTTTTGTCTCAGCTTCCTCTCAGGTACAGCACTGCTCCTCATAACCTTCCAGGTTCCTCCTAAGCCCCAGTGGGACAGTGCTTCTTCTTACCTCTTGGCTCACAGCCTTTTGGCCCCTAACGTTTACTGGAGCCCCACCCTGTGAAGATGCTGCCTCTCAATCTCTGAGCATCCTGGTGGTTCCTGGGGCAGAGGTGCTGCCCAGGGGGATGGGAGGGACACTGCTTTTTGCTGGTTTGAGAATCCATTTGCTCTGCTCCTGCCCAGCCCACTTTACTGCAAACTCTTCAGTTACCAGAGGTACGAAATTCATGCTGGACACGGTGCTCTTGGGATCAGTACTCTGATATCTGGGGTGTATTCAGCAAAAATCCAGCAAAACCATGTGGAAGCAAGGCCAGTGCCTCAAGTGCAATTGAGACGTTAAACGCTCTGCTGTCCTGTGTCACGCTGCAGTCTGCATTTTCTTTCCCGAGTTAAGCACAGAGTGTATTTAATCCTAACTTGGTCTTGCCTGTGTCAGAATCCCAGATATATAAAGCAATGGATTCTAGTAACTGAGCAAAAGAGCATTAAACATCTCTATCTGCTTGTTCCTGACATGGCCCAGAGTGGTGTTCAGTGCAATTTCTTTTGTGACTGTGAATCTGTAATTAGCTAAACAGGTTCACAAGTGATGAGCAATTTACTTGGGCAAAAAAAGGAAATCCCCCTTCCTGCAGTCACACTTCAGGTGTGTGTGGAGAGAAGCCTTTCAAGTATTGCCCTATCAGTGGGATCCAGCTGCAAGTGTTCCTCTTTCAGCACATTTGTGTGTCTGTCCTTGTCCATACAGCAGCTCTGTAGGCAGCACCTTGGGCTTCCCAGGCACAGCTGTGGATGCATCTCTGAGGGTTGGTGCTGACACTGTGGCTTAGACCAGATGGAGGAAGGTGACA
This sequence comes from Oenanthe melanoleuca, assembly GCF_029582105.1. Lineage (NCBI taxonomy): Eukaryota > Metazoa > Chordata > Aves > Passeriformes > Muscicapidae > Oenanthe > Oenanthe melanoleuca. The sequence continues at coordinate 2,364,654 of NC_079334.1, forward strand.
GGGAACTCGTGATAATGAAAAAAACGAAACCTGAGCTTATGGGACTCTTCGCAAAGCACAAAGACAAGGTACTTTTAGTTCTAAGTAACCATATCAAGAGTACATCTCCTGATGAGGCTGTTTCTTAAGGGATCTCAGAATGAAGAGATCTTAGCATATTCTCTGTTTTAGGATATTCTTGCTGCATTTTCCTATCCCAGGATGCTGGAAAGTTAAGTCAGAATGTGTCATATTCTGAGGAATTATTTTTGTGTAAGCTTTTGTGAAATGGATTTTCTAGAAATCTTACTGGATTTTGAACTGTGTGTGTGTGAAGTTGAATATTAAGAGGAAGGGTTGTGTATATACTGCTGCTGTGGACTGAACTTGGGAGCTCTGGACTGTACTGTTGATCATTGATTACTCTTCTTCCATGTACAAAACATAGCAGGTTGGCCTTATCAGAAAAAAAAAACAAAAAAAAACAAAAAAAAAACCGAATCTTTTTATCACATTGCAAAATGGAATTGACTTTTTTTTTTTTTTTTTAAATGCCATTTTCTGGTTCCCTGCTGGTACTCGTTGCTGTGCTCTGTCTCCAGAAGGGGTCGCTGGGATCTCCTCATGCCACGGACTCTGGTGTCTGCCTTCCCACCACAGCAGTTCCCTCTCCTGGCCCCTTGCAGGAGCTTCCCCCACGTGGAGGAGAGGTCTCTTTATGCTCCATTTGTCACCAACATGCAGGAACAGTTTTGTTTCACATGTGTTTATCAGGGAGTGGTACAGTCTCTGAGGCAGCAGGGGCAGCTTTATTGCCTGGTCAGTCAGGGCAGGGCTGCCCCTCTCCTGCTGCTTTGCTGATGGCTTTGGGTTCTTGTTGGAGAGAACTGTTCTTAACCTACATCCCCTCCTTATGAAAACAATGAATCTACTTTTGGTCCAGCCCCACCTCTAGCCACACATCAGGTTACTCTGAAGCAGAGATGGATTCTGGGACACTGGTAACTTTTGTACCAATGGGAGGAGGGTGGAGGCAAGGCTGGTGTTACTTCATCTTCTCTGTGGGTGGGGTTGTTTCAGTAGTAATGTGGAGATGGGTAGAGGACAGACAGGAATAAATCCAGGCTGGCAAGGGAAGAAGTTCCAAACTTAGTGTCACAAAAGCTTCCATGCACAGCAGTGAGAAGGTGGCAGCAGTAGTAATGATTGTGTGAGGCATTTTCATGGTCAGGCAGAAGCCTTGAGTATCTGGTGTGTTGCTACATCTCATGGAGCATTAGTTGCACCATATGTTTTGGTTGCTTGGTCCTTTCTTTATAATGTTCTTCTCCTTCTGGAGTCTTAGATTTGGCAAGTCAGCGAGAATTGGAACTGAAATTGAATTTTGCATGTTCAGAAAATTTCCTATAGGAGTCTCTTTCCTCTGGGAACACTCCACTAGTTACAAAGGTCAGCTTTTAAAAAGTTAGTTAAAAAAACTAGTTAAAAAGGTCAGTGGGGTTGAGTTTGCAGAGTCTGGAATTCTGGGGTCAGAGCTGGGATCTCCAAAGGGTGGATAAGCTCAGATGGCAGTGTTCCTACAGACCTGAGTGAGAGGCTGCTCTGTTAGGAGGTGTGAATTAGAAAATGGAAGTTTTCTTCCCCCCATCTTCAAGTATATTATAGTGATCTTAAACTGCAGGGTCCAATTACACCAAAAGGTGTGATAGAACCTCTCTTTATGGATCTCTTGTAGCTAGCAGAGGGAAGACAGGAGCTACAGACCTGCAAAAGGGCATATAGAATTACTTTCACTTGTGTTACTCATCCCCTTCCCAGAAGTGCCTCAATATCTGTCCTCGAGTGGCCTGTAACTTTAACAAAATATCTACCTTAGACCCATTCTGTCTTCACTTTATCCTTAGCATACTCTAAAGCTGAGATGCTAAAGCAGCAGAGGACTGGAGCTATGAAAAAAAGTGGGAAATACTTAAGGAACTGCAGTGGAGCTGCAGTGAAAGGAGCTGACAAGGAAAGGCTTTCAAGCTAAGGTGCAACTTAAATTCAGCTGTGCTTAATTTTAAGCAATGCTTAGTTGGGCATTGTGGCTGGGAGCTGAGCAAGGTCTTTCTTCAGTGGGCACTGCAAGAACAAGAGGCTGAGAGCAAAGAAAATTCCTCTGTTGCCCAAAAGCCCAAAGATGCAGATGCAGATGCAGAGCCAGGTCTCAGCCCATGTTGCAGCACTTGTGTGCTGGTGGAGCCTGGTAGGCTCTGCCTTCTGAGTCCCTTGAGCTTCTTCAGAAGATCCAGGCTGTGGGCAGGTCAGTACTACAGCAACCCATCCTTGCTGTTTGCCAGGCCTTCATTTTTCACTCTCAGGCAGCTGCAGCTCAAGGGCCAGGTGGAAGCTGCAGTTCTGAGTGCTCTTACACAGACAAGTTTTGCTTCCCATTTCCTTCCTTCCCCCATAGTGCTGATCAACAGCTAGGCTAAAACTTCGGAGTGTATTTTTAAACTAATCAATGCTTTCTAATGGTCACAAATGAAATGTTTAACTAGTACTAAACAAGCAAGCTGCTGAAATTTGGTCTTCTTTCATCTTAAATTATTTTATCTACTACAGTAATTGAGGTTATAAACCTTCCCTATATTTAATGTCAGTTACAGAGTTATGCCACTACTGGCAAAGCCCTAGTAAGATAGATCTTGCTGTTCTGGCAAAAAACTAGAAATGCTTCTGGTAATGCAGTCACTCATTCACAAAGCCAGAGCAAGTTCCTGTTACAGAGTTTCACAGTGTAATTATTAGAATGTTTTGCTGTGAAATGGGGGAGTGGGGTGAAGAGGTGCACATGACTGGCCCAGGTGTCATGTCTTCAGGCACCAGAAAGCCCAGGGCATCAGCAGAATGTCATATTCTGGGCTCTATTTGTGTCTGCTCATGTTGGAGCATACAGGGATAAAGTGTTTCCCAGTGAAAAATTCCTGTTTGGTATCTTTATTGATGATCTGGATGAGGGAATCAAGTTAAACATTAGCAAATATGCAGATGACACCAAGCTGGGTGCAAGTGTTGGTCTTCTGGAGGGTAGGAGGATTCTGGGAGGCACCTGGCCAGGCTGGATTGGTAAATTGAGTCCAGTTCAACAAGACCAAGTGCCTGGTCCTACACTTTGGGCACAACAACCCCCTGCAGTGCTATAGGATGGGGACAGTGGCTGGACAGGAAGAGACCTAAGGGGACTGATGGACAGCAGGCTGGACATGAGCCAGCAGTGTGCCCAGGTGGCCAAGAAGGCCAAAGGCCCCTCCTGGCCTGGATCAGGAATGGTGTGGCCAGCAGGAGCAGGGCAGTGATTGTCCCCTTGTACTCAGCACTGGTGAGGCTGCACCTCAAGTCCTGTGTCCCGTTCTGGGCCACTCAGTTTAGAAGGGATGTTGAGATGCTGGAGGGAGTCCAGAGAAGGGCAACAAGGCTGGTGAAGGGTCTGGAGCACAAGTCCTAAAGAGAGCAGCTGAGGGAGCTGGGAGTGTTCAGCCTGGAGAGCAGGAGGCTCAGGGGAGAGCTTGTCACTCCACAAGTACCTGAAAGGAAGGTGCAGCCAGGTGGGTCAGGCTCTTCTCCCAGGGAACAGGGACAGGACAGGATGACACAGCCTTAAACTGTGCCAGGGAGGTTGAGTTTGGACATAGAGAAGAAGTTCTTCACAGAAAGGGTGACTGGACTTTGGAGTGGGCTGCCCAGGGAGCTGGTGGAGTCACCATCCCTGGAGCTGATTGAAAAGACTGGATGTGGCACTCACTGCCATGCTCTGGTTGGCAAGGTTTGGTCATAGGTTGGACTTGATCTCAAAGGTCTTTTCCAAACCTAGGTGATTCTAGGAAACAGAGAGGGATGAGACACAATATCTACCTAGTGAGGGCAGAAGCTGTGCATGATTTTAATTTGGCTTAGATTGCTTAATTTCAGCATGAGGAAGGTTGCAAGAACAGTATTACTTTAACTTCATGTATGCAAGCTCTGTATTGCCATAACAATGGGCAGTGTTTATAAAGTTTTAGCCAGCATATAATTCAGGTAGAGCAAGCTCTCAGGCCCAGAGGGAGCAGGGACTGCAGGGCCCGGTCTAGGCAACAGAACTCAGTTTGTGTCTGATACAGTGAAGGTACCTGACCAGGACTTGGCTGGAGAATGACACCAGCTCAGAAGGGTCAGTAGCATTAAGTCCAGGGGATTCACATCACTTAGCTCCACCTCCTTAAGTTAAATAACTTTATAACTTTTTTTTCTACTTAGAGCTGACCTTCTCTCAGTCTCTTGGGTAGGCTGACTTGCTTCCTCCAAACTTGAGGTCTATGGTCATGCTGTAGAAGTGGGGGAGCTCCTGTTGGCTTCCAGTGGAAGCTGCTTTTGATCTCCCTGCAGTATTTGCAGGGCAGGCAAGGGACACTATCGATGTGGACACAACAAACTGCAGAGGATGCATCTTATTGCTATACCTTTAGGGGCTTTGTCCTTAGTTTTAACTTTCAGGATAAGCTTTTATTCAAGTGTAAACCTAAAAACCCACTCAGACCAAAAGAATGCCACTTGATTTGTTAAGCAGCAAAGACTAATGGGACTGACTCTGAAGCTGCAGGTTAGGGGATCTCTTCTGCTAGGCTTCTGCTGGGTGTAAGCAAATAGTGACAGACTTGCAGGGATTTTGGAGTCTGTTTTCAAGAGGCCTGTCTGGGGGCAGACACCCTAACTGGTGTCAGGTCACCCATCGTCCCAGGAACTCATCACACTGTTCCTTCCAATATGTAAGTGCAGCCCTCTTGGGGAGAACTGTCTAAAGCTTCTTGTGCCATTTGGTTAATAAAAGTGTTTCCACCTTGACAAGAAAGTTCCTTCCAGCTTCATTGTTCAATATTCAGTTCAAGTGAAGGGGTATAAACATTTTTTCCCTCTGCTAATGGGACACTGCTGTAAGACCATGCCCCCAGGTTGCACTTTAATAAATGGTACAGTTTCCAAAAACAATGTGTAGACTCTTTCTGTGCTTCCTCTCTCCCTATGTTTTAGTGCAGGCACCAGAAGAAAAGGTGGTTTTACTTACAGGAAAACTTGCTTATGCAAGGCATGAGGACAGGTCCAGAGTGTCTCTGCCAGCTGCATCATAAGCCATGGTGAATTAGAAGAATGCCATGAGTACTTGCACAAAAAATTGTCAGGTGGAAAGTAGTAGCCATGAGAAATGGAATTTTTATTTAAGTTAAAAAACCCCACAAAATATTTACATACTAATAAAAGTCCTGAGGGAGCTGGATCACGGGTGACACATGTGCCACCTTGTGTGATTATATATCAAACAACCTGAGACCAAGTTTGTTCGACCTGAGATGTAACTAAAGATAATGCTACTTTTCCTTAAGTATATCCAGGTTGCATTCCCAAAAGACTTGCCTTGTGCCTACCCAGTCCTTTTCTTTACAGTTTTTCCCTCAGTTTTATTTTTCAAGCAAACTCGAGTGTATGGTGATTGATACTGAAGTATTTTCATGTCAACCTTCTCTGGCCACAGCCCCCTCTATCACTGAGGGCTCTGTTCCCTCTTGCCAGCTTCTCATCTAGACCTGATTCCCACCCATCCCTGATTATTCTGCTGATGAACCACCCCTTCCATAGCCTGAGGCCTTCCTGGGAAAAACATTCAGCACGGCTCAGCTGCAGGAGCAGGGCTGGGAAGAGAATAACTAAAGCAGAATGTTACAGTGGCTTAAAAAAAACCACAGAGGGTAGGCCCTGTGCCCACTGGGCCTGTGGAGGCACAAAGGTGGCTGCTGCTAAAATAAAAATTATAAAAGGAGAGAGGCAAGCACTACTCCCTACAGGTACTGGCAGAGCTGGCAGGCAGCTCACACTACTATTACTGCTGTGCTAGTCTACAAAAGCCTATCTATGAAGCTCCACCATCCCTTTCACAGGTGTATCTCAGAAGGCTAGAGTAAATCAAGTAATCTTCATCCATCAAGGAAAGTCTTCAGGAGTCCACATGCTCCACACAGGGCTGGGGAGCTCACTCACCCAGCTAGAGGGAGAGAAACAGAAGGGGCATTATTAACAGCAGCAGGGTTGTCCCACAAGCCCTGCCCTGTTCCTGTACAGGCCCAGGAGTTCAACACTGCCACCTGCCGTGCTCCTTGCTGTGCCAGCAGCAAGGACGCAGCCCGTGGGGACAGTGTGGGACAGCCCCGGTGCCCAGTCCAGCACCCTGGAGCCAAACTGAGTGAAAGAAAGGGCAGTGCTGAGTGACATGGTACACTGACAGCATGCCCAGGGTGCTGGGTGAGGCAAAGTGACAGCATGAGTTGCTGCCAACACTGTCCCTGGCAAGGCTGCAATGCAAACTGTCCCACAGGCCTGCAGCACAGCACAACTCTGTCACCTGCTTCACAGGGGGGCAGGATCACAGCCCTGCCTGCTCAAATCTCATTCTCAGGGACCACTGAGTCTTAACATCAGTGTGTGCATCCTGTCCCCTCCCCAGACTCCTTAGTTACTGAAGCTGGGGTCTCCAGCCTGGCTTGCCTACAAGCTGCACAGCCTCCCCACCTCTGCTCCAGTGCCAACAGAGAACAAGAATGGAATTGACCATTTCTCATTGTTCCTCTGCTACTGTTAATTCTCAGGGGAAATTCCCCTTCCAGTTCTCCCAAACTCTGGGGAGCTGAGGAAGACAAAGAGAGAGAACCTCAGGGGAATGCAGCCAGCAGAACTCAGGTCAGGCTTTCCTTGGAATCATTAACCAGAATCTTACTGGTACAGATCCCTGAGGAGATTGCAGGGACAAGAAGAGTAGTCACAGCTCTCTCTGCCCAACAGAACAAATGCACTCTGTTCCCTGGCTGCTGCCAGAGTGGGGCAAGCAGAAGCTGTGACATGACCCCCTCAAGCACGGTCATCTCCAGAGCCCTGCAGGGACTGACATTCCCTTCTGGTCCAACATCCAGAGCACTACAGGGAAAGCAGCAGGCCACAGGCAGTTCAAAGCTAGGCCACCCCTCAGGGAATAACCCAGGAGAGCTAGGAGGCTGGCTGTGACTCCCACAGAGCTGTTTGGCAGCACTCACCATTTCAATAATGTAGTCGTGGAACTGCTGGTTCATGTAGTTCACAGTGGCATCATAGACACGGTGTAGAAGGGAGGGCAGTGTGTTCACAATTTTCTTAGTTAAGACCATTGCTAGCACCAACATGGCCTTCTCCTGTGCCATGTCTGAGGGGATGGATGTTAAAAGCTCATTCACTGCCCTGGACAGGTGCAGGGTTATCTCCTGTATGGAAGGAAGAGAGGGATCTCAGTGCAACAGCTGGGGCAGAAAGGGGTCTCAGCACAGTCTGCCAGACTGTGCGGATAACTGATGTGCTTTTTGTACCACTTCACAGGATGTGCTCCCCTTGTTCCCACCCATGGGAGCCAGTCTGTTACATAAAAAAAACCTCTCCCAAAAAACAATGACACTTGCTCCAGATGTAGATGTAATCCTTAGATAGCCTTCCTTTTGTTTTTTAACACAAGAGACCTCAAACTCCACTTTTCTTGCACAGCAGCAAGGCATGTTAGATGCTGTTCCAACTGCATCTAAGAGGAGGCCACCCCAGCAAGTAACCCAGCCAGGCCTAAACCCACTTCTACTCCCCCAAAACTGTGCCTATGAACCCACTCACAGCACCAGAAAAGGTTCTCATGACTTGCTGTCTCTTCAGTGCTCAGTAACAAGCACAAGTTAAGCTCCTGTCACTAACCTGCTCAATTTTTACCCCCATGATGGTCAGCAGATGTACAGAACTTGGCACCAAAGTCCAAAGATCTGAAGTACTAAAACTAAGCCTTAGCCAGACTGCTCATTTTCTAAGATAAGCCATGGGGCCATCAAAAGAAGGACAAAATGCCTCAAAGTCAATCCCTTTCCACACCCACCATTTCACCATCTGCAGAAAGGAGATGAGCCCAAGGAACCCAATTTACACATTAACTTCTGCCACAGAATCACCTCTCACAAATCAAAGCTAAGTGTTTAGGATGAATTTTCAGATGCCTTCCAAGTCACAGCAGGAAGTATGCAGAATAAAAGGAGAGCTGCTTATCAGGCTGCTTTTCTCTCACCTCTCTAGACAGTCTCTCATTCACAAAGTGCTGCGCTAGGTCCCTTGCTACTCTTGCTTGGATTTCTTTATCAAACTGGTCTCCAATCTCAGCGAGCTGAGCAGCAATGATCCGGATAACTTCTTCATTTGTTGGTGGCAACTCTGCCAACACAAAGAGCAGAATTTAGTTCACAGGCCATAGTCAGACCAGGTTTAGCACAGGTCACAGTATTTTGCTAATCTCCATTAGGAACCTCCTTCCCATCCCTGAGTGTATTCATGACCAATCTAAGCACTTCTTTAAGTGCACCCAGGCTGCTTACCAGAAATAGTGGCAAACACTATTGGTTTAGGTAAAGTGCAGATTCACCCTGCCCAAAAAAAAAATTTCAGGGCATGTTAGCACATCTCCAAGCAAAATTTTAACAGAAGTTACAGCCAACATCCTGCCCAGAGAGGGGAACTGAGAAACTGTGCATGACCTTGAAGGTGTTTTTCCACCTAATGATTCTAGAATTCAAGTGACTTGTCAGGACTTATCTCTTAAGCACCATCTAAAATACAGCACCTCATAGAATAGTTGGGAGTTGGAAGGGACCTTGAAAGGTCATCCCCTCCAAATCCCTTGCAATAAGCAAGGACATCTTCAACTAGATTAGACTGCTCAAAGCCCCAGCCAAACTGACCTTGAATGTTACCAGGGGTGAGGCATCCATCACCTCTTTGGGCAACCTGTGCCAGTGTTTTACCATCCTCATTGTAAAAATCTTCCTTTCATCCAGTCTGAATCTGTTCTCTTTTAGCTGAGAACCTTACACCTTGTCCAACCTGCTTTTGGCATGAGACATATGCAAATTTGTGTGAGAATGAGGGCTATTCACTGTAGCAGTTCCTCCTCACTCTGCAAGTTGAAGGCAATGTGCAGCTGACACACCCTGGGCAAGGGGCAGTAGCCACCCTGCAGATGGCAAGCAAAGCAGGAACAGGACCAGAAGCTACTTGAGGAACAGTTTCCACCAGACTAGTAGAGAAGAAAGGGATTCATCCAGTACCAGGACTCGAGTTGTTCCAAGATCCCAGCCCAAGTATTGATACTGCCTGAGCAGCATGAGGCCTAACTTAACTGCTTATATCACAGTCCTTGAAGGCAGCTATCACCAGTACCACCTTTGTGCCTTTCTCTGATGTGCTGCAGACAAAACCCAGTGACAGGTGCTCCAGAAATCCACAGAGAAAGAAAGTACTAAGCACCAGTTGTCCTAACCTAAGTGTTGAATTCCCAACAGCCAGTGAAGTTTCTCATCAGAGAAAACATTACTCCTCTGAGACAGACAATGGCAAAAATAGGAAATGGGGAAAGAAAACCACCATGTTCAGAGAGACCTGTGGGAAGGAGAAAAGCCTGCTCACCTAGCTCACCATTCTGGAAGTGGCCACTCCGATTGCCATCGGTCTGAAGCTCGTCATCATCGCTTCCTTGGCACAACACGATCTGTGGGCTGTGCAGGGAATGCAGCTGGTCTTTGAAATGACAGTCAGAGGATGCATCCAGGAAGGAGAACAGCAGGGCATGCTCCATCTGAAGAGATCCATTGATCTGACACATAAGGAAATCACTGTTAAGTCCACGCTTAGAAAATTTCCCACTCAAAGCATGTAGGCATGTACCATTTTCCAAACCTGAACACGTCTCTGTAGCCTCCTGTGAGCACCCTGGACAGCATCAGCCAGGGGTCCACAAGGCCTCAACAAACACAGACTTACTCCTGGATGTGGACCCACACAGGACTGTCCCATGGTGAATGACAGAAGGCTCTGCTCTTACAAACTGGTGTTGAAAACCCAGCTCACCTTCTCTTCACATTTCCAGCTGTGGAAATGGCAGCAACCCCAGTCCGAGCTTCTCTTCTGAAGCAGCTGTGTATTCAGCAAAAACCATCCATCTCCCTTACTCAGACATCTGTGTTTGGAAGGGTTTTACCCCTGCATTTGGGAATTGGGCATTCTACTTGCTGTGCAGCTCCCCACTTCTATGTAATCAGAGCAGAGCAGTAACAAGGTGGAAAACAGAGATAAGAGCATAAGCCTGCAAAAACCTCCAAGGTTCACATTTCTTCTCCCCCTTGAAAGGAACCAGCTCCATAATAAACCTGTTCAGCTCCTCGTAGAGAGCCAAGCAGCTGCTCACAAGAAAAGGGACATGAGATGGCAGATCACTGCCACCTCCAGTGGCACATTCACCCCCAGTAAATGGGCAAGAGCTGTCTCCATGGCCACACAACCTGCAGCTTTCAAGCAAGGCAGCACAGAGTGCCCAAATTAATTAGGTTGAGGATGTCCATGAGGCAGACAGACTGATGGGAGCAAGAGGCCCCACTGGAACACAGGGCTTCATAACCAACTAAGGCCTCCAGAAAACCAGGAGACTCCAAAAATTTTAGTTAAACAAGTAGGAGAGCAGGATGTGGTCAAAGCACAGAAATAAAGAAAAAAAATCCTTACTCTGGTATGCAGATGGTCTGCCTGTTAGACAATACTTAATTTTATCTAGGAGAAGAAAAATAGTTAAAGAAGAATAGCTTGTTATGCCAACAACATGCAACCAGGATGAACTTGGTAACAGAAAGGAAACTTGCAAAGCCTTGACTTAACCATATCTGACTGGGCAAACAAAAGGAGGAATAAAGCCAACAAAAGGCAGGGTTAAGAAATGGAAATAAATGGAAAATAAAGTATATGATCAGTCAGAGATGAACTGAAGGCACATCTTCCATGATCTGAGCAAGCATGTTTACAGATAGTAGTGCACCAGTGGCAATCCCCTGCAACAGCCTGCTGGACTGGTCCTTGGGTTTATCACTGATACATTTTTAAATCTTATTATGTTCAAAAGGCTCGTGAGAGGCCAGAGTAGGGGGGTTAGAATTGTATCCTAACATGAGCTGGCCAGGGGGAAGATGACAGACATTTCAGTTACAGTTCAATGTGTAAGATTTAAATGTGCTAAGTAACAGCATCATAATTGTGTTTAACATTGCACAAACCAAAGCAATGCATTGATCACAGAGCTGTGCCCATTCCTTTATTAGTTTAGCAGTTTGTAGCTTTATCAATAAACATTGTAGTCTCTTACATCTCTATCTCCAGCCTGCAGGACCAAGGAGAAGCCACACTGAGAGCTGCAAGGAAGCAACCTGCAACCTAACTGATTCCATTCACTTCCCTGTATTCAGAGCAGTGCCAGAAACACTGAAATTCTGTGAAATTCAAGAAGGCCACAGGCCAACACTGAGACTTATCCCCTTCAAAGTACCTCAGGACAAGTGCACCAGGGAACCACTGTACACTGTGAACAGCTGACTTCAGACATGTTTGACTCTAACCTGTTCCATGATGGATTCAGAGACACAGCAGCTTGGGTCACCCTCTGCTTCAGACCAGAAATCCTCGTCCTGTGAAAGAGTAAGAAAGACAAGTGTGAAAGGAAAAAAATTCCCATAAATCCACATCTTGCAGCTGTACTTATATGTCTGGCCATGTCTCATAGAAAATATCCCTTTTAGTGATGCATATCTCCATTTCTGGAGAGAGCTGCCCATCACACACCATCAGTCATGAAAAAGGGCTGAGGAAACCACAGTTGTCTCAGTGAGAAGGGCCCTGTGAATGAGAAGCACAAGTCACCCTCCCGCTACAGACATGTGCAGACAGTGGAGTGACACAGCCTTCAAATAGAGCTTTAAAGCCAAGAGCTGCTGTTGGGGATGGCAGGGACACCTCTCCATGGAGCCAGAGGCTGGAATGAAGAGCAGGGTGGTCAGAAAGGAACTTCTGAGCACCTCTTGAGAGCAGGTGAGCTGATGGGCCTGCATGCATAGCAGATTATTTTGAAAGGAAAAAGCAGCTGACATTGCTACACATCCACAGGGCCTCAAGGGTGCCTCTCCCCACCCTCCATGCAAGAGATCCACATGGATACTCAGGCTCATTTCAATACTTCACAACAAATATCACTGATGGGGAAGGTTGGATCAACTGCCCACAGAGGCTTCCAGTCACATCAGTGCAACTCTGCTAAGCCTCCAGGTAGGCTAGCTAGGAAGAAGGGAGAAAGCAGGACGGAGCACAGGGGAAGAGCACAGGGGAGCCTCCCTGCCTCCCTTACAAAGGGGTAGGATGTAGGAGCACAGTGCTCCTTCCTCATCCTGCCAGGAGCAGCTGATGGGTGGGTCAGAACCTTGCATTTGCTGCCTTAGATACAACAGTCCCACAGCTGCACACAGAAGTCTCTGGTTCAACTCTTGATGAGCAGGGCCTGGCTGAAAGGGGGCACTCCCTCCCTACCAAGCCACTTTCACCCAGGACAATAACCTGGTTATTATGCAGGCACCTTCTAACCAAAAATGGGCTAGAAGCACTAAGGAACCCAAACAAAAGACTTGATAACCATCAAAGAGCTGGGCTAGTGATAAATGACCCTATTTCACAGTAACAACTCCTCAAATCTGTGGTTTTTTAAATAACTAAGTGTGCTGGTAGAAAAGAGGAAAGTTAAAGCAGAAAGAAATTCCAACTCTGAAGCAAACCAGAGGTATATTTCAAGAGACCATGAATCTCCCAACTTTCCAAAGGCTCTTAGAAGTCCAAGGCCAAAACACAATCTCAAATATGTCTGAAATACACAAAAGCCCATAGGAAGCCTCTTAACCATGAGCTCTTCTTTTCATGGAATTATGTCAGACTAACAGCTACAACACTTAGACTTATCCCTTGCTGCTTTGCAATTTCCTCTGTTCCATTTGATCCCCTATTGCTGCTACTCACTTCTACCCTAAGGAGTGTTCTGGCTGGAGAGAGTTCTCTGTCCTGTTCTTTGGGACCTGAAGGGGCTCTGAAACAGGTCAGGGTGACCTTTCTTCTGGGCTTGACTTTGCTGGAAGAGACACAGATGTTAATTCAGGTTAGAGAACTTGAAACAGAATGCTGAGATTAAGAGGAAAGTGGGGATTTGGAATTAAGTTTGTGGCAGGACTTTGGCTTTGTGCAAACTCCTCAGGAGTTGTCCACACAAGCAGTATTTCTGTAGGTTAGGTAAAGCCCCAGTTTGCACATATTCTGGTTTTAGAGATCACATTTTCTTCCAATGCAATTTTCCCACTCTCTGCTTTAAATGAAGAGGCACAGACTGCTCCAGCCCAGCCAGGTGCCTGCTGCACCTGCAGATATCAGTGGCTGTGCAGGGAGAAGAGACCTACAACACCTGTGAGTTCTTCCCTTCCCTCAGGGATCAAATCAGCCCTGTGGAGATATAGACACTTCTCAGGCCAAGTCCACAAAAATAGACACATTAAAACTCACCCACCATAGTTGCAAATAGCAATTTTGTCTACTCCTGCACACAAGCAGAGAAAACAAACACACAAGCAGAACAATGAAAAGTTCCACCACACTCCAAAGTATTAATATGGCAAAAAATGAAGATAAGGGAGCTTGAACATAACTTCACAAACTGAATTTCTTAAACCAAAGATTGACCACCCACGCAGTAAATGCCCCTGAAGGCAACATCTGCCCTCAGATAAGAAAGTTCTGCTTGGGTGGTCAAAAGCACACCAGAGGAAAAGGGATTTCTCTCACACCCCACTTCTACAATACAGGGCAAATTATTTTTTATTTTAGTTAACTAGTAATTACATGAGCCTCAAGTTTTACATAACTACTTTGAATCAATGCAAAAACTTCAATAGTCACAAAGTTCCTCGAGAGAAGTCAAATTCCTTAATGGAATCTCAAAAAAAAAAAAACCCAAATAAACAAACGAAACAAAACAAAACAAAAACAAACAAGTATCCCCCAAAAAGTCAAATGTAATCATGCTGGTATCACCCACATTTTTTAATCATTAAGACTTGGAATCCTGGTAGTTTTACATTCAGATTAAGATTGTTTCTGGTGGAAGGAAAAAGGTTGGAGAAGGAGAAAAGATGGATAAAGGATACAAACACCATATGCACTCATATTCAGAGTCAAACTAGATCATTTGCTAAGGCTGCCTTAGGGCTGCTGAAATCCTGCAATGAATTTTTACAGAATATGATATTTTAATTGAAACACCAACTAATTTTAATACATTATTCATTTTTTACTTCAATTCACTCATTAGACAAATGAGCTTTGTGAGAAGCTCTCATTTCTTTGTGAGAAATGAGCTGCTTCTGAGAAATCACTAAATGCCTTGAAGCATTCAACACATTAGACTACAACCAGTTTTTTTTACCTGTTCTTTCTCTCTTTCTTAGAAAGAAATTAAAGAGGCACTTTAAGCACTTAAGAACCTTAAATCAGGTCTACAGAATCAGTGCAGGGCATGTTCATTCCAACTCAACATTGTATGGGATGCAGGACTGTGGAGAGGTATATGGTAAGAAAACATAATTACAGTTAGAGAAGCACATCCACAACCAGCCTGTCAGTGCAGCAGGAAAGACCTCATTCTATCCATACACAGTGGTTTTCACAAGTGAATTCTGTGATTTGTCACAAGTGAACTCTGTGGATGCTTCCTCCAAGGCAGGCTCTAGATGGGGCTGAGTACACCCTGAAGGATGGTACTAAGTGCTCTTCAACAACACAGCTACTTCAGGTCTGGTGTCCCATCTCCTGTTTCTCCCTCTCATCCCCAAGTTGCATTACCTTTTAAATCTCACAAGGAACTCACCAGAAGAGTTTTTCCCACCTGCAGTCCCCCAGTGAGCAGTGGCATCACCAGAGGCAAGAGCAGGCAGGGCCAGAAACCCCTGACTCCAGAACTTAAGCAGAGAAGGCACTGCAAGCTTGCAGGGTGGAAAAGAGGGAGAAGCAGGACTACAAGCCAACTGGCACTCCATGCCTCTCTCCCACACTTCAACTCCTCCCACATCATGCAGTGAGGGGTAATCCAAAAGAAAAGTCTCATACAGTGTATTACACTGTGGTTACCTGCTGGGGGGAACTCCCCACAGCTCTCAGGGCTGCAGGTCCCAGAACCCCTGCAGCAGTGCTAAGAAACCCTAAAAATCAGTTTTGATCTCCACACTAGTGCTACATCTTCAAGACTGCTCAGAAAAGAAGCCACCCCACAATGTCTCTGCTTACCATGGCTTCCTCTCAGATTCTTCACCTCTCCTCACAGCTCAGCCTGGGAGTTACTATTCTCAGCTCCAGCAGACACTGGTAGGCAAACACAATGTTCAGCAGGGAGGCCACAGGTCTGCAGGTCTGACTCCTTTAATACCGTGTCTGGATTCTGAGACACCCCCCATATGAACACCAGACAGTGACGCTATCCATCAATGGACCCATTGTGTGAGCTGTCAAGATGTTTATGTCTCACGTTTGAGTTAGGAACAATTAAAATCTTCGGAGTAGAAACTGCAATAAAGTATCAGTCATTGGCAAAGTCAACAACTTCCAGCCTGAGCACTGCTTTCCCCGTGTGGCAGCTGAAAGGTAAGAACTTTGGGTGTAGCAGTCAGGATGACATCATTATTGGAAGAAATTAAAAAAATGATTTATTTGTCCCTTTCTGCATCTGGTGGCACTTATCTGTCCTGTAGGCAGACATTTCATTGCTGAGCTACAGAGCTTTTTCCAAAGGAAAAGCATCATTTTACAAGCAGGGAAACCAAATATTTGCTATGTCCTGACATTTTAAACCCCCATATCAAACCACAACCGCTCAGTTTTACTGTCTTCGTGAGAACTTGCCAGAGGCACAACTATTTTACATAACCAGTCACTATTGGAAAATAAAGAGAAACAGCATCAGACTTAAGTAATTCCTTACCTGAGGATATTCTGAGCTGTGCCACTGTTGTCTGCAGCACTTCAGGTTATGAAAGTGTAAGCAAATACCACATCACAGAGCCCAGTCACCAAAAGCCACTCCACTTCTAGCCCATAAACCCAATAGGAACTAAACAGCCCAGGAAAGGGATCTTGGTGTGCAAAACCAACAGTGCTGAGATGAGTAAACAGGATTTCAACATTACCACAGAAAACTTGTCCCCATCACTCCTTACTCTGCAAAGGATTCACCAGCCTGTAACAATGTTTAGAACACCTCAGGATTTTGCCTCATTTGAGAATCACTCCTAAAGTACAATTTGCTTCTAGGCTTCAGAAAGAGAAGCAGGGTGGTGGAAGAACAGAGACATTGCAAGGTGTAAGCCAGGTGAAGGATGGGCTCAACAAGACCTTCTGGGCACGTATGAATGCACCTACACACACAGCTGTTAAACTAAAGGATGGTTTGGCACATCTGGTTAACACCAAAGCTACAGGCTTGGAGAGTGTCAGGACTTCCCCTGCCACAGGGAACACTGCTTCCAAACAAACTAAGGGTATGTTCCACCCACTGACCTCTGAGGGAGCATGCAACATCAAGAGCTCATTTTGGAAGTGGCAAAACTGAGAAGCCATGAGGAGCATACTTGGAGATACCATCAGCTCAGTGGACCAGAGCAGGTCACACCTCCTGCCCCAGTCACCTGCAGTTTATTTGCCTGGCCCTTGGGAGGAATGCCCTGTTAGTCAGGAATCATGACTACCTAAAATCCGACCAGAACAATCTCTCCCTGATATACCTAAGCAGCACAGAGGATTGCTTGAGGTTATCAGCCTTTGTTTCTCCTTCTTTCAGCTTCTTTAGGATGCAAATAATGCTACTAACTAATCTTTCCAGCAAGAGAAAACAAAATCCAGCACCAACACAAAGCTCTTTACTCCTCATACTTTTGATGCAATACATGCTGAATACTTACTATTGCCTTAGCTGGGGCATTTTTACCTTTGCTTCTTTATGTTGCTTTAGTACAGAATTATCATCCCAGCCTGGACACCAAGCACTCTCAGCTGTCTGTTTTGGCTTAGAAATACATTGCACTCTTTGCTTAAAGAGGGTTTAATCTTCCTCTTTGGAAGAAAAACTTTATTAGAGACAATTCTAAAAAGGTGTCAGTTGGCTTTTTTGATAGAAATTTATTTAAGTTATTGAAAGTCTTTTGCCTTGTCATGATGAAATGAATAGCAGCAATCTTCTGGTTATCAGGGCAGTACTTTTGACTTCTTAGGAAGAAAATGAGCCAAACCCCTCATCAACCACTATTCTCATTTGGCTCAAAAAGCTCTGCTGACCAGCCCCCACGCAGCACATGAATGAGTAAGAAGGAGCACTGCCATATTACTAATGCTCTAAAAAAAAAAAAAAAGGTAGGCAGGACCTTTTCATCAGTGTGGTTTCTGTATCAGATCAGTGACAGAGGCAGCACGACAACACTTTATTCTTCAGCAGCCAGCCTACACATAGCTGAGCTTAAACTGAGTCGGCAGGAAGTCTGCAGCTGGAGTTTGACTTCAGCTAACTGCAGCTGGAACCAAACAGAATTTCCCCATCTCCATGTTTTTTAGCCACACCTAAGAGGTAAGGACAGGACTTGGATCCTGGCTATCAGAGAGCAGGCAGTTTCCTGGATCTGGCACTGGGTTGTTTTTCCTCTCTGGTGTTGAGCAACTCCAGCTGGGTAAGGTCATCCTGCACTTCACCTCCTCGGTAAGGATAGGAAAATTATCTTTCCTCAGGACCTGGCTGGAGGGAGCAGAGCAAACCCTGATGAAAAAGCACCATCACCACTATCACACATGACTGCTGGTCTTTACAGGGCTAGCTTCCTGTTCAAAATCTATTTCAGCCCTGCTACAATGGCACAGTGCGTGTGCAAGCCGCTCTTATGTCTGCCTCTCAGAAACAATGGAAAAGCAGGAAGCAGTGAGGAATCACAGTTCCAGTGTTTTGACATTATCAAGGAAGGACAAACAGACTGAGAGCAGGCAGCACTGGGACAAACTCCAGCCATCACTAGTGATGTGCAAGTGACAGTGTCCAACCAGAGAAATGCAAGACTTGCTTCTGGGTTTAGAGCATGCCCCAGCTGGGCCATGGGTACTGGACCCTTGCACTGTGGCAAAGCTGCTTTTACTGGAGCAGCTACAAAGTGCCCAGTTCCTGCAGCAGACAGCCTCAGCGCTTGGCAACAGTGCTCTGAGAGTTGCAGGTGCCACTTGGACAGGCTCTGCCAGCTGTAAGACCTCAAAGTGGGACTGGATACAGGAACTGTCATGCCACCTACAGGACAAGACAATCCTCCTGATTTTAGTTTGAATACATGTACTACTGTTCCGTTCCAGCATGAGCACAGACCAGCCACAAGTCAGAAAATCAGGAATGTCATTTTGCAATTTGGATGCATTTCAGAGCTGACACCAACAGCAAAGAGGAATGTAAATCTTGTTTTTCCTTTGCCTGACTGGCTAGTTAGATGAGCAAAACAAGAAACTGGTCAGAAGTAATTTTAAAAAAGAATTCAAAAAGACAGCTTTATGGACACAGGTGACCCCTAACAGTAGCATTCCCTCTGTCTTTCAGGCCATAGGAGTAGGCAAGAATTCCCTTTCTACGCTGGTAAGCACCAGGAATATCTGCTGCACTGCTTTCTGGAACAAAGAGAAGCTGTAAAGATGTTTCAGTGTGAAGTTTAAATACTGGATCAGAGTGGCCCATCAGAAATTACATGTCCAAAGAACAACACTTCAGCACTTTGGGAGTGCCAGAACGGCACTCAAGGAGCAACAATTCAGTGCACTGGACAATTTACTGTCAAGGGAATTCTCACAGCTGGTATTCCCCAGAATGCCTTCAGTGGAGCCTGCCCACCCTCTCAGACTCTGAACATTCATCATAAAAAGACCCAAAGCATTTCTAGAGGAAGGGGTACAAAGACAAATAGCTGCATGCTCATGTGCTCTGAGAGCATCCACAACCCTGTGCCAATATTTGACAGCTTTTCCAGAAGACGAAAGTGAACTTTCAACAGGCTCTCCTCCTCCTAAACGCCCAGTGTATCAGAAATGTAAATGTCTCTTATGCTCCTCACTTTCATGAAATAACTGTGCATCAGCCAGAGGAGATCCCCAGCAGGAAAGTCTGACACAGATCCTTTGATTCCCACTGTGCTGCACTGCAGCCTCCATTCCCACCATGACAGTTAAACTGATGAAGCAGGTACAAAAATATATTAAAAAAAAAAATAATGAAGATAATCTTGAAGGAATGTCTTATGACAGCAGCCCAGAAATCTTCAAGGACGACCTTAAAAAGAAAGTTATGCATCAAACCAGGCAGTCAAAAATTATAGTAACTCAAAGCAGCATTCATCACCCTGATCAAAGCCATTTGACAAGAGCACCTCATACACTGTGAGCATAAAGAAAGCATCATCTCTTTTAAACACCTTTCACAACAATACAGAGCTAAGAAAATACTCCCCCTCAAAGAAATGCCGCAGGAGCCATCTGGGAACTGTGACAGGAAAACTGCCAAGAGACGCCTGCAGGAGTACACATTTCCTAGTGCCAGGCAAACAGGAGATACCTCAGCACATTGCTTCTTCCACTCAACACTTACAGGCTCTGTTAGCTGTGAAAAAGTGTCTGCTCTTCAAGGAGAAAACACATGACTCTGCATGAAACAAAGCAAAACCATTTTGCTTTCAGTTCTACCTTAGGAGGAACAGGTTGGTGTAGAAACACAGGAAGAGCTGACAAACCCAAAATGCAGCAACTGCTGACCTAAGTGGATTTGTTTCGTGTGGCTGTCGATCCAAAGGGATTACAGCAATTACACTGAACAAGCAGAAGCTACACTTACCAAGGAACACCCGTGTCTTTAAAAGATGAAAGAAATAGTCCAAAATATTTGAGACCTGGGTACTGCCCATTCTATAAAGAGCAGTCAGAGCACTACAAACTGACCAAAGGTCACAGGAAATAGAGCAGGTTTGCAGACATTTAAACAAAAATCCAATGTCCATGTGTGCCATGATTGCACGCACAGTCCAATTCCCCTGCTCATACTTCAGTGAAGCTGAATAAAAGCTCTTAGAGTTTAAAGGAAAATGGGGAGCAAGCTACTGAGGTAGGAGGAGTTTAAAGTCACAATGACACTGTACTCTAGGGGGAGAAAGAACAGAATTCCCATAATGCATGATGGGGTAAGGCCTTTCCTCAGTCCAGCCAAGGCCCACCAGGGCCAAGCAGCACCTCCAAGCAGTGCCAGGACAGGGTTCACTGCAGACATCTGGTACAAATCAAGGCGACCACAGAAGTTTAAAAGATTGCTACCAAACCTAAAGAGTGGCACTGGACACTGTGACTCAGCATTTCTTTCTACATTTTACCTCTCATTTCCCTATATCCTTCCTATCTTGTCTGGGTCAAAAAAAAAAATCAGACTGTACAAATCTCTGAGGAAGGGACCAGTTATGCACATAACGTAATCATTACTGATAAGCTTTAATTAAAGCTAAACTCAGCCCCCTGCAAGCTCCTCCAACCCCAAGCAAAGCCATCCAAAATGAAAAGGGGTTCAGACTTCCAAGAGTTTTGCACCTTTGGTTAAAAGATAAGCTCCACTCACTAATTAGAAATACTTTCACATACTTGACTTTGCACAGCACAGAGATAATTCCAGCCCCCAAAACTCTTTTGTAATCTGACACAGACAAAAAGCCATAGCATGCCAAGAAAAAAACGAGAAGGTGGCTTCTTGAGAAAAAAAACAACCCAAGAAAACAAACCAAAATTTATAGTAAATTTTGCTCTTTCACTCATCTAGGAACTGCTAAGCAACAAAAATGAAACCTGCCCATCTGCATGAATTCCCCTCAGCAGAGAAACTGCAGACCAGGCCGGCTCTTTCCTGCTGGGGAGTTCATACCCACAGGCCAAAGGAGCTGCTTCGTCACGGAGCAGAATCCTGACGCTGCTCCTCCACAGCCACACCAGCACAGAAACCTGTTCAGTTATCAGAGACTTCTCCACCATCCAATGACTTCCAAGCACCAGGCTGCTCCAGGAAGGTCTCCAAAGGTGACAGTCACAAGATTTATGTGTCTGCCTGCTTCGACTGCAAACATTTTCATTCTATTACAGAAAAAAAAAACCAAACCTGTTTGATCAGTCAGCTACTCAGACTCCTGCTGAGTGTGGATGACTCCTGTCATCGTGTTACACACAGGAAACTGTCTATCACAGTTCTTACTGGCTTAGGATCTAACAGAAATAAAAATCCACACTGAGCACCTTTACAAGGCCCTCAGATTATCCAGAGGTGCAGTGTGCTGGTTCTGGGTTCAGGCATGCCCAAATCCCGGGAGCACAGCCTCCAGGTTTGCACAGGCAGCCCTGGTGGAGTGTGGCACACTGCTCTGCTGCCTGTGCAGTGAGAAACTGACCTGAACTCGCATTCTCAGCTGGCCTCATCTGGTTTTAAGAAACTGGGAGGACAGGAACCCAACAAAACCACCTAACTAAAAATTAGTCACATTTTTTTCTTCCTAACTTCTGCAAATGTCACCAGGTGCAAACAAGAAGGGGAGGTTTTTCACACCAGCCTTCCTTGGTACAGGGCAGTCTATCCACAAGGTTTGCCATCACCTGTTATACTCTGCACATGCACAATGGAAGTGTTTTGTCTCTAGCAGGTCCCTAAGCCCTCCCATCTACCTCTAAGGAAAGACAAGAGACCTACAAAGGACAACAAGAAAATGGGAAGAGACGGGTTGCAGAAATCCTAGCGATTTCTGGGTGCTAGAATGCTACTTTTTATACAATGCATTTCCCCAGTGTTTCTGTGTAACACCAGTAAACTCATGTAAAGAGGTTGCAAAGGAGAGGGAAAAAAACCCCACACAGAAAACCCCTTCTTTTTAAATAACACCTTTTAAGATGTTATGCTTCCACAGGCAGGTGAAAACAGTTTCAGTCTGATTATGACAAAGTTATAACAGAACAAAAACCACTCTTCCCCACAGGTGGACTTTTGCGAGAAGTCCTTTACGAAAAAAACAAACCAAAACAAAAACTTCAAAAATAATTTCCTGTCAGGGAACCACTTTGCTCTTTCCTCCACCAAACACTTTAACCGTTTTGAACAGATAACAAGTATCCCATGATGAGATCACGGCCTAGATATTGCAAGTGACATAAAGAAACGTTCACCATTTCTGAAATAAGCATTGACTTCCTGAATGAAGACTTTAGTGATTTAAATAGCTCTGATGCACTATACCTTTTTTTTTTTTTTTTAATTAAAGCTACAAAAAATATTGTTTAAAAGAAGACAAGAACGTCCCCCCTCACCAAACCCACGGTCACTGCATGGTACACAGACTACAGCCAGAGCATGCAACTTACAGAAACACTCTTTAGCCCCTGCTCACTCCGTTCCCTTCCACTTCACACGCTCCCAATCTCCCGCTCCAGCCTTCACCCACCCTGAATCCAACACATCCGTGTTTCACGGGGAATGTGAGCGCTGCTCACGGGAAACAAAGCGACAGCCGAAGGCGCTCACCACCTCAACAGGCAGCCACAGCTTTGGGAAAGGCAAGGAGCGGACAGAAAAACTCACATTGAATTGACCAGCTCTTCCTAAAAAAATTTAGCGCTATTATTAGCAATCCTTCCTCGCCTTGCTTTCCTTCTGGGGCTGCCACTCCCACATCCCTCTGTTGCTGGAAGGATGAGGCAAGCGCTCGTCCCTCTGGAGTCGCCACTACAGGGTTAACTCCTTGCTCTCCCCTGCCCGGCCAATACCGCTAGTGTCTGACAACTCTCACCAGAAACTGAGGGCGAGATGCTGCACTTTTACCACGCAGTCCAAAGGCGGTTTTATGAAATAGCACCTGAGCGGGAGGGAGGCCAGGGAAGAGGGGGAGGCTCGATCTCGCCGGGGGAAGCAGCAGAGGGGCCGGAGCCGAGGGCAGAGCGGGACAGTCACTCCCAGCACGGGCGAGGAGGGACGAGCGGGGAACAGATCAAAGGCAGAAACAACCGCACCGCTGAACGCAAGGCCGGGTCCGGCGGGCAGAAAGGAGTTCAGATCGGCCGGGAGGCAGAGGAGTTTCCAGCACCCAGAAGAGAAAACAGAACGCGCACAGGGGCCCCACGGGCTCACTGCACCGCCCACGCTTGGGGGGCTGCGAGCTGCAGCCGGCACCTCCGGCCCCGGCGCTGATGCCCCGCGGCGCAGGAGCCAGCGGGCCCGACCCCGCCGCAGCCACCGGCGCTTCCCGGGCGGGCCCGCGCAGCGCCCGGGACACCGCCCGCGCACACCCCGCGAGCTCCCCGCCCGACACGGTGTCCCCTGCGGCCGGGGAAGCACGGGCGACACTCACCAGCACCGGGATCGTGACTGCAGCGCTCGGCCGGCAGCCGCGGTATTTGGGCGCTGCGGCGGCCCCGCCTCACGGGCGGGCGGGAGCGCGCGGCACGCGCGCGCTGAGGGCCCGGCCCAACGGCCGCGCGGGCTGAGGCCGTGAGGGCTCGGGAGCCGCCCCGGGAATCGCCCCGGGAACCGCTTCTCTCCCTGCCAAATAAATGCAGATTTTTCGCTTAAGATCGTTCTATGGGCTTAAAATCGCAGAACCGATTAGGTTGGAAAAGACCTGTGGGATCGTCGTCTCCATCCTGTGACTAAAGCCACCACGTCAGGAGACCATGGCACTCAGTGCCGCTTCCAGCCTTTCCCTGAACACCTCCGGAGACAGTGACGCCACGGCCTCCCGGGCAGCCCATCGCACTGCCTAAACACCTTCCTGTGAAGGAATTACTCCCGATGTTCATCCCGAACCTCCCCTGGCGCAGTTTAACATTTTGTGCTCTCATTCTGTCACTTGTTGCCTGGGAGAAGAGGCCAGGCCCCACCTTGTTACAACCTCCTTTCAAGTCTAGTAATACAGTCCTATTTCAGCTAACTCCTATTTAATACAGCCTTACACTTGAACATCGCTCTGTTTAGAGCAATGATATTCAGTACGGGTGTCCCTCCTGTCACCCTTTTCTTCCTAACTGTGCCAGTGCCATGCTCAGGCTGCCTGACCTTCGGGTGCTTTTTAAAGTTCCTGGGATTCTCCAAAACAGACTGAACCAATTCTGACTCAGGTTTGAGTCATGTTGGTCAACCCACCGTGCGGTTTCCCGCTAGGAATGGTGCTAAAATTTCAAGGAACTGAAGTTTCTGTTTCCTCAAATTGTTTAGCTTTGTCCTGCAAAATCAGCACTGACCCAAGCAGCACTGGATCCCTCTCTCCCTTCTGCCCAAAGTGTGTTTGGGTGTTTGGGTTTTTGTTTTTTATTGAGAAATTGCTGTGAGGTTTTTTATATCTTTCTGTTTCTGTTGTCTGAGTAACATGAAACATATATATTTGTATAGAACATGTGAATAGTAAAAAAGAGATGTTATCTTTTGCTTACAGAAAGCCACGTGAACCCTTCACTTGTGACATGCAGAAAAGCACCACACACTCAGCAGGTTAGGAAATACCAGTTTATCTACTTTCCTGGTATCTGCAGGCATTCACACTGTTCCCAAGGTGCCAAGGCAACACAGCACTTTTTCCAGAGCAGGTTTCTAGAGCAGGGGGATTTTTTGTTCCTTTTTTTGAGTGCTGTGTAAAAGGATGCAGGCTAAGGAAAGAGGCAACTCTTCATCGTATCCCTCAAGCAATATCTATAAAATGAAGCATGAGGCCCCTTCTTCCCTGTGGCCTCAGGAGATGCAGCCACATGTCAGCACTGTTACTTTCACCCATTGCCACCTAGGTGGTTCTTCTGGTGACTGCTCCATTGCTGCTGATGCTGAGGATTTACAGCAGGAAGGTACAGTCAGGACCTGCTGGAATTCTTAAGAGATGTGTAGCCAGGTAGAATCCTTAAAGGAGTAGGGTTGCATTCTCCAATATGTGGGACTTGAAAATGTAATTGCTAATTGCTGTCACAGCACTGATGGTGAGGACTTTTCAAAAAAGGCCCGATAAAACATGAGGGAAGCCAGAATGGCAGGGGGTTGTAGGCGTGACTGTCCCTTAGTTATTTTTCCTGACAACTTACATTCATTGTCTTCAGCCAGGCCGAGTACAGTCAGGAGGGCTGTGTAAGATAAAATATATCTGCTGCTGCCAGAAAGAGGCTCTGCATACTTCTGAATGAGTCAATCTTCCTCTTGTGCTTTCGAGAGCAGAGGGAACATTCACGCTCCCACCTCAGTTATTCCGTGCTCTTCCTCACCTCTGCAGGGAAGGCATCGAGCTGGGGAGGGGTTGTGGTTCTGTGCCAAGGGGAGCAATGCAGGGTGGGCAAGGCAGCTTCTGGGCATGGAATGCCACCTGTGGAAAGGTGGCATTCTGAAAGCTACTGTCATTATCAAGGGAAAAGGAAAACAGCTGCCACCAGGCTGGGCTTCTGGGGTGGGGTTTACTCGTTAGAGGGCCTTTTCCTGGTGCAATTTCTTAGACACATGCAGCTAATCTGTGCAGGAGTACTCATCTTGGAGGGCCAGCATAAGTCTTGCCCAAGCTAGCAACAGATAAAGTTCTTCCTAGATCTGTTGTTCCATCCAGTTTATAAAACAGCAGTACGTCTTTGTCCCTGATTGGGATTGAGAACTAACAAATTAGCAGTGTAAATTAAAAAGCCATGATGAAGTGTTGCAAGATTGGTCTCCTAAGCTGCGGATGCGAGCCAACCATCCGTGTCCCACATCCCAGTGCTGTCATTCCTGCCTCCTCCTGCTGGCCCAGCCTCCAGGCAAGGGGAAATCCCAGGCCTGCCATCCCTCTTGCTTCGCTGATAGGTTTCCTTTCATCACGCCACCATAGGAACACCAGGATTTATCCTTTGTTTTCGAAAATGGTTGAGGTAGGCAGAAGAAAATAAAACACATTGTTTGGGATTTCCCCGGCTGGGATTTCCCCCAACATCCTGTGCAAAACTTCTTCACAGAAAAAAAAAAAAAAGGCAGCACAGAGGCTGACTCTGTTCAGAATGTCATTCTGCCATTAATTTACTGAATCCTGCTACACCAGCATCAGATGTTCAGGCTAGCACTCCAGTCTGAGGAAGTGAGCTTCAGCTACAAAAATGAAATCCTAGTTTCTACAACCTAATTTAGACTACCTTCATTTCTTCTTGGCTATTTATTGTAATTTCTCTTCACTAAGAATCTGAAGAAACAATGTAGAATATGTACATGTAGTGGGGGCGTATCACTGATTTCTTTGCATTGGATAATTCATTCAGTGGCTGAGAATGAGCCAGGAAAAAGAAATTGAAACAATGCCCTTTAACACCCAGATTTATCTCTAGATCACCTCCTCTCAGGTTCTCATCAATCATCAACCAAGGAAGTCACAACGGAGGAAAGAAACTATAGCGCCACCAACAAAAAAATAAAAAATAATTAATGACTTTATTTTTTTTTTTTTTTTTAGTTCAGTTGGCCATCTGAGGTGCTAAAATCTCAACACCAATGAAGCAAGTGTGCATAAAAACAAACGATAAAACACAACCAAATAGAAGAAAACAGGCTGGAACAGAGTTGGTTTTGTACAGGTAGGGTAATTGCTTTTCTGTTAACGCTCCATACATGCCAACCGTAAGAGCCTTGAACAATCTGAATATCAGAGTTCACGTTCATACAAAAGGGAAGACGCCAAAGCAAACTCCCTTTGCCTGGATTAGACTTCACACACACACGCATGCACCCACAGATACAGAGTATTTAAATTACTGCAATGCCATCAGAACATGGCATCCTCCCCTTCACACCCGCTTTCAGTGACATCCTCATCTGCCTGCTACCCTGCCTAGTACCTGCCAAGCAGTCCTTGAACAATCCAAAAGCAGGAACTTTTGGAAAGCTTCTCATCTCTGTTACTCTGCAAAGGTCAACAGCCAGCGATCTCTTTCTCTGTGAACTATATACAGGCTGGTTTGTAGTATTTAGAGCTCTCTTCCTTGCAGACAGTGACAACTGAAATTCCCATTGCAGCTTTTCAGTTTGTATGCAGGAGATTTTACAATGCAACACCTCTCTCAATCCACTGGTGTGTGGTGTAAACACTTAATGGAAAACTCATTTTAGAAGAATGTTAACCAAACAAGGTGTAGCTGCTCACAAAAGGGAACTGCTGGCTGCTCTAGATCATGCTGTCTAGACCACTTAGAATATTTCATAACATTCAGGATTAGGATGTATAAAAATATTAAAACCACCAGAGTGCACACAAATGTGGTGACTAGCTCTACGCAAGCACCGTGTTCTAACAGAGGCCTAGGCATTGCACAAAACTCAGATTCTTGACCGTGGGAGCACCCCAAGGATCCACTGGTGCCTTTACATACAAACAAATATTTACAGAAAATGCAGAGACGGAGAGAGAAGGGCAGACTTTTAAAACTTGCGGTTTGCTCTAAAATATGTTCAGCAATGCAGTTTATAACATGCCCTAGTGAGACCAGGGAGTATTGGTTAACTGAAAAAAGGAATATGTCTGAAAGTTGGAGCTGAAATGTCTTGTCATCTCCCCACACATTAGTTCTCTGAAGCTCAGAATTTTACAGCTGGTTGTGACTTTTAATGAGAATATGGTTAAAAGGAACAGAACAGTTTAAAAAAAAGGTACTGTGAAAACAGCAGATTAGTTGTTCGGGCAGTCCTAACTCCCCCATCTCCATTTGCCTCCTAGGAGTTTCCTTCCAGGAGTTGGTGTTCTCCTCCTTTCCCCAAAGGGGGCTGAAGTGCTTGCCCCATCCTCAGTGTGCCCATTGGAACACTGTGCCCTCTCTTCCCACCTGCTGCCAGGATGAAGCAGCCAGCCCCGGGTCAGGACCACGTCACCTGGGCACAGCCACCCACCTTTGCGTGCCCACGTCTCTGGGGGGAGCTGGGGGTCCCTTGGCTCTCCTCACATGGAGATGGACACACGTCATTGAATGCACAGGGCTGAGTCACTGCTGCTGCGTCGGGCAGCGCCAAGAGCTAGAACATCCTGCTCGGATTCAGATACAAATAAGGAATCTTGTGCTCACAAGAGCCTTCTTCAGCTTTAAAAATACAAAATTTGAATTAAAAATATTCAGAGTAAAAAAACCCACTATCTGATATGCAAGTCATATTCTTAAAGTGCAACTGAACAGCAAATAACAAGTTGTGCCTTTTACAACCATTTTGATATAAAAAGGCCTTTTAACATTCCCTTTTGTGTATTTTTAATCAATCTGTGAGGCCATGTTAGCTCTTCGCTTTCATTCTCACTGCTGGAGGCCTTCAGCACAACCCAAAGTGTTTAGGGTTAGGATATGTGGGTTTTCTGTGCAATAAGGTATTACATCCTCAAGTGACCTCACTCCTTCAGCATTGCAAAGATCTGGCCAATGTCCCCCAGCATGAAAGGGAAATGAAACCATCTGATGTTTCTTCTTCAGGACTTTTTTCTGTTCTACAGCTCACATTCAATGACCTTTTGTTACAAGTTAGATGTGGTCCATATACCCAGAGCACTGTAAAGTAAACTGAGGTCAATTCTCTGCACAAGTCAATTTACAGTAAACTTTCTATCTTTCTTCCCTCTTCCTGCACTCCAGTTTCCACTGGCCCCCTCAAATGCAGACTGTGTAAACTACCATTGCCTATTTGACTCGGGCAGCAGGCCCTGCACCAGCAAACAGGAGGGAATTCTGTTTGTTGGACATCCTGCTGGTAAAACCAACACTCCAGGATGCTGGTATGGCAGGTACCACTTGCTAAACACACATAGTTATGAAGCAGCACTGCAGCTGCCTGTCTGTCTGCTTGGTTTCACGAGTATCTGGATTTAATTTGCAATGCCTTAGCATAAAACACTAGGTGGAATAAAGGGAGAACACTTTGGGTGGAAAACACGTTTCCACAGTTAGCAACCGGCACTGCTCACAGTCCCCGTGGACACTCCTACCCAAGTCAGAGGTGAATTCACAGACCTTGGCTTACAGGAGACCCCTCTGAAGGAGGTAGAGAGCCAACAGCAAGAAACCATGCAAACTTCTGTGCTGGGGCCAAAGACTGGAGGATGTTCAGCCCTGCTGGGGGCCTCGCACCGGCAGTGTCAACTCAAGCTGGAAGAGTCAGTGCTCTGTACAAATGTGCTTGGGAATGGGACACGTTCTCAAAGATGTCACAAAGCAGGCTTGGTACTTCTTTAACAGGAAAAGAACACAGTCAGCATCCCAAGGAGGGAAACCCTCTGGACACATCAGGTGATGGATGGGACGCATCCCCAGTGCATGGTGCTGTTTCAGCTCTGCAGGATAGTTTAAGGACACGCTTTACCCAGGGAGTCTGTCCCACAGGGAATGGTGCTGAGCTGCTCAGTGCATATCCTGCTCATCAGTTGTCATGTGGTTACAGTCAGGACCCTCCTGGCTCAAAAGCAGCAGATTCACTAACTGGGCCAAAAGGAGCTTCTTCCAATAGATGCAGCAGGAAATGTGCTATTTTTGTTTTCATGGAAATCCCTCGAACTGTATCAGCACTGTGAGGATCCCCTCTTTCAGTGAGGAAGAGACATATGGGATATTTCTACCTCACACTTTTGGCTTTCTTGTTATAAAAATGTAAAATTTAAATAAATACAGGTTTGTTAGTCCAAAAGAGAGAATCTGGGATGTGGAAGAAAAGGACGCTAAGAACACAAATAGATTCTTAAACTCCATGAGTGCACAGGATTTTTTCATAGAGGAAAACTCCTTGGGCAGGACGCATCCATGGGCACATAAAGGCTGCCCTTGCTGTGAAGCAGGGACTAATCCGCAGTAGTGTCTTTCTCTAACAGAGTAAAAACACTCCCTCCACAATCAAATATGTGTAACAATCAAATTATTAATAAGAACACTAATAAATAGCCACAGGTAACAACGTCCAGTAATTCTGAAGTGGAAGTTGTAGGATGCAGCAGGCACACACACCCATCACTCGTCCATTTTTTTCCTAAAAGATACAAAAATGAATCTTCTTTCAAGTATTAAAAAAATAAGTTAATTGACATAAAAGGGTCAAAGTGACTGAGGGCCCAGGCAGGTCTTAAGCTTTGTTTCCAATGTGCAAAAACAAAATACAGAGGAAAAAAAAAAATAAAAACACTGAAAAGTCTTAATGGTGGTTCGGTCACTTAAGGGCTTCTCCCTCTTAGGGGCCAAATAACCAGGGAATGCTGCCTGGGAACACCCCTGCCCCAGCACACACTTACCACTGTCCCACAGCAGAATTTTCCAGTGTCAAAACAGTCACAAAAACAAAACAAGGAAGCCCACCAGCCTCTGAGCTGTGGCCATGAAGACTAAGGCCAGCAGTAGCTGTCTCTCCAGTGTGTAGCAAAGCAGATGGGCATCTTCCCTCTCTCTTCTGCTCCCCTTGTTCCCCACAAGAAGATTTAGGAGGCTAAGGCAGGGAAAGAGTACACTGATGCCCAATTCTCTCCAAAAACCAAGAGGCAAAGAGTTCCATCACACATTGCAGTATCTTCTCTGTCTTGTATTTCTTCATATCCATGCATAAGGATCAACTGCACGTTTCTTTGGTGGGGAGGAAGACTAAAGCAAAGAAGGTGTTGCCCTGGGCTTCTGGAGCTCTCTTGGACAGCTGACTCCACTGCTACAGGTTGCTGTGGTTTTTCAGGAAGGGTTGCAACTTCCCTCCCTTTTATTAGAACTGGTGTAGTAAAAACGGGAAAGGAATGGACTGCCTTAAATCCAATGTAGTTAAGGGTACCTCTTCCCTTAACCTCCTTCCCCACACATGGATTATACCCCCCTCCCTCCTACCACACACACAAAATATGGCCCATCGTACAGGACCTCAAGGAGACTCCACAGTCTCAACTCACTTCTTCAACTTGGCTTGTAGACATGTGAAACTTAAGCTTCTGGAACCAACACACTTATCAAAAGGCTTTTGAGTGCTTCAAACCAAATCCCTGCATGCTGTTGGACCCTTCGGAGGTTTCCCCTTCAACTTCTTCCTATCCATGTAACTCTGGCAAACTCAGGGTAGGCCAACTGGACAGCACAGACCAGCAGAGGTAAACGTGTTAAGCTCAGGACCAGTTTAAGCTAAAGCCTTTGGAAAGCATGACTGCCTCCAGGTCCTTGTCTTCTTCTTTTTCTCGAAGCCGCTGCTCCTCAAGGAGAGCCACAAGGGAATCTCTCTGCTCCACTACTTCAAGCATTTCATTCAGGATCCTCTTCTCCTCTGAGAGCTCCTCATCTGTCTTCAGATGATCTACAGAGATATCAAAAACTATCAGCATACACAAGGCTAGAAATGCACACATGCAATCCATGAAATATTCCCTTTTGCTCTCACCTTCTACTGCCATCCTCTCACGGAGCTCCTGCTGCAGTCGACTCTGCCTGTCTTCCAGTTCTAGCTCCCGAGCACTGAAAGGAAAAGAGCAGAAATCCACGTTACAGGTGTATTAAAGTACTGCACACATTGCTTCATATTCATTCTCAGTTTCTGCTCCCTCCCTAGATATCTGCTGTGCATTTTACCAGTCTTGTTTGGAACAACCCTTAAATAACTTAAGATATAGAACTGTATTTTTAAAAGATTTCATTGCGCTTTTAGCATTTCAGGTTCTTTGCCTTCAGCTAGAAATGCAATGCCAAAAGTGGAGCAAACTAAATATAGAGTGGAGTCAAAGAGCAAATAGATCTGCAATGCCTCTACGTATCCCCTGCTACTTCCCACTCAAAAACCAAAGTTACTTATTAACTAAGTATTTACTACTTAATGACATGTCAGGCCATTGCAAACACCACATTAGGACTTTTCTGCCTCTAAGGCCATCAGCTTCCACATTGCTTAGGTGAGCTGACACGCTCCAAAATGAATTTCAGTGAATTTGCACAATGGGAACAGAAAAAAAAAAAAATCCAATTTCATTAACATGAAAACATCTTTACCATCTGAGCCCACATGAGAGGCACTGGGGTCCCACTACAGGTAGAAAAGAGGGCCACATAGCAAAGGTGACTGAATTAAATGCTTTTGTCTATGCTTAGAAGACACTACCAAAACCAGGAGTCCCACATTATTTCTGCACAGCTCAAAAACAGGATCTCTTTTATACAAGAACAGCATGAGAAGGGCTCGCATACCTGTACTTCTGCATGTGCACAAATAATTGGAACTTTCATCCCTTACCATTATTATTCCTTCTTCTACCACTTCTCTAAAATGTAGTTGGATTCCTATCCTAAGAGGCTGCCAAACTCCTGGCCCTACAGGGAAGACAATACTGACAGATTTTCCACTACTATTTATAACAAAATCCCCATTTTTTCCACATTCACTCACAATATCATCAGTTCAGACTCGTAGCGAACCAAGGCATTCTTCTCCTGCACCAGCTTGAACCACTCCTGCATCAGCCTGGGGTCATCCTTCTTACCCATGCCTGCCAAGAAAGAAACCTGGTAAATTTTCAGGTAATGCCCTGCAATCCTTACAAGCCCAAACTGCAAAAACAACAATAGGGCACAATGTGCAAAGAAAGCCGAGCAAGATGCTGCCAGAGCACTCCCAAGCCGGGTCCGTTCAGTTTGCCTACAGCACTCACTTGAGTGGAAGTCACCTCCAAAAGGATTTTCTTCTCTTTGGAGCCTACTTGTTTTGTTTTGTTTCTGATATTCTTGTGATTACTTGTTTCTTCCTCACTCTTACTGCAGAAAGCCCAAATTCCTATGAGTATTTAACTTTTCCTTTCATTAGGAGAATTTTATAGATGCGCATGCCAGCTACTTAAACATATGCTCATCAGAAAAGGATTCAGTTGCCACTCCATTGTTTTACCTTCATTTTCTTCAATTCCATGTCCTCAAGTTGCTCTTTTACTAGCCAAAAGTAACATCTTATCTCCTCTTTTTTCAACAGTTAAGTAAATCTTTTCTGACTGCTCCTCCTAGCCCCACATTTCTATTCATCTTGAAGATCCCCCTGCACAGTTAACACGGAAACTACTTCTACTGTACTGCATACCAGAGCTAGAAAGAAAAGGAACCTCCAGACACATTTGCTAATATGAAACAAGAATAAAGAAACCTTGGGCCTTGACCACCTAATACAGAACCCTTGGCTGGTCCTTTTATTTTAGGATGAACTCCTAAACATATTCAGTAGTCCACTGATGACTGTTGTGCCTGTCAGGAGTCATGTGGAATAAATGCAGAATGCTGTTCCCAAAGCCTTCTGTTGATATTTAGCAAACACAAGAGCTTACCAAGGAGGCTCCTCCTGGCAAGCTCTTGGTCTGGGCCACTTATTCCACACTGAACCACCTGCATCTGAATGATGTGATTTACATCAGACCCCATCAAGGCCAGTGGCAATATTTCTGCCTATGTGGAAGTAGAAGCAGGAGCAAGGCCTCAAATCAAGCTCGACAGCACTTTTGGACTGCTGCACGTGACCTAGCATCCCAAGGCAACTAACATCCCTGTCTCTGCTTGTTATTATGGATGCACACATTCTACATCAAGAACAAATGCTCTCAAACAGTCCATCTATTGCTAAAATAATCGAGCAGCAACCTTACTGTTTAAACTCTACGACACAGACACATCACAAAAACATTAATGGCTACTTAACTCAGACCCGTGCCCTGCCTCACCCCCAGTATGCCAGAGAAATGCTGCCCTGCAGTTACACAAGGGAGAGCCTACAACCCCTAGTAAGCTGCAGCTTGGGCTGCCTTTCACCTGTCTGTGTCATACCAGCCCCTGGGGGAGTACCAGAATCGGTTGTCCCACTCTAAGAGCCCCTGGCTCTGTGGACTTTATCCCAGTGTGTTGCTCAGTTCCAAGCATTCCTTTCTGAGCATCTCTGCACAATATGCCCACGTGGCGACAGGAAAGGGAGACTGTGCATGCAGATGTCCAGTGCTGTGGCGCCATGAAAACACTGGGAAGTCTCCCCTTCCTTTCCGATGCCAGGATGTAGAGAAAACAAATGCCTCTAAGAAAAAAGCCAAAAACACAATGCTACCGACCTATGAAATAAGTAAGTATTTTGAAACAGCCAATGAGTACAGGAATAATGGGAGGATTGGAAAGGGAGCACTGACAACTGATGTGAGGGAGCACCATGGAAAGCAGGTAAGTGGTTAGCAAAATTACACCATGAACACACATAAAACAACCCCTTCCCCATGCCTTGGCAATGGAAACTCTACAGCAAACTCCATTTGGGATAGTTAAAGAATGCACTCAGCAAGACAGATGAAGGAAAGGCTAGTCTAACTTAAGGTCTGTTGGTTTTTAAAGTTCAAGGATGTTTTTCAAATCAGTCCTCATAAAGACACAGTATTCCTTTAAGCCCTATATGCTAATTAAAAGGCCATTATTAATTAAGGAAACAGATTGCCATCCCTTACCCCACCTTCCAAACATCTTTCAGGAGGAGTAGAGAAATTGAAGCCACCAAATGAAAACAGAAACTTTTGAGTGTGACACTTCTGGTCCCACAGCTGCTGCCCATTGTCCCTCCCAGTCACTGCACCTTCTCTTGCACAGCTGGGACTAGCAAAAGGGATACTGTACCTTTAACAGCTTGCCACAGGCTCAGAAAAGCTGGTTACCAGATAGCTACACACAAGGCTGGTTTGGGGACACAGCAAGAAAAGGGCTGGGGGCCTTGGTCACTAGCTGACTAGTGCTGCTATGACAACCCAGCTGTGGGCAGGGAGGACACGGGGTGTGTGAGGTTACGTTACCTTCATGGGCACAGCAAGGGCAGAAGGAGAGAGGTCTACGACGTGGTGTCCCGGCATTGGGCTCAACTTCAATAGGACCAAACGAGGAAGAGGAAGAGGCAGGAGAGGAAGAGGAAGTTGGAAGTGGAAAAGGAAGAGGAGGAAAGGGGTGAAATAAAAGACAAGCAAAGGACAAAAAGCGTAAGAGTGAGAAAGAAAGGAAACACAAGAAGAAAAGAAAAGAAAAAATACAAGAAATGGAGAAGCAGAAACAAGGGATACAGTCTACAGATGAATAATGTCCCTGATAAGCACAGATAACAGGTAAGAGGTAGACTGAAGTGCTAGTGAACTGTTACTGAGCTGTACAAATACCAGGCAGGAGGTTACTGTTACTGCACTTTTCCTAATGTACAGTTTTCCCGTGCAAGGTCTTTGAAAGGTTTGTGACCCAGATGTCAGGACGAGTAGAGACTTATATTTAACTTCTGCTGATCAATGTCAGATTTCAAGCAGGGTTACAGTAAGACTCGCCTGCATGCAGCCACCCTACCTTAAGCTCTATCAGGACCGTGCTCTTATCACCGTGGCAGCATCCACTGATGGTAAAAGTGTCTTTTGTAATGGAATAGAATGTTTTCAGACAGGGAACATCACAGGGAGAATCTGATTACCATGGAACCAGCGTGCCAGGATCTGCTGTGTCAAGTGTGGTGAGTACACATGTACCCCACTGGATTGTTGTGCTTAGAGGGGAAAAGGCTTTTACAGGGATAAAGTGATTCACATCAGGGTCTGCAGGGGCAATGACCAACTGAGGACTTCGCAGAGTTAAAACAATAAATTCAAAGCTCTCCCTTGGTGTTCTCATTCCACAAAGCATTTTAAAGATTACAAGTCCTTAGTGACTTACTGAATCTTTATCATCTTTTCTATCAGCCAGTGAAGGACAAACATTTCTCATCTCTCAAAAGGTTCAGCTGTTTTAACACCAAGAATTCGCTTTTCAGTGGTACTTGACATTACAGAGATAAATAGTAGGCAGTAACATGTATCACTAATAGTTACAGGAGAACATGCACCAGAGAGATGATGAACTGAAACATCAGAGCTACCAGAATGGAACACTTACTGATCTCAGGGCACAACTGCATTTATAAAGAGGAGGCATTTCTGTGTTGGGAAAAGGCATAAACTCCACAACAACAGTATGGTAGGAATAACACTCATTTTGCAGAAGTCAGCAGAGTTTGATGTTGGTGGTTCAGAGAAAGTTCTACAAAATCAGAGTACCAGTGAAGTGGGAAGGCTTTAGAAGGGACCATCACAGAACTAGACCAGCACATGGAGGACACACTGGAGCAAGAGGGAGAGCACACCAGCTTCAAAGCTCGTGACTGAGCAGCACAGCTTTCTCAGAAGAAGAAACCTCTGTACTGGAAGCAGGAAGGGGCAACATTAGGAGAGGTGCCACAGCTGGCCATAGGACAGTTACAAATAAAGCATTGTACCAACAATAGTTGAGATCAAGTACCAGAACATTAATTACAGCTGTTCTGAATTTTCCAACTTCTTCATTTAAAATAGAAAAACACTAAGGCTTTTTTCCTATAACCACCATTTCACAGATCAGGTTACAAAAGCAAAACAAACAAGAAAAACCCCAAACCACAAAGGTACAGGTGAAGAATATGCTTGCACACAAAGCAGAGCATTTAGTGTATGATATTTGTTAAATATTTTTTATTTCCTATCCCATCTTACTAAAAATTAATTCTTTCAGCTAAAAGCTTTAATGCTTTAATTTGGTCTAACCACTATTTTGAGGGTGGTCAGGGAGATGGAGATTTAAATGTATGGAAAAATTAACTTCTTTCAGGGTTTGAGATTTCATTCAGAACTGGGGCTGAAGGATTTGATACATTTCAAGCCATGGACAGAGAGACTTGGTGAGGAACTTAAAGTTTCCAATATCTGAGCTGAAAATAAATACCCAGTATGTGAAAACATGATTCATCTCATTGTGAAATGGCCACAAGCTACAAACTTTTGTTATCAGTAAGCGAGAGGACACTAGGAGAGTGTCCATCCATGGAAAGACCATCCTTGGTCTCCAGTAAAAAGCCCCAGGGATCACACAGCACCTGACTAATACAGAGCTCACTCCCCACAACTGTATTTTCCTTCCTTAGTTATCTTCCCACTCTTGTTTAAAGAAAAGTTGTCCTTGAATCAAGTGACAAAGTCCATGGTGTCTACACTAGTCCTGCTACTAGAAAAGTCAACATATTTTTTCAGTAAGATAATAAACATAACCTTTGCAATTAAGATCCTTTCCAGATACTCTAGATGTAAATTACAGTTAATTACATCCGTGAATACAGGTCATGATCATTGCAATTACTTTGGAAACAACTTCTGTCCAAAGCAGGATGATTAGCAAGGCTTTAAAAGTCTTCCTTATGTATTGGAGGTCTTTAACAGCAAGAGCAAAGTGCAACCTGAAAACTTACTTCCTGTGGTTCTCTAAAGCTTATTTATTGGCTTATTGCTCCAGAAGCCATTACTAATCCTACAGTAATTATTACTATTACTCTTATTATTGCATTGTTTAGAGAAGATAAATCACCACTTCTTAGTCTCATTAAATTATAAATAGGATCATCACAATTTTTCTGGATGTGGAGCCAGTGCCAGATAGGGAAAAACCCATTTGTTGTGTAAATTAAAGAAACCTCAACAAACCCAACCCCCTCCTTTCTGTTTAAGTCTCCTTCACCACAAAAATATACTGACACAGGTCTTCACCCACAACATGGAAAGAGCAGCTGGCAGCAGCAACACTTGCTGAAGCAGCTTGTTTGGAAGGAGCTGAGGGGCAAGAGAAAAACCATTTCTATGAGCATTCCCTTCTTAGGTTCCTCCTGAGCTGCCAGCAAGTTTAAGGTGTGGCTATAGCCTCTGGACAGAAAATTGCCTTTTTTTGACCAGAAGCATAAAGCTGCCAACAGACTGTATTAGTCACGAGTTGCTCCCTTTCAGTGCCACAAGCCAAGTGGTTTTTTGTGAAAAGCCTTGGCAGCAGAGCTCAGCAGTACAAGCTGCTGGCAAGCCAGAGCATGGTTTGGAGGCAGGAAATGAGTGTGCCCCAGTTCCTGAGCACACTGAACATTCTCAAGAGGCAGAAGCTCTGCCTTGCCCACCAGACACATCCCATCAATAAAGTGACTGGAATTACCTTGCTTCTATGTAAAAAAGCCACAACAATGACATTGTTTGTCACAGTACTTTTGAGAGATTGCAGATTTTGTTACAGTGGTGGAAACCAAGAGCCAGGTCAAGAATAAATACCATAGCTTAAAAACAAGGACCAGAAATTGTATAGCCACTATGAAAATATACCTTCATTTTCCCTGTACATTGTTCTTTGTTACAGAAATTACATTGGACTGTTGCATTCTTTTCTAATCTTTATTTACCTGTTGATTAAAGAGCAATTCTTCAGACTGGTTTTGTGTTTTTCCTCTCTAGCTCCATAACACTTCTTCACAATCAAAAGCACAGTGGTCAAAATTATTGATCATGATGAAGAAAGCACAGCACAAAATTTGGGGTGGCAGACTCCATTATCCCCAAGATACAGCTCACACTGATTCCCTTCTCTATTTGCCCCTGCTTTTTGATATGAGAGCTGTGATGATTGCTGACAAGTGGTGAGTTGTTGCAAGTTAAATTTACTTGCACAGATGCACCACAGACTAGGTGGGATCACATCCTTTGTGAGCTTTGCATCCAAAGACTTAGATTTTTATATTGTTGACTAATTGTGGTGGTTTGGAAAACAGCAACACCAAACAGGAAATCCAGCTCTGAGGCCAATCTCAGTTCTGTGGCACTCACCCTCACATGCTAAAAGCATGACACTTTAGAAATTTATTCACTAATAAACTTCATCCCTTATTTATCAGGAATACTAAAAGCTTTGATTTTAAATCAGTGCTTAAAATACGGATCAGTCCAAAAGTCAGTAAGTCAAACAGCACTGATCACAGTAAATGTCCTCTTTTCCACCCTTAAAAAAAAAAAAAATCAGGTTATGGTCAGAAATCCAAGTACTGAAAAACAAAGCATTCTAACTTTACTATTTGGTGAAGTTGCTCAACAGCAGCGTTGTTAAAAACCAAGGATACAGAAAGCTAACTCCTGGAGAACAGCATCCACAGAAATGCAGGCTGAGAACAAGGATTTTGACAAATGTCCTGCAAGCACGTCACAGTTTATTAAATCTGGGTCAAACTCAATATCCTTTACAGCACAATCACTAGAAGAAACCTGGGGAAAACTCACAGAGCACTGGATTGTCATGCAATCTGAACTACTTTTATTTATCCAGCAGAAGAGGGTGGGGGAAAGGCAGGGAAGGGAAGGAAAAAAAATGGGGAAAGCAATGGTTGGAGCAGCACACACACACAAGTGACTCCACAGAAGTCTTCTGCTTCCACTCGACCTTGAGGCACTTGATATTCACTCAGAATGAATACAGCCCTGCACTGACCCTGTCTCCCAAGACTGTTGTTTGAAAGAAGCAGGTGAATGGCAATTGCCTAACAAGTACTGGTACTTAACAAGTTCTGCTTATCAAGTGTTGTTTCCTGCTCAAAATTTACAGCAAAGAAAACAAGTTACCGATTCACTTCAGGGTCAAAAACAGCTGCAGGCTCTGAAAACAATGTTTATCTTACAACTCCACTCCCCTTCCAGAAGAGCTGTGTTTGCCAATCACAAGAAATAGGACTGATCCCACTCGACTGTATCAGACTCCAGCCTTGCAGAGTTAGACCTGCAAGACTTCAAAGGACATAGTAAACTCAAATGTTTTAAATAAATTAAAAAAAAGATGAAACTGCCTAA
Organism: Oenanthe melanoleuca; assembly: GCF_029582105.1. NCBI lineage: Eukaryota > Metazoa > Chordata > Aves > Passeriformes > Muscicapidae > Oenanthe > Oenanthe melanoleuca. The sequence goes on from NC_079334.1 coordinate 2,404,322, forward strand.
GGCTCTTGTCAAGAAGGGAGAACATGACACTATCAAACATACCAGCTCTCTTCCCTACATCCTTCTTGCCTCTCTTGGCATACCCCAGCCAAGAAAAAAGCAAGATGGGCATGTGTGGCTGTTTATTTGATGATTCCCTGCTGGTGCCAGGAAAAGGAAGCTGCTCACTTGAACGCTGAGGAAACCATGGAGGTACTTTCCAGAGACACACAAGGAGCTGGTGGGTTAGGAGGAATTGAGGCTGGGACTAAGGAGGCAAGGTGACTCATGGGGAATGGAAAAAGGAGAGGGGAAACAAGGGCAAGGGATGAAAGGAGAAGGCAGATCTGACAAGAAGGCAGGACCTAAAATTTACAGACAAATAATGCTGGGCAAAAGAGGCAGCAGAGACCAAAAATTTTGGAACAAGTCCAAAGGCTGGGATTTATTCCATGGAGACTTTGTCAGTGGGAAGGCAAGACCAGGAGTAGCTAATGGAGAGGAATAGGAGGTCTGAAGGGTAGAATGCTAGGATTTCTTTGTCAAGAAGGCAGGATTAAAATTAAATGCCTGAGAATGAAAATGAAAGTGGGGTAAGGAGCTCTGGATGAAATAAGACAGGATCAGGACAAGGACTGTCTCAAAAGAGGGAACAAAAGGACAAAGAGTATATATCCACCAGACCAGGGCACCCCTCCACTGCCTGGCTCAGAATCCCTATTTTCAAGTCTCACTATTCCACTGCTGCCAATAAACATCCATAAAATCCACTGATTGTGTCCCATTTCCTCTCCATAAGGATCCAGAAGATGACAACCTAGTGTTGCAACCAATTTTCCCATAAGGACATGAGACAGCTCTCTGTGGTGGATCTGAAGGTTATAAATCTCTTGATATATCAATACAATATAAAGCCTTAATTTCAGTTGCTTTTACAATCTTTGTAATGTTCTTCTAACCACACCACGCACACAATATACACACAGGAATAATTACTCAGAATTGAAATGTGACCATCTGTAGCATGAAATGAAACATCTGCATTACAGCAACAGTACAAAACATTTCAGAACAGGAAGAGAGGATTATGACATCTAAGCAGAGCAACGGAGTTGAGATAGCAATCTGGAATCCTACACACTGGAAGTTGACCAGGATGTCAGAAGTTATCACCCCCCCTTGCAGAAGTTGTAAATATTACCAGTTTGCAGATAACTTTCCAAACTGCTTTGCCATTTTTGTTAATATTTTATGACTGCATGACCAGAGCCATGGCCATGCCTCAGAGACACGGGTTGCTGATATAATAATTAACAGCATCCAAGCTGCCTGCAGTGCTCAGCAGGACCTCCAGGGATTTTAACAGCACTCCACTCAGATGCAGCATCCTGCACAGACATGTTAATCTTGAAGATGTGCTCTGTATCTGCCACTTGAGCTGACAAGTATCACCAGAGCAATGTATCCCTTCTGGCAGAAGTGTTCTGGCAGGCCCAAAAGCAAATATAAAGCAAATTACAGAGGCAACAAAATAATACTATAAAGCCACATACTCCAGGCTATACTGGCTCATTGCATTTAAAGGGATACTGCCAAATATAGTGGTTTTAAAATTTGTTTTGGAAACGGTGATTTTGAGATGAGCAGAAATTTGAGAGTTTTAAGATGTATCAACTGTTTTAAAAATATCCAAGAAAATTGCCTCTGAGTGTTGGAAGCCTATGTGACTGAGTCACCATATAAATAAAAGCAGCCTGTTCAAAAATGACCACTCTGAGATGACTGAGCTCAGAGAAACGGAAAAGCAAACACACAAAGAGATAAACAGTAAACTCCATTTCCAATTAAGATTTTCTGCAGCACAGCACATTTTTTTAAAGTGACAGTGTCCCTTTAAGTGAAGATGATTTAGCTTTTCTTAAAGGCACTACAAGTGATTTCGATGGGATCGCTGTCTCTAAAGAGGCATTAGGAGCAGAGGCAGGAGGAGGGAGAGGTGTAGTGGAGATAGCATTAAACAGGGAGAAGGATCTGTTAAGTGTAACTCAGCATCAACCCTTTTACAGCTCCTACTCTATGCAGATATGAGTATGGGCCAGCCCTGGTGGATAAAACCAGGAAGAGGGTTTCAAAGTCTCTCTGCAGGAGATAGCCCAGGAAAGAATGCCAGAGGGACTGAACAGTGAATGAAGCACAGGGCTAGCAGAGGACTATCACATCAAAATTAGCACAGGAGAACTGGGCAACAATTAGATCTACTCAGGAGGAAAGCCTTCCATTCTGAAACTTGCACTTGGGTGGATATTCTGAACTCGGGTGTGTGTTCTTCAATAAAAGTCTATTGTGCCACGAGTAATTCACAACAGGTAGGTACAGGTGGATACTATGTGGGACAGCCTCCATGGAGCAGGAAAAAAAATGGCTGTTAAAAGCCCAGGCAAGATTATATTTGGAGGATCAAATACACAACACAATGAAACCAGGGAAGACTTCCAGGGATGTATCTTGGATCAGCCCTAGAGCATGTGGACCTTTCCCTCTGCAGAGCTGGTCTGCCATACGGTCCCTCAAAAAAACAAAGCTTAGATCAAGCAACTTTTTACTCTGAAAGGTAAACTAAATAAGACCCTCAGATAACAAGGCAACTGAGCAGAGTTTGCTTTCTCTTGGATCTGCTGACAGACAGACATGTTCACTTCCTAAGAATAGACTTTGGGTGGTTAAACTAGCAAGGGAAATTTTAATTTTCAAGATAGGCAAATGCTAATCAAATGTCATTTGCAACCCAGAAGTTAATCACCTACTAAGGGACTAAGGAAGTAACAATTAAAGCAAGGGCAGAACCATGGTATAGAGTGATGACCAGATTCTTAAGTGAAAATGAGAACTAAACACTGTAATGTGTGTTTTGCACTAAATGAATATTAAAGCAATAACACAGCAAGGAGCTTAATAGCTGTGTAATGATGCAAACTGGATTCCAGCAAAAATGACTGGAACTCTTAAAAGCAGGTTCTCTTCTAACCTTACAGTAAGACAAAACAAGAAAGAAGACATATCTGTCATCTGCAAGTGTTTTCAAAGTCCCTTGAGGGAGCATTTTTGTTTTGTTAGATCAACAACGCACTCTGGATTTTTTGGAAGAAAAAAACAAGCCTCAGAAGGGCAAGACAGAGGCAATAGCATGACTAATCCTTGACAGTGCTGTTTGCTCTTGCTGTCCCCTTAAAATATTTTCCTAAAGAAAACAACAGTGATAGAGACGGACTTCTCAAAGGAGAAGTAAAAAACCAGAATGACCTTCTACTGCTAGCAGGGAAGGTGGCTGGAGTAAAAACAGTAAGCAAATTTAGAACAAAAAACCAGCACTGTGAAAAACAGAAGAGGGAGCCTTACACATGGTTTGTGAAACATGCCAGGATCTCCTGTTCCTGAGCTGGAAAAGGGGTTCTGCTATCATCAGTCATGTGCAAGGGCTGTTTCTTCTCGTTTGTGAGCCAAGGATGGGAGAAGTAGGTGAAGGGAGGGTGGGGAGGAGTGTCAGCAGGGTTAGTGTCAGCAGGAGTTTCAGCCATACATACCACCCAGATGCAAGTCGATGAGGTCACTGTAATAAGACTCTCCCCAATAGTCTACAACAAGGAATTGGTGAAGACAGAGTTATTGAGTCAGACACCCACCCTAGCCCCATACAATCAAAGCTATATATGAGAAAGACACAGAAACAAAAAAAGGGCAAACAAGAGACAGGCAGCTATACACGTGGGCACACACACATATATATACAAACACTAAGTCTCTTTCTCTGTATACAGACATATATGTACACACACACACAAATATATCACAAACATATATATTGGGAAGATGAAGAGAAAATTTCCAGCAGGCAGGCAAGGACTTCCAAGGGAAAAATCAAGAAGTTTACACAGAGACACTTCACCTATTTGTGTTTGCAGCAGTACCTGTCACTGATGTCTTTCCTGTTCTTGCTGAGAAAAGCAGAATTAATCCTGTTGCTTTGGAGCTGAGCAATATGTCAGAAGGAAACTGTGTAATTTCTTAGGACAGCTGCAGGAAAGGTGTAAGGGTTGATTTCTTGGAGGTGAATGAGTGGAGGATGGTGGATGGCACACAGGTGAGAGGCACTGACTGAGTGCTGACACGAATGGCAAACACCCAGGCGTGGGAAGATGGGGTTGTGTGTTCCTGCTGATGCAGTCTCTGTGCCAGGGAAGAGCTGCACAGCAGTTTTCAGGACAGAGATGTGCATTTCCACAGCTGCCAGAGGCAGGTGCACTACAAGTCTAGCACTGTGGAACATTTTGTTGGGAGGAGACAGATGGAAGTACTGAGAGCAATATTTCTCACTGCATATGATCCATTTTCAGGATTGATCTGACAGTAGATGTTTTCCAAGCTCTTAAAAATAACTATCAAGGTTTATGCTAGAGGGAATAAAAGGAAAGTTCTGGAAATTTCTGATTTGACATATTTTTAAGTTAATGATTGAAAAAAAGAAAAATTCACAGAGGAAATTCAAGTCATTAGCATGTCCAAACAGGCGAATGCACTATAATACAAAGTACTATTGCATTAGTAATATTGTATTACATTAATTAACTCATTCAAGGTGTCTCTTGGGACACCACAGAAAACTGAGACAATTCTTCATTGAGATAGATCCTACTTTGCCATTGTAGTGAAATACCATGATGCAATAGGAAGGGGGCAGGGAGGGAAGGAAAAAAAGGAATGACAGTAGCTTAGACCACCTGTGTATGACAAACTTGCCCCCGAAGCAGAGCTTACACTGCCACTTGAAATAGAGCTCAGCCTCCTAATCATTCATTCTTGCTATGAATGCAACTATCAAAGGCTGAGATTTTCAAAGATACTCACAGAGAACACAATGAGGCAATTAAGTAATCATAGGTTGTGAGATTTTCTGAATCAGAAACTAAGTGTTAGATTGAGCATTCAGCTTTTGGAAGAATAAAAGACCAACTGTGCCATGCCTGAGGCTGAGGTAATTTTAAAAAAGAAAAGACAAGGAGGCAGCCAAGAAGGTACAATTATTTTGTCAGAATTAAAGTTGATGGTGACCTCCAAAATGTTTCTGAGTTTGATTAGTTGAAGAGCAAGTATCAGCCTATAAATATTCCACTACTGAAAAATAGCAGATAATGTGTGAAACTCCTGGAAAGAATATTGAGCTGCCTGAATCTATTGCTAGGATCTAAAGCTGTGACCTCTCAGCAGGTCATTACTGTGAAGAATTTATTGACAATCTTCTCAGTGTAAGTTACTTGCCAATAACATATTAAGGGTGATGCAAAATGGATAGAAAATAGAAACAAAATTATTCTAAGTCAATAAATTTTTGTCTATAGAACTGGTTTTTGTTCTTACCAGTCGCACTGAAAAATACTTTTTTCTAAAAATGGAAAGTGGTCCAGACATGAGAGATTTGAGGAATTAAAGTTAGTGGAAGACTTCTACAAAAGAAAATTTTGCAATCCTTTACAGACAGGAAAGATCACTAAGAAGCAATATGCTACAAGATGATAAACTACTTAGAGAAGAAGTTCAGATGGTCTTATCTGTCTTTTTCCATACAGGAAAGGAACCCAAAAATCCAACTCATTACAGAGCCTAATATATTGTCCAAGAACAGTTAATACTGACTGCTGCCTATGGAATAGTTATTTTTTGATGCTGTACTGCTGTCCTTCTATATTTATGTGAACAAAGCAAGTGCACAGCAGACCTACCTCCAAAGCTCCCCCATTTTTTCTCTTTGAATAACCTTATAAAGAGATTTTTTTTTTTTAAGGTGGCAACACCACTCTACACACTGCTTTTCCCTTTTTGTTTTCATGGTTTCATTAGGGAAGGGACTGATCAGAGACAAGAGCATGACTCCACACCTTTACACAGAGCTCCTTGCTGGATGTAGTGGTCACTGTTAGGTCACAATGCAGATGACAGAAAAATGATATTTCCTGCTTGAATAATTAGTGGATATTGCAGGCAGAAATTAACTTTATGGAATGTGATACCACAGATCTCAAAAAGAAGGAATTCAGTTATTTTGATTCCAAACATATGTAAAATGTCTGGAAAAGAAGAAGCAGAGAGGAAACTTTACTGCTCTCTACAACTTCCTGACAGGAGGCTGTAGCCAGGTGGGGGTTGGTCTCTTCTCCCATGTAACAAGGAACACAACAAGAAAAAATGGTCTCAGGTTGTGCCAGGGGAGGTTTAACTTGGATATGAAGAAACATTTCTTCATGGAAAGGTTAGTCAAGCCCTGCAGTAGGTTGCCCAGGGCAGTGGTGGAGTCCCCACTCTAGGGATATTGAAAAGATGTGTGGATGTGGCACTTTAGGGACATGGTTTAATGGTGGGTTTGGCAGTGTTGGGTTAATTGTTGGACTCATGATCTTAGAGGTCTTTTCCAGCCTAAATGATTTTATGGCCATGCAAGAGGACCTAGAGAGGTGAAGCATGAGATTGATTTATAATCTTGTGTTTCATTCAAAACAGATTAGAACATGCTTTTCTTGCCCACCCCAAGAGAATGTGTTTCTGGCTAATCCCCTGAAATAAGGGGAAGAATTTAGGATGGTGAATTCTTTGTATCAGAGTTAAGCTTCTGCAACGTGTGACCCACTGATAGAAATATTTTGCAAGAGCAAAGCATACCATAGAGACTTCCTGAAGAAAAGAGATCCCTTTTGAAAAGCAGGACCCACAATTGCACAGCTCTAGGAAATTCACAAATACACAAACTCATCTAAGACTGCTTCAGTTTGGGAGAGCTGGGAGTGAGAAGCTATTTATCCAAAGGTTTATTCTGCAGTCTCCCATATAAAATTGTAATTCTTACTCTTGGTCATAGTCTGTCCTCTCTGAACGTGTCTTAGGCATCCTATGACTCTTCAGTGAGAAACTCTATCACGAATAGTATTCTCTCAGCTGCTAAGATTTCCCACTTGTGCTTGCATGTCTTACATGAACGTCATTTGGCAGCTCAATAATCAAGATTGTTTGGACTTCCAGATGAAAAGAAGCAAAATTAGAAGAACCATTAGAAACAATGGAAGTGGGTTTAGTAAGTGCAGTAACTGGCAGGCCAGAGAACAGCGTGGGGCTACACAGGGACACACAGCATAAGGAAAGAGACACCTCTGCAAAGACAGGTGTTTGCACAAGCCTACTTTTTTGATCCCACAAATGAAAAAAGACAGCCTGATCATAAACACATTGAAGTCCTCAAGACTCTTCACACTTGCAGGACCTCTTTGCTTTGTTGAGCACTCAGTCCTGCTTCTTTGGCACACCCCTATGGAGCACCAGACATACCTAACTCTGGCTGAGTAGTAAGTGGCAGGAAGTCACCACAGACTTGTCACTGGTGCACCCTCACTGCTTAATCAAGCTCCATCATCAGAGGCATAGACGTGGCCCTTCAAGCAACAAGCAAACATTTTCCAAAATCTGTTCTACTGTTGCCATTGCTGAACTCTCACCCTTGTGATCAGGTACATAATCCATATATACACACACTGCATTTGCCTGTTGGATATTTGACTCCTTGCAAATTAAGGATTTTTTTTTTCCAAATCATTATGCTGCTATCAGCATTATCTGAACCAGGTACTCCTCCACTCATATGCTTGCCAGATCAGATGATACTTATTTAATTTAGTTTCAAGTACACACAACATTTGTTTTAACAGCTTGACACTGATACCTTTCAGTACACGTGTGCATTTCTGCTCTGCACAACTTTGTCAGAAGTAGCCAGTGTGCTGGGCTGTGCAGTGAGGAAGATGTTCTGTGATGGTCCCTTGTAAGGACACTACCTTGATAATCCAACACAATAGTGAAAGCACACACAGTTTCACAATTATTTCCTTAACATACAAACAAGGTTGTCTTACTGTGACAACTTTGTGTGAATGGCAGCTGAGAAACCCCTGCAATTTTCTAGCTGGAGGATCCAGTAATATGCAGAAATAGACAGCTATTAATAGTAGCTGGAGAATTACCTCTCACACCTCAGGTAAAGGTAAATGAACTAAGTCTCTGTCAATAGGGAAGTCCAAGAATTAAAAGAAACACAGGAAAAACAAGGCCTCAAAAAGATAGTAGAACAGGGAGAACGGAATCACACTGGGCTCAGTCTCTAGGCTATACTGGTCCAATTGCCTCTAAAATCCAAACAGCTACAAATTACTGCACAAGCATTTGGTAAGAAAACATGGGAAACCAGAGCAAGTTGTGATGGATACCTGCTTCTCCTCGAAGGGCCTTCTCCACAGCAACTCCTCTCTCCTCAAGTTGCCTCTGCTTCTCCTCTACTTGTTCCAACTGCCGCTGGATAATCTGTTCAGAGAAGAATTAGCAGAACCTCACCAAAGCAGTTCTCTTGCTCTGTCTGCAGCACACATCCAGCACTAAGAGACTTTGGTCAGATTTGCCTTTTCAAAAACAAGTATTTGTATTCAACAGCACCCTTCTTCAACAGCAAGCATCACAGATTCTGCTGACATCCTCCCCACCCTGGTGTATCATAACTCTTAAATCTGCAAACACCTTGATATTCATTTACTTGCTGCAACTCCTACCACCTTGCTGAACACCGAAGTGAAAGGTGATGCTATTCAGTCAGCTGAGCCCCTGCCTTGAGTTTCTAACAAATCCCATCACCTGTAGATGATGTTACCAGTTTTTCAGCAGATTCTCTTGTAATTAACGGTTAATTTTATAACAGATCAACAACCATGTAACCTAGCAAAGAAATGATAGGTGCAGCTCTATCAGGCATTATCTGAGTTATCACCATTCCATTAAGTGCATGATGGTTCACCCATGTCCAGCTATAAAGATGTTATGGGCTTGATTTTTCTCACTGTAAAACTCTCATGATAGGTTTCAGCCAACCTTCAATTCTCTGTGGCACGACGTGAAATTTGAAAGAGGGAGCAGGAGCACTTATGTAGAAAGAGAGGATTCTGTTCTGATACACTCACAGGAATGTCAAGATCAGGGTGCTTTACACAGTTCTGTGTGCCATGACAAGAGGCTTGTGAGACACTACCTGAGCTCTGTGTAACCTCTTTAGCTCCTCCTGCTTGGCTTGTCTGCGGGCAGCTTTCTGTACTCGCCGCGTCAGCTTGGCGTTCAGCTCCTCCTCTGTGTAGGCCCTCTGAAGGAAGGAAAAAGAGCAGCAGAACTTAGTGACATGCTCAGAGATATGGGGGCAGGGATGACCATTTTCTCTTCCAAAAAATCTCAGAAGGGAGGTGTTCTGTCTTTGCCATGGCTGTGTCAAAAGTCAAGCTTCTGTAGGCAAAGGTGTTCACAGTGCAGTGAGCAACAATTTCAGGATCAAATCAGGAGTGAAGAAGCATTTAAGCCAGCTGCAAAGCTGTGATTTTATATGACATCCCACCCCTGCCTTCCACCGCTATATGAAACCCCTTCCCAAAGATCTAAGTGGTTTTTAATCTCAGCAATTTTCATTTCTCAATAAATTTAGCCAAATGGATCTAGATAAATCAATGAGTACCATATAGAGGGTTCATCTTGATAGGGCTCCCCTTGATTTTATTTTACAAGAGGGTAAAGGCTTGTCTACATGAACAGTTACAGCAGTGTAAGCTAAGAAATTACTATAAACTAATGGAGAATATTGCATCACCAGAAGCCATCCAAAAGGGGGAAACCAATGTTTATAGAAATAGAAGGGTATTTCCTCTTCTTTTCTGTCAGTGAAACAAGTTTAAGAACATGCCTTTCTACCATTAATGAAATTTGGTTTAGGATCTTTCCAGATACACTAGCTGGACATATCGTAGCCTAGAAAGGCTTTCTCTCAAAGAGCTTTAAGGGTGTCAAAAAAACTTGACAACTGCACTAAGTAAACTACAGTGAGGAAAAAGCCTCTTTTCTCATGTTACATGTATTTAAGCTTTAAGGGACTGCTGTAAACATTTCCACTTCTGGAAATGTATCTCCTCCATGGATAGTAAATCTCAAGAACAGAATGTTATTTCAAACCACTCTGAAATTTGCTTGATCTAGTTACTGTACTGCCACATTGGTCAGTCTACCTCTGTTGATGGTTCTCAGTGAACAGAGTTTAAGGCAGGATCACAGCTTAATTAAAAATCCCTCAGGTAGGTCACTGGCAAACACCACTGTTAAAGCTTCAAAAAGCTTACTCTTTTTTAATAACACAGATCTACAATGGTACTCAAATTAGAAGGTAAAGTAACAGAACACATAACCTTTCTATCCTATGTAACACTGTTGTGACTGCAAAGACAAGACAATAAGAATTTCAGAAAGCAGCAACTTCTGCTTTTATTTTACCTTGATACAGAATTTCACTAAGATTTGAACCAACTCAGCAATTCTGAAAGCTGTTGATTAAAGTGTGATGATTGATTTGAACTCACATGTGAAGTATTAAAAAAGAAGAATATGCAAACATATTTAAGTGCCTTGAAGACCAATTTGTTCTGAAGCTCACAGATCATCCACATCACTGTACAGTGGTGCACTGATAAACACATGCATTCCAACCAGACATTTCGGAGCTTAATGCATTTTTGGGAGACATCCTCTACAAAGAATTTGCTGCCCATGTCTGCTAACATCTCAGGCATGCACAGTCAGTGTTGATGTTAGTGCACATGTGGTGCAGAGCTATGGATTCAATGGGTTAATGTACAGGGGGACATGCAATGCAACAATGGCCAACTGGTGGGAATGGAGACACTACCTTTGACGAGTATGATCTCTTGAATGCCAAGGCGTGTGGTACATAGATCGACTTTAAAGGGGGAATGGTAAAGGGAGAAAAATAAAAAAAAAAAAACGCACAAAATGAAGCAAAATCAGTTCAACATTGAAAACAGATGCACAGTAATAAAACAAAGTGTTTTTTACATGAAACGAAATTGTGCAAATGCTGAACGTGACCCACGCTGATGAAGCACAATGGAACTTCTGGCCACAAAATCAAGTTCCTAGCACTTTCCTGAAGGCAATGGCAGCCTCCTTGAAGATACAGTCAACTTGGAAATATCTTTTTCTAGAGGTCGTATTTGGCCTTTGCCTACCTGTATGAGTATGAAATTCTGGCTTAAAATTTGGAATAATGGCTTATTTCTGGAACATATTAGGTTTGAACTGGCTTGGTGAACCCAGTATTAGTCTGTCACACAACTCTCCATTTACATTCCTATTTACAGGTTCTCCTAGGAACTGTGTGTTTATTCCACAGTTTCAAATTATCTCTATTTCATAGAAATTATAATTGACATTTAACCAACATCATAAATCTTATTCACTGCCTTGTGAACTAAGAAACACCAGATGGGCTCAGAGTGGGTTGTGTGTCCTGTAATGGAACCTCCTTGTCTAAAAGGAGAGACTCCAAAGATCTTGAGGACCTAAAACTGGAGGGAGAAAGGAGCAGGAAAAGGAAGGGGAAGTCCCTGCTTACTCTAGTCAAGGACATTCTACACTACCCTGTACCCAAATAGAAGGCAAGTAAAGCACTTAGCTTTATTTGCTAAGAAGAGAGGTAAATTTGCCTTCATGTCATAAAATCCAGAAGGCATTGTGCCACTCTGGGCAAACAAACAGCATTTTGCACTCTCACATTCAATTAACTAAAACCAGTCACAAACGAGAAGCCAGAGAACAACACCAGCATGTTTGCAGGCTCCAGGAAAAAGCAAGCTACCTGTGGTGGTGAACACCTGAGCACAACACCACAACTGTACAGAACAATGACAAACACACATGGTGACAATACACCTACAAACACAACACCCACGGGGCGTTCACGTTAGCAATTCTTTACATGATGCTTCTCTTGAAGGACACCATGTTAAGCAACACTGAATTAATTCACTGCTGATCACAAAGAACAGGCTAAACAGAGCAGGATGTCTGGGAAGCAAGCTAACTACATTACCAAAAAAGCAGCACAAACAGGATTTCAGTTTGGAGAAGGGGTTCACATAAAAGTTAAGTAGCACACAGTAAGTCAGCTCTTACCCATATAAAGTAGCAGGCAGGTTATAACTTAAAAAATACAACTCCCACCCCAAACCAGTACCAACCCATCTTGGTTAGACTCCAAGTTTGGTTATATTTCTTTTGAGAGCAAGGCATTCCAGTGTTTGCATGTATATTCTACATCCTTGGTTAGGATGCAACAAAATGAGGTAAGTCAAGTTTTCAGATCCATATCATCTAAATAAATACATTCTCAAAACTATTCTTAAGAAAACAGGCAGATGCTGAGTGAATAAATTCTTAATGTAACTTCAGCAACAGCAAATGAATGAAAATTAGACACTACCACCACACTCCTTTTAAGAACTTGTGAGATATTTTCAGTATGAGGATTCCAGGCATCTGCTCCTGTCACCTATCATCCCCTCCTGTGCTTAGAGATGTGATCTTCCTGCAAAAGCCATTTTAAATCTAAGTGGCCCAGCACAGAAAAAAAAAAAAAGACCATCAAGGCAGACCAAAAACTCTATAACTCTTATCTGAACCCCAGGCATTGGGTATCTGTCCTCTGCTGGCCCCAGGTACCTCATTCTTCTGCATCTCTTGGAAAATGCAGAATTTCTCATGAAACGCCTTGAGGGCATGCAAGGGGGAATGGAAGGGGAAGAGAAAAAAGGGAATAAAATAAAAACAAAATAATCTTCCTCTCAGATGAGATCTAGACCAACTAGGGAAAGAGATTAAAAGAGAGATAAGTAAATACAGAAAATTCCTATTAGTTCATCAATTTCTTTCACCAGCCTTAAATTCATTCATTAGCCATTCTAGTTCAATCTATTATATATACTTAGAAAGAATTTCATATGACACTTCAATTTGCAGTACTTCCACACCTTTGCCATCTCAGCCAAGGATGAGCTTGGCATCTGAGACTGATTTGTGCACATGGGATGACAGATTTGAGTCAGGAGGCACAGGACACTGTGCCTATGACATTTCCCTCCCAGAGGCTCTTTTCTTCTTGAGCTGTTTTAACATGTGCACCAGACACCAAGAGGCAAGAAGAGTGGGAACACAGTTCTCATTTTGGTGTACCAGAAGAGCCTTAGTGTTCTATGGGGTCAACAAAATCTTTACATATTCCTCCAAATCCTGCCAGTTCTGTCTAGCAGAACTTAGAGGCTCTCAGGAATGAAAGCTTCATTACTATGATCAAAGAGTTCCCATGCCACTCTACTAAGCAGATCCATAAAGAAGCCAAAGTCTGCTCTCCTGAAGTCCAGGGTAGGGAGGCTTGCTGTGCACCCTCCTTACTGGCCTACAGATCTAGTATAAGGATTTAGTTTAATTGCACACATTTATATGTGGAAATGTATGGCGAAAGCAAAGTTTCAAAGCTAGTTGTTTTTAAACTATTTGATTCAATTTTAGTTACCCAGGATGTGGAAAAGGCTGAGGTACTCTAACCTTGCCTTGATTTTCACCAGCAAGTGGCTCCAGCCACACCATCCCAGTTGCAGAAGGGGTTGGGAAAATGATGAACTGCCTGTGTAGGAGAAAGTCACACTTGAGAACATCTAAGGCACCCACAGGTGCACAAGTTCTGAGGGAATTGGCAGATAAAAGGCCTAGGCCACTATCCATCACATTTGAAGAGCTGTGGCAGTCTGGTGGAATTCCCACTGACTAGAATATGGAAAACAAAATCCCATTTTTAAAAAGGGGAAAAAGGAGAGTACAGGCCAGTCCATCTCCCTTTAGTGCCCAATAAAGTAATGGGACAGTAAGACAATGGATCCTTCTTATAATAACAGTAGAGAGTAGCTTGTAATCATGAAAACAAGTGAAACCATCTCATTTTACATAGGAGAGTCAACCAACTTACAGGAAAACCTGCTCCATGGGAGAAAAACAACAACATTAATCATCTAAGGTCCTGCATGGGAGAAACATTCATCATCTAAGTTGCTGATGTGATTCTCTGAGTCTGTGATCTGCATGGTGCTAGATTCATCCAGAGTGCATTTCCCACCTACGTACCTCTCGTTTGGATTTCTGGGAGGAGCGCTCCAGAATATCGTCGCTGGAGAGGTCCGAGTCCTCCGAGAAACTCAGGTGCTGACGGAGCTGTAAATCTGTCAATGTGGGAATAAAAAGGGCAAGTTAGAGACGTGGCAACAATCCTTTCTGCAAACTCTCCAGAGCTCAGCTGTAGGTTGGTTGATTGAGCACCAAAGTACTCAGTCCTTTTATGTCATGTAAGTTGTTTTGCCTCAGAGGGATCAAAGAAACCCTGCTCCACAAAATGACCAGCATGAGTTTGAGCTGTTCTAAGAGAGCATCACTTTCTCCAAATGCTGTTAGAACTAATGGTCATGGCTCCCTTTTTGTGCTGTATCAATGCTCTTGGCATTGGAATGACAGCATTTGGAATGACAGCAGCTGGCTCTACTTTGGCAGATTGTACAATGCCAGAGAAATGTAACATGTTTGCTTTCAATCCCATTTATGGGTACTTTCTTTACTGTATCTCAAGTCATCATTAAACATCTCTGCCTGCAACTGGTGGGCATGTGAAAGGTTTACAGGAGGTTACCAAATCCCTCCTTCAGAGATCAGCAGACAGACAGACACTAGATTACTGAGAACAGGAATAACAGCATTTCTGCTGTCTTCAGCTTCCATGGAGCCAGATGGAAAGAAAGAAAAGACTGGCCAAAGAAAAGATGAAGATCAGATTTAAAGAAGGGATGAAATGTCACAAATTCCAACAAATAATGCTTATTTCCCAAATCTAAGACATAAAACAGATGTGTCTTGTACATATTGAGAGTTAACCTTTTAGTTAGGGTTTCATTTTTTTAAATAGATTCTGTCAATATGCAGACACACAAATCTAGTCCCTAGCACTTACCCTGCTCTGCCCATCTGACCCTGGGGAGTAGCAGCATTCAGCACAGCAGCTGAATGATAAAGCAAACCAAAACTGTTTTCAAGGATACCTTGGAAAAGTAGGAAAAGTGCACGGTGCAGAGGCACTTATCTGTTATACCTGCAGCTGTAATCAGTGGAGAGGGTTTGTGCTTGCCAGAATCCACAGTGGCATTACTTGAGGGAGTACTTGGGCAGGATTTCTCATCAGCCTTTTTCTTCTTGTCTTTCTTATAGCCAGAGAAAACAGACTTCCATAACGACCTAGGTTTTGTTGCTTCCTCTGTCCCACCACTGGATTTGTCAGAAAGTCTGGTATCATTTTTGGATTTCTTCTCCTTTTTGTTCTTACGAGGGGAGAAGAGGGAACTTCTTTTCTTACTTTTCCCACTGGAGCCTTCTGAAGAGCTGACAGACCCTTCAGGTCCAGCCATATCAGCAGGAGGAGTGGAGTACTTCTCAGCAGCAGAATTATGTTTTTGTGCAGATCCCTCTGCTAATTTCAAGGCCAAATGCTTTGGAGAGTCATAAAACAACTCTTTGGTCTTCAAGGGCATAGAAGATGCCTTTCGTGCCCTTGTGGCCCCAGCAGCAGCAGCCATCTCCATATCTTTCATCTTACTTAGCTGTTTAGCCATGGCATCACGTAGTGCTGGGCTCCTGACAGACTTCTCTCTGGCTCTCATTCTTTCTTCAGCCAGCTCCTTGGCCTCCACAGAAATGTCAGGGAACACTCTCTTCTTCTGGTGAACCCCTCCTTCCACTGAAGGTGGACCACCATTTTCTTTGACCAAGGACAAAAGACGTGGTTTCTCTGGCCTTGGCCTGCTGGTAGGAGGTGTGAAGAACTTCTCCTGAAGGCTTGAGTCCTCTGTCCTGTCATCATACGTGTCTTCTACATCATCAGCAAAGGGAATCTCGTCCACGCTCTCCGCGAACGATTTCCGCACGTCGTCTCTCTTGGCTGGGGGGGACTCCTTGGCAGGAGGGGCTGGCTCCTGGTGTCTGGGAGCAGGAGGTGTTGATGCTGGTGTTGGAGGTGACCTGGCTTCAACCTCATTCTGCCACAGTGCCTGGTACCTCTTCCTACGCAGCGTGGCTGGCTCCTCGTTCTGAGGAGGTGGTGGGGGCGGGCTGGATGGAGGAGTCAGCATGGTGGAGTCAGAAGTGTTGAAGCTCTGGCTGGCCATAGTTCTCATGTTAGATGAGCTCTCCTGAAGGCCAAGCCCAGAGCTGCTGGATACATCTCCCCGCACTTCACTGGGAATCTTTAGCTCTTTTTCTGATGGAGACTTGGGAGTGAGCAGAGAAATCTGCTCATTTTCTAACTTGGATAGTCCCTGTCTTCTTGGGGCAGGCTGGGGTTTCACAGGATGGATCCTTTCATCCTCTGAAATATTCCTGCTGTTGAAAGCCTTCTGAGGAGTTGTCTCCAGAGCAGACACAGTGAAGCTGCTCTCTGAGCGCCTGTTTCTGTCCACGGGGGTGAGCCCTAAGCTCCTCCGGATTTCAGCACTCTTCATCCAGAACTCTTCCACCAGGCTGCTCCGTTTCAGGGCTTCCTCTGCAGTGGTAGAGCTCCTCAGTTTTTCCACCTCACCATCCTGGCCCCTAAGGGCCAGTTTGGCTAAAGGAGTAGATGTTAAGGCTGGGACAGGCTGGAAACACACCGGAGGCTCCACTGGGGAAGGAATGGATGTTTCAGCAGAAGGCAAAGGCTGGGAACAGATAGGTGTTTGGGCAGAGGCTGGGGATGAGGGCAGTGCTGGTGCTCCTGGCTGAGACTCTGCCAGTGGTGGGGGTGCAATGGCTTCTGGTGATGCAACTGGCTGGGACAACACGGGAGATGGTGGCACCAAGGGGCTCTTAACTTTCCTGTCTTTGGGAATTTCATCCTTTGGTCTTTCCTCAAGAATGAAAGGCTCAGGAAAAAAGCGTGGCTCTGGGGATTTTATTGCACGGCATACTTCAGCCAGGGGATCTTCTACATCCTACAGAAAAATGAAAAAAGGGAGTATTAGCAATCGATGGGTACATGAGAATACAATTCCTTTTCTTTCTTTTCTTTTAACAAAGCTAGAAATAAAGGAAACCATCCACGTATCAAAATACTAATTCAATGTCCAAAAGTCTGCCTGCTAAGCAATAACTGTGTCTGATAGAATCATTAGATGGCCATCAAAAAAAACAAACTTTATTTTAATAGAAAGTGAATGTTATCAGCAATTGCTGTCAGCAAACGAGACTCAGCCCACTCTACAGTAAACTGGTCTATGCCAAAACTCTCCAAGACAACATTTTAGCAATTCCTTAAAAAAACCAAGCACAAAAAAAAAAAAAAACAAAACCCTGAAACATTTGGAAAGGAAATTTGAATTGAACATTTTAACATTTATGTACATTATGAACATTGAACATTTATGTACTTCCAGCTCTTAAGCTCTTACACACTGCAGTACACCTGCAAGCTGCCTGCCAGGGCTGACAACATGACAGTACAACACTGACATGCCTCAATTCCTTAAGCTGAACTATGTTGAACCCTGGAATAAAGAAGTACTTCTTTGGTTACTACTATAATTTTCAATTGGAACTGTACAGCACATAAAGGACAGCCAGACCAGGCTAAATAGGAAACACTTATGGCTCACCACATTTACCACATATACCTGTTGTGAACTGCTCACCTCAATTAAAATACCCTATATAATTCTGCCTGGGGCTGTAATAGAGTCACTACACTCTGAAGATAGGAAAGAAAGATAGTACACATGATATTTTAAGCCTAATTAAGTCAGATTTCAAGATCAACATAAAATATTAGAGACAGGAAAGGAGGAGAGCCCACTGCTGTCAGCCTCCATTAGTTTATCTAACAAACTTTTTTATTGAACTACAGTGCTAAGTAGAAAATGTCAAAGACTCCCTTTCTTACCTCTGCTTGTTTTGCTTTGGGACTAGCAGCTGGAGACAGAGGAAGAACACTGTCACTAGAAGGCTGGATAGGGATTGACGGCTTGCATGGATCTAGGGAAAGGAAAAATGTTCCAAAAATACATAAACCATTAATATTCTACATTTTTTTAATGTTACACACAGCAAGTAGCAACAAATTTCTCAGCTTTTTTTCAAATTTTAGATTGGACATCTGGAACACAACAAAAATTTTTACATGTCCAAAATGGTACAATCTTCTTAATAACAACTTTTACAAGAAAAAAATAGTTAGAAGGGCTCTCACATGTTATCAAGCTGTAATTAATGGATTCACAACATTCTTCTCAAAATGTAAATGCAAGCGCAGACCTTGCCACTGAGAGTAGAGTCTCATCTGCTAAATCCCATGACTGTATAGACTATCTCAAATGAAATTAACATCATTGAGTGATTACCTTGTGTCACACTGCCAGAAGCACCTTCTGCTTCTTCTTCTTCTTCATCTTCTTCATCCTCAGAGACTTTCACTTCTGCCCTTTCCACACCAGCCTGACGCAAGCGAAACTCCGCTTCTGCATCAGACGCGATGTCTGATCATGGATGGAAAAATAAAAGAGAACTTAGTACAAGTCCTTCAGGACATAATACTTTCATAAGCTCTTTCATAACCTGAACACTTAAATGTTCACTCCTTCTTTTGGTGTGATAATTAGCCATTTAAGCAGTAAATGTAAGCAGTAAATGATTGGACTGTTAGTACAAAGAGTTATTAAATCAGTAACTGAAGTCCTGCCTTATCAGTTCTCTGGAAAGTTTTCCATGCTTTCTGCCCTATGCAGTTAATTTTACAATAGCACGGGAAGGATTCTGACAGTATTATGGAATACTTTCACAAATTTAATTCTATTTTTGTTATTCAACAGGATCAGTATTGAATACAGACACAAGACATGTGGTAAGAGGACACGAGAAATTCATTACATAATCCAGGACATTGAGGTTCTTCTCTTTCTTTTCATCCCTCTCAAATATTTGAGACAAACTCCCACACCTCTAAAAATAAGACCAGGTTTAAGTACCCTCATGCAAAGTGTTCATTGCCAATACATTCTGTTCACACAACAGGTTTAAAGACTGCACAGTGGTACCCTACCATCATCCAGCTCTGCACCCGTGTCTCCCTCTTCACCTGCCTGCCCTTCTGTGTCTGCAGGCTCTGTGCCCAGCTCATCCTCCACATTATCATCCTCACATGGAGCTAGAATATATTCAAATATTGAGGAAAAAAAGAAAAGAAAACAAACACTACACAGTGAAAAAGTTCTATATTGAACTATACCAACAGGTTATACTGGAGATGTTTACCAACTACTGTCAAAACAAGAAACCCTGAAATGTGTCACCTGGAGAGACATCTGTAGTGAAGTGACACTCAATAAACCAAGAAGACTCAATAAACCAAGGAATGCCTGGCCTTGGGGAGTCTCCAAGACACTTGCAGTAAAAGCTGCCAGGGCTTTTCTGAGCAACAGGTGTTTTGAAAAATTAGAAGAGAAGGGGTCTGTGAGGACATCAAACCAGAATAAAGGTTACTGTTCTTCCAGGAAGATTTTGTTTTTTTCTTTACCACAATAGAACAGTCACCACCACCTGATAGGATATGTGTATTAGCTCAAAACTGAAACCTCACAATTAACCAGGACTGCTCATCTCAAAATGGAAACTGGCCTTGAGGGTAAGTCAGAATCTAGATAGAGGATTGACCATTATGACACTTGGAAAGTGCTTAACTCTGTGCAGCTACATCAGTCTTTGGTAAAAAGGTCTAAGAAAATGCATATGCTCTATAAGCAACTAATTGAGATACTTTAATGTAATTAAAATGATATATATAAAACCTTTTTTTCTGTTATGGATCAGTAATTGAGACACTTTTAAGTAGTTCAAATTACATAATCAAAACGTTGTTTTCTTTTTTTCATTTACAGACTACAATTTGATTTGCTGGGTCAAAATTAAGAAGAGATTCTTGAATTTGTAACTCTGAAAACTATGACATCTGACACTTCTGCTTTTGACAGGATTTAAATACAGAAGGAGAGACAAGACCAATGTGTGGAGTATAACTCTCATTATTAAATGATGCTTTAAAAAAAACAACTGTGCAATGAATTATTTGCTGCCTTTTTTTTTTTTTTATTTTTTGCCTAAATATTTCCATTAAACATAATTTAAATATTAAAAAAAACTTGAGCACTTCCAGTTCCTGATCCTTTTTACTTGCTAGTGACCATGTTGCTCTTGGAATTATTTATGTCATTGTATTGCCAATTAAGACAATCTTGAAAACAAACTAACCCTCCCTAAAATTAAGGTCTTGCAGCCTCTCCTTTAATACAGGTTTTTTTCTTATTTAAAAGACAGCCTTCAGCAGGTGGTTTGTCTTCTTCCTTCAACCTGAGAATTTCCTTTGTGGCATGCTCTGTAGTATTATTCAGACAGACAAATGTATGGATTAGCTTAACTTCTGTCAGCTACCATGGAAAGGCAGTTCCACCTATGTGTGATAATGTACTGTCCTATTCCTTTTTATCAGAGGATTATCAAATCCAGACCCTCACTGATGTCAAGCATAGGAAAACTGAATCATGTGGCAAAGGCTGGACTGCCCACAGGAGCATTTATAAATCTACTGAAGGAAACCAAAGCATGGTCCAGTCTGATTGTTGCTTAGGTATGCAACAGCTTATGTTAATTTGGAAATGATAATGTCATGGAATGGCTTTATGGTAACAGCAAATATGAGTAATCTTAATCAAAAGCTTGCAAAAAATATGACTGATGTTAAGAATATCTGAATCCACTATGTATGTGTGGGTTTTCAGATCCAGAAACCATGAATGGATTTGACATACAGGTTGTGTTGGAGAGAGAGGAGAAAATCAGGTTTTAGATACAAAAAACTCAATGGAAGATTACAGACGCATCAATAAGTAACAACTTGGTGCAAGGGTGGATCCCATCTGAGGGGCACAGGAAGCTTGCAGGTGGCTGGTTATACCATACATATACTGTGCATATACAAATATGCAGTTAGGATAAGGAGCAAGAGGCCAAAAGCTGTCACACAATAACTCAGAAGTTACACACTACAGCAGCAAGAAACTGGGATCAGCACTTGGTTCACATTAGCTGGCAGCTGTGAGCAGCCTGCATCGTGTGCAGACACCTTGTAAACACTGCTGACTTGCCAAAGCAGCAGCAGAAGCAAAGTTTTAAAGGCAAGCTGGCTGTTCTGATGTGCCAAAGCAACTCAGCTGTAGATCAACTACCTAGAACAGACTGCTCCACTAATTTAGACACCTTCACAGCTTTACACAACTCCCTCACTGTCATCCCAGAATCTTCAGGCTCATCGGTTTGTAATAGAGCTTAGGGGACCATGCAAAAAAAATCAGCTGAGCTCTGCCATCCTTCAACATTCCTGAGGCTTTCCTGAATACTGTGAACACCAGGTAAATAGAGATACAACAACCACTATTCCTAAAGATCTTAGCTTTGACTTATTCTTCTTTCCTCTTTTCTTCACCACCTAACTACAGTTTGCAGTTGCTACAGAGAGGTGCAATTGCTTGAAGCGTTCTCTGTCACTTCACCTTTCAGCTGCGAGAAAGCCCCACGTTCTCTAAGGGTTGGGGGAAGAAAAACTGAGCCCATCTTCAGCTTACAGAGCCCATGGAAGTGCTCAGCAGGATCCCTGCTCCATTGCTGCACCACCCAGGGTAAGCTGTCCTTGGCCTGCCCTCGGGGTTTACATGAGTGTGGGTTCATGCGAGAAGGGGCTGCCTGAGCGAGGCGGACATGCACACTCCCCTTCCCCCCATGCAGTAGCGACAGGGCTGTAAGGTCCGGGGTTAAAGTACCAGCTCAGCTGCTGAAGGCATGGAGAAGAGAGGGGCAGGGTTATTGTGCATTGGAATACATAGAACATCACCAAACTACCTCCAGGGACCGTCTCCAGCCACGCCTGTACTGCCTCATGGCGTACGGAGGGAAGGTCGGATGCTGAATTTAAAAAACAATAAATTGTAAGAAATCAAAATTAGACCATCAGTCAGTGTCTAAAACAGAAGAGTGACAGAGGGAAAATTTTCAGTAGCAAATACAGGAATAAAACCTATAAAATTTCAAACAGCTGATTCCAGGCTTGAGAATTAAATCGAGGTAACACACAAATGCCAAGGGCCTAATCTTCCTTTGGGATCTGCAATGTTAGAGGAAATATGTGTGGCACAGTGAGAACAACACCATGTCTGACCAGCAAACTGCTGCCACTGTGCTCCCCTTGGAACTCTGCAGAGGAGAGAAACAGAGAAGGAAGAGCTGAGCAATGGGAGAGGGGTCCCAGGTGTCCCAGAACCTGCGCTGCCCAGCAGATGAGAAGAGCTCCCAAAGCAGAATGAGAGGGATTTCTGGGAACTGTGACACTGTCCCAGGCTGTCACATCAAACCTTATCACTGCTGCTGCCAATGGGCTCCCCAAACACCTCGGATCACATAATACAGCTCCTTAGCCAGGAACAATCTGTCTATTGAACTCAGGTTGAAAACTTACAGTGTGCCCACAAACAGCCTTTTAAATACCCAAACTGCTGATAACACCTGAACACACCTCTGCCATATGACAGAGCAACAGAAGCAGCTAATCTCATATCAAGATAGTCCTAGGTTGGCCCAGTTTCAGGGGACAGAAAGGAAATACTAACTCCTTTCCAGAAGAATTTGGAAAGATCACAAAATCAATTCGTTGCTGGCAACTGTAATAGTACCCCACAGAAAAGTAAGGATTATAAAATACAAATTCAAATAAAAATTTGGAAACTAGAGTGACACAGACTCCCAAGCAGAGGCACAAGTAACCATAATTGTTGTAAACTTAAGAAACTCTGTTAACAGTTTTTTACTAAATGCTTTAAAACATTAATAAACCACTCTAGTAATTCTGAAAGTTACAGCCAGTAAAACACAGCCTATTTCTTGGCTGCAATGGGAACAAAAATACCCTTCTCTTATTTGTAGAGAGCTGATTTCACACCAGAAAATCCCAGTGCATTCTTCAAACTGCAAATATAAGTATAGCCAAACTGATCTGGAATTGTGTATCAAGCTAGACCAGGATTTGAACAGCCCCTATACCAAACATCTAACTGTAAGGAAAAGAGAATTATCTGAAATAGAACAGTATAAAGTATCATGAGGTAGACCAACAGATTTTTAACCAGTTTCCTTTTTTCTGTGAAAGACACCTCTTGTCACAGCAGATATAGTCCCTCCTACAATTGTCACCATGGTTGCAGAGAAGACCACTGCTCATCAGCTGCACAGTGAACTTTTATTTAAGCCCACAGACAAAGCACTTATGGCATACTTACCTTAAGACAGGCTGTAACATAGCCTAGAAGGAGGTCAGCAGGGACTGCTGGAAGGTGCTTACATGAGATCTAGACTATCAGCATTTCCCCCTCCAAAGTTTCCCTTTGAGCAACTGACAACTTGCAAAGGTCACATCTCACATTAGAGGTAGATATAGTGTCAAATCTTAAACACAGGAAGTCAAACCCCCACTGGTCAGATTTGCAAGCCCTTTGACTCTCACCATTCCCTGCTAATACCAGATGCAGTTACATACTTGGAAAAGAAGCACCAGAGAAATATGCCCAGTACAGAAGCTGACCCTGTTCAATTTTTGCCCTAGTAGGTACACAACACAGCCCCTCAGCTCTCCCTAAAGAGTGTAGACTCCTCACTGCCACAAAAATCACAAGACTGCTGCTATTAGCATCACCAGTCAGTTACAGAGGGCTGATTACCACCAATACCAAATCATGTATGTTAAGAAAAAAATGCTATGGAGTTAAAGCAGGCAGACAAATAGGTCAGAAGTCACACTGTCACAGAACTGAGAAAGCAGCAATTTTAAACAGACACCTGACCTGAAAAGCAAAATGTTTAACCAAGTGTAATTTCAGCGCAATTTGAAAGCAGTTCCTTTCGATCACTGCCGCCCCTGCTGAAGTCACTGCTCTTGAAGGGTGCAGAAGCAACAGAGTTAAACAGCTGCAACTGGATCCAAGAACTGACAGTGTGGGCTTGGGGGAGATTACCTCTGGAGGTGGAGGACTTTGAGGCTGAGACCATCTTTTCCTCCTCCTCTCTCTCACGGATGTGTGTCCAGTGCACATCTGCCAGGATCTCCAGAGGATCAACCGGATTTACAATCTGCTGCAGCCTAAGGTTTCCAGCTAGCAGGGGGAGGGCATGGCAGAACAGGTTGTAGGCAGGGTGTATGAAGGGCAGGGAGGAAAAGAAGGGAGAACAGTGGAAAGGAAAGGTAGCACACCATAAGAAAGGAAATAAGAAAAGAAAATATTATTGGCTAAGGTCAGTTGGCAAGACAGACAGAAAAAGCTCAGCATTGTGTGCGCACGCATACACCAATAGAGCACTCCTCACACCTCCCATCAAAGCTGAGTAACACCATTCCAAAGGCAGAGGGATGCTATGAAAACATCATTAGACATCATTAGACCTCATGTCTATTGCAAGAAGCTTCGCTGGAATGAAGGATGTTCTCTGGGTGTCCAGCAGTATGTGGTATGGAAATACCAATTCAGCAGAAACTTCCAGCTCCTTCAGCCCATTCGTTATGATTATTGCCAAAGATGTCTTGCTGGTAAAGGTGAGGGACAATCTCCATCTCATTGATGCACCGAGACAAAAGGTTTTTCATTCCCTACTACTGGGTTAAGCACTTCTTTCTAATCTGGGTACACATTTTGTAAATTAAATTATATGTTGGATCTGACAGTTTCACGTGTGTATGTGCGTATGCACACATGGGCACATGCTAATTTTAACACCTAAAACACCACTTTGGTTACTCCTGGCTCTTTTATATTGACTTGTTCAAAGAGGGGATTTTTTTTCTGAAGGATAACAGCATTTTGGTTGTGACTTAACAGCTCCCCAGAAGGGAACTCCTGTCATACAAACTATTGTGTTTAAGAGAAATTGCATTACTCCTCAATTACCTGCCTACACAAAGCTCAGCTACTTATGGGATGTCAAAGAGAACAATGGGCACCTAAAGCAATTGATGAGCTTGTTTAACTTCTGCAGAACACCTGCCTTGGGAGCACTTACTCTGAGGTATTAAATTTATAGACCCTGTCTCTGCTGCTGTCTGGTTTTGTAACTCAGGCTTGATTTATCCATAACAAAATAACTGATTCTGCAGGGGACAGGTGTTCACCTGCACACTGTCTGCAGGAGTGGTCTTCAAAAGCAAATGTCTCAACCTTGAAAGGAAAGTGCCCACTTACTTTATAAAGTAGGAAGTCAATTTTCACAACAACTGAATTACCACTGAGTAGGGCAAAGCACTGTTGCAGCAGTTTAGAACCTGAACATCAGTTAGGTTTTCATCTGGTGCTCTACTGTTTGAAGGAAACAAGACACATTAGCAGCACTTAGAGCTTGCGCTCATTATTTCCTGCTGTCTCATTTTAACAGTTCCTCTCTCCCAGCCACGTTTTCCCCAGATATGACAAAGTGTTTGGGATTTCTCTTTCAGGAATGACTATGTGTGAGATTTGGCATTAAAACCACAGAAGAAACAGGCAGAAGGAACTGCAGGAAGGACAGAATCAGCAGATGGTCATTAAAGGGAAAGGGGCTCAGAGGCACAAACTCAAATGCAGAGCAGGATTCACAATGTAGCCAAGTATTCTGCAGCTTTATGTCTCTGTTGCCTCACCAGAGAGTTTTTGTACCAATTAGCACCACATGGGCTACCAGAGGCACTGGCCATCCTGCAGGGACTGCCTGGCTGCTCTCACTCTGTACCAAAGCACTCGCATGCAGGCCCCAGGATGAGTAGAGTTAGCGTTTGCACTGCCACACAAAGTTTTGTGTTAACAGGTTTAGGTTTGCCAGCAATGGCTGAGAAGTACAGAGTCACTCAGCAAGGCTTGGAAAGAGCAGGTCCCACATGATCTGCATGTTTTAAAGTGGATTGCTCTGGGATTTAGACCTCTGTAACATACACCTTTAGTTTCTCCACAAGCTTCTGGACAGCCTGTCTATCCCTCTCACCTTTTCCAATAAATAATGAGCAGCACAGCCAGACATGAAGGGCTGCTGCTTGGCTTAGAGGCAAACCTAACACTTCTTCAATGTCTAAGTGTTTGAGAATTTCAAACAACACCTGGCACAGCCTTTCCTCAGGACTGCCTGCTAAGCTTTGCAGGAAGGTGAACATTAATTGCACTTAGATTTGGAATGGTAGCTTTCCTCCATTTCCACTGTAGCACCCACTAGCACTTTATAAGCTGTGGCCAGGCTCAGTGTTTTCACTTTATTGGAGTAAGGAGCCACCTGCAAACCAACTCCTTAAGAGTCAGGGCTGAAGCACCCTAGCAACTCCAACAGGGGAAACTTCTTCAGTTATGCCCTTCAGCCACCTTACTAATACTTCTCATTCTTATCACAGAAAAGTTAAATGCCAAAAAATAATAATGCTTCTTCCTTTTTTTTTTCTGTCTTGGAGAAAAAAAGAAAGTCAGAAGCTGAGTTATTGTTATTACAACCACAAACTGTAAAATATGCAGTTTGACAACTGTATATTCCCCCTTACATGCAGGAAGAAACTTGGATTTCCCTCTTATATATTCTGGCTCTAATGAACCACACTGAGGGAATAAGGGATTAACAAGCTATTAGGACCAAGTATTACAAAAAAACAACTATCAAAAATAAACTACAAGAGAATGCATCGTGGAAAATGACACAACCAGTTAGCTTTGAATGTCTGATTAATTTTATGACCATTATATAACTGTTTGAAGAATCCTGAGGGACTGCTGTTGCTTGATTAGTTTCCTTCCAGACTCTCCCCAAAGACAGACACACACAGAGGACAACAAAAAAAGCAGATTTGCTGACACAAGCAGTCTAAAGGCAGTACTTTTGATGTGTCCCATGTGTCTGAGATAATGCACAGGTGCAAGGAGAGAACAAATCTGATACTCCTTATTACTTGGAAGTCACTGTTCATGCAAATTACAGTAGCAAATTGTCCAGGTTTTCTAGAAATCCTGAGGTACTTGGCAGCTTTATCACCTTCCTAAAAATAACAGATCTGACTTACGACACTTGAAGCAGGAGATGAACAACAATCAGTTTTGAGGGAGCTGGTGACACAATTAAATAAAACACAGAGACTGTTCATGTGGGACCTGCTCTTTGAAAGCTTCCCCTCTCCTGGGGGAAGTGGAAGGGGAGACAGTGTTCGGGTACCTTTGTGTGTACCCGAGTCCTCTTCGTCTGAGAGACGTTGGAGCCAGAGGCCTTGCTGCAGCTCTCTCTCCCAAGGGTTATACTCCCCCTCTACAGCAGAGGGAAGCACACAGCCACATTTAACACCAGACACGCCAGTGCACACACAAGCCATGGAGAGAGGGAAAGAGAGAAACAGAGAGGACAGGATCAGAAAGAGAGACTGCCTGGAAATGCTGCAAGTCCCCGAACTCCCGCTGTACTCCAAGTGCCTGACAGGAAAACTGCTTGAATGAAGCAACATCCGTCCAAGAACACTGCTCAGCAGACTGAACACACAACATGCATGCCACCGTTCCTATAAAGGAGTCTTGAGTTCCACAGACTTCACTCAGCTCCTACATTGAGAAAGCAGCCAAGGAGCCTGCTGAGCTCATCAACAGCACTGCCACTAGGACTCAAAAAACTGGACCCCTGCTTGCAGTAGGCAGCCAAAGACCTTTACGAAAAAGCTCTTTGGAGTCTACAAGTCTCCTCAAAAAGGAAATGTGAGTATAAAGACAAAGACAAGAGCAGTGAGAAATTTGGCATGGTGGTGAAACACTGGAAACATGTCTATTCTGAGCACAAACTTTGCATTTTGATGACTGAGACAACACAGGGGAAGGAGTCTTTCCCTAAGGTTTTCCACAGAAAGCTTTCAAAGCTAAAGTGGAAACTACCTCAGCTTCCTTATTTCTCAAGGCCATCTTTTAACCTGGGAGAGCTACAAGCACCTTTTTGTGGAATGCCCTGCTGACAGTGACAGGGCACTACCCCTTAGTGAGGCACTCCAACTGAAAACACTGCAACCACAATGCTTCCAGTTCCTGCTGTCAGAGAGCAAAGGGCACATTCAAATCCAATTCCAAATAATAATAAAAACCAACCATATGCCAATACACCAGCACAAGGCTGTGAATTGACATGTTGGCATGGTGTATAGCAAGCATATTGTGTTAGTACTAGAACTCTAAACTGTCCTGTGGGCAAACTCCCTCAGTATCCAGAATAACCACCTCGAACTTTCCTTGACAATAACCCCCTCAAAAATCAGGGCAACAAAGAAGTGAAAAAAAAAGTAAAGTTTTCCAAGGCAAAATCTTTCTTGCATGGCAAATACTCAATGCATTTTTCCCTGCTGGCTAGAAGAAAGAAAGGACAAACCAAGCTAACCTTCACTTGACTCCTCATCTTCCTCCTCTTCATATTCTTCCTCTTCATCATCATATTTGTACTCAATCTCATGATTTTGCTCAGCCTCAATCTCCTCTTCGCTCTTGCCCTTCAGGAGGGCATGGATACGCACGGCCTCTTTCCATGGCACACCACCCAAGTCTGAAGGGGGTTGCTGAGGCAGCAGCAGTTCATCATCTTCCTCCTCATCTTCCTCCTCCATCTCAGATTCTGAACTACTGTAAGGTTTTAGAAAAAATAAAGAAAAGGTTATATCGCTAATAATAAATAATAGTATTAAAGAACATGAAGTCAGTGTTTGTTTGATCAGTCTCAGATCACTAACAAGTCATTTCAACACACATAAGCCTAAAACATAACATTGATTTTCAACTTCCAACATTTCACAGGCCTATAAGTGACAGCAGCTCCTGTGGGCTGCAGCATGGTCCTTGCCCTGCTTCTTTTAAAAAAGGTGAGACAGCAGGAAAGTGCCTGTGAAGCCAAGTCCAAATATTTGTGCAGCATTTATTGTTACAGTTCAAGACAACTGAATACAACAGAAAAACTATTTTCTTCATATCACATTGCCCTTGATAAATTGGTGCAAGAGTTCTTCACAGTAACAGAATGTAGAAGGCCATGTCTTTTCATACAGCAGCTACTGCTAAGATACCTGATTTGATTTTGGCACTTGCTCCTGTGAACCAGAGAAGTCTTTGGAGTAGAAAGAATACAAAACACATCAGGCAAAGGATACAGCATGTGAACTAAGAAGAGATGGAGAAAAAAACCCCAAAATTCCTCACTTTTCTGCATCACAGACAGAAATATGTATCCAATTAAGAACACAGTGTACACAGTGGCAAGAAGCTGTAGGAAGCAGTGCAAAGATAATGACAATAATGAGATTATTATTCCCACAGCAAAGTCTAAACCATGAAAAACAATAAATCATTACTGCCTTTCAGAAGTTGCTTCTTTTTAATTCTAACAGTTCCTCAGCATTTGCAGCAGGGGTGGGAAATGTAACCACTTATCTTGTAACATTTAATCTAGCTCCCTCTTACATGCCAGACTACCTAGAGGGACTGAGGAGAAAGATGGTTGCATTTGTCACTGGAAAATGAATGAGAACTACAACATACTCACAGATCCACTCTGCAGGGTGAAAAGGTGCCCTAGCTTTGTTTTATCTTAATAGAACTGCATTTATTAGAGCAACTGTTGGATGCTTCCCCTATAAATCTTAAAAGGCCCAATTCATCTGGCCAAAAAGGAAAACTGTTTGAGAATAATTAAAGTTTGGGTGAATAATCTGAGAACAGTATTTCTGCTGCTTCCTTATGCCCACTATCACTGGCTAACAGCCTTTGGCAGAATCCATTCCATACAGACAATGAAAGGGAAAACCAACAAGTTGAAAATAACAAAGTTTACACTTCATGTAGGTCTGTAAAATACAACTTGTACAGCTGTAGTATCATATTTACAAAATTTTATTCATCTGAGAGCCTATTTCTGATAGCAAACCTAACAAGGAAAACACTTTGTTCATGCTCTGATGATCACACACTTCTGTCCATAGGCTCTTAAATTCTCCTCACTGGTCTGCATACAAATAACATTATTTTCATATTTCAAGTCACTTTTTCACAGCATAAACTCAATTAATTATTTTTAACACGCTGCCTGATTTTCACATGTGAAATATTGAATACAAACACTGTTGCAAGCCACAGGCTTGGTGCATGGAGACCAGAGCACACTCCAAAGGCTTTATGCAGATCTGTCACAGAGATAACAAGTGATGTTCCCTTTCTCCCTGATTTGCTTTCCCACCCTTTGGTATGGAAATAAACCTGACAGGTGCTGCATGCTGGGGCTTGGTGTGCTGTCAATAAGGTTTACTGCTGCTCAAATTGTTGCCATGGGTGCTGGATGAGCTGCTGCTCTTCCACCAGCCAGCTTATCGCATGGAGGAGTGACGACACAAATTCTTCACCACACAGCTCACTTCACCTCCTTTGGATTTCATTTATCACTTGGCTTTTGTTTGACCTTTGAATACTGAGAAATGAGAAGCTGAAAGACAGCAGTGAGAGATGGCCTGGTATAGTGAGCATTCCTTTCAGCATGGAAACTGTTCTGTAGGAATTAATTCAACAGCTGAAATTTTATTTTTCTATAAAGCAGAAATCAAAGACCAAGGTAGGTTGCTCTATAGCATTTGCATAAGCAGTTGAGTATTTCATTAGGAAAAGGTGTGTGTACACAGATTTACAGCTGAGGAAAGGAACTGGAGCCTAAACTGTGGCAATGAATCTCTTCCCTTGCCATACAGACCTAGCCAGCACAAGCTGTCCTACGACACTCCTTTGAAAGGCCAGAGGGCATAACACCAAAACTGGAGATGGCACACTGGGGTTACTGCAACTTTAAGGCAATGAATAAGGCATATAAAAGGTTTTCCACACCTCAGACTACTGTGTAGTCTGGGTTTAGTTGCTTAACTGATCTTTTTTCTTATTGAAACTTAAGGCTAAGTCTCTTTTGAAAAAATATACTTCAATTACTTTTCCTCATAAACTTTCTCTGCAGTGTGTGCAAGATGGGAAGCTGTGCACCAAAATGTGAGGTCTCTGCCTGATTTCCCCCAGCCACCTCAGTGAACCCTGAACGACCAACCCATCCTTTGTAAAACACTGAGGGAACAAAGAGTTCCCCATCTCCCCCACCTCTCCTAACCCTGCAGCACTGCACCAAGACAGTGAAGATGATTAAATCAGGGCCTTGGTTGGCTTGTTGCAAGAGTCAAAACTAATTTTTTTTTTTTCCTGAAAAAGTAGTCAGACTTCTCCCCTTTTCTTATTTTTTCAGTCTCTCTGTCTTCACAGTCTATCCATAGACTGGATATAGCTGGACAGAGGAAACTCAGCATCTACATCCCCTAGAAAATTCTCCCTCTGCTCTCTCTGATATTTGGTCCACACAGCCTTGTCCATTTTCTGAGTAAACCTGCTTGCCATATTTGGATTTGGAATATAAATTTTTCCAGGTCAAACTGACAGGGAGTTTGATGTATTTTCTCTTTTCTCCTTATGACAGAATGTGAGTTGCCTACACTGATTCTCACGTACAAAATTATACAGTGCATTCTATTACAGACAGAAATACTCATACTGATAATAAGTTGTAGGGATGAATGTAGGACAAAAGGAACTAAATCTAACACCCTACAAGACAAAAATCAAATTTGCTAACCTAATAGTGTCCTGCCCTCAATCTCAGAATCTCAAAACACCTCTTAGAGATGACTATCAGCTTCATACCAAAATTTCACTTTTTCTTTTAACTAACTCTTGGCCTTTGTAAGTTTTCTGCCATTTATTGAGCAGGCTTATTGTGTCCTGATTTATTGAAATCAAGACAAAGAATAACAACAGTCAATAGCTCCACACTTTTGTTTCAGAGGTAGAAACATAAAGGAGTAAAACCCCCTGAGACCATCAAAGCTTATATTGTCATAATTGATATAATTCCTAAACCTGAGCAGGTAAGTTAAGGAAGGATGAGTTAAGAAAATATAGTTTGCATCTCCCACAAATATTATTCAATTTCTCATACAGATCTCTGTCTGCAGGTAATGCATACACAGATTATGATTTCAGAATCTAAGTTGCAGGAAACAAATAACAGCATTTTCTGAGTTTACTGCAAGACTACTGGACAGACTCAGAGATGAAAAGCTAAGGGCTGCAATTGATACAGAGACAAGTAGATGAGAAATTGTACTAAGAGACCAAGACTCAGCAGAAATGTGTGATTAACTATAAAGTTCACGAATCCTCAAGGATTTTCTCTCAATGATTCTTGGAACAATTGTTTCCAGTACCTCTGTCTGCATGGATGTGGATCCTGGTGTGCTTGCACAGAATTTTGCAGATAAAGAGAAATTCATGAAAGTACAACACATTTATATACCTTCACTTCGTTATCACGAAGGTACAACTCATTTTTCAACAGCCATAGCTATTGCTTCCCATTAATACCTCTCAGGCACTGCACCAGCATTCAGTCAGGTTTACATATGTGTCAAGCCTATATCTGGAAACCAAGCATGGTGTTGAATTGTAATGCAAAGCATACAGAAAATAAGCTAACTTTGGAACCCCCTTCTATTTGAATGCACGTTCTGTTTGCGCAAAAGACTCACCTACCTTTGATACAATTGAAAAATTAAATTAAAAAATCCCTTCCAGTTTAGAACTTAATCTCATGGTATTATGGTGCTATATGTGTCTTCTGATAGTAGTGAGCTATTTAGAACAGAAACTACAAGGTGAAATGTCTGTGT
Organism: Oenanthe melanoleuca; assembly: GCF_029582105.1. Classification (NCBI taxonomy): domain Eukaryota; kingdom Metazoa; phylum Chordata; class Aves; order Passeriformes; family Muscicapidae; genus Oenanthe; species Oenanthe melanoleuca. Next base: position 2,437,122 of record NC_079334.1, read on the forward strand.
GTTTCACTAACTTTACAAAGGACAACTTGGTAAATAAACAGTTAAAGAAAAAGCAAAGGCAGGCAAATCTGCTGGGATGAGTGCAGAAAAAGCTGATGGGCAGTGTGTGCTGACCTGCTGGGCACATCCTCCTCTGTGCCTTTGTCCAGCACGCTGCTCAGGTTGTGCTCTGCCAGCGTCTCCTCGGGCACCTCCTCCAGCTCCTCCTCGCGCTGCAGGGACAGCCGGTAGTTCTCCAGCTCGATGCGCTCCGGAGTGCCCCGCAGCCGCTTGGCCAGGCTGGGCTCCTCCAGCCCGTTCACACTGGCACCTGAGAACAAGCCAGGCAACAAACAAAGGCAACAGTCAGAAATGCACCTTTTTAACAGAACTGAGCAGTTGGGAGAAAAGGGGCACGAGGCAGAAGGAGGTAAATAAAGCGAGAGAATACCTTACGTCATTATCCTGGTTCGCCACTACTGGGAAGCCAGACTGCAAAAGGGAATCTTAGTGGTTTTGGCTAATAGATGCTAAAAAGAATGTTAAATTTCCTAGCTGAGAGAGGAAATAGGGCCATTTTAGCTGCAAAAACTAGAGATGCAATCAAGCCTATGTGGTAAGTACTGGGGAAGGCCTGAGACACAGTAGGAATGCTGTGGGGCAGCCCTGCTGCATGTTAAAACTGGCACTAGCCAAGGGAAATCTACAGAGCTAAGGTGCAAGACAATATTGTTACTACTTAAAGATGAGGGAAAGAATGAAAAAGGCCAAGTTTTAAAACTTTTAATAGATTTGAATCTATTGACCTTTCAATCAGAATTTGTAATGAAATGAATCAGGGACAAATCTCAGAGACATTTGCATGCAAAAATCCCAGAAATCCCCAAAAATTACAAGGATATGTGAACCAGACAGTTGTAGAAAAGTATTGAGAAGCTTCATTCACTTTAGAACTCAATGAATTTTATTCTACCCTGCTTTCATCCATCTATTTTTAAATTGGAATATTTTAACTTGAATACCATGCCACTGTTGACCCAGAGCCCAACCTTTCCATGCTTTTGTTTTGCTTTGCTAAACAAGCCAAGCCTTCTTCTCACTGAAGATAACCTTTTCAGTGCACTTATCATCCTCTAATTCTCTGCACCTGTTGCAGTTTGGATTAATCTTTCCAGACCTGGGTGATTAAAAGTGAAGGTGGCTTTCCAGATGAGTTCTTATCAGCACAACACACAAATCTCTGCCACAAATCTCTCATCTGATACATGCTGAGAACACACCTGCCTATTTATATGCTACATAATACAGGTGGCTTTTATGGTGTTTAGATCTTTCTCCTTCTTTGCTTTCAACTGATAAGCACTTTGTTGGTAGCCAAAATTCTCAACATCATCTTAGTGCATGACCCAGTATTTTCCACTATTACGTTGCTAAGCTTAGTCTTGCAGTTGGCAACATTTTGCAGCTCTTGGTGAATGACATGCCTGTCCTCCTCTGCACTGATGAGCGTTTGAAACGTTGCCTCAGCACTGAATTTCATTAGCAGGTTTTTTTCTTGTTTGTTTTTGGTTTTTTTTGCTGGTAACCTTAGTGACAGCATTACAAAGATCAGTCCCCACACCACTTTTTGGGACATGCATAGTCTCTAGGTGACATCCAACCCCATTATTTCCTCCTTTATTAAAACCTCTCATCTCTAATTTAGGTAAACTTCTTAGATACTCACACTTCATGTATTACTCTCCCATTTTAGCCAGTTCCAATAATTATTTCCATGTGTCAGCATTCCTGTGCTTTACTCAAGTCCAGACTGTTCAAATGCACTGAAATTTCCCTCATGGAGGTATCAGCTGTCAATAAAAGCTGTCAAGCCAGTCCAGCACAGTCTCTGGTGAACCCATGTCACATTTTATAGCACTTACCTGCATGAGGTCAAAGGACTTCCCTTGCAGAACTAGCAGGTTTTAGTTATTCCTTAAAAGAAGGTCTTACACCTACTCTTTGACTGATATGTACTCATTTAGACCACTTTTTAAAGTTTTTTGTTTTCTTTTCTTTTTAGTTTTCTATCTGCAGGACATACTTCTGTTACCCAGTGGTCACACAGTATTTCCTACATGAGACAGTCATAGTACATCAGGACAGCTTGACTGAATCACAAATTGTTACCACAAAGTTCACAATTTCATTTTACACTTCTCTCATTCTTCTGAGACAAAAAAAGACTGTATTAGTCTTCATTTCCCAATCTTGCTGCACACTCTTTTGCTTCCCTGTCTATCTGATTGACTGTACATAAAATTGCATTTTATGTCAGCTCCATCATCACTATGAACATCCTTCTGCTTTCTCTTACCTTGCTTTTACTTACATGCTTAAGAAATAGAGCTCTTTGCTCTGCTCTCCTTTGCAAAGTCTAACCCACAACATTTGCTTTATCCTCACACATTTTAACCTCCAGGCCAGTTTTTCTTTCCTTTCTTCATCCTTTGCAGTTTCTCACTTTATTCCTAACAGGTTTTTTTTTAAGGACAGTTACTCACTCAGTACCACCTTCATATTTCACACAAAATTACACAGGTCTTTATGTAATTACTGGCATCCACTTCCAGTCCCCCTCCTCTAAAATCTAAAAGAGAACTGCCAGAAGTGTTTTTCTCTCTTCCTTAGTATGATTTAACCCTTCCATGATGTGGGGAAGTGGCTGCCATGCCTTTAGCTGGAACTACAGAGCTTCTCCATGGCATAAACAAATAATCTTGGCAATACTGCCTTGCATTTCCAGGGATATTGTGGTCTCCACCATTTCCTGCTGCTAAGCCTTCTGCTGTGCTTTGATTTGCAAAGTTCAGTTGAACTGAACTGCCTTTTTCACTGGGCTTCACAATTTATTTCATTCTCTCTCTCTAGATGGTGATACCAGTTCAGCTAAATCTGTTTTTGCAATCTGTGTTACATTACCCAACTCTGAGTTCACAGTAACAGGGGAAATGACCTCGAATTTTGCTCTGCCACTTTGGCTGACAGTAAAAAAACAAAAACAACACAGGACTCTAGGTAACACAGTAACACCAAGGTCAGGGGAAACAAACAAGGAATGTACTACAATAATGATTTATTTTTTTTTAAAGGGGTTTTTGTACTACTCAGAACTCTTTATACACGCAGAGCCATCACTGAAGCTCAGCTACTTTAACAGGAATGTCTTTCCTCAAGCTGTTTTCAACTTATTCTCCTCTGATGCAAACCTGACACAGCTGCAAAGTTCCCAAGAAAAAGAATTCTGAAAACCAAAGAACAAGAACTCTTATCTATCTGATATTATTTCACTCCTTTTGTTTTGTGACCACCTTATGGGCTTTTATGTCAGCCTTTTCAAAGCAAAAAAAAAAAAAGCAACAAAAAACCCAAAAAACCCCAAACAAACAAACAATTACCAAAAAATTAAATTAAATGGACTCCTTTTAAAAAATGCTGTTTCAACACTCCAGTATCTAGTGTGGGAAGAAAGACTGGCAGCAATCACTGTAAGGTAGAGAAGGACTGAAAATCAAGCTGACATCTGTTTATATGCATTTCATGAAGATGTATGATCCTTCAGGTAAGTTCTTTAAAACACAAATCATCACAAAATCCAGTGTGACTGGTACACAGAGAATCAAACAGATGTTACCACAGCACAAATTATAAGTGGGAATGACTCAATGCAACTGTGTTAAAAATCTTAAAAGGTGGAAAATCAACCTGAACTTTAATGCAGAAAGACATGGTCAAGCCAAGATGTCCTGTGAGCTTGACAAGCACTCCATGCCTTGAAATCTCAAAGTAGGAAGGGCATTCCCAGCACTTTCTCTTATTAATTTATATATCTGTACACTTCAGATGCAAAAGTGATCACATCCCTCCACTTCACTCTGCCAAGAAAACAGCTCTGCATCAGAGAATATGATACAGAAACTCCACTGGGTACCAGTTTAAGCATGGGATTTCTAGGAATTTGCACTACACAGACTATTTAGTCTACTTCAAACATTAGTTTTGTTTCTAATAGATGTCTGTTTCTAAAAGATGCCATGCATTTAGCCAACCTGGCTGTTTGCAAAGCCACTGCCCAACCCATTACCAAATATGAAACAAGAGAAGTGCTACTGATAGCCAACTCTCTGCACCACAAAGACATGAACTATCAGAAGGAAAAGCTCTGCACTTCACAAACTTACACAAGGGATGAAAGTGAGATACAGGTGTCACTGAAGTGTTCAGATGATGGACAATTTTCCCATTTTTCACTCTGAAATTCACACCAACTAATTTGATGCTACAATTTAAAAAACAACATAAAAATACTGGAATCAAAATATAAATAAGCTACCTTAAAGCCAAGTGTAGCTTCTTGAACAATCAAATGATCAGCTAAAAACCCACAAACATCCAAAATAGGGCACACTTTAAAATCTGACTCTATTTTGGAAGAGTCAGTGTGCCATGAACATTACATAGATCATCTGAAGGGAGCTGTTTTTCTTAACAGGACAGGCTGCTGAGCTGGTGCATGAAAGCTGCCAGAGTCCTTCATTTATCTCAGCTTTGACAGAGCTTGAAATGGTAAGTGTCTGATCAGAGATAACATTCCTAACAGAACTGCTCCTTGCTTGCAGGAGTGTGTCCTATTGCAGCAACTCTGGCAATTCCTGGAAGACTTGAGAAGCTCCTCTTGAGAGAGGATCCTATCCCCAATTCACCTCCAGTATTCCCTTGTTCTCTAAAATCTACACATTATTCCCATGGGCTCCATGAAATCCTGTCAAGATTACTCCTTGACACAAGAAATCCATGCTGAAGATGCAGGAGAGAACTGGGAATCTGAGAACAATGAACTCTTCCCTAAGGAAAAATACCTGTCTATTTTACTAGAAGCTATTTTTCAATAATCATGCAGCACCTCTAGACTTGCTTTTCTTAGCTTGCTGTCTTAATATCTGACTAAGGTACATGTCATCTCTTGTCCAGTATTTTGCACAGACTTAGCTGTGGCCTTGGGGAATTATGGAAATTCAAATAAAGGAGACTGCTTTGAAACACATGCAAAAGGGGGAAGGAATTAATAAGCTCTCAGGAAAATCTTCATTATGGATTTCCCAAAGCTTGTGGTTTTGTGGTAATGTGAAACACTGTACCTGTTTGTTTTCACTTGTCTTTTCCAAGCACTTCAATTACTCCTACCTCCACACAATTGTCTTGAGAACTGTGTCAGATAAACCCTACAGAAACAGTAGCATATTGCCTGTGACCAAGTACTGAAAAGGAAGATGGGAACTTTTCAGGGGGGTTTAAAAGTGATGCAGTAAGCTCTGAGTTTGAAATGCTGGAAGTCCTCATATTCCCTTGCAATTAATTTCTAAGAAATACCTTTTGGGGTAAGGTTTCTGAAGTGTGCTATCCATTCAGTAAACATTATCACTGAGGTATAGTGAAGGCAGCAAACAAGACCCAGCAGTATTTTTAGCTTCTCATTTTTCATCTGTATTCTTGTCACACTGAGTTTCAGGATTTTTCCTGGAAGTTTCACCCTCACCCACTTCAGTTCCATTAACTGCCTTTTTGTATTCCAACTCCACTTCTCATCCAAGGACCTCAAAATGCTTTACAAGTGCTAGCACACTAAAACAAACCTATTTTGGAAGTAGGTAAGTACTGTAGAGGCACTGCACAAGTCCAGACACAGAGATTAAATACCAGCAAGGCCATCTCACAACAATCTGGTGGCAGTGCCAAAAACAGAATCCAGAATGCACAACACTTCATTCTCATCTCCACTCCAAGTCAAAAAAAAAAACACTTTGATGTAAGGAAGTGCCCAGCACTGTGTCCACAATAAGAAAGGAAATCTTGGTATCAAGGCTCATGGTTAGATGCTGCACACATTCAAACAGTAAGTCAATTAAGACATTCCATTTAAGTAAGTGCAAGTGATTTCTTCTGAAATCCTTTCCTTAATCCTCTCAAAATCTAGACACTGTTAACAATTTCTGTACTGCACAGCAACAGATACATAAGCCATGTACATGGCAATTCTAAACTGACTGCAGAAGGGTGTTAAACAGAATGGATTTTTTTAAGGGTTAGTAAGAAGTTAAAAGTTTTAAACCTGGATTCATCTGCCCGTTTACATTTATCTTCTCCTTTAGGAAATTTCTCCAGGAAACCCCTGGCAAAAGCTCAACAGACCTGCTGCATTCTTGTCAGTGCTTGTTCACACAGCCTCATATCATAAACTGCAGAACTGCACATTTCCTGGTAGGAGGCCCTGAATTTGGATAAGCACATCCTCAAAGACAAAAGGGGCAATGCAACCTCCTCAAATAGACACAACAACAAATTTATTTGAATTTAAATACTTAATAGTATCCTGGTTTGGGCTGGGATAGAGTTAATTTTCTTCCTAGTAGCTGGTACCATGCTGTGTTTTGGGTTTGGTGTGATACAAGATTGGTAACACACTCATGTTTTGGCTGTTGCTAAGCACTGCTCACCCTGAGTCAAAGACTTTGCAGCACCTCATGCTCTGCCAGTGAGCAGGTGCACAAAAGGCTGGGAGGGAGTGTGGCCAGGACAGCTGACCCCAAATGGCCAAAGAGATATTCCACCCACAGAACATCATGGCCAGAACATAACCTGGGGGGAGCTGGCCAGGAGGGACTGCTAGCTGCTCAGGGATTAGCTGGGAATCAGCCAGTGGGTGTGAGCAAACTGCATCATGCACCAGCTGTTCTTTGGGGTTATTCTTCTCATTTTCATTAATATTATTATTATTATTATTATTATTATTATTATTATTATTATTATTATTATTATTATTATTATATTTGACTTTGTTTCAATTATCAAACTGTTTTTCTTTCTGATTCTGCTCCCTGCAGATGTGTGGTATTTAGTTGCCAGCTGGGGTTAAACCATGACAAGCTGTCATCAAATGTCAATGTTATTTTGATAAAATGACTCAACTTTCTCTCTTACTATCCTAGGGTATTCCCAAGCCCTCAGGAAGCCTGAATTACTCAGCTGTACTATGAAGCCATCACATCTCGAGTTTTCTGATGTTTCCCATTTGATCCATAACACATTGTGCTAAACATAAAAGGCCTGAATTCAAAGAGGACAGTATGATATGAAAAACAGTCTATTCAGTCAGTCTACACCCAGTATCCATGCACAGCATTCAAAATGTACTCAAACCTGAAGACAGCCCTCCTGAAACTCTTCTGAATACACATGTACCAATCCTAATAGTAACTAAGCTTTCTAGATGTGTTCAAAGCTCTTGGGAATTGTAAATGCAAACTGGCTTATGCTGGACCTGCTCAATAAAACTCTCCTTAAATTGACAAGCAACCAACATTCTTAAGACCTCTGCTACCATGGCAGGCTCCATCCTCTCACCATCAGCTCTCTAGAAATTCTCCCAGCAAACTGGTGACCTAAACAGAGAAATGGGGAGATTAAACTGTACAGACAGAAAGGTGTTTAATCAAAAAACCCTCTGATGCACAAGTGCACAGTAGAGTTATCAAAGAAACATTTCTAGTGCTGGCCAGGAAGTTTTACAGCACTAATTCAACAGCACATGAAATAAAAATCAGTGAGATGTGGATATCTACTGGGCCCCTAAGCAATGAAGAGCAGAAACTCCCACTCCCCCAAACCATTATAATGAGTATAGGAACAGCTGAAAGCTAAAATACTGAAGGGATTCTGAAACAGACACCTCAGGAGCAAACATGTGAAGGTGTAAGTCCTCCTCCACACATCCCACAACATCCAGCTAGAATTAAGCTCTCCATTCTCAGATACTGTCCATAAATGTGGAAGCTTGTTCTCTTCATAAAAGTGAAAACTACCAGGACTCACTGTTGAATGAAATTGAATACTCACACATTTGTCTTGTGAGTGTTGCAATGTTTTGCCCCACTCACCCCATTATTTTGGTTAAAACAGATTTCTAGAATTCCCAAAACAGACACTGACAAAACAGTTGCTTACTGCATCAGTAGGGCTGAGCTTAGAAACAGCTGGCAGTAGCATTGATCTGACCTTTCTCTGGTTTTAGTGGAAGCAACCAGAAGTAAATACAATTAGCCAGTTTAAGATCAAGGTCACCTTAATTTATACTTATGTCTTGAAAACAAATAGAAATTCACCTAACTCAGAGTATAAGTAATGTTTGAGGAACAGAGTTCCCCATATGCAGATGCATGAAGTAGCAGCATTGTGTAATGAAGGTTAGGAGTTCACTATATGGTTTAGCAGTACAGAAAAGCTGCCTTCCTTACAGCAGAAGTCTAGAATAATCCAAGGAGTATGGCTATTTCTGCCTCCTGGAAAGTGGCCAGTGTTGTCACTGGTGGGTGGGGAGGACAATCAGGGGAAAGGAGGTATTAGGTCACCTAATCCAAGTCCCAGGGAACACTGCTAAGCTCAATACTCCTTATTATATCTCTTCTGGCAGGAAAATCTTTGTACAGAATTCACTTTCATTGCTGCCAAAGTACTAAAGATACAATATAAGTTATGTAGGTATTTTAAGCCTGGTAATCACTCAGGAGCATTGGTAAGCCAGTTGTCTATTACCAATCATTCTCCATTTTGCTGGTATCATCTAGGATGGCAGAGCTCTCCCTGGTATTTTGATCAGCTCTATCATATGTTGCCTGACCTCATTTCCATTCCCTGAAAGAAGCTGAGTGTGGGAAGGCTGTAGAGGATAAAGTAACATTATTTTGCTGGCATAAATTTTGTTCTGGAAGCTATTCAAGGTGTAGTACCTCAAAGAACCACCTGGGATGAAGCACATCCAAGGACTGGCAGAGAGAAAAAAAGAAAAAAAGAAAAGGCCACACTAGATTTTAGAATCACAATTACCTTGGTTAATGAGGTTTCCCACTTTTTGAGTGAAGTATTCCATTTATTTTTGTTAAGTAACTTAGAAATTAATATTTAAGACTGATTGTCCAGTTATGATCCAAACAGTGACCTCTTTTATATTATTACAAAGAGAGCCTCTGCTATCTTACCTACTACATAACACATTGTATAATTTATTCATTGTGGCATCTACTGCTTGCCACTGCAATCTCCCATTTCACTGTGAGGGATCAGACAGGTGATCCCTACTATGCAAATCACACCAAGCCAAACCAAGGCTATTTCCACCTAAAAGAAGCAGTGGAATCTTCACTGGCAAGTGCTCCTGGCCCATGGCTCAAATCACAGCAGGCAAATTATGTATTGGTGGACAAGAAACTCAACATGACCCATCAGTGTGCACTCACACCCCAAAAAGCCAAATCCTGTCCTAAACCTAGGAAAATTCTTGTAATTATATATGTAGATAGTTATATTAAAAAGTTGGCACAGTTTCAGGAAGAAAGCTTCCAAAAGACTTATTACTGATTAAAAATAGTTTACACATCAGTTCTAATGTGTTTTCACATCAGCCTGGAAGTATCCAAAACATCTCTTGGGTAAAAAATTCCTATTTTTAAACACTTCTACCCTCAAGCCATCAGATAAACATCTGTAACAGCAGAAAGTAGGATTATGAAATTTTCCTTAAAAAGCAAACACAGCCTTCTGGGATGACAGCAAACATGAGAAATGTCAGACTAAACATACATTTTTGAGAGAAGATGTAAGCAACTAAACAGGGTGTAGAAGTTCCATCTCATCCTTAAAGAGCATCTGCCCAGTTTTGTTAGGAAAGCCCAAGCTGAACTCTACATCATCAGGATCAGCTCAGCAACTAATTCACCTTCCTTCACAAACACATCAAAGGAGCAGGAGAATAGCTTTGATGTTGACTCTGGATTATCTGCTCCTTCCCTTGAGATAATTTCTATTTGCTTTAGTTTTGTGGCTTTTCGTTTTGTTATTTCTGGTTTGGGAGTTGGGGGTTTTTTTGTGGTATTTTGTTTTTGTTTGTTTGTTTCTAAAATCTGGTTTTCTTCCCTTATTTCTAGCATTTTAAGATACATCATCAACTACATATCTTAATAAATTACACTGTTGAGCACAAGCAGGTGCAGCTCCCTTGTTTTAATTTGTATTCATTTTTATTCTCTCATTATTTTAGAAGTACCTCCTTTTTCATCCCTGCTACAGAAGTCATAACACTAGAGAAGGACCATAGGCACAAAAACAAAGTGTGAGCTACCTGTGTAGACTTTAAAGAGAATTGAGGTGAGGGTTGTATTTCCTACCACTGCTACACATGGTTACTCCAAGTTTTAGCTGAAAGCATGGCTTTCTATATTGGTACAGCAAGGAAGTCTCATTTCTGCTCTGATATGAGGGGATGACCTCTAGAAATGCACCTCCCTTCATCCTTTTTTTTTTTTTTTCTTAATTCAGGAAGCAAACACTTGATTTCTGAAGAGCATATATGCAGCTGCAGAGTTAACAGCTTTCCTGATACAGAACAGTGGAGTGGTGGAGTGGTTCATCAAAATGACATTTTGAGCTCATGCACCAGCAATATGAAGTTTTACACTGGATGCTCATGGCTCCCTCCTCCTCAGAACTGAAGGCTCATCTTAACTTCAAAACTATCACTGCTTAACACAGTAATGAAAAACTACAGGCAATTTCAAAGGCATAAAGCAATCACCTCCCTCCAAAGAAGGAAATTTTACATATAAAGGAACTGGTTTGTGATTGTAGTTCTGTGACCTACCATTTAAACATAACTACTCTGGCCATTCACAATTGAACTTTCAAAAATCATCTGCTACAACAAAACTTTTAGCTGCAGATGGTGCAGTAGGAAGCAAGAGAAGCATGTGAGGAAAAATCACAGAACAAGTCCCTAATTGAGACCAACTCACTGTATTTTTGAGATCAGGAAAATGTAGCTCAGAACTACAACCCAGGTGTGCCATGGTGAGAACATCACAGAATAGGCTCCTAAGGGTCTTCAGGAAGGCAGGTCACCTCCTTGTGTGCAGTTCTCAGAAAAGACAACAGTCCAGCTAGAACACGAGATGCAGCATTTGGCTTCAGAGCTTAGCATTTACTCAATTTCTCTCTTCTCATCACACCAAAACATCACAGCACAGCAGCAGATCTACACCAAGCAGAGGAACCAAAGCCTGTCAAGACTCTTACCTGTCACACTACGTGTCCCTGTCCCCCCATGGGTGTGACTGCCTTGTCACAGAGCATGACAAAGACCTCTGCAAGCCACAAAACAACCTCCACAGACACCAAACTCTGCAAGTGCACAATGCTGAGAGCACATCTATCCAAAGCCAGCTTTGCCAAGGCAGTAGAACACCCAGCAAGGAGGTCCTCAGCAGGTCATGCTGTCTGTGCAACGTGTGCCCTGCACTCCAAACCAACCACAATGTAACAGCAAAGTTTTAAAAAGCCACCACAACACAGAAAGAACCTGAAAAGCAGTACTTTGCAGTGACAGATGGCACATGCCACAGAGCTCCCCAACTGGCTCCATTCATTCCACTGTGCCCCAATCCTGCATCCCCTGCAGCATCCCTTACCTGGAACCAGTGGAGGGATGAGGGGGAAGACAAAGAAAAACTCAGAAACCTGAAGTTTGTTTGGAATTTATTCCCTTGAACATTTCACACAGTTGAACAAAAAACATCTCAATTTCACAGCAACAGGGAAACCACGTGTTACATAATTCAGAGACCACACACCCAAAGCAAAAACAGGTTAAAAACAACTGCATAAATCAAAGTCTTCAAAGGGACTATACAGTGGAGACATGAAGCCTTTCTGAGCACTGAATTGTCTCACTTGAACATTATCTGTCACTGAACTTATTTTATGCTCAACCCCTCCTTTTCTCTGAGGGAAACAATCTCAAAAAATAGTATTACTCAGATTCCACTTTTCAAAAAGCCAGACATTTTAATTCTGCAATTAAAAAAAAATCCAGCTCTTTCACACAAACTTAATACTATTTTTCTAAGACACAAAAACATTCAATGAAGCTCCTAAAGTGCCCAGAAAAATTCATATCACCCTTCAGAATATACACATACAAACAACAAATATTCCAGTGGCACAAGTCTACAGGTCTGAAAGCCAGAGAAAGAGGAGAAGTTGGGAGCCCAGTAACTCCCAAGAAAAAGTGTTCTTAGCAGGATCCAGCCATGAGCACAAACTCAGCACATCCTTCTCAGTCCTCAAAATGTTTTTCAGGATTTTTCAGTGAAACTATATCAGGTCAGTTGCATCTCCTACTCTTAAGAACAAATAACCTTCTGCCATGCCTTTTTCTTTCCAAATTTTCTGGGCTTCAAATTGCTGATCCTTTAGCATTCTCCTTTCCTTTATCCAAATCCTGATAAGAACACTGAAAAAGAACATGATGGACTGGGAACAGTCGAGCACTTATCCTAACAGATTCCTGGCTTGTTGTTGAGGGATGATTCACTGGGCACTGAACCTGGTTCTAATCAGGCAACTCATACACTCTCCTCAATTTCCAAAAATACAGGGCCTGGGTCTTAAGTTTGTATTGTAAATGTTCAGAGAGAAGTCAATCTTCCATCAGATCTCTCTGGAGTTGTATGATGCCCCAAAAAGGGTTCAGTATCATGTGTCATATCCTGCTAAACACACCACCCTCAAACAGAACAGACAATAGTCAAGGCACGCTAGTAGAGGAAATAGCTTTCATCCCAATTTGGTGGTGCATCCTGAAATATGAATGTTTTCCCTTTTCTTCTTTATTTTTGGCAGGGAAAAGAGTGGGGTATATTTGTAAACATTCAGTGGTTTAAAATAAAGGCACATGAAACAGAATGTCACGTCACAGCATTTGTTTGCTGTTATCTTCCATAATTTAATGCTTAAACTGACCAAATTAAAACAAGAACAAAACCCAAAGGTGAATAATGATGAAAAGAAGTGATCAAGTAGAGGATTTCATCATGATGTTTGTTTGCACAGCAAACAGTATTGCTTTGAGCTAAATAATTTTCACAAGTAAGGCATGTTCAATGTATGGAGAATGGTGAAGAGGCAATGCTTCTGAACAACAGAGGCAATGTTTATGAACAAGAAGCTTATTCCTTATTCCAGAAATATATTTGTGTTTTTCAGACACAAAATTGAATTGTGTGCAAATAATATTGGATGCATTTAAAAATAGTTCTTTATACTTGTAGAGATACTTCAGATCCTTTTCCAAATGTGGTTCAGATGATTCACTTTAAAGGACTTTGTTTAGAGGAAACAGCCACTCTTTCCTAGCTCTTCAGGTCAGCAAAATAACTTCCTCATGTATATTGCCTGCTATATACAACAGTACTCTCTTAAGGGTCTACTGTGAAAGGTTTAACTCTGAATATTTCTCCCTGAAAACACTTAAGGCACATCCATAGGAGGATTTCAACTTTCCAAATTGCATACCTGTATCATGTACTTTACATATTTATGTGATATTAAAGCAAAAGTCCTAGTACCTCTCCTTTGTATTGCATTTTTCAGTTTTTCATACTGTGGCTTGTGTTTGATTTCTTCATCTTTCACAGGTCAAGAAACTAAAGCAAAAGATCTCATGACTTGCCTTTTATTGCTGTTCAAGTATCAGTTTCCCTAAGCAGTCTTTCCTTTATGAACTTCCTATTGCTGATAGGGACAGAAATGCATTGTTGTAAAAACATGAGCCTGAAATATGAAATATTTTACAACAAAACATTGCTGACTAACATTACCCCAAGGAGCATATCATAAAGCTGATAGGGGTAAAGACTGTTCCAAGTCCATCTGTCAAGAAAGAGCTGAAAATTCAGAAACATTCTTACAGACCTTTAGAACAAACAGAAGAACAGCATTTGCAATAAAAGCACATCAAAACCATATAAGTACTGTAAATAATATAAAAAAAAATTCCAAGACACAGCAGTTACAGATTATCAAAGGGAGAGACAGTCAAAAAGTAAAAGTTTTTTGTTCTTTTTTTTTTTTCCTTGGCAATAGCAGCATTTTGGCACAAAGGCAGATGCAGAAGATAGAGAAAAACAGGCAGACAAGTACAGAGAAAGTTACAGAATCTACGACAAGCATGCCACAGTTCAGCAGGACCAGAAGCACAGGAAGAGCTGCCCCCAACTTCCCTTTCCCAGACAGAATGGCAGCCACTGCTCAAAAGCTTGTTGCCACTTCCCACACTGAAGGGTTCCAGAAGCCAGCTGGCCACAACCTCCCCTGTGAGCACCAGGGCAGAAGCCACGTGGGCTCTCTGCAAACCCCTCACAAAAAGGGTGATTCCAGCTGAGCAAAGCTCAACTTGCTGATCAGACTGTGCCCTGACAGACAGAACTCACTGAATGCCAGCCAGGACTGTGCCACCCAGGCAGAGACTGACACCTTTAGCAAAGTTAATCTGTGACAAACAGGTTAGTGACACACAACAAAGGGCTTGCTGTGACCAATCTCACCTCATCTGACTAAACCTGCTGAAGGCTATTTGGTGGTTGGATATATTTTAAGCATTAAAAAAGGCTATAAAAGGTTTGGTGGTGTAGCAAAGGGGGCAGTGAATGTAGAAAGAAAACCCATGCAATTTACATCCATTAGGAACTTCATGACAACTACTAAAAAGTCATGAGTCACCATAAAGCTCCCTGAAACGAGCACTTTTGGTAACTCAGGGCTGAATTTAACTCTCAGGTATAAAATTTTTAAATGGCTGCCTTTTTATATATTCCACAAGGGATCTTACTGTTGTACACCTTCCCTTTGCCTTCTAAACAATCCTTACATCTCCACCAAATATCAAACCTGAGCATGTCACACACTTTTCTGCTTTTACTTAATCCTTTTAGAGGCAACACTCTACACCAAGACCTACCTCACTACTGAGGATTAGCTCAGATCTCAGGGCCTGAAATTGCTATTGCCAAATTCCATTTGGTGGTCTTGTCTTAAAGGAAGTAAAACACTTTCAGATGTATGACCTGTACCAGGTAAGTGATCAGATGGATGAAGTGGAGGCTTGGAAACAGAGCTCTGCCTCCATCTTAGGATTTTGCTCAAGGTGTTTAGTCTACAGTGAAAGCTTGCAAGAAAGTATATATACAAATAATTTAAATTCAGGATTTACACTGAGATTAAATCTTACAGACTCCTTTTGATTATTCAGGAATAACATCCTGCTCTTGCATTGTACAGGTAAGCTTGGTAGTTCAAAAAGGTTTGTTTTTTCAAACCATAAATAACTGTAAAACTCATCACAGGTTTCCTGATCTAGCTACCCAGCAAGAACAGGAGCTAAAGGTAGGTACCTACAGGACATGGCTGTTACTCTAACAGAGAACTGACCTGCCTTTAATGCCACTGTGGCTTGTTTTTAAAGCACATTCCATTTAGCTTCCTCCTGCTTCTTAACCATTGCTTAGTCAGTAGTGCCAAGATTTACTTAAGTCATACTGCACAAAGAAAATGAAACTCAGCCATTAATGGTATCTCTTTAGCACAACAGAGGCACTGCTCACCTCTTCTGCCACTGAATGTACTTCTGCCATGCACACACAATGCGCCACAACACCCTGCCTGAAAGGTGACCCAGCCAAGCTGAGCATGTCCTAATGCTCTGGGCACTGCAAGGGGCAAAACTTCAAAAGCATCAGAAGCTCTAATCATTATGCTACAGTTACACACTGCCTTAAAAAATCAGAAAGCAAACAGAAGGAGCCCTAGATTTTATGTTTTGCCATTAGACAAAAGGTTTCTGTTCCATCCTACTCCTCTGGAAGTACTACAGTGCTGCTGCAGGATTGTGCCACCACTACAGAAGGAGACATCTGATTTATAGCTGATTTTTATCTCATTTATAGAAGTTTATCACAAACTATGCCCTGTTGTTTGCTCTACTTAGTGATCGCTCAGGCGCTACTTGCTTTGTACAAACAAATAAATTTTATTTGTCAGAAGGACTAAATCAAAGGAGATTTTCTGTGATAAACTAATTAACAAATGTAATTAAAATCTCCTCCTTCCAATTCTCATCACCTACAGCTTCACTCCACAAAACAGCTTATGCTCACACCAGTTGCCCTGTGTATCAGTAAATATTTTTTCTGTTCCTCTTTAAGAATATGCTCCAAGCTACAAAAAAATGAAGTTTTTTTTTTCACCTTCAGAGAAAGCGGTTTTAAACCTATCCACTTATGCAAAAAAGCTGTAGTTCATTCATCTGTCCATAGCATTTTGCAAGTAACACTCTTCCCTACCCTCTTCTCACTTTAGTCATATGGAAATTGCACATACACAAAGGAAGAAATCTTGAAAGTAACTACACTGCAAGAATCAACACACTAAGAATAAATTTCTGTCAGATGGTATTCAGTTACAATCTTAGAAACACTTGTATAACAATATGAAGTCAAAGAACACCATGATTTTTATCTGCTCCTGTGTTGTTAAGGTCTTCTCAACTGGCACTATAAAAACATTCTTTTCTCAAAGTACTCCTCTAAGTATGTTCCCTTTCTAAAAGCAGCTGATTTAGCTTATTCACAGTCTTCTGGAACAAGTACTAGAAATTAATATTTCTTCCTCTTTCTGAAATCACAAAATGAGCACTTGGGGGCCGGGCAAACGAGCATTTGTAGCACAGACACTTCTCTTGTGTTAGAAGGAATTAGAATTTCAAGTTAAAGGGGAAAACTCCATCACAGTAAGACACAGGCATTCACCACCCCATTTCCAAAGCCACGGCCAGGAGCAGCACAGATGCTGGCAGAGGGAAGAGCACCATGACCTGCCAGCACTATGAAATTCAAGGGGTTTAAGGAATCCAATCCCATTAGCTGTCAGACACCCAGAATTCCAAAGGAGACATAATCCAAAGATAATGGGATCTTTCCCATTCAAGTACCAGATTAATAAAGAGAAGCTTGGGAGAACGAGAAACCACACCCAGAACTCAGGAAAACACAGAAATCCAGTTTGTGAGCTATTCCAGTGCTTCAGAAAAACTTTTAATTTCACTGACATTGAGCTGCATACATTACAGGGCTCTTTATGTGGGCTGACTCAGAGGAGACCCTCAACTGAGCATCTGTGTTTTCCTGGAATGAGTTCAAATAATGTCCTTGAAAGAACTGAGAACATCTAGGCCCCAAAGCCACAGTGCAAAATAATATATTGAGATTTCCACGAAACACACACGAAATTCACATGGCACCGCAAAAATCAAACGAGTTACACAGCTCCAAGTCGGGTCACACGGGTTCTTACTGGTCAGCAGGCTGCCCACAGAATTCCCCTAGGATCTGCCCGAGAACTTCTGACTGGACATAGAGAAAGGGAACCCCAAATGCCAGCAGCTGACACATGAAAAAGGAGTCCAGAGGGTTCTGGGCTAGGTGGTGCCCAATGGAGGAGACTGTGCTGTGCAGGCGCTGGCTCACCACCCCAACTCTGCCCACGAGGCCGAGCGAGTACTGCACCACCCTGCTAAGGAAGGAAGCGGAGCTACCTGGGGCCCTCTCTGCTGAGGCGGGGATGCTGCTGGCCCTGCCGCTCCCATCGCTGGCCATGGCGTCCTGCAGAGCTCCTTTGGTGTCCTGGAAGAACGTGGGGCAAGTTAAATCCATGTCACAATGGAAATTGCTGTGCGTGCTGAACGTGCCGGGGGAGGAATTGAGATACCCCGTAAGCATCACATGAGGCAAGGTCTGACAAACAAGCATGCTCTTTCTCAATTTAAAGCTTTATTAGAGCTCTGAAAATAGCCAAGAAAGTCAAAGCACTAAGATCCCTGAAGTCTGCTCCTCTGGGAAATAAAATAGGTACCATTTTTAATCTTTATTTTTGGCAGGAAGTATGGCATGCATTGGGATGGATCTGTTATCCTTCCAAAAAGGAGTACAGCTTCAGCTTGTACTAATAAAACCTGAGAATCAGGCAGGAGGGCAGGCACCACTGCTAGCACAAAGGAAAGTATAATTTAAGGGAAAAGGGCAATTTTCAGCATGCAAGTTTAACAGAGCTTAGGAAACCATCACACAGTTTGCTCAGTGTATGCGAAAATACTGAAAAGGGGCTTGAGGAGAAAAATTAGGTGCCTTGGATTATAGTAACAAAAGCTGAGGGACTTTTCTGTATTACACAGTGTCTCCTCATCCTATATTTACAAGCACAAATACTTCTACTGTGATAGTACAGGAAAGGGGATAGTCTGTCTTTCCTGCAGGTTCCTGTTAAAACACAGCAGACCTTCAGAAATGAAGGCATGTGATCTTCATAGCTTATGAAAGTGGGGTAGAATTTTATGTTTCAAAAGAAATGCAAATAATTTATTTCATCTTAAGTAAAACCATGGAGAAATAAAGCAAAACCAGAACTGGTAACATTATCCATTTAGTTTCAGCACAGACTGAGAAAGTATTTCAGCTGACAAGAAAAACAATCAAAATTCTGTTTTGAACAGGACAGCATATCATTTTATAATAAGTACCATGAAAAGGAACTGCTTTTAAATAAGATTTAGTTGAACTGCAAGCTTTCATGATAGATAAAGCAACTAAATGCACTCTGAATTTTTCTGCTTTCTGAAAAACCCTGAACCATCACACATACTTTCTCAATGTTAAGAACTAAAATCTATTAACATAGCATGTTAGATGAAAATGATGAGTTACCTTTCCTGACAGAGGACCCACTGCTGGCCTCTTCCTCTGAGCATAACCAGAGACTCGGTAACAGTAGTGAGGTTTACAGTAGAATTTACCTGCAGATAAAACACAAATGGTCAGCAACAGCAACACAGGAATTCAGCACAATATAAACGTCCATCTCATTGCAACTTTTTTTCTGATGCCATTTCTGTTGCTCTCTCTCTCTCATTTCTTCACTACATGCAGAGGCAAACACTGGCTGAAGTTTTAGTTCCAGCCCTGTTCTCTCCCCCTGTAACTAGCCTCCTTTCCATTGGGTGCCTGACAGCCATTTAGTTTAAAATCCTATCAAACACCAAAGCAAAGCTGTGAGGCTTGTGTGGTATCACATGCTAACAATGCAGCAGTGTGTGAGGAACAAAGACATCATCACATGAAAAGCTGGCAGAAGCACTTTTGGAAAAAGCAAGAATGAATACAACCAGCAGAGGAAAGTGGGAGAGGACAGTGCTAACTCCCAAAGAACCATCTCTCAAAATGCACAGTGGCTACTTGTAGAAAGGACAATGATTCATTTTCACAAATAAGACTTTTTGTGATCCTGCTGGTTTTACTGACACCCCAGAAGTCTAGAGAGGTTTTTCACTGGTATCTGAGCACTGTCAGCAAGACAAAGCAGCATTAGCAATATCATCATGCAAATACTACTGGTACTAATAAAAGCAGCAAACTGATGCCTCATAATTATCTCCACAGTACCTCTGTCAGTGTATCCTGCTTGGCATATGCAGCCCATAGCCCCCTCCACTGCTATCCCATTCCTAGAGCTTTGCCAGTGCATTCCAACACATATTCTGACCTCTGCCTCTTCCTCTAGTTTCTCTCTGCTGATATTTGCAAAATGCTTCATGATGGAAAATGTGACAAATACCTTTCTAGAAATCTTTACTTCAATAAGTATTAATATTTACTCTTGCCAAAATCTGCTTTTCGAGATTGTCTGAAATGAGCAACAACTGAAAAACTCTTACATAAAAACTGTCAGACTTTGAAGCCCAAAACCAGACACTGACTGCAGAAGGCTGCAGAATGCTTGTCAGCCCAAACAGCTAGATGAACAGTAACAATGTGTTGTATAGCTTTGGTTTTTTTCCTCTCAAAGAAAACAGAATGAAATAACAAGCTACATTTTCACAACAATTACATTCGATAGGATATCACAGATTTCTGTTTAGCCACATCTACTTCATATCCACAAACAACTGTTAGGCATGTAATATTTCAGAGTGAATGCTATAAGCCTGCTGAAACTCCAGGCTTTGTGTTTGCTTCACTGAGCACTATTTGGCCATAACTGCACACCCAAGCAAGCTTGCAGAGGAAATCACTAAAAATCTGGTGGAAAAAACTGGTTTAGCCCATACAGCTGACAGGAGCTCAGTCTGCTACTGCTTAACAGACAGTCAGATACTCAGTTACTTGTGAGTGCTCAAAATAAAAGCACTGCTCAAAAAGTGCTTTTTCCCAACTTTGACTTCTGACAAAGATGTGACTTTTATATGTTGACTTCAAAATTACAACTGGCCCCTTTAAACTTGCATGCCAAGTCTGCTGGACTTCCAGACAAGCAATAAAGGGCTTTCTATTCCTTACTGGGAGTCTGGTTTGATGACTCTAACTTTCCTCAACTCTTCACAACCCAGCAAGTCCATTACTTAAAGTCATTACATAATGCATTATAAATACACTATTTTAGTTCTTTTTGCCCCTTAAATCAGATGGTGTTTCCACAGCCATTTTTCTACCCAGTGTAAACGAAAAGATTCTTCTTAGTTACACAGAGTGGATACCCATCAATTTCAAACTGCAGTAGAGTATCTTGGAGTGCCATCCTGTGACATCAATTTAAAATTTTTATTTCATTTTTGCCTCAATCAGTGGGGAAAACTACTAGTACTAACAACTTTTTCCTGCTATTTTGTTTTCTACATCATCATGTCCAAAATAGAATCCTTTGCACCTTACTTGTCACTACTTTTACACCATTTTGCACTTATTTTCCTACTGAGACTGGACTAAAGATAGGCAGCTGTGTAAGAAAATACCTGCTAATGTGAATCAACATTTACACAAAATACTTTCTCATACATTTTCTTCAGATGTGACTTTTGTCCATCACTGCTCAAAGATTGTATCACATAGCTACCCTTACAAGAAGAACACTTTTCACAAGTGATGGATGACCTTAAGTTATTGCTTTCAATATGCACATGTTGTTGATAAACTGAGTCTCACCTGCTGCCGTATTGTCTGGATTCTCAAACTTGTAACGTGTATTTCAAGCTTCCCTTAATTCTTAACATGCTAGATTTTGCTAATTGAGGCATCAGCAAGTTCTGTAATCATATTTTTTCTCCTTAGTCTATCAGATACAGAAAATGAGTCATTATTGAATCTTCAGTAACTACTGCAGCAACACTTCAATACTGACTTACCTCTACTCAACTTTGATGTTCCATCTTTTCTATATAAACAGAACTTAGCTTATAATGACCTATTATCACAGGCCCTGATTATGAAGTCCTTGTTTTAGTTTTATCTAAAATAAACAGACAGAGCTGGACAGTTGTGGTATCTTCAAGCTGACTGCATTTCTCTCCAACTTTTAAGTGGTATTAAACACTCAGGAGTTTTATTTAAATACTGTCAAATGAGGAGAGCAAAAGGTCTAGCCCTCAAACTCAGTCTGTTAAGCTTTTTAAAGCCTCCAGTTATTATCTGTTTCCCTGCATCCCAGCAGCTGTTATGCTGTTGTATTAATTCCTACAAGTTTGGCTGCTCTGCTGCTGCCATGACCTGGTCATAGGAAATCCATGAAGCTCCAACAGCTTGGGAGATGGTGTCTAGGGAATGGATGTTACTCTTTGTAAATGGGTTAACTGCACATCTACTTAGTCTTCACTCAGAGTCAGGATTAAAAACAGGAAGGAGACGAATTTCTTGTGTTCAGGCTTGGTTGTTTACTAAACCTTATGGAAAGTACAGAGTTCTGCAACACTTCCAGCTACCAGCTAAAAATGAGGAAAATGGAGTTGAATTTAGCTAGTTACAAGGTCTCTTAAAGCTAAACAGTCCAAAAAAGTATTAACACCTATATTATTTACCCTTTTGACCCCATAACCAAACTCCTGTGACCTGCAGTGCCATAGCAGCTGTGACTGGCTATCCAACCAAAAACTACTACCTTAAAGATGAAGAAGGAAGAAGACAAAAGGAGACAACACCCAAAAACCTCCTTCTTGTCCCATACCTATTGCTATATTCTAAAAACCTCAAATTCAAATCCTTCACCAAGTGATATTACACACTTTTATTCTACCTACACACCTGTGACTCTTAACTTCATTACCCAAATCTGGAAGCCTTCTCCAAGACCTCAAGTCGAACGCAGCGTTCTTTTGGGGGTCAGTGCCAGAAAGCACAGAAAGCTCCGAACTCCCAGGTTTCTGGGAGTTCCAACAAGTAATTCTTGAGCGAGAGCAGAGCTCCCAGGCCAGGCCTGCCCACGTCCCTTACCGTCCTCGATGTCGTAGGCGTAGGAGGACAGGCGCAGCGTGGTGCCGCAGTACTCGCACTTGAAGCAGCTGCGGTGGAAGAACTTGCCCTCGGCGCTGAGCCGCTCCATCACGTAGACCCGCTTGCGGCAGAAGTAACACACGTCGCTGCCTCCCAGGTTCTGGGGGAACTCCTTCTTCAGAGAGCCCTGGACACAAACAAGGATGGCTCAGTTTGGTCACGCACCAAGGTCTTGTTTTCTCCTTTGTGTGGATACGGGAGCGCCTGGATGCTGCTGCAGCTCTCGGACACGACTCGCGGTTTTAACCAGGACACCAAAAACTGACCTTGTTGTCCAGGAAAAAAGGCCCTAGGATGCCATGCCTACATGTACCAGGAGTAAAACAAGTTCTGGGTAGATGAGGGGACACCAGCACTGTTAATGATGATCCTGAAATTAGTGGTTTCAGTAAGGAGGCATATGAAGCAAGGCAAAACCATTAGAACACCTTCAAACAGCAATTCTTAGACCTACATTACCAAAACCAGTGTCTCCTCCAGAAAGTAGTGCAGAACAGTTTTCTCAATTCATTATGCACAATCTTTGGATGCTGGCATTAGATTAAAAATATTTGGCAAAGAAAATGAGGACAAGAGTGAGGGTGGATGGAGAAAGGGAAACAAAAAATCACTCACAAAGCTACGACAGATTCCATCAGTGGTGTAACAACTGGACATTCACAAAACTTGAAATCTACACAACATCTAATCACAAACACACCATCATCTCCAGCACATCATCTTACCAGTTCCTTCTTGTCTAGAAGGGTTTTGGGTTGCTCTTTCCTTTGAAGCTGATTGGCTATCTGCTCAGCCAATGAGCTCACTCCGCCTGTGTACATCTTTATGTACTTCTATCAGATGGGTTGAATTAAACAAGAGTGATGTGAGAAAAGAAAAAAAAGAATCAAATTAAAAAAAAATAACTAGAATGATGAGAGATTACGTGGTGAAAAGGTGCAGAGAGGTCAAATCATGCCAAGACAGTGGACACTATAAAGTGACAAGCAGTAATAGCAAAGCTAGTGTCATCAGAAATCACCAGTACAGTCCAGGATCACCTGTAGGAACAGACAGGAAGGCTTGCATTTGCATTTTTTAAGTGTTCCAGAAATACTGTGATGATGAAGATAGCAGATCTTGTTTTCACCTGCGGGGTATTTTATCCCTAGAAACTTGAGTTTAGACACTTCTAAAAGATGAGGCTAAATACAGGTTAAGATCTTAGGCTGCAGGTAAAATAGACATCAGAGAGATCTTTGAGAAGGTATGTTACCAAGTCTAATGCAACAATGCTGATTTACAACAGTACATTGGTATGCTTTGCACCTGGAAAGAATTGATTTACAGAACATTCACAGAGCAGGGAGAAGTCCTTAACTAAAGAACTCACAGTGATTCAAAAATATTAATTCTTTCAGTGCTAAAAATATGCAGAGGCTTATATGGAAAAAGATGGAAGAGCCTCATCCAATGCATTAAAGCCATACCTGCATACATCTGGAACATGTATTTGCTCAACCCTGAACACGGCTTTATGACTTGGCTTTTCTCCATCACAGGCACAGACTGACTCCGTAACTCTGGATATCTAAAAACCCTCCAGTGTTTTCAGCAGTCTAGGCAAGTTGGCTGTTACCTTAGATGGTACCAAATGAGTGTTTGCAAGCCAAGTTCAGTCACTGCAGGAGCGGAGGAAGTGTTTTTCACAGGAAACACAACCGTTGGCAATAATTACATGGTTAAGAAAATGAGGTGGTTACATCCATGTTAGCTCCATCTCACTGCAAACGCCACGGATTTGACTCAGAGCAGCAAAGAGCAGGCCAAGCAACTTCCCTTCTCCTGACTAAGCAGCATTATGAATGTTTCTAGCTGGATTCTTAGCTAAGATCAGAGAGCCACTCAGCCTCTAGCACGTGTGAAACACCAAGGATAACAAAAAGAAAGCTGTATCTTAAAACCCCCTTTACCTGTTTAGCAGAACTTGCTTGAAGCATAATAGTTATTTCCCACAACTAATAACTAATTTAATATGTGTGGTTATTAGCCTCTAAGAAATGTTTAAAACCTTCACAAGTTCAGACATGAGAACAGCAGGAAGCATCACAAAAACTGAAATTCACCACAGAATGGGTACTTCCTCAGGGAAAAAGATTATGGAGTGAAAATGGAGTGCTCAGCCAGAGATTACTGCTGCTGTCACTACAGTCCTAATTCTTTAAGCTCTTTGTCACCGCAGTAATGAGGGTTTATTTCTACCCAGAAAGAATTTACACCTGTCTACTGATTCCATTCCAAGAGGCAGAGCACTTGTAGTATTTCTACATGCAAGAAATAACAAATTATTTGTCTTTCAGAGTTTTCCGGGTTCCACATATATATATGTGCAGAGTTGCTTTTCAATGACACATATCTTGGCAAACATTACATTTAAAATGGTGCTCACTTCTAAAATTTTCTTCAGCATTGATTTTTAACCAGCAATCATAATAATCTGGCCAAGAGCTTTCCATCTCCTCTGAACGATTAGATTGATGATTTTAAGTTTTTTTAAAAGAGCTATCAAGCATTTCCAGGGGAAAAACTTAATTTTAGCTGGACTAGGTTTCTCCTGATCAAGTTTTGATTTGAAACCTCCAACTGCAGATCCTTCAGGATCTTTAAATTTCTACCAGTACATAAGAAGTTCAAAAAATGAATATGCTAACTCACAGTACCTTGGACTGTTTGGTGTGAGAAATTTACTTGCTGAATTTTTCATTTGTGTTTGTGTGTTTCTGATTTGTATTGCTTTTAGCCTTCATATCACATGATATAATAATTATGAGCATTAAGTGAAGCATTTTATCTTTCTTCCTATGGTCTTCAAGACATACAATGTTCTGCAACATTTTCAAAAGGAGGCAAAGAACTTGATCCAGCTAAGGTCAAACATTGTTCCTGCTGTTTATGTAGGACAACTGTAATTAGTTAAAATTCTCAGTGATTTTTCAAAAAGTCAAAGCACTTTTTATTTCACGCTATGCATTAACCACATATGCACAAACACATTCTGTTGTTTAGCCCAAAACTTCAACAAAAGCAGCAAGCAAAACCAGAAAGCTTCACTGCAAAGCCAGAAGGACTATCAGTGCTGAAAAACCCTGGCTGGAGTGTGAGATGCACCACAAACCTCTCACGGACACGGAATGTTAAACATATTTAGTTCCAAACCGCTTTAGGGCTGGCGACACCCGAGCTGTGCCGGGCACAGGCTGCCTCTGGCCTCTCCTTTGTGCATGAGTAAGCACAGAGGTTCTGCAGGTGAAGCAGTGCAGCCTGGCTGTGCCCCCTGGGTGTCCTTGGCAAGCAAAGGCAGCTGAGTGCAGCTCAGGTGAGGGCTACCTGTCGGAGGGAGTCGGATGAGGGTGAGGAAGGGCGGTTGGAGGAGCGGAGGCTCAGGGAGAGCTCCCACTGGTCAACAAAGAATCGGCGAGACGGCTCGGTCTCAGGCTAAAACATAAAATAAACAGCAACACAATCATACATGTTCTCTTCTAAGAGAGAAGAGAAAATTAAAAAAAAAAAAACCAAACAACCAACCCAGGCCCTTCTGGCCACCATCAAGAACAATTTTTTAAAGACTCTTACAGGAAAACTTAGAGGAAAATATCCAGCGTATCTTGACTTTCTCCCTAGAGAGGCAGATCTTTATTAGGTTTTACATTATTTAGGACCATTTGGAAGCAGTTACCTTCTCCCACAGATGTCCAACCTCCAGTAACCCAACCACCTAAGCCACTGGCAAAGACCCCAAATCAATTTCCTCTGCTCTTTCTGCATCTCCCAAGGTTCCCCATTACTGGCCCAAAGCACTAAGATCATCTTTCAAGCCATGTGAGGCCTCTTCTACATCTTAACTATATAAACCAAAAGTCTGCTCTCCTGGGGGACAGAAGAGAAAAAAGTTAGCCTGTATGTATTTTCAGTAATTAACAGCAAATTTCCAACCTAAAAAGAATGAATCAATATGAAATAATCTGCTGATCTTGATTATCAAATGGCAAAGAATAAATCACAGACTGAGCACCTGCATCCTTCTGAAACTGGTTCCCCACAAGAGAACCCAAAAATTGGTCTTCTCATATACCCTTGTCATTATCTTTATGGATGATTATGCCCATCTCCCAAGAGATACTTCAAATAAATAGGAAAAAAAAATTGAAGTTGAAAGTATCAGACAAACAGCACTGGAAGAAACTGTGCATTCCTAAAAATTATAGTCTGGAAAAAAAATAAAATGTGCATTACAAATAACTGGTTTTCTCTGAAAAATAAATTATGGTTTTAGTTATAAAAAGGCAAACTAAATGTCATGTAACTACATGACCCATGAAAATAGCTACTTCTAGCCACTTGGAACAGGCTCACCTCAATATTAAATTTACTGATCAAAATGCAAAAGAGCTTGGCTTTTACAATTTCCCCAATTTATGGAAATTTAATTGTTCATAATAAATTTTTTGTACACCAACATTTAATCAAGTTTCTTCTCTGAAAATGTCTTACTTTGCTAAGCCTTCTCTCCCTTAGTATTTTTCTTGTTTTCTTCCTTTAAATCCCACATCATAATCCATCATTGCTTGCAGTGTTCCAACATCTGTTTCCTTTTTCCTCTCTGCCCTACCCACTTTATGCTTTCCTCTACTTTGTGCTCTCAGTCTCTCCTCCTTTTCAATTCTGCACAATACAGAAATTTGCCAATTTCAAAAATAATTTCTGTCTTTGCATAGCAATGCTGTAATCCTTTACAGCCTCAGAAGGAGCTTAAAATATGCCAGAGAGCACTACAAAAGGTAGGAGCAAAGTATTTTGGTCTAGATCTTAATTTCTGTATCATCATTTTAATTGAATAACAAAATGCATGTGAGCATTGTGGACCTTGCTTGAGATACTAAGTCATGGCACCCATTAACAAAGAGGTGCCACTAGGTTTAAAATAATCTTTTTATTTAGGCCTTCATAGCTTGTCCCCATAATTTCTAATCTAGCCAAAGGCTTGCTGTTCCTTCTTGGAGAAGAGCTTCTGTGATTTTAACTATCAGAAAAAGATGGCATCCCAAAAAACCCCAGCAATGGCAAGTCATCTAGATGTCACAAATTTCTATTCAGTAGGGCTTGCAAAAGTTATGCCCACCAGCAAAATTCTGGGACTGTTTATGCTCCAGCTCAAGAAGACAGTTTTGATTTGGGATGGTTAACTCAAAACAGTAAGTTAATAAAAAAAACCAAACTTCTCTTCTGTAGATGGTGCTTTCCAAAAAAGCACTCTGCAGTTTGCCAAGCACTATTGAAGATAACTGGAAACAGAGAGCAACCAAAGAAACCACAGTTCAACCTGGCATGCTCCCATAGCCCAAAGACAACAGACTGGAGGGAAAATCAAGCACAAAACCAAAACAAAACAAAAGTGTACACTGGAGTCAAAGACAATCTGCACAAACTGCCAGCTCTACCATTGGAAACAACTGCACAGGAAGAATGGACACAAGAGGAGTACTACAGAGCCAGGAATTAAGCTTGGAAAATGTGAATGTTCTTGTTTCCAGAAGCAAGCAAAAATCTCTGAGTGGCTGACTGCTAAATGACCACTGTGAGATGACTTGATCCAGAGTCCAGCTGGTTTTCAGCATTTACTCTGAAGCTCAGAGGCTGCTTTTTACTTCATTGTTTATATTTTGTTTTGAGGAACAGAAAGGGTAACTCACCAAACAAGGAGATATCTAGGAAATGGCAAGTTGAATACAACATTACACAAAATAGTCTTGAACAGTTGTTTTAACCAAGCGACTGCAGAGCAGTGTTCATCATATTCTGGTGACTTTTCCCCTCTCTCTGACCCAAGATTTCACCTGTACCAAGAATCCCACACTGCTACAGGACAGCAGACAGGCAGGGCTGTAGTCACCTGATGCCTCAGTGCACGTCTGGACTCCAGGAGGGCAGCCAGCTGACATGCCCTTTGCTCAACATTCATGGGCACTTGGTCATGAGAAAACAAACGAGATCTCTGCGAGACGGGGAAGGAGGCAGGAATGAACAAACCAGCACACAAAGGAAGAGACACCAAAATGCCAGCCAAAAGGTATGACATTCACATGCACAACAGGAACAAAAGCTCTCATGTGGAAACTGGGGTTTCTTTTCCCCCAATATCTATTTTTCTAATGAAGTGCTACATTTTGACCCTAAGGGGCAAGAAAAACCAATTGAATTAATTGTTATTCACAACTCCTTCTAGGACTGCTGCAGCCAAAATCAAACAAGCACACAGCCTCTCCCTCTGGCATTACCATCAAAAATAAATTTAAAATATGGCTTTATCACACAAAAAGAGCCTTATTTGTCAGTTTATTTCCCCACAGTTCTCCATTCTCAAGGATCTCCTTTAAATATTTCAACCTGTACTTCTTTGTTTCTTAGATTTTGTGTACAGAAACACATTTTAGGGTAATGCTCTTCAATGCTCATAAAGAATTAATTAATTTCTTAAAGATGGTGTAAAGTAAATACTCTACATGCCAATGAGAGCATGTTTAATGAGCCTACGTAAATAAAACAAAGAACAGCAAAATCAAACACTCACAGAAGCTGCCAGTTTTACTTATGCAACTTCACTGTCCTACTTGTTCTTATTGCACTAGCATGTCAATACACCCCAGGTACAATATCTGACACCTCTGCTATTCCGGTCTCTCATATCAATGTTCCTAAAGTGTTGTGTGGTGCACTTGGTGACATGAAAAAAGACCTGGCAGGTGGCCTGCTATATAAGGCAGGACTATCACTGCAGTATCACACAGTATCACTGCAGTTTGTAGAGTACAAAAGTAAATGGACCAGGAACTACAAACATGTGCATCAAGAAATCTGAGGCTTGATCTGTCAAGAATGCCAGGGTGCTGCTCTGTATTACTAATTGTCCTCCAGTGCAGAAAAAAAACTGGGTTCACACCCAGTTTACAAGAAACACTTGGCCCATTCAGATGCATTAAATAATACTCTCTACTTTCAAGCTGCTTTCCATTCCACCTACTCCTTCCTACTAGATCATTTTCACTAAAACTGGGGCCTATTATAAAGCTGTGGGCTTCTGTGTCATTGCAGACACGCGTATTCATTTTCTACTGCCTGTCAGAAAACATTCAGCCCACAAGAGGCTTTTGTTAGAACACATTCTGGAAGTTGCAACAGTTTTATTGCTGGCTCTCATTTATGACTTAATTCATTCAAAGCCTGTACTGGAATGTCAATTAATTTGTCAATATGAATTCAAATCAACCGGTCCTTTTGAGTGGCTATCTCTTCTTTTCCCATGCCTCTGTATAATACTGAGCCATTCAGACAGACTGTTGAATATTTCATTGTTAAGAAGGCTTCAAAGTCTCTATACTAAATAATGTCTCATCATTTTTCCTTTTACTTTGGCCTGTAGGAGGGAAGATGGAATGCCAGTTGTTTAACCATCCAGAAAGCAAGCGGTGAACACAATGCAACCATGTTCGCATGAATTAGTACAAAACATAACTCTTCTTGTTCTGCTGCAGCCACAACATACTTCACTAAAGAGGTGGAAGAGAAAAAGAAGAATGAGAAGAGCTCAAGTGCTCGTCCTAGGGCAAAATAAAAGCAAACTATAGCAAACTGTTGATGAAGGCTTGCTGTGCATTTATGTGGGTATCACACAGGAAGGATCACTCCTGACACTCTCAGCAGTTCCAGCGTGTTAAGAGCAGCATTAGGATAAGTGTGCTTCACCACCCCCTGTATTTGACCTCTGTATGGCACACATCCACCACAGCTTTGTGTCATCAGCACCCATGCCATGTGTTCATGCTCATTACCCTTTCCTGTCTGAGACTCTGCTCCCCGCGATAGCCGGAACCAGGTTCCCTGAATCTCTGCAGGCAACAAACGATGAGCTTAAAAACAATCACAGACCAGCTTCCTAATCAGAACACACTTTATCTGATTTTTCTTATGATGCAGGCAAAAAAGAAGCCATAACAAGAGCAGAAGTTTATTAAGAATATTCTAAACCTGGCAATAGAAAGTTGGATCCTGTAGGGAGTTTTATTAACAAGTATATATTCATATTAGGTCAATAAACAACAAGAGAGTACCACAATATAAACTAATTAGTGCAATAAAGATGGTAAGACACTCAGTGTAACTGTGATGTTAGTTCAGAGGAAGGAAATGGAAAGTTTAAAAGAAGTAGCAGAATAAAAGCAGAAAAGTAGAATAAAAGGTTTTAAAAAAAGACACCAGCATAATAAGGACACAGATCCATCTGACTATCTATGAGGCCTGGGCCAAGACAATTTCAGGGGAAAAAAAATCATTCCTAAGGAAAAAGAATGTCTCCAAAAGCAGATTACACAACTGAGTCTAACATCAGTTCTGGAGCACAGAAGGTAAAAATTACTGAATTAAAAGGACTTTGATAGATCACAATGTAGAAAATGGTCAAAATACACTTGGCAGTAGCTGGCTTTCATGACTGAACTAGACAACCAAAAAGACAGGACAAACAGACACTTGGAGAAAGGAAAATATGAAGTTACCAGATCCTTAGTGAGTGAAAACAAATTTCTCTACATGGAAAATGAATCCCACACTATAGATTAGAAAGCGAAATTCAGCATTTAACTGTCATAGTTTCTCTATCTGTAAGATTGAGGAAAACCTTTGTTCTTTCATAAAATGTATCCAACAAAATTTTCAAAGGATTTTGACACAAGGAAAGCAGCTAGCTATCACATCATCTGATAACATTACACTGCAGTTTAAATGCAGATTTTCTAGTGAAAAGGGCTTTCCTCACCCATTCTACCTAGATGTCCTCTCCTGTGTACTTCTTGAAAAGTCTGCTGTTTGCAGTGTGGCAGAAAACCAACCCCCTTTCTTGTTAGGGCAGTTTCAAATGGGATCAGTAGGCAGAGCTGATCTATCTTGCAGATGCAGACACCACAGAGGCAGCAAAGAATGTGTGTCCTGGATGCTGACAATAATCAGACCAGATAAATTGCAACGTGTAATTAAAATTCGAGAAATCACAGCAATAAGGTAAGTCAAACTTTCTGCCAAAGAATAAAACTTGTCTATTCTGCTAAAAGGTAATGCTCCTTTACAGCTTATAGGCACACAAGAGCTCAGCAAAGAAACATACTGCTCCTCTGGGGAAATTAATTTGTACAACCCCTATGTGACTGACAGCTCTAAGGAAATACAAGTGACTTTTTAGGACCTCTAGTTCAAGATTAATCAAGAAATGGATTTGAAAGCAGGGAAATGAAATAAATAATTCTAAAGGACACAACTCAAAGCAGCACAATGACAAGAAAGACAGAAATATTAGAAGGATTTGGGGTAATATTTAACTGGGACAACAAATACACGAGCACAAACATATGGATGCACATTTATACAGTGTGCTCAGAACAGCTCTCAGTGCTCCAGGTTCCAAGCCAGACTGAGACAAGGGCCTGGTGTGGGAGAAACAGAAGGACCACAGTGCACATGTGCAGGCCACTACAACACTCAAAAACCACTTCAGATAAGCAATCCTAAAAAAGTTACATGGATTCAAGGGCAGATTTTCAGTAATTTAAGGGAGAGTGGAGATGGAACAAAGTTTAATTTTCTTTCCCTGCATTACTCCAGACATTTAATTTCCACTTTGCTGCATCTCAAAACTGAGTAAGGCTACTGTAATAAAAAATACTCCTACAGCAAAATCTCAGAGTCTCCAGTGGAGACTCTTCATGCTTCCAGTGAACAAATGCTGCCCTATCTTCCTAACCTAAGAGGTTGAAAAACCCCTATGAACACCTGAAAGAAAGAAAACTGGAAATGTATTGGTAAGTAAGCTATTTGGTAACTGAGCTAGTCACTTGTACAAGCAGCAAGGAAGAGAAAGGGACAGAGCATGCAGAGGGAATCACCTGCTGCCTGGGATATGGTGGAGAGGAACATGGAGTGGAAGAAGAGAGCATGATCACTTTTTTGGGGCAGGTCCGAGAACGTTCCTTATGTCTCATCTTTTTTTAAAACAGAAAAAGAAAAAAAAAAAATCAAAATAATGGTAGAAAGGAGGTAACATTACCACTGGTTTAGTAAGACAGGCCAGAATACATGAACTGATACCACAGTCCTAAGCTCACACCTCTCCCAAATGAGCTACAACCACAGTGTATGCAAAGCTGAGAAACCCAAGTTTTTACCCAGAGCCACACGATCACATTTGACAGTCAGTGAACACAGACTTGGATCAATCAGCAATTAAACCATCAGCTTTTGAGTCAAGGTCTTACAACCAGTTAAAGGCAAAATTTGAAACTCTCCATAGCACAAACTGCTCTCTCTGCTTTATGAAAAAATACTCATTGCTGTGCCTTAAAATGCTTAAAAATATCCATCCTGTTGACCTAATTACTCTTGCTTGCAGCTCAGTACTAATACAATTCAAGTATCACTGTTCTGTTCCCAGCTTCAGATCCTTCCTCTCTAACTTAAACATTACATCACCTCAGGCAAGCTGAAGTGTACTACATTCTACTAGAACAGAAATCCAGCTGGTTCATAGATAAAATGGAGCTGTATCTAATAGTCTGCATAATACACAATGCACATACATGTCCTTAATTTAACACACCAGAAAAGATGCCTTTCTAGTGCTGTACCTCCTTATCAGGTACAGTCTTTTCTCCACCATTTCTTGTTTATAAATGTGTCTTCTTCCTAATTTTTCCTTTCCTTTTGAGTTCTCACCAGAGCATATCTGGAAATGGTTGCCCTGGAAAAAACAAATGCTGTGTCCCCAAAGCCACTGTAAGATAAGTCTCTAAAAAACTGCACATGGTATAGAGATATTGCACATGTTTATTAATGCCCTTGCAGATGAGCTGGCACTAACATCTGTTTGGGTACTGTCTTTTCAATAAAATAGTTAAATAAATAATACACTCCTCTATCTCAAACAGATGCTACAAGCAGCTTAAACTGAAGCACATGACTTTGCAATGCAGTGGATGAGGATCATTTATGTGATATTTCAAAAGGCTTAGCTATGAAGTTACTGATTTCTAGCTGAAAGCATGGCAACATTCTCAACCATAAAGCTGCTCATGGATTTCCATTTGTCCATGGCCAAGTTTGCATTTCAAATGCCAAAATTTTCACAAACTTGCTTCTTTTTCCAAGGCAAATCTCAGAATACAATTCTGGATGAATGAATGAAGTACATGTTAAGACAGTCCTCCAGTAGAATCCATTTCTGAGCACACAAAGCAAATGACTATAGGAAAGCAGGGAAAAAAACAGATTTAAACTGAAAATTTAAGGTAAAAAAGCAGTATTTAAAGAAGTCATTGGTGTTTTTTAAGTTCTCTCCTGTTGAGCTTTCAGCTCTTGCTGTCTGTGGTCATCTCAGTCATCGCTTATCTTCAAAAAATACAGTTCAAACAAAGTTACTGCAAAGTTTGCACTACTGCCCTTAATCACACTTTAGGGAATGGTCTCAAAAGAATAAGCAGCAGATCCCCAGAGGCAGAAAAGATGAGCAACCAAGACATGGGAACTCCATCTTACAAATATCTTTGCACACATCAAACATGATTTAAGCTTATGTATTACACACAGAAGTTGCTGCTCACAGGAGACCTAGGGAACAATAGCAGAAGACTGCTGAAGGCTGTAAGCTTAGAGTCTGAAATCCAAGGCAAAATTCAGTTCCAAAGGCTTGTCTCTCACACCATACCCAGTCAGAACCTCTTCTGGATAGACCATATGGCTTTCAATGGCTTCATGATCCTGGATGAGATGCTGTTTTCCCAAAAGCAGCCAAAATGGCTCAGAAAGCAATAGAGCACATGATGGAAGATGTTCTTATACAAGCAAGCATTCATTTGAGGAGATTAATCACCACATCATGAAACACAATCCAGCCTTTAAAAGTGATATTACCATTATATGAAAATAATTACATTTCCACTGTGCATATTCACTTCACAGTATCTCCATCCATGATTAGATGTTGCTGTGGTGCTCATAAGAACACAAAACCAATTTTGACAACACAGGTCAACATCCTCAAATTATAACTCAATAAATCCAACTTTATAATCCAATTTACAAGGGATGCAGGCCACACAGAATGCTGTGAGAAGCAGATTGGTGAGGTCTTTAACCCTCTTACTCTTTGGAAGATACTGTCTTGAACGAGAGACAGAATTAAAGGTCTTGTGATGCAAGTAAAAACTGCTTCAGAACAGATTCTGACAGGACTTCACTATTTCTAGGAATTCTCTCTTAGTAGGCCACCCCTACCCCAGCTATACAACACACAGGTATCCTGCCTTACAAGCTCATGGAAACTGCTCAGCTAATACCCTAATTCAAGGATAAAGCAAGATTCTAGATTTAAACTGGTAACCAAGTACAGCTAAGGAACTCTGGACAGGATCTGACAGACACCAGCAGGAAATACCCTAATGCAGATGCCAATTTCTCATTAGAACTGTGGGTCCAACCCAGACCATTTCCTTTGCAACTCTGTTGCTTGCAACCACTCTTATGCTTTTGCAATATACTCTCCTCTTCCATGCAGTTACCAAAAGACAGCAAGAACCAAACCTGTCAATTATATAACTGCCCTTCTCCCAAAAAAGGAAGTTCATTTTTCCAGCTACTAAGAACATTAGGCAATCTATGGTTTCTCTCAGTAACACCCCACTTTGTCCCCTTAGGAGCTGCTTTGTTCCTTTTCAAAGCCCTCTCCACTAGAAGGTATTTGCTATGTGATATATTCAGTCAGTAGCAGAAGTTCCTGCTCATGAACTTCAACACCTGTGCCAAAAGAGAAACCTTTCCAAAAGCTTCATGAACAGCTCTTTCTACCAAACATACATCCTCCCTAAAGAGCTTGTCAGAAGCAATACTAATCCTGTACAGCATGTGCAGTGATAAAGAACTGGAATGGTCTGCCTGGGGAGGTGGTGGAGCCACCATCCCTGGATGTGGCACTTGGTGCCATGGTTTAGTTGAGGTGTTAGGGCATTGGACTCAATGATCTGGAAGGTCTCTTCCCACCTGGTGACTCTGTGATTCTGTGACTCAGTGACAGGTCCTGCTCAGCAGCACTGTCCTGTTAGCAGTCTGTCACCCAGGGATGAGCTATAAAGCCAGAGTGACCAATGCCAGCCCAGAAGGCCAGTCCAGCACCATCAAAAGGTGCAGTCTCAGCTATTGGGTTCTGCCTGCCTAAGCAACCAGAACCAGAAATCTCAGCAGCCAGCTGAGGTACTGCTCCAGCAACAACTTCCTGAAGAGAGGTTTCTGTCCAGGCTTGGCAAAGCTGGCTGCTTGGCTCAGTGGTCTCAGCTGATCTCTGCTCAGTCAAGAATAAATGGCTCTGTGCACATCCATGGCTTTTGAATGAATGTAATCCATATTCTTCCTTTCCCCAGCCACACAGGAAGGAACCTTTGGAACAGGGATCCTATCAGTGGGGTTTTGATCCTTCTGTATCCTGCAGATTTTGCATCTTTGAGACCCAGTTTTATACTTCTTCATTACATAAGCACTGAAAATCCTGCAAGAAATCCAGACCCAGGAATCAATCATCTTCTGTTGACGTAGTAAAGCCAATCAAGGAAAGATCATCCCCATGTGTAATATTGAGAGGGAGATCATCCACACAAGGAAATCATGCCACTGTTGAAAAAAAGATATTTAAATCCTCTGAAAGAAAAACTGTTGCAGAAAGATTTTTCAAAGATATGCCCTACATAGCTTCCTATACGGAGATGTTATCAACATCAGACAGCAGAAGGATTTTTTCTCCCTTTTTAAAAATGTCTTTTAAGTTGTGCAGTGGTGGTATAAAGAAGAACAAACAAAAACCAAAAAGCTGCTCCCTGGTGGAGAAAAATCCTCAATAAAAACAGGAAATAAAACTTTGTCCTCCCTTTTCTCTCAATGACAAAAGGGTGACAATAAGAACTTTTGTGTTTTGCTGTAAAGGCTTAATTATAAAGCTTTCATAAACTTTCAGTAACAGATTCAAATAGAAATCTCAAGGGTGCAGGAATGTGGTATTTTCCAAGTGCTAAAACAGAGAGACAGCCAGTGCAATTCACTTTTCCTTTTTCCAGCAGGTAATATAAGCAGTGCTCATCAACTCACTTAATATTGTACAGCTTTTTTGCATCAGGTTTTTTTTTTTTTTCCTCCTTGCTAAGTATTCTTGAGAAATAAAATTTGCCTTAATCATGAATGATGTGAATCCATCTCAAAGTGCTCATTAGCCTACAAAGAAGATTTTGATGAGACAAAAGGAAGAAGAACAAACACTGAGTCAGGAAACCAAAGCATCCTGACAGTCCTACTGACAAGAACTCCCCTGGGCTTAGGTTTTCTTCCTTGAAGAGAAATCTTCTGGATCGTGGCACCAGTCATGACATGCAACACTAATTGTGCTGAATGTCTCATACATGAATATCACTGTGAATCCAGAACAATGAATTTCCAAACCAGTGTCACCTTCTTCCCCTTGACTCCCAAGTATGCTCTGATTAAACTACAGCCAGAAAGCAGTAGATGTTTCTCCAAATTGTCAGCAAAATACCTCTGAGCAGTCTCAGGAACACGAGGAGGCCATTTGCACAGAGAAACAGTGGAAGCAGATGAAGTCAGTGAGATAAGTATCCCTAAATGCCTGAAAAGATCATCTAACAGAAGTCTTAGTTCTGTAAAGTGCATGGCTGAAAGAAAAACAGCAGCAATGACAATGACCCAAAACATTGCAGAGAAAATAAAATTTGATACCTGCTGATTTTTCTGCTGTTGGTCCCTATTGTGAACCCTTCTGTGGAAGAAAACCTAAAATGTACTGAATTCATAGTAACAAGTGTGAGAAGTTGGCAAGGAAAGCTGCATTAAAGAAAGTGTCATTAAAGAAAGGGAAACCACAGGAAAGTCTCCTGCAACTACAGAACACCTAAGATTTCCCACAGGAATAGCAAAACTGATAACCAACTTTACTCATTATATCAAGGAAAAGCTTTAATATCATAGATGTGACATATTTTACCTCATGAGTTTCCATAAATGCTTACATGTTTTCTTAATTTCTAAGAAGAATCCAGAAATTCTACAGCAAAAATTTCTGCTGCAACATTCATGAAAGTCTTGGTAAGTTGAAACTAGTATAAAAGGGTAGGGAAAATTTGATCAAATACTTTTGAAACATTAAACCATGCATCATCACCAAAGGGAGACGTCGACTTTATTGACTGGAAGTTATTTAAGATAATGAACTCAGACAAGGTGCTGGAAAAGGACTGGCTTAAAAACACAGCAGTGATAGGTGGTGTTGGGTGCAGGCAATGCATTGTAGTCAGAATGAGTTTCTTTACCTGTTTCCACTGGGGTATGGGGGCAAGCCGGCCCTGCTCTCGTCTGCTGGATGGCTGGCTGTGAACACGTTCTTGGTAAGGCAGGACAGGTTGCTGCATGCAGGTTGTAGGGAAGGTGGGACCAAGGAGGAAAGATAAAATAGTGAAGGAAACTCAAAGGAAGCCACAGGAATGGAATATAGAATAAGACAGACAAACATTTACGAAAAAAAATAGGGTAGGGGGGAATTCATTTAGCAAGTAAAATATAAAAAGAAAAAAAAAAACAAACAAAAACTGAAAACTTCACATATTTTTGGACGTTTCCTTTAATTTCATTGTTTCTTCAAATCATTGGCTGAGTATGCCAGCCCATGTGTAGCAGCTGAAGAAACATTTTATTGTATGGACAGACATCACCATTCTGATTGTTACACTACTAGTGCTGATGGTAGTGTGGCACAGACAAACTCAACCTGGCTTTCAAGTCAGGTCAGGTCCCACTCACAATGTGGCCACGGCAGCACAGAGCAGGCACAAGCTGTGGAGATGGACTCATGCAGCAGAACAAGGACTCTGGCACTTAAACCACACTGAGCCTCATCCTGCTGACACTGCACTGCCAGCAGCAGCTTGAAGTGACTCAATCTAACTTCAAAGACAACTGCCCTGCAGTTGCTGCAGTTCAGATACCATCCTGGATAACAAACAGGCCTCACTTGGAATGACACAAACATCCTGATTGCCAAGAAACTCCCAGGCATTCATCTGCTGCACATATGTACATGTACAAAGCTTAATCACAGTGCACAAGAACAAAGAGATACAACCTGATATGAAAATGTTCAAATCAGAAATCAAATGGTTGCTCTTAGACACTATAAGGAGAACATTCCTGGAAAGCTTTTAAAGAGCAATGGTAGTTATAAAAGGAACTAAATTGTTGGTAATATGTTTGTGAAAGATTAGATAATAAGGGCAATAACAGAGAAACAGACTTTTTTTAGGAAGTTCTTCTCCACCCTGTACTTGTAAATTCTAAGCTTTAGGTAAACTTCACTCTTCTCTAGGAGAGCCTTTGAAGTAGAAAAGCAACACTAGCATCCAGTCTTGAGGGCTGCATGCTATCATTCATGGTTTTCCTCTCCAATTCCAAAACAAAGGAGTTTACTATCCATCTCCTACCTGTCTCCGTAAGTTTGAGGATGGCACTGGTGCATTCTCTTCAAACTTGGCCAGTAGCTGGGTTGCCATGGACTTGACTTTGTTCTGATTCCCAATGGCAGCATCAATTCTCCTCTCTGTTAGGGCACTCACCAGCGTGGGCCTTTCTTCTCTGTAGCTTCGTGGGAGGTCCTCCTAACAGTCAGTGACATCAAAATTTAACAAGATACAACCAGATCACCTTTTCCTTTCCACCCCTTTGCTGTGAAAAGTCTCTTACACTACAGATAACAAATCTCTTAGCCTCACTTGAAAGCTCAGATTTTAATTTCCTTTGGCAAGTCATCAAATGTTCTGTTAAACTTTACTGATCTTTTCAAGCTCATTTGATACACTTACCTACCAAAAAGGCCTCAGCTGAAACACCCCTGTGAAGGCAGTGACATAAACCAAAGGCCCATCTTCAAACAAAAATCTCAAAGCACTGAGTTTTAATTCACCTGTACCCATTTGGCTACAGACACTGAATTTGAAAGACTGCTTTATGGGGCATACTGGAAATGTATACTTTTTGTACAAACCAAGGGTAAAGTTTAAATATGCATCAAGTTTCTGATGGTACTGCATGACTTTACTAAGAAGTTTTGAGTGTTGTGTCCTCATCAAACCACTGTAATTTGCAATTAAAACAAAATATCAGGGAATTGCAACATTTTATTTGTTATGCAGTATTCTTTCATAAACATTAGTAAAATATTTGCACTAAGGAAAACATCAAAGTGTAACTTCTGAAGAATAATTAACTCAATCTGAAAAATCTTATATAAACCCTGCCTAGATACAAAAAAAAAATTAAAGAATTGAAGTGGAGAAAAGGTACCTACCATTTATTTTGCTCCCTGACACCTCTCACTGCAATACTTACATCCTCAGATTGGCTGGTTTTCCTCCTTTTTCCTGCACCATCCAGTTCCTTCTCTTTTTTGTCCTGAAAACAGAAGGAGTAGGGGAAAGAAAACAAAAATGAGTCTCATACCTTTCTGGGCTGAGATAATTGTCATCAGTGCACTTAAGCAGTTTAGTTGCAAAGCTTATTTAATTCCCTGTACTCATTCTCCATTTGTTTAAGAAAAGAGATTTTTTTCCCCCTAGACACTCCTTAGGGAATTGTTACCTCCAATTGGACAATTATTCAACACTTTCAAATCACTGAAAACTGAGCAAGCAGCTATGTTCCAAGAGAAAATATATGCCCAAATACTACCACAAGGCTAAGATTTTAAGACTGAAAACACCACTGAGAGTACATATTACAGATGCAATTTTGCAGTCATAAATGTTGTGTATTGTCCC
This sequence comes from Oenanthe melanoleuca, assembly GCF_029582105.1. Lineage (NCBI taxonomy): Eukaryota > Metazoa > Chordata > Aves > Passeriformes > Muscicapidae > Oenanthe > Oenanthe melanoleuca. Next base: position 2,477,326 of record NC_079334.1, read on the forward strand.
ATACCAAGAGCTGGTGAACACCTGGTCTCTTGCAAACTAACTACACTAACAAACAGCCAGAGCTGCATTTTTAGCACCACTGCTTGGACAGCAGCCTGCCAGTGCCAGGTGCTGTGCCTGGTTACCTTGGGAGTGCGCTTCCGAGAGATGCTCTGCCCCAGTTTGCTGAGGAAGGAGATGGGAGACTTGGTACTGGCAATCAGGGCAGCCTTTTCTTCTGCATTCAGGTCCAGGCTATCTGTTAGTGCAAACAGGCAGAACAAGGGAATGCCATGAAGGATTTTTCTGTGGTGCTATTATTAAATATACAACCGAAGGACTCACTGATTCTTTTTATTGTAACAGTCTTTTTCTTAAATTCTCTGTACAAAATGACTAATGTCTAGAATTAATCCTTTTCTCAGCTATCCTGCTTTCTCATTTTGCCCACAGTAGTTCTTTTAGGGTTTATAACCACCCATGACAGATACTGTGTTTACTCTATTTACTTCTATATTTGAAAAGCATGATTTAAAGAACATGAATGTCAGTATTCTCAAAAAGAGTTCAGAGTTTTAGAAATAATGCATTATACATACTATATTTTTAAAAGGCTATTAAACCAAATTTTCCCCCCTCATCAGACAGATACATGCGAATTAAGATCATCATAATAAAGAGCTGTAACAACATTATCAATATTTAAAGGCTGGCCATAATGATTTGGGTTAGGTAATTATATCTTTTAGTTCTGATCAAAGATGTTTTGTTCCTCATTGGCCTGAAGTCAGTCTCACCATTCACAGATGGTAAGTATGTATAAAACTCAGCTGCTGTTTGAATTTACCCATTCAACAACTACTAGCAAGACACCTAACATTAGCTAAGACAAACAAGCAATAGTAACAAAGCAGAAAACTTACCTAGCAGTGCTGATGTGAGTTTAGAACTTTTGAGGACACTATTTTATATTAACTCCTTATTTTGCTCCTGCTGCTGCTAACATGGTCTTTATCAGCACCACTAACAAGTCAGCATTTTGTAATGTAAAGCTACAGTGAGTGACTACTCTATGTGCTCATGCAGAAGCAGCATGAAGGTAACTGAAGCACACACATTCACCCTGGAGCACTCTCCAAGTTTGACAGAAGTGCCCCAAACTGCTTACCACTAGAGGGGATGGTGTCTTTGAACATCTCATAGAACTGTGTGAGGTACATCACCATGGACAGCTTATCTGGCTCTCCAACAGATGCCATTTCCTTTCCGGTCATAATGGGAGATATTCCAAACTCTTTCTCAGCAATGTCAAAGGCCAGTTGGTTGTTCTTCTCCACATTGTGCTCATCCAAGGAATCAAAGTCTCTGCAAAGGGCAAAAAGAGGCCTTCTGAACCAAGTAGAAACCAGTCTTCTGAAAGTACTCCAACACCCTTTTTTTTTTTCCACTTGAAATCTTAATTTTATTTGCCACCAACATGGCAAAATTAATGCTACTTAATGACAGCGAACTTTGGCTCAAATATATTCTTTTTAATTTGTTTTTCTTCTTAAAACCTAGACTTCTCTTAAAAACCATCATCCTCTGAAATACATCTCCACTTCCTCCTTTGCTGGAAGATTTTATGTTTTCCCCTACATAAAATCTTCTGTGTGCTTGGAACTAAAATAAATCTTGACTTTTTGTCCTCTTTTTTCTCGACTGATCCATATTTTTGTCCTGCTGACTCTTTCCAAAACTTGTGTAACTATATGAAAAGCTATAGCTTGGAGAGAGTTACATGAACCAATTTAAAATCCATCTGAACTCTCCACAAGCTATAAAGCTATTAAACACTTTGTGTAGCTCAGGTTAACTCAAGTACACCAATATAAAAGTAATCCAGTGCATACGGATTGGAATAACTCCACTATTTTTCAGTATGTTTTACAGTGGATGATGTCTTCAAGAACAGCTCTACAATTTACTTTTTCTGATGTCCCTTTGGAAAGTTGGATACATTTCAGATTAAAGTACCAGAGTCTTTGCTACCATCACTTTTTCCAGCCAGTGTTTTCCCATTCTAGAATCTGGGCACTGTTTTACCCAATATATCACTGAACAGGACACCTCTGCTATTCACCCAATCAACAAGTAAGGGTGCAAACAGTAACAATCTCTCTGTTTAGGCTGTAGGTCACTACTTCTAGAAAGAGCACCCTGAAAATCTTTAGTAAGAGTTGCTTTGTTAAACAGGAAATTTATAAAGGACCCTGCAGAGACTTGTTTACAAGAGATTTCACTGAAGCTATGAACTGCTCCTTACTCACTTCACACATAAAATCTGTCAGCCAATAATGCTTTCAGTCAGCACTAATTTAAAGCTTAATTCTGCCAAATCATCCAGAAGGGAAAATGACAACACACTTATTTTCGAATTCATCAAGCGATCATGACCTTCCACTCTGCTAGTGAATCACTGGATATTGGTTTCTATCAAGTTTAATTGAATTAATTTCAATCCATTTCTTCATAAGTCATAAATGCATTGCCTCCAACTCCATATTATTAGCTCCAAATACCACTCATTTCCTGCTCTTCCCAGTTATTTGAAGCAGTCAGTTACTCACATTAAGTCTGGACGATATCTGTGGATAATGGCACACAAAGCTAAGCCACTTTTCCATGACATTGTGAGATCTGTCACATTGACACCAGCATATCCATCAGTCTGCCTCTGGCACCAACTGAGCAATTTACTAGAGCGAGCTACAGACTCTGTAAAAAATACAGCACATTTCAGAACAGAAAAGCACAACAGGTTAAATTCTAAATACAACACAAAGCCCATGAATCAACAAGCAAAACCTTAATGTAAAAAACAAGCTCCTTATACAATGGGTAATGGAGGACAAAATTCTTATTTTTTTTTTATAAAAACTATCATATCTATTTTAAATCCAATGAAATATTTTTAATTTGCTGAAAAGTAATTATCTAAGTTGTAACTTGCCAAACTTTTCACTCTAGCCATTGTAAAAGAGCCCCAGGAAATATAAAACAGTTGCAAAGGCTTGTTAAATATGATCAAAAGGACATACAATAGCAATGCTCTCTAAGCTCAGATATATTATTTCTAGAGGAAAAATTGAAAATGTACTTCTGTAACTTCTTCTTCTGCCTTGGAAACTTTTCTTTAAAATGCTGACCTATCCTGACCTTGTCTTATCAGAAGATCTGATGAGATTACAGCCTAAAGGGACATGGCTGTAGGGCAAAGAGCAGAGACTACACAGCTATTCAGCAGTGAAAGGGAGGCTTAGCAGCAAAAAGCCACTCTGGAAATCCCAAAACACTGTCTGGGCATCCAAGACAAGGTGTGCAAAAGGAAAGGTCTGATATACCCCTCAGGGTAGAGACAAGTAGACAGGTACTGAAATGCCTATCACAAGGCATTCAGCTATCAGAATAATGCAAGCAAAGTGAGGTTTCATTTAGTTGAGAGACAAGATGAAGAAAAGGAAAGCAGGAACATGCAAGACTGAACAAGCAATACCTTCTGTTACATTTGTAAGAGTTCTGAGTCTACTGTTAGAGTGAACTCAGTCTAGCTTTCTGCACTTTAAGCAAGGACATTGCTAGAGATAAAGCAGGTGAAAAGAACTGCCTTATACAAACAAATATGCTTAGAAAATTAACAGCATTATAGGGCAAGGGAAATTAGGCAAACAAAAATAAATTCCCACGCTAATGGAAGCTTGAAAAATTTTAAGCTCAGAATGTTGACAAAACAATTACTGAATAAATAAGGAGACTGGTTTAATAATACCCAACACCCTGCTGCTCTCTAGTTCCTGCACTGATCCAGCTCCAGAATACCAAAAAGGAGTAGGAGAGCAGCCAGGCTTACCATTTCGAGTCAGCTTTGGTGTCCTGGAGTTCACAAAGTTCTCTATCTCCAGGTGAATGTCTTTCAAGTCTCCTGTATTATACAAGTGGCGTACCTAAAATGACACACAAAAACATTTAAGATTATCAACGTGCCATGCACCCCAGATGAACACAGAAATAACAAGACAATAGGAGACATCCCAAGGTACAAAAAGGAAGATAAGCACATGTAGATAGCAAAAATCCTACCCCAAGAACCTCACAATAGCAAGGGTCAGCTCATCAGTGCTGAACAGTCCAGCTGACTGCTGCTGCTCAGTGGATACCAAATTGCAATGACTGACTGCTAGTCTGGATTATTACAAAGAAAACACACATGCACACACAGAAAACACACATATATAAGTCTCCTGTATCATTATATCACCGTTAAAATTATCAAAATCAAACATTCCTAAAAAGGAATTTGTTCAAGTACAAAAGTCTACTCCTGACTGATGCATCTGCCTTTCACTGCTTCCATGTCATACACACATTACTCTGCTCCCAAAACATTCCTCAGGCACAGCTTTGCCTGAGGAAAGACAAGCACTCAGCAGCACCATCTGTGATTTACCTGCTGCGGCCGCAAGAAGTTGACGTTGATGTTGGGATATCGGGTGGCAGGATCAATGCTGTAATGGCTGAAGTTCTTACTCACGTTCTCTGGGGTGGTCTGAGGCAGCAGCCTATAAATGCTTTCCCTTGGGAAAATAACACAAAAAAAAGAGTTTGGGGTTTTGTTTCGGGTTCTTTGTTTTGTTTAGGCTTTGTGGTGGTTTGGGGTTTTTGGTTTGAGGTTTTGTTCTGTTTTGGCTTTTTTTGTTTGTTTTTTTTAAGAGATGCATCACTACTACTACGGCTCAGTAAACTCTGGAGAGATAAGTATTCAAATCAGAAATCTAACCACTTCAGACACTGCATAGCTAAGAGTCAGCATAAGCATATTAAAATCTGCACTTTAATACAACTCCAGAATTCCAAAGGAGGGAAGAGAACAACGCACTAAGATAAACTGAAGGGGCTGCCCATTACAATAAAGACACTGAGACACAGGAGGGGCTCAGGAAGAAGGACTACAAAGGGGACTGGAGCATTTGCCCTCTGAGGAGAGGCCAAGAGCACTGAGTTTGTAAAATATGTGGAAGGGAAAGCTCAGGGAAGATCCTACTACTGTCTGAAGTGGCTAATGGAAAGGTGATGAAGTCTGGCTTCAACAGCAATATTATTTTCCTCACTGTGTTTTAAAATTCAAACAAATGGAATTTTAAGTATGAATTGTGCTATTTTGCAATTATAGAAATTATACTATGGTTCCTGATGGTCAGAAGCTGAAGTTGCTGAATTTTAAAACAGAACCTACAAACTGTTGCTTTTATTTACTCCATCTTCTAATTCTGAGTTCTAATCTCCAAGAGAGCCCCTTGAGTCACCAACACAACATTTGGGCCAAAGCTGATTAAAGCATCAAGAACTCAATACTTCAAAAGAGACAAGACGTTGTTTGGCTTACAGGAAACAAAGTGACCAAGGACAACATGAAAAATAGCATGTCACAGCTTCCTTAAAATGAAATACTAAAAAGTATTCACAAGATAATAGGAGATGGCAAGAACTTTTATATCTGGTACTTTCAAGGCACCTACATCCTCATCTGGTTTGCCACTGAAGGACTGGTGGCAGTTTGTCAGGTTCACTTTGTCCATGCAATGTCAATAAGCACCTAAAAAAAGGATTCCTCATCTAATCTTTTTAAACTAGGACCAGGAATATTCTTACATTTCTTACTCCTCCATATACTTCAGTTTATTGGCTCCTTTGAATTTTTTCTCTTCAGTTGAATTATACCCTGAAGGATTCTCTAAAAACTGTCTACATTTTTGTACTAAAAGAAACTGGAATGAATGATGTGATACTGGAGGATTGGATTAGAACTTTACATGTATTCACTTTCTCCATTACCTCTCTGCAAGAACTTCCAGAGGACTAGCTCCAAGCGACCAACTTCGTACCATCCAAGCAGAGTCCATTGCAGCCAAAAATCCCCTGGCTATTCCAGTTCCCATAGGCCAAAACGGCTGATATTATAAGTTACAAAAAAAAAAAAAAAAAAAAAAAAAAAAAAAAAAAAAGCAGAGAAAGGAAAAGCATCACTTAGGGAAAATTTTAAAGAAGTATCAAGTACATATTCAGGCAGCAATCTGCTGGGAAATTATAACTCAGTAATTAGCTTCAAGCTCCACTCCCACTAGGTTAGAGGAAACCAGACCTATGAGCTCTACCAAAGCCAATGTCCCGCTATTTCCAACAATAATTCATAGCCTGGAGTGCCTTAACAGCTTCTCTTCAAGACAGCACTTTTAAACCAACTACAAAATGCTAATTATTGGCAGGCCTACATGAGGTTGTGTGGAGAATCAACTCATCCCAACAAGAAGCAGATGGAACAGACAGAATTTCAGAAAAAGCCCTGCACACATTTTCTTAAGAGGGATCATTACCATGCTAAAAATTCTGCTTTCCCAACACTCCCACCGTTGCTTCGAACCTCCCACTTTATCCTGTACCAAACAGCAGCTTTCCTTCCAGTGCCCATATTTCAGTGATGGGTGCAAAGCTCCCTCAGAGCTGCCCCCAGGAGGCTGAGCACGCACCTCGAGCAGGCTGTCCCCGACCAGCGCCACCAGGAGCTGGTGGCCGTTCTGCTCGCGCACCAGCGCCGCGTTCTCCGACGCGTACATGCACGTGAAGTCAAACATGGCCACGTCGGGCTGCCCGTAGTGGTTGATGGCAAAGTCCAGCGATGGCAGCTGCTGGTTAGTGGAGAAATCTGCTGCTTCCCTGGCGTAGTTCAGCAAAGCCTCCTGGTCCACGTTCTCCCGTGAGAGCAAGACCTCTGTGTCGGCGTGGTCCTGCCAAAACCAGCCAAGTAAAAGTGTGGTCAAACCCACAAGTTTATTTTGAGATTGGTATATGTGGTAGTTGGCATGAAAATTCTGACAAATCCATTCATACAAATTTGCTTGCTAATTTTATTTCATTCTGATCTGAGTTAATGCTTCCAGGAGAAAATCTATGAATCTTTTACTGCAAACAACAGTCAGTTCTGCTTGCATTTCTGACTGTCAAAGGGCCTAGAAACTTTTGGGCCTTTTTCATTCTCATAAAATGAGGGAAGCTCAACTAAGCCATCAAATGTTCTTCCAACATATTTTATCTTAACATGAACAAAACTTGCAAATCCACAAAGGGAGACAAATTTGAAAAGGACAGGTTTTGTAACACTTGTCAGATGGTTTAAAGTACTCCAGAAGGACATTAATTACCTTTTAGAACACAATTACATTAATTTCTAAAATAACAGCTGTATAAAATCATTATGTGATGGAGGAAAAGTACATTTTCCTACTTTCACCTTACCAAAAGTAAACTGTCACCCCAATTTTAGCTTACAGAGAAGACAGGAGAAGTTAATACCCACATGCCGTATCACTCCTTTATCCAGCAGGCTCTGCTTTTTGGCAGTCATGACAAAGTAGTGCGTATCATCTTTGTAGTAGACAATGTTCTCCAAGTCAATGCCTTGTGACAGAACAAAAGACATGGTAGTGAAGAAACAAGTTAGGAGTTATGTGCAACAAGGTTCTACCAGAAGAAAGAAAATTGAAAAGTCAGAGGGCATAGCAAGCAACTCTCTCTTATGCTCTGGGTGACTTTAAAATCTGAACTGTCAACAAAACCATAGACAGCACATTTCACCTGTATAAAGCTTCCTCTTTTTAAAAATTCACTAATTATCACACTAAGGTTTGCATTCAGATGTGGAATGAAAAAAGCAAAACACTGAATTCATGACCTCTTCCCATCTAAGTGGGAAAACTGTAAGTTCTCCACTTCTGAACCAAAACAAAACACATCTGCTTTGTACAGCACAAGAGCTGCAAAAACAGGGAAGTGAGATTTCAGAGATAGCAGTGCCTGACTGCCTTGCCCAAGGTGCTCGTTTTTTGACTAAACACACAAATCTGAGCTGCAAATTGCAATAATAAAGACAAAGAGTTTTCACTGGAATTCTGTCAAGTGCTGGCACACCTGTGGCGTCTCGGAGATCCTGGAAGAACTTCTGGTTGAAGATGAAGGCCACGCCGCTGATCTCTTCTACTTTGGCTTCAGCTGTGGTGTTGCGGTTGATGAAGTTTGCTGTGATAGCAATCGCAAGTTTCCCACGGAATTCTTTCCGGCGAAACCCTACAGGATACAGGAAGGATAAAGCTGCAATGCTGAAAATCAGACACACCTTCAGAGAAGGCTCAGGGTGCCACAGACAGGCACACTCACAAAATAAAGACAGAGAAGGGAGTTGATGAGTTACAAACTTCTCCACAGAGGAAAGAATAATTGCTTCATGAGAAAAGTGTTGTTTAGGGATAAAGCTCCCCATCACCTCCTCTCTCATCTCTGTTCCCAAAGCTGCAATTTCCATAAAAAATATTAATATGGGATTCTCTGCTACACAGAATAACATTCAGCACCTCAGTTCTTGAAGGTAGGAGTGACATCACTACTCAACAAAAGAAAAAGTGTAGGAAAATTTATTCAGATTGAAAACCCTTATGTATTTATTTAGAGGAAGAAAACAAAGACCACCCACGTCTTTGCTACAAATGGATTTTTACAAGGACTTTTAATCTCCTTATCACTTGTCAAGTGTCTTTCCAGATATTGATTGGCATGTTAAAGACCTCTTTTATTCTAACAAATTTAAGACTAAGTTCTGGTTGGAGGTGAATTATGGACACACCATTACCTTCTAAGGTGTTTCTCCTGCCATCCCCTCCAATGATTACTTCAAACTCATACTCAGACACTGGATGGGTTTTGGGGTGGACCAATGCACGCCAACCTACTCCTGTAGATAAACTCCAAGTTAATGACAATATATATGGCAATAATAATGTAAAAAAAAAAAAGATAAAGCCAGTTCTTAGGACCAATAAATCCTTCAACACATAATCAGTCAAGAAACCCTGCAGGACAGCTGCTCTGATGACAGGGCTATTCCTGAACAGTGCAGCCATTCCATGTAAATCAGAGGCAGACAGTTCTGCTAAAACTCCCTTAATTCCTTAAAGAGCTGCTACAAACTTCTCTACTATCTATGCAATTAATAAAAGGCCAAAAAACAAGGAGGCTACATCTCCTGTGGTGGTGAGAGAACAGGCCTCACAGTGATACTGAAAGCATAACGAGGATCATTCACAAATACAAATATCCTCAGTGAATGCAATGAAAGAAGCTGCTTGAAAATCTTATCAGAATGTTATGTAATAGGCTTAAGTAATTTAGAAGCAATTACAATTTACCATGTCTTGGTCTATTTCTGTGTAGTCCTGGTGACTGTTTCATACAGTAACTAATTTGGATTTGCCACTAGAAAAAACAAATCCCACTAAAAATCCAAGCAAAAATGGATTAATAACTGTTCTTATTAATGGAGCATGAGGAAATGACTTAATGTCATAAGCAGAGTTAAGGAGTAGGAGCCTGTGTCTCCTACCACAACTTCCCCCTCCTCTGCTGCCCATTTCAGTGCTACTTGCTTTCATTCTCCTGGTCCTCTGGAGGGTAAACGAGCCCCCGAAACTCCACGTTGACGTGGATCTCTATTCCCAAGATCAAGGCAACCTTCAAAAGGATGAGCTGGAGCTGACGGATACCTGCAAAAAAACAGCAGGTGATAAAGAAATAGAAAAAACAAAAGAAGTGCACAAGTACCTGTGTGACATTACTGATGCCCTGATTTAAAGGCCAGCTGCTACTTTCTTCTTCCCCACGGTGTTCCCAGCACTTCATCCAGGCACCACCGGTGTGTGGTATCACAGCATGCTTAAAAAATTCTACACAGCTGAAAACCCAACCCTTTTCAAAGAATAAAAAGTAATTATTTGATGTTTCAGTCCCCTAATTGGCAACAAGGGAAACAACCAGGACACGAACTGCAGGACAGGGAGGGAAGGCAGCACAGGCAGGACTGCACTTGTCACAGATGGCAAAGAGCCACTGGATCAGCCTGGCTGTCATGCTGACCTGCACCTCCACCCCAACACCTCTGGGTTAGTAAGGGCATGGGAAGCTCCTCACCACCTCTTTCCTCTTCAGGTAACTTTGGAATTGAGAATGAAAATTACAGTGTGCAAACTCAATTAATTTGAAGGAAAACACCTTACTGCCACCATTTCAGATACTGAAATGAAAAAATCCTTCACCTAAACACTTATTTTAGCTGTGCTGATACATGAAAAGGACAAAATGCATAAAGACTGAAAGAATAAAAATCAAAAGAAATTAGAAGAAAAAAAGCAATCTGCAAGACTGAAGGTATGAAAATCTTCCGTTTTACCATTTGTTGCCAAATTAAAGAAAGAAAAAAAATAGAGACAGAATGCAGGCTGGTGGGCACCACCTGGCTGTGCCATGTACAGTCAATTTTGGGAAAGAAAAAAGAAAAGAAAAGTAACTCCTGCTCCACCAAAGCATTCAGCTTTCAAAGAAAACTGATTTAACAGAATTTAAAAATCATCAAGATTATTCTCAATTCTAACACATAAGCATCTATTTAATCAAAACACATCTTCATCACTCTTCTGAAAATTAACAAAGCCAAAACCATTCCTCCTTTCTCCACACTGACATTCACAAGAAAGTTCAAAAGCATGCACTAATTTTTCTTTACTAGTTGCTCAAGAGAAACAGAATAATGTGGCAGCTGCAGGAATGCATCAGCAAAAAAAAAAAAAGAAAAATTATCCATTAAAAAAAAAAAAAAAAAAAGTTAGAGCTTTAAGTGCACTTTTCAGTGTAGGAAGAAGCTATGCCTTAGGAATGTCTAAGAGATGAGTGCATGTGTTTATCCCACAACTAGCCCAGCGCACACAATGCAAAGGTAATGATGAACTGTGCCATAACAACTGGAGAGCAGGGACTGGTGTAGGCTGAATTTCCATTACTCCACACCTTGACCTTCTCCCCGCAGGCAGAAGCAGTGCTGCTGTGCCCAGCCCTGGCTGTACTTACTGATATGGTCTATGGATCCTGCACAGAATTTGCCGTAGAACTTTTTGGCGCCAAGGCCCCTCAAGTCGTGGATGGTGAATGGCCACAGATGCAGCACGTTATTGCGGGAGAAGGCATCCCTCTTCTCTATGACCACCACCTTGGCCCCCAGGAATGACAGGTCGATGGCTGTACGAAGGCCACAGGGTCCAGCCCCAATTATCAGACACTGCAAAACAACCAGCACACAGTAACTGCACAGTCCTTGGAGGAAATGGATATTTCTGCAGCAGCTTCCGAGCATCCCGCGGCTCTTAGGGATCAGTGCTCTTTGTCTGAAACATAAGCTGAAATTTCACATCAGTCCTATTTCTACCTGACAAGTTCTACCACTGATAAGCAGAAGCCACGACCTGAAAATGAAGTATGTTGCAGAGCAGTGAAAAGACTCAGGAAGCAGGCAAGTAAAGCTGTGTGCTTGCAACCATTGCTGTAAGAAGAGCTGCCAAGTCATACTCTTCAAGCTATATAAGCACCTGGAGAACAACAATATTTTTGAAGGCTTCTTCCTCTCACACTACTTTTTTTTTTTTTTCCTTCAAAACAAAACAAACCCAAAACAACACCCAGAAAACTAAAACAAAACCAATGACAAGTTTTCCTCTCATCTTCCAGACTCTGAGCTGGCCTTTCTTAAGAAAATCTTCAGTAGCATTGCAACACCATAACAGATAAACACAAGACACTAATGTTTTCATAAACATCATCATTTAGAGTAACAGAAGAACACAGAGTAGCCAAGTCAGAGCACTCCAAACTATGCCTTTCTTGGTGCTCTGGGGCTTCCACTACTGCAGCAAAGGAGACTTCAGGGAAGTGAACATCACATAAACCAACCTTTGTGTGACCAGACACATTCCTCCAACCCTACCTTTGTTCTATGAAAGCTCTCACTTTCTCTTATCTCTTTCCACTCTACTCACAAACACCATCAGACACTAATAAACAGCTTGAGAATGTGAAATACGTGCGTGTCTAGCACTGAAGTACCTTCTGATGCAGCAAAATAATTTCTGATTAAAAACCCAAGATAATCAGGAGACACTTCTGACCCACAGAAGCCGAGGTCCACAGAGAAAGTGTTGGTATGTGCAGTCACATAAATACAGTACACAGTCCAATTTTTCATATCATTATTGTACTTTGATTTCTACCAAGTAAACCAGAGACACGGAATAAAGACCTTGTTATGAGCTGTCTGCTGCTGCCATGTGATTCTTTTCCAGTTCCTTTTGGCTGCTCAAGAAAGGTCTTTGAGAAATTCTTAAGTATGCCAAAATTTAACCATGAGCCAATGTTCTGATAAACAACCAATCCCAAAGAGCAAAACTTTGTGTTTGGTGGCCATCCTCATCTGACAATTTTTACAAGTTGCCACATTCTCACCACTTATTGACTGGGCCATAAACTCTGCAAGCACCATGAAACTGCAAATGCAAAGCCTGAATGATGGAAAACCAGTCCAAGTTACAGCAGCAATGACACAGCTACTGGCATGCAAATGCCACGTAAGACTACTGAGTAAGATAAGAAGTCACATAAATCTGAGGGCAGAGATCCAAGTCTAGAGGAAAGGAAGGGAATAATAATACCACTGCTTCTCTAGTGGCTGCAGGAACCTGAAAGCATTTGGAACAAAAGGCACACCCAACCTCTGAGCTGATAAATACCTAAATAAAACTGTATATTGAACAGGTGTCCATCTTGTAATTTGATACAAAGGATCCTCAATTAGGATCTACTATATTCTTCCAATTTAATACTGCTTTCTTTGTAGCTAAGTGTAACTCCCAAACACCACCTTGTCTTTCTTTGTTTAAGCTTTTCAGAAAATTAGCTCAGCATATCATACTTATCCAGGTAATAATTTTGCTTGGCTGACAACTATAATCTTCAAAGAGCCTGGATTTCAATAAACAACAAGAACATCCTAAATTGTGTGACTTTCTTGACAAATTCTTTGACAAATTTCCACATACAAAATATTTATGATGGAGTACACAATAGTACTTTGTTGTAATTCTACTAAAATCAGACTATTCAAACTCAGGTTTCATTAAGTTATAAACTAGTTTTTAGTTTCAGTTTACTGCAATTGTGCCACAGGAACTTAAAAGTTTTTTCCTCTCTAATCCTTCCTCTATCCATCCATCATAGCAGGATGTGGTTAAAAGCATTTAGGTTATGTTTAAGAGTCTAGATGTTCTAAATGTAAAACACTCAGGTAAGGAATTTATGGTCAAAGTTGCTTTTTTTTAATACCATTGCAAAAACATGAAATTGTTACAAAACATAAATTCTAAGCACAATTAAAATTAGAAAAGACTCTTTTCCACCTCTAATGCTTTCATAAAAACTCCACTTCTGATACTCCCAGACAGCAGTAACTCCACGACATGCCAAATACAGCCAAATAAAGGCAGCTACTGTTATTCCTTGTCCCCTTTCCCCTCAGTGACTCCAAGCAATTGCTGCAACTCCCTGCACTGAAGCTGTCTCACCCTTCAAAAACACTTCTTGCTCAAGATCTTTCAGACAGATTATATTAAGTTTCCAGTAACAATGCCATGGTAATGGAACATCAAATGCAAACTGAAATGCTGTATTCTCTGTAGAACCAATGAAGAGAGAGCACCAATTGTAACTATTTACATTTGAACCAACAATCATGTCCTGGACGCCTTCAAGAACTCTGATTATCTGAATTCTGGTTAGCCTGGATGCTGGCCACGTACACAAACTGCCCAACTCCAGGCACAGCACCTCATCCCTGAACAATTTTCAAATGGGCAATTAAGAGCTATCATACAAAGTAGGAAAACTTCAGAAGGGTTTTTGTTCAAGTGTACAGAAGCCAGGCTTCCTAAAGAAATGACTGACTTCTGTTCTGGCATGGATAAAACCCTAATCTTTATTTTAAATTCTATCATCTCCACATGCCCACTTAAATTTCTGTACCTTTTAATCAGCAGTTTGAAAATTACATTAAACATTAGGAATAAAGCTAAGTGAGTTAGGAAATATCAAATCAGACATGACTCAGTTCTCAAAAGGCCTCTGCTTTGAACAGTTATGATTATCTTTTAGGAACTACATTTAAACATTTAATGGCATTTGGATAGGAAACAAGAAATTAATAGAAACATATATGAAAAGATAAGAGGAATACATAGTGAAGTTTAGTTTAAAAAATTTATCCACTGCAGTCACTGGCCACCCCCATCACCGTTACCCTTCACACCAACATCAGCAAGTTCTGAGGTTTCTCTCTCATCATTCAATGAGGGACAGCCCCACATGAAGAGCTGTTTTAAAGACACTTGGTTACATGTATTTATTCAAATCACACCCTTTTCTGATGACTTTTGAGCCTTGGTACTCCCCTGGGTCTCCAGTTATTCTTTCAGAGCACCATCTGAAGGACTGTCATTTCTCTCATTCCTCTCACTGCCCCTTCCCAGGGGGCTTCACCCATGATCTCATGTGTGATCTTCCTCCATAAACTGTCGTTGCATCACCTCACTCAGAGACACTGGTTTAATCACCTTTGTCAGAGCTGTCAATTCACAAAACTTCAACTCAAGAGCTGGTTACATTTTGGCCAAGCTAAAATCTTTACCTTTCTAAGGAACATTTCCCAGTGGCTGCCTCGTTGTTAATTCAAGCCCAGCACAACCAAAGGAAGCTCTAATGTCCTTCCAAACTCAGTTCACCACTTCTCATCAATGTAAATGCCACACTCGATTTTCTGATAGCTGGATGTCACCCTCCACTCACATCTGGTTTTTTATATGCTCTCACAATCAAGCACTATCCACTTACCTGCCCATTAAATCTCTTCTTTAATGTTTCATCTCTATTATTGAACCCACCTTTTCCACAGTGTTAACAAATACAGTCAAAGCCTAGATGCAAAAATCACTCTTACAGTCTATTATTCAAATAAATTCAAAATCTCTACATCTTGTTCCCTCCTCTCTCTTTCATAAAAACCACCTATCTTCATTTCACAGACTTAAACACCCTAGTTCAGTCCAACCATTATGTTGCATTCAAAGTAAGAGCAATTCCTGAAGTTAATGAATGCATAGGGCAATCAATTTTGCAGAAAATTTAGAATTTTTCCCATGATGCTCACAGTACTAGCAAGGCTTATTTCTAAGCATACACAAAACCTACTACATTTATCTTCTGGTAAATCCTTCCTTTCTTATGTCACCTGAAAAATGTAAACTTGAACAGCTGGATTTTTGGGGTGTTGTTGTGACTACCAACAGTATTCAATTGTTTGATTTTCAGAATGTTACTACAGTAATTCATCATAAATTAATGAGTTTATAATGAATGTGTTTACCAAGTGTTACTATAGTAATTCATTATAAATGCCTCCATCCATATGAAAATGGCCACTAGAAAGTGAAACAAGATAAACAATTAAGAAACTAACATGACTTTCTAATATTCAGCTGGGGGAAAATATAAGTCCACAGATCTGAAACTACATTCTCCAAAAAAGATTTTTTCTCCCTCAATTCTATACTGAGGAATTAGTCATTAATCCTTTCAATTAAACTATTTTCTTCTCTCAAAAGGTGACTATTCAAGAGAAAGAGTAGCATCTATTGTCCTCAATGAAGGAGGACAGAATCCTGTTCTAATTTCATCCTATTCTGC
This sequence comes from Oenanthe melanoleuca, assembly GCF_029582105.1. Taxonomy (NCBI): domain Eukaryota; kingdom Metazoa; phylum Chordata; class Aves; order Passeriformes; family Muscicapidae; genus Oenanthe; species Oenanthe melanoleuca. The sequence goes on from NC_079334.1 coordinate 2,493,001, forward strand.
ACTATATGTCTTTTCTGAAAAAACAAGACTGCTTGATTACTTACAAAATCACCTATTCTATTCACATTTCAATAAATTATATAAAGAACTGCTTTCAAACTGCACTGTCCAAAGGGTGCAGCACTTAAATGCCAGCTCACAATAATTCAGGTTAAAAAAAAGTAAAATGCTCTGTGTATGTGTGTGTGTGTGTGTGTGTGTGTGTGTGTGTGTGTGTGTGTAAAAGCAGGAATTCTTGCACTAAATACCACACATACCAACCTTTTTAAAAGAATTTGCATGAATTTCCATAGCATACTTTTTCCTTTAAACCTAGAATATAGATGATCACTTTCTAAATAATGGGAAAGAGTCTGTTTTGTCAAATTGGCAGATAAGTTCAGTTTTCTTGAGTCATGAGAATTTTCAAATTAAAACTCGAATTTTCCAAACATGCATATTTTGTATCCTAGATTCCAACAGCACACATTCCTGTTACTGTCAAAAGGCAAAAAGAAGATAACCAAGATTAAAGGTTTACCAATTAAGATTTTCCAAGCCATCTATCTTGTAGGACTGATGCCACAAAAACTTACAATGTTAAGAACTTGCTGGCTGCTTCTCCTGAATAAAACACAAACATTCAGGCAGGCAGTCACATCTGGTGTTGACAAAGGAATTTCTGATTGCTGATCAAATGTTAAAACAGTGACAACGCTCCTGAAACTTCCCATGCTTTACAGTGACACCAGGCACTATCCTTCCACATCCATACCTTTCCAGTGTGTGTTCCAGAGGGACTGGGTAATAGCTGCCTGGAGCACGGTGACTGAAGCTCTTACCTTCGTGTTGGCGCATGCTTTCCCCTTCTTGTAGTCCTTATGGCTGCCTCTTTTATCCAATTTGGCCCACAAGGCTTTGGCTTTCCAGTAATTGAGCTTGGACTTGAGTTTGTGATAGAAGGAACGATAGTCCTTGGGCTTTAGCTCTAGGTAGTCACAGAGCTCCTGGAAAGCCTTCAGAGTCCCCTTGCAGGTGGAAGCCTGGACAAATCTGTCGAAGAGAACATGAGCCTGGTTCACCTTCTCGTTTTTACTTTCCTCCATGCTTCACACGTGGCAGCTGCCCAGGGAGGCAGCTGTGCTCTTCCAGTCTGCCAGATTTCCCGATGTTGCTCTGCTGAGCCACTTTCACCTCTGGCTTACAAGCATTATTAACCTAGAAAACAAAAAGAAGAGAGTGTAACTGAACTTGCTTTTTCTTTTTTGTTCCAAAATTTGTCTATGCCTGCTGAACTGAGAGCCCAGATTCCTAGTCAGTCCTCAGCTAATTGATATCCCGAGGATTTCTGCCCAAGCTGACTGAAGCAGAGGCTTCCAGAGTTCACTGAGCCTCACTGCAGACAGAGGCACATCTCACATCTCTGTTAAATCACAAAATACTTTAACCTGAGCCAGTGTCTTGGAAGTTTTATCAAAACTCATACTGCAGGAAGAGCAGAGAAGTTACAAGTAAACAAGCAGATGTTACACGAGGTCTGGAAGAGGGCAGAGGTTGTAAAAGAGAACAGGCAAACCTTCTGTGTCACAGTTACCATGTGACACCACAGCAATGGTTATGGGCTGGCCTTAAAAACACTACTGCCACAAAGCATTTCAAGGGCTGGTGCTCCATCAGTAAAATAAGCTTTGGTGCCTTCATTCTAAAAAGACACAGATCTCATCTCAAACAGATGGCACAGCACAAGCTGATAGCCAAGAGTGGATTTTTGCACAGTGATAGTTACTGATGGTTAGTGATCTTAAAACTAAGTTAAACCTGCTAATAGCAACCCATTTCTTAGGAAAATATGTCAAGGCTAAAAAAAGGTAGCTTGTCTGCGTTGCATCAAGCAGTATAAACATTTTCCCCAACTAAAACCTATACACATATTTCTATCAGTAAAAGAACAGCATAAGAGCGAAATGTGGCTGGTGCATGAACTTGCTAAGATTGCCATACTAATTCCTCTATTCTGTTGTTTCCAACTTCTTTTGATATACAGGTCCATACAAAATTTTAAGTGGTAGCTGGGGTAGCTGCTGAGGCAGATCTGCTATCATGAGCTCTGCTGCTCACTTCTGGGATCCCTCAGAAGCAGGCTAGAGACTTACAGAATTCATTGTATGGGCAATGATTAGAGATTTTGTTTGAAGGCTATCTTCTCTTCCTCTCTCTTTTATATGCAATAAACCTCTTTCTTTCTTTTATACATAACACTAAGTATATATACTACATTACCCTACTTGCTGAGAAAGAATAGTTCTGTTTGCCTTCAGATACAAAGGCAGCATGGGAACATATGCACAAACTATGGAAGTGAAAGCACTTCTGAGGTGGTTTTTGCCCTTTGCTTTTTTTGCAAAGGGTATTAAGGTAAAAAGGGAAATATGTGGACTTGGATAAACTTCTTAGATTCTCACCAGCTCCTTTCCTGCTTCCAGCAGACAGGAAGCCAAGTCAAACATTACAGCTCATGTCTCTTCCCCTCCCATATGAACAGCTCTCCAGTAGTTTATTTGGGCACTCCCGCTTTCCAGCCTAACATGTTTATGTTTAGAAGCAGCAAAGGAGACCTTCACATAACAAACTGGCAGCTTTTAAAAATAAAAGTCCTGCAGAAGTCAAAGTACATCAATAGTGCAGAATGCAATTCTAACTTTATTAGAACAACCACCTTGAGGACTCAGTACCCATGAAACTGTTTTTCTAACTGGCTCATAGTGATGCCCATGCCCGTATCAGTACTGCTCACTAAGCAAATAGGAACTGCTCTCTTTATGGTCCATCTTAACTTCATTCTTGTGAAGCTGGAAACATGCTTCAGTCTTCCTCAGGGAAACCACTGCACTACTACAGAGGCTTAAGTCTAACCCTAAAACAGTTTGGTTTGAAAGGGACCTTAAAGGTCACCTAGCTCCAATGCCCCTGCCATGGGCAGGGACACCTCCCACTAGACCAAGCTGCTCAAAGCTCCATCTAACCTTGTCTTGAGCACTGCCAGGGATATGGAATCCACAGCTTCTCTGAGCAATCTGTGCCAGTGTCTCAGTACCCTCATAGTAAAGAGCTTCTTCCCAATACCCAATCTAAACCCGCCCTATAACAGTTTGAAGCCATTCCCACTTGTCCTATCACTCATGTCCTTGTAAAAAGTCCCTCTCCACTAGATACTGAAGGTTTGTGTCTCCTCTTTTGTTCTCAAGAAGAATATTATAATGCACTCCAACAAAACACCTCTAACGCTGAAGGAGTTATTTCAGTGTCTCTGTGTCATACAAACACAATAAAATACCTACAGTCTAAAGTCATATGCCTCATTAATCAGCACAGCATTTCAAGCTGAATACTCTTACATTCCCCCCCAACTTCTTGCACCCCCACTCTACCACCCAAACACTCACTTTACACCAGTGCTTTGGATGACAGACTTCTTCAGAAAAAGCAATTGAAGTTACATGACCTAAATTAAGCGGAGTCACAATTTAGGTCTGTTAGTTCACATTCCACTGCTGATATACCACAATGTAAGGACATCACAGGGATCATTTCCTACTCTTGCTTCTCCTGTAGTTTTTCACCAAGGGAATGAAGCAGCATTGTTTTGGCACTGCGCAAAGACCCAAAAGTTAAAACCCAGCCTCCCTTCACTCTAGGAACTTACTGCTGTGTGTCCAAGGTTTGCCAAGCGAGCAGCCAGACCTGCAGAAAGCAGGTCATTTGAGCCAGCACATTCCAAGGGGCACCTTAGCACGGCAGCTGTGCCCAAATCCCGTTTCACAGCCTGGGAAATCAGTTATGCCCACAGGTGAAACACTGAGGCTTCAGTCACCACATTAGGTCACTCCCTAGAACTCTGCATTCCTGATGTAAACACCCCGAGCCCTTGGAACCCGCGAGCAACACGTCAGAGAACATGGAAATTACAGGAGGAAAGCAAGGGCAGGCAAGAATTATTTGCCAGGTTTCCAGGGTACTTGTGTGCCTTGCTGGCTGTTCTGCAAGCCTGCAGTATCCTGCATGTTTTGTCTCGAGGCAGCTGATTGCTGACTCAGATGCTCGGTGAATTCCTTGGCTGCGGCGTTGGGCGAGAAAGACAAAGCCCGTGGAAAAACGCATGCAAGAACAGTGCTCGCGTTGCTATTTACAATAATAGCAGGAGGTTGTCACTGACTCACAGCTCCAAGCACCCTCAGGATCTCCAGTACTCGCCCAGGACAAAAGCAACCAATGAAAAACACAGAGATGTAGGCAGTGAATAATTCCAGGTGGTGCTTCCTTCACACAGTCACCACAGATGCAGGAATATGAATATTTTATCAAATGCGTACACGAGAAAGAAAGCCCAGTGCCCTACTTCTGCCAAAGGCAAGAGATAAGAGGAGATTTTGTAAATTCTACACGTAATGAATTTGGTTGTACAAATTGAAGTTCTGCTATAAGTGTTGCAAATCCAGGACTTATATATTTCACACAAATAAACCCCCATTATATGAGTCATCACCCCCTCTACATTTCCATCCTAATTTTGTTCAAAGTGTTCATTCAAGCAATGACTTGAGCCCAGGGAAAAAATAAAATACTACAAGAATGTATTTTTCAGCCATCTCTTTCTTTTCCATCAGAAATTACTGAGTTAATTCCAACTACATTCACAGCTTGTTCTTTCTAGCCTAAACCAGGAGTGAATAAAACATTTGCCAAAGTAACTGCCCAGCTGCACTTCAAAATGCTGAGTTTCTCTGAGCACAATGTAAATGCTTTCTTCCATTTGACTTATTTCACAGCCAGACAAACACCACAGATGCACCCTTGACAGACAAACCTCTGAGGAGTCAGGCATCGAGAAGAAGTGGTAATACAATATGGAACTGGAAAGCAAACTGGTCTGTGAATATAAAACTACTGTCCAACAACATTCCCCATGCCCTTGCCTCCCTTCCATGGCCCCTTCTGTAGCTGGTGCCTAAGCAAGGCTCAGTAACATGCTCTGGAAACTCCGAGATGACTGCAGCACCCAGGCAGCCAGGACACACTTGCAACTTGGCTAGCAAAAGCCTAAGCACAGATTATAGTTAAGCTTATGCTACAGACATGGGGACACCTATTTTTGTCTCTCTCCTCCACCCGGCCTCCAGTTTTCTTGCAGGAAACCAATTACCTTTGAGTCTCATTCCTCACTGAATCTGGATGAAGTTGTTCAAAAGTTATTAAGGATGAACTGAAAAGCAGATGAACAAATGGCTCAATCCCGTAAGCCTTCCTTCTTTAGGAAGCCACACACAAAAAAATCTTTATTCCAACAAATGAAAAAGGTTCTGTTTTAATTTTCCAGATTTAATTTCTTTTAGCTAAAATTGCAAAAAAATGGATTTTATACAATATGTTCATGACTTTCTAAGTGAACGCAGGTGTCAAAAACTGCAGTTTTAGGGCAGTGGTAAAACTGTGGAACAGCTGGCAAAAAAAAGAGCAATTTTGACAAGAAAAGCTAAAGCCAAAACAGGCAACTATTTTAGCTCCATATTACGCAGCCCAAGAAGGGGAAAGCAGGAGGACAAAGGCGTGGTTGCCATTGTTTGCAGCTTCCCTTTTCCACCAGATGGAAAAGGGGCACGTCAGCACTGTCCACAGCATGTTTTAAGATGGGATTTAGATCTGCTCCTGCTCATCACGTTCAAAACTCAAGCAAACAAGCTGTCAAAAATCCGTGTTTTAATGCACCATTAAACTTGATCTGGTCACTTCTGCCCACCACATGGGAGAGTCTTTTGGGTCTCCACTTCTTGTCTGTCTGTCCTCCCTCCCAAGCTAGGCCAAAAGCGGGAGAAAGAGAAACCAAATATGAACTTGACTGCAAGTACAAGAACCTGTTCTTAGCACATAGCCAAACAGTTCACAGAATTCTCATGTCAAGAAAAACTCAACCCAGTACTGACTTAAGAAACACTAACTATACAAATGAACATGGAAACATACAAATACAGAAGCACTTACAGAAAACATTTTGGTTCCCAAATTCACATCAAGGTACAGAAGGAAAAATGTGTACATTGCTTATGACTAACCATTTCTTCAATGCCACAACACAACTACTGAGAGCATTTGACCTACAAAACACAACCTTTTATCTATGAGAATTCAAAAAGCATACTTGGCTGCTGCTGTCATATACAACCCTTTGATCACAGCACTCCCTACACTGAATGAACAGTAACAAAGAAAGAGACCGAGAAACAGATCAATGCTTTTTGCTGGATGGGGAAAAAAAAAGGAAACTATACCAAGGAAGAGGTAGTTGTACCCTCAGAGGATGATAAGGGAATAATAGTAAGACAGCTGGATAGGTGTCATTCCCACACCACCATGTTACAGAGCAACAGTTAAATTCTCTTACCTGAAATGCTTTGAAGTTGTTCTGATGTTACATTTCAACACAGAAACACATCCTAAAGTTAGCTCCCACCCAGTTTTACAAGCTGGATTTCCCCAGAGTTCTACAAATATTATCTAATAGCCCTAGGAAAGTGCCTATTTAAAAAACAAATGAAAATAAAGACTCCTAAAATTACCAAAATTACACTTTCACAAAACTTTATTTCTATGGGGATAGAAATAAATGGGGATAAAACAAATTGGTTGCCTTAGCACAAGAAGATATATCAGCTTTTGACTCCATACAGGACATGGACCCATTCACTTTTCCAAGTCAATATGCTGTGTATGCAACAAGAAACACCAGAAACACCAGCTTTTTTAAGAAAAGCTTTACTGAACATTCAAGAACAAGAACACCATTCTGCCCCAACTAGAAACTCTGAGCAGAATGAAGACTGAAGGCTACAAACACACTTCAACAACCTCTGCAGTCCAGTGAGCCAAGTCCTCTGAGGTCTCCAGATTCTGCCAGTGCACTCATCATCCCAAACCATCCCATGGCACAGGGAGGAAACAAATAGAGCCTGTATTTTTATCTTGGGGGAAAAAAAAAAATCTCATAAAAGATATTCTGTAATGAAACTCACATCAACATTTGCAAAAATTTATATAAGTGAAAGCTTCTATCTGCCACAAACTAGCACCAAAACACAGACTGCAGTGATCACAAAAGTGATCACAAAGGAGAAAAGATAATCATCAGGAACAGAGAGACAGATAGAACCATAGGATCTGCAAGTAAGAAGAGGATAAAAATTACCAGTCTTTGTTGAGCATGTAAAATGGTTCAGAGATCAAAAAACTGAAAAGGTCCAGCACCCTCTGTAGTATGTGCTTGCTTTGTCCTATATGCAGTTGCCTCCACTTAATGTGCTCCAGTTCTCTCTCATTACCTAATTAGCCAGAGAAGGGAACAAAGCCAGTGAAGGGTATGAAGCACAAGTTGGGAGGGAGCTGGGGTTGATTAGCCTGGAGAAAAGGAAGCCCAGGAGTGATCTTATCACTCCCTACAACCACCCAAAAGGAGGTGCAGCCAGGTGGGGGCCAGCCTCTTCTCCCAGGGAACAAGTAGACAGCCTTAAGCCGTGCCAGGGGAGGTTCAGACTGGACACCAGGAGGAGTTTCTTCAAGGAAAGGGTCATGGAACATCTGCCCAGGGAGCTGGCAGAGTTGCTGTCCCTGGAGGTGTTTAAGGAAAGATTGGACGTGGCAGTGCCATGGTGGTGTCTGGTCATAGGTTGGACTTGACGATCTCAGAGGTGTTTTCCAACCTCATTGATTCTGTAATTCCCCCTTATATAGGTCAAAGATTACTTATCACCCAGAGTCAAGGGATCCAAATGAGGCTGAATTTACCAAAGCCCTCTTCATTTTCATCAGTCATTAAGAGAAGTATTTAGCACTTCAGAAGCAAGCTCGAAGATTGGTCATTTGTGACAGCATTTATTTTAATCACAGCAGATATGATGCCTAGACTTTCAACTCCAGGGCTCACCCCTCCGTGCTTTGGCAAATCCAGATTCTCACAAAACAAATATTCCAGTTACAGTAAAAAATGAACATGCAATAGCAAGTTTTATTTGTGCTGCTTCCAATTCTCAGCTGGAATGGGTGTGGAAAAGAGGCAGGCACTTCCTGAAAGGAAGTGGTGGACGACAAGGGAGTTAGAAAACAGGATTAGAAGATTCCTAATTTCACCATTTTTACACAGTCAACTAGGTATGACATCAGAAATACCCTGCACAGAACAGCTCAAACAGATTACAGGTTATTTAGTGGATGTATAACCATTTTCTGTGGAAAAAGACTGATTACAGAAAGCAGAGGAAGTTCAAAATTTTGGAATCATTTTCCCTATATACATCTTGCAAGACTCTTTTGGGAGCCAAGAAACTTAAGTAAAAAGACATTTGAATAAAAGAGCTGTAAAGATTTCTCCAACCCACAAACCACCATTTAGAGACTGCTGAACTTTAAAAAAAAAAAACCCAACAAATCCAAGCTTTTATTCTAGTTCAGGAAGGGTTGGGATCATGCTATAACCCATGGGTGCAACCTTAGCCTATATAACTACCACATAAAAGACACATACAGAATCAAAAGAACACCTAAAAAAATCAGACCTTAAACCCAGATCTCCAGAACTGCCACCTCCTTTCCCTAAACAAGAAAAGTCCAGCCAGGAACAGCATCTCAAAGACTCACCTGCAGCTAAGGTCACTCTGCATCCCAGCTGTTTGATGCTCCAATCTGCCCGTCCCCAGCCCATGCATGGCCAATAAGACCCAAGCTCCCACAGAGCAGGCTGACACTTCTTCTCTGCAGCCAAAGAAAACCCCACAGTGTGTTTATAGCCACTCATGGGTGTACCCTGCTTCTGTAACTCAAACCACTACCCCAGCCTTCCTCTCTCCTTCCAAGCTATGCATGACAATATGTGCTCTGCAGTCTGTCTAAGCACCTAAAATCAGAAATGGCAATGACAACGAACCCGATCTAGGTTAGGTCAGGGGTTTCTGAGCCCTGCAGGCTCCACAGCCATGTACTGTTCTCCCACATCAGTCACTAGATTGGACCATAATACACAATGAAGCAATTTCATTTTGTTTCGCAGAGGTGAAGAATTACACTCCTCAGCAAGAGCACTACTGAGTGAGCAGAGTCTGAACAGGGCACCAAGCAGGATTTGAAAGGAATCAGAAGGAGACCACTTTCCATCATGGTTTATCTTCTTGGTCAGATTCACTATGGAGTTACACTTCATTTTTACAGTAAATTTTATTTATCAGACTCTAAAGGCATGGGACTTCTAGGTAACAGAAGAGATAGTGAGCATGTTCAATGGAGACAATGTTAAATCCCAATTTGTCACAGGAAGAAAACACACCCACACATTAATCCTATAACTTTTATTTCATAAACTAGATCATTTGGTTGAGGTCTATTCCACACAACCCACAAACCCCCTCCATAACCTCTCCCAGGCTGCATTCCTGTAGACATGACTTTAATTTCAGAGGGAAAGAAAGTCTATCACATCCTTTCCTCAAAATACTCTTACTATGCTTACATTTTGGAGTTTATGACAGTATGTTAAACTTAAGTTTAGTATTTACCCTTGATAAATTTACTCATGTAAATCCTCTTTCCAAGGTAAGAATACCAACCCTTTGCACTCCGGCATGCCCACAATCCTCAGTAAGGGTTATAATTTTAAAAAGCAAAGCAAAATAAAACCCTTAGCAACTAACAAACTGTGAGACAATGACATCAAATGACAACTGATGAAATCTATCAACTTAATGAAAGTTTGTCTCTGTTACACAATCTGCTGTGTCTAATGCTTCCCCATCATTCATTTTCCTCACAGGCACAAGGAAAGCTTCTACCAGGAGACAGGAATGCATTGCAAGCAAATAAGCAGTTCAACATTTTGGCTCAATCTTGACAAATAGACAGAATAAAGAGTTTGCATTCTCTCAAGCTACAAAATATACCAGCATCTTGAGAAGTAATCCAAACTGTAGGCAGAGAATGGCAAAACCAAAACTCTCAACACTGAACTTCCAGTTCAGCAGAGGATATCAGATAACACCAATCGCACATATTGTTACATAAGTTATAAATAGTAACCAGGCAGCACCATCCCCACTTGGCCGGACATTTGACTCACAGTGAACATGCAGCAGTTTCAATTACCCAGATAGCGATTCCCCTGCAGCCCTGGAACCCACAGGATGCCCCTCTCAGCAAAGACCATGCCAAGCTCAGTGCCTGGAGCCAACGAAAATCTGTTAGGAAATCAGCTAGAGGAAAGAGGTGGAGGTGGTTCTGGGATTTACCCTCCTCTCCCTGAGGCTTTGGCAAGCAGCTCCTGGAAGAAGATGGCAGTCATCACTTCCAGAGGCAGACATTACCAGTCTCCTCAAATACAGCTGCACTGGTGGGGACATGAAAAGACTTGGTCCGAATTAGTCAGAGATTACAACCAACATAAGTGTAAAGATGCCATCAGCAGAATTTGTTCCTAGCACACATCTCTCCTTGCCTTTCATCCTCAAGGACTGTTCTGTTTAAGTCTTTTTAATTCCATCCTCCTTTGGATAAAGGCCATTCCTCTGCAAGGATATCTGGGGGTCTGAGGCAGATAGCTGGGAGGTTCAGCTGAGGATATCTGGCAGAGAAAGCAGCCCAAGCAGGGGGCACAAGCATTCCCTTTGTTTAATGTGGGTTTGAGAGCCCTCACCAAGGGAGCTACGAGCACTTTTTGCGTAACACGTGTGTGTGCACTTGGTTAACAGGCAAAGCTCACCATGCTCACAGACTGCAGTGTGAAACAATGACTGCCCAGTGTGGCTGGACAGGACTGAGGCACTGCTCTGCTCCTGTGCTGCTCACAGGCCAGGATCTGTCTCACAGGGCAGTCCAGATTTCCACTGGCTGATGATTCAGTTCTGGACCTTGGACTCACACTGTGTAATTTCCACAATCTCTTATTCCATTACATCCTGTATGTGAGCACTAGACAGAATGACCCTTTTCCAAAATGCTTTTAATGCAGCAAGAAGGAACACAGACTGCAGGTCACTTGTGACTTTCTCAGTGACAATACCAACAGGCTGCTCCTGGCATATCTGGAGAAGAAAAATACTGAAATCCAAAAGTACTTTCTTCAGCTTCATTCAGCTTCTGCTTTCAGCCAGAATAGACTGGTAGCAGAGCACAGCTCTGTAAACTGGGAATGACCAAGAGTGGTGGCAGCACCATAGCATGACTGTAGCTGCTTTCCTGAAAATCCATACAGTACTCCTGGAGAGCATTAACAGCACAGAACAATCTGGGGTCTTCAACATCTGAAAACTACTTCCTCTCTAGTTGCTCACTGGCAGTAAGCAACTTAGTATCTATATATTTACTATTAGTTTACATTAACAGAAGCAAATGCTACTATTAAGAAAGCTTAGTCTTCTCCAAACTGAGGACTGAGAAATGTAAAGGATTTTTTTATTATACTGGGAACTACCAGTAAAATCCATGTCTACTTTCCACTCCCCTGTCATTTCCCATACATACACCCCAGAAATTATCGTGTGTTTTTTTCCCATGGACTCAAAAGATCTGGCTTAACTGCAGAGAAAAAAAAAAATCTTATTTCCTGGGGCAAACCAGAAAACTCTCCAATATTTGGTTCTTGAGATACTTGGGAGTGACCACAAGTAATATGCAATGTTTGCTTTAAACCTTTAATTTCAGTAATACTCTTGTTTATTTTCTAGGATAGAACAGACTATTCCAGCTGGAAGAGCCCTACAGTGATCATCTGGTCCAACTGCCTGGCTGAACAAAAGCTGAAGTATGTTGTTAAGGGCCTTGCCATAATGAAAGTTCACTTCCCTTCTCTGGCTGACACTAGTGGCTGGGCATGCACCTTTTGCTGTAATTTCTGCATTATGTTCTGTAACTATAGGGAGTAACAGAGAAATGCTTATTTGAAGAGCAAAAGGCAGACAAAAGGATCTAATGCTCATAAAAATGGGCAATTTCCTACCCTTGTCACACTGTGGCTGGCCAGTGAGATTATTAATGCTTTAGGTCTCATCCATTATCAACTCACACATTTCTTCCTGAGCCAGTTGTTTTTATGATCAATAGCATTCTTTTAATTTCCAGGCCAAGTTTATACCTCTCTGTTCCTGTGATGATGCTGACCTATGCATTAGCTTTCCCTCCCTTCCCACATATACTTATAGACCATGCCCTTGTCTATTATTTATAGACATCTCCCCCTGACCTTCATTATGCTAAGGTCAAATCAAGCTCTCTTGGACTAAGATAGGCTTTCTTTTCCTATGCTTCCCAAAGAGAAAACTGGGATATTGTTGGGTATGGGGTTTAGAAGTTTGAAAGGTAGGGAGGTTGTGTGATCTTAAGAAGAATTACAGCTGTACAGTGCATTTGACCAGATGAGTACTCAGAACAGAATTGCACAATAGGGTATAGAGTACATCCCTCTCCTGCCCATTCTGGGATGGCTTTAGCCTCTTCCACCTCTACAATCCTCAGCTAGTATGCATTTTAATGTACCCATTGATCAATGCAATCCCTCTTTCTCCTTTCTCGGATATTTCCAAGTGAAAGGCCATCAGATTGCCTCACATTATTAAATTTAATTCAATGTGTATCCTACAAGTTCTAGTTCTTTCTACAGAAAGAGTTGGTCTCACAGGCAGAGAAATACAGCCCTAATCCTTTAAGAGCAAGAACAGGAACCCTTCCCCTCCAAATTAGTTTCTTCCCCTTCTAAACAGAATTTGGTTCTTTTTGTGAAAGAAACAACCATGGTATTTGGATGCAGTCTTTTCAGAAAAGAGATGCAGTATCAATGCCATGGGCCAGGTGACTGGTGGAGCTTCACGTGGAAGATTCCCACAGGCTGTGGTCAGCCCTTCCAGTCTCCTCTACTTCCTGACCTACTCACAGCAATATAAAAAACAGGGTAGAACACCTCCAGGAGTGGAAAGAAAAATGTGTTGGCTTTTGTCCTGCAACTCAGTATTTGAAATCAGAGAAGTGGAGTTCTAGAGCACTCTCCAACACAAAAAGTCCAAGGCAAGTTCAGTTTATTAAGAGAATACAGTTTTCTGAAATTGAAAAGAAACAGGCCACATACTAGGATTTGTCTCCAAACTAGTCCAGTGCTTTGATATTACTGTATAGATGCAGACATGACAATGCACACACAGTTGATGTGCCACACCAGAATTACATGCTCCTAACCATGACTGTGAACATGCATGCAAAGCAAAACAGCTTTATTGAAGGTTTATTGAAGGCTGTGCAAAATTATCAGGTTCAAGGCCTTTAGCTGCATGAAGTTGAATTTCTGTGAAAGCAACTGATCCTGCAGCCATTCCTGTAACCCTCTGTCCTCTGACAAGTGTTGTGTGGGGTGGGAAGTAGCGTGAGGAAGGTGACCCTGTCATCTGAAACTCCATTTCCTTGACAGGATGGATGCAATTTTGCTTCTTGTGTTTTAAACAATTACAGCCTTGAAAGCTGAAGATGGCAAGAGACTTCCAGAATTTTGCCAGTGTGCATAGAGCTGCCAGAAACAGTGTTGGTAACAGTGTTTTTGCAAAGGCTGTTCATACAATTTCAAGAAAACTTGAAATCTCAAGTGTGCTTTTGGTAGAACAGCTTACTAAAAGCTGCTGGTATGCTCCTGCATGTTGTTTACTTTGGAAAATGAAATTTGAATGTTGTTTTCCCTCAAAGGCAAAGCTATGCAAAGAAATACTTGAGGCAATTTATGCCACATCTGTGTCCCCACAGCTAATAAAAGAATGTAAGATGACTACAAGCTATGCGGGTATAATCACTTCACTAAATTACATAAGACAATTTAAGAGATAAGTACTGTTCTAAGTGCTCCAAGCATATATTATATGTTGCCCAGGAGTCCATTATCACAAAAGAAGAAAAATTATTTTGTCTTTGAATAGCTTTTAGAAATAACTAAAATACCCCAACAGTGTTTTTGATGCAGCATTGCTCTAATCTGATCTCAAATGAGCTCTGTTTTCCCTTTTCCACCTATGCAATGGAACAGTGACTTCACTTTCATTAGTCCCCTGGCTAACTCCTTAGATCTGACAGTAATACAGTCATTAAGCAGATCAGCAGGGTCTCAAGTTTAACAGAAAGATCAGTATTTAGACATGTCTGTTATTCAGTCCAAGGCTGCTGGCACATTTATCAACAGCCATAGATTGAGATGCAGTAATACCTTAAAGAAACAGAACAAAGCAGCAAGTTCACAGTATCCAGCTGTAATGAAATGTGAAACTCTACCCTTGACAAGCACAATACAGCATTGTTCACTGGATGCAAGAGGTGCTCCCTTCTGTAGCTTGGATTGCTACCTGTTCCACGTGCCCCTAGGCCCATCACACTTGCTGGTTTTGGAGAAAACAGGCTACCAGGGTATTGCATGGAGGGTCTAGAGCTCATCTCACTGCAGACTGTGGGGAGGAACCCTGAGGGGTACCCAGCATTGTGGTGACTCAGTAACTGCCAGGACACCCTGGAGAGAACATCTGTGCTACCCACACACCCTCTCCATGGGCCCACCAGCATTTACTGACTGTGTGTCCAGACCTAAGCATTAGACTCCCACATTCCTCCACTCCACAGGACAAGGCAGTTCACTTCTAGCACGGAGCTATTTATTAGTTACACCACATGTCAAATTAACATGGGTTTATGTAAGTAAATTCAGGGCAAGGTAGGTTCTAATGAAAATGGCCAACAAAACAGGTACCTTGCTATTAAAGCCTGCTTTCCCTAGAAGAATTTAAAGCCATGTAGGCAATGTGTGGGAGAAGCTGACATCAGTGCAAAGTAACCTGCAGCAAGGCAGGTGTGGATGCAAAACACCTGCAAACAAACTCAATCCATTATTAAAGGTGAGTTTGACTTTCACTTAGAACTGAACATCACACACAGTCTGTGCCCACATCTATTTCAATCCTGTCTCAGGTCAGCCTGACAAGCACTGGGTATGATGCCCACAGACACACAAATGACCACCTGAAGTGGACAAGAGCTCTCTGTAACTGCAAGGACCAGGCTAGGTGGCTCATTCTCTCAGCAGTCCTTTCTACAGACAGAATAGAGCGTGGAGAAGCTTCCAGCACGCTCCTCTCCTGGTTTCCTCCACTGAACACAACCCATTAATGGAAAAACAGCCCATGTGCATGCAGAGAAAAACTAGTCTGTCCCAACCAGGCTACACTTAACAACTGGAATCAGTACTAAGGTGACCCAGACAGGATTAAGCTGGAGGTCTGCCACACAGCTTTCATCAGATCAGTATTCAGCTGCAGAAGAGACAGATCATTTCTGGGGGAAAGGCATCCATGTTTCCTTTTCTCTTCTTGGTTAGGAAACTTGATCTGGCTGTTGATTAGGGAACTACACCGATCCAAACTGCTTAAAACTCTTGCTTGAGGAGTAGGTCAAACTAAGAAATTCTAAGTCACAGAACCACTAATAATTAAGGTTGGAAAAGACCTCTGGAGATTGCCTAGGTTGATCCCACTGCTCCAAGCAGAGTCAGCTAAAACAGGTTATTCAGGACAGTGCCCAGTCGGGTTTTGAGCATCTCCAAGGACAGAGTCACAAGGGATGCTTTAAGCCTAACATAATATCTCTTGCAACAGACAGACCTGCATATTTAACCTCCAGGCAGATTAATTTTTATGTACTGAAGCAATACAAGAGAGGATAGATACTCAAGTCCCAGCACACATCACCCTAGAAGGTAAAGTCAAGGGTGCCAAAAGCAGCAAGTCACTTTTTCCCCTATATTCATGAAACTCATAAGGTTCTCAGATTTCCTCCTTGCCCTGAAACCAATTCAATTGTTTATTCCCAGGCCTAATGGAACATTAAACAAAAGAAAGCTTAACCCATGAAGACAACACATGAAGCTTCTCTAGCAGATAGTACTGAAGCTCTGAATCCCATTTTTACACTCCACTTTCTGAACAAAGGCAACACCTAGTCCAAGGGTTTAACTAAGCTGTCTCCTCTCCCCCTGAAAACAGTTCTTAAAGATCTGAATTTGCAGCAAACAAGCACTGGCAGAATCAAAAATAACATTTAAGAGACTCTCAATAAGTGATTGAGTGTCATGTTGGTCCAGATGTTGACCCAGAACACATGAGTTTCTTACAAGCTGCAATATGAAAGAGAAATCTAATGAAATCAAAAAGTATATGCACACCTAACAACAAAAAATATTAGGATTAAAAAATCACTGCTATGTTTTCCAAAGGCAGAGTGCAATTCCTGGCAATGGAGGAACAAGGAATAGCTATGCAGCTGGCAAGTGAACCACAAGGTTTTAAATAGATAGTTCAAAGCCAAAGATTACTCTCTTATCCTGTGCTGGAGGTGTTACAAGGCTGTGAGGAAAGATATTGATGTACAGAGAAGAATCAAAAATGTATCACTTGAATGTTAAATTATCTACCTCTGCCTTTGCAAAACCACTTTTGGGATAATTTGCAATATGATTTAAAACAACAGCTGTTTGTCCAGTTCAAAGACCCCTGATTCAGTTTGGGTGTAATCAAGAGGCTTTAGCTTTTGCAGGCTTACCAATTTAATTTTGACATATAAAGAACTCTATAAAATAAAGTTCACCTCTGGGATAAGCTGTTTCTAGTCTCAGTTCATGGTATCTACTTAGGAATACTTGGGTAAAAAAGTGGTTTTGCTAGGAAAAAAAAGGCTGCTCATGGGGGAAAAGACAGGTTAAGAAACCAGCAGAGCCTACAAAGAGCAGATTTTTAAAAAGGGAATCTATTTTAAAGAGAATTTTTAATGGGAATCTGTTACACACATGCACGTGGGACTGCAGAAGCATCAGCAGCCCTCCTCAGCCCTCTTACACCCAGGGTCTTTCTTTTCTCATCCCCTAACAGGAGGGTCTGGAGACAGGATTTGAGAGGATTACCAGGTCAAAGCTGCAAGTGCATTCCCGCCAGCAGTCTAAAAGTGAAGTTAATCACCTCAGCACTTATAAAGGGGCAAGGCCCAGGAAAGACTGAGCCAGACTGCTTTCAGCAACTGGCCTGAAACCAGTCACCAGCCACCTAAATGCCAAGTCTGATCCTGTGGGCAAACAACTTCCTGAGCAATGGTTACTTGAGGTGACAGATGCAGGGTGACAGAACACACTTCTTTACACTGTCCCACAAACAACACTTGAGCAAGTCTCACTGAAACACTGAAGTTCTCCAGTCAAAGGTCTACACTAGAAAGAGTTTTTGTTAAAAGAAAATAAGCAATAATTTGTGTGTTTATTTAGAAAACAACTACCTCCAGTCAAATCCTCTGGCAAACAGGGAAAGCAGCACTAAGTCTTTTCCAGGGAAAAAAACTTCAGTCTAGACTTAGAAAAGGCTTAGTCTAGACATGGATACCAGCAGTGAAATTGGGACATTTTTTCTGGTGTCCTCAGTGCACAGGATCAGTGTCTCTCTTCTCTCAGCAGGCAGGCCAGGTAGGGGTCCAAGACTAAATTCAGCTATCACATTACCATACCCTGTCATGGTGCAGACTTGCTCAAAAACTTAGCAATTTATGCTAAAACTTGGAAGAAAATATCCCAGCCAACAATTTCTAGCCAAACTTGAATCAAGTCTTTAGCCTAAAGAGGTCAGCTAGCGATTGTAGAAGTATACACTGAGTTTGTTCTGCATTTCATACACATATATTCATCCTTCCCCTCACATAAAAAGTAAAGTCAGGGATTCTATTTTTAAAACAAGCTTGGTTTCATTTAAAGAGAGAAATCTGCACATATGCAGCTTCAATATCAAGTATTCCAGATCTTATGGGAAGTTTTTTCTTTAGTGACTTGGTTCCTCAAGTAAACCAAGAACCCATCCCAAGAAGACACATTAGGGTTCTGAGAATTACTGCTAAAATCCTTAAAATTCAATTCTTCAAAGTTCATTTCAAACACAAACCCCTGTCTAAGGCTTTAAGATTATGGAAGGAATAGAAGTGCCTAATTTTAAAACATGCTACCTTATTGCTAAGTTTAAATAAATTAATAACTTCAATCCATCCTTGAGCTTTACAGTTCACTACTTAAAGAAAAAGCAGAGCAGGTTTCTTTAGATTTAGAAGACCAGAAATTCATTTTTAAATTAAATTAGTTTTTAATTTAAAACACTAAAAAATTATTCCATACCTTGATATCATTAGCAATACTTTACAGATCATTATTATATGAATTTTTGAGATAAGACAACCAAAACTCTTTTAATTCTCTTAAGATTTGAATCTGCCATAAAAAATGTGCAGGAAAAGCCGCAGTTGGTGGTTTTCTTTTTCCTCCTCTTTGTTTTCAGATCCTTCAGTGAAGAGAAAACCCTTCTAGAAAGAAGAGCTATTCCCTGCAGTACCACCTCTCCATTCCCAATTTCCAAGAACAGTGCAGGGAATAGTTTCTAGCATGGGGACAGAGAAATCTTCTGGAAGAAGTTTAAGGACGCTCTCCTCAGACTATTTCGGTCACCAATAACTGCACTGGAATGGCACTGGAGATTCCAAAGGGAAAGCTGTTATCCATCACCAGCAGGTCAGCTACACTCAACTCTGTAAATACATCTCAGAAGAATCAAGTGTTAGATTTTTCCTACATTTATAGTACTGCAAGAACAGAACAAGGAATACAGTCTATTTCGCTTTCATTTTTGTCTTGCTATGTTTCCATTCTAAATTTCAAAATTTATTCCTTTCACCGAATTGTACATTTCCTACAACTGAGCACTTCTAAAAGCAATCTCAGTCAAAAATGAAGAAATGACCAAGAGAAAATCCAGTACCAACCTCCAAAGAACTGCTAACAGACATTTCCACCTTGAGAAAGTCCAAAGACAACAAGCTTGTTCATCAAAACCAGTTCCTGAATTTTACAACTTTCTCTTCCAGTCCTGTGGTTTCACTGGGTTTATTAAATCATATCAGCTGGTATTATTAAGTACTTGATGATAATGCAGAAAGGAACAGCACTTTTGTGGTCGGAAATGTAGCCACACAACCTTCCTGTTAATGCATAACTGGAGGCTGTAACAGCAGATAGCAACCTAGATCTCCAGACATATGGACCCACACTTCACTTATCTAGGATATCTATTTCATGCTTCCCTTCCTCCTGATTTTGGAAATGAGTTTCAACTGAAGACCATGCTGGAAACTCAAACCAAACACAAGCAGCCTCTTCAGTCAGGTCAGAGATTTGACCTGACTCCCCACATGGCACAACTATCACAAGACAAATTGAAGAGGAAAACAAACACAAGGTTTGTGGTGAGATGAGATCCATCCCTTAGGCCATTGTGGGATCTCCAGCTGTTTCATGCAAATCATGAAGATATCCATATCTTTATACCTTAGGGCAGACACTGGAAGAAATATACAAATCTCTCTTAGTTTTCAAAGTCAGTGAAAGTTTAAAAAAAATTGTAAATCAGCAAGGTCTTGGCAGAAGGAAATATTTATGTCGGTACTTAAAAAAAGAAAAGAAGTTTCAATCACCTCAGTATGACATGTCTGGGAAAACGAGTTCCCTTTTTTTTTTGTTTGACTTTTTGTAAAGTTGCATTACCACTAAGTTTAACTAGAAATTGCATGAGCAAAGCCAAGAAGCCAGCCTGCTTAACAGCCAAAGAAAGAAGAAAAATTATTTGTCTGGATCTACCCATTAAATCTTCTGCATGCTTTAAGGACACTCCTCTTTAAAAATGCAGATTTATTTCATCTTGCTTACCCCTTTAAGAAAGGCTCCAACTGCTCTTTTAACATCCCCATATTTAATTTCAATTTTAAAAACCTGTTGATTTATCACTGCCTTTTTCTTGCACTCATAGTAGCTGCACATTTAGCAAAATTTTGTTCCAGGGTCTTAATTGTACTTTTTAGGGCTACAGCTAACTAGCTTTCAAAAAAATTCTGGAGAAACATCAGTCAGAGCAGCCCAAAGGGCTGCCATCAGAAACTGTGACAAAGCAGTACAGAAAAGCTCATACCCACATCAGGGCTGCTGTGGAACAGAGTCCAACTCAATGTTTGCTCTATTATCAACTTGGCACACTCAAGGGAAGTTGTGGAAGTCTGTTGTTCAAGTAATTTAAAATTAGACTACTTAAAAAAATAACAGGAGGAATAAAGTCTTAGCTGTCTAGATTATGTTTCCTATAATTTTGCAGGAAAATTATACAAATATCCACAGTTTTATTTTTGTGCAGGGGTAATAAGTTCGTGGGATGCAAATTACCATAAGGTTTGATGCTTAAGAATAGAACATCTGAAGTGCAATATTCTTCCCACTCTCCATGACTGTTTTCAGAGCACTTGGCCAGGTGCCTGACAAAATATATTTGTCTCACTGAGTTCACAGGTCAGCACCTGAGACTTCTCAAGTGTCCCATGACATTGCTGCTCAAGCCCTCCTCCACACAGCTACAGAAGATGACAAAAGACAATCTTGATCCTGTTTCTTCTGGAATCCTGACACAGGGCACATAAAATACCTGTGCCAACTGATTGGCATGTTTCCTTGCACAGATTTCAGATAGAGAGGCAGAGGTAAGCACAGGAAAAAAAAAAAAAAAAAAAAAAAAAGCAAGTATACAAACAAGACAATCACAGCCCATCTGTAGTGGCAAGCAATACACTGGGTGTATTGTAACTTGGAAAAAAACAACCTTTAGCATCTGACACCTGCTCTATTTTAGGTGTGATCATCTAATTATCTAAGAATTCAGAGAAACATTTCACAAGTTTTCATACTTTATTTAGACAAGAGAGTTTCTCTTGATGAAAGAAAAGGTTGTAAGCTACCAATACAGCTCTGAATCAAAAATACAGTCAAAAATCTAATTTCCACAAGTTACTTTAACTCAGCTTGAAAACCTGATTTACCACCTTCAGCTAGCAAGCTGCACCAAGAGCACAGCTCCAGAGCATGCCTACTCTCCTGGACTATGTTTTGTTCAGAAGAATGTATACCATCCATGAAGTTCTGTCTTTCATGGGCTGAAGTTGTACCACAAAGCAGCTAAAGATATCCCAATTATTATATGTTTAGAAGAAAGCAGTTAATTAGGCCTTGCCTAAGCAGGCAGAAAGCAACCACAGCCTTAACAACTACCATTTCTGCAGTGTTTTCTCATCTTTCTTTCCAGAGCCAAAATACACAGTTCTCCAGAACCTTTTCTCTCTAAAAGGTTGACTCAACTAGACAACCCAGTTTTTCAAATTTTTCAAATCAGCAGGGATTTTCACGTGGTATCTATAAATCGGAGTTATACAGGTAACAAGTGCACCCAAAGATCCAGAAGGGAGACGTTTCAGAGAAAAAAGGAAGACAAGTTTAGTTGGAAACAATCCTACAGCCACAAAAGCACATACTGTCCTCACTATAAAATCTATTTACTTTTCAAAGCAGCAAGATGAAAGATTACTGAAAAAGTGCTGGACAAGATAAAGCAACAATTAATCTCAATTAGTGCCATTCAGTTTGTGTTCAGTTTCAAGCCTTTAATCTCCACTTTTTTTAAAGCCCCCTTCTTGCCAGTTCACCACTATTTTAAAGGAGAGCTAGGACAGGCTCCACAAAACCTTCATTATGAGGTTTATTTGACTGCAACACAAAATCAGTTCATTTCTAAGCAATTTCCAAATTCTCAGCTGAGGCTGCTGACACTTAAGAGGTACAGCAAAGCAAGCAGCTCCTGCATTTTTGCTGCCTTACTTCACTGTCCCTCAAGATCAAGAGCACATATCCTGCTGGCTTCACCTCCTGCCTTTCAATTCTGCACTCCAGGGAAATCGATGCATTTCAATTATGCACACTTACGTCACCACCTACCATCCAGGCAGCACAGAGTTCAGCTCATCCATTAAACTGTGCTCCCCTTGGCAGCCAGGGAATGAGCTGCAGGTGGAAAGCAGGAATCCCATCTGTGTTTTAAAGGGCAAAGGTAAATCAGGTACAACAGTGAGCAACTGCAATAGCAGGCATGAGACTGAGCTGAGGTTCTTAGAGCACATATAGACACTTCAGCAAAAACTGAATCACTTTTGTCCCCATCACACGTACACAGGGTGGCAGGCAGACAGAACCCTGGTGATGTGGCAGCTGGTTTTTCTTCTCTCCCTAAAGCAGATGATTTCATGTTACATTATATATTGATTTCAGTCAAAGAAAACATCCAGAACTGTCATGCTTTTTAAAAAAAGCATTTCTGACCACAATGTGGCAACACGGGACTAAAAAGGGAGAAGACAAAAAAGCAGTTTTGTTTGAGAGCTGTTTTAAGTTCACATCTCTAGGCAGAACAGCTTTTAGCATTGCTATGCTCAGTAAGAAGCTTCAGGGTCAGTTATGTGCATTTGTTTTTTCTTCCCTAAGGGCTAACTAGGTTTGCATGAAGAGCACTGTCTTGTTTGGCTGAGACCGTGCATGTGGGGGAAGGTGGAAAAACACATGAGAGGGCCGGAAGAGACAACAAGAAAATTGCAGTGCAAATACTGCTTACAAATGTTGCACCACACTAAGATAATTTCCTCAGCTGCTCAGGCAAACCATTATTTTAAATCCCAAGCAATGGCTACAGAGGTGGAAAAAAGCCCTCATACCATCTCATCCTTCCCTCCAGGGGTAGGTGGAAGGGCAAGGATGTTCCATGCAAAGCTTCCAGGAGGACAATAGAGGAAATCCTGAGTTTTGCCCAGGAATTAAGCACTTGGCTGTGGACTCCAGTAAAGGAAAGTGAGACTCAATTTCACCACAGCAAAATAGCAGACCTCCAATGAAGGACATACACAAGTAAGAGTAAAACAAGACTCTGAAAAAGCCAGTACAGCCAAAAAAGTGGTAATTTCATACATAAAATAAAAGATGACAGAGTCAAAAGGAACGCAAGTACTGCCTATTCTGACCATGAAAGCACAGCTTAGCTGGGGCCTGGTCTACACAGCAATGCTGCCATCACAGGTTTCTATTTTTATCTGGACAGTGAAAACATAGCTGATGTACTTAGAAGATTCTCACTACTTTACTGACTAGTTTCTTTTATTTGAAGTTCATGAAGGAATGTATAAACAGCCCATTTATCAGCTGCACAAGCACGAGTGCTCAATGCCCTGTATGCCTACTTCATTTCTTTAGTTTTTATTGACACCTGTTAACTTCTTTGACTGCAAGTTTATTTGCAAGTACCATTTATGGTTGTTTTTCAGAAACCCATGCCCTAAGAGCCTGACAGAGTGTCACCTCACTTCATTAAAAAAACCTCCCATGGCAATAGTTTTCTTCCACTGCTGACCAGGCTGTGTTTGAGCTGATGATCCCACACTGAAGGGCTTCACATGTCAACTGTGCCAAGTCAGCCTGGAACTCCTGAATATGGGGAATTCTTGACATGGAACTTCTTCAACTGTGGTATCTGTTATTCCCCTAGAAAAGCAGAAGAGCTAGTAAATATGCTTTTACAGTCATCTTTAAGCCTCTAGAAATCACTCGCCTTTCTTTGTCTTGACATGCCTCTGCTCCTCTTGAACATTCAGGATTTTCTATTACCCCAGTACATTTTAGAATACATTCTTTAATCCCTTTGCTGACTGACAACTTCACTTAAGATTTTATCTTCATCCTCTTGAGATTACTTACATGGTCAAACTCTGCTCTTCAAATATCTTGTAAAGCGAGGACTGAACAATAATGGCTGGGAGAAATTATTTTAGCGTCAGACAGACAGAACAATTCCGGCTCCTAGGGTTGGGGAAGCCTTGGAAAAGACAAGACTTCTTTCCATCATACTGCAGATCACCTGCCAAATAGTAAACCCCCCCCTCAAAACAACAAAAAAACCCCAACAACTAGAAAGATTAAAAAACAAAAAACAAAAAACAACTATTTTCAGATCCAGTTACCACCCTGAAATGCAAAGGAACAGGCAACAGCACAGAGCTGATAGCCTCCACCCTTGCTACAGCAACAGAGCCTGCCAACCAGCTATTTATCAACAATCCACAGCCACATGAGCTGGAAAACACTCCTCTCTTCAGACTCTTGACAACTGTCCCAGCTCAGGTTAATACCAAAACCCCAGTCTGGTACATGCAGAACCTGTGACAGGCTTCACTACACTGAGAATGTGACTAAAAAGGTGCTGCTTCAACACCTCATCAACTCAATACTTCTGTTAGGTCTAATATTAGAATATTTTAAGTCCATTAGTAGTAAGTGCTTTCGTTAGTCTTTAAATAGTTTTTCCATGGCAGTATCTCTGAATTCTCTCTCAGTCTCCACGCACTGGGGCACACAGCTGCCACACTGTTTTCTGAGGATGGCAAACCTTGGGTGTTATTAAGAGAGGAAGCTACAATTGCCTTCATTCTCCTCTATTAAAGCTCTTAAGATAAATCATATTGCACCAGCACCTTTTTAACCACCCTGGTTAAAAAGAGGCCTCTCCAAAGCAGTGTTCACACATGGACCTGCTGCTCCCTCCAAAGCTGCTGTGCTACAAACCTTAAATTCCTCCTCTCCACAGCAGAGCTGCTCCCAACCTTGACAGAACAAAACAAAATGAGGGAAACAAACACGACTTCCAAGTCTAATTTATGAAGCCATTTAGACACTGAGAACAAAAAATGTTTGATCAGCAACAAGCAGACAGGAATGGCTTGGTCCTGAAAAGACTCTGAAGGGAGAAAGAAAACACAGCACAGAGATTTGTTTCACTACTGCTGCTCAAGGAACTAAAGATAACTAACCCATTGAGTATGTCTCAATTTGTGGCACCTCACATGCCCTCTTGACCAGTTCTTGACCCAGAAAAAAAAATATCCTAAAGGGACAGAGAGGAAACTACATGAATATTTATGTTCTTTAAGAACAATAATATGTGTATTGAAACATATAATATATAAACAGTTTACTAAAGGTCACATTTTGAGTGCTGCATTGTCCAGCCAAATTTTTTTGCTTGTGAACTATTACATGAATCAATCTTTTAAAAAAACCTGTCAGTCTCCTGCTGAAAACAAGTAAAGTATTAGTCCTTGAAATCTCACACGAGCAGTAATTATTTTTAGACTAAAGGATACTAAGTGAAGGTTATGAGGTGAGCAATGCCATTTGCAAATAAACTCTGTGAAGCAGGAAACATCTCAATTTGGGCCTCAACTTGCTATTCAAAACCAGTTATCTAGCATTTCTAGCCAAAGGCACGTTTTATACACACAAAGGTGCTGGTTTCCAGAACCAAAACACAACTGCCACTCTTGAGCACCTGTGATAGACACCAAGCCTCCAAAATACAGGACAATCAAGAAGACAGACCCCCCTCCTCCTATCCAATTTGAAGTTCAGAACCACTTAGGTACTTTGAACAGAGAAAAGGAAAGGTGGCTACATCCAAACTAAGAGGAAGCAAAAGGAGGGATGGCTTCTTTTCAACAAGAGACAGGTACAGCCACGATTTCAATTTGTGTGACATGACCACAGAGATTCACATGAGCTCAAACACAGCCCTCAGCACAGACCAGTGGGGCAAGAAGAATAAAATGGTTACAGTGGACATGGCTATTCCTCTTCCATCAAACAGACCACCAGCTGACCAGTGCCCTGCTTCCCATCACTACTGGTGCAAGTTAGGAGCAATCAAAGTATAGAAGGATGATGAGTGGCCCTGCTGTATCATGGACAATTTCAGATTCAAGAAATAAGTATTGTTCCTTCCCAGCCTCCAAATTAGATTCCAGCTCAGAAAAAAAAGACTGACCTGCATACTCCACATTTTTGCATCAGCAAGGAAGAACAGGTTAGTACAAGAGCCTCTGGAAAATATCCTGTCAGAAGCTTCTCTGTACAGGTCATATTTCTGGGCTTGTTCTCTTATCCTTGACAAAAGCTGCTCCACATTGCTATGTTCATTTCACCAAAACAACTTTTTGGGAGTGTGAGGAAACCTATGAATATAAGAAGTACTTTTCATGGATAGGTGGATTTCTACCACCATCACCACCCATGTATATTTATTTTTCAGATTATCAAACATGAGCCTTTGGGTACTTCATATTCAAAAGCAGGTATTTGTTTATTTCAAGTTCCAGACTTTTTTACTATTGTTCCCCACATATATCCCTGACTACTCAGAGAACTAAACACCAAATGCAGCAGCATTTACAAAACTCAAGACCTTGTCAGAACAGAGTTCTTCATGCTTTACCACACACTATGTCTCTCACAAAAGCTGTTATGCATGTTATAGCCAGCTACATTACTTTTTAAAACAATTGTTATTTAAGAAAAAACAAAAAACAATCTTTGGTGGTGTGTCTCAAGAAAGGCATAATATCTGCAGCTGTTGTTCATTTGAGAGAAACCTAACTTCTTCTAGAGCTGAGGTCAGTACATGGGCACCACGAAATTCCTGAAAGGAGGAACTAAGCTGAAAGGCAACAGCTCTACCATGAAATTTTAAGACCCTGCTTCAGTCTCTTCCCATCAATCATGAGTATTCACATTTATGACTCAGCATTTTCTACAGTATGGTATCTCTACTCTGTACTAGACTAGTTCTAGAACAAATACATTAGAACTAGAACCAAACTTTTAAGTCTTACATATATTCTCAAACAACTTAAAGAACAACTGATTTTAGCCTGCTACTTTCCATTCTAGAACAGTCTGAAACCATGACCAAATTTCCGAACCACAAAGTTAGCACACATAGCTAGAAAAGATTTTGATTTTTTAAATCAATTTCATCAACAAGAGAGTTGTCATGACTTACAAGTCATTGTAAGTTACCAAGGTTACCAAACTCTGCAAAATGGAAAAAATGGTAGAGTAATACCGCTTGAAAAATCATAGAATGGTTTGGGTTGGAAGGGACCTTAAAAATGACCTAGTTCCAACTTGCTTGCTTCCAACCCAAACCCATTCTGTGATTTTATGAATTCCCAAACATTTCCCTCAATTGAGAAGCACCACAAGCACTTAGAAAGTACTCCATGAACGTTAAGCAAACCTGTCACCCTCCTACACAATAACCTCACTATGCCCTGAGCTTGAAAGGGTCCTTATGGGAATGTTCCTCAGTCCGGAAGGAAAGCTTTCCAGTAAGCACTAAACAAACATGAGCTGGGGTGCTTTTAAGAGGCCACTTGACTTGATAAAATGATAGAAATATCACTAATAGCAACCTAGAAGGATGAAGGCCCAGCTTATATTAACAGCACAAGTGGCAGTATAGTCTTTCCTACATTCCTACTGCTTTAAGGCAAGGAGAGTTGAGGGAGGCAATAACTCCATAATCTTCCTTCAGCTCCACAAACCAACTACTTACAGTCTTCAAAGAACTCTTAGCTGAAGAGTCAACCAGAGGAGAAATGGGACCAGAAGTTGCCTGGCAATGAACACACAAGGGATTTGAAAATTTGCTTCCTTTTGTACTGAATCACCCTGGTAGTTTTATAGCAGGAAGATTATAGAATTCATAGCTGGCAGGCCAACTCCCAGGGAACACTTCAACATGTATCCTATAAATCTGCATCAAGCAATTTGTGTAACTGTGGATTAACAGGCTCTTAGACAAGAAAATATCTTCACTTAACAGTGAATAGACTCTACTGCCAATATTTGAGACCAAACTGCTTGTGTTATGCACCTGCTAAATCCATTTAAGTCAAGTCTGATCCACAGGGACCAAGCTTAGAAAGAACCATCTCTAGGTGTACTGTGTAAGTGAACAGAAGCCAAGGCTTAGTCTCTTAGTCCTAACTCTCACATGAACAATTTTTTTCTTCCAAAGGGTCTTTCACTGTAGAGGTCTCTGTGTCTATCCCACATCATCCTTCCTTTGAAAATTCAACAACTTATTCCAACTAATGGACACTTATCAGTAAAATATTTGGTTTCACACAAACCCAAAGCAAGTGAGAGTTGCTGAAGCACAGTCCAAGCCTTTGACCTGTGAAAGAATATTGTCTTAAGATTCCAAATGGGGACCACTAGCACCAGTGCTGGAAAAATTAAGGGAGACAGAAAACAGCAGAGAAACAGAGGCACAAGTTAAAAGCAAGATCTTAAAGCCCTTTCTCTTATCGTCAGCCCTGGAACCCTGTGATGAAGTTTATTTTCCAATAAACTGATTTGTCCAGAGTCACAGGTTTTCAAGGACTAAACTTCTCATCATATGGATGAATTTAGCTTCAAGCTTATTCTGTGGTCTGCCAATATATTCCTTGAAAATTATAAATCATGAACAAAAAGAAAAAAAACCAAACAAATCCTTTATTTACCAAATTACCCTAATCACATTGGCAGAGGTACTAAATGACATAATAGATGGCTGCATGACACAAAGGCATCCAAATTTTAAAAGATGGTACCTTGTGTTTATGGCACTTTACTCTTTAATACTTCTATAATAACCAAAGTTTTTCAGTCAGTTCTTCAAAAATGCACATCTCACCTCTAACCATTTGTTTTGAGATGGGCCCTATAAAGGTCTATCAGACTAGCTCTTTTCAGAAGACTTTTTAAGATCCGCACATCTAAATCTCACTGAGCCCTACAACAGTTTGAATTCTGTTTTCCCTCAAGCCCTCCAGGAAGCCCTACCAGAAGCATGCTGTGCCACAAAAAGCCAGCTGTTCCTGCTGAGACTGTTCCTAAATTCTAGAAAGGCTTCCTCAGAGACTGGGAGCATAACTAGGAGTGCAGAGCATTACATCCTCACATATTAGGATTACACCAATATTCCTGATCAATGTAAGGACAGCTTCCACTCATACAGGTATCTACACTGCCAGAAACCTTCACAGTAAAAAAAGCAAAGTCAGAAGCAAGGGCACTTACAAATCTCAAGCTAAGGAACGTCTTCAGCCAAGTTGTGTTGTGTGCCCTGCCCATCTCTCCTCAGCCCATGCCAGCAATCTTCCTTTCTTATTCCTACAGACACCAGAGCAGACCTTCAAGCAGGCAGTAAAAATCCACTTTACAGTTAAATGCTGCCCTCCTCAAGGGGCCAATACAGATGCACAAACACACTGTGCACACACAGCTCTCCCCAGGCAGGCTGCAGCACTTCAGCACAGGGACACAAAGATCTGGCTCCTGGAGAGCTCTATCAATCCTGTAACAAAGTCCAGGGCAGGCTGACAGCAGCTGGTGATACAGCCAAGCCTCTCCTAGAAACATCAGCCCCACGGTTATCTCCCGCGCACAGAGCGCTTTGTGCTCCTCCAAACATGGAGCTCTGACAGCACAGAGAAAAGGCTCAGAGAGCAAGAGACAAAGTGGTTGTTCTGGTTTATGGGCTGTAGCCCAGAAAAGCAGATAGCCCTGGCACATGAGATAACAGCACAAAGACTGGAGCATTCCTTGAGAACAGCACAGGAGAAGGTTTGTCACTTGAACAGTCAGCGAGATGCCGCACTTCTACATCTCACTGCAAACTACAAAAAGGAGCTGTGCCCTTCCCAGTCAGAGGGAAGTTTTCTTTAGGATTCCCTTATTCCATCCTACCTCATTCAAATCAATGTTTTTAATGCATGCTTCAGAGTTGTCTTCCATTTGTAGCAAACAAGTTTTATTTAGACAGGATTTATGTGCACATTATT
This sequence comes from Oenanthe melanoleuca, assembly GCF_029582105.1. Taxonomy (NCBI): domain Eukaryota; kingdom Metazoa; phylum Chordata; class Aves; order Passeriformes; family Muscicapidae; genus Oenanthe; species Oenanthe melanoleuca. The sequence goes on from NC_079334.1 coordinate 2,522,677, forward strand.
GCTGAAAGCAACACCTAATACCAGTTTTTAAAGAAGAGACTAGAATAGGGCACCTGTGTCAGAACTGGGCTAGTGTCAACAGGCCTGCCCCCAGCCAAAGAGTAACCCCATCAAGCCAAATGTGACTATTTGGTGCCTCTGCTTCTGTTTCATAGGAGAAAAACAGCACTGCAATAAATGCAAGTTTGTGAGATGAAGTGCTCTCCTCAGCTGTCAAGTCCAAGCTCCACAGGCAGAAGTGTTCCTACAAACCAGACTGCAGGCATGCCCTAATACCTACTATATTTGTTCAAATACAGTGTGTTCTCTTGTGCTAGTAAAGTTTATAAATGTCTTTTCAGCACAAGAGAAAACCGGCCATGCAAACAGAAAATCTGAACATGACACACTGTCAAGCTGACAAAAATAACACTGAAATTTCCCTCGCTCTGTTAGCTTAGCACACTTGAATAGAAACCTGTAAGCAGTGAAGTATTTTCAAGGAAACAACAGTCAAGATAAGGGCATTTCTTCCATCTGCCAAAATGAATCTCCACTGCTTAACCGTAACACAAGTAGTGAACATAATCCTGGAAAAGAGCAAAGAAATTAGATAGAGTTCAAACCATAACTGTTGCTGCAGATACACAAACATATGAAAAACAACTAAAAAATTCTGTTAATGCAAACTGCAAACACTGGACAGTGCTGCTCTAGACTCTGTGCAACAATAGTAGGAAATGGAAGCATCTTGCCTTTTTCAGTCAAAATACACAAAACAAACACACTAACCATCTTCCAAGTAGCTGTTCTTTCACAGAAAAGCAAATTTTCCCCTCTGATTAAACCTCCAAAGCCAAAGCTGTTTCAGTAAGAACTAAGCAGAACCCTTTCATCTCACAGTTCAGATCCAAACTTCAGCTTCCCACCATCAGAAAGCTGGCACCTACTGGAAAAGCACAAAGTAAATGATTCACTTTCCCTCTGATAACCACAGAGCAGATTGTTGCTACAACAGACCAGAAGAGAATTGGGAAAACATGGTTTTACTTGTCCTTAACCAGATATCTGAAATACATGTAGGGGCTGAAGAGACAGCTCAATCCCAGAATAAACATCTCCTAGGCCTCCAGTCAGGACTTGTGGTTCCAGTTTAGATGTGTGAGCTCTGCTCTAACCACCAAGGAAGGGATTACTGTCCATAGGAGAGAAGTTACAGCAGCAGCAGCACAGGTCAATATCAGCCAGGGCACACAATCTCTTTATTATTATTCTTACTACTGCTGTTTACCAACAAAAGCCCAAGTTGTGCCTTCATATCCAGCAAATCAGCCATTCAAAAAACCCTGCTTGGAATCTGTGAATGTACCTCAGATGAAGCCGTGAAAGAACTAGCCAGATGAGGGAAAGGAGCACGTCATTTGCTCTTCTAAGTGTCTTAAAAAGCCAGAACTGAGCCAAAAAAAGCAACCATACACACTTTCTTCAGCTGGCAAACCACACACTTTCACATTATGCTCTTAAGGAAGAGAAAATAGTCCAGGGTTTGTTTCAATTTCTTTCCAACCTGCATCTTCAATGACAATACTGGTCTAGGAACCATTCACTGATTATCCTACAAAATCAAAAGTGAGGGCTTCTACATGTCATACACAGGAGAACCTCCCACTCACCTAGAAGTGTTAAATACAGTTGTAAAATTTGGATTCCTTCAAAAGTCCAATAAAAATACAAGTCAAGTCTACTACAGTGAATAATCCAGCATAAGAGGACAGAAGCTAAATAAGGCTGCTGGGCTCACTTCTCTTCTCAGGGCACTTCATTTCTTTCTTTTTACTGTTATTAGCATGCCAAGCAGGAAGAATTCCACAGGCTCCCATACATTAGCCCTGGCAAACTGAGCTGCCTCTTTTCCATCAGTTAACTCGAAACACACAAAGGTCTCTGAGACACTACCTGACAACTTGTGAAATTCATTTCCACAAACTAACTTATAAGCAGATGACTCAATGTGACCAGGAATTTAAACAAACAGACAAGGCACACAGGAAAAAGCATAGAAGAAATGATCTGCAGTCAGACTGGTCAACATTAAAAAAGCATACCCGAGGGCACAGTAATTTCCAGGGAGGAAATCCATGCACTGGCAAACATCAGAACTAGATGGATCACATACTCCCATGCCAGAAGCAGAGTGTAACATATTCCAGTATGAACAACTGCTTCACTCACAGCATATTGATCCTCAAATATTAACTCCAATTCAGTTCAAGTCTGGAACTCCTGTTATTGGACTATTTATTCATTAGTTTTCACTGTATGAAACAGCTCATGCATTGAATTTCCATGCCTCCATTTTTTTTCACCTGTTGTGGCAGGACATCTTGAGAAAGCGCCACAGGTATGACTCTGTTGCCAGAATGAGAATTACAACAAAAAAATGCTACACTGTGTATTTCAGTGCAGCTCCCAGGACTGCCCAAGTTATATAAAGCTCAGGCACTGATTAATCATATAGTCTACATATTATTTTAAAAGGCAGTAGTTTGGACGTTTGCAGTGAAGAACCCAAATTTAATTCATACTCAAGATCTGTGTTCATTACACTGACAAAGCCACTAAAGGGCCATAAACCCCATTTATTTCTTGGTTTTCTGAAAAAGAATACTTAATATTACAAAATTACAAAAGGGGCTGGTTAATTAACTTGGGACTGCCCAGAGCAACAGAAGGCTTGAATAATAGAAGCTTCCAGACAAAAATTAAAAAATACACACTGAAACAACTGTTTAAAAAAGATACTGTGAATGCTAAAAGCAAAAACATGCTGCCTCCACTAGGTCAGTCCTCTGAAAAGGTCAAATACCTTTTAAAAACAAGAGTCCAACAAGAGAAACCAAACCAGAGCAGAACACCGTATTCTTATTTCTCTAGTTATCTAGACTGCAATAAAATAACAGAATCTGTGTTCCCTCCTATGAATCAGGACTCTTTCAATATTTAAATCAGAATGATAATTCCACAAACAAACATTTCAGAATCAAATAGTGAGGCTCTTATTATGAAAGGATTCTGTTAAAGGAACAAAAGTAGTTCATGGGGGGCCATCAGGTGTGACAGACATTTCAGAAATACTACAGGTGTCAAGGAAAGGTGTGTGAACACTATCCACTTGAGAAAGAAACATTCTTGTAACTAACCCCCAAATTTAAGCAAGTCAGATTTTATAACAGAGCTGTAAGTCACCAGTCTCTTAAAAACAAGTAAGCACAGAAAGAAGAGGCATTTTTGTCACAGAAAGGGCTCAGTGCACATATCCCTAGAAACAACTCCCAGCATGCAGTCCAACAGAACTGCTAGCTTCACCACCAGCCACTCAAATTTTAAATTTCACAGTATATTAAAAAGGGTTTCAGGTTCACTTGAACAGCATTCACTTGCCCACAAGCAGCATTACCAGGTTTGCCTTGGGGAAACAAACAGTGGTCACACAACAGTGGTTCCCATTCAAAAAGTCAGAGACAGGAAGTACAATTAATATTTTCAGCAAGGGATAGCTATGCTTTAAAAGAAGCCCCTGGAGCTCATGACTCTTTTGGGGAGGGACAAAAGGGTGGATTTTTTTTTTTTTATTTCACCTTTTAATAACACTGTTCTGCAAGTAGGCATTTGGACACACTGTATGTGCCAAGTGACACAGTTAAAAGCTATCACAGTTTTCCCAGGCCTGCATCTATGCACACCCACACTGGTATCTTGCAAGTCCATACCCATATGCATCTGTAAAAACAGATGTAGGACTTCATTAGTACATGTATAAATGTTCATTAGTTGCTATGCATGCCCACAAACACATATATCACATCTGCAAGACAGCAAAAGGTTCCTTCTTCCTGTTCCTGGGATTGGTGTATTAGAGTCCTAGACTCATATCCTAGCTGTGTCTACACTCATGAAGGTCAACTCCAGAGCAATAATGCTGCATTCCATTTATCTCCCTTCAGAAACTGAGGGGACAAAGCCTATTACCCATTTGGTAAAAGGGCAGGAATACCTAGAGATGAAAGAATTTCAGGGTAACGTTAGATCAATAGTATTTTCACCCCTGGAAAAGGTAATGCTGCTTTGCTAGATAAGGACAGACTACAGACAGAAACCCTGTCGCTGCAAATGCCTAATCTCATCTAGAGAGCAAAGTAAAGAAAAGCAACCATCAATATCACACTCCTGAGTAGTACAGAGTGTGTACAGTATGCAGTCCACCCTGTCTGTGTACAGGTGCACTGGAAAGAAAGCTGGGTCCTTCCTTTCCAGTTTTGCTTCCCTTCAATTGCTACTTAGGCTTTGTAAAGCTGAGTAACATTCAGACCCATCAGGGTTAGAACATCTAATTTTTCTCCAGAATTTGGTCAAAGACTGCACTGACTCCATCAGGTTTACAATCCTTCACAAAGCAGGCAGGGCATCTTATTTCAAGTTTCTCTGCAGAGACACAAGAAGCTCCATTCCTGAGGGTGGCTGCTCATCTTGGAGCAGTGAGACAGGTCACCTCCCACCATCCTCTGAGTACAGCCAGGATTTAAGTCAATTCTATTCCAATGCTGAACAAAAGTCCTGGCATAGTCTGCCCCTCCTTTTTACATGGGTCAGCATCCCAAGACCTCACTACAGTAAAAGGTGCCCTGCTGAATCAGTGTCAAGCCCTTTGAAGGAAGCATAAAAGGGGCACTACATGGCAAGACAGCTCAACCTAACACAAATGGGTACTTAAATATTCACTTGAAAACTAAATCTACAACCAAAAAACAAAACAAAACAAAAAAAAACCACCACAGCTTTTTAGGCTATCCACATTTCACCAAGCTGCTCCTAATCACCAAGAAAAAGTGTTCAGTTATTAAACGCTTTGATTTTTTACATATTCAGTAGTAATTAAGAATGAGCAATTAGTACATACTTTGCTAGTAAAAATATTATGAGGTTGTGTACAGGAAGAAGTAAATTTTGTTATAAAAGCAGCAGGTACAGGCAGAAGCAACAATGTTCACAAGTGCCCAAGCACACCTGAAGCAGTTGGCAGAGCTAAGAGGAAAAGCAGACAGCAGCTCACAGAAAACTACATTAAGTACTGTTCCTTTTAATTCTCAGCTGGGGCCCTGGACACAGAACAGCCAGAATATGAGCCTAGGAACCAAAACCCTACATGAGATAGGAATAATGAATAGAATTTCAATAGAAATGGTGATTTTATGGCACCTCATCTAACCACTGGATGTATTTTCTCTCCTTTATGAATCTGCATCTCTCATCATTTCATAAAAGCTTATAATACTTCTCTTGGAACATTCCTTCCTCTTCTCCACAGGCACTATGTCCTCCCAAGTACAACACCATTAAGCAACAACTTTTCTTTGTCATTCACCACTAAATCCTCCTCCCTGACCAGCACCATCGTGGCAGCTCTGGATCCCACAGTAAACCCACTCCATTTCACATCTTTTATTCCAGCAAGGCTATTTTTAAACCCAGATCAGATTTCTGATAAGACTCTGTGCACTCTCAGACAGCTGTGCTGTGTGACAAGAGCAGGCAAAGAGGACAGAAGCCCAGGATTTAAAAATTAAGCTACTGGAGGGCAGGGACACAGCCCAAGACACTTTTAAAAATCCTGTAATTGTTTTTTTCTTTTGTATTTAGTTTCAGTAATTGTTGCTGTTGTTTCAGATCTGAAGAACCTGAAGGCCTTAAAGCCTGTCTATTTACTGAAAAGGAATGCACTTCACTGCACAATGTAGTCATAGGAAAGCTGTATCTAAAGCCTGCTTAGAAAACAATGAACAATTGTCTTGATTTAGTATCTTCAGATCTCTAACTCCACTACTATCAATATTTAAACCAAGGGTAAAAAACAACCTCTCACATCAAGCACTACATATTCACTTTATCCCACTGGCTCTGCAGCAACAAAGCTTAGTTGAGAAAGGTCCTGGTTCTAATAATGCTGCCATATCAGAAAAAGCAGGAAAATACTTTCATAAAGGAAAAAGCAGAAATCAAACAAGAAAGGAATTTTGTTTGTTTGCTTCTAGAGCTGCCTTTGTATTTAAGAAAACACAATGGAAAGCATAAAAACCTCAGAAGAATGAAGCAGACAGCAGTGCCCTAAGGGAAAGAGAAAGAACACAGATGCTGTGTTCCAACAGCAGGCAAGAGTTATTGAGCTGTAGATCGCTGAGTGCTGCACAACCAAAGCCCCCCAAATCCAGAAGTATAAATTTATGATTATATCTGGGCTGTCTTCTTAACAGCTGCCATGCTACAGTACACCTGCTAAGCACCTATTTCATTCTGTCTGTGGGGTTTCCTGAGTTAATTTAACACCCACAAAAGAGAGTCAGCACATCTTGCAGGAGCCTGGGGATAGCAGCATTTACAAGATCAAGAACAAAAGTGACAAGCAGCAGCTATTACACTTCCACTGCAAAATCAAAATAGATCTCTGAACAAATGCAGGACATTTAAACTGCTTATTTCCCTAACAAAAGGGCCTCCTAGAAAATATTTTCCTAAATATCAGTCACACACGGTACTGCTTGTTTCACTAGAGCACACATTCAAGGTCACTCAACCCCCCCCAATCCTACTTTTTCATCTAGCTGTTTTCTGTGCATCCTCAGACACAGGACCCTCAAAAGCTTTTTTTCTCTTCACAGCATCCTGTCCAAGCCCTAGGAAAGGCTGCAACGTTTAGCAGACTCCACATTAAGCAATGCTTCGTCCTACATTTACCCCAATTCTCTCCAACAGCAGGGCTATTAAATGGATTTCCCCAGCAGCCTCGACAAGCGCATGCCATGCACCAGATGTTCACTCACCCAGAAGCTCTCAGCCTGCCACCAAGGGGAAAAAAAGGTGGGCAACAGCTCTGAATTCCTCTGTGTCTGGCTGAAGTGCTCTCCCCCCTGCGTGCTGCATTCCATGGAGCACTGCAGTGCTCGGAGCAGGCAGACTTGCAGGAGCAGCTGGAAAACAGCCGTGCTCTCCTACGCTGAGCAGAGGTGCCCATCCCAGAGCCAGGGTGGTTTGTGCTCAGCAAACCCATCTTCTACAACCCCCAACCAGGGTGGGTCACACCGACAAGTGGCCATTGGAAGGTGGTGACCAAGGCAAGAGAGAATAATAAAGCCAGAAAATTTGCCTGCACATGTGTAGGAAGGGAAAAGAATAAGTGGAGCAAATAATGAGTGAAAGAATGGAGTCAGTATGCAAAGAAAATTATTTACTGAACAGACTATTCGTGCTGCTGACCTCAGTCCATTCCTCTCCAAATTTTAACTCCTTAGAGTAAGGGCTCTGTCTGTGAGAGGAGGTCACAGCTCATCTCTCTCACTGCCCTGCCATGAACCATTGTAGGATGTAACCACCAGATCCTGCAGTGGATCTACACAAATGTGCTGCTGCTCCATTCCACTGCTTTAGGAAATTCTCACAAACCAGAACACACACACCAAAAGCCTGGTTGGTTCATTATGTTTTCTTCCTACACTTAACAAGAAAAGCCCCTCTAAACCCAGAACTGAAGAGAGTGGCCAGAGTTCATACCCCACCATTTCTAAGACCACAGAAAGGAGAACTTTTCTGCAGTACCTGAATATTATCAGGTTTTAGAAAGCTGATGCTTGCCAAACATTCTTTTGGAATGCTGTATGCAAGTTAATCTCACACCCACGACCTTGTTCTTGCCACCTAAAGATTTTGCTGTCATAAACTCCATAGACACTGCACACATTTAACTGTGGCATGAACTCGAATATGTCACAGCAGTTTGCATTTTCTTGCAGCAGCCATCCTATCAAAAGGGAATACTAATATCTTTTGCATTTCTTCTTGGGGATACAGAACAATACCGTTTTTTATACCTGAGGGGAAAAAAGTTTTAAGTCATTAATGCATTTGAGAACAGGCTTACAGAATCTACTAGGCTCTCAGATTCCCAAATACTTATTAAGGATATTCTCTTCATATTGGAGCCTACATGATGAAGCAAGTGGCAAACCCCACTGATACCATGCAACAGCCAATGTAACAGCCCAGCAGTTAATTCACAGCACTGGAAACACCTTCTACCCCTTACTATTGTATAGAATCTTTTCTAAATACTTAAAGCCCCTGCCTTTGTAGACAGGTTGAAAGCTCTTCCTGTTCTTCTGTCATCTGTCAAAAGACTCTATTCAATCAAATCAGGAATTAACACAGAGAATTTGCAAGTGCTATTGCAGTTTATGAAGCACAATTCTAGTAAATAAGCCAACCTAGCTTAAGCTAAGGCAGCTGTTGGAAGAACCAAGCTCAGCTACCCACTCAAGTCAATCATTTCCTGAATTGCCATAATCAGCACAGCGTTGTAAGGCAATTCATGCTCAAAACCAACAGAAGTCAACACTCATCTTAATTTACTATGGTAATCTCAGAACACTTGATTCCCAAATCATTATGAGTTTTACCTTTAGGAGGCACCTCTGCTGTGACACCAGCTGGAAAAGGAAGAATTGAGACCAGTGTGCAGTAGGCACTGGTCTGCTGGGTCATGTTTGACCTGTGCATCTGGAACCTGCTTGGTCACATCCTTTCTTCTCTGTTTACGACTCTTTCAACTTGGATGCGTGCTCCATGTTTCTGAAAGTCTTTGCTTTCTCCAAAGTCTAGAATCAAAGCTGAATGCACAGGCAGACCCCAACTGTGAGAAAGCATTGTGCCCAGAAATCACCACCACTGCTTGTATGAATGCTAAGAAGAATTCACCATCATTTTCCACTACCATCAAAAAAGTCTTGACTGCCTGGGATGTTTTCCTGTATGCTGGTTGATCCCTACAGCTTTAAGAAACCTGCTAGCTTCTTTCACCCTTGGAGAGACAGACTTTTCTTATTATAAACCCCGAGCTCCTTGAGAGCTTGAAGCAGCATAAAATAAGCATAGTTTAACAGTCAAATGAACAACAAAGGGCTTTTGTGATAGCTGGAGAACACAGGAATGGAGCAGCAAAGGAATTAGGACTAAGAAAAAGACAACATCTTTTACATGGAGGCAAAAAATCTTGTGACTTTTGATTAATGATTTATCAGTGACATCATATCATTTCAAATTAACACAATAACCTTAATTCTTGTCCTGACAGAATCCATCTGAAGACTTTAGATCTAGACAGAAAATTAAATAAAGCAGAATGGCTACGATGCTGGAGGAGTACAATGCGATAAGGAAATCTGACCTTCGGAAAAACATTTCTCTTCATTTTTTTGGCAGAGAGTAAACAGTAAAGTCCCCAGGTTTTTGGCACAAGAAAGGAAGACTTACAAAACGCTTCTCTTTAAAAAAGTAAATTTATTTTTCTTGTGTAATAGTACCTTACTGCTCCATGGAAGCTACAGTTCCAAGGTGACTACCTCAAGATGAAGCTCACCTTACAACGGCAGAACTTAACACAGGTGAAAACAAGTCATCTTTTTATAGCAGAGAATGAAGGACAGTGCACAGCAGCCCCTGAAGTAAAACATTTGGGTTTGGCAATATTTCAGTTTGTGAACATGCACAATTTAAACTAGAGGCGTTCTGAGGAAGAAAAATACAAAGTAAACAAGTCATCTTTAACACAGTTTCAACCAGCCTTAGAGAACAGAAGATACAAAGGTATTTTCTTCAACCTAGACTTTCAGAAGATCACTAAACATTTTAATTCCTTCTACCCTAACACTCCAGCATTTCAGAAGACTGTTGCTTCAGTAACTATTTAAAAATAAACTCTCCAGAGAGCACACAGCAACTAAAAAACAAGCCACTCCAGACTGATGAGACATCTAGACAATGGTCCAGAAAAGGGCACATTAGCAGAAGAATTCTCCTAAGGAGGAAGCAAACATCTCAAGTGACACTCAGCAAGCAATTTAGCTGGTTTAGATCACAGCTGATACTATACCATTTCTAAATTAGCATTAACCAATTCCTCTCCAAGAGGAGAACACAGTAAACTGCACAGCTAACCCAGCCCACAAGGCAGGTCCTGGACACATTTCTTGGTCCTACTGGCTCATGGCTATTGCTACCAAAATGTGTAAGCAGCCCTACTGTCCCTGAAAAGTCTAGAGTAGGTTTACATCCTCTTTATAAGCAGCAAGACAAATGACACCAGATCTGGAAGAAACCTGAAGTACCTGGAGAGAGGCACTGGCTTTCCCAGGCTCACCAGGGAAACTAGACACAAAGGCTAACTGCAAACCAGTCTTCCTTTACAAGCAACACAGGAGGCACAGCTCTAGAGAGTTCTGAATGGGAACCTTGCCTAATTAATGAATTAGTGATTTAGTGTAGCAAAGTGAATCATCAAAAGCATGGTGCATTCTCCAAAGATGTTTACCCTTCCTGACACAGAAAAAACCATATTAGACTTGCTCAAATGGAGCAGAAGCAGAACTCTGTTTATACCAGATGGAGTACCATACACCATGCACACAGACTGTTATTAAAAAATTACTTTCTGCCACAAAACAACCCAATAAAAAAAACAAACTAGCGAAACATTTTTAGATCTGACTGTTTAAAGCAAGACTCCCAGACAAACACCTGCTCCCATTCCTCATTTCTGTGCACATTACCACAGAACAGAGGACTACTGTCCTTCCCTTCATTCCTTCAGTCACATAACCATGATGCTGGAAGTGCTGGAAGACATAAGATAAAGAAAAACCTGTCCCATGGATATCACAGATGGATATCAATTGGGTTTGTGCTCTTTAACTGGGTTAGAATCAAACTCACCTCCTGCTTGTCTTCAGACTCAATTCTTTAATGAGCCCAGAAAAACATCTAAGTGTTAAATGGTATAAATCACTGTAAGCTGCAGCATCTCACAAAATAGAGCAGAGTTTATATTGTCCTGTACACCCAACCCAACAAGACTTCTTAATAGTTCTTAATAGAGTAAGTCTACACAGCATATTTAGAAACACCAAGAAGAAAGCAAAAAGGGGCTCCCAACCATTCTGTTCAATCAGGGCAGTTCCATCAGGGTCATAAAGAGACAGAAATATTAGATAGTACACAGTCACAAGCATTTTTATTTGTATGGCAGAGATATGATCCCACAAAAATGTTGCTGTTCTGCCTCCACTTCCAGTGAGAGCTCTCCCCACAGAATCAGAGTAAAGATCTCAGTAACCTAAACAGAGGTCACTGTAAAAGTTATGCTATCCATTGTCACCTTAGTTCAAAAGTTGCTTAGAAGACTAGGAGATTATACACCAAGATTTCATCAGACACACCACCCAAAGTTCATTCCAAAGCATCTTAAAGTGATGAAAATAAAAGATGTAAAGTAAAGCTTGAAAGAGATTTATTAGAAGCCTTCAATGCACTCCAATGTCCTCTTCCCTCAGCCACATCAGCACCCAGCAAGCCTTGCCTAGCTTCAAAGCACAGCATTTTCAGAGGAGTTATTTCCAAACAGCAGGGCAGAGAGCAGTAATACAGAACAATTTTCCTGCTGACCAACGAGGAAGTTGATTCTGTAAATGGGCTATTTCCCAGATTTTAATTAAACTGTGCAACTGGAATCCTAATGTAGGCAAACACAGCAAAAGACCCATAAAGTAAGACAATTATTCCTGGGCTGAGGTTGGAGCACAGAAAATGGCAAGAATTTACCTTTGTTTTGTATCCTACAGTAACATTTGAGATCAGTCTAAACCAGAACTCAAAAATTTAATGCTTCAAAGCAAGCAGCATTACCAAGTGGGACTACCAGTCAAGTGCTCCACAGCATTTCACTCCAGATGACAGTAGATAAGAGTCAAGAAAATTAGCTTATGTCTGTAGCTGTACATCCCCACATAGGAATGATTTTCAGTAAAAGTGGTCATTGTTCTGGACAGTTGAATGTCAAGAAGAAATCCAGACAAAGCAAGGGCAGCCTAGACTAGTTTTAACCATGTGGCTAGACACAAAAGATCATATCTCAAAGACTCTGTGGAGAAAGAATGAAAAAGGTTAACATATAACAAGGATAAAGATCTAGGAAGAAAGAGATGACAGGCTGAGAGAGACAGGAATGTAGTAAAAAGGCTTTCCTCACAATTTCCATAGCTTTCTTCAGTGTCCCCTCTCAAAAATGAAAGGCAGTTTGTCATGTCGTCTATTGCAAAACAAGTTCAGAACAGTTGATCTCTATCAGAGCAATCAAGTTTTTGTTTTCAGTAAAAAAAAAAAAAAAAAAAAACTATGCTGCTAGTGCCCACCTTCAGTAGAAAAGTTAAGAACTCCCTCAGGAAGTGTGGGATGAAATGCATTCCTCTTTCCTGAAGCTGAAATAATTCTATTGTTAATTTACTGCTGTCTAGGAAAAGCAAGAAATTGCATTTCCTTTCCTAGTCTTACTGAATACTTTTGAATGGAGTAAATTTCAGTATCTAAAAAAAAAGCAAGAAAGAAAAACATCCTTCAGTTTCCCCTTGCTACCAAGGCAAATTATTGCTACTTGATTAAACTTGCAAAGCAGAAAAAAAGAGAGGTGCCAAAAGAGAGGCTGCCCACAGAGGTGAGCAACCTCTCCTATCTTAAATTGTCTCCCATATCTGGGCTCTCCATTTTCTATCACAAGTCACTCCACACACAAGAGTATCACCGTGCTCTTCAAACCCCAATACAACACAGGAAGATTGACAAGAGCCATGCCTGTTTACTGTTAACACAAAGAAACCAAATCAACTCATTAATCCATATTCCAATTACCTCAATGTTAGAAGGAATCTACAGGGACAGAAGTAATTCATTGAAACTGAACTCATGGTGTGCCCCACTCAGATGAAATCCAAATGTTTTCACAACATTCACAAACACCATCTATTGCAGATGTAGTTCCTTGGCATGTCTATGTTCCTGGGTTCTCCTGGATGCACTTTTCTCTTTCTCCCTCTCCCCTGTGCAATTACAACGTGAGATGCCATGCATCTGGGGGAGGGAGGAGTAGAAAAAGGAAGGAAAGGGTGGTGAGTTGATGTTCCTATGCCAGCTTACCTCTATCTCTATCTCCACTGTTTTGGGCTCCCCTCCTAGTAAACAAACAGTGCCTGCCTCTTGTATCTAATCACATCATTCCCAAATAGCAGCATGAACCCCAGCTCAGTATCACTGCTACTTTATTTCCATATCTCTAATTACAAGCAGCATCTCTGGAGCTGACACCTAGGCTACATCCTGCTACACTCTGCAAAGGTCAGGTCAGTTCTAGATGCCAATGCTGCTGGGACACCTATAAAAACACTTCAGAGCAAACACAGCTCCCCTGGGGAGCTCACATGAAATCCTCCTTCCTCGCACTGACCAGCGGGAACTGCTCCCTCCTCCCTTTTTGGATGGAAGATGAGATTATCCTTAGGATCTGCTGAGTAAAGCACGGCCAGGAAACCTCTCAGGGATCACATCCACACCAGGAGTATCTCAGCACCACAGCACCGAGGGAAAGCTGCACTTTGCACCTGTATTAACACCACACGTGTAAGAGCAGCCCCCAGAGCAGGTGTGTGCTTGGCTCCTGGGTGATGACCCTGCACACAGCAGGGGAGCCACAGCTACACAGCATTGATGGGGTTTCTTCTTACTCCAGCTTGTTAAGACACAGATTAACGGGCAGAGAAAAGATTCCTAAAATATCAGGCTCTAACAGCATGTACAGGCTCTGCTGTTGCTCTCCTGAGCTATTTCCAGTCACACAGACAAAGTGGAAGTTTCCTGCCTCTGCCAAGGACACACAGCAGCATGGACAGTTCTCCCTGAGTACTACTCCAAGATTACACCAGCAGAACAGCCCCTGTCTCTGCAAAGGAAAAAAAAACCCAAACCACCCTAATCCATTCATGGATTACCTAAATGACTGAGAAGTCATTTTGAAATCCTGCAAGAAAAGAAGAACACATCCAAGTAAGGACCAGTTCTGCCTCAGCTTTCTCCAACACTGCATTACCATGTGGGAAATGATAATTCACCTTCAGTCATGGCAAAGTAACAGTGCAGAGACTTTATCAAGAAACCTGCACCTGCAAAATAACTGAGATTTCTCATGTGAAGCATATTTGCAGGATATTTGAAACCCAGAGAGGCAAGAAAGCTTAGAATAAAATGTCATCCTGACCTCAGCCAGCTGTGTTTTGGTTTAGACCGGGAATATACAATTACATACTATTTACAGATCCTTTCTTAATGCACAGGATAGTCAGAAACAGGATTTGTATTCAAATTTATTGAATATTGAAACTGAGATACATGTAATTCAGGAGCAGCATAACTATTAGCCATTTCTTCTGCACAAATACTTAGAAGTAACTGGTAAAAGAAAAATATTTATGCCTGTTCTGTAACACTGAAGAGGAGTTCCCCATCCACTAATTTAATAAATACAGGATTACTAACAACACCAATTAGCTGTAAGGTGTGTCTTCCAACTGTAATTTAAGACATGAATGAATACAAGTCCAGCATACCTAGTTAAGCCATCTACTTAGACACAAGTATTTAAGCAAGCTGCAAGCTAATTACAAATATATCTGTTTTCTTAACTGTAGTGTGACTTTTGCAGCTGCAGATGAATGTCTGGTGGACTCTTGGCTGGTTTAAAAGGGCACTGCCAACTCCAATCTAACTTTAAATCTAGTTTTGTACCAGTAAGCTTTCACAGACTCTCAGGCCAGCAGAAATATTCCCATGATTGAAGAGCTTAATTCCCATGCAGTGAGTTATTTTTACTGAACACATCCCTGCAGTGCAACCAACCCAAACACAAGTACTGAAAATGTGACAGTGAGAAATAAATAGAATGTGTATGTTATAAGAAGTACAGAAAGAAATATTAGCCTAACCATTGGTAAGACTGGTATATTTTAAGCAAGTGCATAGCTATGCAAAGAAAATATTGTTTATTGCTCTTATTGCAAAGCTCAGTTACCTTGTATCTTTCAAAGTTCCTAGCTAAAAGGAGCCTCATGGATAATCAGTTTGTGTATATCCAGCTTGTCCACTGAGAGGCCATTTATTTGCTCAGCTTCCCCTAAGTCGATTGCACTAGCACAGACAAAGTTCATTTAAAGTGCAGAATAACCAAGAACGCCAATTTTGAGTCTAGCACTCAAAGATTTCCCATAGATTATTCATTTTGTTCAACTTCCAAAGTAGCACAACAGGACCAACAAAAGAAG
Organism: Oenanthe melanoleuca; assembly: GCF_029582105.1. Classification (NCBI taxonomy): domain Eukaryota; kingdom Metazoa; phylum Chordata; class Aves; order Passeriformes; family Muscicapidae; genus Oenanthe; species Oenanthe melanoleuca. Next base: position 2,537,898 of record NC_079334.1, read on the forward strand.
CAGCATTTTTTGTCGTGTCAGACTTAACCCTAACTTCTGTGGAGATGGAGGGATCCTTTCCAGGTGCTCCAGAGCACTAACATTAAATGGATCACTGCACGAGGTAAGAAAGGATTCCTTCACAATACGGAATTAAGTCATTGCAGTGAATGGATAAGCAGGTTTTTATTATTATACAAGGAGAAAACCTATGTTTAGAAGCAGCTACCCCTGTTAAGTACTAAACACCCTCACACACATCTCAGGACAACAGCCCGCAGAGATTAAGAACGAACCATAACACAACAAACAAAGCACAAGTATTACAACCCCCGGCAGCGAGTTTATCCAGCAGGACAATAAAAAGGCCGAAGGCGAGACAAGCAGCAGCCGGTGCGGTTGGTGCCGTGCCTCCCGCAGGGCGCCGCAAGCCCCGTGCGGCGGAAGCGCCGGCAGCAGCCGTGACCTGACCGGCGGCAGCCGCGCCGCCCCGAGCCCCGCCGTGCCCTCGGCTCAGCCCGCCGAGCTCCGGCCCGGGTCCGCCCCGCTCCTGCCCGGCGCCGAGCCGTGTAATCGGGTCACGGAGCCGGCACGGCTGTGCCGGCCACGGCCGCTGCCCTCACGGCGCGCAGACCCCGCTCGCCGCGCGGTGCTGCGGCACGACCGGGGACTCTCCGCGCCTGCCCCACCTGCCGCCCCGCAGCCCTCCCGCCCCGCCGCGGGCACTTGCCTTCGCTTCACGCCGCTGCTCGGGGGCGGCGGAGCGGGGCTGCGGCTGCAGCCGGAGCCGGAGCGGAGCGGGACCGGCCCGTCCCTGCCCGCCGCGGGAGGGGCGGGTGAAGCGGCGGCGGCGCGCGCGCGCGCACCTTGGCAGCTCGCGCTGCCGCTGTCCCGCCCACCGCGCGGGCAGAGCCCCCTCCCCGCCCGTCCCTTCGGGCGGCGCACCGGGGAAAGGAGGGGCCGGCCACAAGTGGCGGCTCCACAGCCGCTGGGCACGCCGTGGAGAGCGGGGATAAGGGGAGGAGAGCGAAGACAACGGGAAAGTTAACAGCTGTGGGGGGAGAACGGGCAGCATCCCCCTAGCGGTTCTCCCTTCACAGCCCCTAAGCGCTCTCGCTCCCCCCCGCCCCCTGTGTCAGTGGTACGCTCCCAACGCTCGAATTGCAACAGGCCGGGCGGGGATTGGTGGAGATCAAAAAAAGGGGCGGGGCGAGGCTGACCGTTTAAAGGGCCCGCGGGCGGGGGGTGCGCGCCCCGGGAGCGCGCCGTGTGTCCCGGGGTACCCTGATGGAGCCGAGCGCGGCCACCGAAGGAACCGGCGGGAGGAAGGCGCCGAATAAATCAGATCTAGAAGAGGCCGCTTGTAAAGTCGTCATGGGAAAAGTCCGGCGATGTTTTTGGGTCGGGGATGGCCGGGGAGAAGCTCGCGGCGGTGATGGCAGCATCTCGTCCCGTTTGCACCCTGATGCGCTCGGGAACAGGCTGCTCGCCCCTGCGCTCGGGAAGATGAGCAGCGTCGCAGCAGGTGGATGCTGCTGCCATCATCCTTGTCTCCTGCTTGGGAGCCCCAAATATTGACTAATCCCTCAGGACTCAGCACCGAGGTGACAGTGCTGGTACTGGCTGGGCAGGTCAAGAAATCATTGAGGGGAACCCAGAAATGTCCTACCAAAGCCACAGCCTTCCAACCCTACCCTAATAGAGGTTTTGATCTCCATAGCACATTAAGATTTTGGCATGAAAAGCAGTCGGGTGTTGTAATAGCACACGATAAAACACCAAGCGGGTAGCATTCATAAGAGATGCATAAAATGAGTTAATGATATGGCTGAGCAAATTCTTACTACGGTGGCATATGACAAATATCAGCCAGAAGTGCACAATTCCCAATTCACTATCTGTATCCATGTCTGAGAACAGATGGAGGAAAGCCTTTAGCTGATCTAAACTTGGCTCAACCCACCCTGTTTACTGATGGAGTTTCCATGAACATAGAAATTAGAGCTACTGGTTGCAATCACTGGAGAGCCTCAGCCTGCTGATTCAGCTTTCGTGTTGGAAAATCCGGCAAGGACACCCGTCCTTACCTGAGCAGATGCACGAAGTCATGCCCATACAAGCACCAAAGGGTGACAAGAGCTCCAGACAGGAGATATTCCCCCTTGGAAGTCACTGAAGGTCACTGACAGAGCAGCTCTTTGCAGGGGAGGCAGCAGCTCCCATTATCTGTTCAAAACCAAGATTTGCATGTGTCCTCCCTTGCAAAGATGCAGGTTGGGGGTGTGTTAATTATTGAAAAATGAAAGCAGATGGAGGAGGGGATTTACATAAAGTGGTAGAGGAGATGTTTCAAAATGCTCTCCCGAGCCCCTACTCGAAGTGTTTGCAGTGATTACTGGCTGAGCACTCCGAACAGTCAGGAGGAGAGCTGGCAAGTTTAACAATAATCTTTGTAAAGTGCTAATAAGGACCCAAACAATTCCCATTAGGGAACTGAAGAGCCATCTGCACTCTAGCATGAGGCTGCCTATGGCATCCACAGCAAGACTTGTATGTCTTGGCTCGATATTTTGGAATCCAGCACCAGAGAGGCTTAGTCATATGACAGGGTTATTTGCATCATTATGCCTCTGGATTCCCAGAGAAGTTTTCACAATGCGCCGTAAGAGGAAGGGTTTAAAGGAGTAGAACTGAAGGAGAAACAAAGGACTGTGCTGCCTCTGCATGTCCCTTGTCACCCCGTGCACGTGGTGCGCAGAGTGGGAGGAGGGTGGCAGGCAGTATTGTACAGAACTTTAAATAAATAAAGCGCACTCACAAAAACTGCAACAGCAGTACAAAATGGGCTATTTTGCAACACAAAAGCAAGCTAAGACAGCTGAAATCCTGCATCGCAGCTTAGTTAGAAGCCTGGTGTTGCAGGCTGGTGATGCTCAAGGCGAGCCCAGCATCGTTATCTCCCCCGAGGATTTTACAGAACCGCTGGGCTGGGGAACAGTCACCTCGCCCTAGCCAGGCAGTGATTGACTGCCTATGAATTCCTGCCTGCGGGCACTGTAAAACTGGGTGTTGGCACTCCACAAGTGACCGCTAGTGAGCAGAGCAGCTGGGGAGGAAGCAGCTCCAAACCAACCCAGGGAAAAATATTGTGGTGCCAGAGCTTTTTAAAGGAGATGACCTGCTACCGCTCAAAATAAAGTCAGAGTATAGCATAATGCCCCATTTTCATAAGTCTATACAGAAAAATAAGACCTGAGTTTTTTATGTTTTCTAAGAGAAATTACTGAGGGCTCATAAGGCCCAGGTGTTGCTCCCAGTCAGACAAGGAGTATAACAAGGAAGGCAAGTTACAGAAGAAAATTCAATAAAGCTTTTGGTATCTCTATAAAATCAAAGCTATTTTCACAGTAAAAATAGCCAAGGAATCTTAAATTCTATTTTGACAGCCTTCCAAGGTTCAGGATTTGCCAGGTGCATGCTCCTGTGGGAATTTGTAATCTCTTTAAACCAAGAACAACAAATTCCACTGGAAGCATGCTGTCCCAAAGCAGAGTCCCCACATCTGGAAATAGGAAGTGAAAACACAGCAAGTGGATTTTCAAACAAGGAGGTGATCACCAAATTACAGCACTGGAAGGGATACTGAGAGGTCATGTAACTCCAGCCCTGTGAAAGCACCTCTGTCCCATCTGTTTTACCTCTTAAAGACCTCCCCAGTGCAGACACCACAGTCTATCCAGGAAAGATGTTCTTTTCTCATGATTCACTCTTTTTCTGCCTTTAGAAAATTTCCCCTAAATACTCAACCTTTTTACCAATGGATCTCCTTTTACCATAATTTACATGTACTTCTCATCCTACCCAATCGAGACAAAAAAAACCCAACATTTGCTCCTTTCACTCCTGCAACAGCCTTCTAGATGCATGAAGATTTCTTAAGTCACTTATCACATTCCTCAGAGGCTCTGTTGGTTCATGGTGTTCCCCTTTGGTGGCTCTCACTTTGATCCATGTCTTTCCTGAATTCTCCTGCTCTACCAGTACAATGCAGAATGGAAAGAGCACTGGTGTGTTCTGCAATCATCCCTCCTGTTTATACATTTTAATGTGACATTTACAGTAACAGAGGATTTTTTGTTTTTGTTTTTTGCTTCAATTTGTAAAAGTCAAGGCCACAACCTGAAACCAAACTGCCACTGAAGCCCCTGAGGTGCTCTCCATTAACAGGAACTCTTTTCTCCTGTGTACAAGTGTTTCTGTTAAAAGTCACTGTATTTGAATTGCCATCTGCTGTAAGCAACTGAATTGGGATATTGATGAGCTATAGTCTTGTTTTCTCATGCTCACACTTACTTGGACAGCTAAACCCACTTTTTTTACTGTAAAAGTAATCTGTATGCAAAAGAGCAGCTAAGAGCTTCCAAAAGAAGAACTGGTTTCAGAAGAAACTGAAGGACTAGTCTAGTCTACAGAGGTTTTAAAATTTGCTGCTTTCTGTCCATTTGTTCTGCAGCACTGACGCCCTAAGCAAGAACATAAATGTTCAATCTGGGGTTCATATGCAAGGCAGAAGTCACCAAGCACCCAGCATTCTCCTGATGCAAGGGATTATTCACTGCATAGGCATTTGAATAGCTGTGATATTTATGAAATGATGCATTCAACTCCCTGCACCACCTCTGAACACACATGCACACCCTAATCCAGACCAACGTTGTGTGCTGAGCTGGAAGCTGAGTTTCAAATTCATTGCTGGTGGTGTTTGGTTGCAAGAAAACAAATACAAGTCTAATTCACCTGAAAAAAAAACCCTCTCTCTTGGCTCACTAAGTAGAAACTTCTGTAGGTAAAAACTTCTGCAGGTAAAAAGGAAAATAAAAAGCCAGTCCATCAAAGCCAGAGAGTTTTGATCATGTAGATAAATGTTTCTAACCCTTCATGCTGAAAAAATAAGTGTTCTGATAGGAACAAATAAGGAAGGTTTCTCTGGGGCTACATGCAGATCTGCTGAGTGTTCAGTATAGACTTTAGCATTTGGAACTATTTTAAGAATAAGAGAGGCTCTGGGTCTGTGCATACACACTGCAGACAATTTCACTGCTCACAGATTTTGCCAAGCAGTAAAATATAAAGTTGTAGCTGGGTTTGCTGCCATGACTCAGGACCATGGGCATAAAAGAAGCTGATGAGAAACACACAACTTTCACTTCACTATACTGTAAAGCTTTAAGTAGAATTAACCCAAACCAAAGGCTACACAAGTGCAGAAAACTCCCTCCCAAAATGGTACATTATGCTAAGGGCTAGGAAGAGTAGCCCAGCTGAATTTCACTTCCTACTTTAGGAACAATAGTTCAAGTGTGTGAAGAGGTGTGAGATCATCTAAAGCAGTAAGACAAGTACTTGTCAAGGAAGAATATAAAGATATGCAAGAACATCATACCCTGATGAAGTACTATTAGACTGCTGCCCTACAATTAATACATGAATCAAAAAATACAAGTACAGCATTTCCTTGTACTCAGACAGTCCACAAGAAGGACCAAAGGGAATGGATTCAAATGTACCTTGGTGAAATGTAATGGCAATTCCTGCAAGGTCATCATTGAGACATTTTATTGGTTCTTCATCTAATTTGGGCTACACAAGTTCCCAACAAGAGCTGCCTGTAAAGCTGAGATTAGTTTACTCCACGTAGAATGCATCAAGATCTGAAAGCCATGTTTACTATTTGGAGTTTGGATTAAGGGAGAGCCTGAGCTATGCTTTCTAAGTTGTTTTTAAAGCAACAGCTTTTTACTCCTTTAAGGATGTGTACAGAGCAGCTCCCTTGTGGTGTAGTCTAGAATACCTAGCAGCCCCAGATCTCAAAGAGATTTGGAAGTTTCCTTCAAACTCTTAACCATGGTTAGGCTCTCTTTAGCAAAAGGCTGTGTTGTCCTGATTGAGAAGCCTATTGCTTTATTAGAATTACTGGAACTGTTCTTTGACAAGCAATAAAAAAGACTCTACCTATGTTCAATCCAAATTCATCACTGTTTAGAAAAGTATTAATAAAAAGGGAAAAGTAAATCAATGAAGTCACTTTATTGATCTTGAGAATGTGGAACTACTATTAATAAAACATGTTGATGTTGTTTTATGGATAGGTCAAATTCCTGGTAAGGGTGTGTTTGTCATTCTAATTTTTGTGCAGTTTCATCAACAAAGTATTTGCTATTGCAGTATTGTAGTTATTCATCTCCTGCTTTCCTCCCCCACAGCCAGAACATCTGCTAAACGTTTCTGAATCTGAGCTTGTTGGGATAGGGCCCGTTGCTTTTCCATATTTATGAACTGTGTGGTACACTGGCACTCATTCAGCAGCTGCTTCCCAAGGCTCATGCGCGAATGACATCAACTGCTGCGGGTTTGTGTGCAGGAGATCCACGTGTGCAGGGGTCACACAGGGGGCTGCAAATCCACTGGCCTCCAGAGCACTCAAACCCCCCTGCTGCCGAGGAACAGAGCTATCAACTAATGTTTGAGTGATGCAGGGCTGAGGAAGAGGAACCAGAGGCATTTATGGTGTCCCCTGGAATTGCAGTGAAGAGTAATGGGCTCAATTTGAATTGAAAGAGTTATATCTGACTCCAGAAATATACAGTAATATCATCAAAATATCCTGTAGTTCGGTCAAAGAGGCCAGCTAAAACAAAAGCTACTATGCTTGTGTTAGCTATAACAGGCAGGACAAAGCAGAACACAGGAGTGGTTCTAGGGCTGCAGAAAGTAGCCCATAATTAATTTCTGACTTCTGTTTTTGCTCTGTGGTAGCCCAGCCTGCCATGCCAGCACTGGCACAGGCACAGCTTTATGCTATTTACACACGGAGGGGAGTGTGCTGTGCCACTATTGTGCCCACACGTGACTCCCATCACACCAGCAGAAGCTGTGCTCACAGACTGCCCTTGTGTGCCCGGGCTCAGTGACCTGGCTGTCCCTGCCTGCCTTCCCAGCTGCTGTGCAGACACTGCCTGCCCAAAGTCGAGGGTGTAGGATGTTCAAACCTCATGAGAAACAACGGACCCTCATCTCCTCTCAGCTGTGAGAGCTCCAAGGATCATTTGTCTGCCCCAGTGCATGCCAGCAACAGACCACAAGCACAATCACAGCCTAATAGTCTTAATGAGATTAGAGCTAGAGATGCCCCAGTGCTGCTGTCTGATTAAGGAACAGAACAAGCACCAAATTATCTGAAGAAAAAGAAATCTCCTTTTCTTTCATGTGTGCAGGCTGCAGGTTGATCAGGATTTCAGATCTAAGGTATACAACCTTTGATTTATTTCCCTTATAATTGCTTTTTTTGCAAAGCATTACTTTCTTTACAAAGTGTATCCTTTTCACAGATGTCTAAGTTACACTAATATTTTTTCAAGACATGATTTAAAACTGATCATGACACTGCTCAGTAACATGACTACATTTATAGATGCCTATTGTTAGCCATGCTAGATTAATCTCACCCATGGCTACTGTCTGTATGCTTGACTATGACACCCATGTGCTACAGGGAAATGTGGTGGATCTTTGCCAGTATAATAATTCCTTTTATCAGCAGTTTATCTGGAGCATCTGTTTGTCTCATCAGAATGAAACTGCTTGTAACTCTATCCTTGTAACACAGAGCAAATACTCATTCTGCACCTGTTCAAGCACTTGATTTACTTACTGCTTAAAATCTTAATCTCAACAAAAACAAGTAAGTCATCTTGTACAACAAAGGCTGGAATCATGAATTAAATGGAAAAGCTGATATCGGACCATATCAGCTGGCTAAGCACAAAACCTGGTATTAAGGTAGGGATTGTGCAATGCTCATTGCGAACTCCAGATCTCATCGAGCCTCCTGCAAGAAACCTGCTGCTAATGGCAAGGCTGCAGCTCCTGCAGGAATTCATGCCTAGGACAAAAAAGCCAGTAGTAGTGCATTCACTATTTTGCATGAAGCCTAGAGCTAGCACAAAAGAAAATTCCTCCCCTTGGACACAAGAAACGCCGAGATTCACTAGCCAATGACAAACAATAACTAATATTTGCAGCAGAAGGCAGAGAGGCTGGCTGGGTCGGTACTCACAGAGCGAGGCTGCAGGAATGACCTTCTTCTCACATGAGTCAGCTCCTCCCCGACAGGTGCTCACAGCTCCAGGGGCAGACACCGCGGGCAGAGCCCCTCGCCGCTCCCCGTGCCCTGCCTCCACACCGCCTTCTCTTCGCAGGGCTCCCACCAGCGATTTTGCCTCTAGGCTGGCAAGGCAAAGCCAAAAATTAAAAGGAATGGGATCTGAGATGCAAATCTCCTTGTGTAAGCCTTTGCCAGAGCATCTCGCAGAGTCTCGGGGCGGCTGTGTGATGCTGGGTCTGGCTGCCAAGTCATCGCTGTTGCCACAGTAACGGAGCAGTGGTCCCCTGCGGCTCGCTAAGGGAGCGGCAATGGGAGCACCGAATGGATGCACTGCCTCCTCCTCCTTCCAGGATTCCTCTGACCTGGGTAATCCACCCATTTCTTTAAAAAGGCTCTTTTATACAGAAGGTGTTTCCCTCACACACCTCTCCTCCCACCCACGCAGCCCTACAGCACCTTAAATCGTGTTTCTGGGGCATAACCCCGAGGGAGCTGCCGGCTTCCCTGGGAAATACCACGGCTTTTGAAAAGAGGAGAAAAGAAACCTTGTTCTGGTGAATATCTGAACACGAGCACACGCTCACCAGCGTTTGAAGAAGCGCTGGGATGGGGTGATATGATCTGGTCTCTGTGAGCAGGTGAATGAGCAGTTGAGACAGCAAGAGGGGATTTCTCTGCCAAGTGTTTCTCTGCCAACACGACCGAGCACAAGTGTGTCTGTGAGGCCCTATTACAGCTACGGGGAAGCTCAGGGCTGGCAGAATTCCTTTGTTCCTGTCCCCTCAACTGAAAAGTCTTGGTGCTATCATTTCTGAGCCTGTTTTCAACTTATTTTTATTAACATAAACATTAGCAGTACTGTTTGGCAGGACAGTCCACCAGAGTGGAGACCTACAGACCCTGGGCTGTAGTCAGAAAAGCAGCCAAGGCTGCAGAAGCAGGCGTTATTTTGCTGGACAATGAACAATTCAGCTTTGTTTTGGAAAGCAACTCCTTGGATAGTTAAATAATACCACTTGTTTATGAGACAGACTATTTATCTCATCTTCTTTATAAAATGTTGCTAATGGTTCTTTGTTGCTTTCCTTATTATTCTCTCTTAAAGCCAAGTGCTTCTTTTAAGGTAATGGGTTTCCTCTCTCAGGATGCCAGTAACAAACACAGCTCTGTGTGCACGTAGGTGATGTGGACCAAAACACACACAAGTAAAACCCACACATTTAATTTCTTATTTTCCTGTCCTGCCTTTCAACTCAGGTTGTTTGGGCAATCTGTGACAGTGGCTCATCCTAGCTTGCTAGGTAGGGATAGGCCTCCAGATGCCAAAATCTAGATGTTAAAGATCCCATCATGACAAGGGGTTAAGTACCTTTTTGCTCCACTATAATCTACAGCAGCAGAGATGGGAGTTGTTAAGAACAGCAGTATCAGCCAGAGGGGCTAGAAAGAATTGGACTAGATTATAAAAGCTGTGAGCAGGCAAAAAAAATCTCATGTGTTAAAAGAAGTAAAAAATTCCAGTCTTTTTACTTATCTTTTCCTCTGCCTTCAGACTGAGTTTTCCAGCTTTCCTCCAGCATACTGTAAGGATTAGAATTTAAACTGATTTAGAAAAACCTTTCCATTTCTCCAATGTTTACAGGATTCTTAAATGTGGGACTGGGAGAACATCACCAAATACAGTGATGGCCGTGACAATGCCACTGGGCTTGGCAGTGCAGAATATCTCTGCAAAGTAAGAAAGTCCATCAAGGCCCAGCCTAAGGGTGTGAGGTTATTAAACATATGAAGGCATCTTATAGAAATTCGAGTTATCACAGGCATTTTATGCCTGTTTCTTCAGCAACCCTGAATGAGACCCTAAAATGAACATGCTCTGATGAAAGATCTGAGCTGCACACTTGGTCTCACATAGGAAAATATTGGTCAGTACATATAATTAAATAAATCTGTTTTGCTGACACTCCCTCCCCACCCCTTCCCTCAGCTATTTTTACGCTTGGCTTAGTGGAAAAGACTTGGTGCCTCTGGGTGTGAAGCATGAAGCCATTCAAAATGAAGCTGTCCCCTGCAGAAGACAATCCTGAGAAGGAATAATGCTGGGCTCTCAGGGAGTATGAAAGCAGCAGAGGAATGTAGGGGAGAGGAGGTGGCTGGGCTTAGCCTGCAGCACTAAGTCTTTTCCATTTGCAGCTTTTCTCCTCCTTGCAGTCAGAGCTATTTAATGGGATCACGAGGGCTGCTGTGCCATTACTTAGGGAAGAGGGTATAAAAATGACAGCAGATAATAAGCACCCATTTCTCAAGAGTTGCCTCATAAGGCTAATTGCACAAACAGAACGTTTTGGAGGCTAACGGGGTGGAAATGACATTCTGTCTGCTGGATCCAGACCAGTACACAGAGACTGCATCCCTGTGCCTGGGCACTTCAGGCCCAGCCAGAAACAAAAAGAGGGTTATCCCTAAATGTATGTGCCCACAGGAGGACACAGACTGGAGAAACCGAGCTGGAATGCTAAAGACACAGCACAGTCATTCTTCCTGATGATTAGGAGGCACCGGGGAGCAGAAACATTGAATGTTCCTTTGTCCATAAATGTCCAGACCACATTCCTGGTTCTGAAGTTCTCTCACAGAAAGGAAGGCTTTGTCTGCAGCAAGAGGACAGCAAGAAAGACTTAAAAAAAAACTGAAAAAAACCAATCCAAGCTTGGTGGACCAGGGCAGAAACACACCTTTAAGTGAGGCCTCAGTTCAGAGGAGGCATTCATGCTTCCCAGAGAAGAGGCTGGCTGATGGGAAGGGCAGAAACTGGACAGAGCTGTGTGTGGTCTCAGAGCAGGATAAAGGCAGGGAGTGTGTGTTTATGTGTGTAGGATGGGAGCTGTTGGTAGTGGGAGTGCAGTCCCTGCACGTGAATTATAGATGTCAAGGCTGAAAAAGTGCTTTCACTTTTTCTTTTTTTTTTTTCCTGTTCACCTTCTCTTTTTTGGCTGCTGGAGATTTGAAAATTTGAATCTTCTACTCATTGCACCAAAGGATCTAATGCAGTATATTTGCTCTAGTATCATCAGTCACTAATTAGACAATTCTGACTGAAAAAATACATGACAAGGTTGGTTCTCCCAAACATCCAGGTTCATTTTGCTCTTAATATCACTATCCGGATTTATTTTAAAACCACATTTAATTTTTTTTCTTACTCTGATCTATACTTAGGCTTGTTAGGAAGTATCTGTGCTGTTTTTCTATTTTTAAAATGTGTGCCTATGTTTGATCAGTTTTTGCTTGAGATTCTCTAATGCACTGCTGGTAGAATTAACTCACAACCAGTTCTCAAGGCTATTGGAAAGTTATCACCACATCAGAATATATTCTGTGCTAAATTATTTGGATATGCCAAGCTTTTTTTTCACAATATTTCCACACCTGATTTTCATGGAGATCCATGCTCCTGCCTGCTTATTTAAACTCCTATTAACTGCTGCTATGGTCATGCAGGTTATTGATGGGTTTCTGGAACGCTCAGCAACTCAGCAATTTTATAACTGCATTATAAATAATTCTATCAACTGTTCTTCTCCACATCTACTTCTCATTTATTAATGGGCTTTCTTTCTAGGCATTATTTTCTTATCTTTCATCACCATCAAATATATATATATATATATATATATATATATATATATATATATATACACACACTTGGGGGAGGAATGTAATTAGTTTTTCAGTCCTTGTGCCAAAACTTCCACTGACTTCAGTCAGAGATTTGCCTGATTCTAGCCTGTAGGAGCTGGTCCTATTTCTGTGCACCAGGAACAGGCTGAAGTGAGTGCACACAGGTGGGCAGTGCAGTCCCATGGGCATTTGAACCCAGAGGCACTGCAAGAGAAGCATGAGTGTGGGCTCATGTGTGCAGGGAATGGAAGGTGAAGCACATGGAAAGGAGCCAGGCAAAGTGATTGAGGATTCTGTCATAAAAGAACAGGGAAAACTGAAGATTTTGCATTATTAATTCATATGCAGCTTTGTTTGTTTGTTTGTTTGTGGGTTTGTTGTGTTTTAACTTTTCAAATAACAGACGAGTGGGTTTTCTCTTTCCCCCCTTTTCTGTCATCAGACAGCTGTGCAAATATTTTAGCATGTGATTGTGGAAGCACAACACTGCAAACTTCTGCATTGTGCCAAGAGAAAAGTACAGGAAAACAAAAGGCAAAAGCCTGGGGTAGATCTAGCTGCCAGGATCTTCTGTCCCCAGGGGAACCAGAGAGAGGAAAAGGCAGAGAAAAAAAGGAGAACTGTGATAGCTTTCACTGCTGACAGAGACAGTATCCCAGGTCAGAAGGAAACAGACTGGAGGGAAGGCAGCAAAGGTATCAGAGCAATTAACAGTCATAGAACCACGTCTTTTTCTTTTTTTTTTTTTTTGTTGGCTTTATCTGTATCACCAACTGCTTGTATTGTACCTGCCCTAAGAGCCTGAGTTCTCTGGTTGCAGGTAAATTGAAAACCCAACTTACACAGTGCAGTAAATCAGTCTTTTAATTTAGGAAGTCATACCTACGTGCCTGATTTGTGGTTACACTGGCCAGGCATAAATCAGGTCTTTTCCAGCAGCTTAAGGGGTTCATCAGCAAAGCAGAGATTCAGGCCAGACAACTGAAAACCCATTTCTTCACAAGTTCCCTCAGGAGTTTATGCTACATAAGTGTGGGCAGTGGGTGATAACACAAACCTAAATATGCCACAGCCAGGAATCAAGCTGACTGATTCTCTGCCAAAGAATCCTATTTTGTTACTGTAGGGGAATGAATTAATCCATTAAAAAAATCCATAAAAAAGCCATCACTTGCAACATTCTCAGTGGTTTTTGACACTCATTTCAGTGTTTCCTCTACATCACATGATAGCACATCTTCATCTCTCACTGTTTAAGTGAAAACAATAGGTCCCTGTGTAATGGTACTCCATCTCCCAGCCCATCCTGCTCATGAGAACTCAGAGGATCAAGACTCATTCCTGAAGCTGGTCATTATTCTGAGCCTTGAAACACAAAGCTGGGGATACTTCTCTTTTTTTTTTTTTTTTTAGACCTATAAAACTGCCAAAGTTACTCAAACAAACAAAAAAACTCTTGGCTGTACTGCATGTAATCTCCCATCCCAGGGAATTAAACAGGTGGTTATTAAAACTGTAATAACACCCACACTGGGAGAACATTTCAACCCTAAAGGAAGAAATTCTTCCTCCATCAAAGAGAACAGAATCATTTAATGGTTTCAGGAAGCCCTCATACTCCAGCTTCCTCTAACCATTTACATTCCACTTCCATTTAATTACCTAAATGATTAATTAACATCTATCAGTTAATGATTTGCACAGTGCTTCAAGTAAGTATAAATCTTTGGTAGGAATTGTTAATTAGGCTACTATTTATGTCACTGTTGTTGCCTTCTGGGCTCTTCCCATTCCTTTCCATATTCACTCTCATAGGCAGTGGTCAGTGCTACCTACCATGGCTGTTATTTCCAGCCCAAGTTATGGAGTCAGCACCACCATCCTCCTGGAGCTGTTTCAAGAATATGTAGCTTTTCTGGCATTGTCATGTGTACTTTTAAAGGACCTGAGTCCTCAGCCAAGACCTTGTAGCCTGTTATCCACTTTAATGCCATTTTTACCTCACAGACTCCAGCCTCACAGCACTTCTGCCCTGCCCAGTTTGCACAGTGGTGAGGATGGAGGCTCCCTTCACTCAGCATGACAGCAGAAAGCAAGGGTGGGTACAGCTCCTCCCTACAGGACACCAGTTTTCCAAACAAGCCCTGGAAATATCTGCAGTTCCATCCTTCCTTTAGGAAGCCTCAGCAGGGTTCTCCTGATGCCATAGGGGCTGAGCATGGATTCCAGCAGAGTCATGGTCAGTGTGGCCTCTGAGGGCAGAGCAGAGTCTGGATTTCTGGATTTCTGTCTGGAACAGAAATCCCACCCACCACCACATGACTCTCCCATGACTCTGGGCAGGCCATTTACAATTAGGTGTTCAGCTGGTGAATTTGGCTGTCTAGAGTTGCAGTTGCCTTGAGAGACCAAAGACATGACTTTAAAAACAAGGACAGATCCCTGCAATTGAAACCAGTTGTCTCTGCAGTTATTGTCTCTGCAGATCCTGTGAGATAAGCACACAAAATACCGCATTCCTTTTGTCTTCCTTTAACTGTCAGCCATACAAGTTCTGCTTTATAATTGAGCATCAAGTCAAGTTCTTTCCTTCTTACTCATAAGTAACCTTCAACGAGCCAAAACAGGCCACAGGAATGCCAAAAATATAACCCTTTGGAACTCGGTAAACAATTTTGTTGATACTGCTGAAAACGGAGCAGAATCATTTTTTCTGCATGCATTGGCTCTTCAGAGGTAATGAGAGCCCATTTCTTTGAGTCACTGAACTCAACCCTGAGTGCCAATGGGACTCTCATGATCCTTCCCTTATGTCCCAGTTTATTTTAACTCCTAGAGTCTCCAAAGTAAAAGACTCTTACAAGCATAGGACTTTCTAAGCAGAAAAGTCCATGGAGAGAAGGGAAAGAACCTCATAATCCCCTTTCCTTCTGTATCCTCACACTGAATGCAGCTATGGGTCTGTGGGGATTGTGAAACCTTGCTTTCTTCTAATCTTTATTGTCTTGGTCCCTAATAACTCTGCAAGTAGACTGCTAACAGCACAAGTTTTCCATGTAAATCCCACAGTGATGTCCAAGGATTTGCCCTGCTCAACTGCCCCTATCACAGTCCCCAGTGCTGAGAAATGATGGAATCTGCAGTAAGTCAGCACTGGAGGAGAAAAGAGAGAACAAAGTGGAGGAAGAAAAAATTGAGGACAACAAATGGAGAGTGCAGGAAAAAAAGATACAGAAGACAAATCAGAACAACTTAACATGGGTTAACTCCTTCATCTCTAAACCCCAGGAGAGCTAGTTCAAACACCAGAAAGGCAGCAAGCTTGCTCTGAAGACCTGCATGCACATGCAGATATGGAGACATTATACAGGCAGTATAGAGTTCAGAAAGGGGTAAATCTATCTGCTGCAGTGTGCATGTGCATCTTCCATGGTATGCAGCACCAACAGCTCTGGGAGTAGAAAATCACAAGCCAGGCCTTACATTATAACACAATAGGCTTCAAAACCATAAAATTTTGAGCTATAAATAAATAAATGAATGAATAAATAAATAAATAAATAGATTTTCAAACACAACAACAAAACAAAAAAAAAAACACAAACAGGACTACAAACCTCACAACCAAACCCCACAAAAAAAAAAAAAAAATTAAAAAAATAAAAAAAAACCCCAAAAAAACCCAAAAACCAGCAACAACAACAACAACAACAACCAAAACTCCAAACAAACAAACAAAAGCCCAAGCCAGGGCAGTGTGCACTCTTTTGCTGAAATCCAAAAGTGACAGAAGAAGGTGAGGATGAACAGAAGTGGTTGCTGAAGTTTGTTTGCCACCCCGTGGTACCCGTGCTGGAGAACTCACACAAACATGGAGTGTCCTGCACCCTTTGGCAGCTTTGTGCCCAGACTGAAGGCTTTCTCTGAGGGATGTAGACAAAGGACAAATCTGGAACAAACTGCAGCAGAAGCCTGATGAGCAAGTGCCTGACTGACCCCTAAAGAATGTAATGAGCAGCCTTGTGGAGAAGACTGGACAGAAGGGTGCAAAAAAGGGGCTTGATGTTTTCCCCCACTGAATCAAGATGGACACAGTGTATGGGTTTTGCTTCTCTTTGGCTCCAGTGACCCTGGGGAGAACAGGGGGATTGGTTTCAGCGCTCATTACCCCAGGCTCCTGCTGTTTCATGGAGATCAATGTATCATTTAATAGGGAGAGGCTTTTCAGCTCTCCGAGATTTTATCTGCTGATGGCTTCCATGATATTTATAGACATATCCATCAGCCTAACAGCAGGAAGCAATTCTCCAGGGGTCAAATTGGGTGGATTTCCCCTATTTAAAGTGCATTATGGATGCAGCTTTCTGTATAGGATTAACCACTTAACTCACTGAATCCTGAACATCATCAGCTATTGTTCACAAAAACTGATGATCTCCACGGCTTAGTTGTGGGATGGTTGACTTGTTTTCAGCCTCAATTATCTTTTCAAATAATAAGGTCCTTTGTTAACCTCTGACTTGCTGAGCACTGTGTAGGCAGCCTATTAAGTACTTCACAGTCCTCTTTTAACCCTATGATTCGGGCAGCTCTAGAGATTTAGTTCCATGATTGTCCTATTTCGGGCCGGTCTGAATCTTCGATTGCCACATGAATAGCAACACCAGAGAACCTGCTTTGATCACAGCAAGCTCAGGAAAATAAACCACAGTGGCTTGGAAGATCAAGGCTTATTATACAAAGTGTTTTAATGCTTTCAGCCTAACTTTTGGTAATGATTTACAGAGCATGCTTCCTTGCTATGACTATTTAGAGTCAGCTCCTTTGGGGATTTAGGAAGCAGTGATTCTATCTCCTAAAATTATTCGACTATCTTTCTAGTATTGAATTTCTCCTTGTGAGCACACGTTTTGGAATGAGGCAGCCTTGAGATGGGAGCTCAGAGTATTGTTCCAGCAGCTCAGAGTGCATTGGAAATGTGAACTCCTGTGAACTGCTGCTTGGTCTGACACAGAAAGATGGATGTGGAGTCCTGACACGGACAAGTGTTCTTGAATACAAATTTGAGTTATTTAAGGTTTTGTTTCCAATCACCAGAGCTATCATCAGTCACTCTGTCCATCCACTCTCCCTTTCAAATTCACCATGACCTCCTCATGGCCTTATTTCACTTAACCTTGCTGTGTTTACAGTGACCTCCATCCTCATGACTTGGTTGTGCTGTGAGTGCCAGGCTGACACCAGCATGCAGCTCTCACTCACAAATACAATCCATGAGAAAATGTAAGAGCAGCTTACATTTCTATCCATCTGTCTATTCCTGAGAGCAAAAATTAAGTTCCCAATCCCACCCCATTTTCCATCCTTGAAGGTCTGGTCAGAGCTCATCCGTGAATCCCATTTCCCTTTGTTTGCTCTTGAGTGATTTTATTTTGTTGGTGTACACAGCTGCAGTGTACTCTTGATCCTTTGCTTTACCCTCATCCATTTCTTTTCATTTAGATGTATTGGAAAACTCCATAAATACAACTGAAATTACAAATCAAATAAGCCTTCTGTCAGGTAGGAAAGACAATGACATTATCCTCTCTGTTGCCCTGGCTTCATCTGCTGAAGGATGGTGAGACAGGAGAGCTACAGCCTAAAGTTTACTTTGATAAGCAAAAAAATATTATAAATACAACTTGTCCCAGCTACGGTGTAGTTCCAAAATATATTAATCACAGCTTAGTAGCTTTTCTGCCATGTTTCAAGCAAGTTCTTTCAGGCTGTCTGCACTGAGTCATTTTTTGGAAATAAACTTTTTGGATCTAACATTAAATGAGAAATTATTTCAGATTTGGTAATACAGACTGGGTTTTCAACTTCCTCTTTGAACAGGCATCTGGAACAAAAATGTGTCTAGAAAATTTTGGCCTGACTTGAGTCTGCCTGGGCTCAGACTGCTCCCAAAGCTGAAAACCTCACTGAGAGTCAAGGGCTGGATTCCTCATGGACTGCCCTTCCCCCAGTGCCAAGAAGTAACCACGTATGTCTAAGGCTACATAAACTCATTAGACATCTAATCCTACCTTTGTCTGCACCTGGTACTGCCAAGAAAGATGAGAAGGAGCAGCAAGTACAGGAGGTACAGAGTTAAAGAGAACAGATCATCAGGGAAACGAGGGCCAATACACTGCTTGAGAAAATAATCCTACACACAGTGTAAGCACACCTCCCAAACCAGCAAGACCCTGAAATAGCACACAGATCTTCTAGAGGAGAGGAGAAATCCAAAAGAAAGGTGCTGCACATTCATCAACTGCATAAAAAAAAAGAGCTTACATGCAGGTTGATAAAAAAAGCAATTATCAGTTAATTACTATATCAAGTTCATGAGCACAATAAACAGCAAGTAGGGGAGTTCTGCCCACTGCAGCCAGAGGGTCACACAGGGGGTGCTCTCCATGAAATACAAGACACAGAGGTTGCACCAGCACACAGCCACTTCCCAGGGGATTTCTCAAGGCTCAGGCACTGCCACCATACAATTCTGCAGCACTGCTGGCTTTGCTAAAGCAACCTCACATCATGGCTTTGGTGAGCACCACAAGACCTGGCCAGACAAGAGCCAGGACCAGCAGACTGAGATGGAAAAGAGTTTGTTAATTTCTGTAGTATATTCTGAAATTTCCAATTCAAGATGCAGAAGATGCATTGCCTGCTTGTATAGATAATTAACACAGATCACAGCAAATGTGGGACAGATGACTGACAGACACTGTGAAATGAAATACTGAGATGTCAGCAAGTTAGGTTAAAAAGGAGAAGAACCATTTTCTCAAATCACCTTGTTTGCCTTGTGGTACAAATAGTTGCAGGATTCACACTACCAAGCCTTTCTCCCAGTCATGAGAGCACAAGGCTTGCTATTGAAAAAAGAGGAAAGGTGGAGACCAGTGGATGAGAGTTGATTTTGGCAAGCTGGGCCTTGAGAAGAGGTATTAACTGTTAGAGGGGTTGTGACTCTAAAGCAATGAGCAAAGAGAGCTGTGCTAGGCAAACAGGGTGTAATTGACCCACAGTGATGACAGGCTTGGTATTTTCTCACAGATAATAACTAGCTGAAGAAAAGAAGATGCCTTGGGCCTCTAACCAAATTGGTCACCTTACAGCTATGAAATGCCCCACCCAGCACTAATTATGACTATTATAACAGTAACAATTAAATCAAAGTAACTGCTGCTGTTCTTTGACAGCTGCCTTGCCAAGGCGAGTATTTTGTTTGATTAGGAAGCAAAGAAAGGGACTTAATCAACTTAAAATTGCCCTTTGCTTTGGAAAGGTTTTGTTATTATCTGAGTAAAACTCAAGTTTTGACAAGTTGTGAACACAACCCTGTGTTTCCAGTTTCCCAATTTCCAGTGTTTACACCTCACGCAGTGTTTGTGCATCTGTGATGAAGGTTGAAACAGAGATTTGATCTTTTATTTTATGTGATACCCCCAAGTTGGACTGTGGCTGTGGCTGTCCCTGTAGTTGTCTTTTCTGCCTTGTACCATCCTCACCTGTTGTTTATATAGGTTTGGGTACAGCCAAAATCAGACACTATGCATTTAAATACACTGACTAGGAACATCAGCAGGTGGGCTCAAAAAATCAGGTGAGTCTCCTCCATCCAGTTCTATTTTTGACACAAAAAACCAGGTTTGATGCTGTGCCACAACGCTCAGGGAGATAAGGAAGCATCACCATGGGCCATCTGTTCAAAGCACAGCCAGAGAGTGTTCACCTTCACCCAGCCCCAGGCTCTGCAGACTGCCAGCAGCCAGGGAAACCCTGAATCTGGGCTAATTGAAGGGATCTGCAGCCAGCCAGCTTCATATTTAATGAGGATTTACTTCTGATGGAAATTACAAGTGAATTACAGATTGCAGCACGTCATGGTCTCGCCAGAGTCAAACAAAAGCGTGTGGTGGTAAGAACAAAGTGCTGCAGGCTGGGACCTGAGGTCTCCATGGACCTCATTGCTTTGCTAAACCACTGCTGGCAAACAATGAGGTGCTGCAGAGCCCCACATCTTTCCTAGAGGCTATGATCTCCTCAGGTGTGTTTGTAATGCTGTTACAATTTCCAGCTCTTCTGTTTGTCCTTACACCAGCGTGGGAGGGTTTCTTTCTCTTCAAATCAAATCACAGGGCCTCACCATTTCTAGCTCAAAGTCTCCCTAATGCTGCTAATCTCCTATTAACAGCCTACTGACACAGAAGAGACAACAGAAAAAGACTGATTGCCAGTCCTCTGGCCCTGTGACCGTGTGCTGGTCAGATCTGGATTAACACTTGAGGAGATTTACCTCAGGAGGCCTTGTCACAGGTGCCTGTGACTCTAAACTCTCCTCAGACTGCCTGGCAGGAGAGGGAGGAGGGGAGCCAGTAAATCCACAGGTGATGAACACACAAACAAGTGCTGAAACTCATTTTTCTTCTCCTATACAAAATCAGGATGACTGCAAGGAAAAAAACCTCCTTGACTTCATATAAAAGGCAAATGAGATGGGCATGGACATCCCATCCAGGACACCAAAACCACCTCCTGTCACTGACAGCAAGTCCATTTAACTCCAGCTTTTCTGGTTACTAGAAATTGTTATCCAGGAGCACACTGCTTTTCTCCAGTGCTTGTGCAGTAGGAAAAATCGCCCTGTTGGTTCAAGTACGAGAGGGACCCTTCCAGCTTTATGACAACTTAAGCTGCTCCCATTCAAGGAAAGATGGAAAAACAGCATCACTCTTATTTGGCAACAAGTATCCATGTGACAGTCCGGTTCAGCAGCCCGAGCAGCCTCAGGCTCCCCTCCCGGGCTGCACCTCCTACATTTGCAGCGCTGGCTGAGCTGCTCCATGACCCTACATAGCAGGAGGAGGGTGCTGGGATGACCAGCTGCACTTGACGTCAGCCAGCAGCAGTGTGAGCATCCACACACAGCGTCCGAGCTGCAGCAGGACTCTGCCTGCCTGCCAGGGGCAGAAACAGAGGCAGGAGCTGGGGCTGCCTCCGGCCAGCTCAGCTGCCAAGGCTCCACGTGTGCCCGACAATGGAGCTCGAGCATCTCTCATCTCCACCGAGATGATTCTGTTTCAGGATGATTTCACTGTGCTTGCTAACAAATTGCTGGTAAAATAGGTAATTGTTCCTGGCCTGAAGTTAAGCAATCCTATTACAGAGTGTTATTTGCAGGTCAGAGAGCTGCAAGAGGGTTTGGCCTTCAAGGTACCACACTGTCCCCTCTAGGAAGAGGGATGAACTACAAAAACATTCTACCATGCCTAACAGAGAAATTAATTTAACCTGTAATTACTGTTACTAGAAGGCTGCTTGTCCACCTTGGCTTCTTACACAGCCACACACAGCAACTCCTACAGAGCTGCTTTCCAGAGCATCTCCTACCTCCCACTGACCCTTCCCAGCCTCGAACATAACTGCATCAGTGTTGCAGCTCTCTTTCCTTTCCATAGGTCTTTGTTCATCGGGCGCATCTGCAGGGAAGCAGGTTCTGACTCACTCCGTAGCACAGCTGCTCTGCTGCTCACTCCCCCACCCAAAACAACAGCCCGATTCCAAAAGCTGCCTCTACGACCACGACACCCCTGCAAGCATCACCAGAGCAGTGCTGTGTTGCCCTTCCAAGGGGTAGAACATTACTGGCTGCCCCCCATGAAAGAAATCCTCGAACAGCATCTTTGCAGAACGCACACTCACCTTGGTTTTGTGCTGTCTCGCTCCTTTTCTGAGTCTCAGTGAGGAGCATCTAGCCAGTGTGAGTCTTTTTCGAACTTGATTCCTTATCCATATTTGGGAATTTGTGCTGGGCACTGGCTGGTACGAGGCACGTTCTTCCCACAGTGCACTTTGGGACTTGTAGTTCCCAAAAAGGAATGTTGTTTTCTGAATTGCAAGCACCGAGCAACAGAACAAGTCTGAAATGCCTTTACCTCTGCCTTTGCTTGCTGCTGGGCCCTTCCTTTCACATGTTTCTGTGCAGTGGTTTCACCTCAGCGAGCCTGAATCCTTCAGGAACCTCTTCCACAGTTAAGGGCGGTGTGCCAACCTCTTGGATGCACTGCTGTGTAAAAGCTGCTGTTGCAGAGTGCTTCTGCTGCTCCGAGAGGGGCAGGTACATGGCCCTGCCTCCCGGAAACACCTACCTAGAAAAAGAGAGCTCTGATCAAGTTTTTAATCATATTTGCCTCGCTGAAATGACACAGAGCATCCCCTTGAAAATATGTGTTTCACTCTTTAGTATGTTGTGTGTTAGCCTATTTGATTTTTAATTGAATAATTATAGTAGGGGCATAGATAAATGTGTCAGTTGTTTAACAAGATTACAAGATAAATAAATCCTGTATCTCCTGTAGAGATCCATTTCTGAGGAGCGTTTGCAATGACTGCCGTAATTACCCCGTATCCAAGACACCCTGTTGTTTTCAAATAGCACCCGCAGGAGAACGCGAATCGCTGCCTGCCGGGTGCTGCTGGAGACGCTGTCATTACCCCCGAGCTGCATTAACAGCGTAATGTGCTGAAAACTGCGGGCACGGGGTGCCTGGGGAGGGTGCCCGGAGGAAGGACGGGAGAGGAGAGCTCCGAACGGAGAGCTCCGAGCGGAGAGCTCCGAACGGAGAGCTCCGAGCGGAGAGCATCGAGGGGAGAGCTCCGAACGGAGAGCACCGAGCGGAGAGCTCAGAGCGGAGAGCACCGAGCGGAGAGCACCGAGCGGAGAGCTCCGAGCTGGGAGCTCCGAACGGAGAGCATCGAGCGGAGAGCTCCGAGCGGAGAGCTCCGAACTGAGAGCATCGAGGGGAGAGCTCCGAGCGGAGAGCTCCGAACGGAGAGCTCAGAGCGGAGAGCACCGAGCGGAGAGCTCCGAACGGAGAGCTCCGAGCGGAGAGCTCCGAACGGAGAGCTCAGAGCGGAGAGCACCGAGCGGAGAGCTCCGAGCGGAGAGTACCGAGCGGAGAGTACCGAGCGGAGAGCTCCGAACGGAGAGCTCCGAGCGGAGAGCACCGAACTGAGAGCATCGAGGGGAGAGCTCCGAACGGAGAGCATCGAGCGGAGAGCACCGAGCGGAGAGCTCCGAACGGAGAGCTCCGAGCGGAGAGCACCGAGCATCCCTCACCCGGGCGATGCTGCGGAGCGGCGGGGAGCTCCCCCCCGTTAGCACCGAACCGAACCGCTTCTGCCTGCTCCGGGCCGGGCTCGGGAGGGCTGGGACACTGTGGGGCTGAGCTGGGACACTGCCGGGGCTGGGCTGGGACACTGTGGGGCTGGGCTGGGACACTGTGGGGCTGAGCTGGGACACTGCCGGGGCTGAGCTGGGACACTGCCGGGGCTGGGCTGGGACACTGCCGGGGCTGGGCTGGGACACTGCCGGGGCTGGGCTGGGACACTGCCGGGGCTGGGCTGGGACACTGTGGGGCTGAGCTGGGACACTGCCGGGGCTGGGCTGGGACACTGCCGGGGCTGGGCTGACTCCCGGTGGCCGCGGGGAGAACAGCCGAGGGGCAGCGCCGGCTCGGCCCCTTCCCTCGGCAGAGGAGGAAGATGAAGGAAGCGGGTTTTGGTACGGACTGGCACAGATCTCGGTCCCCCTCGAGACCCCGCAGAGTCACAGCAGAGATCAGGCTGGAAGGGACCGCAGTGTCATCTAGTGCCACCTCCCTGCTCAGTCAGGGTCACTGCAGAGCAGGGTTGCATCCAGGCGATTCTGGAATATCTCCATAGAGGGACATTCCGCACCTTCTCTGGGAAATCTGCTCCAGGGCATTGTCACCGCACAGGAAAAAAGTTCTTCCCCCTGCCCTGGTGCGTCAGTTTCTGCGCGTTGCCTCTTACCCTATTGCTTGGTACCACAGAGCAGAGCCTGCCTGTATCTCAGCACCTCCTTTAGGTATTCATGCACATTAAGGAGGCTCCCTCTCTTCCCAAGGCTGCACAGACCCGGCTCCCTCAGCCTTTCCTCGTCAGGGCCGCTCCAGCCCCGAGCCCCGCGCTGTCCCGGCCCGCCCTCAGCGGTGACTACAGGTCCCGGCGGCCCGCGGGCCCGGGGGCGCTCACCGGGGCGGCCCTTCCGCCGCTCCCGGCGGCTTTCCGGCGCCTGCCCGAGCGCAGCGGAGCCGGGCCCCGGCGGGGGCGGGGGCGGTGGCGGCGCTGGAGCCGCAGCCGGAGGCGGAGGAGGCCGAGGCGGAGCCGTGCGGGGCCGGGGAGAGCCCTCCCGGCGCGGCCATGAGGGCCGAGCCGCCCGCCTGGGCCCCGGCGGCCGCGCTGCTGGAGGAGGCGGCGGATCTGCTGGTGCTGCACCGCGACTTCGCCGCCGCCCTGGAGCGCTGCGAGGCGGGCTGCGACAGCCTGGGCCCCGGGCCTGGCTCCGAACCCGGCCCAGGCCCCGAACCCGAACCCGAACCCGGCCCCGAGAGGTGCGAGCGCCGGCGGCGGGCGGAGGGGACGCGGTGAAAGCGCTCGCTGCCCCGTGCCGCAGCAGCGCCAGGCTGGCTTCGAGCTTCAGGCCATGCCTGCCCCGCTCTGCGGTGGAAAAACAGCATAATAATTATTTGGCAACAAATATCCGTGAGGCAGTTCGGTTCAGCAGCCCTAGCAGTTCAGGCACCCCTCCTGGACTGCGCCTCCTACATTGACTGTGCTGCTCCATGACCCTACATAGCTGTAGGGTCTTATCCTTTATTTTATCCTGTCAATATTAACGTGTTTTATCTCTGCGCGTTTGAGGGAAATGGGGTGTGCCTTCCCTTCGTTCTCTCAGATACAGTCACAGTGCATATCCTCGGGGGTCGAATTTGCCTTCTTGCAGGGGACAAATAGAGGGGAAGCAGCTGCCAGAGACCTGTGGAGTACCTGGGCTGCACTGAAGCTCGCTGGAAAGGATCCAAGGAGAGATGTGGTTGTAGGAAGTACTTATTTAGGTGTCTGTTCTTACCAGTTTTGCAGAAGTGAAATGCTCCCTTTGTGTTGTGGGGATTCAGGCATTGGCCGAGATGAACCGGTGGAGAGAAGTTCTGTCTTGGGTCCTACAGTATTACCATGAACCTGAACATCTGCCTCCAAAAGTTCTAGAGCTGTGGTGAGTTTCTGTCTGTTGCTGTCAGATATACACACAGGGCTTGCATTAGGTTTAACAGCAGGCCAGGCTTGGGTATTATGTGATATTTTTGCTTTGCCTGGTGTAAGTGAGATCTGGTACAGGCATGTTATGTGTGCTGGAGCATGCCTGCAAGATTGCTTTGTGGTGATCAAGTCTAAAAGGGGTGATGCACCTGCTGTCTGCCTCAGAATTCGCTCTGTTTTGATGTAGACCCTGACTCATACCTTGACCTAGCTGCCAGGGATCTCAGCTTCGACAAAGACCTGTGGTTTTCTCACATTTCTCCCTTGCATTTCAGCATCCTGCTGTACAGCAGAGTGGGGGAGCCGCAGGTGATGCTGGAGGTGGGCAGCAGCTGGCTGAGAGCCCAGTCCAACCAGAGGCTGCCTGAGCTGGGGCCGCTGCTGGAGCTGTACCTGGCGCAGGTGCTGCTGCCGCTGGGGCGCTCGGAGGGCGCGGAGCAGCTGGTGCGGGGCTGCCCCTCTCTCGACAGCCAGCGGCAGCTGCAGCTGCTCGGCACCGTCCTGGAGAGCCGCTCCCGCTGGGCTCGGCGCCAAGACACACCTCCCGCTGCTGAGGAGCAGCAGGACCCAGCTGCAGAATCTCTTCTGGGTGGGCTTTCCCTCTCTTCTTTGTGCTCGTGTTTTGCAGCTTGGTTTCGAGTTGGTCCCTCACTGGCAAAGGGTAGCAGGTATTAGCTGTGTGTTAAGGATAAACAGGCCATGAGAAAGGCCTGTTGTGTATCACAGCAGGAAATGAAAAACTTGGTCATACCTTTGCACCTCTGCCAACATCAAGAAATGAAAATTAATGTCCAGGATCAAAAGCACTCTAGGGGTTTTGGAGGGGTTTTTTTAAGGTAAAAAAGGAAAACTAAGACTACCTGGCAATCCTTTAAGGGCATGTTTTGTTGGCTCTGTGTACAGTTTGCTTCATTTCCATTTACAGTTGCAAAGTAGAACAATGCCTGTCTAGCATTTAAAGTACTGATTCTTCTCCAGAACTGTAAATCATTTGATTTCTCCCAGGACAGAAGCTGGCACTACTGTGGTGTAAGATCATACTGTAGTAAAGTAGATGCCTAAAAATGAAGTATAATGAATTGTATTACAAAATTGTACTGTTTCTCTGTTCCATGTTATTTAAAAACCCAACCCAACCCAACTCTCATGCAGACAGACTTCCAGTATCTTAGTTTCTTTTTGTCTGTATCTGTGTGATTGCTTTTTAAACTTTGCCCTAACAGCCTTTCTGTTCTTGTTTTCCAGGAGTGCTGTCCCAAAAGCTCCTGACCATGTTGACATTGCTGCGTAGAGCACTGAGGTCCATGTCAAACCACTTCTATTTACTTCCTTACAAGAAGATGCTCTTGGCTACTTTTTTGCTGTACCTGGTGGTGGTGAGATTAGACCCAGGTATAGGATTAAGATTTCCAATTTTTCAAATTCTATTATGGTTATGGAGAAGAAATGAGTTGCTTTTAATAAACTAGGTCTGTGTAAATGTCTCATAGAGACACAAAATCTGGGTGACTAGGAACTTAGTGTGTCTGATGTTTCCAGTTACAGTCCATGGAGAAAGGTGAAGCTCCACAAATGCTGGTTTTTTTATAAATTCTTTCCAGCAGACAAGGAACAGACTCTGAGGCAGAGCTGTCCTAGTCTCAGCCTTTTCCTCAGCAAAGGAAGGAAGAGAACTAGGTTTTTATTAGCTCTGGTAGGGGGTAGTTATTTCTTAATATGTTTAGTGGATGTTAATTTTACCTGTTAAGTTTTACCTTTTTGTTCTGCTTTGCAGCTTCTCCCACATCACTGCCATTCATTTACAAACTGGTCCAGCTCTTCAGACAGGCTTGGGCAGCTGTGCTTTCTCCAATCCACAGGCCTCCAATTCGAGACTAAGTGTCTTCCTCCACTGAAAGTCACCTTGTTTTGGGGATCTTACCAGAAAATGATGACCACCTGTGGACTCCTGGAATTTCTTCAGACAGGGAATGAATTTGGAAGCCACAGCAAGTATTCCTGACATTTTGCTTACTAGAGTAAAGCCACTCCTTCCATATCTGCAACTGAATAAGAATCCTCCTTTTCAAACAGTTTGCTTTGGATGTGTCTCTGGAGTGAGAGTTGTGTAGCCATTTATGAAAAATGGAAGAAGTTCTCATCCTTGCAAATGCTGAGCAGTTCTCTGAACAAGTGCAATAGTGTTCCTGGAGCCATGACTGTAAAAGGCAACAGAGTACCAGTGGTTAGGGAATATTCTGTTTTGCCTGAAGACATCTGAAAAGCCCAGTTCCTGCAGCATGGGACTTAGGACAAGTGCATGGAAGAAAAACACCAGAGAAAGTAAAGCCTATTGCATTTTGAAAGCCATGATTTCTCTTGTGACTTTTGCCTCTTTGGACAGGCACACTGGATTTTAATCATATTTAAGCCAGAAAGATGAGGTGGGTGGGCCACAAAGACATTTCTGCTGTATCTACTCTTCTTAAATGCAAATTACAGCACTTAGTGCTTGCCTGATGTATAGCCATTCTTAGAAGCACTTGGTGGTGGTAGTGGTAAGGAAATAGACTTATTTTTTAAAATTATATTCTATGTTTTTGTCTTAAGTTGAACAACTGAAGTGGTTGCTTTGTTTTACTCTTTCCCTACCTCTTGCTTTGTTTGTGTAGATGTCAAAAAGTCTCTCTGTATATCTAGAATTGCTCCCCAAGTCCCCAGTATCCAAAGTCCTGGGTTAGGTGGGAGTCCTTTAGCAATGCTCTGTCATTCAGAACAAAAGTTTATTTTTCATAGAAAGAGATACTTCTTTGACATCACAAGACCTCCCCCAGATCAGTGGTAAGAAAATTGTACATACTCAGATTTGTCACCAGACCAACCCCATTTCTGACCACTTGAGACAGAAATTGGAGGTTTGAGGTAGAACATTAATTTCTCTTCCATCCATTCATCCATCTCTCATCAATTGAGAAAGGGTAAATTCCAAGGAGGGAGCATTGATCTAACAAAGCACTGCTTTCAAACTGCTGTGTGCTGGAGGGGACAAGTTAAAGGTGAGAGGCCACAGACAAATTTGCCTCTGTCATCATCCTCAGCAGCTGTGCCAAAAGGGTGTGAACTCACTGATGGCAGCCCAAACTACAAAAAGTTGTCAGAGCAGCCTTTTTGGTGGGACCACACCAAAAGAGAGAAGTAGCCAGTGCAGATGCCAGTGTGGTGTCTCACAGCAGTGCCCTTTGTCTCTAGCAATAGCCATACTCCAAGGTAGTAGCTTTTCCTGTTTTCTTCACACCCCTGGGCCTGTTGGTACCCTCAGACTGTGTCACCTGCTGCTTTGCTGCCTGCTGGGGCACTTTGCAAACAATCTAACCTTCACTACTAAAAGTAGTTGTCTGTTTCATCTTAAATTACCCCAAGAAGAGCTACACTCCAGCATTATTGTCACACAAACTCAGGCAGGTTATTCATGAGTGCAGTAATGACCTTGCCTAGTTGTCTCAAGAGTTTTTAAAGCTCAAACCAATCCCATATCCCTCCCCAAAGTTTTTGTCTCTGCCAGGACTCTACACCAGGTTAAGTAGCACTTAGTGCTTCTCCATATAAAAGAGTAATTTCTTATATACTCTGCACACGCAGAGAGCAGCCTTTGATGTTGCTGAATGGTTCCTGTAACCCAAGTGTAAGTGGAATTACAGCACTGAAACCAACACCTGATGTGAAATCAGGTAGAATGAAACACAGAAGCTCTGTCTGGAGCTGAGCTCTTCCAAAAAATGACCAGGATGAGTCTTCTGCCCCCTGCATTGCAAGGCCTCAGGTTAAATCTTTTGTAAGCCAGTTAAGGAAATGGCAAACTTCACTCTGAAGTCAGTTCAAATTCTTATCAAAGGTAATGAAGGTAATGAACACTTTTTGCTGTAGTCTCCTGGCATCATTTTTAGCTGGATGGCAGAGATGCTGTTTTGGAGGATGGTTGGGACCAGTGGTTTCAGCAGGCCATACATAGTTTTTGGAATGCTGTTAAGTGTCATTTACCAGGACTTTTAACATTCAACTTTATTTTAAGTGTATGTTGGGAACCTTGACTTTATTGGAGCACAACTGATTTAGAATTTATATTGTTTTTAATTCATCATGAGGGAGCAAGAAGGTATAAACAAGCTATCAGGGTTTTTTGCAATTAATACTAAAACTGTAGTATCTAATTTTTATAATAAAGTGACTACTGATTTACCTCTTTGTAGAGTTGCTTATTTGTGCTGTGACTGAGTATATATAAAAAAAAAAAAAGGTGTTTATTGTATTGATACACTCACTAGAAAGTATATCAGAGTTTTCCAGAATTGTTTCACATTGTTTCATAGTTTCAGCAGATTTGAATTAAGTAGAGGATGTCTTCTGTATGAATCTGATGAGAACTAATCCACTGATGCTGTTGGTAGGGTGTAAGTCTACATTTTGGGATGGCCAAGACCAATACTACCCAGAATAAAGTACCTGATATTCATCATTATTAGATGAGTGTATCTTTAAATTAGAACTAACTACAGTACTGACCTTACTGTACTAGGAGAGAAAACTCTACAAATAAGAAGTAAAAATATGTAACAGAGTTCTCTGTTTCAGGAGTAATGCCTGAAAACCAGTATTTTATCAATGTAGCAGTGTTACACAAGTACTTAATTACTAGTCTTGGGAAGTTCAGAAATCCTGAAAAGAGATGCTGCTGGTTCTCCCAGCAGGTGGCAATAGACTGACAGAAAACAGTTAGACAGGGAACACACGGAAAGTGTTTAAATCCTCATTCACTTTCTGAGGAAGGTATTATGTGTGGGAAATGAAAAGGCTTGTGTCCCAAATTAAAGGAGGATTTTGTGTGATCACCTCAGGACTTAATAAGAGTGCACTGCTTTGTAAAATGGCACAGCAATGGTCTAAAATAACCCCATAAATAATAAATAAGCTCATGATTCTGATGCTGTTGTAAGTAACCAACCTATTAACTTACCTCCCATCAGGGAGGGAGTGATGTACATCCAGTAGAGGATAGAAAGCATTTAACTGTCCTTCATTTGCCTCTTGATGTATTTCAATCTCCAGCATATTTGCCCAGCATATTGAGTTGGGGGAAGAAGGAGAAAGGGGAAGACATTCAGAGTGATGATGTTTGTCTTTCTGAGCCAGTGATGGAGCCCTGCTGTCCTGGTTGTGTTTGAACACCATGGGAATTGTGAATCCACTCCTTGGTTTGCTCTGCTTGTGTGCACAACTTCTGCTTTGTGTGTTAAACTGTGCCTCAATAGGTTCTCTCTTACTGTTCTGATCCAGTGCTCAGCTGCCAGCTGGGGTTAAACCAGTGCAACAGCACTTCTGAGTTCTGGATTATTCAAAAATGCCATTTTCAGAGATGTGTCTATCTTTAATTAGAGAAAAAGGCTTTAGGTTTAGGCAACTCACCACCTGCCCACAGAGGTTGAATGCCAGCATCCATCAAGATGACTTGCTTTCCAAGAATCCAGGTCCAGGCCATATCTGCCTCATGTCTCTGTGGGCTCCCACTGGCAGAGAAAATGCCACAAAGGACTAAATTGCAAATAATTTAGTAATTCACAAACCTGTTTCAGAGCTCTTGGTTGCTAGATCTGATACATTGAGTCAAAGTGTGCCTAAGAGGTTTTGGGTGGTGGACTGCTCAAAGTGAGACTTTTTCCTAATTCTCTAAAGCTGTGAGGATTAATATTTCAGATTGTCCAGAGCACCAGAGCTTGTCTGGAATGTTCCCACTTCCACTGCAAGAGGAACACACTAGGGCAAACCTATTCCTTAGTCTCAAAGCAATGATCTGATGGTTTTCTGAAGAACTTTGAGATTCAGCTTAAACAAAGCAGCAGGTGGAAATCATCATGGAAATTCTTTGTTAAAAAACAATTATGGCTCCAGAAATTATGGCTCTGTAGGTTTTCCCAGCCAAAAGAGTCATGATTTGCAGATTTATGTAAAGAACAGCAAAATGAAGACTATACCAAAGTGAGTTTATAAAAATGAGTATGAACTACTTCTCACTGTTAAAATGTAGGTGTTAAAGAAGATACTTCTATGCTGGTTGCCAAAAAAAATCTATTAATATCATAATGTCAGAGTAGGCCAACCTACATTTTAGGAGTTGTCTATTTGATTAAACAGCATCATAAACAGCACATTTACAAAGTCTGGGGATACATAGCACAGATTCAAGGAAATAAGTGTGCCTTCCTCTTTGTTACCTAGGGGTTGCAAACAGGAGGATTTCTCTGGTGACAGAAGCTGCTGCTTTCCAGGGGTGAACCTGTTCAGAAGCAGCAGAGTGGAGCTGGCTGCACTAATGGTGTGTGTGCTGCAGGTGATGGAAATTCCTGAGGTGTGAGAAAGCAGAGTGTTACATGGCCACACTCCAAATAACCAGCATGCCAAGCCTGGCTGGCTGAGTTTGAAGCCTGGGGTGTCTCTGAGTGGGTGGATTTGCACAGGAGGGTGTTGGAGCAGCAGGGTGACCTCTTCCCCCAGCACTGTGACACTGAAGCTCAGCAGCAGGTGCCTGCTGCCCTGCAGCCCAGAGCCAGGCTCCAGCACAGACCAGGGATCCCAAAGGGGGGAAACACCTCTGGAGACACCATGGTAAGGGGGATGTGGGAGCACCACGGTAAGGGGGGCTGGGGGGGCTGTGGGTGAGGGCTGTGCTGCTGTTATCAGTAGGTTTTGCCACAAAACCCTCACCTCACACACCACTTACCACATAAGAAGGTGGGAAGGCAGTGCAGAAAATCTCACTGAAGCATTACAGCATTAGGTTTTCTTCAGAGAGTCCCTAATGAGTGGAATTATAAGATAAATTAGATGTGGAGTCTTAGCTGTTTGGTACTTTCTGTTGTGACCACATTTTCTCAACACCAGTTCGTTTTCATATGAGGTAATTTTTTTTTTATAAATAAACTGAAAAAAGTTACTTTCCCTTGTGTCTGTTTTAAATTAATTTGGCCTCAATGGCTATACTGTCCATAGCTATATGTGTTTCTGGAGTCCAAGAATCCTTTTATATATGCATGTGTTTAATTAAGTGACAAAATGCCTTTTTTTATAAGTCTTGGGGGTTTGTTATAAATTTGTAGAAATCTCTCAAAACCTCTTAGAATGTTAAAAAAATCCATTTTACCTTGTACCCCAGTATATCTCTAGCACTGAGTCTAATTTTGGTGCAGAGGAAGAACTTTCTGCCAGCCCATTTCACAGGCAAAATACCCCCACAGGCTTCCCAGACCCAGGGAAGTGAGCATGTCTGTGGGGCTGCTGAAAGACTAAACTCTGCCTTTTCCACTAAATCCTGGAGCCAGCTTTGTTTTTTTAAGAGTCAAAGCTGTCCCAGGTTTAGTTTCACAAAGGATCTGGTCCTTTCTACCTTTTCTTTGTTAGACCAGTCCTGGTACATTAGTGGTGGGATGTGAAACATGAGTTTGGAATAGACTCCAAATTAAAATATCATGTAAAGATCAGTTTACTCCGTCTGTGACTCTGAAGAAGGGCCACTCTCTTCCCTGCTAAAAGTCTGGCATCTATTTTAATGCTGTTTGCTATGCAAAATCAGAAATCTCTTTTTCACTGTCCTCTCTTTGGCAGAGTTTCCAAATTACTGCTGGGGTAGGAGAAGATGAAATGGCTCAAAAAGCAGGATTTCAAACTAGAGCAGCTGAAAACTCAACCTGGAAAGTCTTCAACTACAGTCCTATACAAAACTTTACAATATTAACTTCCTAAGGCAGCATTCACTTGTTCTGTCTGTAAAAACCAGACCAATTCCTCTACAGACCTGAAGAAGTGAGGAAAGCAGCTCTTTAGGTTTAAAATATTGCTTGACTTGTAATTGTAGTTTTGCTTTAAAAGATATTCTTTCTAAAAGCCAGCTGGCCTCATTGCTGTGTTTGAAATGGAAAGAAATATTTTTCCTTGCCTTCTTTTTCCTTATTTTTCCTTGCTGCCAGCCTCACAGATCCACCCTGGGATTTGAAAGAAAAGGCAAGAGCCTGCCCTGTGGAAAGTCAGCATTAATTGAATTTTCTAAGCCCAAATAGGCCTTTGGTGTCTCCTGAGTAATCCTCCAGATTGCAGCACACTGACTTATGAAGCCCCATTGTCACTCAAATAACTCAGAGACTTTTGCACAACTCAGTTGAGAAAAACTGGCTTGTGCAAGAGCACTTGGGAGTACATGCATTTGCAGAGTCAGCAGCTTAGAAATTAGTACTGAACAGAAATAATTTATTTCATTGATTGAAAGATTTAAATTGAGCTTTGGTGTTCATTTGGACTTCTGGGGATGACTTGTTGGGCCAGTGATGACTTTTGAAATTCTAGTTGCTTCTGAAAAAATGTCTTCAGTTATGTTTCCTAAACACAAATATGTGCCAATTTGTGAAGAGAACACTGGTCCAGAGATGTTGGTGGTCACACACTGTGACTGAAAACTTATTTCTTGTGGAGGATACATTTCATTCTCAGGTCACAGAATGATTTTGCTGGGCAAGCAGTTACAGAATTTAATTTATAAAGTAAATTAACTGGTCAAATCCAATAGAGCCATTGTTTATCTCTAAATGCAATATTACAAAACAAGAATGAGTGGGAAGCATCCTCTGCCCTTAAAGCCAGGCCTCCTTCATAGCAGGACATCTCAATTCTCCTTCCCTCTCCAAAGCCTGGCAGTGGTCAGTGAGCTGCTCACTGGAAACCATTCCTGACAATTGATTGTTTTCTGCATGGTGCCCAAGCATTGTCTGGAAAAATGTTAATTGGCCTAAGCCAAAACTGTGCCAGTTTTTTTGAATTATCAATCAGCACAGGAGATCACAGTCAAGTGTTCAGTGCTGGCTTTTTTTTTTTTTTGCTCCCTAGCATAGACAGGACCCTGGAGATCACAAAACCAAAACTCAGGCAGCTTTAATTGCTTCAGATAAGAAACCAAATCTGAAAAAATTCACATGCCTGAAACCACTCTCTCCTCAACACAATGCCTTCCACTACACCCAGTGTTGCAATTGTTGGGACTAACCCAGAAGTATTTGCCTTATAATTCTGTTTGTGAACTTATGAAATCCAGCACCATTTCATGCTCCTGTACTTTTAATTGTAGAGGGTTTTGGAGCAGTTGACTCCTGCCTACTTTAGCCTGGTGTTACACAGTTTTCTCTTCCTGGCTGCCACAGAAACAATGCTGAAAATCATGCAAATACACTATACTGCAATGGCACTGCCTGACAAGCAATGGACCCATGATATAAAATTAATATCTGCTCAGGAGCTGGAAGGAACATTTGTTTCAGCCAAGAAAATCTGAAATAATTTCCTCAGGGGAAAGCAGCTCTTCCAAGTTTCCATGTGTGCTGGTTTTGTGTTAATTGGTACTTAGAGAAGGGATTTACAGGAGTAAATGTAGGAGAGGAAAGAAGGGGTGGTCTAAAAGTTTTATTCTAAATTTATTATTCCTCTATGTTGTTAATAAAATTTTTATTTACACTCTTTAAGTTTTAAACCTATCTTACTTTTACTCCTAATCCTATCTCACAACAACAAAATAAGTATATTAAAATTAACAAGTCTAAACCACTACACCATGCTAGCCTGCTGTCAGAGGGTAGAAGGATCAAAAGACATCACCTGCCTTGGGTTACATAAGGGTGAAGGATGCCACATGGCTGTGTCAGGTTCCAGCCAGGAGTAAAAATAAACCAAACTGGATGTGCTCCTCAGCAGGGCCAGTCCAGGAAGAAAGGTGGGGTTTGTGTAACTGAACTTTTTCCCTGTTTTATAGTAGAGCACAGAGATCTCAATTTTATAAAGAATTGTCTCAGTCTGTGGCATGTGCAGTCTCATTGTGTGGTGGGGCTGAACAACCAAATGACCAGCTGACAGTGACAGCTCACTGATTTTTTTGGAGAAGCAATACAAGGAACAAGGAGAGCTGAGGTACACTGTTTTTCCTGAGCCTGCCTTTTCTCCCTCCCCTCAGCGTGAGTGCATCTCTGTGCACGTGGGCCAGGCTGGAGTGCAGATAGGGAACGCCTGCTGGGAGCTCTTCTGCCTGGAGCATGGCATCCAGCCTGATGGCACCTTCAAGGACCTGCCCGACAAACTCAGCTCTGACGACTCTTTCACCACATTTTTCAACGAAACAGCCACTGGGAAGCACGTGCCACGGGCTGTCATGGTGGACTTGGAACCAACTGTGGTAGGTCAGTACAGAAATAAAATGCAAAATGGAGATGAGATTGCTTTTCCTCATATCACCATGGTGTGCCACTGGCACAAAGCAGCTCTTTGTACCTTGGGCTACCACCAGGTAGCATAAAATTAATTTTTTTGTGACATAGGATGCCAGATTCTGTCACAAGTGTTACAAACACAGGAACAGAAGGATCCCCAGCAGTTTCATAGCTGGTACATGTGGTGCACAACTTCTCTTTGCATCAATATTTAACTTTCAGGTTTGTTTATCGTGATATTTTTGCCATTCAAATTCTGCTTTTCTTCAGTTTGGATTCAAAGTGGGAGCCTGAGTGCCTCCCTCCAATAACAGAAGAATGTCTAAAAATTGGGACACCTAAATTTCTTCACACTTTTTTTTTTTTTCCTGGGGGCTTGTGGGTGCAGACTGTACTTATCACTGACAAGCTCATAAGAAGATAAGTGGCTGGATTGAGGATGCACCACAAATCAATCAAATGCACAATAGAGAAATGCTCTGGAGACATTTCCCTTCTCCATCAGCATCTGTCTTTTGGCATCATGAGCTCCTGTGACTGAGAGCATGCATTGGTGCCAGCAACAACCAGGATTTGTTGGCACTGGAGCATATCTGTGAATTTTTTCTTTCTTCTTCAGATGAAGTACGGGCTGGCACCTTCAGGGAACTTTTCCATCCAGAACAGCTGATCACTGGGAAGGAAGATGCAGCCAACAACTATGCCCGTGGCCACTACACCATTGGCAAGGAAAGCATTGATATGGTGCTGGATCGTGTCCGCAAGCTGGTAAGTCCCAGTAGTTCTGAAAAAACAGCAGTTTGGGCTCTGCAGAAGGAAGAAGGGCAGAAATAACAGCTTGTTAATTGCAAATGATGCCTAAGTTTCAGAAAAGAGATTGCAAGTCATACAGATGATATCTTGGAAGAGAGAAGCCCAGCAGTTCACTTCTCAGCTGCATGCCTCCAGGTGTTTTTATAAAGTGGTTCTGAATATGTAATTTTTAATTAGCAGCACAGCCCTACAGCACCAATACTGAGACTGAAGGGTGGATTATGCAGTTGTACATTGCTGGTTTTAGCTAGAGCAGTGTGAAGTTCAGAGAGAGAGAGGCCTGGGCAGGTCCCTGTGTCATAAGCTGAGATGGTGAGGGAAGCAAAGGTTGGAATTATCACCAGGAAAACTTGACATGAAATCAATGCTGTACACTGCCTGTGACTGCTCGCTCCTTCAGCTCAGGATAAGCTCACATAGCAGTCATTTCCACCTTTTTCAGCCCCTGCTGTTTCACTTTCCCTTTTGCTTTCTAGACCGATGCCTGCTCTGGGCTGCAAGGATTCCTGATCTTCCACAGCTTCGGTGGCGGCACCGGCTCTGGCTTCACCTCCCTGCTGATGGAACGCCTCTCCGTGGATTACGGGAAGAAGTCCAAACTGGAGTTTGCCATCTACCCAGCCCCTCAGGTCTCCACGGCCGTGGTGGAGCCCTACAACTCCATCCTGACCACGCACACCACGCTGGAGCACTCGGACTGCGCCTTCATGGTGGACAACGAGGCCATCTACGACATCTGCCGCCGCAGCCTGGCCATCGAGCGCCCCACCTACACCAACCTGAACCGCCTCATCAGCCAGATCGTGTCCTCCATCACGGCCTCGCTGCGCTTCGACGGCGCCCTGAACGTGGACCTGACAGAGTTCCAGACCAACCTGGTGCCCTACCCGCGCATCCACTTCCCGCTGGTCACCTACGCGCCCATCATCTCCTCCGACAGGGCCCACCACGAGCAGCTCTCCGTGGCCGAGATCACCAGCGCCTGCTTCGAGCCCAGCAACCAGATGGTGAAGTGCGACCCCAGGCACGGCAAGTACATGGCGTGCTGCATGCTGTACCGCGGCGACGTGGTGCCCAAGGACGTCAACGTGGCCATCGCCGCCATCAAGACCAAGAGAAGCGTCCAGTTCGTCGACTGGTGCCCAACAGGCTTCAAGGTGAGCAGGGCTGCCACCAGCTTCTCTTCTGTGTTTAAAGGGCAGGCTCGGTCTAGTAGAAAAATTGTCTGTTTCTGCTGTTTCCTCTGAACGTGAATATAGATATTTCCCGCTCAGTCTAGTAGGAAATTTGTTTATTTCTCCTGTTTCCCCTGAACATGAATATAGATATTTCCCAATGAACGTATGAGGGATGCATTTATATAAAATGTGCCTTTTCTCCTTTGGACATAGAAATCTTGTTCATTTCCCCCTGAACACAGGGGAAATATAGGTATTTCCCAATGAATGTAAGAAGGATGCGTTTATATAAAATGTGCCTTTCCTCATTTGGACATAGAAAACTTGTTTATTTCCCCCAGAAAATGGGGGAATATAAGTATTTCCCAATGAATGTAAGAAGGATGCATTTATATAAAATGTGCCTTTTCTGCTTTGGATACAGAAAACTTGTTTATTTCCCCCTGCACATAGGGGAAATATAGGTATTTCCCAATGAATGTAAGAAGGATGCATTTATATAAAATGTGCCTTTTCTCCTTTGGACACAGAAAACTTGTCTCTTTTCCCCTGAACATGGGGGAATATAAGTATTTCCCAATGAATGTAAGAAGGATGCATTTATATAAAATGTGCCTTTTCTTCTTTGGACATCCCAGTGACACAGACTCTCACATATTTAAATAACTGGAAATTCAAAGTGTGTATTAAAAATTAAAATTTAAAGAAGTTTCAGTTTCAGACCTGACCTTTGGAACAGCCAATGAGCATTGCCTCTGAGGCACAACCTAAAATTGAGGGAATACCAAAATGGATAAAATTAATAAATAAAATGCTGATACTAGGGGTTCTCTTAGTTCACCTAGAAATATTACACAGGAGTGTTGGGAAACATATTTTCAACAATAATACAGACATTAAAAGTGGAAAAATATTTGTGATACGAACAGCTCCTTCAACAATGAAAGCTTTAAACTGGGAACCAACTTTTTATGTTAGTTTCTGCAGAGTATCTTGATGAAACTGCAAACTCATCAGTGTACATTAAACAGCAGAGCAGTACAGATATTAAAGTGAGTGTGTGCCACACTCTTTGCCTTTTATAATGGCATTTGCCTACCTCAGCATCTGTAACTTTTTTTTAGTCACATTTCTCCATCTCTCTGCCTCCTTCTCCTGCCGTTCCCTGTCTCCAGGTTGGGATCAACTACCAGCCTCCCACGGTGGTTCCTGGTGGAGACCTGGCCCAGGTGCAGAGGGCAGTCTGCATGCTGAGCAACACCACGGCCATTGCTGAGGCTTGGGCCAGGCTGGACCACAAGTTTGACCTGATGTACGCCAAGAGAGCTTTCGTGCACTGGTACGTGGGTGAAGGAATGGAGGAGGGAGAGTTTGCAGAGGCCCGAGAGGACCTGGCTGCCCTGGAAAAGGACTATGAAGAAGTGGGAACTGACTCCTTCGAAGAAGAGAATGATGGGGAGGAATTTTAAAATACATTTTGCTCCTGGTGAGCACAGAATTGTCTCTGTGTCACTGTGTTGAAGAGTTAGGTCAGCTTTTCTGTGCGCCGTAAACATGAATTTAGGAGTGACATTTTTTTTATTCTATAAATGACAGGCAACTTATCCTGTAAGATATCATCACCTGTAGAAATGCCCCACCACTCCCAGTAATGTAAAACAGACTTGCTCTCCCTTGCACACTTAATGTGAGCCTTTTAAAGTTCTAATGTACATGATAAACTCACTGCATTCCATGTAGGTCATCCCAAAAAGCTGCAGAATCCTGCTCCTGCCAACAGGACACCACAGGCACCTGCCCAAGCTGGGATTCTGTGGAATCCCCAATCAGCTACAACACTTTGAAAAGTCATGGCAATCAGCTGAAGTCCCAGGGAACTGGGAAAAGGGAAATTTGTCCCCATTGTTAAAAAGGGTAGAAAGGAGGGTCCTGGTGACTGCCAACCTGTTACCCTCACCTCTGTGCCTGGGAAGATCATGGAAGTCCTCCCAGAAGCATGTGGAGGGCAGATTTAGTTGGATGTTGATGGATAAATTAACTAGGCACTTATGCAGGAAGTACCTAGGTGCTCAAGCATAAATTAATTGGGAATTTATTAACACCTTGGTGCAACAAATGAGATATTGTCTTGCTTTTTGATTAGGTTCCCCTACATGCATTAGTGGTTCTCCTTTCTCATTTCAGAACCTGGATTTTTTTATGATGCTAATACAGAATCCCTTTCAAGAAGAACTTGCCTATAAAAAGCAAGGCAATTCTTAGACATACCCAAGTTGGCTTTCTTTCAAGACTGTGAACTTTCAGACCTGAAAACCTTTCTGGGACTGATTCTGCCAGATTTTTTCTCAAAAAGCAAGACAATATCTCTCCTTTGTTGCACAGGTGTGTTCATAAATTCCCAGCTAATTAATGCATGAGTGTTAATTATCTCACATTTCCCACCCTTTCCCTCTTAATGTTTTTCATCCTTTTTTCACCTCACATTTCCTTCCCTTTTTTACCTCACGTTTCCCACAATTTATTCTCTCATTTTCTGCCCTTTCACCCTCTGTTTAAATACTTCAAGTGTTGGAAAAAGGGGTATTTTTCCTCAATTAAACCTTAAATAATGGAAAAGGCAAGTTTTCCTTTAATTGATACCCTTAATATCACAGGTGAAGGGGAATCCCCTCCAAATTAAGGACACCTGCTTTGGAAGTGACTGAGTTCCACAGGCAGAGCTTAAACTATTCTTAAGACCTAATACTCCTCCTAACTGAGCACCCAGGCTCTCACAGGGGTCATCACCAAAAGCTCTTTCAGCCTCACACTGCTTCACCCAGCATATCTAGTTCCTGTTCAACCTCCAGTGTCCTTTTGCACTTTGCTCAGGTGGTTTCATTATCTCCAGACAGTTTTATGGCTTAGAGGTTCTTCTCTCTCCCTCTCTTCTATGGGGCAGTCACCACATAAGCCAGTAATAGGCATGGAATGTCAGGAAAAATAAGGCACAAACACCAGAGGTTTATGTCTAGAAAGGAGACAGAGGAGTCCTTTTACTTTATTCAAATAAAGAGCATTACCCTGGAGACTCTCAAATTTTTGGAGGATGCAGCCTCCCTTTTTATCCCAATTTCCCAGCTGCATTTCCCTCTCTCCTTCCCCACTGGCTGAGGTACTTGAGAGGCACAGACTTCCCAGAACACCTGATACCTGAGATTCCCCTCTAATGTATAACCCTCCCTTTTAATTTTTAATTCCTATGTAATTCATGGGTTTCCCCCATTGCTTCTTTCAACTTCCAATATCCAATTTCATTTATCAGCAAACCTACAGCTTGTTTGTAAAGGCAAATATATATATATATATATACATATATATACATATATATATATATATATATATATATATATATATATATATATATATATGTATATATATATATATATATATATATATATTTCCATTCACCAATCAGTGGAATCCATCCCATTGTTTCTTTTATGACTCAGTGCTGCCAGCAGACCCACAGCTTGTTTGTAAAGACAAATCCATCATTCAGATAATTTGAACTATCGCTGAGAGCCTCTGCCACAGCCAAGAAGCTGAGTCATTTGTGCCCTTCTCTCAGAAGTCCCTAAAGACACCCACACCCTTACTGTGACGATTTAGGACAGTTTTCACGGTCCCTGCTGCCTCAGCTGAAGACTTTGGACTGCTGAGAACTGAGCCAGGCAGTGTGAGCAGGTTCCCCATCACCTGCCCAGAGGGGTGGCAACTGGGAGCTCTTCTCGAAATCCACAGTGGATTTTGGAGCTGTGATAGGGACCCCTGCAATTTCCAATGCCCTCAGAGGAGCTCTTCAAGCACAGGTGAGGGCTGTGGGAGGACTGAAAGTTGGACTGTCCATAAATCATGTAATGTGTCACAGGACTGGCAGTTTTACCCTTGGCACCGTCTCTCAAACTGGGAGGCAGTTCTGTTGTAAAAGATCTATTAGCAGAGAGACAGTGTGAAAAGAGCTGGGTCACATTTTTCAAACCTTTATTCTTCTAAGGGTTTTTTTTTGTGCGTGTGTGTGTTTTTGAGCTCTGATGGCTCCAGACATCTCCTCTGAAAGCCTCCCGTGTCTGTGTCCTTCCCAGGGCTCAGCAGAGCCGGGCGGGAGCTGCACAGATACCTGACCCAGGTCTGGGGGTGCCTGCTGCCCTCACCTGAGTGCGGACCTTCAGCATCATCACTTCCCCCAGAACGCACACGAGAAGCGATCTGTGTTCAAGGACAAAGAGCCGGCAGTAAAATCCTCTTGGCTCTCCGTGCCGGGATGAGGCGGCGCAAGGCGGCTCCGAGTTTCACTTTCTGTGCCTGCTGCCGGCCGAGCGAGAAATGAAACCTGCGGCGCCGCTCCGCCCCGCTCCGCCCGCTCCGCCCGCCGCTCTGCCGGTGCTGTCCCTGCTCCTGCTGCCCCGAGGAGCGGCTCCCGGTGCTGTCCCGGCTCCTGCTAACCTGGACGAGCGGCTCCCGCTGCTCTCCCGGCTCCTGCTGCCCTGGACGAGCGGCTCCCGGTGCTCTCCCGGCTCCCCTGCCCCGGAGGAGCGGCTCCCGGTGCTCTCCCGGCTCCCCTGCCCCGGAGGAGCGGCTGCTCCGGGCAGACGTGCTGTGCCATCCCCGCTGTGCCATCCCCGCTGTGCCATCCCCGCTGTGCCATCCTCGCTGTGCCATTCTCGCTGTGCCATCCTCGCTGTGCCATCCCCGCTGTGCCATCCCCGCTGTGCCAGCCCCGCTGTGCCAGCCCCGCTGTGCCATCCTCGCTGTGCCATTCTCGCTGTGCCAGCCCCGCTGTGCCATCCCCGCTGTGCCAGCCCCGCTGTGCCATCCCCGCTGTGCCAGCCCCGCTGTGCCAGCCCCGCTGTGCCATCCTCGCTGTGCCATTCTCGCTGTGCCATCCTCGCTGTGCCATCCCCGCTGTCACAGCCCCGCTGCCCTTGTCAGCCTCAGGTCCTGCGGGAAATGGTAAGAAGCCGTTTTGCTGTTTTGGGGGATTATCGGGTGCTGGAGGTGCAGGGTGTCAGGAAGGAAGGAAATGGGGGAATGATAACGGGGAGTAGTTTAGGGGCTGAGTGGGAA
This sequence comes from Oenanthe melanoleuca, assembly GCF_029582105.1. NCBI lineage: Eukaryota > Metazoa > Chordata > Aves > Passeriformes > Muscicapidae > Oenanthe > Oenanthe melanoleuca. Next base: position 2,580,251 of record NC_079334.1, read on the forward strand.
GTGCGCTTTCAGTCGCAGCCCAGGGAAGTGTGGAGGTGATGCTCTCTTCCCTTCAAGGGTGGATCGGCACAGTGAATCTGCTGGAGCGCCTCAGGGGGTTCCTAAAAACAGAATGGTTAGGGCTGGAAGGGAGCTTGAAGATCATCCAGTTCCAAACCCCGTGCTGAGGACAGGGACACCTTCCACTGGAACAGATTGCTCAGAGCCCCATCCAACCTGGCCTCCCCTCGACCTGCCTTAGCATCATCGGCACCCCAAATTCCCATCAAGGAAAAGGAGCTGAGGACTGTGAGGGTAGGTTATGATGGGGTGGAGGGTATGCAGGGGACTGATCTCTGTTCTCTCCCCAGTGCTGGTGCAGTTGCTTGGCTTGGTACTTGAGGTACCGAGTCCTGCCCGTGACTTGCAAAGAAAACCGAGAGGCAACGCTGCTCCTGCAGTGAGAGAGGGAAAAGGGGGCAGGAGGAGAGCCTGCTGCTCAGTGCTTTGGCTCACTCACCAGCTGTTTTACACCCTTGTGCAGGGAAAAGGAGGAAAAGTGCAAGTCTTAGGAAGGCTGTGTTTCTGACAGCCGAAACAAGGCGGTTCCAAGGGTTCAGGAGTTCAACTCGTGTCCCTGTTCCCGCAATAGGATTCCTGATAGTGGTGACTGAGAGAAAAATCCATGCAACCAGGAACAAAACCTCCTGTATCCCCCTGCACCTTCCTGCCCTGAGATCTTTCTACCTTTTCCTCAAGTCACTCAAAGCCATTCAGCCCTGTTCTTGCTCTTTAATCCCACTCTTAGTCCTCCCTTTCCTGACAAAACCTGTGTCTTGCAGGTTTGCTTTATCCCCAGTACATCTCTAGCTGTTGTTAACTACTCTGTGCTGCCTGCCCCTCTCCTTTTTGTCTCTTTTAACATCCTCACTGCCTGGAGCATCCCTTCTGGCTGATTCTACACCAGCTGAACCCACCAGTCTGAGACAGGCTCCCACTCCAGCTCAGCTCTCAGAAACCTGAATGTGTTGTTAAATCATCTCCAGGAGAACAGGCAGTCTGTGTTCAGTTTCTGTTCACCAAGGGAGAAATCCAATGAAATTTATCTTTTCTTGCATAGCTGTTCTAATCACTGAGTTTGTGTATAAAAAGTAATGTTCTTGAATCTGTCTTTCAGGAGGTTTTTTTTTTTTTTTTTTTTCCCAAAATGCTTCTCAGCAAATTCAACAATATTTGGTGAATCTTAGTGACACTTAGAGATCAAATGTAATCTTCAAAAGTTCAGTTGGAAATAAATCTACTTAAGCTTAAAGGTAATAATCAGGGAAAAAATCCATTTCATTTCTAGCTTCTCTGCCTGAATCTTCAGTAACTTTGATATTTGACACTATGAGGCATAGTTAACCCAAAAACATGCTTTTAAAGCAAAGATTTTTTTAATTATTTTTTTTAAATAAAAGGCAGAACCAAGATTTTGCTTATTTCCATTTCTTAGTAGTTTTTCTTCATTCTTTTAATGCTTTGCCTTAGGTTGATTTTATGTGCTGTTTAATATTTGTACAATAATAATTTCTGACCCTTTTTGGGCTCTCCACCTCTTTCCTTTGCCATGACTATTTTTTTCTGATTCTGTCTCCATGCTGGCATCGGGCTTTTAGAAAGTTTCCTTTTTTGCTTAGTTGATTTGAACTTTTATTTTTTACTTTTTTTTTTTATTATTTTTTGTTTTGTTTGTGTACTTTTATTTTACTTTAGTAGCTGAGTCACAGGAGAGTGGCAGAGTAATGAACATTGAATACTCCCTTAAAAATCTAGGCATTATAAGGGCTCTTTTGCATGATCAGTTACTTTGTGATCATTTGAAGGAATAGAAAAAGAAACTGTTGGTGCTTACATGTCTCTCGAAATTACAGTCCAAAGTGCTACAGCAGTGCTGTGATGCAAGTGCTTAAAACCAATGCAGGGAGCCCAGTACAGAAACCAAATGTGCTTATCTGGTCAGAAGAGAAGGTGAAACTTGAGCTTTTCCATACTTGGGCTACTTTATTTTGATAAAAGATTGATTTTTCTAAACAGAGGAATTTTGCAACACCTGCTTTTGGGGAATTTTAATCATCTTATTTACCAAGTCTTTCCAAGCAGGGATGTGTGGAGTTCCTTGGCTAGATAGAGCTGTTTCTGTGGAACTGGAGGCTCATTTATTTATTTAGCCACAGGAGGAAGACAGGATGAGAATTGTTGTCAGACTCCACACCTCAACACCCATGCTAATTCAAATATCCCACATGCTGTTGCAGTAATCTTACTGATTTTATTGATATTCCAGGCTGGGCTGAGCAACCTGATCCAGTGGGTGACAACCCAAGCCATTCAATGATTTATTTTTTGTTTTTTATTTCACCTTTTTCATAATGAAAACGTCTCTGCAGTCTTTCTGTCCTTGAACAATATTCTTGATGGGACAAAGAAGTGGACGTCCAGAAAGAAGCAAGAAACCAGAGGTGGCACTAAGTGAGACCATGGAGGCAGAAATTGAAGTACAAAATAATAAAGAGGAAATTGAAGAGGTGGAGGCAAAAAACAAGAAGCTGGCATCAGTCTTTGGTGTGGCAGACTTAAAAAATGGTAATAACATTTTGCTTATTCTTCACTGTCATATTTTCTATTTCTCATGTCTGCTTTTCTGTTCTCTGTCTATAAGATTCATTTTCTCCTATTCCATACTTCTTCACTGAGGAAGATACAGATGATTCTCATTTTGCCCTGCCAAGTAACAGTTTTGAGGTTTTTTTTAGAATGGAATTATTAAGATTGCAGAGCTTTTCCTTATTTTAGTCCTCAAATTGGCCATTGCAGCCAAAAAGGCCTAGTTGTTGGCTCTATCACTTTCCAAACAGAGCCAGCATTGCTGGATTTGCTAAACCATGGACTAGGCTCTGGTTATTCCTCTCATGCTGGCAGTCTTTGCCTCTTGCTCTATTCTATGTTCAGGTGTGTTATGAGAGGACTGAAAACAGAGGAACTGGGAGAAATCTGAGCATCATTAGCCAGGTCCACCTGGAGTTTTTCAGTCAATTGCCAAACAAAACCAAATGTTATCTGCCTGAGCAACAGAAGAATAGATGGATTGTGAAATCCACCTTTTTCAGGTCTGACCAGATGCTGATCACAGAATGACTGAATGACAGGCTGATCACAGAATGACTGATGACAAGAGGCTGATCACTGAATGACTGATGACAAGAGGCTGATCACTGAATGACAGATGACAAGATGCTGATCACTGAATACGTGCGAGAGGAGTTTGCCGCTTTCAGAGAATTTTCACTTTCTTTTCCTGTACCTATCCCTAGGCCTCACTTCCTTTTTCTCCCCTACAGAAGCTGTTGGACTGTACAATCTTGGCCAGACCTGCTGCCTGAACTCCCTGCTGCAAGTGTTCTTCATGAATATCAGCTTCACCAGGATACTCCGGAGGTACTGTTGGAACCACCCAGGATATTTCCAGTTGCCCTGTTGTCTCCACTCCTTTTTTGATATGGGATGTGTATTTATTTGAAGGCTTGGACCACTGAGGTGTTATCAGGATGCTTTTTGGTCCCTCAGCAAGGTCTCTGCCTTGTTGTGTCTGTCATACACTGACAGCCTGCAGAAGTTGCAGTGCTCAGACTTGTTAATCATCTCTGGTTCATTTCCTGAACTGGCTCTTTATGGCTTGTATCTCTTTTCCCTAACAGGATATAATTTTATTTCAGGTTTACTCACATGCCTGATTAATAGGCAACTGTTAATTTTGTCACTTGAAGCATGTAAATATAAATATACCTTAATCCCTGACTGCCCTGGCCAGCCCCTGATAGAGTGTTGTTCAGATCTTAAATACATAGCATTACTTTGTTTGGCTTGACTGTTGTCCCTGTGTGCTTTGAGGAGGATTTGGGCTTCTGTTTCCCCACTGACCACACTAATAACTGGTTTGATTTGTTTTTAGTTTGCTCACTTCTCTGCAGATTTAAATTCATAGCTAGCTTGTCACTTCCATGTGCAGCTAAGTAACTTGCAAGTTCCCATGTGGAAATAATCTTAAGCATGAAAACAATTGACACAACAAGCTATTCTGGTAAGAGAACCATTTGCATCTGCAAGAAACAAGAAATCTGTCTCATGAGAATCAGTGAACAAAATATGTAAACTAAGCAAGAATAGAGATATTTGATAGACAAGTAAAATATTTTTTACTAACCAGTGAAGTAATTGGCAAGAAAACTATTGACCAATTAGACTTGCACATGAGGTCTGTAAAAACTGTATAAAACAAGTTGTGTGAATAGAGAATTGGCTTTTCCTGCATGAAGAAAATTGAGCCTCAGCTAATTTATTACAACAGTGGATCTGAAAAGGAATCCATTCAGTCCTTTTTTATGTGCTCACTACTGAGCAGAGGAGAAAGGAGACAAATTACAGGCATGCAGAAATTGTAAGTGTTATAAATGGGAAAAGCTAACTAGTGTAGACTGTAGGTTACCATGCTTACTTGAAGAAAGAAAAACCTGTGGGCTACAGTAAATTTAGGAAGTTTTTGTTGGCATACAGTTGAAATACAAGCATTATGATACACATGCCCATGGAATTTTGAAGGCATGTTGAGAGTGAGGATATCAATGAGTGGGAGGCAATAAATGTCTGAAACTGGCTGTAACTAAAGTTGTTTCTAGAGGCCAGAAAACACTTGAGGTCCTGCTTGGCTTGTTTCTTATGCAGGAACAAGCCAACTTGAAATTTTGACCTTTTACTTGAGAGCTGTCAGGCTGCACTGTGGGATGAGCTAGTGCAAGTGGCTGCTTCCCTTATTCCTTCTTTGGCTGAAAATGTACCCATCCTGGTTCCTCTTAAGCTGCTGTCTGTGCTCCTTTCAGGTGTGATGTCTGAGGTTTCTCCACTGAAATCCACCTCTGCATTCCCTTTCAGGATCACAGTGCCACCTCCTGCACGGAGGAGGAGCAGTGTCCCCTACCAAATGCTCCTGCTGCTGGAGAAGATGCAGTGTGGCAAGTGCAAAGCTGTTTGTCCCACAGACCTGGCTTACTGCCTTGCAGAGCACAGAGTGAAATGTAAGCAGCCCTGCCTCCTGCCCACCTCTGCATTATCCAGCACTTGCAAGCATCTCCTTCAGGAATTCAGGAATGCCAGGAGCTGGGTGCACAATGACACATTTTGAGTGCAATACCGTGTCTTAACTGTGAAGAGAGGAAAAAAAAACAAACCCTGCTGGATATATTTGCTGATATCCAAAGGGTGGAAAAGTATCAGACTGCTAGAAGATTCAGCTGGCCAGGAGGAAAGGGCTGGGCAGGCCAGAGAACTCATTGTTTGATTTTTCTTGCTCTACTGGCATCACAATAGTGAAAGAGCTGCTGTTACTTATGAAAAAAAAGGGATAGTGAGGAAAAGAGGATGAGTTTGCACCTTCTTATAAGGGCAGAGAGAAGAATTTACAGGCTGAATCTCCCAACTGGTCAAAGTTCTAGAAGAAAGAAATTTTTAATGCATGAGTGACCAGTGACAAGGGGATGCCAAGACTCTGTCTGTGTGTACAAATACACAGGGTATAACCAAATTCCCTTTGTCATATAAAAGCCCAAACAGGAGAGCACTGAAAGAGGAGGTGCCCTGACCTTTATGAAAGAGGAACACAAGATAAACTCAGTATCCCTGTTTGCATCATTTTTCTCCTGACTCTGAGTGGCTTTGCAGCCTGACATCCCTCTTGCAGCTAGAGATAGGGATCAAGGGGCTTTTACTACCTGGTGTGTGAGACATATGGATGGGCCCTCCTGTCATTTTAATCTCAGCTCTCAGGAGCATTTTCACCTTCATGGGGCATGAGGGGATGGGGGAAACAGGTCTGTGGAGTAATAAATGTGAAAAAGAGAACAGAATCTTCCCTGCACTGTTTGTAAGGAGGATTCAAAGGGGACTGGTTAAAGGGCATGGTAGGACATGTGACACAGAAGGATAGGACATGGGTTAAAGCTTGAAATGGAGAGTTGGGTTAGATTAAATACTGGGAAGAGATTTTTTCTTGTGGGAGTGGTGAGACACATGCCCAGAGAAGCTGTGGGTGCTGCACCCCAAGTGTTCAAGGCCAGACTGGAAGGTGTTTGCTGGTCTGGTGGAAGGTGTCTTTGCCCATGGTGGAACCAGATGATGTTTAAGGCTCCTTCCAACCCAAACCATTCTCTGATGCTGTGAAATGCAGCCCTCAGCTCAGGGAGCCATCTGAGCCCTGCTCTGGTGGGTATTGAGTGTCCTCTTGTCCCTTCACCTGGTGACAAGGACATGACTTTTGCACTGGGTGGCACAAACACTCCTGTCTTTCCCCACTGCCTGCTCAGGTCACTTGAGGAAATTGCAGCTTGTGTGCAGCCTAAGCTCTGTCTCTGCAGGGAGGAGCAAAAAGCAGACTGCTTCTAAGGAGGGACAATCAATCTCCCTTTGCCATTTGTGGGAAATCTGTGCTTGGTGCTGGTCAATATTCTGATTGAGGTTGTTTTTCTCTTTGTGCAGTGTTTGTGCAGTATGATGCTGCTCAGCTCTTTCTGACTCTCTGGAACTTGTTAAAGAAGCAGATGAAAAACCCAGAGCTGGTGAGGATGGTGAATGAAATGAACCTTTGCCTCTTACCATGTGTGGTTTCCTCTGCTCCTTGAAGGATCCCCTTCACTGACAATTGTCCTAAATTAAATATTTAAAATTATCTCCTCTTTCATTGCATCCTTCAAATGAGACAGAGAACCTTTGTTTCATAAGCTTTGACATTTTGAATCACAGTTAAGTTTTGCTCATCCTGCTTTCAGGGTATGCCAGTTTCCATTCTAATGGGAGAGCTGATTAATAACTAAAAGATTGATCTTTTTTCAGCATTGTATTTAGTTATATTTAATTTATTTCCCCCCCAATTTTCTGTAAACATTTATTGGTGTATCCTGACACAGCTTTTCCCATTATTGAAATCAGCCAGGTGCATTTCATTATAATTAGTCACTGATAGTACAGGATGTATGTAATTGTTCCTCCCATGGGGCTGAGGAAAGTGACTCTTCCCTGTTTTATTAATACAGAAGACAGGCTCCTGTTGCAGTTTCAAGCAAAACAGAAGAATTCTGCATCAAAGCAGATATTTAACTCTCTGATCTTACAGGCTGTGTCTTTCCCCTCTGTTAGGGAATGAGGGGAAGGAGTTGATCTCCTTTAAACTGTGAGAAGGACCCTGCCCACATAAGTCATTGTCACATTTGGCTCCAATGTTAGAGCAGTCACCCTGTTTGAAATGTGTGGACACACAGGGAAACAGCTCAGCTCTCTTCTTCACAAACCTTGTTTCTGCCTCTTTTTTTCCCCCCTCCAGGTTGAAGAGCTGAGTGATTTGTACACAATCTGCATACAGGAGCATCTGGCCTGTCAGAAATGCTCTTTTGAAATGAAGAGCAACAGCAACATGTTAACCCTTCCACTCCCAGTGCTGGATGCCAATTCTCACAGGCTGAAGACTCTGGTAAGTTCAGCAGCACTGTTTCCTTAGCAGATGATTCCCCTCTGTTCACAGTGGAGTTTTCAAATGCCAGTGGACCACTGGACCTTGTTAAATCTCTGACCACTTTACACTGTTTCAGCATAAAGGACCTGCTTTGAAAACCCTATGGCTTTGGAGCAGGTATAAAAGGCATTTATACATCAATACCTTCTTTGTGGAATATGTGTACTCTTCTTTTTTTTTTTTCCCCCAACTATTGCACTCACAGCAATATCTAGAAGAAATAAGGTACCTCTTATTTCAGGCTGCTAGGCAGTCTTTTGTCTTTTGAATAAAACATGCTTTCTGCAACTTTGGTGCTTGGACCCTGTGAAATAATGTAGAAATAAAAAATTGAAAAAATTCAGTTGAAAGAAGTCTCTGTCTTCTTAGGAGCACTGTCTGCAATACTTCTTCCTTCCAGAGGAGCTGACTGGACAAAACATGTGTTTCTGTCAGCAGTGTGGGAGGAAAACACCTTTTCTGCAGGTAATTGGAGAATTATTTTGTCATGTCTCAAACCCAAAACTCCCTTGAGGACTGCAGAGGGTGGGGAAAGGACTCAATTATATCGGTTTAAGAGGAGAGCAACAACTCAGATTTGTTAGCACAGCAGTGCCAGTGAGATACAAACCACAGGCACCTTTCCTCCTGTTGGGAAGGAGCTCCCTTGTCACAGGGAAGTTGATTTTCCTCTCCTCACCCTCCTGGTGGTGCCAGCCTAGGGCTGGGAAAGCACCTGAGAAGTGAAGCAGCTCTTGAGACACCCAGAGCTGGGTGCTGATGACACTAAAGCTGAGAAACTTGGCTGTCACAGCTCTTTACCTGGATGTGCCTTGTGTGCAATGGGATACAGAGGTTTGGCATCTGTGGATCTGTTTGGTCCCATGGAACTGGGAAATATTCACTGGAGCACTGGCTGCTCTCTGTTCTGCACACACTGGGTGACAATGGCTGTTCCCAGGTTTGCTCCCCAGTTTTAATTGCATTATTTGTTGCTTTACAGAGCATGAAGCTTGTCCACCTGCCCCAGACTCTGACCTTGCACCTGAAGCGTTTCTGCTTTGAAAGTTCCTCTCACACACACAAGCTGAGTCACTCCCTGCCATTCCCACAGGAGCTTGATTTCAGGGAAATCTTGACAGAAGATCAGTGCCAAGCAGATGACAGTGAAAAGGTGAGATACACCTGTTCAACAAGGGCAGTTTTTCTTCTCCTCTCTGCTCCATTCTCACAAAAATTTAAGAGATCACACTTGTCTCAGTTAAAAGTGCCTGTCTTAAAAATTTGTGTCTGAAACTTTACCTGTGCCTGGTGCTGGATTAACTGGTTCAGTCATTATTCAACATTGTGTGCTCAGATTAAATCACCAATACCTGGAGCTTCCTGCCTTCAGGACAAGAGCCAGGCTTTGCAGATCTCACCTGTCCAAGACAGGCCAACTCTATTCCTGCTATTTCCCAGGCAGCATTGTTGGTATTGTTGGCCACAGAGTTTGGTTCTGTTGGCCACAAAGCTTTGCCAGGTAGCTGAGATGGATCTGCCCACTGTGGATCTGTTTCTCTTTCTGGGGATTAACAAGGGGAAGTGTGGCAGCAGCACAAGTCTCTGGCTGTGTTGAACCCCTTTGCTGCTCCTTTGCTGTCCTGCTGCCTTTGCCACAATCCTCTGGGCTCCAGAGAGGCTGCCAGCCCAGCTGACAGGCAAAACTCTGAGGGTAAGAGCAAAAAAAGGCAGGATACTCCAGGCCAACATGACCCTTTTTTTCCTTACAAAATGCACATCCTGCTGCTTCTCTGCAGCCTGTGGCAGATGAGAATTGCTGCACTGAGGTTTTCTTTGTGTGTCTTTGCAGGCTGGCTGGCAGTATGAGCTTTTTGCTGTGGTTGCTCACTCAGGGTACTCCAGCTGTGGCCATTACTGTGCCTACATTCACAGCCTCACAGAGTGCAGGTGGTATTGCTTCAACGACTCCCAGGTTTGCCAGGTGAGCAGATCCAGCCACGGTTGTTTTGTGCCTTCCTGGGCACTCCTCCAGGTCTCATCCAGCCTGGCTGCTGGCTGGAGAGAGCCAGGAAAGGAAACTGAGGCTGCAGAGCTTTGTCCAGCTGCAGGATGCTCTGGGCTGAGGGCAGGGTGACCCTCAGTACCAAACAAGGTTTTGTGCTTTGCAGAAGCAGCTATTTGCTGCATATCCTACTCAATGGACCCTACATCTGTCTAATGTGTACATTCAGAACTGGCTTTTCCTCAAAGAGTAAAAGCAATAAACCAGTTTATTGAAAGGTGTTTAGTTACTGGAGGTGCCACTTATTCCACCCTTATGAGAATTCCTGGGATGGTATCAGAATGTCTCTGTCCCTTAGGAGTTTTTACCAGTCTCCTCTTGTGTGTTTTCCTTCTCTAGGTGTCATGGGATGATGTTAAATGCACCTATGGACGTTCCAACCTCAACTGGTATGCAAACATATCCCTAATATATCCCTTTCTTCTAATGCTGCTCTGGACTTTGGAATGAGGGCAGTAAACAGAGAAAGATAAATGGTTTAATGGAAGAAAAATGGGCTGCATGTTGCCTGGGGTGTAGTGGGGATGCAGGAGATGTGTCAGTCAGTTTTTGTTTTGATGCATCATAAGAAAATGAGGTCACAGCAGGGAAATAATCTCTCCTATAAACTATACACTGCCAGGGAATCTTGGCAGAGGACCAGCTTAGTTGACCTAAAACTCAGAAAGCTGAGCAGGAGCAATTCTGGGATGTTACCTGCAACCTACATCTTCAGACTTACCTTGTGATTTGCTTTCTCTTTGCCTCCACAGGAGAGAAACAGCCTATCTCCTGTTTTACATGAAAAAGCCCCCTCAGCAGCCCAGTCCTGGAGTATTAGAATGTCTCTGAAAGCTGTGCACTGTCCATGGAGCTCTGCACCTCTGGGCCAGCGTGGACATGCACAAATATTCCACAAGGAAGACATTCTGCACTCAGCAACCTCGGTCTTCACATTTATTTATGGAAAAAAAGTGCAGCAGACACTCAGCTAGAGAAAGGATCAAGGAGCTGTTGCAACTAGAGACCATTTATTTTGTGTTGGTGGTTTTTTTTTTTTAATTTATGTGACTCTACATGTTCATTTCCTCTTTAAAAGCTGATGAAGTTAGTCCTTGTCTCTGCTGCCTTACCATTTTCCTGGTGCCTGGATTCCAGTCCAGGAGAAGTGTTTGACTGGAAAGCCTGTGTGATATTCCAGGGAGGTGAGAGGTTTTACTGGAGAGCTGTGGGAGCCATACAGAGCCAGTAAGGGCTTGAGATTCACTTTGTCCTTTTAGCAGTGTGTTAGATGCTGGCAAGCTGGGCAGGAGACCCCCAAAATCACCCCAGAAACAGCTGGAGGAAGGATCAGAACCCTTGTGACATCACACACTCCTAAAAACCTCCCTGAAAACAAATCTCTGCAGCTGAGATGTGCTTTAAATCAGGAGCTATTGGAGCAGTTCTGATGTACAAGAGGAGTTTGTATAAATCTGTGCAGGTGATTATTATTTCAGCAGGGTTATCAGGCTTTTAGATGCATTTTCTTTCCTGTAGAAGAAGATATTCAGAGCAGCAGAGATTCTGAATCTGGTTAGTGATTTTGCACAATCCAGGCCATAGATGGTGGTAAGGGAAGGGAGATGCCTTGATGAGCTTGAACTTTTGGGGTTTTTGGTTGTGTGGCTTTTGAAGCACTCATGGTGTTAACTCTTGCTGATCCTCTTGGATTGAGGATCCCAGCAGTTTGAGGACTGGAAGGACCTTCAACACTCTATGACTATATTTACAAAGGTGCTGTTTCTGTGGACTGAGCAATTATTAAATTATATTAAAATTATATAAATTATATAAAACTGAAAAACTAGTGTAGATATACTGCCATCTATGTATAACCTGATTTTATTGTGGTAATGATGATGAGGTTCACAAATCATGTCCCTTTTCTGAAGGTAAACTGAGAAATCTTAGAGCACAGCTGTGAAATTTCTCTTTCACTGTGTGGAAGGTATTTATACTAATACAGGACCTGTATTGATAAAGTCCATTATTCTGTTCAGCTCTGTATTTCTGTTGTTTATTCTGTGGTAAAAAGATCCCAGCATATTATTTGCCATCAGGATGAGGAATTTTCAGGCTGTTCACCTTCAGGAATGCATTGCACTATTTCTAAAGCATCTTGCAATGGGTGAAAACCAAGTTTCTGTTTCCTTTTCCAGCATTGCCTCTGTGAAGGAGCTGACAAAGCTGCACTTTCAGGAGCTGAGAAGTTAATGGGTTAAGAGACTGACATTTCTAAATAGCTGTAACTTGAAATTAAAAAAACTTATGCTTATGAAAAATGCCTTAAATGTGTCATAACCTTCCAGGGATGTCACCCATCAAGGAAAAAAATTAAGAATCTTTTCAGTGAAAAAAACAACATTTAATTCCAATGAAAAGTAATCAGTGGGTTTTTTAATAAAATATTATGGGATACATAATATGTGTGTATTATTATTATGTATATATATATATTATTTTTTTTAATTTATGAGAGGGAATAAAGTGCTTGTAAGTTTTATTTTGGGCAGTGAAAGAGCTAATATTTTGTTTGGGTAGTAGAGGGTTTTGTGATTTATTTTTTTTAGGTGGGGCAGTGGGAGTTATTTATGATAAAGAGTTTTTTAAGGTTGTGTTGGGGGTTGGGTTAGGATTGTAGGGTTTAGTCAGAAAAGTGATGATAAGTTTTTTGCTTTATGGTTGTTTTTTGGTATTTGTTATATTTCATTTTAGTTATAGGTTGGTTTTTTTTTATTTTAATTGTTTAGTAGAGGCTGTCTGACCTGCAGAAAGTCACCTTGGCTGTGTCCACAGCAGAGCCCAGCCCAAGGAGTGATTTTTACTCCTTGTGTCCCTTCCAGCCCAGTGCTGGATTCAGAGCTGGTGTGCTGCACAAAACAGCTCCTGGCATTTCTGCCAGACACAGCTGCTCCCCAAAACACTGCTACAGAGGAGCTGGATTATTTATCCTGTGTTTGAGTCTCTGTGCAAATGCAGCCCAGCAGCTACAAGGCTTTGAAAAGCCAGATAAAGGCAGGAGGATGTGTGTGGAAGGATTATTGTAGGTCCTGGTAACTCCTCTTTTCACATTTTTGTTTGGTTTTGGATTACCATGCAGCAGCAAATGACACATTCTCTGCTTCGTCTCTGCCAGACTCCTGCCCAGAGTCAGATTTTCTTCACCTTCAAGGAACACACAGAAAACCAGGAAAAGAAAGCAAACACATCTAATAAATGTCTCACAAAGGTATAATTTGTAAAATGCTTATATCTAATTTACAGAATCACTGAAGGACAGGGAAACAATGATTCAAAGAGGTGTGGCCATCACATAATCCTTTTTTTTTTTTCACAAATAAGGAGAAAAACCACGTAGGGGAATGAAATCTCCACTGGGCAGCCCTGGGCACTACAATTTCTGGTTAAACCCTGCTTTCATGGCAGAATTCAGATCAACAGGCCTGATCCTTTTGAGCTCAGCAATAAAATTAAAAGGGTTCTGAATCATTATAGAGTGGCTGAGGGCAAAAGCTATGGGGAGCCTTGAGATCAAACATATATATAATAATAAAAGAAATATAAAAACATAGGTGCCTGTGCTGTGGGGATGAAGCCATATTGGGAATTTTAAAAAAATTATTCCTCCTGGACAGGTTAATGCTTCTGCAGCATTCTGGCATTTCTGGTGATGTGCTCAGGACAGGTGAGATGAGAAATGATTTTGGGGCATGTGCCAACTCCCCAAGTGCCACTTTTCTTGCAGGAAATCAGAGACCATGAAGTGTACAAAAATCTGTAACCTCAGCCAATGCAAAATTGCCACGATGAGCTCACTCAATAAATTAATGAGGAGCCTGCAATCAGTGTTTAAGTTCTTCAAAGGGTGAGATAAACCAAAATCCCTGCCCACTCTTACTACAGCACTTCTGCCCATATTTTCCTTGCCTGCAGCCAGTCAGCAGGCAGGAGGGAGGGGCAGAGCTGATTTTAAGGGTTGTGCCACACAGAGACCACAGCTCTGCTTGCCTGTGGTGCTGGGAGATGGACAAGTACCTGGAGCTGCCCACTGGTGGGAGGATGCCCATCCTGGGACTGGGGACCTGGCAGGTACCTGCTGCAGCTGGGGGCTTCTGCTCAGGCAGATTTTCAGCAGAAAATCACTGTAGATTTTTTTTTTTTTTTTCCAGCAGAAATATCTCAGGTAATGCAGGTATTTATTTGTATTATTTATATCCCTGGCCTTCAGGAAACCTTTGGAGTGACTGGAGGTAGAAAAGTAGGTACAAGATTTTTTCTTGGCTATGGAAAAAAAAAATTACTAAAATTACTAAAATTGCTAAAATAATGCAGTAAAATCTTCTACCTAGCTTGTTTTTCTTTGGTTTTGGTGTTTTTTTGTTTGTTGTTGGTTTTTTTTTCCTTTTGGCACTGATATTAATATCCCAGCATGTCATGTAGGTGTCATCTTTGATGAGATATAGGAACTTAAGGGGCAATAAGTAGATTTGGAAATGGGAATTTGCAATAATTCCTTAGAGACTGAAGATAACTTATTTTTATTGGCAGCAGATGAGTATGGAGCACTTTACAGGGAAATAGTTTGGGTGGTTCTTTACCTTCAAATGTTAGCTAATGGACTTCTGGTAAGAGAGAGTAGATTTAAGAATACACAAAATTATAAATGTAAAAGGAATCTGGAAATGAGCTGAAAATTTTAAGAAACTTATCTGAAGAAAGGTAAAAATATTTAAAAAGTAGATTTTCCCCTGGATCTCAGATTGGAAACAAAATATATCAAATCACAACTTCCCAGCTCTACCAAACACTTTTCCAGTCACCATAAAAATACATTAAATTCTTGCCTTATTTTTGGCTCAGTTGATGCTAATCAGCATTTAACTTTATGTCCACCAATGGGAGTGAGTTTTTTTAACCCTTTCAGTCTTTATTTTTCTGATGACAAAGGACACTGAGAAGCCTAAAGTGGTTAAAATAGGCTTTGAAAAGGGCACAGTGCTGTGATGGGGGAGCTCCCTGAAGGAACTTGTTTAGCTGCTAAGACAAACTGCTTAGGACTAAGTAGAAGGAGAATTTTGGGCACAATAATAGCTCCTAGTGATTATTTCATTAAAGGTATTTGATTTCAAGGTTCCCACAGCAGTTTTGGTGGAGTAACAGGGCCTCCCCTTCACCCAGCAGCTCTGACTCAAAGCCTTGTAAAATGAAACAATTGATTATTTTCACTGAAAAACATCTCACATGGCAGAGTTTTGTGTAATCTCTTGTTGCCTTTGCTCTCCACTGACTCCTCCTGCCTGCCTGGCAGAGGTGGGGGGCTCCAAAATGCCAGCATTTGGCCACTGCTTCCCTGTGCTGCCCCAGGAGGCTCAGGTGTGGGAAGGGATGGGATGGGGAAGGGGATTGCAGAAAAAAAAACCTCTAAAACTTAAAAAAAAAAAAAAAAATTGCTGCATTTTCTATGTTTTTGTTGTTGTTAATTTAGGTGAACCAGGTAAGCACCCTTTGACTGGAGAAACTTGGAGAGGTGATATAACAAAACAAAACAAAACAAAACAAACAAACAAACAAAAAAAACCAAAACAAACCCAAAAACAAACAAAAGAAAAGGAGGGGCTCACGGTTTTGAATCACGTTTCTGTTTGGAGTGCCATTTTCTGGACTCAGTCATCAAACAGCTCTTTAGTGTCACCAAGCCAACAATCTGAAGTGCTTTATTTTGCTGTTGAGTACCAAGTGTGAATTTTACCCAGGAGGTGGCACTGTCTCTAGTGTTTTGAGTCCCCTCCCTGCCCTGTGTCAACAAGAGCTGGATTGTTTTCGTGCAGGACCAGAGCTGGATTGTTTTCCTGCAGGACCAGAGCTGGATTGTTTTCATGCAGTTGTCTCATGTCACCAGTATGTCACACTAAACTTGCTCTTAATTTCTGGGGAAGTTAGAACTTATTTCAAGATAGCTTCATCTCCCAAAGTGAACTCCCAACCCTTAGGAAAGGGCAGATCAGCTCAGGTGATCATCAGTGCCACCTTCTGCCATTTGATTTCACAAAGCCTGGAACTGGTTATTCCAAACCAAAAAAAACCTGCCAGGTTTGCAGGACAGCAAACTCCTCAACCTGCTGTTTGGCCAATCGGTGGCTTCTGCTGTGGTTTCAGTCTCTGCAGGGAGCAGCAAGGGAGGCAGTGAGGTTTGCCATCGATGCTGGGTACCGCCACCTGGACTGCGCCCACCTGTACCAGAACCAGAGCGACATCGGGGACGCCCTGCGGCAAAAAATCCAGGAGGGCGTCGTCAGGAGAGAGGAGCTCTTTGTTGTCAGCAAGGTGTGCCTTGGATAATGTCTCTCACGTGGGAGATCTAGGGAGGAAAGGCAAAGTGCCAGCATGGAAAGTGCCATGGGATGAAGCTGGGAATTACCTCCTGTCAGAGCAAAGCGGTTTGTGGATGGGGGAGGAGGAACAGGTCAGCCCTTGAGGAACAAAAGGCTTGGTTGGAGAGGGGCCTTTTTGTAGTGCATGTCCATTGTCAGCCATGGAGACAGGAACTGGGGCTGTGCTCTCGCTGGGATAGGAAGCAGGGCTATTGTCTTTGTGGTCACTCCTGCTGCGCCACCGGCCTCAGCCTGGCAGCTCCTCTGTGTCATGCTTTGTTTTGTTTGTTCCCCAACAACAATGGTAGGAAAAATACAGTAACTTCTATCTGCTGGAAGCTGGCGAGTTGATTTTCACCAGGTTCACTTATTTTCTTTGTTTCAATAGTTGCTGTAATTGATGGGATTTCAGTTTCCCATTCTCATTCTACTTATTTAACAGCACCACAAACCAGTTAAGGCACCTCAAGTGGCACTGCCTCAAGATGGGAAGATGTGCCACATCCTGAGCTGCCCCTGTGTCTGTGCTGTGTGTTTCCCTGCCAGGGATGCTCTGCCTGGGTGAGGGCAGCAGAGCAGCTCCCAGGCTTTGTGCTCCCCCACAGCTGTGGTCCACCTTCCACGAGAGGTCCCTGGTGAAGGAGGCCTGCCAGAAAACACTTGCTGCCCTCCAGCTGGATTACCTGGATCTCTACCTGATGCACTGTCCCATGGGATTCAAGGTATTGCAGTGCTGGGATCCACCTGTCAGGGCTCTGCCCCTTGTGCCTTTGGGAGCAGACATGTCTTTAATCCTCTCACACGAGGAGTGCTGGCAAACCTCCTTAGGACACGATGATAAACCTCTGCAGGGAGAGTCCAGGAGGAAAGGTGAGCTCATGGCTGCCTAAACTAGGTCTGGTAGTACAAAAACCACCTTATTTTTCCCTGCAGAGCATTTTCAAGTCATGGATCAAGTGACCATGCAGATCACATTCCTCTTAGAGTGTGGGGTTTGGCTGCCATTTCCTTATCAAGAACCAAACACGTGAACTACTTAGTTCTGTGTTTTCTCCTCTATCTCTAAACCCAGGTTAAATAAATCTGATTTCCCCATCCTGTCACCTCCCAGCTGAGGCACACAGAAGTGCCTGCTCTTACTCAAGAGACAGATTTTCTTGAAGATTTCTCTACTTGTTTCAGCCCTGTCTCACCCCACCACAAACATAAATCAGGATATCCAGCCCCACTTGCTTGCCCAAATTTCTAAGTGGTTCCTTTAAGTACTTCTAAATCAGCTGACCTTAATGTTGCTTTTCTCTTTGTGTTGATAGGCAGGAGAGGAGTTATTTCCTGCAGATGGAAATGGCAGGATCATTCCCAGCGATACAGATTTTCTGGATACGTGGGAGGTACATTCATTTACAGGCCAAAAATATCTCACTAGACTGAAATAACAGCCTGAAAACTCTGAGCTTTCCACTGTGGGAATTGTTCTGAGAGAATTTCTAACACAAAGTATTCAAGACTGTTGATTTCTCTGTGTCCTTGGGCTCCTTTTTGTGTCACTGTGCCAAAATTTAGGTATTTTTGTATCCACTGCTTACTAAACTGGCTGGGTTGGCATGACAAGAGGAAATCTTTGGCTGTGTGTGTACCCTGCAGTGCCTTGAGCTAACAAGTGCTGTCACTCTCATTCCTACCCCACTCTCTGGGCAATTTTTGGTGTCTTTAGTTGTATCCATGCTCATCTCTAGTTGCACCTGAGCTGTCCAGACCCCAGGAAAGCCAATGTACCAGAGCACCCAAATTTCTCTCTCTGGAAGGTAGTGGAACTTGGCCAAAGTCCTTTGCTAGCTCTGTGTGCAGCACAGGCTGCCTGGGAGGCCAGGCTCAGGCATGAATTCAAATTTCTGCTTGGCTCTCAGTTTGGGCTTCCTTCCCCTTCCACTCCCACCATGTGCTCAGCACAGCCAGGCCAAAAGCAGGTAAGAAACTCACTGGAGTCAGAAGAATTCACTGATGCTTTTTGCCTTCTGCCAGATGAAGAATAAGGCACAATTTTGTTGTTAATTTGAAAGAAAAAAGTTGCTTCTTATGACAGCAACTTCAAATGAAAATTATTTCTGCTTTGGATCAAGGCTTTCTTCTGCTCTAAAGGCTGGTAGTAGATTATTTTCCCCTGTTTCTTTTCTGCTGGATGTGACAATCAAATTAGGGCTGTCTGGCTGTTTTATTGCTCATTAGTGTGAAAGAAAATAGGTGATGGAGGGGGAACACAGTGCTGCTTATCCTATAACCCAACTGCTAAATGGCACATCTCTCTTGGGAAATTAATCAGTGTGGATCACCAGTATCCATCCTGTTCCAGCTGTCTCATTACAGCTCCTTGTTGAACTGCTCAGTTCCAAAGAAAGTGCTTTTTACTATGGGATGATTATTTGGTTAGCTGAAGAATTACCCTAAAAGAATCTCTTTCATTTATGTGGAGGTCTGCTTGGAGATAGTATTTCAAAATAGGCATATTTTACTGAAATAATAATAATAATAGATTAGGAATTTAGTTTAGTGTGAATATTGCTGTTATTTGTCTGTGTGGTGACACACGATGTGATATCCTGACTCTGACCAGAGCCCCACTGTTCATGCACAACAAGATTTTTTGTGTGGGCATTTTTTCCATATGAAAGTGAAAGAACTGAATAGGAAGTGTGATTCTGTGGTGTTTCTAGGCTATGGAAGAGCTCGTGGACATGGGAATGGTGAAGGCTATTGGAGTCTCCAACTTCAACAGCAAACAGATCCATCGGCTCCTGAGCAAACCAGGCTTAAGACACAAACCTGCAAATAATCAGGTAACTTGTCCTCCAGCTCCTCACTGACATCACACCTGTTTGGGGTATTGGACTGGTTGGAATATCTCTTAAAATCCCCTTAAAAACCCCACACCTGCAGAAAGAATCACCTTTTCAAAGCTGATGTGGCACTTGGGAGGTCACCACAGCAATGCTAAACCTTGAAGCACCTTCTGCTTCTAAGAAGTGAAAGCTATTATTTTATTTTAATTTTTAGATTGAGAGCCACCCCTACCTTCCTCAGGAAGAGCTGATTAAGTTTTGCCAATCAAAAGGGATCCCTGTCACTGCATATTGTCCCCTTGGAGCACCCAACTGGCCAGGGTAAGAATGTTTTATGAGATTTCTTAGATGTAGATTGGAGTCAGTGCAGTAAACCACTCTTAGGATGCGGATGAAATCTCAAAATAAAACTGTAATTTGAAAAAGATTTATTAATTCATTAAAAAAATCACACCCAATACCTCACACTTATTGTGATATTCAGTCCACTACAGTTTATATTTTGAAGAAAAAGGATCAATTGGTTGATGAAAGCAGAGAATTCTTAACTGAGCTTTGGTGAGCTTATTAAACATGTAGGAGAATTTCTGAACTAAAAAAAAAAAAAAAAAAAAAAACAACCCACCCACAACAAACCAAACAAAAAACAAAAGCAGCAGATGCTTATGAAAATAGCAACTTTGCATTCCTGCTGGGACAAAGGGATCCAGTTTTTAAATGGGTAAGTTTTAATGGATAAGCAGAAAATTTGCTTTTATTTCCATCGTTGTGGCTTTCTCTGACCCAGAACAAAGCATTTGCCAGAGCAGCTGTGCTTGTAAAAGACAAGATGAAATTCTTGGGATCTGGATCAAAGAAATTCCCAGCCTGATTTCAGGCTGGACATAAGTATGTTATAGTGACTGTTTTTACTAGAGGCCTCTTCTCACGTGCTCATGCAAAAGAATTCTTCCATTCATGGAAAGAATGAAGGCAGGAACTGAAGTAACAAAATGTTAAAGTATTTCAATAATTCAAATTAATAATTCTTGAGGGAGAAAACAATGGGTCATTCAACTACTGAAGCCTGTTTTTTTTTTCTATTTTCACAGGGCCAAGCCTGACCATATTTCTCTTTTTGATGATCCTCAAATTAAAGAAATTGCACTCAAGCACAAGAAAACCCCAGCTCAGGTTAATAGTGGTCAGAGTTATTTTCCTTTATCTTATAAAGGAACTATTTACAGAGGTATTACAGAATAATAATATGGAGTTCCAGCTGTGTCTTATATGAAGTTTAATGCTTTAGCAAAATATTTCCTGTAGCTTAGTTTTAGTGGTGGACAGAAGGTTACCAGTGGCTTTGGGCTTCAACTGGCACACTGGCTGCCTCTGCACACAGCATCCCTGCCAATCCTGAACTCTTGCTCAATGCCCTCCCTTGTTGTCATCTCTGCTTCAGAGAAGGAGAAGGATTTAATGAGCTCATGTGATAATGAGGAAGGGTTTCTCCTCTGTGAACCCTCTCTGATTTACCACTAGAGCTGCTCTGTGTACCCATGCAGGCACCTTGGGTTTTCAGCTTGCTGAAGAGAGCAGCACACTGCTCATCTGTAAATTCCCTTTGTGCCCCTGCAGGTGCTTATCCGGCTCCAAATTCAAAGAAATGTGAGTGTAATTCCCAAATCTGTCACTCCACAGCGGATTGAAGAAAATTTCAAGGTAAGGCAGTACCTTACAGAGTCATTAATGGTGTTAAACTACACAGGGGAAAAAACCCACTCTGCCTATGGTACAAACCACCCCCTCAAACTTGAACCCAGCAACATCTTGGTCAGATACCACACAGCTTATTACTTCTTTATGAATGCAAAAAGTCACTTTGGAAGTAAGGAGCTATGTCTTCATTAGAACACATCAGGTAAGAGCCAAACCCCTGTGGCACAATCATGATGCAGGCAGACCCCACCAGCACTGTCACACATTTATTGATTGCTGCACACCTCCTAGTGCTTCAGCCTGCTTGTGGTATCCTTTCTGCAAATAAACAGCAAATAAACTGCTGCAAGCTGAAGTAACCCAGCTGTCTGGGGCCTTCTTGCAGGTGTTTGACTTTGAACTGACTCAGGAGGAGATGGAGACTCTCCTCGGTTTCAAGAAGCGCTATCGCATCTGTGCGCTGAGCGAGTGAGTACCTCCTCCTCCCCCTGGAGATCCTCTTAGCAGACACTCTTGGATAGCTCCACTTTGAATGAAAAGGGACAATATCTGCTGGAATCTCACCCTTGGGTTTATTAGAGGCTGCCCATCCTGTACAGGTTGGGAATGCTGGCACAAGGTTCTTAAGATATCCTGTACTGGATGCACACAAACTGCTGCCTGAAAATCAAAATCAGCTGGAAATTTCAAGACAAATAAACAGCTATTCCCCCCCTGTTTTCTTTGTCTCCTTTACATAAGGGACAGTCAGTAAATAAACTCCATTTTAAGAATGAGAGTTGTAAGGTTTTTGGTTTTTTTTGAAGGGAAGAGCTGTGCCTATGTAGTCCAGCCAACGTTATTGTAACAGAATGGTTACAGCCTCACCAGGATCTGCATTCTGTTCAGTTTTCCCAGGTTACCCACTTGTCTAACAACATCCTCAGGGGCTTGGGAGCTTTGGCAATTTCAACTGAGCAAAAGATACATTATCTTTCCAGGAGGAGGTCACTGATATATAGGAAGGTTACAAAGAATTCACTTCCCCTGCCCTGGGTACCCTAAGCAGACAAACATCTTTTTATGCATTTCAGTTTTGGTTCTTTTACCAGGGGAGAAAAGCTTTTCCTTTAAACTATAACCTTTAACTGTTTTAATCATGCTCTCTTTTTCTAGATGCAAAAATCACAAGGACTATCCTTTTTTTGAAGACTGATATAGGCATCAGCTTCAGATCCCCCAGGAATCCAGACCATTTACTGTTATTTCAAGCAATATCCAATGCTTTGTGTATTAATTCATGATAGAAGGGGAATATGTGTTAAAAAAATGCTAGAAGGTAACTCACAGGCATTCTGAAGATTCATCTTGAACATGGATACATTTGCTTTCCTTATTATCAACCACTTGTACCAGTCCTTTATCTGCTCTTCTAACACAATTTTCATTTGCAGCAAAGTATATATTCTCTATTAATTTTACTAATGATAATGAAGTTTAATAAACTCATATTTGGATTAAGAAAAAGCAGTCTTGGTCATAATTATAAAACCTGACAAAAGGGTAATGCATACACTACTTTTAATTATCAGTACAAGACAATCTATTTAACATCAGAACATCTTAATGAGAGGAGAGGCTGAGTTCAGTAATTTCAGTGTAACAGAATGAAAGCTCTTTAGAGGACACCACTGCATTATGATTCAGGAGATCTTAATGATGTCTCCTATTTATGAACTTCCAAAAACTAATAAACTACTAAGAGATTTATATGTTTGGTTTATACTATCTGCAAGAGTATACAAATACTGCCTTTATCAGTAGAATGTCTGCAGCTGAGACTGTGAATCTCTCCTAGAAAATCCAGAGTCTGATAAAGGAGACAGGAATTATTTTGTTTGGCAACTGTCATACCTAGCAAGCAGAAAAGCTGGTCAGCCTCACAGAAGCCAAAAGTAGATTTTTCACTCTCCTGTACTGTTCCTTAGGTACTGTTTGCTTGTTTTTTTGACTCATAGGATGTCTCTGCTTAAAAACAAAAAGTCAGTGCTGCTGCAGCACACAGCAGTTTTAATGAGGTGCTGTAAAGCAAGGTTTGCTCTTTAACACTTCACTCAAAACTCCTGTACTTGCTTTAGGCTCTTGCAGCCCAGGATAAGAACAAAGATAAGAACAAAAATAAGAACAAAGCAGAGAAAAGGAAAATTGTGTAATTAAGGTTCAGGACTACAATACACACTTTATGGATATCCTTTTCCAACTGATTGTCTTTGTAGTTGATAAAGGAAATAATAACATATCTTTGAGCTACTTCAGACTTTTCCAAGATGTTTGAATAACAGGTGCCCTAGAAACAACAGAACAAATTCCCATCAAATTACATTTCCTACAGCAACTCTTCTAAAGAAAGGGGTCTGAAAAATTTATCAGGAATTGACACTGAACAGTGATAATGCAGTGATGTGGAGAGGAAGGTGCCTGTAATGG
The DNA here is from genome assembly GCF_029582105.1 of Oenanthe melanoleuca. Taxonomy (NCBI): domain Eukaryota; kingdom Metazoa; phylum Chordata; class Aves; order Passeriformes; family Muscicapidae; genus Oenanthe; species Oenanthe melanoleuca. The sequence continues at coordinate 2,603,264 of NC_079334.1, forward strand.
GCATTCTCTTGCTTTCTCCTCCTGAGCATGCTACATGTAAAGGCCAGCTGCAGGACATCATCCTAAATGCAATTAGGAAGTGAACTCTGTGAGAGGTGCTCTGCTCCCAGGTCTGGCCTGTGGTCACTTGCCAATCTACAGCAGTAGCAGCAATACCTTAAGGCTGTAGCAAACAGCTGGTCTTGAAATCATCTCTACTTCATAGGAATTTTCTGACCACATTCCAATTTAATCACAGCTATCAGACTTGAAGCTATTTACAGGATGTTTATAGACTGTGGTGGGCAGGAAGTCAGACTAGATGATCACAGTAGCCATATAATAGTAAAAAATTCAAAACAAGTTGGAAGCCAGAGATTGTGTGTTTGTTTCAGAGACAATAGATCTGTTTCAGCTGCAGAGACTTTAGCAAAGGTAAAAGGAGAAGAATTTGGGTGGTGTCAGTTACTGGGAAGTAAATCCCCCCTGTTTTGCAGCAGAACCACAGCCCTATTTACAATGTGCCTTTCTAGAACAGAGTTGCTGCCTCCCAGCAAGCACAACCCTGAGCCTGCTGCCAGGAGCTGGATGGAAAGGTTTTCAGTATCCCAAATTAATTTTCGGTTTCCACCAGCTCTGCAGCACTTTTCTCACACCAAAGTCACAGATACATGGTTCCTAGTCAGCAGCAACATTATCTGTGCCAATGAGCCCAGTAAAATGAAAAGACCTTAGCTGAGCATTTTGTCTTTGTATCACAGTGTGTTGTCCCATGACTTCAGCTTTTTATTGTGGAGTTCATCCATTCTGGTACAGTCAAGCCTCATGAGACGTTCCAAAGGGGCTGAGCAAAAAAAGTAAAATGTTATGTCTGTGTTTTGAAGGGAAAACTGGATAACACAGGTAAAGAACAAGAGGTAAAAATCCAAAACTCTGCTGCTGATTGCTGCTCAAGTTTTCCATTTACTGGAATTCCAAACTCTCTCATGTTGAGGTCAACGTTGTTCAAAAGCAAACTGAATGAGAAGTCAAAGACAGTCAAGTACAAACCCATTTCATGAAGTTTTTGCAAGCAATCCTCCACAAGAAGTACTGGTCCTTGCCTTGCTCTGAATCTTAAAAAACAGATTAGGATAATCAGTGGCCTTGGAATAAGTTATACAGATGGTAGTAAGAAATAAGAATAAGACTTTCCTTGACCTGACACCAGCACAAGGAGCTGCTCCAGATGTTTATCAAATATGGAGCAGCTCACAAAAGTGTGACTGGAAATACACCAGTTGTTATTCCCTCCAGTAAAAACCAGTAGAATCAAATGAACCTATCAGCAAATCAGCCCCAAACAAACAAGAGGTGGCAATTCTTCACTAGCTGTGAGTGTGAAGCATCATTCCCTTGGAACATAAGAGATTCAGAAGGTAACTGAATAACAAATAGTTAATTGATGGATGTTAAACATAACATATTTTGAGAATATTTGAATAACACTCTGCTGCAGTGCTCAACTTACTCATCTTCAGCAACTTATTTTGACCCCAGCTGGAGACAAGATCCTGCAATATGTAGATACTTGGTTTGATTTAGTTCAGCTGCTCTTATGAGCAAATACCAGCTGGCTTGTAATCAGGCCTGTTTCAGTTTAGAACAGCTTGATTGTGCAATCAGCTTTTTTTTTTCTTAAGCATTTGGAAAAAATATGGAGTTTTGCAGATGTTTGCACCAGTGGTCCTGTACCACGCACTTAAGTTAAAATGCAAGACTTGTGGGGTTTATTTAATAGTTTTAAGAGCTGCCTCACAGGTAAAATAAACATGGTCCTGCCAGAATAAGACAGTGCTGTGTATTTTAAAGAGACCAAGGACAAGGCAGAGGGAGGGATGACAAATAGTTACTGACAGTTTGTAGAGTAATAAGTGACTGAAATGAAAATAATTTGTCTCAAGTTAACTCTGTGCCCCAGTTAAGCAAAATACTCCAGATTTCTAGTTCTCTTCAACACAGTGAGTGCACATGAAAATCCAAAGGCAGGATTTTCTTTTCCCATTTTGAGTACTGTAGTTTCCTGTGCCCCAGTTTTCACAACTCTGAAACAAGTGCACTCCACAGCACTTGTGCAGTCTTGTGAGCTCAGCAAGAGGAGAGGTCCTGCCTCCTTTTTCCCTGAGGGAAGCAAGCACCAATTAAAGAGCATCATATGAAAAGTGATTTCAGCCAGGCAGCCCTGTGTATTTGTGCTCCATTATCAAAAAATAAATCTATTTTCTCTCAAAGGAACATCAGTTGCAACCTGAAACAAACATGCTATGCATGTCAGACTCTGTGCTGTCCTACCTTTAACCAGCAAGATGCCAGTTCCAAATACTTCTTGTCTCCTCTACTACACAAAAAAACTTGCAGAAACACCATCTTGCCTTCTCTAATGAGAAAATTGCTGATTTTCTCACCTGTTTTCCCTGATAGACCAGTTCACCATCATTCTTTGCTACCATGTAAAAGGATCTGTCCTGTGAGAGCCATTTTCCTTTTAAACATGAAATAAAGGCCTGCTAATCTGGTATCACTTGGAGCAGTGAATGCAGCTGGAAGTGAAAGCAATTCTGTGCAAGCACTGATTTTACCAGTTCCAAGGACGTATTTTTTTCTGTTAGCTGCTCTTAATCCTTGCTGTAGGCTGGAAATCCTCTTCCCAGGGTGTGCTACAGTATCACACTAGCTCAGCTCCTGCAAAGAGTCCCCAGAAAGTCTAGGAAGAGGCCAACAAGGTGGAGCTGAACTACAAGTTCTTAAATTAAGAACACAAAACAAAACACAACCAACTTTTCATTGGAAGAGCTACAAGACTGTATTTGTCCTTAACAATGTCTTTGATCAGAAACCCAGAGATCTGTCAAATCACAACACAAAAACAAATGCTGTGAAGGGTTTCAGCAGGAAGAGCTCAGTTAGCAGGAATGCTGAGCTCCGGATATTCAGCTCTTTGATCTTTCCACTTCACCTTGTAGGAGATGAAAGGAAATCTCTGCTCTTGTAGGCAGCATATGGCACAAGCATGGGGGTACAACAGGCTGTATTTTACTGTAATAATTCTTGGACTAAAGGAAGGCTCACCATTAAGGGTGACAAGGTTTCCTGTCCCTCCCTTCCCAGGCTCTGTTCCAGCCTGTGCATCGTGACCCCTGCACTCAGGTGCTCCTGTTCACCCTCAATTCTCACCCTGATACTCCACCAGGATCCAAGCCCTCTGCCGGCTGAGTGCTGCACCGTGTCCCAGAACGACCCTTGCCAAATTCCTTCCCCCCTAAGTCATGCAGGGAAATACAGAGAGCCTGTTACAATGGCACTCCACCTCCCTCCTGCCCTGCAGCACTCTGCCTTCCAAGCTGTCTCCAGTAAAATTCCTACTTCCAGAATGGAAAATTTCAGGCACAAACTTTCATAAAGTTACAGTGAAATGAAAACAGAGGAAGCTAACAGAACCTGATGTACTATTTTGGAAACCCTGACCCCTCAATGCAAAGTCTTGCCAGAACACACTTGTCACAAAAATGCTATTTGCAAGCAAGTCAACATTGCCCCAAACAGTTTTCTGTCACAGCTGAGACTATGCAAAGAACATCACCCCCTCTGGCTTTTTTAGATGCCTTAGGGCCTTTGTTTATCACATTAAAGATTACCAAAAACACTTGTAGAGCTGAAGCTTTCTGTAAGTGCTTATAAGCCTAGAATTTAAAGTGATTTATAATCACTTTATAGTAGAATAATCAACATTAGAGGAGCATATTGCTTCAAGTCAGACACTGATTCTCTCCTCCTCGTATTTTAAGTTAACTCATTCTTGTCTGTTCAGCTTACTGTAAATTGTGACCAAAAACTAATTCTGGTCTCAGCATTACTGGAAAGAGTTTTAAAAATAGTTTTAAAATATTCTAATAAATACTAACCACTACACAGAGAAAGCAGATTTTTTTTTTTGTAATTTTCCATTAGTATGACTCCTTATGATCAGAACCAGGAAAGAAACCACCTATTTCACAATTTCTTTGATATCAACTTGCCTTCATGTAACATTTCAACCTGGCCAAGTTGACTTCAAGGTTTGCTATGCAATTACAGAATCACAATCCTACATTCACCATTTAAATTGGCTTTGCCCTGGTGTCCTCCCTTTTCCATCAGTTCAAAGAGAATCCCCTTTGTGCCAGGCCTACACAACCTCCTCAGAGGGACCACTCACATCCCAGATCTACTCAGACATCTAGAAAACTCACAGGAATATACATGCAAGAAAGCCACCCAACATTGTTCACAAAATGTATTTGAGCACTGGTAAAAGCAGTGGCTAGTCTTGAACAGCTCTCAGGTGGCAACAGCTTTAAAACCACTAGATGCAAATACTGTGAAAATCACAAACACTTCACAAGCCAGAAGTTCAGTATCAGCCTAATTTTTTTTGTGCTCCCTGAACAAAGAATTAAGCTACTGATCTGCTAGCTCAATGACACTGAATCTTATTGGAAACCTGTTTTTACTATACTTGCCAACAGTATCTTTTACAAGGACCAAATTCCTTCCTGCATCATGTGCTCCCCTCCTGGAGAGGGGAAGTTTCCTACTGCTTATCAGAGCAATCCCATAGGATGCTGTGTGGGCTTCAAGTCTTCAGTGGAATAAGTTTTTTATTAGCAAAAGTAAGCTATCACCTCAGTAAAATAAAAACTGAGCTAAACATGATTGCATTGGTTGTCAGAACCAAACCAGTTCTATTTAAAGAGAGACACAAACAGAGTCATCAGCCCCAAGTTCAACCATGAGAACAGCAGGCAGCTCCCAGGCACATGTAAGAAGTCAACATCATGATTTTCTGGGGGATGGTAATTTCCCTTGCTTTTGTGTCCTCTCTAGAGACAGCTGACAATATACAGCTGCTCCAGCACTACTACCATTAGAGCATTGCTGAAATAACCATCTCATTACACACAGTAATGAAACTGTATTTTATTATAAGCAAAACAGCTTTTATATCACAAAGAAACCAGGATCTATACACTTTTCAAAGAGCTACCCACGTAGAAATCACTTAGAAATCAACTTACACTTCCAATTAGAGGAGAAAAAGGCATGGAGTGTTACAAAGAAACAGAACCAACCCCAAAAGTAATCAGAAAAAAAGCAGACTTCACTATGCAACATCTGCCAATATCCTGGTCCTTCCAGATAGGAATAATCACTAGCTCCAAATCACAGTAATCCAAAATAAAAGTGACTGCTTGTTCAAACTTGCTCAATGCTTTCTGCTTACCGATTCCAGACTTGCTGTTTGGCAAAGAAAATCTACTAGTCCACACAGTGTGCTCTTCAGAACCATTTCAGCATTTCCTTCTTCCAAAAAAAGAAAACAGCACAAAGTCATGGAGTACATATAGTGCATCTTTTTGGGCGAAAAAGAAGGAAAAAAAATGGGGGTGTGGAGAGGTGTCTGATGCAGTGAAAAAGCTACACAGAACTCATAGGCAACAGCAGAAGCATGGCTGGGAAGCCTGGAGAAAGGCAGGAAACCATCTTCAGTATTCTGCATTGAAAGGGTAGCCCTTGTGACTTTTGCACCTGAAGGAAATCAAAAAGCAAAGATTATCTCACCTCCCAAAGACATTTTATACAGCTGTAACCACTTCAAAGAACCACCAAGGGAAGAAATTAACTGTATAAAGGAAAATTCTGTTTCTCTTTTCCTTGGTGACATGCTGCATTTCCAAACAAAAAGATTCTGAGTGCCTTCTGTTGTTTGGGTGATGGGACCTAGAGATGCTTTGTAGACAACTAAGTCAAGGTATGGCTGTTTTATAAAAGGAAGAGCTTTTTTTGCAGCCTTCCAAAAAAAACTTAATATCTGGACCTATGCTTCCAAGTCACAAATCCTCACATTATATTTTGAATGTTCATCAACAATTCCTGAAGAACTCACAGATTTTGTAATGTACATAAGAGTGATGAGAAAGACAAAACACCACAAGCAAAGCTAATCAAGATTTAAAGTCTCCATGATGCTCATTCCTCCAATATGAGCAAAAAAACTATGAATAAGAAGTCTCTTGCTGCAATTCCAGCTACAAAGAGTTGCATGGCAACTCAAAAAGTTGGCTCAATGCTCATCAAGTTTTGGTTCATAAAACAAACATTTAAAAAACCTTACTCTGGGAAGTTATTTTGAAGATGACCCCTTTGAAAATTGAGTTTGCATATCCTTAATTTCAGTCAAGACTACCATCTGTAACTTCATTCACTGAACTATGTGATAACTTAATAGCTTCAAGAAAACAAGTGCCACTTACATCATCATTTCACAGGCTCTCCAGTTTCTATTAAAGCTGAGAATAGTTGCCATCTCCTCTTTAGTCAATTCAAAGTCAAACACCTAACAGGAGAAAAAGATGGAAATCACCTCTTTGAACAAATCAGTGCTTGTAAGCAAAAAAAAAAAAAAAAAATTAAAAAAAAAAAAAAAAAAATTAAAGAACAAGTCCATAGTGTAGGGTGCTTGTTGGAAGTGACTGTTCCATGAAGGGAAAGGCAAAAAACATGACTCTGGAATTCTGAGCCTCCTCTAGCTGGAGTGGGAGAAGGAGCTGAGCAGGGAAAGGCAGGAATTATAGACTCTCAGGTTGCATTACACATGCCAGTTGTATGAAGAAGTTTGGGGAGCACTGTGTGGCAGAATGCCTCCATCTTCCATTTGTGAAGGATGCATCTTTCTGTGCTATGCCAAAGTAGGGGCTGCAAGTCCTCCATATACCACCTAAAGCCACTGAGTGCTTGGAAGCAAAATCCTAATACTGAATCCAGGCCAAGCCACTGAATCATAGAACAGAAACATGGTTTATGGACACCAGGATTATTTGCTTGTTCTACAGAAGCTTTTTTTTACTCAGGTCCCAAATAAGCTGTCAAATGACTCATTCACATGACACAGAATGAGGAACCAAAATGTGACTGCTCAGATAATCAGGATATAGTGTTTCCCAAAGCTTTGGTCACTCCTGCTCTCCCATTGTCATCTAAGTTCAGCCCTCAGGAGACTCATGGAGGAAAAAAAACAAACCAACCAACCAAAGAAACCAGTCTTCTTGTCAGAAGAGCACCCAGGAAGGGTGAGAAAGGGTCACTGCTTGCTGTGCAGGGGGAAGCCAAGCCATCCCTGGCCATGCCATACCCAGCTCACTCCTGTGACCCACCTGGAAGTTCTCCACAATGCGCTGTGGTGTGACGGATTTGGGAATCACAATCACGTTCCTCTGGATGTGGAAGCGGATGAGAACCTGCAAGAGGCACATCACTGCATCAGAGAGGAGATGGCTCTTGCTCCATGGCAAGCAGAGCCATGGTTTAGCAGTTCCTTACTGCAAATGGTAGAATTCAGAAGAATTAACACACGCTTTGGAGCTGCTTTCCAAATTACACCTGAATTCTAAACAGCACTTCCTGGAGAAGTAGAAGAGTGGTGGAATGCCACAAGGCTTCCTTTCTCCTCTCCTCTGCAATTTAGTGACACTCACTTCCTTTCCTTCTCACCCAGATTTTGAGTAGGCTACTCAAATGTTCCCCTCTTAGCAACAGCACTTGAGATGGGAAGACAAACACAGCAGCATCTGAAGATGGAGCAAGAAAATGTTTCTTGTGATGACCAGAGCACTCTTGCAAGCATGCATGGAAGGCCACACAGGGAACAAACCTGCATTGCTGCCTAACACCACAGGTGCCAGGGAATGAAGAGCCAGCCTGTCCTCAACATTGTCATTAGCTGCCCTTCATGTTTTGCTACAGGAAGAGGAATTCTGCCACCCACCCACCTGTGCTGAGGTTTTGTTGTGCTTGGCTGCAATCTCCTTGATCTTGGGGTCATCCAGAAGGGAAGGATCCTCAGGCTTAGCCCTACACAGAGGAAAGAAGATCAGTGGCAAGAAACCTCCAGAGGTCCAGCTAGTAAAGATCTGTGTCTGATGAAAAATTAATGCTGCACATGTAGTGTCAGTGCTTCCAGAATAATCCACACCAGCTCCCTGGCAAAGCAATCTTACCATGGTCTGTCAGGAGAGCCAAGGGGGCTGTATGCTGTCACAGAAATCCCTTTGGAGTGACAGTAATTGATCAGCTTCTCCTGGGTAAGGTATGGATGACACTCCACCTGCCAATATAAAAGTATAGAGACTGACAGTGACTTAATTGCTTTATTATATTCCAGGGATTAGTTTTTAATCAGAGGCTGATTTTTCTGCTAACTCAGTAGCCTCTAAGCAGTATTATACTGTCTTTATTTTCTTCACCCTCCACCCCCTTTCTACTATTCACAGTAGCTCTGCTTGCAGTGAAAGGTCCAAGGACTGTGATAAAAGTCATTAAAACTTAGCTGATCCAGATTATCTCCAATATATGGGTGACCAGCTACACAATTGCCTCAATGGGACAGTAAAATGCACACCCAGGAGAGCTGTAAAATCCCAGCAATAAGATTGCAGACCAGGGAAGTACAAAGTTCTCTTTTCACCCCCAATTAAACATGTCATAATACTTTTTCTCAGCTACCATATTAAATTCAAGGTCAGAATTGTTTCATTAACCTTAATTTGCTTTGTGTCAATACTCCCACTCAACACCTCTAGTTGGAAAGTGTTGAGAATGGTTGCCTGCTACACTGCCCATTACAGACCTTTCACAAACATGTGCACTCAGCATGAACTGCCATAAAAATAGCTGTATAATGGAATACAAACTCCTTCACAGTGGATCTGTGCTCTGGCAGGCAGATAGACAGATAAGGAGCATGGAACAGGAACTGTTCACGTGTCAGGAGGCACTGAACAAGCATGAATTTTTGATACTTGGCACAGAGGGACTTGCAGGATAGCTGCACACCAGGAAGCACTACTTTTCTTTCAGCAGGCAACAGTAAGAAGCATTTGGATTAGGTTGCCATTTGAGCCTCCTGCAGCTGCACTCTGAGGGCAGTCCCTGGAAACTTGTGTGGCTGGCAGGTGGAGCAAAAGAGTGCAAAACATGGAATCAGTTTACAGCCTGGAGCACTTTATTTGTGCTTCTAGCTGCCTGCTGTTATCAGAGGCCTGCATGCCTGTTTCCCCTCTGAGACATGCTGGAATATTAAACAGAACAGAGAGCTCCATTTTTAGGACATTGTACATATTTATTTTGCTTCAGCAGTTGCAGGAAGACAGCTATCTAAGAGTAACAGAGCATCTCAACTATTCAATAGATAGAATCTTGAAGGTGATGTCAAACTGGGGAACAACCAACCAACACACTCAAGGGCAGAACTGCCACATCAGAGGGACCCATTCAGGCAGAAACAACAGGCAAACAAAAACCTGAAGGAATTCAACAAAGCTGCACACAAGGCCACACACCTGGGAAGGAAAAGCCCCTGGCAATAGCACAGGCTGGAACCTGACTACCTGTTAAGCAGCTATGCTAATGCTAGAAAGGACTTGGGGGGTCAGCAGACTGAACTGGACATGAGCCAGCACAAATGCAGCCAGTAAACTGTGAGAAGTGATCATTCACATCTACTCCTCCTTGCTAGACCACCTTCATAATATTGTGTTCAGTTTTACTCTTCCCAGCTCCCCTCAGCAGCAGAAATACTGACAGACTGCCATCAATTCAGCAGAGAAACTCCAGGATGGGTAGGGGCTGGAAAACCTGCTGTGCTGGGAAAGGCTGAGGGAGCTGGGCTTGCTGTGCCTGGGGAAGGGAAGGTTTGAAGCCTCCTAGGAGCAGCTTTGCAGTAACTAAAAGGTGGCAAATCAAAGAGAAGCCAAGCTCTTTAGTGGTGCTTGGAGGAAGGCAACAGATGCAAGCTGAAAACAGGAGAGGTTGATACCAGATGTAGGAGAACTCCCTCTCTCTGCCATGCACAAGGGGGTCAGGGAGCAGTGACCTAGGTGTTCCCTAGGGAGGCTGTGCAGCCTCCATCCTCACAGGTTTTCAAGATGGATAAAGCCCTGGATAACCTGGTCTGATCCTTCTCTGAGGAGATCATCTCCCAACATCTCCAGCCACCTGAATTATCCTAAAACTTCATTCAAGTGCTGTCCATACAACTTCAACTCTACTGCCTGCCCTCCAACTCCATTTCCTCCTTACTCCCAACCCTCCTTAAGTCTTGAGCCCATTAAGCATGTTCCTGATCAATTCCCTCAGTCATCACCAACAGCAACTGGCTTCTCCACAGCAGTGGAGGTGAACAGGCCATCTAATTCTCTATATATATATATACACCAAGTTCTGCTCTACTTCAAGGAAGTCTTTAGAGCTTATCTGAGTTCCCCCTCCTTTCCTCCTACAAGAAGGGATTCTGGAGCTGCTCATTGCCACATTTCCAAGCAATAGCACAGAGTTCATAAAAAACCAGCACCTTGGCAGCCAGAAGCAGATGGAGGATGAGACTGAAGAACATGTAGTGTCTACTCCAGTCTCTCTTTCTATAACCTTATTTCAAAGTAGGATCTTGGTCATTTTGTTAAAAAATCCACAACAAATGACCACACAAAAAAGAACACCACCAAACATTTGCCTCTACCACTCTGCAGCTCACCTGATTAGTTGCAGGTTTATACTTCAGTCCTGGCTTGTTCAGGATTCTTTCAATCTGCTCATGGTTGAAGTTGGAGATTCCAATGGCTTTTACCAGCCCAGCATCCACCAGCTCTTCCATGGCCTGGCAGAGAGATGCACAAAGTCAGCACCTAATATACAAAGGCAGGGCCTGAAGAACACATGCTATTTAACATGCCTTGTTTCCTTCATGAGAAACCTAAAGTAAGTGTTTAGATTTTCAGAGTTCAAGTTTGAAGAAAAAAAACCAAACAACTGGCGTATATGTACTATGCCTCCTGTGCAAAAAAGACTCATTCTCTGAGATGATTCAAATTCACAGCAAGTTAGAAGTGGAAAATCATGAATTGAGACACAATTTGCAAATGTATCAGTGAGTCCTTCCAAGGAATTCTAAGTACACAAGATTGTCTTGTGTTTTCAGCAGTCTCTGATGCTCTCATTACCTTCATCAGTCTAAACTTTTTCCTGCTGTGGCTGAACTCACCTCCCAAGTCTGGAGAATATCTGTGTTGCTGGGGATAGCCATGCCTTTGTCATCTACAGGGAACAGCTCCTCTCCTGCCTGTCAGTGAGAGAAATTGTTTGAAACACATGTTACTGGGAGGATGGGTTAACACCAGCTGAAGACTATTATCCTATTAACTCTAATTACAGAGCAAACTAATCCTTACTGTTACACTAATTATGTACATATGTATTACATACTAATACTCACTAACTATAGTCTTCAGACTTTTATTTTTTTTTCACATGGTATTGTGGCTTTTTTTTTTTTTCGCCTACAGTCAACCCACTAAGGACAGATACTTCTGATGGAAACACTATATCCCCCTGCTCATCAAAATCCATATGGCAAAACTTGTCTCTACTTGTACTACAGAAAGTAGAACTACAGTCAGTTTACAAAAATACAGAGTTGTTACCTGCCCAGAATGAAGTGCTTGAGTGAAAGGCATAGTAAGGACCCACTTAGGACTTAGAATGTTTTCACCTCATACTGGGCCAGATTTCCTGACAGCTCTTTAATGGGGAGTCTCATGGTTTAAGCTGCTGGCATAGGGAAAGTTAGAACACCCTGAGTCCCAACTAGGACTATGTACCAGGTATGAATTGCATTCACAACCAGTTATTTTCTACTCATTCAGTATCTGCACTACAACACATTTTCCCTTTGATACTTCTGTCCATGTGAAACCAATTTAAAAAATACAGGTATTATAAAGAAGAATTCATCTTGGTAGCAAGAGGTAGAGAGAAAATTTTGATCAAGCACTCACTGAAAGCCTAAGCTTGAGCATATTCAAACTGTGACACCAGTGCCTTTGCATGCAGTCAGGAGAACAGTTAGGAAGTAAAAAGTTTAACCCTAGATCCTGTGGAATGCTAAAGCTCCTATAGCAAATGTCAGTTCAGGCTGGATTGTATGTAAGGACTCAGTGATTAAAGACAGAAATAAAAGACAAGCAATCTCTTATTTTATGGTTCTGTAACATGCAGAGGAAAGAACTTCTGTCAGACAGCAAAGTACAGCTATCTTCCCACAAAGAGGGAACCACACTGAGCATAACTTTGGACTTGCAGAAGGCAACACAAGCAATAATCAAAAGGAAAGAGATATAACTTCTGCTTTCAGCAGGGAAACCCATCCCCACAGTTCAAGGTCTGCCTCTTCCATGACCAGAAGGGCAGTAGATGCCAAGCAAGCAGGGATGTCAGAGGTAAAAATCAGCAGCCTGGCTCTCATGGCCACAGTACAGCTGAGCACCAGAGCACTGCTGTTACACAACATATACAGGATGATTTGTGAACTGAAGCAATCACTGGGTTATAAAGCCACATAGCTCTTCTTAATTGCCACTCACAGACAAAGCCAAGGGCACTGCTGTTACTGTACCTTGAAACCAAGGGGCCAGTGGATGAGGTACAGATCCAGGTAATCCAGTTTCAGGGCAGCAAGAGTCTTCTGGCAGGCTCCCTTCACCAGAGGCTTATCATGAAACGTGCACCACAGCTGGACACAAAAAGCCAAAGCACATTGTGACCTCCTGGGTTAAAGCTCTTGGAACTCTTCTGTACTGTCCAGCAGGGTGCCTGTCCCCTTGGGAAAGTGATGTGAAACCAGGTCATCCTACAGCTGTTCAAGGGGGGCTTGTTCTGTGAGCAGGACTGGCCTGTGACACTGGGCAATGTGTGCAGGGGCAGCACACACAACTGCACAGTGTCCTGGCAGACAGCAGGAGTACTCTTGTTCCACTTATTAAGACTTAAGTCAAAAGCATCACCCAAATTTGTGGTATAGACCCTGTATAATTCTCAATACAGGATGAGGTAAAGCAGGAACCTCAGGAATAGCATAAGTGACGTTCTGAATTTTTCCACGCCGCACAAGAGAGCAGGTAAGTAAAGAACTGGGGGAGTTACTTTAAAATAACAAGGTGGTCCCTGGTATATCCTATATCAGCAGACCCATACCTTGCTGACCACAAAGAGGTCCTCTCGTTTCACAGCGCCTTCCTTGATTTTCTGCTGGATCCCCTCCCCAACTTCGTTCTCGTTCTGGTACACATAGGCACAGTCGAAGTGCCGGTACCCGGCATCGATGGCAGCCATCACCGCAGCTGTCACCTTCCCCGGCTGGGACTGAAAAAGAGCGACGGCAAAAAACACCCTCATCAACACAGCACTGAAGACCTTTCTCACCGCGAGACAGAGCTCAGAAAGCCACCATGTGCACAGCAAAGCTCGGTTAAATAAAAGGAGACGGCAGCAGCGGCCTGGGCGGGTGTCGCAGCGCAGACAGCGCTGGCAGGGCCCGGCCGCGCTCCCTCCTCCCCCCGTCCCCAGCCCGGGGAGCGCGGCCCGGTACCTTCCACGTGCCCAGCCCCACGATGGGCATCTTGGCCCCGGTGTTGAGCTGCACGTAGGTCGCCATGGCCGCAAACACCAGCAGCGGCTGAACCCCCCCGCCTTTAATAGCGAGCGGGGCCGGGCCCGCCCCGCCCGGCGCAGCGCGGGGCTGTGGGGGCGGGCCGAGCCCGGCGCCGTGCCGGGCAGCGGAGCGGGCCGGGGATCGGGCTGGGTGCTGGGGATGGGATCGGTACTGCGGATCGGGCTCAGTACTGGGGATCGGGCTGGGTGCCGGGGATGGGATCGGTACTGCGGATCGGGCTCAGTACTGGGGATCGGGCTGGGTGCCGGGGATGGGATCGGCCCGCGGCTCCGGGTCCGGCTCCCTATGGGGGATCGAATCGGCCCGCGGGCCCCGGTTCTCTTCCGTGTCGGGGGATCGGATCAGCCCGCAGCCCCGGTTCCATGCCGGGGATTGGATCGGCCCTCAGCCCCCGGTTCTGCTCCGTGCTGGGGATCGGATCGGCCTGCGGCTCCGGGCTGTGTAGGGCAGGCCTGGCCCCCGGGAGCCTCCCGCAGCCCCTCGGTCCCCTGAGCCTCCCCCAGGGCTGGGGGTGACAGAGGGGACACGGGCCAGAGCTGTGTCCCCGCTCCCCAGGGCGTGGAAGCGCTGAGCCCCGTGTCAGCGGTGGTGGCAGGGCTGGTGCCCCTGGCCGGGGTTTTGTGACCCTGTGTGCTGATACAGCGACAGGACAGCAGACATCTCCTTGTGCCTGTCTCCTGAGAGCCGCGAGAAGCTGTTCAAGTGGGACAAACGCCGCTTCCACTGCGGGCCGTGGCTTAGGAGTAATTCAGGATAGAGTCAATAAAAAAAAACAAAAAACAAACAAACAAAAAAAAACCCACCCAGCTTTATTTTGGATTGCAGAAGAGGTTTTTTGAAAGTGTTTTGGAAGTCTCCAAAGGGGAGCAGTGACTTTTTAATGAGTAACATAAGGATCGTGTTGTCCCTGTGTCTTTAGGGAAGTGCTGGGGACGTGGCAGAATGAAATGCACGATTGTAATCATGCGGGGCACTGGCCAGCAGTCTCACACCAGAATCTGCCTTGGATGCTTCTGCAGACAAGCCCTTGCTGTTCTGCTGAAGGCGTCACAGTGTAGTGGAAAAAGCCAGACTTGCCTGGGAGGCTTTGCTGATTCATGTCTGGAGAGTTTCTTCAGGTGCAAGCGTTTTCTCTGGGTGCATCTCTCCAGCTTCGTATTTTTTGCTCCATTTAGCTAAGGGTGGCGAGATAATTGGTTTTCCTCTTTGATGTTCCTCCTGTTTTGTGTCAGCACCATCAGGCATCCCTGGCAGGATGCAATGTGCTTTCACTTGGATCCCAAAACCTTTACACCACTTGGTGCTTCTCTCTTACTGCTTGGGTTGAATTTTCCCTCGTGGTTTCAAGTCAGAGAGGTGCCTCCATCCTGTCCCAAGAGGCTTCAGGCAGAAGTTCTGGATTTTGTTTGTGCTGTTAGCTCTTCTCCTCAGATCTGTAAGCCAGCTCTCTGTTTGCCTCTCCCGAAGGTCTGGTGGGGCATTGGCAGAGGAAGAAGTACTGCACGTGTCACCCTGTGACAGCCAGCCTGCTAAATCTTGTGCCCTGTGTCCTTGATAGCATGGCCATGTCTTTACAGAGTGCTGACAATGAGGAACTGTGAGGGAGAAGAGATTCTTGCTTTCTTTTTTTCCCCCCTTGATCCACATGCACTGAAATAGGGTGTATCATCATGAGTTTTCAGTTTGTTTTGCTGACTTTGCATTTAGTAACTGTAATTTCACCACAGGCTGTGACTTTGGTGACCAGCAGTGTTTGGAATCTGAGAACAGGGCCCAAAATAGTGGAAGGGTGTATGTTCTTAATGACAGTGTTTACCAGAGACATCCAGTGGCTTGCTGAAAAAAACATGAAGGTGAAGCAGGGAGATGACAGTGCTGCAAGGTGTGATCATTTCTACAACTTGAGATCATCTCTACAACCTCAGAGCTACCCACAGACACAGGCATGGCTCAAAGCAGGGTTTGGAGGTGAGGGCATGCAGGTTTCAAGCTTGAATGGCTGGGAAGCACTGCAGGAATTTCTGCTTCACTTGGAGGTAGATTTATCTTGCTCAGTGGGAGGTTTGAGTTCACCCCCTGGATGCCAGGAGGCAGATCTGAAGGGCTTGGCCAGCCCTGACTCTAGGAGACCTTGTCCTCTTTGTCACTCAGCTCAAATCAGCCCAGGAGCATATCTTGGTGGATCTCCCATGTTCTTAGAGCTGGTGATGCTTTTTGTGCTCATGCTTTTGTCCCTTAACCACACCTGCTGAAATAACAAGCTCTGGGCACAGCCAAGGATGAGGCAGTGATCCCACCACCCATCTCTGGTGTGGTAAGGGCAGGTTTAGTGCAGCAGGAGGAGCCTGGGCAGGGGGACACAGCCAAGAAATGGAGCAGTGAGAAGAACTTTGGGAGGAGCAATGATCCTGGCCCTGGGAACACACAGCAGGGGAAGTGGAGCAGCCAGTGCATGTCCAGGAGGGAGTACACACAGTGTGCAATTGCCTGAAGAGAGGAGGCATCTGGGCAGAGCAGGGCTGGGTAGGAAGATGACTCAGAAGAGAGAAACAGATGCTATCTGAAAGCTGATGGCAAAGTGAAAAGAAAACCTCTTCAGGCAGCCCAAGGTTGCCAGGCCTGTGGAGGTGGGAGTGCTTCTCTCCAGAATGTGAGTGCCCTCTTGCCAGTCCTTTGCTCAGAATGAAGTTGCAGAAATATTGAGCACTTGCAGCAACTGTCCCTGCAGTGGCTGTGTCAGTGATGGGAAACTGAAGCAAGTGGGATACAGGTTTTTGCCTTGTAAGAGCAGAGTTCTGGAAAGTTTGGGCTCTCTGCTACTAGCTGCCCTTCCCAAGGGAGAAAGGTTTTAAGTCCCACCAGTGAAGGGCTGTGGGGAGAAATCATCTGATGCTGCTGATCCCACAGATGAGACTCCCCCCCAGTTGTTTGGACTGCTGTTTACAGGCAAGGGGGAAGAGACCCTGAAAAAGTGGTGATCACTGATGCCATGGCCTGAAAACCCCAAGGTCTGAGCACAGTTAGTACTGGTATCATTTGATAAGCTGTTGGGACATCAAGGAGTAACTTACACACACTGTGCTTTTTGGTGCATGCCAGAAGATGGGCAGATTAGTGGCACAAGCAAGGGTAGAGCTGGGAGTTCAGCTTGGAAAGTGTTTTAGAAGCAGTTGGAAAATATGTTGACTGTTGCAGTGTTGATCCTGATAATGGAGAAGGGGTGGGTTTGGGATGTGTGTCATATGTTCACACTGGTGAGGTGTTAACTACACTGGTCTGCAGGGGCAAGGGGTGGGGTTTATAATGAATATGCAGTGTTAAAGATGGAGTTTGAATAAGGGAGAAACAAATCTTTATATATATCTTTCAATTAAGTGCAGGGGGCAATGTAAAGAACATAAATTGCAGATGGTATAAGGGATGGCAGTGGTGACCTGTGTAGAGACCACTGAAACAGATATAAACAGCCTATCCCATGCCAGAATTTAAGCTACAGTACTGTGACTATGAGGAATACTTCTGGAGATCAGGGAGATCCATGCTGAAAGGACTTAATTCCAAGGTGAGTGCAACTGGTGGATGAGTTATGCCTGAACAAGGAAACCCCTGAAGGCTCTATGGTGAGTGGAGAAAGTATTCACTAAAAAGACAGTACTCTAAACTTTTGCATCATAGTAACCTTGCACCTTTATGGTTCAATAAAGATATGTGTTTGATCTCAGCAGAGCTGAGTTTCACCTCAGCCTGGGGATTACAGAATGTCTTCTGGGTTGCTTCCTTTAGGAAGCTGCAAAGCAAACATTCTTGGATTACATTTTCATGAATTGACAGTGGAAATTTTGGAAAGAAGTCCATAAGGTGCTCGTTTTCTTGAACAAAGGTTTTGCTCTTTTGCCTTGAAACCCAGTGTGCAACTTCATAATTGTTTTTGGTCACCTGCCCAGGCGCTGGGAGCAGAAAGGTGACACAGCCCCAAAAGCAAACACCTCCTGATCTCCCCTGGGGCTGTGGGATGGGTGGCTGGGCTGAACGGGGAGGAGGATGGAGCTAGAGGGGCAGGAGCTGTAGCCAGAATTTGGCCCTGAGGCTGACAGGGGCTGAGCTCCCGGTGCCAGCAGCCAGGTGCCCTGGCTGTGTGACATCAGGGATGTCCTGCACTGCCGGGTGGCTGAGGGATGGCTGCCCTCTGCTGCCTGCAGGGAAACGGGGAAAGGGCTGGCCCAGGGAAAATCCACACCCTCGGGAGGAAACCTGGCTGAGAACACTGCCGACCACACACCCGAGTGTTTTCTGCTTACGGAGTTGGTTTGGGTTTTTTCCTAAGGGAAAGCTCTCCCTAAGTAAGAAAAACTCCTTTCTCTGTTACTTCTGGGATGATAAAACTGCTGGCCTTTAGTTCACATTTCTCAGCTTTTTCTCCTGTAACTGCCAACTATCCTCTTGAGCCTGTTGTGTTGATGCAATATAAATTTAAAATGTGACAGTGTAGTTCAAAATCTCTCCCTTGCTAAAATCATCGCAGAAAATTATTACAGCCCTCATTTCATTCTTTTGGAAAAATTTTACTGTATCTTTCAGAAAGAATAAACAAAAGATGATCACTGAGTGCATATGCTGTGGCTTCACTGGCTGCAGGAGGAAAAATGCAATAAGAAAGTCAGATCCATTGATAGGAAGAATATCAGGCCAAGCTCTGAAGGAGGGCAGGATATGAGCATCTTCAGTATTCTGCATCAAATGGGTAGTCCTTGTGAGTTTTGCCCCTGCAATGAATAGAAGACTTTGTTTTAGTCATAATTTTCCTTTCTAGTTTTGCTTAAAGAAGCCACTAAGGTGGGATCTGAACTCTAACTGAGGGATGGGCTCATTCCAGATTTGTTTTCCTCTATAGTATGTGTTTTTTGTACACTTGGAACATCCCAATTACTTTGTCATTCAGGCTGTTGGCATTCTAGGCAGTATTTAGATGTAAAACCTCTGTGTATATACTATTCATAATTTATGGGTTTGGAGAAAAATACTGAATGCTACCACTTACATCTTCATTGTATAGACTCTCCAGTTTCTGTTAAAGCTGAAAATAGTTGCCATCTCCTCTTTAGTCAATTTGAAGTCAAACACCTAAAAAGAGAAACAGCTGGGAATCACCCACTTGAACAAAGCAGAGGCTGTAAGCAAAATCCACAAAATTAAAGAGCAAGTCTGCAAGGGAGGGTAGCTGGTTAGAAGACATGACTGCTTCATGAGAAAGGCATCTCTGTATCACCAAGAATGCATTGGCAGAGGGAATAGAAAAATTCATCCAAAGTTGCAGTTACACGTGCCAGCTGTTGCAGGACACTTGGCAGGCTCTTGCATCTGCCACTTGTGAGAGATTCATCTTTCTGTCCTATTCCAAAGGCACATCTACAAAATTTCCATATTTCACTTAATCTGTCTAGGCTTTTTGAAATCCCAATGACCAGTTGCAGTCAAAGACCACTGAATTAACAATAGAGGAAAATGGTTTGTGAACACCACAGCTGTTTTCTTAACACTGCTTGCTCTACAGAAGCCTTTTGTGGTGTGCTGCTGCACTCAAGTGCCAGTGAAAAACCGTGTGGCAGTTCATCTCCAGTCTACAGAATACAAGTCACCATGTAAAGTGACTGCTAGAATTATCACCATACTAAAAAAGGCTTGATTCATTCCTGCTCTCCAACTGTAACCTATAGTTTAGCCCTTAAAAAGTTGGAAGTTAGAAATTTAGAAGAGCCTTTGTGTGCAAATTATGAAAAGATGTCAAGACTGAGCTGTGTTTAGCAGCTGTTTGCTGCTGTCACCATGAGACAGTTTCATTTCCATGGCTCTGTTAATATAAAGCTAAAATAAAGCATAAAAAAAAGATGAGCATCTCAAAGAGTGTGAACATCTCAAAGAATGTGTAAAGAGGAGAAAAACCTGGTGTTCTAGCCTGAGCAGGAGCTGGGAAGAATGAGAAAGGATCTTCTCCCTTGCTGCACAGGGGGAAGCCAAGCCATCCCTGCAGGGCAGCACCCAGCTCACTCCTGACCCCTCACCTTGAGGTTGTCTGCAATGCGCTGTGGGGAGGCAGATTTGGGAATCACAATCACATTTCTCTCGATCTGGAAGCGAAGGAGAACCTGCAAGAGCAGACATTTGAATCATTCCTCTTGCTCTGGAAGAAGCACATCCTCTTCTAACAGCTGTTATCCCTGTTTCCAATCATTCTGGTCCCTGCCTGAAGAGCAAAGAGGGAAGTGGTAGAGCCTCACTCCTTTCCCATCCAGTTTTGGGCCAGTCAGGTCTTCCTGCTCTTCTATCAAGATTTCATTCTCTGCAAGAGGACTTGAGATGAAGTCCAAAACACTCCAGCATTTGAAGATGAGTCGAGAAAATGTTTCATGATGACATTCAGAGGACAGTTGAGAGTGAGCATTGCAGCCCACACAGAAAACAGACCCTGCACTGCTGCCTCTCACCAGAGGTGACTGGGAGCAGAGCCAGCCTGTTCTCTGCATTGCTATTAGCTGTCCTGTGTTACAGCAAGGGCTGCCTACAGTCTGGCACCCATGTACCTGGGCTGTGGATTTGTTGTACTTGGCTGCAATCTCCTTGATCTTGGGGTCATCCAGAAGGGAAGGATCCTCTGGCTTAGCCCTACACAGAGGAGAGACAACACCAGAAATCTGTTTTGAGATCAATGTCTAATAGTGTCTCAGTGCTCCAAGTGTTATCCATGCCACCCTCAGCCTTACCATGACCTGTCAGGGGAGCCAAGGGGGCTGTAGGCTGTCACAGCAATCCCTTTGGACTGGCAGTAGTTCACCAACTTCTCCTGGGTCAGGTATGGATTGCATTCGATCTGCCAGCACAAGAGAACAGAGATTGATGGAACACAGCTGTGACTCACTGCAGGGATTATTTCCCAATGCATTAAAAGCTGCTATTTCTCCTCATGTGCCAGTCTTTGCTAAGTATTATCCAGCTGTATTTTTCTACCTGCTTCTACAGTGAGATCTCTTGTAGCTCTAGGCCTTTGCCCTGGGGAAAGAACATTTCATAAGGCTCAGCTCTGGGTTCTTTGGCATGTTCTGAGGTCTTTAGCAGATTTCTAAGCAGTAGTTCAGCAAATACTGAAAATCCCAATGCCTCATATATTCAGCATTGATGTGCAGTGGGATGAGAAGGACATGCTGCATCTGCTCTGTTCTAGACATAAAAGTTCCCATTCTTATGAATTGGTGCCCCTTACTCATGTTCTATAGTTTTGGACAAAGATGCATGCTCTTTTTTTTGCAACTACATGCAGAGGAAGGACTGGCAGGCTCTGGAGACTGAGGGAAATTGGTACTCTTAGAAAATATGCAAGAAGTACTGAATTCAGAACTGTAAGAGATGTCTGAGTCTGTCCAAGACCCCTTAATGCATAAATTTCTGCAGCTCCTTCATACAAAAGGGCAGTGGCTGCTGTATGCAAAGACTAGGTGATTTTTTAATGTTTATGTGTATAAAAACACTTTATTTTTTATTTTACATAAATCAGGGTATATACCAGGAAGTCACTAGTGTGTAAATGCTCTGCATCTGTATAGAAATTAAAACTGGCCTCCCTTTCTCCCACTGGGTGACTGAATTGTGGATTCCTGCATGAGAAAAAACACATTGTGTGAACACTTATCTGCTATTAATAACAGATTGATGCCATTACTAATAACAGAACAAATATTTTAAGAAGTTTTTGATGCAATTTATGTACCACAACTTCATTCCCTATTAGGACACAGATCTACAACATCTTTATGTGTATTCAGAAATAATGACAGGGCATAATTGTGCTGGGTCTGCTTTGTTCTTCCTTTTTGCATCTCCTCATTCAGCTGTAGTTGGATCTTTATAATCCCACAAAAACAGTCACTTGGCAGCTCACCTGATTATTTGCAGGTTTATACTTCAGTCCTGGCTTGTTCAAGATTCTTTCAATCTGCTCATGGTTGAAGTTGGAGACACCAATGGCTTTTACCAGCCCACAGTCCACCAGCTCTTCCATGGCCTGGCAGAGAGAAGCACCAGAATATATATTATATATTATATTATATATTATATATTATATATTATATATTATATATTATATATTATATATTATATATTATATATTATATATTATATATTATATATTATATATTATATATTATATATTATATATTATATATTATATATTATATATTATATATTATATATTATATATTCCTTGTGTGGCTTTATTTCCCTTCATGGGCAAGCAAAGACAACTGTTGGAGATGCAAAGATTGTCTCTTGGGGGAAAGTGCACACTGGTGTATTTGTGCCATGTCTTCCATCTCACCCAAACACAAGGGCTCCTTTCTTGAGCTGGCAGAAATTCACTCAGTTATTTTCACAGGGGAAATAAGGATAACCAATGACATGTTCTTGAGCCAGCACCAGAGGGCTGTAGTGCAGGCTGTGGATATGATCATAACCTAATTTATTTCAACAGTTTAAGAACAGTGGTGAGGACAGTTCTGTTTCTGTTATGGTCAAGAAGTCTGGCTTGCAGCTTCACTAAAGATTATCAGCTTGACTGAGCATGTATCTTTTGAAATTTTGCAATGTTTTGCACACTGTATATGGTGCAATAAATATAAGAACTTTAGGGCTGCTGAAGATGATGAAAGCATGGAAAAAAAGTCCAGTAATAGCTAACATGATTTCCCACCATGGCTGAACTCACCTCCCATGTATCTAGAAAATCTGTGTTGCTGGGGATAGCCATGCCTTTGTCATCTGCAGGAAACAGCTCCTCTCCTGCCTGTCAGTGGAAAAAAAACCCCAGATTGAAACATTCTTTTTATTGGCAAGTTAATACCAAGACAACTGAAGACCATGTAGAGAAAATACTAATATTTGTCTCCACTGTTCCTGGCAATTTTGCCAGCAATCACTCCTAGTAGGAATGATCAGGAATCATTCCTAGTAGGAATTCAAGTGTACCTCTAGACCAAGCAAAGTGATGACTCACTAAAACACATAGAGATAAACAAGTCAAGCACTTGTGGAACAAACAAGCTTCCTGTACTCCTCTATTATTCCTTTAAGAGGAACTGGGTTTGTTCTGTTGGTTTTGTTTTTTTTAAGGACCTGTTAAAGTCCCAGGAACATTTAAATCAGGTTTAGGCTAAGCCACATCTGCTGAACCAGGCACTATGTAAACACACAGGTGTCCTGTGAGGGGAGACTCAGTTTAAGTTGGTGGCAAATCAGAACACCCTGGATGTACAAATTCAGAATTAGAACCCCACATCCCCACATTGCTCCACATCCAGTGTGCAGATGTCAGAGTATTATGCCATGACACTTGTACTCAAACTCTCTGTTCACATAAAACTACCCATGACAGCTTTGCCAGTGTGACAAACAGTTGACAAGCTCAAAAGCAACAGATAGGATGGAGGTCTTAACCTGTCTGCAGCAGAAAGAAAAAGCCAAGACTAGACACAGACTGAGCCATCAGCTCCTTTGGAGTTCATGAAGAATGAGATGTATTTCATGCACTTCTGACATGGATGTCAGAAAGTCTCACCTTTTGAAATCCAAGGTCTGTGGAACAACTTTAAGGCTCCTACAGCAAAGCTCAGCTCAATCTGTACTGTATTAAGGACTCACTGATTACAGTAAGAAATGGAAGATAGAAATATTCTCTTGTTCTGTGATTCTGTAACACTCAGAGGAAAGAATTTCTGTCAGGCAGCAAAGTACAGTCTTCCTTCCCTCAAAGCAGGAAAGGATAGATAATCCAGCCCAAAGTTAAGCAGCATGAGTCAGTCTTGCAGCCAGAGGCATGACCTTGGTGCTGGGTCTGCCTCCCCATTATCAGGAGGGCAGAGTTTGCAGTGCAGGCAGAGACCAGAGAGCAGGACAGGTTGGCAGCTCCAGAGCAGTGCTGGCACAGCAGGCACAGGCTCTTCCTGGAGCAGCAGTGGTGCTGCAAGTGCTCCTGGAACTTCTGAGGAGCTCTCCCAGGACAGAAAACCAAGGGCACTGCTGCTGCTGTACCTTGAACCCCATAGGCCAGTGCATGAGGTAGAGATCCAGGTAATACAATTTCAGGTTGGCAAGAGTCTTCTGGCAGGCTCCCTTCACCAGAGACTTCTCATGAAAAGTGGACCACAGCTAGAGAAAAAAAAACCAAGGCAGATTGTGACCTCCTGGGTTAAAGCTCTTTCCTGAAGAAGGAAAAAGTTAGCCTACTTTCTGGGACCATTTCCAATTAGCACATTATTTTAACAGTCCCATGAAAATGGAGAATGTAAACCATATCTTAAATAATGCTTTACAAAATACAATGACAAAAAGAAGTTTCTAGCTGTATGTGTCTGAGCTATTCTCCTAATTACTCCACACCATAGCACACAGCCTTTCCCCACTGCTCTGAGTTTCCCTCTATGCATACATTTGGCACAGAGCTTTCCCCTGGACCCTAGGTCACCTTACCTTGCTGACAACAAAGAGATCTTGTCTTTTCACAGCCCCTTCCTTGATTTTCTGCTGGATGCCTTCCCCAATCTCATTCTCATTGTGGTATGCATAGGCACAGTCCACGTGGCGGTACCCAGCATCGATGGCAGCCATCACTGCAGCCTTTGCTTGCCCTGCTTCAGACTGGAAAAAGAAGGTTCAGATCCCAAATCAAAGCATGCAGGCCACTTCCCAGTGATCTAGCAACTAAAGAAACACATGGAATGGGGTTTTAAGTAGTTTTCCATGCCATGTTCTTAAAGCTGTCTTCATCTTACAGATGCAGGATGCTGGGTTTGAAGCCTCCAGCCATTTATCCATAGCCCCAGTCCCAGCAGGCTCAGCCAACAGCCAGGCAGAGCAAAGCCCCCAACACTGCCAGAGACAGACAGGGGGAACTGAGTTTTGTGCCAGGGAGCTCTGCAGGGCCTCTTGCTCAACATTCCTCGCTTCCCAGTGCTGTGTCTGAGAAAGTCAAATAGCCCAGCTAGGAAAATTCTAGTTCTATGGGGAGGGCAGTGCTCTACACCTTAGTCATCCACATCACTTTGGAGTGTTGTAGTGTGATCTAGGCACATCCTAGATCCTTGTCCTGGGGCACATCCCACCTGTAATTTGAACTTTATGTCAGCTGCTTCCTTCAGAGGCAGAGGGGGTGTGCAATTCTTTGTGTTCCTATACCCTGAAAGGGCTCGTGAGAGCTGTGCACAAAGAGATGCTGGCATATCTTGTTCACAAAAACCCAGCAATTGTATAGATCAGTGGTTTTGTAGTCATCGTGACAAGAGTGCAAACCTCTTTGTCAGAACTTGCTCGAGACGCATGGATGGTTTTCTAAAGCCACACCCTGTGACCAGATGATTCCCGGGGACCTCGCCCAGATTAGAGTTACTCAGCACGGAAGCAGCAGGGAAGCGCTCAGGGCAGTGGCACGGGAAGGGGCAGGAGAGGGGACCGGGAGCCGCGGGAGCCGCGGGATACCAGGGGATGGAGGAGGGATGGGATGTCGGGATAGCAGGGGATGGAGGAGGGATGGGATGTGGGGATAGCAGGGGATGGAGGAGGGATGGACGGGATGTCGGGATAGCAGGGGATGGAAGATGGATGGGATGTCGGGATAGCAGGGGATGGAGGAGGGATGGGATGTCGGGATAGCAGGGGATGGAGGAGGGATGGGATGTCGGGATAGCAGGGGATGGACGAGGGATGGGATGTCGGGATAGCAGGGGATGGAGGAGGGATGGGATGTCGGGATAGCAGGGGATGGAGGAGGGATGGGATGTGGGGATAGCAGGGGATGGAGGATGGATGGGATGTCGGGATAGCAGGGGATGGACGAGGGATGGGATGTCGGGATAGCAGGGAATGGAGGATGGATGGGATGTGGGGATAGCAGGGGATGGAGGAGGGATGGGATGTGGGGATAGCAGGGGATGGAGGAGGGATGGGATGTGGGGATAGCAGGGGATGGAGGAGGGATGGGATGTCGGGACAGCGGGGGATGGAGGAGGGATGGGATCCGCGCATCCCGGGCGGGCACGGGAGGGACGGAGCCGCCCCTCCCACAGGCTGGCGACACCCAAGGGTCACCTCTGCCCGGCGACACAAGGGGGACGGCAGGGACGGTGGGCACAGCAGAGAACGCGACTTCAATAGCCGCGGAGACCGGCTGGGGACAGAGCATCCTCGGCGGCATCCTGGCGGGGTGGCGGGGATGGCAGGAGGGACATGTCACCCATGGCAGGAGGGACATGTCACCGATGGCAGGGGGGACATGTCACCGATGGCAGGAGGGACATGTCACCGATGGCAGGGATGGCAGGGGCGATGTGACACCGAGCCGTCCCCGCTCCCTGCCCACCCCCGAGCGCTCCGGACCCCTCCAGCCCCGGTGGGAGTCTGAGAGCGAGCGGGCGCTGTCCCCGTTCCCTTCCCCGGTACCTTCCATGTGCCCAGCCCCACGACGGGCATCCTGGCCCCGGTGTAGAGCTGCACGCAGGTGGCCATGGCTCCGGGAGCGCTGCCCGCCGGCACCGCCCGCACAGCCCTTTAAGGAGGCAGCGCCGTGCCCGCCCCATCCCGGGACAGCCACAGCCCCGGGAGAGCAATGACGGGTTTGTCTCTGCTAAGCTGTGCGTCGAGATAAAAGAAACCGTGGGGTGGATTCCACTGATTGGTGAATGGAAATAAAGAAATGTTTGCCTTTACAAACAAACTGTAGGTTTGCCGATAAATGAAATTGGATGTTGAAAGATGAAAGAAGCAATGGGGAAAAACTATGAATTCTATAAGAATTAAAAATAAAAAAGGAGGGTTATACATTAGAGGGGAATCTCAAGTATCAGGCGTTGCTGGAAGTCTGTTCCTCTCAAGCTCATAGGGAAGGAGAGAGGGAAATGCTGCCAGGAAATTGGGATAAAAAGGGAGGCTGTATCCTCCAAAAATTCGAGAGACCCCAGGAGAATGCCCTATGGCCTCTCCCTTTATTCGAATAAAGCAAAAAGGACTAATCTGTCTTCTTTTGGACATAAACCTCTGGTGTTTGTGGCTGGAGCTGCTTCTCCCCGAGCCTCCACAGCTGCAGCGTGGGGTCTGAGCTCCCCCCGAAGGTGAGATGATGCTCGTGATAACACGAGAGGAAAAGGGACCTCCTTTGTAGGGGTAAATTATAAAGCAATTATTTCAAGGGAGAATGTTATTTTTAGTGTTGGAAGAGGGTTCTTTTAATGTTTTATGAAATCTGCTGAAGAATAATATATGTTATGTTGAAACTTTGCTGCATGCTCGTGCTTGGAGAATTTATATATATTTATATATATATATATATATTTATATATATGTGAGCATCAGCTGCCAATATAGTAGTGCATTTTTCTGTGTGTGCCTTTCCCACAGCAGACGCCTAGCTGTTTATTAGCTCTTTTTTTGCCCTGCTTACAACAGTTTGTCTCAGTAAGCCTCCTGGTTTTTGACAGCACCATCATCCATCCTCAGCAGGATGTGACGTTTCAGTTTACATCACAAAATAGTTATGTAACAGTGTTTGCCTTTTACTTTTTTTTCCCTCCCTGGATTCCTTATCCGTAAATCTGCTCTGAGCATGCTCAGATTCTTGGGCTTTGGTTTGAAGGACAGTAAAATCAAGGGAAAGATTGTGATATTAGGAGCACAGTATTAAAGCCATTTGTATGACAGACCTGCTGCCATCCTAATCTGGGGTTTTTTCCCCAAAGGCTTCTTGACTGAGAGATGCCCCTGTCTTTTAGAAAGGAATTTGGGCAGGTTTGCATTTGCTGTAATGTATCCAAGGTCCATTGTGCTGTCTCTTATAACCTAAAAGCTCAAACCAAAAGCACAAGTTTTGTTCACACCTCATTAACAAAAGCTTCTTTCTTTTCAGTCACATACAGAGGCCAAGTTCTTTTTGCATGTGTCATGGGGTAAGGGAACACCAGGCAATGTGATAGTGCTAAAGTGGATTCACCAAGTGCACCGATGAAGGAAAAGCCTGGCAGAAAGAATGTGACCTGTGCACTGAGGGAGTCTTGGTACATATGAGCTATAGATGATAAAATGACAGAATGATAGCTGAAAATACTCACAATGTAAAATAGTGAATGCATAACCCTTCATACAATACTCCAGTGAGTCAATGTGGCCTCAGCTGGGGGACTCTGACCTGTGGCAGGCTCTGGGCAGTGGCTCAGCACTAACACATGCTCTTACACCTCGTGTCCTCATAATTTTGGATATCTGCATGGGTGTAGTCATTTTCCCCCCATAGTCTGTTTTATTGCATTATTTTATTGCAAAGCCAGATCAATGTCAGCACAGCCAGAGCAGTCCCCACTTCCACCACAGAGCTTTCCAGCACTTCCAGTTATTGTTCTCCTGGCACTTGCACATCATATGTACCAAGACTCCTCCTCCAATTCTTTTCTGCACCAAGTGGTCAGTCATGGCTCAATATATTCAGTTATTTTAACTCCTAATCAGGGCAAGTTCTTGATGCTCCTGTGACATCCTCTTTCTCTCACACCTACAGCCCAGTGATGCACAATGCAAGCAGCTCAAGCTTGTCTAAGTGTATTCACCCCCTGCATACTGAGTTAAATAGTAGCACAGCACTGAGCACTGAGTCAGTCAGCACTGGGCTCTCATACCTAATTAAACTTCACAAATGCTGTGGACCCACATACTGTTTGTCCTGCTCAATTGTTCTTTCCAGCATTGCTATGTCAATGCTTGCAATACCGAATTATTCAACTTTTGATCAAGACAAGATCTCAGTGCTCTTGTGACATCATTTAAAATTGAATAGGGATGAGTATTTCCAACTACACTGTTAATGCAAGCTTCTTGGTTTATTAATTTTAACAACAGAAGAACAGAACAGAACAGAAACAGAAACTTCCAAACCAGTAGTAATTCAAATATTTTTATTTTGGTCAAGAATGAAATTAACCATCAGTCTCTGTCCAGTTTCAGCCTGTAAAAAAAGTGACTAAAATAAGGCCCAGTATGAGTTGGCATTCATCTGTAAGTCCAGACACTTCTCCCATTTATTTTTCTTTCCCAGAAAGCTTTGGGCTGTACTCTAGAAGTTAATTTTGTCTTTTACCTTCAGGCAGTGATTATGTGATTATACAGGATGGCTTTTCCTCCTGCACTTACATATCCTTAACCCTGTAGCCTTAAGTGGTGCTGATGCAAGACAGTAGATAAAATCAGTTGCTAGTTCCCTCATCCTTCTGTTTTCTCCTTTGCTATTTCAGCCATGCAGAGACACTCATGTAATGAGAATTACCATAGCCCACATTTTGTTCTTCAGAACAACTGTTCAATTTCCTTCCACTAAAGAAGAAAACCCAAAGTCACTGAACACATATCCTGTGCTATTGCTGGCAAGAGGGATCCAGTGTGTAAGCTACATAGTGCACAATTTGAGGCAAAGGTAGAAACTCATCAGACCCTGGAGGCCTGAGAGAAGGCAGAAAAAAACCACATCTTCAGTATTCTGCGTTGAAAGGGTACTCCTTGTGATTTTTGCACCTGAAAGAGATCCAAGAGGAAAGATTACTCAAGGCTAAAATGATTGCTGTATAGAACAACAGTGGGTGTACAGAGAAGCCTTCAAAGGAGTAACTGCAGAGTGAACATGAGACTTGATAGCTTAGAAACACAGGACCAACAAGTTCCAGCCTTTTTCTATTATTCCAGCACTGAACAGTGGTGGAACCAAGTTACTTTCTAGATACAGAGTTAAAATTCACACTGCTTAAAGAGACAGCAGCATTCCTGTGGCCTTGCAGCCCAGAATTCCTGTCTTGGGTTTCAAGGTGCATATCTGCAAGCAGCTGTGCTTTTCACTGCACAACAGATAGTCATTCCCCACCACAACCACATGTGTAAGAGCTGACATCAGTGTATAATACCCCACAGAAAAAAATTACCCTAAGTTTAAAACCACCCAATGCTCATTTCTCCCACATAGACACAGCCGAAGTCATCAACTAAAACTCTCATTTTGGAACTCCAGGCATATGAAGTTTCCTGGGGAATGGATTTACAATGAATACACAGCACGACTTATACTCGCCTTTCAGTCAATAAAGTGGAAGTATAACAACAGATGGTCATCCCCAAAATTATTTCATATTTCAAAACATACCCAATTTGAACAGCTATTCCAGTTCCTGTAAGATCAGAATAAAGATAATTGAAAACATTAAGAGTTTGAAGGACACAAACTGTCACTTACGTGACCATTGCACAGATCCTCCAGTTTCTGTTTAAGTTAAGAAGGGTTGCCATCTCCTCTTTAGTCAGCTCAAAGTCAAACACCTAAAAAGAGAAACCCAGCTGGATTTAACTTCTTTGAACAAATCAAATCAGAAGCAAGATTCACAAGATGAAAGAACAAGTTCATATCAGAAAGGGTGCTGCTTCCCTCACCTGGAAGTTCTCCACAATGCGCTGTGGGGTGACAGATTTGGGAATTGCAATCACATTTCTCTGGATCTGGAAGCGAAGGAGAACCTGCAAGAAAAGACAACTCAATCCTTCCTCCTGTCCCAACAGCTGCTTTCCTGATCTGTACCACTTCTGCAGAGCTGCATGTCAGATCATCCCCATCCCTGCAGTCCAGGTTGTACTGCCTGGAAAGCAAAGAGGGAAGTGGTGGAAGCCCCCATGGAATCTTTCCCTTCTGGTTTTGGGCCAGTCAATTCCTTTTCATAGCACTCAGAAGTTTTGCACTACATGCAAGGCTTTCATTTCTGCAAGAGGACTTGAGAAGGGAAGTGACAACTGAAGATGAGACAGGAATATTTTCTTGACTGATGGCCAGTTAGTAGTAGCACATCTTGCAGGCCACAGAGTGGGCAACCTGCATTGCTTGTTAATAAGACAAAAAAGCAGTGTTGTTCACAGGTAACACCACAGAGGCTGTTCCCTCTCCTCAGACATAATTTCCTAAATTGCTGTGTTACAGGAAGGGGTATCCACTGTCTGGCACCTACTCACCTGTGCTGGAGTTTTGTTGTACTTGGCTGCAATCTCCTTGATCTTGGGATCATCCAGAAGGGAAGGTGCCTCTGGCTTAGAACTAGACAAAGTAGGGGAGAAAAGGATGAAACAGTAAAGAATCCCTTCAGTAAGATTCTATCTAAGCCCATTAATTATTAAATAAATAAATAAATAAATAAATAAATAAATCTATAAACACCTGAACCATTACTCAATTAGTCTGAATGCTTCAGACTTAAATGACACAAACCCACTTGGAAATTACCCATCAGGACGTCCAAGGGGACAGTATGCTGTCACAGTGATCCCTTTGGAGTGGCAGTAGTCAATCAGCTTCTCCTGGGAAAGGTATGGATGACACTCAATCTGCCAACACAGAAGCAGGGAATGAGAGCTCTGAAACGACTTAGTTTTCTCTTGCTCCAGAGGTTTTTTTGAATCCTAATTTCCTAATTACAGGTTGCCCTTCACCCATCCCTGCAGGTGGCCTATGTGACAATACAAGACTGTAATTCTATAGGGCACCAACTTTAACCCTGAGTCTTCAGCCGCTTTTTGGATTTTTTTTTTTCCTAAGAGGCTTTAGAAGAGTCAATCATCGTGTCAGAATGATTGCTAATATCTGGATTCTTCATGCCTCCAGAGAGAATGGTTCCTAGGAAAATACTCCAGAGTAAGTGGTTCAACAAGATGAGACAAAAAGGAAATACTGTGGTTCTGCTTGTATGAAGAAATATCCAGAGAGGGGGGCTTAAAGTACATGCTGTGTCAACTTTGTTCTCTGTTTTTCTACCTCCTCATTTAACTGTAATCAGCACTTTAAATTTCCTGAAAGGTATTCCCCTGCAGTCACTTTGCAGCTCACCTGATTATTTGCAGGTTTGTGCTTCAGTCCTGGCTTGTTCAGGATTCTATCAATCTGCTCACGGTTGAAGTTGGAGATCCCAATGTTTTTTACCAGCCCAGCATCCACCAGCTCTTCCATGGCCTGGCAGAGAGAAGAGCACAGCCAGCATGCAGTGGGGAAGACATGACTGAACACATTCTTCTTGACATGCTTTGTTTTTCTTCAGGGGAAGTACATTCTTAAAAGTTACCAGGTACTTCTGAATTCTTTCCAATTAATTCTGCATACATGGATGAACACTCTGCAACTGCTGAGGACAGAAGATGTGACTCTCCCACTCACCAGGGGATGAACTCACCTCCCAAGTCTGCAGAATATCTGTGTTGCTGGGGATAGCCATGCCTTTGTCATCTACAGGGAACAGCTCCTCTCCTGCCTGTCAGTGACAAAGAAAATGCTTGAAAATCTCTTGACACTTCACTTGAGTGCTCACAACCACAGTATCTTAAACTTCTACTGCAAGAGTGCTAATTCTTGTCTCCATTCAGTCATTCCTTCCTGAGAAGAGGAAGGAATTTAAGGCATGTTTGCCAGTGACCATTCCCTGTAAGAACAGGTTTCTGCTGGACCCCTGGCAGTGATGGCTCACCCAAACACCTACAGGGAAACAAACCAGTCAGAGCTACAGCCTCAGTCTCACATGTGCTCCCTTCAGCTCAATCTGTACTGCATTAAGGATTTGGTGATTAAAGAGAGAAATGGAAAACAGAAATGCTTTATTTTGCTCTCTGATTCTGTAGCAAACAAAGGAAAATTGCAGAGAAGCAGCAACAAGCAACCCTCCTTCCCACAAGGGGCGATTTTGAGATGAACACACATTGGACTTGCAAGAGAAAAGGAAAACAGCCTGTCTTATTTTTGGAGCTGGGAGAGCTGCATCCAGTTTCTCTAGTTTTCAGGCTATCATTCCCAGGATCACAGGGAAAGCAATTGCCTCTGGGGCAGAGATCAAGAGCCTGAGTCACATAGCTAGGGTCAAGCTGAGCACCAGAGCAGTGCTGGCACAGGTAACAGCCATGTAATTGTCTTGTCAGCCAGAACAATTGTTGGGCTGTTAAGCCAGCCACAAGAAACAAAGCTATGGGCATTGCTGCTACCTTACCTTGAAGCCAAAAGGCCAATGCATGAGGTACAGATCCAGGTAATCCAGCTTCAGGTCGGCAAGGGTCTTCTGGCAGGCTCCCTTCACCAGGGGCTTCTCATGGAACGTGCACCACAGCTGGAAATAAAGCAGGGCAGATTGTGACTGCTGGTTAAAGCTCTCCTGCTCAGCACAGGAATGCTCCCTGCTCTTTGGAATGAGGCCAGCAGGGCTCTTCACACGCAGAGAGCTCCGAGTACAGGCAACAAGAAAAGAGTGTCAGGAATTAACTCATTTGCATTACAGACTTCTCCGGAGCTCCAGTTAAACGTTAGATGTTCCTACTGTAAAAACACCACAGTATGCCCATAATCCATGACCATCTGATCCATACCTTGCTGACCACAAAGAGGTCCTCTCGTTTCACAGCGCCTTCCTTGATTTTCTGCTGGATCCCCTCCCCAACTTCGTTCTCGTTCTGGTACACATAGGCACAGTCGAAGTGCCGGTACCCGGCATCGATGGCAGCCATCACCGCAGCTGTCACCTTCCCTGGGGGGGACTAAAGGGGAAAAGGGCAGGACAGTTCTGGCTGAGGGATTCTCAGCTGCTCCCCCGTCCCGCAGCGCGGTGCTCGCCTCACCTTCCATGTGCCCAGCCCCATGAGGGGCGCGCTGCCAGCAGCGCCGAGCCGCACGCACCCCGCCATGGCCGCCATGGCTGCGCCGCGCCCGCGGCCAATCAGCGCCGCCCATCCCGCGCGAGCCCGCAGCACCAACCAATCAGCGCTCCCCGTGCCCCCCATCCCGCCGCGCCGACCAATCAGCAGCGGAGCCGCAGCCAATGGGGCGCGGCGGGCGGCCATGGGGGCAGCAGTTCGTGAGGGAGCGGGGCCGGGCGCGCTCCGAACGCTCCCCCAGGGAAGGGTGAGGTTCCTCCGTGAAAGGTGAGGGCCTGAGCTCAGCTGTGCCCGCTGGGATTCCGGCAAGGATCAGCTCCTGCAGCGCCCTGTCCGTGCGTGTCTGGCTTGTGCCATGTCCCCGGGTGTTCTGACACCCTCTGTGTTCCCTGAGAGAGACACAAACGTGGGACAAACAGTTTCACCTTGCGGTGAGTTCGCGAGTCATTTCGGATATGATCAGTACGAATCACTTCATTCCAAATGCTGAGGGGAAGCGTGTTTTAGTGTGTTTTCAAAACTACTGAAGAACACTGAGTTTTCAGCGAATAACACAAAGGTCGCGTTGTCCCTCTGCCTTTAGGCAGGTGCAGCCCGTATTTCAGAAGGAAACATACGAGTGTAGAAATAAATGGGTTAATTTCCCATTAGAAACTGACTTTGCAGCTTTGGAGAGGCAAAACACGTTGTACGATGAGGTGTTGAAAGTGAAATGAAAAAGAAATTAATTAATCAACAGGATCCTTCAAGTGCTCCACAGTAAAGGCTGTTAGTGCTGCTTGGGAGGCTTTGCTGTTTGTGCTTGGAGGATTCATTCAGGTACAGACATAAATCTGAAATATGTACAGGGCTGTGTTTTCTCTAGGTGCCTCTCCCACAGCAGATGCCCAAGGTTTTTTTACTTCACTTAAGGCAGACAAGATAATTAATTTTCTCTCAAATCTCCCTCCAGGTTTCTGGCAGTGCTGTCAGCTGTCCTCTGCATGATGTGCTATTGCAGTTTAATCACAGAGCAGGGCTGAGAAATGCCATTTGTCCTTCCTCTCTATTCTGTGAGCTCATGCTCTCCTGTGAGAGATGTGCCATGCTTTTCCCAAGGCTTGGTCTGTTAAGAGAAGATTTTGGGCAGAAGGTTTTGTGTTTTGCTTAGTTTGTGCCCATTGGTGTGAGGTCTTGCCCAAGGAGGTGTCACTTGTTCCTGTCCTGAAGGTGTGGCTGGTGTTCTCAGATGATGCCAGGGCCTTTGAGAAAAGAGTATAGATTGGAACAGAATGTTTATGTTGCTAAATGGTGTGCACTGGTTCAACTTCCAGATGCTTGTTAAAGGCAGGAATAAAACAGGGGGGTTAGAGAATTAAGCTGGTTGTAAAAAAAAGTAACATAAGCTAATAAAGTGTCTTTGTAGTAAGTAAACTACCTGCTTAATTAAATAACACCCAGTAAAAACACCTACTACTAATACACCAATTACCAATACTGACCATCTATAAAAATTATAAAGCCACAGCCCAAATTAAAACTAATAAAATAAATCAATTAAAACCACAACCAAAAAACACACATACTCTAAAACAGCAAACTCAAAAAGTAGCCATGTAAAACAGTTCCTGAGATATAAAAAATATTTTATAAAAAAGCTTATAAATGTATAATAGGTCTATGAATATACAATGGACTGATAAATTTTAAAAGAGCAAGTGTGCTCTTAGCTAAATGCCAAGCACCCAGCTGTTATAACCTTTTACTTTATTGTTTGTCTCTTATTATCTTTTATTAAACCTTTTAAAAATCTACCAAAAAAAAAATAAACCTCATTTCTCACACTTTTCACCCTCCCCAAAGGTGTTGGTATCCACTCCTCAGGCTCAGAGTTGAGGCACAGGGTAGGACAGGGAAGTTCACACGGGGCATGTGTGCCAAATGTGAGCAGTAAAATTAATGTTTTCCCCCAGTCTTAACAGAATCATCCCTCTGCTAAAATTCCAGATCTTCTCTTCTCTTCTCTTCTCTTCTCTTCTCTTCTCTTCTCTTCTCTTCTCTTCTCTTCTCTTCTCTTCTCTTCTCTTCTCTTCTCTTCTCTTCTCTTCTCTTCTCTTCTCTTCTCTTCTCTTCTCTTCTCTTCTCTTCTCTTCTCTTCTCTTCTCTTCTCTTCTCTTCTCTTCTCTTCTCTTCTCTTCTCTTCTCTTCTCTTCTCTTCTCTTCCTCTCCTCTCCTCTCCTCTCCTCTCCTCTCCTCTCCTCTCCTCTCCTCTCCTCTCCTCTCCTCTCCTCTCCCTCTCCCTCTCCCTCTCCCTCTCCCTCTCCCTCTCCCTCTCCCTCTCCCTCTCCCTCTCCCTCTCCCTCTCCCTCTCCCTCTCCCTCTCCCTCTCCCTCTCCCTCTCCCTCTCCCTCTCCCTCTTCCTCTTCTCTCCTTTTTTGATTATTATGGGCAGCAGGCATACCTCTATGGCTTGTTTTTTACCAGCCAATGCAGTCATAAATAAATTTCATAATGCAAAGACATGTGAGTGTAGAAGACAAGAGGGTGTCCTGTATCTTCATTGTGGATGCCATATATAATTACTGCCACAAACAAACAAACCTTTTAGCACCAAACCAGAGCAGCATCTGGAGTGGATGGTGTGTTTTAATGTTTGCACACACGGGGGCAGAGTTTAGCTTGTGTGTCTCAGCAGGCTGATTTGGATATTGTGTTCCTTAGATTTTGTACTAATGAGAAGTTGGAAATCTCTCTTCCTCTTTTCCTGAAAAAGGATAAGAAGAAAAAAATAAAGTTGGCTTACATTTGTGATGAATAGACTTGAAAATTTTCAGGTAGGGACTCAAAAGATACAAACCTGGCTTTAAAGAGGAAATTAGCCAGTTATCACTAACATACCAATTTTCTGAATTGTCTGATCCTTAAATTAAAGACACAAAAGTTTAATTTCCTTTTCCCTGCTGTCTTTTGCACTGAATTGTATGAGATGCTCTCCTGCTTCAACTCACCACTGTGTCTCAAAGGTGTTCCAAAACTTGCAGTTTTAAGCATTGTTATGCACGTGGAGTGGAAATCAAGGCACTTACCTTCAACAGTGATGTCCGAGGAGAAGCAGAAAGACCATCTAAAATTTAGTGTGGTTGGATTTACTACAACTGGGAGCTCAACAGCTCCAGCTTGTTTTTGACTGCAGCTGTCTGTGGGGACTGAGGGCCATGTGCAGCTGGTGGGAAGCAGAGTGTGCTACACAGACTTGGGTGGTGAACTGCACATTTGGGGCCAGAGGCTGCTTCCATTGGGAAGTTTGCCATGGATTCAATAGCCTGGAAAGGAGCCATTTGTTAAAATATCTGCCAGCAGTGCCAGCTCTTTGTTCAGCCAGTGGAGTACCAAACTCTGTCTAACCTATTCTGCACGTTGGCCCTGGTGCTGGGATATCATGCAAAGCTGAGAAAGTAGCTGCTAAAAATGGCCTTTTAAATACTTTTGCCTTTCAAATACTTTTTCTCACTCACTGTATGTCACCCTCTGGAGCAAGATGGGCTTCCCAGAATGAGTAGTCACAGTCTGACTGTTTCCACAACACACAAGAAGCTTGAGACAATATATTTTGGGTTCTGAGAAAAACCAATTGTGTTCTGAATCTGGAGTAACCATTTCTGTTACAAATAGAGGAAAGGTGAAAATCTGGAGACCATCAAGTTGAAACTACTCTGAAGAGGAACTTTTTAACTTAGCAAAACTGCAGGAAGCTACAGTTTTTGAGAACTACATCAAATGGAGTGGTGGTTTCATGATAAACAGAAGTGTAACTTGCCAACAAGTAGGTACCTGAGGGTAAACAGGACAGGAAGAAACAGTTAATAAAGCTGTCAGGCAGTGGGGAGCAGACCCCTGGAGGCAGTGGAGGAGGTGTTGATGGCAGACAAGGGCAAAACAAGGCATGTTCACGATATTCCCAAAGAATAATATAGTTACATTTACCCTGAGTCTTGTCTACATTAAAATCTTGCACTGTTTCATTATGCTGATGCAAATGCCTTTTTTGGACACATATCAGTTGAAGTATGTTGTGTATTGATTTAGCTTAAATCTCTTCCTTACCACTTCAGTTAAAAGAATAGAAACTACTCCAGCAAAATAACATACATCCTCCTAAAGACTTCACATTAATTTAACAGCATTTGGTTTTGAAATGGTTTAATTAAACTGCAGCTTCCTTGCACAGGCCAGGGCTGGTTGCTGTGGAGGCAGAAACATGTCAGTGTCTTTTGTGTCTTTTCTTTAACTTGTAAAAAGAAACCTTCTGATCACAGACTGAAGAGATGGATTAATGTGGGACTGGCAAATACTGTGCTTGATTTTCTGTAGGTAAAAAGAGCAGGTACCAAAGCATCAACAAAGACCAAACCTTCTCAGTTGTTTCTGTGGGAGAATGGGCTCCAGACCCATCTCATCTATAAATGGAAAATTCTCCCATCCCAGACCTACATTCCTGTCCAGTTCTGTTGGTAGGCATGTTTATCACAGGAATGGGATTTTCCTTTCTCGTGTGTGCAGACTCTAGGTTTCCCAAAGCTCATTACTTTAGAGAAGAGTTGACTTCTTTTCTGCCAAGTGGAGGCTCTTGTTCTCATGGAAAAATATTTTCATGCTTCCTTTCAAGTTTCAGCAGTAAGCCATGTCTGGTTTTGACAAGGAAAGGGATGCTTTGAATGTCCTAAGAGTGGAGAAAGAGGTATGTTTTCCTTTTTAAAAATGCAAAAGTTTTGAAAAGTGTTGCAAATATTTTCCTCATGTTTGACAAACAGAACAAGATGAAGCACACAGTAAAACCAGTAAGTTTAGGAGCAACATGAAAAATACCCCAGTGGAATCTGTACAGTTAGAGCTGAATGGAAATTGCTTTATAACCTGAACTCGTACACAACAGGGGAGCCAGATTGTTTTAGCTGACTGAGTTACTGGGGTTTTGTAAACACCAGAGCAGAACCTCATGTGCTGTTTCTCCCATCACATGGCAGCACCCGTGGGCAGCATGGACATTTAGTGGGGATGTGGAAGGTCCAGGGATTCCCACAGAAGTTCAGCTCATTGTCCTTCACTAATCCATGTGCAGTTATTGCTCTCTGTGCTCCAGGTCTGCTCTAGGTCAGATGGGCACTCTCAGCATCTGTCCTTTCCAGAAGGAATTCAGGGTGGGCAGGGAGGAGGCTGTGAGCTGGACATTGTTCCAGCAATTGTCTTGGCTGGGGACTCTGCTTGTCCTGCAGCCAGAATGAGTGTGCAACCCCAGGGGCTGGGAAGAGATGGTGGCCACGTGTGGGTTGCTGCAGAAGCCAGGAAAATTGGTTTGGCCTGTGTGTGCTCCCAGCTGCCCCCCAAACTACATGTCACCATAAGAGCAGATAAAGTGGCTTCTTGATCTCTGAAATTTCTGTATCTTAAGAAGCCCTTTGTCCAACAGCATGGGCTTCATTTTGAGGTGTCTTTCTAGAGACATTATACCCTTCCCCAAAAAGGAAGACAGGTTGTTTCCAGATGTATCTACTTCTGAAAATTCCTTTTTAAGAAGGGCAGGACCGTTTTTTTTTTTTTCTTTTTCCTCACACATCCCTTGTATTGATCTTGGCTCAATCCCTTGTTTGATACATTACAGATACAGACATGTACAGAAAAAGCATAATGACAGCAATACTGAATGTTTAAACAAGTACTTGACCTATCCAAAATGCTGAATGTTGGATAGTGCTGAAGCAGAAAAGTCTCTTTCTTTGTAAGATAAAAAGGAGGTACTGAATTACAGACAAATATCCTTCCATGGACAGCTAGATCTAGTGACAATATAGAGGAACAGACTAATTCTGAATAGAAAAAGAGTGGAAGTCAGGCACAAAAAATTTTAAGTGAATGGTTTTCCATGTAGGTAAAACAGATGAAAATTCAAATTGAAAAACTCTGGGAAGTAGGATATTCTGACTCCCCATCATGCCTGATTTATTAGTTCTGGCTCTTTCCACTCACGCTCCCTCTTTGTTAAAGAAATGAGGTGGAGCAGAGGGGGAGGAAGCATGAATTAACTTGTGATACACAGCTATTTATTTAGTAACCTAACTCCTAAAGTTTCCTAGGAAACAATCCTGTGAAAGAGAGGCCTGATTTTGTTGCTTTTTATGGTCGGGAGCAGCCCTAGTGAATTCTGAGGAGTTACAGTAGAGTAGAAAAACAGTGTGACTCAGTTCTTCTCTTGATATTATCTAACCATGACACATAGGACAGACTTTTAATATAGGAAGCTCATTTTTGTGCACCATTCAAAACCAAACTGAACTTCAGGCAGTCTTGCTTTGTAAACTGGTGTGATGCAAGAGAGCCACATACCATGGACAGAAACACAAGCAGCACCAGAAAGGTCTTTGTGATTTGTAGAGTTTGTGAGAAAAAAAACATCATAAATAGAGACAGAGAGAACTCTACACACACAGATCAACAAGGTCTTAGGTAACACAGGGTTCATTGTAACATGGAAGTAAAAGATTTTAGAGCAGCTTTTTTTTTTTTTTTTTGGAGGTGAACCATTCATTTTTCATAGCAAGATGTTAATACACACAAACTTGAGTATGTGGGGTGTGTTTGTTGTTCTCACCATTCTCTCCAGTGACACTGAAGTTCCCATTTTTCCCCTTTTGGTTGTATTTGCCCAGATTGTTATGTGCTGTCATCATGCTCTAGTATCAGCACTATCCAGTCTGTTTTCAAAATAACTTATCATGACTAGACACCACCCTGCTGCTTTCTTTTTTTCAAAGCCCTTTAAAATTATCTCTTCCCAGACAGTTCCTTACTGACGTCTGGTGTCTGGAGCACTTTGTTTATCATGGGAGGAAAAAAGAAGATTCATTACAGGATTTTCTTTGCTTTTGATACTGCTACAATAAGTTAATTTGTACAATACTGTGACTAAAAACCAGTTAAATGCTCCAAACCAAAATTTGAAATGTAAACCCCTCCAAACCCACAAAATTTTAAAGTGAACCTTGTAAATCTTGAAATTTTGTCTCTGGCTCTAGAAGTGGGAAAACTTTTGATTGTGAGAAAGAATTTTGTTTTCCCAGCCATTGATACCTTGTAAAACTTTTTTAAGATCTATTTTTGAAGACTAGAACTGTATCCATGAGAATTTCTTCAGAACATTGTGTTCCATGCCTTTTTTTGTATGTTCTAGGCACCTGCTGTGCAGAGGTGTTTATTTGAAGATGACAATGTAATGGTTTTAAGGGCATAGAGAATAGAAGCTTGTTCCCCATTCATATTTTCTCAGCTTGGGGTATGCAGAAATAAATTTTTTTTTGAGTTAATATTTCAGAAGAACAGATAGAAGTCACCTTTCTTACTTGAGAATAACTTTATCAGTACCCAGCCATTGGGATTACATAAAAAATTCCATTCCCACTTCAGGTTTATAATATGATGCCTCACAAAAGCAGCTTCCCTCCATCTGTTTTGCATATAATGAGGGCTGTTATGTATTTTCTTCCTCCTTCTTGGTCATTTATTTGGTATTAATGTTTCAGAAAAACTTCTGCACTTACTTAAAGCTCTGATTCTGGTGACAAATGCAGGATTAGTTTAAGTGCTTACACATTTTTTTTTTTTAAACAGATTTTCCCTCCAAGTAATGCAGTTGGAGAGAGAGAGAGAGAAGGAAAAAAAAAGGTAGAGTACTTTATTTTCTCTTCCCATGGACTTATAGTTCTGGTTTTGATATAAAGAGAATCTCCTGAAGTAGTATATTGCATCCATACCCAAACAGGATGAAGGCCCCACTGTGTCAACACTCGAGCATTGTGTAAAGCAGCTGCCAAGCAGGTACTTAAACCAGTAAAACAAAAGGTGAAAAAGGGCCTTTGCTAAGGAGCTTAAATTATAATTGGGTGACTCCCTGGTCACCAGAGGTGTGCCTCACTGCTCTGTCAGTGCACCCCCAAGTTGGAGCTAATAACAGGCTGGCTTAGATGTGGAGCTGGGATCTGTTGACAAACAGGGGTAGGTGTGTGATGAAAAATTGCCCACACATAGGTGTGCTGGAGCCAGGGGAATGCTGAGAACCACGGGAATGCTGAGAGCCACGTGTGTGGGTACTGAGAGACATGGAGAGTGGTTCCTACAGAGCGAAGAGAGCCTGGCACGTCCTTGCCTGCTCCCTGAGCTCTGAAATGGAAAAGGTTAATTTTCCTTGCCTTACAGATCGAGATCTGGTGTGTAGAGACATATGTAGAGGTGGATTTAACCAGCATAATTTTATGATGTTGTAGTTCTGAGTCCTCAGGAGGCAGTAAGGATTTTTCTCTGCATAGTGTGTTGTACTCCCAGAGCTTTCTCCATACAAATTTGTCCACGGGTAGAAGTGGACCATCAGAATAGTTGCAGAGGAATTTGAGACAATAGCATGGATAGTAGACAGAGGAAACACGGTATCTAGGTCTTTTGTAGGGAAAAAAAATGTCAAGTGTTGAAAATGAATGGGCCTGCATCCCAGAAAAAGGTGAGGGAGGATTTCCTGGGCACACATCTCAGTGGCAGAGAGGATGGGCAGGAATGGAGTAGGGAGGGTCTAGAAAAGGAGACATAAATTCATACAGTAGGGAAACACACAGGAGAAGTTTTAGAGAGAGGGTTCAGGATTGTTAAAGAGTTCAAGGACTTGATTACAGAACGTTATTTTGAGCATGAAATTATGAATGCAGACAGATCATGTATCAAATAGTTCTAAACAAAGAGCTCAGCGTTTTCTGGAAATTAGAATGTGTCTGTCTCCAATGCTCTGTGGCCAACAGTGGATCTGGCTTTGAACAAAGTAACTATTCTGTGGAAGAGTACCAAGGGCATAGTCAAGAACACTCCCCATTACCACAGTTTGAATCAGTCAATAATCAGCCTTTCTTCTTTCCAGTTCTGTTTTCTTCTGCTTCTGCCTTGCTCAGCTCCAGGCCTTTATTCAGTGTGGTGCAGTTGCACTGCTGCCCTCGGTGGAAGTTTACGAATTGAGGAAAGGAGTTTCCTGGACTAACTGTGCCACAAACATTCCAGCTAAATGCAACAGCCTGGAAGGGCTCCAGAGCAGAGCCCCTGAAAAACACAACCCAGCTGGTCTGAGAGATAATAGCTGCCAAGTGAGTCTAGCTGTCTGCAAGAAGTCACGCACAGGGATGTGGCTTTGACTCTTCTGTCCTTGGATAGTTTGAAATGTGAATCAAAGTCATTAGGCTGCTTTTGCCATGCCAAATGAAATGGTCTTTCCTAAACACTAAAGGAGACAAAAATCTGTATTTAATGGCCATAGAGGTCTACTCACTCACGACTGCATATTGGCACAAAATGTTTCTTTCTGTTACTTGTGTTCTAAATGATTGATGTACAGCCAATGCACATAATGGTGATATTCAAGAGAAGATACTTTTCCTTCTATCTCTAGGAACTTTGCTTCTTTTCCTTAAAAAGTCAACCGACCAGTTTGCCTGAAGGCATGGTGGCTGCTGGTGTGTGGTTGAGCAGTGGGATGTGGGAGCTTTTCCCTTCAGCAGTTGGAGCTGATGGGTGGCAAATCAAACTCTTCTACACTGTGAACTTGAGTATTGCTTTGATTACATAGGCTGGACTGGGTT
Source organism: Oenanthe melanoleuca (assembly GCF_029582105.1). NCBI lineage: Eukaryota > Metazoa > Chordata > Aves > Passeriformes > Muscicapidae > Oenanthe > Oenanthe melanoleuca. Next base: position 2,646,194 of record NC_079334.1, read on the forward strand.
TAGACAAAGCTGACAGAAATGAAAGTAGTTGCTAATATTAAAGTTGGTGGATGAGGTGAAGAGGATTTTATGTATAACTGTTAAGTACAATGCGCATCTAGTAGAAATATTCTGCAGAAGCAGCAGATTTTATTGTGGTTCTGTGGTGAGGTCAGGAATAGCTCTATCAGGAAAGGCATTGAAAATATTCTCCCTGAGATGCAGAATGCTTTTTGGAGCTTCCCAAATGAATGAGGAATGAAGTGCAGAAACCACCAAAGAGGTGCAGGATGCTGCTAACCAGCAGCCTGGCCATTCTTACCACAGTGCTGTGAGCCTAGCAAAGCAGTGCTTCATCTGGATTAGTCTTCTGTCCCCCATTAGATCTCAGGATCTAATAATCCCTATAAATGTAAAAATAGACATTTCTCCTGACAGCATAATATATTATTTTAATACCTCTGCCCCAAATTTTCTTCAATTTACCCATGTCACTTTTTCCTATCAGAATCTGAATCCTCCATCTTTTATTTTCATGCACTATTTTTTAAACTTTTTAAAAAGGGAAGATCAGCTCTATGCCCTGTAGAGAGGATGATAGAGTACACTTGGTGTACATCCACTTAGTGGCCCTCTAAGCTTTACCTTGTGGCTGTTCAGGGATAAGCATTTAGAGAAGAAAATGTGACGCTCATGGGGTATGAAATATATGCTCTGATTCTTCTTTAAAACAGAATCAGACCTATGGCAATAGAGGCACTGAAGTATATCATCTCACCACTTCCCTCTTGTTTTGAACCAGAGCTGCTCCATCTACTTGTTTTCACTTACTTTAGATTGGGTTTACAGCTAGCATGGTCCTTACGAAGACTCACGTCTATTTCATTAAGAGTAATTAGATTTTGTACTTTGCTTTTCACCAAAACCAGAAGGTCCTAAAGCGGTTTCGGGAGAAGCCAAAGGTTCGGATGCGCGTTTGAGCAAGCCCCGCCTGCGAGCCCGGATCCGCGCGGGTATCCAGCACGTGTGTCGCGCTGCCCGGCGGCGGACGGCGCCGCTCCGCGGTGCGGGAATTCCCGCGGGCGGCGGGAGGGGAGGCCCGGCCGAGCATCCCGAGCCCCGCCGGGCGCGGCGGCGCCGCCGCGTCACCGCCCCGCCCCGCGCCCATTGGCTGCGGCCGCTGCCCGTCCGCTGCCCGGCCAATCAGAGCGCGCCGCTCTGGCGGGCGCGGAGGCGCGGCGCCCGCAATAAGACGCGCTGTCCGCCCCCCGCCCGGCCCGGCCCCGGCGCTCCCCGTGAGCTTCAGCCCGGTAATGCCTGCGAGCGAGGATCGGCCCTGGGTGCGGGGGGGCTGTTCCGGCGCTTCGGGCAGGGATGGTGGGGGTGTCCCCCGAGGGTGCCGTGGCCGTGTTTGTGTTCGTGTTGGTGTGCGGGTCGCCGCCCCGCGCTGGCAGCCGCGGGGGTTTGCGCGTGTCCCGGAGGTGCTGCCCTACTTCTGGAGCCTCGGTGCTCGGGAAGGGCTGCGACACGCAGGTGACTCCGCACAGGGACGCCTTATAAAAGGGATGAGCAGCGGAGCATGTCCCGGCTGGAGCTGGAAGTCACCGCATCTGGTGTTAGACCATAAACCTGTGCTTGGCTGAGAGATCCGCCGGTGGAAGGTGTTATCCTGAACACCGTGCTGAGCTGGGGCTCGGGGTTTCTGTTCTCTCACAGAGTGAATCACACAATGGTTTGGCTTGGAAGGGACCTTAAAGGCCATCCAGTTCCAACCCCCGTGCCACCGGCAGGGGCACATTTCACTAGCCTGCGTTTCTCGAGACTGCAGCCAGCCTGGCTTTGAACACCTCTCGTAATGAGGCACCCACAGCTTCTCTGGGTACTCTGGTCCAGGTCTGCTGTGTGTGCCAGAGCTTTTGGTAGAGTTCTGCACGCCAGAGCTATGGTAATTCCAGCCTAAACAAATCTTAGGGAGCAAATGATATCCCAGGGCATGTGGGAGGCCAGAAACTTTCCCTTGTTGGAAATCAGGAGCTATGTGTTGGCATCTCTTTTTGGTAGCTTTCCCAGCCCATGCAAGGGATGTGTGCTTTATTTTTTTAACAGTTTTAAGAGCAAATGATGGCCGGCATAGCCATTTGCACTTGTGGACTCTTTCTGTGATCACTTGGTGTTTATTCTTTCCCTGCAGGTGACCAGCCAAGAGTGTGTGGTGGCCTCTGTATAAAGCAGCTCTTCAGCCTCTGCTGGGATTTGTGTAGGTTGTTCCTTTGCCATAGGAAAGGTGAGTAGGATTATTTCCATGTGTTGCTCTAAAGCTTTCTAGTTTAAATGCTTCCAGAAGTGGACTGATATTTAAACAATGCTCCGACTGCTAGTTCTTTCTAAATTTGTTTGAGAATTGGGATTCTGCCTAATGTTTTATATAAGTAAACTGGAGTTTTTGGCACCCAGATGATATTTGGTCTTTGTGTAAGTCTACTTCTTATGCTAACTAAATATTTTATTGCTTTTAGCTAAAATGCCAACTAAACTTGGGTGAAGAGGTGCATTACCTCTATTGTTGGATATTAATTTGGTTTTGTGGATTATGTAATCTATTCCTTTGGATAATAGAATCAGTTCATCTAAGTAATGATGTATCTACAGAGATAAAATAGCTCCACAGAAAGCTCTATGTGTAGTAGCTCATGCTGTGGACACACTGCATTTTTTTAATGTTATCTATGGTATGTTAAGTAAGGATCAGTTGCTTTAGGTAGAAATACTCTCAAATACTTGTTTTTGTTATATACCTAGGATCTTACAGGGTGTAGTTTAGTGTTGGATCTGATGTGGCTTGACACTCTAGCAATGGCTGATTTCTTTGCTTAAAAGTGCAGCTGATTATTTGGCATGGAAAAAGTGGACCATGCAGAGGATTTGGTCTGAGATGTTCCTTGCCATACACACATCTCAGCCTGCCTTTGCATGAAATAAGTCTTTCTTTTGTATTTATTGAATACAAATTTTTTATGTTTTGTATTGTGTGCCAAACAATATCTCCTGTGTAAAAATCTCAGTTCTGAAAGGCTTTATAATCCTGAGCTGTGCTATTAGTCAGAAGTTTGCAGTGGGGGGGGTTTTGCATAGTGCCTTGTGTGATGTAAAGTGTCTTAACATGGTTACAAGAAAGATCAGATTCCTGAGTCTGTTAATGAATTCAACTTTTCTAGGAACTCTTTTTTTTTTTTTTTTTTTTTAAAGTCTGGAAAAATGAATGCTGGTATTGTGCTGGGTATTTCCCAAAACCCAGAATGCATGGGCCTGTCCCGTCCTGCTGACTTAATTCAGTGTCACAGTGGGCCTGAATTTGAGGTGCTTGGAGTGTGATTGAAGCAACTCCAAGTGATTTGAGATGATGGGAGCTCCTTAAGTGTGTTTTGGAAATCTAGCTCAAGGCTGGGTGTGCAGAAATCAGAGCTCAGTCTCCCACTGTCCATGGTTTTGAGAGCACCTAATATTCATCTGGTGTACCCCAGTCCCCCCAGTGCAGAGAGTTGTTTTGTATTTTTTCCACTGCTCTGTCCATTGCTGTCTAGCCTGTGTCTCAGGTCAGAGGGATCAGGTGGGGTTTTCAGAACTGCAGTCCTGGGTTAGATGGACCTTTCAGGCATCCCATTGTCTGGTAGCCCATCCTTGTCCACCGTGGCAGACCCTAGGGTGTGTGGTCAAAATGTATCTGCCATTGAAGACAATCCTGAGGTGCTGTTGCTTGGTCAAGAAAAAAGTGAAAGGTGCTGTTTGACCTTAAGAAGTGTAGCTGTGTGAGTTTATGCAGACAGCAAATAGTTCATACCTTTGTTCCCACTCCAGAAGTAAAAGCATTAATCCTGGTGCCTAAGAACCTGGCATAGAAATTCAGAGACAGGAGAGGAAGAATGGACTTGGCAGTCAGGAGGAGGATGGGATCATGTGTGAGGTCATCAGTGAAATGAGGACTTGCTGTTTGCACATTGCATCCCAGAGTATCTGTGTTGTCACACTTGAGTGTGGAGGAATGATGGAGGAGGTGGCCTGGGGAAAAAAAATCAAGCACAGACTGGCATAATTAGCAGGATAGGATGGGGATATGAGGAAATTATGCAGAGTGTGCCTATGTTGCCATCTCCTTTGAGAAAAGCTGATAAGATTTTGTGTGTTGCCAGTTGCTTTCTGTGGTCCCACTCTGCAGTTCCTCTGGCTGAGCTGCTGTCTGTGCCTGCATTCCCTCGGAGCAGTGAGGATCAGGACAGCCCTTACGGGCTCAAGCTACATGTGGCACCTCAGAGTTCTGCAGTGAGGGAGATCTGCTGCTCTGGGAGCCTGTGATACTGAGTGAGGCTCCTGAGGGAAATGTGTAGGCTGGAGCAGCTTGTACAAATCTGCTCCTAATCAATTGTTTAAGTGGGCTAGTTGCAACAAGCTGGGTGAAGGATGGCACTTCCCACATGAGGTCTCTTGGTTTGGAATTCCTCCCACTCTCAATTGTAAAATCATACTCAGCAAACACTTGTTTCTTTGGTTGTTTAGATTCTGATAGTTGTTGACTTTTCCCTGCCATCTTGCTGCTTGCAGTGCGTTATCTGTGGGATGTTTGATGTGTGTATCTCATGTCTTTGTGCAGATGTATCATTATTAAATGCCAGACCGGCTGCCATCTGTGCTAAGCTGCAACCAAAATGGCAAAGTACAGGCTGGTTCTCCTAAGACATGGGGAAGGAGCCTGGACCAAGGAGAATCGTTTCTGCAGCTGGGTGGACCAGAAGCTGAGCAGTGATGGGATAAAGGAAGCTCAGAACTGTGGCAAACACCTCAAAGCTCTGGGCTTTGAGTTTGACCTGGTCTTCACCTCCGTGCTGAGCCGCTCCATCCAGACTGCCTGGCTGATCCTGCAGGAGATGGGCCAGGAGTGGGTCCCCATCCAGAGCTCCTGGAGGCTGAACGAGCGCCACTATGGGGCACTGATCGGACTCAACAGGGCAGAGATGGCTCTGAACCACGGCGAGGAGCAAGTGAAAATCTGGAGGAGGAGCTATGATGTCACCCCGCCTCCCATCTCCGAGTCTCACCCCTACTACGCAGAGATCTACAACGACCGCCGCTATAAATGCAGTGATGTCCCTCAGGAGAGCCTCCCAAAGGCTGAGAGTCTCAAAGATGTGCTTGATAGACTCCTTCCCTATTGGAATGAAAAGATAGTGCCAGAACTGAAAAGTGGCAAAATGATTCTTATCTCTGCTCATGGCAACAGCAGCAGGGCATTGCTGAAGCACGTGGAAGGTAAGGCCTTTGTTTTAGCCTTCCCCTCTCCTCCTTACTCAATGGTTTGGAGCTTTAGATCTTGCTCTGTAGTGTATATTACTTACCTGGGCAAGGTAATAATGTCTGTGGTCTCCGAGGAGGAAGTAGAAAGTTGGTCAAGGGGCAAACTGGGAGATGTGGCAAGGGGAGAGAATTAGGTTCATGTAATTAAGGAAAAGGCCTGATGCTTTCATTGTATTTCTCACTGTTCATTTAAAACTGTCTTCAAACAAACCTTGTGGTTGGTTTAGATAGACAAAACCTCTGAGGGATCACATTATTTTTGTTTTTTTCCAGCTGCTTTGTCAAGTTTGTGATAATCATCTCTTAATTTAAAAAGCATTGCTGTAATACAGCAGAATCAAAGTGCTTGGCTTGGATTGTGGAAGATGTTCTTGTTCTTCTGATGGGCCACCCAGATAACTTTTTAAGTAAAAAATTATGTGACAGAGTTCTGTAAAAAGTAGGCACTTGCTAAAGCTTGTGCAAATACTGCACTATATCCCAATATAGAAAATGTATCCCAATAAACAGCCAAGTTGGTAGCTTAGCATAAGGCTGTTGGTTTACCACAGAATGGTATATGTTGGGAGATGTCTTTTAAAGTCTAGTCCCTGTGCAGTGAGCAGGGACACCTTCAGCTAGATGAGGTGAAGAGTCCTGTTCAACCTGAGCTTTCCAGGAATGGCATATCTGCTGTGTCTTTGGGCAACATGTTCCAGTGTTTTACCAGCCTCATCATAGAAATTCTCTTCCTTATGTCTAGTCTGAAACTATCCTCTTTTAGTTGAAAACCATAACCCCTTGTGCTATTGCAACAGGCCCTGCTAAAAAGTCTGTTTCCATCACTCTTGGAGACCTCTGGAACCTTCTCTTCTCTAAGCTGAACAGCCCCAGCTCAGTCTTTCCTCACAGATGATCTCCACCTCTGTTCATTTTTGTGGCTCTCTGGTCCTGCTCCAGCAAGTCTGCCCCCTTTCTAAAACTGGAAATTTTAGAATTTCCAGTAGTATTCCAACAGTTTACATGCTGAAGCTGCACATTGTGACACCTAGTGTGGATTGTGTGCTGAGGGCTTCTTAATAAGATTATTTCACTGATTTTGCTGCTTAGCCTTCTTAAGGAAATGCTTCTTATGTGAGTGCAGTGTTGTCAGTGCAGTTGTAGGAAACAGCTTGAGATATAACAGCTCAGTGCTCTTGAAATGAGATGGTCTTGCTCTCCCTGTCATTTCCCCCAGTCTTTGCTCAGTGCTTCTGCTGCTAATTTCTTGTGAGCTTGTTGGGCCTTATTGCAAATTACCTTGGCTTGTATTTTGGCCACTGCTAAGCAATGCTTCCACAGCATCAGGAATGTCTCTCCAACACTGTCCCCAAATAGGCTGGGGTTGGGCAAGCTCTTGGGAGGGCATGTAGCCAGGAGAGCTGACCCAGACTGCCCAAAGGGATGTTCCTTACCCCTTATGATGTCTGTTCAGCAGTAACAGCTAGGAGAAAGGAGGAAGGGCATTTGTAATGACATGGGAGCAACAGCTCTGCATACTGAAGCCCTGATTAGTGGGAAGTGACTGGATTGCCTGCTGGTGGGAAGTAGAGAATAAATCCTTTGTTTTTCTTCGCTTCTGTGCTTGGTCTCTACTTATGTTTTAGCAAACTGCCTTTATTTTGGTCCACAATATATTTTAGCATCTTTTCTCCCCACCCATTGTGCTGAGAGTGGGACTGATAGAGCAGCTTGGTGGGCACGTGGTGTCCAGCCAAGGCCAACCCACCACAGTTCCTTTTTGGTGCCCTACTACTAAAGCCTGGCTGTTCAAACCTAAGAGAGACAGAAAATCTTGGCAGACATGAGTGAAACCAATGTAAATGATGTGCTATAACCATGGTTGTAGCCCACTCATCTTTCTTTCCTTAAAGTTTGCACAGCAGGGTAACATTCTGTCAAGATCTAAAGCCATTTCCCTCCTCTGCCCTCTTGAAGTTAGATCTTCAGCCTGCAGGGAGGACAGAAAGTGGCTCTGAATATTTACCTTACTGGGCTAAAGCTTTAGTATTTTCATTAATCATGTGGGAAGGATGCTATGACCTGATTTGGACCTCATTACAAAGCACCAGTATTAAACAAGCTTTTGTGGCTGAATTTATGCATTTGATCTTGTGTATGATCATTTATTGGATGAATCATCTGGCCTCAAGTGCAGTTGACATGCAGAGAGGAGGGCTGTTGTTATTCTCAATAACTCTTGTGGGTTTTGGGTAACCCTGACCATAAGAACAGAAAGGAGGGACTTGGTAAGAGCAGGTGAGAGGGAAGGGGAAGCTGAACCAGCCCCTATGAAAGTGCTGGAGGTGCTCAAAATGAGTGGGGTTTCTCTTTGTAGGACTTTGCAAGGTACAAATATTTCAAAACACTCTATGGGCTACCACATGAAGGTGAATTCTTAAGCTTGCCTGGAGATATTTCCAGTTTGTGTGTTTGGTTACCCAGTTCAGTTAAATGGAGGGTACGTGAGCTGAGGAAGAATTTTGAATGTGATTTTGAAAGGTCCCTTTTATCCCAAGTGCTATGCCAAGTTGCAGTAGTGTCCCTGTACCTAAATGCCTCCTGCCATCCAGGTGAGGAGCAGTGTTCTCAGGATAGAGCATGGCAGATGTCCACTTGAGGAGTGCAGTGGCCTAGTCAGCATTTTATCTGGGCTCCTGAGGAAGCCATCCTGAGTACTTCATTAATGTCTGTGGCTTCTCATGGCTGTAAGTAGGTGGCACCTGGGTTTTAAATCTTCTTGGGTAAAGACTGCTTCCAGCAGCACAGTATTTCAGCAGTGCTTTGGTGTTAAACTGGAGGGAAGGGTGTTGCTGCCTCTGTGGTCTCAGTTGCACCTTGTAGGCAGCAGTTGGGATCTTGCCCTTTCACCCTTTTTCCCTGTGCCACGGGCTGGGTTGTGCCACAGGCCAGGTCAGAGGGAGTGCAGGAAAAGGTCAGCTGGTTCTAGTTACAGCACATGGAGTAACTGGATAGCAGTTATAGCTCCCACTGCAGCCAGGGCCGCTGCAAGGTGTGATCCCTCTGCTGTCCTGCTGCCTGGGGAGTGTTCTGCTGAGCTCTCCCTGCAACCAGAGAGCTTGTGTGAGCAGCCTGTCAGCCTATTGCTTCCTGAAGAGCAGAAATACTGTGCACAGCCTCAGGACACTGTTGATTCTTCAGGATTTTCTTCTGACTTCAGCTTGAATTTTCTTCTGATTTTAGCTGTGGGGCAGCACTTCTGTATGAGGAAAAGTCCTGAGGAGAAAACCATCGTGTTTGCTGCTGTGTGTTTATCCCAGACTGCACTGTTTTGCTTTGTAAATCAATACTAGTTGACACTGTGGTCACTTTGTGTTCTGTAAAAACAGTAAAATGCATTTTTGAATCCATGTAGCTACAGCTAGTTTTGTTTAATCCATCTCCAGAGGAAACTTTTAAATATCATGTCTCCTAACCACATTATGTGGTTTCCCTAAACTCTCCTGCATGACTTCATCTGCTTTGTGTGTATATGAATGGTTTAGTCTGTGAGGCTGATCTTAGGAGGTGGTCAGAGCATTTCTTAGGCAGAGATTCTCTGGGAATATACATGGTGATGTGGGTGTTGTTAAAATCTAATGTTTAAGAATCCTTGAAATAAGAGCTCAGGCAGCTTGGCTGCTTGTTTTGCAAACAAAGTCCTTGAGAACAGTGTTTGTGCCTGGTGAATGGATGCAATATTTTCCCTGTTAATATCTGTGCTATTTTTAGATTTTAGGTATTCTTTGAGGTTTTTTCCCCTGTTGGTCTGATTCTGTGTCCTACACCAGGTGAATTATTTGTCCCTTGTATACAACTGCTGAATTAGTGTGACTTGTTTCAATGGACTGATGCTCAGTATATGACAAGGTGTAAGATTTTTGCAAAGGCTTGTTTCTGGTTCTCCATGCCCTTCTGAAACTTGGGCCTCACCAAGGTGCTGAGCATAAAGCAAGAATAGGTCACTGCCAAAGTTGGGTGCTGGTGTAGCCTCTGGGCAGGGGTCTGGGATCTTTATCTCATGAGTAGTTGTGTTTTTTCTGACCTGTTGTCACCCCACTGTTACTGAGTTGCTTGACTTGTGTGTGTTTTCCTGCTAATATGATGGCTCTGCTTTTCTACTTAATGTGAAAATCTCTGGTAAATTTACACCCCTGTGTTCTGGGGACCATCTGTTTTGTCAGCTGCTCCAGCAGGATGTTTGCTTGGTGCACCTTGGTTCATATGGTGTCATCACTTCAGAAGCTTGGTTGTGAGCATTTTCTAAGTGAGTTACTCAGAGCTGGCCTGCTTCACAAGTACAGGCTGCTGGTGGGACCTTAGTGCTTCTAAAAAGGGGAGGAAAAAGGAAATATTGACATTCCCAATGACACCAGTTTTCTTTTCTCTGATTTTTTTGAGGGATAATGTCTTTGCAGTCACTGCTTGTAATGCAACTATTTAGACTTTGTGTGGAAACTTTGCAAGGATGTTTGGTCTTGAAATTCACTTGGAGACTTTGGATGTGTTTGATATAAAAATAACAAGCAATTTAATTGATAGGAGAGCCCAGAATATTTTAATTACACATTTGCATAAAATAAACTTTGTTTCCAGGTATTCATTCCTTTAGTTAAGTGAAAAAAAGAAGAAAGCTCTAAGCTGTACAAGGTGACTTTCTGCCTCCTTTTTCTTCCCCTCATTTGAAAGTGGAAATGAATATCCTGCATGTAGTAATTCTGAGAACTGTACTGTGGACCCTGCTGTAAACTTGCTTGTGACAAATCAGGTGTGGGCAAAGAGTGATTCTCACACAAGAAGAATTAAATACTGATTTTTATGACAGTTTGTGTGATAAGAATGGCCCAGAAAATTTTAAAAAAACTTAACCTTGTTATCCTGCCTTTTTCAAGAGTCTGTGTTGGTTGTGTAGCAGAAGTTGTTTCATGTTGGAGTAGCACATTTGGGCTCTAATCATCTTTTGTGATGTGTGAGTTGGGAAATTATGGAGGGGAACCTGTTGTACTCCATGATCTGTATTAAGGGAATGGTGTAGTCTCCAGGGCAATCTCTTCCTGTTTATTTCATACAATGAAGCTGAAAAAGTGAAAAACTATCTTCACCTTGATGGGAATTCTCTCCTTCAGCTGTTCCTGAAGCACTTCCCAAGCTGTGGCCTAGCTGGGAATTGACCCTTGAGTGGCTGGTGGTATGGATGGAGGCTGGAAGGTGTCCTTGACTGTTTTAAGACAGAAATAAGACAATGAGGAAGCTGGAGGTGTAACTATTCTGTTTTTTTTTTTTTTTTGGCAGGCATCTCTGATGAGGACATCATCAATGTCACCCTCCCCACTGGTGTGCCCATACTCCTTGAACTGGATGAGAATTTGCACCCTCTGGGCCCTCACCAGTTTCTGGGTGATCAAGAAGCTATCCAAGCTGCCATCAAAAAAGTGGAAGATCAAGGGAAAGTAAAATCTGCTGAGAAGTAAAGTCCCTCTGTCTATCACAGCTGTGTTCAGTGTGGTAGTAGGTGACAATGTGTGTATGATTGCTAGGTTGCACTGTGTGGATGTCTCTATTTCAAGCACTAAATAATTGCAAGGGACAATTGTTCAATCTCAGGTTGGTAGTTTAACCCTCTGCCTTTTGAAAAACTGGAATTTAGATTGCAGCATTGGGTTTTCAGTACTGGAAGGGATGATTCAGGTAATGGGAACTTGCAGGGCAGTCTGCCCCAGATCCGCCACTGAGGATGGCCCAGCAGAGAAATAAAGGGATGTGTTATTGGTGTCTACTAACAATCAGTTCTAATCTGTGAAGGAGAAAAGCACCAGCTTACTGGATTAATTTAACTGCAGGATGCTATAGGCACTAAAACTGTCACTAATAAAATGGAACCACATAACTCTGATCATCCATGATTTTTCTGTGTCGTAACAGCCTTGTCAATTTGTTCTTGATGGATTTCCTTCAGTCTTTCAGAATACTTCCAGCTGGACAACTCTCTGCCTTTGTTATTCTGAGTCTTCTGTGGCCAGTTCACTGGCCAGAGACTTTTGTAGAGATGTTCTGACTACTAGAGTTACTGTAGTTGTCTTTTGTTACACTGTGTTCTGTTTTTAAGGAATCCAAATAAAATCCTTTTTCCTCCACCATCTTTGCAAAGCCTAGCATCACTGCATTTTGCTGGCTTGCAGTTATAGGATTTAATATTTTAATCCACAAACACCTGAGCTTCTGGTTCTGACCTTGGATATCAATGTAGGTGACACCTGTGTGTGTGCTGCTTGAGCTGAATGTGTTCTCAGCATGGCCCAGCTACAAATCTCATTGTTGACAAGAATTTCCTTGATATGATGAGAAGGTTTTAAAATCCTAGAGGAGCAGCTTTGTAAGCATGAGAGGATGTTTTTTTCTTTTGAGGAGAGCAGTGTGACTGTGGTGTGCCTCTGACAGTCTTGCTGATATGTGGAGCAAGACTTTGCAGGTCTGATGCCAGCTCACATTAGAGTAGCACATACTCCATAAAAGACTTCTTGCTAGAAGGTAGTTTCTCATGCATGAATGGTACTTGGGCTTCTCTTTGGTTTTGTTTTTGTAGCCCTTGCAGTAGTAATAAAGTTATATGTTTCTATTTTAAAATAAATCTGGTAGGTTTCCTCTTTCTTTATACAAGAGAGAGATTCAGTGTTTTTTTGGTTTGTTGTTTTTTTTCCCCTGGGAAATTCTATTAGCAGCTTCTCTGCTACTTGATTTGATACTGACTTAGTTTCTGGGGTTTTAGTTTCTGTGCTTAGAGTAACTCTGAATATTAGTTGATAGTTTACAAGTGAGTGTTACAGTGTTGGATTGCTGATCAGCAAATGTTCACCTGTGAAAGCCCTGAGAAGGGTCACTGGCACTCAAGTGAATAAATTCTTCCCCAAATATAAAATAATGTGTGAAGCTTAATATCAAGTAAATGTTACTGTAGGTGTGTAAACAAGACGAGCAGAGCCACCTGTTGCCAGTGGGAACTGTGGACACACAGGCCATGTCCTCATCCCTTTGACATTGTGGAATTGCAATGTAGAACTTCTTCAGGATGTGACACACAGCTGGAATAAACTTGGAAATGAACCCAACTGAACTGGGAGACAGGCTCTCTCTCCTTGTCTCAGAGAATCTATGGTCTCTTCTGTGGATGGAAGGTGGATGAGGAAATTTGGAGAGCATTAATTGCAGCTGAATGGATGAAACTGGCTGAAATCATCCTTTGAGTTATGGACAGGAAGAAGAGAACACCAGTGTGATGTTTTCAGGAGGTGCTGCTTGAGATGTGAACAGTGACAGTGTCTGGCAGGTTTGACATTGCTTGCTTGGATTGTGGCTCCAAAGTGGTGACAGGATTTTATGTGCACATCTGGCAGCAGTAATACCATGCAAAAGTATCAAAAGGAACCACCTGGGATTTCACTATGCTCTTTAAGCTTGCAATTTTGAGTAATCTTAATTAAAATCCTGATTCATAAAAAATGTTTATTGAAGAACAGAAACCAAGTTCCATCAAGTGGCATAGGGATTCCTGATCTTCAGGCATAGCTACATCAGAGGGAGAAGTGAGACTGTTGCTTTCTAGATCAGTGGTTGGGAAGCATTTTCCCCTATGTTTGAGTGTGCCTCAAAGTCCTATAAGGTAAATTGTGTTTTTACAGTTAACATAAAAGATGTGGTTGATTTGGTTTATGCATTTTTAACATGTGGTTCAGTAGCAGTAATAGCTCTAGATCATCTTGAAAACCTTTGTAAATATGGTGGAGCTGGCAGGTTCTTTATAACTCAATAAATTCACCTGAAATAGAACTTAATTTGGCTTCAGTCTTTTTTTTCTCTTCTACTCCTATCCCCTTTGTTTCCTTTTCAGGGCTGATAAGTAAATAAAACTGACCTTCAGGCTTCCAAAACTTCCCAAGCAGTTGTTTATCAGACATCATGCAGTCAATTGGGTTGAAATAGTGCTGGAGCAAACACTTCCTCATGTTTACATGTAAAGCAGCTGTGTTGGAGGGAATACATACCCCTTTTCAACACTATGGGGGCATTTACTTAACAAGGAATTTTAGTTCCAGAACACTGGATCTAAACAAATGCTTGCTGATTGCCATGCTTGCTTTTCCTTTTAGTAAGCAGCATTACTTTTTGATGGTGTGCTTCAAGCTGTGGCTTCTGGAGGCAAAGCCAACCCTTCAGTCTCCAAAGCACTTTGATGCCAAGCAGAGCTGGAACTCCCATGATGGGCACATGGAGCTGTGAGCCTGCAGGGGGCTGCCTCTTAGGGCTGGCCTTCACATGGAAAGCCTTGGATGCTGGAGTAATGGGGGGCAGTGTGAATGTCCTGAGAAAAGCTAGACATTCAGATAGAAGTGGGGCTTTAAAAAAAAAAAAAGGCTAAATAAAGAAACAGACTTTTTAAGGCATGGTCTTGTGATTGTGTTGAGATTGAGTGGGGAATGGAACAGATCTGTCTGAGCCATTTGTGTACTGATGTTTATCATTTTGCTGTTAATGTGGCACTGCTGCCAACAAATCCAAAATTGCATTGGTATTTTAAGGTGTATTCCCTCCCTTTCCCCCAGTCACTTCTTGTACTTTGCTTTAGTAACACCTCAGATTGTTCCGGAGCCCTGCCCACAGTTTCCTTGTTGGGAAAGACCATCTGAAGACCAGCTGCTTTCAGTCTGCCATTCTTCTGTGCCAAGGACTTGGCTATAAACGTGCTGTGCACAGCCTGAGGAGAGACTGACTCTCTACCTAGTCACATTTTCGAAATTTCAACTTTGCTTTTCCCCTTACTTTGTTTTTTTTTTTTTTTTAAAGATCCCTGAGTATCCCTAATGGCAAAGCAATTGCACAAATTGAAGCTGTGGATGGACTTGTAGAAAAGCAAGTGGCCAACAGATGGAGCAAGAGCATTGTGGTAAATCAAGCACAGGAAAAACGGGATCAGTTTTACTCCTGTGTACACGTGGGGAGGTATAAACATCTGAGAGGCAGCACATTTTATCTGCCAGAGCTGCCCCATGGTTTAACAAGTGGTGTGAGGGTGGGTTAATTCTGCTGTGCAATAAATTACAGTCATCATCTACGGTCTCTTGTGCAGATTGGTTCTGCTTTTACATCAGCAGCTTCACCAGACCACTCAGTGCTGCAGGAGAAAAGTGCTCAGCAATGAGCAAATGCCAAATTAAAACCAACACAAATTGCCAAGTGCCTTGGATTTCAGGGATCTGGTTTCAGATACTCTCATACTAATTTTTTCCAAGGGCTCTTGTATTCTTCTCTCCCTGTCAGAATCTGTGGAAATTTATAAGCATTCTGCATGCTGTCAAATTGAGCTTGGAGAAAGACAGTCCAGACCCCCCTTACACCTATCTTGAAATATGTGGACTGATGTGAGTTATCCAAGTAAGTGAGTGTAGGTGTAGCTGATAGAAAAAGACTCCTGCAAAGTAAATTCTCATTCTTGTTCTGCAGCCTTCCCTTCCTTCAACACATTAGTGTGAAAAGTGTTCATTAGTGATGCAAAACTTAGGAACCTTGTTTTTTTACTTGGTCTAACTTCAACCCATATCTCTAAAGGAATTTTTGAAGTACATGAAGATAAACATTTCAGTTCCATGAGATGTTGTGGGAACTGATACTTAATTTTTGTTGGACAATAGCAAAACAGAATAAACTTTCCCACACCTCATTTTCTCAGGTGAAAGCTTTAGGAGACTCTACAGAAATGAAAAGTACTTTGTTTCAACACTGGAAATGTTATATTCTGTGCTTTCCTTTCTGTGTGGTTGGCTCGAGTGTTTTCCATGGCCAGAAATACTTCCTTTTAACTAGCAGAGTACTTTGTATCCTCCTGTCCTCTAGTTCCTTATTTAGCTTCCCTGCCCTTCCCTTCTGATACCTTAGAACTCAAATTCCACAGGAGCTTGGATTTTGGTTCTATTTTCTTAGCTTGGCAAGCATGAATCAGATTTGGTCAGAATCCACCAGAAATACTGATATCTTTGTTCAGAACAATGAAAAAAAAATGAACACTGCCAAGTGCCAAAATGGTTTTCACGTGGTCCTTCATGTTTGTTTGGGGGGAAGAGTCATCACTTGGCTCTGGGTGATGCCTTTGCCTCCTATTTCTCACATCTTCTCAGGTTTGTGGTTTTTTTCTTTGTCCCCTGATGTGGCCCTGCCCTAAACTTCTCCATCCAGCTGCAAAGTGCCATCCAGGTGCTCCAACACAGCTTTCCTCCACGGCCCCTTCCTCGGTGGTGTGTGCTGCCAGCCTCAGGCTGCTTATCAGAGCTGCTCAGGTGGGGGAGAGAGTCAAGTGTGCAATAGGTTTGAGAGGGAGATGCATCTGAAAAAGCCTGAGAACTGCTCTGCTGAGGTATGGATTTCCAGCTGGATCACATTTTATATTTTACAGTCCTGTCTGCATTCCAATGATGCACAGGGGAAAATGAGGATTTTTATATTTGAGCTGGAAAAAGCCACCCACGTGAGAGAAACACTGAGTGACCTGTTTTCCTCTTAATAATTTTTATCTGCTTGTTCTGTTCTCTGTGTTCCTCCAGTGAAGCTCTTTCCCACCATGATGCCCAGCTGTTTTTTGTAGCTGACAGTGGTGGAGCTTGTTGCACAGCAGGATCTGATGGAGGGAGCAGGAGGGCTCTGTGGCCTGAGGGGCTCTTGCAGTGTGTTTCTGTGTGCTTGGGCTACATGACAAATTACTTTGCACTGCTGTGGCTGCCCAAAGAGCAGTGTGTGCCTCCACCACTGCTGGTGAGATCTGTGGTTGTTCATCACCTCATGGATCAGGTCTTTTGTTAATGATATCCCTCAAAAAAAGCATCATATTTAACAGGCACTGCTTGATGTTCATTCCTTCAGTATCCAAGGCTGGTGTGCCAGGAATGAAGAAGGATTGGTTGAGTTAATGAATGGAAAAATCGATTACAGAAATATTAGGGGTGCTATATTAGATATGCCTGTACTCCCCAAAGGATCAGCTAAGGGCTGTCAAATCACTGGGCAATCTGTTTTCCAGTTTTATGTAGCTTTGATTTGGTTTTCATGGAGATGAGAGAAAAGGCCCCACAGAGCCTGGTGATTTGGCCTTGGTTCAGAAGGTGCTTAATAGGTTTGCCTCCCATGTCCCTGTTTTTGAGTCTTTTGCACAAAAATTTCCACTGGACTCTGCATTTCTATAAAAGCAGGTCACTTGAAGAGCTGTCTCAGCTGGATGCAGAGAGTGTGAAGTTGTGATCCTGTCCAGCTCTGGGGAAAAAGGATGAGCTGAGGGAGTGCCTTTGTCAGGCAGGTCCAGTTGCTGGACAAGTGTTCAGTGTGTCCACTGGTGACCACAGAACTCCTGACTGAAAACACAATACTGAATTTAGCTCTTTACACTCTCCCTTTGCTGTGTTCACCTTGATTCTTATAACCTGGCATCCTGATCCTTGTTTTCCCTGCAGTAAATGGTGGAGGTCCTGCTGTCTGCAGAGGGAGAGGACCAGTTTTTTTTTCCCCTGGATACAGAAATGAAGAGCAGGCTTTGAAATGCAACCTTCATATCTTGTCAGTGTATTTCTTGTGAGGTTCCTGGGAGGGCCCTTAATGACAGCAGCCTCGATGGACAGACAGGAAGAGGGCTAGACATTGCAAAGCATGAATAATCCTGAATTCTAGCCTGGTCATTAACCTAATGGAGCTCTGAGTAATAAAATGAGGTTTCTGGGAAAGCCTGAAATTCCTATCTTACCTTGTATTTACAACAGCTTTGTGTGTTTTCTCTTTGCAATGTGCTTAAAAGATTAATTTGTTTTTAAAATGGAGTTTCCCTGACTCTTCACTCATGCCACAAGAACTGCCATAAGCTTTTATTATGTAGAAATTGTAGAGAGACTAGAGCTCAGAAGTCTTCAGTGGCAATTTAAATTGCATTGGTAGAACCATGCCATAAGTATCTCTGCAGGAGTTCATTCATGCAAACAAATCAGTGTCCAAAAACAGCCTGGCCACTTCCAGCTCTGCAAAAGGCACGAAGATCATTCTCACAAGTCCTTGTGATGCTGTTGCAAATGGCCAGGAAGTTTTTCAAGTTCAATTTCAACAATCATGATGCCAAGTTGGAAGTGCCTTTTCTGATGAAGCACTTCAAGGCCTGTTGCTGATAACACAGTTTTCTTTCCCAAAGGGGACTGGTGGGACAGGCTTTCCCTTACCTCCCTGGACATGTCTGCAGGATAAATATCCCCACTTGAGCAAGGCCCTCCCTTGGCTCCTTCTATTGATAAGAAGGACCAGCAGTCCTTTTTAGGATGTGAATCACCAGACCTATTCCAGACATTTCATTTAGGTGAGATTAATAGTGGCCTCCCACTGTTTTCTTCTCTCCAGTGACTCAGGGAGCTGCAGTGTGCCTGGATCTGATTTAGGATGAGTTTTGCAGAAGCCTCTATCTGCACAGAACATCACCATGCCCTTTTTGGTTGGTTTCTGAGCTGCAGAGTTGATTTTGGTAGGTGATACAAAGCAAGCAAAGCAGAACCATGGGTGGTTACATTGACACCCTCCTAAATCATTTGCCCCAAAGCTGGATTTTGCTGTGCATAAAGATGACCCAGCACACCTGGTGCCATGTGTGACACCCCATTTAGGGCCATGGCTTTCCAGCATGCCTTCAGTGTCCTGTGCTGCCCAAAGCCACCCTGGGAGGATGTCTGCAGACTGATGTCTCTGCTCCTCAGCTGCAGCACAGGCAAATCCAGTGTCCAAAGCCATCCTGGGGGTGTGACCCTGCTGCTGGCTCCAGGCTGTGATTGCACAAGCAAGGAGGATTCCATCAGGTCAGAGCAGTGTGACTCAGGAAACACATCCCCAGCTTTTCTTAGAAAGTCAGATGCTTTACAGAGCTTTGGTTTCCATTTTCTCTCCAGCAGGTCCTGCTGGGGAGATGGGTCAAGGTGGAGGGAACTGGGCTCTTTTCTCTCATTATTGGAGTGTTAAATATTTTGCAGAATTCTGGTGCTGAAAGCTGCAATCTGAACAGTTGAGAAAAAGTTCAGACCTGCATGCTTAGCTTCCAGAAAATGCCCACATGAATTTCTTTGATTGAAGTGGAGCAACCACAAGGGAAATTCTCGGGACATACAATTTCAACTTCTAAATAGAAATGTAACAGGAAATTAAAGTGAAAAAGAAAGACCTATGACCAATCTCCATAAAAAACCATTTGACCAGTGTCTAGATTTCAGCTTTGTAACAAATCTAGGCAAACCACCAAGAAATATGCATTTGTTATGCTTCCCCAGTTATGTTTCTCAAGATCAAACCACTTGAAGCAAATAAACAGCCTCAGGAAATCAGTGTATTACAGTTCTCATTGATGCAATTGTAATTGTAAAATAGTATTAATGTCAGCATCCAGTCATTACTTTGCAGTCAGTTTAATTGGATGCATCTGATAATTAAGAGCTCCATCCTGACCCCAGTGATCCTTTCAGGATTTCTCCCTCTGCACAGCTGAGCCTGTCACAGCCTGTGTTTGCTGTATATGAACAACAGGTAAGAGAGGTTTCACATAATGAAGCTCCAGTCTCCCTGACAGCAGTTTTCAATTTTCTCTTTGTTTTTGGGGGGCAGTGGAGACAGCACAGGAGGGACATTGACCCTGAGCAAGCCCAGGGGAGGCCACCAAGGACTCAGAGGGATGGAACACCTCTCCTGTGAGGAAAGGCAGAGAGAATTGGGATGTGCAGCCTGGAGAGGAAAAGGCTCAGGGTTACCCCATTGTAGCTTTGCTATACCAGGGATGTAGGTGAGCTGCACAACTGACAAGCCCATTTTCCACATAAAATAAGGTAAAATATCAGTAGGTGGAGCTAAAATGTATTTCCTGAAAGACCATCCAGAAGATAATGAATATTTGTACCTCTTCCCCATGCAGGACCACAAGGGCAGTGCAAAGTTTGACAGTGAGAGTCCAAGCAAACCTGAGTCAGAGACCTCAGTCTCACTGCTTGCACAGATATTATTTGGGATGAAAATTTGTGACCTGGAAGTCTCCCATCTAACCCTCCAGCAAGGTGTGCTTATCTCTATATAAAAAAAGGCAGGAGCAAGCATGTGCTACTATTGTGAAGAGCTGGTTATGTTTGTTTTTTTGTTTTTTTCTCTTTAGAGTGTTTCAGAAGACAAAAGTGTGGTTTGTCTTTTCACAGATTTCAAAAAATGAAATGAGAAACCACAACTTTAGGATACAAATATTTTGTTTATAAGAACTGGAAATTATTTTAGGAAGTGGGATTTTTTTGTCAGAATAATAGAAAATAGTCTAAGAAAACAGGAGAAAACTCATTTTTAAGTCTATGCTCCTTTGTCCAACAGGAAAACATTTTGTGAGGACAAAAAGATGGGAGAGGAGAAAAAAAAGCCATTGTAATCCGCTACAAAAATACTTGGCATTTTAAGAACATTTTTATGCCTTTGTTTGCATCTTGCTGTGCCTCTTATTTGTCATACTTTATCCTTCTCAAGATGCAATATTATTTAGCCAGGCATTTTGTGAAATGCGTCACACTCTGAGAGGAAGGTGGCAGAGAGGACAGTTCCTGCCCCAGGACAGCATTCCTGGGGGAAAATCACAGTGTTACAGCTCTCTGGAAATATGGAACAGAGGAATTTCAGATAAATATGAGAGGAATCCCATCCCACCAAGAATGTTTGCTGGGAGTTGTCTTTTCCTTAGCAGTGTGGCACATACATCATCTTGCCCAGTGATTGTTCTCACACCAGGAATTTCCCATCTTGGGGAACTGCAAATCTCTGGGTAAAACTGCAGCTCCCTAAAGGCAGCTGAAAGTGCAGGATGGGGCTGGGATATGGGGTGGAGCAACCTGGGGAGAAAAGGGATTTTTTCTCCTCATGTTGCACCAAAGACTTGTTCTGATCCTGGATTAGAATTCCTGGGAGAATCCCAAAATACTGGGGAGAAATGATCCTTGTTGTCAACATGAGATTTGTTGTCAGCATGAGAGTTTTTGTAGGATTTTGTAACTTTCTGTGCCTGTAGGTTTGGTTTCTGTTTGCCCTGTCATTTCCTCTGGGGGCAGACACAAGTTGGCAACAGGGCTGATAATTAAGGTCCCTGAACATTAAAAAAAAAAATCTTTAGGCTTGTTTACATCCTATATTCACTTGTTAATATTTTTGTTAAACTGCAGCAATAGAGAATAGTGGTGTTACTGTCCACACCAGAGGTTTTCCTCAGAAGAGAGTGTCAAAAGCCAGATGACAAAGGACTTGCTGAATCTCCAGTTAGGAAATAAACTGGTTTTGCCACTGTAAGGTCTCAGGAAGGAGGAGGAGAGGATGCAGTTTGTCACAGAAGTGCAGGGGCTGGGGTTAAATTGTGACACCTTGCCACAGATCTAAGGATGTGGGAAAACAGGAGTAACTCTCAATAGTGGATTTAATGGAGCTGCCAGAAAATATCACTCCATTCAATCAGTACAACCAGTAGATCCTGGTTTGAAGATCTTTACCATCTCAGGGAATCCCCTCTGATTTTTGAATATTGCTCAGCTACTGCAGCAGAGCATTGCTGGAATAAAAGACAAGAGCTCTGTGGTTTTCCAAGCCTTATAAGTGGAGTTAGGCTGTCCCAGCTCTGAGAGTCCCATTACAGACTTTGGCATCCTTTCTACTATCTAGATGCTTTTGCTCCATCTAGTGAGGAAATTTATTGCTCATCCTGGCTTAGTTTAGGCTGTGGAGGAGGCCTGGGGAAAAGTAATATAGTTTTTTCATTTGACCTATGCAAAGATGGGAATTACCCAGGAAGACTCAATTTTGATTCTGTTGGAAGAATAAGAATGACAATGATTTTAGCTTACAGCTGCTCATTGACATATCTATTAAATTATTTTAAAAAAGGACTTGAGGGTTTTTATAATGAACTTTCCCATGAAAATCTATTTATGTTTACGTTCAGTGGGTGGATTTGCTTGTTGTGTGAATCTAATATGGGGGAGGGTGAAGAGATAAAATGAAATAAGTTGGTTTAAGGGGTTTAACAGTATCTGTTACAACCCATCTTTACTGTTCTTGTTCAGCAGCCAAAACACATTCCTCTTTCATAAAAGAGGGAACACAAGGGCACCAGCTCACAGATCTTTAGGCTGTGTCCTGCTGAACAGCTCAAAGAGAGAGACCATGGCATTTCTTTCTGGGACTGGCATTTTTGGGTACACTTGAGAGCACAGTAAGTGCCATTTTCTTTGGGGAGAAGTTTCCTAATTATATTTGAAAACTCCTGTGATTGATTCTGAGTGTGGTTAGGCTCATGCAACAGAGATGTGTACACCATATATTAAAAAGTCTGTATATATTCTGCAAACATAGAAGCAGAAGACACAGGGCTGCCATGTGATTCTCTGCTGGTACAATTATTTTTGCATGGTTTCCACCATTCTCATGTTTTCTGGCTGTCATCTTCAATGCTAATAAGCAGAATAACATTTGCAAGTGAAGTTGCAACTGAAATCAAAAACTGGCCCAGGGGAAATCAGAATCTGCTTTCCTGAGCTAAGGAATACATAGAGAAAGGCAGAGGGAAAAAATGCAGAAGGTGAAAATTTCTGGATAGATTAAAAATTGTGGAAATCTGACAAACCAGTACTATTTTTCCTTTGCATTCAAAGGGCAAAAGAGCATAAAGCAAAGTGACTGCTGATTTTGTGGCACCATGGAAGAGGAATGGATGCACTTGGGTGAAAAGCAGCAAAGAGAAGCCTTGAAGCCAGAATATCTGACCTTGAAGCTCTCTGCTGAAGTTGAGGAGCTGGTGGGTGCCCTGTGGGAGATCTGTGCTGGTTTTATCCACTGCTGCCCCTGGAAGGGTCTGGAAATATTGCCATGGGCTTTAGACTGAGAACTGCTTTTCAAAGGCCAAAATCTGTCCTGGAAGATTTTATATTTAATGAATCAGTTCACCTAACAGATAACCAGGCATTTCCTGTCACAAACACAACCAGAGGCTTTTAGCTGTGCCTGGGAAAATCTGGTTGAATTAAAGGAGCTCAAGTGGCTCCTTGACAGAAGCAATGAGGAAGATGGATGGCAAGAAAAGGACAGTGAATTTACAGAGTTCCCCTGGAGAAGAAAGCAAGATGTTACAGTGGGGTGGCAGCTACTGAGCAGACTTTGGGGTGGCCAATGCCTGTAATTTATCAAAGGCAAGAGAGACTGCTGAGCTTTTTAAAACACACCACAGTTTCCTGAGTACAGATGAACCAGCCATCTGACTGAATTTTCAGATCTCTGGTCCTTTGGAAGTTTCATGTTGGAGGGCATTCACTTCCCTTGAACTGTTTGAAACAATAAAAGAAACCAACCAAAACTCCCTGATACTTTTATTTTCTTTTTTTTTTTTAGCATCCTTGACATCTATTTTAGAAGAAAAATATTGATAAATGAATGAATAAATAAAGACATTTCCATAAAAGTTCAAAGGCATTTTATGAATTCAGTACACTCTGCAGTTGAAAGGCTAAAAGGTACATTAAATTAAGAAGGTACACCTGAGAACATCCCCTTGCTTGTGGGCCCAGGGGATTCCAGCTGGGATCCAGCCTGGCACCAGGTCCTGTCTGAGCCTGACCCATGCAGGTTTTCATCCCTGTCCCAAGCCCCAGCTTCACACAGGGATGGGCTGATGTCTCTGCACTTTTTCTAAAGTCCTAACCTTGGTTATGCATTTTTATTCAAATGTTCCTCTTTCAAAGACTGAACAGTGCAATTCCTCACAGTGTATTTGGATGCACTACAGAAGTACAAATGATATTGGCAGCCCACTGCTGTTGTTTTTGCAGTTTATTTTAATTAGTGATCAAATATAATTTTTCAGCTCTGTGTTTTTTATTCCAAATCTTTAATGTCTTCCAGATCCACTCCAGGTTCACTAGACTGGGTGGTAACTAAGTCTTAATTTTAATCCAGAGGAAACTGCCATGCCCATTCTGAGCATTCCTTATTTGCTCACTTTTGCTCTTTTATTTTTAGCTGTATTTTGTACTGCATTTCTCTCTCTCTCTGTATTTAAAAATCATTTTAGACTTTTCATTATTATGTGGTATTGATGCTTGGCACTGAGCTTAAAGTCTGGAACTGAACAAACCATCACTGCATCAGCACAACCATTTGAAAATCTCTGTTTTGTACTTGGCCCCGTGTTTTTCAAACCTCTGCTCACTCTGTGTAGGATCCTACAGAACTTATTCCTCAGCTGGAGAAGAGAGAGGAAAACAGAGAGATGACAACACCAATCACCCATCATTTACCTGGTCCAGGATTTTTCTGCTGAGCCCTGAAATGAAAAGTGTTCAAAGCTTTTCCCTGTAAGTGAAACATTATAATCAAAACCCTTTTTTTTTTTTTTTAATAGGTTCTGGACCAACCAGTGCCCCAGCAAGAAATCTGCTTTACCAGGTGGAAGTGCAGTGTGAATTTCCCTCAGCAATGCCCAGGATGGGCCAAGCTCTGGGCTGGTGACTGAATCCCAGGATTCCTGTCTTGGTTTTCACAGTCCCTGTCCCTTTTTAGGGCTCTTTTTAGTTGCCTGCAAAGTGCATTTTGACTTTTTGCTCTTCCTTTATTAACATGTTTGTTTGTTTACAAGAAGCTGTTTATTTATTTAAATAAACAGTGGGGGAGTGCTTGGGGAGGATCTCTGCTTCTTCCTTCTGGTTTAGTATTCATTTTTTGGTTTAATATTCATTATTTCATATCACCTCCTCCTTTCTGTGTTCTGGAAACCTGTCAGAACCTCTGGGCAGATGGCAGCACTGCCTGACCCATGCCAGGTTGGCCTGTCCTGTGTCCTTGCCTCTGATTCCTTGCAAAACAGAATAACTTGAGCCTTGCAGGTTATTGGATGTGCAAGATCCTAAAAAGCAGCAGGTGAATCCATGCAAAATAGAGGTATTTTCCTAAAATCCAAGCCAGAGCTGGGTAGACACTTGCCAGAGAATTATAAAGGGGACATCAGTAAAATGTGGGTTCTCCACATCTTTGTGGAGGTGAGAGGGGGAAGTTTGAAAAAATATTGTGGTGAAAAATGGCTTATAAAAATTCAGTGTATTGCTGTAGACCCAAAGTGGTCCAAATCCTTGTCTTTTCTTACTATTTCCTTCCCTAGTGCATTAGCTGAGGGAGGTTTCATATAGTTCCAATATTTCCAAAAGACTGGAAAACCTGAAAACATTTTCCTGAACATTTTATGTGAAAACTTTCTGGTATTTGTTCCTTCTCAGTGCTGCTGACCACAGAAGCTTTGCCCATGGAATAATGACATGTGCATGTGCAGGACCATGGCTTTACCTCCTGCAAGCTCCCAAATCACTTCTGAGCCCAAAAATAAGGATCATTCCCTTACCTCTGGACAGTGTTTAATAACCAGAGGTGTTCAGAACACCTGAACAACACATGGGCTGCAGGAAAAATCTCTTTTTTCCTTGAGAAGTCATCAGGAGATTGATTAAAAGTGGCAATAATCTTATTGGGAGGCAAGAGGAAGATCAAAGGATGCAAAATATCATTTACCATCCAGGTTCTTGCTTGATCTCCCACCAAAATTGATTGTTTGAAACGTTAAAGTCATTCATCAGCCATTCCTGAAGCCAGATTTGGGGGCAAAACAAACAATACCAAATTTTAAAAAAATTAAAAAAAAAAAAAAAAATTAATGGTTTTCTTTGTAAGAAAGAGGCTGTTGAGACAGCAGGGATTGCCTGCAAGTGTCCAGGGCCAGCCAACACTGCTTTAGTGTATGTCTGAAGAGAAAAATGATATCTGGCAAGAACAGAGAACAAGGAAGGAGCATTTGCAGAAGCAAACAGGTATCTTAAGAGCTAATTCACTCAACCTCTGCCTGCTTCTTTTGTCACTTGTTCCTTCCTCTTACTGCTCACTCCTTCCCTTTTCAGCTGTGATACTTGTCCTTATCATGAGGATATCACTTGATCTCTGCCCAGCAAACACAAAATACCTTCAGGAAGAGAGGGACAACCTTAATGCCTACTTTATGTGAAGGGTTTTTATGAGCAGTGCTTCCCCTGTGGACAAGAGGATTCATTCTGGGTGTAATCCAGAAACACTCAAAGGTGAGACAGAGTCCCTGTCAAAAGGAGCATCACAGGAGTGTGAGTGAGGAGGGGGCAGGAGAGGAGGCTGGGAGATGGGGTTTGTGGGGTGCAATCAGTGAAATGAGGAGGGACAGGGAGAAGCAGCACCCCTGTGGTTTGGTTTCTGCTGTCTGTTTTGGTCAGGATAAGAGCTCTATGTTTGGAAGATAAGCCAAGCCCTGAGGAGAGGGAGCTGGTCCAGGCTCCATGGGTGGTGTCAGCCCTTCCCAGCTGCAGAGCTGGGCCAGCCTGGCACAATGGAGTGCATTTTTGTGAGTGTTTGGACTGTAAACCTTGTGCTTTGCCCCAAGGGATTGATGCTGATTGCACTGAAATGCTCTCAGAGCAGAAAGCCAGCCAGGGTGTGAAACCCACTGCTGGGCTGTGAGTTCAGCTCATTGAATCCAGCTCATTGCAATAAATGCAGGTCTGCTGGGAGGGGAACATTTGGGCTGTTCCCTGCAGCTTGGGAATTTGCCAGCCCTGGTGTAATGCATCCCTGGATAATTCTTATGGGGGTTCCTTTTTTATTGGTTTATCTGTTTGTTTTTTAACTTCAGTTGGCAGGGTGGTAACTGGTTTCCACAAGTCAGTAGACTCAGTGCTATACACAGCCTGGATTTCTCCCAGCTTCCTTTTGGATAGTTCCATGAAACTCTGCTTTCCAAACACCTACTGCCCCACACTCCTCTGTGACAGCAGCTTCTGCTATTGCAGGCTTTGTAGTGAGTGTGCTGCAGCTAAATAACTTAATTAAAAAGATGATGAGCAATTCATTTCATCCTCTGTAGCCAGGGAATAATGGTGATTGGCAGTTGTATTAAAAGGATGGGTTGGACTCTGACTCCTTTTGCTGCAGGTTGTAGACTTGCCAGCCCAGTTACTCTCTGCAAGTAGCTGATTGCTTTTCTTGGCAGTTCAGTGGCCCAGTGAGTTCTAGACATCTGGCTGCTGAATAATTCCAGATCAATTTGTGCTCCTCTAATAGCCCAGCATGCTCAGGTTTGACAAGTGGCTGCTGCACGCTGATGAGGATGCCAGGATGGATGTTTTGGCTTGCTGTGTGTGAACAGGCTGGTTCTGCATGAACTGCATGGCAAGATTCTGCTGCACTGTGCACACTGCTCAGGGTTCCAGCTGATGGAGCAGGAATCCAAAATATTGCATCAGGACAGGCTCAATCAGTAAAATCAGTAATACACTGACACTTTTGCTGCTGTCCTGCAGCTCTGGCTTTGTGCACAGGTGAAAAGTGATGCAGAGCTTGCCTATCCTCCATGAACACTGAAAGAAAATTGTCCTTCATTAGAATGCCAGCTGTGTTTCCTAGAGAGATCTTGCAGGACAGGATAAACACACTCATTTTGCATGTAAATTACACAGTCAAGTGATATGAATCTTTTAATGCCTGTGCAGCTCAAGTCCAAAAGCAAATTGCAGTCCCCAGAATGGGATGTGCTGCCATCTCAAAGCTGAGAGTTCACACTGTGTTGAAAACCTGTGGGACAAAAAACACAACCCAGTTGTACTCAGAAGGAAGAGCAATGCTTGAACACAGATTTTTTTCCCTGCTGTCCTTGAGTGAGCCAAACCCTCCATCTAGAGCACGTGCAGGAGATGCAGCTGAACAGGGGGCAGTGACTGGTGGCACTGCTGTGTTCTGTCTCTGAAATTCCTGGTAGCCCTGGCACTTGGATTTTGGGTCCTGCCACTGGGGAGAAGCTGACATGCAGCCATGGAGGACCCAGGATGGATAAAGCAAGAAATCACAAGTGCCCCTGTTCCAGTCCTGTTTTATGGAGCTGGCAGAGGATCAGGCTCTCTAGGAGTTCCAGCTAAAGAGAGCAATGCTGCTGTGGGAATCTCTCTCTTGTTTTATATTCCCCAAATCCACTTTTGGCTCCTCTGAAGGCATAAAAGCAGCTCCTTAGGGGCCTTATCCAAACTTGTGGATCTCACTGAGAGCTTGTGCCAGGTTTAGTTATGAGCTTTTATCTTTCCTCCACATATGTGGAGATCTGAGGTGGAACTGCAGGTAGCAGTGAGTCCAGGTGAGTGTCACTGCCTGCTCCATCTCTGTGGGGTGGCTGCAGGGCTCAAAGTCCTGAGTTTTACTAAAGGCTCATCTTTTCTTTCTCTCTGCATCCATAAGCCAAGAAGACAACATCTCAAGTGAAAACACATTCCAGTAGTGCAGTTCTGCTCCTTGGAATGTTATGACACATCCCTCAAATACCAGCTTTGTTAACTGTCCACAATTCAGAGTCCTTTCCCTCCCAGTGTCCTCACTCATGGATCCTCTCAGCTCCTCACAGAGCAGCCCCAAGGCTGCAGTCCAGGGAACACTCCCTCTCCTCACCTCCTGTCCCAAAATTCAGCCCTGCTGAGCTTTCCTGCACCATCCTGGTAAGTTATGGCTGGACAAAGGTCTGAGAAGGCTGAGGGTGGCTGTGCCCTATGCCAGAGTCTGGATCTCAGGGTTTAAATCAGTGTGAGAGATCCCAGGATGGGGGACCCTGTGGTGGGAATTCCAATCCAGCCATTTGCATCCCATTAGAATTTAGGTAAGCAGTCAGGGAGTAAGCAAGGCATGTCCCCCAATGCAGTGCCAGACACAAAATTTAAGGAAATGAGAGGGAAGCAGCTCTGCTCCAGCCCAGGGCTCATCCTAAGGCATTCCAGCCCAAAAATAATAAAGCCCACCTCTGAATTTTCCTGCTTAGAGATGTGAATTTTAGAAGCAGATGTACCATATCTGAATTTCTGGGGGGCCTCCAAGCAGTCAGACTGACCATGACAGTACAACAGAGCAAGTGGAGGGGAACTGGGCAAGCTTGACAGTCAGCTCTGCTTTTTCAGCCTCACTCTGATTATCCATCCTGCCTTTTCTCCTCTCTTGAAGGACAAAAGGTAAATTCAGGGTGAATTAAGGCATAGAGAAAATGTTTTTGTGCTGTGGTATTGTTATTTTTTTTATTTTTTATTTTAATGCCAGTCTTGTTTTAAAGTATAGAAATTGCTGCATGGTCTCCTGTGAAGTCAGTTTACACTGAAGTCAAAGCCTTGCAAATATTCAATTAGGAGACCAGTCAAGTATGTGGGATTAAGTTGTTTATATAAATGTTTGCAGAACCAGAGTGTGAGTTCACAGGCAGGCATGGGAGCTTTGGTTTCCCAGCTGATCCATAAAAAAGGTCAAACACTGTGTACTGATAAATGTAGTACACTTACAAAAACAAAAAAAAAAAAAAGACCCAGCCAGCCTCAAACCAGTCCTGACTGGAGCTTCCAGTACCAATTCCCAGTTGTTTATCAGAGTTGAGGCTGATGAGTTTGCAGGATGTGCAATTTAAAAACAATTTCAGGCCCTTCCCTGGGCACCACTGCACATCTCCTCACACAGATGTGCAGCTGGGAGCTAAAAGCAGATTCTGCTTTAAATAAACAAGGAGCTTCCACTGATTACCAGGAGCAGCTCTGGTGTGAGCAGGAGTGGAGGAGGCCCCATGGAATGAGGTCTGAAGATACAGGGCAGCATCATTCCCTGCAATTTTCTGCCTTTGCTCCTCTTTTTTTCTGTTTCTGGTTCCAAATTCCTGAGAGCAGCTGGAGAGAAGTCCTGGTGTTCAAACCCAGGGAAGACAGAGGAGAAAATTAACTCCTCTCATGAAGAGAATCAAATGCTTGGATTTTGGTGAGCTCTGGTGGGACTGATGGAGTGTTCAGTGGAAGACAAAACTGGGCAAAGGAGTGAAAAGTGGAAAGAAGATAATTTAACACAATTATATTTTCAAAATTTTATTTGGCAGTGGTGTCATTTTTGCAATAACTTTCTGCAGTCTCTCAGGAAATAGAGAAAAAACAAGGACTGCAGTGATCTGGAAGTGCTTCCTGCCTGGTTCCAGATTTCTGCTCTGGGAGACACAAAACCAGCAGCAAGCAATCAGGAATTTGCCCAACCCCAGTGGCCAGAAGGAGGATGACTGTATTAAGGACTGCTTTTTCTCCCCTGTGATTAACTGGCAGGAAGTCAGGAAGTCCCTTACACCCCTGTTCTTTTTTTTAGGGTAGTTTCTTTAGACAGGTTATGCTGTTGAGAACTGGTGTCTTTTGGTGCTATGTCAGTGCAATTTTTTCCTTGTTTTTAAGTTTTGCATATCTGTACTGGAGTTACTAACAGACTGAATTGTCCAAACAGGGATTCTTCCCCACTCCTGCTGCAAAATCCAGGCTGTGCTCCTGTTGCTACAGCATATACTGCTAAGTTACAGCTAGCACAGTCTGTTTTTCACTAAGTGCATCAGTGAACAGTTTAAACAAAGTTAAACAAAAAAAAAAAAAAAAAAGTACTGGCAACAAAGAGATGACTTATCATTTGCAACTTTAAAAAGGAGCCTGCAGCTATACGAATCTGGAAATAATATAAACTTAACCCACAGGACTGTTGCACTGGTTTTAGAAGAGCTTACTTTAAAGCTGGTATGTGGGCTCACTGAGAGACTGAGTGGTTGGCAAGGATGCTAACCATTTGTGGAATGTGTCTTTGGAAAGGATTAAAGCAAAAAACATGTTGCTTCTTACCAGCTCTGAGCTGGGAATGTAGCTCTGAGGGGTGAGTGTTAAACTTTGAGCACTCAGTACATAAAGCTTGTGGAGAAATAAACTTTTTTTCTTTCCTTGCCCTGGTGCTTGGGATCCAATTCAGTCCAGACCAGATAGGCTAAAAATCATTCCCATCTGAGGTCCAGGAGAAGGTCAGGAGTTCCAGCAGTGCTGGCAGTGCTGGAGCAGTTCCCAGCTTGCCTGAGCTCTATTTGTGAGCTGCCCAAGACAACAGTCAGCATTTCAGCTCTGACTGTTCCCAGCCTCACAGAACTCTGCCTATTCATTTTGGAAAACTGCTTGGTACCAAGCAAAAGCACAATTAAAACTAAAGCCTAAGAGCCCAGTTAAAATGCAAAATCCCCATGACTTGGTTGGGAAATCTTTAATTTTCTACTTTCATTGGTCCTGTTATGACTCTTTCCCTTCCTCATGGTCCAGCCCCTCACTGGGGAGGTGGCACTCTCTGTCCCAGGCTGTGCTAGAAAAGACAGTGAAAAATGTCTTTAAATGTCTGTGACTGGTGAAACAGCTCCATAATCCATCCTGTACCATGAGGATGTGAGACAGAATCAGCTCAGTTTAGGACCAAATGGCCAGAATGTCTTTGTATCCTCACTTTGAAATCTTTGATTGAAATCTCAACTGCAGAAACTGGCTGTGGCAGGATTTGTGTATGACTTATTTTTGTCTGTTTAGTAAATAGTCTGACATGCTTTATTTGACATTTATTTAATGTGTACATCAGTGCCATAAAACCATGATATCACACTTATTATGAGGCTCTTAGAAAGGAAAACACAGCTAAATGTGGAAGTGAAGTGAGCACTTCTTTCTTCTTTAAAGTGAAAATCCTAAAGCTATGTCTTCTAATTGTTAAGAATAAATTAATTTCCTTCCAAATGAATTGCATTCTATGGAAACCTCACCTATTTTTTTACCATATTGCTCATGCTGATGAAGTTCAAGAAAAGATAATACCAGCTGCTCCTTGTGAATGTCCCTGATCAGCTTCACCTAAGCCCTAATTGAGCCCCAGTAAAGAGGTGATAAATGAGTGTTGGTTGTTACCCTTCCCCTTGGCTCCCTCTCCTGAACCGATGTTGGATGTGTGTGTGGTTTTTTGGCTTTTTTTTTTTTTTTTTTTTTTTTTTTTTGGTAGCTGTCTCCTGCATGGGGGTTCTCCAGGGTGCATTGTACATTTCCAGCTCTTTGTCCTCTGCTGCTCTTGAGAAGATTCCTGGATGGATTCTGGGCTTGCTTTGCTGCCTGCTGTGCCTGGAGCTGTTGATCAGCATCCCTAGAGGCTGCCTCATCTTTGTCCTCAGCATTTAAGAAATTTTATGCTCAAGTGCTTGGCAAAGGTAAGAGGAAAATGTGTAGCTTTCAATTAACCTAATGATAATAATAATGATAATTGATTCTAATGATAGAATCAACAAAACCTGATTGTGTTTCTCCCCACTCCCCTATATTTTAATGATTATGGTGTTTTGAAGATGTTTCCCATTTCTTTCTCCCATGTGGAGCATCTGCACAGCTGCCTTTGTGCATCCCTTAGGTACTGGCTGAAAGGCAATAAAATGTCTGGTTTTCAATTGCATGTGTACTCTCAGCTACCTAGAAAAGGCCAAGCAGCCCAGACAACCTGTGCTGCAGTCTTGCCCTTGGGATGGGTGCAGGTAACTTGCAGAAATCATAATTGCAGTTGCAAGGGTGTTAGAAGAAAAAAAAAAAAAAAAAAAAAGGTTTGGGATGAAGTTCTTTCAAGAAGATTTGCATCAGAAAGGTTTTAAGAGCTCAGTGAGATGAGTAGGTACAAGTGTCTTAAAAATGCTGAGTGTGGCAAAGAAAGGAGGTTTTAGGGAGCACAGGAAGGCAGCTGGAGGTGAGGGTGGTGCAGAGCATTCCTGGTACTGTCCAGGTGCACCCTCCTGCCTCTCAGGAGTGCTCCTGGGCTCCTTGGACCTCCTGGGCTTTTGCAGGAGGAGTTTCACAGCTTGCCCTGCAATCTTATCTTTGGAAAAGGGCAGTGTGGGAAGGATGACCTGGTTCTTGTGGAGTTATGGGTTCAAGGACCAAGCTGCTCCTACACTTTTCTGTGGCTTTACTGCTCTTATGACCCCTAGTAAACTTTCTGGAAATGAACCTGCAGCTGATTAAGTGGGTCATTTTTGTGGCATTGGCTAAATGGGAAATGGAATTTCGTCCCATTTGCATAAACAGAGGTCTGGCAGCAGCTGGAACCCACGGCTGGAAAATAAGAGGGGAGAGGTCTGAAAGAGGTTTCAGAAGAAACACGTTTGTTTAAAATGAGGGATTACAGATCTGTGTGCCTGGATAAGAAATATGTGCCTTCACACATCCTGTTCTTAGTTGTGAGGTAGGTCTTCAGGCATTTGGCCCTGTGGGGAATTTTCAAAGCTGTGTGAGGACACCTAATATTGAATTTCCCAATACCCTGCCTCTCTCATTGCTGCATAACTAATAATGTGAACATCAATTGATTAGATGCCATCATTGCCTCAGGAAAGGGATACTTAAGTTGCCTTTTGTGCTGTGATGTAGCTACAGGCATTCTGGTTTATTTTGGCAGTGGTTTGGACTTGAAATGAAACTGGTTAATTTGAAATTAAAGCAATTGGGTCCCTTATGCAGTTTGTAATGGGTTTTGCAGTAGTTGCTTACTTATAAAGTTGATTTCATTGTCCATTGGAGGTGGTTCATAACTGTATGATCAACATGATTAAATTTGATCATTGGTGGATTTCTGGGTTCAAAATCCAAATCCAGATCTGTGCTTAGTTCTGTTCTCCAGACTGAGATGTAGAAAGGGTAGGTGTGGCAGTGAGTTTATTCAATATTGACAACACTGAACATTCCAGTGTCATGAGCCAGACTCCTCCAAAATTCTGCACTTGGTTTAAGTTAATGAGACTTAGAAAAATATCTAGTCATCCATTTTACCCCCTCTGCAACAGTAATTATTATTCACTGTTTCCAATGAAGCCTGTAATTCTCCCATGAGCTTTTGTCTCCAGGTGCTCTCAAAATATTGCCAATTATTGAAAAACTTGAAGTAAAATGTAATTAGTCCTTCTGTCTTTAAGCTAGAACAATGGACCTGTTAAAATATTTATAGTTAATGCTAGGACAGCCTGTGGGAATTGTGTCTGAGAGTTTCACTCAAACTTTTATTTCATACATGTATTTCTGTTCTTACTGAGTAAGCAGTGATTGCTGCAGAGCTGGGAGATGGGTTAGGTCTGATACTTTGCATTTTATTGTGCTTGTTTTGAGCTGGGATTTTGCACAGTAAAGAATATTGAAATATTCTGATGGTCAGGGAGGTGTTTCCCTGCTGGTTGGTTCTAGAAGCCTCAGATGGCCAGGATGCTTGCCCAGATTGTCCAGGAAGGAGATTTTTTATTTTATTTTTTTTTTTTTAAATGGCAGGTGCAAATTGTGATAATCCTGATTTGCACTGGGGACATCTTCCCACCCTGTTGAGGTACCACAGAAATTGGTGAAGGCTTCCTTCAGCTGTTTTTGTGTATTAGAGGATTACTCTTCTCTAAGCACACACTGGATCTTCACCCAAGAATTAGAAAAAATTAGGCAGGACCTAATCAGATAAGTAATTCTACCTGAACCAACTCTAAGTTGTGTGAACCACACTAGCAAAGCAGTGTTGGTTTCTCCTCCTCTCCAGGAGAATCAGCCCTCACAGGAAGAGGATGCTGCTGCTTTCAGTTTATCAGTAGAATGTGTTCAGACCTGATTTTTTTTTTTTTGCACATGAGTTTTATTTCAGTTTTATTTTTTTATTTTGCTAATTCTTCGGTCTCTTTCTTTTCAAACTAGACAAACCCATATAATAATCAGTCTCAGATTCAGTGCTCTGCTTACCTGCTGTTGCCCAAACCCATAGACTCTGTTTGCCCTCCAGCTTTTTTGCCTTTTGGCAGCTGTTCTCATTCCAATTACAAAATATCCTTGGAAATTGAATACCTCATTTTTCTATTATTTAAATTATGGCTCACATTGTAGTTCAATGAATTTAATTAAAGCATTTCCTTACACACGTGGTGTCCATGTGGATAGGGAATAAGAACTTTTAATCTTAAAACTGGGCATGTGTAATAGTTACAGCACAAGAGGTCATTCCTTATTGCATCCTTCAGGTGAGATGAATGCTCCTGGTGCCTGGAGGAAGACATAATCTCTATGAGCTGGCTTTAAATCCTTAGGTAGCAGAGGGAATAACCTGGTTTAAATAACCATGTTGTAAAATCTTTGTGGGATGTTGGAGGGGTGGACCAGGACCTGCAGATCTGGGGGTTGCCCAGTAGAATTGAGGATATTTCTGGTTCTCACCAGAGTTGTTGGCTGCTGCAAGGAGGTTGTGATCAAAAAGTCTCACTTTTTGTCACAATGAAGGTTTGCAGATCTGAGTGGTAATTTTGTGGTAGGGCTTCCTCTTCAGAATATCCAAAGCTTTCTTTTTGAAGAAGTTATTTTTGTTAAACTCCCTTTCTGATGCACCCAGGAGGATGCTCAGCTGATACCAACCCCTCTCTTTCTCCACCATCCTGCAAGCCTGTTGGTTAAATTTTATTAAAATGCCAATCTTTGGCCAGCTTCAACATCCTCTGTTAGAGAAAAAAAAAAAAAAAAAAAAAAAGGAAACAATTCCAAGAGAAAACCAGGATTTGTGTGTAAGGCAAATACAGGCAACACATGCAGCATGGACTTGATGTGTATTTGATTTGTCCCAGCAGATGAAAAGTCACCTGTGGTCCCTCAGCCCATGCTGCTCCACTGGAATCTGTGCTTTGCTTGTTCCCAGGGCAAGGGAAGTGAATTTTCGAGGGCCTGCCATTATTATGGGTGGGGGCTGAAGAAGCTGTCAGTATTTTGTGCTGCTGGGAGGTGAAGTTTAGGGGTGGGGGCCATTAGCCATGAATAGCTGGCCTTCAGTAGTGCCTTTGCACATTTGGGATGGCTGCAGGCTCTGCAGCAGAGTCTCTTTGCTCTTTCCAAGCCTGGAGTGATTAATTCTCTTTCCTTTGCTCACCATTCCACGTGTTTTCCTAGAAAAATTACCAAGTAAATGCAAACCCAGCTACTACATATTTAAGATAACACAAGTAAACACATGCAACAGATTGGTATTTGTATTTGGTATAGTCAAGTCTTCTAAAAGGCAGGAAACTTGAAAATTGTGGAATATGCAATTTCACCAATTTCCAAACCAGGTACTTTACTGGTTTTCAATGCTTTTGCAAAGCAGTTTTCTCAATCCCTAGTTTAATATAAGTGATTTTAATTCACTGTGATCATGCTGCTATATGGAGTTGACCTAACAATTTAGCATTCTAGTGAGATGATTAATTTCAAATGTACTTGCATTAAAAACCCTTTAATTCACCAGGTTCTTCCCTCCCCTTGGTCATAGCTCCAAGTGTGGGAATGGAGACTCCTTACCTCCTCTACTTTAAAAACTGGCAGTGGGTTTGCATTACTTGGAGAGTTCAGCAGCTTCTTTTTGGGCAGGTGTTGCTAAATGAGAGAAGGAAATATTTTCTTATCTAAAGTTCTCAGTAATTGTGGCAATTCTGGTATGATGTTGAGCACACTCTTGGATGCAGGGTAGTAAGAGGCATATTCAGGATGCAAATTGAGTCAAGCATGTTCTTGTGCAAGGGAAGTGCTGTGCAGTAAATACAATTATAACACCATAAAGTCTGACTCTGTGGTATCATCTGCCCTTGACAGATTGTGATAACAGTGTCAAATCACTGGTGTGGCTTCAGAAACCAAAGAAAAGCAATTTTTAATGATAAACTAATTAAGAGCATAACTACAGGACCTCTGTAACCTTGGAAATGGGCCAATTATAACATTCTTCTTTGCTGAAATATCCTAACAAAGAAGCTGCTTTAAGCCTAGTGTAGTCCATGGTTAGCTTATAGTTAATTGCTTGTTTTCCCAGAGCGTTGGTTTTTGTAGCTGTTCCATCCAAAATTATTTTAAAATATGTCTCAACATAGTAACTGTGTTTTCAGCTACCAGGGTGCTGTCATCTCTGAGTGAAGTATGGTGCCAGTGTGACTTTGCCATGTTTTAATTTCTCCTTGGCCTTTCCATGATATCAGTGAGAACAAATGCTGCACTGGCACAAACAGATTCCAGTTGCATCTGGCAAGAATTTGGGTGAAATCTACTTTGAAGTACAACTTGGAAGAACTTGTTCTGCTTTAAAAGCAACAAACTTCCAGAACTTGGGTTTCCTGAGCCCCTTGGATGTGGCAAGCCATCACAAATGTGATGGGAGTGATTTTCAGTCAGCCTGCCTTTCCTTGGAGGATATCCTAAGCAGTGTGCTCTATTTATAACTCAAAAGACACAAGCAGTACCAGTGTCTTTGGCCACTTTAATTTTTATTGTGCTGTTTGCAGAGCAGTCACTGAGATGCTCTGTTTTGGAAGTGCAGAAGAAGCTGTGCAATTTCAGCAGCTAAAGGCTGAAAGGATGCACTGCTGGTCTCTGCAAGTTTGGGCTGCCAGGGGCTGGCTGTGCTCCTGATGGATCATTAGCATTAATTATTTATTGGGTTCTTGATTCTCAAGGAATACATGGCAGCCAGCCAAAAGAGAACCCAAACCCTTTAAGTTGGTTATTAGCCTATGTGTAGTGGTTTTAATTTGCTAATCTGGGATTTCCTGGCCAATGTACCAATTATTGTAGTGGGACATGTGCAGGTTGGCACACAAGATAATGAGTCACAGAAACAGAGACCCTTTGGCAAGGACTGAGTTTGTTTTTGGGAGATCTTCTGAAGGCATTTATGGTCACACCCCAGTTTGCTGTGGCAGTCTGTGTAACCCTTGCAGTGTTCTACAGCAGGTCTGCCACTAAATCAAGCAAGGGAACGATTTATCCACGTGGAAACTCGTTTCCTTTCTCTGGTCACCCCTTTGAAGCTGTTTGCTCTTGGCACAGAGGGGTGCTCAGGTTCCATTTTGACAAATGCTTAAGTCTTTTAAATGGCAATTCTTTTCATCAGTGACTTTAACTGTACAAATAAGCTGCTTTACTGAGCCTAGGCACCAAACAATTAATTTGGAAACCAAATAATTTTTTTTTTTTTTGTTTTATGCATCCGCAGCAATAAAGATTTTGCAGCACATCTTTACTAAAATAATTTTTTCCTGTGATCCTCCCTGTGTCCCTGGTTGGTTCCAGCAGGTAGTGTGGGCATTGCCCATAGTTGTCTGTTTTGGATATCAGCCTATTTGTGATGCACTACCTTTTTGTAGGTGTGAGATGTTAATTTTTTCTTTAGGTTCTATATCTATTGCCTGTGAATAACAATTCCTGCTGCTTCAGTTCGTTTCCAAACAAATTTTAATGAAAAGTAATTCAAACAACTTGAAAAAAAACAGGACATACTGCAGTGGCAAATAACCAAAGTCTGGACTGATCCCCATGTTCTGGATTTCAGTATAATTATAAAGAATTTAATCTGCATTTGATATTCATTTTGGGTATCATTCTAGCTTGGAACCTGTAAGCCATTACTTTATAGCAACTTGTACATTTTGGAGAGCAGAGCTCTACTGAGATCTCAAGTACTTTGCCACTCTTAGAGTTCAAACTAGTTTATTAGAGAATATGCTGAGTTATTTAGTGTTTATTTCCACAGACTTTGTTCAGAGCTGTGGCTGCATGAGGCATGGGTTTGATGGATGGACTGCTTAGTGAGAAAGGAATTGCCTGGATGGTCACACAGGGTTGTGGTTTGATGGGCAAGTGGAGAGCAGAGATAATTTGTGTTCCACAGAGTTCAGGTTGTACAACTGAAGGGAGCCTGCAAGGAAGCTGGAAAGGGAATTTTACAAGGACATGCAGTGGTAGGACAAGGAGAATGGCCTTAAACTGAAAGAGGGAAGGTTTAGATTAGATATCAGGAAGAAATTCTTCAGTTGAGACATGGAAATAGATTATCCAGAGGAGCTGTGGATATCCCCATCTCTGGAAGTGTTCCAGGCCAGGCTGGATGGGGCACTGAGCAACCTGGTCTGCTAGAAGGTGTCCCTGCCCATGGCAGGGAGGTTGGAATGAAAGGATTTTTAAACTTCTTTTCAACCTAAACCAATCTATGATTTTATCTATGTGGGTATTTTTTGGTAACTCTGAGCATTATTAATCTGTTAAGATATTTTTTTTTTTTAAGGTTGCTAATCCTGTGGAATTTCCTTGATGTTCTGTGACTGCTGTATCCTTAGGAGACCAAACATTGAAAGTATCTGGTACTTGAGATAGCATGAACCAAATGTCCCCCACTCATGCTGAAGCTGCTGCATTGCAGAAGCTGCCAGGTCCCAAAGGGAGGATCTGAGCTGTGCTTTGGAACCCCAGTAACCAGAGAGACCCAAGGAGCTCTGCTGCACCTCATCCTGGTCTCTTTAGGGGGGATCACACAATTTCCTGACTTTAAAGGGACCCACAAATTTGATAACCCCAAGAATGTGATGATTTCTGAATACTTGCCATTATAATGATATTTTTGCAACTTATAAGGAGAAGATATTAGGTTCATTGAAAGCCAAGCATCCCTGCCTTGGGTGACAAGTAAAACTGGCTCAGCTGGCCCAAACTTAGAGAGACTGAATAATACTTGCAAATATTTCCTGGAGTCAGTAGTGAAAGTTGTCCTGG
Source organism: Oenanthe melanoleuca (assembly GCF_029582105.1). Taxonomy (NCBI): domain Eukaryota; kingdom Metazoa; phylum Chordata; class Aves; order Passeriformes; family Muscicapidae; genus Oenanthe; species Oenanthe melanoleuca. Next base: position 2,685,061 of record NC_079334.1, read on the forward strand.
TGTTCTGAGGTGTGGGCCCCAAGTTCAGCACTCCCCACCCTTCAGATTTGGGTCTACAGGTGCATACAGCTTTTTCTAAGTTAGTGGTAGCTGTATTTATATTTTGTTGGATCCTTCCCAGAGTGAGTAAATCACTGGAGATGTGCATGATCCCTCTGAAGGACCAGAGTTGCACAAAATTCTCTTATATCTCTTATGTAACCTATTCTAGATTTCAATTACCTTAATGCTATAAAATGCCTTTTTTTTTTTTCTTTATTTTCTTTTCTTTTTTTTTTTTCTTTTTCTAACTTGGCACCACAGAAATGAATGTGATTTATTTCTGGACCAAGGAGAGCATGAAATCTGCCATCAGAAGCCTGGTTCTTTCAGTAGAGGTGGGAAATGGCAAGGAATAAATATTGCCACTTTCTCATTAATGCAATTACCATAGCCCATCAAACATGCTGATAAATTTGAGAAGCTTGTACTATTCATTAGCCATATACATTCATTAGTGTAGCCATCATAAAATAACAAGGGGAGTGTCCAGCCTGGGGAAAAAATCCAGAGAACAAGAGCTCACATTATACAGAGCTATGATGATAAATGTCTCCCGTGGCATAATTTTAACTCTTACCATCTGTTATTCCCTGTTTCCATAGCAACTTAAAATAAATATTAAAAATAGTCTGAAACCAGGAAAAGCACAGCAAGGAATGTCTGTCCTGAAAGAAAACAAACTCTCAGTGTGACCAGGAAATAGCAGGAAAAAGGACTGATGAGAACTAGAGGAGGTTTAGCTGGGAGAATTTTCAATATGCAGGAGTGGGTGAGAGAAGGTTCCCAAACCAGTGTTTATAAGCAGTTGTAGCTGGGCTACCAAAGCCCTGTCAGATGCTCAGTGCTGTACTTGGCATCTGTTTTCAGCTTTGAGCTTGAAAAGTAATTTTATTTCAACTTTTAGAAGATTTATGACTATATGTATAAATATGATTTTACATTTTTGAGAGATACTTGATTTTTTTAATTTTTTTTTTTTGTGTTGCTGAGCTAGAGGGCCATGAGGAGCTGTTATAGCACAATTGTTGTAAGCTGTGAGCATTACACTGGTGCTGATCAAATGTTACCATTCAAATATTACTAGAACTGAGTGTTTAGGCCAAAGGCAGGACTTAAAAGGAGAGCTGCACTTTCATGCCAGGCCAGCACAGGAGCTGCTTCCAGAGGCTTCTTTCTGGGAAATACAAGGGCAGGAAAAGCTGACTTGGGAAAGAAAGGCTGGAAGACTGCATTTAATGTCAGGGGCATGAAGAGTTGTTTAAATAATTGCAAGTGTTGTGAAATAAGAGAGCAGTTCAAGAGCCCAGGAACTTGACTCTTTTTGGGAGGAGTTAAATCATTTGGGGATGCCCTATCTAAAGAAATCCCTGGTTGAAAAATGCAGGGGAAGAGCAGCCCTGCTTGGGGGAATTGCTGTCTGCTCTGGGTGGGTCCTTGCTTTAGTCTAATTATAATGAAGATTTGTTTAGCTTCCTTGGTGAGTGTTCCTGTATGTTTTTAGCATTCCCTTTCATTTGTTTGGCAGTCACTTCGAGTGATTTATAAGAGAGGAGAAAACAAACTGAGATTTGATGTGGGGCAGTAGCCAGGGAGCTTTAGATGTGATCACTGTGCAATCACATCCTGATTCATCATCTCATTTGAGCTACAAACCAAGACAGACTGGACACACCAACATCTCCAGGTGCCATCAGTGCAAATTCAGGGTCTGTGGCTGGGCTCCAGTGCGTGAGACCTGAGGAACACAAATCAGAATTTTCCTTGGTCCTGTTATGGCTGATGATGTGACAGGCAGCATTTTGTCTGCAGCCTTGTGGTTTGCTCTGTGACAGTAACAAATGCAAATTCTAAAAGGCAGCCAAATGTAGATGCTTTGATTTGCAGGGAAGCTCTGACCCACCAGAGCTGTAACTTAGTGATAAAGTGCCTTGAGTTCCAGTCAGAGCCACTGCATGTCTGAGCTTTCCTAGACTTCTTTTCCTCCCCCATTCTATTCTCTGCTGTCTCAGAAATTTAGGTGCAATCTGAGTTTTCTATATTTGGCCAGGGTGGCTGCTCTGTGTCTGGGAGCTGTGGACACTTCCATGGCACAGCACCAGGCTGCAGCTTCTGTGCAGTAACTCAGCATCTCTGGGAGCTTCTGGAGCTTTGGCTGTGTCCAAAACAGCTGCTGTATCACTGCAATATGCCTGATGCACCTTAAAGCCTTAGAATCACCCCCAAACCAACCTGAGGTAGATCCAAGGCTTCTCACAAGGCTTCCTATTCTTCCTGATGAGTTACTGATGACAGAAATGAAGAATCTCATGTGCTGATTTGATCTGGTAAAATCTTTCCTGACCTTGCTGTGATACAGGAGAGACCTGTGCCAGTTTGTTCTTGCTGACACAGCTTGTCCTGGTCTGAGGTGAGGTGTGGAGAGCCCCAGAAGCCTTTCTCTGAGACCTGTTTCAGGTGGTGATAAAGGAACTAATACAATGACCTAAGATAGTTTCTGTCTCTGTTTCACAGCTCTTTGTCCTTGGTGGACAATTTGAAAATTCCCCAAACTCCATCTGACTCTCCTTCAACTGATCAAATAGTTAATCTAAAGCTCCACTCATTTCATCTGTGTTTCAAGCATTAATTCTGCAAAACATTTGCTGTGGAGCATCTAGGAAAAAACTGTGCAGTCTGAACTTTACTCCTTTTTTTTTTTTTTTTTTCTTTTCTTCATTCCTGTCTGCTTATTTTTGTGGGGAATCCATGTTCACACTGAAGTGGTTTCTGGCATGCTGCAGGAAGGAAAGGGTTTCCCAGGAGTTCTGGGAACAAGCCAATTACTTGGAAGTCCTGCTGGAAGCACTGCTTGGAAGATGCACAGAAAATAATAAAACTTTGCTGCATTCTGCTCAAAATAGGCTGTTATTCAATAGTAAATCCAGTTAGAAATGGTGGAGATGTGCTCTGACTGTGCTCAGTGTGCACATTACCTAACACAGACCATCTCCTCTTACTACTGCAGATAAAATGTTTCCTGCTTTGAGGAATTTACAGCCTAGATGGACACTCCAGGAAGACCAAAAACCCAACAGCAGCTCAGGATGGAGTAGCTCATTTTAGGAAGTTTATCTCTATTTCATGATGGTGATGACATAATTTTTGCTTGGAGGAGTAGGATTTATGCTGATGTACTTTCAGCTTTTATTCCAATCTCCTTATGTGCTGCATTAGGCAGTCCCTGCTGCAAAGGTTTGAAATCTCAGCTAGATTAAGATATCTGATCCCTGCTTCCCAAAAATTCCACTGTGCTGTCAAGTGAAAGCAGAAAGCTGATGGAAGACACAAAGTGTGCAGAAGGCCTGCCATATTTCACCATGATTTACTCTGACATCTCTCTGCAGCCAGTTGATTTTTTTCCTTTTGACCCGAGGAGCAGTGTGAGTTCAGCAGTCAGCAGCACACATTCTTTAATGCATCTAGAGAATTGAAATGATTGTTCTGTGGGCCAAGTGATAGCCATGCAATTAGCATTTCCATCTGTGCAATCCTCTGCTTTGGTATGGTGGCAAACACGTAGCATGAAATCAGATTATTACAGCTGTGGGAGGAGAGCTAAGGTTGAGCTTCCCTGTCTCCAGTTTTGCTGTAGAATTTTACTTTCTAAGGAACTTTGTGGACATGTACAAAACTTCCATATAGCTGCTTCCTGAAGCTGTGCCTTGCCTTTAATCAAAACTGAATGCCCAGGAGTTCCCAACCTCCCTGTTTGCACAGAAACCTTGTTCCAGTTGGCGCTGACCTTGTGCTGTCCCCTCAATGAAAAGTGTCTTCTTGTCATCCAGCCTTTTACAGAATAGATTATTTATGTTTTCAAGCATACCTGAGCCTTGTTCTCCATGAACTGGAGTTTAGTTTGGATCCAGTTAAAACCTCTGTTTTGCATTCATAAAGGATGTGTGGATTTGTATTTATTAGGGAAACTTTTTTGAAGTTTAGTGCTGGATTTATTTTTTTTTTTTTTTTTTTTTTTGACAGAACGCTATTTTGCAGTTAGCAGCCATGTCATGCTGTCTGTCTTCTGAGCTGGAGATTTAAATATCTTCCTAGTTGCAAAAGGTATTGTCTTCCTTATTCCAACCCCTTAGCTTTCTTTCTTTCTTTTTTTTTTTTTTTTTTTTTTTTTACAGGCAGTAATAGTTTCCACACTCATTCTTCAAGATCCCATGGATCTGGAGAGCTCATGGTGACTATCATTTTATTCTGCTGAGTACTTTAAAAGTTGTAATGAGACTGTGTGGTAAAGTTAATAGAGCCTCCTGGTTATTCTCACAGTACTTGTAAAAAATTACTTGGTGTCATGACTTCATATCCAGATGACTGTATAAAATTAGGAATACTCTTAATGCTTGTTCTCCAAGATGTATATTCTTAAATTTATTGGTGCCATGAAAATGCAATCATTTTATCAGGGAGATAACTTGGAACTTTCCAAATGCTGGTGAATAGCATGCCAAATCTTTTCAGTGTCCAATAATAAAGTTCAAAGCATAACACATTGGACACATGGGAAAAGTCTTTTGCAGGTGATTGATGTGCCAACTTTTCATTCTGCTTCCACAATGCTTGTGCTTTGAGATGCAGATGATTTTTTTAAGCAAAAGGTTACAGGTCTTTCAGAATTTTTTCTTATTTATACTATTTAGAAACTTAATGTTTTAACCATTAAGTTGAATGACAATTAAGTTTCCTCTTGTTCCTTGCAGGACAATCTTTAGGGTTTGGTGGAATAAATGATTGTGCTCAGGATTGTGCTGGGTCATCCACCCACCTTGTTACCTTGTGGTCTGTAATAATTACATTTGTGTATAAGTAGCTTTGCTGTGGCACTGGATTTTTTATTAATCAAGTGAGAGGTGGAAATGAAATGCCAGCATGGTTTCCATCAAGAATGGTCTTTATTCTTCTAGTTACTTACTGCTTACAGAACTTTATGCCATTATAGAGTTTTGTCAGCCTATTTCAGGTAACTTTTTATGGCTAAAAAAAAAAGATGGGCAAGGCATCCACATTTATTTGTGGACTACAGTGCTGAAGTGTGCACCCAGAAAAAGTTGCCCCTTCCTTGTTTATAACCCCTCCTGCAAGGTCTCTCTAGCTCCTCCTTTGCCATCAGCCTTCATCCTTATTTTTCTTTTTTTTTTTTTTTTCCCCTAAGAAATTAAAATGGAAAAAACTGCATTGAATGTGACTTGCAGTGCTGAAATGACCACGCTGCAAAAGCCAACTTTTCCCTGCAGTTGGTTTTATAGTCCCACACTGAGGATAACAGTCTGTCCTTACAGAACAACAGTAGCTGGGATATTCTTGTGTGCCAGCAGGGAAGAGATCAGGTTCTGGTCCCTGATATCCTGATAGGAGGTTTGGATGCAACCCTTCAGACACAGATTTTTATAGAGTCTGGCAATGATTTGTTGGGTAACACTGGAAAAACACTTTTTCATTCACCATGGCACACATGAACTTCTTTGACAAATGAGAACTGATTCTTTCAAATGCTGGGGCAGTGCTGGTGGGTGTGTGGCACACAGGCCAGGTACCACGTGCATTTTTGAGGATGCTAAATGCAGGAGATGTTAACTGGGGAGGGTCTGGGGCTGGATGAGGTTCCAGGAAATGTGGATGCTTTAACAAATAGACTGCACCTGGTACTCTGATTTCAAAGTCTGCTGGTGGAATCTAAACAAGTACAATACACAAAATTATCCATGTTATTCTGAGATCAGCTCAGCTGTTTGGAGCATGGTGATAATGAATTCCAAGGTCAAGGGTGTGATCCCCACATGGACTATTCACTTGAGGGGTTGAACTAGATAATCCCTTTGGGTGCCTTCCAACCTGGAATACTCTGTAATTCCTCATTAGCACAGGAAATACATGCATGATATGAAATCACAGGCAAGTGTAATGCATGCTTAGGATAATGTGCTGCTCTAGTTTAGCTCAGCTGTAAGAGGCTACTGAAGTTGATGGAAATTTTTTGCAAATTTGGGGCTCTTCCCAGGGTGGCTCTTTGGCATCATTAGAGGCCTCATGGCCTGTTTGTTATCTTTAGAAGTGATGTCCTTGTGTTCATGGCTCATGAGAGATGCATGGCTGCAGGCAAGAGCTCTGTACCTGTGCTCTGGCCATAACAGCAACTCTGAGTTACAATTGGCACCTTCACTACCTAGAGAAGCCAGGATACTTTTCTGTTTTTTCTTTTTTTTTTCCCCAATAGGAAGAACTTTGCAGTAAAGGGGATAGGCTTAGCATTTCTACAATTTATTAGTTGTCATATGAATAATCTCTAAAGGAAAAAACCCCTACATTTTTAGATGTTAGTCACTTGTCATTGCCTAACTGAGGCCACATAGTTTTGTAAAAGGTCATAAGAATGATCTTCTAAAAGCTGGTGGTCATATTTCACTATAGTCTTTGGTTGATATTAATGATGCCAAGGAATTACTAAAAAAAAAAAAAAAAAAAAAAATGCCTGGGGAAAAAAATCCTTAAGGCAAAAAGTACAAACAGCACCTACAAGTGTCTGATATTTCTTCTTTATCTGAAAATCTACACTGTGTACTCAATCAAATGTTCTCTTCTAGAGATGCAAAGCAGTGTAGCTTCTGGCTTATCTGTCTAAAACACAGGGCTGAGAGCTGTTTGGCAAGGTCTGTGTTTCTGCTGGTTGTTAATTTGGCAAGCTGGTGATGATTATCAACAGCATGAGAAGTGACAAGGGTCATCTCTGACCCACACAACTGCCTGGACTCAAAAATTCTGCCAATGCCCTGAAGCTGCTCTCTCAAAATACCTCCCTCTGTTATTTTGTATTTAGATTCAACCCTCAAAGGAATGTGAGAGCTGCAGAGTGTTTTACTACTGATATGGTGTGCCTGTAAGTTGTGCTCTATGCCAAATTAAGCAGCAATACTTCTGCATGGCATATACTGTAATTAAATACAGAACCCAAGCCTAATGTTTGACCTTGGGGATTTTGATTCAGTTGATTGTAGTGTTGGTGGGAAAATGAATTCCATAATTGAGGCTGAGATCTGATGTCCCTCATGGTATTTGAGTATTCAAATACAAAGTTTTGGGTGAAGTCCATTTCTAATATTCATGCTAATTTATCATTTTAACTGACATATTTGGATTCCTGAACAATTGAAGGTTAAACAAAAGGAAAACAGGAAATTGAAGGATCTGATGGGTCCCATCCAAGTTTTGTGTGAGTCTCTCTCTCTACTGGCTTTAATGGAATGTGGCCACTCTCTAGAAATAGTTCTTGAATTCTTCTCACTGGAAACACTGACAAAAATTAATATGCCCCTAAAGTGAAACAGACCTGGGAAACAAAATAAAACTCAGCTCTTGGAATTGTCCAAACCAGAGGAAGTGCAGAAGCAAAAAAAAATTCCATGAGAATGTAAGGGAGAATTTATTCTTTCAGTTTTAATATTTAAGGAATGAACAACAAAGATAAGGTAATGGTGGTCTATCTGCTAATTAGAATAGTGCTGCAGATAAAGTGAAAATGGAAATTTTAAATGTTCAGAGCCTTACTGGAATTGGGATAGTGGGATTTTGAAAGACATGATTTTTAGGATGGTGCTGGAATGATGTATCTCTTATTGACATAACAGCTGTAAATAACAAAAAGTGTGAAAAATTAAATATGAAGCAGCTTTTTCAAGTCTCAATACACCCACCTTTCACTGGGAAGAAAGAGTTCCTCAATGAATGGCATTTGCCTTTGTTATTTTAATTTGTATGGAATTATTTCTATTATGTAGAGTGATGTGGCTTTTTTTGTAGTGGTGTTTTTGGCTTTGCAGTGTCATGTGAATGGCAATTGCCAGGATACAAAAAATGGATCCTGGAAGTCATCCCAAACAGCATAATGAAAAATATTTTGTCTTTTATTCTATGCATTTACTGCAGTGAATCAGATGATACAGGATCCCTTTGCAGTTCATTTTTTACCATTTTTTTTTTTTTCAGTTGAAGTTATTCTGTGTAGAGTGCTATTGTAGGAAATCCCCACTCTTCAAGCTGAGAGTAGTTTTAATGTGACTTAACTGGTGCCAGTCAATTTAGCTTCAAATGCAGTGGGCTTTAATCCTGCAGGAAAGCATGAGAGAGGACAGGAAAATTCAGTTTTTCTATGGGGAAAAAACTTCTAGTGGGATGTGATAGTACTGAAATAAGTTGGAAGAATACATTTATCTATTTGAGGAGCAAAACAGCTTCTAGAAATGTGATTGTTAGAATGCAACGTTTGCAGATTGATATATATATATATGTGTGTATATATATATATGTATATATTAATTTATTTATTTTTGTGATGGGTAGTTTCAAATTATTTATTTGGGTTGGTTGGGTTTTTTTTACTTGAATTTTGGCCTCTGCTTTCCAATTCTCAGACCTCACAGTCCATGGTATCATTGGAATTGTGCTCCAAATAATTCCTGGACAAACACCAAAAATCCTGAGGGTTTAATTCAAGGAAATTCCCTCTTACCTTGCAGGCACTTGCAGGAGTAAATGCTGCGTGAAATCTGCATTAAATCACTCATTGCAGGATGCTCTGGTTAGGAAGAGGAGCATGTGTAAATGTTCCAGAAAAATCTCTTTGTTGAGTTTATAGGCAATTTATAAATTAATTTATTTACAGGCAATTCTGTGGTGCTCACCTCTGCAATATCATCTCATTGCTCTTAAGGCATTGGTGCCCTTAATGGAAAAGAAAAATGTTTTTTCTCTTCAGAGTTTTGCAAGTGAGGGCACATCAGTGCAATTAATGGCCTAAATTAATGAAATTAATGAAATTAGTGGCATAAATTGTTAATGTAACTAAAATAATGGGGTTTTCTTCTGAAGAATGCTGCAGAATGTTTTGCAGCAGTTTTTGGCAGGTTTCTTAACAGAAATGGAATAATGAACTCTTCATGTTTCCTTAAATGCATTGTGTATTAAATGTGAAAGTAAATTTTAAAAAAATCTATTATGCATAGTTTTTCTGACTTGCAGCAGTGTTTATCTAGATATTTGCTTATTCTTGTAAAGGGCACATGACACATGCTTGGAAAATATTAATTCCTTTAGTGGCCTCCTTCTGTCTCAATCCCCCAAATTCTGATGACAATGAAAAGAATTTCACTCTTAACAAGAAAATTCTATTGAAAGTTTAATTTGGGGGAAACATAACCATAATTTTTCTAAGTGAAATAAAAACTTTGTGTTGAATGAAGTTCTCAAAATCTGACCAATGCCTCTGCAGTCCCTCACAAGCCCAGGGTAAAATTCAGATTTGTTAGTTTGGCTGCTTGAAGATCTCCAGGAGAAGCCAGAGTCAGCTGAAAGACCAAGCCTCAAAAAAGTGATTTTTAGAGGCATTGGTCCCAGAAATTTTGAGAAGAAGTGTCTTAGCATTTCTGAAAGTGAGGGTTTTTTTAAGATGAAACAAAAAGTCTCTTTTATTTTTGAGGTTGGTTTAGGCCAAAAATTTAGCAGTTCTCAAAGGAAAACATTATTTTTATGGGGTGGGGGGTAAATGTCTGGCAAGATGCTTAGCATTTTTCTGACTAGAATTTATTTTATTGTAAAAAGAAAATTAAGTAGCTTGAAATCTTAATCCTACTTCTGCTGTTGTGAATCCTTAAAATCAATTTATGTCCTCTGATTTTTGGCTATTACTACAAAGCCACTGACTGGAGGAAAAAGTGCTGTAAAGGTTTAACTTTGGTGGACCTTTCCACACCTGAAACACAGTAAATAAGTTTTAATATTCTCTCTGCTATTACTTTGGCCTGAAATTCTCTTTGCAATATGATCCAAAATGAGAACAGAAAGACAATTTAGGAAAAAAATGCTGTAGCTGTCAAGGCTTTAATCTACATTATTAGCACACCTTGTGTGGTTTCCCTGAAAACCAAAAGCAAGCTGAAAGCTTTGACTCTCATAACTCATATGCATGGTGAGTCTGACTTCTGGTGTATGTTTGCTAAGGTTTTTGGAAATGTTGGAACTTGCAGAGGAGCCTGAGGCTAGAAAAAGTGTTCTGAGTAAAGAACAAATGGAAATTCAGAGGAAGAGAAGCAATCTGATCCTGGGGAGCTTTCTGGTAATGCAAAAAGGCTGAGGAGGAAGAGGTGCATGCCTCTTCAAAGCCACAGTTTTTAGATATGAACTATTCAAAGTGAAATTCCACTGAGCAAAAAGAAGAGGAAGAGAACTGATGTGAGGGAAGAGAAGGAATTTTTTTTGGGGTCAAAAGTTTGAGAGGGACAGGACTTGTGCTGGTCCTGCAGATCCTGTTGTGGAGATGGTTTCTGTGATTAAAGAAATTAAAGAGTTTCAGGAATGGGTGGCAATCCAAGAGCAAGGGAAGGGAGATCATCAGAGTGATGTGCACACTACTGGCTCCCACCTGTAAGAAACTTGGTTTATCCCTGTTGAAAATTCTGCTTTTAAAGCTGGGCAAATAAATGACAGCAGCTGTCATTTCTCCCAAGCTCTGGAATTTTGATGTATTGGAATATCTTTCCTTCCACATGGTTTCTGTCCTGATATATGAGGAAGAAACTCCTTTTGAAGGCAGCAGGGTTTCTGTCCAGAAGGTATGAGAAGTTTTTTTATTGTTTAGTTACAGGGCAAAAAAAAAAGGCTCATTGATAAAATAAGCCAATTCTTGTGTTAGCAGTGTTGCAAGCACAAAAGACAAGTATGTTAGAGTGACAAATCTCTCTGTAAAATCAAAATATTGGTTATAAAGCTCAGACTTAAAGCCAGCAGCCATTCAAAGCTGGGTGGGTGGCTCTGAGTCTTGAGTCTGATGAGCTCAAGGCCATGGAACCTCAGAGGAGCAGAAGTTCCTTACTGTTGTATGAGAAACCTCAGAATGGCTTCATTTCTATCCTGTGGGATGCTCCACACACAGAAAAAACTGCTGCCTGACACTGTTGTTCTTGTTTGGAAGCAGAAGTAAGAGTGTGTTCATGACTGAAACGATTACAGCAGATTTCCCTGTGTTCCTCTACTGACCTGTGAGATAATGTCACAACTCTTCAGAGACTCATCAGGAATTCCCTGGAGCTGCAGGGATGTGAGACCCCAGCTGCTGTGGTTTCCAGCACAGAATGCAATGTGCTGCTGATGGACAGACCAAATCAGACCTGGAGCAAGTCAGTGTGTTGAGTTTTAACACTGCACTTACAACACTTTTAAAGTGGTGTCATGACTTGATGGAGAGAGACAACTTCAATTCACTGATTCATGTCCTACCCAGCTAAAACTCTTCCTGCATTTTCATCCTCCCCACACTTGCTGGACCCCATTGCTGAACAATTCCTTTCTTTTGCTGTGAGTTGCATCTGTTTCAGTGTGACTGATCCAATTCCAAAAACCTTCCATCTCCCTGCAGTGAGATGTACAATGCCAGATAAGTTTAGATGTGCTTGTGTGTGCTTCCAGTTCAACAGGTAACTTCTCCATTGCAAGAATTCCATCAGCTCAGGCTCCTACACTGCTCAGATCAGAACAGCTGGTTTTGTTCCTTGCCACCCCAAAAACCCTTCATGTACCTTACACTTCAATGCCAAGTGATTATTTCCTTTTGGAGCACTTTCAGAGGCCTCAAACAAGAGAACCAACTGTACTGCAGACATGTGCCTAGCAGGAGCTTTACTGAGACCACCAGCTCATTTCACATAGGTCATCAAACGGTTTTCCAAGCATGTGCTGACTTGGATTGGTTTTGAACCATTGACTTAGAGTGGAAATATTTCATATCCCTTGCTAATCCCCTGAGCCTGCTGGCCTCCCACCCCTGTGGCCATTATTTTTGAGGAGAATCAATTAAGTACAGAAATTCAGCTTTGTGTTCTTTCACTTAGGTCTCCAGCATGTCAGGGAACTTTTATGAAGTCTGGGAGGGAAAAAATAGTAAAATCAGGAGATGGCAAAGGAGTGAAGCTTGCTTTTCATTTTAAATAGCAACAAAAAATATACTTAACTATAAAAAGATGCTAAATAACATTGTATGCTAACTGCAAGTTTCTCAGCACAGTTTAAATCCTGGTGTTCCTCTTTGGACAAACTGGGTCACTTGATTTCAAGGAGTTTTATGATTTTGGTTTTTCATTCTTTGCAGAGACAAGCAGATCTGATAAACAAAGTGTACATGTATATCTTGAGCCTCTCTAAATGCTTTTTCTGCATTTTCTTCCCAATAAAGATTGTGGAACTGGCACTTCTAGTCACCACAGTATTTTAGGGTTATTTTTATTCCATCCTTGAACATGGAAGTAGAGGAGGAGCTGGAAAAGTGTGTAGAACAAAATTATGGGAACTTGACATACTGTCTGGAAAATATGTCTGGAAAGCTGTGGGTTTCCTTTTTACTCATATGCCTCTAAGTGGATTTGCTTTATTGCAATGCCAGTAAATAATTTAAGCCATTTATTAGACAGCTTGTGATCCTGTCCATTAGGCCAGTGTGTTTTTGTTAGGAGGGTAGAAATTTCCTTGTTTTTTTTTTTATTTTTCTTTTCTGCTGGTTCTCTCATGGATAGCATGGATAGGTCTCCAGCTTTTTTTAATCTTAATTGCATGGGTGTCTCTTCCCTTACCAATGCTATTGTAACCTCTGCTGAGTAGAGCACTGAGAAAAGTCTGTTACCATCTGTAAAAAACAGATTAATAAGGTCATTGTTGTGCTGTACAAGTGAGGAAAGTGACAATTTATTTCCAGTTCTATGCAAGACTGCAGGGAGCAGTCTTTAAGCTCTTTCAGGATGAAATGGATGTGGGAATCTACTTTCTGGAAAGTTTAGAAAATGTTTCCAGAGAGAAACTCTTCAAGAATACTTTCTCTGGAAATTTCTCGTTGTGAAATGTGGAAATGAGGACAGGGGGTGGCTCCATTTGCAGATTCAGGAGGATTTTACCTGGATCCAGGGGAGGTACCATGCTGGTGTGGTCACTGTGTCAGCTCAGGTTTCTGCTCCTTGCTCTGGGTTGGTTTGGAACTGGTCACTTTTTAAGGGCATGCTCCTAGTTCAAGTTTGTGGTTGGATCTTTGCCATCTGATATCCCTATATATTGTTATATATATATATATAAATATATATATATTTAATTTGCCACACCCTGGGTCTATGGAAAATGGCTTTCAGGTTGTGTGATCTATGTTTGCTATTTTATACATTAAAGTCTTTATTTTTTAAGTAAATCCATCATTCCTATCCCTCTGTTTATGCCACAGACTTCTCAGCTGGACAGGTCCTGGTATTGCTGCCTCACCAGCAGTGACAGTGAATAAAATCTTTTTCAAAATTGTCATTGCTAGATATTGACCTTCTCACATTTGTGTTTGACTGTATTTTTTTTACCTTTTTTTCCCTCACTTGGGATCTTCTCTGGGATCGAGTACTGACAGTATCATCCTTGGCATCTACATTTTTTGGTAGTTCTTTTAGATAAGGTTTCCCTGTCACCATCCTTCAGAGTGGCTGGTGGCTCTACCTACTCCTTAATGTGGCATAAAAACCTAAGCAAGATTTGTGGTGAGCTAATTAGAGACAGTATGGCAGAAAGTGATGAAAACATTGTCAAGATCAATGAGATAAAAAATTAAACCTATTTTCTCTTATGAAAGCAAGACAAATGGTCAAATGCACTAAGATATCCTTAAGGGATTTTTTTTTTTTTTTTTTTTTTTAAGATTTTGCATGGCTATTGAAGTAATAAAAAGCCAAAATATATCACTATATCCAGTCTCTACTTGGCAACATGCAGCTAAATGAATAAATGTTGTAGGAAGGAAAGGCTGCACATCTTTATACAGGAACTTTGCTCTCTGTGTCCCATTTCCATGGGGAAATCATTCTTTGTGCATCTTCTTCCTGCACAACTAACTTATCATCACAATTTCTCTTCCCTCTTCACTTTTCTGTGTTTAAATGATCATTTACAATAAGGGCACTAATTACTGTTAGTCCTAGCCATTATTTTACCCTTTGTGTTTTATCTTTCTTCCAGAAGCTGCTGCTTTGTCTTCTTGCCCTGTTGCCTCTCCCCCTCTTGGTTTTTGCCTGCTGAACTTGGCACCACAGTCATGGAACACTGGCAGTTGTGCCTCAAAATCAGAAATTAACTGTGTTCTCCAAACCATCAGTCCCCTTTGACAGCATCTTCCAGATCTTCACCAGCTGATGTTTCACTTCCCTCAGTGGCATGAGGGTCCATTGCTGGCTCTGATCTTCTTCTTGCTGAGCTTTTGGAGCCCAAATAAATATCTGGATTGACTTTGCTGCTCCAGCATTCCTCTGCAGTCCTCTTTCCAGAGGGAGTCATTATCACAGAGTAGGATTAACAATCAACAGGAGGTGCCTATCTCAAACCACAACCCAGAAACAAAGGAAAGGAATAAGGGGGATGAAAGTTCAGACACATTTCAGCCACTTTTCCAGCACTGAAGCACTTCATTTTCTTGGGAAAGGTGCTTTCCTTGAGTATGAGAGTTTGATGCTGCTCTGCATGAAACTTTGCCCATAATAAAGATAAAAATGCAGGGAGGAATCCCTCTGAGTGCTGAGCACTTGAATCTCTGCTCCCTGTGAGTGGGGAGCACTGCTGGCTCTCATGGCCAAAGGGGGTTTGGGCAGAGCATGCAGTGGGAATAATAGTGGGAAATCAGGAACAAAGAGCATTTGAACTCCTGATCAGCAGTTCAGCTATGCACCAAAATGTAAACATTTGGCAAAACTCTCTGGCACACGTGTTTCATATTTCAAAAGATGAGTTGGAAATTTCTAAAAGCTTAAGGGCTTTGATGTTCTCCAGTTCCTTCAAAATGAATTCCTCCTAAATGAATCTGTGAGGAATAGATTCTCTCTTCTAAGAATTTATGAAATGTTTTGGAATTTTTACTTTTGCCTTTACTAAGGGAAAGCATGGGGATGTATGAATTGAAAAAATAGAAATACAGGGACAGTATCCAGGTTAAGACTTACCAAAAGTTCCAGAGTTCTTGGCTGCAGACAGCTTCCACACAACAAAAAGAAATTAAAATTTCAAGCAAGAATATTAACTCTCCAGGATCACTATCCTTATTCAAGTAAAACTACATGTACTACAATTTTGTTGAATGAACTATGCATGCATCAATTCCTACAGAGAAAGGCCTAACCAATGTTCATGGGGAAAAACAATCACAAAAATATTTCACATTGGTTATTTTTGCCATGGGGAAGAACTTTGACTCTATAGAAAAACTAATGTTGAGCAATTAGGAAAGACCTTGTATCCAGGGAAAACCTGGCATGTGGAAGTGCCAGCAGCACTTTGGGATCTGCCCCTTCCCATGGGCCACTCAAACCAGTAACCTCAGCCTGGGCTCCTTCCTCTGCCTTTCCACTTGAACCTCTGCAGAACCCTGGGAAGCAAATTTCCAGTACAATCTTTTGGTGCAGATTTGGTTCCCTTCAACATACTTCCAAATGATTTGGGAAATCAGGATGTTGGGCCTGGGATACTGATGTTTTCCCCAAATCCCAGAAGCTGAATAGATGCAGAGTCAAGTCCCTATGTGGAAAATATTTTGCCGCATTTTTTTGATGTGGGCCCTTGATGAAATGAAGGGTAAATCTATTATTGTTGATATATTCCAGAAATGGGCAGTAAAGATACTTGGCACCCTTATATTTTAGCACCAATCTGCTTGAATTTTGAGTGCTGGCAAGTTGGGTGAGGTGTAAAAGACTAGGCATGCTTGAAACTTGATGTTTCTAACACCTTCCAGCTATGATGACTTTTCCTTTGGCAGAAACTTTGGATCCCCTTGTGCCTAAAGCTCCTCTGCTATAGACTTTGCCTGTTCTAGTGCTTTTAATCACTACTTGTAAATAAATAATTGACAAAAAAGGTACTCAGCCTCACTCTAAGTTTGGAAATGATGCTAGCTGTGTGTGCAGTGGTTGTGTGAGGGTCAGGATTTCCATGGAGAGGAGCCACAAAGCAATGTGTGTTCAGAGAGTATTGCCCAGCACAGAGTAGCAGGTATCCTCTCCCTTTTCTCTTGTTCTCATTTAAACCTCACAAGAACCCCAAAGCAACAAGAATCATTGCTTGGCATCACATGGTGAGAGCTGTGCTTCAGGATCAGAATGGATTTTTAACTTTTTTACTGAAATCTATGAAGAGTCTGCCCATAGTAAAGGAGATGGGGAACCAGGATATCCACAAATAAGTCCAGGTGGTGAAAATGCTGTTTGTTTTCCTAATAAGCATGCTTTTCTTTTTTATTTTTGCCATAGACTTAGTTTTATAGGGGAAATGGGTATAAAGCTGCTCCTGTACAGGTCATTATGTAAAAAAAACCCAACTCTAATTTAGATAGCACTTTTTCTTGGGCAGTAAGTGTTTGTGAGCAGAACACCTAATATTTAGTCAGTCTCAACTCATCAGCTCAGCACCAGCATCCTCTGACTGCAGCCCAGGCTCACTTTGCAGGCCTGGCTGCAGAAGCAGATTCCAGAAAATTAGTTTAGCATGTCAGTCCAGCACAGACCTCCAGGCTTTGGGAGCAGGAATGAATGGAAGCACAGTTCTTGTGCAGACCACATGGACTGGAGACTGCTCTCTGATTTACACACATGCTGGGCTGGGGGGAGTGCACAGGTGGATGTGGAGGCAGAAAAAGGCACGTTTGTGTTTGCTTTTTTTATTTTTAATTTATTTTTTTTTTATTTTTTTTTTTTTAAGTGGTGCAGAGCTGGGCTGTGTAGCCAGATCTGGCCCAGTCTGGCACATGCCCTGTGTCCATCCAGTAGCTAACTTCATACCTGAGGCTAGATTACAGAATCTGCTGCTAGTTCAAAGTGGCTTTGTACTGCTGCCAAACAAGGAACAGGCTCCTTGCTTATTCTCCAAATCAAAAATACATGGTAAAAAGCAACCTAACACAGAATTAGGGCTGCATGGTTTAAACATTAAACAGCCAGCAGAACCAAAGGGAAAGATTTCTGTGTCTGCATTAGCCCTAAGCCAGGCTATTTCTATTACTGTTTTTCCAGCTAGACATGCAGCTTATGTGACCAGTGCTTGCTCTTGATGAAAGCAGTGACATTTTTGTGGTGAGGGAGCCTCTAAATTGGCTGGTATGAAGAAGTGCCAAGTGGACTTTAAACCTCAGTGCATCTTGAACTGATCTAAAACCATTCCACAGAATGAGGGGTGTCTGCTCTGGGCACAGAAGCCATGGCCTGCCTTCCTCAGGGAGGTAATTGTAATTGTCTAATTGAGCCCAAAGGATGTGTGCAGGTCTGCTGTTCAAACAGATACAATCTGGAGGTATTCAAGCACAGCTGCATCTTCCTCCCACCCTTACTCCTGTTTTACAGCAGAGCTGAGTCTGGCCAGAAGGTGGATTTGGGAAGACCAAACCTGCATTTCAGGGCTTTTAGAGAATTGAGTTGTTCTTAGGTGTGCCAGCACAGTTTGTGACACTGACAGTCCTAAAGCATTTCAGGTTTTTATCAGTGAGCAGCCTGCCTTGCCCATGAGCTATTTCTGAGACACGTGGGCTGCAAATTGCTTTGAGAACCTTGAGCCACAGGTTGTTGCTGTCTCTCCCCAGCCCCTGCAAGAGCTTGTTGAATATGCAGTCTACAGATTTGCAGCTGAAACAGTTGTGAAACTGGTCAAGAAAAGCAAGAGCACGTGGCTCACCTGGCAAACACAGCCAAAGGTTCCACTTCACTGTTATTTGCACATCTTATTCCAGGTTCAGGCTCAATGGGTTTGACAAACTCACAGTTTAAGATTCCTGATTAATGACCCAAGAAATAAAACTCGTGGCTTATTCCTCTTTTTCTATTCCATACTGCTTAATTTACATTTGGAGCTGATATTTTTCTCTTGGGAGGGGTGGGAGGGCAGAGAAGTCCCTGGAAAAGGGGTGGCTGCTCATGGGTACAGGGGCTGCTACTGCAGGTGTGGGGAATGTAAATCCCTTCAGGAAGCCAGCAGGCAGTGTTGGGCTGATTTTCTATTTAATAGAAGCTGTCTTTCCATCAAATCTGAAGCTTCTGTGCTCCAAAGCCTGGAAGCTCTCTGTGAAACAGCTGTAAGAACTTTTTTTTTTTATTTCACATGGTCCAGCATATTCCTTTAACTTTTACAGGAAAAAACCCAACCCTTAACAGTGCCCCCCAAACTGTCATCAGGTAACATCAGGACACAAATGCAGAGCATGGAAACTTCTATTCAAACACTTAATACTGAGAAAAGTTATAAGCTCCTGCAAAGGGGGTGTCCTGTAATGGAAAATATTATGCAAGATGAGCTAGAGGAGAAGCTGCCACTGGTATGTGAGACTGCACAGCCATGGGTGGCTTGTTTTCCTTCTCCTTTTCCACCTAAGCTCTATAAGCAGCATCTGCCACCAAGGTCATTTTTGCATTAAATTTCAAACTTGAAGTAGAATTTACAGGCTGGTTTATGGTTGTGTGTCAGAGCTTTTTTTTTTTAAAATTATAAATGCACATGCTTTCAAGTAGGATCTTTCAAATTTAATGCTGGGGGAATCATTCATATTCAGATTCTGAAAAAGAATCTTTTTTTCCTCTGAATTTTTTCCTAAAAAATTCCCTGATTTGCCTAATCAGCAATTACTCTTGAAGAATGGTCTTAGCTTTTTTTTTTTTTAACCTTCAGAAAGATGAAAAGTGAATTTTTGTAGCCTAATTTCCTTAGGGCTTTAGAGATGCCCTGATGCTTTCTCCCTCTTCCTCAGCAGTTTCCTCATCCCTGGAGAGTGTCCCTATGGAAAAGGCACTGCAGGAGCAGCTTGAGGGAAAAGAGGTGTTGGGGTAGAGTGGAGGGGCTGTTTTATTTGCCAGAGAATCTGAACAGGCTCTCAGCTGCCCTGCTTCTCACTTCTTTCTCTCTTTCCCCTCTCCACCACAGAAGATGACATAATTTCTCTGCAAAATGCCACAGTGGCCATTTTTCCAGCCCAGCTCCTTCTGGGAATTTTTAGAGCAAGGCTGAAGACTCATAAAGGTTCCATTACCCTTCTAATTAGGAAATAAAGAAGGCTCATTATTTTGTTAGGGGCAAAGGACTTAAACCTTCTAAGCAATTATTTCCATGGTGAAATACTACCCATAACTGTGAAATCAAAATGGAAACCAGAGAGATTAAGATCCCAACAACTGGTCTGACATGAGAAAGAAGGAGGGGAAAGCCCCCAATGTCTGTTTGCTCTTTTTGTATTAATCCTTCTTGCCAGAATGCAAAAACTCCCAAACATCTGGCAGAGTTAGGTTAGCAAGAGTGAATGAGAGAATTTGGACACACACATAGGGTTACAATAAGCAGAAGATTATTTGTAGAAATGAGATGTACAAAAATCCCCAGTGCCTACAAACTGGGAAAGAGAGGAGTAAGAAAACAATGACCCAATTTTGTCAAAATATTCATGTTTTAGGAATTACATATCTTGCTTAATATCCAAGCTTTCCCAGTTATTTCTACCACTGCATTAGGTAAGACTGGCTTTGTTTTCCAGCACCCAGTGAGTTCCTTGTGCAGGACTACAGTGACCTTTCCTTATTTGAAGGGCACAGGAGGATGTAGGATGGGATACAAAACCTGTAGGATGTCTCCAAGCCTAGCTGTCAGCTCACTTCTTGATTTCTATTTTTTTTTTTTTTTTTTGGTGCAACTTCTAGTTAAAAAAGTATTAATGAATGGAATTAAAATTAGCATAATAAACTGTATATCACTGATAATCTCTTTCAAGAACAAGTCTTCCCAGTTTGCTGTCTAACAAATATGAGGTTGGGGGTGAGGATGGTTTTTCTGGCCAACCACTCCACAGTGCAAGTTGCACAAGAAAACACCTCTGCATCTCCTTATGAGAACATGGTGAGGCTGTGCTGAAACTGCTGCCCCAAAATCTGTAGCTCTCAAGTCAAGGAAAGGATTGCACTTGCCTCTGGGGTCAGCTCAATTGAAATCCTGGCTCTGTTGTTGGGGGTTAGGTTTCTTTTCTTCTGTTTGTTGTTAATTCCATAGTTGTTTTGTTTGCCTTGTTACACAGACTAGTAAATAACATTTATTCCTATCCTCACATCTTTCATGAAAAGAAAATAAAAACTGGGGATGTTTAGGGAGCTGATTTTTGCCTGGGCAGGATGCACCTTTTCACAAGAGCTAAATGAGTGTTGCTGCCTTGATTGAAGGCCACCTGAAAAGCCCAATAAATCATAACTGCTCATCAAGGTGAGTTTTAAAATACATCACCTTCAGGTGATGTAATAGGAGAATGTTTAATTAATAGGAGAAGGAGGATACTGTACATGGAGAATTTGAATTAGTGTTCTCAGTAGTGCTTATGTTTGTGTGAGTGTTTTATGAGGAGGGAGTTACATCTGAAAATATTCTCAGAGGACTCCATGCACAGGGGTGGGGGAAGACAAAAATCTAGCTTTCCATTTTCTTTGGAATATTCTACATATTCAGAAGAGGGAATGTGTCTTAAAATAACAGGAGGGGTTCAGTTCCTCATAATTTTAAAATCCTTCATCACTCACTACTGTCCCACTTGATTTATGCTGCCTAAGGTGGGCCAGCCACACTTGAGCACTACAATAGCTAAATACATAATAAAAAGCTTAAATAACTTTTACACAGAGGATGTAGCCAGCATGAACAGCTCACAATGTGTGTCTAATGCCCAGTATAGGTGTCTGTGGAGCAAGAAAAGTCATTGTCCAAAAAAAAAAAAAAAAAAAAAAAAAAAAAAAAAAAAAAAAAAAAAAAAAAAAAAAATCTTGTG
Source organism: Oenanthe melanoleuca (assembly GCF_029582105.1). Lineage (NCBI taxonomy): Eukaryota > Metazoa > Chordata > Aves > Passeriformes > Muscicapidae > Oenanthe > Oenanthe melanoleuca. The sequence continues at coordinate 2,705,975 of NC_079334.1, forward strand.
TTACACTATACAGACTAGACAGCCTAAACTCATAATAGTTCTGATCCTGGTGCCTCCCTCTGGTTATGTGCTGGGATCTAGCAGAACAGAACAACTTTGCACCAGAATTTTGGAATGTTTCCATTTTGGCAAGAAGTGCTGTTTGGAGGAGATGAGCAGCGTTGCTAAGGCACAGGGATGTGGGAGACTGACCCAAGCCTTTGCTCCTTCCTTCTGGTCCCAGTTTTCCTTCCCAGATTTCTCCTGACTCATTAGGGCAGGCACTGGAGTAGCCTTTGGGTCAGGGTTAGTGGTTTGCTTCTGCTGCAGAACAGAGGAAACCCAACAACATTAAATGGAAATAAAAATGTAAGCTGCAATAAATGAAGTGATAATTCATCTGAGAATTGCCCTTTTGTGCTCATTCCCATTGAAAATTATTATACAGTCATGCCTTCACCCCTTCCTTTCAACACCCCCTGTTGAAGAGGAGCTTGTTTGTGTGCCTGGGCAGCACAAAAACCTTTCTAGGGGAATGACCCCCACTCTCTGGTATTATCTTTACTCATCATGAGCTCTGCTGGCTCCTGGGATCTGCTGCTGGTCTCTAGGAAAAGTTCATTGGCTGGGCTTGGTTTCTGAGCACAAGGTCTGGAGTGCTTGACACCTCATTAAGGACTGGGTGATTTCTGTGTCTTGGGTGACAGTGCTGTAAACAGAATATCCTCAGCCTGGTCTGGGCTGCAGAGCTCTCTGTGGAGAAGGAGATGTAGTGGTTGGGTGCTGATGACAGCAGGAATAAAGTGCTGTGTTTTTAGTACACTTTATCAAGTAAAGCTGGCCTACAAAGAAGGGAAAGGTTTGGAAACTGCCTGAATTGATTGATTTATTCTTGTTGTGTATGAAGCCTTAAGGCTGTGTCTGTATCACTGCCTTGTATCCAGCAGAGATGCTGCCACACCAGCCCATATAGATAATTAATTCTGCAATGGACCTACAGTCCTACACATCCAGCTGCCACCTCGAGCTGCAGGAGCCCACTGACCTCCAACTACTAATTTCTGGGTGATGTTCAGATTTCTTGGGCCATGTGCAGCCTTTCAGCAAGTTTTTGGGGTTCAGGGTGTGTCTCCAGTTCCCTTTGGGGGAGCTATGGCTCTGACATGGAGTTTCCTCCCATTCTGTATAGACTCATCTCTGTTCTTTGTGCTGTTTCCAGGTCTCTACTCTTGTCCTCTGGGCTGCTGTTTTGTGCTGGTGGGACTGTATGGTGAAAGCAAGAAACGTGGATATTTTGTTTATATTTAATATCAACAGTCTGGATTTCTTCTGCAGACTTAATAGGTGTTAAGGTTTTGTAAAAGTCTTTTTCTACCCATGTGCTTCTGGTTGTATTATATATAAATTTAACATCTTTAATTGCCAGATAAGCTAAAAAAGATTAGGAGTTGTTCTTGTTAGTGGGAACCCTGAAGATCCTGTTTGGATCTGAGTTTATGATCTGAGTGTGGTAGGAAAAGATTTTTGAACTTAGGTGAGCAGCCCTATAACAACAAAAACTTCAGCCTAACAGAGCAGTAAAACAAATGGTACAGGAAAATTTTAGGATGGTTTGGTGACCGAACTATCCAATACTTGGAGTAGCAGAGCAAACTATTCACTTTTTGTGTTTGTGCACTCCTTTGACTGATGTTTATATCTCAGAGAAAAACAAGCAGAGTCTGGAGAGAGATCTTGTAAGGCTGGGTTTGTTTGGTGGTGGGTTTTGACAATTCCCATAACACCAACATAAGTTTGCTTGCAGGAAATGGAAGGAGAGCATGATTTTTGGTTAAAGAATTAAAAAATATCTGCCCTTTACAAAATGGAAATGCTTCTGTGTGTGTCTGTGATGGCAGTGCCTTGCAGCTGAGGGAAGCACTGACATCTGGCTTGTTTTTGTTGTGTTTGTCAAGCCAGTCTCTCATGTGATGCTTTCTGAAACCTGCCAAATTCTCTCAAATCTTGGGTGGCCTGGGCCTGAAACAATAAGTGGCCCAATTTCCCATACTTTTGCAGTATGCAAGCACCAATATATTTTTATTCCTGATTACATTTGGACAGCATTTATAGAAAATACCCTTCCCCTTGGAGAAAATGAATCAAAATGCCTTTCACTAATCCCTTTGAGCATATGAAGCTGAAGTTCATAAGGCAGAACTTGTACTGTAGGAATTTTCTAATCAATCACAACTAATCTGGAAGATAAGCTCAAAAAGCAATAGGGAAATTGGTCCCTGTGTCAAAAAGCTTAACCTAAATATTTTTCTGGATATTTCTCTGTGCTTCTTCACACATCCTTCATGGCTGCCAAGAGACCATAATAGAAAACAATGATTGAATAATATCATTTCAGGAGCTGAAATTTGTTCTGTTGGAGTCTGTATTTATACATTTGCTGAATATCACTGGACTGTATTTCAGAAGAGTTATTTTTGGTTTTTTTGTTAAATGGTACTGAAGGGGTTGTGAGAACAGTTGTTGCACATTGTTGGAGCGTTGATTTCTATTTCTGATACTTTATTATAAAGTTGAGTGAAAAATTAGGAAGGATGTCCTTGACATTGACAAGAGGAGGTATGCATGGAACTGAACTGGAGTTTTTCTTTTTCCTTCCAATTAAAAAATGAACTCAAGGAGAGCTCTGCATGGAATTTCCCACAAGGCAGGCACTTGGGACTCTGACCACCCCAGTGAAGGGCTTGGATAGAATTCTGCCTGTTCGTGGCATTGAGCAAATTGTATTTAGTGTGCCTCTGGCACAGGTGGGGATGGAGCTGTGGGAGGGAGAGGGGAAACTTCCCTGCAGGGCTTGGGTTTCCCAACAACTCCAGGCAGATGCTGGGATCCCTGTGCAGGCTGGGGAGCAATCCCTGCTGATGTGGGCTGAGGGAGAGCAGCAAATCCTCTCTCTGTGCTTTTATGAGCTCCTGACACACGCTGACAATGGTTTGAAATATGGAGCTGAGCACTGCAGCCACCCCACTGCAGTCAGCAGCAACCAGGTCTCGTGGTGTGGCTCAGAGCCTGTCAGAAATGGGGCTGGTGTCTCCCTGAAATATGGGGAATTTATCCATCATCTCATCAGAAATGGGAGTGTTTGGTTTGCATGCATCTGTGTATGAAAACTTAGTGATTTTGAGGAAGTGCTGATTTGGATTTAACTGCTCAAAGCTTAATTAAATAGGCTGAGTGTCATTTTTACAAATCAAATGTGAAATAGTTAAGACTTGTTTTGAATACTACAAGTTGGCAACTAAATGCAGGAGTGTGTTTCTGGCCCATTATCAATTTAAAGCATCTTTAAAAGCAAAGAAAACCTCTTTCTTCTTAGAAAGCCTATCAAATATGACTTTTTTTTTCTTCTCTGCTCATAGGGTGCTAAATTCTAGAAAAAGTCAAATTTGTGATATTCCTTCTAATGAGTCCAAACAATAGCTATTAGCTAGGAATTCAACACACAGGCATGTGTCTGTTTATCCTGATGGTTATAATATCATATGTGGGAGATGCTGGCAAGGAATATCCCCTCCCTTTACCCAAAAGCATTCAGCAGTGGTGAAAAGACTTTTGTCAAGGCAGGCATAATTCTTTCCATAGTTGTGCTTTAAAAAAAGCTCACTGATTATTTTTTTATTTATGAATGTTGTCTCTGTGTGGCTGAAAATAACAAAGATGTTAACCATGAGCCACTGGTGACTGGTTTATATCTAAACTTGCAGCACTGGGAATTAGTCCTGATGACTTGTGAGACTGAGTGGGGCTACCTTAATAAAGGGTAGCATGTGATAATTTAGAGTTTAATGGAAGAATAAGTTATGTTCTTTATAGGAAAATGTAATGAATCCTCAACCAAATCTTCTTAAAGCTGTTGTTTTGATGTTTAATGGGGGGGAAATGCAACCTTTCAAAGATTGCTGCTTTTTTTTGATCCTTTTATTCTGAGACTCTTATCAAGCCAGCTCTGAGATGTGTTTTGTGAGGGGTACTCTGAACATGTGTCACAGACATACCCAGACTTGTTAATTTTTTGTGGTAACTCATGGATCAGGAGCACAGTGCCAATGAACACCCATAGAAAGCTGTGACCTGCTTGCATGGCTAGATTCCCAATATATTGCTGATGCAGATAAGCAGTGATTCCTTACAGAAATCGTTCAAGGCAGCTGGAGGCATTTTTTGTACCCATTGTTACCAGTGCAAGAAGATACAGGAGCACTGCAGCTTCTCCTGAGGATAAATGGCTTATCTGAGGAGATCCCTTGTCTTACAAAAGAATTCCAGCCAGCCAGCTGGGACCTCTAGAATTGCATTTCCATTCCTCTAGAAACAGAACTGGAGCAAGGTCTTTAAAATAACTTTTAAAAGCATTTCAAATACAAATTCCAAGGGCTGAATGGGAACAGAAGGGAATTATTTCCCCAGGGTTGTATATTGTGAATTGATGTGATTGTGCTTCATACAGCTGGCACTTGGTGCTCAATTGCTGTGAAATATCCTGGAGGGAAAAGAGAGAGTTTGGTTTTGTGACATTCTTCTGTCCCAAAGAACAAGAAAAAGAATATTTGCACTCTGGTCTGCAAATATCAGGACACTGAAGGTTACACCAAACCCCAGGGGTTAAGAGCTTGGGGAACATGTGTCATTTTGTAAAGGAAGGGACAAGCAGAGTTTGGAGTGGTTCAGAAGATCAGATATTTGATGAACACTGATCATGGGAAAGCTGGAAGGTCATCAAGTGTTTATTCCAGTAAATGTGATCCCTACATAGAGAATTGAATTCTAATACTTTCAGTTTCATTGCCTGACCAAAGGGCAGGCCAAAGTAGGCTTGACATCAAGTGCAAAAGCTGCATTCTACATAAACCTCAAATTTGCCAAAATCTATGGGCACACCTCTTGCACAGCAAAGCACAGGTATCAAACCTCTTGGAAGCAAAGTAATTTAGAAGGAACTGGAGACTGGAAGTGTGAGAAACAGATGAGCTGTTTTTGTGTACTTCTGTTACCTCAGCACATGCTATGCCAGGGATGTAGTTTATATAGAGAAATAGCAGAGCTGTCTGCAGTTCACACCCCCAGCTGAGAAATTCTGTCATGCTACTTCATCAGTGCTAACAACTGAGATGGTCTGGGGATATCAGTGGGTAGGCAGCCCAGAATGAAAGGCAGGGGAAAATATACAGCATGGAGGCTTCTGTCCTGGCTCTTAAAAAAAACCAAAAAAACCCCAAAAAAACGAAAAAAAAATAAATAAATTTAATTTCCTTGATTTAAATAAAGCTGTTGCAGGAAGTTGCCTGTGAGGGGACATAACCCAGAGCACTTCACAGAAAGCTGGGTGTGTCTAGATTTGGAGAGGATGAACTGAATAGTTGGCAAAACCCCACTAGCTCTCTTTCCATGTGAGAGGGGACAAGGAAAGATAATCCACTGTGTCCACTGTTACACTAAATGCTGCATCTTTAGAGAAACTCCCTTGGGGGTTCATACTTTCCTAGGATTGCTGATATGGAGCCCTTCCTTACCTGTAGGGCTGTACAGAAAGAATTTAGTTTCTCCCTATAGGTGTGCAGTGTGACCAGGACTGGTTAGAGCCTCCTGAATCTGGAGGAGATGCAAGAAAATACATGACAATAAAATAAAGCATGAGCTGGCTGTAAAGTGGTGACTGAGTTCATGCAGTGATAAAACAGGGACAGTAATAAATTCACTGTTTGAAGCAAATATTGGCAGATATTCCTGCCAGCAGCTGCCTCTACTTCATTTTGTTGAGTGAGCACAGCCTGCAGTTTTTGGGGTGCTTTTCTCTCTCCATGGCTTGCCATGCTTAGGGATGTGGCCATGGGGAAGCAGTGCAAGCTGTGAGTTGTGTTACAGCAGGCAGAGCTGCACAGGAGATCTGAATGAAGATCAGGAGTGTTGTTTGCAAACATGGGCATGAGTGGAAATTGTGTTTTTCATTTGAGTTCAAGTTCATGGCCTTGCCCCCACCTCTGCCCATTGCCTGAGCCAAGATGCTGGAGCTGAATGGTTCATTAGCATCAGAGCACCAAGGGGGCTGGTCCTCACATTGCTGTGGCAATAGGAGATGTCAGAGAACACTGATTTGATTAGGCTGATGCTTGGTGTAGCCTGCTCTAAGTGAGGGGAGAATCAAGGCCAAGCAACATGCCTCACCCTCAAAATGCCTGTTCCAGCAGCTGGTTGCAAAAGCAGATGATGGCACCATCTCCTCTGCCTGGAAAACAATACCTGAATTAAAGCCAAATTTACAAGGAGGAGTATGTGCTGTGCAATTGTTCTGGACAGACACACTGATTTTTCTCAAAATAAGGCAAATAGAGTCAGTGTGTAAATTTTTGGAGCACTGCTACTTGCATTGTGTGTATTTTTTCCTGAGTGGCTTTGGAAAATGATGCACATCTGCTGTTCATAGCTGGTACCTGCTGTGAGAAGTAGGCATGTCCTTTAAAGTTCCCTTATGTGTTCACCTGCAGAAAAAGTGTGTAAAATTCCCACTTTTGGAAGCAATGAAGAAGAGCTCTTTTTTTTTTTTTTTTTTTTTTTTTGCTTTTCTGCTGGTGAGTGAAGGTGCTGTGAAGTCTCTGTTCTTTGGGGGGCACTGTGTACTAATAGCTAGGCTTAGTTTTGCAGTGGAAAAGTAAAGTGCAGGTATTCTGTTTGCTTTGGAATATGGGCCACTGTGTTGTTTGTTTTGCTTTCAGTGAGGTAAAGTCACTGTGTCAGTGATTAATTATTTCTTGTGGCTAAAATATCTTTTTCCAGCGGGTTTTTGGATGATTTTTTTTTTTTAATCTTTTATCATGTATAAGTGTGCTTTGCACTTATTTAGTTGTCTAAGCTCAGGGAAATAAAATACCTCACCTAGCAGAAATGGGTGGACATACCACAGCGAAATAAATGGCAAAAAGGCATAATTATATGCCAGATTTTTAATTCATTAATCCAAGGTGAGGAAGCACTTTTCATGGAAACACTTGGCTAAATCCTGCTCTTAGGGTGCTGGCTAAGTGTCTCCCCTATAGCCTGGGGGCCTTTTTTCCCTAATACCTTTGGGAAAGCTGAAAACTGCTATCACCCTGCATTCCTTGCTTGGTTTCCATGGACTAATGCACAACATGGATTTTGGTTCCTGCACCTTAAACAGGATCCATTGTTTATTCATTAGCACTGTGAAGAATTGTGCTGCTCTCCAGGTAGAAGCAGAGCACAGCCCTTGCCATTCATGGGTGGTTTGGGGCACTTGAAGTGAAGGTTTGGTGCCCTGGGTATGTGCTAAAAATCCATGGTGGGAAAAGCTCCTTGCAGAGCTCTGGCTCTTCCACGACTCCTAAGCAGACTGGGGCTGGAATTTGTGTTAGGAAATTGTTACTGGGGCTAAGCAGCACTAATTTTTTTTTTTTATTTATTTTTAGCTGACTGCACACAGCCCCACTTTTGAAGAGATGCTCATATTTCTCTGCTCTCTCTTGTGGTTGTTTTTACACCCTCTTTGAGCGTGCTGGTGGCTTTGAAGTCCTATGGATTGTGCTGTTTCAGGCCAAAAGATACTGCCTGAAGCAGCATGTGTAAAATTTTCCTAAAAAGTTACCTCTGCCTGTCTAACATAGAAGCAGCTTGTCTGTGCCCAGGAGGTAATTCTGAGGATGATCAAACCTGCTCGTGGTGTGTGGGCTTCTCCCTCCTGCCCTCAGCAGCCATCCCCAGACAGAGCTGCCAGGCTGGCTCACAAACCCCAGCCAGCTCACCTTGCAGTCAGAGGGGCACAGCTGGGAGCTGTGTGAGGTGGGATTCCAGACGAGCTGTGCAAGTGGCAGAGCCATAGCATCATTTAGAAACCGTCTGCTGGGGTGGGAGAAGCCAGCACTGGGCTCTCTTTGTGCTGGGAGGAGCTTTGAGAAAATGTGCAGAGCCCAAACCAGGCTCTCTGGAGTGAGCAGGGGAGGTGTGAGCCAGCCTGGGGTGCACAGCACGTTTCCTGCTGCTGCTCCTCCAAGGAGGGGAAAGGCAAAGGCTGCTGGCCAGCCCTGGGTGACTGTGAGCCATCTCCTCAGCTGCTGCTCCTCCCTGGCTGTGCTCCTCATCCTGGGGGCCAGGGGGGTTTAGCTCTCCTTCCTGCCTTCCATCCAAGCAAGGTGTCACCTACCCTCCTACAAATCTGCTTGTGGGAAGACAGGTTTGTGGGATAGTGCAGAAGAAAAGCTTTCCCAATGAATGACAGCTGTACTGATGGCTGAGGAGTGCAGACAGCCTTGCCTGCACAATGAGGATGGGGGTCATAAAAGTGTGGGTTAAGTGGCTGGGAGTCAGTTGGAGTTGGGAAAGGGACAGGTTGGGTTTAGCCAGTCATGCAGAAGAGAGAAGGAAATTTGCAGAGAGGAGAGGAGGAGTCAGTGCTGCGTGGAGCTGCCTCTAAGAAAAGGAGTCAAGAGTTCCTTGAGAGAAGCTCATTGAAACAAGGATGAAAAGTTTCTAATAAAGGTCTGGTGATGATGCCAGTCATGCCTTGACATAATTACTACATCTGGTTAGCCTGGACATCTTGTGTAATCTCAAAACAGTTCCCCTCATCTTTGGTGGTGAAGTTCCACTTAGCACTTACACTCTGGAAGGGCTGAAAGTGAAGGCTGATCCAGCTGTGCCTGCTTTTCCAAGGGCCAGGACCAAGGCTCTGCCCCAGCCATGTGACCCTCCAGGGATGAATTTTGTGTATCTATGTTTTGTTAAGGCTCCTTACCATCCCCTTTGTGCTCAGAGACAAAGGATTTTACTGCTCACAGTAAAATGTTGCACTGCAGGGGTGTGAGGGGAGCCCAAACCTGCTGGCTGGGTCTGAGGGTGTTTGCTGGGCTGGGAGCTGTGCTCAGGTCCTGCCTCTCTGGGCTGGGGATTGGGGCTGGTTATTGCAGCCCTCACTGCTGGGATTCTCCAAAGCAGAGCTTTGCTCTCCCAGCCTGAACATGGAGCATCTGTGCTGCTTGCAGGAGAGAAACTCCTTTCTAGAGATTTCTGTGAGCATTGGGACAGTCTGACCTGCTGTTAGCTGTGAAGACAAGAAAATGTCAATTTGGGGGTGAGAGGCAAGAACCAATTTGGTACAGATGGGAAGAACAGCCTTCCCTGTGCTGTATTTGATGCTCCTTCTGCATCTTGCTGTTCTGTGGGAATGCTGGCTGGTTCAGGATGTGTCTCTGGAATGGCAGCTGCAGACATTGCAGTGACAGTGGTGGCACAGTGCTGCTCACCTGCACCATGTCAGACAAAAAGAACAATGATTTTGAGGAAGTTCAGTAATAGAAATGGCTTCATTTCGAAAAGCAAAATATTGTCTCTCCATAAAAGCCCCAAAGATTTTTTTCCAGGCAGGGATCATGGCTCTGGAACCACAGCAGCTTTGGGAAGGCACTCTAGGCTGGACCAGCAATAACCAAGTGGACTCCCTGGCACTGCCTGCTGAGCCCCAAGGGCTTTGTGGTGCCAAAATTCAAATGGTGCAGAGTGTCTGCACCCCCAGGGGGATGATTTACACTCTATTTCTAGACCACAGGGTTACCTCTGCTTTAGACTGCACATTTTGCAGGAAAAATTGATAAACCTCTGAGAGCCCCAGTATTCTAACATGATCCTTGAGGGGGAACTGCAGGCTGAGGTCTCACAGAATGCACTAACAGCCCAAAATGTGTAAGTGTTCTGACTCTTACCACAAGCAGTCCCACCCTTGCCCTTGTTATCACACTTTAGAGCAATGAGCACTTGCAGGGCCCTTCCTTACTGTGATAATGCATTGATATTAAAAAGGTACTTGATTTAGGGGTTTAATTTCTGCATATACTCTTTTTTTCCTCCCCTGTCTTACATTTGCAATCATAAACCAGGATTTGGGTTATTCCAGTCCCAGAAATATTTTTAGGTCTGGGCTGTGACACAAAGCAAAGGGGAGGGTGTGGCAGCCCTGGTGGCCAGGGCAAGGACTACCATGGGAGCTCCCTAAATTGTTACAACTGTGGATTTAGGCATCTTGTAACTCTCTTTACAGCAGGCATTTATAGGTGGCTCTTATAGGATGGAGAGGGGCGCCCACCAGAATTTAACTCTGCATTCTTCAAAGTTCAGGTTTCCAGCAGCATCTCCAGGAAAACTGTGGGATCTGTCACAGTTTATTGGCCTCAAACCTTCAAGTCATAGAATTCACAAGTTCCTCTCAGTGAAATTCAACTGAGCCAGAAGGATGCAAACTTTACTTTTCATGATGTAATTTCCCCCAAGCAAAATTGGTATTTTGGTGGAAAGTTAACTTGGAACACAGAGTGTGGGACTTGTATTGGCAAAGTCATGGTAAGAAAAAAAAGCTAAAATATCCCAGTTGCTTCCAGCTTCAGGTGGTGTATCCCTTCTATCTCCCCTGTTGCAGTGGACACTGAGATTGCAGGGGTTGATGGCCATGCTGGAAGGAGAACCTGAGGGCACTCCTGACCTTCAGTTTTCTCTTTTGAGAGTCCACATCCCTTAATCCTGCTTTTCTCTTAGCCTGGATTCTTCAATGTTTTCCAAAAATCTAGGGGATGCTAAGATCCAGCAGAGATTTGTAATTCCTTCCTGAATAATGTCACTACCTCTTTTTATTTGGTTGTGGATACATAGGATAATAATTTCTGTAGTTAATGGAATGACTGAGAACAAGGATTTTATTCTCTCTTTTCTAGTAAATCCCACAAAACAAAGTTACATATATGCTGTAGGTATTGCTTTTAACATTTAAAGCTGTTGTAGCCACATCATGGCAGCTGTCTGGCATTAGAAGAATTTTCCAAGGGGTTGTTAAAGTGAAGGAAAAAAGTGCCTTCAAAAAACAAACACTGCTTTTTGCTTCATATAATAAAACAGTGAAACTTAAAATGGCACTAAGAATAATTATGGTTTCTTGCTGTAAATCTGCACAGATTTGTCTCTCTTTGAAATTTTTTTATACTATAAGGATTAGTTTACTGTCTGTGGACTAGGTCTTTCTTGTATTATATGTGACTAAATCTGTGGGGCCCATTTGCCAGGAAAAAAGGACCCAGAAAGGCATTAAAATAGTTGAGCCCATTCAGCTGCACAGTCATCTTAGACATAGTTTACCCCTAACTGCTTTAGTGTATGGTATTGTCAAATATGAATCTGCAGAACATCTCCTGGTCTGGAATCTCGTTGCCCTGGAGCACTCAGCTGTTCTGTTCTAAACCTGCCTTTCTCAGTGACTGGTACATGTGCATGTTGGGATCTCTGTATGATTTTCTAGGCAATAATTTTCATACTTTATGTAGTTTGTATGTTTCCACGATCAGTCTTTGTCTGTTTGTCCGTTTTTTGAAGATGCCTGCACGATTTGTGAAGTTACCAGCAGTGTGTGATCATTAAAACAAAACAAAGATAAAATTTCGTCTAGGTTTACTTTATTGATAATATTCCAAGGCAGTGCAAGTATTGGTCATATTAAGGAGATGTATTTTCATAGTAAATGAGCCAGGTTTAATGTCTAGATGAATAGCTGTAGAACTATAAACTAAACCTGTGTATCCTATAGTCCAGCTTGCCAAGTATCATCATCAAAGTTTCAAATCTCTTTAAAAGTTATTTTTCAGAGCATGGCTGTTCTATCTGTAACTTCTATTGTGCTGTTTGAAATGGAATCAGGCTGTGAAGCCTGCCAACTCATCTTTCATGTGCCTTTCCCACTGGTGTGTCTCTTTCTGCAGAATCAAGCCTGCACAGCAGAGCCTTTCTGTTGCCTTGTACATGTGGTCCTCGTTAAAAAAAAATACAATGAAGTTTAGCTGTGGTGAAATTATTTATTTGATTTTCTTAAAATAATAATAATAATAAAAGAAAACTGGTGCAAAAAGTAAATATGTTTAGTGTATCCCTTTCCACCCGGCGCATTTCCTTTTTTTAAAGCCCCGTTTCTGCTCAACACGACAGCCTCCTTCTCCAAGATTAACATTTCTTATGATTGTTCCTGACAGAGGATTTACTTTCAGAGGCCCTGCTAAGGATAACCAAAAAAGGGCATGCAGCAAGACAGCCCTGGCAGCCCGCACGAATTTTCGGAGGCTTTTTAGGTCTCGGGTTTTGCGATGAGCGGCTTCCCGAGCATGCCTGGGGAATGACAGGCATCCCCGCAGTCACCTTGCTGCGCTCGGCCATTGGCTGCCCGGCAGGATAAATCCAGGACAATGCATTCCGCCTGCCCATTGTAAACATCGGGATGTGATGTGTGTTCGCTCAGCATCGGCTTTTTGGGAGGGGCCAAGGCAGAGCTGCGCTTTTATTGAATAGGGCTGCTGCGCCTTGCCCTGCCGCCGCAGTTATTATTCATTTCCTTCCTAGCAGGGAGAACTTTGCAGCCGGAGGTAAGGAAGGGCTTTGCGGGATGTGTTTGTTTGGGAGCGAGCCGTCGGAGACTTTTTTTTTTTTTTTTTTTGCTCTCCTCCTCTTTCTCTGTGCCCCCCTCCTTTCCAGATGTTCGCGGTGCAACTAAGGGAGGTCTTGGGTGGAATCTTGAGGAGATGATGGGCAGGATCTGTGCTGCTCCCACCACTCCATTTTTCATCCTAACCTTTCTTTTCTTCCCCCTACTTTTTTCCTTTTTTTTTTTTTTTTTTTTTTTTTAATGCTTTTTAGTATGTTACAGTCCGCTGAATTGCCTTTTAAATTTTTTTTAAATTTTTTTTTAAATTTTTTCATTTTGATAAGTGGCGTTTCAGGGCGCTGGTGTAACTGATCCAGCAAAGCTCTGGTTGGTGTCAGTGATCTGATACTCGCTGCAGCAGATGTCCCTCATGGCAGCTTTTCACACAAGTATTGTTGACAATAGATGGCATCAGATTTTGTTTTCAGCCTCCAACAAGCCTTGCCAGAATGTTTCTTGTGAAGTTGTCTTTCCTGTTAAAAGGAGGGGGGGGATTAAAAAAAACGTGCTTGGGTGGGAGTGGAGCTCTTGGAAGTCTGTGTTTGTCAGGGAGCAGCTCCTTCCCAGCTCCTCTGACATGTTGGGACAGTCGGAAAGCCTTGTGCAAGGCTGGCAGGGTGTCTCCAGAGCAGGGAATTTCTCAGGGAAAGGCTGGGAAAACGAAGGGAGGGAGGAAGTCAGCTGCAGATGAATGCTTGGTAGCTGCAGACACTGACCGAGCTGCTAAGCTCTGGCCAGACCTGCAGGGATAGACTAGATTTGTCTCATATGTCAAATGTTGTTTGCAAGAATGAAAACATGACTGCTTTAAAATGACTTTTTTATGGAGTATTTGTTTTCAAAGGAGAAGTTCTTTTCGGAGTATGCAGTTTTTTTGTACAGCTTTGCCTGAGAAGGCTTCCCCTGCTAAAAGGCAGACAGGAGAATAATTTGGGAAAATAACACGTTCCCTCCTTGGCAGCAGCTCAAAGAAAATAAGGAGGCAGAGTGGGATTTTTTGTAAGAACCATGTATTTATTACAATTTGTCTATTTTAGATGCCATACTGTGAATGATTATGTTTGTATGATTTGCCATTGGAGATCTGCCTCCATTCTTTTTCTGTCTCACTAAATGTAGCAGTAAGCCTTCATCTGCAGCAAGTCTCATCTTTTTCTGCTGCCATTTAGGCAGGATGGGACCCTGAAACTACACACACCAAAATCAATGGATTGGACTCTTGGAACATAAATTACAAATGCAGCACAACTTTTATTCCATTTGCTCTATTAAATTGCTTGTAAGGTAAAGCAGGGAAGAACTTTTCTCAGTATGTTTGAAGAAATGATTCTCTTTTTTAGAGAAGCTGCTTTGATAGGCAATCTTAATAAACCCTGCATATGTTAATGCAGACTCTAAATTGTGGTGGGAGGGAAGAAATAGCAGATGAGATGCCTGCAAACAAGAGACTCAACTGGAATAATTTGTTTTGCCTGAAAACTCCTCTTTGTTGCCATTTGCAATACAAGAGGATCAATTCCACAGCCTTCATTCACAGGATTAGTCCTGGTGAAATCAACACCATCATTAATGGATGCAGGGTCTGATGCAAGGGGAGTCCTGGATACACTTTGACAGTGAGTGATGTAAGCATGTTTTAGGAGAGTGAGGGATTTTCTACAACTGCTTCTTCATATCTAAGTTACTCTGGCTGGCATTACAGGGAAAGTTGAAGTGCATTTAGATTTTATTGGTCTCATTCACGGGGGCACATGTGGCACAGAGCATCTGCTCAATCCCACCCAGGATTAGGGTGCAGTGCTGCTTGTTCCAGGTGGGGAAGGCTTTTCTCATGGCTGCCTGTCCCATGAAGATGCCAGGGAGGATCCATCAGGATCCTGACTGGAAGTGCTGCTTGTTTCAGCCTTCCCTTTGCACAGCTGGAGCAGCCCTGCCTGTGGGGGTGATCTTTTCATTGCAGAAAAGTGAGAGCCTGCAGGACTTCCTTCCTGCAGGACAAACACAACTGGAGTGCTCTGGGGCTGTGGAAAACACTCTGATTTCTCAGGAGCTGCTTGCATGAGACCTATTCTTGTGGGCTGCCTGAGTTTTACTTTGAATTAAAAGATCAGTGGAGTTCTTAACCCCTGTCTGCCAAGGGTGCAGCTTGGAGCATTTGATCCCAGTGTGTGAGCAGAGAGGGACAGGAAACCATATATGCCTAAGAATGAGAGGGCCAGGAGATCACAGCAGTCCATCTGCAGGGCTGCTCTGGACTCTCCTGGCTATGGGAGAAAGCACCAAAAAAGGTAACAGGGCAGAGGGGAAGTGCAGTCCTTGGTTGCCTTTGAGAGCAGCTTTGCAGGATTGGGCTCCAGGTGTACAAAGCCTGAGGCACACAGGGCTGTGACTGCAAGGAGTGGGAGCCTGCCTTCAAAGAGAGCTTTCATTCTTTAAAAACTGTCTTTTCTCAGTACCTAGCCCCTGGCAGCTTGTGATGAGAAAGCTGCTGCCTCGCTGATCTGGGGAAGGTTTGCTGGCTCTGTGCAGAGCTGCTGGGGGGTGGAATGGGTGAGGATGGGTTTGGGGCAGCTCACCTGGAGGGAAGGCACCTCCCTTGTGTGCAGGCACCTCCTCTTGGGGTGCTGCTCTTGCTTGGAAGGTGTAGCTGCTGCTTGTCAAGGGTTTGGCTGAAATTTGACTCGGAGGCATTTGAAGGTCATGTTAGATCTGACCTCTCTGATGAAACACCCAGGTCACAGGACACTTCAGCTATATAACACTGGTTTTTTCTGTTTTTTTTTTTTTTCCTTTCCTGATGCTTTTGTACATAACCCAGCAGGGAAGGACGCTCAGTACTCTGTAATTTGGGATCCCTCCCACCCCCGGGGGAGCTTGCTCCTAAATTTCTTGAAACAGATTTGACCAACCAAAAGGGTTAGGGAATGTAACACTGCTCCTTAGCTGGTGTGTTAGCTGTGTGCTTTACATCCTGAATTACAGGAGTGCTCCTTTTCATGCATTTTTCCTTTGGAATCACCACCAAAAACTGATGTCTCTTTCCCTCTTCTGTCCATGAAGTGTAGGGGCACCTCCTGGTCAGAAAATCTTATCTACAGCAGTGTTCATGGGTTGAAGCCAGGAAGAATTGCTGTGGGGATTGTCCTGCTGGCTTGCAGGGAAGGCAGGACCAAGTAGCTGAGGAAGCAGGTGAAAGAAAGGGAAAGAGCCAGCAATGTCTTAAGCCACTGGAGTAGTTTCTCCTTTGAATTTTTTTCCTGTGGTCATAAATACCTGGTGAGTCACTTAATGGCCCTGTGTCTGTTTCTCTATCTCCAAGTAAAGGATAATCTGTACCTTTCTGTATTTAGCCCATGGCTCTGCTGGGGCTTAGTTCATTAGTGTTTAGAAAGAACTTGCAATGCCAAAATGCCAACTTTAGGCACTGGCTAAAACCTTATTTTTTACTGATTTCCCAGATCATTTTAGACTTTTTTTCATGTTGTGTTCACACAGATTATGGGTATGCAACCATTGAAGCCCAGGGAATGTGGTGAGGGTGGCAGTGGTGACATTGTGCTGTCATGTCCAGAGGGCATTTCCTGTGTGCTTGGAGATGGAATTGTTTGTGCTGCATCTGGACAGCTGTGGAGCTGTCATGTGAGTTCCAAAAATGCACAAAGGCAGCTTGTGCTTACAGATCCACCATAGTGTCATAAGCTTGGAAGCAAAACTGCTCAGCAAGCTGCTGGACCTTATCTGCTTGCTCAGTCTCATGTTGATGAGAAAGTCGAAATTTTAACCCCTGGGGCCAGGCAAAGCTGCAGTGGGGAAAATATTAGGGAAAGATTTCAGGGCAATGGAAACATGACATGTTTCCACACCCTCTTGTGTATACAGAATACAAATAAAGAGCATTTTCCCTTCAGACTTGCTCTGGAGGGCGTGAAGCAAAGTGGAACCCACCCATTTGCACATTTTCTGTTTTATGTCCTTAAATGGCAAAAAAAAAAAAAAAAAAAAATCTTTGGAATTTAGCTCATAGAAGGGTTATAAATAGATTGTGGAGATAAAGTTTTGCTGGTTTGGGATCTATTCAGAAGGCTGACAAATATGAAGTGGAAAGTATTGCTAAATGCAGGAAGGCAGTGTCCCTGCACATCCATGCACGTGTGACCTTCCCAACCCTCCCTGAAGCATGTGGACACCTAAGGGGCATGGAAATCACTGTGTTCCTTCTAAAAGTTAAATAATTTGGGCTGAGGAAGAGCTAGTGCTCATGGTTCTGAAATGGCTAAGGGGGCCTGGACCTGTGACAGCAGTGCAAACAGATTTGTGTCCTTGTCCAAAGGAGCTGCCTTTGCCTGGGGCAGGCAGAGCAGGGCTGGCCAAGCTCTCATCCAGGAGAGCCCCTGCTCCTGCAGAAGCCAAGGTTGGATCCTGCAGCCTTGTGCCCACTGGATCCCACTCCTCTTCAAAGGCAGCTCTGCCCAGATGAAGCAGACTCTGATCAGGCCATTGTTTGTTTCTTATTTGCAAGGCTTTGATGTTCTCTCTTGTCTTTCTGACTGCCACAGGGCATGTTTCTACCCTTTTCCCACTTCATTATTTTCTTTGACAGCGAGCTCTCTAATGGTGAAATGGCCCTCACTTGATTTTTTTTTTTTCCCCCTTGAACCACAAAGTTCACCCTGGTAAAATCTTTCACCCCAGATGCACAAAGGCATGACCTTTTATAATTCCTCTCAATTTCAGAGGACCTAGCAGTGCTGGTGTGACCATTGCTTTCTGCTATCAGCTGCTGGACTGAGGACAATTTCTGCTCAGTCTGAGCAGGTTCAGCTGCAGATGGAGGAGGCAAAAAGGACTTTATCTGCACCTTCCTAATGACCTTATGATAACCTCATTTCTCAGCAATTTCAGCACTCACTGAGCTGGGGAGAATTTTGGTGTGACTCAGTTAAAACTCATGGGTTTGGAAAAAGAATTCCAAGAGCTTGTCTACCAACGTTTGGAAATAGGAGTGGGTTGGAGAGAAGTGTTTGGTCAGCTCTCCTTTACCTGCAGGATGCCTCCAGTCAGCATCACTTTGGCTCTGCAGAAAGGAGAGAGGTTTTGCTGCTTTGTTTGGCTTTGGGAGCAGCATATCCCCATGTGCAGAGCCACACCCCTGCTATGAAAATGAGGAGTTCCATTCAGATGTCTGATAAGCCACAGCTGTTCCTTTGCCACTTCAAACAGAGCTGGGATTAGAAAGACTGAAGTGCAGCATTTTAATTGCTGTAAATATGAGCAAGAGGTTCAGGCAACCCAGATGATACAGAGCCAAGCATTTCTGTGGCTAATGTATATTATACTGACAAAAGCAGGCCAGCTGAGAATTTCCCTGCTGCTGTCCCTGTAATTTAAAACACCACTTAGCTCTTTTCTGCTGCACTGTTGAAAAGGAGGAGGGAGAACCTGGGCATTAGCTGGCCTAAATCTGAACCTCATTCCAGTAGCTGTGCTGGGGTTGCATTTAGTGATGTAAATGATATTGGGAGGTTTTTAAAAATAGGCATTGGATCTAGTGTGTTTGATTTCCTTGAGCTAGAGGAATTCAGAATTCCCTGAGAGCTGCTTGCTATCAAGAATCTGACCCATTTTGTTTGATTTTCTACACATCCCCTGAAGGACAATGATAGTAGGGAACTGGGTCAAAATCCCAGTAAGAAGCATTCACTGGGAAATGATGTTTTGTACAAGAGAGGGCACTGCAAACCAGGAAGGCAGGAAAATTCCATTGCTCCATGGTGATTAAAAGGCCCTGCCATATGTAGGAAAGGTCTGAACTTCATTCACTCCAACCACAACAGTAAATGGCTTGTTCACTGGGCACAATGTGCAATCAAGGAACATGCTGGCAATAAAAAGGAAAAGCAGAAACCTTTGTATGTAGTCTGCTTGGAGTTTTCTCTGCTGTGTGTTACTAGAAGCTCTGTGAGCAGTTTTTTTTCTTGCTCCTTTATTTAGATCCCTGTAAACTTCAGTCGGTTTTGTTTGCCACTTAACCCTCCTTTTAAAACCAGACACACCAGTCTATTTCCTCTCCCCTCCCCATATAACCCAAACAAGAAAATAACATTTCCTTTACCAGTGCATGTATAAATGCAGTTTCTTGGTCTTCAGTGCATCTAGTGTGCATTTATATGACTAAAAACTGGGATTAGTGGACAAAATCTCATTCTCACCAGGTATAAAGCACTAACTTTAAGAAAAGCAATGATTAAATTCTGGTTTGTCAAGGATGGGGAGTGAAGCAAATGAGTGTGTGTATAAACAGGGATGAGTTTTGGGAGCAGTGTGCTTTGGAAGGGAATTGCAGAAGGGGTTCCCAGTGCTCCTTGTAGCTCTTGGGGATTTTCTTTCCATCCCAGCAGTTTCTAGGTGGTGAAACTCTACAGAGACAGCACTGAGATGCAAAGTCATTGGAGCACTGTTCACTGTCTTGCTTTTCAGTTTATTTTGTTTGGGGATTGCTCCTCTCTGCCATCAATATTGTGGGGATAAAGTAGTTGGTGTAGTTGGATTTTATTTCACATTGAGGAAGTTTAAGTGCAGCAATGGAGCAGCAAGATGTACTTTGCTTGATGGAAGTTTTCTGGAGTTTTTGTTGTTTGCTTTGCATTGAGCACCTTAGAAGCACGTTGTTTGTGCCACACTGGAAAGTTTAGAGGTTCTCTGATATCTCCTATATAATTTTGCTGAAAACCCACATCTATGTGGCCAGGAGGGCTGATGGACCCACTGGATTTCCCCTCATTGCACACCATGCTCGTGTTTGACATGGGTGTGACAGGTTGCCTGGCTTTGAAACCAAATTTTGAAAAGCAAATACTTTTCCCCTCTGGCCAGCAGTGCTGCTGAGCTGGTGGCACTTGCCCATTATCACAAAGTCATGCTAAGCCTTGCCCACTGAGGAGCTCCAACGTGGCCAAAAGCAACACAGTCAAGCTGGGACTGTTGGGTAATGCAGTAGGAGCACATGAATAATTCTGTTCTCCATCTCTTAGAAAAGGATAGGAGGTAGCCAGTTTGGAGACCAAAATAACTACTTATCTAATCTCATTCATATTTTTTCATTCAGGATTTGGATTGTGAGAAACTCTGCGTTATATCAGCTTTTTTAATGGCATCTGGAGCCTTTGGAAAAAGTCCCTTGAGTAATAATCACACTGAATGCAATAAGTATTATTGCATGGGCAAAAATGCTTTTAATTTCTTCTATTTTTACCGTCTCCATGATTCCAAAGGGAGACTGCTTTGTTTTTCTTTTACCTCCTAGATGAGGAAAGTGTAAATGATGCCTGTTTGGGTGTAATTTCCCTTTGGTTTTCACCTCCCCTAAATGATTTGTGACCAGCTCAGTGTTTGTGCAATCTCCTTCTGGCTACTTGTAGAGAAGCTTTGCAGGAGCTCATGGTGTTGAACTCTGCTGCTGCACACTGTCCCCATGGTCTGTAAAGATGTTTATTGCTTCACTTGTCAAACCAAAAACTACTTTGTCATTTTTGTGCCATCTGCTGTAGAGTGACCTAAATGCTTTTCCAAAACAGGCAATTTATTTTTTTATTTTGCATCCTCCACCCCATTCACTATCATCTGTAAATAGATGTGAGCTCCTTTATTGGAGTCAATGTTTAGCAAACTTAATATTAACAAGTGTAGAGGGAGTAATGGTGTGTTTGCCTTCTGTGTCAGAGTATCTGATAAAGATCAGTTCATCTTCGTGAAAAATGAAAGGAATTTACTGTATGTGTAGGAAATATGTTTTGTTACAAATGAATGGATTGAAGTGGTGACAGGCTATGAATCTGACTTACATGACAAAATACTGTTATACACTTCTGAAAGCCTGGAGACTGGTGTGATGAACTGGAAAAAACATTATAATCTGAGCACGTTATTTCTGTCTCTCCTGTGACCCTCCAAGGCAATAGAAAGTCTGTTGGCATTAGCAGGCATAGAACTTTCATTGGTCCTGGTTCCATGCTTACACACCCCTGAGGCTCAATTTAAGTAGGTACACTCAGTATTTCCCAATTTAGAATTAAATACCAGAAGCTATAGGTGTAAAAAAACCCCCTAACCAACACCCAGAAAACTGAAAAGCTGGGAAAGCCATGTATAGGTCATCTTGTCCCTATCCTGGAGGCAGTGTAGGATAATTCCCAGAAGTACATTCACACATGTTTTGTCCATAAACACCTCTGTTTATTAACAAAATGCAATAAACTGTCATTTTTAATTTTTTTTTTTTTTCAGTGAGGATTGGGATAGTTTGCTGCACTTTCTAGATTTTTAGCAAGGGGAAATAGCTATCATTCTAAAATGTGTTTCTTGGCTCATGGATATTGCTCATGTGAATTCATGCAAAAAAAAACAAACCCAAAAACCCCCTAATGAATGGAAACTTGTGGAAGAGTTACCAGCAGCTGGTTTTGTTATGGACCATGGCTCTGACATGATCTCACACACGTTTAAGACAAGTGTTACCTCACTGGCTTCAGTGGAAATGCTTTTCATTTGCAAGGGAGTAAATGAAGCCAGAATCAGACAGAGACCTAGGGAGACTCTCTGGGAGAGGGTTTTAGTCTGGGAAATGGGCTTTAAATACACATAAAATATATGGGCATATCTGCACACTGCAGTAAATGTGTCAGGCCACCTGAGAGAAAGCAGCCAAATTCTGCTTTGAGTAGCACCTGTGTAAATCCAGAAAGAACTGCAGGGAAAATGTGCCAGGGCAGACCAAAGAAGTGTCTAATTTTCCTAGAGTGCATTTTTATTATTGGGTTCCTTAAGTTTCCTTGATTAGATGGCTAGAAAATGCAGCAAAATTAGGCTGTTCTCAGGGAGCTTCATACTTTTGGCTCCTTATTTTCCACCATACCAAACAAAGTTAACTGTGAAACCAGTTCAGACAAAAGCACCATATGTACACTTATTCTGCCTTAAAAATACAGAAGGAAGCAGTGAAATAAGAACTGTGTATTTCTTGAGTCAACTCTTCAGAATTGTTTCAAGCTCAGCCTTCAGCTCAGCTAAATCTTGCAGAATTGGAGGAAGGTGGCTGTGCTCTATTGAAAATGCAGCTGTGGCCTCAAAAAGGCAGAAGACCTTTAAAACTTTTTGAGGTCCAGTAGAGATATTAGTTAAGAGGGATGTTTTGGTGCTACAGCAACATCTGCAGCTGTGGGATGGGCTTGGCTGTTTTTCTGGGTGTGAGGAAATGCAGTTGAAGATGTGGCAGGTGTTGGTTAAGAGTGAATAAAGGACACAAGAGAGGGATTTGCTGTCTTGGTTTGTTGCTCTCTTTATGTTCTGGTAGTCCTGCTTGCTGCTCTCCTGTACAGCAGCACCTGAGCTACAGGCACACCTGGAAATGGATCCTGCAGCTCTTTGGTGTGAGCTTGGATTTGTTGTGCTTTAGGTGCAGAGTTTAACCTGGCTCCCTTGATTTTAGCAGGATTTCCCACCAGTGTAAACACTGGTTTCAGATGCTTTTTGCTCCACTCTGTTTGCAACAGGGATGCTTACAGGTGTGTGGTGTAAGGTTTCACTGCAGTGTGGTTTGCTGCTGATGCTGTGCCCTCCCCATGGTGGAGGGAAAATGTTTTAAGACTCTGGAATTCAGTAGTGTTAACTTTCGTTTTTACTCTCCTTGAGGACTCGAAGGAAAGCAGAATGATGGTAATTAAGCTTGATCTGTAGCCCAAAATTGAGGTGGGGAAGGCAATAAAGTATAGGGAATGTTTTAAGTGCCCCTCTCCACTTATTTAAAGCAGGCTCTTAGTGAGTGGGGTTACAAGTCTCTTCTCAGCCTGTTACAGGTTTCTGAGTGCTCACTGTCTGAGCCAAAGCTAATTATATTGTCCACAGAAAAAGCACAGCAGAAGCTGGAGTCCCTGTGGCTCATACAACTGTAATTATTTCCAGTGGTGATGCAGAAATACGTTCTTACATGATTGCTCTGAGATCACCAGCTTGTTTCACGTCGATGCCATCAGGCAGAAATGATTCTGCCAGATTCACAGGGGTAGGCATGAAGTAGAGAGACACTTGCTGAAAGCATTTGAGATGAGATTTTTTTTTGGTTCTCCCTAGATCTCCTCCTTGAGGAAATTAAATGCTGTTGAGGGAGAAACTCTGGTGGGAGAGGTCACGTTTGAATACAGCACAGAAATCCTTTTCTTCTGCTCTCTTCCAGCATTCTTCTGTCTTAAAAACTGCCCCACATTTCTATTTTGTCTTTAGCTGAGCAGTGCTTACCAAATTCAGTCTGCCTCATATGTGCTAAACAGTACTGTGCATTTTATAGTTCCCTTTATTGAGACAAAATTGGCCAAGGTCATGTGGAAAGTCAGTGAGAGGGAGGGGCAGATGTTGGGAATTCTGTCTCCTACAGCAAGACACACAGCTCTAAAATATGCTGCCATCCCAGGGATTAATATCCATATATATATATAATATCCATAGGTGTCCCAGTTTTGGCCAGGACAGGATTAAATTTTTGCAGTAGCTTGGGGGTGCTGGTGGAGCAGAGGCTGGACCTGACCTGGCAGTGTGAACCTGCAGCCAGAAAAGCCAGGTGTGTCCTGGGCTGCATCCAAGCAGCCTGGGCAGCAGGGGAGGGAGGAATTGTGCCACTCAGCTCTGGGGACACCCCACCCATGGGTGCTGCACCCACTTCTGGGGTCCCCCAGCACAGAAAGGACATCAGCCTGGTGCAGCAAATCCTGGGAGGTCACCAAGGGGATCAGAGGGTTGGAACAATTCTCCTGTGGCAAAAGGCTGAGACAACTGGCTTTGAGAAGAGGAGGGCTGGGAGTGCCCTGGAATTGCAGTGTGGGATGGAGAGATCAGACAGATCAGAGCCATTTCTGGGGTGCCCAAAAGCAATGCAGGAATTGAAACAAGTGTGTCACAAACAACTAGAGTTTTCTTCTGGAGCACATCCATGGCAGGAGGGCACACAGGAACAGCTGCTTCTCATCCAACTTTGGTGCTGCCCTCTGCACAAAGTATCTGAGAAAAAAAATATGAGAAAAGTATCTGAGAAAAGTATATGAGAAAAAAAATCTTGAACTTCACGTGGTTTTGCATTTATACAGGTGCAGTTGGCTTCAGCTGGAGGGCCATTTGGATGAGATGGAATGTCTCATTTATATCTTACATATAAATTACATTTGGGCATTTGCAGGAGTAGGAGAAAACAAACACCCTCCACTTGTGTTGGTGTTCCTTGTGTGCATGAAAGATGACCTGTCCTCCTTCCCCAGGTGCATTTTCTGTATGGACATAATGCCCCTTTTCAGTATTCATAAAGACAGCAGTGGCTACCCAGCTTGGCTGCTTGATGAGGCATTTGCAGAATTCCACCCAGTTAATCACTGATTCTGCAAATGGAATTTGTTTATACATTTTTCTTCCATTAAAAAAAAAATGCAATTAGTGGTTTACAATGTTTGTATGGATAGTATCAGCTGAATCTTGTTCTAGTCCATTGCATGCTATTTTCATGTCATCTGCAATAAGCATTGGGAAAAAAAAAAAAATCTCACTGGGGTGTCCAATTTTAAGTTCAAATTCCCACTGTAAGTAAGAAGCTTTGTCACTTTGTCAAGCTTAATTAATATCTTTAGGTAATATCAGGAATAGTGTGGGGGTTTTGTTTGTTTGTTTTAGGTTTTTTTTTTGTTTTTTTTTAGGGGATAGAAACAAAGGAGACTGAATTAAAAGTAAGCTGCTATCCTGCAAATTTCAGCAATTAGATCTTCAACTGTTGTATTATATTGAAGAATTAATTTGATTCATGACCCAATTTTCACCTTTTTATTTCAGCAATCCCTAAAATCTTTTTCTGGGAGCCATCTGCATTCACATCCAATTTCTCTCAAGGGTGCCAGTTCAGAACTTTGGGGTGTGTCAGCCATACTAACAGGGCATAGTGTCAAATATTCTGCCTGAATATGAATATTTTGCTGTTTTGTATGAAACTGAGTGACAGTGCTGTCCCAGACTGCTTCTTTTTTTTTTTTTTTTTTTTACCTGATTGCTTTATTTGTACATCTTTTGCTTCACTTTATTGATCACATATTAATATCACAGCAATACACAGCTTGTAGACAATTTATTAAAGTAGCTTTGAGGCAACTGCATTGTGGCAGTATACTGCTTATTGCATTGAAACCTGTGCAGTCTATGTCCAAGTTTACCTCTGAAGTTAATTTCTAACCACTTGTTATTTTACAGAATACATCTCAAAATAGTGCAAAAAAAGCAATTGTTTTCCCTCTCCCTTAATACTGAAAAAAGCTTCTGTGTTCACCAAATAAAGGGCTCTAGATAAAAATGTCAGCTTGGAAAATCAGAGGTGACCCTTACAGACAGTGAAATACCTTTAGAGGAGTTGTGGGTTTTCTCCTGTTTATATTCTGTGGCAAGACATTTCCAGCAGCTTTTGAAAGGAATCATTCCTCTTTTGGAATGCACAATCTCATCTGGATTTCCCCAACACACTGCTTCTAGGAACTTTTAATTGTCATCATTTGGATTGGGAGTTAACTCTCCTAAAAGAGCAGCTCTGGCTGTTGTGGGGATTTTTGTCAATTTTACCTGTTCAGTATTATTTTAGCATTTCTTCTACTAACAGCTGACTATCCCAAAGAAATAGGTGCCTGCCCTTGACTTTGACCCATTTGAATCCTTTCAGTGGCTTTACCTTTCCTAGCTTGCAGTTGTGCCTGCTGAGGGGAACGGGAATTGAAATGTAATTTTGGATGGTGTTTTGTCTTCAAACAGAAACAGAAAAACCAGATTTTGTTAGAACTCTCAGCTGTTAACACCAGCCTCAGAATAACATCATTTCTTCTGCATAAATTTAGGTAGGTTGAGAAAGGCTTCATTTGACAGAGGCCAAAGATTTAAACATTTAGGTAATTGCTATTTATCATAGCCTGGGTAATGTGACAGGAAAAAAGAGAAAAAGACATAAGTTACTCTGAGCCATTAGATAAGAAATGTAGATGCTGTAGTACATGCTAGCTGAATATTTCAGTTCTTAAAATGTGTGTATGGTTAGCAGCTTTAGGCACTTGGTGCTGTCTTTGATTATAGCAGTGCTGAACTTTAGGTGCAAAATTAAAACTTCTGATTTTCTAGTACATCAGTAAGTGAAACCTAAAGCTGTGTAATCTGTAAAAATAAATGTAATTACTCTAGCAAATGTGTTACAGCTGGCCAGGTTTAGCATTAAGGTTTCTTAGAGCTGGCTGGTGTCAGAAGACAGTGGTGATGGCTTGAGCTTTGCTCTGCAAGCAAAATAGAAGAGAAAAATTATTGCTTTGCATTCTTCTGTGTGCACATTAAAGTGAATTAAACAGAGTTGCAGGTCTGACCTCTGACACTCCTTCCCACTATCTTCTTCTGTTTAAAGCATCTTGGTGTGTGAGAGTAGCTTTTTTTTTTTTCATTTCATTTCAAAATCTCTGGTAAAACTGTTGTTAAGTGGGCAGCTTCAAAATTGAACACTTGATAAAATCTTCAGGAGCACCTGAGGCATCTGATCTCTTTTGAGGCTGCAGTCTGCTGGAGCAGCACATGGGACTCTTGCACTCCATCCCTGCTTTGCTTTTGCTTTAGCAGAATTTTTTCCCTTTTCTTTCTTGGTTGCTTACCTAGCAAACCCAAAGGGATTTCTGCAGCAGCACAGAGATAAGGGGCTGACACAGCAGAGCTCTCCAGCCTTGGTCAGTGATGGCTGTGCTGAGAATGAGATCATGAAAAGCTGTACCAGATCTGGCACAGAGCACTGCTTGTACCTTCATTATTCTCCAGACTTGGGTGTCATTTCCTGTCCTGGGTAGAGCCTTGTTAATCTGCTGTAAGAGCTGACTTGTTTCCTGACCTTTTGGGAATTTCAGCAGCTATTTTTCACAGGAATGCTGTGGCTTGAGGCTTAATTAGGGTCTAGGAAGTGTTTAGAGGTGCTTTAACGAAAGGTGCCCTGGCAGTGGTAAGTGCATTGTGATGTTATTAACTAAAGTGATGCTTTACCAAAAACTAGTGCTGGATAAGGCTGTCATCATCTGCTCAGCTTTTCTCTTCCTGCTCTTTGATCTTGCAGGTTTCTGCTTCTTCCACTTGGGCAGTTTTCAATTCCTCCTCACAAAGAACACTTATTGAAGTAATGTGGACTAACTGAATTTTGGATCACTGATTCAAGCTGGAGCAAATTATTAGGTTTACAATTTCAGTCTCAGTTTGGAGCATTGGGGTTTTTAGAATTGTTCTGAGGCTTAACATTTAGGAACAGCTGTGTTGAGTAGCCAGGGTGTGTTACAGGACAAGAGGGCACATGGGATCTTCCTGAGAGGTGCCCTCATTCTTATTATCTTATTATCAAATATTCTGGTCTTTCCAAGAGTCATTTTTCTCCTGTGAGATGTTACTGAGAGTGTTTTTGTGGCATCAGTAACAACTCTGTATCTTGATCTTAACCATCCTGGACCTCATGCAGCATCTGGAAGGAAAAGCTGCAGTGAGGGCCTAAATTTGTGGGTTTGTTTTTTTTTGTTTTTGTTTTTTTTTTGGGTTGCCCTTTTTTTAAAGAAGCAAAATTATAGTTTCTGAATGACCTGCAGACATTATGTGGGCAAAATTCCTGCTTTGAATGGTTCCCAGGATAATTCTGCCTTGTGTATGTCCCAAGCAACTTGTAGCTGGGATTTGTTTTGTTTGCTTGCAAAAGAAAATTAATATATCATGATGGGCAATGCATGGCACACAAGTCAAATTACACAAACAACTGAGGATTTTTGTGTTCTTATATCTTTCCATGGATAATATTTAGAAAAACAGAGTCATTTAAAAACCTTAAAGAATTTTGGCTGCCTTTCAGAAATGGTAGAGTTAAGTCAATAAAATGCTCAGCAGAGATTGCATGTCCCCAAACATATTTTATCTTGACAAGTTATATACTATTGAGAGCTGCAGCCATGACTTGAAGCCAAGTTGGGAAAAGAACAGTTGTGTTACAGGGCTGCATTTGATGGGAATCTGAGGAGGGGAAGGGAGAGAATTGTGTGTGCTCTGAGAATGCCAAATGCAGAAAAGCTTTGCTCAGCTGAACCCCTGGGCTCTGTAAATCATTGTAACATCAGTAGGCCTTCACTGATTTACATCTCTTGGGCATCTGTTTTGGTTTTTATTTTACACAAACCTAATTTCTCTGGATGCATGGAAGCATGGGGTTTTAATAGAAGCTGTACTGATGGGCAGTAGCTTGGAGTCTGTGCATTAAAATCTGTATCACTGACTTGATAAAAAATTAAATAAAATGGGCAAGTGTGGTAATGTCTAACCTCCATGACCTGGATCAAATGGATCCATGATTTCCCTGCACCGATGTGGCTCCACTGAAGTTTGCTCATCACACATCTTGCTTCTGTGCCAGTGTGTGACTGGAAAGAATAAACCTGCTGGGCAGGAGATGGGGATTACAAGTTATGTGACATTAGAACAGACACTTCAGTGCCCTCTGGGTCCTCCCAGCTGAAAAGAATGTGAAAAATACATCCAAATAGCCAGGAGGGTAAAATCTGTCTGTGGTATCTGTTGAAGGAAGCTCAGTGGGTGCAGTCACACTATTGCTGGGTTGGAGCTCTTTGGGTTTATGGGACAGCTTGAGGTCTGGCTCAGGTGTTTGTTCATCCCATTTTTTGGGAAGTTAAATTCACTTTCCAGGTGCTAAAGGAAACTTGTGTTCAGAATGGCCAAGGGATGTGACAGCCTCACTGAGGGCAGGGAGGAATAACTTTGAGGTGAATCTGGGTGGCACCACTCAATCAGCAGAAGTTGGAATGGTTTGGGGTTCAAGTTGTGAAAGAATTGTGCAGGATTTAAATTTACTTCAGTCATCCCTTATGAGCAAAGCTTTTAATAAGGGAGTTTAAAAAGCCTGATTTTGAGGGTCTGTTCTCCTGAAACCTTTGCTTTGGGGAGTCTTTAGTATGATGTAGGTCCTGTAAGAAGATGCAGTGGTGGTTGGTGGCTTCCCCTCTTGCCTGTCCCCTCAGAAACCTGACTTCTAAAAGACCCCAAACACTCTTAAAGTAAGGATGAGCTACAACAGCAATGTTTGTCAGGCTGAGTGTTTTAAAAATGAGTGTGACCATAATTCACACAGCACACACTGCCTAACAAGGTTATGTGGAGTGCTAAAAAGTTAAACAAATGATATTTACACTTGTAGATCTTTAATTGTTTTTCCTTCATAGAAATACCTTGAGAAGATATTTTATTGTGTTGCTACTATTAAAATAGATCTTTTGGACTGTTATACTTCAATGTATTTAAAAAGAAACAGCTTGGAGGATTGTTTATATTTTTCCACCTTAGATGTCCTGTCCTTTAGTCAGTGAACAGTGGCTTGAAGCTGATAAAGGATGCAGCTCAAAATGCAGAAATGCAGTGTGGAGGCTGCTGTTGGGAATTAAAAACCTCACCCTTCCCCACCATGGCTCTGTTTGTTGGCCTGATGGGTTTTATCTGACCCTGGAAGTCTCTCTTGATCCACTTGGGTATTGTCAGGTAATTACTGGGGAGGCTGCACATAGAGTGAGATTGACCACTGTGGAATTATTTCTCTTATGTGAGAGGAGAAAGAGACTCCTATGGGAAATCTATCTGAATTAAATACAATAGATTCATCCATTCACTGCCTCAGGGGTGGGAGGAATGGGAAGCTGGTGGTGAAATGGCTTGGAGACAATTGAACAGGGTGTCAGGGGCAGCTTTCTCCAGGCAGTGCTGCATGGACTGGTGTGCCCTTCTCTGCCATGGGGGAAGTACCAGACAAGATTTTCTTTATCCTTTCAGTCCTTGCACAGTGAGGGTGAAACTGGACTGGAGGCATTGCACAAGGACAGGGGTGATTGTCTTGTGCTGTATTGTATTGACCTAAATATTGTATTGACCTAAATTGAGCTAAAGCAGGAGCAAACCCTGAAGGTCCAGGTATAGCATGTTCAATAATGTGGAAGCTATGTCTTTTTTTTTTTTTCCTTTCTTCATGGAGAGATCCTACATTTGAATTGAGAGCTTTCACTAGCCACATAACCTATTGAATTTTTTTGTTGTCTGATGACTCTTGATCTTGAAAAAAATCAAGATCTGGGTAAATAAAAGATAATAAAACATACCAGGAGCTTAGATACTTCATTGGATACTCATTTTGAGCTGAGCTCCTTACATTTACTTGATGACTCATTTTTAGAGAGATACCTGCTAAATGAGACTACATGACTTGAAGTTCTGGGTCCTGCAAGGCCCAGTGTGATGAAGAATTGTAAGGCCAGATGCAGCTGAAATCAGAAATGACTGAGTTGTTGCTGTCTGACAGCTTCACAGTGATTTAAGGCATATTCCATAAGTGTTGAGGAAATGCTCTTCAGTTCGGTTCTGAAAACATATTTTTCTACTACCCCTGTGTACAGTCATTCTAATCATTAGTGGATTATTGCTCAGGACTTAGGGGTGTCTTTAGGGAGGCATAATGAGGTCTGTGATTTTTTTCTAGAGGGAGGATTTCACACCCAGCATTTCTCATCAGCCCTGGGTTCACTCAGTTTGTCATGCTGCAGTGACCTCTCAAATATCCATGGTCAGTGGGGATGTTGGCAACATTCTGCCCAAAGAGTGAGACCTGTAGTGCTGTGAGACAGTGACAAAAACTCACAAAGGTCCCCCAGAGACAAAAGAGAGTTTATTATAATGCAATATTCTTAGTGATTGTATAGGATATGTCTGGCTTCTTTAATTTGCAGCAACTTGATGTTTCTTGTTTTCACAGTGTCACTTGGAATAATTGCTTTAAATGCTGAACCTGCCATTGCTGGGAAAATTTTTGCATTTGGCTGAAAATATTCAAATATTATCTGGAGGCTTTCACTCCTCCATATATTTCTTCCCCCTAGATGCTGAGAAATTGCATGATGGTGGCTGGCAGGGTAAAGAACATCTAAAGCAAAAAGGCTGCAGTGAATGATTGATTGATTGATTGATTTATAGGTGGTGGGTACAGATTTTTAAATGTCAAAGTGTCACTGTGAGCCAGCTGAAGTGTTATTCCCGAAAGTACCACTAAAAAAGCATCAACCAGTTAAAGTGAAGTGGCATTTCAGAAGTGAAGTCAGGATTTTTCAGAGATCACACTTCAGCAAAAGCAGACATTTTTTTTTAGCTTTCACTGGTAGAAATCCAGGTGCATGTGCTTTAAAACTCAGTTTGCTCTGGCTGTAGTCAAATAAGTAAAGACAGACTGTTGGTCCAGATGGGGATGCTTAAATCACCAACCAATGTCTTAATTTTTCTTCTTTTCCTTCAGTTTATCCTCCCTTTGAAATCTGGTCATGTAAGAATTTTCCTGAATGCTGTGATCTGGAACATTTCCTTAAAACCATATCCACTGAGTTAGTTTAGATTGCTGATTTACTGCTGTCCTTCCTATGTCTTTTTGTTTCCAATTCTTTCTGCAATGATTCTCCATTACTGTCAAGCCTAGGGCAGTAGTAAAAAGAAGCTTCTAGTCTTGTACTCAGTTCCTGGTTGTCCTGTGTCCTCTGGTTTCTACCATGACAAAACATGCTAATGATGAGGTACCCCAGCACTTGGCATCATCTTTCATGTTGTGTTTCTTGAAAAATGTAATTTATTGGAAGCTGGCTTGTTAGAAGTGCTGGATGAGAGGTGTTGGAATGAAATTAATTTGCTTTCTAGAAGAACTAGCCCAAACAGAATTTTTTATCAGGCTTCTCTCCTGCCCTGAAGGGGCCCAGCTGTTAGGAAGTGGGAAGGGATGTGTGCAGGCTCCATCCTCACACAATGGTTGGCTTTTTGTAATGTTCTTGGTAGGGCTGCTCATTTATAACAACTGTGGCTGTTTGTGTGATCAAGTGAAAAACTGTCAGGGTCATGTCTAAGGAAATCGTGTTCCATTGGTGCAGAGCATCATCAGGTGTCACGAGGTAGATTAGTAAAAATAAATTTGCAAATTTTTCCAGCCATACAGCCCTGGACTGTTATTGTAAAATGAGTAAAGATACTCAAAATACACATTCCTTTGGGTTTTCTTTCCAAATCTGAAAAAACAAAGAGTCTATCTAAAGCCTCTTTAATGGAAATTGATTCCCAAGAGGTTAGAGAGCTTCTGGTTTTTTTTGTTTTGTTTTGTTTTTTTTTTTCCAGTAACTAAAAAGTTAGCACTGGAACAGGAAGTAAATATAAACATCTACTCAGCAAACACACTCCACATTGATTTTGTGGAGAGTTTAGAGGTTAAGAGTGTCCAGTTGGTACTGGGAATGCTCCAAGCTCTCCAGGCTTCCAATTTCATTGTTGTGTTTGAAACCTTAGGGAAAAATAGAAGTACTTAGCAAATATTTGCATTTATCCACATTCTTGCAAATTACATGCCAGAATGGTATTTTAGAGATTGCTTGAACTTACTCAGTGGTTGTGGAAATTCTGTGGTCTGCCCTGTCCCATACCTAAAAATAAAAGGATGAGGAGGGTGGGGGGATAGTGAGCAGTGGTGAAGATAAGGCAGCTGCAGAGTGCAATCTGTATCATTCAATAAAGTGATTCTGTTCAGATAAATTGTTGTAATCCAGCCAAAACCAAAATCATATATTAAAGAACAAGAAAAATAGAATGAGGGACTGTGCCTTCTGTGTATGAACAATATAGAAAACTCTCATAAAAATCAAATGTTGGTACCCCCTTGGGGACAGGTATTGGCTATTAACAGGCTGTGTGATTCTAGCAGAGAAAATCCTATGGAATAGCTGGAATCTGAAACCAGACAAGTGAATTAGACACACATTTTTGTGCTCAGGGTGATGGGCTGCTGGAAGAACAATGTTTGGTTGATTCTTCTCTGGGTGGTGGTAGGAAAATGTGACATCTGCCTTATGTCAGAGCCCACAGTTGGTTTTTTTCCCCTTCTTTCTTGTAGTTCAGAAGTCCCCTTGAGTTCTATCTAAAAACTGATTTTGGGACTATGTGTGCACAGCTAAGTCCTGCTAGACAAAGCTGGAACCTTTCTGGTCACCCCAAAGTCCAAATGTACTGACCTTGTTTAATTAAAACCCAACAGGATTAACTTTCTTACAATGGTTTATTACCAATTGAGCTGCCACAGAAAAGTGATCCAGAAATGATCTGGAAAGGCAAGAAACACAAAATAAAATGCATGGAAAATGAGCTGCTGCAGACCAAACATGAAGGATGTTGTTGGACTATTGCAAAATGACTTTTGAGGTCCCATGAAGGAGCAGAAACTGGGGGCAGCCAGCAAGGCACACACTCCAGGGGCTTTTCTGGGTGGGTCTTTCCTGGGAGAGACTTTTGAGCTGGAATCTGTTGTAGATTTAACTTGACATTAATGACTCACTTCCAGTGGAGAAAATGAGATTCCAGAAGTGATGTGTTCTGCTCTGTGCATCTCCAGAATGAGAGGAGGCTGTTCTAGTTACTAAAAGTGTTCTCCAGTCACTAAATGTGTCAGTAGACATAATAGAACAAGACAATGTTATTTAATTCTTGCTTTGTATGTAGCTTATGCAAAATGGAATAATTTACTTTGAGCTGTGCCTTCCATGTTTTGTTTTTAGCATTTTAGGAATAAAGAAATATTATCTTCTACTAGATATTTATCAATAGATCAAATTAGTGGCAGCTGATCAACAGTTTGATAGGACAGTGTGGGCCTGACTCAGAAAACCAAGCCCCATTCCTTTTAGAATGTTCAATGCTTGCTTTTCTGCAGAAGCCAGGTCAAATGAGTTTTTTTTGGTATTTTTTTCATGTGTAATATGGCCAGAAAATGGATGTGGGTGGGAAAGACTAATTCTGCTGTGGCATTTATAAAGCCAAGTAACTGGGAAGGGTGCAAAGTAAAGCAGATATTACAAAGAATTAAAAAATGTTGTGAGTTCTGTGGTTTAGGGTCTTTTTATTATTATTGTGTGTTTTGGTTTTTTCTCCCCAAATTAGTCTCCTCAGGAGTATTAATGCAAAGAGAAAAGAATTATGAAAAATGACAGTAGAATTTAGCAAGAGGCTTGAAATTGGGAGGGAATGTGAGGGAAAGAAATGAAGATTGTATTGGATCTGCAAGTTTGAGATGAGAGGGAGGAAGGAGGGCAGAGCTGGAGTGATAGAGAGAACAGACAGAAACAAGGGAGGTGAGTGCAGGTTTTGGAAGAACCAACCTGAAATAATGAAAAGAAGGTAGTAAGGGATGAACAGAAGATTTATAGATGAGTAGAATAATACAGCCATGGAACTGAAATCAGAAATATCAGCTCTGGGCACTGCTGGAGGTGATAAAGTGTTTAACACAGGTTTTGAAGGCTGCTGTATTTCCATTTAGGTGTGATGTTATTATTATAGACTAGTAATTATTATTATAGACTAGTAATGTCAATTTTGTTAATTGTGGGACTGCTCCATCTGGTGGAAAACTTTTTTTTTTTTTTTTCCTGTTTAGCATGGACACTTCACATATCTGATGGCAAAAAGTGATTGGAAAATCCTACACCATGTATTTCAGTGCACCAAAAGCAAATAACTACACTTCAAAGTCCTGAGGGGAAAAAAGCACAGAAAAATCTTGTTTTGTGGAATTTAGGAGCATGGTGCTTTGCTTTATTTTTACCTTTTTTTTTTTTTTTCTTTTTTTTTTTAATTGAAAAGCATTAACATATGTAGAGGTTAAAATGTTTAATCTGTTTCTGTGACTCTGGCCCCAGGTCAGTGTTCCAGGGTAGGACACATCAGGGCAGAGTGTCAGACTTGCACTCTGTGATTAACTGGCTCAGTGTGAACCTCTTGGCAAGCAGCAGAAGGTGGGTCTGCCATCACATGAGCCTTTAGAATAAAGTTTTCACCTGAATACTTGGGTTAGTTTGAGGCAGACCCAGGTTTAATGTGTGTTTTTTATCTTTTTTTGTGTATTCACTACTTTTTGCTTCCATTTTCTCTGCCCATGAATTTCATGAGTCTTGACTTCTCAGTAGGATCCCAGGACACATTTTTAACTTGCTCTTTTGTGGCTCAGAGTTAGATTTCCAAATGAGTGCTTGCATAGATGTCTCTGCTGCATCTTTCATCACCATTTTCAGATGTCTCCCTGTAAATGCCAGGCACTTCATCACTTCTATGACTCCATGTACCTTTGTGCAGGGCTGGTGGCCTGGGATGTTCTGCAGGGTGTTTATCTTGTCATCACCACTTGTGCTTTGGACTGGCTTTACTCCTGAGCAATGCAGAGATGGCTGGGTGATTGCAACCCTTGTCCTGTGCCATCTCACTGCCTAAACCTGCCCTCTTTGCCTGCTTTGGGCTCTGACAGTGTCCTGGGATCAAGAACAAGGGGAATATTGTCTCCCCATGACTGTCAGCTGGAGAGCTTTTTTTTTTTTCCAAAAAGTTCCTGGCTGCATGAAGTGAGAGCATCTCAGCATTTTAGCAAGATCAGTCACCCAGCTGGAACTGCAGCATGTTCTTGTTTCTGTTTGGTCATCTCTCTGTGAGTTATGAGGATTTTTATCAAGATGGTTGAAATTGAATCCACTGAGTGCCATCCTCTTTGTGATTCCAGTAGGGCATTGCACAGTGATTGCAGGGCTGCATGACTGATAAATTTAATAAGATCAATCTGATCAGCATGACATGGTTAGTGTGGTCACTCAGCTCCATGGGGAGCTTTGGTGTCTGTGTGCTCTCTTTGAGCCCCAGGTACTGCATGGCTTGAACCAGTTATTACCTGGCTGTACTCTCAAATTCTCCTTGTTCTCTTCATGTGTTGCCAAGCAATTTTATTGCCACCTTCCATTTCATGTAATATGTCTGGGTCTGTGTATTATAT
This sequence comes from Oenanthe melanoleuca, assembly GCF_029582105.1. Lineage (NCBI taxonomy): Eukaryota > Metazoa > Chordata > Aves > Passeriformes > Muscicapidae > Oenanthe > Oenanthe melanoleuca. Next base: position 2,741,419 of record NC_079334.1, read on the forward strand.
TGCATAATAGTAGCATATATTATTACATATCTATATATACACACACCTTTCCTGGCTTTGTAGTCTGGCCAAAAGAATATTGCAACATGGATTGATTGGTGACTTGCTGGGCTGGGAGCAGTGAATTGAAATTAACCTTCCCTGTAGGTTCAGCCTTCTCTGACAGTGTTGTCTCAAGCTGGAACAGCAGGCAAATATTTGCTGGGTTTGGAGTAAGTGACTGGCATTGTGCTATCTGTCATTTTTAATGAGCATTTAACTGTTTGGTGTGAAATGGAAAAGGTGCTAGGTGTAAAAGATGTGATTTCCCTCTGCTGCAGTGGTTTGCAGTTTCACATAACAGCAGTTGGTACTGACTGAAATTAAGTCTGGATTAAAATTTGGACACTAGCTGCAGACCCCATGCATGAAGAAAAATAGAGGAATAAATTCCTTCATGGTAGCTGATTTTTTCAGAAATGCCTTTTGGTTGAAGTACTACATGACTTTTATGGAGTTCATGTACCTCTGCAGTTTATTTTAAGAGATCTGAATTTATTTGGTGTAGATTTATTTCAATTATCTAATCAGAAGCAGACACATAACTTCTTAGGCTGTCAAAGGTATTCAGGAATGTATGACAAACTTCAAAGGAATGTATAAGATCTTGCTACACATCTTACTATGCATTTTTATAGAGAAGAGTTAATTAAATTTTCCCTTTCTGCCCAGAAATTACTTTTAGGCTAAATTAAATATGTGAGGTTGTCAGGCTTTTCAACGTTCTTTCTGCTTTAGCTTTGTGACTGATTAAACAACCCAATGCTTATCTGGATCAAAGAAATAATAAGCAGAGGGGGCATCCTTAGGGCAGTTATCAGTTGAAAACAATTTCACTGTCAGGTGTCCAAGGCACTGAGCCCACCAGAGGGATTAAGCATTAGGGACTGAGCACAATAATGTTGACTTGAAAAGAAGAAACTTGCAGGGGGAGCAGCTCAGTTTCCCAGCTCGTGTTTCTGCAGGCAGGGGGATAAAAGGACTGAGCCACCTTGGGAGCCCTGCCTGGTGAGGGTGTGGTCCCTGCCAGGTGGGACAGAGTTACCTGGGTGCAGGACAGCATCCTTCCCTGCCTCCAGACTGGGAATGCAGCTCGTTCTTGGCTTAACTCCTGTGAGAATTAATTGTGTTCACTCAATGGTAGCCAAAGGGAGAGGGAAAAAAAAAACCCAAACCCTGGTTATCTGAAAACACACCATTCAAGTATGTTTGCAGGGACAATATTTCAAGTTATTTGTTTCAGCAATTTAGATAAGAACATGTACTTTCCTACAAAAGACAAGGCACGGTGTCTTAATATTAATACCTGACACAGGGTAACCCTGTGTGATAAAGGACATGGATAGCACAACAAGGGGTGAATTAGAAATGCCTGGCAAGATTTATGATGCCATTAGTAAAACATGGAGATTTATGTGTGACATTAACATCTCTGAGAGAGCAGAAGCACAATTGTGCTACTAAAGCTGCCTAAATGTTTCTGTTTTTTTTTTTCCTTTCCCCCAGATGCAATAACAAAGAGATCTGAGAGAAAGGGTTATCTAATGAGTAAAGCACTGCCTATAATTTGGCAGACCCACCAATCCCTTCCAAGATTCCTCTGTATCCTCTGGCAAATGACTAGGACTCAGTTTTCTGCAGGCTGTGGCTGATGGCCATAATAGATAATAGATAGTGGCATTTTGGGTGTGACTGAACACGAGGGCTGGGTTGCCCTTCCTTGGCACTGAGATATCCTGCTGGGAATGCCTGTGTGCATCCCAGGGGAGAGCTAAGCAGAGGGAATGGCCCTGGAGAGCAGGGCTGGCCAGCAGCAAGCACCAAGCACAGAGCTCTCCTGGAGTTCACTTGGAGCTCTCTGACACCAGTGCCAGGAACCAGGGGAGTTTAAACTCTGCTTGTGTGACACATTTCATCTTCCAGGGCTGCAGGGGCAGTGGGAGAGTGGCTTCATCCTCTCTGGCTGTGCCCTTTGCTGTGTTACACTGACCATCATGGCTGCTGTGAATTACTCATGATGTTCCTGTCATGCTCTGTCTTGCATGTACATAAATTTTGGGACAGCAGTGATGCATCCTTGTTCAGCCACTATATTCCATTATATAGAACACAGAGACATGGTGCCACAATTATAACCTTTCACAGCCCTGGAATTTGAAAATGTTCTGTTGCCTGTTGGGAGCTTCTTGCTGTATAAAGTGAATTCAGCTAAGCAAGAACTCATTTTTTCAAGAGAAATCTTTTTTACAGTGCAGGTAGTTCTCACTTGTGGAGAGTCAGTGTGAGAGTCAGCAGTCAGTCTGTATTGTCTTAAAAGTAGAAAAGAAAGAAAAACTGTCATTATCCTGAGGATGGAAAATTTAAGGGATAGCTCAGTGTACAAGCAGAGAATACAAGTTTCTCTTGAGCAGACATCCCTGTGTAGTAAATTGAGGTATAATTATCTATTCCAATTGAGCTTTCCTTCTCTTTGAACTGTTAACATTTATACATAAATAGAAGTTCTGCTGGTTTTGAGGTGAGGTAGTTTAATATTGACACATTATTGGTCATGTGGGGAAAGTTGTCTGGTGCTGTGGTGGGTGTGCAGCATAATGAAGAGTTTTGTTGGGACACTTGGTAAATATCCTCAGAAATTTGGGAATGAGAAGTTAAAGCTGATCCCACCCTCTCAAGTACATGGTTAGTTTGCTGATTGGAAAAGGTTACTTATAATAAGAATAATCAAATGTGAATCAAATGCACATCTGGTGAAGTGTCATTGATAACAGCACATCACTTGTGAAAACTCTTCCTCTGAAAGGTCTCCAAGGTCTTTTCAAAGGTGAGTTTTGTGCCAGAGCTCACTGAAAATATCACTTGGATTACCATGACTGAAGCACAGTGAGGGTGAAGATTTGATGTTAATTTACACTTGAGATGGGAGGGGGCAAATTAGAAACTGATTCATGCCTAGTGAGCTGGTTACCTTACAAGGTTTTGGGGTTTTTTTCTGTCAGCTGGAAAACAACCCTAACATATCCAACATACAGAAAGGGTACAGACATTTACAAATATCAGACATGCTGACTTTTTACTTTTTGATGCCTTTTTCATTTTTATGAGAGAAAGTTGACCAGAAACAGCTCCATGGTGCATAACCCTTTATTGTTTAGGGGTTTGTAAGTTCAATTTTATTTTTCACAGTGTAATTTTTTTTTTTTTTTTTAATCTCGTAGTCTAAAATGAAACAAAACCTCACTTTTATGATCTGTGAGCACATATATTTTACATTTATTTTCATAACTTCTAATGGAAAGAAGTCCTCCAAGGAGCTGTAGTCAGGTTAATAAAGTTGTGGAGTCTGAGGCTGAGCAGAGAAGTCCCTGAGCTTCATTCCATGACATGGATGGTTCTGGTTTCACAGAAACAAAGATGTCAGGGTGTAATTGAGTAGTCACACGATGAAGAGCCTGATGGAAAGTCTTCAGGGAGTTTTGGATCACATCATGAAACAGTTTGCCTGTGAAACACCGCAGAATTTAGGTCTGAGAATAGATTTTATTGGAGACCAGGCTCTTTCTATACATATAAAAAGACTTAAAGAATATGGTTGGAAATGAAGCCATTCTGGTGATTTCTAAGAAAAGTGAAAGTTAGCATGTAAGAAATGGATTTTTTTAGCCCTGCTGAAACTGATGATGAAGCTTCTCTCCTATCCTGCCCCAGATTTGGCAGACTCTGTTTTTCTGGCTGTTGACCACTTCTAGCAATAATCTCTGGCCATAATGCACCAGCTCACTGCATGTCCAGTGCCCTGTGAATCCTGTCTGAGTTCAGTGCATAAATGCAGAGCATTTTCATTCCACATCTTGGTCTGCCTGATGCTTAGGATTGATTCCAGCTGAGTGCTGTGTCAATCAGTGCAGCACACAGTAATTCTAACAGAGAAATATTTCAGACCTCCTTATTTTGACTCATCACTGTTGGCAGGGGGGGAGAGCTCTGCACAGAAATTGGTGAATTTTCATGTAGCTGCTGCATTCTTCTTGAGTAAAATGGATGTTGAACAAAAAAAAAAACTCATAAAAATCACCAGAATGAGTGAGCATGCATAATAGAAAGCTCCCAACCAGTCTTGTTAAATTCATGTTTTACACTGTCACACAGTCATGGAATGCATAACAATAGTCTGGCTGTAGGTCAAGGGTCTGTTTGTTCTTTCATATTTCTCCTTAATTTGGCAAGTGGACACACTTTCTGTCAAGAAGAAGATGCCAAAAGAAAGGGCAGGGTTTTTTCCAAGTTATTTTTGAAAGGCCTTGATTCTTGGATGTCTGATTAGGATATTTTAGACCTGGCTGTCATTACCCTGGAAATCAAATTTTGCAACAGCTTAATACAGGCAGCCAAAGTCATTAAAAGTGTTCCAAAAAAATTCATCTGAAGATACAGTTGAGTTCAGCTGCACAAAACAGCAAAGCACTAATTGTAAGCTTAGCAGGAGATTCATATCTTCTGTCTTACATCAGTTTTTAACCAAAATTAAGTGTCTCCTTTGAAGAGCAAAAGGTGGGGTTTGCTGTGCTCTCCTTTCTGTTCTCATGCACATCCACATGCTTTTTTTCTGTATGAGAAATTTATTTTTGCGCTTGGGTTTCCTTCTATATAATAAGCCAAATAATACTAAGTATTAATATAAGTATTAAATATTAATAATCAGTGTGCTGTGCTTACCTGAAATTCACACAAAGTGGGACCTGAGTCCTGTGGGAGCCTGAGCTGCAGGATCCAGGCTGGGCTGTGAGTTTTACCTGTCTGTGAGCTGAGGAGCAGCTCCACTGGGTGGAAGCACCTTCTCAGGTGTGAGTCTCATTTTTATCATTGATAAAAACCCTGATGGGAGAAGCTGCTGTGAGCTCAGCTCTGTCTGATGCTGGGATGTGGATCACTGGGTGACATCCTTGTGTTCAGAGGGGGAGATTTTTTCAACAGCTCATTTGTTCCTTTTGTTTTCTCCTGTTCCTCAAATGTCAGTTCATGTTCCAGATCTGACAGCACACTCCTGCCCTGCCTTTTAAACCAAAGGTGGTTCTTCAAATACATCCTTCCAAAGGCTTTTTTTTTTGGTTTTTTTTGTTTTTTTTCCCTGCAATGTTTTGCTTTCTTTATGTGTTTCTGGCATAAAAACATGAAATTGAATAGCTCTAATAAGAATTATTTCTTGGGCAACTATGGCAGCAACAGTTTGAGATATTATATCAAAACCTCTTTTGGTCCTAAGGAAAGTGTTGTTGCGGTGAATACCTTGGAGTTTATAAAATTTCCTATACAAAGATTGCCTGTTTATCTGGTAATGGCCTCCAGCAGATCTTCTCTCCCAGACCAAGGATATCTAGAAAATTGATGATAATTCTGAATTACTTTCAACCCTGTGTTAGCTGCAAGGTGTCAAGTGGTTTTCTTAGTATTTATTTTTTTAAAAATCTTGAAAATATATCTTCTTTCTGTAGTGTAAAATGGCTTTATGAACAAGCTGTCAGGCATTGCTTTTTCTTTACTGATCTTTCTTTACAGAGGAGTTTGGCATCATTTTCCCTTTTGTCACTCGGACAAAATGAAGCACAAAAAAAAAGAAAAATGATTCCTGTGACAGCACCAAACTGGAGGTGATGCCAGCCAAGTGCTTTGTCCACTGTCATGCTGTGCTTTGAAGGGCACTAATCTCCCATCCAAGTAACATCAAACATGTTACTAAAACCATCCAAACATTATTCCTCAAGGAGATGGATGGTATTTGAAAATGGGAAAAATATTCTTACAACAGTTGGCAGTACCACAGAGCTCTAGCAAATGACAAATCTTTTGAAAAATCCAGCAGAGGGTAGAATGAGATTAATTTCTTGAGGGATTCAAGAAATTGTGTAAGTTGTGCTGTCACTTGACATTTTAGCATGCACAGGTTGTTTTAACCCATATTCAACATTCCTATCAGTAAACCTGCTCTAAGAGCCCCATACCCATATTTTGTGTGGTGCTATCATTAAATCTTTTTTTTGCTGTTACCTGGAATTTCATTATGAACAACCAGTGATGTAATATGAAACCTATGGAATCTTAAATACATCTCAAAATCTGTGGCATAAGGGACACTCTTACCAAATCAAAAAGATGCAGTATTTTTTGTTGATACTGTGGTTTTTTTTCAAGTGACTCATTGCAACATTTTCCCAAACACATTTCAACTAAAATCTCTCAAAAGAAACTTTCTTCAGATTTAGGGTTGGAGCTTGGTTTAGGGTTTTGTTAATAAATGTTGTTTGTGTTTTCTTGTCTCCCATGTTTCTGCCACGCAGTTTTTTGGTTGTTTGCTGCCTTGCCTTGGGTTTTATCTCTAAATGTGTGGCTTTGCCAGCTCTGTGCCTTCCTATTGCCACACAACCTTCAGTCCCATCCAGCTCTCAGCCTGTCACAAAGCTCTGCTGGGTGCTGCTCAACACACCATTTGTCAAATTTAAGGATTTGATGCTCAGGACATTTCCCACTTGTAGAGCTCTAATTTTCTTTGTCAGAAAACATTTGTTTCCAAACTTTTTTTTTTTTTTGTTTAAAAAAAGGTCGATTTCAGCAAAGTCTCAGTCCAGGTAAAATGTTGTTTGGTTTGTATTTTATTCCTTGCATCCACACACATTGAAACTGAAGAGAGCTAAGTTAAGAAAATGAGTGGTGAAGTAAGAATTATGTGGTTTATAATACAGGCTAGCAATAGTTTAAAGGGAACACTCAGTCTGGTAGTGTGCACCAAAATTGGAGTTATAACCTCAGGGACTGGAGTGTGGGTGAGATCCTTCAGAGCAGGTGATGCTTTAAATTCTACTTCTCCTTTACAAGCTTGTGACAAACTTTTCAAAAGAGTTTTGCAGTTTTAAGGAAAAAAAACAACAACAAACAAACCACAGATAAACAAAACCTCTGTCCCACAAACCCCTGTCTCTTCAGTTTTCTTTGAGCTATAAATTCACTGCTGATATTGGCTGAGGAAATGGCTTCCTGCCAATATAGTTGTCCCACAAAAATGTACAGAATCTCTATATTTCAGTCTCCTATAAAGAAAAACATAGAGCAGAAATGTTGGGGGGAAAAAAATAAGTAAAACAGGACGTGACCTTCTTTGGAGTAAATATATGGAGGAATTAAAAGATCCTCAAAAAGCCTTGGTTTTTTTTTTAATAAATGCCAATGTTTGTTGATTTATTCCAGAATTGAGTAGAGGCAGAAGGATAGACAGGTGAGTGGTGGAATTATTAACCAAAAATATCTAAACCAAGGTTTTCCCAAGATTTAAGGAGAGTTCTGTCTGCACATGCAGCATTCACATGTGTGCTGTGTTTTTGGATGCTGACCAGGAAACAACATTGCTTTTTTCCTGGTATGGTTTCAGTGGGAATTTTGGCTGCTCTTCATGCCTCCTGCTTTACCAGCCCTCAGCCAGGGCTCCAGAGATGTTCAGAAATCCAGGTTTGGTTTCTGTAGGTTTTCAAATGTTTGTGCCATAAATGTGCCATTTCCAGGGTGTTGCAAGGAAATAAGGCATTTTGTTTTTGTTTAGCTCATGGAAAAGAGGATCAAGCTTTTTCCAATGGATTGGAAATAGGCAGCCCTCAGTGCTGTTGTCTTTGCTTTCTAATGCAGGCTGTACCATCCAAGTGTTCCCATATTTAATCCCACAGAACAGGACCATAGGGGTTGCCCTCTGTGAGAAACATCTCTGAAAATGATCATTTCCCCTTCCTGCAGGGAACAGAATTTCACATTGGAAAAGAACTATGGAAAAAAACACAATTTAGTTTGCTTATAAAATGTTAAATGGTTTACTTCCCTGTTTAGAAGTCATCTCCAGTTATAAAGTTATGGAAGAAAGGCAGTACTGGCTCCTGGAAGAGAAAGTTTATATTTCCACAATTGTTTGGGTTTGGTACTCACACCACAATTTCTCCCACCTGGTAATCAGTTGATCAGTGTGTCAGTAAATATAGTGATGAGATGATCTATAGGAGATGGAAGAAATAATGAGGTAAATTAATTTATGCTGGATTTAGTGCTCCTTTATGAATGGAGTGCAAGATAATTGTCTCAGCTTTCCTTTGTGTGTGTCATCCAGAGTTTTCTTGAGTAGGAACCAAACAGATTAATTTTATAGAAGCTTTTTAGTTATTAGTGGCTCTTGACTTGGATATTTTGCAGGCTATATGGTATGAAACAGCATAAAAGTATATCAGCAAGTGGATTATAAAAAATTCCTTTGTCTCAAATCATGTCTAGTTGTCAGGTATTTCACTTGATAGATCATGGAATCATAGAGTGGTATGATTTGGAAAAGGCCTGAAATATGTTTGTGAGTTTTGCTTCAACAAGGAATTTTTGGAGATATTTGGCAAAATTATTTTGTTTTTTAAGAGTTTTTTCTTTTAAGTACTGTGCTTAGGGCTACAGAGTAAAAACAGCCCATGAAAGAAAAACAAGTCCTGTGTCAGGAAAATGTGTGTGTGTGTGTTTTGGAATCTTGTTGGGTTGGTGAGGAGAGCACTTAAGCTGTGAATGAAAGCACTCAGGAACGATTGGTGCTGAGCTATCACAGCAAACAGGGCTCAGTGAGAGCCCTACAAAGAAAACAAGATGTTCTTCTGATTAATCCTGATGTCCACCTTCAGAGCTTTATCTGCAGAACATCTCAGCAGTCAGGAAGTTGCACAATTTAAAGGTGTTTATATTGTACCTTTGAATTTGTATTTTCTTCTTGGTATGTGAATGATGGGGCATTTTTTTCTCACAGCTACAATGAGTTAAGCAGAGTTTCTGTTTGAAAGTCCTGGATGACTGCTGAGTGGCATGTCAGTCCTTGGATTTCATTAGTGATTGGAGCAGTTTGGCATTTTATTGATGGATCTGGGTTTTCTCTGGATTAGAACATGCAACTGCAATTGACTCCAGTGGGAATTAATTTGATTAAGGCTTGAGATACTCTGTAATCTGGATTTGTGCATTGCACAAAGACAAGCAGCATTCCTGAACCAGATTTGGCAAACCTCAGGAAAACCTGGATTCTTCAGTGTTTCCTGTGGAGGTTCAGAATGGAGTTTCCTGCAGGAACTGCCATCTCAGCTGGTCACAGCTGTGATTCTCTGCCCTGGCAGCTCTTGGGGCAGCAAAGATGGGGTTTTTTTGGTTTTTTTAGTTTTTTTTTGTTTTTTTTTTTTTTGTTTTTTTTTTTTTTTAGTAAAACCAGGGTACCAGGTGTGTTCAACCATGGTGGAGCACAGTGCTGCATGTGTGGAGGAGACTTTAACTCCCTCTTCATTTAATCACACACTACCTTCAAAAACCCCCTTTGACAGGCAGTTTAAAATTCCAAATTCTCTCAGATAAGCAAATCCTGCCCCTGACACTACTGCTCAAACCCACTGAAACCCATGTAAATGCAACCCAGCAGCTGTGCATGAATAGCCAAAATTTTTTTGCATCTCTGGCTGGAGGCAGCCAGCAATCAAGAAATTGTGCTGGTTGTAGCCAAATGAAATAGGGAATTCCCTCAGTTTTTGTTGGTTTGGTTTGTTTTTTTGGGTTGGGGTTTTTTTTTTTGGTTGTTGTTGGGTTTTTTTTGTTTTGTTTTGCTTTGGTTTGTTTTTATTTTTTTGGGTTTTCTTTTGTTGTTTTGGGCGGGGGGTTGTTTTTGTTTGTTTGGGGTTTTTTGCTTGTTTGTTTTTTTTTTATTTGATTTTTTTTTTTGTTTTTGGAAGTGATTATTGGGGGCATGATGAGGTTTGGCTGCATATTAATCAGTGCAGCTTGGATATTCAAATTCTCAGTTGTGTGGCTGATGCTTCCCAGGATGTTCTCAGGATTGCATTACTCTGTGGCTGGGTTTCAGCCATGGCAGCAGGATCAGGTGAATGGAGCAGTTTTCCTTCCCTAAGTGGGAGTTCAGATGCACAGAGCACTCTGCCTTGTCTTGCTTGGGAGTTTCTTCCTCACAGAGGAAAAAGGAAAGGGGCAGCAAATCAGTTTAGTCAGTGGTGCAATTACATCTAGCAACTGCAGCAAGGATCCAGATCCATTTTGCTTCCTAGATCATCCTAAATGTAAATTTTTTCTGCCTTTGGTGCCCTCTTCAATCCCTCACATAAACATTTCTGTATTTCCAGTGCCTGTGGTAACCATTGAATTACTCAGAGAATCCCTTGGGAGCTGAAGAGGCAGCATCTTCCACGCTCAGGGCATCATATCTGGTGAGATATATATTTTTATGCTTTTTTTTTCCCTCCCTGGAGCTATATTTTATTCAATTGAGACAATTTCTGTCATGAGCTGTACTCCATGTTAGCTTAGTTTCCTTTGGAACTCAAAGTCTGGTATGGAAAGAGGTTGGTTTTAGTGATGAGCCTGATTTGCAAGACACTTTGTGATAATCCTTGATCAAACTGGCTGCCAGAAATTACTTGTATATTTGGGAATTTTCCACCCTGATTTTTCTGCTTTTTTTTTTTTTTTTTTTTTTGTGTTTTGCATGCTAATGTTTATAATTAAGCATGTGCATGGTAATTTAGCTGTTTAAAGCACTGAGGAATTTTTCCATGTTGTGGCTCCATATTAATCTCCATGTTCCTGGAAATTAGCAAGGAGGTGTTTTTCCCTTGGGAAGATCCAACTCTTTATCTTTCTCATGAACCCTACACATGGCCATCCCTGCACAGACTGAGGGAATTTTTCTTGGTGAAAGGTTATGAGCATGGAGACCATTATGTGTCATTAGGATAATAATGTAGCTGAGTGTGTCAGTGAACTCAATGACTCTCTGTTCTCCAGGTGTTCTGGTTTTAGTTTGATGGTGACATGTAAAATAAATTCTGCTTGCCAGGTGGGAGGAAATTTGCCTTTCAAAAGGTTGTTGCTTCAGCACTTGATAGGAGTCTTCTAAGCAAGGATGGTAATAATAATAATAATAAATGTTCCCAGGCTGCACTTGTTTAATAATTGCTGTTTAGCCCAAATTGCTCTGAGTGAGGAAACTCCATCATTGTGGCTCCACAGGTGGAGGTTATGATGTCATGTGCAGCCAATTCACCAATTCAAAAGGATGGAACATTTATTTAAAATAGTAACACAATGCAGAGTTTCAGTAGGGAAAACTAAGGGAAGTAAAAAGGATTCAAAATTTAAGTGTAGCAGCCGACCTTGATGTGGAGGTGAGGAAAGGACTTGTCTGGGTTTGGTAATTTGAAATTGTTTTGTTGTGAGATAGGATTAGGAGGAAGGTGAAACAGGTTTAATATTAAATGGTATAAAGAGAAATTTTATTAGTAGAAACTATAAGGAAAAAAAGCTTAGAATAAAATTTTAGGCTATTTTTATACACTAAAAAAAAAAAAAAGGATTGAAAATGCATAGAAAATAACTTAGTTTACTATTTTAAAAATAATTTTTTTTATTAGAAACTGCACTGTCAGGGTCTGTTTGCATATCTGATCTGAACTTTTCCTCTAAGGGGAAGGTTTGTGAGCATCCCAAGAAGTTCTGGCCAGGTGCTGGAGCTGATGGCTCTTGTGTGTGCACACACTTATAGTGAGTTTGTGTCTCTGAGCTCTGTTTCCTCAGTACCTTTTTTCTCACTTTTGGTGTTCACAGGCAGGTTCAAGTGGCCAAGTTGAACAAAGTCCCAGCACAGTTCCTGTGGCCACTGACTGAGAGGAGGGAAAGAGGAGGCAGGGTGAGCTGGGCTGAAACCAGGAGAACAGAAACCCAAAAGTGAATTTGTTGGGCAATATTGGCTCCCAAACGCATTTTTTTTTTTTTATTTCCACATGGCTCTCTAAAGGCTCCAGTTTCAGTTCTTGGGGATAATTAAACCTTAAGTAGTGATAAACAGTGCAATATTCAATTAGTGAGCTGTCCTGGCAAAGGCATGTCAAAGTAAATTGGTTGTTTTTTTTTTTTTTTTGAAGCTGTTAACTGTGCTGACAGAGAGTTGGTTAATTCTTGAAGGATAATGTTTTGGGCAAATTCCCAGCCTCCAAATGCCTGCAGGCAGACTTGTCCATATTTGTGGTATATTTGAGGTCTAGTGTTCCTCCTTTGGGCCATATATTTTAAGAGGGAATTTTAATGGAATGAAACATTGCTGCAGAGCAACAGCCTTCTCTGAAACACTTCCCAAAAGAATGTTAAGGCCAAAGGTCTTGTTTTTTCAGGGCAAAAGATGTGAATCCTCTCATATTTACTCAGTTATAAATAGTGATGGGCAAGGCTCTAAGGATGGATTCCTGGGAGATTGTATCAAGGATAGTTATTCTCCAAACTAAGCAAAGACAGTGGTTGTCTTTTAATTATTGCATCTTCTCTGGCACAGAGAGCATCATTATTAAACAGATAGCAAATAATTACAATAAATTTGAGGTTTTCACTCCTCTCTTATTTCTCTCCAGTCCCAACAGGAGCCAAAATATATCATATTTTTAGTAAGAGATGGCAGTTTAATGTTCATGCTAAGTATTTTTGTTCTCCAGTGAGGTGGCAGGAGAAAAGTTCTTTCCCCATGGGGTTGCCTTATCTGGGGTGCAAAATGCTGCTCTTGACCAGCAGGGCTTGGACAGGGAACTTGTCCATTATTCCATTTATCCACACCTCTCTTTCCCCATCTGTAAACAGGAGGGATGATTAGAACTTTTCTAAGGGAGAGGCTGTTGGAAAATGTTCCTTTCCCCTGAAAGCTAAATCTGCTGGTATCATTGCTAATAAATAGGTGAGTGTTATCCAATGCCATTAACAGGTTAGTGTGCCTCCCACAGTGAAATTCAGCCTCTCTCAGTGAAGGTCTTGTAAAGTTCAGCATGCAGTTTGTGCATCACCAAAGAGTTAACATGAAACCCAAGTGAGAAATAATCCTTGCTAAGGAGTCTGAGGGCCAGAACCTCCATAAGTGACACTTCCCAACAGAAGCACAAGAATAAATTCCTTTATTTCTTGGGAAAGGAATGCAGTTTCTCATTTATTTTATAATTTCCTGTATCAAGAGCAAATCTACAGTAACTGAACTGACTGGCAAATGCTTGGTGGTAAATAGTAAATAATTAATCTACTAAATAAGTCAATCTCAAATAGCAAGAAAAGTTATTTTTCAGACACTGCTGTGCTTTTGTGTAGATGTGTTTTTTTTGCTGGTACTTACCAGAGAAGAAAAAACAGACTTCTGATAGCTATTTATATATAAAATCTTGCAGTTCAACATTTATTTCTAGTGATGTAAGACAGGTACTTAGCTCTGTAAAAAGTTGTAGCTGGACTCTGTGGGATACTTGAAACTTTTGAGAATCAAAGAGATTTCTCATTGTAACGTGTTGTATGCTATCTGTACCCCCCAAAAATTAAAATTAATTGCCAGCACTCAAAAAAAAAAAAAAAAAGGACAAAGGGATTAAATGACAGAATTCCTGTTTTTTCTGGTGGCTGTTGGTACTATCATATATTCTAAAGCATTCCAACCAAGGGCATGTGGCTGCAGAGGAATTTGATGTACAATCAGTTTTAGGGAACAGCCTGTGCCTTGTTAATATAATCCATAGAAGGCTTCCAAACTTCCTGAAACCAGTCCCTTCTGTTTCCAAGCCTGCATATGATCTCATAGGAAATGATCTGGGAGAGGCCAGCTAACCCTTTGCATAATCAAGGTAGCATTGTTCTTTTAATGCCTCAAGTGAGTTGTTTCACTGATATAAACTCGATAATCCCCTTTTCTTCTGTCAACAAATCTCTGCTATCAGGCTTTGCAATGATTTTGGTGGCATTACAGAAGAGAATAAGTGGGAAGACTGAAGTGTGGTTTGAAGGCTGAGCTCAATAATGTCATTCATTTACTTAGTCACCCTGTGTTTTAGCTATTTCCAAAATCCTAGACCACTTGCTGCCCAGTGAAATTGGAAAGACTGAAATGCAAATTCACAAGGTTTATTTGCAGTGGGCTCAGAGGCAGGTTAGCATCCTGCACCTTGCTGAGTTTCATAAATGGCAGTGCAAAACAGCAAGGAAGGTACCTGCCCTTTATATAGGTCTGATATAAAACCTCTCACATGCACATTAGCAGCAGAAAAATAAAGTGTGTTCTTATATTGGAGCCCTTGAGAATATTTGTGTAACTAGCAAACCCAGGGTGCCTCGTGCATGTTCTTTTATATCCTTGGGATACCCAGGATTTCCTCAGTGTGTTTAGCCCAAGAAGGGAAGCTCTCCAATGAGCTGCTGTCCCTGACAGCCTTGTAGGGCAGCAAGCCTGAGCCTTCCCTGGCAGGGCAGGCAGCACAGAGGGCTCTGGGCTTTGTCACTTTGTGCACAAGTACAATTATGGTCTAGCTGATGTGAGCTGCAGTGAGCCTAAGCAGAGGGTTCTGTGGCACTCTGGTTGCTGCAGAGTTGTTAAATTTGGCACTCTGCTCTGGGATCCAGTCAAACATTTTCTTCACCATATTAGGGTACGTGGAAATTGGCCAGGCAGCAATGTGCTTGCTGCCTGTGCTCGTGTTTTAGGCTGTAGGCAGCCACTGCTGTACTTAAAAACTAGCAGGTCTGACAGAGTAAGGCAAATAGAACCCTTTAAAAATTCACTGAAGTATGGAGAAATTCCAAAACAGAAAATCTTCAGCAACTTGTATGTTCTTAAGGGTTGAGAATTTGGCAAGTGTTGCTCAAGCATATTATCAGGTCTGCCCTGTACCCCAGTAGATTTTGCTGTTAAAATTGCTTTTTTTTGATCAGTACGTGTTTTCATAATTCTTAATTTACAACTGCTCCCCGTAGCTGTGAACTTTTGTTTCACTAAAATGATTCTCTGTCCTTTCTAATGTTCTAACACTTGAAGACAGTTCTCACATCCCCTGTTTAAAATTTACTTGATGCATGCATAGCTCTTTTAATCTCTTTGTAAGTCAGTCCCTCTCTGCCTGCTTAACACTTTTATGGCTTTTTTTTTTTATTTTCCTCTGGGTTGTTATTATCATTGAGGAAATGAGTTCTCCAGAGGTGAAGGAAGAATTCCAGGTGTGATCATCACAGAGCTGTGTCAGGGATATCACCTTTCTGCCTTGTGTCATTTAATATTGCATGGACCCTTTCTGCTACCACATCATGCATTATTTGATGCCTACTAAAAAAGAAACAAAAAAATCCCCCAACAAACAAACAAGAAGGCCAAATTTAAGCTTTTCAATTGCAAATTTTGATAACCTTCCTCAAAGATCCAGAAATGGCTGAATCCATGCCTGTGCTGCCAGGAGCTCTGGAATCATCACATCAGTTCTGACCTTCCAGCTTTTTGCTGATGGTGTGTGTGATCTTATAGTTGACCCTCATGTCTGGATAATAATGCTGTAGTAGCTGCATCTGGTAAGGCTGTGAGGGCTGGTTCAAGTTTGTGCATGATATGGAAAATATAAAGAAGTGGCAATGTAAAATATTTGGACAAATGGCTGCAGAAAACCACATTACATGACCTGTAAGGTTATGCTGTCCAGGCTTGTGGAAATTGAGGAGGGCCATCAATAAAAATCCATTTTCTGTATAATGATTTATTTGCTAAAAACAGAGGGGAACTAAATCAAATGAGAAGGATGAACTTTATATTGAGTGTAACCTCTGTAAAGTTCACTAGAGACCCACTGAGAATATGGTTTTAAAGTGTCCAAGTTTCCTTTGTTGTTTTACCCAGTTGTTAATTTTTAATTTGAGAGACAAGCACAAGCAAGAATACAAGGTTGACAGTCTTGGAAGAGGTAATAAGCCTGTCTTTTATTTAGGCTTGTTTATATCAGCACAAAATGAATGCAATATCATAAAACTGTAGCAGAGCTAGGAGTGGGGCATGAATAGAATAAAATATTATTTCTAAAAATGCTCTGAACCCAGGTAAACTAAAACACATCACAAATGATTCTTCTGAGCCCAGGCTGGTAAATCCCCTCACTGTCACAGCACATGGATTTACCAGGCTCAAAAAGCCTTCATCTGCTGCAGCTGCAGACAGACTTCCAGCTCTGTCCATGATTTTTAATATATAAATCTGGTGAAGTTTTCAGTGCAGCAACATTCAGTTGATGCTAATTTGTGAGGACCAGATCTTTATTAGTGATATAAAGTGAAATATAATATATATATAAATATATAGTGATATATTTAGGTGTGCAAAGGTGCATGAGCAATTGGGCAGGAGGGAGGGGATTTTGCTTGGCTTTTTCATCCCACATCCCACTGAAACAAAATAAATAGAAACACAGCCTCAGTACTGCATCCACATAAGGGAAATGCAGGAGGAAACATTTCTGCTGGTTTCCATTTTAGATCCATTAGGAAAAGCAGCTCTGCTGTAGGGCTGTAGTTCAGTGCAGGAAGCATTTCTATGGAATTTTGGCATTAGGTGGACTTCCCAAGAACAGCTACTGTCCAGAAGATATTCCAGTGAAAATCTTCTGGGAGCAGTTTGAAATGTTGGCACTATTTCATCTCAAGTCTGATCCAGCTTGAACTAGGAGAGGAACAGAGGAGGCTCTGATTGGGATCTAAATGGCTCCTCTCTACACTGCACAACTTGCACATAAAATACTCCAGCAGAAGAACATCCCGACCAAACACATCCCCAGATGACCCCTTATAGAGGATATGAGAGAAAAAAGGTTGTGCAGACCTTGACTGAGACAAGCTTTGAGCCACAGCATCTGCTCAGCAGTGAGAACAGGGGAACATGGCCCAGAAACAAAAGTGACCCACACTCCCTTAGCAGAAATTCTTTTTGCCACAGCTAATTCACTTTTTACTGAACCAATCATCACCTGCATGTGGATCTTTCCCAGATTTAATCCTAAACCACCAGGGCTGGGTTGAGCTCTGTGAGCAGATACAGGAATATTCAGCAAGATGTTTTGGGGTTTTTTTGTACCTCATTTTGGAGCACTCTGAAGGATTCTCCTCTGTGACTGTGAATGTGGTTGTGGCAGCAGGAAGGATGATGGTGTGGCTGGGTTTAAAGAGAGCCCAAACTCAGAGAATCCAAGCACAAACCTGGATGAGCTGGCTGCAGCTTGGACCCAAACTTCAAAGCCTTCAATGAAATTCTAAATAACCCAACAGGAGATTTTTGGGTTTGATTTTTTTTCTTAGACATGAGACAGCAGTATGAAACTGAGATCTGGGTGTGTTCTACATCCTGCCTCCTATTTTATGTGTATAAAAGGCAGCTGTTTTGAAGCACTGCTAAATTATTGTCCACCTTTGTTGCCCTTGGTGCAGAATAATTGTTTTGCTTTGGATGTATTTTTTTTCTATGTGCCTCCTTCCATATGCCTGTGGCATGTAGCAGAGTGAGCTCAGGAGTTAGTACTACCTTTACTTGTGTTTTGAGGAGAAAAGTCTCCTTATTGCTATTTTCCCTCCCCTACTTCCCTTGTCCTTTCTATTTCAGAATTTTAATCACTTTACAAAATTTTGATGGGTAGCTTTGAGATAAAAAAATTGGTTTATGACTCTTAATAATATGTGTAGATGTGCATGTGAAGTTAAAAGTGCATTTAATGCTCCAGACTATAAGCTGACTGCTGAGAGATACAGAAAAAGAACTTGTCCTGTTTTATCCTGCTTGTTTTTGCATGATTTGATAGGTGAGTTGTGGATTTGTTTCATCTCCTTATCAATACCTTGTAGCCACTTTTGGAGATGGAATGCTGGTAGAGTGGCAGCTCTAGCTGATACCAACTCCTGTTATGCTTGTGATCCAAACAAGAGTAAAAGATCAGAGCTCTATAATAATAGGAAAAGGAAATTCATAAATATATTAAATATGTGGGGAATTCAAGTGAAAAAAGTAGTGGTTAAGGGGAGAATTTCAAGGAGATGAAATAGGTACTCAGTGAAAGTCAAAGCTGGTGTCTGTCCATTGTATTTCTTTAAATTATTCAGATTATTTTTCTTTACAGAAAAGGAATGGGATTAATGGACTTTAAAACTGTATACTTGGCCAAAAAAAAAATAAAAAATTCTGCATCTTGAGTTTGTTACACAGCCATCCCAATCTGGCTTTAGATGGGGGTTTTGTATACCAGCCCTGGATTTCAATTTTTTGACTCCCTTTTTTTTTTAATCTGTCAATTATTGCCTCAGTAAAATATTGTCTGGTGTTTGTGAAAGCAATTACAAAACCACTACTATATTTTTTTGAGAGATTTAACCCACAAGTTGAGAATACTCAAAGCTGAAAATGGCCTGATTTTGCATGTGCTGGCTGTTTGTTCCTTCACTTGAAATTCTTAACTTTCATGGGTTTTTAGTGGTATTAATAGCAAAATTTGTGTCAGTGAATATTGTCAGTGATCTCTCTGGTCAATGGCTTGGGCTGCCTGATATATTCTGGCTTCACAGGATAGGTCAGGCTGGAAAAAAAAAAAAAAAAAAAGAAATAGGGAGAAAACACAAAATGAAATAGGGAAAAACACTGAAATAGGGAGGAAAGCCTTAGAGCAATGAGGGGAATGAAAATGCATGCATGAAATGCTTCAGTGAGGTTCTTGCAAGTGCTTAGAAAAGCAATTAGAGAAACATTTTGGGAGAGCAGGATGTGTCTGGAGCCAAGTTTCTTCAACACCTATGGGTGTGCTTCCTATTAATTTTTAATATCTGCTTTTAGAAATCTTGGGAAAGTGGAAGTAATGCCATGACAGAAGAACAAATGTATTTTGTTGAAAGTAGAGTGAGTCCTGTGGAAGATACCATGTTATTAAAATGGAAGCCACCTCCTTCCATGTAAGAGGGAGAGTTTAAAGCCAAGATCTCACTCCTCTAATCCTCCTTGCAACACCATGACTTCAAGATTTTTGGAGTAAACTTTCCATAGCAATGGAAGAATCATCCTGATCTCCTCTAGACTAACTTCCCAGAGGCTTCCTAAATGCTCAGATGGTTGTGAATGAAGAGAACAATCTTATAAATTCCCTGAAGAAGTAAGTTGAGAGCACTTAGCTTGGTGTAGCCAAGAGAGTGTCAGCTCCTGGTGCCATGGTTTGAGCCTGCTGAATTCAGAGCAGGTTTAGAGGGAAGGTTCATCACTGTTCATTCAGTTCAAGCCAGCTTTTTCCACTGAGAGGAGGAATGAAAAAGTGCCTGTCAGTGGAGCTGTGCAGAAAAGAGCTTTGGAAATACAAGGCTTAGGAAATATAAAATTGGACTCTTACTGTCATGAAGTATAATGGTGAGAATTCACAATGTATCTCTTGCTTTAATGAAGCAGAGGAAAAGCTCTAATCCCCTGAAGAATACAAGTTTCTTTTTAATGTTATTTGGCCAGGTGAGGGTGTGATGGATGGGTCCAGGTATCAGTGGTGCAAATCTGTGAGTTCAGTGTGGGCAGTGCTGAATCTGGATTCTCAGGAGAGATTTCCTAAAGGGATGAGCTTTGTGGTGTTGGTGACTTCCCAGCCACAGCCCTCACTCCAGAAATATCCAAGCTCACCTCTTGGGGTGATAACTGATCCACTGTGCATTTTCACAGTGCCAGGAAAAGGAAATACCTGCTGTTTCCAACTTTCCCATGCACTGCTGGATAAGGACATGTGTTTTTAAACTCACCACCTTGTCTTCCTTTTGGAACTGCTGGAAGTTTTCTATCTGAACCCTGGAATATTTGTGTGCATGGCACCATGGTGAATGGCTGCTCGTTATTGTTTACAAAATTCTGTTTGTGTGTTTACAAAATGGTGATTGAAATCCATGGAAACATGAAATAGACTTTCAAGTATATTTTGAGCCATGATCTGCATTGCAATAAACATCTTGATAAGTCACTGGTGCAAAGGTAGATATTTGTTTTCCTCTTCCCAGTGAAGCAGAAGTGTAAACACCCCTGAGTATTTACTTAGTAATGTAATATCTTATTTTTGTAGATTTGTGGGGAGAAAAAAACCCAACTGTTTTCCCTCCCCACCCTTTCCTCTGGGGCATTGTTAAAGTCTGTGATCCACAGAGTTCTCATCCAAACCTAGGGAACTGAAACTTCTTCTCTGTATTAAAAAAAAAAAGGAAAATAAAGAAGCTGGGTTTGGTCATTTCCCCAAGGCTCAGGAATGTTAGTCATGTCACTTTTCTGTCTTTAAGAATTCATCTCTGTTACAAAAGCCATAATGGATATTCAAGAAACATTTAAATAAAACTCTGGCAGCTGAAGTCTCCATCTCATCAGTGGCTCATGGTTCAGTGACAAATTGTCCATGAGGGCTCATGGTTGGTTATCTCTAAAATTACAGGTGAATTAGTGCTCTTTCAAGAAAGGGGGGATGAAGGAAGGAAATCAGCTGCTCACAGTTATGTTGCATGGAAGCCACTTCCCTCTCTGCCCTTCAACACCCATTCAGGTCTTGTATGGCATCAATGGTGTATTTCTTGTGTTTCCATTCTATATCCTGAAATCTGGTTTAGGTGAATAAAGAACCTATGCAAAAATGGAAAAAAAGGGAGAATATTTTTGCATGCCTTATGAGTGATAACAATGAGACCTCAGATATTGCTGTCCCTCTTTTGTACCTCTCTATCTTGAAGTCTGCAGGTGTGTCTGTCAGATCAGTGTCAACAGAAGGGATTCCTTTCATCCTGCTGGGAGTGGTGTCAGTGTTGTGCTGCAGTGATGCTGCAGGGAAGACAAGGCCAGTTGTTTAACTAAATCTAGTTGTTTAACCCAAATTTAGCTAAACACACTCGGCTTGAATATCATCACACTAGGCCTGACTATCAAAAGCTCACTAGATTTTCCACCTCTCATGTGGGAGCTGGCAGATGTGTGAATTCCCTGGTGTTTGGTTCCATAATGTGCCTCAGTGGGAAAAATGAAGCAGATTTCAGCATCTTGTGCTCCTGAGCTTTTAGTTTTAGGTGGGTTGTACAGTGATGATTCACCCCAAAGTTTGTCTCATCTGCTGGATCCTGCACATTTCATGGTTGGTTTAGCTGGGTTCACAGAGCTTTCTGTAAACTGTGGAGTTCTAGAGAGAAATTTATGGGTTTGGAAGAATACCCAGCTTCATAGGGCAAATGGCACCATCTCTGATTACTGTATCAAGAAAGGAAGTTTGGGTTTACCACTAATTGCAGATAAAAATTAATATTTGCAAAGGAGACACGTATGATTTATTTGTAAGTGTTTTCTGTTTCCATAATGAAATTTCCTTCGGGTTTAAGCACAGTCATTTGGAGGAAAAAACCAGAGGTCTGTGGCTCATTAGTTTCTGGTGGTTGTCAGAAGCCATTAATCAATTGCCCCTTTTACCAACATAGGTCCTAATTCAGCAAAGCATTTAGGCACATGCTTAACTATAAGCATGTGTTTCAGAGCACTTTGCTAAATCAGGGCTTTAATGTGATTCAAGCTTGCTGCATTTTTTTTCCCAAGTCTAAGGTTACCCCAAAATGACAAGAGTCACTAATACATCAGCTAAAGTGTCGTGTACCATCCTCACCTGTCTTTCTAAAAAGTCATATGCAAGGGGAGAAAAAAAAAAAAAGGTCAATTTTTCCTTCATCCTTTTCAAAACCTACCTCAAATGGAGAATACTGCCCTGAATAGCAGGACATGTGAAATAGCAGCAAGACAGGAGCAAGGGGAGTAGTAAAATGTGAGGAAAGCAATTTCCCCTTGATTATTTTGTTCTCTCTGTTTTTGCTGAAGCCTTCTTGGTTATGAGGAGGAAAGAGGAAGGCAGCAGATCTAAGTTTTGATACAGCCAGGTGAATCCTGGTATGCAGGATCTAATAAGAATAAGTAAAGTCTGCATGCATGCATCTTAATCTGCAGAGGAGATAAATTCAGTTCCCCTCACTCCAGGATTCTCCCAAATGCTTCCATTACTCTGGTAAAAATTCCAGAGTGGCTTTCAGCAGTGACTGAAGGTCAATACTAAGGGTTGTGCTCTCAGTCCAAGTCCTGTCCCTGTTGGCACCTGGAAAGGGATGCAGTCCAGCCACAGCTATCCTGCAGAGAAATTCCCTGGCAGGAGCAGCACCTCAAGTGGCACAATGCCCACCGTGTCCACCCTTCCCACTTTTATTCCAGTGAGAGAATCAAAGGGATCTGGGTTTCTTTGCATTTGTTTGAGTATGATTTGTGATTTGGTAGAGATGATTGAGAACTCTCAGAAATTACAGCAGTTACTAGACCAGTACAATTTTTATGGTTCAGCAGGAAGTTGAATATGTTCAGAGTAAAGTTAACCAGCCTTAGAATCCCTTCAGGAATTGTTTGGCATAGGAGAGAGTGCAGCCTTTAGGCAATTTCTACCCATTCTGTGAAAGCCAGAGTGACACCCACGTGTCACACACAGTCTTGATTCCTTTCACACTTTGCAGTAGGGAATGCTGCCTGTTGACTCAGCAGAAGCACTTTTCCATAAATGTAGGTTTCCTTTGGATTTTCTCCTCTCAAATGCTGCTGCCATTCAAACTTTGTTTTGCTTGTGAAGCCTGGCATCATCTCAGCCTGGGGCTGTAAATTCCTTCATTGGCTGATGCTTTCCTTTTCTTCCCTTTCTGCATTTGACAGCAGCAGGAGCACACGATGGGATGGTGCACATAAACCTTTGTTTGCATGGCACAGATTGAAATGACAGCTGAGCTTTGGCTCTCAGGCTCAAGCCAGACCAGCCTTGCTCCTAGTGCACCTTGACTCTGCAGTCAGTAGATGAGTGTGGAAAGTTTTGCGTGCTTCCTTTGACTTTCTATTGGTATTCTTTCTATCCCAGGGAGAAGAAACCAAAACACTTTCTATTTGCTGTATTAATAGTTTTATACCACACTTAGGGGGAGCTTAAGCACTGTTTATGTTGAAAAGCATTCCAGGGCCTCAGAGACTTAAAATCTGATCAGATGAGCAGCAAAGGGCAGTAGGGGAAGAAGCAGCATTGAGGTAACCCCTGTCCCCAGTCTCACCCCAAAACCATGTGACAGAGTTAGGCAGAGAAGTCTCATCCTGGCTCCTAGGTCACAACTTTCTCTTGCTGGTAAAAGGATGTCTTTCACCAGCTTTGGTTGATAATTGTGGCAGTGGTTTTCTCCCCAGCATGCTTTATCTCTGGAACCCTGGAAGGAATTGGCACCCTCACCAGTTGTGGAATCTTTTTGGTAGAGACTGTTTGGCCACGCCAGAATGAGTTACCAAGGCAGATAAAAGCATCAACCTTCCATGGTACATTTTCTTTTCATTATTATTTTTTAAATTTGGAGCATGCCCTTTGAATGATTTTGGTTTCAGAAAGTTAAAGCAACACTTCAGGAAGTTTTAAGATAGCTCTCTTTTATCTTCATGCTTTGATCATGCAGTTATTTAGAATCCCTTATTGTCTTGTGCATTTTTTAATGAGCAAGAAGTTCAGGGGGCTTCACATCTCCTACCTCTATGACTTGCTAAGCACTTTGTGTTTGAGTATTGCAGCAAAATCCAAGGGCTCTCTGTGCAAAACTGTGCTTAGAGATGCTGAGCAAATAAACACAGGTGGTCTTGGAAAGTGTGAGCCCTCAGCCATCCATAGGAGGCCCTTGACAACAGCAGAGATTAGATCTTGAGTCATTCAACAAAATATAATACCTGAGGGTTTTTGTTTTTTTTTTTTCCCCAGTCTATGAAGTTTAACAAAGAAAAAGGAAGAAAAGGGAAAGGATGGGCAGGCAACAAAGGGGGAAATGGTGGGATATGTGTGATTAATACACTTTTAACTTTGCTGTCTGTGCTGACACTATGCAGTGATGAAGTGGATGCATTCTGTGATTTATTTTCTTCTACTTTAAAGTAGTGGAGCTCTAAAAATGACTAATGAACCTCTTTTCAAGGTTCATATCTATGACCTAATTCATATGTGCAGGAATCTTGTCTTCCTTTTAACTGCTGTATAAAGTTGAGGGTTGCTCATCTACAGAGCATTAGAGGCCAGAGCAGAGACCCTGGACAATTTCCAGCACTAATAGCTGCATTCCAGTGAAAAGAGGAATCAGATGTACAGTGCACATGACAGCCTAATTGGCAGATGCTATTTACCATATGTTAATTGCAAGTTTTACTCTAAGTTATGATGTTGATTAAGGCAGCAATTAGAGCAGTTCCTTGTAATGTGCTGTGTTTTTAAAGATAATTGTTCCACTAGATGCATTTTTTATCAGTGTACCACTGAAGCTTATTCTTCAGAGGAAAACCTTATTAATGTGTGTTTTTACTGACCTTGGTAGGGCTAATTTCTCCAGAAAAGTTCCTACCTGAGGAGGTGTCCTGCTCTATTTATTTAGGCAATGGAAGACAGGATGATGTGGATGTTTGCATATTATTTTTGTGCTCCATCTGTTGCAAGATATATCAGTATATGTATGTGTATATTAAAGTCTATTTGATGTAACCATCTGTAGGCCTAAATAGGGATTTTTCTCTGGAGTTATTAGAAATGAATATGATAATACATGGGGCACCATACCCCCAGTGGGGATGCTAGTATATAAATGAAGTTCAGTTTGTCTTGTGGACAAATTGTAGTGTAGAGGGTGGAAATCACTCTTTGGATTGTGCAAAGCATGTGAAAATCTTCCTGTTGCATTGCCTGTGTGCTGTTTCCTCATAGCAGAGGAAAGAGAAGGGGAAAACTGATGCAAGAACAAGATGCAGAAGGTGTTGTCATCCTTCAGACCAGCTGAGCAGGCAGAATCCTGCAGTTTCTCTCTGGTACAGAGTGAGCCCAGGGCTTTTGCTCCTGGGAGACCAGCTGCAGCTGTGGTGGCTCTTATTTTATTTATTTTATTTTATTTATTTTTTTTTATTGTTGAGACTGAGCAGTTCTTCAGCTGAATCCCTCACTCTTGAAATGACTTCTGGTACATTCACATGGGATATCTAAAGACATCCCAAAGGAAACAGAGCTAATTAGCTGGTTGCCCTAATGATCCTGGTGATCATTAATCTCCCATGAATCCTAAAACCTGGAGTCCTGTTCCTAAATTGTGCTGAAACCCCCACTGGCACAAGGTTGTGACTGCAAGAGACTCTGCTCACCTCACTTCTCTCATGCCCTGGCACTGGGATTTCCATCTGCATTCAAGCTGGAGAAAAGCTGATTTTCTGTCACTGTTCTACAGTCCAAAAAGTCACCCCCTGTCATTATAACAAGTTTTTAAGCTGTACAAGCAGAGGTGAGGAAAAAAAAGCTGATTTTTCTCTCCTTAAAGGAAATACTTCCCATAATCCTAGCAGTGTGTGGTGCTTTGAGAGACTGGTTTAGATCTTTTCTCTCAAAATGGAAGGGACTTCAAGCACAGGAAATCACCATGTTGAAGGAGAGGCTACTTTGATTTATGTCATCTTCAAAGTGTTCAGATTTCCAGTCACACTCTGAGCTCTCAAACTGAAATAACTGTGTCTGCCCAGGGATTTGTCAGGGCTTAGCTGCATCTGTTCAGAATTGTACTTCTCATTGAAGCAGTGCAGCTTTTTCTTCCTAGAAGAAGCTGTTTGTAAAGGCCACATTGAACTGGTGAAATGGTATGTGTGAGGTTCAGGGTTTTTAATTTAAATTTCTTTTATTTTAGTTTTTTTTTTTCCCCCCTCCTTTTTCTGCTCTAGCAATAAAGTTTACATTGATGGTGTGACCCATCATTGCTTGGCTGTGGGCATGTCACCAGGCAGGTGATGTGCAGGGTACCAAACCAGCCACCATGTACAGCAGGCAGTCTTTGTATTGAGGCAGGCATTTAAAAAATGGAGACAAATCTGTCATATAAGTAGAAATTTATTATAGACAGTTTTCTCATGAAGTTCTGTTGGATCTGGATTGAAGATCTACACTCTTTGGGGGCTGAGAAATCCCTGTGTCTGCATTAACTCCATGGAGATTTTCATGTGCTGTCTTCTAGGCTTAGAACAAGGCAATACTTGGGACTTGTCTGAAGCCTCCTCTGTTTTCCACATCCTCATCTTCCCTCCATTATTTTAAATGGTTTAGATGTCATTTATGGTTGTATGAAGAGGCCCTTCAGTCTGTGCAAAATGTGTGCTTTGGTTCTGGCTCAAGCAAGGAAGCTGACAGCAATGAAATCACTATTTCTGGAGAAGGCAGCACTTTATCATCTTCTGCCACATTTGTCACTGCCCTCTCTCCCTTCTCAGAGCATACCACTGAAAGAATTTTGACAGAAAACAGTTTTGTGTTTCTAGGAAATGAATAATTTGTTTCTTTCAGAGAAAGTGACTTTTTTTTTTTTTTTTTTTTTTTTTTTTTTTTTTTCCCTGTAAAGAAAAACCAAATAATACTAATAAAAAAAGCTGTTTCACTGCTTGACACACTGGGAGGCCCCTGTGAACATATCTGACTGTAGAAGTTATTTTCTTTTTCTTATAATCAGATTTTGTAAAATGCAGAAATCACTCCTTCCTTGACAGGTTTGTTGTGAGAGTGAAAACTTTGAATCACTCATTATGTATTGAAAATCCTATGCATATTAACAGACAGAAGCAAAAACTTCAGTGTGATTGAATGTTGACTAAAAGTGAGGAGAAATATATTTGTGCTTGATTAGAGATTTAGCCAGGTGAAGAGATAATAAATTATTACCTCAAGTCTTCTCTGTGTGGAGTTTAAACTGTGTTCTCCTCATGCTGGAAGGCAACTCTTCATTTCCCACAAATATGCAGAGGGCAAAGCCATGGCTGGGATTGGGAATCTGCCACTGGAAGGAATTTGCCACTGGCCCCCTGGATGGAAAATTGGAAGTAGCCAGGCATGAACTGGAGTCACCCTGTGCCAAAGTGCCACAGCTGCCACTGCTCTCTGCCCAATTTCTGGAGCTGAGTTCCAGGCACTGCACTGCAATGGGAAGGTCTATGGGAAAAAGTCAAGCAGCACTGTCTGCAGGAATTATGTAGGCTAGTCCAAATTCCAGCAGAGGAATCCCTAGATGATAATTTTTTGGGAGGTTTCTGATCTCTAGTGGTAGAAGTCAAAATTAGAAAAAGTCTGAGGTGATGAATGGCTCAGAGGAGAACAATCTAATTGTTTTGACAAAAGCTGTTTTGCAGATTAAACTCAGAGCTGCAGCAGACACTCAATTCTTCTCTTCTCCCCACTTCTTTGTTTATCTATTTCTAATCCCCTGTTTCTGGACACACAGGTAGAATGAGCCCTGTTGTATGAAGTGTTTGTTATCATAAAGCTTTTTGTGCATTCCTCCCATCTGACAGTTCACACAGATTCCTTCTCTGCTGGTGTGTGAGCCTCTTTAATAGACACAAAATCATGTTCTGAAAATCATCTGTCTTTTTGGGGACTGAAGAGGGGATGAGCATCACTGAGGACACTGTAGATACTAAATATATATCCTAAATATTAAAGAAGAGCATCATAATGCCTTCAAGTGACACCATGCAGCTGGAGGTGCTGCAAGAGCTGCTTTGGGTCTCTGGGGTAATGGACCTGTCCAAGCCTATTGCTAAACCTTTCTCATTCCCTTTGTGACCAATCATCTTTTTCATCTTCTTTGATGCCTCTGTATCACTGCTTCTCTTTGTTTTTAACACTGTCTTTTCCATTGTTTTAATTTTCCAAATTAATTTTTTAATTTAATTTTCCTCTTTCACCTTGTGTTTTGTGTTTTTGTCTGAAGCACAGCGCAGATTTGTTTCTACAGCTTTTCCTCCTGTCAGCTTTTTTCACTCAGCTGCAGGTGGAAATGTTATTTTAAGTGTTCAGAAAGGAGATGTGAACTGTGATAGGTAGCCTAATAAATTTAAAACCATTGGAGGGTGTAGAGATCAGAGATCCTCTCTCTGACTTAAAGATCAAGGAAATCCTGAGGTCTGACAAGAGGGTTCTGCTTTTAAATGAGAAATACATAATTCTTGAATTCCACTTGGTGAATGATGCCTATATGATACTTCTCCTATTCATTAATCTAATGTGACACTTTTAGAAAGATTTCTTTGGACAAATGGCATCAAGACATAAAAGTTATAAACTCTCCATGAGTGCTGCTAACAATGAGAGCTGGCAATAGACAGCATCAACTAGTTTCCCATGAGAAACAAAGAAATATCAAAGGGCTGTAAACAGCATTGCATTTTCTGTTTGCCAGATGAAGATGGGGCATGTGGATGGTCTTGGATGTTTTGCCCATTCTGGCACATGCTTGCATTTTCAGTGGCTTAGCTGCTTGGTCTGGGATGTAAAAGACAAAATAGTGTTGTTAAGTGGTGAGAGAAGTCTCCCAGCATTTTAAACCAGCAAAATCACTGTTATTCTCACTGCTGTGACTGTTCTTCTGCATAAAAAGACTGATGGCATTTCTTATTTTATTACAACTCTTTCTCTCTAGACAGGATCATCTGTCCTTCCCCTTGCACTTTTGAGCAAAAGAAAGGTTTTACTTGAGTTTGATTTTTTTTTAGACTGAGCTGTTGCAGATTTTGAAGAAAAGCCAAAACACTGTGAGAAGGATAACAGAATCCTCCTCAACAGTAAGAATTAGGAAGTTTCTAATTTGGTAGTCAGATAGTCACCCTAAAAAAGAAAAAGAAAGTTTAAAAAAAGAAAGAAAAAAGAAAGGAAAAGAAAGTTTAACTGAGAAGCCTCTCTGACTTCTCTGTATTCACAAAACCCTTAGACTTTGTCAGCAGGTGACCATCTGAAAGACAAAACCATCCCTCCAATCATGTTTAATTCAACTAAAATCTCTTCTTACAGGGAAATTGGTGAAAAACCCAAGGAGGCTGAAGCTTAGCATGCCTGGGGTCTGCCAGTGCCAAGTTATTTGTCTCACTGCCTTTCTCTTCTTTTCTAATCCAATTCTGTGTGGCCACAAAACAGAGTTAATGTTCCTAGAATGTTTCAGCATCATGCTTTTATGCTTAGATACCCAGAATTCATTCTGTTGTGTGCTGCTGGTCACTAAATTGTTATTTATATTTTGTTGGGATAAGGAATAACATTTGATTTCCAAAGGCCTTTTTCTTTTTCTTTTTCTTCTTTTTTTCTTTTATAGTTTGGGCAACAGTGACTTGAACTCTGACTAGTTGCAGTAACATTTATTTGTGAGCCAATGTCCTTGAGACAAAACAAACACATTGCTTTGCCTAATGTGGTTGTCTTTCCTATTCCAAAAAATATGCAAAGCATAAAGAAAAATGTTTTGCAACCCCATATCCTCTTTTTCCTGTGTTTACTGTTGCATGGCAAATAATATGCATTATGGTATTTAGTGAGCTAAGCTTTTGCTCTGTGGTCAACCACAAGTTTTCTCTGGAGTCAATGGAAGATTCAAATACTAGAGGAATCTGGATGTGAGTCAGCAGACACTGACCAGAGCTGGGTGCAAAAAAATTATTTCTAAATTTCCATGAATTCAAAATATTTCTGAGAATTCATTGGGATGCTTAGAAGGAGTGTGTTAAATAGGAAAGCAAAAATAGACACAACTTTCACTCTAATCTATTTTCACCTCTCCTTGCAAGATTGAAGGTTGAAATGTCACTCTGAGCAGCTGGGGGTGAATATTGGCTCTTTGTCTTGTGAAAATGTGGGTGAATGTGCCATCCTGAACTGTGCTGGTCATGGCTCTCTTTATAGTTGATCTGCACTAAATCAATAATTAAATAATTGTTTTCCCTTTTTCTTTTAATGTAATCTGGAGTGATTCCAGATAGTCCAGGCAGCAAAAAAAAAAATCCCACTCCTAACACCCTTTAGGCTGATGGTACTTACCTGAGATGCAGGATGCACTTACAATTATTTTTGCTTCACCTTAATTCTCTTTTCTCACCACTTAGCTTAATGCCTAATTATTAGGTAGGTCTTTCTTTGATTCAGCTAGAACTGATATATTTGCTCAGCTGAATATGGATATTTCTATAGAAAACATCATTTCATTGATCTGAAATTTTTGACTTGGGGAGGTTTGCCCCATCAGCTGCTGTGTATTTTACCAGGACAATTGCAACTGCCTCTGCATATGTATTTCATGAGTAATGGCCTAAAACATGTTAAATAAAATCTATAACTAGCAAAGCAGATGGTGAGAGAGAAAATAGAAGTTGATTATGCCTGATGAAGCTGTGTAGAGAAGAGCTCAGTAGCAGAAACCTTCTCTGAGGTCAGGCCCAATAAAAGCACTCAATAAATGTGCAAGATGAATGAATAAAAAGCTATGGGTAAAGAAGCTAATGAGGTAGTCAGCCTTTAAAAGTAGTTAACCTTTGAGTCCTTGTAAAGTGTGAAAATCCTGAAGTGAGTCTTTGCATTCTTGGTTTTTTCTCTGCTAAGTGACTCCACGCTCCCACTTGTGATGTGAAACTGTAAAGAAAAAATGTGAGATCTTCACTGGTCTTGGACACAAGGAAATTACAAAAAACTAGGGCAAACCCCTGACCAGATGTGAGCAAAAACTGCTTTGGTGTGGAAGAGAAGCAAGGCTGGGCTTGGAAAGATTAACATGGCTCTGCTGAAACCTTCATGAAAAGGGTTTTTATCCCTCACACACGTGCACTTCAGTCATGCCAGCAGCTAGCACGAACCTCAGCAGCAGAAGACAAAATAATTAACAAAATTAAAATAGTAGCCTGGCTTTTTTCAATCCAGGAGGAATTGGTGTGAGAGAAAGAGAATGCCCTAAAAATTCTGCATGGTGCTGCAGACTGAACTGGGTTTTATGACCATGTTCTTTTTTTTGCAAAATCTATAAATACTTTTTTTCTGGGGGGAAGGAGGGGACAGAGAGGGGAGGGAGGTTAGGAGGGGAATGAGAATGAAGTAAAACAAAATTCCTTTTTTTTTTTTTTTTTTCCTTTTGAAATGGAATGCTAACCAATCCCTTGGCAACAAAGGCTATGTTTATTTTTAATTAAAAAATAACATAGCTGGGTTGACTTCAGTTTTCCCAGCTGCTATTCTTCCATCACAACAGCTTTCTGGCCTCTTTTCCCTTGCTGATTTCTTTCATCATTTGCACTTAGCTTGTATGTGTTACATGGATTTTATGTAATATTTCCTACCACTGCAAACAGTCTAAACAAGTAGCTGGGGCTCTGTCATCTTCATCTGCACTACCTGAGCATGCCCTTCCTTTTGGAAAACTTATAGGTGTCACCAGGATAATTTTTTTTTTTTTTTTTCATGTGCACATTCCTTGCTGTTTATTTGGCTGCCAAGCGAGGAGAAATGTAAAACTGCATTTTGAAGTTATGGGTTGTAGCCCATTAGAATAAACGGGGTGGGTTTGGCAGAGCTCAGGTGTCACTGAGCACACAGGTAGTGTGTCAAGGCTGACAAGCAGCCTTGGTGGTTTCCCTCTGGATGATGGATTGCAGGCTCAGGGTTTGTGTTTGCACATGGAGTGCAGAGCTGGAGGATGGACGTGCCTGCCATGCCTTCTCCTGCAGCTCCCTGTCCTCCATCCGTGGGGCAGAGCAGGAGGAAATCAGGGTGATGATCCCTTTTCCAGCACAAAGCTGGTCACTCACAGAGTGGAGCCACATCTGTAGCAGGCTGCTTTCCTGAGCAGACTAAAATTTCATTATAGACATCTAGAGACTCATGCAAAACTGCTCCTTTCTGCAGGCATTTTTCAGCTGATGAGAGTGGAGATAGCAATGCTGTAGCCCTAAAGTTTTGTGTACCAGTCATGTCTATCAAACCTCCAGCTGCTCCCAGACAGCAGCTGGAATAAAAGTAGTGGCTTTTTGGGTCACTGGAACCAGACTGTGGAAGAAGATATATGTATTAATCACCAATAATGTGACTGTTGGGACATTCTTTGTGATGCCTGATTTGCAAGCTTTCCATACCTAATAAAGCCACTTCAAAAAAGTTTTTTTGTTTTGTTTTGTTTTTTTTTTTTCATTATTCCTGAGTAAGTGGCAGCATTCTGGTGCACTGTGATAATTTTCCTCTGTGGAAGTTTAGCTCTGTTCACCTTGCCTCAGTCAAAAGGCAGAAAGGCAAGCCCAAATGCATATGAATGCTTATAATTTGAAGAAATTACATTATCCAAGCATTTTTAAGGCAGAAAAAGGGAGAGATTAGGATAGAGAGATAGGATAAGAGGTAGGAGATATGAGGACAATAACAATAAGGAGTAGGAGGGAGAGGATCTGGGCCAAGACCTTGGTTGAAGTTTGGTGTAGTAAGAATGTGAATAGAAATAAGCAAATAATTGGAGAACAGTACAGTGAGGGAAAGCAGGAGAAGAGCAGAGGAAAAAAATGGGCCAAACCCATGTGATGCAAATAAGATAAATGAAAACTTCTGGGATAGAATAAGTGGATCTGGACTAGGTTATCCTGTGAGGAAGGTTATAGAGAAGGGATGTAGGAAGTGAAAATAATCAAATTTTTTTTCTTCTTCTCTTCCTCCATTTCAGAGTTTCTGGAGGATGGTTCAGCAAACTGGTGTGTGCTTCCTGTGGGAACTGGAATGCTGTCCTCCCTTTTTTTATTTTGCAATGGAGCAGCATTGGCTCATTTCCAGTTTCTTGTTTTGGCATGTTATGCATTACCCCTTGTAAAGATGGTTTATTTGAGATAGTACTTAAGGATTTGACAATAATCAAATAAAACACAATGCTTATGGTCAACTTAATCATTTGTCCCAAGTCTTTATAGGTGATTAGAGAGCTGAAATCTTTTGAGGTGAGTGTTACTAGGAAAATACTAGATTGTCTTAGTAGGAAGGAGGTAGGAATTTGGAAACTAAAAGTTAGTCTGAACTAAAATCTGAAATAAATCCAAAAGAAAAGAAAGTGGAACCAAATGTTTCCCTCCACAAAATTTGAGAACGCTCATTTTTAGGGTTTAATTTTGTCTCCTTTTAGAAACCTTCCCCAAGGACTAAGCTAGAAAATGGAATCAAACCTTTTGCCTCATGGGGAGGGTCTTCTCCAGGGACTTTCTGCTATCCCATCTCCACAGAACAAACCCATGTGAAGGGAAGCCACAGAAGAGGTTCACATGAACCTTCCCTGCTGAGGGGATGCCTTCATTTGCACAAAGTTCTTTTTCTGAACTGTTTTATTTTTATGGGAGCTGTGAGCTCCAGGATCCACAAATAGTAACTTTTAATGCTGTCACTAATCCTGTCAATCAAAATTCTTCTCAGAAAAGCCATTAATTAAACTTCCCTGAAAAGGATGCAGCTCACAGAGTTTTCCCTACAGACCCTCTCTTCCAACACCCATCCCACTGGTGTGTTTCCATTCAATAGCTGAAGGCAACACAGAAGAGAAGGAAATCAGAGCATTTTTGTTGCTTCAGTTTTTAACTTACTTTGTTCCTTTTGAGCAGATTCTTTTATTTGAGATGTTGAATGATACTAGCAGCTGTCAAAATATGCTTTAAAGCAGGCAGTTTCCATTTACTGTCTGTTGGAAAAGACTATTTTCTGAATTATTATGCAGTATTCTTTATGGATTATTAACAATTTGGATTAGAGCTCTAAGCTTTCTGGAACCCTTTTCTGGAAGGGACAGTGAATTTGCAAGGAATTTGGGACTTTTTATTAGCAGTAAATAGTTCCCCCCAGAGGCACGTTCTGCAGCAGACGTGTATCCACTGCCAGGGATGTTAGGGGAGCTTGTGCTCAATTTCCAGATTAAAAACAGGGATATTGCAAGCTTTGGCTTTTAGCTTGTAAAATGTTTGCTCTTCAAGCAGACAGTTTGGGAGGGGATGCTCTCCTTCAGCTGTCCTTCCCTTGCTGTGCGTGTCGCTGCTCCGCTGGCAGCGAGGTTGAGGTGGGGACAAAGGGACAAAGGGCTCCTCTGGAGCAGGCTTGGCCTGTCCTGCTGCCACTGGTGTCCCTGAGAGCAGCAGATCCTGCGTGGGGCAGCTGAGGAGCACAGCCCTGTGTTTGTTCCTGTGGTCACTAACTGCTGACCAAAGCAGGAAGAGACGAGCAGTCTGGATTTCTGCTGATGTGAACGCCACTGCTGTGTGGTTAGCAAATGGTTTCTGCTTAGCAGCACAAATGTGGCCAAAGAAGGAAGCAAGTGCTGTGTTTGCATGGCCAGGGATGCTGTTCCAGCCCACATCTGCTCAGATGCACTCATTCTTTGCTTATTTGTTAGCCTCTGCTTTCAGGAATTACCATGCAGAGATCTCACCATCTACTTTTGCTCAGTGTGAGCTGTGCCTGGTCCTCCTTTGGCTGTGTTTAACCTTTGGCAGGAAACACTTTGCTTTCTTTCCTCTTCCATGCCAGGATGTGCCCTGCATGTAGGGCAGTCATTGCATCTGAAAGATATTCCCTTTTTTTTTTTTTTTGAGAGGATAACATTGTGAATGTGAGAGGAGTGACTTTCCTCCAAAATATCAGGGTGTCCTGCTACTCAAGTCAGCATAAGGATAAACTGGCATTTTACAGTGGTGGAGGGGAAATCTGTCACTTTCTGAGACTTTGGAGGTCAGATGAGTTTCTCATTAGCAGAGTGGCAGAAGGGAGGGGGAAGATCTTTCTCCTTCACAAAGGAGAGGTGGCTGAGCCCTTGGGAGGTGGAGCTCAGGCACAGCAAGCTGCGCTCAGCAGAGCATGGAAATGTGTTTAGCCTGAAGCCAGTGGGATTTGACTATGGATTTTACATTTATCTTAAGTATATTGCTGCATGAGGTGTTTTTAATTACTTTGAACTGTTGTTTTATGCTGATAAACTGTCTGGGTGAGCAGCTCCCAGGTGTCAACACACCTCCCCTTTCTAGGTCATGCTAGAAAGGCAAATTCCATGCAGAAAACAAATTCCTTGGGCTCCTGGTTTGGGTATCCTAGTGATGGATGAGTTTGAAGCTTCTTGTGCTCTCTCCTACTGGCAACACTCATTTGCCAAATCCTGTATTGAAAAATCTTCTACTTGCCCATAGCAAGTCCAAGGAAAAGTTTTAAATGCTCCCTCTGTGAAATTGAATGAGCTACATGACAACAGTGACAACATAAAAGTCAAAAGGAGGAAAGTAGTCCTGGAAGAAGTGGGTGTTCAAAGAAATCTTTCACCTGGGCTATTAAAAAAAAAAAAAAAAGGTGTTTTTCTACTGCCATTTTCATGAGCCGAGGGAAAAGAAATAATTTGCACAACAGCCAGTATTGAAACCTATGGATCAAAATTCCCAGCTGCAACTGGGGTGAGATTCAAGCTTAACAGCCACTCTACACTGGGGCTCTCTCACCATGGAGGTGGGGACAGATAAAAACAACCAAACCAGAGGTGAAAGGGCAGGAAGAAAGGGACAGAGATTGAAATTAAAAAAAAAAAAATAAATAAAATAAAATAAAAAAAAAAAATAAAATCAATCCATTTAAATGTAGGGAAGAACTTTATTACTGTGAGAGGTCAACACTGGAGCAGATTTCCAGGGGAGGCTGTGGTTTCTCCATCCTTGCTGGAAGTAGCCAAAGCCCAAGTGAACATGGTGCTGGGGCAGCCTGCCTGGAGCAGGGAGTTGGACAAGGAGACCTCCAGAGGTGTTGTCTAACCTGAACTCTTCTGTGATTCTGTGAAATATCTGCTATTTTACAGACTAGAGGATGAGTCCTTTTATCTAGTGAGTTGCTAACTCAGAGTGCAGTTAGACTGGGTTACCTCCTTTGTCACAAAGGATGCTCAAATGCACTTTTGAACTATTCTTTATGTTCCCACTCTCTCCTACTGATGCAATTTCATTTTCCTAAGTGACTATGCATGTAAGTGTGACTGAAACCCAGGAGTGCTATTTCCAAGGGAGGTTTTTAACCACCTTGCTGTCAGGTTTGGGGTACAGTGCTGAATATTTTCTGTGTGCATACCAGAGCTAAGTGTGCATTAGGTGAGTGAGGATTCTGTCATGGGATTCTTCCTCAGTGTTGGCAGCTGCTGAACCTAATGGAAAAAAGCTGCCATGGAGATCAGTAAATATATGGATTCCACCTTTGACTCAGTCATTCTGGAAGTCACAAGCTGCTGCAGAGTATTTGTGGGAAGCATCATTATATACATTCCCTGTCCTTCTGTTCTACTCAACATCTGATACTGATCACTACTGGGATCTCTTGGATAAAATGGAATACCTGCAACACAGATTTTGATAACTGGGCTCCATAACTTTATTTCCATTCAAAGCTACCAGGTGTAATGGAACCAAATTCACGAACAGAGGGGAGTGGAGCCATGCTGTCCTCTGTGTGTGCATGCATTTATTTTTAATAACCCTCCCCCAGCCACATTTAAATGTCACAGGTCAACTGCTGAATGACCTTAGATGTGATGTGATTTCCCCAGTTTCTAGAATCAAGTGAGCAGCAACTCCTGAACTTCTTAAGCCACAAAATACTTCTGATTTTTAAGAGGTTCTGATAAAAGCATTTCTGTTACTAAAATTGTATTTAATGGCTACTGTCCTGTGTTTTCTGGGAATCTAGTGCTCATGTTAGCTGGGAATTGAGTGTTGAATGTGCAGTGCTGGGTATGTGCCAAGGCCTGGGATGCTGTTAATTCCATTGTACAGATGAGAGCAGAACATGAGCCCAAAGTTTATGGTCAGGGAAATTCAGAGCACTGAAGAATCTGTAAAAATGGTGCCAACTTTACAGCTGAAGATTACAGCCCAAAGTGTGTCCAAACCTGAGGGATGTTTGTTGGATTGGAGGGTTTGGATTTATGGAGTCTGTTTTTTGACCTGGGCCTGAACTTCCTTCATACTTAAGTTGTGTGGAAATTACCTGTTTGTTAAATTGTTCATAACCCTCCATAGTAAGATTAAAATGGAATTGTGGTGAGATAGAAGCTCTCTTGGAAGGCAAACACTGGGAGAGAATATTTCAGTCATTTCATTGATATCACAAATTATGTTGTATTTGATTCAGAAAAGCATTGCTTTAGAACAGAGCAAATGCAAGGAGAACAGCAGAAAAGGTCTTCACAGCTGTGAGAAAGAAAATGAAAATATTTTTGGGGTTGTCTCTGTTTTAGAAATCTTGAAGAGATTGAAAGTGAACAAATGTTCTGAAGCAGAAAAGAGCTTTTGGACCCAGAACCCTCCAAAAGCACGATCTGAATGTCTCCAAGTTTTTCCTGCTGTGAGTCAAGTGGGGCACACTAAACAATAGAAATGAGCAAAGTAGGATTTTCAATTTAGTGGAAAAGTTGGAATTAATTCAGTGACCTGGAAGGGCCTTGTAATTCATGAGCTGAAGCTCTGGACTGATGGAGCCTGGCCTGCTCTTTTGTCAGAAGGTGTAATCAGGGAGAGGGAGAAGAGCTAAAGCTCTTGGTTGTTCTTTTCATACCCTGGTAATCAGAAATGTCTTCTTACATTGTTCTTTTTCCTTGTGTGATACATGCACATTAAAGCTCAGCATCAAATGGGGGTTGGGGTCTCTTGAATCTAATACTGAAACTCCTAATAAATTGGATCAAATTCTTGGCTTTGGCCACCCCAGTATTTGCAATAATGTGAATCAGTGACAGGTGTCTTAAAACCTAGAGACCAGACTGTAAAAATGTTGTTGAAATTACAGAACAGTCATTTGATGGAGCCCTCAAAAGTCTGAGTCTCCAGTGAATATCCAGAAATGAATGCAGGAACCAACCTTAATGTCCCTCAGACCCCAAGAAGGCATTGAGTGTCACTGGCTTATTTAGAGTTAATTGCTGTGTGTATAAAGATCTAAGTTGTTTTTTTTTTTTCCTCCTCTACCTTTGCTTCTGAAAAGAGAATACAGTTTGCCTTTAGAAATTCATTACTATGATTTCTTTCCCCACTTTGTTGTACTGACTTTTAAGTTTTATTAAACTGAATATTTTATTATCAACTACAGACTGTCACCTTATTGTCTATCTGCTTTTGCAGATGTTTTTTGAACATCTTTTATACTGCAGGGAACATCCTATATCCTCAGGGGGGTGTGCTGGAAACCTGGCTCTGCTGTGAAAATTGACAGTGTGTCCCATCTTGGGCTGATAACAACAGTCTGTATCAGCTTCACTTCTAAAAGATGTTTTAGTGACTGACTTGGTTAAGAGATCTTGGGAAATCAAAATCTCCTTTGTCAAATTCTAATTTCAAGAGCTTTTGACAGTGAGTTTTGTTGGTGTCTTAAAACTTTTTGAGTTTTATTCCATACTTAAAAAAAAAAAAAAAAAAAAAAAAATCAACCTTTCTAGGAGTGTCATTAGAGAAGATTTTGCCAAAGAAAAAGAATGCAGAGTAATTATGCCCTGGCTAAATAAGGTTCTTTATTTTCTATTTCTGTATAGAGATCACCTTGTTTGTTCTGGACTCATCATTTTGATTCATCAAGCAGCTGGTTTGTTACTGAAAAGCTCAGAATATTTCCTCTGATTGCCTTCCTGTGAGTATGATCAAAGAGTTACCTCAGACTTCCTTTCCTGTGGTATTCAGAAGTTGGGGGGGTTTATTTGAGGCTTTTTTTTTTTTTTTTTTTTTTTTTTTTTTTTTTTTTTTTGTGTGTCTATGTCTGTGTTTTCTTATTTCTTTGGAGGCTGATCCAAATTCCTCTGACAATCAGTGGAGAACCCTGCAGCAGACCCTTGGCTCTGGTCCCTCTGGGTCACTGGCACCAGTGATTACTTTTTCAGAACTGACAGCAGATTTAAAGCATTTCACGTGGAATTTTACCTTCAACTCAAAATCACTGTGTTTTGCAGTAATCATTGTCAATGTATGGCCATTCTTTTAAAAGTTTGGGATTTTTGGCAAGTTTTTTCTTGCGGTTGGAATCTTAAATCATATTTAGTTGTGTTATGATGCTGCTATCCTGTTGTGTCTTCTTTTTAGAGCAAGCAGGCTCTGAGCAGCATGTGAGAGACCAAGAAACTGTTTACAACATGGAACACTTAGACATTTTTTTTTACAAACATTGTTTTTTTCACTGCCAGAACGAGTGAGGGCCCACAAACCATTTAAAGGAAGTGTTTATAATGTGTGTAAACTTGAGCCCCTCAATATACGGAAATTCCATTCCAGACAAACTGTGGGCTGGCTCTGAGTTTAAGCAGAAAAGGGTCAGGAATATTGCCCCAGCTTTGGGTCAGCTCCCTTAAATCCCATCATCTTCAGTCAGTCCAGGGTGCAATGAGCTGCTTGTCACTGCTGGGGGACACTTTCTGTGCCCCTGTTTTTGGCCAGTGTGGAGGAGGAGACACTCAGGAGCAGGCTGGACACTGCTTGGGAAAGCAAATTTCACTTTGTCTACACTTGTGGGGAGGTTTGTGCAAGTGCTGAACGGGCTGATAATCGTTGCAGGCTGTTCTCTGCCCCAGCAGAGAACAGTGTCCTGCAGTTCTGTGTTGCTTTCTTGGGGGGAGTGTGTAAAACTGAAGCCATCTGGTATTTCCAGTTCTAGGAAATGCTGATGTTTCAAAATCAGGATTTCTTTTTGATAGAGAACCAGCCTCAATGTTCTAAAATTTCCCATGGAGTGCTTCTTCCCATGAGATGTCCAGCTTTGAGTTCCCACGTGCTTCCACAAGTAGTGTGTTTATGAGGTATTTAAATTCCTTAAAAATGGGAATCCAGGCAAAGAAGGCCATGCTGTCCAAAAGCAAGTGGGATCATAAATGTAAATCCTTTTCTGCTGTGCTAAGGATCAGATATCCAAAGAGAGCAGGGAGTGCCCTCCAGAGTGTTTCTGACACCCCAGCACTTGGAGCTGTACTTGCAGACAGGTCTGAGCACACAGGCTGTGCTGTAGAAAGGAGGCACTTCAGTCCCTCAAAAGTGAGACTGGTTCCTTATTTTGGTTCATAAATTACATCTGAAAATCCATCCCCCACCTTCTCCAAGTGCAGGATGCAGGGTAAGTGCCACCTCTCTCATGCTGAAGCCCCTCTGGTGCTTGCCCAGCACTTGTCAAGGTGATGAAAGAATTCTGTCACAAAGAAGTAAAGGCAAAAATCTGATCATATT
This sequence comes from Oenanthe melanoleuca, assembly GCF_029582105.1. NCBI lineage: Eukaryota > Metazoa > Chordata > Aves > Passeriformes > Muscicapidae > Oenanthe > Oenanthe melanoleuca. Next base: position 2,781,413 of record NC_079334.1, read on the forward strand.
TTCCATATTTCACTTCCACATGGCAAAGCTGGCTGAACAGGAGGATGGCTTTTTGGGGATATGAATGAAAAATGCCATTAAATAGCCATTAATTGCCTTCAGAAAATCATTAAAGCAAATGTTGTGGACCAATACTCATTTGGAATGGGTAAAAAAACAACAACTCAGCATTTTCTTCGTACTGGAAATGAGACACATCTCTTTATCTGAATAAAAAAGGCAGTAACAATTTACTATTATCATGACAGTCCTGTTGGGTCTTCTGTTAGTTCTTGAGTACAAGACTTTGGAAGGCAATCTGCCATGCTTACATGAATTAGTATCAAGAATAAATGCTACCCTCAAAAGTTAAGGTTCAGAGTCACTGCATAGGGATGATTGGTTTTTATTTTCCCTTGGAAATGTTTGTTTCATTGAAAGATGTTTGCCATTAGGGAGCATTGTGTAAGAATGGGTTTGGTCAGCTTTTGTCCTGCATAACCAAGCCTGAAGCATTTCAGTGGTGTCTGAAGATATTTTGCTGTCACAAGGTAAAGTTAGATGTATACAGGGTTTTCTTCCTTTCTCTGCTGCTTGGCAAAGGAGGGGCAGAACTCAGTTTTGCCCAGGTTTCCCTGTAACTTCTGGGACCTTGAGTGACCTCTGTGTACAGCTGGGCTTTTTTGGAAAAGCTTTTTTGTGAGAGATGAGAGCCTGATGGGTTTTGTGTTGTACTGAATCACTGGATAGGTGTTACAACTGTTTGGAGTGGCTGCAAACAAAGCCAGAGCATCATTTAAGTTACAGAAATTATTCTTCTTTTAAACAAGTAAACCTGTTGTGACTCATCCCAGGTTTTTGGGATGAAGAACATTTTTTTATTTTCTAGAAATTACAGCACTTAGGAACTGTAAAATGGACACACTGAGTAGCTGAAGATAAATCTGCTTCTGATAAACCATGCCTTGTCAGACAAAGCTTTAAGAACATTTGGGGGGAAAAAATTAAAATATTCTGGATCTGTAAGGGCAGAATCACTGCTGTGCTCAGAGTGAGGGGAGTGGGGGTGATTATTTGCATGTTCTCAGAGGGCAGGGAGCATATAGAGCTGGTTTTAAGTTCATGTTGTATACTCATGTGTATCTTGTGGTGGGGTAGCCTCAGAAGCACACCAGCATTTTTACATGTTGATGTGAACTGAGCCTGAACTCCCAGTCTCTGGAAGTTCCCCATGCCTCTTTTCCAGCAGGAGCCTGAGTTTTTTCTGCAGCTTTTTTCTCATGTGAGCACTGTGGGTTTGGAGCTGTTGAGTCTTTGGCCTGACTCTCACTTTCACTGCAGTCCCTTTACACAGTTAAGGCATTCTGCTACAGGGGTCTTAAAATGAAAGTAGATGACATTGAATAGCTTAAATGAAAAACAGGTCCCCTAAAAAAAAATAAGTGGAATTGGTCTTCCCTAAATTGTTGAGTGCTGACCTTGAAAAAAAACCCTTAAATCTCTGCAGGCAGGCTGGAATTTTTTTCAGAACAGAATCCCAAACTTCAAGAGATTACCTGAAGCAGGTCTTTTTTCTGCTGTTCTTTTTAGGAGAAAATTCTTTTCCATCACACTTGGTACCAACATGTCTGTCTTAAAGCACTATTTATTTGTTACTGAACTTCAGAACTGCTGGTATAATATTCTCACCCATCTTTAGGATTTTTAAAATTTGCTAGTTTGAACAATTTATATTTAACCCATATTTTAATGTGAACATATTAAAGACTCTGGTTGCATTTTGAATATTGGGAGGGCTTTTTTTTATGTGGGAGGCAATGTTTAAATATGTTTTGAGAAGGGGGGGGAGGCAAGAAAAGCTGTCATCCATCAACTGGTATTAAGCCCAACTTTGAAAGTTTGATACAAACTAAATCTGACTGTTAGTGCAGACATGATACAAATTAGCTGTGACTTTATGATACCAGCTGTTCCTCTGACAGGGTAAAAGGGCACATAACTAGAATAGCATCTTTTGTTGAAAGCAATGTTTCCCCGTGTTAAATGTGGGAGCCTCAGGCAAAAAAAAAAAATCTTAGTCCATAGTTTTGTGACATGTGCAGTCTGCAACATGTTCCTGGAGCTCAGGGTTTTTTTTACTGATGGTTTTCAAAGTCAGGGTTATCATAAGAGTTCTATTTTTGGCTGGTTTTATCACTGAGAGACAAATCTCTGTCATGTTTTTCCCTTGTGTTAAAAGTGAGGATAATCCAAGTGCTGTTTTCCTTACAAAGAAAATCCTGAACAGCAAAACCTGAGAAAAGTCTACAAACCTCATTGTAAAATTTCATTGAGTTGCATTTATTTTAATTAATTGCTTTCTCAATTTTTTTTCCCCTCTTACCAGAATTTTCAGGTCATTTTATTCCATAAAAAGTCTCTGAAAAAGTATGAGCACTAACTGAGATGTCACTGTACATCTGTGTCCCTGCTGTGTGTCTCTGGTTTTAACACCAGACAACCCTGGCTAACTCAGGGAACAGAAAGCTGGCTGTAAATAAACTGAAACAATGGGATTCACAGAGAAATCAAATTAATCTTACTTCTGCCACTGGTCTAAGTTGCCAGTAAGTTTTAAAAATTTATCACTACAGGTAATACCAGAAATACTCCATTTTAATCAATGTTAAAAATGGAGTTCTGTTATTAGTACACAAATACTTAACTAGGAGTGCCCAGAGAAGCAAAATTTAGGCTGAGTATCTTTCACACTTTCTTATCCACTGTGAGAGATGGTAGAGCAAACAAACCCACCTCCTACTGAAGATGCAGAAAATAAAAAATGCAAAGATGTAGAAATGTAGCAGGCATGTGAGTGAAAAGGCAAAGTTAAGTGTGTTGAAAAATATTAATTTCTACTTGCAGACTTCTTGGAGTAAATTTTAAAGAGAAATGCATTTCAAAAGAAAAGTTGAGGATGCAATAGCTGTTGAGTTTTCATGCATTGCTGGTGATAATATGAAGCATAAAATAGAAAATTCCAAGCACTACTAAATAGGACTTGGCCATTTCTATTGCAAACATCCAATTTTGCTGTCTACCATCTGTTTCTGAAATTATGTGAAGTATTTATTTTAAATGTCTTACCATGATAGTCTAAGTGACAAGAGAACATCTTGTTTTCATGAATGTGTAGAGTGGTATGTCAACAAACAAAGGTCCATACATGACATTTGAAGAACAAAACCCAACCACAAGGAGTTGCACATTCTGTATTAATTTTTTGTTGATGTAAAAGTCCCCTTAGCCAGCTTTCTTCTTATGGTTATATCCCTGCAAATTTGGAGGATCTCCAAGGAGAGCTTAATGTGTCCCTTCCATCCAGGCAAGCAGGGCTGGTAATAGATGGAAATACAGTGGAAATGACTAGTGAGCTGCTAGAGAAATGTGTAAATCACAAATTAGAAACAGCCAAGAGGAGAAATGACTTGGAGAACTTCAACAGGTAGCATTTTAGCAAGGAAATGATGTGCTGTCAAATGTGTGATAGCTGCAGAATCCATCATCCCAGCTGAGTTTTATGGCCATGATGAGAAGGGATGGTAGCCCTCAAATCCCAGAATTTAAATAAATTTTTTATTATCTGAAAATGCATTCCTTTTAATGAAAAATTTTTCCCCCCCTCATTTTGAGTTCTAAACTATTGAGCTGTATTGCTCTGAACTTCAGTAGTTGCCATATTCCTCCCCCAGGATCCTGGCATTCAGTGGTGAGGTGATCATGGCTCTTCTGGCTGTTTTGGGTGTTTTGTGCTCAGATGTGCCAGCTGCTTTCCATCCTCTGGGATGGGGGATTTGTGCAGTGACTGAGTTACAGCAAATCCATTTCAACAACAGGAGCCTCTTGATCCTCTGGCACACAGGTTATTCCTAGAACTGAGTTACTCTGGATTTTTGGCTGATGAAAGGCAAAATCCCTTCATTTTAAGTTCCCACTGTTCTGCAGGTGCTAATCATGCAGAATGACCTCAGTGTGTGAGTTCCATTTTGTGCCCTCATGTTCATTTGTGTCTCAGCTTGATCAATTTGTGAGGGTCAGCAAATCCGTGTTTGTTATGGTTAATTAGAATCACACTCTGATCTGTCCCTTTGGGAGACTGTACATGCAAAACCTCTATTCTGTAGGAATAAAATGGGCAGAATTTCACCTGGAAGGTGAGTGAACATTTAAGGACTTGCTTCTGCCAGTCAGTGACAGGCTGAACATTAGGTTCATTCTTAAATAGTTGTATTGATCTCACAGGTTCTTTTCTTTCCCCCCTTCTTCTCTCTCTTTCCAGCTCTTGCTTTCAGTTTACTTTCATCTTTTAATTTCTTCCACCCAGCCCAAAGCAAAAATCTATAAGCACTGGTCTTGTTCAAAGCATGGAAGGCAGCTCCAAAACCAACCTTGCTCCAGCTTTAAAACCTTGCTTGAGGGAGCCAGAATCCCTTTACTTAAATGATTTAATTTTCAAGCAGTATGAATCATGCAGCAACTGCACAAGCTCTGGCTAGAATATATTGTACATATGTTTGTTCTTTAGGCAGTAAGGAGAGAATACAGAACTGGAGGTCATTTGAGTTACAACTGCTTTGGGGGATTTTTTTTTTTTTTTTTTTTTTTTTCTAAAGCATTCCTTCTAACAAATGCAGTTTAAATGGGTTTGTTTATACAGCGTGGAATTGGAAAGGCCCAAACTAACCAGGCTTTACACAATGTGGCCTTCTTCCAAATTAATCTAAAATATTTTAATCCCTCTGGAGTTCCTTTATCCTCTGCATCTGTGCTGTAGTGGAGACACATTTTTAACATTTCTTTGAGGAAAATTACCTTTTTTCCCCTCCAACTGTACTCAGCAAGGTCAATGGAGCACTGTTATATGCTATTTAAACATCTGAGATTCATCACATATCTGCACAACAGAAAGAATCATCATAAAAGGCCTAATGGATCCCGACTGCTGGCCAAGGAAGGGAGTCCCCTTACGGATACTGGGGATTAGAAACAAAGAATACATGCAAAACACAGCTTTTTACACTGCAGCCTCTGCAGTTAATAACTAAACCACCCCTCTGGAAGAGAGCAGGGGATGTTTGTGACCCCCAGAACAATTCTGGCCATTCACACCTTTCCTGAGCCAAGCTCTGAAGCCACTGCAGAGCCAAGGTGTTTTCTGGGCTCCCCTTCCCTGTGGGACCAGCCTGGAGGGGCTCCTTGCCCTGGGAAAGGGGATGCTCCAAGCCATGGGCAAGTTGCAGTGCTGGCTATCAGATGTGTGCCCATACTTGGTTCTCTTGCTCAGTAGCAAATTTATGGGACTGAACTCATTTTTACTGCCTGGCAATTGAAATATAGAGGGAGGCCACTGCCACTCCTTCAGTTGTCTGTAGCTCCAGCCAGCCACAGGGAGCAGATGCAGCTTGGATCTTTTGGGAGGTTTTATCAGGAGAACTGCAACATGGGCATTTTTTTATCTGAAATAATGTTATTTAGTTTGATAGTGATGGTCCCAGTGAAATCACCACCCCAGACTGCCCCTGCTTTCAAATGCACTCATGTCTACCTCAAACACATTTTCCCCATCTTTTCACATAGTCAGAAGTATTTTGGGACCATTGCAAGCCATCCAGTAATAGAATAAATTCCAAGAGCAGCAGGAAACCACATTGGAGGAAAAACTCATTATGTGCCATGGGCATTTCTTTAACTTTTTCTATCAGTACTGGAAAATATTCCATAACTAAAAAATCTGGATGTGGAGGAGAAGAGAGGGAAAAGATGAAAAACAATCCTTTAAATTCAGTAGGAGCCCATTTAATGGCTTGTTTAATCTGCCAGCTGGCACAGCACTGACTTCTTGCTGCACATACTTTAAGAAGACCTATGTAGCTCTTGGAAGTGAATTTATATTAAGTTGTAGAAAGTTAAATATGGATGAATTGGCAAGGCTGCTTTTTGGTGCTTAATAGAAATCAAGAAACTGCTTAGTCATCTCCAAAGATATTTCTGTCTCCTTTTTAATAGAAATACCAAAATAATATGGACCTGAAGCAGTAGCAAAGATATAAAAATTCAGATGTGTTCCCTGTGTGTGCCCTCTTTGAAGTGTGTGCACATCCTTCAGACTTTGGAATCACATGTATTCCCTCTACAACACCATGTTTTGGGCACTGCTTTTAAAATGTTTGTGACACCATTTTCTTTGAAATGCCATTATGAGTTTGCACATGATGAATTTGTGTCTTCTGCAGCACTCCCTGGCTAGGAAAAGTGGTGCTGTCTTTGTGTGGATTTTATTAGGGGTGTCTTGCACCTAACAGGTTCTCTAGGGTGTAGTTTACATCTATTTTATATGACTCTAAGTGTTGATGCTGTTGGATTTTAATTGGCTTTGTGTGAAGGTAGATGGGATCTAACTTGATGTGCAGTGTGATGTATATAATTACATTTACACTTTCTCTTCCTGAGAAGCTAGGCTGCACCAAGATGCTTGTCTTCTGTTTTCAATTACTTTCAGCAGTGGAAAAGCAAGGGAGAAAGGATTTAACTAGAGAGCAACCTGTCTTTTATGTTTAGGGACTCCTTTAACAGGATCTGAAGTGACACTTGTCAGTATTTACAAGCTATAAGGTTTTATATGGATCAGGTAAGCATTGAAAAATCTGGCTGTTTATTTATGATTTTCAGATATGTTTTTTTTGTTTGTTCTCCTTAAGGGTGCAAGCTATTTTCAGGTTGGTGGTGTTTTATTTCTTTTTTTTTTTTTTTTTTTTTTTTTTTTTTTTTTTTTTTTTTGTTATTGTTTTGTTTTGTTTTTTGATTTTTTTTTTTTTTTTTACCTGGAGCATGTATTGTAAGAATCCTCCAAGTTTGCAAGAGTGCTCTGTGTCTGAGCTGGGTAGAATTATATGGCAACAGGGGAGGCTGGGGGAGAGCCATAGGAGGTCTGGATCCTTATGGAAGAGGATTTAGGTAGTAGGAAACATTCAGTACAGAAATTATTATTTTTTTCCCACCTATTTTTTAATGGCAATTTTTTTTTTTGCCTCTAGACCACCCAGATATCTGATGTACTGTTCCTAAATAAATGAAACAATTAAAAAATTTATTTGCTTTATGCAGTGCTCAAGTGTAACTTTCTTTAGTCACATTAATACAAAACATTTATGTGCACACAGGATACTGCCAGGTCTCACCTGTATTGTTTATTTGAGTCTGAGCCAGGCCAAAGTCTCACTGTTGTTTGATGATATTGGTATTTCCTTGTTTTCAGCTAAGCTCAGCCTGTGTATGATGTAGACTTTGAGGGATTTACATCTATTGTGATATCCTCTTTGAATGGTCATGTTGAAGGGCTTTGTGATTTTCCTGCCCTGCTTTATTTAAAGCCAGGACTGACCTCCTGTTTCAGCCAAAAAATGACACAGAATTGCTGCTCATTAGAGAGAAATTGATAGACCTGCCTGGCAGGAAACAATCTGGGTTTCATTTTTATAGATGACCAGAAAAGCCCAGCAGACATTTCTGCAGCTGGACCCGTTCCAGGTGGAATTCCACACATTTCCATGATGTTCTGCCATTGAAAAACTGCAATGGAACTTTCAGCTGCATGGTGACATGGGTTGTTTCAGTGTAAGAGTAAAGATATTGGGAGGGAGGATAAGGTAAATTTTAAAAGCAACTGGCAACACCTTGAAAATCTATCATTCATTTCTTCCAAGGAACTGATTGGCTTCAAGATACTCAGTGTCTCTTAGGGCAAAACTGGTAACATCAGCAAAACAAAGAACTTTAGGTGTGATAGGTTTTTTGGTCACATTTCTCTTTTCTTTAGAAATGCAGGGATGATGTCTAAAACCTGGAATTGTCGTTGCTTGGTGTTGGCTCAACAGAGCAAGCAACAGAGATCCCCTCAACTCTCATTAGAGCTGATGTTCAGCACTAGGCAGAGCTGGATCCTGGAGCTTTAGCACAAAAGAGAGAAAGGCTTGAAAACACAAAACTGAAGCCACAGTAAGCTGGCTGCATTATATCTTCATATTATTTTCTATATGTATCATGATTTTGTATTTTGAAACACGTTCCAGAAAACCTGTGCAGCTTGAAGCCTGGCTGAGTGGATATTGCTGTTGGAACCTTACCTTAAGCTTTGCTCAAAAGTTCCATTATTTTTAATGGCATCTCCTTGGCCTTTTAATTCAAGACCAGAGAGATACAGAGAAAGTGTGTAAATAGAGTGATAAAACATTTGTAAAACCTGCCTGGAAACAAATACATTCAGAAGATGTATTGGTGCAGCTTTTCCATGGTTCTGCAGTTGCTTCTGCCTGTGTGATACTCTTTTGCATTCTCTGGTTTTGGTTTGGTTTTTGTTTTTTTGTTTTTTTTTTAATAGAAGTCAGTGAGAAATTTGCATTGTCATTTAAAAGGGACAAGAAGCACATTCTCCTTTCTAATGTCTTGGTCATCTGAGCTAGTTGTTCTTTCCTGTTATTAAGAACAAAGAGGTTGTGGCTGGAAGTTGTTGGCCTGGGTGCTGTTTTTCTGCTCTTGGAGTTGGGGAGAGGAAGCTGCCAGCAGCTGGGGCATCCCCTCAGATTTGGGATAAAGCATGCAGGAGGACTGAGTGCACGATGTGGGCATTCTTGTGATTAATTTAGCTGCACTAAGGTGAAGGTCTTTGCTGGTAGAAGCAGGTAAAAGGCAAGGGTGACTAGTGAATGATATCCCATTAACTTGCTTCCCAGTGTCTGCAGGAAAAAGTGAATGCTAGCCAGAGGTCATTTGGGGATTAAGCACTTTTACAGGTTGTTTTGTGGACTACAAAATCCCCTCTATTTCTGTGTTTTGCCTCATGGTCATTACCTGGGTTATTCTCACTTATGGTTAAGCATTGGTAAAGGGCAATGAAGATTTTACTGCACTTTGTATCTACAGCAGAGGCTGTTTCCTCAGTGATAATGGCACATGCAAAAATAACTCATTTCCCACAAGTAAGGAATGCAAGAGTAAAAGCAATCCTGCCTTTGCATGTGTGTGCACAAAGGTACAAGAGGATGAAGCAGCCTAAAGTGGCAAAATCTGAGGTGACACCAGTTCCAGTTTCTGGTGTGCAGGGTATGCCCATTGAATTTCCATTCTGTGTATTAGATGAATTCTGGGTGGGATCCAGTCCTGATTGAGGTCTCTGGGAAGTGTGCCAGGGATTCCAACACACCAAGATTTCAACTCCAGTTTGTATGTGAATAACATTTCAGCATCTTCTGATCTTTGGGGACAGCATATTTGACATTCCTGGGAGGACACTTGAAGGGGAGAGTCAAGGGTCACTCCTTCTACCCTGAGAACAGGGGCTGTGCCAGCAGCTTCCAGCCATGTCTTGTTTCTTCCTCCATCTGCTAATGGGAAATGGTAGACAAATGTCACAGGGATCAGGGGTGGGACCAGTCCATGCAAATCCAAATGTCAGGGCAGAGCTCTGCCTGGCCCTTAAGTCACTGTGCAGTGGAGGAAAGGAGAGGAAGGAAGCAGGAGGAGTGGAAATGGCTCAGGAGTCAGCATGCCTGAGGGAGTGAAGATAAATGGGGACTTTCCACTGCAGCTGACTGGCTCTGAGACGAGCAGCAGTACAAGAAATGCACCAGACATGCATCTTTTAGCTGCAGACCCTGATGCCTTAGGACTTTAGCTTTTATATTTTTCCATACATTTGTAATCCTGCAATTCTTTAGTGTGTAACTCTAAACTCTATATTCAGTGCTAGCTGCTGCTTTCCCATTTTCATTCCCAGACACAATTCCTTTCCAGGCCTGGGAATGAAGGACACCTCACTGTCTCAGACCCTGAGAGATGGAAACAAAAGTGAGTTGGGAAGGAGCAAACCTGGGGTAAAAGACTTCATTACCTGAAGCTGTAATTGGGAGATTAACCCCCAATATGCAAATGGACCAAACTTCTAAAAGTGTGAAGACCCATGGTCCATTTCTGGGTGCAGCCCCTGGATGGGCTCTAAGTGTACCTGAAGGCAGTGAGTGTACCTTCAATAAATATAACCACTTTTGATTCCCTTAATTCTGTCTAGCTTCTGTTGTTGGGTAGTTCCCATAAGGCACCAACCCAGCTCTGAGCTCTGGCAGTAACAAATTCCTGAAAAAATCTCCCTGTCAGCATTTTCATGTGGTTCTGTAGCAGTGGGAGCTGTCACAGGGTCTGGCATTTGTGACACTCACATTGGCAACCTGTCCTGTGGGCCATCAGTAGTTTGCAAAGCACCAGCTGGAAAATCCCTGTTCCATGTAACCACTGCACATTTTTGCTCAGGATGCCCCTGAGGTGTTTGCTAATCTGTTCATCAGTTTTGCAAATTCCCCACCAGTGTCCATGAGCTTTTTTCACTCCCATGAAAGATGAGATGGAAAATGTTCTTCAAACCAAAAGCAGAGATTTTTACAGGTGGGGAGTTTGATTTCCTTGCTGAAATTCTTTGTAATTCACTGCCTGCTCCTCACAAAGTCAGTTGGTTGGAAATACACATGTAGCTGGAAATGAAATGTTTGAAGAACTGAAATTGGGACCTTGAGAAAACTCCAAAGTTTGATTTTCTTATGCTAAGGTGGGTTTTCCATTGATGAATTTCCCTTGGAAGTCCTGAGAAGCATGGTCAGATGAAACAAGGCACTGCTCCATTGGAATAAAACTGTGCTCATGTGACCTAGTATATTTATTTTAGCTCAAGTCCCAAATGAGCTATTCTGTTAGGGAAGGAATAAAGCTGCTTGATACAGATTTGTGTGTATATATGTATATACATATATGTACAAGAGTTTATTTTCTGCAGTCAACATGAATACTTGGCCAAGTTTACAGAAACAATTGCAGATGTGGTTTTGCATGAAAGGAACGTTGAAAATGAATTTATGAAGCCTTACTGTTGGTAATATATGATTGCAGTGATATCTAACATCTCAGACTAAAGGAGGGGCACTCATGAGGTGTGACAAAGGAGAAATCAATCCTTTGAACTCCACCTTTTGATTTCAGTGAAGTCATGCCTGTTTCTAAAAGACCTGAGTGGCACTCAATGCTTCTAAAGCAGAGCTAAGAGGGGAGCAATGAAAATAATTTCCAAATGTTTTCTGACAGATTTTAATAAAAAACACATTTATTTGTTTTGACTGAGGACAGATTAAGGAACTCTAATTCTCCCAGATATTGCAGTAGAATGCTTGTCATACCTGCATTTCAGGGGTGCCAGATTAAACAAGTCACATTTAGACAATGAGTGTTGCTTGCTGAGTTGCTTTTAGCTTCAAAAGGGGCAATGAGGAGGTTGTGTTTTCACTTCTGAGGTGGAGGAGGCAGAAAGGAAGGGCAGTGGGAGTCTTAGGGGGACAGTAGAGGTCATGGCATTTGGCAGCTGATGCAGAAATCCTTTGTGCTGCTCACTGACCAGTCCTTTGCTGACATTTGGAAGGTGCTTTGGACAGCAGGGCTTTGAACCACCTGAGGTGGACACAGATGGGAAAATGGGACACTTGGATTAATGGGGTAAAGTCTTGGTTTAAGTCACAATTCAATGAGAAATTTGATGCTTTAAACCAAGAGAAATGTGATGGGTTTGGTGGTAGTACTAAGAAAAATAAAGAGGGCCGTGACAGCAATCACTGTCACCACCTGATCCTGCAGGGAGGACAGGTCAGAGACAATCAAATGTTTAATTGCAAAGCTTTGTGTAGCTGGACTTGGATCCTGAAATTTCTGCTGGGATCCTGCAGCAGTGCAGGATGAGCCTGTGCTGGAGCCCACTTTATTCACTTTATTCACTTTATTTCTGAGAGGGGCTCAGAAAAGGGGACACACCTTAGGCACAGTGTGCAGTGATGGAAATTCTAACAAGGATTACTTGCTGGATCCCAAAATCCTGGGGTTTTTGAGCTTTCTGTGCTTTCTAACACTAGCCCCCTAAAGAACACTGCTTTTGACCTGAAGCCTCAGAGAAGGCTTCTAAATTTAAAGTTAAAGTTAAAAAGATAAAGTTAAAATCACAAGTGTGTAATTAAATAAAAATGTGTACTTTCAGATAGTAAAATATCTTAAATTTAAGTTTTATAATATAGTAATAAGACAATATAAACAATTTAAATAGTGTATTTTTCATTGTTCATCTTCCTTGTTCTTCATAAATTTCAAGTAATAATTTCTAATTAGTCAATATCACACTAAAAGTCATAAAAATTAATTATTAAGTTAAAAAATTAATAATATGAGCATTAATTCTCTATTAAACTATTTAACTTTAAAAAACCTTATAAGAACTCAATCTTATTCCATTTTCCTCACTTCTAACAAATAACTAAAAGTACTATTAAACACTCTGTACTTTTTAATAAAATTTAACAAACAACCAAACCCAAGCACAAAAAAATCCCTTTGCATCGTATATTTGTTAATTCTAACTCCAAATAAAACCAAAAAAACTGCCTAAAACCACTAATTAAATAATAATAATTAATTTGATATGAATTCATAATCCATCACCCATGGGTGGTGCAAGCAAATGTGTTCTATGTGAATGAGTGAATTTTCATTTGCTGTTTCCTTACTGCAAATTCCAGGGAAAAAAAGAAAAAAAAAGAAAAATAAGGTCAGAAAGGAATTAAGACCCCTTGGATGCTGAATTGCCCCTGAAACCAGTGCTGGGAATAGGGTGAGGACAGTTTTAAACCTGAGCCAGGGCAGGAGGTTATTTTTCTATCCATGCTGGATTATACAATTATATGGCTGTGTGTTTATTTCTACTCAGCCAATTTACTGTTTGCTTTCAAAAAGTTCATTCCCACCAAGCACTGTTACAATATTTTGCCACATATTTGCAATTGCTGCATGCCTCCCTCTGATTTTCCACCTGGATGAAAGCTCAAAGAGAAAAGGCAAAAATTCTCATAGTCTCTCATGAGATGAGACATAAAGGGGAGTGGGATTTGCATGTGTGTGCTTTGTTCTGGGAGGGATTAAATGTGGCTGTCCTTGAAGAAAGTCCTTTTTAGCAAGACAGTGAAAAGCTCAACAAATTTTAGCAATAAACCATAATCAGCTGAAGATGAAGGGCATGATGAGAAGTGCAGAGAAGGAAGGAGGGACTGGTATGGCTTTTGAAATTATGTTTTTTTAGGGGGAGAAATGATATTTTCAGGGCACATTCTTTGCAGTGATTCTGATTCAAGCAGTGTAAATTCTCCCAGAGGTCCCTCTTTTGAATCTGGTGGTGGAAAACCCCTCCAAAGTTTACTTCAGATTATTTCAGTGGTGTAAAATCTGAAAAGATGCTGAGGGTCTTGTTTTGAAGTAGAAAAAACAAAATGGTAAGTGGTTTTCACACTGTAAGAACAGCCCATGTTCCCATAATTTGCACATAGGTGTGGATGCCAAGGGAATAGAACTGGTCAAATAATTTCAGACACCTACATCTATGTGATAAATACATATGTGTTTATTAGATAAAAAAACATACCTGGAAATAATTTGGGAAAAAAAAAGTAAATTAAGATAGCAAAATATTTTCCATTTTAATTTGAAACCCAAATGTTTTATATTTGAAATAAAACTAGGGATAAATAAATAAATAAATAAATAAAAATAAAACTAGGGAATTTTTCTTTTTTAACATTGAATGACACAGTGCTTTTGAAACAGTTTTCTTGGGATAGTTCTCTCCTTTTCAGAAAATGAAACTTTTTAAAGTGGCTTTGAAGGCAGCCCCTGGAGAGGAGCTGGGTGGAGAGTTAATTTTTGTCCCAGGATGATTTTACAAATGAACAATTTTAATCTTAAAAAAAAGAAGCACTAAAATGTGCAGACTGAAAAAAAATGGTTTGTAGAAAACACTTCTAATAATTGGTACCTACATCAATAATAAAGCAATTTTTGAGTCTTCTGAGAATCTTAGCTTTAATGTTACATATAAAAAAAGTGCATTATATTGTATATATTATAGATTCCTGTGGAAATAGGAGGAATTTTTAGACAGATTGATGTTATTGGTGGTTCTTAGAAGTTGAATGACAGCTTGTCATTTTGGGAAGACAGTGAACACCCCTGAATAGTTGACTTTTGCCTGATGACTCCTTTTCTTGCACTGGTATGGCTTTGCTAAAGCTAAAGGTCAAACTGTTGGCCTGAACTCCATTTCCCAAGTGCCTCCTGATTTTTGAAATAGAGACTTGGATTGGAATCTGAATGTCATGCAGTGGCTGTGCCTCAGTCCTTTGTTTTTTAGATATATGGTCTAAATGAATTAAAAAAAAAAAAATAAAAAAAAAATAGAGGTAAAGCAGCAGCAACTGTAGTGTCTCTATCAGATTTGCAAAATTAACTTTTCCTTTGAATCTCCACAAAACAGCCCCAGACAAACACGAGGAAAATCACATCCACAACAACAACAACAACAAAATTTAAATCCCTCAATCTGGGAACAAATCAGAAAGAAAAACACCCCTGGGGGAAAATAAACTAATAAAATAACCTCCACAAAACCCCTGTGCTCTAATCCAAAAAAGGGGGCAGAAAAAGGCACAGATTCCCTGGAGCCATGCAAGGCTTGGCTGGTGCCAGTGATTTCACGGGGAGGGCACTTGGAATATAAAACCACTTTTTTATGGGCTTTGCTCCATCTGCAGAGTGCTCCAAATAATGTCCAAATGCACCTTGGCTTCGTTTTTCCTCAGCCTCAGCAGCTCCTGAGCCACCTTTGGAAGTGGTGGCATTGCCTGGTGGGGGGGGACAGGCTGGGAAAAGGAGGAATTTTGGGGGGTGGGAATGCTGGGCTGGGATTGCAGAGGAAGCTGAGGCCTCCAGCCCTGCACAGGAAGCAATCTCAGAGCAAGCCTTAAATGCCAGATTCCAGGCAGAGTTTAACTAACCACTGACAGCTCTGTAAACAAAGCAGGGACAAAAAGAGAGCAGCTTTCCCTTTTCTGGTAGTCATTTTTGGTTTGGGGGCTGCAGGGGAATTCTGTAATAGTCGGCTTGATGGGATATAAACCGAGGCTGGGAAGGCTTTGTATATGAAGAACTGTAAAGGGGAAAATACTCCATGGACTAAATCATAAACAAGAAGGTAGGGCACGGGCAAAACGAGCGGATTAAGCTACAAAAAAAATATATCAATGCTTTTCTCTCTTTCAGCAGCCTTTGTACATGGTTTGTCTTCCCCTGTGTGGCATTTAAAAGTAGTGGCTTATTCTTCTTGTTTCTCTTTTCATTCTCTTTTTTCTCCCCTTTCCTCCCCCTCTTTTTAAACTTTCCTTTTCTTTTTTTTCTCATTTTCCCTTCACTTTAATTTTTTTTTTTTTTTTTTTTTTTTTAAGTTTCTGAAGGCGGGGGTGGGGACGGCCGGCTGGGGACTAACTTTTGCAGAACTTTTAATTATCTGGGCTACTAAAGAAAATAAGAGCTCCCTTGTGCTGTTGCTTTTACTACCTGTGGTGAAAAACTGGAAGCTTAAAGTTAAAAATCCTGCTGAATTGTTGCTTTTGTTAGTGGAAAAGACCTGTGACGTTACAAATAGCTGGTCTGTGGCTAGCAGATGTGTACAGCCCTTACTTGAAGCATGTTGATTTAATTTTAACTAGGAAACTATAGCCAGGCACAGGCTATGTTTATGGCACAAGACATTTCATTAATCTCATTTATCTCAGCAATGCTGAGGAAGTTGAGCATTCTGATGGAAAAAGAAAATAGTTACAGCGAAGCTGAAGCAGCACAGCAGAACTGAGCTGGCTCAGTTGGTTAAATGCATCCCTTGAGTGCTCACTCTCATCTAAGTGCAAATCTCCCTTTCAGATTTGGATCTTTGCAGAGCTTGGAGCACTCGGACACCACCATGGATGACTTTGAGCGCCGCAGAGAGCTCAGGAGGCAGAAGCGCGAGGAGATGCGGCTGGAAGCGGAGAGGTGAGTGAGCACACCTGGAACGGGGCTGTGCCTCTGGGGATTCCTGCCTGCAGCTCCACTGAGCTGCCCACAAGTGCCAAAAATGCCTGCAGCTAATGCTGTGGGGGAGATGAGGGGTGTGCATTGCCTGATTTCCTCAAGGCTTGGGGTTGTTTTGCTGCAGCCAAGGTGGAATATAAGCAGGTGAAACCACAGAAGGGAAAGCTCATCCTCAGATGATGCTGTGCAGAAGGGCTTGTGTTTGCCAGGTATTTTTATATACACTAAAGATAAAGTTATATAAGTGGAAAGCTGGGATGCTCTTGGTATCTGCAGCATAGGATATGTGTGGGTTGTCTGCCTTGGCAGTGCAGCTGCTGTTGGGTTTGTGCCTCTTGGTTTTTATTCATTTGCAGTCACTTCATGTGGGCAATGAGCAGCATTTGCTGTAAGTTGTTACAGATTTACTTCAATGAAATGAGAGTAGAATTTGATGTGGCTATGATGGTGTCAGTTTATGAAAGAAATATCATGAAAATACTGGGAATGACATTTCCTTAACTAAGCCCATTTTACAACTGTACAGTTCTGTTTGCTTTAATGAAATTTCATAATTTACACTGGTGTAAGCAGGGAGGAAGGCTCGATTAATTTTTGTGATAAAAAGATTTGATTTAGTTTATTAACACTGCACTGACTTTAAAAAATAAAAGCTAGGTTTAAGCACATTTTGTTTTCATTTTTTTGAATAAGAACTTCCTTTTAGTTTCTTCTTGTTTAAGCAAAGCTGTTAAAGGAAAGTAGGGTTTGTTGGGAATAGAGGCCCTGGGTGGTCTGTGGAGGATGTCAGGGGTTGTAGTTTGGGAGCTGCAGTAGAAAAATTCCATTTGGCTTCTCTTTGAAGACCTCCAGGCTCTTGTTGAGCATGCAGAGGCTGCAGGGTGACCTGGGCATCATCCAGGTGGTGTGGGCAGGCAGGGACAGCCACAGGGCTGGGCACAGTGGGCTCTGCTTTGCCACCCCTGGAGCTGAAATCCAGGGTGCCAAGTGTATCCTGCTGATGTAAAGTGATTTTTCCACCTCTGGGCTGCTCTCTTGGGTTCAGTGTGGTGCTTTCATGGAGGAGGGCAGCCTGGAGGAGGAGAAGGGCTTGGGCCTGTGTCCCTTTTTCTCCCTAATCACTGCAGATGCGCTCCATGCCCTTTCCCACACATTTAAGGCTTTCAGCAATAAATTACTGTACACTAAATCTTGCTGTACTGCTTTTGCTGCTGCCAGCCTCAAGCATTCAAATACAATGAGTCAGCCCCCTTAAAAGTCACAAGGCTGCTTTAAAAATCTTAGGATCTTAAAAATAATTTAGTCTGGCCTTTTTATTTTTGGTTTGCCCGAACAATCACAGAGTCTGATTCTCAAGTTCGGATGTGACTCCGGGAACTGGGACCTCCCAAATCCTCCCTCCTGGGACCTCCCAAATCCCACTGAGGGCAATGTGGGGCAGGAACTGAGCTGAGCATGTGCCCCCATTGCAGTGTTCACACAGAGGGAAGGGCAGTTAATAATAAATTATGCATGATGCTGCACTGGTTTTGGCAAATTCAGATTTTTAGGGGTTTGGGGCTCATCTTTGCCTTTAATAATATGACCACAACACATTCACATGTCATAATCTGCTTGCCAGACTTACCTCTGAACACTTTCAGGTGTTTCATGAAGTGGGTTGTGCAGTCCTAAAGTGCAGCATGGATTCCTCCATAAGTTCTGAGCAGAATTTTTATTTTTTTCCCCCCAGCACTCCCATCAGTGGTGTAGCCTTGCCGTGGGGAATCCAGCACTGGTTGCAAGCATTTCTGCTGGGAGATGGACAGATGGATGTCTGTGTAGGATGTAACATGCTTGCCAGGTCTCCAATATACTGTTTAGGCTTTTTTTGAGTAGAACAGTAAACCCAGAAATGCAAGCAGCCATTCCACCAGCAGTGCTTGTACCTCACCCAGCTGCCTTGATGTATTTTGGTTTCCTGGGACAAATAGACATTGGAAGCCCATCTTCCTAGCTGGATGCCCAAGAAAAACTGAGGGGTGGGAATGTAGAGTGACTTGGTGTTGTCATGCCTTCATCAGAGCCAGAGGCTGAGTCAGGGCTGCTGAGGATGCAGGTGCTGTCAGATTCCCAATGTCTGTGATGCTGGAGCCACTGACATCCTTGGAAGAGCGTTGTGTAACTTCAGTCCTTGTGGTCTGGTGTCAGGCTTTGTGTTTTGGGCTTTTTTTTCCCATTAGGAATCTGTTGGAAATGGTACTTTGTTGGCATTCCAGGTTCATATGCTTAGGGCTGATCCTGACAACTCACTTTGCCTTTTGAAGATCAATATTGCATTTCCCCCCTGCTATGTGCTAGTATGGCAACTCACATAAGAAATTGACACCAGCTCAGGAACAAAGTGGGGTTTTTTTTTTTTCATTTTAAATTCTTATAATTTCAAGGTGTTCCAGACGTTCTGGATTCCCCACGCAGGCTCACTGCGCCCACCCAGAAATTCTGCCCAGCCAGATTTATTTTTTTTAACTATTTATATTTGCCTGGATCTCTGGAGGACCATCAACGTGTTTGGAGCAGCACTGCAGACCTGTCTAGGGGGCAAGTTTCCAAGAGCAGACATATGAGACTCAGTCCAGCTTTCTCCCAGGCTGTCAGATTTATTGCATGTGCTCAGCCTGGCAGGGACCCAGCAGCTTGGGGGGAAAAGAGACTTTTCAGGCTGGGAAACCCAGGACAAAGTGTGGCAGCATTAACCTGTATGGCAGCATTCTGTATCTGCTTTGGACTGAGCAGGTCAGGGAAAAAAGAAAAATAAAGGAAAACTTTCAGCTGTTGGGGTGATGGTTTGGGATGATGGGGTGATGCATCTTTACAAATACCAGCTGCTGCTTTGTGCCACTTCCTAGGCAGAAAAAGATGTTCTCTTGAACAAAACCATCAGGTTTTGTCATTTTGGTGTAGCTGGCACTGGAAGAATTTAGCCTGGAGCTGGGCAGTCTGTGTGTCTGCAGGGGTGGTGGTTTCAGAGCATCTTGCTGGTCCACCTCAGTCTGCTGCAGCTGCACTGAAAAATTGAAAAATACTTCTTGAAATGACAATGGACTTCCTTGACTTCAGCATAACTGAGAGCAAAAATAAGCCCTTGAACTCTCTAAAGAATATTTCTCAGGTTAATCTATTTAGCTCTTAAGCCTCAGTTTTACAAGTGGCTAACTTGCCATTGTACCAGCAATGGATTTTACTTCTGCTTTGTGCTCACCGTTGTTGTTTAGTTTGTATTTGGGTTTTTTGCTTGTTTGTTTTTTAAATTATACTAAGAATCACATCCAATTTGCTCCATTGTCACATCATCACTACTGCAGACTTCAGAAGGTCTGAGGGTCATTGTCAGGCTGGCCTTCATTTAGCTGAAGCTTAACTTTGAATCTGAACCAGAGTTTTGCCCTGCATCATGCCCTTCCCTATGGGATTGCAGGTCATGTCATGGGGAAGGAGAGGTGTTGGTCATCCTGTTGTGAAAATATGCCAAAGAGAGGGGATTTATCTAGATCAATTAGATATTACTAAATTCACCCTAAAAAAGGGTATGTGAGTAGGACATAGAGAAAAACACTGCCACAGAACTGCATGGTTTGTGATAACATTAATTTCTAAAGGAAGTAGTTAAAGATTTCTTTTAAAGATCCTGCAGGTCAGGGATGGCAGCAGACTGCAGGAGGCTGAAAGTCTCCTGGAGTAGTAAATTTCTTAAGGCAACTTCTTCTAAAACAAGACATATGGTTAATCCTGGTACAACTGGAAAAGAGATGAGGTGAAATTCAGTTTGGGTCTGTGAAGGTGTGTAGAGAGACAGAAAGACATTTCAAATGCTTTTTGCTGCTCCTGGTGAGCCTGTTGTAGCTCTGGTAGCAGACAGAGGTCTGATTTACCAAGCTAAGAAGGTCAAACCAGCAAGGTACAACTTTGCAGGACAATGAGAAGCACGTTTCTTATCTTCTGAGAGGTTAGGACTGGACATATTTTGTTTCCAGAGCATCTTTATGTTTCTGGAGAGCAGGGAAGTGTCATGGTTGCCAGCCACAGAAAGTAAAAAATGTCCTTTTCCTGTCCAGCACAGTGAGGGTGAGTGTGTGCCCATGTTAGAACAATGTTAGATGACCACAAATAACTTTTGAAGCTGATTTCCATTCCTGCAGTGCAGTTATCCCTGGTATGGGGTGTACATTAGTGAGAAATGTTAAACAGAGTTGAGAGTTTAGGAATTACAAAAATGGTTCTTTTCAGGTTTCCTTTTCCATGGAACATTTGCCCATTTCTTGTTCTCAAGCACCTGGTTATGTTTTTATTCAGAGTTTTCAGAGACTAAGCTTCAATTCAGGTTTGAGGAAAAGGAGAATGTCATCTTCATACAAGTTTTCAATGAGTGCATGTTTGAACAGAAGAGAAACTGGCTGCATGTGTGTTCTATGTCATTTCCCAATGTTGATGTTTCATTTCAAAGCTGTATTTCCCCAAAAGTTAAGCCTCTGTCCTCCTAAGGGCTGTGCTCCTTATTCCAAGCCTCTTTTGCTACTAGGAAAAAAACCTTCTCTCTCCATGAACTTCATATATCCTGAAGTTGCAAATATTTTGGGGATTTCTGTTTGTCTTTCTGTAAAATACTCATTTTTAACTAGAGCTGAGGCATGACATCTTCAATCCAGGAGTTAAACATCAAGGCACTGAATAAATAAGATCAGAGATGCATGAGAGTTGAGAACACATTGAAGCACAGTGCTCCAGCTTTCACCTGTCTTCACAGCTGCCTGGAATTCCAGGACTGACAGGATATATTTGGATTATTGAGGTGGGCTTGGCCCTTCACACTGAATCTCTGTTGTGCAATTTTTGGAGTTCTTTCTTAACCCAGGCAGAAAATCATGACCCAGTGGCTCATTAAAACCTTCTTTACTCTCAGGTGAGAGTAGATACTAAACAAATCTCTGCTGTTGTAGCACTTCAAATGCCCTGCAGGAAATAACCAAATGTATGGAGAGCTTGGTAGAATTTAGCAGCTAATTTCTGTGTTTTTCAGATTACATTTTCTTTAAAGTTGTAACAGAGAAATGTTTCATAAAAGCAGTTTTTTTCTTCCCAAGAGCCAGACATCCAGAGTAAAGGTTTCACTGAGCTGAGCCTGCTGCAATTCCTAAGCAGACAACAAGATCAGAGTTATACAGAAATCATAGTTCATGATAATCCAGATTGTGGATGTCAGTATGCTAAAATCACTCTGTAATTTGTGTACTACATGCCCTGTACCAGGAGGACAGCTCCAGTCTAGCACCCAGACAGCAGCCAAAATGCCCCATCCTTCATCTCCTGGAAACACCAAGGAATTTTGGAAATTACTGGGTGAAAAGTGTCCCCTCCAGCCCTGTAATCAGGTAACTCACCTACTGCCAATGGAAAACCTGCCCTTTGTTTCCTGCTGTAAATTTATTAGCTTTAACTGCAGGGACATCCCTCATGAGCTGTATCTTATTTAAATACAGGCATGGAGACACAGATTTTTGTGCTTATTATTGATAATTGTGACAAGCATGCCTGCTTAAAAGAGCACCATGTGAGCACTTTGTCATGATTTTCAGGATCAGAGCAAAGCAGAGGTACTGCACAAAGAAAATCATAATTCTGAAGAAGTGTAGCTGATACATTACAAATAAGTGTCAGTGGCTTTCCTGCCATGTTTATGTTGAAAATTTAGAATCTATTTAGTGTCTCAGATGCAAACTGGCAGACTGCAGCACTCTTGTATGTTTGTCACTGCACCTTCAAACAATGTAAGTCATATCTGCCACCAAGAATTTTCTCACACAAAAGACTTCAGATACTTGAAATGCAAAAAGGCTTCATAAAGTGAATATTTGCCTCAGGTTGTGAGGCACAGAGCCTTCAAACTTGCTGTTTGAATATAGTTTAACTTCTGTTAACTCCACGTGGCAGAGACCAAAGGCTTTGTCCTAAACTTTGTTCAAAGCAGGTTCAGTCCTTGCTCCCTGGTCTGCTTTTGTTAGACTCTTAGGCAGGGAAATCCCTTTATTTCTAGATTTCCTCCTTGACAATAAGTATGTAACTGAGCTCTCAGCTGCTTAATCACTTTCCATGTGCCTGATACCCACAACCAGTGCAAGTGGCAGAGTTCATTTAATTCATTGTATAAAGCACTCTCACATAGAATTACATTTACCTCATCACAGAAATGCATATGCTTACAAATGAGGTGACTGAAAAATCTGCATTAGCCCTTATTTTAACTAAATAAGGCCTTATATTTAATAGTGATGCTCAGCAACAAATTTAATTTAGTTTAAAGAAAGGCAAAGGGGATATGTGTTGTTCCCATACAAAAGAAGCTGATGGTTGAATAGCCCTTTGTCTTAGGAAGAGTTTTAGAGAATACTCTCCAGGCAAATATTTTGATCTATTTACCTGCAGTAACATATTCTGTAGGCTGCATATGTGTGTTGCAAGGGTCTGGACAGAAGAAGAACTAACAGAGCCTTTAAAACTGTGAAATTGCAGTATCTCTTAGCTGTTACATTTAAATGCCTTCTTCTAAAAGAACAAGAACATTTTTGAACTTAGTGCCCAATTATGTTATTCTTCTTCAGGGCATTCTGGGCTCAAAATGGTAGAAGTTATTAGACATTGAGAGAAATTGCAGTTATTGCCTGTAAGACTCTTTAAGGAGTGATATGAAAATAAATTTAGCCAGAGTGTTTCTAGGAGCATCTGCTTCTCAGTGTGAGTTTGCATTTTATTAACATCTTTGTGATCTAATATCTGAAATTAAAGCAGGTAATCAGAAGATGAGATTTCCCTTTAAAAAGCTGAGGCCAGTTGGTTTGCAGGGATAACAGATGAAATGAAGTCAAACACTAACGAGTTTTACACACGAATAAGTAGAGTTACATAAACACTATCAGATTGCTGGCAAAGCCATCCCTTCACAGCTCAGTTCAAAGAACCACAGAGGAAAAATGTGATTTGCTGATTTCAACAAGAAGGATCTCATTTGGTCAATTAGCTTCTGCATTTTTGGCTTTGTGCCTTCAAACAAGTTTTTAATTACTGAAGATAAATGTTTATTTCTCTCATCATAACCTCTTTATTAGCTCGTGCTAAATGAGGAAATTATCCTTGTGTGATCAAAGTCTTTCATAGGATGAAAGGAGTCATCAGAAATAATATTCCAGAAATAAGGTCAGTGGGCAACTGCACCTTTGGGACAAAGTCTGGTGACAGCACAGTCCCTGGGAATGCTGGCCTGGAGCCTGGGCAGAGGCTCAGGTCAGCACAAGGGATACAGCCAGAGATGAGGAGTTGTGTTGGTGTTGCAGCTGAGCCCTTCTCTTCCTGGGGAGCAGCGAGGGATGGGAAGTGGAAAAGTAAGCAGGATGCATTTCTCTTTGTTTATGGGAAAGGATAAACCAGTGGCTGGTCCATGTGACAGCTAAAGGTTAGCTTCATCTTGGTTGACATTAAGGACAAATAAATAGATGCTGTTTGGCTGCTTTTTATGTCAAAATTTGTTGGTTGGTCCAAATAGAGTTTGTCATGCTGACATAGAAAATCAAGGGAAGGCTGCAACTTAACTTGTGACTGTCCTTTAGTTTGCCATTTTGTTTTTTGGTTTTTTTTCTCTGACATTTTTCTGAAAATGTGCCTCAGTTTCCTTTAAGGTAGGTGACCCATCTTCAATTCAGACATAATTAAAGCAAACAGCAGGGACTGCTCTAGCAAAGGTGGACTGTGTACTTGGGCTGAGACCAGAAGAGGTGCTCTAAACTGGCACCCAAAAGTTTCTTCAAAGGCTTGGTTAAGTTCCTTTTCCATATTCTACCTCCCTCTTCCATCAGGTTGAGACAACATTTTAATGTATGGATTGATTGAACTGAAAAAATGTACTCCCTTCTTAGTGAGCACTCTTTGCATGATCTAAACCTGCTGCAGACATAATTTTAAAGTCAGTTAAATGCACAGAGTGGAAAGAAACCAAATCACCATGGCTCAATTTCCTGCTTGCCAGCTGAGCCTCTCACAAGTCAGGTCTTCTTGTGAAAAAGCTCAGGATGGTAAGCCCAGTCACATCTGCACAGATTTAGTGCACTTGGTTTCAAACCAGGTTTGGGTGATTTTCTGCTATTTCTGGGCACAGGAAAGGACTCTGCAGCTGTGATGCACTTCTCAAATCACTGCAGAAATCACTGAGAACAATTAGTTATGTGTTACAAGACACACATCTTCCCACCACGAGACATGTTCCTATGTGTAATAGCTGAATTTGGAGAAATGTGTCTTTTGGGGTTGGGAGGATGTTTTTGAGCAGAATTCCAATGAGCAGACAGTGTTAACAGCAGCAGGCTGGTTTCATTTATAACACTGTCAGCCCTCTAGTGATAGGGAAAAGATCAGATACTCAGTGTATCAATCCTGGGAATTTCTGAAAGGCAGTGTATAATTGTAGTGGTGAGAAAGATACAGGGCTGAAGTTGGCTCCAGAGCAGAATGCTTATTTAGTATAAAGAATAAAACTTTTTCCATCTGTTTTTTTAGCAAGGATAAGAAATAAAGTGGTAAATGACTTTAAATTAAATGGACCTTTTGGGAGAGGGGGAAAAACAACAAGAAACAAACCTCACAAATTTGATTTGGATCTTCACCTGAATTCCAGAACTGGTAATCAAAACTTAGCCACCAGATTTTCACAGAAATGCTTGCAGCTGGGACCACCACAAAAGGCTGCCTCTGTTCCTCCCACTTTTAGTGCACACCATCTCCTCAGATGCACAGCAGAGACTGGAGAGGAAATCCCTTTCCACAATCCATAAACAGAGGGGTTTTTTTGGCCTTTTGCTTCCTCCTGAGAGGATTATTCCATTGTATTGGCATGTCACATCATGCCATCCCTCAAGATGAAGTCCTCAAACTGCAGTTTGTTTTGTCCCTTTTGCCCACATAGAAGATGTTTAATTGGTTAGAAAAAAAAAAAAAAAAGTGTATTTTTACAGAATAGGATGACTGTAGTTTCTTTAGAATAGGTTTCTTTTACTAGCAGAACAGTCCTCGCAGCTTTTACAAGCTCATTTTCAGCCTAGAGAAAATGACAGGCTTGTTCTGGGCACTGCTGCTCAGATCATTCCCCAAATTCTCCAGCAGCTACTACTTCAGTGTCTTAATAAGGCAGTACCAGAGCTGGGAAAGACAAGGAGATGGATTTTCTAAACACTGGCTACACATGGATTCCTTTTATGGTCCAGCTGCACAGTGGGGTATTCCTCTGAAGGTCAGAGACAGGATGACAAAGTGCTTCCCACTGCAGCTTGTTTTCTCAGTCATGTGTCTGGTGCCACATATCCAGGCTGTTCTGAGAAGGAGAAAGAAATAGTTGGGTAGGGAAGTGTGGAAAGAAGGAGCAAAAGCAGGGCCTGAAGTCCTGTGTGTTTGGCATTGATGCTGTTGCTGCACTCACTGGGCTGCAGGATGGATTTGTGACTCTCACATGGAGAATGTGTGTGTGCCTGTGCTGGTATTTCACAAAAAATGCCCCTCAGAATCTCCTCTGGAGGATTTCAGGGGTCAGGTCATCCCACTGCAATAGCAAGGGCAGATTTTCATGTCGTGGCCATGAGTTTGGTTCTTCCTCCTCCCAGCAAAAGGAGATGGAGTGCTAGTGACCTTTTCAAAGCAGTGAGTTATGATAGCTGGAGGGTTTGCCTGTGCTGGAATGCCACAAGATGAATTTGTTTAAGGAAAGGGTTTAATTCCACCCCTCCTTCCCCTTCTCTCTTGTGCTTCTCTCTTTCTCTCATTAGCATGTAATCATCTTAGACTGGAGGACTGAGTAAGTTCCTTCAGGGCTGTAGTCTCATTTCTTACCCAAATTTTTCATGGAATGGATGAGTCATTTCAATATTCTAACGAGAAGGAATATATTGGTGATTAAATTAATATGAGAAAACCTCCTACTAAGTAATGAAAATATCATCATGTTTTTTCAGGCCTGAATATAAGTGCAGGATATACATACATTGAATGAAGAGAATATATCTTCAAGGCAAGCCTGAGATGTTCAGGCAAATTCAATGGACTTATAATCTAATTTTTCATTTACTGATTATTATCAGATGGACTAATACAGCACCTAATAAACTGTGAAGATAATGAAAGGCTTCAGCTGTGACACCAGCTCTGACACTGTTTGAGTAAAGAGAAGTGCTTGAAGGTGTTGTTTTGGTGACTCATATCTTCAAAGTCTAACTTTCTTCATCTGCTTCCCTGTTGCTGTGCTGGCTCCATCCTGATTTCACCTATCATGCTCTCATCATACTTACAATGAGATCCTGATGTACTGCCTTTGATATCATCCTAGCTCTTGCATGCTTGTGGTTGTGCTGACTTGGGAGGAAATGTGACTTCTCAGTTTGTTGGCTGCATGGTTTTGCTGGATATAATATGTTGCTTGGAGGAGATAAAGGCACAGAAGTGGAGCAAAGACCACAAAACATGCAGTTTGGTTGGTGAAAGCTTCAAACTCCTGTCCTTTTATGAAGATAACAGAAGAATTCTGAAATTCAGGGGAATATGTTTTAAAGCAGGGTAGGTCTAGGAGGAAAGGGTTGGCTGCCAATTAAACCTAGGGGATACATTTAACAGGCCATGTCATACACTCAGAGCTATTCCATGTTAAGAATTGCATTCTGCATTTCAAGGCTTGCCTTTGTTTCAGTCTGAATCCTGTTTTTGGTGATTGTGCATGTTTAATAATTCCTCTGGCTTTGAGGGATTGGTACAACTGAGAGCAGGGATGCTGATCATGCTGCTGGAAGAAGTCCTGGTACGATGTCTTGGTGCCTAGGAACGACTTTTCCATCACCAGCCTATCTTCATTTATTTATTGGTGGCTCTTCCTCAGCTTGGGCTGAGCCCTGTCATCAGTTTTCCAGCCAAGTTCTGGATGGGAGTCACCAGGGAGTCCTGCGCAAAGGGAAATGACATCATGCTGCCCTTTGGTCCTGCCTACAGAGAGGCAGGCTTGGGGAACATGCACATTTTCCTAATTACCAGGCACTGAATTTACAGCATGTGCTCATTTTCTACTGACATCCGGCAGCAGCCCAGCACGTTGTAAACTCGACCCTTGGCATTCCAGACAATTGTTTTTAATAAAAATATTCTGCATCTTGTCTTTGTTTGGCTTGCCTGTGGTAAATGTTGAGGTCTTCAGTTCTCTGAGGTAAAAAATGTGCACTGTGAGTTTAGTGGGCAGCGTGGAGAGTTCTTAGCTGAAAATGTTTCCTTGTCCCACTGCAGTGGATGATTTTGTAGGCTGCCACCTTTCACCCATTCTGCTGGAGATGTGTCTCTATAGTTTGTAAAGCACTTTGGATGTGAAGGATGCTTCTGTGAATGTAAGCTGTTATCCTGTGGACTGTCACCTTTCACAAGGAAAAGGTTTCTGTGTTCATGGCCTATTTCTGCAGTGCCTTCAAGTTGTTCTCCTGCAGGACAGGATAACCTGAGGTGCAGAATGGGTTTAAAATTTAGACTTTCCTAATGGGACAACCTCTTTGCTAGTTAGAATTCAGACTCTTTAAAGCTTAAATGCTTAATTAGGTGAAGTAAGGATGTAAGCATAAACATGAAGAAACCTCACCAGAGCAGACTGCTTGAAAGGTAGCTGAAAGTGATTCCTTCTGTTGGGAACAGTAATGCCATTTTTTACTGCTTTTATTCCTCCTTTTAGCACTGTAGGGCCTCTCGTGATGAAAGCTGCTTTGTACATCTCTATAGGGATAGATGCTCCACAGCATCTGGCATTTTGACTATTATTTACTAAATGTTTATATCCCTGCATCATCCTTTGTCAATTATTTATTAATTTTATATACCACTCCATCCTTTTAGCAAGGTGGTGCTGCTCCTTTGCCTTTCCAACTGGGGAAGGAGGAAGGACTCAGCCACAAATCTGAGGGGATGTGTTAATGCTTTTTGCTTGCCTCTTTCCTTATCAGACCTTCTCCAGGCTGCAGAATTTGGAGAATGATGTGCAAAACCCACAGTTTTCAGCACCTGTATTTTGGTACAGGCCACTTCCAGAAGGAGAAGCCACGAAAAGAAGCCTTAGTCATAGACTTCAGGAATAATTTTCCATAACTTTTGAGGTCTTTGGAGGCTGGGCCACCTCTGTTAATTTAATAAGAACTCTGTGTATGTTTTATTGTAGGAAAAATTGCATGTGGAGCCATTGCTTATCTCTGCCACTCACTGCTGGCTCCTGGCTGTTGACAGGGAGATGCTGCAGTGTGTCTGCTGAGGAATTCTGCTGGCAAGGGAGGCTGCTGAGATGGTAGCCTGATAGTGCTGGACTGACTGGCTGGCTCTGAGATGGCATGAGGTGATTTGCATGGGCTGCAGGGCTGTCATGGAGCAGCTGTGCTCTCAATAAACCTTTGCAGAAGCTGGAGAGGAGTAACACCTCCTTGTAACCCCTTTCCACTGGATTTTGGGGGATTTTACCTCTGCAGATTTTGTTTGAGGAGGCTGAAGGGTCTTTCAAATGCTGTGTGAGCTGTAGAGTCACATCTCGAATGGTCAGTGGAAAAGGGCACTTTAATGTTGCTGGGGACGTGGGAGACATCTGGAGACCTATTCTGTCCAAAACTAACAAACATGATGCTGCATTTTTGGGAAAGCAATCAGAAAATAGGGCAGGAGCAATACCAGACCCTTTGACTGACTCTTCTGCCATTTGTGAACTGTATTCATCATCTGGGACAGCAGCTATGGCTATATCAGATAGAATTTTTCTCTGGTTTTGTCTTCCTCTTTTATTTTCTTTTTGTAATTTTCTTTTTCTTCAACCAGAACCATGACTCTATTTCTTGTAAATGTGCCTTTGTCATCATGGGTTTGGGCTGTCACAACACATTTTACCTCAAGCTCCACCTTAAATCACTTAGTGGCAGACCTGGGAAGAGAAGCCACAGGACCACATCACCTCTCCAAGGCAGAGAGCAGCTGGGATCTTCCTTACAGAACAGCCTGCCCTGCAGTGTGCTTGCAAGCTGTGTTTTGGGTCTCTCACAAACTGGGGCAAATACAACTTCCCCTTGTAACAAAGAGCAGTCTGAGCCTCACAAGGCACAGCCCTTGTTCAGGCAGAAGAGGGGAATGTGACAGCTGAGCCTGTGCATTTAGTGAATGCTGGGAAAAGATAATAAATTAAGACTTTTAGGGTGAAAAAAAAAAAAAAAAGGTTGCTTGTGTAACCCAGCTCCATTTGTCAGACTTCCTCCTCCCTAACCTCATTCCCCATTATTTATCAATTAAATATGCTGAGAGGAGTGAGCTGTTGACCACAAAACTGGGGAGGGGGGAGTTGTGGGGTAATAGTTGTTCTCCTGTTCCAAAAGCTCTAATATGGATACCAGAAGGAATGAGAGTCAGATGTAGATGCTGCTGTTGAGTTGCCATGGGTAGGACAGAATGTACTGTACTCTCCAGCTATGGCTGTTGCTGTGTCTGAAACCACACAGTGTGAGTGAAATGTGGGTGTCAGTCTGGAGCACTTGTGTGCTTTACAGGCTCCTCATTACCTTGCTAAACTGTGCAGGATAGGTGAGACTGCCATAAAAATTCCATGTCTCTAAACAGCTGATTTTGCTTCCACTGAGAGCTGCAAGAGAAGAGATTCTTATAATTCAGGCACTCCAAGGTGTGTGTTTGGTGTTCCTACAGTCAGCACAATCCTGATGGATTCATTTACAAAAACTAGATTAAATGCTTGTGGGCTTGTTTTTCATGGAAACCTGGATGGCTGATGGGGAGGTGGGAGAGAAAACTGGGAATGCCTGCCCCAAACCCTTTTTCATGTATGAAAGTGAAGGGGAGGGGGACAAATTCTGTATTTCCTGCAAGGTGACAATGAGCACTCTGGTTTTCTCCAGATGGAGAACATTCTCCATGGTTGCTCCATTAAGAAATAAGGGTAGAGGCTTTGCCTTCACTGAGCTATGACCCTAAATTGTGCTAAGTAACTCCTCTTTTACTGTCCTTCAAATCAGTATTTTAACTTCAGCACTCATAACACATTTTACTAGATGTATTGAACTGCAATTCAGTGTTTTTCAGTACTGTTTGTCACAGATTGGAAACCAGCATCAAAAACTTAAACTAGATGTGAACTTGAATCTTGTTTAAGCTGTTATTCTTTTTCCTGAACAGCAACTCAGTCCAAACAAAGACTTTAAAAAGTCTTTTTAAAATTAAAATATTAACTTGAGTTCAGCCAAGCTGAAACCAAACCCAAGCTGAGCTGGAAAGTATACATTGGTTGGACTTTATGAGCAGGGAGCTGCTTTCAGATGTGCAGAGAAGGGAAAGACCTCTGCTCTGGGATTCTTGCTGTCCTAATTAACACAGGGTGTGCACAGCTGATTGACAATGAAGTGGCAGAACACAGAGTCAGGCAGCTGCAGGTAACACAAACTGTGGTTGGCTGTGGAGCTGTTGGCAGAGCAGACCCAGACACAGGGGTTGCACTGAAAAATGAGTTTTATAGGAAAACCTGGAAAGGAACAAAGCAAAATCTCTCACCTGCTTGTACACTCCAAGATGTTACTGCTTACCTGAGACAAAAGGAAGGACACAGGTCCTTGGGGGAGTTAAGGTGGGGCATTTGTGACCCTGTTGGACCCATTTAATGGGACACATGTGTACAGCTGTGGGATCCCTTACTCCACTTGGATCACAGATGGGCCCTGTCCTAAAAACCACACCAGCACTGCCTGCAATCCACTATCATGACTTGTCTAGATGAAGCCTCCTATGGATTTTTAAAGTATATTTACAATCAGTTTTATTTTTCCTTGTTCAAAGCTGAAGGCAACCAAAACAAGAATCTATGTTGGCACAAAATGGGAGTGATCAGACTAGTTAAAAGATTTAAAAGAGGAAGAGCATTTTAGGAAGAGTGAATTTTTAAAGCATCTCTCATGAGTTGAGCTGATGGCTCTGCCACAGGTGGTTCCCCAGTGGTGCAGCATCACATCCATGTGTGGGGATCCTCCTGAATGGTGCCAGGCAATCCTGGCTCCAGCCTCCTGCTGTGAGAGAGCTCCTGGCAGTCAAGGCTGGGCTGAGAAAGCTGCACTCTCTTTATTTCAGCCCAGCACCTTGCAGTGCTCAGGTGCTGACCTGTGGCAAATGTACCAAGGGGTTTTTTTTTTTCTTCCCTCCCTTGAGCACTCAAAGCTCCACTGTCAGCATTCAGGAAAGCTGTGTTTAGACTGAGCTGGAAACAGGTACCAGTAAGGCTAGCTGATGCAAGAGTGGTTTATTTTCCATTTTAATAGTTCTTTAAACAGGTCCTGCATTTGTATATAGCTCCTTTGTTGGAATAAAAATCTTTGTTGGAGGTTACCAGACAGCTATAAATAGCTGTCGTGAGTATTTATGCTGAGGATAATCTCAGGAGAAGATATTTTTAACTTTGCACATTGTTTAGAGTAGGAAATTCTTTCAATGCCCACATTTTCCATTCCCAGCCCCTCTCATGATGTGTGCCTCTCTCACTCTTTCTCCCTCTCATTTCCTTTAAGGTTCAAGGTTACAGCCAACCCACTCCAGAGGCAGACTTGAGTTTATTTTTTTTTTTTTTTTTAAAGGAAAATGCTAACTTTGGCCTTTTGTGACAGTGTGGGAATTCAGTTCATTTCATGGGGCTATCAGAATGTAAAGGAGATATCTCACCAGGCTGTCCCTGTAAATTGGGTAATGAATAAGCATTTTATTTCCCTCCTGCATGGAGCTCATGTGCTTGTTAGAATAACAGTGGCCAGTCTATTTTATACTCCCACAGAAAGTATTCCACTTTTTTTTTTGGCAGGTTTGTGAGAGCTGCTACTTAATGCTGGACCAGAAAAAAAAAAAAAAAAATTAAAGGCATTAGGCTGAACTATACTTGCCACTTAAAATGTGGTCCATAGCAAAGTTTGTTCTTACACAAGCTAATGTATAATTTCAATCTACAAAATAATCAAATATGTGTTAAACTCAAAGTGAGGTGCAGATTTTGGGCCAGACTGAAAGCAGATATAATTTGACACAATTTGAAGTACAGCCTTTGAGAGAAGTTCAGTGTTTACCTGTGATGCAATCTAGTCAGACCTTTTTTATTTTTCACAGTTCTCTTTAAAGACTGACACATGCAAAGCCTAACAATTAATGGGAATTAGGTCCTTTCTAGACAGGGGAAACCTAGATTGTCAGGATGAAGGATTATTTGACAGCAGAAAATATGTGAGCTCTGTCCTGTACACAGAGCCAGATTTTAAAAGGTATTTCAATACCTCTTGAGATTTGCCTTTGAAATCTCTTTTGATCTCATGGGGCTGCACAAAAGACAATCTTGGAAACCTCACCCAAGCTCCCTGCTACTGCCAGCAGCCTGGAGCATCTTTCAGCCTGCATGAGGGGATGGTGTGTTTATAAAAGATGAAAGATGTTTTCAAGTCTTTCTCTGCACAGTTGATAAGGATTTGTGACCTGTCACCTCCCTGCCCATGTGTGTGAAGCAGTGCTGTTGGCTTCATGGGAACTGTACTTGTGTTTTTGACAGCTTGTGTTCCTGTTAATTTGGCTATTTAATTTGTGTTTGCCACATAAATATGTAGGTGGATACATCCCCTGCAGTTTTGAAATGCTGCTGTGCTGGAGGAAAGGGCTGGTGGCCACACAGCTCATGTGCTGCACTAATGGTTAGAGAAAATGAATTGTGAGGACAGGACAATTTAAAAAAAGAAAAAAAAAACCCAACCCTTCACTGCAGACTGCACCTCTGTTTTGCCTGCTGAGTGAGCAATGTCATGATCACAAAGATCAGGGCTTAATTTCCCATCTATAATGTTGTTTGCATGAAGATCAGGGGTTATTAAACATGGCTCTGTTGTCCAGAATGTGACCAGATCAAATTTCTTCCTTCTGTCATGACCATTAGTAGTTTTCTTTGGTTTTTTTTTTTTTACATGAAGCTTTTTTCAACAATAAAATCTCTCCCAGACTGTAGTTATATAATATTCAAGGTCACAGTAATCACAACAGAATCCACCTCACTTATTAGGAGCGTGGTCATGGAAATGAAAATGCCCTAGCAGAATTTTTTTTTTTTTTTTTTTTTTTTTTTTTTTTTTTTTTTTTTGGTAGGATTTTGCTACTGCACACATAATTCATGAGACCTGATCCATAAAAGATGATGCCATTTTTTAAGCATTGAGCTGTTTATATCCTAAATTTTTTAGTTGTGAGGTAGAAGTAAAAAACCTTTGGACTTCTTCTCCCAGGAGAAGTTTTTCTTTCTAAGGAAAGAAAAACATTTTAACTAGAGAATTTTTAGATATTGCTGTTGTATGCACACTGAGTGGCTTTGAGTCCAAAGTGTTATATGATTAAAAATCAGCTTGTTTATAGATGCACAGTGTCTTCCCAGAGTCCTTTTGTGTTTTTATTCCCTGTGTTGCCCCAGTGTCCTCCCTGCTGTCTTCTCAGCATCACAGTTCTCCATCTCTAGCTCAGAATCACCCTCACAGGAATTGTTCATCTCAGAGGAAAAGCTCTGATGTGCCTTTGGTGGTTTCACTGTGCCATTTTCTTCATTCAGATTTGCCTGTTTCTGATCTTCTTTTTCCTCCACCCCAGATGGCTGGGGATATATTTGATCTTTGAAAACTATATGTGGTAATTTTCAGAGGATGTCAGGACAAAAAATTTGGTGCAAATTTCACTGGAAGAAGAACTTGTTGCCAAGGGGATCTTCAAGTGTCTTCTGGCATGAAAACACAACTCAGCCCTCAGTATTGAAAAGTTTATTGTAAATAAAGAGATCTTTGGTGCTGATGGGCTCCCCTCCCTGAATTAACCACAGGATGTGACCAAGTCTCCCAAAGCAACCTGGTAATGGTTGATACAGCACTTGTGTGCTAAGAATTTGTGCTGCAGACATTCTTCTGTGCCCAGAATCTATGGGGAAGAGCAAGGAGGAGTCTCCTTTTCTTGGTCAGTGTCATCTTTAGGATGAGCTGTAATAGCTTGAGTGGTTATCCCTGCAACCCTTTCTGCTAGAAGTTTTTCATTGCTGTTAATCCAGATTGAGCCTTTGGCTGCTGTATGAAATGCCAGCACTTTATTAGCAGAAGTAGATGTGGAAATATCAATAAATATCAAATATCAATATCAAAATATCAAGATAATGTCAATATTGCCATGTTTTCCCTGGGTGAGGATGCACTCAAACTTTATGTGGTGGCTTCTAATCCAACTGTGTGGGCTACAACATTTTTTTTTTTGGACTTGTATCCTCTCCTTGCTGCCAGCAGGATTTAAGGATGTGCTGAAGAGCTTTGCAGCCTGAATGGTTTAGAAGTGCCCCCTTGCATTTCTGCAGGAAATCTGCACAGGATTAGACTCGAGTTTTAGTCAGCTCAGCATGTTCTCATCAGAACAGTCCCTGTTTAATTCCACAAATGAATTTATGGAGGACACATGGTTCCTGGTGGTGCTCAGGTGTGCTGGAGGTCACCTGAGTGGTGGGGAGTCTTCCCAAAAAGACAGTGGACGGAAATTGATGGAGAGGGAAAAACACTGCCAGAACAAGAAATTTTGCTGACTGCTCTGTGTTGAAGTGGTGCCTGACTGTGTCATCCCATGGCCTTGGTGAGACATTGCAAATTTCTCTGAATTCTGTGTTTAATTCTGAAAGTATGACAATCTGCTCGTGTAATTTGATGGTAATTTTAAAAATCATTTTGAAAAAGCATTTGATATTGGTAAAAATATTCAGATCTTAACTTCAAAATAAACACAGGCTCTTGTAAATATGAACAAAAGTAAGGGCACCATAGAGTACCACAGTAAGAGACCCAAGACTGTACCAATGGTTGTTAATTTTGAAGGAAGTATTAATTTCCTTTTCCTGTTTTTCAAGAAAAAAAAATTTATGTGTAGGAGAAATGTCCCTGCTGCATAAACATTTTTAAAAATAATGGCTTTAAAGGGCATGAATGAGAGCCTGAATCTGAATGTTTTGCTAGTACTTAAGGACTCTTTGTTTAACTCTTGCTTCCTTTTTTTCTTTTTAACATAGCTATAATATGGCTGGAGCCAAGATCAGTATAGGGCAAATATGGCCAAAACCCAATAATAATATAATAATATAATAATATCTGCTTGTCCATCATAACCTGCTCTGTTTGCCTGCCTAATACTTTAGAAAAAAAGAGCCAAAGCAGGAAGAGGAAAGGATCATTTTCTTTCCTCTGCAGATACAAGAAGGCAATTTGATCCCAGCTTTGAGCTTATTTCTCAACATATTTCCTTTGGGGACATTTGCCATCCTTCTTCAGAGGAAAAAAAGGAGCTCCAGGTGATGTTTGTTTCTGAGGTGGCAATCAAGTGTGCTGGGTTTGTCAGCTGCATCTGGTTGCTTGGGTAAATAGAGGAGCACATTGGGTGTAAAGAGGCTAAAACAGACCCAGAGACAAGGGCTGGAGCATCTTTTAACTGTGAGGTCATCTGGCATCATTGGTGTGGAATGGAAACCAAACTGCAGTGACTTCACTGGTGCTCCTCACTTAAAACACCCTGGGAGCAGCTGGTGCCATGAAGGGAAGGTACAGAGTCCATAAAATTCTTTGTGAGTGTTGCTGGAAGTGGTGTAGGTGGAGCAAGCTCTAGGTTGAGGTAAACCACAGCCCTCTCTCTCTTCAGGCTGTTTAATAATGTTTGCTCTTCCTTTGTGCTGTCTTGGCACATCCCATGGATGGAGACCACCAGAACTGCCAATTAATCCAGCAAGTTGAAATTGTAAACTGTATCTTAGTCCTTTAGCCCAGTCTCCCACCAGGACAGGGAATCAGGGAGGGAATTCTGGTGTGTTTGGTGTTGAGGGCATGGCTGGGATGCTGCCTGGCCTTTCCATGCACCATGCAGGGCTCTGAACTCCCTTCTGTGCTTTTAAGGAAGGGTTGTGAAGCATCTGGCCCTCAGCTAGAGAGTCAGAAGGCAGGAAATGCCTTTGCTGCAGCTTTTGCCAACTGTGGTTTCTGGTATGTTGGTGGGTGGGTTCTCAACATGTCCATCTTGATAAGAAAATGCCTAAAGCCAGACCCTGCTCATCCTTCATCAAAGGATCATTTTCTTTATCTCCAGTTTCAATTAAAAGTAGAGTTTTTGCAAACAAAAAGGCACCCTGCTCCTCTCACAGCCACATTTAACCTCTTAAGCCTTGTTATGTGCATCAGGAATAACTAAATTGCAGCTCAGGACCAGGGATTATCTTCCCAGTTGAATCAGTTTCTCTTGACTTTCTTCAAAGAATTTTGGATCCCCTGAAATTCTGCATGTCTTACCATAGATGAGAGGTCTTTTTCTGGGAATGTTTTAGAGGAAAAAAATAGAACAAAAGGTTATAATGGTTGAAAAATTGTTCCTGTTTTGTTTTTGTAAATTATAAAAATGTAAACATAAAAATAGTCTCCTGTCTAGCGAATACTATTATTCATATTTTTCCTGCTAAGGAAGAATGGATAGAGAAAACATCCCATAATTTGACTGGGTTGTTTGAGAGGTGTATAGTCTGGGTTTTGTGTTTTTAAGAAGCACACTTTAAAAAAAAAAACTGTTTGGGATTCAAATGGAAGGGTGTGGACAAAGTCGGGTTTTGGAAAAAGACTATATTTAAGAAGAATGCATTTTAATAATGCTGATAGGAATAAAATACCAGCAAAGGATTCTTTTCTGCACAGTTTCTCACACTCCCAAAATAGCTACTATCTATTCATCTTTGGGTTCAGAATTGGTCTAGACCATTTAGCTCCTAAATGTTGTAGATATTAATTTAAATTTCACCAAGTGAGTCTTTGTCCATGGTGGTGTTCAGAGAGGCAGGACCTGCTGCTGCTCCCTTCCCACCATGGAAGGGGTGGAATCTCCACTGGGAATTGTTCTCCCAGCTGTGTATTTCCAAAATTAAAAAAAAAAAAGCTAAAGTTAAATCCCAGAACATCACATCAATAGTTGTTAGCTCACTTGTTGCCTGACCAAAATTTGAATTAAATAAATAGTTTAATGCTTCCATCCTGCTTTGCACCCTTCTTTGCATTCTGAGGTCCTTTCTTAGTCTAAAGCTCAGAATTTCACAGCAGCCTCAGTGTAAATAAATGTGCACTGAGGAAAAAGCTGCAAACCTTTCCCAAAAAGAAAAAAAAAATTGCTCTGAAGTATTAGAAGTGCTTGAAATCCTGACAAATTTCTGAAGATGCTTCTGATTTCTTTCTTTCAGACTTTTCTGAAATGTTTATTTGAAACACATTTTTTAATATTTTTGAAGGGTTCTAGTGAATTAAAATGTCTAGTGGCCATTTTA
The DNA here is from genome assembly GCF_029582105.1 of Oenanthe melanoleuca. Classification (NCBI taxonomy): domain Eukaryota; kingdom Metazoa; phylum Chordata; class Aves; order Passeriformes; family Muscicapidae; genus Oenanthe; species Oenanthe melanoleuca. Next base: position 2,818,848 of record NC_079334.1, read on the forward strand.
GTGAGATATTTCAAATTATTCCCATGGAAACCTTGGAATGTCAGAAGCTCTCTAGGTGGAAAGATGGTGCCCTCAGAACAGGTTTGTCCTCAGTTGCCTGTGCTTTGGAATGATAGAAAATTCACTTTCTGAAGGCAAGTTGTTGAGGTAGTTCCTGTTTTAATGGCTAATTTCAGGAGGAAGTTTGTCCATGTGCTTTAATCTCTCCTGAACCTCTGAATCCTCTAAGGGCCCCTGCAGGAGGAGTTCCTGGAATCCTTCCCATCCCATGAGGTTTATTCATAAAATGTGACACTCTGAAGCCATATCTCAGCACAAACCATCATCAGGGCATGGAAGTGTAACCACAGCTCTCAAACTCAGGCTGCAGCTTTTGGCAGATCTTCAAGGGGAGGTTTGCCATTGGAAAAAGAAAATTATTTTCCTTTGTAGCTAGTGGTTGATATTTCTCTATGCAAACTGGACTGCTACTGACTCTTTTGATTGCTATTTAATTTAAATCTCCTTGAAGACAGGTCTGTCAGCTGTTTTGGGGAAGGCTGCATTTCTCTTCAGCCACTTACTGTCAGTTTTTTTCCAATTTTTTCAGTTTCTATGAGGAACTGAATTTAAAGGGAGGATATTGGTTAGTGGCAGAAAATGCAAACCCATCACAGCCAGTGAGAGCTGACAAGGATTTATTTTATGTCTAGTGGTGGCAAAGGGGATTTTCCTGAGCTGAGGTTCAGACCTTGCCTTGCAGGCTGGTGCAAGTTTGGCAAAGTTCTCTTTTCATTCACACCTCAAATCCTTAAGAGCACTGTGCAGTGACATGGGAGACCTGGAATTGTGCAGGGATGCTGATCCTGGTGAGAGTGATGAAGCTACTGGGTTTCAAAGATTGTGAGAAGCAAGTAATTCAGTGTTTTCCAGTTTCCCTTAAACACAGGTGAACACTCACAGTTGCTTTTCCTGCTGGGATCTGTCACTGCAGATGGGAAGAAATCAGTGGATTGAGAGTTGGCTCAGATCTGTCCTGTCCTGGTGGTGTAAGGGGTGGCCAGAGAGCCATTTTCCAGGAGAAGATAGGAGGTAGATATGGAGGGGCTAAAAGAGTTGTTGACAGGGTGTTTTTATACATTACAACATGTTCCAGGTACTTCAGTGCAGAAATGAGTATTAGCACTTATTTATATAGTATTTGGTAATATACTATTGGGTTTGCAGAGGAATAACAGGGAAAAAAAAATACATTTAAGTCTTCTATTATCTTGGAGTAATCTAAGCCCCTCACATCATTGTGCCCTTGATGCACATGCTGTGGTGTAATCACTGAACATTTATCACAGAATCAATTAATTTGGAAAAGCCTTCTGAGGCTGAGTCCAAGCTATGAGCACACAGAACAGTGACCCAGACTGTGGCACTGAGACATCCAGGGATGGTGACTCCACCAGCCCATGCTCATGGCTCATCACCCTCCATGTGAAGAAATCAGTCCCAATGTCCAACCTAAACCCCTCCTGGTGCAGCTTGAGACTGTGGTGGTTTAATTCTAATTTCTTGATGCCCTTTTGTGCCTGCTAGCATGCAGTAAATCACTTCTTCCTTCTTCTGAAAGCCTGTACGTGGCAGAGCCCCAGCTGCCTGCCTGCAGGAGGAATTCTGCTCTGCAGGGAGAGCTTTGCTCCAAGAGCCAGGTGCAGTGGGGTTTGCATTTTTTTTCTTTTCCCACTGCTTTCCTCTGAAATGTTAGGTGTGAGGCATGGCTGGAGGCAAGAATCCAGCCTTGATGTCCTGATCTGATATGACAGTCCTTGTGGAAGTGTTCACCCTCTACCTTTGCTGCTTTCAAGAGGGAGATCCCACCAGATTGTGCAGATGAGACTGGAAGACTTTGTGTTTAGATTTCCCTAAGACAAGTAGAAAGTAAAGAAGCCTTTTTTTGGTGTGTGTGGTTTTGTTTTAGTCTCCTTGAAGAAAGAAAAATAGATGTTAGATGTATCCTGTTTCTTCTCACACTTCTGACACAGTCTAGTGTCCCCTTTGGTTCCTCTGTGAGGAATTGGCAAGGATTGCTGCCCAGGCAGAACAAGTTTGATGTGTTGCTGGCTCATGGAATCTGGAAATGGACTGGGTGGGAGTGCTGAGGAGATGGACCAGGCAGCAGGAGCTGTGGGTCCCCAAGTTAGTGCAGGGATTAAAATGCCAGAGAAACCTCTGCTGTGAACGTGGAAGTGAAGGGGTAGCACAGACAGCTCAGATCCACTCTCTGCCAGTTTGCTAAAGTGCATTTGAATGAAACTGAATGTATAAGTGGCCCCTGATTTCCAAAGCATTTTTGTGTGGGTTTAGCAATCTGATTCCTGTCAAAGCCAATGACTGTCACACTGACGCAAATACCAGGCAATAGTTAGAAAATTTGGGAAAGGTATTTTGCCAAGCAAGAGAAAAACCCAGCCCCTCTCTTTTAACATGCATTCCTATAGGAATCAGAAATAGAGAAGAAAGGGGAAAAGCATACTGAAGTGTTGACCATCCTAACAAAAATCATACTGCACTGGTCTTTTTCTGGAATGTTTTTTTTTTTAAGTTTTCCACTGGCTGGAGGCTTTTGAAGGAAAGAAAGGACTCATCTTCTGTCTTGAATTAACTTGGTTAATGATTAACAGAGCAGTGCAGTATGTGTGGTGCCTTTTAATTGAATCAGAAGAGACATGATTTGGACGAGATTTTAGTTTCACTTTGAAAGTTATTAAATAAACTGACACTGTTTTCTCTCCCAAAGTTCCTGGGAGCATCCGGTGAGCTGGCAATCCCTGTGCAGCCAGTGGAGCAAAGCTGCTTCTAAAGCACCTAAGGGCCAGAACCAGATATTAAACATGACTGGTCCAGTCAAGGGGGCAGAACTGAACCTGCACCAGGCAGGTCTGAGGATCCAGCTTCAGGGATAACAAAGGTCCAGGCTGAGTGTTTCTGGTCCAGTTTGCATTTTGAACACCTCTGAGCTGTTCAAGTGGCATAAGCTGTTGATGCCTTTGGTGGAATTGGGATGGTTTTTGCAAGCTCAGTTTAAGGGGGTGTTTGTGAGGTGAGATCCTGGCTGGGGCTTGGATGTTGCTCACCAGTAAAATTCAGAGTATCACAAGACAGGAGCTTTTTGGTACAGGAAGGATCTCCATGGAATGGCCCAGCAGGAACTGCTCTCCTCCTCCAGAGCTGTGTGCACATGTGCCTGTGCACACATTTATATAAATGCATTTACATAAATTTCATTTATTTCACATTCTCCCAGCAGTGAAGGATCAAGCCCAAAGCCTGGACTCACACCCCAGCTTCAGTCTGGAGAAAGGACAGTGGATGCTCTTGCTGGCATTCACACAGGGTGAACAGATCCAATGTTTCACACTGAGATTTTTGTTGTTTGCTGATCTGTGTGCTGAGGAGCTGTGGCTGAGGCCTCCACCCATGCCCTCTCAGCAGTAAAATCGAGGCAGAGCCTGTTTTGCCTGGAGATGCATCCATCATCTGTGTTTGTATCCCACCTACCACATCGTGACTCCTTCTGCCTTAGCTGGCCAAGCTTGAAGTGAGTAGTTATCTTTGCAGCATGCCTCCAGTATTTTAAAAATAACATTAATAATCTCATATAAAACCTGCTGTTGAAATTACCTATTGGGGCAAAGAGAACTTATATCTGTGTTATTGGCAGCTTTGTGTTTTGTGGGTTCTGCAAGTATTATCCCACATGGCTGTGAGCAGAAGTCCTACAAGTCTGGGCTTTGAGTGTTATCCCTCACACTGATAAAGCTGAGATTTATTAATAGCCATTGTAATTCAGGTGTAAATGAGAGACAGCAGATTTTAAAGTTTGAAAGCCAAAAGAATAGGTGGTTTTTTATTGCTGTGAGAATTGCCACGTGTCCCTGAAATGCATGAAGCACAGAACTGAGTGGGGAAACAGTGACCCTTCCATCTGCTGCTGGTGATGGCTGAGAGAAAAAGGGTCCTGCTCAGAGCAGGAGGGCACCAGAGTCTGCCCTCACCTGTGGCAGTGCCAGGCCACAGGGAGAAGTGATAAATCCTTTGTGATTGCTTCCCTCTTACACTTTCCTCCATTCCAGTTGTGCAGTGACCAGTGTCTGTATCCTGGTGGTTGTATGGAGACTGTTATTTGGATCTCCATGTTTATTTGAAAGCAGTGAAAACATGACATAAAACACAAGCTATGCTTTGGTGGAAGTGCTCTCTCACACCCAGGAAATGTTTTGCTGCTTTATTTCTGGATTGTGCATTTCCCCATTGACTGACTGACAGAGAATGCAAACACCAGCAAATATGTTTTTCTAATCAAGTTTCAATTTACACTGATAGTTCTCCTTGGAATATGATTTTAGGACTTGTCTTGGGGTTGGTTTGTTTGCTGTTACAGCCAAACATGCAGTCAATAGCTTTTCCATGTGAAAAGTGGGATAATATTACCTCAAAAACTAAAGACAATCAGAGAAAATTAAATTCCCTTCCCTAGGTCCATCCTATCTCAGCAAATCAGGCATCAGCTAGGATTGGATGCTGCATGGGCTCTCTGTGGGTCTTATCTAGAGCTGCATCTTTTGGAAGTGTTCCTAATTTCAGGCTGCAGGCTCTTGCATTCTCTAAGGTGCAAGGGTTGTGTTCCCAATCCTGCAGAACTTGTCTATGCAAATAGTTCTATTTTCTGATAAGGCATTTGCTACCTAATAATGTGTCAGTGTGAACATGCAAATTCTGCTTGTGTGTGGCTCTGTGATTTGCACATGCAGATGCCCAAACCTACATATTTCAATTTGAATGTGCATTTTAATACATAAATCCACATACAGCACATAGCTGGGTACTCACAGCTATGTTTCATTCAACACATTAAAATTTTTGACACTGCTGCTCTTTGTGGGCACCCAGGTAGTTATAACTATGGGACAGATTTAAAAAATTAAGGGAAGAACAGATATCAGAGCTGTAGGATGGGTTCTTAGAGCTTGGAAAACTTATGACTGGGAAATGGCAGAATCTCTGTTACTTGAGATATTTACAGCTTGACTTGGAAAAAGAATCCATAGTAAGAGACAGCTCAGCATTATTTGATGACAAAGTACAAAGTCTTGCTTTTATAAGTGCTCAAGAGACATACACCAAGAGTTTATGTGTGAGCTGCCAGACTTCACCTTCAGCATGTGATTTAACACACAAAGTGTTGCTCATCTGTGAAATAAATTCCCTGCTCACATGCCAGTGTCCTAGAAGGCAATCTCCCAGGATGGTGAATGCAGATGCTTTTTGCCCTGTGAGATGCATCCCCTGAGTTCCCTGCAGTGAGCTGTGTTGGAGCATTTCAGAACAGACCTTAAAAAAAACCAACAGGGTTTGTCTGCTCCGTGAGAACATGAAAGAGGCTGTGGCATCTTTCATTTTCCCAGGGTGGGAACAGTTAAAAATATCCTTCAAATAAGGAGCAGATGTTAATGCCATTAGAATGGGTTTTCATAAAAAACAGAGATCTCTTGCAAAATGCCAGTAGCTCTGCAAACTTCTCTGTGAGTCTGTCTGGTTATTTCAGGTTTGTGGCACAGAGAAGGGGCAGTGCAGGGAGAGCTATTCTCTGTCTCTGAAACCAACCTGCATTGCTGTAAGTTTTTAAATTGCCTCAACATGGACTAAACAGCTAGAGAAACATGAAGGTATTTGAATAATAGGACAAGAAGAGTGAGCATCACAGCAAACTCCCTGTTGACAAATAGGGACAGAAATGAATAAACTGCACAGGGAAAGTCATGGTCTGGACAGTGCAAATGCCTCTGTCAGGTTCTAAATTCACTATGGTTTCAAAAGAAAAAATATGTACAGGCTTTTTTGATCAGCTCACTGAAAATTCTGCCTTGGCTGCAGGAAATGGTTAAAGTAAAAACAACAAACAGAATGTTGAGTGGCTCTCTGGATGACCTCTGGACATTCTTATTGTTAGCATGAGTAGACACTGGAACCTCCCTATAATAATTTCCTTTTGGAAAGCTCTCCTGTCTCCTTCCTCCTCCTCATTTTACTGCTTTTAATGTTCAGAAGATAGGAAAGGCCCTGTAGGTCCTTTTGTAGCTGCAGTAGATGACCTCCCACTCTCCTAGAGCCACTTCCCTTGAGTCCATTGGCATGAGGACACCTCACAGGTGCTCTGCTGTAGTTAGCATTTGTTTGCTCTAGTCTTTTTTCCCTTTCCAATGCCTTCCTTAGGGGTTTTGGTGTCCTAGATCCCTCAAGCATCAGGACACACAAGGAATGCAGGTTGAGACATGTCTGCTGCCCCATCATTTTTTGTGCCTCAGATGCCCATGTGAATGTTTGAGACTGTCTGGGAGGTGATTTGCCTCTTCCTGCTCCATATACAAGACCTTCACCTCAGGGCCACAGTGTGCTGTAACTCTTGGATAAGTTGCTGAGGTAAACAACAAACATTTGACTTCCAAATACTGAAGGGATTGTGAAGTGCAATATTTGAAAGGAAGAAAAACTGTGATTCTTGTAACTGTCCAAGGAGGACTATTTTAAAATGGTTCTGGAGTCTGCTACAAGTGGAAAAGGCTTCCCCTGTTTCTAATGGCCAGCAAATAGATTCATGCATGACAATACAGGCAGATTTTCTAAAATTCTGAAACTGTTCTTTGAAAATGTAGAGTGGAATGTTTTAGAGGCCAGTCTGTTTTCTTGTTATTTTTATTCTGAATGGAAACAGTTGATGAGCACTGCAATCATCTAATTTATTCCAGGATGGATTGAAAAAAGTGTGGAACAACCAACTGGAATAAAAAGTTTCTGTAACACAGTAGTAAATAGAGATCTGTATTAGAAATCTGTATGGCTGCCTTGGAACCCAATTTAGAGTTTCATAAACATCAACTCTTACATCTGGCATCTGATTAAAATGTTCATTTTGGAAGAACAGTGATATGATCTCTGTTTAGCTAATGCTCTTCCAGAGGGAAGAATTCTGCCTCTGTAATTCCTCAGCAGCAGAAATGCCTTTTCCAGGGACAGTAAATATGCCTCCCTTCTCACCAGCATTTTTAAGGACCCTACATATTTTAGGTAATATATATATATATATTGCCTTACATGTTCACCTTCCTCTAAGGGCAGGGTAAAAAAAAAAAAAAAAAAGCAATGACCTGCCTGCTGCACTCTCATCTCCTTTGCAGATCTCTCTGCAATCACAGAAGTGGAATTTATATTTTTCTCCCTTGGCAATCAGCACTATTGGCCTTTCCCTGCTCCAGGCCAGAATTTCAGTATATTTTATAAACTAGAATATGTGGGGATTAGTTTAGAAAGGGCTGGTTCTACAGAAGGTGTTGATGAAGAAATAACAGCTTTGTGGGGAACTGCTTCTCTGTGGGGAGGTAAAAACACCCTTGTGCTTGCAAGGGAATAGTTCAGCTTTCTATAAAGCACAGGATTTCTGTAAAAAAAAAAAAAAAAATCTAAAAAAACCCCAAAAAATCTATCTCATCAAAAGTGTGGAGAGAGTTTTGGGGAGGAAAAAAGATCCAGTTATTGCCTGTGGGACTTAGTAGAGCATAAATGAATATCAGTGTCCTGAGCAAAATGCAGGTATTTGATTCTTGAGAGCTCTGAGGAGAAAGGAGTCAGGGCTGGTGCTCCATGCAGCAGAGTCCATGGCTTTTGTTCTCACTCCAAGGTGACAGTGCCACCTGCTGAACCCACACATGGAGAGCTCCAGGGATTTCCCTTTGGGTGCTGATCCATCACACCCTCTCCTGTAATTTGTGAGGGTTAACAGGATCCCAGCCTGGGGTGGAATAGCTGCAGGACTGCACATTAGCTGGTTTCAGTTTGCTCACGTTTCTGGGCTTTAGGGGAAGGGGCATGAGAGCAAGGATGTGAAACTGGTCACTGGTGGTGCCCCCATTTAATTCACTGTTTGCATTTCTGCTTCCTGCTCTGTTCACTGCATTGCATGGAAGAGCACTGAGGGCAGTCTGCTAGGCTGGGCTCAGCTCCAGCCCTGGTTTAATCCTGTTTTTAAACCAAATCTGGTTTTACCTGGGCTGCAGTTGAGCTTGCAGCAGCTCCCTGCCTCCTTGGGTTTGTGTTTGGCAACTCGAGTTAGAGACTCTCACAAGTTAGACTGGATGCAAGTGCCTGCAAAATGCTTAGGCAGTGATTTATATCACAAGGGAGGACTGTTCCCTGGGCCATTTTTTATATCTGGGTCCTCCCCTCTCTCAGCAGGCTGGAATGGGAGTTTGCAGTGAGCAAGCACTTGCAAAGGCACCTCTGTGCAGGGCTGGGGCTGCTCAGTGCTCACACAAGCTGCCTGAACAGAATCCCTTCCTGTGCAAGCTGAATGGGAAGCAAGAGCAGCTGAGAAATCTGCAGGAATTTCTGTGACTGGGAGCCCAGCAGTGATGAGGATTCCATTAGAGAGAATACAGTTTAAAAAAAAATAATCATACAATCACAGAGCAGAGGGGAGGGGGATCCAAGCTAGATAATGAGCTTGACAGCATGCAAATACAAATTCCAGGAGCTGCAGGACCAACCAAATGGTTAACCTGTGGGGTGGAAAGAGCATCCAATGAGTCTCACATGCCTGAAGGGATAATGGCATTTTTATTACCTCATTCCACGCCCTGATCACCCGTCCCTTTGCTCCCGGAGCTGCCGCAGTTTGCACTGATTCACTGCTGCAGACATGATCAGCAGATCCTACTGCAGGCACAACTTGTCGAGCCTTTCCAAGTGAGTTGCCAGTTTATTGTATCTGGGTGGATTTAGCCTGTTGGTGGTGTGTAGGAGGTGCTGGGATGCTGGAAATGGCAAGGGGAACAGAATGGAGTAACAAGCTTCTGCTCATTTTTTGATGCATTGTGCTCTGTTGTCTAAAATCTTTGTATTCATGCACTTCTCTTACCTGAACTGCAGAATTCAGATTTTTCAGTGGCAGAAGGATATGTTGGGAGAGCTGACTTCTAACCAGAGTTCTGTGGGTGGGAAGTTTGCAGAAGTTTCACAGTTTGTGTGAAAGCGTTCCCATAACTCAGATTGCTTAATTCACCAAGCAGATAAAGTCCTCATGGCACATTCATCCCTGAGTGTGGAAGGGAAAGCAGGAGAAGAAAATCAATTAGCCTGTGTCATATAGCCAGTAATATAATCTCCTTTATTCCTGTCCTGTATTGTTTTGTTGGTCTGCTTCATGAGTTGATGGGTTGGAAACAGGACACTGCTGTCTCTAAATTGCTGAGATTTATATAAAGGTTTGGTTTAAAGCTTGGGAGAGGTTTTGAAGAGCAACTGGGATTTCTATATGTGTTTTTTAGAGTTTCCAGCATGAAATCCTGTGCTCTTGGAGGGGGAGAGAGAGCTCAGGGATTTCCAAAACAGCCCCTCCAAAAGTCCCTTCCAGGAATCTGAAATCCTTCATTGTGATTTCAGAAACTGGGCAATAAATAACAGTTTAGCTAAGAGCATGTCAGATGGCATGTTTTTGTGTGCTGCTCTGTGGTGAAATGCAGCCACAGTAGCCAGCCCTCCCATTCCTCTGCATGGGGACAGGGAGCAGCAATTTCTCTGCACTCAGTGCAAGGGGAAAGAAGGGGCACAGTGGGTCAGATTTGCACACTTTGGTCATTATATAAGTGATGGAAACACTGACTCGTGGTACCTGCAGTGGGGAGCTGGCCCTGAGTGCAGGCTGGACCTCTCAGGTGACCTTGGGATCCTTTCCAGATCCTTGGGAACCTTTCCAGTCTGTCTGGACCTGGTTTGGTGAGGTGTCAGGGTCTGGCTGTTCTGTTTAAAATACTGGGGCCAGGAGATATCCTTGCAGGAGATATTCTCCCCCACTCCCTTTTGGGCAGGAGAGGGAACCAGCAGTGTGCTGCCTTTATACTTGGCACACCTGATGTGCTGGGGCAGTGCTGGGAGCTTGAGTGAGAAGTGAATTCACTGAAATCGTGTCTTAGTGAAAATAAGTTTTCTCTTGAAGCACGATTAGCTACTGCAGTGTTGTTTTCCTGTATCTTAAGAGTCTTGGGACCTATGACAGCTTCTAACAAAAGCAGACACACCTTGAAAACCAGACATGGGTTTCTTTTGTCGAGCATGCTTGGGGAAGAAAAGCAAAGTTCTTTTTGGCAAGGACTCCGAAGAGAAATCAAACGTGTGGCCAGAACTTGGAAACTGATTTATTCCCTTGAAACAAACATCTCTGTGACCTCAGGCCAAAAGAGGGGAAGACACCTTCAGCATTACCCACAAAAGGCTTCTTCAAAGCATTGCTCAGAGAAGCACATGATGAAATACTGCCCTTCCCAGGCTGAGGCATCACGTAATCCTTCCAAGTGCTCGTGTCTTCTCAGGAGATTGCAGTGGAAAAGAAAAGGAGCATTAAAATCCTTATAAGTTAACTCTCTGGAGACTCTCCAGGGAAAAGGAGGAGGCTGTTATTGCATTATTTTGAATGAGGTACAATGTGATTGTTAACTTCTTGCAAATGTCCTCTAGTGGCCCCTTTATATGATCATTTCATCTGTGTTGTTTAAAGATATTTTCTGTGCTTTCAGTGGACTCGTGGTATTTGTAGAAAATTCTGTAATTGCTAAAGGGCTGGATATAATCCTGTTAGCATTTGATACACTAGAAATTAAAAGCAGAAGCTCTCAGCAGAGCCAGGAAATCATTCTGGTTGGCCTGAAAACACGAAGTCAGTTTAATAAATGTGTAGAGATTGGCTTGGCTTGCTGTGCTGGACACTGAAGTGTTTACTGTGCAAGTTCCTAGAGAAAGCAGAAGTCCTCTTTGCCAACAGGTAGAATATTTTCTTCCAGCAAATGATAGCTTCTGTTCAAACTGGTTGTTGGAAGCTCTGGGTTTTTTGCAACATTTTCTTTGTATTGCAGGTTATGTTTTCTGTTTCTTGGCTGGATTGGTTCAAGACTGATATCAGCTGGATTTTTAGGAGAAGGGGTTCAAGAGGACTCCTCCACAGATAGTGGTGTTGGTGTTATCTGATTAATTCTGCTCCAAAAATTGATGCTGTTGATTTTCACTTGAAGCTCTCTCCTCCTTCTGATCTTTTCTCTTGACCATGCTCTTCATTCTTGTTTCCCAGTGGGCAAAAGCTTGAACCCTTCATTTGTAAAAGCCTTTTTACCCTGCTGAGGTAATAAAAGAAGGACATAAATAACTGCAGACCAGGCACATGAAGGTGTTTGTCCACAGTGGGGTTGTTTTTCTGTTTTGGGAAGAAAAGAATCCCAGTCTCAATTTCTGAAAGTGCTGTTCCCCAGCAGAGACAAGTCTATGTGAAGAACTGAAACATTTTTGAGTGGGAGTTTGTGTGGCAGAGAAAGGACAGATCTATAGGGAAATGTCTGAGATTTTGCAGCTTCAGTGAAAGATGCTGTTTTCAGCATAAGAAAAGCCTTAAGCTGAGACTGTGAGCATCAAACATTTTTTTTTGTCAGAGAACAAGTGACTTGGGAGAGTTTCATGAAAATTCTGAGCTAAATTCTCCACCTGTGCACGCCTTGGTTCAAGCTGGGAGCTTGCTGTGAATCCAAATGCCTGAAATGAGCTGTGAGAATTGCTTCTGATGAAAGGTAAATTTAGTAAAACCTAGAAAATATGAGAGAGTTTTGGCCAGAGCTGTTTCAGAATGGTTCAGAGCAGAGCTGGTTATGAGTTCATGTCAGGTTTCTGAAACTGGCTTTGTTAAAAGTAAAAGAGTTGGAAATAGTTTTGTTTTGGTTTTTTTTTTAATGCATTTTTTATACTAGATAAGAAGTTACTGAGTTGCACTTTTCAGTTTTTGTAAATAAGAAATTCTGATTTTTTTTTAATCTTTTGCTTCTAATTTTCCTGCTTTTCAAAGAGAAAATAAAAAGAAAAAAAAAGTTACGTGAAGGATTTGCTTTCTTGTTCCAGGCTGAATTCAATAAAACCAGCCCTGAACATTTTCCATATCACTTCACTCTGACAAGGCTTTTTGCTTCTGCTTCAGCAAAACTAGAAAATTCATTGTTAGTGCAGATCTTAAATGCAGATAGCTCCTCCACAGCCCCACTGTTGGGGGTGGTGGAGATTCATCCTGCTCCTTCATGCCCCTGCCTTTCCCTTTCCAAACCTGCACTCCCATCTTCAGAGTAACACAGGAAAAACTCAGGGAAATTCTCTGGTGGCTGCTTTAGGCCCCTCTTTGCTTTTTCATTCATGTATATGTCTGTATGTCCATATAAAGCAGATTATGTCCAATAAATTAAATCAAATGCTTAAAAATGCAGCTAAGAAATCCACTTCCATCAGTCACTGAAATAATTGAAACACTGAAGCTCAACTTACTGTAACTTTTCATTCTATCCATGTCTTACTTTTTAAAAAAACCCCAAAACATCAAAAAAACCCTTTCTTGCACTGTTTTCATGTAGTGACTATTGGATTTATACTTTGGGATGTGTAAAATGTAGTGAAAAAACTTTGAGTTCAGTAAGGCAGCTTGCATAAGTGACCTCAGAGCCAATTTTATAATTATATCTCTGTATAATGTTAGCCTTCATACATTTCTCCATTCCAATTTTAATTCTCCATTCCATAAAATCTATGATCAAATTTTGGAGCCTGAGCTGAGCTGATGTCGTCCCTTTTAATTTAGGACTCAGCCCTTTTATTCTCCTTCTGTGCTTTACTTTTTATTAGTTGCTTTCTTTTTGTGCTGATGTGCAGCACATATTGTTAAAGGCACTTATTAGAGCAGGAATTTTACAGCATGGAGCCTGTCCTAATAAGGGAAAAAAAACCCAGCCCTTTATTGGTGAGGTAAGAGAAATCAGGCAGTGGATAATTTTTTTTTTTTTTTTTTTTGCTGATTGAGAAGGATAAGGTGTGGTTTGGCAGGTACTGTGTTGGTTTGGCATTTGCTGACATGGTTCCTCTTTGCTGCAGTGCAAATCCTCTGCAGAGCAGGCAGGGAGGGCTTCCCCCACTCCCCCTTTTGCCTTCCCTGCCCTCTTCCTTCTCTTTTTCACACGAGTTTTTCACAGCTGTTGCTGTGAAACCTCACTCTGACACTCAAACTGGATGTGGTAATGAGACATTTTTGCAAGTCCAGCAGTGCAATACTGTAATCACCTTTTTGGGGAGCACTGGAAAACAGTTTTCCATATGTTTGTTTTTTTTTTAACCTCTGAAGCATTTAAGCAGTTTGTGAAGCTGTCAGAAAAATCACACTGCAGTCCAGGGTATTTCCATAGAATTTCTCTCTTCTCCAAAACCCACTATTGAAGCAAAGTACTAGCTACAAGGTTCACTTGATTGCTCATCTGTTTTTTCCTTCCAATTGCTTTGGATGCACATATTGAGTTCCAGCACATCCCAGGCTTAAGTACAGGCTTCACATCTAAAGTCACATCTTGACTTTTAAGCTGAATTTTGGTGAGCAAAGTTTCAAACGAGGACAGAAGCCAGTATTTTGGGATTTTTGTTCCTCAGTCTCTTGGTAAAAGAATACTAAGCTGTGTATTGGCTCTGCTTAAATTCACTTTGTGCTGCATCAGGGGACTGGAACTGATGTAAAGTGGCTGCCCCCTTCCCACCTGGTGCTCTGGTGTGTTTTTCTGACTATAGAAGGAATAATGGTTAATTACCCAGTTTTCTCTGTCACTCTCTTGCTTATTTTCTTCTGAATACTGTACATTTGCTGGCATCACTTGTAAAGCAATTTTTTTTCCTCTGCTCCCCACTGTAGTAATTCTAGAGTACATGTGCTGTCATTATTGGGGTTAACTTACTGTGGGGAAAGGATGTGAATGACAAATAGATGATAATAAAGCAGAAAAGGAAAATAAACAGCTTTAGTAGCAGGGGTTGGATGTGCCAGTTCATGCAAATACTATTAAGCAAATATATATTAAGCAAAAGATACAGATGGACCATTTGGTGTCGAGTACTCCCAAAGGCTTAATAAACAACCCCATTTTGGGGGGATTGGGAGGTTTGGGGGCTTTTTTTGCAAGATGCCTGCTTGTATTCAGACTCTTCCTCAGTCAGCATTTCTCTTGAAGGTCAGGGACTTGGCTAACTTTGTCCTCTTTTTAAATTTCCATATACCTTGACTAAGCAACAGTGAGAAATACTCAGTTTCTTATGAGCAAGACTGACTCCAGCAGAACCTGGCATCCCACCTGCACAGGGTTAACTCTCTGAAAGAAGTTTCACTCTGAATCTTTTTCAGATCACTTCCAATCCACTTTTTACTTCTCTTTAGCAGGATCTGGTCCTGCTGCGGGTGCTCGAGACAAATGTTGCTGCATTACAGAACAAAAAATAAAAGATGATTCTGCTTCCAGGCTGAACATCATTCAGAAATATCTCCTAACTGGTGTACTATGGATTTAAAAATATTGGAGAGATCAGGCCCTGCAGAATCCATCCATGTGCATTTTTTTTCCTCTAGAAATGTGGAGGCTTGTCCTAGAGGTGTGTCCTTGAGACCAATGCACTTGACAGTACAGCATGTAAAATTCTGGCTTCTGTTTGGTTTGCCAAAGCCAAATTGCCCACAGGCCTTTTTTAACCATAAAAATATCTGACATGTTTCTGAACAGGAGGTTTTTGGCTTGCCAGGTTCCATCTGCAATTTGTTCAGCACTGGAGTTGCTGCAATGAAATTACAGAAACACCTTCCAGCATCACAACTCTCCTGGCTCCATCCTTACCATGGGTGTTTGTTGTTTGGGTTGAGTTTTTTTTTGGGGGGTTGGTTTGTTTTGGGTTTATTTGCTCTCCTTTTGTTACACCTGATTTAGTGGAGTTTGTGGCTCAGCAAGAGGATGGTGGGATGGGTGAACTTCACAATCTCCATGCACTGTGGGTGGTCAGCATCCTCAGATGATGTGTGCCACCATCATCACACACTGGCATGGTCATGGTGGAGCCTTTGCAGCCTCTTTGGTCATTTTCAGGTTGTTCCTGGCTTTCCAGCTCCCATGAGCTACAGTGACATTCTCCTTTATTTATTTTTTTTCCCCCTTGATAGTGTTTTATTTGATTATTTTGCAAAGCCCAAATGAAGTGTGTTCTGACCTCACTGCATTCTCTTGCACGCTGATGTCTATAGAAGAAGAATCCCATTTTTAAATTAGGGTGTGTATTTTCTGTAGCACTCATCTTCCCTCTGTGAAGCCTGAGGTTTTAGGATTCTGTTTGTCCTGCAAGAGGAAAATCACTGGCATGTGACTGGGTGTGTGAGTTGGTGCTGTGCATCTTGCCCTTAGTCACCTCCCTCCTCCTGGAACAGGAGTGGTCAGACACACCATGTCAGCAGTTTTTCTTTCTCAGGGCTGCAAAAAGCCCAGAAGCCTCATTAGCTGAGGCCACATCTGTTTCCAGAACCAGCTACATTTTTACTTTACTTAAAAAGATGAAGTTTGAGGATTAATTTTCTCCTTGTTCCTCTGCTAATTTTTCCATACAGGGTGTAGCAAAGCAGTTCTGTTCTTCTCTGAAAACTTAGCTTTAACTCAAGGCTTAGCAAACTTTAGGAACTCTCTGAATGCCTAGCAGAGCTATCTTGGTGTTCCACAGCCCTTATCTATGTGACTGAGAAACCTTCCCACTGACTGCATATGAATTGGTGATAGTATTCAGCCCATTCAGCTGAAATGTTCCTTTCTTGTGCACACCTGAGAGCTGCATGTGGTCCTTTGGCATTTTGGGGAAATTAGTTTGAATTAAGATTAGTTGTATTTTTACAATTTAGAGTGTTGCTGATCCCTAGACCTTTTTGTTACCTTATGGCTGCTACAGGTTATTTTCTTCAGACAACAATTACCATATTCTTGTTAATTCAGTGGTAGCAGGTTGGATCACACTCTGTGTGAGTAGAAATTGAAGTTCTCTTATGCTTGTCCCAATTCTTTGTCGTGCCAAGTATTTGTCGTTTTACATTGCCAAATCCTTGCTTTACAAGTGTACTTTCACAAAAGTATATTAAATGTAAATTTGCTGTCCAGTGCTGGATTTTTGACCCTCCCAGTGCCTTCCAGGCTGCATGACTTAAATTCAGAGAGCACTTTCATCAAGGGATAAATGGAGTTGCATCTCCTTTGCTTGGGCTTGGTGTGTGTCTGTGGATTGCTGGGAAGAGGATGCTTGGATTAGAGTTGGGTCAAGTGTGAGGTCTGTGCTCTGGTGTTATTCCCAAGGATCCATCTGCCTTGCTCATGTCATGGGAGTCTCAGTGGCACCTCAGAACACTGTGTCTTGCAGTCCAGGTGAGAGGGGAGAATTTTTGACTTCAAATCAAGACCAGGTGCTGCAGGAGCTGGTGTTGGGAGGGGTGGCTGACATTGAGCTCAGTCCCCTTGGCACTGTGGGGCTGAAGAGGGAGCAGTGAGAGCTGTGCTGTGCAGAAACATTCCCCTGTGACTTCCTACAGTTTCTGTGGGATTAAAACCCCTCTGCTGTAGAGCTGGGGTTTCCTCACCCCATCAGCTTCTGGGATTCCTCTCTCACCGTGTCCTGCTGAGTTTTCTGTACCTGTTGAAGCTTGAGGAGCAGAAGGGTGTGGCAGCAAGCCAAATCCTTGATTCCCAGTGCTATGGTGATGACCTGAGCCCCATTTCTCACACTTTCAGGCATTTTAGTGTATCTCAGTTTGTTGTATTCACAGCCCAGTCCTTCAAAAGGCTCCAGACTGTACTGAGCCTTGCTGACTCCTGTGAAAAGTCCAAGATGCTTTTGCAGTGACATGGCCACAAGATCCCCTGGGCTAAACTTGCTTTTGGCCCTTCCTTTCCTATTTCCCACTTTTTTTAAAAAATGTAGACTACTGACTTGGAAATAACAGAAGGCATTATTTAAAACATAAAGAGAGACAGGCCATCACCTGATCAGAGAGAGCTCAGGGGAGCTTTGTTTGGTATGCCAGAAAAAGACATCTCAGGATAATTCTGTCAGTGGCTTTCATGTGCTCTCAGGAGCAGCAGTGGAAGTCAGCACAGTGCAGCTGTTGGAGATGGGGCTGGGAGGAAGGAGTCCACATGCCTACAGCAGCTCCCTTTAGAAGTTGCTGGAAGAGCTCCTTGTGGCTTCAACAAGTTTTTGGAGCAGGTGTGAAGTAGTGCAGCCAAAAGAGAACCATATCTGCTCTGTGGTTTAGACTGGAAGTAGTACATTCATCTGTATATCTGTTTTCCCATTCCATGAACTGGCATTCTAATAGTCATAATACCCACCACACAGGAGTCAGAAGGGTGGCAAGGATTGCTCAACATTTGTGAAATATGTTGAGATCTTTTGATGGAAAGAACTGAACCAGTGCCAAGAACTAGTATAATAGCAAGGGGGGAAATAGCCATTGGTCTGCATTCACTTCTGGAATGGAATGGATTACACCAGAAGCCTTGGCTTGAACACGTGTGGGTGTGTATGTTCAATGATGAATTTTTTGATTACCCTTTCTGTAAAAATGTCACTTTAATCTGCTGGACAACTTTGCTTCTTGGTGATGGGAACTGATCAGGGCTTGTCTCCTCTGTGGGATCAGCTGCTCTTTTGGCTGCCCTTGCAGTGGGTTTCCACTGGCTCTGTTGGTTTCCTATCACAGCAGCTCTCTGCTGTCCTTCCTGTCTTGATGCCCACCTGTGTAAAGCATTTTGCAACAGCTCTTACTGTCTGGCTTTCTGTGTGCAACTGCTGGTCCCAGAATGAAACTGAAATTATCAGCAGCAACAACAAAAAAGGTGCCCTGATAACTTCAGTGGTTTGAAATCCCCCTGGATATTGCAGGAAAGCCCCTCACCTCTCCCTCTATCTCCACAGGGCAGTTTCTCTGTGTTAGGTGCCTCTTTCCAGCTGCCCCTGTGTCCCTTTGGAAGTCTCCAGGCTGGGGGCACTTTTAGGGCAAGCAAATTGTTATTTCCTACTGATTCCTGTTATATGTCTGGATACTTTCTGTTGGCAGCTTAAAAATTGTGGATAATTTGTTAGTGAGACTTTGAAATGGAAGAGGTTTTTGTTGGATGCTGGAGTTCTATGGAAAGGGTTGTTCCCCAACCCCCCACTTTTTGTTTTTTTAAAGAACAGTGGCTTTTAGATTTGTGTTTGCAGTATGATTAATCAGCTTTAATGAGCTCAGTCAGCTTTCCAGACAGCATCTCCAATACTGAGTTTGGTCATTTCTGACGAGCAACTTCTCTGGAATAAGAATTACAGTGAAGCAATACGAGAAGAACAAGCACATCTAAGGGAAAACTAATTGAAAGGACGAAGCCAGGATATTTTATTGTGTTGATGTGGGTGTAGTTAGAATGGCTGCATTTCCAGCTTGCAGCTGTTCCATTTGCACAGTGCTGTTACATGGTGCCTGCACATTGCTGTGGCATTGGTGTGCTGCTCACAGGGCTGTACGTGACCCTGCAGGTCTGTCTCGTGTGGAAGGGCTCTTTACCTTTCATCAAGGTGAAAACACATCAGGATTAGCTCTCCCAGGGATGCATGGAATGTATCTGCCCCTAATCCTGTTAGCAAATGACGGGATCTGCGCTGATAATTGCTCTGCTGTCTCACCAAAAGTGTCTCCTAATCACCTTGGCTGTTGACAGGAGGCTTCTTAAACACCCCAGAAGGAGAGAGATGCTTGCCCATGCTGAAAGCAAAGAGCCATGAATTTCCCTTGAAACAAAATCCACACCTGCACAGCACCCATGAGCTGTGTGTAAGGGGAATTGGTACCAGAAAATGTTGAGACATCTGATTTTCATTATTTGTTTTTCCCCATTCACCACATGTTGTAGCACTGGATGTATTTGTAATGCCATATTTCCCCTCGAGTGGTTTATTTCAGCTAGCATGAGGGTTCACAGCCTGCTCTGTGTTGTTCTGGTCTTGCATTTCATCTGCTATCCTCTTTGAGGCATTTATTTCAATATTTAATCTGCTGTGCTATGTTAAGGCTGTGTGTCCTCTTAGTGCATACTTTGTGCTGGGAAGAGTGGTTAAAAAAAGATTATTCTATTATTATCTGGAGAATTATCTGGTAAAATGATTTTTCCAGGCTCCCTGTGTGCAATACATGCCTTATACTTTGTTTGTCAGCACAGTGTTCACTGTATTTCTGAAAGCTCCAGCAGACATCCTCAGGGACCTGTCTGGCTCTGAGCAAAAGTCATTTACTTACAATCTCTAATCCCCTGGGGAAGGCAGAGCAGTTTTGATGCTTCACAGAGATCAAACTAATGCTAACACCCTGACCTTCAGTGGAGCAAGCAACAAAAATCTGTTTGTAGGTGTTTGAGACCACAGAACACTCCAGTCCAGGCTGAATTTACTGAGTGATGTGGAATCTGGGTAGTCACAGCCTGCTGTGTTCCATTTCCCTTCTGCTCAGAAATGTGCCATCTCTGAAAACCAAAGCCTTGCTCCATCTCCAGTTTCACAAATTTCTTGTTTTGTCAGGGTGGATGGTAAATAAATGTGTGCTGGGAGTTGACTGTGGGTAGGTTGGGCATAGTGATGGAGGATTAGGGTGTGTGAGATTGGTTTGGATATTGATATTATTTTTATATATATTTAAATATATTTATATATTTATATATTTATATATAAATAGATAAATAGATAAATATCTATATTATTATTATTGATAATATTGATATTATTGATATTATTTCATTCTTCAAATAACTGATTCTCTGAGTTAACTTTCTTAGTCTTTGTGCAGGTTGAGATGAAAGAAGCTTTTTGTGTATGAGACCTTATCCTCATGGTCCTGCACTTCCTTTTAAAACACAGTGCTCTGAAAATGCAGCAATCCCATTAATGTTTGTGGAGGAAATGCAGTGCAAGTGTTGGTTTGTTAGGAGGTTCTCTATTTCCTAAAGAGCTGCATTAAAGAACCCCTCAAATCTGGTGACCAAGGTGAAAGTAGATAAGCAAGAAATTGAAGGCTGGGTTTCCAGGTCAGGAATAAATACTTGATTTATTATATTTCAGTTTGGGCTTTCCTGAAATCATCTATTCGTTCTTGTTTGCTAATTTCTGAGGATGCAGTGTACTGCTTTGGGATAAAAACAAAAAAATAACACCAGAAATTATATTTTATTTATTTTTTTAAAGTTGAAACTGTATTTTTTTTAAAAAAAATATTGCCTGCTGCAGCTACTGGGCTAAACTGCACATTGAGTTAGATCTTCATTTTGGATGCAATCAGTAAGCTAGCAATTTGAGGTATAAAAGTGCCTTAAAATCCACATTAAATATAGCAGACCAAAACCACAAGAAAGAAGACTTCTTATTTGTCTTTGTAGAAACTGTGGATTGTACATTCTGGGGCAAATCCTGTAAAGCCTGGCTTATGCCTCAGCTAGGCAAGATGCCCATTGTTCTCAAGTCATATGCCTGAAATATTACTTACTGGGTAAGGCTGTGGCATAAATTATTCTGGATTTTATATGCAATAAAGCACTGGAAGCTGGAGGTGGTGGCAGCAAGCAATTTGCTTCAGAGTCAACAAATACCACATTAACCACAGTGGTATGCACACTGGTTGGGTTTTGCTCCCACTTTTTCACGTTTGGAGAAGGAAACTTGTTTTGTACACTTTGCCATCTGCCAGGGAAACAGAGATCTGGGTGAACAAGCTTCAGGGAAAACAGTAAAAAAAAATTATCAGGTAGAAGGCATTTGGCCAATTATTGTTTTCTGCTCAGTTAATTTTTATTTTTTTTAATGTGAAACTTCTAAATTAGAACAGATTTGATAGGCAGGTCAGTGCCATGTCTGTTGAAACTGCAGAGCATTAGGCTCCACATATTGAGAGAATTACCTGCTTCCCCCTGGTACACTTCCAGCAAGCACTTTTATCTAAATATAAAATAGGTTGGAGGCAAATTTGACATTGTTTCAGTAGCAGAAGAGTTTTACCCTTGGTGTTTGCAGCTCTGATTTCCATTTATGCTGAGGTGCTCAGAGGAGATTTACCAGAGCTATGTGGCTGTGGTTGGAGAATCTGCTTGCATTTCACATTATGAAACAGATCATCAGTTTTGAGCCATGAGGAAAGGGAGGGAAAAAAAAAGAAAAAAGACAAACAGGAGTGTGCATGAGTCATTGTGCCTTTGTGCAGAGCTGGGGTGGCACAGGCTGGGTCTGACTGCAAGCCCAGGCTTAGGGCTTGGGTCTAAAACCAGAGCAACTGTGCTGCTGTGAGCAGGGAAAAATGAAAAAAGGGCATTGGGAAATCTTGGAGACATACAAAACTGAAATTTCAACTAAAACCCGTAATTTGGGAAGCCTTTCCTAGAGGCTTCAGTGCCATGCCCAGCAAAGAAATGAAAAGTCTGGATGGTTTTGGCATGAATTGCTTGGTGGTCACCAAGGGTTTTTGTTGTCACTGTGAAGTCATTTTTCCATGTGGATTTTACTTTGCATATCACTTTTTATCTTTCATTCTTCAGTGAGGATGGCTTGCACCTTGGATTTCAGAATCACACTGTTAGAGGGGTGAATGTTTTCACATTCTGCTATTTCCTTACCTGTTAAAAAAAAAAAAAAACTAAATGTCAAAAACATCAAAAAAAGAGAAAGCATAAAAAAAGGTGCACAAACTGAACCTCTCAGGAGGCTTTTTCTTTCCCATGCTTCACTGTTTTGTCATGTAAACAAAATAACAATCTTCCAGCCAAGTCCTTAACCAAAGTAAATGATCTAAAGGTTTTGCTGTAACACAAAAAAAAAAGTGTTGTTAAAGTGGCCAAAAGTTTTAGCCTTTAGGTATTTTAGATCAAGGTTTAGGGTAGAAGAAATGCTTCTAGAGGTGTGGTAGGAAATTAAGGATGCTGGGTCTGACAGAGAAAATGTTCTTCTGAAAATGAATTTGATAAGTGGTTACCCTTCAGAAAAAAAAACAATAACCATTGAAATCTCTGGAGCTATGGAAAAGAAGAAAGTGTGTTAGAAACTGAAAATGAAGTGAATGAGGACATAATGTGGAGATGCAAGAGATGGATGTTCCATCATTTCTTGTGCATGTAATTATCCTCACTGTTCAAAACATGTGCTTAATTTCCAGTTTTAATTAGCCTGGGTTTCATTTCCAGCCATTGGTTAATTTTATCCACTTGCCTCTCCTACATTTCAATGTGGGGAAAAAAAAAATGGTGCATGTCAAATTGAGAAATATGTGAAAAATATGGGTGTTAATGACAGCATTCATGCACAACATTGGACTGAGAACTGTGGTGGCATGTCTGCATGTCTCCAGCACAATCCCCTGTTTTCACTCACTACATCTTTTTGAAGCATGAGCATTTTGAGCATGGTTTGGTTTTGTTTTTTTACTTTTGTTTTTTGAGGTGAAGATTGATCAGTTGTTTATATTCAGGTTTTGAAGTCTGCCTATCATAACACAAATTAAGCAAACAATAAAAAGATGAAAAAACATATGGAATCATAAATAAAATGGGGCTGAGTATCAACATTGACACAGAGAGCACTCCCCACTGGGTGTTTTAACAAAGTCCATCCTCACCCCACCCATCCTTTCAGGAAGAGCCTGGGTAAATAGAAAGACTTTCTAAGAGCACAGAAGGCCAACAAATTCAACTTTTATAGGCTGGGCCTGGCAGTGAAATTTGTCATTGAGGACATTTCACTGACATCCTCCATCTGACACAAATTTGGAGACACAAACCAACAGACACCACTTGCACTGCTGCCTTCCTGCATAATAAAGGGCAGAGGTGTCAGAAGCAGGTACAGGATGAATGATCTCATTTCTTGGGGAGGACCACAGGCAAAATCAATCTGTAGTGCATGTAAAAGCTTCAGGAGGACAAAGCAGTGTGGGGAAGAGCTTGTGTAGGTGCAGTTGTGTCTGATTGAGTCCA
Organism: Oenanthe melanoleuca; assembly: GCF_029582105.1. NCBI lineage: Eukaryota > Metazoa > Chordata > Aves > Passeriformes > Muscicapidae > Oenanthe > Oenanthe melanoleuca. Next base: position 2,841,764 of record NC_079334.1, read on the forward strand.
TGAGGGCTCTGCTGAGAGTGCCAGGTACAGAAACCAGGCTGATATTTGGGTGAATCATGGAGGAAAGGAGAGGCAGATATGAGCTGCCTGCTTAAAAAATCTTAAAGGCTTTTGTTCTGTTTGGAGTTTTTTTGTGTATTTCTGACACTCTTGAAGTGGAGTCTTGAGTTCAGATCCACAGCAATTCTTTGTCTCCTCTAGAATGGAGCAGTGTGATCCAGCCCAAATTAGGCAGGTTTTTTCTGCTCCTGTGAGAAATGAAAAAAGAATTTAGCTTCATCAGGTTTATTTATGACTCACTGAGGGCAGATTGTGCTACAAATTATAAGGTTTCTCTTTAATCAGAATACACACTGTTTAGAATGGGGGCCAGCTCTTGCCCTATCTTCATAAATTGCCTACTGTAGCAAGCCCATGAGCTTGATCAGGAAATTTCAGTGCTGTCATAATTCAGACAGTAATAATAATGTACTAGAACTGGGCAAGGAGCTCCAAACCCAAAGTGCCTTAGATAATGCTGGGGCTGATTTATGGTTTCAAGTGGAAACCAGTTAAAGCTGGATTGTATGAAATGGTTTCAGCCCATAATCATCCCAGCTATTACCAAGTTTCTTGCTGGGTTATAACTTTACATAAATTCAGTGTTTGGTGCAGAATACAGAGTGCTGTGTTTCTCTGAAAGAGGTCTGAGGCAGATGGCCACATCTCCTTTATTCCCAATCCAGCAGATTTATTTTTCACTCAAAGTCCCCCCCACTTCAATCTGAGGGCAGCATTTTTATACTTACTCAAATAATAATGAGTTTTGTTGTTGAGTTCTTCAGGTGTGGGATTCCAGTCCTTGAGGGATGCACTTGATGGTCCTTGTGGGTCCCTTCCAACTCAGAATATTCTGTGTTCTGAATATTCAGCAGGAGCTGTTGTATCAGCAGGCTTGGCACACCTCCTTGTGATCGTGCTGTGCTGTGGTCTCCTTGCCTGGGGCAGCTGGAACAGCTGAATGTGGAGAGATACTTGCCTGCAAAACCATGTGGAAGGTGACAAATGGATAGAAGTTTGGTTTAATTTAGTTGCTGGGTGTGTGCTGGGCAGCAAGGCTGCTCTCCAAGGGTGGAGAAACAGCACAGGCCAGCCTGGATCATCAGATTTCCATCTGCCTGATAAACAGAGCTGGAATCTTGGAGACATACTTTTCATTATTTGTTTGCTCTTACTCTGAAGAATGTCAAAAGATGTAGGAAAGTAGAAGATAAGCTCTGAAGAGTTCCCAAATTGATTTTGGTTTGCTACAGACATCTGTAATAGTGGGAGGATGAGGATCACTCCTTACACTGAAGGCAGTATTAGCAGAATTGTAAGGAACACAAGAAGCACATCCCTTAAAAAACCTGCAATTAGTTGTTCCTGTGAATTTTTCCAGATCAACTGGCAGATTGCATAAATGCTGGTGAACAGAAATGAATGCTTAAGGTGATTCTCATGGATGGAGCCCATGCCTGCTGTATTTGTGTGCTGTAGGAAACTGCTCTGATATGTACTAAGGCAATGGATGCATTTAGAATCATATTAAGAGACATTTTCAGCTTTCTTAACACATGATCTATGTGATAAGTGTCCAAGGACAGGAAGTGCATATCTGTTTAATGGGTAAGATCTTGTGGGAATTTTTTGCTCAGGGTATTCTTTTTATTTCCTTTTTTAGTTTTCTGAGCAACTGCTGGTTTAAAAAAAGGCATTTTAAAGAGGCTTTTAAAAGCAATTGTTCTTGCTGTGTGGGGGTTTTTTGTGTGGGTACAGAGAGTGGGAATGAACTTCTTCATCTTGGTGTGGTGTCACTGCAAGGACAAATCCTGAGCTACAGACACTGGGTGTTGACTCTGTTGTGGCCATTGTCCAGGCTAGGAGCAGCCTGTCCTCTCCTGTGCCCTTGCAGGTGGACTTCAGAGTTGAAAAGATCACAGGCTTCTTGCAGCCAGAACATCTTACTAATGAGGGGGGTGGTCAGTTTGCTAATGCTGTTTTATTCCAGATTCTCCTTCTTGTGAAAATTAAAGACCCCATTGGTTTATTATTGTATTCACATCCTTTCTGTTCCAGACCTAAATGAGAATGTTGGTACCCCTTGAAGCTGCTTACAAATGGCAGGAAGTGTTTTTCCTTACCTTCCCTGCATCACCTTCAGTGCTTTTAATTCAGCTCCTTCCTTCCTTCCTCATCCCCACTGTGATCCCTCGTGGCTGTGCTGCTCATGGTTTGCACTCTCTTTGAGAAGAGTTGTTTCTATAAAGGAAAAGGTTGCAAAAAGAGTGTGAAGGCAGCAAATTAAATTCTTCAGTGCACTGAGGATGAAAATGCTGTTCTAGATCTGGCGAGTGGCTTACTCATGTTTTACACTTTCTTAAATTCTTAAAGCAAAATTGGGGTACCTGAGTCCCTGTTGAGCCTACACTTTCACCCTTCTTTCAGCAAAGGAGAAAAGTAGTATCAGAACATGGTGATGTGAGAGTTTTGTGCACTATCTGTACCTGGTTTTAGTTAGTGCAGAACTCTGGGTTTTTTTCTGTATTCATGGCTGCACTGCTAATTTAAATGTGTGACTATGTAAAGAAGGGAGACTTCTTAACCATGATGTATCAAACCACTGCCAGAAGCAAAGTAAATTAAAGTCCTGACTGGGTCTGGCACATGTGAGCTTCCTAATTGACTTTCCCTGCTCAAAAAGATAAGAGGAATGCAGACCTCTCCCTTCATCTCACACAGCAATAACCTCAGCAAAGATTTGAATGGGACACAGGATTATTTGGATTTTAAGGTCTTGCTTTCCTTTTCAAGTAGGATGAAACTAAGATGTAATCATCTGTTGGGTTAGATGAATACAATGGGGTCTCAGCTGTAGCCTTTCATCACAGCAGTGACCTTGTGTGATTTGGCCTGGCAGGGCTCAGGGCTCACAGAAATTGTGTGGGTGTCAGATGTTTGGCCCTCAGAGCTGATCACTGAGAGTTAAAGTGTAGAATACTGTCACCATTTTCAGCATGTGGTATTTAGAGGAGGCAGATGGAGAGCTGCTTTGCTGAGTCCAGTTTCAGTGGGTCTGAGCAATAATCTGCTCCAATGCAGGACTGTGGGGCAGTCTAGGAGATGTTAGCTCAGCTACAGAGCTGGGCTTTTATAGATATTGCTGTTTTCTAGGAGCCAGCTGACAGTGTGGTGTGGCTGCTGCCTTCACAGGGACTATTTTCTCCAGTTCACTTCCAAAAAACAAAAGCAAACCAGGGTTTGAAATCACCCGTCTCAATTTCACAGCGTTGTTTTCACAACAGAACGTGGAGCAGCCACTGCAGCCATGCCTGAAAACTGCTTTTTGTGATTTTTTTCGGTGCCCAGTTTGCTGTAGGACCATTGTGTCCCTCTCCCTGTTGCAGGCTGTCCTACCAGAGGAATGATGATGATGATGAGGAGGCTGCCAGGGAGCGCCGCCGGCGGGCTCGGCAGGAGAGGCTGCGGCAGAAGGAGGAAGGAGATCTCTCAGGAGAAGCAGCAGAGAAATCCGAGGTCAATGCCCAGAACAGGTACGTGTCTGGTGCTGTTTTCTGGCAAGAAATGGTAATTTTTGTTCAGGGTAGAGAAGCATCTGGAAGAGGGTTGATTTGGTGCTGGATTTGAGGTGCTCGGTTTGGCCATCCTTAAACGGAAGAAGTGTGAGGATCACCCTGGCTGTGTCTGCGTGGTAGGGTGGGAGCATCACTGCCCCATGGAACATACCAGGCATCCTCAAGGCTGTCTGTGGGGTAATTCAGCATCATGGGTGAATCTGGCCTCACAAAACACCTCATCTTTTGCTCTGCTGGCAGGAGCTGTGGCATGGTGGCACCCAGTCCTTGAGCTCTGGAGCACTGCACTCAGCTGGCACTGCCAGTGTCACACAGCTGTCAAGAGCAGAAAAGCTTGTGGGAGGAGGTGACACTTAAAATCATGGAATCATCAAAGTTGGAAGGTGCCTTTAAGATCATCAAGTCCAGCCATCAACCCTGTGGCCCCTAAACCATTACACCATGTCACACATATCACACACCCACTTGTCACAAGCTGAGTGGCCTTCCTGTCCTTCTGTCATTTGTTTAGTTTCACAAATAACATACCCAGATTTCCAGTGGCCATAACACGATTGAGAGAAGAAACCAGAATTGTGATGTCAAATGCTGGTAGATACTGAGCACACGAAGCAATTTATTTCAGGCAAGGAGGATGGATATAGATAGCAAAACAGCAGCTACTTTTTTTTTCTTCCTAGAAGCAGTGAAGTGCATATGTTGTTAGAAATAATTATTATTTTTTTAGTGGGAATCTGTCCCTTTTTCCACAGCGTGGCAGGGGAGGAGAGCAAGCGCTCCACAGACGACGAGGCTGCGCTGCTGGAGAGGCTGGCGAGGAGGGAGGAGAGGCGCCAGAAACGCCTGCAGGAAGCCCTGGAACGCCAGAAGGAGCTGGACCCCACCATCACAGATGGGAGCCTGGCAGTGCCCAGCAGGAGGGAAGTGAACAGCCTGGAGGAAAGCGAGAGCAGAGAGGAGCGGGTTGAGAAACGCCGCGGGCGCTGCGAGACCGAGGAGACAGAAACAGACACCAGGTCCTACCAGAGGAACAACTGGAGGCAAGATGGGGAAGAAGAGGGGAAAAAAGAAGAAAAAGACAAGGAGGAGGTGCAGGAGGAGAAAGCAAAGGAGATCCCCGTAGAGGAAAATCAGGTAGATGTGGCAGCAGAAAAACCCACAGATAAAGGAGAGGCTGTAAATGCAGAGGAGCACAAAGCAGAGAATGATACCAGTGCTGTGCCAGAAGGGACCCCAAGGGTAGAACAAGAGAAGCTTAGGGATGAGGAGAAGGCTGAGGAAGAAAGGAAGGAAGCAGAGGAAAGGGAGAGGTTAAAAGCAGAGGAGGAAAAGAGGGCAGCTGAGGAAAAACAGAAAGCTGAGGAGGAGAGGAGGGCAGCTGAGGAAAAACAGAAAGCAGAGGAGGAAAAGAGGGCAGCTGAAGAGAGAGCAAAGGCAGAAGAGGAGAAGAGGGCAGCTGAGGAAAGAGAGAGGGCTAAAGCAGAAGAGGAGAGGAGGGCAGCTGAGGAAAAACAGAAAGCAGAGGAGGAAAAGAGGGCAGCTGAGGAGAGGGCAAAGGCAGAAGAGGAGAAGAGGGCAGCTGAGGAAAAGGCTAAACTAGAGGCAGAGAAATTAAAGGAAAAACAAAAGATGGAAGAGCAAAAGAAAATGGAAGATAAACAGGTAAAAGAGAAGAAAGTAGAAGATGAAAAACCTCAAGCAGCTTTCTTAAAGAAACAGGTACAGTAAACATTTTGCACCAAAATGAGACACCTGTGGTTTGTGTGAAATGTAATGCAAGAAAAGATTGAATTGGAATTTCCTCACAGATCCAATCCTGTACTGAAGTTACTAATACCTGTGCTGTCGCTCTCTCTTTTTTTAAAAACAAATCCCCTCCTGCTTACCAATAATTCAGTGCACAACAAGCCTGACCTCACCCCATAGTTCAGAGAAAACTTTGCATGTTCAGACCTCTGCATGTGCTTTTGTTGCCTTTTTCCCCCTCAGCTGCTATAAACTGGCCTCATGCAGCAACACGAGGTGGAGGCAGACACACCTTTATATATATTATATATATATATTATATATATTATATATATTATATATATTATATATATTATATATATTATATATATTATGAGCACCTGTCAAAGTGTGTGGGGAATGCTGTGTGCTAAAAGAAATGACAAGGAAGGGACACATGAGCATGAAAAGCCCAGGTGGGGGAATTGAGGATTTGGAGAGGGTGGAAGGGGCACAGCAGCACCTGGTGGAGTTGTGGCTGCACACTGGATGTGAGCACAGCGTGGAGAAACAGAGAGTGCAAACAGGGGCCATGTGTTCAAAAACAATAAATTATTGAAAACCCAAAAACTAAGGAGGAAGAAAAAGTGGAAGCTAAAAAGGAAAAGCTGCCAGAAGAGAAGCTCCAAGCTACCTCCATAAAAGATCAGGTAACTCATAAACCACTGGTTTAGATGTGATAGGGAAACTTGAGATGTGGAAACAAATAAGGCACCCATAAGTGAAAGTTGCTTCTTCAGCAAAGTACTTAAGCTTGTGCTCTGCTTCAAGAACATGGGTAATCCTGCTGAAATAAATAGGGATGAAGCTCCTTAAGTGCTTAAAATTAAGTAAATTCTTAAGTAGTTTGTTCTGTTGGGGCTTTAAGACCAATTCCTGTTTGTCTTAAAATAAATATTTCAGGAAACTCAGTTCAGTCAACAACACAAATATGGTTTTCCCTCTAGGGATGAATTTTTCAGGACAGTATCTACTAATCATCCTTCCCTGGTTTCCTCTCACTTTACTGTGAACTTTTTCCCTGTGAGCAAAACATACTCTAATAATCATCATCATCATCATCAACATAATGATAATTAATAACAATCATCAACATGATAATAATAATCTAGGCCCCTTGGCCACCTGACTGCCTTAACTAATAATTCCCCTTCAAGCTGCAATACCCCATGATATAAACTCTGCATACCCAAGATTCTTCTTTTGTTTTAAAGAGAAAATCCACCAAATTTACTGCATTGCATTTCCACTGTAAGCACAGGAGCTGGTGCCATGGTGTTTTACTGTATGGTAAGTAGAGGAGATTTGGGGACCATTTGCTCTTCAGGATACAGCTGGACATGGGGAGCCATGCTCAATGCTGGGCAATGAAAGGGAACATATATTATTTATATGTGTTCAAAAAATAGCAGATGAGTTTGGAACATGCTCAGCTCTTCACCCTCAGAGAGCAGTGAGGAAATAGCTGCACCAAAAATAAGGGATGGATTATATTAAGAAGACAGAACCAGTTTCCACTATTCACTTTTGCATGCAATCTTTGAATATTGCAAGGAAATGTAAAGAGGAGTGTGTGACTGACCACAGACTTTGATTTGTGGGGAACTTGAGACACAGTTTGTCCTGCTTGTTCTTATGTAGAGCTCGGCCAACTCTCCCTGGAGCTCTCATCATGCTTTTAAAACCTCCTCTCTGGGCTGGATTATTCCAGGAAATTGGCAAGACTTATAAAAGTTACTTGTGATTTTAGTGTTTCCATCTTTGGATGCTGAAGCTGAGACAACTTAATAGAATCCCACTCGTAGTGCAATGCTGAATACCCATGCTGAGCATTCAAAATGAAAAATCTCAATTGTTGCTTTTTTACTTGTGAACAAAAATTGATGATCAGGCAGGATCAGCCTCCCTTCTCCACTTCTCCCCCCCTCATTTTACAGGACATACAAATTCAGTGAGGTCTCTAAATGAGCTAAGAGGCTGCCCATGTTTCATGAACAGACCCTGAGGGAATAGAGTGTATCTCCATAATCAGGCTTTGCTTTTGACCTCAAAGCCCAGGTTTTGATTAATTTGGCAAGAAAAAATGTGTCTCTCTTTCTGAACTTCTGCACAGTTTTTGGTTCTTGGAGTGACCTGAGAAGTTCATAAGAACGAGCTTTCTCATGATGTGAGGCTCCTGGTATTTCCTGCTTCCAGTTTGGCAAGATGTGCTGCAGCAGTTGCTTTTCTCATGGTATTTGGGGATGGCAGTAGGCTCTGCAGGAAGCCCTAGACCCAGATGCCCACAGCTTTTAACTCATCAAATAACTGAGCCCAAGTAAGGAATCAAATCTGCTGGATGTGCCCCAACCTCAGCAACAGATCTGCTTCAGTCTGAAGGAGTTCAAACTCAAGATTTAGAAATCTCAGCTCTCAAATATTAGCATAAAAATCTTAACAGCAAAGAGGCAGTATAGGAAGAGATAAAAATATAATTACATAAAACTGGAAATCTGTTAACCATGCCTTTGGTCATGTTCTAGCTGGATACCAGGATTTGTGAGAACATGGGAACTATTTCAGTTCAGATAATATTACCTGTGTGCTCCAAGTGGAGTCCTTTACGAATTCAGCAGAAGCTGAATTAGTCTGTCATTTAGGGAAGCAGTGAGACAAGGGAAAGAATTTATTCTGTTGCCTGCCTTTGGAATGAGATACAAAGGTTTCTGCTTCTTTGCTAATCCATATCTGCTTTGGTATTAAAATTAGTAGGAGAAGGATTGAGCCCAAGAGATGTGAAATATTTCTGTAATATTTGTTTTACCATCATTTTGAATAAGAGGCCAAGCTGTGTTAATGGTTTTCTCAAATGCAGACATATTATCATAAATCCTACTGGCTTCTAAAATTCTATTGAAGGTTCTGCACTCATCTTTAGTAGGTAAAGATTTTGCTTCTCCAGGAGTTGTTCTTTGATGAGAAATTTCTTTTAATTTGTACTATGTACTGCTTTTTTTTATTTCAAGGTGCATCTTTAGGCACCTTTGTGAGCAGCTGTGTTGCAGATAGAACTGTTAGAGAAGTTCTTTATCTTTCTAGTTAGCAGAAGGGATTGCAACAGGCTTCCAAAGTATTTATTTTCTAAAGGTCTCCACTTGTATTCTACACAGAAGGCATTTCTTGCTTGCCAGCTAGAACCTTCCTTCAGCACAGAGCTGGGGAAAGCCAATAAATACTTTGGAGGTAACCATTTCATCTGCTGCTGTTGAAAGTTTGTTTTGGCTGGCAGTCTTTAGCTAACAGAAAATATTTCTACCTGAGGATGCATAACTTAAATCAGTTCCCTTTCTCCTTTTAGCAGCATCTGGCCATGACTCAGCTGCTGGGGTCAGGCCATCTGTGGTATTGATAAATACTTCAGTCTCATAAATCTGAAGAAATACTGGAGAATGAAATTCATGCACAAAATATTCTTGATTACAATTAAGAACCATAAGACAAAACTTTTTAAGGATAAAGGAAATTTTCAGTTGTATTTTCCAGAGCATTTCCTTCCTCATAGGTTTAAGTATTCATGTCTGATAATGATCAGCCCCAGGCAGGACTTTGCTTTTTGTCAGAGTGAGTTTTGCTCTGATATAAAGATGATTTTGTGTTTTGGCCATCATTCCTGCAATAATGAAGTATCCCTCTGCCATGACACTGAAAAAGGGTGAACTTTGTCAAACAAGCTTGACATTTGCTGGAGGTTAAGTGTTATTTTTATTGCACCAGTGCCCTAAACCTGGTACCAAAAATGTATTGGCAAGCCCCAGAGAGTTTGCAGCTCATAACTTCAGAATCAACAGGTGAATGATGCTGCAGTGGGAGGGAAGAGTGGGGGTGCAGTTGCTGAGTGGCCACAGCAAACTTTCACAGAAGATAATATGAATTATCCTCTGTGAAGAAGATATCATGTTCAAGGAGGTAATATTATTTTTTGACCTGGAATTGAGGTCAGGACATCAAAGTGATAGTTGGTCACAGTTTAGAGCTTTGCAAACTCCTTCTGCCCTAAAGCACAAAAACAGTTTGAAGACAGTTCCTGACCTTGCCAAGAAATTTGCTTGTGTGTTTCTCAGCTTATTCTTTTTTTTCTGTGTGTGTGTCTTGTGTTTTGTTCTGTGATTTGTGCTGCCCTGTGGACAGGTAAAAGATGACAAAGGCAAAGCCCCCAGGGAGGAAATGAGGAGTGTCTGGGACCGCAAGAAGGGCGTTGCTGAGCAGAAGGCACAGAATGGGGAGCGTGAGCTGCCTGCCTCCAAACTCAAACCCACTGAGAATGCTTCTGGGTGAGTCCCAGGGGACAGCTGGGCTGGCAGCAGAGCAGGGGACACCCCTGGGTCTTTATTGTGGAGCTGAGTGGAGGAACTGGGCTGGCAGTTGCTAAGCATCTCTCTTTATTTCAAGTCAAACATTGAAATTAATGGTTTCTGTAGAAAAGTAGGTTTGTAGGTACAAACCTCTCCTAGCCAAAATTATATTTATTTTCTTCTCTTTTCCCACTTCATTTTTATAAGCTCTGTCACAGTTTGATTTTTATTTTTCTTTTAAGGGGATATTTGGCTTGTGGTTATATTAGGAAATTCAAAAAGGTAACTATTTCCTAGTGAAAATTTTATTTAAAAGGATCCTGCCTGCTAAAAGCATGGGATACATGAAATAGAAATTAAGTTCTTCCTTTTAGCAGGAAACTAGGAATGAGTAGGTTAGAAATCTAGATTTTTCTCCTCTGCACCTCTCTTCCTCTTTGACATTGACACAAAGGAAAGGTTAAGCTCTCCAGGCACTTTGAGAAATCTGAGCATGGCAATGGGATTTGCTGTTGTATCTCAGCATTCCCCTCGTGGTTCTTCCAGGAAGAACAAACTTTCTCAAAATAAAATGCAGCTCAAAAGACCCTGGAGACACCCTGACCTAAGGCCAAAAGGCACTAATGGAGATAGATCAGCAGGAAATTGGCCTTGCTCAGAACTTAGGTCACATCATCAATAACATGAGAATGATTTTCTAAAAATATTTTTGTTGTGTTTTCATTTGCTTTGCTTCCTATGGGAGACAGGCATTAGTGACAAAATGTAGATTTGAGTTTCCACTCCTTTTTTTTTTTTTTTTTTTTCTATTTTCTGGGTTTTTTTCTACTGTTTGGTGAAAGTGTGAAGAAGCCTGATCAACAACCTTTTATCCACTGAGTAAAAGATTTGGGCTGGCAGCTTCAGCAGAGGTGCCAGTGTTTGTTGGGTTGTTGGGTATGAATTAGGGCTCTTGGTCTATTTTCTCATGAACTGCCCCTGCAGAGTTGGACTTTGTCTGGAACTGCCCTTTGTTCCTTTTTTAAAAATTTATTTATTTTATTTAAATGCACGCATCAGATGATATTTAGATAGAATATAACTTATCTAACTAAGTGGTGAGAACAGAGAACAAAATAAGGTAATGGAGACTAAAGAAAAATGTTATCTCTCTTTTTGTCTACGTCAGTCAGTAAGAGAAATACAGAATAAAATTCCATTTTATGGCTTCCCCTTCCCATCTCCCCTCCCACCTGCCTTCCTCCCTATTCTCATACAGGACTGCAAAAGTCCTAAATATGATGTAACATGTTTTTTCACATTGTTCTGACATTTTTGGCACCCACAAGCCACTTCTTTCCTTTTCCTCCTTGTCTGAAATCTGGCAACCAGCTTCATTTCTTAATACCAAAGAGGTGCTTACAAAACTCTTCCTCCACCCAGCACCTCAATATTAATTTCCCAAAGTCAACAGCAGAGATTTCCCAGAATCTGTTGAAAACAGAGGAATTGGAAGTGGAGGAAAATAATGGCTGCCAGTGTATTCTTTGCTATTTTGGATTATGCAGAGCCAGTCAGGGAAGACCTGTGAGCAGCATGAGAATAAAGCAAGATCAAAACTTCAAATATATTTCTTTGTAAGGAGGCCAGAGCAATCACCCAAAGTCTGCAAACGAGAGTGTCCAGACTAGGTTCTGCCACTGGCTTAATGAAAGCTGAAAGATGAGTATTTCCAAAATTTCATTGAGGGGACTGAGGGCTAAAATTTCTCCTGTGCTGATAGACAACTTCTGCAAACTGAACCAGAGGTGTTCCAGGCTGGACACCCACTCAAAATCACACCTCAGGTATTGCTCTTCACTTTGTTTTTTGAAAGGGCTAAATGAAATTTCAAATTAAATTTCCAATGTATTCTCACAATACTTGATCCCTATATATATATATATATATATATATATATATTTACACTTATATATAGATACTTATATATATATATCCATATATACTTGGTATAAGTATTTTTTCATTTAAAAAAGCAGGAATTCCCTTCTGTGATTTGGGTTCACTATTTGATGCCCTTATTTGTGGCCACTTAACTTGTCATATGTTTTTTTTTTCAGTGATACAATTCCTAATTCCATGCTAGAACCAAATTTCATTCAATTTAGTGAGATCATGTGGGGGAAGAGAAGTCTGTATTAGCAGATTTTATGATGATAATGAAGCAACAAATAATTTAGCTCTGGTCCTACAGCCTCTTCTATATCTCTGACTCCATCTGCATGAGACATCTGCCTGAAGAGCATCTTTGCAGGATTGGCTGTGACTGATTGGATTGAAAATGTATATGGAATCTGTTTTTTATATTGTTTTTTATATTTATATAATTACTATTGGAATCTTTGTGATATTATACTCTGCAACACTCTGGTTGCATTAATGAAGTCATTTATACCCAGGTTTTTTTAGATGCCAACATCTAGAAAAAGTTTTTTTTTTTTAAAGTTCCATAAATACATTCATCTTCTGTCTTTTTATCAGTAGCAAACCTAGAAATCTTAGGTGCCTCTCTCCTTGTCAGCAGTAACATTAAACACAGTTAAGCAGCAGACATTTGTCTAAACACTGATGAGGTAATAATTTAAGGTGATGCTATCTGAATCTGTTGGAAGCATCCACTTCACCTGTGCAAATTCTTTAGGTTTGGGGGCTTTTTGTGGCATTCTTTCTTTCTGCCTCACTTATTGCAGCTGCTTGGAAAACTCCTGGTTTTTTTTCTCCTGTGGAAAGTTACCATTAATAATTTCCAGTTCCTTACTAAGATGTCACATTTTCCTTAGAAAATATAAGAAAAATGATGAACCTTTCTTTTCGTACATGCTGGTGGAGTTACTGATGGGTGTTACAGCTAAGACAGGAATCTTTTTAGGGTTGAAACTGGAAGATGCCCCCTCCTATCTTATTTCTCCCTTTCCTCTGAGTGAAGTAAATTGTTCTATCCTCGGAGTCAAGTAAATTGTTCTATCCTCCGAGTCAAGTAAATTGTTCTATCCTCCGAGTCAAGTAAATTGTTCTATCCTCCGAGTCAAGTAAATTTCTCTGTCCTCTGAGTGAAGTAAATTGTTCTGTCCTCTGAGTCAAGTAAATTGCTTTGTCCCCCAAGATGCTTGCCTTTTTCTAGAGGGTTTCTAAACAATATTTCCCTTTGAAAGCAGAGGACCAGTGCATCCTTTATGACACAGAACATGATATAGGGGGTGGCACAAGTTCTCTCAGTTCCTTCCTCGCCGGCAGCGATGGGAGACGTTCTCCTTGGAACATCCCAGCCCGACACCTCCTGATGGAAACTGGTCCAGCAAGGGCTTTCAAGGGGTCCTGGAAGGGAAAACCCCAAGGCTCCATCTCTGCTTGCATTGCCCTTGCAGGCGCCCTGGTGCCAAGGGGAGCCCGGAGGAGGCCAAGCCGGGCGCGGAGGCCCTGAGGAGGCTGGAGGAGCAGCGGCGGCGCCGCGGCGAGAGCGAGGGCGAGGAGCTGGAGAAGCTGAAGGAGAAGCAGCAGGAGGCGGCCGCAGAGCTGGACGAGCTGAAGAAGAGGCGGGAGGAGCGCCGGAAAATCCTGGAGGAGGAGGAGCAGAAGAAGAAGCAGGAGGAGGCTGAGAGGAAAGTCAGAGAGGAGGTAGGTGTGAAGCGCGGAGTGCTGGGCTTGGGTTTATTCCATTTTTATTGTTTATTGTTATCCCATATTTATTCCATTTTATATTATGTTAATATTTATTGTATTTATTATATTTATTGTATATTATTATATATTATTATATATTATATGTTTGTTATGTTATGTCCTGGTGTGAAGGACAGGTGTCTGCCAGTAAAGGCAGAAGCGTCTCTTTGAAATGGAGAATGTAAACCTCCTCCCTCCAAATTATTATAGTTTTGAAATTTAGGGGCTCTCAGGCAAAGATGTGGGAATTAGGAATAACAGTTCTTTGCTAGGAAAATTAAAATAGAAATGCAGCATTACAAAGAACAATCCCAACCCTGCCAGAGTCAGAATCCAAGCTGACACCCGTCAGTCAGTCAGGGTGTTGGCACAGTCCCATTCAATGGTGGCTGCATCCTCCTGCAGGGGCAGATGTGGTTCAGCTGGAGCAGTGCTCCTGGAGAAGGTGCAGTTTCCTCTGAAGCTCCAGGGATGATGTGGAAAGGTCTGGCTTTCCTCTGGAATCCAGTGCAAAGAAGGTTCCTTGGTGTCCCAAATCTCAGTTTTTATCTGGGTAGGAAAGGCTTGGCTCCTCCCCTGGCTGGAGCATCTCCCAGTGGGATGATGGAATTTTATCAGTCATGCCCTGGGACTCACTGGCCATTAACAGGAGATATCTCCTGGAGGGAGGATGGGCTGTGGGAAAGATAAAGATGATTGCCCCAGCTGGTTTAAAGATGGCCCATGAGCAGATAATATGTGCCAGGAGATCAGGGTCACTGCCCCACCCAGCTCTAACAGATGGTGACAGAATACACATTTCTGGCCACATCTTGTATTGCAACCCAAGACATTATTATTATTTTATTTTGACATAATTTTAATTATTTTTATTATCAAATTATTAATAATAATAATAATTTATTATTTTATTGCATTACTTGACAACTCTTTTCAGCATTGCCTAGTGAAAACCTGAGGTAAAACATGCAGCATCCAGGGTAGACAAAAATATTCTAATTCCAGCCTTAGGAAAGGCAGGGCTCTAATATCTGTTTTCACAAGTCAGGATTTCATCTGTTCATTCATCTCTTATCTTCATGGGGATTCAAAATCTTGGGGCAGTGCTCTAGCCACAGAATTTTTTTGACATTATGCAGTTTGAATTACAAAGTGCATGTTAAAATTTATCTGCTGCAGATGGGCTGGAATGCTAATGTTGTATATAGTTACAATAGGCTAGATCTCATTAGGGAGATATTCTTGTCTATTTAAATATTGACATCTGACAACACATCTGTTTTCTTGTACTTCCTCTGCCAAGGGACTCTACAAATAGGATTTCCAAGTCTCTGGTGCATCATTTAGGAATCCTAGTTGTTTGGAAAAGAAATGGTAAATGAATAATGCTGATAGTATCTGGCAGCTGAATGCCAGTTCCTTCAATGTACTAAGCTCTTTACAACAGAAATCAGTAGATGCCAAGATTGCACAATACATTGCTGGACCAGTGCTCACTATGGTGCTGCTTTGAGGGCTTCAGGTTTGACTTGTAGCTTGTGAGGCAAAACTCACCTCTGGAGAGAGATCTGCAAGCATTTCATCTTGGGTTTCTCTGCCACCTATTGGTTTTTCCACGTTAAATATTAACCTTGGCACAGTAAGTGTCAGAGTAGAGGGACAGAAAAGCAATACCACTATGATACAAGAGAATACAGAGGAACTGAGCTTGAGTCTTTTTCTCTGAGTGGAACTGTGTGACAATAAATTTGGTGACCTCAATGTGACAAGACACCAGGGCAGCACACACTAATTGTCTTCCTGGCATCCTTAACACTGTGCTGGTTTGGCATTAACATCTTTATACATTTCAGGCAGATCACTGATCTTTTCTGACTGGCATAAAAAGCTGTTTTTAGAAAATCTGGTAAATGTTTGCAGGGCTGCACAGCCTTGTGGTGGTGGTGTAGTGTCTGAAGGAACAAGTAAACATTCGTGTTTTTTAAGGAGGAAAAGAGGAGGATGAAGGAAGAAATAGAAAGAAGAAGGGCTGAAGCTGCTGAAAAACGCCAGAAGATGCCAGAGGATGGTGTGTCTGAAGACAAGAAGCCATTTAAATGTTTCAGCCCTAAAGGTTCATCTCTCAAGGTAACCTCCCCACTAGCATCTGTATAAAAAGTAATGGGGTCTGTAGTCCAAACCAACAGTCCAACATCAAAAACAATGTTGAAATACTTGTAATCAGACCTAGCAAAATGCTCTGATAGGCTTAGCCTGAGCCCCCTAGCTGAAAGGCTTAATTCATTGAGATGATTGAAATTCCTAAAAATAGAGACTAGACTGGCAGCTGTCTCTTCTTGATGAAGAATCTCCAAAAAGGATCTTCACCTCCAAGAGAAAATCATTTTTGAAACCTAGAGCTGTATTACTGTGTTTTTAAAAAATTATTGTAGGAGTGCTCTGTGAACTGGAGTAGAATCACAGAAGCATTTAGGTTGGAAAAGATCTCTTAAGACCATTAAGTCACAAATGTTCTCTCACTCCTTCCACGTGCACAGTTATTTTCTTGCTTGCCAGATTACTTTGTCCTTAAGCACATTCAGCCTAATCATCATTAATTGTAACTGACCTGTATGGGAATTCTAGCTTATGTCTAATCCCCCTAAAAATAACATCTAGAAGTACTGGGCTGGATTTCATTTTCTTACATAACAAGAAATACCTCACCCTTCAGTTGCTGCAGGATTTCTAAATGGTCTTTTGTGGCCTGTATTATATTAGAAGTGTGATAAATCAATTAAATGGTCTTTCAGCATGGAAGAGGAATCCTGGCCCCACTGGAATTATTGGGAGGATTGTTTTGGAATTCAGTCCAGTTGTTTTCTCAGCTCAAGCCCAAACTGCATATCTATTAATGTTTTCAAAGATCTTTTTCTGTTTTCATTTTGTGTCATTAGTCTTTTAAGAATCCAAAATGTTTGTCTGAAAGGGACACTTAGTGGGAGCTAGGAGAGAAAAGAACCAGGTAACAGCTCATTGAACCATGAATTGCACCTCCATGAGATTAAAACTGTTGAGTGAAAACCTGCATTTGGACAAAATCAGTTTTCCACTCACAGAGAGCTGCACTTTGATCCAATCTGGAGATTCAGGTCTGTTTTGGGTCCAGTTCTAGCAAATACAGAGTCCAAATGTTTTTGAATGGACTCATCTTTTGATTCTAAGACACATTTGAGCCTGAAATACTGGAACAGAACATACACAGTTGTAAACAAAAATTGCAAAGCTTCAGGACTTGCTCAGACTAGTTAAACCTGGTCTTGCCATTTTGTTTGCTAAGGATGATGTCTATAACAGACACTGTAAATGTACAGCTTCTTCCCAGCCCTCCTGGGAGGGCTTCCTTTTCTTCTGTTTATTGAGATGCCTTTTATGACATACATTTGGAGCTTTAATTTATGGAAGGCTCAGGATGGAGGAAATTGTACTTGAAAACACCAAGTGAAAAGGATATAGATCCTAATTTTGGGAAAAGTGAGAAAAAACACTGGACTTGGCAGGAGGAGAAAAGCTTTCAGATACCTTTTATATATTGGATGCTACACTATTCAAAGTGTATTTTCAGAGGAAAGATGAAAATTTCAAATGTTGTTAGGCATCCAAGGTACAGGTTTTTTATACTGGGTTTTGTGTCTTGTTAAGTAGAAGTTGTTTGCTACAAAACCTGATATGTGCAACTCTGCACATTTTTTCCTCTTTCTTGTTTCTCTCTCTGAGAAATTGGTGATTCTCTACAGATCCCAGTCCAGTGTCTGTGGGTGGCCAGTGTAGATATGTAATGCTGTAGGAGTTCACACCCTAAACTGTTTCTTGGCATTCTGTGGTCAGGAGCTGAGGGGAGAGTAATCCCAGTTTATTAACCTGATGTGAAAGCTGATGTCAGAATCCAGTGTTAAAGACCAGCCTGTTTTGTTGCCTTGAATTTGGACTGACTCCTCAGGCTGCTCTCACCTGCCTGGCACGCAGCTTCCTCTGCACTGCCCAAGTTATCTTCTGATTTGGAAATCATCTGGCTCAGGTTTTCTCCCTTGATGGATGTATCATCTCATTAGATCTGCCATGAGTCATGTGAGAATCCCAAATGCACAGTTGTGGGTGGGTGGTTGGAATTAATACTGAAAAAAGGGAGGCTCAGTGTAAAAATAATGTGTGCACATTCTGACTTCTCCTGGGTCACAGCTTGGCAAAGCACCTTTGTACTCTTTCCCTGTCCTTCCTGATGGGATAAGCTTTTGGGAAGAAAAATAATTTCATAGGAGTGGCTAGTATGAGGAAAGTAGGGCGTGCTGCTTGCCAAGGGAGCTGCAAGAACAGAGGAAGGGAAGGAGATTACCTGAGCAGCAGTGTGGCATATTGCCCTCCTTTGGGTGCTGCCTCTGTCCATCAGGCAGGCTCAGGATTGGGAGACAAAGATGTGCAGCTCTTCTCTGTGTGTGACACAGTTGGTGGATGCCCAAATGTAAATGTGCATACACAGACGTGGGCAAAATATACACACGTGCTTGTATTTAGAAAAACCTGCTGAGATTGTCTAGTCTGGCCTCTAAAAATCACAGTGTGATTGACAACTCCTGGTAAATAACAATGTTTGCCTCAAACCTGAGACACTGCTTCAGCAGAACTGGCACAGCGTGGAGTCCTTGCAGTGACAGCCCCAGGGTTGGTTCTTTCTCAGTGAAAAGAAAATGTGCCAGGAAATTACTGCCCAAGTTCATCACTAGCTCAGGGGCAGAAGCAACTTGGATTTCTCAGGCCTGGGTGGGCACCCTGTGGGCTGCAGTGGTACCAAACTTCTGTTCAGCCTCTGTCCTGTATCATGTTATTTTTTTAAAATAAGGACAAAGCCTGGACCAGCCTCTGCTGCCCTCCCATTTGCTTGTCCTTTCCTTATTTTGGCTCATGCAAAACACAGTGCATTCAAAGAATGAAATTTCCTGGGAAGTCATCGATCATTTTGCTTTTTAGACAAATTCATTCCTCGTGTTTCTTTGTGAATGAAGCTGACTGAGTCCTTGTATTCTATTCTCTGGATGAATCAGGAGAGAACAGATATTTCAGCACTAGGTCTCTTCTTGGGGATGAGCACTGGAGAAATGCAAAAGCAGTTTAGGTGTTGAGGGGAGGGAGCAATGGCAGGAGGCTGGGATACCCCTGTCCTTGGAGAAGGACACAGGGAAACAGGGGCTGATGTGGCAGCCAGCACTCTGCAAGGCATTGCTGACAGCTAAGACAGGACTTCTCAGAGACTTTTTTCTCTTTAAGAACCTATCTTGTCCTGTCTCATTATTGCTCTCAATACCTGACAGCTGGGGCAGTGGCTGGGAAGAACTGGACTCCACATAATCAGCTCTTCCCAGATGAGCTGTTCTTGTGGCAGAGGGAAAATAGGATGGTAAGGACAGGGTGTGTGGCATTTTGTTTTTTCCCCACCTTTGATGCTGATGGCAGCACTCCAGTCTGGTGGGTAAACTGAGCTGAACTGGCACACTCTGCTCAGAGGCTGCTGACAGCAGGAAAAAGCATAAATGTGCTTAATGAAGCAAGAGGCTGTGCTAGCCACTCAGGGAGGATGAGGAGAAGCCTCTCCCAGGGGATGCTGCTCCAATGGGTTTCCACTAGGTACTTCCCCATGCTAGATATGAGGCAAAGTCAAAATACTGTTTTCATTTTCTGTTTTCTGTGTTCGTTTTTTATTCCCCTTCCTCCTTGACACATCTTTTGGGAAGAGTTTTCCACTTACAAGTTTCTGTTGCATAATATTCAATACACAGTTTACAGCTCCTAAGAACCATTTCTATGAAACAAATTTTCCTGGGAATATCTAATGTTTTTTTTTGTTTCACAGGTCATGGTCTCATATTGTGTGTTAACTCATTCTTTCTGGTCACAATTCAATTAGAAGCTGACAGGTTGACTTTTTTGAATATGTCTGTGTTCTGAAAGTATTCCATGGTGACAAAACATAGTCCAAGCTCTTTAACAAGATCCTGTTAAGATGACTGCAGTAGAAAGATTATTCTCATTGCCTGGTCTGAAGCTGAGAAAACATCTTGCATTTTTTGTTAACCACCCTGCTTTGCCTGTTTCTTTTACAGATCTATTTTGTCATACTGTTTACTGTATGTGCCAAACCTTCTAAATTCTTTGCATGGAGTTTGTGTGATGTGCAGTGGGTAAATGAACCTTTAGATGTTGCTGTGCAATCTAGATGTATTTGATTTATGTGCTGAATGTACATGTGTACAGGTTTGTTTGCTCTGGGTGTGTTCCATGCCTGCTTCTGCTGTGTTTTGAGGAGGATATTCTAGAATAAATCCTCACAGAAATGTGCAGAAGGTATTTTATCCCTCCAGAGGGCCTTGCTCAGCTCTGAGGGTTTCTTCCTAACTCTTTCCTGTTTGTTTTCTGGTTTTGCTTTTTCACTCCCCTCTTCTGAACAGCTCCTGTCCTTTTTCTGATCCCACAGCTGGAGCTCTGAGAGTGGGTGAAGAATGACCCCACCTTTATCTTTTTACTACAAACACAAGAATAATGCCCATCCTCCCTCCCAGCTGTCCTCCTCCTCCACCAGTGCCTACTCTGTTTTACTGCTGTGCACATCAGACTGTGAAGAGCCTATAAATGAATTATTAGGCTGTTTCCTTGAGTCCTGGTTCTTTGGGACAATCCACATTCTTTGCCCTTGCTGCCCAGCAGGGTTTCTTTCCCTGGTGCAGCTGGGCACAGACTGGGGACAAACTGGAGGCTCTTGCTGGAACAACTCATTGTTTTTTGAACCATTGGCTTGCTGGTTTTGGGCACTGCTGGCTGCATCCCTGGGTGGAGGAGCTGTACCCTGCTCCTGCTGGTCTTTTGCTGCCACCTTGTGACATCCCTCCCCTGGAACTGGGGAATTGTCCTAGCACAGCCCATCTTTGCACTTGGGACTGCTTTTAGCTCGTGCTTTGGCAGCTAAAACTGGTAATGCAAATAACTCTAAGCTGTATGTATATTTTAGAGCTTCAGAGGTGCTTTGAGCTGGATGGGTGGTAGCTGGAGTTCCTCCAGTGAGCTCGTTTGGCAAATTCTGCACTCAAGCCTGAGTTTTTGCTTGCAAGGGCTTGAGGAATAAACCATGCCTGCCCTTTGATGGGATTGCTGTGGGAGTTGGTATTCTGGGATAGCCTTGGATGCTAGAGGCACTGGAGAGAACCATTTAAAGGAATGGTTGTCACTGCCTGGTTTTAAAGGCATGCATGCCAGAGCAGTCAGGTTAAAGTAAATTGAAAATTTACTTTACAGGGAGAGCCCCTGCTGACCCTGGGGAGTCCCCAGGAATCCAGCCAGGATGATTATTAATCATTTCAATCCCCTGGAGCTGCTTGCATGTGTTTTACTTTTATGTGATACTGTAGAGCCTGGCATGAGAAGTGGAACAATGCAATGTGGATAAGACTTGAGGAAGCTGGATGAAAATATTTCTTGACCCAGAATACAAATATATGCACATGCTCCCCATTCCCTCACCCCACAAAATGAAATGTCTTAAAACTTTATTCAGGGATGGAGTTTTTTTAGTATTGAGAGATTTGACAGAAGTGTCACAGTATTTTCCTATTTACAGAGTAGAAAGTGATGATGAAATGTCAGATAGCAGTTTGTATAATAACAGCTGGTAGATACTGATTCAGTATTCACTGACCCTGCCTGAACATGAGCAGGGTTTTCACTGATGGGTTTTTCAGAGCTCAAATTTAAATTGCCAGTGTCCTCCAAAAACATGTGTAAGGGAGGCTTTGTGGCTGAGCTCCAAACCTGGCCTAGGCTGATGTCTCAGCTCAGAAAAACTTTATTAAGTTTGCTGTCTGTCTCTAGAGATACATACTTGCTCTTGTGTGGGAGATGTGAGGATGGCACAGATTTTTGTGCATATCAATTCCTTCCTTGAGATAGACTTCATCCCTTTTCTTCTTTCTGTGTTGTTCATTTATTCTCTTACATGAGACACTGAAGAAATGTGTAGGATGCACACATTCATGCAGAAAATATTTCCACTTTTCTAATTCTGAATCATAATAGGCTGCTATCTATAAAACCTTTGTGTGTGTCTGTGAAATTTCTGTTGGAATGTATCTCAGATTGACTTTTTTGACATTTAAAATGATGTTCAGGCTGGCCTTGTACAGGCTGACTCTTTATTAACTTTAAAGCTTTTGTTCCTCTCTTTTCTAGATTGAGGAGCGAACAGAATTTCTGAACAAATCTGCTCAAAAGAGGTAAAGCAAATAAACAGTAAGTTCAGTTCAAGCAGCAGTGTTTAAATGGAAGGAATAATAATTCTTGTTTTTTTGTTTTTTGGTTTCTTTTTTACTTCCTGTAGTGGCATGAAGCCCACCCAGACAACAGCAGTTGTCTCAAAGATTGACAGCAGACTTGAGCAATACACCAGTGCAATTGAGGTAAGTTAATTCCAGTAAATGGATCTAATTACTAATGGCTTTGGGGCCTTTAACCAGCCTTTGTTTTGCTATTCAAGAATTGCAGGTTTGTTTTTTTTTTAATCACAAACTCTTCTTTAAGGTGGCTTCAAGGACAAAATGCTTGAGGCAGATCTGTAACCTACATCTGGAGATGGATCTAAACAAAAACTCAGATTTGTGTCTTCCCTTGCATGCTGCAGTTTGCCCTGTGTTGTAAGGTTAGATCTGGAGGGTTCACTCAGCATCCTGGCTGATGAGAGACCTGTCAGCACTGAGCTGATGCTCATCCTGAGCAAAGCTGACCCAGCATCTTATTTTGGAGAGCAAGGAATGGCTCTGTGCTGCTGGCTGCCAGCTCCCTGTGAAATTCCTTGCCAGAGACACACTCTGCAGACAATTAGTTAAGTGACAAAAGAGAAATCAAAACCACATTAAGACACAGAATTTGGCCCCAGGTGATTTTGAGCACTGTGCCTGAGAGCCAGACCTGAGGGCTTTTTCTGTCCAAGGTGAAATAGGAGATTGGTACCAATGTATGCAGCTGCCATCTGACTCCAGATATCTCCTTTGCTGAGGTTCTGATTTGTCCACAAATTGCCAGATCTGACTTGCTCTGCAATTAGAGAGCCAAAGCATCACACACACACATTCCTATTCTCATCAAATCTATGATATGTAAAAAGTGCAGGAATTTTGAAAAGAAGAAAGAGGAATAATTTAGCCTGGTGTTTTTATTAACCATGCAAAAGACACATTTCCCAAAAAAAAAAAAAAAAAAACACCTGAAAACTCCAATTCTCCATCTTTTGAAGGAACACCTTGTTTTAAACATACTGTAGCTGCTGAGATTCACCCCTAGGATGCTGAGGTTCAGTTGTCTGAAGATGGAGCAGTGTGATGCTGAATGACAGAACAGATTTCCCTTTGCCAGTCTTCCAGAATCCAGGCACTAACTAAGGTTTTAAGGCCTTGGAGCAGCTGTGTGCAGAGCTGTGGTTTGCCATGGGTTTTAGAAAGGTAATAAACACAGAAAAAAAAAAAAAAAATTAAAGTGAGTGCCATTTTCACAATTGTATCAAGGGTGCAAGTGCAAATGGGAAAGGAGGGAGAATCTCAGTGGCATTTCTGGAGCTGGGTACTCCTCCTCATCTTTGCATGATCAGTGCTAGAGCCAGATAAAAATTCTGCATTCCCTGGAGTCAAACCACCCTGCAGATCCAGCTCTTAATGCCAGACACCAATTTTTCCCCAGGGCACAAAGGCTTCAAGACCAGCTAAAGCTTCTGACCTTCACGTTCCAGCTGAGGGTGTCCGTAATATCAAGAGCATGTGGGAGAAAGGGAATGTTTTTTCATCACCTTCTGGGGCAGGAACACCAAATAAGGTTTGTGTTTAATTTAACCTAGTGATTAGAAAGAATTGTGCTCTGGACCTGACCTTGCTGCTCATTTTCCTCTGGGTAAGCCTGTCTGCTGCTGTTGACAGATCCCAAAGGATCCTGAAGACCTCAGAAATCCACAAGGTGGTGTGGCTGCAATATTGGGTATAATGGAAGAATTTAGTGACCTACTGAGCTCAGTTATGAGACATTCCAGAGCCACATCAGATATCTTAGAAAAACACATCTGGGTCATTCAAGCAGAGTACAAAGAAATTCTTTTGAGTAGGGCAAAATTCTTTTGGGGAGCAGAAGAGATTTGAATAGACAGGATAGTGATGATACTTTCTAGATAATTCATAGAAGTATTTGTGAGACCTATGTAAAGCCTTGAGGCAACATTTTCTTTCTATAAATTGATGTGAGTTGCTGAGTGTTTATCATAGGCAAAAAGATGAGCCATGGATTGAAGTGGGTTATTACAGAGAGTAATTAAATTTTAGTAATTTGTTCTAGCCTTTTAAAGATTTAATGTTTTAGCCATTTCTCTATTGTGTTCTTTTTTTGAATAAAAAAATTAGTTTAACAGGAGAAAACAGGTAGATTTGAACTGATGTCTCTTCTATTAAGCCAAAGATTTTTGGAGTTTGGGTTTGTGGTCAAAACAGCATGTTCATGTCTGACATTTATTACTGGGGTAGCAGTGATGTGGAGATGTTTTTGTCAGTCCATATATATAATTTTTGAAAACCAGAGGGCAGTAGCACAGTGCAATTCATAGGGACAATACCTTCAGAGCACACAGGATATCTCTGAGCAAGCCACAGGCTCAGTTTCTGCTAAACTCAGGCTTGGCTTTGCTTTTAAATCTAAACCATTGCAAACAGAGCAAAAGGCATTCTGGAAGTCTTCTGACTGGATTTTGTCATTCTGCAGGAAACTGCTGGGCTGAAGGTTGGTGTCTCAAGTCGTATCAATGAGTGGCTGACCAAGACCCCAGAGAGCAACAAATCCCCTGCTCCAAAACCTTCTGTAAGTGACCCTGGAACAACCATCTCTTCAGCAGGTGGGGCAGAGGCTGATGGCTTTTATTACACACACTTGGATTTGGCCCTTGCCCTGTAAAAAACTTCCAAGTATGTTTTAAAACACAGCTGAAATAATTTAGCTCTTTATGAGCCTGGATGTAACTCCTAAGGAAGGCACTTTAGTTCAGCAGGAATCAGGACAGAAAATGTTATCAAGGTAATAAATAAATTAGGAATGTGGGAAGGAGCAGGAAGAGGTAACTTGGGGTGGGAAGGGTGAGGATGAGGAGCTGGAATGTCTATGTCCTTATTGGAGAATTGTTTGTGGTGTCAATGATTAAACTTCAGGATTTTGTTAAAGAACTTGTTCCTTCTCTTGTCCTTGTGCAGTGTTTTCCTGCCAGTTCACCTGCCCTTTATAACAAATGCAGCCTGAAAAACACTTTCTCAATCCACACTCCTGTTTGTCCTAAAGAGGAGTTTGAAATTTGCAGCATTGTCCACTATAGGATCTGCCTCCAGATTTTGTTCTCTTTCTTTTAAGTTGCATCCTTTAGATAATGTGAAACTAATCTCTTGTTTTTCCCTCAGCCAACTGTTCCTATCTATGTCTTAATTTCCCTCTTTCTCTATAGATTGCTCTTTCTTCTTTCAATGTCTCTGCTTGAAGGAACGTGCCCTCCTCCTATTCTTCTTCTTTGGGGTCTGTTTGCTAAGTTGGTCAGGTAAACCTGTTTATCATTGACTATGAAGGTTTATGTACATCTATAATGTGTGATTTTTTACTTTTTTTTTTTTTTTTTAAGTCAGGATAAATTGAAGGGAAGCCTAGAATTTCTTATTTAGCAAATAGCTTCTCACCCCCATCACATTCTGCCAAAGTAAAGAAATATTCAAGGTTTTTGTGACCATCAAGATTCTTGTGGGTTTGAGGAGAATAATGAATTCAAGATTTCAGTTTTATGGTGAACTGAAATCACAGACCCCAAATTATTTCAGGACTATGGGAATGGATTTGTGTGGTAATGTCCACTGCAAGTGGATTTGTGATAAGGTCAGAGTTGGTTTGTTTCTTCCTTCCTCTGTCACTACTGAGCTCCCTTCTTAAAGTGCAGAATTGGCTTAAAGTTTTAACCCCCAGCAGCCCTGTGTGGCAAATACCCCCTGCAGGAATCTCATTTCCATCCATCACTGAGCATTTTACAGGTAGAAATTCTCACCTGCAGAAAACTTTCCTCCCTGTGGATGGGCAGCACAAAATCCTGGAGGCTGTGCAAGACTTGAACACTTCCTGAAAATGAGAGTTTTATGTCCAGATAGATATCAATCCATCTCCCTAGCAGATGTCATTTCCATTTGCAGCCCTCCTTTTCCCCAATAAGCTAAAATTTGACATTTTTATGGAGTTTTGATTAAACTCTCCATAATACACTCATTTTCAGAGAATACTACTATTCTTTGATGACTTTACCTCATCTGTTTTGTTTTTTGGGTTGTTTTTTTTTTCCTGTCAGGCTAGTGATTGGCACATCCTAAGGTTGCAAATGATGCAATGGAAATTAAAATGGATATGAAGGACTACAGTGAGAAATGCTGAAATCTATATTTAAGGTTGCTGAGTAGAATCTGCTTTTCTGTTGTATTAGAAGTCCAACTCTATTTTTACACATTTTTTAAATAAAATATTTTGATTTTGATCTAAAATAACCAGGACAAGCTACTATTGAATTCCTCTCTAACAGAAATACTGTCCCTGAAAAAAATGTGGGTTTTTGTAATGCAAAAATTGTCTTTGTTTTTTTATAAAAATCAGATGGTGCAGTAACTCTTCACTACATAAGTTGAACATACTGAGTTAAGACCAGTCTGTGCCATATAAAATAGATGCATCAGGTTTGTTTTTTTCTTAAAACATGGATATATGTGGAGTTATTTTGTGAAATATAATTCTTTATAGTGATAGACAATGTAATATTTACCTCTGGTGGGTGTTCAACTTCTCTTGTGAGGAAGTTGCATTCTAACCTTTTCTTTACCAAGTGAAAATAAAGCTGAACTAATGTTGGTTTCTGTTCTCTGACATGAAAACACAGGATTTAAGACCAGGAGATGTATCTGGCAAACGTAATCTCTGGGAGAAGCAGTCAGTGGAGAAGCCAGCTGCTTCCTCTAAGGTAACAACACTTATATATAAATATATTTATATAATATTCTGCTACTAACTCACCTTTTATATATCAGAGGAAGCACAGTGAGGTTCAGAAAGCAGTGTGTCACTTTTATATTCCTGTTTGGCAGAGCTGTGTTATGTGTGCACATCTGTCCTTTGCACTGAGTTGATTTTTTTTCCTGTTACAAATAGCAGTGTTCCCCTATATGGGATTCCAATAATGGCTTTTTGCTTTTTCAAACAGGTATCAGCTATGGGGAAAAAATCAGAGACTAATGGTAAGTAATGCCTTAATGTATTCATTGCACCTATTTCTGTAGTTTAATTTACATGTGTATAATATAATAATGTTATATATATAATATATATATATATATATATATATATATATATATAATAATGTTATATATATAATGTTAACGTGCACTATTATATCTATATTTAATAAAATAATACATACAATATTTGATCATATGCACATAATAATACAATACAAATATTGTAATACCTATTATTATATAGAAATGATGCCACATTTTTGCATAGGTGTACCTGTGTTTTAAATTTTAAAATTTAAAATGTTGGCATCACATTGATGCCAAAAACTGCTTTATGCTTTTGCCTTTCAAAAACTCTATTACAATATGATTGAAATATGAATGGTTGAGAAATTTCTCTTGCTGGAGCTGTGCATTGGGTTTTTTTGGTATTGTAATTTTGAAACCACTGCTTGGTGAAATACAACCTAGTTTTACAGAAAGAAATCAGTAAAATAGCCCTCTTAGCTTTTTGTTTTTATTTTAACCTAAAGCACTCCAAATAAAGTCAATTAAATTAATTGTATGGCTCAGAATCAGTGGGAAAGAATGGAAGTTCACTGACCAATTATCAGCTTTGGGAATGCTTTGCAACATCCCTTGATTCTTTACCAAGAGTGAAACTTATACAGAAAAACTCTTGGTTTTCTGCACTTTATTATGTGCACACACATTTTTAGTGGTTTTATGTAAAGCCAGTGGTGTGGTGTACCTGTGAACTTTTCTTTTTGGTTTAGAGTTGTGCAAAGCAGAATTGTTTTGCTGCTCTTGTCCTTTTTTAAACCAGAGTGTCAGAGATGTGTTTGGGTTGTTTCAAGGCATATTTAATCTGTCTCTTTCTCAGCAGGTTTGAGACAATTTGAGAAAGAACCATAGAAGGCCACTGAAGATGCTGGACCAATCAATTTGGGGGGGGGGGAAAGGAAAAAGTGCTAAATTGTTCTTTTTATATTTATGTTTATTTACCAAAATGTCTTTTTGCATTATCCCAGTTAAAACCATGTATATTAGCACTGTATTTAATAATCAGTCTAGACATTCATCAGAATAGTACTGCCTTTGCACAAGAGCCTTTATTCCTAGAGAAACCCATGCTGTGAAATATATAGACTCTCCTACTGATAGTCAGAAATATGTATCTGAACAGTGATTTCAGCTGGCTTTAGAGGTCAACCCAAAACTCATGTAAAGTGAAGTTGCTTGGGAAAGGTGTGCAGCAAACCTATAAAAACCATGGTTCCTTTTGTAATACAGAAGTATTTTTCTTTCTGCACTTTAGACTAAGGCATGGAAGAAATATCTTTAGTTGACAATGTAATATTTTCTGTACGTTGCCCATGTCATGAGAAATACTGCATCAATAACGTGTTTTAATTTTTTTTTTTTTTTTTTTTTTTTTGTTTTTTTGTTTTGTTTTGTTTTATACTTTTTTTAAGTATCAGTTTTTTTCCATTCTAGTTTAAGTTAATACCTAAATTTGGATGATTATGTTAGCTGACAGCGGTACTGGTATTTCTTTTTGTTGTTAGTAACTAGTAATTGAATGCAATCTAGAATATATATACACACATAGCTTTACAAAGTTTAGCCTAAAGGCACTACTAATGGTAGAATGCTTTAATATGTGCTAGAGTATTATATTTAGCAATAAACATACATAATTAGCCAATATCACAGTTTAAAAAAAAAATAAAGACAAAATCACACACTTTTCTGTAGTAAGATTTCATAGTTGTCCTTAGAGGTATGGTGAGATAAGTTTTAAAAAATTTTAAATGTCTGTTGCCCAGTAATGGGTAACTAAAAAGAAAGTATAGTTTTTAAAAGAGGAAAAGCTAAGGGTATAGAGGGTCAAAAGTAGGTCACTTGTATAAAATGTTGTAGTTTAATTTATATAAAACTACCATAATTAAAAAGGAAAAAAAAATGTAAACAGAGTTGGAGCTTGTTTCAAATGACTGTTCACTAAATCTTGCCATCCATCAGTGCTGTACACCAGGTCCACCGAAAATGAAGTAAACCTCTATCTTTGTGATGCTTCTTTTTACTTCTCTCTCCTGAATATCTTATTTACAGATGTTTTCATTTGTACATAGTAAATACATGGCTATAGGACAGCTTGGTTTGGATTTACATGCCATACAGTTTAGCATTTACATCCTAGAGTGTATAAACTGAGCAACCCAAGTAGCCCCTGAGCACGTTGTTGACAGCTCTGTTGTGCATTAGAGCCTCCCTCATCACCACTTCCATGTCTTACAGCATCTGACTTCTTCCCAGAGAAGTGTAATGTTATTTTTCAACCCAGAGCTGGGCTCCCCTGCTTGGCTGGAACATCTTGTTTACATAGAGAGATGCACCAAGTTATCTGTAGGGGGTGAAACTGTGCCTGACATTGTCTGTGAGTTGTCATGTTTTGTTTCTTTTTTTTTTTTTTTTTTTTTTTTTGTTTGTTTGGGAGTTTTGTAAACACTCCTCTGAGTCTTTCAAATATATCTGATAGCTGCAATAAAAATCATTTGTTCAAACAATGTACTCTGGAACTGCATCTGCAATAAATGGAATATTTCCATCAGCAGCCAGCTGTTTGTTCATGAGTAGCAATGGACCAGTTGTTGTAGGTGGGATAGGAATTGTGATATCTCTGAGATAAGGTGAAGAACCCCTAAGGATATCTCTCCTGAATGCCACAAACCAGCTTGGCTTTGGCCTGGCAAAATCTATCTGAAAATATTTTAGAGCAATTATCTGTGAGGCTGTCTCGGGGTTTGCTTTGGTGATTTTGGAGAAGAGTTTTTTCCCTGCTTTCCTTAGGTAAAGCCAGCCTGTGTCTGAGTGTAATACTCTGGATGCTGCCAACAGAGTTGCAAAAATCTAATTTTATGTTGGAGACTCCCAGTCTGGTGTTGGAGGCAGGGCTGGGTTTTGCTGTGAGTTGTCCCTGCCCATGATGCTGTTTTCAGACTTTAGAAGAACATGCCAAACTATATAAAACAATTTAAGGACTACACTGATCGACTTTTGTTGTTAATAAAATTTTATTCATATAAAATTTTAAAGCATTAGAAATACACTCTGTAAAAATCACAAGTATATAAAAAGCAAGGTAATTAAAGCATTCTTTGACAGTGACTCATGACTGACCACACTGGAAGTAACATTAAAAAAACCCCATGGAAGTCACTAGTTTTTTGTTAAACATGTCTCTAATTAAGGAACACCAGAAAAAAAAAAAAAAGGAAATGAAAAGGCATTGTCTTTTTACTACTAATCAAAACCAGATTTCTCCTAAGCATCTTTGCAAAAACCCAGCCCTTGTTGCAGCATTCTTACATCAGTTAGTGGTCTCCTTAAAAAAAGGAGAAAAAAAAAAAAAGGTGGCTGCTCATAATGATTATCAATTACAGAAGAAGAAATGAAGATTGAGCTGCAGAGTACATCTAATCTGGAAGGAGGTGAGTGGAGATCTTGATTTAATACTCTGCTTTGAATGGGTAGTCCTTGTGGTTGACAGCTCTGAAAAGAGAAAGACCTTGTTATTGAAGTAGTGCAGAAAATACCTTGGGCAGCATTTCCCTGTTGCAGTTCCAGGATGTGTCTCATTAAAGTTTAAAGCAGGAGCTCTCCCTGGTTTTGGTCATGTATGTTTTCAAGACAAGGGGGATGAAAATACAGACAGAAATAGGACAAGTAAGGATAATAAGCATAATAAGGAACGTACTGGACCACTGGAACTGCCCTCCAGTTCCTGTTAAAGGTGAGGATGACATCCATCTCCTTTTTAGACAGTTCAAAGTCAAACACCTAGCAGGGAGAGAGGAAAAAAAAAAGCTCTTTTTATTTTGGTTCATGAGTAGTTAGCTACTAAGTGTGCTTCATGCACTTAGGACTTGGGGTAGGACTGCATCAAGCCTTATTTCTGAGGCAAATAACAACCCCTAAAGTCATCAAGACAGTGCTTTTCTCCCTGAGGTGCTTTTCATAGCAAGGTCTTGCATTTGTGGGTGGCTGGATGCCAGCTCCACTGCACTTGGTGTTGCAGTGCACACAGAGGAGACTGCAGGTGCCAGGGTGTGTCACAAATCCTGGGACTAGAGGTTAAATTCTCTGCTGGGAGAGGGCACTGGGTATCACCTAAGAGTTCTTGCTAGGGGGTTCATAGGAGAAATAACTCCAATCACCATGGATTTCATGCAGCACAGGGTTATTATATAGGATGTGACACCTCATGAGCAAACATCAGCTAAAACTTCACTGCCAAGGGGAGCCACAGCCCCAGAGTGAGACAAACTGACAGGTCTGGTGTTCACAGCTTGTTCCTCTGCACCCTGAGCACCTGCTAAGCTTTTCCCCAAGGGCAGGACCAAACCTGGGGCTCCCTTTCTGCAGCAGCAGAGCTCAGACAGCCCTGGTGTAACCAGGAACAAAATGCTTCTCCCCAGCTGGGTTGGAAATGCTGAGCCCCAGAGTTCAAACCTCTGTACCCCCCTTCCAGTGACTCAGGTGCTGCTTGGGAGCACAGAGGGGCTGTGGCTGTGGTGCCTGTCCCACATTTCCCAGTGTTTCACCTTCATGTTCTCCTCCACACGGTGTGGTTTGTCAGATTTGGGAATGACAATGATGTCTCTTTGGATCAGAAAGCGGAGCAGGACCTAGGAAAGAACGAGGAGCATAAACACCTTGGGGTCCCAAAAATCTGTTCAAACACATTTCATGGACTTTTTTTTTCCTCTTAATCTACAATTTCTTCATTTACAACCACATTCATTCTTTGGAAGAGCACCAATTTGCACACAGGAGTCTGACATGCCATAATTTGCTCATGTATTTAACAGTAGACTGGCAAACCATAATTATTTCTAGCCTGTGTTGTTTTGCATTGTGGCTTTATTAGGATTTATTTTGGTTTTGTTTAGGGTAGTAGCAGGGGAAAAAAAATAATGATGCTCTGGCTTGTATTATATGACCCAATAGCATAATGATACTACAGATAATTTTGGGCTCACAGGTAAGTACCTCACAAAAAGGTTCAGCTTTTGAAAGTCTATACAAGGAAAAACATACTTATAGAATTTGAAAGTTTGTCCTCTCCCAAAAAAGAGCTGTTGTATACAATGTTTTAGTCCTGCTCTGCCTGTCTTTGATTGCATGTGGCTTTGTCTGAAGTACAGGTTCTGCACACCCTTGGCAACAACTCATTCATGTGACTAGCAAAACTAATAGAGAAAAGAAGAAATCTTAAATAATCAAGCAGCTTTCAATAATTCTTTGTGCACATGAGCAGATTGGAGGCAATCAAATATATCTCCAAATTGCAGGACTCTTCTGAAGAACAATTTAGCTGGAAAAAGGAATAAAAATTTAGGAAGGTGAATATCTGAGGTAAGCATGTACCGTTGCTGATCAGTCCACCCCAAAACTTGGCACTCAAGGCCTCCTTGAAAAGAGCTGGTAATTTTTATGAATGCTGTTAAGAACTTGGGCAGAATGAAAGCCAAGTTCAGCCCCATTAATAATGTATTTCTAGAGAAAGCAGCATCTGCTAGGACTGGCTTGTAAGACATTTGAGGAGGAGGAATAATTTGCTCTGACAGCTTACCTGGGCAGGGCTTTTATGATGTCTAGCTGCAATTTCTTTGATCTTGGGATCCTCCATCAGTGTGGGTTCCCCTGGCTTAGCCCTGTTAGAAAATAGAGATGGTGGAGGTAGGAAGGTGATAGCTTCCCTGTAGGAGCTCACATCAGGGGACATCACCTGCATCAAGGCAACAGAACTTTTCTCATTTTACCTGTATCCTCGACCTGATTTTCTGATAATAACAATAATGATTTTCATGGTTCAGCTGCAGTGTTTTGTGCAGTTCTCTCTTACCAGGGGCGGTTAGGAGAGCCCAGGGGGCTGTATGCAGTCACAGCAATCCCTTTGGATTTACAGTACTTGACCAACTTCTCCTGGGTCAGGTATGGATGGCACTCCACCTGCAGGCACAGAAAGATGGTTGATAAAGAGGCAGACTTGGCTGAGATGCAGAGCATTGCATTTTAAATCCTCTCAGGTTGCAAAAAAAATGTGAAAACTTGGCTTCCAGTATGGTGATTCAAATCTATCTTATGAAAAACTTCTAATGTCACAGCAGTGTCTAGAGGCCTAGCAGAGAATTGCTTTCTCATGCTACACATTACCACAGAAAGCAAGAAATAGATGAGAAGAGTGAAGGTGTAATCTGTGTGGAATCTGTGGGCAAGATTCCATGGTCAGAGGGGCAGCTCAGAGTGGCCAAAGTTCATTTTTTCTGCTCTGCTGCACCCAGCCTCTCCTTGCCTCAAGGAGCCTTTGAAGAAGCTTGGGGAGATGATCTGAGCTCACCTAAGGAAGCAAGTTCATGTTGCAGGTAGATGTGTGGGTGAGACATCCTGGAAGCAGCTCCAGGGGGATGCCAGGGCTGTGTCTGTGCTGCTTCACAAGCCCAGCATGAAAAAATGTGTGCAGGAGTCAACTTCCATCTCAGCTAGTGTGGGGATTTCCCTGGATGTTCCCCACCTGGAGGAGATGGGCATTCAGCACCTCCAGCTGGGTGCAAAGAAGTGGAAGAAAATCAGAAGGTCCCTGTGGTTACAGTCATGAGGTATGTGGTGAGAATTTGTCATGTAATTGTACTCTTCAGCTCCTTTCTGTAATGAAGTTGAATGGTTTATTTTATGTTGAAAAATGACTGAGTCCTATGCATCCCATGCTGGTGCAGAAACTCCCAGTGGGGATTCTGCTGGATATATTTAAGATTACTCTAAATATATACTATATAAATGATGTATTATTTATATGACATGTATATTATATTTATATATTACATTAATTTAGGTAAACTCTAATTATATATATATACACACACACATTCTAAATGTATTTAGGAATACTTCTAAGTGTAAGGCTGCAGCCTCATGGAGAGGGATTGAATCTAGATAATCCTTAAAGTACCTTCCAATCCTAATCCATTCTATGATTCCAGACTGCAAGGTTAGCTGAGGAATGGAAATAGAATTCTCACCTGGTTCATTACAGGCTTGTACTTCAGTCCTGGCTTGTTCAGGATTCTTTCAATCTGCTCATGATTAAAGTTGGAGACACCAATGGCTTTTACCAGACCAGCATCCACCAGCTCTTCCATGGCCTAATGAGTAAGGACAAGCAAGGTGTGGGAATGAGTTGGTGGCATTACATTACATTACATTATTTTATTTCTCTCAAGCTTGTGGCAAATGAGCAAACAACTCACGCTAGATGAGATTACATAAAAGTATCTCAGCTAATAAAAGAAAATAGAATCCTAACTGTATGAACACCCAGTAAACTAACAGCCACACCTAGATTGATCTAAAGGGTTGGTTCTACCATTGTGTGCATCCAAGTATTTTGGGAGCAGCACCTACAGTGCTGATAGCTTCATTCTCTTTAGCCTTATTAAAACATCCCCTTCTTGCTCCCCAAACAAGAATACAAGCAGCTGTCTGGTTGAAGCACAGCTTTGTGTGGCTGTCCTTCCTACCCAGACATCCTTGAATTTCATTTTGCACACAGATCTCTGCTCCATCTTTAGTGCTGGTACCTGCTCAGAGGAGCAAATATTGACTTACCTCCCACGTGTCCAGAAAATCTGTGTCGCTGGGAATACTGTGGCCTTTGTCATCCAGAGGATGCAGCTCTTCACCAGCCTGTGAAATCAAGGCAGATAATGCACTTTTAAAGTGTTGGATTTCCTACAGTGTACTAGAACTTTGGAATGCATTTACAGGCAGCAAATTAGCAGGTTGTTTAAACACATTGCATAACTAAAAATGATGTGTGTCTATTGGTATTCTCTTTTGGATCAGGGCCATATCTTGCAAAATCTGTCCCTGCATGCAAAGAGTGTGGGGATTAGTAATAATTATGTAACTTCTGTAGATCTGGAGAGAAGGGAACAGACCCCCCCTCAGACCCTTTATTTTTGTGTCTTATTTATTTTACCCAGATGTAGACTGAGGGAAGAGACACATTCCTTCCATCCTATGCTTCATTTTTCACTGCTGGTTACTTCAGACCATCCCCAAAAACCCAGATGCTCATTCTGTAACCACCATCCTGTGCTGGTTGCCAGAGGACCCAGGGGGGTCACGCCTACATCTCATCCCAAAAGGCAGGAAAAGCCAGACCCCTGTGCTCAAACACACCCCTGCTTTAGTGACCAAATTCTTGCTGCCAGCAGGATCAGGGGAGAGCCAGATGAGCCCCAGCTGAGTGATGAAGGGGATGCACCCTGTTCCTGGGCAGGTAAGGAGGAATACCTTGAATCCCATGGGGAAGTGCATCAGGTAGAGGTCGAGGTAGTCCAGCTGGAGTGCAGCAAGGCTCTTCTTGAGCCCCACCTTAACCATGGGCTTCTCATGGAACGTGTTCCACAGCTGTGGGGAGAGACCAGAATGTCACTTCACAGCTCCCACAGGGGACAGAACTTCTCACCTGGAGGTCTCAGAGGAAAAATCCCTCCCCGCTTGAGTCAGGAGATGCTGGAGATGAGGATTTAACATTTCACTGTGAGCAGGACAAACACCACAAAGCTGCCTGCCATGGAGGGCTAAGGGCTCCCACTTAGGAGAAGATATTCTCAGATATAAATGTAACACACTGGCTAGTGTGTCTGACACAGCAAAGCTGTTAGCATTTGTTTAAACCTAAGTTTTGACTGTTGAGCAGCTCACAGATACCTTCTTTCTGTCCCTTTTAACTGTCCACATTGGGAACAGTTCGCTTCATTTTTGAAACCAAAATTAGAGTTGTTTAAACAGAAGAATAAGTATTATTAAAGGAAACCATGTTCTTTAACAAAAACAAAGCTTTACATGGAAAAATATTAGTCATATTCAAGGTTTTCTGGTCTTGCTGGTGAAAACCCAAAGTGATAAATTTATTAATTGAACTGTTCATTTTGGTAAGGAGCACTTCTGGGACCAGTGGGTGAGATAAAGGAATGAAGAAAACACACATGAAATACTTTGCTTTCTGTTCCCTTTCAGGACCATTTGTACATGACACAGTTGTCAAATGTCTTGTTTAGCACTGATGAACCCAGACAACAGTTTTATTTTTTCTTTTTTTTCCCCTTACTTTTCTTGGGTGTGTCCAATTGAACACCCTGTACAATTGATTTAATCGCTATGAGGAAATTATTAGATCAGTAGTAGCTGTGATAACTTCTCTGCAGTTCCTGACAAAACCAAGCCCAAATTGCAAATGCAGGATGGGACTTTTAAGATACAACAAGAAAACCATGAAGTGAATATCAGAGAGGGGAATAGGTACCTATGTTCCTTTACAGGTACGAAGGTTTCTCTGCAAGGAAAGCTGAATTTCCCCAACAATTTTGCATCCTTGTACCTTAGTGACAATGAAGAGGTCTTCCCGTTTCACCACCCCCTCCTTGATCTTCTGCTGGACCGCGTTCCCTATCTCGTTCTCGTTCTGGTAGAAGTAGGCGCAGTCGAAGTGGCGGTAGCCAGCGTCAATAGCGAACTTCACCACCTCCTCCACCTTTCCCGGGGGAGCCTGCAAGCCAGCAGAGCCCACCCTGAGCCGTGCCACGTCCCCCGGCAGCTGCTCGCAGTCCCCGCTTTGTGCGTCTGTCACATTTGACACCAAGGCAGCGGGCACGGAGCAGAGCTTGTTGATGTTTGTGCGAGGCTTTCAGCGCTGCCAGCACCCACTGTCATTTCCCCTCCCTGCTCTCTGTGCTGCCCAAGGAGTTTCGCCACTTCACCTTCCCCAAATTTTCCCCAAAAGAGCGAGTCCGCGCCCGGATCCCCTCCCAGACCGCGACCCCACCGCGCTGCCGCTCGCTCTTTCTGCTTTCTCTTCTATTTTTTAAATTTATTTATTTTTTGTTTTGTGCATCCTTCCACCTTCTCCAGCCCCTAATTTATATTTATTTTCGCTGCCTGTTCCCCGCTGCCCGTGTTTCCCCCCGCCCTCCCCGTTGCTGGCATCCCGCCCGGTTACACAAGCGGCCGCACGCAGGGCACGGATCCCGCTTCCTTCTCTATTTTATTGTTTTTAGCTTTATTTCGCATCTCTGCCTCTCGGATCCCCTCCCTCCCCTCTTCCAGAGCGGCGCTTCCTTCTCTATTTTATTATTTTTAACTTTATTTCGCATCTAGGATCCCTTCCCTCCGCTCTTCCAGAGCGGCGCTCCCTTCTCTATTTTATTATTTTTGACTTTATTTAGCATCTAGCATTCCCTCCCTCGCTGCTTCCAGAGCGGCGCTCCCTCCTCTATTTTATTATTTTTAACTTTATTTCGCATCTAGGATCCCTTCCCTCCCCTCTTCCAGAGCGGCGCTCCCTTCTCTATTTTATTATTTTTATTTCGCGTCTCGGATCCCTGCCTTCCTACCTGCCAGGTGCCCAGCCCCAGGGCGGGGATCTTCATCTTGTTGCTGAGCTCCACGCAGGGGATGGCCATGGTGCCGCTGTCCGTCCGTCCGTCCGTCCGTCGGTCCGTCCGTCCCCGCTATAAGGAGCGGAGCCGCCCCGGCCCCGCCCGGTCCCTCCCCGCCCGTCACCAGAGGATGCTCAGGGGCGCGGTGAGGATGCGGGATGGATCCAAAGGGACAGGATGGACTCGACACCTTTGGAGTCTTTTCCCATCCTCATCATTCCATGGTAGATTCAGAATTTCTGAGTGTTTTTGCCTGAAGCAAAGGGTGTACATTAGAGGATTTTCTCACTTTTTGGTGCTGGAAATGGACAGAACTTTCCATGTTTTTCCTAAAAAATATTGGGATCACCTGCTGTTCACAGAGCAATTCATTAAAAGGGAGTGTGGCCTTATGCTTTTAGATCATTTCTGTGCTTCCAGTCTTTGCAGAGGGCTGGACCATTCCTTCTGTGCAAGGAAATCTCTTCCCTGACCTCCAATTAAAATTTCAGCCAGTGCATGAAGGGTGTCAGATGCTGCACAAGGGATTTGTGATCACACCTTGTCCACAGGGAGTGCTTTAGTCCCAATAACCCCCCTGTGAAAAATGACATTTAAAGGTGGCAGGAGGCTGTGTATGAGTGCAATACCCCAGAAATCAAGAGGCAGAGCCTGGAGGGATTTGGTTGCTTGGCTGGAGGAAGAGATGCTCCACACCATGAAGCTGATGTAAGTTCAGCATCCCACATGTCACAGGCACTTTGTGTTTAGTTATCACACTAGGGATGCTTTGCTGCTTGAGGTTACTTTTTTCTTCTCCTTATATTGCTACAAACTCCTCCTTGCTCACTGCTGATCCCTGACCACCAATTTAAATGCTGTGGAATTCCACTGATGTCTTAAATAGTTATTTAATAAGGGAATAAATACTTTATGCTTAGACTTTTAATGTTAGCCTATCAAAGTATAGAAGCAGCCATGAATTATTGAGCCACTTACCATGATTGATGTGATTTTTTAAAATGTATGTGCATTAGCATTATTTAAACTGCTTTTATGAAGCAGTATTTTCAGCTGGCTTGCAAATGCAGGTTTAAATATAAACAAAATCTCTTCCTGCTCTCCTTGGCCTGGTTTCTAAGCCATTGGCTTAACCAAGATTTGCTGTTATCTTTCTGTTGCCTTGGATGTCATCACACACTCCAGAATGGGGAAAAACCCCAAATTGAAATGAAGTAGAGACAGAGAAGCAGAGATTCAATTTTTTCCAAGTGCTAACTCCAGTATGGTCAAACTAAAGCAGTGAAAGGAGGTGTCTTCTATTGAAAACAAATATGAAATGACACATAGATCAAACAACTCCACCCAAAAAAAAAAAAAAAAAAAAAAAAAAAAAAAAAAAGACAAAGCTGTGAGAGCTTTGAGCTGTGAGAGAGGTGATGAATTTGACATAAAAAGAAAGTCCTATCAAAAAAAAAAAAAAAGAAAAAGAAAATTAAAAGAAGAAAAAGGAAAATCTCTTGAGATTTTATAAATTTAGTAATGGTACTTTGTTTGTAAGGCCAGAAAGGGCTACACTATTCTTCTTGCACTGATCTCCAATTACATTGAAAAGATTTGATACCAAGCCTATGTCATATCCATATTCCTTAATTTCTTATTAAAAGTGCTCGGGTGCTACAGCAATAGGAGCTGACTAAAATTATGTAGAGAATAGAGTAGGAAATGCTGAGATTGAGCTGTTCAATTTACCTTTAATTGCAGCAAATCTTGGTCTGGAAATTATAAACCCTACCTTTTTTTTTTTTTTTTTTTTTTTTTTCTTTCCCCATTTGTTTAACAGAGCCATCAACAATTTTCCTCCCTGTAAATCTTTATTTACAGGCATTAATGACTTTGGAGTGAACTTTCTTCGGGGCAGGGAGGAGCAGGGGCAGATTTTGGCAATCCAGCCACAGCATGGGCTGGCAGAGGAGAGCTGCTGGAAGGGCTCTGCCATGTGTACAGGCTTTTCTGTTCAAGCACTTTTGTTCTGATTTCTTTATCTGCTTGGAGGAAGGCAACTCATCATTCAAAGCCATATAAAACCTGACTTTATGAGGGTTTAAAAGGCCTTAATTGTTTTTAACTGCTTTTTGTTGCTGGATGCAGTATGGGTGGTGGCTGGGGCCCATTCACCTTGAGTTTTTAACTGAGTCATGGTGATTTCAGTCCCTGCAGAGCAACTCCCTCGAGCACATTGCTGTGCTGCTCCATGAATCACAGCCTGCAGGTACAGGTGGGGACTTGTCCACAATCTCATTAATCATGCCCATGACTTTTCTAGAGGGTAAAAGTGCTCCTTCTTGATCAGATTTTGCTGAAATGCAAAAATGCAAATCTCTTATGTGGACGGTCCAATGCTGTTGGGAGGGTTTTGTCTAGACAGGATCATAGAGCCATTAAGGCTGGAAAAGGTCTCCAAGACCATCAGGTCCAGCCTTCAGAGAGGAAATTTTTTAGGTAGAAAGCCACAGCCTGAGTCAGCCTGGCTGTTAGGGTTTTTGGGGAAACAATGTGCATTATTTTCCTGAATTAATGCAGGAGCTGAGTGTCTGCTCCAGCATAGCTGACAAAACATGGCAATGGATTGATTGCAACAACAGTGAAACAACAAACGTGTTTTGTGAGCTGTTGAGAGGTAAGGATCACTATTTGTATTTTACTAAAGCTTGGGGTCTTTTCCTGTGAGCCTAAAGGCACACTGGGCACATGTTCAGGATCTGCACTGGGTGAGGATTGATCATACACAGAATCACAGAGTGGTGAGATGGAGAGGGACATCTGAAATTCATCCTGAACCCCTTCCCTGCTCCAGCAGGGCCACAAGAGCAGGCTCATCTCCAGATGGGAGACACCACAACACCTCTGGGCAAAGTGGGAAAGTGTTTTGTGATGGCAGAGGGACCTTCCCCTGTCTCACTTTGTGCCCATTGACTCTCCTGGCACTGGGCACCACTGAAAGCAGCTCTGCCCTCTCTGCACCTTCCCTTCAGGCATTGAGCAGACCCTCCTTGAACCTTCTCATCTCCAGAGCCTCAGCTCTCTCAGTCTCTCCTAACAGGAGGAAGGATTTAATCCCTCAATAATTCAATTATTTAATGCCTGTGCTTTGGCTGAGTCACTTCCCTGTCACACCCTGGGGCAGAATGGCAGCCCTGGTGTGTTTCTGAATTGTTGCATACTCTCAGCCTATCCCTAAAAACCAAAGTAAAAAAGCCCCAGTAACTTAGAGCAGGAAAGATCTGCTCTTACTGAGACACGACTGCTTCTATCAGTCTTACTTTCACAATATCACATTCATGGATCTCACTATGTCAGTAGGAACTGGGACATCAGCAGTGAAGAAAGTTTTTAAGTGAGAAAGACATTTGTAGAATGCTTTGATTGATTCCCCCCTCTGTGAGTGCCATGGACAGTACCAAATTTATCAACAGGCTGTGGATTTTTAGTACTTACTGGAATAATTTCCCTGCAGCAGCTGCCTTTGGAGTGGTTGCAAGACACCAACTTTAGTAACACTGAAATGAAACTTTTCACCAAACCTCTGAGAGCAGGGCCAGAAATTCATTGGAAAGAATCCCCAGAGCTATGCCCACTGAATCCCAAGCAATGTTCTTGTTTCTCCAGCATGGTGGTGCATTTGCTCCCCTCTCTTTGGGACTGCTCTGCATCCTTAGGGATTCCTGTTGGGTCCTAAGTGAGGCCTTTGGAGCTCTCCTGGACCTCAGTGGCTGTGCCAGCACCTTGCTGTCAGTGGGATTCCTCTCAGAGCTCGTGAGCCCCCAGACCTGTGATTCTTGGTGTTGCTGAAAGTTGATGGCAGGGCTGATGACACATTCCTCCACCCCCTGAGAGATGCAGAGGCATCCAGTGTGAGTATTTCAGTGCACTCAAGGGGAATTTTTGCCAGGTGCCTTTGTACAGACAGATACAGGTACCTGTGTCTGTGTGTGCATTCATGTGAATTGATTCAAATTCAAGTACAACAGCAATGGTGCTATCTGGAATGGTGCTATTAGGTCACTCTGGTAATTGTAATAAAATCAATTGAATCACTTTATAAATATTAAATTAGTCAATGATTAAGTGCTGCTAAGCCCTTTTGCACCTTACCCTTTTGCACCATTACCCTTTGCACCTTTACTTTTTTGCATCTCTGGTCTCCATGTCCTGAAATTATTCTGAACTGATTCTAATCTGATTTTCCTTTGTATGCCTCACCTGTGTAGTAAGTAAAGGAGTCAGTCTTGTCACTGAACTCTGTTAAATTACATCTTTACAAATTTGTGTTAAAACCTGCTTTCACTAATACCTTTGGCAGTGATTCTTTCAGCAACCTAACACATTCATTTTGCCACATCCATAAGCACAGTACTTTAACTGTGTTCAGAAGAGCCTTAAATCCTGTAAGGGCTTTCTCCAGTTCACCAGTTGTGCACTCTGCTTGCTGCTTATTCCTATTATTATTATTATCATTATTATTATAGGATTTTTTCCCTTCTCTTCTTCCTTTCCTCCTCTGAATTTTGGAGCTCTTCCATTGCAGTTTTTTTTTTTAAAAGAGCTGAGACAACACCTTTGATCCAGATAAGACCCTTGACAGCTTAGACCACCTGAGATTAGCCATGCAAAGCTTGTGAAGAGTGTAAAAAGTTGTGATGGCTGAGGAAATGTACTGGCCTGGCAGCAATCCAGCTCTTTTTGCACTCTGAAGTGTTGATGGAGGCCCTTGTTTCTGGGCATGAACAAACATACACCAGGGTGGTGTCCAACAAACCAGCTGAGAAGATATTTACATGTAGTAACTGGGAATAGTTGGTTTTTAAATGCTGTGGGTGATGGTTCACTGTTGTCATTGCAGCTACAAGAGAATTGTCAGTCTTGTATTTAATGGCCTTATTAAAAGAGATGCTGTTGTGTCAAGAAGGATGTTTATTGCTGTATTAGTGGGAGGGTGAGTTAAAAGCAGAATAGTGGTGATTGTAAATATGCTCAGGTGACCCTGCAGCTGGGAATGACTCTGATGAACCTGTGTGAGCAGCAGCCAGTGCTGCCAGCATGGACAGAGTTCAGCAGTGCTTTGCCTTTTTGTCTTGTGCCTCTGCCCAGGTGCTGCTCCAGGCATCCCCTGCTGGGTGAAGTGACAGAAATTAATGTTCCCTTTGTGTTCTAGTTCTGAGTTTGTGGCTGTCCCAGCTGCCTGGGCTGACTCACACACGTGGAAATGGTGAGTAACCACATTTATGGAAACAGAGTTTGTTTTTGCTACACTCTAAGTTTAAATTTTTAAAATTTATCTACAGACCTGTATCTTACAGCAGTTTTCAGCGTGGTTGGTGCATGTGGGTAAAAAGGAGGGGTTCTGTAACTGTCTGCAGATCAGTCTCCAAATGGAATTTTACAGCCTTCTTTGGCAAGAGAAGACAACCACGTGCTGAAACCAGTTCAGGGCAGGTAAAGTGACAAATTTATTTTCTTTTATTCAGAAAATCAAATTATTAATAAAGCTGGACTATGCTAACAATCCTGTTACAAAGAGTGCACCTTTTAAATACCTCCAGGAAAAACAGCCAAATAAACTATGTTTTAAGTAAAAAGAGAAAAAAACATGGGTTTTTTTTCCCTTTTTTTTCACTATTAGAAGTATAAGAAATCTTGAAAAACTGTCTGCTGTTATAAAAGAATGAAAATGTCAGGGTGGACAGAGTGTACTGACATTCATCTTTCCATTTTGGCATAATTTGTTCTTGATGTTAAGGCTGGAGATATGTTCCAACCTTCCTAATGTATTTATGTGGCCCCCACAGAATATTAGCATCACCTGGATGTCAGCTGTGGACTTTTAATAGATAAGAAAGTATTATACTTGTAGGTCTTTTGAATTTGAAAATCAAATTGCAGTATTCATACCTAGTGCATATTCTTTTGTAAATTTTCTTTAGTTCTTCCTTAGGCTGATAATCTATAAAGCCTGATAACAATGCTTTAGGAGAAGCAATTTATTGCAGATCTTTAGTAAATTGGAAGGAAAGTGGAATTATAACTGGTGGGGAAAGCAGGGGAAGGCTTAGGAGTGGCTTCTGTGTAGGAGGTGCAGAGTGTGAAATTAGACATGAGAAAGGAGGGATCCAGAAAGGAGAGAGGCAGGAAAAACAGAGAAGCCATACTCCTAAATGGAAATGTGTTTTTCACCTGAGTCCCACTGGAAGCAACAAAGTACTTTGAAAGGAAATAACCAAAAGCACAGTTGCTCTTAAACTCATTTTATGTTTGATCTTTTGCTGACATTGTTTCCTTATTGACATCCATGGAGGTTTCAAGAGCAACTGAAAGCAGCTGTCTGCTCCAAATTCATGCTGAAGCCATCAGGAAAAGTGGGATAGTCTTTCCCTGGAATGTGCTTGAGACTAGTCCAGCGTGTCTGTTCATCACAGATTTGAATCACCAGTTGCTGCAGTGGGACATGTGCTGGAGCAGCTGCATCAGATGAGGGTGCCCAGTGATGCATAACTGGCTTTAGCAAACCCAAACTTGCCTCTCAAATACACTGGTATTTATTGTCCTTTTTTTCTCAGGCACTGACAAGGTTTTTCTCTTTTAATATTTTAGAGGATTACTTTCTTTTGAAGAAATAAAGTTCAAAGTCCATTGATTTAATTTCTTATATCTATTTATATTGATATTTTGTGACAGTGTATTAGGTTAGGTGATTTTAATGCAGTGTACTTTCATTAAATGATTAAATTGATATAGATTACCTTTAAAAATTTGCCTTATTGTTTTTTTTCTTGTTTTCTTTTCCTAAGTGGCTCTGGAAAAAGGTGTGCTTTACCTGAAAGCTTTTTGTTTCTACAAGGAATTGTATGATGGCTGCTGCTTTTTCTGTCTGTACATGGCCAGAAGTGTCTCATGCAGAGAAGGACAAAGAGTCTGAAGTAGCACATGAAGAAAAAAGACAAAATAGAAAGTGGAGCACAAGAGCATCATGTTTAGGTGAGGCTGTGTGTACTATAGGCTTTGGTCATTTAAAACCCCTTCCCTCTACTATTTCCAAGTAGGGAAGAAAAGAACATTGTCTTAAGAAGGCTCATAGTTAGTTTTACTTTATATAATTATTTATTGTTTATTTGTTTATTATTTATTAGAGGATGAGTATATTTCT
Source organism: Oenanthe melanoleuca (assembly GCF_029582105.1). Taxonomy (NCBI): domain Eukaryota; kingdom Metazoa; phylum Chordata; class Aves; order Passeriformes; family Muscicapidae; genus Oenanthe; species Oenanthe melanoleuca. The sequence goes on from NC_079334.1 coordinate 2,886,236, forward strand.
ACCTTCTTTATACCTTCCTAGACCTGCAGAGGGTGCAAAATCTCCACATTGCTTAGAAGAGAATTATTTCATTTTCCTGTACTTTTCTCCTCTGGTAACTTGTAGCAATGCTTCACCAGCACCAAGATGCTCACTAGAGATGTCATTGTAACCAAAAAGGAGATAAAAGCATTTATTACTGTAATTAGGACTGTTGCCATTTAATTTGCAGAAGTGTTTTATTCTTCCACAGCTGAACCTAGTGCTCAGCAGTTCTCTCTAGCCTGGTGCAGTTTGATCCCTTGTCATTTTCTCTCCTTCCCTAATAGTGTGCTTTCCTTTTCATCATCTCTGTTTTTCTGCTTTCTCTTTGATTTTAATCTGGGTATTTCTTCTGGATAATGGTTTCTGATGGAATTCTTGCTTCCAGCTTAAAGTGGTTTCTTTCATATTGTGCAAACAGTGGAGGTGAATGACAAGCTACATGGCTTTGGTTGCACATTTTATTTTCACACTATTTCAGCAGTCTCTAGAATAACAGAATAAAACATCTGAGACATTATTATGATTTCACTTCATTTATTTTCCCTGATTTAGCAGAGGTCTTCAATGGGAGAAAGGATGACAGCAATGTGTATAGGTGAAAAAATCCTGCTTTTAAGGTGTAGGGGTTTTGGAGTAAAGCTTTTCTGCTTTCAAGAAAGCCATTCTGTTCTGAAAATCAAAACACATGCTTCACCACCACTCAATTAGAGTAGCATTATTAGGGAGAGAATCCCTCAAACTTAAAACACCTGTCAAGGTGATGCCTTGCTAAGACCCAAGGTGTCAAGGGGAGGGGTGAGCAGATTTTAGTGTGTGGTGGTAAAACTTGTCTAACTTTCCATGTTTCATAACAAGGATTTCTTTTTCCAGTTTATTTTTGTTCATTTGTGTTTTGTTTTGTTTTGAATTCAGTCTTCATAGCAGCTGTGGAAGGGCTGGGTTACAATATTCTTGGAGGCACAGCAGCCTTTCAGATTGGTAGGATTTACAAGATCAGCCTTTGTGTAGGAATGAATGGGTACTGAAATCTAGATCTCTGTATTTGCTCAGAGTTCTTTGTGGGGTTCTTTTGAAGCAAGTCTCATTAGTTTTCTGACTGTAACAAAAACTTCTATTGCATTGACCTGCTTCTATCTCATCTTTGGGTTGATGGGGGAAAAAAAAACAAGCAAAAAGTAATCAAACAAAAGAACTAAAATAAAATCAACCAAGGATATCAAGAGACAAGATTGTGCTACCCTCATTCTCTGTGGCTGCAGATGATGTTGGTACTGGACAGAACAGAAAAACCTTGAGGTTTGTCCTGGTCCTGCTGAAAAACAGTAAGAAAATTTCATCTTGCCTCTGATACCTGCCCAGTGCAAGTCTTTTGGTCAGGAGTTTTGAAATCAATAGCTTAGGTAGTGTAATTTGTATTTGGAGATCTTTAATAACTCTGATTAAGTCTGGGCATGCAGTTTTCTAAGATGAAAAGGATTAATTGTAAATAAGTTGTTTGATTTGAAGACATTATTAGGATAGTATAGCAGTAGCTGTATTAACATCATAATGATAATCTTGTTGTCTTCTTTGATTCCAAGAATTGCAAGGTCTAGACCTGCAAGGAAGAACACAGCATCATTGTATAATTTGGTAGAGAAGAGAAGTACCACTCTTGACAAAGGAAAGATTAAGGGCTTGGGGCCTGTTATGTGCCCATCTGCAGCTGTGCTATAAAGCAGTGATATTTGTATTTTAATAGTTTAGAGAGCTGCTCTGTGGGACCAGCTGAGACTTCAGCTGGGTGCAGCTCCAGGCCAGAAGTTTAGGAGAATGTGCAATTATTTCAACAGTGCAGTAACTAATACTTTATTAAGCTTGGGGTGGTAAAATGGAAGCCAAAGGGGTTATCTGCACCCTTGGGTAATATTCTCTGTACCTAGGACAATTTATTGTTTCCACATATTGTCATTACATTCTTTATTATCAGCTGACACTTTTAGGAAATCTGGCTGTAGTGTTAATTTTATTTTCCATGTATCCTAGGGCATGAGAATTGACAGAGAGCTTTGCTAAGAGAACAAAAAAACTCATTAATTTTAGTCCTTTTTGCTGAGGTCTTTGATTCTTTCATTTTTCCATTAAAAACTCTACTAAAGAAACTGATAGAGGTTAGTGTGAATTTGGCAGTTTGACATCCATTAGAAGTGGAATTAGTTATAGGGATAAATAAGCCTTTTAAAATAAAAAACTAGATCTGTGAGGGATTGGCAGTAGAAAATAAAGGGCTTAATTTGCAATCCATTCCAAGCATGCTGCCTCCAAGGGACTTAATTAAGCAACAAATCTCTTATTGCAAGAAATTTTATTTATAAAACCTGGAAGGTTTCTGGTGTTCAAGTGGTGTTCCTGCCATGAATTTACCATTTGAAAATACAGAGCATGTTTCATGTGTACTTGTGTTTGTGAAGAGAAGGTAGTGGAGGCAGAAACTTCATAGGACTTCCATTTTGCACCAATTTGCACCAATTGGGGAAAAAAAAAATCACAAGTGTCCTATCTACTTCTGAAATTCTAATGACTTTTAAAAATGTTGCTCTTTTATACTCCAGCAGGCTGAAAGAAGATTACACAGTTCTTCATGTTTTATCAGAGCCTATCCCAGAGCATAAATGTTATTTTGCTGACTTACTGATAACAAACTCCTCTGTCTCTTCCATAAATTATGAGTGTCCCCAAATGCTGGGTGCAGTTTTATTAAAGCTTTCTTATGCTGTCTCTTTTATTTCCCACTTGTTAGGTTTATGTGTGGAATTAATTTTCTCTGTGCTGCTGATTTGCAAACAAAGCCAATTGCTAATTTGACCCATAGAAGATGTCAGGAAACTGTGCTGAGATAAAATACTCAACTGCTTCCAAGTGTTTTGTTATAAATGCTGGAAGACATCCACACAGTCAGGTATGCTAGAGACTGGTGTGTCATTTTGGGCATGGGGTCCCTTCTAATGTGATTCTGAAGTACTGACCACACCTCCACAGCTGTGCTTGTTATTCTTGTTATTCTGCTCTGGTGCCTTAGCTCTAGAACACATTATCACATTTGCCATTTCACTGACTCTTACAGCCTTGTTAGTTGACTCACAGTCACCTGGACTTACACACTCAAAGGAAGATTTTTGATTTTTAATTTAAGGAAACTTTAGAAATTGCTTTTTTGTTTGTTTGTTTGCTTTTGTTTTTCTCTTCCTTTCCCATCTTTCTGGTGGATTTTTAAATCCTTGCCATATGACTACAAATCACAAATCTTCTCTCTTGGCTAATTCATATTTCTTTGAGCCAATGGCACAAAGTAGTTTTGTAATATTTATTATGTCTTCCTTACAATTGTCAGCTTTGGAATAGTTTCTCTAGTGCTAACATCTTTCTGTTGAAAATCTTGTCAGGCTTCTCCAGCAGTCCTGTAAGAACTCATTATATGTGCCACCATGTGATTTTTTTTTTTTTTTCATCCAAATCTTTACAGGCTGCAATCAGATCCACAGAGAGTAGAGAAAAATCTGTGCATTCTCATTCCTGATGCTGGCAACCTTTGTTGTACTACCCCACACAACTATCAGCTGTTTACAGAGGTGATGACTGTTGGTGTGGTAGATGGATAAGGAAGATGAGGAAGAAAATGATTCTTGACTAGCTGAAGTAAGAAAGAGTTTTCTTGACCTCTGGATCCGTGATACTACAGCTCTGCCTATAGTTTCCACTCAAAACACAGGTGAGTCCCCCTCAATAATTTCAAATTTAATTTCAGGGCAATTTGCTTCCTGGCAAATCCAGATGTGACATGGAAATCCTAAGTGAGGTGCCACAGGCTTCTGAAAATGGAACTGACCTTGGCAGAACAGCAGCTGTGAAGGGAAGCAGAACTGAAATAGAGGTAAAGCAGAAAAAGCAAGTGCAGTGGTACTTCTTGGTCCTGCATGCACCTCGTGCCTCACCTGCTGTGAACACTTGGTGTTGCAGCTCAATGGAGCTCATTTCAGTGTCTGCTGGGTTTGTTTTTTGGGGTCAGCTCCTCTAAACAACTCCCCTCCTTTACTGGACACATCCCTGGAGTGGGACCAGACTCCCCTTAGCCTGGAGGAATTCTCTGCTCCTCTGGAGAGGGGGTGAAGCCCAGGGTTATGAGCAAAGGAAAACAACCCAGCCATGGCAGGATGTCCTCAATGCCTGCAGCACCAGTGCTTGCCAAGTTCCCAGCACTGATGAACCTAAACAAGAGAATGCCTGTTCCCTCACTTCTCCAGCTCTCCCCCACACCTCCCCTGCTCTTGGTGTGCCAATGTCCTGCCTCCTTTTAATGGCTGAAATGGTTATGCTGGAAAAGGGCACTCTGAATTGGTGTCACCTGTCATGGATAAAACCCCACAGTGAGCAACCAGAGCACAAGTGTCAAAGCTGGGATCCTTTGACTTCTGCAGTGGACTTAGTTTTCTTTTCCTCCTCTCTTTCAGCACAGGAAAAATCCTTACACTCCTCCCAGCTCTGCCAACAGCTGTGGTGTTTGAGCAGCCCAAGCCAAGAGGCTCCAGCACCAGGGTCTGTGCTGAGAGCTCCTGGTCCTGCCCTGCTGTGGGGAAGTCAGAGGGATGCAGGGCTCCTCTCTTCCTCCCTGCTGGGAGGAGCTGCCCAGGGAATCTGGGTGAAACTCCAGCTCTCCTGGTGTTCAGGGGTGCCAGGTGTGAGGGACTGTGTTTGCCTGTGGCTTTGCAGGTCAGCAGGAGCAAGAGGAAATGGGTGCCAGAGCCATGTCCCACCAGGCTGCATTTCCCTCTGAGGACAGGGAGGCTGGGCTGAGGTGAGATTGCCACCAGTGCTGGATGAGCAATCCAGGGAACAGGGAATTGCAGCTGCTGCCAGAACCATGGCCTTAGGTCTGCTCTGTCTGTGTCTGTGACCAGGGGGATTTGTGCTGGAGAGAGAGGTGCTGTCAGAACAAAAGCTGGAGTAAATCCTCTCTGGGCTGTGCAGCAAGGACTGAATAGCATGGGAGGAGAGCATTTATAAACTCATCACTATTTCTCCCAAAATTGGGGTGCAGCAGTGATGGGGGTGGCTGGGTTTGGTCTGGGCCTGCTATTATTTGTGCCATTTTTGAAGTCTGTTGTATGATTTACTGTCCAGTATCTTTCTAACAAAAGCTGACAGAAATTTAGGTTAAGCATTAGAACTTGGGTCCATTCATTGCAAAAACTTGCCAAGGCTGCAGGATTGGGTGATGACTGCCCCCAGGGAGGTTACTTATTAATACTGAGTCAGATTTCCTTCCCTCAGTGACTGTCAGCCCTCAATGCCTGGGAGTTCATGTTCTTCTCAGTGGGGAATTAGAAATAATTTCAGTATCATTAGAAATTTTAGAAAAATCCAGCTAAAAGTCTCACCTCTGTCCCCTCTAAGTTATCCCAGTTTTTCCCAGCTAGGAGCTGCACTGAAGTGAGGCAGGGAAATCAGGGAACAGCTGTAAAGTTAAAGGCAGAAAGAGAAGATGTACCAGCAATGGGGAAAGGTTTCAGAAAACATTTCTGTGGTCTAATTAACAAAAATTTGTGTTTCCCCAGTGAGAAGAACACAAACTCACAGCCATTCAGGCCTGACAGTCCCCTGCAGTGAGAGCTCAGCACACATCCACAGAGGCAAGTCCAGCACCTGAAAGAAAAAGAAAAGAACCAGAAGAAAGAGGTAATTTCTTTTGTTTCAAAGTTATTTCAAATTCCTAAAGCCCAACAACATTTGCTCTTGATTTAGGTTGGGTGAATGATGAGCCCTGGGCACAGCTCATGCCATTCATTCAGGTGAAACCCTGGGGCAGTTTAGAGGGGACACAGAAGTGTTTGTGTAGGAAAATGCCAGGGGATGCCAAGGGCAGGGAGGTGGCATTTCTGAGGGGATTGCTGAGGGAACTGAAGAGAGCCCAGCAGAGTTTCCCTGGGAAAGCCAAGACCCCTGGGCAGCACAGCCAGGGCTCTGCAGGGCACAGGGAGGGCTCAGCCCTGGGACTCTGTGCCCCTGCCCTGGCACAGCCCTGGGCACTCTCTGGGCCCCTGCCCTGGGCACTCTCTGTGCCCCTGCCCTGGCTCAGCCCTGGGCACTCTCTGTGCCCCTGCCCTGGGCACTCTCTGGGCCCCTGCCCTGGCACAGCCCTGGGGACTCACTCTCTGGGCCCCTGCCCTGGCACAGCCCTGGGGACTCACTCTCTGGGCCCCTGCCCTGGGCACTCTCTGGGCCCCTGCCCTGGCTCAGCAGCCAGGCAGGGAGCAGAGGCTCCCTGGGATGAGGCACAGAGAGGGAGCAGGGAGCAGCCTCGGGCTGCAGAGGGGCAGCAGAAAGGCAAAGGGACCTGCCTGGGCACTGTGGGCAGCAGAATGGACACCTGGGTGGCCAGTGCAGGTGAGGAGTGGGTCTGAGCCCATCTGCAGGGACAGAAGGAGGGGATGTTTTGGAGGGAAAAGCTGAGGTGGTGAGTTCACTCACCTGGCACAAGTTGTGTTTGCACAAAGCGGGACCAGAGGTGAAGGTCAATCCAAAGCCAGCCCTGCTTGACCTCTGAATTCCAGGATAAGTTTTACAAGCTGCCAAATGAGGAATTAAAACTAGTTAAAAATGAAACCAAGAGCATTAACGAGGTTCCTGGGAATCCACTACATTGTTGTCATAGAATTCATAACAGAGTTTTGAGCTTCTGATGACAACAATGCAGTTCTTCATTTGGATTAGCCAGTGTGTGGGATTTGTCTGGATTTTAAAGCCCTCATGGTGACCCTGACACTGCTCAGGAGCTGGTGGGAAAATCAGAGTCAGAGCTCCTGGCAGGCACAGGGTGTTTTCTCCAGAGTGGATTGTGGAGGAATTATTTGGAACTTGGATTGTTCCTCTAGGTGATCTCAGCCCAGTTGCTGTGATTTGTGTAATTCCAGACATTTGACTCCCAAAACTCCCCAGCCCAGGGGCTTGAGCTGACAGGGCAGGACAAAGATTGTTCTCTGTGCAGTGCCCAGATTTGGGGTTCACTGTCAGCTTTGCTAGTTCCCATGAATTATCCCACAGCCCCCAATTATCTGCTCAGTTCCTGCTGCCATACCCTCACAGTGCCTCAGGGAGGGTGGATATTCCCATGCAGAGCTGCTGCTTGAACTCCAGCTGTGCCAGGAACCAGCAGAGCTTCCAAGGAGCCTCAGCAGCACTGGGGCAGGGACAGGTGTGTATTCCAAAGAATTTGCTATTTCAAACCCTCATCCCCCAGCCCCACCCATGTCCCTGGGGGCAGTTGACAGAGTTGACAGAGTTCAGCTGATTTAGCCCCCCTGAGCTGGGCTCCAGGTGATATTTTCAAGCAGGAGAAGGCAGGGCTGGGGCACTCCCAGCCCGTGCCAAGGCAGCTCCCTGTGCCCACGGGAGGACATCTCTCCCTGCAGCAGCTCAGCTCCTTTCAGAGCCTCAGCAGTGGCCTCTGCAAGTTCTTTTCCCTCAGCAAAGGGTGCACATCCCTGCCTTCAGCACAGCTCCAGTGGGACCCACCTGGGAAAGCTTTCCATCCCTTCTGCACTTCCAGCTGGCTCCCTGGAAACTCCCACCTTCATCCAAACAAGACTTCATCCCAGCCAAACCTCTGATTTTAAGGCATCTCTGCAGGCTGTTGGTTGGATTCAGTATCTGTGAGGTAAGACTGCCTTGGCTTTAGTGCTGCTGCTGGGTGATGGCCTCAGGCTGGAAGGGAAGGGAATTGGGGTGGACAGGACATACCTGGCAGCTGCCTGGGAGCTCTGGGAGGCTGGAACCAGGAATTGCTGTCTGAGCCCTCTGCACACAGCCCGTGCTGCCATCCCCAGGCAGTGCCAGCTGCTCCTTGGGCTGCCTTTGGGCTGCCAGTGGCTGTGTCCAGGCTGAAGCATCTCCAGGAGCCTGCTCAGAGCAGCCCCTGAGCCGTGTCCGTGCCAGCCCGGCCGGGCACCCAGCGCCCATCCCGGGCCGTGTGCCTGGCACAGGCAGGACACTGCAGGCACAGCCTCCCTGAGAGCCCAGGGACAGGAGGGGCTGGTGCCTTCCAGGGGCTCCTGGCCTCCTCCTGCCCCATTCCCTGCAGCTGGGACACACAGGAACACCCAGGAGCATTGCTGGCAGCGAGCAGGAGCCACCGAGGCCTCTGTGCAGCTCTGGGCCTCAAAAGCAGCCCCAGCTTCAGCAGCTGCTTCGTTTTGGCAACACTCACCTGCAGGAAATGCCCCCTGCCACTCTCCAGAAGAGCCCTGGTCATGCAGCAAGGGAAGCCTCAGGATCTTCCTGCTCATTTCTCCCTGCAAAAGGACTTGGCAAGAGCAAATCTGCAGCTGGTGGGTAAATCCTGGAAAGGGCAGGAAAATCAGGGTTATGGGAAGAGTTTGGTGCTGTCACATCAGCTGCCAGCCACTTCTACCCTACAGCCATGGCAGGGGCTGGTGTGTAAAGCAGCTTTAGCAGAAGAGGAGCTGCAGTTCCCTTGCTGGTACCAAGGATTCCCACCCTTGGGAGGTTCATACCTGTGACCCAGAGACTGGTTCAGTCAGTTGGAGCAGAGTCCTGGTACTGCCCAGGATGTGGGTTCAATTCTGCCACACACTGTGTACTTGAGAGTCAGATTTAAGGATTCTTCTCAACCCCACTATATTCTGTGATCTGGAAAAAAAAAAAAAATATTTTCAGCTTTCAATAAAAGTTCTAGTAAAAGCTTCTGCCGGTGCGGATCTTTTCTGCGTTGCAGAGCAAGGGGGAGGGGGAGCATCTCAGCCGGCTCCAGCCGCGCTCGTTCCGCAGCGCTCCGGGCAGGAGCCCCGGGCTGGGCGGGCACGGGGAACGGGAGCGGCGGCACTTGGGGCTCCCGGGGCCGGCACGGCGCTGCCCGCGCCCCGGCGGCTCCAGCCTCGACCCACCACCCGCACGGGGAGATCCCGGCCCGCTCTCCCGGGCGCGGTGACCGGCACAGCCCCGGCTCCCCGCGGCCGCAGCGGGACCGGGCCCGGAGTCCCGCGGCCGCCGGGCCGGAGCGGGAGCGGCAGCGCCGGGCTCGGCCCCAGGCCCGTCCGGGGCGGCGGCTGCTGCCCGCGGCCATCCCGGCCCCGAGATCCGCACCCGCCGGCCCGGGGAGAGGCGGCACCGCCAGAACCCAGCCCCGGCCCCTGGTCCTACCTGAGCGCCTCAGGATTCGGGCAGCACCGGGAGCGGTCCCTGGGTCGCGCCCGGACGAGGATCCCGCCGCATCCCAGCACGAGCGTTCCCGAATGGAGCGGGCCGGGAGCGGCTCGGCCGCGTTTAAAGGGCGCGGGCGGGGGCGGGGCCTGCACAGGTGCGCGGGGCGGGGCCTGCACAGGTGCGCGGGGCCCCAGAGCGCATGCGCGGGGCGGGGCTGGGGGGGATTTAAACGGCGGCGCGAGCCCGGCGGAGCCATTTGCTCCTCGGAGTTCGTGGTGCGCGGGTCGGGCTCTGTCTGTCTCTCTTCCTCTATATTTCAGTTCTTCTTTATTTCTTTTTCTTTACACCTCTCCTTTCTTCCCTCCCTTCCTCCCCTCCCCCACCCCCCACACCCTCCCCCCCCCCCCAAACCCCCCCCCCTCCCTCTCCCCCCTAGCCCTCCCCTCCCTCCCCCCCAAACCCTCCCCCCGGCCCGGCTCCCCCGCACCCCCCCATACCTATACATACCCTACCCTATACTACCCTACCCTGCCCTACCCTGTTCCTTTTTCCTCCTGCTCTTCCTTTCATCCTTCATTCTCCCAACCCTGGCCCCCCGGCCCCCTCTCCCTGCTCCCCTTCCCCCCCTAATTCCGCCCCCCTTCAATCCTCCCTTCCTTCCTCCACCCTCCCATTCCCCCCAGCGCCCCTTCCCCTGTCCCCGCTGCCCCGCACACCCCGGCACCCCCCGCCCTCGGTCCTTGGTCACCCACCCCGACCGCCCCGTCTGCCCCCCACTCCCATCCTCCGTCCCCCCTTTTCCTCTTTCCCCGCACCGCGGGGTTCGGGGCGCCGCACAATAAAGGCCGGAGAGCCCGAGCGGCGCCCCCACCGTCCCTGCAGCCCCACACGGGGACTGCCCGCCCTGCGGGTGTCCCCATGCCGGTCCAACACACCGCCCGACACCGCCGGGGCTCCGGCTGTCCCTACATCACACCGGGGGTCCCGGGGTGGGGGGTTCAGGACGGGCCCCCTCGCTAGGAGGGGGTCCCGGGGGGTGGGGGGGGTTCAGGACGGGTCCCCTCCGGAGGAGGGGGCCCGGGGGGGGGGGGGGGGGTTGGGGTGGGAGGGTCCCCTCCGGAGGAGGGGCCCTGGGGCGGGGCGGGGGCGGGGCCCCCTCCGGAGGGGGGGGCCGGGGTGGGAGGGGCTTGGGGGGTCCGCCCCCCTTGGCCCCTCCCACCTCGGGCCCTCCCCTCCGGACGGGGTCCGGCCCCGAGCCCCTCCCCAGGACCCTCCTCCGGACGGGACCCGAGGGAGGGAGGGAGGGGAGGGGCGGGTGGGGGGGGGCAGGACGGGAGGGGCCGCTCGTTTGTGTGACGTGTTTTTTTGTCTGTTCACGCTGCAGAGTGACGTGACCCCCTCTGTTTCCCCCCCCACCCGCCCCTCCCCTCCCTCCCTCCCCCGGGTCCCGTCCGGAGGAGGGTCCTGGGGAGGGGCTCGGGGCCGGACCCCGTCCGGAGGGGAGGGCCCGAGGTGGGAGGGGCCAAGGGGGGCGGACCCCCCAAGCCCCTCCCACCCCGGCCCCCCCCTCCGGAGGGGGCCCCGCCCCCGCCCCGCCCCAGGGCCCCTCCTCCGGAGGGGACCCTCCCACCCCAACCCCCCCCCCCCCCCCCGGGCCCCCTCCTCCGGAGGGGACCCGTCCTGAACCCCCCCCACCCCCCGGGACCCCCTCCTAGCGAGGGGGCCCGTCCTGAACCCCCCACCCCGGGACCCCCGGTGTGATGTAGGGACAGCCGGAGCCCCGGCGGTGTCGGGCGGTGTGTTGGACCGGCATGGGGACACCCGCAGGGCGGGCAGTCCCCGTGTGGGGCTCAGGGACGGTGGGGGCGCCGCTCGGGCTCTCCGGCCTTTATTGTGCGGCGCCCCGAACCCCGCGGTGCGGGGACAGCCAGGGGAGAAGGGACGGAGAGGAGGGACACAGGGATGGGAGGGGCAGGGAGGGCTCGGGCTGCGGAGGGAAGCGGGACGGGGAGGGAAAGGCCGGCGGGGGAGAGGGACGGTGACACAGGAGGGGAACAGGAGAGGGGAGCGGGGTGGGGACAAGAGAAGGAGAATGGGGGGACAGGTTTGGGGGAGAGAAGGGGAGAGTTTGGGGGAGAAAAAAAAGAAAAGGAACACGGGGAGGAGGGAGGAAAGGTAGAGAGAGAAACAGGAGGAGAGGCCGAAAGGGGAGGGGAAGGGTCGGTTTGAGGAGGAGAGAGAAAGGCGGGAAAGGGAGAAAAAGAAGAGGAACGCGAGGAGGAGGAAGGAGGGGGAGAGGGTTTGAGAGGAGGGAAAGCAGAAATCCATCCTGTCCCTGTGCGCGGAGCTCCAACGCAGCCACCCGTCTACAGCGAGCTCAGCCTGAGCAAATGGCGGCCGAGCCAATTACCTGGAGTTAAATCACCTCGGCCACGCCCCGCGCAGCCGCACTGAGACCCCGCGCACCTGTGCCGGGCCCGGCCCCGCCCCGCGCAGCCGCACTGAGACCCCGCGCACCTGTGCAGGGCCCGGCCCCGTCCCGCGCAGCCGCACTGGGGCCCCGGCACGCGCAGCCGCACTGGGGCCCCGCACACCTGGGCCGGGCCCGGCCCCGCCCCTGAATCACCTCACGGCCCCGCACCTGAATCCCCGCCCGGTACCGCCCCGCGCAGCCGCACTGAGACACCGTCCCGCGCAGCCGCACTGGGGCCCCGCACACCTGGGCCGGGCCCGGCCCCGCCCTCAGCCCCGCCCTGAGTCACCGCCCGGTACCGCCCCTGAATCACCGCCCGGTACCGCCTGAATCACCGCCCGGTACCGCCCTGAATCACCGCCCGGTACCGCCCCTGAATCACCGCCCGGTACCGCCCCTGAATCACCGCCCGGTACCGCCCGCCCTGAATCACTGCCCGGTACCGCCTCTGAATCACCGCCCGGTACCGCCTCTGAATCACCGCCCGGTACCGCCCCTGAGTCACCGCCCGGTCCCGCCCTGAGTCACCGCCCGGTACCGCCCCTGAATCACCGCCCGGTACCGCCTGAATCACCGCCCGGTACCGCCCGCCCTGAATCACTGCCCGGTCCCGCCCCTGAGTCACCTCCCGGTCCCGCCCGCGGTGTCTCCGGTCCCGCCTCACAGAGCCCCGGTCCCGCCCGGTTCCACCCGGTCCCGCCCGGTCCCGTCCTGCCCGGGCCGGGGCGGGACCATCGCTCGCGGCCCGGCCCCTCTCCCCGGGCCGAACCGGGGCTGCTCCCGGCACCGGGTTTGGCCCTTGGGCTCCTGTCCCGGCCCGTTCGCTGGGGCGGGGCAGCCGAACCCGCCGGGCCCGCAGCGCCGGGAATTTCTGATCAGCGCGGGCAGAGAATCCGCAGAGACACCCGACAATGAAGGGCACTGGGGAGAGGGGCGGCAGCGTTTCCGCTTTAAATTAAAAATCGCGTGGGGAAATAAACGTGTGAGCCAGGCTGGCCCGGCTCCGTGTGCTCGGCTCCGGTCCCGGCTCCGCCGCGGGGCTCAGCCCGCGGGACTCCGGGGCGATGCGGGCGCCGAGCGCCGCGGGGAGAACGGGAAGCGCTCGGGGCGGGCGGGCTCCGCTCGGAGCCGGCGCTGCCCGGCGCTCCTGGCCGGGCCGGGGCTCGGCACAGCCCAGCGCATCCCGCCGCTCCCTCAGCCCTCGGCGGGATCGGGTTCGGGGCAGGGACACCCAAACCCGGCAGGGCCGCCTTGAACGGCTCCGGGGAATCTCCCCTCTCCCCTCCCGCCCGATTGCCGCTGCCCGAACCCGGCCTGAGGCTCAGCTCCCCGTGCCCGCCACCTCCCCAAGGAATTGCACCGGGAGTTCTCAATCCAACGCTGTTCTCCCCAAGGAATTGCACCGGGATTTCTCAATCCAGTGCTGTTCTCCCCAAGAAATTGCACCGGGATTTCTCAATCCAGTGCTGTTCTCCCCAAGGAATTGCACCGGGAGTTCTCAATCCAGTGCGGTTCTCCCCGGTGCTGCCACCTTGTGGGCACAGCGCGGTACTGCAGCCGCCCCGGGGGCGCTTTGGGGACAGAGAATTCCCAATTCTTCAAAAAACCCTCCTAACTGAATGCCCAAAAAAAACCCCGACCATAACTAAAAAAATTCTGCCTCTAATCAATTAAAAAAAAAAAAATCCCTTTATATATATAAAAGTTATATATATTTCTTCATATTTGTATTCATATTCATAATCTATACATATTTTATATATTAAGTTTAATTTCTATTCTATTCTAACATACATACAATATTTTTATTATTTCATACATAACCTTTATATTATTAATATTTATTTCAATTTTGTATATACATATATACACATCTTTACATATTATACATTTGCACGTTTATATTTTTAAATAAAATATATTATACATATTTTTCTTTCGTTCTATCTTTTCTTTTCTTCTGTAGAAGCTGAACTGTCTTCCTGTTTTAGGGGATTTTTCAGCTCCAATCCAGGAACCAGCTCTTCAGTGCAGGATGTCTGAAATCCAGGTGAGTGCATCCTCCAGGGTCTGCAACAAACAGAGGTACCAGGGTCACTGAATGGATAATCAGGTGCAGGGTAACAAACAAACTCATTCATCTGCCTGTTCTCCACAGCTTGTCACTTACAGCTATTGAACAGGAAATTGTCTACTGGCTGGCCAGAGGGTAAAAAATATTAATGAATTACAAGCTCACAAATATAATTCTTTCAACATTTATGGAGGATTTATGCTGCTATACTGAACACTCTGGACATGTCTAAGCCCATCTCCAGAGAAAAACAGAGTATTCTGGGGCTCATCAACACACTCTCCTCTCCACAAATAATAATTTTTAGAAATCTGATGTCACAGATTGCTCCTGGTTTTTTTTTCTTTCATGCCTGTAATTTTAATTTAGTAGTATCTTCATTTTCGAGTTCTCCTAGGTCTCTATATTAACTTCTGCACAGTTGACTTAAATATTTTACTTTCAGCATGACTGTAATATTTCTTTAACATCTCAGACTTTTTGCAACATTAAGTAAGACTCTAAAATTACTGTAAGCACTGAGAAGTGACAAAGATATACAAAATCTCTTTACAAATGTATTTATCTGTTTCTTTTAATGAAAAGTACATCCATTACACCAGCAAACTCCAGGCCAGGGACTGCCACACATAGATGGAGCCCTTGACTTCAGAAATGTTTAAAAGAAGATCTTTGTAAAACATAAGAAGGCTCAGCTTAAAAGAAACTGAAAAAATCTAAAATATTAAAGAGAGACAAGATGACAAGATACTGCCAACTAACTTTTTTTTTTTTTTTTTTTTTTTTTTTTTAGGCAAGGAGGAGGCTTAATCAAGTGGGAATTCTCCTTTTCCTTGCCTCAGTTCAGGAATAGCTCCCTTATCACCATGAACTGGACTGCTCTGACCCACAGTGTGAATTTTTACAGCCCAACCAGGTCTGTTTTCCCTAAGAGAAGGCCTCTAATAGGTAAGTTCATCATCTAAGTTAGAACCATCTAAAAAACTCCATTTTCTACAAGCCAACAGCAGGTACCATGTGTGTGGGAATCCAGGAAAATGGCTCAACCACTAACTGCATACAGCACTTCATATGGTAATTCCAAAAAGATGACAAATGGTCAAAAGAACATTCTCCATGATAACTGGATTAAAGTACTGTGGGTAGCATGCTCCTCAGGGAAACTGTAAAACTGTCAAAAACTTGCACACTTCTTGACTAAACTGTCACCATGCAGCAGTGGCACTGACTATAAATCTTTCAAATGCTCTGTAAACAAAGGGATTATTTAAGATTTTTCACTCTTCACCTCAAGGAAAACACAGAAAAACCACCTTTCTTCACAGTGTTTGTCCCAAGCATGGGATGGTGTCAAGCAAAGGAGGAGTAGATTAAAAAGGAGAAATACATTAAAAGTCACTCCTTGATAAAATACAAAGTAACAAAATACAAATACATTGAATCACAAAACCAAAGTACTTTGACTCGCTTGAACAGTTAGCAATACTAACAACTGCAGCAGAGTAGAAGCTTCTGTAAAGAGAGTGACTTCAGGGGGAAAAGTGTAAAGATGTTTCCCAATACTTAATAATTATTTTCTGTGTCTGAACCAGTACTTTTAGGTATGACAAGAGTTCTGATAAAATACAAAGCATCTCTCCACAATCTAATGAACAGACAGCTGAGAGCTTCCACACATTTTAAATACATGTACTCATCTGTTGCCTCAAACCACACTGACTTACACAGGTGATGCTACTCTGTGTGTTTTATCAATTTATCTGATTTGTTCACCTACCTGAACACCTACCAAAAGTAACAGAATTTACTGCTAATGGATTTTGCTTTAAAGAAAATGCAGTGACTGTTATGTAGAATCACTATTCTGGCAAAACTAAGAGGAAAAATCTCTCAGAGCACTGGCCAGTTAAATTGGCTGGATTTACCTCTGGAGACACTGAAATCTTTACAGAACACTATAGAGCTACAATGTTAAAAGATTGGCTTGTCCAGTAAAACTGTCTTTTCTTCAAGAGTCTAGAATACATAATTTCTCTGAATTTTCCATTCACTGAATAAAAACCCTCCAAAAACCATCAGTCTTGCAAAGCACATTAGGCCTACAAAAAAAAATGAGAAATTTTAACTGGAAACCTATCAACTGGTCTTAAAGTTTTATTCTTATCTCAGTTTTTGAAACAGAAAAACATACACCAGAAAAAACAAGAGTAGAAAATGCAGGAAAACAGAGGCAGATGATGGTAGAAGGGAAGGACAGGGAAAAAACAAAAGCCTTCAATATCTCCTACCAGTTCTGGTGGATAGAGATAAAATAATACCACTCCTGTTGGGAAGGATCACTTTTTTGGTTGGGTGTTTTTGACCCATCAGATACCCTCTCTAGTTTAACTGGAGTGATAAAACTTCACTGAAATCTGGGAGACTGCTGTACAAGGAAACTCAGGGGAAATACAGAAATCCTGAAGATTCTGAAGACTGTCTCTGTTTGGTTTTGGGCTTTTTCATCCTCCTTTCATCAGAATATGTTCTGAATCACAGAACTAGTAGACACTAAAACGTCATTAAGAAGTGACAAGCCACCCAGGCAATCCTGACAAACAACATTGCTTAAGTGCTTGCCACCACAAAATAAAGAACAGTTTTACCCCCTAAGCTTATGTGAACCACAATCTACCAAACTTCTTTTATTCTGCCTTCTATTTATTTATTTAACCCCTTTTATCCATAAACCTGTCTTGGAAGAAACATCTGACTCCATGCAGTCCTTGGCTTCTCATAAATAAATAAATAAACAGAAGTAGCACAGACCACATTTCTGCTCCAGCACTGACTGACAACAACAGGAGCCTCAATGTAATAGGGCAAAACTATTTAGCACAGGAGATTGCTCAAGACACCACTCAGTTTATGCCAGTAAACACCACCTCACCTCTGCTTACTTCCACTTGTGGCCCAAAAAAACAGCAAGCACGGGCTGAAATTCTCATGATGGCTCAACAAAGGAAATGCACATCCATCCCCCCTAGCCTCAATTCAGCAATCAAAACCAGTGACTTGCTTCCCAAACACCAGTCAGCCCTGGCACAGCTCAAATTAAAACAGTGATCTACATACACACAGCTTTGTTTCCATCAGCATCTCTCATCTTTCCAGTGAAATGGATTCATTTTTCGCAGACCAAACCAAGAGCTCTGTCTCACACTCTGCATCCCGCAGGAACGGCCGAAGAACCCCCTGCAGACACAGCTGCACACGCCAGCAGCAGAGATGAAGGTGCAGCTGTTACCTGGAGCTGGAGCAGGAGGATGCTGCTGTGGCTTCTCCTGTGCCAGAAGGCCCACGTAGCTGAGCACCACGTACTTGGTCTCGCAGTGGAATCCGACGGGCACGGCGGCGGCGGCCGCCATCGGGGAGGCTGCGCTGGCGGGGACGCGCCGCTCTGGGAGGCTGCCGGGAAGAGCCAAGAGTTTTGTTTGCTGTTTGTAAGGCTGCAGCAGGTCACGAACCCACGGGAATTATGTAACAATCCTGAAGCAATATCCAGGTTTCTGCCCCGATATCCCATGCATTATTTTAACGAGAAGCATGCAGAGTAAAGGCGGCTGTGCCCGGTGCAGCTCCTGGCTGCTGCCAGCAGTGGCACTGCTCACTCCTGCCTGCCATGCTCACACTCCAGGGAAGCAAAACAACAATCCCCAACACCTCCCGTCTCAACCACACACAAAAATACACCTGTTCACCTTCTGACAGGTTCTGAACACTTCCTTAACCACAGATGTGGTAAAAAGAGAAATTCCGAGGAGTCCTTCTTTCCCAAAGCCTCCCATGAATATTTTCTCTGCTTTCTCAGATTTGCTACTCAAAAATTGTAATGCAGAAAGAGTGACCACAATTGCCTCAAATTAATTTTACTGTGCCAACAGCAATGGAAAACATATGGTCAACAGAGTAAATTCCACATTCATTGTAGGGATTGGAACAACAGATGATTGTTTGTCCTGGATTTCTCAGCCAGACTTTATTAAGTAAAACCAGAAATCCACACCTAACAGCAACATCTGGCCAAAGAACTCCTCCCTGTTTCACTGTAATTGTTTTGTTGTTTTTTTCAAATATCCAAATAAGACCTGAAGGAAAAACTAAGGTAGACAGAAATTAAGAACATGGTAAAAAGTAAAATCTCAAACAACAACATGGAAGTGGCCATTTTTCAGCAATGAGGGGGATTGAAAAAGGACACACAGCTTGAGAGACCAGATCAGAGGAAAGAGAGCTCTCTGCTAAAGAAGCAAAATGAAGAGAGTCCAGAAAGTGTTTTCTTAAACAAGTTTGTGCAGGAGATGCAAAGGAGCAGAGGAAATAAGGTGTTACACAGACTCCCTAAGCCTCAAAGCCAGGGCAAGAGGGCTGCTTCTGGTTTAACAGGTTTTCTGCAGGAACACTGTCCTTTAAAAGCTACAGAGATCAACATTATTACCAATTATTCGCTACAAAAAAAAAAAAAAATCACCTTTCCCACCCTTGGGGGATAGAAGGCTGTACCTGTTGAAGCTTACTCAGCTTGTCCCTCCTCCGGCCCTGCTGTCACTTGTCTCATGTGGGCTGAGCTGCTCAAGCGACCTGAGAGCAGGAGTTGCAGCAGGAGTGACATTTCCCCATCTGTCACGTCCTAATCCAGGGCAGAGTTATAAATTGGATAATGGGCAGCAGCAGCCTGCCAATGAATCCAGCGAATATAATCCCCAGCCATGAGGCCGGGCTGGGTTTCAGCCCCATCTGCGAAACCCTCCTGCGCTCAGGACGCGCTCACCGTGCACGGTCCAGAGCCCAAAGCGCAGCAGCGCTGCCCCTGCCCACGGCAGCGGCTGCTTCGGGCACGGAGCAGCAGGCAATGGCCCCGGGGTTCCAGAAACAGCAGCGCTGCTTTCCGAACAGCAGCGGCACAGCGCTCAGCCTGCGCTCCGGGCGGAGTCCCGCAGAGCTGGGTGCCCTCCCCACCGGAGCAGGCTCAGCAGCTCACCCGGAGCCCCGGAGCCCCGGAGCCCATCGCCCTGCCCGGTGCCGGTTCAGCTGCTGCCGCTGCTCGGCCCGGGCCGAGGGCACGGATCGCTCCGATCGCTCCGGGGCCGCCGGCACCGGCTGCTCGCGGCCCGGGGCCTCTCCCGACACCGACCCGTGCCACGGGCAGCCCCTGCCGGCTCGGCCGCGCCCACGGCCCCGCTCACACCGGGCTCCGCACCAAACCCGCCCATTGCAAGGAGCCGCAGGTCCGCACAGCCGCACCCGCACCGACAGGATGGAAAACGTGCGGGCGCTGCAGCCTTAGCAGGAGGTTTGAGTGCGGATTTCGGGTGAGACCTGCATGCGTGGACTAGTTTAACCTTGCAGCAGTTTGTCTCTGAGAACACCTCCCATAACAGGCAGGGCTATCCGCAGCAACCAGTTGTGATCAACTGGGGAGATAAATCCTCCGGAGTACTTTTCCAACTGTATGAGGGTATGACTAAGAGATTGTTTATAATAAACCGAGAACTACTCAGTTCGAACATGTCAGTTCCTACTGGAAATGAATCAATACTGCAGCCACTTCTGATCCTCTGGTGGCACTTAAGGGATAGAAATACTGGAAAACATAATTGTTCTTTATCTGGACAGCAGCTGTAGCTGACCTTTGACAGAAACGCAATTCAGTGAGCATTCCAGGCAAACGGTGTGACTGCTCTTCTAGGAAGATAAACAAAAGCTGCGCGCGTTATCCGCTACAAATGTCCTCAGCTCTTCGCAGCTTCGGGGCTGTCCCGAGTATCCCGGGTGTGTCCCGGGGTGTCCCGGGTGGAGCGGGGTCCGCCAGAGGGCGCGCCTGCCCCCGCCGCGCCCCCGCCGCGCCGCGCGCTCCCGGTTCGCGCCCCCCCTCCCCAGCCCGCCCCTCGGGCACGGGAGCGCGCGCGCGGCCGCCGCCAGTACCCGCTTCCCCCCCGCCCTTAAATTAATAAGTAAATGCAGACAGGTCGGTAAATAAATAAAGAAATAAGCAGCCGGCCCGCCCCGCTCGCACGGCCGTTCCTCACCTGCGGGCGCCGCGGGGAGGAGCCGGAGCCGGAGCAGCGGCCGCAGCTCCCGGGTCGCTCCCGCCGGGGGCGGTGGGCGGGCGCGCGCGCGCTCGCGCGCTCGGCCGGGGCGCGGGCTCTGCCCTAATTCGCCGCCGCCGCCGCCATGATGGAGGGGGCGGGGGCGGGAGCGCGGGGCGCCGCGCGTGCCGCGCGTCACGGCTCGCGCCGGGGAGAGGGGCGGGGCCGGCGGGGGCTCCGCCCGCGTGACGTCACCGCCCGGGTGGGGCTCCCGGTGCTCACGGGGACTCGGTCACCGGGATAAGCCCGGGTGCGCTCCTGCCCACCTGTCCCGTTTTACTCGTGGCTTCGGAGGAAAACGGGACTGGACTCTTGCCCCGAGCTCCAGGGTCATAAACTGTGCTCGGCCTCTCTGCCTGTGGTTAGAATGCCTTGCTCAACGGATGTGAAGACACGTATCCATCCAGAAGTGACTCTGGGAAATGGAGGCACTTGGGCTCTTGGCTTTCCTTGCACTGTTGTGACTCTGTAAAGACAAGTGGTCCATTTAGGGTCACTCTCTTTGCTTTGGCCACGTCTCTCAGTTGTCTGATCTGTGAAGTAAATTCCTACTTGGTCAGGCATTTCCTGTTCTGTATATGTGATTTGAAAAAAAAGCCTGAGCCTGTAAAACTCTATTTATTAAAATAAAAATGCGTGTGTGTATGGAGTTCCTTGTCAGTTCTCTCTGGAGCATTGGCAGCAACCTTTGAAAAGTGGGATTGTTTGTATAAGGACTTCCTACCTGAGCTGTGTGTGTGAACTGTTCTGTGAAGCTGCAATTCAAGTGCAAGGAGTAGTGTCAAGCTGTTTGCAGGAATAACATTGGATTGTAGGCAAGGCTTTTGAATAGGAGCCCAGGATTCTGGAGCATCATTCTCCCTGAAAAATGGGTCAGTAGTTTTACTCCCTCCTTCTTCTGTCACTGGAGAGAACTACAATAACACAGCTGTGCTATTTAGATAAAACAAACACCATTTATTTCCCATCACAAGTTTGTTGCTTCTGTGCAGGAGATGCAAACTGTACCCTGACTGTTCCTAATGCTCAATTTGAGATTCCTTTCCTGGAAAATAGAAGCTGGTAAATTACTGCTTAAATGTGTTTTGAGCTTATCTTCTCTAAGTATTGCAGTGAATCAGGAGTGGTAGGAGTTTTACACTGTGCCATGAAGAGCATCTGCCAAGCTGCAGCAACACTCCAGTGTTTTTAACCTGAGGCCCCAAAACGCTTTAAATTTGCTCTTAAGAAATAAGATTATCTGGCAAGGTTGGGTTTTTTGGTTTAACTGCTCTTTGCTGTTGCATTTAGGTGCCAGCACTTGTTTTCCACATAAAAGGTTATGGTATTTATTCCTTCAGTGCTTTGCTTTTCAGCACGTTTCTGTGACAGGGCAATAAGTGTGTCTGGATTCAAGTCCTCCCCTCTTTCCAGATTTTGGGTACCTGTCACAGCTTTTATCTTTGCAACAGCTGCTGATCCAGCTCCCTGACTAAACCCTGGGCTCTGGTTTTATGACATGTACTGAAGGATAAGCCTTGGCATGTGCATGCTTAGCTTGTTATTTCTTGATTCAAAGGGTGTTTTTGAAGCAAATTTGTTCTGGTCTTTTCTGATGGTTTCATCCAGCTCATCAGTAATATATCTGCCTGTGACAAAATGAGATGATGGTCTGTTTCTTTCACAAAGGTAGCAAGACCTTCACAAATCCAATTTTGAAAAGCAAAATAATAACTAGGTAAGCGTTTGACTGTGATTGCCACACTGGAAGATGTTGGACTTATTTACCATCTACTTTGTTAGTTTTGTATCTTCCTTCTCAGGAAAGAGGAAGAAACTTGTTACACTTAGATTCAAAAGTTGGTGTCCTCCAGAATGTGTTCAGGGTTAGGCAATGGCAGCAGGTGGTTAAGAAAGGGTCTGAGATTTATTTACCTCTCAGCTCAAGTCCAGGACTAGGGGGTTTGTACCCCCCATGGCTCCCCCCAAGCTGACTGAGGCATTATTTGGAACATCCTGGTCCTTTATTCCAGGTAACAGGAACTGTTACCGAGTTTTTTTACCTTAGAGATGCAGAGGAACATGGAATATCCCATCCACGTGTATCTAATGATGTTAGCAACCCTGTTGTGTCTTCATCCAAACTTCCTTCAGTGTTTGTACACTGATTTTTGCAAGTCAAATGTGAAGCAAAAACAGCATTTCAGGACAATTTCAGAGTTCCTCCTGGGGCATTGCTGCAGCACAGTTTATAAGTTGAACTGCACTGCTGAATGTGGCCTGATGACCTGGGGCAAATCAATGGGAATATTGATCTTTACTCATCTTTGTATAAGCATGCATAATATTCCAGTTGGGAACAGTAAACAAGCCCTAAGCCAGATCAGCACATTAAGAAACTGGACAAATAGAGGGAACAAAGGAGTCATTAAATCAGGAAAAAATCCTCTGTGGAGTTGTGATGGGAGAGGCAAGCACTGCAGATGAACAGTGAGATGGAAAAGGAGTCAGGGAAATAGATAATATTGCACTTATTCTGCAGAGCTGGCAGTGGAAAATTTAAGAGTGGGCTTGACACTAAGTGCTCACCAGAGGACTTGAAATGTTGCTGCACACCTGAATCTCAGCCCTGTTTCAGAGGCATTTTCACACCTAGGGGTATTAACATTAATCAGGATGTGAATGATCCCTGGAAGTGCATCCCTGTGTCAAGAAGGGGAAAGCCTGGAAGAAAACACCCAGAAGCTGGCAGAGGGAGGGAGCCTGGCTTGGTGCACGCCCCTGTCCTGACCTGCTGATGTCAGCAAGCAGAACGTGCATCTCCTGGAAAATAAAAAAGTGTAAGCTCACACCTTGCACAGCCCAACAGCACACACAGAACAGCCAGGCTGGGGCCTGGGGAATTAAAAGAAAATTACCCATTTATTCACTTCCAAACAAAGTGGAACTGAAAAAATTGGAAATAAAATTGAACCACCCCAGGGAAAAATTCAAAGCAAAAAAAATTCCTTTAGTTAGGTGGACTCTGAGCTGTTGCTGTGAGGAGCAGAAACTTGATAGTGCAGGGAAGCAACTTGGCAAAAGGTGTTTAGCCCCAGGCAAGAGCCCTGACAGACTTGAGTGGTTTTTGGCTGGGTGTGCTGTTGGATGCAGGCAGCTCAGGGAGGCAGGTGGGAGCCCCATCCTGCCTCTCAAAGGTGTTTGCAGGGAACAGGCCATGACAAGAAAACCCTTCCAGGGCTGGGAAGTTCCTGCTGCTCTCAGCCAAAGTAGAGCTGGCTGGGAAACCCCAAATCTGTCTTCCTAGGCATCTCATTCAGAGCATCCCATACTGGTTTTTTGGCTTTGCTTTAGAGAAAGCAAGGAAAACATCTGTACAGGAACATTCTCAGGTTAAAATCATGCTGACAGTGTGCCAAAAATGTCATTTCCCAGCCCTTGTTACGTGCTGGAAATCAAAAGCTGTGGAAATCAAGGCTACCACCTTCTTTTAGGTAGTTCAAGGCTGATCTGTGGGGTGGGACTGCAAAGGAACTATCAGGGGTGGTTCCCCCCAGCATTTCTAGAGGTTGTTTTACCTTCCTGTGTCCCAGGGCATTTACAGGAGAGGGGAACACCTGGCTCAGCTGGAAAAATGAGCACAAATAAGGGAGAGAGGGCCATGGTGAAGTATTCCTGGTATTGAGAGGTAATTTTTGCTAAACTTCTTTCATCCACACATGCAGAGTTTACCTCAATCCCTTGGGACCACTGCCTGCAGTGCCACTGTAACTCCTTCCTCCCATTTCCTCACAGACAAGACCTGTCTGGAACACCTGGAGAAAGGCTGGTGCTTCTCCTCAGAAGGTCCAGAAGGAGAGAGGAGCCTCAGTGCCAGCAGCAATATGCCAGAAGTTAATCCCAAAGCAGCACAAGAAAATTAATAATGTCTAAAAATTCAAAGTATAATTCTTTTTCCTGCATGCACAAGAAATGAAGCAGTTCAAGCACAGACAGTTGTTCCAGGCTTCTGCTCTCAGCTCCAAACACTTTGAAGTGTTAGCTGGCATCACTAGCCAGGGCTGGGACAGCAGGAATTGGGAATTGCTGCCTGCAACAAGCAGTTCATCCCTCATGCTCTAAAATCCTGGCATTTGAAGTGTTCATCCCAGCATAGCAGTGGCTACAGCTGCAAGGCAGGCTAGAGGTGATAACCTATTAAAAACCTTTTAAAATGTTTCTTCTCCAGCCCTGCAAATGCTGTTCTGCAGCAGGACATTCCTCAGTCTCCTCCACATTACACAGTGAGGCACAAGCTTTGCTTTCATCCAAGCTGAAGCATTTGCCTTTCAGTTTCACCAAGTGACCTCTTGTGAAGTCATCTGGAGTTGTAAAGTAAATTGGATCAACCATCTGGCTTTTTTTTCCAGCTCCCCATTTAATATATTGCTACCATATCTCCCTGCATCTGAATGGTTTTATTGCTCTGTGCTAACCATTCCTTTTCCATCCTGTGCTTCCCTTTTTTCATGGAGCACCAGCTCTAGGTCGTGACTGCAATCTGGCTGTGTTGTGCTAGAGGGAAAAAGAGGAGAGGGGCAAACCCTCAAGCTCACCAAAGCTTGGCTGCTTTATCTCCATAAAGAGGTGTCCATGCTGCTGAGTTTGCTTCTGGCATGAGGCATCACCCTTTGCTTTGATTTCAGCCTTTTGGCTGGTGATTTAGGCCAGCCCTTTTGGTTGTGCACTCATATTGGTAAAAGTAAAAAACATACACTAGGGGCATATGCCCCAAATAAATATGTTAATTAATACATTATATGCAGGTACTTCTGTACTCATTATATTATAAAGGATAACAAAATTAGAAATTTAAAAAGGATTCTATAAATAAGAAATAAATATTATTCTCCTCCTGCACCTCAAGAGTGTTTTCTTCTGCATGCACCTCACTTTGGAGACCTCTGATGTACCAAAAAGGCTTCCCATGCTACTCATTAGTAATAAAACCCATGAGGCATTCCCAGCTCACCCCTTGGAGCTGGATGTGGAGCAGAGGGTGCCTTTCCCTGCTGGGAGTGCCAAAGGAGAAATGGGAGTTTGGAAAGCAAACAAAGGCAGGGAAGGAAAATCTCTTGGAGAGCAGATAGAGAGCATTACAAGTCTCTTGGAGAGAAGACAGAGAGTGAGATGAGTCTCCTGGGAGGCACAGGGGGGGTGTGCACACAGGGGATGCAGGAGCAGCCTCTTTCATCTCCCAGAACATCTGCATCCCCCCATGGGGCAGCCCCACAGCCGTGCTGCCTGGGACAGGGGTGCACACCCCCAGCCTGTGCTGCCTCCCAGGCTCCACAGCAGCCCTGCAGGAAAGGATTGTGCCTCCAGCCCTGGCTCCTTGCTGGTCCCACTCCAGCAAAGCAAGACTTGGTGTCAGGTTTAACCCCTCAAACCTCTCTGAGCTCTCACTGAGCTGTGGCCATGCCGTGCAGGGGTGTCTGGGCTGCAGGGAGAGCAGCTAAAGAAGGGCCTGGGGCAGGGAAAGGAACTTTGGGGTTTGATTTCTGGGTGCCCTTTGCCCAGACAGCATGAGATCCCCTGAGATGGGCAGGGGACACTGGGTGACAAGGGGGACTCTGCTTAGTGTTTTTGGTGGCAGATGCTAAATGCCAACAGTCTGGGGTCAACACCCAGTGTGCAAAGTCTCTGCACAACTGGTCAGGGTGTGGGAGGATGTCAAAGACAAACCCCAGTGCTGCTGACATAGACAAAGAGGGGTTTGGGCTTGGTGTGAGCCAGGCAGACAAAATCCAGTGGCATGGGCATACAGGCTGCCAAGCAGAGCAGCAGTTGTCATGGGAGCAGAGCATCCTTCCTACTGAGAGGTCTGGTTTGTCTTCTCCAGATTTTCTGGGGGACTCACGTCCCTCCCAGCCCAAGGAGTGACCTCACACAGCCTAAGGTTCCCAGTTTGAGGGGTAAAAGGTCTTTCCCTTCTCCTCCCTGAGCTCAACACACCCTCATCAAACAAGGAAATAAGCAGCACATTCCTCCATGTCATGCTCAAAAAAATCCACCCTGGTT
The DNA here is from genome assembly GCF_029582105.1 of Oenanthe melanoleuca. NCBI lineage: Eukaryota > Metazoa > Chordata > Aves > Passeriformes > Muscicapidae > Oenanthe > Oenanthe melanoleuca. The sequence goes on from NC_079334.1 coordinate 2,912,169, forward strand.
GTCATGTGAGTGATTGGGCTGGAAAGGAAGGTCTGGGTGTTACAAAGGGGACAGGTGAAACATTGCAACCCTCCCTGCTGCCCCCAAAACCCAGGTGCTCTCCAAGGGGGATAACTGACAGAGGAACTTCCCAAGGGAATTTAAACAGCAGGGAAGTTGGGCAGGATGCCTTTCCCTAGGGAAGGGAGATGAGAGGGAGGGGAGGCAGGGGCAGGCAGCCAAGGGAAGCAGAGCAGACTGGTGTGCACAGGCTGCATTTCCTCGGGGGAGATCTGTTTCATATGCAGGTATGTCTTCAAAGGGGACACCAGGGTGCAGGGCAGCACCAGGGATGCTCCAGGCATTAATTGCCCCCTCTCCTCCCCCTTCCCCCAGGAATTTGAGTGGAGAGGCAGGTGTCTGTGGGAGCCAGCCATTTCCCAGGGGGGGAGTTCTAGTTTGCCACTGATTTTCCTAACAAAACACAGTCCTATGGGACCTTCCAAAAACCCATTCAGCCTGGAAAAGCCAGGGACCAATAGGGGCTGGGACTTGGGAGGTGGTAAATCTACTGGCATCTCCTGTTTTGCCCAATTCCTGCTGGAATTAGGGTGCTGATGCAGCTGGCTGCTCTGCAGGGCACAAGCTCTGCAGGACATCCTTCCCCACTCTACTGGTGCAGCAAATTGTTACCCAGTATCCCTCTAGGGAAAGGAAATGAAAGCAAACACTCAAATCTCCCTTGTGGCCACACTGTGAAGTTTCTCTCAGTGAATCCCACACTGGGAATTTTGAGTTTCCAGCTGAGCCAGCAGCCCCCCTTGCCTCCTCACCAAACCAAAGCTGTGTCCTTGTGCCCCCTGCTCCTGCTGAAGGCTCCCCTTCTGTGCTCAGCCCTCTCCCCAGGCCAGGGTTTGATGGATTGCAATCTCCTCTGCCATGGTCAAAACAAAGGTCATGGCCCCAGGAAATTGCTAACAACTTTTGCCCACCGGCCCCGGAAGAACAGGAGCATTGGTGACAAGGGGCTGAACTTTTTATGATCCCTCCACCCAGGCAGCCTCTTTGGGAAAGGAATTTTAAAAAGTGGCCAGGGAACACGAGGCTTCCTGGATCTGACAGCAGAGGAAACGCTGCCCCAGCCCTTCCCACCCCTCCCTGCCCCCAGAAAACCTCTTTGCTGGGCAAGGCCCCACTTGGGGGCTATTTTATGGTTCAGAACAAGTTTGCTTTTATTTCAGCACTTGGGAGACCCTAGTACATGTTTTGTGAGTGTATAAATATCCAGGCACCAACACTGCACCTCACACCAAGCTCGTGGACAGGAACAAGGGGTTCAGGTACATTCTTACCGGGCAGGGGAGTGAGCTGCCCCATCAGGCTGTGCTTTGCCTTCCTGTGCCTCTGACTTCTCCACCAGGCAAAAATCTGCAGCTTTGTGGGCTGGAGGAAATATACCCTTCAAGAGATGCCTCTCTGCTTGGAGAAGCTGCATTTTACATCTCAATGTGAGGGAAAAAAAAATCAAAATTTTGTATTTATGCATTTTTCCTAATACCTATAAGTGAATATTTCTGTGATTAAAAAAATTTGTTTTAGTCTAAAGCTGAGTCTTTCTGAGCTGTCCCAAATGTCCCAGTCCTGCCTTCCTGTGTGAGGTAGCCTCTCCCACACTGAAGTGTGGTGACTAATGGGAAAATTCAAGATGGGAACTTTACCTGTAAGATGCTTTTCTTTTAGAGAAATACACAAACCAACCAACACCCTCCTGCCCCCCAACCCACAACAAAACAAGAAACCAACAAAAAACAAACAAAACAAAACAAAAAAACACTGATTGTGCCAAAGACACTCTGGTTCTTCCTTCACCATTAGGCATTTCCAAAATGCTGCATTTAGCTCCATTACAGCTGCATCATCCTCCAGCTGCAGCAAAGCCTGCCTGCAATTAGAGCTTTCCTCAGGGTCCCATCATGGGGGTGAGTGGCTGCCACTCCTAAACTGGGCACTAATCTGGTCCTATTGAAACTGATTCATCAAATCCATCCCCAGTTCAAGCCTACATGAATAAATAAGTTGCTTTGAAATGGCTCTTTTTGGGGAAAAAAGTTGGGTTTGGTTCTCAGGGAGAAGGAGCCTAGAGAGAGTTTAAACCTCAGGCTAAGAGCTCAGGAAAGTCCCTTTGTACAAGAGGGTGGGAGCAGCTTTGCCAGCCCATGGAAAGAGGAGAAGAATCAAGAATTGTGGATAGTAGCAGAAAAAAAGATAGAAAACAATAAGGGGACACATGGCTTGGTTTGACACTGCCTTTTACACTCGTGATAGCATCTTGTCAAGATCAGGACATGGCATTTCCTAGAGCACAGATCAGCTTTGTCTTTGCCTTCAAGGCAGCTCTAAAAGGAGCAGCTCTGCAGCCACCCCTTGCCAGGACTGGTTCCAATTAGTGCTGACTCCACTCTGTGCAGGTTTAGGCCCAGGATTAAAAATCTCCCTGTGCCAATCCCCTCTGACCCAAACACTTCCTGGGACTGACAGGGCAACCAAATTCCTCCCCTTCCTAAATTGAACAGCTTGCTCTTGTTACCCCAAAGGAGGGGAAGGGGGGATGTGTGACAGAGAGCGGCCCTTCATCCTCCCCAGGAGCAGGGAGCCAAGGTCCTGGGGAGCCTGTGCAGGGCCTGGAGCTGCAGCCATGCTGGGAAAAGCCCTGCTGGGATGTTTGACTTCATCTGCCTGCCCTGGACAGCAGGGGCAGCTCTGGCACCCAGCTGGTGGCTTTGGGGTACTCAGGATGTCAGGGTGCAGCAGATGACACCTCAGGCTCCTCCAAAAGCCCAGGATGGGATGTTACTTACATGTGCTCCTGTGACTTCTTTGGCCAGAGGAGATGCTGGCCCCTGGCATGGCCAGTGAGTAGAGTCCTGCAGAGCCAGGACAGCATGCTCAGCTTGGGAGCAGCCCCAGCCCCTGTGAGGATCCCACAGGAGGAGCCCATGGAGCAAGCAGGCAATGCTGCAGGGCTGTTTGGGCAGATGTGAGGAAACAGAGGAAGATTTCACTGGCTAGAGCTGAGGAGGAGAAGGAAAGGGCTTGCAGCATGCACTTGGGTGCCTGTGTGCCCTCAGCCTTCTGCTGTTCATCCCCACATGCCTCTGTTTTCTAGCACCAGCTTTTAAGGAAAATCACCTTAATTTTGTCCTGGTGCAGAGCTGCTGAATCAGTAGAACTAAACAAATTATTTATTCAGGGAGCAGCTTGAATGGCAAGCAGTGGCCAAGTGCAAGCTGCCTCCTTGCTCCTACAGCAGAATGAAACAGTATGGCCAGTTCCTGGGTGGGATGCTGAAATCCTGGTGGGAAAGAGCAAAGTTGTTTTTAAACACCTCCCTGTCGAGAGAGCTGCAACCCCTGCCCCATCTCACATGGGAGATTGAACAAACAGCAAACAGCAAGTGCCCTTTTGGGGCCAATATTCATTTGGACCACCACACAGGGTGGCTTTCCATTCCTCTCACAGCTCCTGAGGGCCAGCATTAAACCAGCACAAAGGGGAGTCACGGAGGCTCCATCAGCTCCTCCTTCACAGCATCACTCCATGTGCCCCATCCAGGGCAGTCACCACTTTGACAGCAGAGAGGTTCCACATGGGTGCCCTGTGCCCCAAAAGCATGGTGTGTTTTGGGGAGAGAGGCTGGTTTCCCAGCACTCCTGGGCTGCAGGAAAACCCACAGCCCAGCAGAGAGCTGGGGGTGAGAGCAGTGACACCATCTCGTTGCCACAGCTGGGTTGTTCATAGGCAGACAGCTGTGCATCTGAACAGGAAATGATCCCCTTGAGCTTTCCAGGTGCTCTCCTGTAAATGGATTACAGGTGGTACAATGCTGTCTGACTGCAGTCCAGGGCTTTGTCTCTGAAAAAAAGCCCTCTGTGTTATCCTCCCACCCCCACCCGCTTCCCCTTGCAAAGGAAGAGGAAAACCATCCAGGAGACAAGAAAACACACATACAGCAAGGGTGATTGCTATTTTAAGAATGTACTTTATACAAAATAACCAATTCATATGGAAATAAAATCTACAGACCTCCAAGGATCAAGATTTTAAAAAAGTTCTTTAAAAAAATTACCCAACACACAGTATTAAACTAACTATTGAGGTAACTGTCGCTCTTGGGGAACAAAGGTAATCAGCAGACCAAGACAAAATATACACAATATAAAAATAAATAGCATTCCCCTTTCCAGTATTGACCAGGAAAGTTCACACAACTTTGCAGCAGCAGGAGAGAGAAGAGGATCCCTGACACTGTGCTCTGCAGGATGGGGAGGGGGCAGGGTGGGCAGCAGGTGATGCAGAGGTGCAGCCCCTGAGGCCCTGCTGGAACAGAAGTGCTGGATGAGCAGCTCCAGCACCAACTCCTTCTCGAGCTGATAAACTGAGCCCATCCAGTCCAACCTTTCCTAAACAGCATGGGCAGCTGTTCAGCCCAGTTTCCAATTGAGCTGAGGACAAGCAAGCCCAGTCCACGTGCCAGCACCCAGCAAAACATGCCAGTGCAGAGCCCCACTGCAGAGGTCAGATTGCCCCACACACACAGAGGTGCTTTCACAGCTTGGTGTGGGAGGTCTCTGCTGCAGCCTCAGCTCACCCTCCTGTCACCCTGGGACAGCTGCAAGCCATGGACAGGGCCAGGCTTTTCCTCCATGGCCACCAGACCCCTCCCTGCCCAACAACAAAAGCACAGCAACATAAGAACAGCCTCACCCAAAAAGAGAAAGGCCCCTGTTTTCTCCTTGTGCCCCTGACAGACAGATTACATTCTTTACAAACTTACAATAATACAAAAACAACCCCCATGTTACCCAGCTTCAGAAAAATGAGTGGATGTAGTGGCATGGGCTCCCCCACTCCCTCCCCAGCAATGCCAAGTGAAGCAGCAGTGAGCCACTCTCCTCCCCCAGAGGCATTAAACCAGTGGAAAACCCACCCCTCTTCCATGTGCTCTGCTGGATGGATGGATGGATGGATGGATGGATGGATGGATGGATGGATGGATGGATGGATGGGGCCCAACTTTACCCAGCTGCTCCCTTCCCTCTCTGCCTTCCTAAACACAGAAGCAGCAACCAGCTCTCTCATGGCTACCTAAATCAACCCACCAGTCTGGGAAAGCAGGAATGTGGCATAATGAAATACAGAGAGCACCTTGCTTCCCACTGAGACTGTGAAGACCCCCCCAAGTGTGTTCCATAGCCATCTTAGCACTAAAACAGGACAGGAAGGTCAAAGTTGCACTGCTGCATGTTATTATTGCTCAGAAAAAGGTCAGGCAGTAGTGTTCATTGATCCATTAAGGAGGAGAGACAAGAGTTTTCACAGCTGCACACAGTCTATGCACAGGCATTTTTAACCTAAACTCTCCTGCAGGCAGACGTGCCAGGATCATGTGTGGGAGCCCTACAGTGGGACCAGGAGCAAATCCTTGTGCTGGCAGATGGACAGACAGCACTGGGCCTGGGTGGCAAAGCTCCTTCCCTGGTGCCAAACCCCCTTCCCTGGTGCCAAACCCCCTTCCCTGGTGCCAAACCCCCTTCCCTGGTGCCAAACCTCCTTTCCTAGTGGCAAACCCCCTTCCCTGGTGCCAAACCCCCTTCCCTGGTGCCAAACACCCTTCCCTGGTGCAAAACCCCCTTCCCTGGTGCAAAACCCCCTTTCCTAGTGGCAAACCTCCTTTCCTAGTGCCAAACCTCCTTTCCTAGTGCCAAACCCCCTTCCCTGGTGCCAAACCTCTTTCCCTGGTGCCAAACCTCTTTCCCTCTTGCTCTCTCCTGGGTGCACTGTTCACTTTGAAATCCACATTTCAAAAAGAAGAAGACCCTTGCCAAAAGAAATCTGGGCCATGGCTGCAAATGAAGGAAGAAGAGTGCAAGACCAGCAGTGTTAGATCTACAAGATGCTCCATGGTCTCTCAAATCCTGCATGTGAGCCAAGGTGAGACAGTGACCAAAAAGGGAAGGGCACAGCACAGTGACTTCAAAGGTACACTGGGATGTTACTGTCTAGTTTCAGATGCATTAAACCCTGTCCCCAATTTCCCTGCCTAGGGGTGGATGAGCCTTGCCCTGGTTGTCCTCAGCAGCTCCTATTGGGGCACAGCTGGAAAGGGGCCCCTCCCCAGCTCTTTTTCAGAGTGGCAGGTGGGCAGAGTGGAAACCAGAACATGCAGTTCATTATGTGCTGGCTAAAAGAGATCTCCTCTGCAGCGTGCTCACCCCATCTATGCTTAACAGGTACAGATGGGGACAGGCTGTGAGGGCAACATTTGAGATGTTTTCTCCCTTTTAATAAGGATAGGCTCTTAAAGCTCACAGGGGCTGTAGCTCTTCTTGCACAGCCTGCTAGCCCAATCCTGGCCTTGCAGGAAGGACCTGGCACTCACACAACTGCTCTGCAAGCACCAGCACCCACCTTAAAGTGAAACAGGAATTGTGCAAGAGCAAACTCCTCCATTCCTCCACTAATGCACCACAATAAAAATTTTCTAAGGGGCTGCTCTGATCAAGTGCAGACCCAGTTGCATGGCTGCTCTGCAGCAAGGGGAGCCAGAATCAACCACACCATCACAGATTCCACTGTTGGTCTTCTCCAAGCCACCCTCTGGGATGACTCTTCCTTGTCACTCATTTCAGCACCTTCTCTGAAATCTAACAGAGCATACAGCAACACAATCTTTTCAGAAAAGGAAAGCAGAACAAAGCTATCAAGAACAAAGAAACCACCCTGGTTGAACAGAGAGATGAACAAAAGCCTGACAGAGATCAGTGGAGAAAACAATGAAAGGTTATTTTCTAATTATACTTCCATTTTAAATGGAGAAGTGTTAGGGTGAGAACCTGCAGGGGAGCTGCCTCAGTCAGCAGAATGAAAGACAGCCTCTGTGACTTGCTTTCAGATAAGACATCATAAAGCTGATAGCTCTCCAAGACCCTGAGAAACCACACTTACAAAAATATACACAGGCTATTTGCTTCAGAAAGTCTGCATGGGAAAGGCATTTGGCAGACAAAAAGGAATCAGAAGCTTCCAAGAAAAAGTGTCTCCATCTACTTCAAAGTCACAAATCAAACCAATTTGAAGCTTCAAATTTACTTTCCTCTTTTGTCCTCCTCATTGCAGCTGGTGCCTTGGATTGCTACTGAGTGGTTTGGTGGGTCACACCATGGAATTTATAGACTGCAAACTTCTGAACACAGCTAAAACTCACAGTGAAGCCTCAGTGACTGCCCTTTCCAGTTGAATTGCCAGGGCCTGTAGCACCTAAGATGCCCAAAGATTCAGGGGGATTTTATACAATGGCCTTTGCAAAGGCAACTTGACATCCCAGGAGGTTGGGAACACCCCACACCACTTAGAAAGGAAGAAGTGGTGGGGAAAGCAAGAGGCTAAAAAGGTAGAGTAGCATACAAAGCTCTTCTGAGAATATTGGAAATTTTTGTCATGCTTGAGCATGGTCAATTTCATAGTTATTCTACCTGTTATATAATCTCATTTAACATGAAATCCATAATTACAGCAAAACACATCCTCCAGATGGGAAAAGTAATAGCTACAGGAAATTTTGCAAAGACACTAGTTCAGGATGCTTTCTGAAAAAGGACCACCTGGTAATACATTGTACTACAGCAATGCTGGGGGATGCATTAGAGTTTCTCTCTATTGTGTTAAAAAATTTAGATAATGGCACAAAGTATGGCACTCAAAAGCCATGTTATTTTAAAATGCAGCTACACTCCTCCTGCACTGCAAGCCAACCCATGGACAACAAAAACACCACTCTGAACATCATAAAGAGCTGCAATGCTACTCTTCTAAATCCCTCAAACCTCTCTTCAACAACATCCACAAAGCAGCATGGTTTGGAAATCATAAAATTCACATTATCTGCTCCTCCTTACATTTGCAGGGGTATTCCAGCCCAGCAATCCTCTCCCAGGGCTGTGCCCTCTGAGGGGAATCAGTTTTCAGTGATTTGCTCAGATTGTACCTAGCGAGATTAAGCTCTGATTTTGAGGGGATCCCTAGATATTGTAGGAGGGAAAGAAAAATCCCCAGCCCTCATTTATGAACAAAGCCTTTGAAAGTCTGGAAACTCTGATCTAAGACTCCACCAGCACCTCTCCACCTCAGTGTGTCCTGTCCTCAGGAAAGCCCAGCCACAGCTCCCTCTATTCTTTATTATTCAGCTGTCTGTGATACAGAAGACAGGCTGAAGTATGGCAGGGCATTGCAGAATCTACATTCACATTTCCAGTTTTCAATGCTTTGCTACAAGTTATATTTTCCAGTTCCTCTGTTTTAAAATCTGTTATTTCCATTCATTTTTATATCTACAGTGAAATACAGACTACTTTACAAGGAGAAACAACTGTGTTTGTCCCAAGTTTGTTGCCTTAAAGAAGAGTTATACTTGCACAATTTTTCATTAATATCTACTATTGGTTCTGTGGCACTGTTCAGTAAAGGATCTAGGCCTGCCTTTTGGAGCAGCTGGGGCAGCTCTGAAAACCACTGCCAGCTGATGAGCCAGATTTGGGGCAAATTTGGAGGAGACATAACATAATGTTCTTGGCTGGGGAAAGCAGTTACCCATTTCTCAGTCAAAGGTCAACCTTCAGGATCATCTCTTCCAGTTTAGATCAATCCACCAGTCACAATTGCTCCCTGACAGATGAATACAAATTAAAAAAAAAAACCAAAAACCATACCACACCAAAAAACCCACTTTCTCTTTCCTAATGTAATGGCATCTGTAGATAGATGTAGATAGATGGAAGTCATTCACATTACATTGATAGATGTAATTGACAGATAAAGATATAGGTGATAGCACCATCCAAGACAAGAAAGCAGACAGAAATTTTTCCAGAAACTGGGGACAATATTCCTCCTCTAGCTGGTAGCACAGACTAAAGGACATGCTGCTCTGTCCTTCTGCTGCCATACTCTGACTCCTTGGCAGATCCTCTTTTTAAGCACTGTCCTCTCCCAGTGCAACCAGCAGCCTGCTCACAAGAGCTACACTCCAAGAGGCTCTTGCTACCCAGTCTCATCATTTAACAACTCCCCTATTTTACCCCAGCTTCCCCTAGAATAATCAACTGCTTGTTAGCTTTAAGATGTGAATAAATGCAGATGAAATTTCTGTGGAACTCACTTGAACAGCAGTGGTACAGTAATGCCACTGTGCTCAGGGAAGCTGACACTGGCCTTGTAGGACCTGCTGCCTGACAACAAAATCAAACCAACTCAGCTCGAGCATGCAGCCCTCTTGTCCCTCAGCTTCTGAGCCAACCAACCTCAACATCTAACTCTGAATGAGTGCTTGAGTGCTTTCCAATTCACCTGCAACTTGCAAATGCCAAATCTAACAAATGGCTCACACTGCAGTAATCCTAGCATTCCCCCAAGGCATCCTCTTGCTCAGGAAGCCTGTGGCACCTTCTGCTTCACTGCTGCTAAGAAGTGAATATAGCCCAGGGTCAGAGAAACAGGTGGGGACTTGGCTCCTCTCCCTAGGCAGCAGGGCAGTACAGATGTACACAAAATTTGTTCTACTGGATAGGTGCTGCTCCACCTGCAGCTGCACTGGTTTCACCAAAATAAGTTTTAAGATTACCAGTTAAGCCATTTTCTGTTTTCTAGAGCACACATTTCTTCTATCAGAAACTATACCAGCAGAAGGGACAATGCCATGGGTGTCCTGCCCTGGTTTCAATTCCTGGTCCTGGTTTCCTTGTTTCCCCATGATGACAGGAGATGGAAGTGCACTCAGGCCCTGGATCCAGAGGGGTGGAGGTGGGGGTGAGAGGGGAAGGAGGAAGAAGGCGAGAGGAAAAGGAGGACATGTTATGCTCCTGAACAATTCCCACTATTAAGTCAACCAACCATGGGGCTGTGTCTTGGTTGCAGAGGACAGGAAGGAGGACAGCAAGTCATCCATCACACATTTCCTCACCTCTCCCCAGTCCCCCCCAAACCCTCACCCTATCCTGAAAGATTTCAGTGTGATATGATTGTAAACAGTTAACAATTCCTCCAGTGCTAAGCCCACTACAAGCTGGGCCCACCCCCTCCCCCATTATGTACAATACATTCACGAACAACAGAAATTTATTTAGAAAGGCAACAGGTTAAATTCTGTAAACTGGATCCAGCTCCAAAACACACACGTTAATACTACAAGTAAATTTCCATCATCGTCCTCTTCCACCCTGAAAAATATACCTGAGTTTAGCAGTCAATGACAGTTTCACCCCCACCCCCGCCCTCCCCACCCGAAAAATCCCTCAAACCCTGAATGAGACGCAGTCTGCAGTCACCAAAAGCCACAAGTTTGGGGTGCCCTGTGATGGTGAGCCAGCTGCTCGGCACCAGTGAAGGTTTCCAACACAAAATCCAGCACGGCTCCGTGCTCCACAGACCCAGGAAGCTCCGTGCTGCTCGGGCGAGGGGAGGGTGGCAGCAAGGCCTGCCCCTCCTCTCTCTTGTCCAGTTCATGTGTGGCTTTCATCTTCATGAAGTCTGTCCTTTCTTGGACTAGCTCTGGAAGAGGAAGAACAAGAGTTGGAGGCTTTAACTGGCAGCTTTAGAAAGGAATAATCTCGTGATTGCATGCAACCAGCTCAAAGGTAACACTAGTGATCTGCCCCAAGTTCACAGCTTCCTCTAGCTCTTCCCACCCTCAATCCTCTAACCACTGGGAAGAGAAAGACTTGCATTTCAGCCCTGCTCTCTCTAGCAGCCCTTACTTGATCCAGAGGCAACGCTGATGGTTTCTGTGATGTCAAATCTTCCCGGGACATGGTTGCTATAGGCATCTTCGGGAAAGGAACTTGAGCCTGGTGCATTTGCATTCTGGAGTCAGGTTGAATGGAGAGAGTTTTAGCACATGAATGTCAGGAGCAAATCCCCTCTCTTGGTTAAAACTACTTCACTGAAGGCATACATGCAACATTAGCATACAAGCATTTGTCTTGTGTATTCTGTCTGGCTTCCCCCCAAAACACAGCCCTCAACCCATGCCATTCCCTCCTCAATGGTTTAGCTTCAAGCCAAATTCTCTGAATACTAGAAGAAGGAAGGACTTGATGCTGTGATGACAAAACAGTAACAGTTGAGGCACATTCATAAAAACTGAAGAGGGAATTGTTGGAGTAGCAGTTTTCCACTTGGGAATAAAATGTGATATGCAGTCTCAGTGAGAAGTAACTTTCTGTGATGGAAATTTGACACAGAGAGAAGGGGCAAAGCAAGAGGAGGGAAAAAGAGGGCAACATTAAGGATGTTCATAACAAGAGGCAAACTTCCACTTTAGTCAGCGACTCTGCCCCACTACAAGCAAGATTAAACAAAACATTTGCAAAGAAAATGGCAAGAGTCCATGTGATTAGGAGATGTTTAACCCTGGATGACACATTAACAAAACACTATCAGAGGAAACTCAGCACTGGTGTGGGGGATGGATGGGACAGGCTAACAGGTTCTCCATGACAGCGAGTGCTCCTTGTTTTAAGGAGATGCAATGAGAGTCTCTCTCCATCTTAGCACTCTTACTCCAAGAGTCCAAGAGCCACCTCTTAGCCTTTCAACTTGACTTGCCACCTCCTGTGACTTGAAGCCATATCCCTTCAAGGGTATCCAACACTGATGGCCACCCAGGCATCACCCCCCTCCCACCCTGCCTTCTTGCAGAAAACACCATCTTACCCCGAGGGTCTATACAAGTCCTGGGGTGGCCCCCCCATGCCACCTCCAGTGCCTCTCTGCTCCATCAGCAGGGCCTGAAAGTGACCCACGTTCTCCTCTCGGCAGCGGTACAGGGGCCCCTCCTGAGAGAGGCCGTTGGCCTGGCTGGGGGCCGGATGGTGAGACAGGTGAGCATTCATGGGCGATCCGTACGTCCTGGGCTGGAAGTGGCTGGCAGGATGCCGGGATCCATAGGGAGAGCCAGTCTGTAGCATCACCCCGTGGGGAGGGAAAGCCGAGGGGCCGAAGCCCATCCCCGTCCCCAGGTGCGGCGGGGGCGCTCCGTAGAGGAACTCCCCCGCCGCCACCGAGCTCTGCCTCTTGGTGGCTGCGTTGTGGTTGTCCAAATCAAGAAACTCTTTGGGACTCTCCGGCCTTTCCTGGGACTCCTCGGACTTGTCATCTTCAGGCGCCAGCTCCTGCCCGTCGCTCGGAGAAACCTCTTTGGCACTTGCTACGTCCATGCGGCCGGGCGAGGCCATGGCGGCGCCCAGCGCCTCGCAGCCCTGCAGGCCCCGCTCCGGGAAAGGGGGCCTGGCCAGCGGCGGGGTGGGGCTGGCCTGCGGGGGCAGCGGTCTCTGCCAGTCCGAGTAGCCCTGGGGGCAGCCGTAGTAGGGCGGGCGCTGGTAGTGGTGGTAGGAGGGCTGGGGCTGCGGCTGGTAGGGGTACGGCATTCCCTGGGGCGGCCGGTACCGCGGGAAGACGCCGGGGTGGGCGCCGCTCGGCTGGAAACCCCGCGGGGGGAAATGCTGGCCGTGGGAGGCGGGAGGAGGCGGCTTCCCCCCCATCATGGGGCCGAAGCCCTGCAGGCCCGGGTTGATGTGGTAGCGCCCGGCCGAATTCGGGTAGTCCAGGCCGGACATGTAGAGAGGATGGAACTGGTTGGGGGTGGCGCCCATGGGGGTGGCATCCACAGCTTGCCCCATGCAAGGCACGGCTGCTTCGGGCAGAGCCTTTCCCCCACCGCAGAGAGGTTTCTCCAGCAGGCTGGCAGGCAGCCCCTTGCCCTCGGCCCCCTCCCCGTTCTGAGGCAGGGGAGCCCCTCTGTCGGAGCCGGGCGCCAGCTCCCTCACGCAGCCCGGCTCGCCGCCGTAGCCGCTCTCTGCCGCCCAGGCACCCTTGCCCTGCCCTGCCTTCACGTCGCCCTTGGGGCCGGGGCCGTCCCCCTCCCCGTCCGGGGGCAGGCCGCGCCGCGGGCACTCCATGGGCGGCGGGGGCTTGGCCTGAGGTAGCAGCTTGGCGTAGGCCCCGTCGGGAATGCCGATGCACTGAGCCTTCTCGTCCACGCCCGCCGGCGTCTCCACTGAAAGACAGGGAAGAAAGTTAAACACATATCTGATGTTTACAAATTTGGGCCATCTTTAATAGCTGCTTCTTTTAAAAGTGCTCTTTTAAAAACTGCTCATGAGGTTGCATCTCACTGTGAAAGATGGCACAGGTGGACACTGCAGTTTGCCAAGTCACAGCCCCTCTGGAGTAACATGTTTGGCCTGACACAGAGGTGTGCAGAGGCTGCCTAAAGGAGAGGCAGAGTTGGGTTCCACATGACAGTGACATCAAGTGTTGGTTTCAGCCTGATTTCAGGCTGCCTTATCCCTTCTGGTCATAGAATTATAGAATAGTTTGGGTTGGAAGGGACCTTAAAGATCATCTAGCTCCCTCCTGCCATGGTCAGATTGTTCAAAGTCCCCTCCATCCTGGTCTTGAACACTTCCAGCGATGGGGCATCCCCAGCTTCTCTGAACAACCTGTGTCAGTGCCTCACCAACCCTCACAGTAAAGAATTTCTTCTTAACATCAAATTTAAGCCCACCCTCCACAAACCCTGTTTGCACCCAGCTTGGGCAGAAGCACCACCACACCCTGAGATACTGCAGAGCTGATCACAGGCATGTTTTAACCAACTGTGGTTTGGAGATGCAACTGCTCTGTCCTGCAATCACTCAGCTTTCCCCCCTGTCTCTGTTCTGTATCCAGCAAGCTAAATTATGATGATAACTTTTAAGCAATGCCACACAAGGAAAGAGTTTCCTCTTAGAGCAAGGCACACAAGGGACTGATAAAAGATACAAGGGTTTTGATCTCTAGTTTACCAGCTAGAATTAATGAAAAAAATTTTTTTTGATCTCTGAATTTTTTTGATCTCTATGTTAGGTTTTATTTTTAAGGTTCTTTCTTTTATTATCTGTAGTTTACCGGATAAAACAAATGAAATTCAACCAGAAAGAAACTGGTGAGGGCATGCATGATATGCTGCCATCTCACTTGAACTGATACAGCTGCTCAGGGCTTTTGGGCAGTCCTGGTGTGTGAAGATTTTAAGATGTTGAGAGCTCATAAAGCAGATGTGCATTTCAGAGGAAAAGCCGTACTGACACACACTCAAAGGAGTATATTTAAGTCACTTATTCACATAACATCTCCTCTCCTTACCCAACTCTCTGCAGATCCAATTTTTATATTAGCTCCAGGTGAGCTCTAGCAGCATCACAGCCTATGCTTTGCATTTGCACCTCGTGGCACACTGATAACTTGCAGGTAAAGCTGGGACAGAGGGGACCTCTGACGGGCTACAGTGAAACAAAACAGTCCTAGAAAAACCTAAGCAATGCCCTGAGTAGAAAACACATTTCAATTTAGATTAAAAAAAAATAAAGCTGTGTAGAAACTCTGCTCCCCCAGAAATATTTCATCAATATTAGAATTACTTTCTGAGCTGTGGGGGTGACAGCTGCAGCGGGCACTCGGGGCATTACCTTGGCTGCCGTCCATGTCCATGGCGTGGCCGGGGGGGTCCTGGGAGCTGCCGTTGCCCATGCCGGGTTTGGGGGGCTGGCTGCTGGCAGAGTGAGCCAGCTGGGGAAAGGGCCCGGGGAGGTGCGGCGGGGGCGGCTGGCGGGGGTGGTAAGGCACGCCCGGCGGGCACACGCGCGAGGACAGCTGCTGCATGGCGATCATCTCCGGGCTGTCCAGCATGGAGTCCCCGCCCTGGCACCCTCTCTGAACCTGAGGCGGCCCCCCAAACAGAGCGGCGGGCGGCTGCGGCATCCTCGGGCCGGCGCCTTTCCCGGGCGGGCGCATGTACCCTGAGGGAGGCCCCCCGTGAGGTAGGAAATTGGACTGCTCGCTCCACTGGCCGGGAGGCAGCGGCGGCCGCAGGGCCCGGGGGTCCATCATGTGGCCCAGCACACGGGGCTGCAGTGCGGGCCCCGGCCCCATGGGCGCCTTCTCCTCCGGCCCCACGGCGGCCTGGCCGGCGGGGCCGTGGCTGCCGTTCCACAGGGCGGGGTGTGCCCGGTTCAGGTACTTGTAGGGCCGGTACACGTGTCCTGGGGGCAGCTCGGAGCCCTCCGGCGGCTTCCCCGCGGGCCCGCCGTGGCGCGGCGGGAGGAAGCCCTGCTGGAACTGGGCCGGCGGGTAGACGGCGTCGTGGCCCAGCTGCAGGGAGCCCAGCCGGGGGCCCAGCCCCACGTGGGCCGGGGCCACGCACGCCTGCTTGTCCGGAGTGGCCAGGCGGTGCCCGCGGTGCTCGCTCAGTCCCACGGCCGGCTGCGGAGACAGACGGGGATCAGTGAGAGCCACCTCAGTGAGAGACAGACAGGGGGATCAGTGAGAGCCACCTCAGTGAGAGACAGACAGGGGGATCAGTGAGAGCCACCTCAGTGAGAGACAGACAGGGGCATCAGTGAGAGCCACCTCAGTGAGAGACAGACAGGGGGATCAGTGAGAGCCACCTCAGTGACAGACAGACAGGGGCATCAGTGAGAGCCACCTCAGTGAGAGACAGACAGGGGGATCAGTGAGAGCCACCTCAGTGAGAGACAGACAGGGGGATCAGTGAGAGCCACCTCAGTGAGAGACAGACAGGGGGATCAGTGAGAGCCACCTCAGTGAGAGACAGACAGGGGGATCAGTGAGAGCCACCTCAGTGAGAGACAGACAGGGGGATCAGTGAGAGCCACCTCAGTGAGAGCCACCTCAGTGAGAGTCAGACAGGGGGATCAGTGAGAGCCCCGTCTCAGCCAGAGCCCCGTCTCAGCCAGAGCCCCCACAGTGCTGCAGCCCTTGGTGGGGCCTTACCTGCATGGCAAAGTGCTGG
Source organism: Oenanthe melanoleuca (assembly GCF_029582105.1). Taxonomy (NCBI): domain Eukaryota; kingdom Metazoa; phylum Chordata; class Aves; order Passeriformes; family Muscicapidae; genus Oenanthe; species Oenanthe melanoleuca. The sequence continues at coordinate 2,928,052 of NC_079334.1, forward strand.
TGCTGCTGCACTGGCTCTCCGGGATGGGGCTCGGGCACGCGTGGAGAGCCGTACAGTTTGGTGGGATCGGAGCCGCACAAAGGGCCGAACGTTCCAGGTACTGCTGGTCGCTGAGGGATGGGGAGGGGTGCAAGGAGGAGAAATAAAGTAATTTGTGAAGTGCATAAAACCAGCAGAAATACTGCAGGGGAGGGGAAGCCAAGGATGGAGTAACCACACAAATAAACAGCCAGACTCTTTTGGAGGTACAGTGGAAAACCTGTACACTCTATTCCAGGAGGTGACACAGCCTTATCAAAGCCACTGTCACACCTCAGCCACTCAGCCCTGAACTTAAGGCTGCAATACACTCGCCACCCAAATACTGAGGAGAAGCAATAAGACTGGAGGGGGCAGTGGTTTGCTTCAAGAACAGGAATGGACCGTGAAGTATGGAAGCAGGAAGACACAGGGAATGTGTTTGATTTCCTTCAAAATACTCTGCCTCCCACTATCTGCAGCACAAGAATCACTCTAAAAATTTTGTTTGATCTCTAGCTAAAAGGGTAAGGGATAGCCTGGATCTCAGGGAAACAGCAGATACATCACACCACAAGCTATCACTGGTTAAAATGGAAAAGGCAGTGAAGGATGGGTGAGGAGCAGCTCAAAAGGGAAGCAGAACAGGTGGCATTCAGAGAAGAAACGTTGGGCTAAAGATAGGTCACTGCTGCACTCCAGGGTGGCCTTTGTTTGATTTAGTTTACTGCTTTTATAAATACTCAAGGCATGAAATGCAGTAGTACACAGATGGCACAAAGTTACCAGGCATCTGTAAACAATTGAGACAAAAGAAGACCAGCTTGTTCAGCTTCATAAACTGGGGGGTAAGAGAAGCAATGTGCAGCTTTCCATGCACACAGGGGTTACTCTCCAAAAAGAGAAGAGAACTGGGGGAATTGGTTTGTGCAAGCCTACACTGGGACATGCCAGCCATGGGAAACACTAGGAGATTGCCCCTACCTTAAATTGTACCAGTTTAAATCTAAGGGCTGAAAAGTTTTACTTGGAGGAACCGCAGCTCTGACCCTTTATCTCTGGGAAAAGGCTCCTGCATGCACTAAGGATTTCATGGTGGGAAGTTTCATCCCCCTTTACCTCCCTCCCTCCCTGATGGCCAAGGAGAGCAGGCAGTGCCCCTTACCATCTGCCCAGGGTGTGGCACAGGGCTGGGCATGCCGCCGTACTGCAGCGAGCGGGGGAAGCCTCGCCCGTTGGAAGGGCCCACCTCTCGAGCACTCTGCGCTGAGTTGCCACTCGGGTCATCTACAGAGGATGAAGAGAAGGAGGAGGAAGAGGAAGAGGAGGAGGAAGCAGGAGCCCTGGAAGCAGCTCGGTATGGTGGAGGTTTTCCTCCGTTTTCCAGGCGTTGCTGTCTCTTGGCAGGCCCGTCGGGGTCTCGCGATCGAGTCCAGACACTGCCCGTGCCGGAGCGGCCGCTCCGCCGGCTCCTCTTCTCTCGTCTCCCGTCCTCTCTGATCCAAAACTCCTCATCCGTGTCTCCGTCTTCCCCAGGGAAGTGCTTCATCATTGCTCGGTGGAAACACCTCTCCAAGTTGTAAGCCATCTTTGTATATTCTGCAGTCAAAAATGCCCAAGAGCGTCAGAGCCTCATGGAGAGAAGCAATCAAGCAATTATGCAACATCAGATAAATCATCTCCCCTCTGCCAAGTTTCTCCAAGGAAAACTTTTGTTCCTAACTAGTTGGCTTTGGCTCCTAAACTCCATAAGCAACACAGCATCAGTTCTGTTCAGTAACCCCACTGGAGGACAGGCACACAGGCATGACAAAGTACCACTGGCAGCAGGGCCTGCAGAGTCAGCATTAACTCAGTGTTCCAGCCCAGTGCCAAGAATTACATTAGGAGGAGCACCACCTCTGCTCAAAGAGATGTGTGACCTGCATTTAGCCAGCAAGAGTGCTGAGAGAAGAAATGTGAACTTCCAGCAATGCTATTTGATTGCTTTCAGAGGCTTTTCTTGGACTCATTCAGATCTCTGCTGTGGCCACAAGACAGAGGAAAATCAGCAAACACATTTATCCGGGTAGTTTCCAAAGCACTTGCTGACCCTGACACAAAAGCTATTGCCAACACCAGTGTTCCCACTGCATCATTTCCACTGGACAGTTCTGCTGAGATGAGCTTTTACTTTTTTTTGTTGAGTGGATAGAAAGGAAAAGATGTGAGAGGTGTTGGTGACAAGGCCTTGAAGCAAGTGACTTTCCAGTTGTTTCCACTAAACTAACCCTGAAGTTCCTTGAGGAACAGAGCTCTCCCAGTGGCTGGGCAGGTATGCTTTCACCTGCAGCCAACAGCAACAAGCTGATTTGTTCCTAATGTTGCTCTCCCTTTCTTACCAGGTATTGCTGGTGAGACAGTCAGCAGTGATGACCCACCATATGGGAATTGATTTCTTATCTTAAGAAACTGATTTCTTATTTTTCTTAACTAAGCCAACACATTGGCATGGCAATTAAACCCAGGACTTCCCATTTGCACCACCAGGTTGTTCCTTCAATAGCTGAGCAACCTAAAAGCTACATTTTCCATCAAAAGGGCAGGCATGGTTCACTCCTCACTTTCCTGTGGTGCTCAACAAACACTGGGAGTTAGCCAGACTCCCAAAGGTTTTCCAAGTCTGTATTAGTAACTATGAGGAAAAGGGGCATACTGGCACACAGAAGCACATGAAGGAATGAGCTCAGAAAGAAACAGACTCTCCTCTCTTGGTATGTTCTGCCTTCACCATCTACCAACATGGCAGTCCTTAGGATGCCATGCATGTCCCAATTCAGCATGACCAAACTGTGCTAAAAGCCTCACTAAAACCCAATGCAGGTCTCACTAACTATTGCCTTTCATCTGGTCTCTCAAAAATATTCTGAGAGAGAAGCACAAATCAAGCACTGGTGAAGAGGAAGAGGGCACTGCTTGCTTGGCTGAGCACTGCAAATAGATGAATTTAGCATCTTACTGCTCTTACCACTGCCTTCACCGTTGTACTTAAGACAGTTCCTGAACATGGTCTTCATATCACCCACAAATTCATCCTTGGTGCAGTACTGACCTCCATTCAACTTCTTCTCCATGCTAGAGATATCCATGGGGGCCTGGAACACAACCAAACTTCCCTTCAGTTACAGAAGGCATAGTGGGGCTTACAAAGTCAGAGCTCAGAGAGGGCATGGGCAGCAGAGGATGCTCTCAGAGAGGCAGCAATCCATCTTTGGTTTTCTTTACTCTTAAGAAGGGACTGCTAGAATCATGGAGATTGACTGTGAGAGCAATACAGCCCATAAAACTCCAAAACACTTCCAAAAAACTGCATCCCAGCCAACAAAGTGCATCAGTCAAGATGTCTGGGCCACTTCCCATACCTTAATGATCTGGTAGTAGTTGGGGGCATAGGATTCATCAACGGGCTCCAAGAAGGGCCAAGAGTCCTTATGAGCCTTCACCACATCTAGAACTGCCAGTAGCAAGAGAAAGGTGAATGGTTACACTCACACACACAGAGATGTACTTCACTTTGAGAAAGCTGGAGTGGGACTGACCTTTGTACATGGCTGTGAACTCATCATCCAGTTCAAAGCTGTAATAAGAAGCACCACAGTGAATATGCAGACTGAGGATAGGTAAGACATGCTCTGTACTTCATCTTCCTTTCCACCCATGCAGTGCCATAATTCTGGCAAACAGACCTCATCATAAACACTCCTCTCATATGGCCCAAACCCAGATGTTTCTCAGCTTGCTCCTCTCACTGTTCTTCCAGCCTCACTTCTCCCTCTGCATTCCTGTCAATGATGACACTCCTCTCCTCACCATACTTCCTGCTTCAATGCACTTGTGTGCTGCAATGCCCCATTGTGTACTCACATATCCTTGGTCCTTCGCTCTTCCCTGGCAGGGGAACTGGGATCCAAGTGGGAAAGCTCAGGGGGCAGCTCCTTCCCTTGTGCCAGCAGCCAGGCCCGCTCTTCACGAAGCTTCCTCCTCCTAGCCCGTTCTGCAGTGGGAAGAGATGAAAAACCATTTAGCACTCCTTGCCCACACCTTGCAGGGAAACAGAAGGTACTCCCGCAGCTCTCAGGAACTCCAGGGAGATGGTCTTGTTCTTTCAGCAGAAGCAGCAACAGCCCAGGAGCAGCTGAGGCGAGAATACAGTGCACCATTAACATGCCTCATCATCCTCCCTTGGTCACCAATTTTGAAGCATCACTGTGATACAGATGCTGCCTTAGGCAACTTCCAGAAGTGGTGAGGCACAAAGAGGGAAATTAAACAGCCAGTTCTAAGCACAGCTCAGCACTATGGAAAGAGCTGGCTTGTTATCTTCCTTTAGAAGCTTCACCTCAGGCAGGTGAACTTGAGGCAGCTGCCTTTGCACTGAATGGGATGAAGAGCAATGCCAAGGGAAGTTCTACCAGCTGAGCTGAGTGGAAGTGAGTAACTGGGGTCATTGTTAACCTCCAAGGCTGGCTCTGGGAAGATTGCTCAGGTAGGTCTCCATGGCCAGCAGCCAGAGGAGCAAGTTGCCACACACGAGGGCCACTGGGACAGCTTTTGTTTAAAGAAGTGAGCCACGGGAAGAAGCAATGCTGGTAATAGAACTTGTGGTTTGCAACCAGACAGCTGGCTAACAGATTGCTTCATAATAGAAAGTTTATGGGCTTTTATAAACCTCATTTCCTTTTTCTTATAGGAAATCTGAATTCATTTGACTTGTGAAACACCTGCGGTTGGACCAACCTCCTGTAGGAGCAGAATTCTGTGAAAGTAATGTTCAGGGAGAGAGGGCACAGGAACAGGCCACATCAGGGAACACCCAGAGTGAAAGAAAGATGAGAAAGATTTGGCTAACACCCTCTAGCAGAGGCTCTGCCTTTGGAAAATGCCAACTACTCAAGAGGTATCAGCCCTGGTGGCAAAATATTTATTAAAGTTCTACTTTGTCAGCTGAAAATAAAGTTGAGATGGGGTTGAGAGCACAAGAAAAGAAGGAATGGCTATAAGGTGAGTATTTGTAGGGACATCCATTGGCAGCTATGTCAAAGACTGGTAAAAGAAAGCCCAAATTTCCTGTTAGAAGACTCAGGGTAGCACTGAAGTTGGGATTACAAGACTTGCATCTAAAACAGAATCCTACAGAATCTAAGAGAACTTCATGACCAAAAGCCCAACACCCAAATTCAGGTAACAGAGAATATCTGAGTCTGCACTGGCAGAGCTCATTCTCATACTGTTGGCCTGGGTTGAGTGCTACCCAGCAGCTTTCAAAATCTAAATTATTCCCTAAAAAGTACCTCAACCAGCTAGAAAGTCATATATGTGAGAGATTTATGTTGAAGCAGCATCTGGAAAGAGAACTGGGAAACTGTAACCTGTTGTTGTGGTAGAAATTTAGAAAGCTGCCTGAGCTGAGAAATTCAGGAGAGTACAGATGGGCCCAGCAGGAAACTTGCTACCTGGGGGGTAGGCTGGAGTTGGGGGAAGTGTAATCTTGGGCTGGATGCAGGAATGTGATGTAAAAACAGGAATAGCATCCAAAACTGAGAAGGTGGTGAAATTCATCACAGAGAAGATACTTCACATCTCCCCTCTACAGAAGGCCATATAAAAGTAATATTGTATTCCAAAAAGACTGAAAATTAGAAGAAAATCTTTGTTACGCTAAAATTTCTGTTGTAGTATGTCCAGTTTTAACAAGTCTGAACCAAGTAAAACAAATGACATAATTTTCTAATCACTTCCTCTCTATCACAAGTCATGACAGCAGATGCTAGTGGTGGTTTGCCTGGCACTAAGAAAAAAATCATTAAGAAGGCAATTTTACCTGGGTAGCTGCTGGTTCTAGGGATAAAAAATATTGTAGTGATTTAACTGAACAAGTCAGCATAACCTTTGCAAACAGCTTTTGCATCAGCTTAAAAGGAAACTTCTCCTGACTAAGCCTAAATAGACAAGGGAAGAGTTTAAACTAATGGAAAGAAACTGCACAAAACAAAATTAAAGCACCTATGCCAATAAAAGCATGAATATATGCTAACTTGGCTTAAAAGAGGCTACTGCTCAACTTCATGCCAGTTTCTTTGCATGGTTCTGGTGCCTTTGAATCTAATGATGTACTAGTTGCATTTATCCAGAAAAGGAAGTGGCTTATACAAAAACAAAACTATTTTACAGGAGCATTTATCTTTGCAGCTCTTGTGGAACTTCAAGACTAATTTTGTCTATAGAGATGAAGCATTAAACCACAAGAATATGCAATTTGCCAAAGGAAACAGATATCTGTGGCAGATATGGAAGCTGGACGAGTCTCAGTTTAAAAGCACCTGATTAGCTCAGACTAGCAACTAGGAATACATGAAGGCCAAGGAAGTAATTGGTTTTTCTAAAGGTTAGAAAGGGAAGCAGGTAAAAGAAGCTATTCTTAGATAACATCTGGCCTCCTACCAAACATCTGGTAGCAAACTGTTTCATTTTGGAAAGTTTACAAGGCTTGCATGAACTTAATATTTTTTTTTTCCTTTTCTGATTCTTCATCCACTTCTGGACTTATGATACTGATACTGCCCCACATTGCCAGAGTTTTCTGAGGATGTTCAGCCTTTCTGTAGAACTACAATAGCACAGCTATTTAGCTGTGGCAAAAGCAGCAGCTAATGGAATCCCCCAAAAGGGAGTCCAACAGAGAGAAGGTGGTCAGAAATGAGTTTGCTCTGACACCCACATCTACATGTACTGACTGCCTGCTGTCTGTGCCTTGATCTGATGTATTAAACACAACATGGCTGTTTGTTCCAGAACAGCTTAAATCAACATTAAATTCATAACCACAAACATTTTAGATCAACACTTGAAATTGCCACTTCTGGTGCTCTGTGTAGCCTGGTCCCTTCATCTTTAGTTCTCCAATTGATAAGGCCAGTAGCAATATAAAAATACTACTCTTGTTACTCCCATGTTATCCCATTCCCTTTCTCCTCAAAGAGAATTCTTTCATCCTGCACTGGGCCAAAAGAACCAAAAATGCTATCCAGTGAGAGCAAAGCTAATCCTGCACACAGGGAAATCATGACAAGGCAAGTGGGGAGACAGAACTGAGAAACAACATGAAGAGCAAGAGAAAAAAATGAACATCTGGGGCAAGGAAGAAAATTAGCATGATTTGAAGACACCAACACAGTCTAAAGGTGCCTTAGACAACAGAAACTACAGGAACAAAGGAAAAGAAACTACAGTCAGACCAATTTATCAGAGGTAAGTGCAAGAAATGATTCTCATTAGCAAGTCTGGCAGCAGAGGAATGCAAATGGCAGACTTGAATTCAAGATCTCAGTCTTGACTTTGAAAGCTTCCACTCCTGCTCCACACTGGCCACACATTACCTTCCACTGCTTTGACCTTCTCCTCCATCTCCCTCTTCCTCTCCTCCTTCAGCAGCTGCTCCTGCTCCCTCTTCTGCACTGCTATAAGGATCTGGCGCTCCTCCTCTTCCTCTCTGCGCCTCTGCTTCTCCATTGAGCTCAGCACATTTGGGGTTACCTGTAACAGAATGATGCACCAAAAACTGTAATGCACTGGCTTACTGAAAGCCCAGCAGAGGCAGGTTTACTTGGAGGAAATATTAAAGCACACCTACAATGAATGACTGTGAGGAAACAAAAAAGGGGGAGGAAAAAAAAGGATTTGTATGTATGATTTCCTAGATGAAAAGCAAGATGGAAAGGGAAGTTATTTGCCAAGCAATGAAATCCTACAGATACAAGGACAATGGAGGGAGAAGCGATGGGTTAGACAAGCTTCCATTCTGTCAGGGATGCACCGTGCACATTTCTCTTCCCTTCTGGGCAAAGGATTCAGGCTGTTGACACCCTTCCACAACACCTCTACCTCTTCCAGCTTGCAGAGCTCTGACTGCAAGTGTGAGAAGAGAGGACTACTTTGCCAAACCTGTCTCTGCTGCAAAACACAGAATACTTCAGTAGGAAAAGCGTCTGGTACAGCCTTGCATCAAGGTATCATTAGGAATGTTTTCCTTTCCTGTTCAAAATTTCTGTGTGCTAATCTCCCCTGAACTGGCTCTCGTTTATTTGTTTGGACAGTTTTCCTGCTGGGTCCCAAAACCAGTTCTCTCATTCAAGGACACCTGGCTCTTTATTGCCCCACTTTCTCACCTCCCCATTGCCAGCAGGCTGCAAGGCTGTGTTTGATCCCACTTAAGACTGCAGGCTTCCCAGACCAGGGACTGCCTGCTCCTATTTCTCCAATAAAGTATGAGGTATGTATATGAAGCGTGGAATTACCTTTATTACCTTAATTTAATTATAAGACAAATGTATCAGTCATCCTCCAGCCACTCCTATCCCTGTGACCAAGATATGTGTGCCTTATCAGCAGGGAATATCAACCAGGAAAGAACAATGTACACACAGTTTGCTCCAGCTTCATTTTCAGAAATAACCAGCAACCACCACTTAGGCAGAAGGCATTTCCTGAGGATTAGAAATCAGCCGGGGTCCGCTGGCTGCTGCTCAGACCATCAACTTCTCCAGGCCCATTATTAATCCCCAGGAAAAAAAACCCAAATATTCTGGCACCATGATTACTATTTTGTCCTTGTTTCATTGCCCAGGAATGGAACCTGGGGGTGTTTTGATGAACACCTAGAATGTGGTCTGGTTTCACTGTACATTCATTCCCCCTCTGCCTCCCCTTCCCCTACACAGCCCTGTGCTGCCCTACAAACTCCCACTCCAGTTCTCTGTAGATGAGCACCATGCATCATCTACAGCAGAAACAATAATTAAGAGAATTATGCTTCAACCACCAGCAGTCATACAGAAGTATCCAAGAGAGGGTCATGGGATTCTTGACAAAATTAGGACCATATCCTGCATTTAGGGACAGATTGGGCAATAAGAACCACCTATTCTGTGCTGATCCTTTAAGGTGAAACCCAGAGCTACATCTCACCAGGAGGGAACCATTCTCTTCTTTTCCATTTTATACCTTTGTCAAAATGTTATTACTTTACTTTGTATATCTCTTTCCTAGGGAAATCATTCTGTGAGTTCAGGTGCCTTGAGATTAGCCAGCTTCTCCTCACAATCAGTTTAAATTTTGATTCTCATCCCCTCATTCCAACCAATTATTCTTACTTATGCTCTTCTGGGAGAACATAAATTCTCCTTTTCTTCAGTCACATTCCAGCCTTTACCTTATGGACTTCCTCAGACACTTACACAACACTCCCACATTTCTACAGTTAGATTAAATATTTTCTTATAAAGCAAACCTTTCAGTTCCCTAGAATGATTATTCCAGTTGTCTCTCAGACCTTTCCTCCCTCATCAATATCCAAACACCAGGATGCCCAGGATTGTACTATGACGAGGTCAAGTACCAAGAGAATTGGATTCTACATTTCCACTTTTGATTCTTTTTATAGCCCTCTCTCAAAAGCTCTGTCCTCTCATCTGCTACTCATGAGCTGCAAACAGCTTCCTTTCAGACCTGATCCTGACCACTGTCACACAGTTTTCCTATTACTTTCTTGATAAACCTTTAAATTGCAGTAGGAACCAAAAGAGTCAGAAAGAAGTGAGCAGGAACCAACCACCAAACTTGATATGCCAAGATATTTTAATGAGGATGTGACCATCAGCCTTTGCATTCTCAAACCAGTAGATGTAAGCCAGCCTGGCACTGCAATTTCCTTGATTATTGATACATAGGTGAGACCTTCCCTTTCCCTGGATTAATACAACTTCCACCATTCATGCCCTATGGAAACAGGAACACAACATCCACCCTGCAGTGTTCAAACCAGGACCTCTCCAAGCCTGCAGGGCACACTCAGCACCCTGTGCTTTAATGGCATGACACAGAATCCACAGCGTGCTCCAGATCAACCCACCACAAATTTGGCATCAACAAAGCACTTTTAAACAAAGGGTGTCATCCTACCACATCTAGAAAGCAAAGCAAAGGGAAAAGCAGAAACCACAAACACAGTGTAGTGAGCCCCAAGGACTGCAGAAAACATCCACAACTGCATTTAGTCTCTGCAGCACTTGCAGGGCAGCAACAGGGCTGCATGGGCCCTTTGAGACACTTCAGGCACAGAAACAAGCTGATTTCCAGAGGGAGCCTCTCTCTGCCTGGTGTCCCACCTCAGTCCATTGGGGATGAGAGTGCTCAACTCAGGGTTAAAAACCCACACAAACACAAACCAGTAAACTACTGGATGGATGGAAGCAGACGCTCATTGGAACAACAAAAGCAAGAACCAAACAGGAGTTAAACTTCCTTCCTGACCATGGAGGTGGCAAAAGGAGGCTGGTCCAGCTTCCTCCCCGCTGGAGGATAAAACCCTGTGACCAAGGCATCACCGCCTCCTTCCCTCCGGCAGGGAGCACTCCAGGACACAACATCACTGCTGTCCCCTTCTCTGGGACGCTGCAAGGGCCAGACTCCTGCCTCCAGCTCTGCTCTCATGCAGTGGTATCAGAGTTCAGGGGCAGGAGGCCAGGAGGAGCGGGTGCCCCGAGTGCCCTGGCCCCTCATCTGCCAAACCTTCCGCGCTCAGGTTTCCGCTGCGCTCTCCTAATGAGGGTGCTGCTCGGGCAGCTCTTAATGAGGAGCTAATCTGAACCACCTGTTGAGAAATCCCCCTGCAGGATCAGGAGTCCATGGAGCTGTTACATCTCCAACTCCAGCAGCAGCCAGGAGAAAGGGGTCACCTGTACTGGACTGAGCTCTCCCCCTCCAGACTCGCTGGCTGCCCACCCTGGCTTGAGGAAGGAGCCCCCAGACACGCTGGCCTGTTCCCTGGCTGCCCCATGGCAGGATGGCTGCCCCATGCTGCTGGGCAGCAGCGTGAGCACACTGCTCTGGTGCTGGCTGGCTCCCTGTGTCCTGGCACAGCGGGTGCCAGGAGGGCCCCCTGCTCGCTGGAAACGTTTCACTGGCCCACAGGCAGCAATTAACAGCCCTCTGCTGCCACAGACCTGGAGCACCTGCGGTACTGATTAGCATCATTCAGGCTCCATGTGTTTCCCACTCCCCTCCTCCTCTGGGATTTCTGCTGCCTGTGAACAAACACGTGTCCCTGTGCTTCCTGCATGGTGGGCTTTGCTGAGAGCAGTTCTGGCTCCAAACTGACCATTGCTGGGGTCTTATTTTCCTCTTGGCAGGCTTTTATCTGCAGCATGATGAGAGGTTCTTCCTTCCTTTTATTTATCTGTTCTAAGTAATTACATTTATTGCAGGGGGAACTATACTTTCCCCTTTGTTTTGGGGGAGCCCCTGACTCTGGCTCACACAGCATATTCCCTGCAGCCTAATTTCTCAGGGTATGACAAAACAACAGGTAACTCCGTTGCCATTACATCTACATCACTGAGAGATTATGCCCCAACCTGATAGATTTGAGACCATTTTTGCTGTGGAGCTAATCCTGTGTTGTCTGACCGATTGCTCAGGGTAGCAGTTGCCAGTTCAAAGACCCCCATCTCCACAGCCCCGTGTCCCTGCCTGTGCTGGCGTGCCTGTTAGGGGCTGTGTGGTGAACTGGATCGGAAAACTGATCTATGTTAAAAATAACCCCGACCAAAGAAAAAGGTTATATTTAACTCCAGTCATTTTCCTGGGTCTGGTTCACTGCACAGACCCTCAAGCAGCAGCAGTGCTGTTGCACTGATGGGGTGGAGAGGAGATGAGGGTGAGGAGGCATGGAAAGTGCTGTTTGAGCCCACAAGGCTGCAGTTTGATGAGCATTTCTTTAAGCAGCCTAAATGGTGACTTCCATTTCCAGCTGACCCCCTCCTAGCTCAGCTCCATACTGCATCAGTCATTCTCTCCCTCGGCGCTATCTACACCCTCATGTGTTTGCAGCCTCACGTTTTCCCCTTGGCTGAATTTCTGTCATTTCCCTTTGTAAGCCGGTTCTTCTAGCCCTCTCATCCTTCTTCAACTTTTCTTTGAACTGCCTCGGCTGTGCCAGCACTTCCATTGAAGTGGAATTCCCCAGGCTGAGCGCAGATTTCCATCGGCAGCTGCGGCGGCTGTGCGGCGAGGCCGGTTCCCCGTGCGATGCAGAGGGCAGCACCTCCCTGCTCGCCATAGAAACCCCGGGTGTCAGCCTGCCTTTGACGGGCAGTACCACCCATCTCTCTTTCAGCACAGCCACTTTCAAGCGGCTCCTTCCCACTGAATAGCGATGCTGCCGTTTATTTCTTCCCCCAGGAGGCATCTGCTCTCGCCTCCCTCCTTCGGCCTCCCCCTCGCACCCCCCCTCACCTCCTGCTTGATTGCTTTGATGGGCTGATGGTCAGACATCCACCTGGGAGAAAACTCTGGCCGCTGCAGACGCTTCTCCTGAAACAGGGTTGAGAAGTGAGGGAAGGAAAAAGAGAGTGGAGGAAATTAGGGCACATCGGTGACACTGGCAGGAGAAACTGAGGGCTAGAAGTGACCATGAAATCCCTATTAGCTTTACAAGGGTAGCAAACAAGCAAACTGAACTCAGTCCAAGAACATCACGCTGACTGCAGAGCCTGGTTTACAAAGCCATCTAGCCGAAGGACCCTTTTCCAGATCTGTCCCACCTGAAAACATTCAGCTGTTCAATCCTTCACAGTTCTGGGGCTCTGACATAAAAGCAGCCAGCGCCCCTTCAGCAGAGCCAGCAGAGACACGGCAGTAAAAGTGGAATCACGGGCAGTTTACATAGAAAAGCCAGGCTGTAAACCACAGCAGTTCAAAAGCACAGAGATCCCCTGCTAGCAGCAAAGGGCCACAGAGCATGGCTGAAGACAGTAACCCCTTCAGCCATCCTACCTACACTGCTGTGCAAGCACGAACCAGAACCTGGAGCACAGACTCCAGCACTGCCACAGCATGGGGGACAGTCTTCCCCCCATCCACAAACTCAACAGCCCCCACATCTGTGGCACTTGCAGGCTGTAGGTGCAGGGAGCAGATCAGGGTACCAGGCTGCTTGGGTTTAGCTGTCCTTCACTCAGCAAGCATCCATGCTCTTGGAAGCAGTCAAAGAGAGGTAAACAGGATGTCATGTCTCCTCACCTTCTGTGCAATCATGTTGCAGATCTCCGGCAGGAAGTCTTCACTCAAGAGTTTGTAGAGCTGCCTCTCTCTAAGGGAAGTCCTCTCTCTGAAGCTCTCTGTGACCTGCCTCCACTCCTCTTCCGTCTGGCACAGCAACCACCATGTCCCACGGCCAGGCCCCTGGGACCCTTCAAAAACATCAAAGGATGTTATCTCCACAGCAGTTATGACTAACAGCTCCTCTCCTTCTCTTCTCTTCTCTCCTCGGGGCTCAGGAAGAGCAGAAGACACTGGCAATGGCCACTGTTACAGAAAACATTCCATTTGCTATAGACCCAAGCACTGCTACCTCTAAGAGTGATGCCAAGATAGAGAGGAAGTACACAGGTGAAGAAATAATGGTGGCACATGGCAACACATGGGTAGTGTGACATCCTTGTTGCAAGCCCACATTCCAGTTATTGCAGACTGGAGAAAAGAATTTAATTTGTTTCTTGTAATGGAGGCTGTCAGCCAGAGCAGGACATAGGGAACTGCAAATGCCTGATTTAGTCTGGCAGCAGAATAAAGCCATCAAAAAATAATGTAATTTGAAAAAAGCTTTTTTTTTTTTTAAAAGCACTGCAAACCATTTCTGCAGTGAAAAAAATCCTCCTGCTCCTTGCAAATGAAACATTTTGTTTGCAGGCACCGAAAGAGTAGAGGAGGAAGCAAAGGACAGGGTTCATCAGGCTGCCAGATGAGGGGGAAGTTCCAAAAGTTCACATCCCATCCCTGCTTGATCTAGAGTGGGATTGAAGCAGATCACCCACTGCTCTGAAGCATGTCCCAACCACCAAGACACTTTGAGAGCTGTTCCACCTTGTGTGAAACATTTGAATATTAATTGTGAAGGAAAGGCTGTCTTGCATTGTGGTTGGAACACCCACCTGGAGATGGGGAATGTGGTTCCTACTCCACAATGTTTACACAGAGCAGGGTTGCAACTTGCATGCTTTTGCCCCAGGATGCTCTCTAAGCAGAAAAAGGTTGTGGCCTTTTTTTTTTTTTTTTTTTTTTTTTTTTTTTTTTTTTTTTGTTGAGTGGGAAAAGTCTTGGATCAAACGCCTTCGGGCTGAGGAGTTCTCAGCTCCCTCTAAACTTTTCTAGGACTAACCACTGGCTTCCAGAAAGAAAGCAATGGTCATCAGCACCACTGGCAGATGTCATGCACCTTCTGACCACATTTTCAAGCAAACTAACAATGAAAAACATAAAGAAGTAAAAATCCTGAACCTGATTCTGGGCCCTTTGTGGATCTGAGCTGCGAGTGGCTCTGACGTGCAGGTTGTCTTGGGAAGACTGGAAATCTGCAGGCTGTGGCACAGAGTTTCAGCTGTGCATGCACTGGGGACTGGTAACTGAGACAGCAAAGGTCCAGCCACGTGCTGGTTCTGCTGCTCTGGCTACACAAAGCCATCCCTTGCCCACCTGCAGTAGGGAATTACCTGCATCCTGCCCCCAAAGCCTGCATCCTTGCTTCTCATTCCCTTGCCAGCTGCCCATGGACAACTCATTTCAATAGCAAACAGGACTAAGGCACTGCTTTGTGCCAGCAGAAGATTACTCTGCAGCTGAAGTGACACAATTTGCTGGAAGACAATGATCTGATAAAACCCCCGGCGCCTCACGCGCATGGCTCCGGAGCAGCCGGAGGAGCCGCCAGGAAATCTGAAGACAAAGGGCAAAGGGAAGGAGGCATGGCAAAGACAATGCCACCCTTGCCTTTTATTGTGAGGCAACAGGCAGGCTGAGTCCCTGGGTTTTGTGGAAGCCAGTGGATACACATGTATGACAAATGAGTCCCAGCTCCCTTGAACTCACTTTCACATCATGTTGCTAACTCGCTTTTTGCCTCATTAACCCTTAGCTGGGTACATCATTTACCACTCTCAGCCACCCAACGGCCATGAGGAAGGAAAAGTGAGAGGATCAAAAAGGTTTTTCCTTCCCTGTCTTAACATCACTGACTCCATTCTCTTCCCCATCTAAAAAAACACCCCTGCTAACAAGAGGGGTGTGTTTTTACCTCATGCCTGGAAGACTGAGGACCATTCACAGCCAACTTTTTTTGGTGAGCCCTTGAATTCTAGTGTATCCCAGTAGGTTAGGTTTCTTCATCCCAAACTCAGCCATGATAAAATAAAAAGCCTGCAGGTGCCCAGGCTCCTAGCTGCCATGCAGTCTGTAACACAAATCCCTCCTTCCAAATTTGGCCCCAGCCACCAGCAGACTCTCCTGAGAAAGGCTGGGTTGTCTCTCAGGCATCTCTCTGGGTTTTGATAATTGAAGAGTCTTATTAGCTGGTGGTATCAACCCTGATACTGAAAAATCTCTTTACCATTTCTTATCTGAGTCTCGTGGATAAGCAAGTTTTCTTCTGCCTTCTCCCTACCAAAAAAGAAAGAGAAGGAATGATACAGTAAGTACATAACTTCACATCACTGAAATGCAGCTGTTTCTGAGAAGAATAGGGAACATCACAATTATTCAGTGCAGAGCAAAACCATGAAAGGAACACTGCAGAACACACATCTGATATATATTTTCAAATATATATTTATCATAGCTTCGTAAAGTTTTTATAAGTGAAGGGTGCAGGATAAAGTTTGGCAAGTACAGTATCTCAGCTCTTATGGGAAGCATCCCAAAACCTACATGGACTCAAGTGGCCAGGACTACTGGCTTGAAGCCACACAATGAAAGTGTTCTGTATCAGGAGCAAATTCCCTAGCACCGTGTGGTGGAACTGCATTTTAAGTGAGGTGGTTGGAAGAGTGATGCCCACTGTTTCACCAAACTTCCAGCTCAGTCAGAATTTGCTTTGGAGAGTGATCAAACATCCACCAAGTCTGAACTTGCTTCACTTCTGAGCTGCATTGAAATTATGGCTGCATGGTACATACATAGTTATTGGGGGAACCCCAGAAACACATTATACTTCCCTCTGGGAATATATGTATTTTACCTCTGTTGCAGGAAGAACCAACCCTTCCATACCTCAGCAAATTTTCCTCCAGTAGTTTTTTCCGCTTTGGAGGTCGCCCTCGTCTCTTGCCTGTTTTCCCAGGAACACTTGGGGTGTTTGTCTGCCCACCACATCCCCTGAAAAACGGCAAAACCACCATGAAATATCCGCCGAGCACGGGAGCCGAGGCAGGCAGGATGGGGAGAAGGGCACGGAAATGGGAACAGCTGCTAAGAACCCAACCAAAGGAGGGATGAAACCAGAGCAGCACCAGGACGGGGAGGGGAGAGGAGGGATCCCCAGTGGCTGGGAGCCTGCTCCGGGAGCCGCCGGCACGGCACGGCGCGGCGCGGGGCAGACAGGCAGGAATGCGCCGGGGCAGGGCGGCACGGCTCCCACAGCAGGCTCTGCCTGCACACAATGCATGGCCAGGGCAGCCCCCAGCCTGCCTGGCAACTCCGCTCCCCCCGGCACAACAGCAGTCAGGCGGGCTGCTCAGACAGGGAGGGCGCGAGCCGGGCCGTTACCTGTCTGGAGCCAGCTCTCCGTTGGTTCTGCCCTGCGCCGGCTCCTCCTTGTACATCCTGGTGCCGTAGAAGTACCAGTACAGGGCGCCGCTGCTGTCCTCGCCCAGCGGCTCCACGCGCAGGCTGTCGGCGTCCAGGCCCTGCGCCCGCCGGCAGCCCCCCGCCAGACGGTGACAAGTTGAAGAGCGGCCACATTGTCACACCGAGCATGACGACACCCCCTCCTCCGTAAACACCTCCCTCCCTCTTCCCTTCCGCCGTGCCACAGCAGCGGTACAGCTGCTCCTCCCGGCCGAGCTGGGAAAATGTTACTCCAGGGGGAAGGCGACGTTCGCTCTCTGGCCAGGGAGGGATTTAGATTGGCATCTCTAATTTGAATGGCCTCTCTCGTTTTAACATTTCATCTCTGCTGCTCCTGACAGGGAAGGTCTAATTAATGCTGGCGGCAGTCACGCACAGCCCTGAGAAGCTCCCTGCCCCCTCCCCTCCTCTGCCCTCCCCCAGCTCCCCCAGTATACCTCATCCCCATCCTTTCATCTCACAGCATCCCTCAGCAAGGCAGCAGTCCCAGCTCTCACAGCCCTGCCATCACCATTAAAGCATCTCCCAACTCACTCTTTGCAGAAAGAGTAGCCAATGAAACCAATTTCCCTAGTGACTCCCATGTTATGAATACATCCACACAGGACGAGCCCGAGTCCTGAGCAAGCCAGTGCTAGGCAGAGGAGGGCAAAGCAAGCTGCTGACCCACTGTGACCCCTTCTCATCCCAGGAAGATTCTGATCTGGCCCAGCTGCTGGGGGCACAGAGCTTCCCAAAGCACCTTGAGGAGGTCGAAGACATCGTCGGCGTCCAGGCGGTAGTCGCAGAGGCGGTGCAGGATCTCCACCCGCGTGCGCAGGGGCAGCTCCTGGAAACTGCACTCCCGCAGAGGGTTGGGCTTCCCTTCCTCCAGCTCCCAGCGGTAGTTGATGATGTCCTCCAGGTAGCTGTGAAACGTCTGGGATCTAACCAAGGAAGAAAAAGTCATTCACACTTAATGAAGTTTGCTGTGTTCAGAAACATCTGGTGCACCAACTGTGACAAACACAGTGCAGAGACAGAGTGCAGCTGAAGGAAAACTGTCAGCTAGGGTTGTGGGCAGCTCCAGCATTGACCTTCCCAAAACACAGCAATCTCATTGCAATGCCATAGGATGTCATGGTATACACACAACTTTTAATACACAGACTGTCATTTCTTTTTAAGCAGAATGAGCCAAACATGGTAGCCACTCATTCCTTTCTAGCCCTTGTGCTAGCACCAACAGCCACCCTTTACTAAAATGGGACGCAACAAAATTTACAAGTCTGCTCCCCTTCCAACTCTTCCCATTTGATGTGGAGACCATTTTCTTCAGACTTCCCTTTGACCCTCACATCTGTCATTGCCAAGCCCTGCTCCTCTCTACTTCCAAGGAAGTTTTCCATGCCCTGGTTCAGTGGCTTGAGACTTTGCATAGCTGATCACTTCACCCCACTTTGCTGGGTCACATCACGACTTTCACTGCCAGCATTTCATCATAAAACCCAAGGAAGCAGATATTTCTTACCCTCATTTAGCACTGAGAGTGTATGTCCCCATCTGACAAGTATAAGACCACTGATGGAGCTTAAGGCTAAAAGAACTGTCTCTATTTCAATGAGACTTAAGCCTCTCTATTTCAATGAGATTTAAGCCTTTATTCTGAAAGCTCAAAATTTCAGGGGAAGGAATGAAAAGGAGCCATGTCCCTAAATATAAAACTTTCTGAAGATCTGCCCATATGACTTTGAGTCCTGAGAGCTGCCAGGCTCGCTCAGCCTGCTCGAGTTGTGTACCCAGAGCACAGCAAAAGGGACCCCCCCATGCCCCAGCCATTCTTGCACACACGGGAAGTCCATATGCCAGCAAGAACACCACTGGGTACACATTCCCACCAGCTCTCAAAAAGGCAGCTCCACTTGATAGGTTTTTGGCACAAGCAGATTACTCTATATGATTAATGGAACGGCGCCAGCACTACAGAATTGCATTTCCCTGAGAAATTGCTAACTTCTACAAAAGCTATTATATTTTAACAAAGAGGTGGAGGAGTGTGATCCAGCTGAAGAAAGATCATTAAAAGTCAACAAGAAGTTAGCTATTAGACAGGGGTCTTCACACATTTGGTAAAGACTGGACTTCTTAGCAAGAACCATGACTGGACAGTGACTGTGAGAATGAAGGAACAGATGCCTCAAGCCACATCCACCTGGCAGAATTTCCTTTCCTCCTTGAGTAGAGAGAAGTGCAGATCACCCTGCAGATCACTCCTCACCAGCCTGCTTCTTTCTGACGTCAAATGCAAGCTGACCTCCCTGAGATATCTCCTCTCACCAGCCCTCTGGTTGTACTTAACAACAGATGCTCGAGTGTACCTGGACCTAGTGCCCTCTGCAACCTGGAGTTTGCTCCATCTGCATGACACAGGCAAAGCATCAGTGTTCCCAAGTATCATTGTTTCACTAATATCAGCAATCAGACAATTACAATTTGAAACAGCCCCCTAGCTGATAAAGCTCAGTCACAAAGGGAGGACTGACATTTTATGAAATGTCTCAGGACTGCCTCAAGTAGTCATTTTAGGGTGAAAACTACAGCAATCATCCTTTTTAAAAGTGAGATATTGAGTACACAATACACCTAGGTGAAGTATCTGTGCATTCCTGCATTGTCTTTCTCAAATACTCCAAGACCTAACTTCCAGCAAGGACTTGATTTGGGAAAGGGGGCAATAATAAGATTCCCTTTACAGACTTTTTAAGAGTGGCACATATCTTAAATGTCAGATATTTACATAAGCCATTAGATTAAAAAAAAAAGAGAGAGAGAGAAAGAAAGGCAGCTTTGATTTTCTTCCAGAACAGAAATAGTGATGAGAACATCTTTTCTGAAAGCATCACTTGCATTTGGATGCTTAGTCCAGAAGCAGAAGGCAAAGCTCTCAGAGAGCATCCAAGTTTCAGCCCCACAAGTTCAGTTCTTCAACTCTGCCAGAGTTCAAGACAGAAGATTATTTCATCAAATCTCATACATAGGTTCTGGCTACTTCCAATAAAATGGACTGAAAAAGCAGTTTCCCTAGGATCCTGAATAAGTAGTGAATGAAAAGGATTGCCAGAAAGGAACTACAAAAGTAAAAGGGTTTTATCTACTCCTATTTTTTTTCCTACCTAAAAAAAAAAAGTGGAAAAGCATGGATCAGACAGATACTTTTACCACTTGCATGAGTTCACTTATCTTGCTCTATCATTTTGGCTGCTCTCAAAGAAAACTGATCCAGGAAGCCATTTAATTCCAGAAGATCATTTGAAATCTCTGCCTATGTAACTCTCCTTCCCCCTAGGGATTGGCTCTGTTGATTTAACCAATTTGGTTTTAGTTTGACTTTCACATAAGTGGCTAACACTAGAATTTTCCACCATCCACCCAGTGTTCAGTGCATTACAAGCTCTGTTCTTAAAGAGTACTTTTGAGTTCCTACCCCCATCAATTTTCAAAGACAGCTACTGTGCATTTGTCGCTTTGAATAAGGATAGAAATGAGAACCAGAGATGGGAAACAGATGTCTCAAGGCATTCCCAGTCACTCTCAATCTTACCCAATTTATATTTTCCCTCTTAATGGGAACCGAGCTCTTTTCTTCAGACAAATGTAGGGTGCTCATCTTCACCTTGTCTGCCACACCTACAGTTAGTTTCACTTATCCTGTCTCTTATATTTCCCTTTGAAAAAGTTTCTGAAACAGCTCTCTTGGTTTGAGAAGAAAATCTGCAGAGAGGACAGCAATCTGTGAGAACCTGCCACTGGGGTTCTGTGCAAAGCAGAAATGCCCAGGAATAATTGTTTAGAATTACCTGTAAAATTCAAACCCAAGGATCAGAGAGACTGGAACAGAATTACCTGGATACAGTCTGTTAAATACCCTTCTTTCAAACTCAGTAATACGACAGCACTACACTTGAAAGTCCTACAGAGTCTCTGCTGCAGCTGAGAACCTCCAAAAGTAAGTGGGAAGAAGGCAGGAAGGAAATCACTGAGCTTCTCCAGAGGTTCTCAGCATCACTGAGATCACTCAGCAAGTGGAGGCACTGTTAGGTCAGTCATGTCCTTTTCTCTATAAACTGGAGCATTCCCAAAGAGTTTGAACTGGTCATGGGCACATTCTGTCTCAGGGCATGTCTTCAAAGAAAAACCATCCCTCGTCCAAAAGTAAATTGGGAGTCTTAGAAACGATTTACAAGAAAAGTGTGAGACCACGGGCCACGGCTCTCACCACATCTCAACCACTTCCTGATGTATAGCACAGGCAGCTTCCACACAGCTCACTCACTGAGGAAAAAAACTACAGAAATCAGCTGTAACATCAGAAAAGGTGTCCCGAGGAACTCTGCAACTCCAAAACTTCTCCCATGCCAACTTGACTAGCACTATTAACACTTGATAAAACTGAGATAAACTTTCCTTCACTTGTCAAAACATCCCTTGCTTTGCAGTTGCCCCGCAGTGTGCAAAGCAATTTGGATAGCTGTAGTGGGGCAGTGCTGGAATGGTACATGCATATCTATGTGGTACATCCCACATGGATGCAGATGCTTTTTGAAGAGCCCAGTGCAGTTCTTAGTCTTATCCCTGGCTACACTCTGAAACCACAGGGCTGCTGCCAGAGGTCCCTATATATTTTTGCAAAGATTAGAAAGGAGGTCAAAGCTGAATTGCAACTGTGGTTGAAAGTTTTCATCGAATCTTGCATATACAAAGGGAAATCTGGGGCACAGGGAAGGACAGGACCTAGCACATCTGTGTCAAAGGGGAGGAACAGCCTCACACAATCCACAGGAGTACCACTGAGACTGCAGCTCAAGTTGCCTGTGATCTTTAGTAGCAGCTGCAAAAAAATCAGGGCATAAAGAAGATGGAGCAAGTTGAGGGAGGGGCTCCTCTCTGGGTATCAGCGCCCAGAACAGGCAGAGAAATGATCCAGCCCTGACAGCTCAGCGGCCATCTGCTGCCTCCAAGCAGGGAGGGTTTCTGTGCTGCACACCCGAGGGGAGCTGGGGACTCCTCCCCCTGCCTGGCCATCCCAGTGTTTTCCCTGCTCCAAGCAGAGGCACTCTTCCCATCACCCGGCTTTTAACGCGTGGGGTCATGCTCTGCTGTCAGAAAAAAAGCAGCTTGGTCACCGTGCCCAGCTTCCTTTGGAGACCTCAGGAAGAGAGGGTGAGAATTTCACAGAGCTGACAGGATATATGGAAAAATTTGGTTGGAGCTTCTGGTGTGCACGCCTGGCAGGGAACAGCTGCACCTAGAGACCCCAGGCCCACAGGGACCCTGCAGGAGCAAACTCAATGTGAAATTCCTTCTGAGCAAATTGGGGCTGGAATTATGTGTGCAGATACACATGGCTTATATTTTTTTTTTTTATCCTCATGCCCAAAGGAAGCAGAGTCACTTGTGCTTTTAGTTTTAAAGGCTCCAAAGTAAATCAAATCTTGGCTGGAAAACTGTAAACAAAATCAAGCCAAACAAACAAAAGCTAAACCAAACACTGATTCAGAAAGAGAGTCCCCGTGTCAATCTGTGCTTCCTGCAGGCAGCATGCCATGGCCCAAGTGTGGAATTACTGTCACAGCACATTGCCCTATCTGGTCTACTGCTGCCAATTTTTTTACAAGCCCTCCCCTGCCTCCATCTCTAAAAAAAAAAAAACTTAAAACCCACTCCTAACAAAATCTCTGGTCCTATGGGAGCAAATACTAGATTAAAGGAAACATTAGGGTAAGGAGATGAAATATCAGAGACAAAAATTTACCAACTATGTTTGGACACTGCTGGCACACACAAATAAGCCTTCTGAAAGTTTAGATGCCAAACAATTGCCTGGACCCACTAGCTAAAATATCTATCATGTTGACAGTGTTTTAAGTCTCTTTGTTTCATTTAATTTACAAAATGCAATGGAAGAGTAAATACTGGCATACTCTTGAGCTAAAACTGCTGGGAAAAAGGCAAGTCTGACCTGCATCTAATCCCAGACAGTATATTAGTATATTGTTCTTGAGATTAACACCAAGAACCCTGACAAAAACAGAGGAGGACAGAGAGCAGGAACAACAGACCTCTTCCAATTCCTGTCCAAGAATTGTATGTGGGAGGAACTTGGAGAATAAGACTAGGAGAGCTCAGCCTTTCTAGCAAAGACCATTTAAACAGAAATGTAATTACTCTTGAAGTTCCTATTACAGAGTTAGCCAGTAAGGGAAATAATAGAGGTGATACTTCTGTCCAGTAAGGCTTTAAAAGCTGAAAGAGAACTCTGGTACATTCAGTCACCCAGCACAAGTGTTGCTTTCAGGAGGTTCTCAGTACTAAATGAAAAAAGACTTCTTGGACACCTAATTCACAGCACACAAGAGAACTGGCTTTGCCTCTGTGATGTCTCTAGTTAAAAGAAACAACAACAAAAATATAGGTCTTATCAGAACAGACGTTTTATAATAGAATTAATTTTATGGACTGAAGATATTTCACCTTATGGGCTGGCACCTTTTAAGTTCTGAATTGGCAAAAAGGCACCAGCTTGGTGTTGGGAGTCACTCAGGTGTTAATGAGAGCATTAACTGACAGATGGCATTCAAGATATTTCTCGCCTCTCCAGTGAAGACAGCTTCTTTGCTACAGCAGAGATCAGGAAAGCTTAATTCTTAACAAGCATACAATGCTTTGGCACAAAGGCAAGCCCTCTGGAAGGTAATGGGAAGGATTCAGGGTTTGCTGGGATGACCTCAGTCAAACATCATTAACAGGGTCAGGAGAAGCAAAGCCTATTTCAGAAGGAAAAAAAATAATGTAAGGGCCCCCATGATCAATCTATCGTGGCTTGTCAGAAAGAGAAAGCTTAGGCTGACCTTAGAAGCAATATGAGTTACTACTACCAGCCTGACCTTGAGCTCTCATGCAACAATGGAGACTCTTTTTTACAGTATTAATGAGCTTTTTTTATCTGAGGTGGGGGAGGAAGCTTTATGGACCAGCTTGTACTTCACCTTCCATTTACCCTACTGAGGAACTAAGTCAAGTATGATGCAGGATGAAGAGATACTAGCCCATCCTTCAGGGTTAAGAGGGCTGGAGGGGAATCCTTCCAAGCCCTGTGTGTGCAGCTGGCTCAGATGGCGTGCAAGCCAGCAGGGAGCACATATTGCTCAGACCATGGGCCAGCTTGTCACCAGGGTGACCAAACTGCCTGAGGCCAAAGCACCCTGAAGGGTCTCTCCACAGAACACTTCCCTGCAGCAGAGCAAAATGACCTAGAAGCTGCAGATCCAGTAATCTTGGGCTTTAACAGCCACATTTAGCAGTGCCACTAGCTGCACCACTGATGAGGACAGATTTCAAAAATTCCAGCCAAGGACAGTTTAGAGGGAGCAGTAACTCCACACCACACTTGTGACAGACCTCAGCAAGAGCTCTTGTGATGAAGGAAACAAACACTCAGACACATCCTGCTTTTCAGTGCCTGTTTTGAACCATGCCTGGAGAAAACCTGCTGGCCCACCAGTGGCTGTGGACAAGAGAAGTACAGCTGAGCTGACATTAATGGATCCTGAAGGAGATCACAGGGTGGGGGGGTAAAAATTCAAATTACATTGATCAGACCTCCAGAGTGAAGTTTCCCTTCCCAGAATTTTAAAGACAGCAGATTGCTGGAGCACAAGACCATCACAAGGCATGTGCAGGTCTGCCTTTTGTCCTCCATGGCAAGCTAGAACTAGTTTTTTGAATGCAGACATTGCCCAGACCTCAGTAATTCTGTGGCTTACCTGTGTGGCCATCAGGTAAGGGAAGACAAAGACATCTGAAGAGTTAAACAGGTGGGTGGCACTGGGCTCTGCACACAAGGACATTTGTCTTCAATGTCATTGCTGAACATGGCAATACAATCTTTCTACATTAGAACCATTGTTTTGTTTCAAAACAGAGGGACAAAAGATTAGGCAGTCAGCAAATGTTAAGCAGCAGCAGCTCTTCCTAAAACAGTCCAGCCTAACTCCTGGATTTGGCAGTCTTAAACATGAGCAATTGGAGGCTTTCACATCCATGAAAGATACACAAAAGGGAAGGACAGCAGAGTAATTTCAGCACTCTAGCAATTCCTGTTCCCTGCTCCTAATTTGTCCATCCCATAACTCACTTCCAGAACTCAAATGTGGCAGAGACCAGAGATCACCTCTGAATATGCTGAAGCGACATTTAGGGAAGACATCAGGGCTCTGGACCTTTCCTCCAAGACAGTAACACTAAGCTAGGACAGGAGGTTCACCAGCAGAAGGGTGATACAATCCTGCTACAGAAATCTAATTTACATGGTTGGGTTTACATGGTGGACTCCAAAAGCGTTCGTTTTTAAGAGGGGGGAAAAATCATCTGTGAGAACCCATGGCTGTCAGAAGCTTTAAGAACACTCCTGCTCCTTGTCCTCCTCCCCGTCCCCCTGAGCCATCTTCCATGCAATCAAACCTGGGGAGGCTGGAAGGGAGCTGGAAGGGAGCTGGCAGACATGCTGCATCCCACAGAGAAGCAGAATGGGAGCAGCTCTGGAGCGAGGCAGTGTCTCTGGGGAGGCAGGGAGAATGGAGAGCTGATGTGGGCTGTCTGCTCTAATAAGGGATCACACCACAGGAGCATGTGCTGGCTTGACAGAAGCAAGTGCAGCCACTTAACCTGGCTATGACAGCTGAAGTGGGAGCGCTGCTTTGCTGCCCCCCAAAAAAGGGGGGGATGAAGGAAGAGAGGGGAAGGCACGAGGTCACCACAGTTGCCTGCCCTTCAGGAACATTCCAGGTTCTCCTTTTCCAGATTTCTCACCCCAGCCACAGCCTGAGCAACCTTGGAAGTTTCTGGTTTGGGCTTCTAAGTATTACTAGAGCATGCTCAGCAAGCCTTAAACTAGATGGAGATGCCCTTTTACCTCTCCTGAGCTGGCATGTGCTGCCCCCAGCCCTTTTCCCTCACCAAGGACAGGAGGCAGCAAGTCCACTCTCCTGAGGAGGAGCTGAAGCCATCTCACACACCAGTGTGGTAAAAGGGCACACTCTGATCTCCCCCACTGTGGCCCACTCTTCTCCAGCAATTTTGGCTCTTATCTAGCAACAACCCTACGAACAACACAGCTGCTGGGGGTGCCTTGTTTGTTATTTTGCTGAGAAAAGGCAGAAAAGCAGCAGAGATATCAGCACAGATACAGCACTCTCCTCCATTGGCCTCTTCTGGAAAGGCTCTTTCCTTAGGCTGGCAAATGCCAGGGACAGGCAGGAGTGCTGAGATAAGTGTCTATTTGATCTTTTTTCCCCCATTCACCCTGGATTTTTCACTGCTTTATGTTCACAAAACTCCAAGACAGCTAATCAGTGCTCTGTGACCCCTGTTAATTGGGGTGTGTGAGAGAAAGGCAGCACTGGCAGGAGAAATCACACATACCTGTTACTTTGAACTGTCCTGTCATATTGTGTCTCCCTGCTTGCAGGAGCTCCAAGCACCCTTCTGTGAGCCAGGGCTGCTGTGTTTTCATCACCATCCCCAGGAGCAGCAGGAGGGGCCACAAGTGCTGTGGCCCTGCCTCTAACACCTCAAAGCACAGGCAGGCAACAAAGAGGCATATTGTTGTTTCTCCTACCGTGTGAGAAGGTGAAAGTAATTTCAGGTGGAGAAAACACAACCTGAAGGCACTGATGGCCCTTCTTTCAGCCCAGCTGCTCCTCACTGCCCTTGTCTGCCTTGCTGTTTTCTCCCTCATCCTCCCCACCACAATGAGAGGCAGGAGGGAGCAGATGCCCAGCATCCATCTCCCCATCCCAAGGGACCAGCAGCCTACATGGCCAAGTGAGCCAGGGAACAGAAAGTGATTGGTGTGAGGATGGGAAACATTGGAGGAAAAAGGGGTTGGATTTGCCAAGCCTGGTGGCTTATGCAGTTCTTGGAGGATGAGGAAGACACATACTGTTAACTAGATGCATGCTGGGTGCAGGGGCCTGCATGTGTTTTTTAGGTAGGAGTTCTGTGCTTTTGTTGCTTGATTAGGGAAAGGAAGAAATAGGAACGTGAGTAACAATGAAACCAGAGCAGCCAGAAACATCCCAAACAACACATGAAGGTTCAAGGTACCACAGGAAGAGAAAATCTGGGGACAAAGGAGATGAGCAGGAGGATAGATACATTGCCCAGACAGATTAAGGGAATATTAATGGGACTGAAATAAAATTCACTCGTGTTTCAATGCTAGCTTAACCCCTCCTTCAAACTCAGTGAGTCTCTGCACAATCTCCATCAAGGGATGGTTTGTGCTCTCACTACATGCAGGGTTTTGGACAGAGAAGCAGGAACCCCATCCCCCACTACTGATGTTGCAATTTGAGTGAAAACCGATAATGACAAATCAATGAGTTGGATAACTGGATTAAAACAGGGGGGAAAGAATTCTGCTAAAAGACCCTAAGACATCACTATGTTGAACAAACTCTATTGCTATATAGATTTGTGAAAACTTAATTAATGTAGCATTAGATGAGCAGAAAGGATAATTTACCTTGAATACATAGAAAGAAGAGATGATTTGAGACAGTTTTTAAAACTGTCTTGTTCCTTAATTACATCTACATAAATACAATAAATTAAGAGTGATGATGCTACTTTCCATGGGCATTGTTTTTGACTCAGGGTGACAATGTTCACACCAAAATTGTGTTTAAACACACCTGCCCAGCTTTGCTGACACATTAACCCAACAGATACTCTGTACTTCACAGTTCATTCAATTTTACCTTTAGGGTACTACCCAAAACCATTACTCAAAGGGTGCAGTAACAAATCAGTTGCATTTACTGTGATATACAGCCCATGAAAGCAGCAAGGATAGATTTAAACTCCAAGAGGAAAACAGCTCTGTAATCAGTCACTGACATGCATCTTCAACCATCATGTTGAAACTTGCACTACAGCTCCAGCATGGAGGAAGGCTTGCAAACAGAGACCTCAGCTCCTTGAGATATGGCTGAAATTGTAAAATACTGCATCTAGAAATACATAGGAACTTGCAGAAAACTCCTGGGGAGAAGGTTGGTCAGACATCATGCCTGTCTGGATGGCAAGAAAGCTCCAATGTCAGATAAGAAAAGGCTTCTGCTTCTTTGGTGGGGGTTGCACTGAACAGTTCAGCAACCAAAGAGGAGACAAGCTGAGTGTGTCCAGAGGGACAGATACTCTTTTCCAGCCTTGAGGAATCTGTTGAGCCAAGAGAGCCCAGGAAAGAGGTAATATCAGTTGTGAAAGCTTTCCCTAGCAAGGGAAGCACAGCAAGTACTAGAACAGAGCAGTTCCAGTTCTGATGTCATCACATTTTACATCTGAGGTGCAAAGGACCAAGGGAAGAAGTTATATCACACCATCACCTATGATAAATTAACAATAGAACTGAAAATGCCTATTACACCTAAAAAGCTTTGCTGTCAAGCTTTTTTCTACAAGATTTTTTCCACAAGAACATGTAAGGGATATATCTAAATGTTGGCCATCTCCTGCCACTTGATGACATTGATCTTGGCTGGGGAAGGCCAGGGAAAATGGCTTTCATTAAGCAATTAATTCCCTGGCATGCTAGTGAACAGGCTTGGAGAGTTGAGGAGAGCTGGAGCCCAACACTTCCCTACCCAACGAGATCTACCCCTGCAGCTAGACTGGGATTAGGAATTTTTCCCTCAGAGCATGTTCAGAACAAGAGACAAGAATCTCCCAAGACCATGAGGTACAGAGAACTCTGGCATGTTCAAAATCAGAAAGTGAGTGACAGAGAGCAGAGGCCAAGGCAGAATGGCAGGAGGCAGAAGAGAGGTCCTGAGTCTCAGAGCCAGCACCAGGCTGTGTGCTAAAGGCACAGGACAAACACTGGTACTAAAGGGTGGGAAGATAATGGCAGAGAGATGTTTTAATGGTAAGTTCTGATGTCCATGGCACTGGTGCACAATACAGAGGTGCAGAGTAAGGCTGAAGGAACAATGATCTGTGGAGCACAGCTGGTCCCCTAGTGAAGCTTAATATCACTAAGAGAAGATTAAGCCATGCTGATGCCAAACTGGAGATTTTACAGGCACATCAGGAGGCTGGATGACACCAACAGACTTTACAGTATCAGTAAATTATGCCACTATTTGGATGCAACACAAAAACAAAGAACTGGGTTCTCCACAGAGCAGTACAGTAAATCCAATACAGCAGTTCCTAGGGTCAGTTTTAGAGCTCAAAAAGCAATTTCTGGGCCTGAACACAAAACCATCTGACCTGGACATTTCTGCAAACAACTTAGCAAAGCAAGATGCCTTTCTCCCTAACAGATAGATTGGAAGCCAGACTTGTGTCAGCCTTGTAAAGAAAGTCAGAGGCAGGAGGGTCCCCTGGGAGCTGAAATGCTGAATCTGAAAGGCTCTGGTCAGCAGGTGAATATCCTCCAGTCCCCACATGGATGGATGCCTCCCAGCACCCCTCAGGAATTCAGAGTGCTACATTCTTTTCCCATTTCTTCCCCAAGGCTTATCAGACCCTGAGGATGGGAATTGCTCATGGGCATAACGATCACACAGCCAGGACTGCTGCATTGCTTCTGTGTCAAGTACCTTGGCTTTGAATAACAAAGGGCAATCCCTGGAAGGATCAAAATGGAAAACAAAAAGAACCAGTGTTAGAACCATTAACTAACCCAAGAACTAGTTACAAGTTGTCTGATAGGATGAGGAAAAAAAAAAAAGAGAGAGATCTGAGTGCTCAAAAAGGAATGAACAAGTTCCTTCGGGGAAGGTGACTGGGGAGGATTTGGGTAACAGAGGTGGGGAGTGAGAGGCCTGGGCATAGAATTCTCTGTCTCAGGAGGGATAAACACAGTCCTCTAAATGGCCAGAATAAATGAATGTACCTACAGCCCAAATTTCACCATGTGATTGAACAGCAAGGGCTTTGGTTTTTCTGCAATGACAATTCACTTCTCCCATCGATGACCTTCACCTGCATCCAGCCAGGCTTCAATATGTACTTGCCACTTTTAATCCACATGCTTCTTTCTTTCTACTGCTGTTATTTGATTCTTTTTGAGGAGAAACTCCTTGGGAGCTGGAGCTGATTAACTTACAAAAGACCCAAATACATCTCCTATATTCTGAAGGAGCAAATGGGAATGAGGCTTTGGGCTCCACATTCAGACTGGAAGAGGATCATTACTTACTATTCATTCCTGGATCCTTGAAGAACAAGTGAAGCCAGCTTAATGCTGCATTGTTCATTCCTAGTGCCCATCAACAGAAAGCATGCTCCCAATTCACTGCCACAAGGAAAGACAACAGTATTGCTGTGCCATAAGCACTTCTGATTGTTTGGGGGCTGCAGAGAGGACCTAAGGGTATTACAGTGATGATGAGCACTGTGGGGAAGAAGCTGGAGTTATTGTCTTGAAGATGCTGGGGAAATAGGACACATGCCTGTACTACAGCACAAATCCATATGAAACAAGCCCTTATGTGCCTTGCTGCTCATAGAAAATACATTTAATGTCAGAGAAAAGAGTCTCCAGTGAGACACAAAATACCTAGCATGGGGTTGCCTTAAAGCAAATAAGCTCAGCAAATTAATTTCTTAGAACCAGCCCCACACATTATAAGTTTCTGGAGACCATGGGTAAACCCAAGTTTATACAGATAAATAGAAATATAAAGAAGTCCCTTTTGGGATTTGTTTCAGAAGAGGTCTTTCATCTTCTTTTCTATTAAGTTTAAACCATTATATTGGTTGAGCCAGAAAGAAACTAAGGAAAGATCAAAAGTAAAATGGGTGAAAAAGTAAAAGCATAAGTGACTTAGAACAGGGACTGATATGACACACCACATTATCACAGTGGCCCAGCAGCTGGCCAGCAGCTATTCCAGCTGTTCATCAAGCCCACTAAGGCTAAAAGTCTCAAAAAAAATTATTTCAAATCTTCTGCAATATTCACCTTTGTACTAAACATTGGTTTCTAAACTTGGATGAGGTGCTGGGAAGGAGCCTGGGAAACCAACTGTGCTGGAGTAAAAATCCTGCACCAGGGTTTTGGAGCATCACTGTCAGCCTCAAAAGTGAGGGCAAAGGTTTCACACTGGGTGAACTTCCACTCCCCATCTGTCTCTCCCCACAGTTCTTTGCCTTCTTCCTTGAAAGGAGAAGATATTTTCACTTGCCTTCTCAGTTTCTCTTTTCATCATGGCTTTTTTTCTTCCTCCTCTCCAGAGTACTTGGTTTGCAACATCAAGAAGTTATAAATACAGCTGTCCCTTTCATATTTCATGCTCTGACACTGGCACGATGACATCACTGCAGTCTCCAAGACCCTTTGCTGACTGTTCTCTGCTCCTGCTTTGAAGTTTAGCCACCTATTCCTCCCTGTCAATGTTTTGCATAACTCCCTCTCCCCAGCAATCCAATCTGTTTGTCTCTCATCCATCTGCCCTGACAATAACAGCACAGCTTTTCCTCTTTTTCCTCCACCGTTTCCAGTCCTTATTCTCCACCACATCTATGGAATAGCACTTCCAGAACTTTCTTCAAATTCTTCTTTAAAGATTCATTTTATCCATCTGAGAATCAAAGACATTTACTTAGCTTTAGTTATATTTCAACTCTATAATTTTATTCCACTGTGCTTCCAATTAATCTCTGAATGACCGTGTTATTTTACTGCTGTAATCTCATCCTTCCTTTGCCAACACCTGCCAGCTGCTTCATTTTCACGTTTTACCCTTTAAAAGGCTCACCTTGCATAGCTTGGCTATTACTATAATAAATATTAAAATTAGATTCAAGATGAGCAATGTAGCCACTTCATCTCCCTTGAACCCTCACAGTATCTCCTGTGCTGGTGATATCAGGTTGATTCCAGAGGCCATCCACCAATATCCATGATGTATGCAAGGCAGCACTTGTGAAAAGTCAGACTGTAAATAATGCTGATCTTGTTGATATTCACTTGGCATTCATGAATATGACTCTGAGTCAGTGAGGTGCTTTGTGGCTGGGCAGTGGAAGCAGTTGTTGTAACCAAGGTCACTGGCAGAACTGCTGTCAAAACTTTTCCCAAAAGTGGTGGGCACCAGATCTGTGTGACTGAGCTTAGGCTGGCTGCCCCAGAGGTTATGGCATGGACTGAAGTGGTGAATTCATTCAGCTCAGTCTCAGTACCTTGGCTTAGCTCTTCCCACAATCTAGGGCTCACACAGTATCCATGAGACTGAAATCTCAGCACTGGTTTTCCAGCTATTCCTGTGGATCTGCCACTTCACCCCCAGCCCAGACTGACAAACAGCAGTTCTGAAGGACACAGCTCATGTGGGCATGTGCACGAGGGTGATTTAGAGAAGTTAAGCATTTTACTGAGGTCTCTTTAACCAAAATATAAGACCTGGGGTAACCCCCAAAGTACCTGTAAGGACACAGTCCACATAGAATAAAGGACAAGGCTGGACAAAAGTGATGAAGCAGAAGGAAGAAGCAAAATACCCAGAGCTCTTAAACACAGTCTCCAGAAAAAGGCATGGTTCCTCAGTAGGTTAGAAGATTTCAGATTATCTCTCTCCTTCTGCTGAAAGCTCAAATAAGTGATAACAGAACAAGTATCAGAAAATACACAGAATAGACACAGTGTTCTTGACTGGCAACTCAGCAAGTAGGAAATAGAGCTCTTCAGATGCCATACTGGGAGTGTTTCTCAATGCCACCACTAAGGATGGAAGAAATTATTTAAACAATTGTGAGGTAGGGAAGATGAGCTAAGGAATATCCTATTATCCCTACTAGAATAAACCTGCAACTTTGCACCTTTGTAGGTGCAAACTACAAGCCAAAGACTCCAAGGATAGTTTAGGGATCCCAAAAGAGCTTAAAATGGGTGCAAAACCAATGATCCCCGGGAAGAAAAAAATTCCAATGCATTAGGGAAGAAATAACAAGGAAAAAACAACTGAGGTTTCTAAGGAAGCAAATCCCCTCTGGTGGCACAGAAGTCAGTAGGAGAGTTTTCAGCTATACTGAGGGACCAATCCTGTGAGGTGTAAAAAAAGAAAATAACCTCATGGGGCATAGGAAAAAAAAAAGCAATTGATAGTGTTTTTCTTCCTCCTCACATTCTGGACTTTGTGCATATTAAAAAAACAAAACATAAGAAAAAGCAGCAAAGATGTTTTTTTGGGAAAATGTAGCAGGACACAAAATGCCTCCCAGTAAGGAATATGATAAAGTTACTGAAACTTTTTATGCCATCACATTAGAAAAAACAGCAAAAGTGCAATAACAGAACATTGAAGAATGAGTTTCACCCAAAGAAAAGCTGAACAGTGGGAGCTTTTCTGGAATATTTCAGTTGAGTGTACACATCCATGTCACACCATCACTTCTTACTTAAAAACAGCTGCAGAAGGCTCCTGCTGTGGCCACTGCCGTTAGCTGAAGCTCTGATCTTCCTGTCTTCATACAAGTCATCAAGTCACATTTCCTGCTGGAATTAAAGTGGCAGCCCCTAGGGACTGTGCAGCTACCCAATTTATATCAGAGAGAATCTGAAGCAAGCAGCAGGATTTTTCTAACTGCTTAGTTTTTATTTATTTTTTTTTGCAACTCCAAGTTCTAATAAGAGTTTTTTTGGGCATTTGCCTTTTGAAGCAATGAAAAGAAAACACAGACATTTTAAGACCTGTGCAAAAAAACTGGGAGCAGGAAAAACCTGTGGGCAATCTCCCTGGCATCAAACCAAAGCATGCCTTAGGTACTCACTGCATTATAGTAGTTACATGCAGATGTACAGATGGCATATGGAGACTATGAGGGGTATTTATAAAACAACAAAAGCTGCAGATCATGACACACAAGTATTTTGGCTCAGAGTAAAAAGAGGAGAGCAATGGGGAAACTGTACTGGCCAGGTGCTCAAACTACTGGTGCCAGGACAGCTACAGGGTCATTGCTAAAGATGCAGAAATGCAGGCAACTGGTTTTTGTTCCAGTACTTCTACAGCACTTAAAACAGCAAGAACCAGATCAATGGAGTGTTCCTAACAACTATGATAGCTTATGATGAATAAGACTTTGGAGAAGATCACATAGCATCCCATTAAGTAGTCTCTGTAGTTAAACACAGATATCCATAACTCAAATAAAGTCTTACATTACCAGACAACTCCTTAGCCATCAAGCAGGGTAAAAGGCAGTCTCTCTTATATGTCTTTTTTTTTTTCCTTAAAAAAGTCTGTCATAAATAATATCAAAATCAAGGCAAAGTTGCTCTACTTCAAAACCAAGGATCATAGAAACCTACAAAAGTATTAATCTCTTTTTTTTTCAAAGAATGGGAAGCAAATCAAACTACAGCATGTTAAATTGAACACTAGAAGGGCTCTCAGCCACTTCCAAAATTACTTCAGAGCACATTATAATTAGCAAAGGTATGTGACAGTTTTATACCCCTCTATGATGCATGATTAAAGCCAGGCAGCCCAAGTCCTGTGCACCATCAAAACAGATGTGACAAGAACAGCAAGCCAGACTGTGAGAAAGCATAGGCAGATAACATTTTGGCCATCAAAGATGCAAGACCTGATACAAAACTAACTAAACCACAAAACCCCTCAGAGGGGTGGGCAAACTGAGGTTTTATCAAGCATCCCATGCTTGAGCTGCAGTGCCCCAGCCTAAGAACAAAAGGAGCAAAAGTTCACAGCCTTGATTTTAACAGCTCACAGCCTCAGCACAACGATGCAGGGCACAAAGGGCTGGAGAGATGCTGCAGTAACACCACCAGGATGATCTGTGGCACTGCTGATTTTTCCCACCCAAGACAAATACCTTGGATCTGTCTGCAGCAGAGAAGTACAGAGTCCTGGGCCTCTGTGAAGAGCCAAGTCTAAACTCCACACAAATCCTGCCTCTTACATATGCATGGCTTAGTCTGCTGAGCATTTAAAAAAAATCAATTAGAGGCTAAACTTCCTACCACTAACTGTGGAAAAATAAGGTACAGAAGGGATGCTGTGCACCAGCCAGGTGCACAGTTGGTTTTAAGTATGAAACAGTGTGGCAAGTTTGTTTCTCAGAAGTGTATCCAAGCCATCTCTTTTATTTATCTACAGATTTTCATATTTAATTACATCTTAATGCTTCTTCTTTCATGACATCCCTCTGCATACAGCATCTTTCCCTCTTGTTTCCAGGTAGCCTTCCCCATTGCTCCTTCTGCAGTGCTTCAGAGCTCACCTCTCTAACATCCCAGCAGTTTCAGGCAGTTTTCCTGATATATCTCAAGCCATTCCCACCACACTGCTCCTGTTGTGCCCTCCTCCCCATCTCCTCTGCAGAAATCTCTTTCCTCCTTATCCCCATGCCCACGAGGTAACCCCCTTCTCCATGAGGCTGCAGAAATTATGCAGCTGGTTTGTCCTTCAGGCACCCCAGGCTTTGCCCAGCACGAGTGTTTGTGTGTTTGTTTGTTAGTGTGTTTGAGTGACAGACAGACAGACAATTTGCTAGTGTCCAAGGACTCACCCATGATTCATCCCTCAATTTTCTTAGTCAAAAGAGTTGCAAATGGGGAGGCAATTACACAGTGCAGTCACCAAGTGGACACTTAGATCCACTTAAGAATTTTGGAGAACCTCACAATGTGGAATTTATGAATTTTACCAAAGACAAATCTGCTGCTGCTGCTACAAGGGTAAGCTGGTTCAGGTGGGCAAAACACTTAAGCCACAATTTTCTGATGGCTTTGTTATGAAGAAATAAACTTGCTGCATGTTTACAAGCAGGTATATACTGCTCTGTGGCTATTTTGATGAAGGAGATAGACATGACTGCAGTGTACTTTACAATCAACCTTCTCATCACAGTTTCATCTGGAGATAGTAAATGCAGTGCAAGCTGCCTGATACCCACTTATGCTGAATGTCTATGCAGCAACGAAAGAGAACTTAATTAAGTGGCATATGTATATATAAATAACTATATAAATTTTGTCAAACACAATCAACTAATTAGAAATAGAGCATTCAGTGCAAACACCTGTGGTTATGCCTAAGCCTCTCCACAACAGGGGGATCTTAAGGAGCAGGATTGCTTCCAAGCAACTGCATGTGTTGCCAAGCTGTCTTTGTCCCCACAATTATGCTTTGCTATTAAGATGATCCACAAAAGAACAAATAAAACACGCTGCAACAAGCCTTTGCTATCACTGGAAGCACATTTTGCTGTGCGAGTGGCAGTCCTCTAAAGAGTGATGTTCTGCAGATGGCTCCATTTTGGAGGCTGCTTTACTGGACACTAACAAAGTGTCTCTGGATGTCAAAACTTCAAGAGAACATTTCAAATCACTTTCCAACATCCTGCAGCTGAAGTGATTACAATACTCCTTTTATTTCTAAGAAAATAATCATAGTTTTCCCTATGTAAAGCAACGGGATCTTTCATGCAAGTGAGGTGTGTGCAGAGCAGCAAGTTTTGTGCTATGCAATACACACAAATGTGGAAAACATATGTGATGACTTAATACCATTAATTTGACCAAACAGAGTGCAGAGCACAGCAGCAGATGTGAATGTTCACTAGTGCTACAGCAGAGCATCCAACACGGTTTTGCACGGCATCTGAACAAAGGGTCTGTACAATTAAAAGCCTACAACTCAACCCAAGAGAGCTGGAATTCCCTTCCACTCGGTGAAGCATCTGGCCTGATTGCTGGTGGCTGCTGATCACTGCCATGTCATCACTCTAAAGCCGTGAAACATCCCTGCCACCGTGTTAATTAGCTCCCCTTGCAAAGTGCTTAAGCCACAGAGCCAGGTTACTCACGTGATGTCTCTGCGCTGATAACAACCTTGAAGAAGGCAAGCGATCAGGTCGCTGATAAACTCCACATCATCCCCGTGAAGAGCAGCTTCCAGTTCCTAACGAGCAGAAAGGAGAAGGGAAAAAATTAAATAAAAATCCAACCATTAAAGTAATTCCTTAGAATTTCCTGCTAGCTTACCAGGACCAAAAAGACCCAAATAGCCTCACCTATGAGTACAGCAGCAGAACACACACGGGTAAACTGACCTTCCTCATCATTAAAAATACTGCTTCTACTGCCTCTTCACTGCAAGACTTTATGGGAAGACCTTGAAAGGCTTTTACTGAATGTCACTCTCCAGCCAGAAGACTGATGCTTTTGTCTGGATGCAGAAAAATAGGGTTCAGTGAGGTTGAGATACACTACAGCCTAATAAGAAAGGCATGATTTCTCCCATGTTCACCTGATGGACAGGAATCAACAGTTCCATTCTCCTGCTTTACCTCCACTCACTAAGGTTGGTGAGCTCAATTTAAAAGATGTGCTCAGAAAGCAGGGCCCTAAAAGCCACTTACAACCCAGAAGAAGCAGTTTCAGATGGATTGCAGAAATGGCTGAAAGCTAGCAAGCAAATGATTCAAAGAAAAGAAGGCATTTTGATTATTTAACTTATTTCCCATTGGGTTCCTTTTTTTCCCTGTTCCAGTAAAAGAGAAAGGATGGAGGGATATCAGACTTGTGGCCCAAAATCTCAATCCTTGATGGAGAATATCACAGCTTATTCTAATGCAGTGGAGTTCACAAAGATGCAAGGCAGAAACTGATCCACTAAAAGATAAACTCCTGAAATTTAGTTATTACAAATTTTGAACATATTGTGAGAAATATCTTTTTTTCAGCTAGCAGTTTCAAGCTTTGTTTTCCAAATATTATTTGGTTAATTACAGTTTTATTTGTATGCCAGAAAATTATTCACAGCAAGAAAAAATCCTCTTTCTATAAGACTTATCATCACTAGCATACAGCATTTAACAAGATTTAATATGGATAAACAATATAGGCATAAGAAGCTATTCTTTTTGGGTTTCAGAGTAAATAATGGATTGAATACAAATTCCTACTTGAATGTTACTCAACAGACTGTTACACAAATAGCTAAGCTAATGGCTACAGAATAAAGGTTAATGGCCAGAGAATAAAGGATAAACGTTTTGGCACTTACCCAATAAAGAAGAGAAAGTGCTTTTTTTATTAGACCGCAGTAACTGCAGTAATAAAATTATTGATAACAGATTGCAGCTTAAATGCCGCTTGTAGTTTTTTATTGGAAATGTATTAATGGCATATTTTCATTACCAACACTGCTCTTATTTACCTCTTGTGCAACATGCAAAGTGCTTCAGGAGGGGAAGCCTGACACCTGCCCTGTGAAGAATGTGCTAAACACATCTATTATATGTGGAAGCTGGAGGTAAGGAAAAGGCAGGGTGCAGCCAAAGCCTGATGCAGCTTCTCTGCCACAGAAACAGGGAAATTACCAGGAATCTCTGCTCCCTGCCTCTAGATGAGCACCCTGCTTAATGACAACTTAATACAAAAACTGCAGTTGCTGCTTGTCAGCCCTTGGACAGAGTGGTATTATTGTTGTACAAATAGTAATCACACTATATAAACAGTAATTACTGAGTGAATTCACTTAGAATCATAGAATGTCCTGAGTTGGAAGGGACCCACAAGGACTAAGCCCAGCTCCTGGCCCTACTTACCACTTGATAAGTGGCCAGTATTTTAGAGGTGTTGACTTACTTTATTTGTAAAATATTTCAGTGGGCATATGCCTTCTATAAACATCCCTGGGGAGAGGGAGCAGGGAGGAACCTAAAGCATGTGATATGCTAAACCATCCCAGGTGTGTTACCACATTACCACAATAAACTTGCATCTTGTGAAAAATGACATGTTAGAGAGAGAATGATGGAAAGTAAGCCTCCAGGATGCCTCTCTGCATTCAGCCTCTTCCCCATCCACACACACTTGTTCATTAAGGCTGTCAGTCAGCAGTCTGCCCCTGCTAGGATGTGACAGCCTTTTGTATGAAGGAATATTTAAACTGCTTCCCGTGAGCCTTTTCAGCCTGTTTGACTAGCACTCCTCGAGCAGTGGCCACCACCTCAGACAGCTCCTATCTGCAGCCATTGTTTTCCAGGCCTGAGAGCAAAATTTACATTTCTGGAGTTTTGGGGGGACACTCCTGGGGCACTGGGCAAGATGCCATCTCCTGGGCAGGGACTAAAACACCTGGATGGGCTGTGCCCCCCGCCCCTCTCCTGCTGCTTTCTCTCTCCCAGAAGGTGCTCCTTGTCCTTGTCTCCATGGCAGGTGTAGCAGCAATTCTGGGGACTCAACCCAAACCCAGATGGATCTCACAGCCACTAAAGGAGGCTCTGGGCATGCAGACCAGCGTGGGGCTGGGTGCAGAGTCCCAGTGCTGGGGTAAGGGGCTCTGGAACAAGCCAGGATCAAGCAGAACACACACAGAGCATGGGGCCCGTGAAGTTCCATCCCTTCACTGTTGGTGTTTCTGTAGAAAGACACTTGCACTGTGCTCCTCAATGCCAGGGGTGCTTCCTGGAGCCCATCCTGATCCTCTGCTCCCTGCCAGCAGTAACACTCAGTGCCAGAATGTCACGGTAAAGGCACAGTCCAAGGATTACCGTGATGATTTGTCTTAGAAAAAAGATTGTCCTAGGTTTTAACTATTGCTGCTTGTGACAGAAGGGTAAGAGCAGCAAGAGGAACCTGATGAATGAACACAGGGCTTGAACAATGAACCCAGGGTTGGGTCCATTGGCCCTGTTTATCTGAATGTCAGTTTTCTATCCCACTGGATTCTCTAGCTTTCTGTCCCCAAACACCTAAATTTTAGACTCTTCCCACAAACTTAGAGAGTTGTGGGAATGACAAGACACACCAGGAGGATGTGATGCAAATCTTAACATCTCAGGGACACAGATAAAGAGTTAGCATCCCTTCAGGTTTTCACCTAATGCTTCAGCCCACATTTTGCAGGAGGATTTTTCCAGCCCTCTCCCCCAACAAGGGACAGCAAAGCAGCACACTGCTCAAGCAGCACATCTAAACAGAGGTAGATGAAGTGATGCCAGGGACTCTCAGGAGAAAGAAGCCACTAAAACCTCCCTGATCCTAAGGGCAAATCCTGCCCCAGTCACTCATCCCCACACTCCTCCAGCTTGGCCAGGACGAGTGGCTCAGCTTCCTCCCCGCCACCATCCTCCCCACGCCTCCAATCCCTTTGTTTTTCCCCTTTTCTCTTTGAGCACTGAGCTGTGAGCACAGAAATCTGAACCTTGCCAAAACGCTTTGGGGACAGCACAGAAAGGAAACAGAAGAGGCAGCAAATCAGCAGAGGAAAAGGGGGGGACACACATCTCCTCCTCCTCTAGCTGGAGAGAGCAACAGACAGGAGAAAAGCAGGATTCTCCCCCTCTCCAGCTGGCGTCACACCTCATTAGGGAAAAGCCTGTTTAACGTCTTTCCCTCCCCCCAGCCCGGTACTAAATCCCCCCTGAGTCAGGCAAGGACTGTTGGGAAGAGGCAATCACCAGAGCAGGGGTGGGAGCCAGGGTGGCCACCTCTCCCAGGAGGAGTGCTGGCCCAAAGCAGGGCAGGCAAGGGGCACCAACCATCCCTCCCCACAGCCTGGCAGACAGGGCTGGGGCAGAAGGGCTGGCACCCCACTCCTGCTGCCGCCCACACCCAGCACTTGGCAGGGGTGGTTAACCCCACCGGCTGGGGTCTGAAACACACGGTGCTTTGGATGTCTTTGATATCTGCCCGGATTTTTGAGAGGGAGGACAGTCAACCTTCCCGAAGAAAGTAAACAAATGAGTCCACAACAGTGAGGCCACTGTCACCAAGCCAGCATGGGGTGACCACGGGGCGGCTGCACGTGCTGCTGGTTGAGCTGTGGAAAGCAGCCAGCCAGCCTCACAAAGCTTCATTTCAAAACACAGACCCCTCCAAACCTGCAAGAGCCCAGTGTGAGCAGGCTGGGTGCTGAGGTACAAGTTTAGAGGTTTTTTCTGTGCTGGAGCTGAATCATCTATAACTGAATGTGATGGACATAACGAGTTTAAGCACAGCTAAGCCTTGTCCAAGTTAGCCATCAGTTTAAAAACCTCAATCCCTTCAGCTCTATTTCCATACCACTGCTGTTATCAGCTTTCCATTGCAATGCTCCACAGTGACTCAACAGGCTTTTGCAGAGGCTTTAGGAGATCACCAAAAGCTACCAGCGGGACGTGCTGAGCCAGCCCCAGCCCATGTTCTGAAATTTCAATGCCGTCACTGAGTCAAGGCAGGATGTTCTTTTCCCCTCACAGATAATTCATGACAACAGGCATCTGGGCAAAAGTTTGGCAAACTCATGCCAAAGGGTACTGGGATTGGGCAGGAAGATGGAAAGTCAACTGCAGGCCTGAAATATTCCAAGAAGCGCCATTTATCCCTGCTGGTGTGAAGTCAGGGTCTGTCAGTGTGCTCAGCCCCTAGCACCTTCTCAGGATGCCTGAGAGAACCAAGCCCCCACTCAGCCTGCAGCCCAGTGCCATGCTCTCCCTGCTTGGGACTCCTGCCATCACATGGAAATAGTTTCCAAAATATGAAGCCTGCTGAGAGTCTTCTGCATGACAAGCCAGGAGGGCACTGCAGGGCATTAGGGGTGTTCCTAGGGCCATGGTACCCTACAAGGGCAAACAGCAGTGGAATTAGCTGGCTGCCAAAAATTCATAAAGAAGTTACAGCTCCTGGTCCTGATGGAGCTTCCCAGACATGCCATCTTAATTTAAGTGGCTGTTGGAAACACTATGTGTTATCCAAGTCTGTAGCTGGATGCAAGGATGCACCTCTCCCACCTTCCTGCACGCTGCCCTCTCTATGATTTTTCCATAGCTTTAAGGTTTCCTAAGCTAAAAGGATCCCAAATCTATTCACTCTGCCTTTCCCCAGCTGAATGCTAAATGCCCTCCCTGTACTCCTGGCAGTGGGGATGAAGTTAGCAAGGAAGCATCATCATCTTCACCCTCAGGACCATAAGTTCAGAGAGAGCCAAGCTCACCTTCTACAGTAGGTTTGGGGTGTGAGGTGAAGAGATTAATGACACCCATCAACACAGTGGTCCCAGCTCCTCTCTGAGCCTCCCTTCTGGTGTGTGAGGTCAGGGGATGAAGAGCAAATAGCTAATGGAGGAAAAAAGCTGTCCTGTCAGAAGGGAACTATCATTTGGGGAGGAGTACAAAGCAAGAGCAGAAAAGGTATTCCCTTTTCCTGTTGCTTCAGGTTCCCCCTTAATGTCTCTGCCAGTGCATCTGAAATGTCTACCTTCCTTGACTTTCTGAAAACAGACTTTGAAGGCTATTTGGAGCATGCTGTAAAATGGGAGCATAATGTTACTCCAGGGCTAAGCAGAGGTGTGAGATGACAGCTTTGTATGAGGGAGATTGGCTATAAACAGAAAGCCAGGGAGAATTTGTTGTATTGCCTCCACATTATAGCTGTCTGCAAAGAACAAATCCTCCATGCTCCCACCAGTGCCACCAGCACAAGGGGTAACATCAGCCACCCTCTGAAAGGGGATGCAGCAGACACTGAATTCTGCTCAGCTCAGCCTCAGTAGGTTTGCAAATGCATGTTTGCCATGCCAGTGGGCATTTTGGTCAGGCTAGAATGTTCCACACTTGGTTTATAGGCAAACTTACATTTTGTCTTCCTTTACCCTCTCTATCAGGATGGTTAAAACTCTGAGACCACCGTGCTCTCTATGTCCCACCTATCCCACTAACCATCACAGCTGGAGTTCTCCATCCACATTAACCTGCTGCCTGATCTCTCCCCTGGGACAGGGACCCTCCCCTATTTGCACAGCACGATGCTCCTTGCTCTCCAAGTGGAATTTTCATTGCTGTGTAATACAAACACAAAGGAGCAGCTCACGCTGGGTGGCTAAACTGTACTGAAAAGAGATTTCAGACTGATCAATCCAGTCTCCCTCATGCCCCATGGCCATGTACCAGTGCTAATAATGCTTTCTTCTCCTCCTAGCTCATCTTGCCTGCAGTGCAAGCGATTTCAGAACTACATTTGTTATGAATGCAGGCACTGTCATCACTTTAAAGATGTAAAACTGCTACTCCTTCCATTTCTTGCCCCTGGCAAAGAACCCTTTCAGATGGACAGGGTGCATCTGGAGCTCTGAAGCAGCAAGTGATTACTTTCTGTTTAGTTAGGTGCTAGTACTTTATGCCTCTAAAGCAGTTGCCATTCCAGAGCATCAAAGAATTTCAAGAACATTCAGAAAAGCCTTGTAGCACCTGGGAGGGCACACACCACATGCAGAGC
Organism: Oenanthe melanoleuca; assembly: GCF_029582105.1. Taxonomy (NCBI): domain Eukaryota; kingdom Metazoa; phylum Chordata; class Aves; order Passeriformes; family Muscicapidae; genus Oenanthe; species Oenanthe melanoleuca. The sequence goes on from NC_079334.1 coordinate 2,971,061, forward strand.
ACTTTTACAGACAGCCCAGCTGACACAAGCCCAACACCCACACCATGGGTATGCTTCACTCAGTGGTGGGGCTGACACTTGATGCCACTGCAATCATCTTTCTTTTTCTGCAGATTTATGAGCAGCCAAAGCCTTTGGAGATGGTGCTATTTCTCTCCAAAGGATAATTTCTCCTTTTCAGAATAATCCCCTCTTCCTTCAGGGCAGATAATCTACACCATTTACCATAAGCCAGTTATGCTGGCTGAGGGGCAAGCATCATACTGGGCACTGAGCTGGCTTTACAACAAATTTCAGGCTCAGCAGAACCTCCAGCCTTTGGTTTGCAGACCTCTTGCAGACCCCGTGGAACACTTCCAAGAGGCCTGTGAAGGGCAAATAAGAAAAACAAGCCCATCACCAGTCTGCTTAAATTTCAAATCAGGGGGTCTGTGTCTTTATGGGAAAAGTATTGGCACTGTGGTCTTAAAAAGAAGGAAAAAAAAAAAAAAACAAAACCAAAACACTGCCCTCCTCCCCTCCGTCCCAGAGTGGCTGACTACTATTGCCCAAGCCACAAGTTCAACTCCTCCAGCTGAAAATAGCCTCCAAGCACAACAGTGTGAGAGGAAACACAGTCTGTTTGAATTGCATCCTGTTTGCCTCACCCTCAGACAGAAAAGAAATCATTTATTATCTCCTAGAAAGGCCCTCTCCCAGTAGCTGTGCTTGTATGGAGTATCAGAAGTATTCAGACCTTTTCACTTCAGACTGCGCTGGTTTAGGATTTTGTTTTTGTCTTTTTTTTTTTTTTTTTTTTTTTTTTTTTTTCCCCCTGGGAAGACAGGGTGAGAAAAGTGGTGAGCAGACACCTAGAGATTGGCACCATTCTGAAACTAACCCAAAATATTATATAGATTATATATCGCTAAACTCTTGCAGTCCCAACCAAAACAGCCCCAAATTATTTCTCTCCACATATCCTGGATTTATCATTCCCATTGGTGGGCTAAATACTACCAGAAGTTAAAGACTAAAAATTTTAGCAAGTGTCTTACACAGCACTTTGGGTGAGCACAGTCCTGTTGGTGGGAAACAGCATCAGCTCTACCTGTTTTGACACTGTTTCTGGAAACAGCAGCACTGGGTTAGCCATGGTCCCTCCCCAGACAATTCAGCTGCACGATAAATAAAGAACAGCTGATCCTGCCATGTCACCATCTCCTGTGGTAAGAGGCTTCCTGGGTACCTAGTGGGAGTTCTGCTAAGCTTTTAAGCCCATTGGAAACGTGGGGAACAGTCTGTAGCTCCAAAGCCAAGAGGCTCGAGGTAATAATCCGATTTCAAAGCTCCTCCTCCACTCCAGCCAAAGGCAGCAAGGGAGGATGAGATCAGACTGTAGATGCTCTTCATTTTAGGTCTGGCCATTGCACTCATCTGCTCAGCATGAGCACTGGGAAGGGCAAGGATGAGTGCCAAAATCTGGAATGGATTGCTCGGCTAAAGTTTCTGCAAGGATTTCAAAACTTACCAGGAAAATAATTTTTTTAAAGGGAATTTTCACTGTTTTTGATACAGCTGGACTGGTAAATCTAAGCAACATCCACTCATGCACTGGCCAAAACTCTTGGGGGATTTACTCCCTGCCATCAGGCACTCCTGAGGCACCAGGGCATTAAGTTGCATCCTCCCCACAAAACCTCTCCAGTAACAGCAACCAGTGCTGCTCCCCTCTCCAGGGTGTTATTAGCTGTCAGGTGATATGCAAGCCATGAAACAACTTATCTCCACCAGCCTGGCCATAGAAAGTCCAGATCATCCCCTTAAGGAGTCAGGTGATTTCCTTGCATCCCTTCTGTCCCTGAAACCAAAACAACCACCTGGCTTTTGAATGGAGGAAGATAGGTGCTTGCTCACCACTACCTGGAAAAGCAGGGTGAAACATTAAAATAAATTCAGGTATAAACAGGCTTTACTGTAAAGCCTTGCTTTTCCCTTTTAATCTGATCTCCACAGCCAGCCATTCTTCTGGCTCTCCTTGGATGCTGTGCAGAGTGCAGCCTGCAGCATGCACACCACAAACAAACCCTGCCTGGGGCTCAGTGGGGAGAGTGGCCTGGAAGTGCTGCCAGCACTGAAAACTCTTCCTTGCTCTGGGTGGGACAAAAGGAAAGCCACCAAGGGAGAGGGAGCCAGCAGCCACACACAGGTACCTCACATTTCTGCCACTGCCAAAATGAAAGGTGGGAGAGTTCCATCACAGTGCAATGGTGAAATCCAAGTTCCAGCACCTTTTTTTTTTTTCCCTACTAATTTAGCAAAGAATTATTTGAGAAAGTATGAAATAGCTGCCTCCTGCTATGAACCCTGATGGATCAGCCAGGCAGCTACTTGAATGTGTGAGCTGCCTCTCTGCAATGGGCTTAGTCTCAAGCCCAAGAATAAGTTTTAAAACCACACATCATTCCATGTTCTAACAGTTGCTAGAACTAGACTTAATAGATCTTTTTCATACTCTTATATCAGTGTCTGTTCTCCTCTGGATTCCAAAAGCATAATCTTGCTTATCTATCAGAATTTCTGAACTCATTCTAAGCTTATGCAGTCCAGACATAATTAAATGCAAAAATTAATGGCTTTTGTGCAATTTTTAAAAGAATTATTGCAACAAACACAAATGCTACCACCTCAATGAGATGTATATGTGCTAAGGGATAGGCTTGAGATAGGAAATGGTGTTTCAAGCCAGTTGAATATTGGAATGCAAGTCACACATAGCCGGCTTCGTCACTGCAGGATCCAATGTCAAAATAAATACAAGAAGTTATCTCTCCCAGTTCACACTCTATCTCCAGCCCTGTCCAAAAAGATCTGCATTTCACTGGATATGTGGGAAAGACCACCCTGCCATAGCTTTGAAAGACTGGCTGGGTTTCAGAGCCTCTATCCCAGTGACTGCTACCTTTTCCACCTTCCCCACCTGGTGTCCTATGGTGCTGAACTAATCAAAGTCCAAACAGGACCCAACAGAGCTGTCTGGTGACCCAGGCAACTGCTCTTGGGGCTAGGAGCAGCCAGGAGACCATGGGAATTCCCTTTCCCTTACCCAGAGCTTGGGAAAGGCAGTGGAGAGAAGGAGATGCTCAAAAAAACAAAGCAAAAAGCTGGCACTGACTTTTGAGTCAGAGTAAAGGGCAAAAACCCTTCTTGCAACACACTGCAAGCAACTCAACATTCTCTCCACGGCCTGAGGTGGCCATGAAGCACCATCCACTTGCACTCCCATCTGGAAGGAGCTTGGCTCACACGTGTTTTTGCCAGGGGAAACAGCACAGAGCCCTTTGCGTGCTTAGGAGACACGCTCTGCGTTTCACTCCACATCTGGCAAGGCTGCTCCATAAAAAAGGTGATGGAGTGCTTGTGGCTCTCCTTCCAGAGCAGGGGATCAAAATCTTCTTCAACACACACGCCATGCAGGAATTCTTCTCCAGCTTCATTTAAAGCTGTCTTTATAGCCAATAAATTTGCAGATTGCTACAAACACTTGACTATTTACACAATAACGGTTATATTTGCCAGAAACGGAAAATAATTATTATTAGGATGTTCATAAATGTTAATGCTAACTGCACTCTTAAAACACATATTATAAAAAGCATTGTAATTTGAGAGAAGGGCAGTAAACTATTGCCCAGACACAGAGGAAACCAGCTCTATTGTTATAATACTTATTCAACATACATTAGTTGGAGTATCTTTTTCTTCTAAATTTTCCTGATATCCAGAATATGAAAAAAAGAAAAAAAGAACCTCAGACTTGTTTCATTATACTTGAAAACAAACAAGAAACTGACCCAAAAGTCTGTTACATCTCATAAACTGTAATACCCAGTTTTGTTTCTGCAATTCAGTGCAGAACTGATGACACTGGATTACCCAAGGATCTGCACAAAACGCTTTGGTTGGATGATATAGCTGATCTGCCTGAAGTGGGGGTGAAAAAGCTCATGATAACAGATAATTATATAACCAGCTTGTAAAAGTGTTATTAGTAGGGCATGGGATCAGGAAAGGCCTGGCTTTTATTCTCACTTCATGCATTCAGAGTGATGAGAGCTAAATCTCTGTCCGTCTCTCCCTCCTCCCCCACACAAATGTTAGATAATTTTTAGCCAACCCTGTAAAACACTTTCAATCTTTGAGTAAAAGCAAGGCTGAGGTTAATGTACTGCTACTTCTCTAATATTTAGATGCTGTGTTCCACCTTGATAACAAAAGAGAAAACTGGAAAAAAAATTCCTCTGCTGTTCAGATAGCTTGAGGACTCAGGGGTAAACTCCAAAGTTCAACATTTTAGTTTGAAAGGACATTTCCAGTCATTGGCTACTGGAATTCAGATCCTGACTAGGTGATAAAATGCAGTAAAAAAAAAAAAGACAGCTTTGCCACAAAGTCACTCTTTTTTCCAGGAAGGAATGGGAACATTAGACATTCTATACATTAAAAGGTATAACAGAGCAAAAACCCTTGCATGGACCTTGTTCTCAGTTATCCACAGCTGGAAATCTCTCCTCAGGAGCAAATTTTGCTCCTGCTTTCTCAGGAACAACAGAGTCAAATCCAACCAGGAGAAAAATTAAACTGGTGGCAACGAACCTTGAAGGTCTGACAGTGACCTGCAGCACCAAGGTCTCTGAAGCTGCTTTCATTTGCCAGAACATAAATTAGATTCCTCACTAGGTATGGCACTGGGGTTAATGGGAGCTTTATAAAGCCCTCTTTGAACATACAGATTATCTTTTCAAAAAAGTGGTTTAAAGTACAGTACTGTGAGCCAGGAAACCTATTCCCAGTTCTGCCAGGCTGGGTGACTTCAGGCAGCCCTCTTGACTATTCTCTGCTCTTTCTCAACATGCACAGCAGAGACAAATACCTAAAGCTCCCATGAGGCTGAATATTTGTAAGACAACGAGAATCAGCTTAACTCTTCACAGACCCCTCCAAGCAGATTCCATAGAAGCAGGGCTGCTCAAACTTCTCCAAAGAGAAGGTCCCAGATACCAGAAAAAGACACCTGCACTGGGCACCTCACATGGGCAAGAATCCTGAGTCACAACGTTACCAACTACATTTTTTTTTCAGCAGTGAAGGAAATGTCTTGTCCTATCCAGCATTAATGTCCAAAGGAGCAAAACTGAGAAATTAGGAAAGACTCAAGTTTAGGAAAAGCCATGCTGCTGCCTGGACAACTCAACAAACAGCTTTTCTCCCCAGGATTTGATTTCACTGCAAGAATGTTAAAAACAACTTCAAAAGACAACCAAATAAATTCAATTAAAAGAATAATGAAGCATTTCAAAAGCACAATACAAAAAATACCAAAAGTGTGAGATGACACAGAACACTGAGTGCTGAGAGCAAGGATCACTACTTTCCTTCCTAACAAATTCATCCTAGGCATCTCCAGGGTGGAAACCAATCCTAGCTTAGAATCTCCTTGCAGGAGGTGCCTGCCATCCCTCCCAAGCTGTCATAGTTCTATACTCCTCATATTTTAGTGCCAATATAGAAGCCCCCTTCAAACTTTTAAATAAAATGTGCATAAAATATTTGAGCATAAAACAATCTGTGATTTCCAAAGCTCCTTAAAAGAGAGTGTGGAGAGCCTCAGTTGTGCTCTGCACTGCAACATTTCAGATTTACACCTCCCAAGACTGAGCACAGTTCTTTTCTGCACACCCCTGCTCTTAGATCAATGCATTCACACGCTGCTCCTGTTTGAAAAATCTCTTTGCCCATGAGTTCAGGTGACTCTGACCTGGTCACTCCCAAGGAACTCAGTCCCACTGTGTTGATGTCTGGCAACATTTCCTCTGACTCAGCCTTGCCAATATAATAAAGCTTCAGTAAGAGGAACTCCAAAGACTGTTTCCCAAGTCATTCCCTTCTAGCATGCAGAAATCTCAGGAAGTCGTTTGAACTCAATAACCTCCACACCATTTCCACACAGTCAAAATAGAACAAGAAAAGGCAAGCAACAACAACAAAGAAGTCACATCCTACTCTGCAGCCTACAGAATTTACTCATTCCAGGGTTTCTTGCACAGAAGACAGTTAAGCAACCACAACAAAGTAACATCACTTCCTTTTCCTCCAAAATAAAATTTTAGTGTTAACAAGTCCACCTATTCATTTGCTGTGAGCAGCCTCAGTCAACACAGGAGCACATCCACAGCCAGCAGTCAAGGAATAGCCTTCAGGACTAACTTGGTATTGATTTCCAGCTGGTGTCCAAAGTTAGGAATTTCCTTCCCCCCTCTTCCCCAGCTGTCCATTGATCCAAGAAAGAAAAAAAAAAATCCAAAAATGCTCAGACTCACTTTTGCATAAACTGATACATCTTAATTATTTTTCAAACAAAACCAAATGATTTTTTCCTAACAGCACTTGCAAAAGAGCTGGAGCAGTGTGATCCACTGCTATTCATTCCTTTGGACACAGATCCAATCTTTCAGTCACTCTGTGCTTATTGGCTTTATGGAAGGTAGAGCAGCAAGGAGCACTAAAGGATTAATTCTCTCAATAGTGGGAAGCAGGAGTCCTGGCTTTTGGGGGGGTGAGTGGGGGAGAAGGGAGAAAGAGGAGTGTGTAGGCTGCATCCCTTGGACTTCCTTGCTGTGATTGCATCTTCTGCCTAAAATTACCTTAAAAGGGAGCTAGCATGGAAATAGTGCCCCAGTGACTTAAAATGTAAAAAGCATTACAGGAATTTTGCTTTAAACCTGCAAAGACTACCAGAAGGGGTTATGTGTGAGATAACTGATGGCAGAGCTCAGCAGGGAAGAGAATAGCTAAGGCACAAACAGTTCATACTCTGTTTGTTGTGAGTCACACAGCAGCTGAACAGATTTATGATTCAGATGTTTTACTGTTGGTTATCAGCGATTAGCTCCAACTGTTAGAAAAACAGAGAAAGAGAAAGATTAAGCTTTTGTCTGCTCCAGCCCTCATCCTTCCTTTGCCTGGCAGCAGGGGTTACTGATTGTTTCTGTCCCTTTTTTAACATCAGAATGGCTCTGAGCCACACTCACTGCAGAAGCAGATCACACTGCCAATATTGCCATCAGCATCAGATTCAGCAGTAACCACTCAAGTGTGACATCATTTGTTCAGGCATATATGCAAGTGTATTTCTGAAATTTGGTTATGTGGCAACTTTAAGTGTGGGGTTTTTTCCAACCATAGAAAACATTTGGGACACAGAAAGGGCTAACAAAAAAGGACTGCTTTTGCTAACTTTATCTTCAAACTCTGTATGAATCCTTACAGCATTTAACCTCACAACACCCATGTGGGCTTCTCACAGACAAGCTAAGTGGTTTGCCCAAGATCACACAGGAAGCCAAATGCAGAGCACTAAAACTGAGCACAACTACTCTCAGGCTAGACCTCTGGCCATTGCAGCATTAATCAGTTTCTAAATTAGTTTAATTGAACTTAATGCTCAACTAACAGATTTCTGCCAACCCACTATTACACATGCAGCTCTACATTGGAGATCTGGGCTTTTCTGTGAATCACATCTTTACATGTGAATGTAATGATGCAGCCTGAAGGACAGAGTTATCCTCAGCACCTCCACAGCTGGAGGACCTGAAATGCTGCTGGCCTTCAAAACCACACTGCAGCTAAACTCTGTGGCTGTGGAGGAGAGGAGGAGGACACTGTTCCTTGATCACTGCACCCCACAGACCAAGGTCCAAAGATCCTTATGGGAGCAACTGAGCACAACACCCAACTTTTCAAATGCTCAGAGCCCATCACAACTGGAAGAGGATCTTAGGGCAGAGAGAAGGAATCAGGGTGATTTAATCATTTGCAATGTTGATACAGCAACTGTGGGTTCTGCTGCTATAAAAGCAGAGTTCTCCTGCAATACCTTGGTCATGGTTAAAGCTCACATCAACATCAGGACTTGCACCTGATGGCAGATTGCTCTCTTACAGCCAGCACCACTAATCCAAGGCAACTCTGGACAAATGCTTACGTGCTGACCCAGAGCTCAGCATAAGCAACAGACATGATGCTCTTGGTGAGTCTCCAAGCTGCCACGTGCGTGTTCCCTGATCACAGAGTCAGTCTGTGCAATCCAGCATGGCTGGGAGACAAACAGGCTGCACATCTGCACAGCAGCGCTGCGGCAACACAGAAAACCAGCATCAGCCTCATCAGGCAGAAGTTACACGGATCATGGGAGTGATTTCTATCCAAAACTTCCCAGACAGGAATAGAGGAGGCCCCAGACTTTCCTGGACTTCCTCTTAAAATCAGAGCTGCTCTCCTTGAGATGCTGTGCACGGTGTGTGCAGATTAAGCTCCATTAGCATGAGACACTTTTGAACAGTAGAAGCTAGAACTAAACTTGGAATTAACTGGACTGGTGTAAAATTATACCTTAATGCCCACAGAAACCAGATTAGAAGACAGATGGTGAAGAGGAAAGAAGAAAAAAAGAAGAGTGGATTGGATCTACATATGTGGATTTACATTCTGTGAGCTTGGCACACGTCTTAGAGACATTTTTTATTTCCAGCATAATAGAAAGTTGCCTGACAGTGCTGGTAGACTAGATAAGGCAAAAAAAAAGAGCAGATGCTTTTGAAGGGCTTTGTAGTATGAATCTTTGACAGAAATTTAGAGATCAAGGTGGGTAGGAACACTGGAGGAAAAAAAACATTTCAGATATGGTGGGAGCATAAAAAGGCAGAAAAATAGGAAAAGGAAAATTCAGGTGAAGCAAGAGTAACTGTCAGTGTCCAGATCACAAATGCAACTTGGGCAGTAGTGTGCAGAACCCTGAAGTACAAGAAATAGAGTGGAAGCTGTCAAAAATGAAGTAATAATAGTAGGCATATAGTGCTGAGGAAAGGAACATAAAGCATCAATACATCTCTGCATGCATGCAGAGTGAATCTACACCACGAGTACTGCACACAGAAAAAGAAGACACAGGAGAACTGAAAAGCTGAAGTAGGACAACAACAGTGATTAAATGCATGAAACATCTATGCAAAACAATAAAAAGCCAGAAGTGGCACGGAGAATAAATGAGTGCTTGTAGACCCTTCTGAAAAAAGAATGGTCAGAGAACAAATTAAATTATCAGGACAGAAACAAGGAAAAGGAGACACCTCCTTGCACAAGCAATAATTCTTCTGTCTCTTGGCCATGGAATATTATGGATGCTATAAGAGTATGTGGGTTCACAGAAGAAAGGCAAGTTAACAGAAAGGGGAGGTGGGAAATCTATCAACAGCTGTTAAGTACAAAATTAAGTTTTTGAGCTGCAAATGAGCCAGAGACTGGTAGTACAGTCTGGGGAAGTATCATTGCTTGATTGCCCTGAACTGACACTCTTCCCTGGGTATCTGCTGTACAACAAGAGACAGAATGCTGGGCTAGGGGGACCTTTGATCTAACCCTGTACACACATTTTTGTGTACAAGGCAGAAAAGGGTTTCTATTCCATGCTGAATCAGGTTGGGGACACTAAAATCAGGAAAGAACGTGACTTAGATGCTAAATGCAGAAAATACTGGTTGCCTAGAGTTGAATGACATAGAGGAAGGAAAATGTGAGGGTCCTAAAAAAAAATAATAAAATCTTGTTACAGCATTAAAACGAAGGACAGAGATTAAACTTTTGATGGCAAGTATGTGCATGAATACAGAAAGCTGCATTTCAGATGTAGAAGGGAATAGAGACTTGATTTCACATAACTTGAGATGCAAGGAAGCAGGCAAAAAAGAGGGGATAAAAGAACAGTATTGAAGAAGACTCCCAACATGTAAAAACTCCACTCTCCTCCAGTGCCTCAAGCTATAAGGAGAGTGGAGAGAAAAGAGATGAAAAATGCAGTTTGACCCGCTGGTTCAACCTCAACAGATGAATTTGAGATGAGGCAGTGGAGATGATCAGGTAATCAAGGTACTGGACAGACACATGGAGATCAGAGTTCATCCCCCAGCTGCACCACAGACTTCCTTCATGATGGTGGGCATTTCACTTCATTCACAAAACCGAGAAAATATTTTGTTAATGCAGAGGAAAGCTGTGGGGCTGAATTCTTTAAACATCCAGGATGCACTGTGGGGTCTGAAGCAGCACAGTTAAGACAGCAAATGTCCAGCACTCCCAGTGCAAGATGAAAACACAGGGACAGGGGAAAGGATTCCATTGCAGGAAATCAGCTCAGGGAAATTAAACCCAAGAAGGTGTGGAGGGAACAGGTTTCAAAGCCAAAATCAAAATATAAGATGCAGGAAGTGTGTTTAAGGAGCTGGCAAGTTTGCAATGCCTCTGAAGGACAATGCTGCAAACTGTAGGAAGGAATCAGCCTGACACTAACAGGAGGGGAGATAAACTGGGTAATTTGGTACAATGTACCAAATACTGCAGTGTCGGTCGACATCCAAGATGCACTTGAGTACTCAGAAATAAGGAAACAATGCTTAACTCTACAAGAACAGCAGTACAGGCTGTTTGGATCCCTTGCTTTAGTCTTAAATGCTGAAGATACACTAATACCTTTAAAACTTATCTAATGGTAAATTTGAAATTACTCTAACCAGTAAGAGCTGCAGCTTTCCCCGAGTTTTAATCAATCACTTAGATTATACTTAGAAACTCCCAAACCAAATATTTGCCAAGAGGTGTAAAACAACTCCCAGACTGAACTGGCAGAAAACACAGAAGAGCCCAGAATAGACCTTACTGATAGGATAAATTGAGCCTTGACATGTGTGGAGCCCATCTGCGAGCGGCGAGGAGTACGCGCTTCATTTCTGTTTATTCCCTTCGCTCTGGGTGAAATTTCAGGGGTAACTTTATAGCAACACTGCCCAGCTCCTCCACCTGCATGACCCCTGGGCTTGCTCACAGCCCTGGGCACTACTGATGGCCAGGCTCTACTGGGAGGTTTTAGGGTTTTTAATCCTAAACCTGATTATCTGGCTGAGTTTTCTCTACTGTGTTGTTTTGCAGTGGATCAGCCTTTCTCTGCTCATCTCACACTGCCCCTGGCTGCTGCCAAGCACCTGCCCACAGCCTGATCACAGACCTGGAGAGCCTAAAGACTGGAAACAAACCAGAACTGCTGGCTAACTGCAGTAAATCAGGTTTGGGTGCTAAGCATCTCGTTTAAGACAATAGAATACTAAACTTCATCATCAGACCAATGTTTTAAAAGTTGCAATGCATATTTTAACTCAATTTTTTAACCAAAACCACTCTAATACAGGTCAAAAGAAACACTTCATACTGCAAACAGAAAGAAACAATTATGATTTTGCAACTTAAAACATAAAAACAAAGTCAAGCAAATGTACATTAAAGCCATAAATTGCTCAGACATGTACAGAAGAAAATACCGACTTGAATGTAAAGACTTAGTTTGGCTATGAACCTCTGGATCACAGCAAGACCCAGAAATAATCCAACTTTAACTAGCATAAAAGGCAAAAAATCACTAAAATCATACTCAAATGATGCTCTACTTGCTTGTTTGAATTAAAAAGTTAAAAATTCTAGTTTTAACAGAGCAGATTAAGCGTCCCAAAAGTCTCAGGGTAAAGGGGTTGTCAAGATACTTGGATGAGCTTTTCAAAGAACATCTCCAGAGCAAGGGGCTGGGCTGGCTACACCAAACAGGTTGTATAGAAGAGGTATAGGAGAGATGAGGTATAGGAGAGGTATGGGAAGGTATAGAAGGCACAAGAGCAGAGCCCTGCAGGGGCCCTTGGCGGGTGCCGGTAACGAGCAGCTCAAGAGCAGGCGCTGTAAAAACCCAGGGCAGCCTGCCACTGATGCCTGGAGTCACATAAAATTAATTTAAATTGGAAACAAACTGGCCCAGGTAGCGCTCGCCCGAGTTTCAAACGATGTTAAGAGCTGAGAGGCACATTATGCATTTTGCTGGCAGCTTGGTCATTAAAATTAAATAGGAAGTGGCAAAGCTGCAGGGCAGGTGATAGTGTGGATTTGTGTATAAAAAGCAACAGTGAACTTGGGAATTACAGACACTTGTAAACCTTACTTTAGTACCTGGTAAAATGGCTCAACTGGGTAGTTAGGAAAGTTAGATTAATGCCATACAGCAGGCAGATTAGCATGGTATTGCCATAAGAAAAATGGGCACATCCGTGTTTTCTATAAGGAGTGCCAGGACAGTGGTTAAAGAAAAATTGGTAGATATAATTAATTTGAATTTTCAAACAGCCTTTGGTAATATTAATCACCACAGTCTATTAGGGGAACTAGTCATGGGGTGAGAGGTAAACATCCGTCAATAGATTAAAGCTAATTTAGGAAAAACGAACAGCATGAATAAATAGCCAGTTTCCAAGAAGGTTAATGGGGGAAGTCCCAGGGGTGGATACTATGATCAACATTTAATATATTAAATGATCTGGAAAGGGGCATATACAATGTGAAATAGGGGGAAAAAATGGTTGATGATACTGCTCTATAAATTAAATAAAACCAGTAAGAATTAGTAGTATGAATCTGAAGCATCCACCCAAGCTACAGCAAATAAATGTTACTGAACACAAGTGCAAGGTTATGCAAATTGGCAAGGAGAGTTTGAACTAATAGTAGAAGTGGATGGGTTTCACATTAATTGTAACCATTTGGAGAAAGATCTAAGTGGTCTTGTGGACAGCAGGGAAAACATCTGCTTAGTTTCCAGTCATAGTCAAAACCACAAACCAGATGTGGAGCTTTGTATTAGAGTGAGATAAAGAATAATATGGAAAACACAGTTTTTCTCTCGAACATTGCATTCAACCCGTTTGCAACAAAAAAAAACCTCAGAAACTTATAAGTCCACAAGGAACTGACATCAATTTACAGCCCCAGAAAGATGCTCATCTAAGAACTCAGTTACAAAACACACACATTACAAAACTCAAGACTGACTGAACCCTTGTTAGCATGACTTTGGATGGCCTACAGTCCATTAAAAAGTCTGCTGAATAGGAACCCTAATGATTTTCAAATTTCTGGGCTATGTTCAAGGGGCGGTAAGTAAGAGGTGAAACAATCCAAGCATATGATAACATAAAACAGGCAGAGAAAACCATCTGGATGCACTTATTCTCCATTCCCACCCTCTTTTTCTCCCAATAGAACAGGAGCAAGGAGTCGTTCAACTAAATAAAAGACAATAGATTTAAAAGTGATGAAAGAAAATATTGCTGCACCCACGCTTACAAAAGTAACCCACAGAACTCTTCTCTGTGAGGTATTTATTGAAGCAATAATACTAATAAGATTAAAAACCACAAAACATCAACAGTGTCAGCAATTGGAGTTGAGAATTCTGCAGTTTTCCCACTTGTGGGATTTTACTTTCTTCCAAGGGATCTAATATTAGGCATGACTCAGGACTAGAAATGAGAACAAGACTCATCCAGAACCTGCTCAGAGGGTTCACTCTGAGGAGGTGGATGGTTTGTACATGAAAGTAGCTCAAAATGAAAGAGGAAGGAAACCAGGAAGATGTGATTTTAACTTCATTGTGTGAGTTACATTCAAGGAAAAGATGCTTTAAGGCACCACAAGAACAGCAGGAAAAAAATGCTGAGAAACAGAGCTTTTCACCTTTAAAACATTCAGTCTTCTCTGAAAAGTGGTAGGAGCCAATATCAACTCTGCAGTTACTATCACCAGCTCTTCCATCCAAACCAAAGGGGAGACTTATTTTGCATGCATTCAGATTAGAGTGAGGACTGAAAAGCAGAATAGCTGTTGCTGAATTGCAATGTGCACAGGCCAAACCTGGAGCACACATTGCTGTGATTTTAAAGAGGAGGAGCTGCTCCTCTGCTCTGGAGCTCATGTACCATGGCCCACTTCAGGCAAAGAGAAAGGTGGCTGTGAGATTACCAACCTGATGGCCATCCACCATGGGTGTAAAAAAACTGAATTCAATGAGATGCCAACCTTTTCTCCCTGATGGTGAGGGAAAACACCTCCATCAAAACCCAGCCTCTGAGCACAGCTGGCTGCCTTCCAGAGCACTGACGTGCACAGCAGAACCACTGCACATGTGCCAACTAACTCCTTCTTAGACTCTACAATAAATCCCAAGATACTTGTCCAATACCTAGCCTGGATCTGCCAAAAGAATACACATCTCAAGTGTCCCTATCCTACTTTCTCAAATAATCCTAGTATTGGCTACTGAGATGAACCCATGATACTAACCACCTCCTGCTTTCCAATCCACTTTATTGGGGATAAAATTCAGAGACACAAAAGGCATACAAAATTCTGTTTCTAATCCAGGACTATTTGGAAACTATCTCTGCCAGACACAATGTATTTGTCTAGTTTAAGTGTTTCAAGAGCAGAACTTCCTGCTTAGGAACACTTCTTTGTGTTTAGAATTATTTTTTCTCTCCTTTTTCCTATTATTTCAATCATCCAATTGCCTTCTCTCTCTTGGTGTCTCTGTTCTATAGATACAGGTAAGTACCCAGTATATCCAGGTCTTTCAATATTTCTTTCCAATAGGATCATTCTCATGCTGTTATTCTGGTTGACACTCTGTGACTTCCCCACAATTTTATAAATCTTTTGTGTACCAAGATATCCAGAAACAAAGTTACACAAAAGAGCAGTGGCTACATTTAAGAACAAAAACATCAAACTTGTTTACAAGCTCTCTTGATCAGTCCAGTGATCTGCTTTACTCTGTAAAACACAAACCTGACCCATTGAATTGACAATGTTTTAAAAATTATAATAAATACTGGGTGTAATTTGGTTCTCTGAACTGGGAATACACTTGGATCATGTTCTCTAAGTATCTTCAAGAAATGAAGGTTCAAGCAAATATGAAATACTGGTTTTGGTTAAAAGTCACAAGATATGGCACACTTGTTGTCACAGCCAGAATGTTCCCAACAACTAGCTCTGGATTACATTATTTATGTCCATTATGTGATAGCATAAATTTTCCAACTTGAATTTCTTTATCCATGCTTTAAATCCCTCTCTAGGCTCTTTTACTTTTGAGTAATACTTTTTTACATCAATGAATTAATTGCACTGCCTAGTTCTTTCTCTGAATTGCCAGTGAACTGGAGACAGAAACAACTTCTGGTCCCTGTGGCACTCTGATAAACATCCTCTCACACACAGCTTAGTTACAGGCTTGCCAATGGGAAGGAGGAGGTTTGATTATTGCTTTTATGGTTCTCAGCATAAATTAAGAGGCGCAATTGAGATAAATCAGGTGTTTTCTAACAACTAAGTTATAATCATGTGTTATCTATGTTGAGTGACACCACCTAATACAACATCATATTAGCAGTGCTTAAATTTCTCAAGCAAAGCAGGAAGCCTAAAATTAAAGAAAAGGCTAAAAGTCAAGTGAACTTCCATCTGAAGAATTAGTCTATGCATTTACATGCTGTTAATAAGCATGAGGTCTCATTTTAAGTCCATTTTTAAGGGCCCCATGTTTTGGGCACCCCAGAGGAAGCAGTTGGCTGATGAGGGCAGGTTATTGGAAGACAGGACTCACACAGACAAATTTTCTGGAAGCACATGAAGTGTCTGGAGCTCATCCATGAGCAGCACACCATGAGAGCTCTGCAGACCACGTCATGTGCCAGCAGGACAGTGGTGGAGCAGCCTGGTTTCATTTCCTTCCCCACTGCCCCTTGCTTGCAAGGACAGCTCTCTGTACCACCACAATACCTGGTCTTCATTCTGCTTTCTGCTGAAAAAAAGACACAGCAAAGGCACTCTGAAGGATCACTCACATCTCTACATGCTGTCAGCACTCCCTTAGCAAAACTGGGATGAGCTAAAGCACAATAATGAATATATCCAAGGTCCATGGAGCCCAAAATCTTGTCCCAGACAGGGGCTAGCAGCAAATGCTTGGTGGGTGTGTAAGAATGGTGCAAGCATACCATAAGGTTTCCCCCCTACCAGCTTCCAGCAAGCTGTGGCTTAATACTTCCTGTGCCAGAGATTGTATCTTTGTGCTTAATTGCCCTCGATGAACTTAGCTTCCATGAATTTGTTTAATTGCTTTTTGAACCTATCTCAACTTCTGGCATCCACAACATCCTGTGGCAATGAATTCCAGTTTAATTATGTCTTGCATGAAAAAATGCTTCCCTTTTGTGAAGGAAATTACTTCCTTAAAAATAAAAGAAAACACCAAAAAAACCTCCCCCAAAACCATCAGCCAACAACTATCACTATGTAAGACTCCAAGTTCTGCTAGTTTTGTAAGGGCTTTAGAAGAAACCACTGCATTCAGTTGTCCCCTCTGGCCTTCTGCAAAGGTTACTGCCCAGACTATTAGACAGGAGTGCTGGGGAAAAAGTGGAGTTCTACATCATGATAGTGGATAATGGTCTAAACGAGCTGGTAACTTGCCCCAAACTGAAAAGCAATGTCTGCCTACTTCCCTGACTGTTGTATACACATGCAAAAATCCAGTGTTTCAGGATTTGTTCCCTGCTAGACTTCGAGAGAAAGGGTCTTTTCTAAGAAGTATCCTGTGTTACACTTGCATAACTTTAGGTGCTGCAACCCAATGCAAGCGATCATAAAGAATACTATTTTTCATCTTGTTGTATAATTATTTTTTGTAGCTTTAGTGGCTATTTATTCTCACCTTTTCAGCTCCACAAGAAATAAGCCAAAGTACAAAAAAGACTGTAGAGATAATATTCTATGAAACCTCTCTCTACTCTTCCCTCCTTTGTCAACAACTCAAATAGCACAAAGAGTCTTTCTATGCATTGGGTTTTCCTGACACAGGGCAACTTTGGCAAACTGCACGTGCTGCTTTGCAAAAGTGAAGTCTGAGGGGGTTACCAGGGCTCTGTAACAAACCCAAGCACTGCTGGCCTTTGCATTGCCAAGAGGGAAGCAGGCATGGCCATCCACAGTTCCTCCTCACTGCCAGGTAAAGCATTAACAGGGCTGACTAATTCCCTATCTCCTCTCCTCCTAATCTCTGCAGCCCTGCTTGAACCAGGGCTCTCCACATTATAAATAGGTCTGCTTAACTGAGCTGAACAGCATCTCACTTAACCCAAAATGAATGCCAGTGGCATTCAGCAACACGCTCCAGGTGCTGGATTCTGGCAGGGGCTGCTCACACCAGCACTGCCAGGTGCTCCTCTCACAGCTTCCACACCACAACTGGACATGCCAAAAAATTATTTTTTGACAAACTCTGAGGTATGTGGTAATTTTCTGGAGGCACGAGAGGAGGTCCTAGAGGGTTTTGAAGACTCAGTGCACAGTCAGAGGGTGAGCAGCCTAAAGGAACACAGCACTTCCACTGCAGGCAAGCCACCTTACCCTGTGCCAAGGCACTTGCTGAGCTCTACAAAGACCTTAGGGCAGGAGCACAGAGGAGAAGGGGAAGGGCAGCTCCCGGGGAGATCAAATTCTCCTGTGAAGACAGGAAGCTGACAGCTGGCAAGCACTGCCCTCCACATGTTTCAGAACTCTCCTCCCCACGTTTTACCTATTTTTGTTATCATTTATTGCTGATGTGCCCCAAGAGTGAGGCTTGGGGCCAACTTCTCTGGATGGGTGACAGCTACCAAAATGATAACAAAGCTCAGCATTCAGTTCTCCTGAAGCCAGGCCCTTCCTCTTCATCAGCCCAACACAGAAGTGCACTCAAACCCCATTTTATTTATTTATACACATTGCTGCACTCTCTATTCCTGGCAACTGGTGCTCATGACATAGTGGCCTGGGACACGCTGGAACAGGGCTCTGGGTCACCTTGCAAGTGGTGGCAGCAGCTGCCTCCTGGATCAAGCAACTATTAACCAGCAGCTCGGGAGGGCTCTAAATTAAGTTCTCTGCTCCATTCCCACAGAGGGGGAGGGAGAAAAATACACCACCACCAAACCCTTATTTCCTTCCAGGAGGACTCCCTGAAGTTTCCTCCTGTACTTGCCAGGATAAGCCATTTGACCATGTAGGACCTTTCATTATTCCAGCTGCCACAGCTTTCCACAAAATACACAGCCTGGTTTTGGTGGTGTATTTTGGGCACACCACTCCTCTGGCAGCACAGATCCAGCCCTTGGACCAGCTCTGCCTGCACAGTCCCTACCAACCCTGCTGGCAGGGTTTTGGGCACCAAGGGTGCTCAGACCAGTATCAGCCATTTAGGAAGGGAGACTGTATAAATAGCTGGTGTGCACAAACTGGAGGAGCAGCAGGGAAGGAGAGAGGAAAGGACAGAGGGAGGGGGAATCTGAAGTGTTGGGCCCCAGCTGTGAACTCCTCTTGTTTTTGTTTTAGGGTAATTAATGTTCCCTTGAATAGAGGCAGGGCATGGGCTCCTGTTCCTGCAGCTTTCAATGCTATCAGCAGCCCGGGCTGGACTGGGCTGGGAGCGAGGGGGGAGGTTTGTATTTCCTGCCATCCCCAGTAAATGAGGCAATGTGAGCATGGGGGCTGCAGGCAGGGCACAGCCCCCGAGCCCCCCAAACCCTGACAGCCTGCTCCCCAGAAACCTCTCCAGAGAGCCACCCACCCCTTCCCACTCTGCCATATCAATTAATTCTGCTGCCAAGGCAGGGACCCCCACGCTCCCCTCCTGCCTGAATTAGATACATTCCCCCTGCCCTCCCAGACGTCTCCATCCCCTGGTCCCCTGACAGAGCAATCATTTATCAAGTTGTTTCACGCGTTGTCGGGGAGGGGGGCCCCGGGGGACGGGGGTTTGTTTCGTCCCTTTGTTGGAGCTCCACAGGACCGTCCAGCTTAGTCTCCAGCCAACTGCTGAGAGTTGCCGGAGTCCGGGAGCAAATGTTAAAGGGGCTGCCTTTCATCTGCGGGCTGATCCTGCTGCCTTTTCATTTTATTCTTCCAGCTTCTGGGATGTTACTTGCTTACACGCCCCCACACCCACCCCACTATCATTCTGCATGCACGTCTTTGAGGGAGCAGGAGCTTATTTTCCATGTGCTTGTCTCCTCTCCTGTCACTAGTCCACTCAGCCTCTGGGAATATTTTTTACCACTGGCCTTTTTCTCATCCTAGAATGTGAGATACCATAAAACCAAACCTAGTTAGGGGAAAGTCCTGCTCATACAGCCCATCCCTTCCTTGCAAGCTTTTACTCCCCATGTGCCTGGGAGATGAGTAACTACCTAGAGCACACCACCATCAAAACAGAGCAGTTAAAATCAAAGGAAAAAAGACGAGACCGCTTGGCAAAAGAACTAAGTAACGCAAAGGAAAAAAAGAAACATTTCGAGCACTCTCGTGCTTTAAGCACTTTTGTGTTCCCCACATGTAGGGCTGGAAGACAGAGGATCTGCTCTGTGTTCCAGACTGCCCACAGTCATGCAGCAGCCTTGTGGCACGTCAGCTCACCCTTCTGCACCACACCTGCGAGACCAGGATCCTGCCAGGCTCCTGGGAATCCTGCCCAGCTCCCACTGATCCTGCCTGGCTCCCATGGATCCTGCCTGGCTCCCATGGATCCTGCCTGCCTGGCTCCCAAGGATCCTGCCTGCCTGGCTCCCACGGATCCTGCCTGCCTGGCTCCCACGGATCCTGCCTGCCTGGCTCCCATGGATCCTGCCTGCCTGGCTCCCATGGATCCTGCCTGCCTGGCTCCCAAGGATCCTGCCTGCCTGGCTCCCACGGATCCTGCCTGCCTGGCTCCCAAGGATCCTGCCTGCCTGGCTCCCACTGATCCTGCCTGGCTCCCACGGATCCTGCCTGCCTGGCTCCCAAGGATCCTGCCTGCCTGGCTCCCAAGGATCCTGCCTGCCTGGCTCCCATGGATCCTGCCTGGCTCCCAAGGATCCTGCCTGCCTGGCTCCCATGGATCCTGCCTGGCTCCCATGGATCCTGCCTGCCTGGCTCCCATGGATCCTGCCTGCCTGGCTCCCACGGATCCTGCCTGCCTGGCTCCCAAGGATCCATCCTGCCTGGCTCCCAAGGATCCATCCTGCCTGGCTCCCACGGATCCTGCCTGCCTGGCTCCCACGGATCCTGCCTGCCTGGCTCCCACGGATCCTGCCTGCCTGGCTCCCACGGATCCTGCCTGCCTGGCTCCCACTGATCCTGCCTGCCTGGCTCCCAAGGATCCTGCCTGCCTGGCTCCCACGGATCCATCCTGCCTGGCTCCCACGGATCCTGCCTGCCTGGCTCCCAAGGATCCTGCCTGCCTGGCTCCCAAGGATCCTGCCTGCCTGGCTCCCAAGGATCCTGCCTGCCTGGCTCCCATGGATCCTGCCTGCCTGGCTCCCACGGATCCTGCCTGCCTGGCTCCCACGGATCCATCCTGCCTGGCTCCCACGGATCCATCCTGCCTGGCTCCCACGGATCCATCCTGCCTGGCTCCCACGGATCCTGCCTGCCTGGCTCCCACGGATCCTGCCTGCCTGGCTCCCATGGATCCTGCCTGCCTGGCTCCCATGGATCCTGCCTGCCTGGCTCCCATGGATCCTGCCTGCCTGGCTCCCACTGATCCTGCCTGGCTCCCACGGATCCTGCCTGCCTGGCTCCCACGGATCCTGCCTGCCTGGCTCCCAAGGATCCTGCCTGCCTGTCTGCACTCACTAACCAGCCACAGACACTCTTAGGATTCCTGGGTGGAAGGAAATATGCAAACACAGTGCATTAGAGATCTCTATTTGCACCCTAAAGTTCTTAGTTGCCAGTTTGGAAACAGCTGAATAACAGAGGAGAGCTCAAGGAGATGGGAATCCAAACACTGCTTCTTTCACTTACCAAAGCCCATACAAAGTGCTTGCAAATCCTATGGGTGCATCTATTTTTGTATAATTATAGTTACAGTTTGTTTTCTAGCAAGCTGCCAAGACTGTTCTCTGTGCTTATGTGTGACCATTTCCCAGCTATAGCTTGTTGTTAGTCCTTAGTTTAAAGGATGGACAGGGCTTAAGGGCAAAAACAAAGTAAAAAAAAAGTATCCCACTTGCTTAGCAGCTAAGTAACCATTGTAAATTCCACACATTTCACAGCACAGAGGGCAGAAGCTGCCCGAGATCTGATGTATTCCTCTCACCACCTTGCCTCCATAACTCTTCCTTGTGGAGGAGCGCTGGATTCATTTGCTTCCCAAGTCAATCAACAGAGTTCATGAGTCAGCCAAGGGAATGCTGAAAAGCAAGAGGGTATGCTCCTGCCCCCAGGAACTGATTACACTGCCTCTTAATTGTTCCCAGATTCCATTATCCCTGAAGAGACAGCAGCAGCACCAGCCAGCTTGTTGACAACATCCACCCCATACAGCCGACCTCATCAGACATACAGAAATTTGCATTTCTGCAATCTTGGATCTGTTGAGACTACAATAGTTAGGTTATTAAAAAGAAAAAGTTAGGGCTTACAGATGTACACCAGAAAAACAATCTGTCTTCTGAGCCAGAGCTGCATATCCCACAGTTTTGAGTCTGCTAGCAATCACACAGTCAGAAAGCCATCTGATACCAGGACACTTCAAACCAATAACCAGGAAGGCACTCTGTGTATTGCTCATCCAGGCAATTCCCTCCATTCTCAGCTCCTTCAATTCCAGTAGCCTCTGTACTCATTTTTTTCCCCTGTTTCCTCCTGTCCTCCTCCAAATGAGGACAAGGAAAGCTTTATTCCACTCTTCACTCACTGTTAAGTGGTGTATTTTGGGTTTTACATTGCAGCACAGCCTCACTTATTACTAATTCTTTCATGTTTCTGTGCAGGCTGCTGACTCTCTGCAATGGTTCAGGTGACAGCATGTGAAGGGGGAGATGCTACATTCAGGACTATAAAACCAACCTGGGGTCTGTCCCATTATTCAAACCCTTTATAATAGTAATAAAATGAGTAATCACATCTCCATTACGCTTCATTCAGTACGTGGGACTGTGAGACTAGGAAGTAAAGACAGGTGTTCAACATTGATTTTTATCCTTATTCTTTATGTATCCCTCAGCTGTTCAATATTGATTTTTATCCTTCTTACTCTTTATGTATCCCTATGCCTAATTTGCTACATTGCTTCCAAGCCTGGCCACCAAATAAGCTATTAATCGCTTCATAGAACTTTTTCTGTGGTGGCCTCCACACAGCATCTCAATCCAATAAGCATTAACTCTTCCCAATCTATTTACAAGTTCATGATTTTTAATCTGATTTGACAAATGAGAAATTGCTGGGGAAAAACTGATCAGCACCAGCAAAACTCACCTCTTTATTTAAGAGGTGCATCTCTATTTGAGATTGCCCCCCTCACCCCCAAAAACAATCCCACAAGCCCCATCCTTGGCATTTTTATGGCAGCATTTAAAACACAACAGACTTAATTGTTATTTTTCCCAGGGCTGGGAAAAGGTGGGTAGGCAGCAATACACCCCAGAGGCAGGGAAAGCAAGGAGGAGTGTGGTGCTCTCTGAGGCCACCCAGAGAACCTGTGACAGAGGCTGGCTCTTCCCTGCAGCACTGCTTCCAACTCCAACTCCACCACCAAAACTCTCTAAAGCTGAAGTTTGGCAATAGGGTGCTTCAGGCTGAACCAGAAATGCCAGGGTAGTGCTGACAAACTCAACTCTGCTGTTTTTAACACATCTCCCTGTTTTGGCTCCCTGTACTGGCCAATGCCCACGGCTGCTCCTCAGCTGGCTAATTCAGCAAATGAAAAACATGTCCTTGTCTGGATCATCTGGATGACCAGCTGCTGGCAATGGAGACACATGGAAGGAGCCAGTGCTCACACTGGAACTCTGGATCACAAATGGTGGGTGAAGGAGCCTTTGCTCTCTGTGCTTCAGCTGATGCAGTAACTTATGCCAGTCTCCCTTGGATTCACCAAAGCTCTTTCCCAGATCTCACCATAGTTTGTGAAGCATTTAGTTTCCACAGCAGAGGAGAGGAACATCTCCTGAGCTGCTCTGGGGGAAGAGCACCACAACCCAGCCAGGTAAATAAAGATTTCTTGTGAGAAATGAGGCATAAGCAACTCACCCAGAGTCATAAGTCCACAAAAAATGAGTGCTGAGACTAAAAATGCAACTTAACATCAGTATGTTCCAGTTGGAAAAACCCATCCTTATTCCTCTATTCCTACTCCTATTCCACTCATTTTAAGGTTTTATTGTAAGCCAGACAACCCAAGTAATTTCAGGTGAAAAAGAGAAACAAACCAAAATCCCACCAAAATTTAGCTTCTGAAACCCAGATCATTCCCTCTCCTCCCTGTACAAGCACAACCCCACAAAGTTGAACTGGTGGATGAAAAGGAGCTACCATCTCTCAGGGCAGAAAGAAGCTGTGGACCTCACATCTGCCTTGCCTCTGGCTAGACAGATACAGCACTACACCCTCATGTAACCAACAGACATCCTTTCTTTCCCTGTGGCAGCTCCATCTCTCATATCCTGCCCACTTCCCAGCTTCTTTAGCAAACAAGGTGAGAACCACACAGCCAACAGCCTCCTTCAGTGCACAGCCGTGGTTTGTGCTCTCAGCACCATCTACCCTACAGAGCAAGCCCATGGAAAAAAGCATACAACCCTGTAATTAAAACCCATCATCAGCTACAGGTACAAGGCACTGAATTAAAGGTTGCAGTGCTTCCTGTCAAGTGAGTGGATTTGTAATCCTTTAGCATTGGTTTCAACACACCAAAAAAACCCCAGTAATGTACAACAAACCCCTCACTACCATGTCACAGTGGTGATTTGAAGCAGGCACGTTCTCTACCATCACCACCACTTGAGATCAAATACAAATTACATTAGCAGGCAATATTGATCTTTGAAGGCAGCACTGCAGCACAGAAGTGCTGAAAAGTGTGCAGGAACACCACCATTTTCTGGACAGCCTTACCCAAAAGTTGTGGTTAAAAATGTTTTGGTTTTTTTTTCCCCAGAGCTAATATTTAGCTCTTCAACCACTTATATGGTTAGCTAGATTTTCATGGCATCACTATTGCTCATAACTGCCCTGTTAGGAAGTTTGGGATTCTGCTTCCAGCTGGTGACATTTTCTATATTTACAACAGCACTGAGGGTTAAGCATTATGAACAATAATCAGGCATGCCAATATTTTCATTATTAAAATATGAGTCAAAAAGTGAGGTTTAAGTTTGATATCTTGTCAGAGCTGGTGCACTCAGCTCCCCATCATCATCCACGGAGAAAAGAGGGGAACACCTTCAGAGTGATTCATGTCATTCTAAAATAGACTCCTCTCATCTCTCAAAGTTCAATTTCTTTCCACTGACAGTGATAAATGCCTGCATGATCAGTCTGACATGACAGTCCACTTTGAACATTAAATTATTCTTGCCCCTTTGCTCATCCCCACTGCTTATCCAAACTTCATACCACAGTATGGCTGGCACAACTATTTGCCAGGCCACTCTATAAGCCAGCTCATGAAACTAATCCAGGCAAAAAATAACTGGAGGGAATGGGAGTTGAGGTGTTTTAGGTTTTTTTATCCACTGTCCAGATCAGCTGCCTGACCTGTTTCAATGCAGTCTCAGAAAGAGTTGCACTGGAACACCTGTGAAGGTGCTGATAGGGATTTAGAGACTAGATAATCACACAGATTTCAGGCATGTAGGAGAGGATGAAAACAAGCTGTGTATTAAAAGACCAGAGGCCAGAAGTCTTGGCTATCTGCTCTCAACAATAAAACAAATAAAAAATCTTCCTGTCTGGCCTAAGGCATTTCTCTCAAGGCAACAGCTGCTATTTTGTGTGGTGCTTACCCACAGGTCCCATTTGGAGTGCCTGCATAATGACTCCTGAAGTAAGGTATTCCTGCACAAGCAACAACCATCCCTCAAAGGCAAACTATTCCCTACAGAATAAAAAAAGGACTGGCAGTTTCCAACCCAGACTTATTGTCAGTCACAGTTCAAATGGAATTTCAAAAAAATGCTAGCAAAAAGTGTATCCCTGCTTCAGAACTAAAAGCTCCCCTTTTGCCCAAGCTGAATTTCAGCAGTTTTAGAGACCATGCATTGCTAAATAATCTCTTAACTCTTTTCACAATTCTGCTCTCTTTTGGGGGAATTGGAAAAGGGAAAGGAACAGAAAAAAGCATTCAGAGAATAGAAAAGAACAGAGAAATGATGCACTCTTCAGACCACGTGAAAGCCTGAATCCAACAGAGAGGTTGGATAAGAGACTTCCAGGGGTGCACTCTGACTGTAACTTTTGTGATTCTGTATTGGGGTTTCCTTATCAGTCTTTTCTAAAATCAAGTCTTGACTTTCCTCTCATAATGAGCCTTATTGGTCCTATTACACCTTCAAGGTCTCAGCCTCCATTTAGCACCACCTCTGTTCAGCTGCTTTCTCTCACTCCATTCTCCATGTATGACATAGCACAAAGCCAGGTGCACAGCATGAACATTCAGGAAAAGCAGCAAGCAAAGTCAAGACACAGGGAGGGACACCAGGGTGGCAATACTCCACCCCAATGACCAAAGGAATATCAGGAGCAGGCACTTGGGGCTGGATTCATGTGTCTCTATGTATGCCAAGAGATCCACACAAAGTTATGGCTGAGTAGTGTTCAACAAATCTTAGACCTTTGGATGGAAGAGGGAGGCATTAATGTACCTGTCTCCAAGCTTCTGCAGGTGCTACTCCCCATCCCACTTCTTATTGCACCCAGGAAAAATGTATAAAAATAAATCAGGGAAATCAGGATGGTCCCTTACTTCCCAGTTTAGGAGAAAGGGCAGCTGTGGAGAGGATTTCTCCTCTGGCTGTAGAGGAGCCAGCCACTCTTCTGCTGTGCATCTTGTCCTGCTGTGGGGGGAGGAATGGAGATATTCACTTGTCCTCTCTCTGGGCAGAAATCCTGGACTACAAATAAGAGGTTCTATTT
This sequence comes from Oenanthe melanoleuca, assembly GCF_029582105.1. Lineage (NCBI taxonomy): Eukaryota > Metazoa > Chordata > Aves > Passeriformes > Muscicapidae > Oenanthe > Oenanthe melanoleuca. Next base: position 2,996,963 of record NC_079334.1, read on the forward strand.
GGCATCTGGGTGTTGGCTCTACAGGAGGATGCTGCCCTAAATAATATCAAGTGCCTGCCTCTAAAGCAGGAAACATCACAGAAAAAAACATTGCCCAAGTAAGTACATGAGCTCCTCTGCTTCTAAGGAGTATAGAAATACCCCACACCATTCAGCATCTCCTCTCCACCCCGTGCCAAGCCATTGTGCCAGGCCAGGGCTCACAAGCCATGTGATAAGTTCTGTGCAGTACACCCAGCCAGCCCCTCAACATCCAAGCACATCCCCTCTGCTCAGGTGTGTAGAGAAAGCCCTGCTAATTTTTGTGAGTGGCAATGGGGAAATGAGCACTCAAAAAAAGGACAAGATGGGGGACTTGCAGAGCCCCTGCCATTTGCTTGGCTGAGACACAACTTCAAGGACTGCTGTAATTGTCTAGAAATCAAACAAGTGGCTGATAGCACCAATTAACACCTTCCAGCATAACAATACCTTCATCTCATCTCTCCCCATTCTCTCAGCAGCTTAACATACTGGCACCCTGAAGGACTCCTCTCCCAGACAGCAGACAGAGCAATGTGCAGGGGAGTGAGGAATGAAGGTGTGTGCACAGTGTCTTAGCATAAGCGAGGCAGCACTAAGTACTGGTGGTTATAAAGTATTTAAGAACAAAAGAAATCAGAACTTGACTTCAGGCATCTGAGAAGGTGGAAGGAATCTAAATAAATATATTTTTACACAGACTCAGATCCCTTTTTGTTAACAGCTACAAGCTGAGAAGATTTTTTTAAAGTCTTCCAGCAAAGAATATAGTGCCATCTTTGCACGTGGGGAGAAAAGCCATATGACCAATCTAATCAAACTGGGGGAACATTTCCAAAAGATCTTCACATTTTCTTCAGAATAAAGACCCAATAAACACAAACAAGTTCTTATGCTTAAGCTACCTCCTCTTTAAGCTTCTTGTGTGAGTGTAAATTTGAAGCTCAACCACACACAAAGAGTCTTGCATTGCAGGAGCACCTAAGGCTGTTCCCATGCACTGGATTCTCAGTATCTGGATTGGGTACTGCATGGAGCAGCAGCCAGTTCTGGTGAATAAACACAGAACAGCCCAAAGAGAAAATTTTGGTTTCAGAAGAGATGCTACCTCCTGCAATTAAACCATGAGTCTGGAGCACATTGACTTGAACCCACTGGACTTGTCCTGTATTTGCACTGTGTGACTGAGTACAGCATTATGCCTGACAGGGAGAGGAAAGGGGCATGGACTTCTCTTTTTTTCAATACACTGTTTTACTACAGCAACAGGACTCTGCATTCTGAGATTCACAGGATTGAAGCAAAGCCAAGCTTGTGGACAGGCAACACCTATTAGAAAAAGTGAGCAGCTTCTGGATTGAGAGCTCTTAGGGGGTTGTTTTTTTTTTATTCCCCCAGAACTTGTGCTACCATTTAAAATAATAAAACAATTATCCTTGCCTGAAAAGAAGGCTAATTACCCTTCCCGGTGACCCTGCCCATCTACCCTCAGACAGGCTGGAGGGGTAGCTGCAGCTTGGTGCATTCCCAACAGGGAGAAGCCTCAGGCTTTGCTCCTCCCTGGGGCTGGGAAGGAAGGATGGCTGCTGGGAAAGGAGCAGTAATCCCAAACCGGCTGGACCAGGCTGGTTCCACCACCGCCCAGGGGCTTTGCCTCCAACATTGAAATGCTAATCTGACTTTGTAAACCCATAAACAAAAACAAAGAGGAGGACACAAGAGGTAAAAAGCCTCCCTGAACTCCATCCCCAAACTCAATCTCCAGCATTCAGGCTCTGTCTGACTGAGCACGATTTTGCCCACAGGAGTGAGTCCCACAAGCTCTGATATCAAAATTGCTGGAAGGGAGCATCTTTACGGTCAGATGCATTTAAATGGCCACTTCCACCATACACTGGAATATCCTTTGTTTCAGACATCCCTGAAAACAGCTTTCTACTGCAGCAACAGGCCAGACACAGATCTGCCAGCCTTACTTACTGCCCTTTTACAACAGGACACCATCAAATATTGACACACTAAAGCCTAACTGGCTTCTGTATCTGGGCTCCAGCTCGACCTTGGATGCACTGTACCCACTTTCCCTGCCTCCCCCAAACCCACACTTTGAAGACCTATGCCTGCCCATGGCTCATAAAACAGGGGCAAGCACCTTCCCAGAGACCCCAGCAGGTGGGAACCACAGACCTGGCTCTGACCCAGGAAGGATGGCAAAGGTAGGCTCATGAGGAGAGCAGATCCAAGGGCTTGGAAGTGAGATGCTAAATCTCAGAGATCAGTAGGGACACAAAGACATCCCAAGGCTCGCTGGCTGTTGTCTCTGCTCTTCCTCCAAACCCTGCCAGCATACCCACATCTGCAGAGAGGCAGCACAGGGGGTCATGTCTCACCAGCAAATGCTCCCTGCCAGAAGGAGCACTGAAACCATCCAATTACCCTGAAAGCTGCCCTTTTGTTTCCCATCCTCCCCGTTTTCTTCTGTCTCCTGACCTGCTTCCCAAAGCATTTTGGGCTGCCTGTCATGTGGAAGCCAGATTTTAAAGACAAAGCAGTGGCTCGAGATATTTATCCCTCTGCTGGCTCCAAGGACATTGCTGCTACAAACAATCTTCAGGGGAAAAGAGGACAGAGTCAGCAACATGGACCACGGGGAAGGGGAAAGCTGTTCTGCATGCCACAGCAATTCCTTACTGGGGTAGCTGAAGCCAGCCGTGGTTAACTTAGGCCAGAAGGTCCAAGGGCTCTTCTCTGCCAAGTTTAGCTCTGGATGACAGTGAAATGTGCTTAATTTGACAGTTTCATTTTAACATGTATGGGCAAAGTCTAGAAGGAGACAGTGGCAGCAGCAAGGGAAGAGAGTTGGATTATTATAAGGTAGCTTTTCTGTTGCCTCAACCCAGTGCTTAGCACTAAAAATGGATACAAAAAATTATAGAAGCTAACTCTTCACCCTAGCAATAAAATGATCAAACACAGAGTGTCTTAAACATGGCAGCAATTCTCTCACACATTATAAAAATCAGCCTTTCACTGTAAATTTCAAACTGCCACACCTCTAGCATTACAGAAGCTGAAAGCTTGGGTATAGCACTTGGTCTGGAAAGCACAGGGAAATTTTCTGTGTATTACTCTTTTCACATTTTTTTAAAATCTATAATAAAAAAAAAGTTAAGGCACTGACATGACTTCTGTGTCCTCCTCAAACTGTTGAAAATACACAAAGTGCGGTTCCTGGAGTGGACACTGAAGGAGTAGAGAGAAATAAGTGGTCAACAAGAAGTTTAATTGGTGGAATCCCACCAAATGCAAGGAAAGAACCTGGCTTGTGCCTACGTGCCAGTGAGGACAGGGAAGAATAATGCTTCAACAGTACAGGAGAATATATTCTGCTCTCTGACTGTTTCTCCTCGAGAACTGTCAATTGCAGGTTTTCCTTCTCTCTGATTTTTACCAGGTGATCCTAAGCCACGGGCTGGGTTACTGCACATGCCTTGGCATCAACCCCATGAACCCAGTGCATTTATTTGGCTATTTGGAGACAGGATCTCTTGGTAGCCCATTGCCAGACAAACTGATCACATATCAGGTGTGCCAAACTGAAGGGAAAGGGTGTAAGAGTGCATAACCTTCTCCTTTCCAGGCTCCTGATGAGACCACTCTGGCAGTCCTGCAGTGGCTACTTCATGACCACCAGCCCCTTCTGATCCCAGTCCCCACTTTGGGGAAGCTGCCCTCTCCATTTCACACAAGTGCATCCCAGGCATGCAGGGCAGTGAAGGGTTAATTTAATTAGTTCTGTGTGTGCTCAAAGAATTACAGGCAACTTCATTTAATTATTAAGTAGCCAATCAGGTAATCTCTGTATCTGATTAGCACGCTAATGAAATAATGTCTTCCAGTTCAAAGCTGTCATTCCAATCAGGAGACAGCCCTTCAGCTAGAAGGAAAAGCTGGCCAGGTTTCCATGGGCTCAAGGCTTTGGATTTTGAAGAGGGGAGCACGGAGCAGAAACATTCCCACCTTCCCTGTCCTTGTCTCTGCCTCTGCACAGAGCAGCCATGCTCCCTGGTGCTCTAGGCAAGCATCCTGCATCACCACCAGCACCTCACAGCCCTTCCCTCCTGCTCCCAGAGGCACAGCAAGGCTCCAGCCTGCAGAGCCTGGAGAGTGCCAGGCTGTTAAAGAGTATTGCCTGGGCACTGCCAGCTGAGAGATCAGCTAAATCTGTGGGGCATGGCTCTGCTATGGGAGAAGAGGCACACAGCAAAGCCATCAGAGCACTGAGAGGAAGCCAGAAGCCTTCCTTCCTCCCTCCCCCATGCCATGCTCTGCTCCTGTGTCATATGCAGTTATTTCCAGCCTGGGGAAAAGTGCAAGGCGGCAGCTGTCACACGAGGCAAGGACTTGCCCCTTTTAAACAGTGATTTCAGGACTAAATGACCTATTACAACCAACACAGCTGCAAGAACTGGGACACTTCCACACAGCCCAAGAGGGGCTTTGGGAGTGGGGGAGGAAAGCAGGAGGCAAGAAGAGGGTTGGGATCATCCTTCCAAAGAGCTGGCGTGGAATCTCCCAACCCTCCACCTTTGAAGTATTAGCTCAGCTGTCCTCTCCCAAGTGCCACTGGTGGGGTGTGCAGCCCAGCCCAAGCCTCACACACACACCTCCCTCCTTTGGCCCCTTCCTCACAAACTGCTCCTGCTCACACCCAGCTCAAACCCCCTTTCCCCAACAGCAGCACCAGCCACCCCACTACAGCACGGCTGCTTTGTGCACAGCTGCACACATCCTAACCTTTATTTAGCCAGCCCAGGTTTATCAGAGGAGCTGCAGCAGGATGTGGTTCAGCACGACCAAACCATCCCAGCTTCTATCCAAGGAGCCTGGCAGATGCTGCTGCCCAAGCTCCAGCCTGTGCTGCTGCCTCTGTACTTGTGCATGTCCTCACTGTCAGTTTAAACCCTAACCCCCAATTGCCAGGGCTGCCAGCGTGTCTTGGCGTTTCTGAGCTCTAGATCACCTTCCCGACGATGTTTCCACTCTGTCGGTGTCCCTCCCAGGGAAAGGGTGGAGCCCCCAGGATGCTCACACCAAACAGCACTAGTTTTCAGTCACCGCTCCAAAAACAAATACTGAGAGAATCACGAGAGGAAGCAGAAAAATTGTGAGCAGTCCCTAGCAGCCAGCCAGCCAGCTTTCTGTGAGAATGCTCAAGTGTTGACACTTTTTGTTGACCCTTCTTATCTTTAGTATATCCCATGAACAAAAAACAGCGCTGCTGAGAGGGAAGAGACACATCTCCCTCTCTTCTCTCTGCTGACTACAGCCATTCTCACTGAAGGAAACTGGTTAGATCAAGAAAGTCAGGCTGGAACAGCACAATGAAGCATCCACTAATAATCAATCCCTTCACAGCAGTCTTCCTGCCAACTGGCTAAGGACTAGGCAATGATTATAAACTGTAGTTGCTACTCCAAGGGAAAACAACACAACATCATATGGCAGCCCTTAAATTCTGAAACCAGTCCTGCTTAAAAATAAAGACAAGTATTTCTAACTGCCTGTCCCAAAAAAACCTCAGCCCTGAAATCCAAAGCTGGGTTCCTCCCAGCTTGCAGTAACAAAAAACCCCTCAAACAACCAAAAAGCCTTAAAGCCTCTATCATTGGAAGTTAAAAGAAAATTCTAAAAGTGCTGGGAGGGTGAGTTTTACACCTCCCAAGATACTATTGTCACCCTCTCTTGCTGGCATTCCACTCACTACCTGAGGAGGTGTGCACAGGACCTGGCAGGGCAGGGCAGGGCTGCCCCAGCACTCATTAACCAGCACAGATGCAATTCCAGCCCGACCGAAGCACAAGCCACTGCAGTGGCCACCTGGGGACCTGCATTCCTTGACAGCCCTGCACATTCCAGCCCCTGTCCCCCGGCCCTGAAACCGGGTCAGGGAGGCACAGCATGACCTGATCTCCACCTCTGATAGCACCAAGCCCTGTCCCATCCCCTCCTGCCACCCTTGCCACAGCCAGGCCAGATGTGTTGCCTCCCCGCAGAGCGAGGACACAGATACCCATCGGGACATGTACAGGGACACCCTCTCAATGCCACAGCTACTTGCAGATCGTCCAAAACTTCCCAAAATGACGAACTCTGGGCATTTGGCAGGTCAGATGTTTACTACAGAGAGCAGTTTGTTCCACCGAGGGACTCACAACACCCTCCCAAATGACACACTGCCCTTTACGGGATGCCACAGCAGCTGGAATCAGCTCCCTTCTCACATTCCTTAGTAAGCAGGGCGGATGCAGGGCATCAGCTGTAGCTAGTCATGACAGAGCTGGGCTCCCTTTCCTCATGCTCCCAGCACTATCTGCCTGGATAGTCTAAGCACACCCAGCAGCACCCACCCTGCTGGGGCAGGGGGAGTCGAGTGGTCTGAGCTCCCAGGCACTACAGGTCTCCCTGCTGGAGGAGACTTTCACTCTGCCTCCCCCAAGCAGCAGCCTTCAGTGGGGCCCCTCGATAGCTGGTTGAGATCCTACAGATCATGGAAAGATAATCCATTGCACTACTAATGCACTACTGCAGCTGTCCATGGAGAAAATCCCCTTTCAACCAAAAAAAAAAAACCCTCAAGCCCTTTGATCCTCTCCAACTCACAATTATCTTAAGGGCAAAATAGTCCTCAGTGCCTCGGCACCTTGTATCAGGCTGAAAGAAAGGAAATCGAGACTGCTATTCCCTGTTTATTCTACATGGCTGCCCTGTCCAACAAGGCAAGCTGCTCCAGCCTCTTCAGCACAGGCAAACAAATCCTGATGGATGGATAGATAGCTGCATTGTTGGTGACCAGAGCCACAGAGAAACCTTTTTCTTGGGATACTTTGTTTTGTGTTGTTAAAAAAAGCCCGAATTTCTCAAGAAGTGTTTTTTCACAAGACTCTCAGCTACCACAAAGTTTAACTTATTTCAGCTGCACATTCAGGACTGACTACAGAACGAACAATTTAAAGGCTCACCCTCTAACTCCAAATTAATACTTTCCTAGCCAGAATGTTCACTTCAAAAAAGAAATGTAGCAAGGCTTGATATAGCCCAAAACCCTTCCAGGGAGGGTTTTACTGATAAGGTTTCTCCCCCAGGTGCCCTGAGTGCTGCATGACCTGTTGTTACCTGTGCTCACTCCACCTGCTACCCAGGGCTGCAGTGTGATAAGCGTTTCTTTCAGCAGAAGTGTCAGCTATAAAAAGCCCTTCCCCTCCCCACTGCCTGTTTCCATTCCCGTGCCACTGCTTCAGTCATGCTGCTACAACACTTTTGTGGGGCTGTGGAGGGAGCTGCTTCTGGTGAGGCACAGCTCACTTTAAAGAAAAAAACATGTTTTTAAAAAGTGTTGCGGTTTTTAATCTGGGTGAGCAGTTTTAGTGCTGCCCGTGACCGTGGCAGGAGCTGCTGTGGGAAGGCAGCTTGAGAATTGGTGCTCCCAGGTTCCACCAGACACTGCTCATGAGTCCACACTAACAACACAGAGAAAAAGAGCCATGTGATGGCCAGCTCTCCCCTGAAGAGCACAAAAATATGAAAGAAAAATAAGTCCCTTCTTGAATGCTCTGAAATCCTATTCATTTCAGAGGTACTATGCTTTATATAATGGTTTTTGGAAAATTCATCTAAAATTCCCAACAAAGCACTGCCCCCTGTGCACATTTCTCCATCAATCAATCACTAATAAGTTTTGAATTCTGGACTGACTCAATCTAAAGCAACAGGAGTGCCAGAGCCGTGGACAGACTTTCCTAGAGGGAGTGCTCAGCATTCTTGGCCATTCCAATCATCCCAAACATGTTTACATGCCAGTGCACACGTGTGCCCTGAGAAATGCACGGACACAACATTATCTTTGCAAGAGGAGGGTGCAGCAAAGAGGAGAAGCAAAGGGAAGCACTGAGAAATGCCATAAGGGATATATATGCAGGGCTGCCATTTTCCATGCTCACACTGGGAACCCTTCTGAAACCAGCACTCACTTTTACTTACAAGTGTAACATGTTTTGCATTTGAAAATGCATTCCATTTCCAAAGAGAGCAGTTTAGGTTGCTTATTTAGGGGACATGAAGAGACTTACAAGGTGGGCCAGTAAGGGTTAGGTCTAAGTGAGGTCACAAAATACCACAAGGTAGGTGAAGGGGTCTTTTTCCTTGCTTATTTTTCAGTATTTGAACCTTCCTAGAACACCAGAAGAGGGAGCCTTTGACTCCTCTCCCATGCTCATCATTTGTTTTATATTAGCAACAATGACAAGCTCTATTAAGAGTCAAGCTCTTGAAGTGAACTCTCACCCTTTGCCTCCTATACAAACGAACAAACAAACAAAAAGAAAGAAAATCAAGCAAGAAAAAAACCCCAAAAACCTCCAACCACAACCCTCTTGGCCTTGTGTTATGGATACATAAATATTTTTGCTGCCACACATCTCTCTACATACAGGGCTCACCAGAGAGGAGAATACTAGGTCTGCCTTACAACCCTTTGACCATACAAAACTCTGGCCCCTTTACAGCAGGCTTAGCTAGAGAGAAAGAGCCAGAGAATTAATGGCTTGACCAAAGAGGAGAAAAAAGATCTTCCAGAGCTCCTTTTACATCACCAGCCCCTGCAACCAGAACTAAACTACAGCTAGAGTTTCAAGAGCCACAGTGGATTGACCCCAACCACCAAAAGCAGGAGGTCCTGCTCTCACCACAGAACTACAATTCCTGCAAAAACCCAGCCAGCAGCTGGGACGGTGCCAGGAAAGGGGCAAACCACACAGTCAGAAGTGTGGCTGAAGCCAGGGATTGAGAGGGAGAGAAATCTCCTTTCTGGCACCCAGCATCCTCCAAGAGAAGAGCTTGGTGTTTCACTGCCCTCTCAGCAGTGCCTGTGCCCTCCTTCCCACCAGGCTCAATGTGTCTGCTTGACCACACTGATGTAAAAACCAACAAAGACACCTCCCTCCCTCACTGAACCAAGATTACTACAGGGAAGAGCTGAACCAATCTAAGTGCACCAAGGGTGGAGAACCTGCACTGTTTAAATCAGACCAGTCCAAAAACTACACTGAACTGGTGACCTAACCCAGGGTAGAGGTCCCTGAAAACCATTACACCCCTCATGTTTCAAATAATTTGGTGTTAACTTTACATACTGCCTTCCCCAGCCAGCTCTCAGCGGTCCTATCCCGGTAAGACCAGCAGCCTTGCTTTTTCAGTGGAAAGCTGGTGTTTTAGCTAGGCATTTATAGCACATAAAGAGTTTGTCAAAAAGTTGAGCCAGTGCTGAAAGGAGTTGCCACATTGGGCTGCAGGACCACCTCTGAGCAAAGCAAAGACCTTGACTGCCATCAGCACTTAGCCTCGAGTTATTCCCCCATCCCTTGTAAAGGTTGTCTGTAAACCCCCTCCAAAAAGCAGAAAAATGAGTGTTCTGGCAGTAAGCAAACTGCACTCTCACCACTTTTCCCCATCAGCTGTTTTCTGTTCCTCACACAAAAGGCTGCAAACCCCTCCTAATTGCAGGAGCCTTCCACCTAACAGACCCTTCTCTCGAGGCCCTCCTCCCCAGGAACTGGGGGAGAACTGGGGCACAATAGGAAGGAGACCGGCTAAAGGGAATAGATCTGTTAAATTAACGCATTTTCTGTCAACCAAATCAGCTGCCCCTAGTGCTATTGTTGGTGAAACAATGGAGACCCCAGGAATGGGCACCCATTAAAAGGAACAAGCCTGCTGAAAGGATACACTCTGAGGCACTGCCTTGTGTGTTTAACAGGATTCTCTACTGTAAGGAAGGAGGAATCACTAGGCTGCATTGTTCCCACCACCACAGCAGATGCTGTTGCTTCTGGTAACGAGGAGGGGGGGAAAATTATTTTTTTAAAAAATTCATACATACCTACAAGAATGTTTACACGATAAACTTTTAATTCGGGAATTTTAACTCCTTGGCTGTTGTCATTTCTACCCATAGCCCTTTTCTTGAGGAGATTTTTGCCTGAAAGAAGTCTATGAAAGCATCCATTGCCATTACAAAAGTTAATTCTTCACCCTTCATGCAGGCACTTAACAGATGCCAGGGGCCGAATGGCACAGCTCTGCCGGCATTATGTGCTGGGAGAGAAAGAACACAGTTAAGCAGGTCTACGTATAAAACTGCAACACTTTAAAGGTGTTACTTTTAGCTGGTTTGGTTAGAGCAAATTCCACAAGGAAAAACTTTCGAGGCCCGATTTAGATGCTGCGCTATGCAGAAGTTTAAATCCTGATTGAATTGGCACAGGTTGTTTGTAGTACTTGGGTCTTCTCAAACAAAGCAAACTGCAAAGTCATATTTAAGCTCCTACACAAACCATTATTTTTTTTCTAGTGGGGAAAGACTTGCACCTGATTATCTTAAATCGGTCTTAAAATAAACTCAGCTTAAACTGTTAAACTTGTGGGTACACAAACACTTCAGCTAACACCAGGCATGATTTTCAGTGTCAGCTGTGCCAGCAGAAGAATTCCCTATACTTACACCACATAAAATCTGTAATATCAGGCTGTAATATGTGCTCTGAAATTCTTACTGTGTTCCTCCTTCCCTTCTGCCTTCGACTGCTACAGTCATTCCCCAGCTCCCCTGTCACCTAACTCAGATCCATTCAAAATGATGCTGTCAAAATAACCTTCCTTTTCCATTGTTCAGACACCCTTTGGCTTCGTGCAGTCACTACTTGTTTCTTTTCACAGGCTTAAGATAACGTTTTAACTCATGTATCAGCCTCCTGAACCACCTATTCCTTTTTTGTTGGTTTTTGCTTGTTTGTATTTTTTTATCCAATTACACTAGAGTATCATTATATAAAATGTAAACACTTGTGTAAAAGTTTAAGATCTACAGTTGGGAAAGATGTGACTTGCATTTGAAATAGAAACGGCTTTCCAATTTGCAGACCACTTGAAACAACAGCTCTGAGAAGTATCTCTCTGCCTCCCCCCTCCATTAATCTCAATGAACTCTAGAGCCCAACGCTGACACGTAGTGTTAATGATTCTATTATGGACAGAATAACTAAGAGCAAAAGCGAAGAGCAGCAGTGTAAGAAGTGGTGCTGGAACAGATCCGGGGAGAGGGATGGGGCACTGCAGCAACTGAACCAAACAGGGGATGGGACAGATCAAAGGAACAATAAAACCAGTATTAGCCCTTGATTTTGCTGGGGTTTTTAAACAACAACACCCAACTCACACCCTCTGCTCTGATGAAGCTGCTGCTGTCCAGGGGAAGCAGAGCCATCACAGAGTGACCATAGGATATAACCCAAATTCACAGTGTCTCTCCACCAACAGGACCAGCATTGTCTTTTCAGTATATTTGAATTCCATAATCTTTTCCAACCCTATCTTCTCTCTGTATAGCACCTCTCTCTGTACAGCACTGCCAGTCACCCCACCTTTCCTCAGACAATGTGTTTTTTCTAAAGCAAGGTGCTTCACATGAGAGGAAAGCTGCTTGCTGCTGCTTCAGTCACTGCCCACTCCCACTTTAATGTTGCCTGCTGTGAACAGGCAAACGGCAAGAGGGATGGACATCCTAATGACTGAACCATTCTACCAAAAAGGCATTTAAACTCAGAACTACCCTCGATGAACACAGCTGACCTACATGAATTCACCAAGATTTTCACCAGAGTGCAGTGCCTGCTTGCTGCACTAATCTTTCTTACATCTTAAATTCTTCTGATCAGAAACTACCTGGCCATCACAGAGCAGGATGAGGCACCAATAGAAGCTTCATATGCTACTGTAACACCAATAATAATGCAGCACCAGACCCAAATAGCTGTAGAGGGGTGAAGGCTGTACCAAACCCTACTGTGTAATTAACCCTGTACAAGCCACTGACAGAACAGGAAGGTTGTGCTGTTTTGGTGGCATGGATCACAAGGGACACACCCAGAAGGCAGAGCAAGGAGATCCACAGAAAATTTTCAGCAGGACTTAACATGATACAACAGTGGAGGTCAGAGCATATTTGGCCATCCTGTCCTCACTAAGAATTATTTTCAAAGTATTAAAATTCTAACAAACTGTTTAACACTTTTTTTTAATTATTATTTTAAAGCTGTATCTGGTTTGTACAGATAGAAGAAACCCTGTTCTCTGCTCTCTCCTTCTCCCTGTCTCCACACTCTTCCTCCTCAGGACCCGGGGGAGCAGTAGCAGCTGCTGGTTTCTAACAGCCACATAATATTCCTGACAGAAAGAGCCTGTTCAAGAACCAGCACGGAGATACCACACCAGAGAAGGAAAAAGGAAGGCAAGAGCAGCAGTGCCCTCCCTGCCTGTGGGTGGGAGGAATGCCTGAAGTGCTAGGAAGGGGCAAGAAGCAAGGAAAAGCATCTTAAAGCTGTAGTGAAGTTAACAGCAGAGGCAATTTGCCCAAAGGTGCTTTTAAAAACCACAGGAAAAGATTTATGTTTTCCCTGTGTAATGTGGCTTTTCCCCCTTTTCCAAATAAACTAAGTTAACAACAACGTTTTGACTATTTTCAAGCACATTCTGGAAAGTCACCTCCCCTCGACCTACCCAGGCAGAAGTTCCTAAATGTTTGAGTCCACAGCTCCTGAGAGCACATGCCAAAGAGCTGGGTGGCCATGCCACACTGGCTCCTGTCCAGAGTTTTCGAGTTGTGCTGAAATATGGTTGAAAACGTTAAATATTCTCCCAATATTTTCGATACAAACAACCCCTACAGCTGCCAGGAGGATATTTCAGTTGCAGAGGGGAAGGGCATACAGCCAGCAGATACTTTAACACAAGAGGTGTCCCACATTACAGTCCAGTCTTGAAGAGGGAAATAAATCACTCCCTATCATCACTTGCACTAACTTGACTGTGGAAAACATCCTTTCTGTCCATCAAAGCAATGACAACCAAAAAAAAATGACACACCCCCCACAGCCACACCTTCTCCTGCTGCAGTGCTGTTAGAGTAGGTAAGGACAAGCTCACTGATGCAGAGTGGTGTGATGCAGGAAAGCTGGATCAGACGACCCAGTGTGGTCCCTTGCAATCTTACCCATTCTCTGATTTTACAAACCACCAAGAAATATACCAACACAACCAAAAGACTTTTGAAGTGGCAAGAAAGTTTTGTGCAGCAGATGGCTGACAAGGCAGCCATTTAAAAGGGGAGGAAAGGGGAAAAAAAAAAAAAAAAAAAAAAAAAAGCAGCCAACCCACTCCAGAAGGCAGAAGTGCTCTGTGCCATCCTCAGATCCATGTAAAAACACGGCATGAAGCTGAACACGTCCCGGAGCACCCGCTTCTGTCCCACTGAACTTTTGACCTGCTGGCGGTAGCTGAACCCCTCCTGAGTCCATTGGCGGGTGATGCTGCAGCAGAGATTTCAAAAAGAGGAACCCAGGCGCCTGCATCTGCCAGAGCCAGCATGAGGGCCAGCTGTGCCCACCCTCTCCCCAGACAATGCCCAGAGTCCAGCCTGATGGATGTGCCTCTTTCTTTTTGGACATCCTTTCCCCTGCAGTCTCTGGCTATGCACAGGTCCAGCAAAAAGAAAATTAAAACATTTGCTTCTCAGGTTTCTGCCATGCAGCTGCTGATGGCAGCCCTGCATCTCAAAGCCTGGAAACTTCACTTTCTTTTGGGCCAATAAGTAGAAGGTAAAGGGTTTGCATTTAAAAAGTGAAAAGGAAGGAAAAAAAAAAAAAAAAAAAAAAAAAAAAAAAAAAAAAAGAGCTCCATTCTGCCTCTCTAGACTACGAAAGGCTCCAAACTTCTCAAATACCCTCAGCAAATCTGCTCAGCACAGGAGGGATGGGTCCAGATGGCCTATCACTACAGAGCCTTCCAGCTAGCTATGGACAGACCCACCAGAAGAAAAAAAATATCAGGGGAGGAAGGGGTGGGGGAGAGGGTGGGAGGGGGAAGAAAAACAAAAAATACATAGAGCTTTTTAAAAATGACCAGCAGAACACCACAAATTGGAAGATCAGGTTTTGTCTGGTTTGAGGACTGCAGGGATGGCAGCAGTGAAACCCTAACCTGACCCACTTGCTGAAATTGAAAGGAGTGACAGCAGGGGATATTTGTTTCAAGCAAAATTAAGGCTTGTTTAAAACTTCTGTCTTTTGTACACCGGTATCAGAAAAACAGCAAAAAAAGCCTCACCAAGCAGAATTTAAACTCAGAGGAGCTCACACCTCCTAGAAAGGAGAGAATATCCAAGAAGAGACAGCTGCATACAGCCCCTTAGAGACACTGGGCAGAGTTAGACAAACACTAGCTGTGAAGCTCAAGGAGTTGGAGCATGAGCATCCTCCAGCTGAAACCCTCTGAGCCTGAGATTTCAATTTTTCCTTCCACACGCACAGATTCACTCAAAGCACCCGTTTTACTCTGTGCCCTCAGGGACTGGGACAATCACCCCTGGGTTACTCACACAGGGCAGTAACTTTTGAGGGAAGGGGCGTACCCCAATCCATTGGTGCTCAGCCACGAGCAGTCCTCTCCACAATACCCAAAGCTAAAGCAAGAAAATACAATTCATACATGAGCTGAGATTCACTTTTTGATGGCTAGCTATGGTTTTATTTCCTCCTAACATGTGCTTTAAATCCTGGCATCTCCACAAGCCCCTAGAAGAACAATCACCTCGATTTTATTCAGACACCTCTGAAACTCAAGCATACCTCAGAGGTGGCAGTGAGACCAGCCAGAAGGGGCACTGCTATTATTAGGTCCAAAACCACGGAAGAAATCTTTTCTATGCAGTTAAATAAAGCACAAATTAAAAAAAAAGACCAAAAACACACACACACAGAGCACTGCTCTTAGAAAAAAAATCCCATCGCTGGCTATTGGTTTCAAACTGTGAACTTAAGCAAGGCTTTGTGCAAAGATCTGTTCCCAGATATCCCCGAAACCAGTGGTGAGACTGGAACAACTACACCAGGCAAGAGGTAACAAGATGGTGTGAGCTTCAAGGAACAGCAACTTTTGAAACTACTCGTGCTGGGCTGCTCACACTCTGCCGGGGAAGGAGATCTACTACTCCACGTGCCTGAAGGAGCAGAGTTCTGACAGCCGCATCCGTCCTCTCACAGCATCCCGATTTTCACCGCAATTCCCACCGACCCTCGGACAAACGCCACGCTTTAAAACCCCTTTCTGCCAAGGGCTGCGGGCCATCCACGTGGACGGAATTTTTTGGCGATGTTTTCGGTGCGCTGCTTTTGCTCTGCGGCACCCGCAGCACCAACGCGCCCGCACTCCTTTCCTCCTCCTCCTCCCGGGCATTCCCCCCAAAAAAGCAAGTTAATTCGTTCCGAGCGATGATGTTAACTCCCCCAGCCTAAGCGTGCTCCGGGAACCAAAGGGGAGCCCACATTTACTTCATTTGTGAAGCAAGCCAGATGCTAATTGCCTCCAAAGGTGAAAGGCTAGTGCCTTGGCCCTTTTATCATTGTAAATTCAGGTTCCTTCAAGACTTTGCGCTGCTGGGCCCGGAGAGCCTCCCCCTTTAATGGTTTGGCATCAATAGGAGGGGGAGGGGAGTTCTCTTTCGCAAGAAGTTGCATCATTGAGAGATCTCATCCCCTTTCAAGATTTCGTACCGCATAAGGGATTCCCCCTCTTCAGAAATTCACATCCTGCTCGAGGAATTTCGCTCTTTAGGGCTCCGCGCATCCCAATGAACTTTTAAACATCTTTGGAATTCGCATTCACGGGGCAATTACTGTCTTTAAAAAACACACGCCACCACGTTATTCACCCGGTTTATTGCCAACGCGCTGGCAAGAATAGCTTTTCACAGCAAGCACAAAAGATTTCCTACCAGGACGCACTTTGTTTGTAACATTTGTAGCCGGCGCACAAAACATTTACGGGACATTAGCGGCGCACGTGAAAATAAGAAACAAAATTAACCAGAAACAAACAAACAAAAACGAAACGCACAAGAAAGTTACACGGGAAACCGGGTAGGGAGGTAGGAAAGCTAAGAGAGGACAGGGTGAAGGCACCGCGGGTTCCCGGCGGAGGCTCCGTGATCCGCACAATGAGCGCCCCAGCAGCACCGCCGGTACCCCGGGAAAGGTGGGGGGTCACCGGGCCGGGCCCGCCGCTCCCCGCCACCATTTTGGGCACGGGGGAACCACGCTGGGCTGCGAGCCGCGTCCGTCCCCCCGCCACCTTTGTGTGCGGACACCGGCCCGGTGAACAATGCGGCCCGGCCCCGCTCCGCCCGCGGCCGGGGGGCTCCTGGCCCGGGACGGGCGCGCCCGAACTTTGAGCGGGGCAGTTGCGGGCTCCGCCGCCAGCGCGGCATCGCGGCGGAACGCGGCGCTCGCCGGGACGAGCGGCGCCCCCGGCGCAGCGGGACCCGCCGGGCAGCGGGAGCGCACGCAGCCCGCGGCATGACCGGGCGCGGTTCTCACCTCGATCTCGAAGTCGGGCAAGCGGAAGGCGGTGCGGAAGAGCGAGCAAAAGTGCGCGATGGCCGGGACTTCCCACCAGGAGCGGAGCTCGTCCAGCGCCACCGCAGCCGCCGCCTCGGGGCCGCCGGTGCCGGCTACGCTGCCGCCGCCGCCGCCGCAGCCGCCGTCCTCCTCCGGGCACATCTCCCGCGGCCGCCGTCCGCCCGCTCGCTCGCTGCCTCCCTCCCTCCCTCACTCACTCACTCCGCGGGCGGCTGCGTGTGCCGCCGCCGCCGCCGCTCGGCGCTGCGGCCCCGCCCGCCCCCCGGCGCCACGCCGCTCAGCGGCCGCCCCCCGGCGGCCCCGCGCTGCCCCCTCGCTGCCGCCCGCGCACGGGGCGGCTCAGGGCCGGCGGGGGCGCTGCTGCTGCTGCCGCCGCTGCCCCCCCTACCGCGGGCGGCCGCCGCTGCGCGGGCCCATCCTCACCGCCCTCACCGCCCTCACCCTCCGCCTCCCCGGCACGAGCGGCCGCGCCGCCGGGAACAGATGGGCGCCAGGGGGGCCGCGCGGGGCGGGGCGGGGCTCCGCGCGCGGGGGGCGGGGCCCGGGCAGCGACAACCAATGGGAGGGCGCGATGGGGCGGGGGGCGGGGCGGAGCGGGCCCGGCGGGGCGGGGCGCGGGTGGGGACAAAAGGCGTGAGGGCGGGGCTGGCGGGGCGGCGCGCGGCGCTGCACGAGGAGGGGGCGGGGCCTGGCGCTCACCACAACAACACCGGGGGCGGGGCCTGAGGGGTGGGCGGGGCCGGCGGGCGCACGCGGCCGCTCCCGGGGCCGCTCCCGGGGCCGCTCCCGGTATCGCATCCCATCACCGGATGGCTCTCGGTGCAGGGAACCCCCGGGAACCCCCACGGTTCCTGCTCTCGCTCCGATCTCTCTTCTCGTTCTCCGCATGCGGCCGCCACGAGGAGCGGGACGCGCTCCTGTGCCCCATGGCACACCCGGGTGTCACCCGCACCCCCAGACCCTCCGCCGCTCCCGGCTCGGAAATCCCTCCTGGCTGCCCCGTTTTGGATTGTATAGGGGAAGACATTCAGCGGCAAATAGGTATTAATTACCCGCTTAATGGGTTCCAGGGAAGCACCAAGCAGCTGTGACTTCGTGTGCTGTCACTGCATCACCCGAGAACCTCCCTGCGACCACCACAGTCCAGCTTGGAAACATTTCTGTGGATCGCTGTGCCCCCTCCAGTGAAACCGCTGTGAAACTGGAGCTCAGCCACAGCCACGGCAGAGCGATGCTGCGGCTGGGGGCAGTTCCTTCAGAGCCGGACTGATCTCACAGCCTGGGCTCAACAAGTGCGGATGCGAGGAAGCAGCGAAATGCCTGAGTTGGAGTGGGAGGGGGATGCTCCCTTTGGGAGCAGCCTGAAGATCCGAGGGGAAAACACATTGCCCTGCTCTGTCTTGGAGGCATCGGAGAGGGAAAGGCTGGTGGCATCAGTCAATGCCATCATACTGCTGCTAACATAAAGCAATCTGATTTCAGACTCTCTGAAATCCCCAGCGTTTCTTCTCCCTTTTTCCCTTTCAAAATGAACAGAGAATAAGGTGAAGGTAATAAGCTCATTCTGACCAGGGAAAACTAGCCGAGGATGGGAACAGCTTGTTTAGAGATGAAACAAATCAAGGAGCAGCAGCCTGGCTCAACACGAGTGAACAAGCTCTAATTTCATTGCCTTTTTCCAATTGCGGGATCAAAGGATACCCGGAGAAATTGGAAGGAAGTGAATTTAAAATGGTGCAAGGAAATATTTGTACCATGTGTAATTAACACATGGCATTTGTTACCACGAGGTTTCATTGAGGCTGGGAGATTAGCAGGATTCAGAAAAGGATTAGACATTTATATGGATACCAAGAACATGCATGGTCACATTAGACAGGATATAAATAAATTTTAGAAGGGATATAAACTGTCAGGCTTCAAGGCACAGTATAACCACTAACTGATGGCAAGGGATTAGGGAAAAACTTCCCTTGTGGGTGGGTTATTCTATAATTGTCCACTATGGGGTTTCTTGCACCTTTCTTTGAAGTATCAGAGAGTAGCAACTGTTGAAGGGGGAAGACTGGATTAGGAGGGCGACCAGGCTCATCTGGTGTGGCAACTGCTGTGCTCTCTGGGGGTTTGAGAAATGGCATGGCAAAGAGGATGACACAAGAGGTGTCATCAGACACCTGATTTTTCTTCAGACACAGACCGTGCTGTCCTTCTCTGTGAATCTCACACAGAAAAATGATTTCCTATGCCCTCCTCACTAAGGTTTTTTGCCAAAATGTACTCTATTTTTTAAGTGGTTTATTAGTTATCTTTCTAAGTTCAGCCTTTGCATCTGTTTTTCCTAAAAACTTACGACTCGGTTCATTTATTGTTTGAAAGAGACCAACGTGTTATACTGAAACCCTGCCTGTGTTTCAAGGCACAATGCAAGGCTTGATCTTGAGCAAGCCAGTATCTGATCTCTTGTGTATTGTGTCTGTCTGCACTGGATTCAGCCAGCTCCAGCTCCCTGCAGTAAAGTGAGAGGAGAAGCAAACCCAGAACAACATGCAGAATCAGTATAAAATTCCAAAATTCTGTGTCAAAAACCTGGAGGTGACAGATCCTCAGGCACAGTTTCCTTTGGGCCAGTTACAGAATTCTACCAACTAATGCCCAATTCTTCCCAAGAGCTAACTGTTGGTCCCCTGGCCATGTAAGAGGAGTTTATGTTGCATTTCTGTCTTGCTCTGTGCTGACATTCCTCCCTGAATTCCTGTAATGTCCAGCTGTGGCTTATCTTACTGCTGCATCTTTGCTTGTTCTTGACACTGGGTCAAACAGCTTTGTAGTATCCCCACTCTCCACCCTGCTAAGGACTTAGTGAACTCTAAATGAAGACTCCTAATCTCTCTTTTTGTCAGAAGAGTTACATTACCAATTTTGCCTAATGTTTTTTTGAATTAATTTGGCTCCCTCTATCGTCCCCATTATTTCTGTTGGACTGTGTTTTCTCTTATATTGTTCTTTTTATTCCAGGATGCTAGGGGCTGCCCACAATCACTTAAGGTTGTTTCCTTTTTTTCTAGATTTTTACACTGTTCTTAAATGACTTTTTTAAACTCCTTATTCAGGAACAAAAAACTCTGCTCTCCCACTGCTATTCAACAGTGGGCAGTGAACTCACTATGGCATTTCCTCTTCTTTGATCCATGTGCTCCTTCTCTCCCAAGTCACCTTTGGTTATGAGTTTCCTGCTCATAACAAATAAAACCAAGGTCTGCTCTGGCCACTGTCCTTTCCAAGCATGCTGGATTATTCCTCTGGATCATATATATATTTTTTTCTAGGCTGTTAGTTAGACTTGCCCTACCACTGATTTTTAGCTCAATATCCAATCCTGGCTGCTCACTACCTTCCATAATTACACTTATCTTCTGTGCTTTGTCTCATCCTTTCTTCCCTAAACTGGCTGAAGGTTGAGTCCTTGTACCATGTAGAGCCACACTGAGGCTGATGGACCAAATCAAAGCCTCTTGTTTTTGTTGTTACAGGTAATCTCTGGATTTGTAAGTTCACTCTCCCTGAGAAAAAAAAATTCCAAATTCCAAATGCCAAAAGCAAATTTAAAAAAATGTAAAATTGTAGAGTTGCAGGGACTGCATGTCCCCATTCCTGTATGACAAATCATTTCAACTAGAAGCAAAAAGAAGGGAGGAGTGTTTTCCACTTTCTCCAGAGACACCTGTCATCTGTGCCTGATTTAAAGCTTAAATATAATGTTGATGACAAGTAGATCTCTTGTAGCCTGCCTCTGATTACTGACAGGCACAGGTCAGTTCCTCACCAGCTGAAGTGATATTATAATTAATAAAGATCTCTTTTTAAAGAACTCTTAACTTCCTTGCATTTCCACCACCTGGCTTTAAGCTAGTGTGTTCCTGTAAACTAGGTTCAGCAGGAACTGCAGTCTTGCCTTGTAAGGAGTCAAAAGCATTTGCAGAAGGACCAACCAAACCTCAGATTCTTTCTTACTGGCAGCACATTCTCAGAAGGACTTGGCTTTGGGAAGTTCAAGTTTTCCTTATTCAGGGGAAATTATTTAACAACAGATAAAGCCTAACATTTCTGTTTCTTCAAAACAGAACTTTTGCATTTCTGGCTGTGAAGAGCTTCATCTCCCTTTCCTAGCCTGTCTGAATTTTACTGAATTTTACTTTTCTTTCTTCTGTGTTGGCCTCTCTCAACAATCCAACACCAGCAAATCTCACTGCCTTTGCTTCTTTTTGCTGAGTTATGAAGAAGAAGACAGATGTGATTTAGCCCCAGGCTACTTCTACCTTTCAGGACTGTTCATATTTTGATCCATCTTCAAGTTCCTTGGTCCCTTTTCAATGCCTCCTGAGCAAAGAGGTTTTGTGGTTTACACAGCACAGTTGAAAACCTTCCTGGACAGAGCAGAGGCTCTGCATTTAGCAGTATTTAGCACTGGGAAGTCTGGCTTTGACTCCTGGATCTGCTTTTCCTACTCAGACAACAAATCAAGGAAACTGAGGCACATAGAGTGAAAACGAAGGCACAGATTTTTCTGGGTAGTGGCAGAGCTGGAGTCATGGAGGCAGCCAGATCACAAAAGAGGTGTGGAAACAGATGAGCAATTTTGCTTCTTTTAACTAAACCAGGAGAGTCAAGGAAAAAAAAAAAAAAAAAAAAAAAAAAAAAAGGAGCCATGTTGCATTTTGATAATGACTTCTTTTGAGACACTAGCTATGATTTCATAAGGAAAGCAGTGGCACACAAGGGGCTGACATAAGAGGCATGAAAGCCAACAGGAATGGTTGAAAGAGAGCAAAACAGATTTGAAATAGAGGGCAGCATGGTAGTCAAGAGACTGTGTAGGATGAGAGAGGTACAAGAGAAGCAGGGGATGAGAGAAACTGGTAAATACTCTGAGAGGGGGAAGTAAATACATCTCCTTCCTAATTACAGGGGGTAAGGAAAAGTCTGTAGTCACAAATACCTGTGGAAGGAGCTGGAATGCTGTGAGGAAGAGAGAGAGTGGGGAAAGTCAGAGAGATGGCAAAGTCAGGGAGGGAGAAGCTGAATAAACCAAGAAATGCAGGTGGAGGCAAGGTCTGCTGGTGAGTGGGATGCTGCAGGGCTGAGGGAGGTAGAAAATGTGCCTAACAATGTGAAGTTGGAAGTTATCAGGAGAAAAGATGAGGAGTCAATAAAAAGGAGAGCCAGTTGACAAGGCAGAGAATAGAAGAGAGATGGGTGGGTGCAGACAACAGCTGCGAGATGGAGGCATGAGAGAAAAGAGGGACAGGGCTGGAAAGCGTAGGAGACAGGAATTGGAAACAAGCAGAACAAGAGAAAACTGCCATTCCCACTTGTCTGGCATTGAGATGCAGTGAACCAGCTTGCACAGGTCTGCTGCTGAAGTCAGATATGTGGTATCAGTACAGCCACACTTAAACTCCAGCTAACACAAGCAGAGCTGCAGGTTTAGCTGGGACACTAACACTCCTCTCTAGCTTTGAGCCAGCAGAAAGCTTTCCATGATTCCTGCAGCCTGAGCAGTGTGGGTTTGGGGTTCATGTGCTGAAGAACCTGTTGCTTGGCCAGAATGAGCTCTCAGCTCCTCAGGTGCTGTTACCCAGCTGCTGTGTCGTGGATGCTGCAGCTGTGAAAGCTGTGCAGTATTTGTTTTGACTCCTGGATGTACACATTCCATTTGTCCAGTGTGAAGGCAGTCACTCTGAGAACCTGACATAGCACCTGAAAACCTGATGGATTCTCTTTGTAACATCCCAGATATTTACTCCACAACATTATTTTGAGCTGAATGAACTGCTGGAAAGGAGAAATAATTTCCCATTACCAGAGAAAGCCACACTTTCCGTGAAGCAAAGCAGCAGTTGCACACATCACCATTGGTTTGGGCAGAAAATTAGCAACATTGGGCCTCTTTAGCTTGCACCAACTCTCTCCCTTGAAAAGCATCTCCCTAGTGGGAATTTGGCTAGCACTGATGTGACAATCACAGCTCCTCTCCCGTGTGCTTTACTGAACTACACACCAAACCAGCAGATCTAAGCCTTAGGACTCAACAGATTTTCTGCTCCTAACCCACTGGGGCTGAAAACCACAGGTTGCAACTTGATGTTTTGTCCCCTAGAGAGCAATCAACAGGCAGATGATAATCTGTGGCAGTGGATTGAAAGGCAGGGAAGCTGGATCTTTCCAAGTCTCTCCCCAAAGAGTAGCAGAGAGAGGCTTACTGTGTGGGGGTTTGTTTGTGGTCATCCATGCCCACAGCTGCTGCTGGGCACATCTGGCAGAGAGATGAGTCAGACACAGGCAGCAGAACGAGATGGGGAGCCAGTGATGAGCCCTGGAAACCCCACTGGGAAGCAGAGTGCAGACACACACCTACTCTTCCACGCCTCCCCAGCTCTGTCCTCCCAGCTCCTGCTGTCCACAGCTATTCCACAGGCAGGCAGCAGCATTTCAGCACAAACAAAGAGAAGTTTAATTGTTTCCAGAGCAGCAGTGGTGCTGATATGTGTGCTGTGTGGCTCCTGAGGCTCATTGGGATTCACCCCTCAGCCTGAGCTGCTTGGCTCAGGTGCAGTGTGCTGGGAGTAAAGCACTCCCAGAGAGAGGGACCAGCCCAGACTAAATGCAGGGGATGCTGCACAGCAGGCAGTGCTCCCTGCATAGAGGGTCCTCATCAGTCACTCCAGGAGAGATAAACTATGTTCCTAGAAGGGAATTCAAACACCATTTTGCTTACAAGCCATGACAGTTCAGTTCTCTGTTCAACAGCACCTTAGATGGGGATTCGTGGTGTCTGAGCAGAGTGGCTGAAAGTTTCTTTGTTGTTCTGGATTCTGGACCTGAAGATGTGATGGGAGGGAAATCTGTATTTCTTGTGTGAAGCTGCTGATCTCACACACTCTGAGAAGTGTGAGCACCCACCTGCCAGTTGCTTTTCCTGCTGTGCTGCTTCTGTGACTTCACCAGCATCCACTTCCAGCACCACCAAATCCAAATACCACTACCTCCAAATCCTTGCTGCTCATTTGGCCAGAGAGGTATTCAAACCCCATTCCTCCCACAGCAGTCAGCAGGAATTGAAAGTGATTGATCTCTAAATCTTGCTAAGAAAGGGATACCAGGTTGTGCTGATGCACAGGTCTAGAAACAAGGCAGAGTCTCACAGAGGGATGAGCAGCCACACAATCACTACCAGGATTGAGTCATGGTCCTAGCTCTTCCACTGAATTGCTCTATGACTGTCAGTAAATCAATTCATGTATATTTTTCTCATCTATTAAATGGGAACAGTCATATTTAGATACCTCAGGGAAGTTGCAAGGCTTAATTAGTTAATGCTAGTGCCTTGTCACTTCTCATTACCACGGTACCCCTGTGTTTATTGCACTGAAATTGTAAAATGCTACTTACATGCTAAACATCATTATTCTAGATGAGGTGGAGAGACTTAATCCAGTTTCTCTGTAAATACCAAGGGCAAGCAGTTGACATTCCTGGTATTGGCTTTAGTGTGAGGTCTACCTTACTTGCAGAAAATATAACAGAAATTATTTATTTCCAGATTCCTAATGTTGTTGCTCTCAAAACAGTTAAGCTGCTCTTTTACTGGTTTGCTTAATTCAGTGTGTGTAATTAAGCTCACCTGGGATAAACACAATTTAAACTGGTTTGGACACCATGTTGCTTCCAGTGTAAGGGAAACAGAACAAGGTCCATGAAATACTTTCTAAACCTGGCAAGTTTCCTCACTCAGAGGAAAGCAACTGTAGGCAGCTTGAAATGGGGGATGGCTGGCAGATTCATGGACCAAAGGAATTTTAGGTGCCCAGCCTAAAAAAAAAAAAAAAATCCAGTGACTAATCCAGTGAGTCATCTCTAGACCTTTCCCAGAACAGTAACTAGGGGGTTTTGAGATACTCAGCATTTCTGTCATGGGTTAAGAGAGAGCCTGAACACCCACAGGAGCACATCCTTGAGCTTAGGGGCTGTTAGAAAAGACATGAGATGCTGCAAGTGGGATGGGGGGCTGCCTGCACCCCTTCTCACCCCATCCTCTCCAGCAGCTGTGCCAGCCTGCAAAGCCAAGGGCTGACAGCAGCCTGGAGGAGGCAGGCTGCTCCTCCCACTGCCTTTCCACAGGGTTAGGAAATTGGAAATTTGCACTTTGCACTTATCATTCATCCTCCAAGCACAGCCCTGTGCCTCAGCTCAGAAACCCAGCTCAGTGCCTCCCCAGGGCTGGATGCAGCCACACACGCCAGTGTCTGCTCAGCTCTCTTTGTCACAAGCCCAGTTCAAACCAGCAGTGCAGAGAGGAGAGAAAAGACCTGCCTGAGCTCTCAGTGACACTGCCATCCCTTGACTCCTCCAGCTGGTTCACTTGGAGCAGCCCTGCCCAGACACTGGGGCTCAGCTCCAGAGGTTCCCATGCTAGCAGGATATCAACACAAGCTGCCAGTGCTCCTTACAGTTGGGCAGGAAGGATGCTGCAGGCTCCTGAACAGACATCTGATAACCAGATCTCAGCCTGGCCAGAAGAACCTCTGGGTTCCTGTTCCCAGCTCCCCAGGCAGCTCTGCCCATGCACTTCTGCTTTTCCCAGGGCTCAGGATGAGGATCCTGCTGCACACCACCTGCCTGTGGTGGAGCAGCTGTGCCTGTGGGAGCACTGCCTTGCTTTAAACCTGTGACCCAGTGAAACACAAGTAAACAGGCAACAGAGGAGGGAGAAACTGGCAAGGAGAAGGGGCAGCTGATTTATTCCCTCTTCTGCACTCAATAGTGTTTCCCACACCCAGCCTTCCTGGTTCACCTGGATGTCTAAGGCTCATTTTCCTGCTGGGAAGAATGGGATGTGTGCCAGCAGCTCTGTCTGTATGCCCAGCCCCCAAAACACTGTCTGCCCTGCTAGATCACAGCACCAGAAAAACCCAACCACCCCGAGTTCATCACCCAGACCCACAAGTCCCATTTGCAAAGCCCTCAGCACCCAACCATCCTGCCAGTTATCTCAGTGGGCATCTTCCCTTTCCTGTTCACAGGGGCCACTCCCAGCAGCACAGACAAAATGGGGTGACTTTGCTGGCAGCTGGATGACCCCACTTTATCCTCTCATGAGGGCAGAATCTGCCCCCAAGCCCCAAAATGTGGCAGGAAGGCTTTGATTTATACATCCAGACAAAGCCCCATAGGGAACAGCCATATGGAAATAAAACCAATTATGCTTTACAATTAGAGAGAGGGAAAAAGCTTAGGGTTAAAATATGAAGTGGCCAAGCTATTAACCTTCTCATTTGGAATGAATGGTCACTAAATTACAGGGCACATCTCCTCCCTCCCTCAAAGAATGGCCTCATGAGGCTGAGGGTGCTCAGCCTGGAGAAAAGGAGACTCAGAGGAGACCTTATCACTCTCTACAACTACCAGAAAGAAAGCTGTAGCAAGGTGAGTGTTGGTCTCTTTTTTCCAGGTAACAAATGATATAACAAGAGGAAATGGCCTCAAGAGGTTTAGAAAGGATATTAGGAAAAATCTCTTCATCAAAAGTTGTCAACCTGCTGCCCAGGGAAGTGGTTGTGCCACCAGCACTGCAGATATTTAAGAGATGCAGGTTTGGCACCAGGGATGTGGCTTGGCAGTGCTGGGCAATGCTTGGGCTTGATGATCATAAAGGTCTTTTCCAACCTAATACTGGTCTGTTACATGAACAAGCAATAAAGCATAATTAATCCTGCTCTGAAAATCAAATACTGGCAGTGAGCCACAGCTGAGCCTGAGGGGGCTAAGAAACTTCAATCAGAGAACCAGCATATGGGGCAAACAGCAAATCCTCCCACCACCTCCTGTCACCACAAACACCCAGCTAGTGTTTGTGCTCCCACCAGTGACACAAAATGGGCAACCTTACCTAGACTCCATGGAGGAAAGCTCAGCTCCCACAGGACAAATGTGTTTGGGGAGGGAAGGGATGGAGTTTGCAGAGATCCTATATTTTCCCTGCTTTTAGCAGTGCTGTACACAGATTTTAGCCAGTCCTGGTGGTTAAAAGCCTCCTTGGTGGTGTTTGGGCACACATGCTCTGAGATGTGTGATGTGGTAGAGAATACTCTCTCACCCAGCCTGGCTGGGAGATTTATGGTGCAGGATTTATCAGTTCTCTTCCTGATGCAGAATGTCTGAGCAGACATCACAACTCTACCCTCATCCTCCCAAAGCAAGTGCTTTGTTCAGCTGATTTTTCTTTCCCATGAGAGAGGGATACCATTTGTCTGAAATCAAGTTGAAAGCAAAACCAAGCAAAAAATTCACACAGCAAAACATTCAGATACCATTACAACAGTGATATTAAATGTAAACCAAACTGACAACCAAAATTGCCCTGCAGCCTTTCCAACCCCAACCTTGAAGACCATTCTGGGGAAAATTAACAAACAGAAAGAAAAGCAAAGATGACATGAAATAAGAGAGAAACCAGCCAAACTAATTCCTTTCATCCAGCTGAGACAAAAAAAAAAAATACAGGAGGGAAAGAGCTAGCAAAAATAGTTTGATTTTTTTTTGTTTGTTTTTTTGGTTTTTTTTTTGTTTTGTTTTTTGTTTTTGTTTTTTTTTTTTTTTTTTTTTGCTTTGGTTTTTTTTTTTTGTTTGTTTGTTTTGATTTTTTCTTGTTGTTGGGTTTTTTAGTGCTGTTAGTATCAGTGATGATTTTGCCTCAAAATCCCAGTTCTGACACGGGTGTCCTTCATGCCAGGTTCCACCACTGTCCTTCTCTGCTCCAAATTTCCTCCCACCTGTGGGGTGAGGGACACAGAGGAAGGCAGAATTCTGCAGTCCCAAGAGTCAGTCAGAGTCAAGAAGTATTTTAGGCATCCCCATCCTTTTCCTGCTGTTGGCTGCTGTGCCCTGTTCTGTTTCTTTTAACAGAGGGAAGGACAGAGGTAGATTTTCTTTTCAGGACTTACCACCATGACTGTTCTTCACCATCTCCTGTCTCCAGGCAGAGCAGTTATTCTCATCCTTCTCTTGTCCTTTCCTAGCAAGGAGCCTTCTCTTGGTTTAGCACCAATTTCCTGAAAATAATAATGAACTTCACTGAGCAAGGAGCCAAACCATTATTTTTATTCTAAAAATCCACCTGCCCATTTTGGGTAAATCCAGCCTGTAAGTGCCTTTACTTAAAGGCTACAAACAGCCCGAGACTGATTGATTTGTGCCACATGTTTGTGTTTTACCCACCACACTGGGCTCTACACTGGGGCTTGATGCACAACCACAGCTGGAAAAAACAGCTGATCTGAGAAAAACCTTGATCTGGAAGGACAGAAATAGCTGTGTGATAGCACAGGGAGTAGTTCTGCTGTTCACTTACCCTTATGCCATAACTTCAGAAAAAAAAAATCTATTTTTTAAAATTAAGCTGGCAGCTGGATTTGCTTAGCTGTTTCTGAAGTTATGGCTATGAAACAGCAGATCAGAGTCAAGCCAAACTCTGTCACACTCACCATGCCAGAGCCTCCCTCTCTCCCCACAGAGATCCACCCTAGGACTCACCACCAGCAAAGCACTCACAGCACGAGAACAGCTAAATGTAAAAAGTATTTACCCCTCCAGATCTGAGATTGGGCTCTGCAGAGGAGCAGTGTCAGCACTTTCCCCCTCCCTGCAGGACATCCCTGCCAGCACCACTGTCACTGCTACCACTCAAAGGCACCCAGGGCCAGGAGGGGCTGGCACAGGGAACAAATCTGCCTCTCCCCCATTTATTCTGGAGCCATGTGGGGGTTAAGGCTCCCTCTCCCACCTTGCAGAGTGACCCAGCTGGGGCTAATGAGTGCTTGCCTTGCTTAGCTAATTAGAGGCACTGAGAGCAGCAGGCTGCAGTTCTGGACTGGGGCACTTGCAGAGGAAATACAGAGTGTGGGGGTTTTATTTCTAGATTTATTTTTTTATGATCAAGTTAAAAACCTCTGGCAGGATAGCACAGCACAGATGGGAAAGAGCAGAGGGAGGATCCTTCTCACCCACCTTCTTCTAATCTACATTGTTCTGTGCTATGAGAAGAAGGAGTAAAAGATAATGCTGAAGCATTTGTTCCCATTCAAAGACAGATTTTCAATGTGTGATCTAAACCCTTCAAATTCCAGCCTCAGCCTCCCCAGTTCCACACCTCACCCCTCTGGGCTGCCCACCATCCCAGTGGAGTGTAGCACTACACTCTGAATGTGGAGCTCACACCTTCTGGGGGACACTGATGCACCCCAAAGTGCTCTGGGGGCTTCACCCTCCCTCCCCAAGCATCCTCCTCACCAGTGGGGCTGCCCAAGGATGCTGAAGGACAGCTTTCCCCTGCTGCAGTTAAAATGTTGAGATGGACACAGCTGGGATCACCACTCGCATTACCACCAGTCCTTCAGCAGCAAACTCTGCTTGCCCCTTCTTATCTAACTTCTTTCCTTGTAACTCTGACTCCTTTCCTCATAGGCAGCTCCACACATCACAGACTCCTTCTTTCACTCTGCAAGACTGGCTAAACCCAACTTGTCCCTTACCCAGCAACCTAACCCTGTCTGCCCCTTGCACAACCACCTGTCCCTTCCTCCTCACAGCACAGCCAGCAAACTCCATCCCAAATGCAGCAGACTCTGGATCTCAAGCTCCAACTCAGACTGCAAGTGCCTGGAACAAGTGGCCAGCTAGCCCAATCTTTTATATCCCCCAAACTCATTGGGCAGACACAGATATTTCCACTCCTCAGCAAGCAGTAATTCACTGGGAAAGATTCCCTCCTGCACTATCCTTTCAGCCTAGCTTTCATTCCCCAGCAGAAATGTTGGCAGAAACTGAGGAATCCCAATTTTGGCTGCTGGGCTGGGCAGTCCTGCCCTGGCCCCTCCAGTTTGCACATCCCAGAGGTTTTTGCCATTGGGGCACAAGATCATGGACAGACAGACAGACTGACAGACAGACTGACATTGTGCACTGCCTGATGCTCCCACCCAGCAGCAGCAGGGCAGAGACTGGGAGTGGAAGGCAGCACTGGTGGAAGGTTCTGAGGATGGATCCTGCCCAGCAGAGCTGAAATCACCAGCTTGGGAAGTTTTGGGGTGCAGGAGCCCAGGTGAGGGATAATGCTGGTCAGGGAGGGGATGCCAGAGCTGCTCCTGGAGCCCAGGTCAGGGAGGGGATGCCAGAGCTGCTCCTGGAGCCCAGCTCAGGGAGGGGATGCCAGAGCTGCTCCTGGAGCCCAGGTCAGGGAGGGGATGCCAGAGCTGCTCCTGGAGCCCAGCTCAGGGTGATGCTGGTCAGGGAGGGGATGCCCAGAGCTGCTCCTGGAGCCCAGCTCAGGGTGATGCTGGTCAGGGAGGGGATGCCAGAGCTGCTCCTGGCTGTCCCACATGTGGCAATGGGCTGGCCAGCAGGACAGCTCGAAGGGATCTGGGTTTTATCACATCACCTCTATCATAGCACACCCAAAGAAGGCTTTCAGCTGCTCTGTGCTCACAGGCTTGACCTCAAGAAGTTGTGGTCTGAGCTCTCATTTCCTTGCCTGCCCAGCCCGTTATGTACAAATTCCAGCTGCTGCTGAAAGGTGATTATTTTTTACCTCTCTCTTGCAAGCTGCTTTTCCCTTGCTGCTTTCTAGCTGTTATTTAGCTCCCCTCGTGTTGTTTTCCCCTGGCTTTTTCTTTGTTTCCTTCATGGGAAGCAGCACATCATTATGGCTGGTCTTTCTCTAGAGCTCTCCTAGCCGGGGTCATTACTTATCTGGGGAGATCCGAGGAGGTGGCTGTTTGTGTGGCTGTGAGACCTGTGAAAAAGCAGCTAATCAATTCAGAAAATCATCTGGGTGGCAACCCCACTGTCAGCTTATTTTCTTCCCTTCCACTTAGACATCAAACTGGCTGAAGAGGACTCTGGGGAATGAGGCAGGCACTGAGAGCTCCTCCTCTGCAGACACATCTGTGTCTTTTATCAGCAGGGCTCAGGGAATACCACTAACTGCAGAGGGGAAAAATCCCTTTGGTGCTCACAGTCTCCATCTCCTTGCTCTGAAGAGACCCTGCCCAATGGGGAAGCAATTGTTTGAGAAGTGCCTGATGCACAGTTTGGCAGAAACTGTCCCATAACAGGCAGAACTGGGGGAGGACAGGGACAAAAAAACACAGCAAAGAGGGAAACTCTCACAGGTTAAGCTGTGCCAGAGAGCAGACCCTGGTAGCCAAAGCAGCCTGCAGTGCTAAGTGCACCAGCAATTGCAATAGGACATGCAAATGGCCTTCTGGTGGGTGATCTTACTAACTGTTGCACTTTGCTTTCACTCAGCCTTCCCCTGGTTTGTGTCTTTGGGGACTGTGTCAGAGCAGGAGCACTCAGAGCCATAAATCCTTTGCCCTGGCCAGTTTCAGTCATTAGAGATGCACAGCACCTCGTACTCTGGGACTCTGTGGTGTCATTCAGAAAAGATAAATCA
Organism: Oenanthe melanoleuca; assembly: GCF_029582105.1. Taxonomy (NCBI): domain Eukaryota; kingdom Metazoa; phylum Chordata; class Aves; order Passeriformes; family Muscicapidae; genus Oenanthe; species Oenanthe melanoleuca. The sequence goes on from NC_079334.1 coordinate 3,028,019, forward strand.
TATCAGAAAGGCATTTTCTATCAGAACTAGCCCTCTGAAGGGGAGGGTGCATGTGCATGCATGTGTCAGAGAGCCACAGAATGGTTTGGGTTGGGAGGGGCCTTTAAAGGTTATTTAGCTCCAAATTGATATTTAGCTGCAAATAGCATTGCACTGCCCTGCAATGAGAAGGAGACCTTCAGCTACATCATATTGCTCTGAATGTTTCCAGGGATGGGGAATCCACACCTTCTATGTACAACCTGTTCCAGGTTTTCACCACCCTTACCATAAAAATTTTTTTCCTTATTATCTAGTCTAAATCTAGTCTCTCTTAGTTTAAAGCCAGTGCTGCTTATCCTATCACAACATACCACACTAAAAAATGTGTCCTATCTTTCTTATAAAAACCTATTTCAGTATTAAGAGGCCACAATAACTTCTCCCTAGAGCCTTCTCCAGGCTGAATAACCCCAATCTCAGAGGAGAGGAGTTCTGTCCTGCTGATCATCTTACCCTCAAGTCTCACTGCCATCAGCAGCCCCACTCTGGGAACTGCCCAAAACCAAAACTTCCACCCCAGGGCATTGCCAACCACCTTGCTGCTCTGTTTTACTTACATGCAAGGTGTCATTTAAGCAAATGTCTTTTCCATAAAGCAAGGAACACTCACACACAGCCAGGCTTTCCCTGTTTTCCATGCACAATACGGTGGCTCTGTGTTTATTTTGCAAGATTACTAGGGTTTTTTTAAAGCCTGAATTTGAGGTTTCCTTCCCTCTGCAAGGTTAAGTCACATCCTTAGGTCTCCTTTTAGAAAGCTAACAAACCATGCTAGAAGAAAGAGAAAAATCTTTAATGGAGAAGAACACACAAGACTGAGCCAGGCCACAGTTCAGTCCTTGGGCTCATTTTCTGCAGGGACACAGACAAGAAAACTGCACACCTTTTCTCCTGTTAGGAGCAAACTCTGGTGCTCTTCACAGCCAGACAGCTTTGTCAAAGGATCTCACAGATAAATGAAAGGCTTTAATGTTTGTGAAGAGTGAATTAGTGAAAATTCCTTGAAACTACTGTTTTTAAAAAACCCACCTCAAATAGAGGGAGAAAGCAGGAAGCTCAACTACCTGTAAAGACAATTCCTTCCTACAGAGCAAGCTCTGTATAAAATCAAGATGTGTATTTGCTTCCTTTGGTGTCTCCAGCACTTAAAATAAAATAAAGCTTTTATCCTATTATATTTTAAACCCTGACTGACAGCAGAAAAACAGTTCTTGCCTTATTTCCTCTATTTCACCAACATGAAATGTTCTACCCATGGATTTGGCCAGCAGTCTGGAAAATGTCAAGGTTAGGAAAGGCTGAGCTTCATTTGCTTTTCACAGATCTGAGTAATGAATTCTTCATTTCAAAGTATTGTTCTAGCTTGAAAAGGGAGTCTGTAGTGCTGGCATCACAGGGGTTCCACATCTGTCTCTCAGCTCCTCTGGACTATGTTTGCTCAATTTATTAAAAAGGGAGGTTTTTTTATATTTTGCAGCCCTGCAAACTAAACAGGAGGCCTGAGGCTTTTCCTTTTGGGGTTTTTCCTCTTCATTTGCACTTATCAACCTGGCAGATTTTGCTGTCTAACACTTTAGATCAATCTCCTACATTGGTGTTGCTATTGCAAGAAGACTGGGCAAACCCCAAGTGCAGGAAAGGTAAGAGCATCAAGAACTTGCTTTTGACACTAGACAGAGTACTGACTTATAATTCTGAATGCAAATAGGAAGCAGAACCCCACAGTAAAAACAAAAGCAGAGTCCCCAGACAGAGTTGAGCAAAAGTCATTGTGGTTGCAGCTTGATAAAACTCCATGAGAGAATGAGCAGCTCAAAAAAATTCACTGGGAACTCATCTCTGAGTTTCATTGTGTGAAAACCAGAGATATTCAATTACATTAGAAATCATATGAGGGCAATTGGAGGCAATCCCTTTTCACACTCTGCACATTTACCTATGGAATGTGCTTCTGCCATGTGTGATGGAGCCCAGGGGTCTCAGCAGGATTCAGAAAAGAGTTCAGCAGGTCCCAAACATTTTTATAGGCAATATTAAAAGCTATAATTAAAGCAACAAAGGCTGCTAGTGATGCAAGCCCTGCTTGCCAAAGCTGAATTCAGCTTTTCCCAGTGGAGTTTGGGAAGTGTTTCATCAGCAGGGATGTTCTGCTCAAACCTGCTGAAGATTTTTGTGTCCCTGCCCATGATGCTGATCCCTGGCAAAAACAAAGATCTAGAGGAGAGCCAGAGTTAGTCTTACCTGACACAAATCAGTTTTTCTATTTCCATTTCAACTGCTGAGCATCAAATATGCCCCCTGTAATCCTGACCAGTCCTAAGGGCAATGCAAGGCTGGAGGAATGGCTCAGGGTGGCTTTCACAGAGTCCTGACTCATATTCACTTATGAAAAGGTGTAAAAAATCCTTTGCCTTAAACAAATGTCTTGGGGCAGCTTAACTACTTAGTTTGCAGACAGGCAAACTTTCTTCTTATTAATTTCTCCCAGGGGTTGATTTCACTGGCTATGCTGCAGCAGTGGCATTTCCAAAGAGAAAGCTTCTCAATATTTTCTCTCTAGAAATGTTTTAGCTGATTGAACACCCTGCAGTGTGCACACACCAACTGCAGTCACTGAAGCTGGCCCAGTGTAATGGTTTTGAAAGCAAAACTAGCAAGAGACTCCAAGTCAGAAATACAATTTAATAGAAAAAAAAAAAAAAAAGAGAAAAATAAAATACATGCAATAGCACAAAAGAAAAACCACTGACAGAGTCAGAATACAACCTGACACCCTGTCAGTCAGTCAGGGTGTTGGTAGCAGTCCCATTAAATGGTGGCTGCATCCTGGATTAGCAATGTACTTGACTCTCTCTCTCTCTGGGGGATGACTTTAGGGAGGGCAGAAGCCCAGTGCTACCATGGGAAGTGTTTTCTTGCTTTTTGCATTAGTCATGACAGGTTTCCTGCCTGACCTGTGGTGTCTGTCCATCCCCAGGCTGTGCTGGCTCACAGGGATAAATAATGTAGGTGCTAATTCTCTATTGGATTGTTTAACTTTAAGAGACCTTGTAAGTAGCTAAATTCAGCTCCATTTTGCTCACTTTTAGCTGGTGGCTAGAAGTGTTGCAGAACTCTCTGTACTTTAAATAAGATTTAATAAACAACCAAGCCCGAACACAAGAAATTCATCTCCTTGTGTTTTCAATCCTGACTCTGAGTGAAGACAGAAGAAAATGAAGACAAGTCACTAATTAGGTGGTGCAGTTAACCCCTTTACAACAGCACACAGCTCGAGTGACCCCTGTGGGGCTGGAGCTTGCAGGAGGAGGGTGCAGCATCCCTGGGGAGGCTGTGCCTGGGATTTGCAGGGGGATGTGCTGCAGGTGGGGAGCAGGTGGCACAGTGCTGAGCTGCTCAGCTATTGTGTGGCTGGGTGAGGGAAGGGAAGAGCTGGAGGTCTGGCAGGAAAAGACCAAGAGCGGCTTGAATTTGTCCAAAGGTTAATAAAACTCATCCATAAATGGAGCTTTTCGTTAAGTTTTAATTACAGTGTCACCTCAACAGGCTGGATGTGCATAGTGGTGGTGGTTGGTGTTTTCATTGAAGGTGTCTCCTCAGCAAAGTTTGTTTTTTTTTCATTTAAGGTGTGCTTCCCTGTGTTCAGTGATTCATTTCCTTTGTGGGCCAAGGAGCTGCCAGGCTGCTGGAGAGCCTGACTGCCTCAGTGAATTCCCTTTGGCCCCCATCCCGTGCTGGGAATTACATTTAGGATAAAATCTCTGAACCTAGCACACTTTTGTACCTTGACACATCCTCACCTTGGTCCAGACAGGGTGCTGGTGGCTGCTTGCCATCTCTCCTCCTTGGGACTGGTGAGGATGGCATGAATGCTGAGAGTTCCATCATCTTCTTGTTGTCTCCCAGGGGTGGGTTTTGAACACCTGAAAGAGATGCAGACAGGATCTGGTTCAGGTCAACTCATAGCAGGGTGAACAAACAGAAAATACCAGAACCACTGCTCAGTTTGGCTGATAGTTCTCCCTCTCTAGAGTGAAAATGTGAATCCTGTTTTAGCTTAAGAAGCTCTGTGTACACACATCTTATCCCTGAGACAGTATTCCCTCCTGTGCACTGCACTGATTTCTGTCCCCAGCTTACTTTCAAAACGCTGTTAAAACAGTTATTTTAAAGTAGTTTAAGTTTCACTATCTGCTCCCTTTCCTAACAGCAAATCTCCACATTCTTTCCATGTAATCATTATGAAGTGGAGAACTTCACTGCTAAAGACCTTTTATTTTCAAATGCCCACTGCTGTTGCCATCAGCATTTGAGAAGCTGTGCTGCTTCAGCCTGGGGGTTGGCAGCAGATCATACCCATCCTTTGCATCTCCCCCTGCCTTGAGAAGGCTCACACAGCATGGGAACTAGTGTCAGGCTTCTGAGAGCATCCCCTGGGGGGTCAGGGCTGCCTTAGATAATCACACAAGTGCCTGGTGTTGGAGAGAGCTCTTCAAGAAAGCTCTGCTGAAAAGCCCCAGTGAGGGCTGATCACTGGCTGAGGCTCTTGCCCTGCTCCCCAGCTTTAGCTGTGCCGTGCACCCTGTTTATGGGCACCAGCTTGGTCACTGCCCCAGCCCCACCCTCCTGCACAGAGCCAGCCCTCACAGTCACACTCTGGGTGATGCCTCCATCCCTGCAATTCTGCCTGGGTTGTCACCAGCACAGTGAAACCACAGCCACCTGTGTCTGCAGAGGACTCATGGATCAGGCAGAACAGAAAGGAAGAAGCTGTCCCATACCATAATTCAGAGCAGCAAAGGGCAGCAGCATTCCTGCATGCACGTGCCTCTACCAAAATCTTCATGTGTGCTAGAGCAGGGAGGGATGCTCCACCAGCTGAGGGGGATGGTGCAATGGCTCCTCACCATGCCACTGTGCCAGCTGTGGGCTGGGAGGCCAGGCTGAGCTGGAGGAGCCCTGCAGGCTGGTGGTTACACCAGAACCTGGCAGCAGCACGCTCACACAGAGCCACTCTCAGAGCTGCCACTGAGCTCAAGGGACAAGGCTTGCTCAGCAGCACTAAAAGAAGGTGGACTTGAGCTCTTTGTTCCTGAAAAGTAGTTATATTCTCATGGCCAGCAAAAGACAGGGGCTGTTTGGGTCAAAGAGCCCACAAGCCTCCTTAAAGTCTCTGTGCCTCACCTTGTGTGATCTCATTGCAGCTTGTGGCTGTGAAAGTGGCACTGGCTGTGAGCCCCATGCCTTTGTCACCCTCTTAGGGTGTGTGCCCTGGGGATTTGGCTGCTTGCTGTGCTGAGGCAGGCAGAGCTGTGGTTGCTTTAGGGGAAGAGCATCCCCTGGGGAGATGCAGCAATTTAGCCAAAGGTGAGATTGTGCCTCTCACTACCTGCAGGGCAGGGCTGGGAGGTGCCAGGGGACAGGAGTGTGCTGGGCTGGGCTGAAATGCCCCTGAGGAACAGGATGAGCAAGTCTTGGCATGCCAGAAAAGCTTTGTGTGTGCTGTGCTGGGCTGTGCAGTGGGTACCCTGCTGCTGGGACCAGCACCCTTCACCTGGCTTTAAACCCTCTGCTCAGGTGTTGCCACAGCTGAGAGCAATGCAAATCCCTGCAGAGCACAGCCCTGCCTAAGGAGCTCAGGGGGATGAGGTTTTGCTGGCAGGGCTTCCAGTGCTGCCTGGCTTGAAGCCATGTCTGCATTTGCAGCTTGGTATATGGAGGTACCTCTGAAGGGTAGAAGCCTTGTTTTGACATCTCAAGGCTTTAATAAAGTTTGGAGGTTTGCCTAGGCAGGATGAAGCTTGGCTACAACACAGGCACTTTTGGCCAGTCATGTTGTAACCCAAATGCTCCTCACTACTGTTAATTTTTTAGCATAAACCCATTTAAAATGCTGACTTGCTTGCCTCATGCACAGAAGGAAAAGAAAGCACACAGAGTGGAGTGAATTCTGAGCAGCTGGAGGGTGGGTGCATCTGCTGATGTGCTCCCAGCCTTTGCTATCCTCTCTTCCAAAGCATTCCTGGAGCCTTGGAGTGTGAGATGGAGCCATAGCTCTGGGATGCAGGGCAGAATGTCTCTTCTGGTGAGACTTGCCTGAGAGGCTGGGGTCAGAGAGAAACAGTGTCCCTGCAAGGCCTTGTCCTTTTTACTGGCTGGGTTTGAGTCTGTGTGATGCTGGAGCCGTGTGGGTGATGCAGGCACAGAGAATGGAGAGGCAGTGAGATGAGGGGATGGATGACATGGAGACACAGGATGTCCTGGCAGAGTGACCACAGACAAACTCAGATCCTCTGTGCCAAGGTGTGATGGACCCCAGGGGCAGAGCTGGAACGATTTTAGGACAGGGATGTGGTTGGTTTTTTGTTCTGTTTGGGGAAGTCAGGTGGGTGGAGTAGGAGGCTGGGAGTGGGGAGGATGTTTATGTGGAATATAGCTCCTAGGGACAGGAATTTTGGCTGCTTTTATGCTGGGACAAATCCCTCCAAAACCACACTGTGAGCCAGCACAGCCTGGGGATGGACAGACACCACAGGTCAGGCAGGAAACCTGTCATGACTAATGCAAAAAGCAAGAAAACACTTCCCATGGTAGCACTGGGCTTCTGCCCTCCCTAAAGTCATCCCCCAGAGAGAGAGTCAAGCACATTGCTAATCCAGGATGTTTTGCCTATCCAGTTTGCTCTCATTTCTGTCCCTGGGCGTAGGAGAGGGAGAGAATGCAAGAACACAAATAATAAACTTGAGGCTCTGGGAATCTTTGCACAGAGGCTCAGAGACAGCTTGGGGCCTGCCCTGGAAGGCACTGAGCCCCTTTCCAAGCACCCAAGGCTCAGCTGGTGCCCTGGGAGCCCTGGCAGGCTGATGTTTGCTCCCAGAGCACTGGGGTGTTAACACACACCTGGTTTGGTACTTCCCCTCCCCAGACCTCCAGGGTGGGGTGACAGCAGCAGGGAATGGGTGAAGGATGGAAGGAAATGATGCAGTTTCAGTTTTTACTGCATGCAGGGCAGTGGCAGTGTGTGTGTGCTGGCTGCTGAGCCCCCCTTGCTAGAGGGCAGATGCTGATGGAGCTGTTTGGAGCTCTGAGCCCTGCTATTGTCAGCAAGATTTGAACTTCTGCAGGTGTGCTGGGAATGGCCCAAAGCACCTTGTCTGGGCTGCTGGTCAGAGGAATTCGTGGCTATTATATTTGGGAGCCAGGCAATGATCACAAATCAATGACTCCACTCCCAGAGTGATTCATCAGTAGCCTGGGAATTTAGCCCTTTCCCTGGCTCTCTCTTATTCATTCTCTCTGTCTTATTCATTTTAAATCACTGGATAGCTGTGGATGCAGCTGAGGAGGAGTGGAAGGACAGATGCACAGAGCCATGGTTGGGCAGCTGAGGGCAGGGAGGGTTTTTGGAGGGGTGTGGGACACCTTGAAGGTGTAGACTGGGGAGCAATGCTGCCAGCAAGACCCAGGGCACACCAGGGTTCTCTCTGCTCCCACTGATGTCCCTGCTGGGCTGGGAAATGGTCCATGGTTTTGCCTGGCACAAAGAGGCCTGGAAATAAATAAAAATACCAACCTGTGCCAGGCAGACCAAAGCAGGGGTTATGTAGCAGTCCAGTGGGGAGGTTTAATGATCCCAAACATCCCAGAATAGTCTATTCTTAATAACAATTTATAGCACTTAGCTCTGTTACATGTTCTTAGCATTTTGCAGGCATTAACCAGGGACTGGGCTGGCACTGGGGTCTCACCTGGGCCCAGCAGAGGCAGGGACTCCACAGCCTGACCCACTCCCCTGTGCACCTGCCACCTCTGGTGTTCTCCTGCTCCCACCTCGTGGTCTCCCTCTCCAAACTGGACTATGTCTCTTATGCAGACTTGATTCACAACAGCTGCTGGCCCAGGGACCATGGCTCTTGCACAGCAAATACAGCAAATAATCCTCACAGCCAGGCAGGGCATTGGTTCCATTCCACAAATGAAGCAGCTGGCACAGAAAGAATGGCTAACTGGTGAGCCAGGAGCACATTTCCCTGCTCAGCCTTCTCTTCCCAGCCTCACAGTGACATTTCCAGGGAACAGCTTAGATTATAACATGTTGAGAGAGGCTAGGAAGCTAAAAGGCATCCCTCCCCTCTGTGCTCTCAGAAATGCTTCTTGGTTTGAGTCTGGCTTACACAAAAAGAAACAGAAAACAGCCAGGTCTGCATCACTCCCAGGCCTTGCCTGTGCTGGGTTTATCACTGTAGCTTTGGCTGTCACCACACAGGCTTTACCTGGGGGCACCCACCCTGCACAGCAGCAGGATGGGCTCTGCAGGGTGCTGAGCTGCCACAAGAAGTGAGAAACACACATCTGCAAGCCTGCTGCTGCTGCCTCTGTGCTCCTGCACCCCAGAGCTGCTCACACAGGCTGCTGGCAGCTGGGGATGCAGCAGGGAGAGGGGGGGGGAAACCTGGCAACGGGACCTGCCACCTTCCAGAGGCTCAAAAAGCTTTGAAGGGGAGCAGTTCACACGTGGAACTGAAACTGAAGCAGGGGGAACTGGCTGTGAGCACTCAGTGGTGGCCAGCAGCTATTTAAAGCTGCAGATGAGCCTGAGGTGCAGCACAGACACACCCAGGGGCTTTGCAGCACTGCTGGGAACCACCCCAAAAACCAAGGAAAAGCTGTTTGGTGAAGGAGCAGGGCATGCCTGGTGCCCCTATCAGCCTTGGGACCAGAGCCAGGGAGCTGGAGACTATTCCAGGGCCACACAAGACTGGACAGGAGCTGCAATCACGCTGCTGTGGACAGGCACAGCTATTGCAAAACCTCCAAACAGGCTGCTGGGTTCTCAGGAAGAATTCAAACAAGCTGAGAGATGTGCTGGTGTGGGAATGACAAGTGCAACATTCCTTGTTGGTCCTTGAGACAGGGCAAGGCTTCTGCACCATGCCTCAGCTCCCAGGGAAGTCTGAAGGCACTAAGGGAACCCAATCCTCCCCCACATGGAGCTCCTGGTTGTCCTTTTCTCCCCCTTTCATGTCCAGACACATCCTGCCTGAAAGCAGCTGTGCTCCTATTTCACCAGGATTTTTTATTTTCAGAGCATGCAGCACATTTTAACAGAGAGCAAAGCATCTCAAACACCTGCTTATTTCCTAGTCCAAGCCTTGCAACATCTGTACAAAATTCTCCTGGCATTGCCTGCAATTGTTAATGTGGAAAAGTCCCATCAAAGAAGTGTTTGAGCACTGGACTCTGGTTTTGTTTTTCAAATGTGATCTGAAAGGATGAACCACTACAAATCTCTGGCAGGCATTTCCAAGACCCCTGCCTGGCTGTGAGCTTTTTGGGGTCCCTCAGACAGCATTTTAACCCCCCTCAGTGCTCCACAGTGGGAGCCTGTCTCTGGCACCCAATTGCTCACTGCAGAGCCAGTTTTCCAGCTGCCTGGGCTGAATTTGGTTTTATGGAACTAATGCCAGGCTTTACTACTACAAGAAAATTAAAGCAATTCCCTTCCTTCACTGATATTATTCCCTTGAAGGTATTTGGAGGCAGGACTCTTGTTCCTATTGAATCATCCTTTTTCACTCCATGCACTTCCCTCCTCACACCTCCCATCCCCATGTTGCTTCCATCCACCAAGAACTGCTGCTGAGCATATTTGGGTTATCTTTCCACTCCACTGAGCTCCCTTTTTGGGAGCAGGAATCACCTAGAGACTCAAGGAATACCCATCCTGCTGAGGAGCTGGCAAGGGGACACATGGACAGGGCTTAAGGAGTATTTGGGATCCCTGGGACTGATCTTAGTGACAGCAGAGAGTGAAGGGACCAGCTAATAAAATTTAACATTATTGATCAAACCCTACTGTTTCTGCCTCAAAAACAACCTTTGTGACTGCTGTGGGGTGCTTTCAATAGTTCTTAACTTACAAGCTATTATTATTATTTTAATATTTAAAATTATTCAATTTTTTGGATTAAATTAACCAAAAGGACATTGTTCTCCCCTGGAAGCTGTTTATGCAACATCTGTTTTAAGTAGTTTGAAACTCAGCCCGTTGAACTGTGTGAAATTGCTGAAATAACAATAAAATGCCGGAATAACTGTGTTTGTTGTGATTTTTTGGGTTTGTTTTTTAAAATAAGCCCACCTCCCCTCCACCTGCCTGGCTCCCTAGGCTGGAGCTTAGCCCTGCATGTCTCAGGGATGCCTGAGCAGCACCAGCTCGTACAAATTTATGTTTTCTCTGTGAAAGCACCACGAGCAGAGTTTGCAGGCGTTAAAAGCTCTGTATCATTTAGAAATCCAATGCTGTGTGTGTTGCTGGGACAGCCCGAGCAGGGATTCTGAGTTTCCCAGCCTTTCTCCCGGGATATTTGACAGGGAAAGCAGCACGGACAACCCCCCGATTCCCTCGCTGCCAGGCAGCGAAGGGTTAAAGAGCTTTAAAGAGCCCACCCTGCGCAGGATCTGGGGGTGCCCTGGGGTCTCCCCGATTTTGGGCATCCCAATTCCCGGCCCGGCTCCAGCCGCCCCGTCACCTCCCGTGCCTCCTCCTCCTCCTTATATATTCATGAAGCTGTGCAGCTGGGCTGAAATCGAAGCCGGGCGAGCAGCACAGGAAGAGGAACTCCGTGTGCCTCGCTCTGCACGGACCCCGCTGCTGATCTTTATTTTTATCTCTCTCCGAGCCGCGGCAGAGCCGGAGGCAGAAGCGCTCCCCGCTCTCCCGGGCAGCAGCTGCGGCAGCTCTGGATGCCAGAGAACAGTAAGTGAGGAGTCTCACCACGGAGAACACTCTCTTTGGGATGTTTTCTAAGCTCAGAGCCAGGCCTGGGATGGAGCTGCACCCCTGCTCTGTTTGCTCCCCCCTGGACCCGCAGGTCTGGAAGCAGAAGCCTTTCTATGTAATTCACAAGAATTATTTCATAATTCTTAGCCCTTCTCCAGCCTGGAAAGATTGGCTTGGAGGGTCACTAAAGCCTGGTTAAAGGATTGTATTGCAGTTGTGCTTTTTTTGTGGGGGGGAGAGAGCTCTCAGAGTTCACATATGCCTGTCTCCTGTGATGCTCCCATGGTCTCATTTCCATCTCTTTTCTCCTGGGAACTGCAAGGAAAGGACACACCTTTGTTATTGCAGAGCAATCCTTGGGGTTTCCTGCCTGTAAATTAACTTGAGATAGTTGGAATATACTAAAAGGGTGCAACAGGATCTTCTCTCAATTGGAGGGAAGCAGGATCTGATTGGCTCAAGCCTTACCTGGACATGATCAGCACAGCCAGCACCCCTTACAACGAGGGCTCCATCCCAGCTTGCAGACAGCATCCTGATGCCACCAATCCCCCATTCCAGGGCTGGGTTTTGGCTGCCTGCAGGCACTGGATGAACCCTTTGCTTAGTGCATGATCCAAGGAGCAGTATCTCTCTGCCCTACCCAGCCTTGCTGTGTGCAGTCAGCAGCCACAGGGATTGTGCTGATCCATGAGCCCTAAATTCAGGCAACACCTGGTGCTCCTGCCAGTGCTGAGCATCCCATTACCCCGCTGCTCCTGCAGCATGGGCCATCCCATTCACACCCCATTGCTGAGGTGCCACTTTCTGACCTCTGCTAATGCCTCAGTCTTTCCTCCCTGTCAAGGTGCAGCTCTGAGATGAAACCTCCCCGTGGGCAAGGCCTGAGGCTGGCATCCCTTCTGCTGAGCCTGGCTTCCCTCTGCCTTCCCAGCCCCCTCTGGAAGGACCGGGACTCCCTGATGCAGGAGGAGAAATCCCATCAGACAGGAGGCAACTTGGTGCTGAGCAGGCAGGAGCAGCTGCTCAGCACAAAGCTGGTAAACCTCAAGAAGAAGGAAGTGGAAACAGCCATAACTACAGGACAGTTTCCTCCAAGCATGCACTTGTTCAGAGCAAAAAGCCTCATTGATCAGAGCCCAGTGTTCAGCATCTTAAAGCAGATGCCAAAAGGTAGGCTTGGCTTAAGGAGCCTCACCTCACCCATCCTTGCTCATCTTTTGCTTTCTGAGCTGGGACAAAACACAGGATGTGGGAGACAAGCTTATGAGAGCTGTAAATTGTGCTCATTGGGTTCCAGGAAAAGCCTTGACTGCAAGCTCAGGGATGGGGTAGGGGGAGAGAGGAAGAGGGGGATGGATTGGATGAATACACATTTCCAGCAATTGTGGCATTTGGTTTAACTTACAATATGGATCCCTAAGTCTTTCAAGAGTGGAGAAGGGGCAAGAGGAAGCAAAGACAACAAGAAACAACAGACATCCCCATTTTCTCAGCATGCTCCAGCCAGGGCCTCTCTTTCCCACATACACATTCCAGAAACAGGCTACCAACCTTGTCTTATTCTGCATCTTAGCCAAAAGCATTGCATCCCCCAGAAAGTGTTTCTGCAGGTGGTTCTGTAGTACAAGTCTGCTGGAAAGTCTGGGGCACTAGAGGAGGAAGGGGCTATCTCTAACACAGAAATATTGATTTTCTTTGCTTGTTGTGTACAAGTCAAAGCCTGTGTACTTCCAGCACTTAAAGTGAGCTTATAAAAGGGAGAGAGAGCAACTTTTTACACAGGCAGCTAGTGACAGGACCAAGGTCATCAGTATTGGATTAAAAGAGGAAAGATTTAGATTAGAAATTAGTAATTACTTCAAAATTAGAAATTACCTCAGAGGGAACAGGTTTTCTAGAGAAGTTGTGGCTGCCCCATCCCTGGAAGTGTTCATGGCCAGATGGGAAGTGGCCCTGAGCAATCTTCCCAACTTCTCCCTCCCAGTGTCCACTGTGGGATGCAGATCCCAGTCTTGCAGCATCCTAATCTGGTACCATAAACAATCAGTATGTCAGAAATGTCATTATCCTTTCATGGCTAAATTGAACAGCTAGGAATTTAAAAGTACTCCCCTCTTCCCCTCCAGTATCATTGATACCAAGTGGGAGTAAAACCAAATAATTAACACTTTTGAATCCAGGCAACATTTAAATGGGTTCTTGTGATGTTTGCAAGGGCTTGATCAGAGCCCCTGGGAGTTCCTGCTGTTTCCAGCTCTATTGTGATGTCTGTTGCTGCTCACATAGGGAAGAAGGTGACATTGCCAGCCAGAGGAGGGTCAGACAGCTGCAGCAAGCCCAGTCTGGTGCCCCAGCTCTCTGAGAGCAGCAACCACAGCTCCTCAGCATCTTTGCAGCCAGACCCTCTGTAGAGGGAGATCATAGACATTAGAGTCTATATTAGGTTAGTCCACTATAAATTATACTCTGGAACTTAATCTAATGTCAGATACATACCAGTCTTGTGTCTTGCTCTTGCTATTCATGTTCTCCCTCTACCCCTAAGGGCATCAAAGCCACTTTGACTGAGAGGTCTCCCCTAGACTAATAAAATACATATCTAAGACTTCAGCTCTCACAGTATCTTCCCTTTACAAAGCTGAGGCTTAGTTCAAGCACCAATAACACCAGGAGCCTTTGGAAAAGGAGAGGTTTCAGCAGAATGAAATGATAAGGAAGGTGAGCACACAGAGGATGCTTGCTGTGCCAGGAAGACTGGCAGCTGCCAACATCCTGCACAATAACAGAGTGCCCCAGAGGCCCTTGGTGCTGGCCAGCAGCAGATGCACAGGGTAAGCAAGCATGCTTTTGATAAGGCACAGAAGTAAATTGTATGTCTGCATCTGAGTGCAATTCCCCAGAGTAACGTGGGCTGGGATTTTGGTTCCAGACAGCTGAAAGAAGAGACATGGACTAGACACAGAAATTGAAGCTGGGATCCAAACAGCTTAGACACAGAGCTTGGCTTCAGGTGTGCTTCAGCCAGCATGCCTTGTAAACTGCTGTGAGTTTCTCTTTAAATCAGTGGGGCCTGAGCCAGCTCACAGCAAAGTCTGTCTGAAAGACCTTTAATAACCTGGAGCATTTTCCATCCCAGTGGAGCAGCAGAGCTCCCTATTGATTTCCCTGCTCCCTGTGCTCCCAGGGAGCTGTCACGCTCTGCCTGCCCAGTGTCTGCTGTGGAGGGGGCACATCCTCCAGCCTGGGGGCAGAACTCACCCACAGCATTCCCAGACAAACAGAACGGACGGACAAACGAGCTGTTAACCCGTTAAACCTTCCACCCTGATCTCACCGCGCTGTCCTTACCCCCCGCCAGGCGCTGTGCTCCACCTGCACGACTTTGCCATGCTGAGCGTGGGCTGGCTGGTGTACAATGCCTCCTACCTGCCCGACTGCTACATCTGCTTCACCCGCTCGGGCTCCGTGCGGTTCCGCTTCTCGTGGCCGCGCCCGCCCCGCCGGCCGCCCCAGTGCTCCCCGTGGGAGCTGCTGCGCTCCTACCGCGCTCGGCTCAGCCACCCCGCCGACTTCGACAGAGGGTGAGTCACCTGGGGGGAAGGACAGGGGTCTGACAAAGGCAGGAGCTTGTCTTTGAAATGGGGAATGTAAACCCCCTCCCTCCAAATTATTATCGTTTTGAAATTAAGGGGCTCTCAGGCAAAGATAGGGGAATTAGGAATAAAAGTTCTTCAGTAGGAAAATTAAAATAGAAATGCAGTGTTACAAAGAACAATCCCAACCCTGCCAGAGTCAGAATCCAAGCTGACACCCGTCAGTCAGTCAGGGTGTTGGCACAGTCCCATTCAATGGTGGCTGCATCCTCCTGCAGTGGCAGATGTGGTTCAGCTGGAGCAGTGCTCCTGGAGAAGGTGCAGTTTCCTCTGAAGGTCCAGGGATGATGTGGAAAGGTCTGGCTTTCCTCTGGAATCCAGTGGAAAGAAAGTAATTTGCTGACCAAAATGTCAGTTTTTACCTAGGTAGGAAAGGCTTGGCTCCTCCCCTGGCTGGAGCATCTCCCAGTGGGATGATGGAATTTTATCAGTCATGCCCTGGGACTGAATGGGCCAGCAGCAGATGAGATCTCCCTGGAGGGAGGATGGGCTGTGGAAAAGATAAAGATGATTGCCTCACCTTATCTTAAAGTTGGTCCATTAGCAGATAGTATGTGCCATGGAGATCAGGGTCACTGCCCCACCGGGTTTTAACACATGGGGACAGAATTCACATTTCTGGCCACATCAACCCAACACAGCGAGTCAACAGGGGTCACCAGCAGCCTCTTGCTTTTCCTCCTGTGTGGCCAGCAGTGTCATTTCTGGTCCAGCTTTCCAGTTTTGTTGCTGCTCTGGAAGTGAGGAGCTCCATTTAGGGCTGTGAAAAAGGAAACAGCAATGTAAGAGCTTGAAGGTGCTGCATTAAGTATGCTAAAGTGAGGGAGCATAAAAACTGAATTTTTCTGTGCAGACATGCTGAGGACAATAGCCTAAGTAGTTTTATCAGGCTGAATGGGCTCCCAATGTGGGACAGGGCTGCATGGTGCCTCACCCAGTGAGGAATTCAAAAACTGGATGAGGAAGCCAGGTAACTGATGAACAGGCTCTCCCCAAAAGCAGAAAAGCCCTTTGCAAAGTCATAATTTTGATTCAGAGCAAGAAGTTGGGCAAACTATTTATGTTAATTACTGCACTACCAAAACCCTTAAACTTCCCAAAATAAAAACCCAACCCAACTCTCCAAACACCAAACTTGTTTTCTGAGGCCTGAACCTCCGTAAGAGAGGGATGGTGGATGCCTTGGAGAGTCAGACTCCTCTGCCTCATTGCTGGTTTTGGGGAGGAAAGGCAATACCATGCCAAAAATCTGGCACCCACCTGGAAGCACGAGGTGCTTATTCCCAACAGGCCCCTCAGGCACCAGGAGCTGTGTGCTCCTGTCCTGGGCACTGGCTGAGCCAAGGACCCCCACACCCAGAACCCCTGCCTGGTTTTGGGGCTCCTTGCCCTCAAACACCCTCCTGCTAACAGGCAAGGCTCCTGCAGCTGCCCAGGTGCTCCCCAGGGCATCACACCTTTGCTGCTGGCAGCCTTTTATCAGGTCCTGGCTGGTCTGAACCACCTGGCATTGATTCACTTGCAGGTGGCTGGGCAGAGCCTGGCTCCCCAGTGATGATGGGAAGACAGAATCCTATCTCCCCATCCAGGGCCATTGATCCCAGGACAAAGCCCTGCTGGAAAGGCCAAGAGGAAGCATGCAGCTCTGCCGTGGTGTGTGGGGGGCTGGAGAGAGCACACTAAATAATGCATGAAGGCAGACACTGAGCGATGAGGACAAAGGAAAATATTGAGTAGCCATCCATTCAGAGGGCACTGCTGTCCCTGGTGCTCCAGGGGCTGGCTGGGTCTGCAGGAAAAAAGAGTGTGGGGTGTCATGCAATGACAGGCAGGATTGCCATGCCAACACAAAAGCAGAGGGATGGATTAAGGCAATGCAGATGACCCTAATTCCAGCATTTCTGAAGTGAAACTTGGTGGGTTTTACTGCAGTGCTCTTCAGTGAGGTTGTGTGCTCTTAAATAGAGACCTTTTAACTCTAAATGAGCTGGAAGCTGTCTGGGCTCTGTGCCCTGCAGATCTAGGAAGGAGGTCAGGCTGGGAAGCTGAGGAGCTTCCAGACTTTTTTTTGGCATGGTATTGCCTTCCCTCCCCAGAACCAGCAATGGGCAGGGCAGAGGGGTCTGACTCCCCAGGGCATCCACCATCCCTCTCTTATGGAGAAGGGAAGCAGAAAGTGATGCCAGACCCTGGGCTCTTGACCTTTTATATCCTGAGGCTCAACTGCCCTGATGATGGACAAAATCAAATCCAGAGAGAAATCACTTATCTCTGTCTTCCAGAGAGAAAACTGGTTCCCCATTAGCTCCCTCCCATTTCTGCTGGGTGTGATGAGGAAGGAAAAATGACAGCACCACCTCTTTTCAACCACACCAGGACACCCACAAATAATGTGCAAGGGATTGGATTTTGAAACAGCTTCACTTCCTTAAAGCCCAAGCAATTGCACTGGGCATTTAGAAAGTGTTTCAGGAGCAACCCTGCATTGCACTTGTTTCAGTTGTGTTTCCATGGCATGATGCCACTTTCTGGCAGAGGCTAAAGGGCAGGGCATCCTGTACACCTGGGTGTCTGGGGCTGTGCACTGGGTTCCCCTCTGTTCCTGTGTGGAAACACCCATTTTCAGAGCCAAATTGCCATATTCCTCTTCTTTTGCATTGGTCTGACAGTGTTTAGTGGCCACAGGTCAGAGTGGCAGGCACTGCACAGGGACACAAGGCAGAGACTCACTGCAAGGGTCTCCCCAAATGTGGAGGGGAAACCAATGAAATTATTTTTCTCAGCAAACACATGCCAGAGCCAAGGACAAACTTGGATCTCTGGCATCCTGGGTGCTCACTTACCCATTTGAGTATGTTGTCCTTCATTTCCTGCCCTTCTGTGCTCATCACCACAAAATCACAGAGGAGTCATTGCACATAATGTGCAAACACACCAACAACAGCCACACCGAGCCACTTCCCCTCCTGTTCTCATCTAATCCCTGGGCACTAGTCTAGGGGTTAGGAATGCTTTTGGCCGTCTGGAAATAGGTCTCTAGCCAGAAATAGGCCCCAATCTGTTCTGCTTCTCAGTTTCTGGAAACCCTCCCAGTCTCTGGAACATGTGCATCCCAGGCTACCTCTCTCCTGCACTCCTCTTTGCCCTTGAGCACTGACAAGCTGAGAGAAAGCAGATGTCAGAGGAAAGGACGGATGGATAGTTGGGTGGCTTCAAGGAAGTGTCCAGGGATTATGGCAGCAGGGAAGGGCTCTCATGCAAGACAGGGTGGATCAGCAAACGTGAAGGAACAGTGGAAACGTTTCTGAGGAGCTGCACCTCTTTCACCATACAGCATTTCTGACCAGGAAGGTGTGGAAGAAAGGGGAATCTGCTTGATTTTTGCTGCTTGCATTTTTAGGTATATATACCTGTGTGTGTGTGCTTTGGAAGGACTCCTTTTTTTTGTTTCCACCAAGAGGAGGCCTAACCATTCCTATTCAAAACACACATCTCCTGGGCCAAGACCCCTGAGGATTGTGTAACTGGTAAGCCTCCAAAAGGATGCTGTTAGGAGAGCCAGGGGACCACAGGCCAAGGGACAGCAAAAGGAAGGGAATTTTGCTGTCATACTTGAAAGGAAAAACAATCCTCACTTATTTTCTTCACCATCAATTAGGATACAGAGAATGTCATCCTTTCCCTCAAGAAGCAACATAACGGCTGCCATCTCCGAGGCAGATATTCAGGGAAGGAGCATTGACATTCCAGATATTTGTAAAATACCACACACCCCCCACCAGCAGCCTGAGGATTGAGGCTGTGCCCAGCAGAGCTCTCTATCACCAGATGAAGTCATCTGAGAGGGAGCTGACACCACGGCTGAGGCTGCAGGGACAACTCCCCTGGGTGCTGGCGGCTGCCCGGGCTGCCATCACCTTCCCCTCCCTGTCCTCTGACTGCCTTATCTCACAGAAAAATAGGGCAGCATGAGGGGGGAAGAAGGAATAAAAATCCACTGCAGAAACAAAGCACTCTGCTCCCTCCACAAGTCTCCCCTTGGGGAGAAGAAGAGGGGATGAGAGAGAGCGAGAGAAAGGGAATGAACCACATGTGACAGATGTTAGTCACACTATTTAATGCACCACTGGAAGACATTTAGGTAGTACAGTGAGGAGAGGGGCATAATTACCCATCAAGAACAGAAAAAGGAGCAGGAAAAAGAACCCCTTTAAAAACAAGGCAACAAAACCTTTCACTTCTGTATTATATAGCACAGGGAAAGAAAACGGGGAAAAAACGCAGGAAAAGGGAAAGCAAACCCACAGCTGAAAATAAATAATCCTTGGCTGGTCATTTTAGCTGTGCCCCTTTGGGCATATGCATTGCAATAGCATTGTTCAGTGCATATATGACATGACATGGAAGGCTATTTGTAGTCTGCACCTGATCACTGGTGAATGTCCATTCTAGAAAAGAAGCAAAAAAAAAAAAAAAAAAAGTATTTATGAATGTATTTGCTTCATCTGCATGAGCTACTGATGGCAAAAGCCCCCAAACCCTTAGGAGATTATCTGGTTATCAAGGATGGATCACTATTATGCAATAAATCTTCAACAGTTGTAAGGATCAATAATCAGTCTCAAAGGGGAGGGGATTATAAAGAGAAGTACAATTTGATTTATGTGCTTTTAGGAGCAGGGTGGTGTGGGGATTTATGGCTGTTTCCAGCCCAAGAGCACAGGCTAAATAAACAACCAGGAGTTTGCACAGCCAGATTTAGAGGCAGCGAGCAGAGCCCCGCTCACTGTGCGCGCTCATTGCTGGAGGAGCTGAGCTCTCTCTCACAGGACAGGGGCAGAACGTGCTGGGAGCCCGAATATCACCCACCCTGATCTGAGCCAGAGCTGCCTGGAGTGGCGAGATGGGGCTTGCAGGGCTGTTTGATCCACGGGGAGGTTTTTCCCTGGGCGCTGGAGCGGCACCGCTCGGCTCCCGGCTGCGGGCAGGTGCCGAGCTGCAGGGGAGCTGCCTTCGGCCACGAGGGAAGGGCAGAATGGCTTTTCCCCAGCTCTTCCCACGCCAAACCTCCCTGCTGAGCCGCAGCACACCCTCTGTGCCACTCCCCAGGTGCATCAGCACCTTCAGGATGCTCTGACTCCTGCATCCCTGGCTCCGAGGTGATGATGCCCTGCTGCCTCCTGCTGTGGTCCAGCTCGGTCTTCTCTGCTCCCATGGACTGCTGAAAAGTGGCTGGGGGTGCCCAGTGTCCTGTGAGAATGGCACCAAAACCCCCATTGTAATGCATGGCAGGGCAGAGCCCAAGTTGCTGTGGAAACCTTAACTCTGAATTTTCCTGGCTGTTGAGCATTTAAAGTCTCATCCTTAACATTAGTAGCATCTCTTTTACCTACAGGTTTGCTTCTAAAATTGTTCCTGGCAAAGAAATGAACAGAGTGAGGAAGAAATGAAATAGCAGTCAGTCCCTGGAAAAGAATCCTTAGAGAGTGAAACATCAGGCAAATCCTGGGGGAACTGGCTCTGTTTTATGGGCAGGATGAAGGGATTCAAAAGGCATATCTGTCCAGGATGTCTTAGTTTATGAATTTGGACCAGATCACATTTTACATCTGTAGGGGTGCTGTGGGGGTTTAATTCCATCCGCAGAAGTGTCCTGGATGAAGATAATAAGATCACAAATCAAAGCCACACCTCCCATATAACAGAGCAGAGCACTGCACGAGGATGGGGACCAAGACATCAAACAGGAAACTTTACTAAAGATCAGTAGCTGTTATTGAGGGGAAACAATATAATCAGATGAAAGCTGAAGCATGGCTGAAGGTATTTCTGTCTGAACCTGCTTAGCCCCTGGCAAGAGATAAGCACTGGGCCAGCACCAAAACATCTGTAGGTTTTTGTAATTGCTTCCATTTGTCCATCCAGGAATAAAGTTAGTCACTCCTGCATTACTATTTAGACTTTGCCCACTGGTAGGAGAAATTTAGAGAAATTTATTATGAACTGCTCTTCAGGTGGAAGAAGGAGGGATGTTGCCAGAGGCAGGGTTTCAGGTGGGATGAAGGCTATCAGCTTGGCAGAGGATGGTGCTGTGGCACAGATGCTCACCCTGTCCTAAATGCAAGCTGTCACCCACAATTAGATAATCTTGCAATTTACTGGCTCCCTTAAACTCTGATAAAACTACCCACTGTCTCCCTGGATTTCTGAAAGAGGCTTATGTGCCAGCTGAGTGCATGGAGGAAATAAATACATTTCCATCACACTAAGGAAAAGCCAGGACTTTTCATTCTTAGCAGATTCTTATCAACTGTTTCCCTGAAGTAGCTATCAGCAAGGCAGGCAGGGCATCAGCCTTGTTCTCACTGGTGGGGAAAAATGATTTCTGAGTCAGAATTGTCTCCCCCTTGCATTTTTTCAGATGGCATATTTTGACAATACAAAGGTACCAGGGCAATTTATGGGCTCAGCAAGCAGGTTGGTGGTGACCCAGTATGTGGCATCTCTATAAACTCAGTCTGCCTTTTAGGTGCTGAACAGAGGGCCAAGTGTTGTGACATCTGATGTGCACTGAAGATCCTTGGGAAAACATATTGCCTGCAGGAGTAATGAGCATCCTACCTTCAGATTAGGGGCACCCTGGGTAGAATATAATTGATATAAAAGCACTATGCTTGCTTTTGTAACTCTGTTCCTTGAAAAACTGAGGGGCAGGTTTTAAGCACCTACTCCTACCCTGCTTACAAATGTATCCCACAAAATCTGTGCCAGCCATTAGAGGAGTAAACCCAGGTGGCAGAAAAATGACCTGAATGCTTCCTAGTTGCCCCAGTCACTGTTATGCCTGTTGTACTGCAGTGCCAACAGCCTCTGTTTGCTCTCCTCATTCCTTCTCTTCTCCCTTTTCTACAGCTTGCTGAGAAACCTGACCCTGGTGACAGATGCCCCTGAGCTGGCCTACCCCTCTCAGACTTTGATTTGGAAAAGGTTTGAAGAGATCTTTCTCACTGCCTCTGGACTGATCTGCTATGCACCTGTGTTCAGGGCCTATTTCTACCAGGGGCTGCTGGAGCTGTATGAAGATAACATACAGTATGTTGAGATAAGAGCCATCCTGCCTCAGGTACGTGGGGTTTGGCTTCTCCAGCACTCCTTTAAATCCTTATTTCTCCATGGCTTTTCTCAAGCCCTATCTTGAATTCAGTTTTTGGGTGTTTGCATACCTGCCCTTCTAAGGATGCTGGAAAACCTTGATCATATTCAAATGTCTTTCTTGCAGATTTGCATAGGCAAGGGCTTGAAAAGGAGAGATTCTTTGTTCTTAATGGCTAAGGGAGATACCTGCTGTGACACAGGCACAAAACTACATTGTACAGTCAGACTAGGAGCTGTGTCAAAATCTTGCTCATTGGGAAGATGTAACTCAGTTTTTTCTGCAGCAGAATCACCTATTCTGTGGCAGCTACTCTGAACAAATTTCCTGTCTTGAATGAAGACTTACTCTGGAATAGTTATTTTAAATCCTCAGCTTATTTCAGAATGGTTACTGTGAATAGGTGAGTCAATCAATTGGCAAAGCACAACCTTCCACAATTTGCAGACAACCTAAAATTTTGGCTGTGTGTATGAAGTAGGAGCTGCTCCTTTCATTGCCATTTGCACCAGAATCTGGTGTTGAAAGTCTTTCTCCCTGCATTCACCCAGAGCTGGTCAGATTGTCCTACAAACCCACTCTGCCCTAATGCCTCCCCAGGCAGACTACACCACCCTACGTGTTCCCACCTTCCCAGTGACAATTTTGTCACTGCAGACACACCTTTCCCATTCAATTCTACAGCCCAGCTCCATGCAGGACTGTGGGGGTGGGAGTTCTGTCAGTCTATAGTGCCTGAGAGCAGAAGGATGTATTGCAAAGGGGTAAAAAAAAAAAAAAGGATGTGGGGAAATCTACAAAACTTACATGTATCTTACTTTGCTGGGGTTGCTCTGAATTTAGCCACCACCTGTTTTTGGGGTACCTGGAAAGAGAAGATAACAGCAATGTCAAAATGTCAAAAAAACACAAAACACAGGGAATGTCAGGAGCTGCAGCCACGCTGGGATGGAGGGCAGGGAGGGCAGAGAAGGGACAGCCAGGCTGAAATTGGGGTGAGAGGGCAGGGAAATGCTTCATGGGGAAAGTCTAGGGGAGCAGGGTGTGATGGGAATAGCAAGATGCTCGTGTGGCTGGAGATCCTCCACGGGGCTCAGACAGCAGAGCTGACTCTGCAAAAGCTCTCCCTGCAGCAAAGCCTGCCAGGAGCAGCCCCTGAGGTAAAGTAAATGAAAACTGGGATTTAGTGTGCAACAGCAAACACTGTGCAAAAGCCCCCCTAAGCCCAGCTGTGTTTGCAGATTCAGCTGTGTAAAGTCTCACATTCCCATGGGCTGCAGCTGGGGAAAATTCCCTCTGAGCATCTGCAGCTGCCCCACAGCTGCTGTGCCTGCAAGGGGGACACCACAGTGTGATGTCCCTGCAAGGGACAGCACCAGAGAGGGAGTTAGGGGGTGGAGTGGAGCAGCTGAAGGCTGGAGGAGAAAGGTGACAGAAAAAATAATGGGGAGAAGGGTGAGAGGAGAGCTGATGCTGCTGTGACTCCAGGCAGGAGTGGATATGGGGCATTCAGGGTCTCCACCCCTGCTGAAACCAGGGCAAAACCTTGAGAACAGCCCCAGTAGTGAGGAACCCCCAGAGCAAGCTGATGAGACAGAGCATGCCAAAAGGATTATTCTTCCCAGTTTGCAGCCAGAGACCTGGGAAAGCAGGGCAGGGCTGAATGACTGACTGAAGGTCATGGAGCAAAGCTGTGGCAGAGGGGAGCAGCAGCCCAGCCATGGTGTGCCTTGGGGCTGCCTGGGCTGACAGACTGCCACTGCAAGGCACAGAGCTGCCAGACAGCTGGACACAACACTCCTGCCCTGGGTACAGGCAGCAGGAAGGGGTCAGGGTCTCCTCTGGCCATGTCTGAACACAGAGAGACTTGTGTCACATAGGAAGGAGGAAACCCTCTCCTTGGTTCTTGCCAGCTGGCAAAGGCTTGAAGGAGAAAACATTCTGCACAGATTTTACTGCTGTAGTGTCCCTGCCCTGCTCTCAGGACTGCAGCCTCTGCTTCTCCCAAGGTTTTTGTCACTTCATTCCTCCCAGTAAAACACCTCTTCTAACACTGCTTCTCACGTGCTGCAGGTGTATGAGCTGGATGGCACCCTGCACGACAAATCATGGTCTGTGGCAACCTACCGGGAAGTGACCAGGCAGTTCGTGAAGGAGCACCCAGACTTTGTTGGAGCCAAGATTATATTTGCAGCACACAGGTAGAGGCTGAGCAGGGCTAAGCTCAGCTGTGCTTTCCCAGAGGGCTGGGCTGGAATGCCAAAGTTGGCTGGCAATGCCCACACGTGTTGTTAGAGCCGGGGTGCTGACTCCTGAAACATTCCCTGGCACGTGTGAAAGGCTGGGGGTGAGAACTCGTCTATATAAATCTGTGTACGTGCAAACCCAGCACCCCTGAGCCCTGGGAGGGGGAATGAGCCCTGTGTGCATGTCCAAGCCCTGCCTGCATGCTCTCCCCATCCCTGCAGAGCCCGGGGCAGTGACAGCAGAGCCCAGGATGGCACTTGCCGTGCCCCTTGCACGGTGTGCCCGCAGGGCTGCTCTCCAAGTCAGCCAGATGCCATGAAGCCATGTGAGGTAATCCTCAGCAAGTAGGGCAGACCCCTCAGCAGCACTGCCTTGGCACAATGCCCTCTCCAGCTCAGAGCTGCCTTGCCTCTCTGGCCAGCCTGACTGTGGGCACAGCCTGCAAAATGCACCGGGAAGTTGAAGGCTGATAGTTTAAGTCATTTCATTCACTTGAAATGAAGTTACTGCCTCACCTCCCAACAAAACAGCCAGGAGGAAAGAAAAAAAATTAAACATTTTCTCTCCACACTGTTGTGTTCCCTTCCCTGCTTGGCAAATAGAAAAGCCAGTGAGTTAGACAAGCATGTCTCAACTCAAGTGACAGCAGGGTCTAGCCAGGCATTTCCTGGTCATTCATGGGTTTCCTTTCATAATATCAATTTTCTACTGCTGTTCCTCTAGAGACCTGAGGCTGGTTGTCAGATTCAGGAGCAACTTGCATTTTGGAAATACCCCTGGGGGCCTGTTTCACAACTCCAGCCCCGAGAAGGCAGCCCATGGGAGCCAGTGCTTTCTCTCTCTCCCTCTCTAGGATGCTGAACGTTTCCCAGATTAAAGAAGCCATCCTCACTGCCATGGCACTCAGAGCCAGCTTCCCAGACACCCTGGCAGGCTTCGACCTGGTAACTGTATTTCTTCTGGGGCTTCACATTAACCTCTGGTGATAGAGCCACAAACACAGCCTGGCATATGTTGTACACCAGAGCCAGAACCTCTGCTGCTGTGCTGAAATCAGTGTTAATGAATTGCAAATCCTCCAGCTAAGGATTTTGTTCAGGGTAATTGACAAAATCCCCTGAAAGAATCAGCTCCCTACCCCACAGCATTGTAATTTCAGCACAGCTGGCACCTCATTTATAAAGAGCTCTAAGTCCCACCATCCTCCCAAGCGTGCTCAAAAACACCTTTCTGCTTTCCCCCAGGTTGGTGATGAGGATGAAGGTCATTCTTTGTGGGACCTGAAGGATGCCCTGACCATCCCATACTCCATGGGGGTCAACTTGCCATACTTCTTCCATGCTGGGGAGACTGGTGAGCATGAGAACTCGAGGCTTGTTACTGCTTGCAGAGGCAAGGCTGAAATCTTGCAAAGAGCAGAAGCAGCAAGCCTGGCTTGCTTGCTGGCTGTGTCAAGAGGATGTGTGTGCATACAGTTTCCCCAATGCACCTCCCCATACCAGTTTGGAGCTGTGGCATTCCCACTTGACCTTCCCTGCTCCCTGCTTCTGACTGTAGTGTCACATTGCTCAGCATCTTTGACCTGGTGTGACAAGGAGTGACATGTAGGAGCAATTGCTGGTAGCCATTTCCCCCTTGGAACAGCACTCACTTCCCATCCACAACAGCAGCAGAGTCCCCCAGCCATCATTTTACATTTTAAGGTGAAATAATGTTTGAACCAGACTCAAGTCTTAACTGAACAGACTCATTATTATTTGCAATGTATTATTCAGTCTGTATTGGGATTTATCCTAACCTTGAGGGTCCTGTCTAACTTGTGTGTTGCATGCTGACATCTCCAGAGGTGTGGTTACCCTGTGGCTGGGCTCCCTTTACAGCCAAGCAGGCACTTCTAACCACTATACATCTCATTCTAATGCACAGGCTACTCCCCAATAATTGTTACTTCTCTCCATTGACAATTGCTCAGCTGCAAGTGCAATACTGTAAACACCTAAATCCAGGTGAGATGAGTGTGTATCTCTATGCTGAGCAGATTTAGATCCCTGCATCACTGAAAGTGCCAGTGGAAACTCTGAGCATGAGCAACTGGGACATCTAACAAAACCACCTAGCAGTTTTATTTCCTCACAGCACTGCAGTGACCCTTATCTATCTCTGCTCAGACTGGCAGGGCACCTCTGTAGACAATAACGTGCTGGATGCATTGCTACTGAATACCAGCAGGATTGGCCATGGACTTGCTCTCACTAAACACCCAGTAGCCAAAAGTTTGTCTCTGAAGATGGATATTCCTGTGGAAGTCTGTCCCATCTCCAACCAGGTATGCTGTTATGTGGCTGGGTTACTGCAAGGGAGGTTACCAGAGCTGTGAGGGTCAGCTGGGGGGCAGCTACAAGTTTTGATGCACACAAGCTGGTTTAATTTCCTTTGTACCCCCTTATACTGCACGTCAAAAAAAAAAAAAAAAAAAAATTAAATTCCTATCCAGGGGAACTTGCAAGACAGTCCATGGTGTTGTCTCCCTCTCTTCCCCACCAGGTCCTGCTGCTGGTAGCTGACCTGAGGAGTCACCCTGCAGCTGACCTCATGGCTGAGGGGCACCCCATGGTGATCAGCCCCGATGATCCCCCCATCTTTGGGGCAAAGGGAGTCTCCTATGACTTCTACGAGGTGTTCATGGCCATTGGAGGGATGAATGCTGACCTGAGGACCCTGAAACAACTTGCACTCAACTCCATCAAGTAAGTTCATCACCTCTCTCACCTTGTCATAGTCATCACAAGGAGAATATCAGCTTACCCCTCTTGCTTGCATTTGGGTTTTGGCCCCAGAGTCTCCTCTGCCACATGAGCTGGGCTTCTGTTAATCCAAAATCTCCTCTGTGTGTCTCCTCCAAAGGCAGGACACAGGGAGCCCAGAGGCTCCTCTGCCTGTGTTCTCAAGTGGCTTTCTCTGATTCTGTGCCTCAGTATATTCTTCCTTTCCCATTCTTTGTGAACTTGTCCCCACCACCTGGTTCTGGGTTTGGCAGAAATCTTTGTATCACTTGTCTATTTCTGCCAAAATTTTACTTGCTGCAACGTTTGCCCTGACTCATCTGGGAAACACAGGAAAACAACTAGCACCTACTTTGGGTGTGCTTAACCCCTTTTTCTATTACCTGGACACTTCTGAACGTCCAAAAATATTTTGGATGTGATGCCCAGAGTCTTCCTGCACATTCCTCAGCTCCTGCCTCTTTCACACCACGTTACCCTGTGTGGTGCAGGCAGGTCCTGCAAGGGTTAATCTCTAGCTGCCTCCTGCCTTTTCATTTCAGTGCTGCTCTTGAAATAGCTGCCCCCTTGTCTCCTGCCTGATACTGACTTTCCTCCTCCTCACAGATACAGTGCCATGCTACCAGATGAGAAAGCCAAGGCCAGAGAGGTCTGGCAGAAAAAATGGGACCAATTTGTGGCTGACCTCTCTGATAGCTTTCTAAGGGAGCTGTAAGAGGACAAGGCTCATCTCAGAAGGCATTTGGCAAGCTAGGGTGAGCCAGAGTGATTGCTGAGAGGGAGGCTGCTTCTTCCATGTGACCTGAGCAGATGAACAGACATCAAAGTCTCACCTGGCAGAGGGGACTCTGCTAAGCCAGGCTTAATGGGCTTAAAGCTAAGAAGGAGCTGCACTATCCTGTGAAACTCATGGGCTGGAGGTAAAAGGGAGCAGCCATCCTTTAGAGCAACCACAAGAAATCTCCCTGCTCAAAAGAGTCAAAACAATTAAAAATTGCCACTGACCAAATCCTGACATCCTTACTCAGGAAAAGCTTCCTTTCCAATTAGAGTCAGCAGAAGATTGCCAACACGAGGATCTCTGAATTCTACCTTATCATTACAAAATGCAGACCTTGTCTGGAAACGGCTAAGACAAACATCCAACCATTTGGGCCACTGACCTTCAAGGGAGCAAGGACTGAAAATGACTCTTGTTATGTTTAACCCTGGGCCTGCTGCCAAAATAGCACTGCTAGGTCGAAGAACCAGTCATAGGTCTGATGCCTGCTATTTCAGGACCTACCATGGTTGGAAACAAGCTGGTGGAACTTGCTCCCACAACATTTAAGCCTGGTTGCCCAGTGATCATAAAGCCAGAAGAGAGGTGCCTCTGTTGCCAGCAGTTTTTTTACTACTGAGTCTTTTCCTGACCTCTGGTCAAAAGGAAGACAAAACACATTTCAGGTTAAGTCAAAAAACATCCTGGCTTCCCAGACCCAGCTTGATTAAAATTATTCCCCTGCACAAGGTTCTGTTAGCACAGACATTTATAGGAAACACCTTTTGGTTTCAGGGATTTCCACCACCAGCCTTTGCTGCTGAACTCATTGTGCTTTATTCAGCCTGTCAGAGAGATTTTCACCTTGGTAGAGAACTTCTGTGGATATCCACAGGGCTTATTTGGACCTCTGTGGTTTCCAGATACTTGACAAAAAAAACCCCCAAAAAACACCTACACAAGGAATAGTCTCTTGACAAGCTGATTCCCTGTCTTAAAATCACCAAAAATAGGAGAACTAGTTGCAGGGAGACTAAAAAACAGAAGAAAAAAGAAATCTTAATCAGGTTTCTAAATAAATTCAGAAAAATCCTTCAGCACATATCTACCAAGCATGCAGCCAGGATCAAAGAGCATCTTTCCCTGAGTTCAGTACAACCATGCTGGATTGCATCAGTCAAGAATTGACAAAAGTTCCTTCTGAAAGACACCTCCCTCCTCTGAACACAGACTCACAAAGGCTGTTGTTTCCTAATCTGACCAGCCTGGGCCAACTGGCTCTCTTTATGCTTTCTGTTAATTGTCTCAAGCTGCCTGGCCATAGTGTTTATTTCCAGTGACCTTGGCTGGAACACCTTAGCAGGAGGCAAACACTCTTATTACAGAAGTGGATTGAGCTGCACAGCCTGTGTTAAACTGCCCACAGCTCACAGGCTGCAGCTTCCTCTCTGCTCATCCCAGAGAAAACACAAACCAAACACACTGCAAACCCCATCACAGAGCACAAACAAAACCACAACAAACTGCAGGTGTGTGCATTGCAGAAGGCAGCAACTCAAAACACTGAAATGAAAAAGTGAGACCCCAGTCACACTCCCTGCTAACTGGGGGGGTTGAAGTGCCTCTGCTCCAGCTCTCTTTGCCAACATCTTCCTCTGAAGCATCCTGATGCTTTTTTTGCAGACTGACCTCTCCTTGGCTTGATGCAGATTTGGTGCTGGGAAGGAGTTTAATGCTGGAGGAGTAGCCAGAGCAGAGCCACCCTCCCTCCTCCTGCATGGATGTTGCTCAGACTAAAGTCCCCAGGGTTAGAAATGCTAACTTGGAAGTGCCTTACTTGTAATGCTGCTGAGGAGAACCACTGCAAAGTGCTGCCCAGCAGCCCAGTCCCTCTCAGCAAACTGATCTTTCAGCTTTGCTACATGTGGATGGATGAAGATCTTTCTTTGCCATGAGCTGATTCTCCCTTAAATAAGCCTCTTTGCTGCCAAGGTGAAGCTCATCATGACAGAGCTGCTGTGGGAGGAGCTGAGCTCCTCAAAGCACAGGCTGACCCATGTCCTTCCTTTTCTACCACAGCAGAAAGCTTTCAGCTCCTCCTGCACACAGCCTCTTGAGGTCCTGAACCACTTTTTGGTTACCTGCAGCCCTCCTTCCTCATTACCTACAGCAGTTGCAGGGCTAGATCTTCCATTTGCTGGAACCAGTTTATCTGTGTTGTCCAGTTTGTTCTTGGAAAAGCCTGTTGTGCACGTGGCCATTTACCTACTTCACAAATTGCTGTGATGGGGCCAAGTGCCTGGAGCCACCAGTGTGTGATGCTGTTCAGGGCTACAGCAGAACCAGGTTTCTGCAGAAATCACAGGGGTTTTAAAATGGCACAGGTCTCAAAAAGGTGAACCTTGACTCCACAGGATTTTGGGACTAGCTTAGTGGCCCCACTTTTGCTGCAGGTATCCACCTTAGGGCTGGGCAGAGGGCAGAAATTCTTCCATCCTGATCATACAGCTGGGTTTAAACCACATGGAGGGTCCTGACTCCAAAGGTGTGGCTTTCCTAGG
This sequence comes from Oenanthe melanoleuca, assembly GCF_029582105.1. Lineage (NCBI taxonomy): Eukaryota > Metazoa > Chordata > Aves > Passeriformes > Muscicapidae > Oenanthe > Oenanthe melanoleuca. The sequence goes on from NC_079334.1 coordinate 3,058,004, forward strand.
ATCCCTCCTTGCACAGGGCATGCCATGTGTGGTGATTGGAGCTTCCCAAGAGTCCTCTGGAATATTTAGGGCTTAGTGAGTGTGACAGAGGGGGGACCAGCCTGCCTTGCTGCTGGGAATCTGCTCTTCCTTAGAGCACGCCTTAGTTGGGAGAAAGGTGCAAACTGAGAAGCTGCATCCCCACCTCTCTAACTCCAGCTGTGCAAAGAAGGAAGAATTTAGGCTGGACCACAGCAGTTATAAAAGATCAATCCGTTATTCAGCTCCATTCAAGCTGTGGATAAATTTGGCTGCAGGGCTTCACTGAGACTTGGCTTTTAGCAGCAATATTCCAAGGGTTTTGCTGCCAGTCTATTTCCTTTTCCCCAGTACCTTGGCTCCCTGCTCACATTTGTTGGCAAATCCATCACATATAATGCTCTCTTGCTTGTCTCTTTCAGAACACAGTGTATAATTAAATTTTTAAACCTGTCTTAATCGTGGGGGTTATTTTTCCTCCTTTTTTTTTGTCTGCCTGTTAAAGAACAGGGGATACCCAGATTTGATGGGAGGTTTGAATCTGGAACATGCAGTGGAGGGGGAAGTCTCACATCACTCAGCCTGGAGGTATCAGGGAGTCTGGCTGAATCCTTTTAGCATGATTTAAGGAAGGGAAGAGAGGGAAACAAGGAGAAGAGTAAATGATCAGCCCATTCTTTTCAAATAAAGTGAATTCTTTTCAAAGAATTGCCTTGTGGAGCACCAGGTGATTGCAGGGTACAAGGTGAGGCTCTGCTGGTGTGCTTGGGAAGAAAGTGCCAGCTTGAAAAAGCTTCAATATCTGAAATGAAAGAGGAGGAGGCAGCCTCAGGGGTGGTGGGAGGCTGAGCAGAGCAGACAGAGAGGCAAAAAGAGCCTGCTTCAGTCTCCATCCAGACTCAGGAGCAAGGAAAGAGAGCAGAAAATTCCTGCAAGTTTCTCTTGCAATTACTTCAAGCAGCCACAGCAATACCTAAAGCCTTATGCCTGTTATCTCCCCCATCTGTCACTGCCTGTGGCCTCTTCAGGTTCAATTTGTCTAAATGGGAGGTGGATGGAGCTTTGTTTGCAGCACAAGTGTTTGCTGCAGAGCATCTTTGGGGCAATTTAGAGGATGCAATGTTTGTCTCCTGGTCACTCACTGCCAGGAAATGGCTGATCCAGCACTAGTGGTTGCTGTCAAAAACCATGCCAATAAAAACAAAGGAGCCAAGCAAGTGGTTGGAAATAGAAATGGGCCCAAGCAAGCAGGTGGATCTATCAGTTATGTGAACCTCCATCACTGCAGTGGGACTATGCAGGTACCAGATGCTAAGAAAAACCCTCTGGCCATAAAACACAGGGCTGCAGATGTGTTTTCCACCAGCTCCAAATGATCAGCCTGCTTCAGGTTTTTTTCCTGTATAAGCCTTTGAATTATCCTCTTCACAGGTAACAGAAGGACATTTCTTTGGTCAGAAACCTGCAGCTCTAATTGGCTGAGTCCTTAATTCCTTTCTTTGCAGGCTTGCAGCAGTTGCAATCACAGCAGGTCTATCAAGTGTTTTCTGTGCACTGAGGGACAGGCAGGTGAAGGGTCTGGCTCTCAATTCTCCTGGCTTGTCATTTTTATCAGGCTGTGTCCTCCCCCTTGGTCATTACAGGATAAGAAAGGCATTTTGTTGTATTTTCTCAACCTTTAGCTTGTCCATCATCCCACGAGCAGGCTGAGCATGGGCAAGAGGAGAGATAAACTGTGGGGGGAGGGAGGGTTGGCTCAGGCCATTGGAGCAGTAAGGAAGGAGATGGAAGGTAGGGCTGCTTTCCAGGGGGAGTGAGGTCAGGAAGAGATGAGGGGCTGATGACAGGGCTGTGAGTCCAGGGAAAACAGAGCTGCAAAGTTTACACAGGGACCCACGGGAGAAGGCTGTGGGCAAGTGCTTGGCTTTATAAAGGGGGTGGGAAACACATCCCAGCACGGTGTGGACAGGGGAAGGAGAGGGAATCTCCCGTGGGTGGTGTGAGAAGGGCAGACAGATGATCCCCAGAGGAATTTGGGGTACAGCTGCTGCAGAGGAGGTCTGTCCATGTATAGCAGGAGGAATGGCAAGCTCCGAGGAGAGTCACAGAGAAATTCCCAGCGCTGGAAGGGAAAAAGACACGATTGTGCTGCCTTAAAAATAAGTGTTCCAGGCTGTTGGACAGCTTCCCTCCCTTTTCCCTTTTCCCTTTTCCCTTTTCCCTTCCCGTGGAGCGGGAGCTCCTCCCGCAGGGATGCACCGGGATAACAACCCGCACTGGGAATGGGGGATAAACCCCTGTCCCCCAAAACCCCCAGCCCCAAAAACCCTCCCCGGAACTCCTGGATATTTAATACACTCAATTTTTGGGGTTTTTTTAAGCGGTGTAATCGTGTTTTGCTGGATGCCTCTCCCAGCCTCGGGAATGGGAAGGAAGGGGCAAAAGTATCCCAACAATTAAAATAAAAGGGACTCACTCGGGTGACAAGGCTCCTGTGTCTGTCACTAATTTCGGAAAGTCTTGGACTATTTTGGATCGACAGCCAGGGAAGGCGAGGGGTGGAGGGCTCTGGTAGAGTTCTTCACAGAGCTAAATATTTTCAATAATGTCTCCAAGGCCAGAGCTGCAAACACTTCTGAGAAATTAAAGTGATCCTGGAAAATGGAGAAAATAAAAAAATAAAAAATAAAAATAAAATAAAATAAATAAATAAATAAATAAACAGTAGGTGATTCAGTTAAGGCAAAAGCACTTATGGAGGAATAACCATCTTAAATAAACGTTAAATAAACGTGTTTTTCTGAGTTGCCGGTGCTTCAATAGTTCTGCAAATAGGGCTCTGGGTGTTGAAACGGGTCAACAACAAATTAAGGTTGGTGTTCGTGGAAATGGAAGCATAAAAACAAACAATTACACTGTGTCATTGATGCCGAAAGTCATACTTGTTAAACCTGCCCTGTGGAGAGACTCAGGAGATCCTAAGCCCAGTCAGAAAACAAACAGATATTGTTTCACCTCCGTGGATGGGAAACACACCTTTGACTTTCCCCAGGTTGGGATGGGCCTCAGCACCAAGATTTCTGTTTCGTGGTGCAGGAAAGAGGGACGCAGTCTGCCAAAGAGTGAAAAAAAGTGACCAGAGCTCCTTAGAACCTTACTTATTTGTAGGAAAAAGGGTTTCCGTGGAAGGCTGAGCAAAGGCGGGGGAGCTGCAGGCCGGAAGCGGCGGAGTGCACGAGGCCGCAAAGGCTGGTGGGAGTTGTAGTCCGGAGCGGCGCCGTGCCTGATGCTCCTAGGGCGGATGGGAGTTGTAGTCCGAAGCCGCGCAGTGCCCGAGGGGCGGATGGGAGTTGTAGTCCAGGCAGCGCCGTGCCTGAAGCGCCCAGGGCGGATGGGAGTTGTAGTCCGGGCAGCGCCGTCCCTGAGGTGCCCCGGGCGGATGGCGCTGCGCGGCTCGCTGCGGGCCGGCCGGGCGCTGCTGCGGGCCCCGGGGCCGCCCTGCCGCGGGCTCTGCAGCCGGGTGCGTGCGCGGAGGGGGCGCGGGGCGGTGGCGGGGACGGGCGGGAGGCTCCGGGCTGACCGTGCCCTGCGCTCGCCTTGCAGCCGCCGGCCTTCGGGTTCCTGCTGGATGTGGACGGCGTGCTGGTGCGGGGCAGCCAGCCCCTGCCCGCGGCCCGCCGCGCCTTCCAGCGGCTGGCGGACGGCGGCGGGCGGCTGCGGGTGCCCGTGGTGTTCCTGACCAACGCGGGGAACTGCCTGCCCTCGGCCAAGGCCCAGGAGCTGTCGCGGGCGCTGCAGCTGCAGGTAACGGGGCTGCGGGAGGGCCCGGCCCGGCCCGGCCCGAGGGGCTGGGTCCGAGCTGCGGGTCCCAGCCAGGCTCTGCTCCGCCCCGCAGGTCTCTCCGGAGCAGGTGGTGCTGTCCCACAGCCCCCTGCAGCTCTTCAGCCAGTTCCACCGGCGGTGCATGCTGGTGGACGGGCAGGGACCCGTGGAGGAGAACGCCCGCAAGTATCCTTTGTGCATCCTTTGTGCATCCTTTGTGCTTTCTGCATCCTCGCTACGGGCTGCTGCTCCTGCCCCCGGGAGCACGAGGAGACACAAAGATCAGTGGGTTTGCCTTATGGACAGGCTCAGGTGCTGTTCATCTCCATGCTGGTCGCTTCCTGTGTTTGGCTTCTCACGCTCATGGCTTCTGTGATTGCTGCTCTGCTGGTGGGACGTGACCGTGAGGACTCTGTCAGCTCTAGGTGTCTTTCACTTTTGAGATAAAGTTGTGCTCCTCCCATTCTTCCGTGGCAAAGCCCATTAGAGATCACTCCCATCTGTCCCATGAATAAGGTTTTCCCCAGAATCTGACAGCAGCTGAAGGAATTCAGATATGATGGGGCTTTGAGCAGTCTGGTCTAGTGGAAGGCGTCCTGTGAGGTTGTGCATTACCACACTGCTCTGTTACTAGGACTTGCATTGCTTAATCCTATAGATACTTCTGCAAGTAACTGAAAGAAAAGCTGTCATTTAAAAAAAAACAATCAAACCAGTCTCCAGAACATTCCTTGATGGTGTGAACTAGCCTGGGGTTCAAGCACGTGGTCACCATCGAGGCCCTGAGGAAGGCGTATCCCCTGCTGGACATGGTGGACCTGAGCCGCAGGCCGAAGGAACTGGTAATTTCCTGGAGGAAATGGGGAGCAGAAGGGGTGCTCTGGTGCAGAGTGGTCACAGCACACAGCAAAGGGACAGGGCAGCTGGCCTCTGGTCCCTTAGAAGAGCCTGGCACTGACACTGAGCAAACAGCACCTCTGCTCTTCCCAGCGTTGGCTCTTTTCCTTTCTCATGCCATGCCTGCCTTCCATTGCTGTGCCTTGCAGTGAGGGCTAAGGTGGTTTGGTTGACATCTCCAGCTCTGAGACAGGAGTGCAAGATCTGTGAAATCCCATCTGGAATGGAGGAAGGGTTCCAGGTGGCTTTGTTCTGCCTTATTATGGAACTGCCTTGGCAGGTTCAAAGGAGGCGGTTTTAGTTCTGTTTTGGAGATGGCATTAGGTTTTGTATTACTAATCCAGCCTTCCTTTTTTTTCTGGCAGCCTCCTCCTACCACTGGCTTCCCCACTATAGAAGGTAAGCAGTGGCCTGTGTTTACACATGAGCAGCAAGCAGAGCTAGGAGCAGGGCAGGCCAGCTGGGATGGGAGCTGTCAGCTCACTGCTATCCATGGGCAGCATATTCAGAGGGCACAGCCAGGAGGCAGCCCCACTGCTGGAAATAGCTGGGTAAAAACAACTTTTCCCTGTGCTGTGTGCCAGTATCTGGGACTTGCCAGGGCAGCCCAGCAGAGGAGGGGTTTTGTTAGCAGGGGGCTTTTGGATGCTGTGAGTTTCCAAACAGCTCTCAAAATCCTGCAGGGGTGATTCTGTTTGGCGAGCCAGTGAGGTGGGAGACAAGCCTGCAGCTCATCACTGATGTCCTCCTGAGCAATGGGAACCCTGGGGCAGAGCTGCAGGACGTGCCATACCCTCACCTGCCTATCCTTGCCTGCAACATGGACCTCCTGTGGATGGCTGAAGCCAAGATGCCCAGGTGAAAAGCACATGTGCTGTTTGGTTTAGCCAATTTCATACTCTCCTCATGCAGATCATCTTTTCCTACTGAGTTTTTGAATGTTTTAAGAGCTTGATTTTACAATGCAGTTATCAGCAGAGACATGAAAGCTGCATTAAAAATACAGACTAGAACTTGGGGAGAAGCAAAAGCCAGACCACTGGCACTCCACCAAGGAGTGCCTGCTGCTTCAGTGGTGTTACTGGGGATGCTGATGGTCTCCTTTCTGGGGCAGGCTTGGCCATGGCAGCTTCCTTCTCTGCTTGGAGAGCATCTACAAGAAGGTGACAGGCAGGGAGCTGAAGTATGAGGCCCTGGTTGGCAAACCCAGCCCAGTCACGTACCACTATGCCCAGTCCTTGATCCAGCAGCAGGCAGAGAAGCAGGGCTGGAAGGTTCCCATCCGACACCTCTATGCAGTTGGGTAAGAGACTTTTCCCTGCTGCTTTCCTTGGGGAGTTGCATGCTGACTGCTCTTTAGTGGGTTGGTTGTTTTTTGGGTTTTTTTTTTGTCTACTTGCCTTTTTTTTTTCCCCTCTGTTTTTTTCTTAAGTTACTACCAAAATTCCCACGGTATCTCTGGAGCCTCACATCCTGGAACAGAGGCTTGTTAGTTTTTTGTACCCTACACAGCAAAAGCTGTGGACTGTAAGATGCAGAGTGCACATAGGGTGACTCAATTAAGGACAAAATTAAGAGACCCAGATGTAGTACTGTTAGCTCGGTTTGGGAATGTAGGGAATATAATCCAGTGATGTCTGAAACTGCTGTGGGTGCTTGGGAGGTGCACATGTCCTGAGGGTCTCACTGGCCCACTCCAGCTGCTCCTCTTGATGTTAGCAGCTATCTCACACCCCTTCCTCCTTCAGTGCTGTCTTAATCTCAGTCCCCCAGAGCCAGAGAGAGGTAAGGGCTTGTTTCTCATTTCTGTTTCACACTGCCCTTACCCAGGGATAACCCTATGTCTGACATCTATGGGGCAAACCTCTACAACAACTACCTCAAGTCAGCTCGGCAGAAGCACGTGCAGGCTGGGCTGAAGAGGAGCCCACAGGCAGCCTGTGCCCAGGCTGAGGTTTCCCTGCAGCTGGGGCATGACTGCAGCAGTTCAGTGGAGTGCTGCCAGTCCCTTCTGGTCTGCACTGGGGTCTACCACCACACCAGTGATGTTCCCAAGGAAACAGCACAGACAGTGTTCCACGGACACCGGGACTTCTGCTTCGACCCCAGCCTGCTGGAGCCATCCTATGTGGTGCAGGATGTGGATCATGCTGTGCAACTGGCTTTTCAGAAGGAGAACTGGAGCTAGGGGTTCAGGCAGGTGTGCCTGAAGAGCTGCTGTAAGGGGTTTTGTGGACTGGAAAGGGAAGAATGGGGAGGGACCTGGGGTGATTTTCTAATCAAGCTAATGTTAAAGAAAATTCCCTGTTGCAGCACTAAAAGCCCCTTAATTTTACTGACACTCGTCTGCCATCCTTACAGCTGCTGACAGACTTTCAACTGTGACCATACACTGCTGCCAGCAGTAATTGAGCCATAATGGAAACAGGGTATAAGGAGTAGGCTTGTCCCAACAATCCCAGTTCTGTTCAGCTCTCACAGCTCATTCTCTTCCACACTTTGTGTGCAAAGATCAGGGGAGCCCACCCTCCTCTTTGTGAGGTGTTTGAGGGCAAAGCTCTTCCCCACACAAGGAGCCACCATCAGCCATTTGTAGAATGTGCTGTTTGTCCAGGCTGTGACTCCAGCACACCAAAAGCTGGGCTGTGGTGGCACCTTGCCAAGAGGAGACTTTTAAGTCTTAACATTCTCCTCGTGAAGAATAAGTGCCTAGAGACTTTAACAAATTCTCTTTGCCTGGGGATTTGCCACTGCATCACTGTCAGTCTGAAACAAAGTTCTGTTTTTCAGTCATCTGGCAGCTGTGGAGAGGCAGGGGCTCTCAAAGGAAGCTGCAGTAGCCAGAGCAACTTGCTGAGTTGAAAGTTATATAGTGCCCTCCCCCCTATTTAGCATTCTGTGAACACCCTGCCTTTTCCCACCAGGGAGCCAGCAGCCTGCTCTCAGTAGCAGAGGAAACCACCACAGAGTTTGAATTGGCAGAGTTGTTTGCCCAGAACTCAGTGCTGCAGCAAGAAGCTCTTTTGGCACCCACTCTGATCCCAGCTGTTGCAGGGAGCATCCACCTGCTCCAGCTGGCACTGCTTCCAAGAGGAGCCCTTCTTTGGAGCAAGGGCCAAACAAAAGGAGTCACAGTCCACCTTTGCTGCTTCCTTGCATGCAAGGGTTCAAAGAGAAGATCATCAAACTAGAATGGTACCAGAGCCCCAGATCCCCAGGCCTGATCTTTTAGAATACAAATGTCTTTGTCTTCCAGTTCTTTTGTTCCTCTCATCCCTCATGTGGTTTGCAGCTCAGGGATACCCCATACAGTCTGACCTCTGGTCCCTCCTCTTTCTTTAACATGGAATCCCCTAACATGAATTAGCAGCTGCCTGCCCAGGAATATTTCCCTCACATGCACCTTCTATTGCCTCTTCTCCTAGCTCAGGCTATCCAGAGAAAGACAAGATTTGTGTCTCCATAGACATTCCAAAGAAGATAAGAAAGGTTAGCATGAGAAATTAATGTGAAAGATTTGGCTTAGTGAGGAGTGTCTTAATTCCAGAGGAGCACTATGATTTTAGAAGCACAAATCAGCCTGTGAATATTATGAAAAGCCTTGGAACCAGCACAACTGAGTTGGTTTTCCTAATTACAGTCAGCTCACACCACACTGAAGCATCAGAAACAGGTCTGCTCTGCCTCTTCTTTCCTCCTTCCTGCTTTACCAGGCAGCTTCACACACAGGGTGCAAACAAGATATTCTGCACAGAAGTTTGAGTTCTTCATTCACATCTCAGCATCCATGTGCACTCAAATTCTGCTCCAGCAGCTCTCCATCCTCTCAATACTGGTGTGTCTTCCTAGGAAGGTCACTGCAGCATAGGCTCTGTTCTTAAGTTGTGCCAGGCTCTGTGTGTGAAGCAGACCAGGTGCTTTCTGTTAACCCAGGCAAGGGAGTTTCTTCTCTTTTTCTCTGTCCTTTACTTCATGAATAGGAGCAGAAAAATACCTCCTTGCACGTGTTTCCCTCCTGCAAAATCCACAGTGGGGAGCAGTTTCTTCCTCCTTTACCACTACTTGGGGTTCACCTTTCTCTCATCAGGACAAGAATTGCTTGGCTGCTTCTAAAAGCAGCTGTAATGGGAGGAACACAGATTTGAATCCTTTTCCTTTCACTGGAGAGAGAAGGAAATTACCATTTCATCTCATTGCACAAGACAAGGGCTTGTTTGCAATTCCCAGAAGAGCTGCACAGGGGAGGACTTGGGATATAAGACAGGGAAGGTCCTTTAGCTGCAGCACTCTTCACAGAGAGGTTGTGCAAGGCCTGAAACTGGAGCCCAAACCCCATTTATTCACAGGGTGGCTCCAGTGTCCCTCAGCCTCACTTTCCAGATGTGCCATCCACTGCAGAAAGAGGAGCACTCCCTTTGCTTGCAGTGCTTGCTGCCTTGGGTGGTAACTTCCATGGGATTCCTTGGAATGGTCCTCAAGGATAGATCTCAGGGAGCTGTTGCTGGCAGGAAAAACGAGCCACACCTTCAGTGTGTGGGTGCTGACTGCAGAAATGCTGAGCTCTGTCCCTCTGCAGCCAGCCTTTGGCACAGCTCTCACAGTTAAAAGCATGGTGCCAGCTACTCAGAGAAAAGGTGCTGCTGAACCACTGTGCCCTGGGGGCTGTGGCACCTCTTCCAAGGAAGGAAGGAAGAGGTTTGGATTTGCACAGAGAAGGAGCCAGGCATCTCCATCTTTGGAAGAGCAGCAGAGGTGAGCTGACTGATGTGAATCTGCTTCAGATGCCAAATCTGCTTTTAGCTCTGGATTTGTTCTTTTTTTTTTTTCTTTTTTTTTTTCACCAGTGTTCTGTGAGTCTTAAAAATGCATAGGAGGAACTTCAGTGATAAGGAATTTAAAAAAAAAAAATGCTTTGCTTGCGAGTTAAAATTGAACAGAAGGGAGGAGAATCTAGAAATATCTTGTACCCTTTCCCTGATTCATACCAAGTAAGGTTGCATAAAAAATTCTGCTTTGTTGCTCTCTGCATTCTCTAATTAGCCAGATGGGCTGCCCTTGGTGTGAGCAATGCAAAGACCTTTCTCCTCCTGCCCTTCTCAGCTCCTTGAAACAGTGCACTTTGTCCAAGTCCCTGCCTGGGAATTGCATGGACCCACTGGATGGAGTAGGAAATCTGGCTCCCCCAGCTGCTCTTGGACACTGGCTTGATTCTGAAAGGTTTCTGTTAATGAAATTGCTTGGCAGGTGTCCTGTATTCCATGAGTTGTGCTAGAGTGCTGTACAGGCTTGTAGCTTATCTCCAGTTCATTTATGGACATGTCTTATTGCCAGAATTCAGTGAAATCCTTTTTCCTTGGAACTGCTGCTTCCTGGAATTAGCTTCCAGCGTGGCTGGAACAGAACTCTTCCTTTGTCTCCTGTCTTGCTCAGAAGTGGTGTCTCTGAAGCAGTATTTCTGTCCTTTGGAGCACTCATCCTGTGCAGATGATGGGACTAAGCAGGAGAGGGGACTGCACTGCTCATCCAATCCCTTAATGTTTACATGGTGCACTGGCCTGTGCAGCAAACAGGGCAAAGACCTGATCCTAACAGCTCCATCTGCCAAAGATGAACAGGTTTTAGTCAAGCCAGAAGGGAGTTTGCAACTGAGAAAAGCAGGAAGGAACCAAGGGATAGGCCTTGTTTTGGATCTGAAGCAAAGAGCTTTTATGGTGGCCAGGGAAGTAAATTCCTTTATTCCACAGGACACATGCAACTACTAACCTGCCATTCAGGGCACCAGATAACACTGCTGTCCCCTCCCTCCCATCCTAATCCTGCCATGCCTTTCCCCCTGCAGTAAATGGTAATGTTTCAGATTGTGTCATGTGCACTACAGAAGAGTGGTTCTATATCATTCAGAGAAATCACAGACTGTGATTATTCTAGATTTCATATTAATTTCAATGCAGTTACAGAGTTGATACTTTGTTCAAGCACATATGTAAAATAATAATAAAAGTTCAAGCACATATGAAAATAATAAAAGATGTTTTCTTTGAAATAAATTTTAAATTCCTGTGTGTACATTTAATGGGTATTATCCTGCTCTCTTTCACATTTTTGCCCTAAAACATGATTAGGGCAAATTCTGTTCGCTTTTTATTTTTTTTTCTGTTCTTCAAACTATTACCAGATTTTCTTGAGGGAACCACCCTGTAAGATACCCCTTCAGCAATTAACTGGCAAACTTTCAGACCAGAACCAAAAGCTTCCCCTGATTTCAACAGAAAATTAAAGATCCTGCTAGGTGAAACCATCATCTTTGATAATCTAGAAGCAGCCAGTTCACTTGCAGTGTTCTTACAGATATCTAGTTCATACCTGTTCTCTAGGAACCAAACCTCCATCAAGGAAACACTTCTCTTAATTCACTATAATAAACCTCCTTTTCAGTTTTTAAACTATGAAGAACTTTCTCCTCCAGGTCAGATCAATACATGCTCTATGCTAAGGCTGAGTAACTACAAAACACCAAAAGCAAACCCCAAACACTCTCCAAGTTCCTACCCTGCTACAAAAAAAAGTCTTGACATTTTCTGCTGGTATTGAAAGCTCTTTGAACTGGAATGTAATTACAAGCAATAGACTGTTACCACTTTTATATCCTTTTGAGGAGGATCTGCATTCCCTGAACCATAACACAGGATCAGCACTTTAGTCACAAAGACTGTGTTCAGAAGCCTTGTTGAATTTTGGTGCTGGCCAGGTGAAACCTTTTTACACTTGCCTGTAACTTCAGCCCTGACCATTGAATGGGTTAGATCAGTGCAGCACAAAGCATGGCTCAGAGGATCCCAGAAGCTTCCTTTCCCACACAAAAGGCATTTCAAGTGTGGTAGGAGCAGATTATGCTCCAGCTCCCTGAGATCAGCTTTGCCTCCTTCCCTCCCACTGCTGCCAGTTTCTGACAGCTTACTGCAGGGTATAATTAGGTATCTAGTTTCTGGTCTCTCTTTCAGGCATATATCTGCCTTTTTTTTTTTTTTTTTTTTTTTTTAATTTTTCCTTCCCCCAAGAAATTGACTCATTATTTTATTTTCTCCCAAGTTCAACCCTCAAGAAAGTTTTGCTTTACCCTAGCAGGGGTATTTTTGAGGGCCCACTTGTTTCCAGTTGTGGTGTAAACTAAAAATGGTAGCATTTTAGATATTCAGTATGACTATTGCACAAAACTCCACTGTCTGCTGTTTGCCTTTAAATACATGTATACACACACATCTCTGTGCATATACATCAATACATAAAGAAGCCAAAAACTTAGCTTGGGAGCTGCTGAAGAGTAGAAGCTATTTATAGTTCAGCTTTTTAATGTTTTAACAGTAATGGTTAAGCACTAACACATCCAAGGGCTGCACATTGCATTAAATAACTGGATCACATGGGAAGCATCAGCTTGTCATATCTCATCCTACAGGGTGCTACAAAAAGCTCTTCAGTGCTTTCTCGAGTAGAAGTCATTTCTCCCCTCATTCCCATTTTAAAGCAGAGGCACAATTTCTGCTTCCTTTCCTACAAATAAGCTCCTTTCTTATCCTCACCTCTTTGTTTGGGTTGTGTTTGCACTGCTGGAGCCCATGCTCAGCCCAAGAAAGCCCTCGAGCTTCCACCCTTCTTCCTGGTGTTCCCCCATTCCTTGTCACAGCTCCCCTTGCCATGCAACCACAGCTCCTACCTTGGATGCAGGTCCCTTCACAGCCCCAGCAGGTATCCTGTGCTGCCTGGAGAGCCATTTCCAGGAGCCTGCTCTTGCCTGCTCACACAGCCTCAGCCCCCTGAGCACCCAGCTCCCTCCCAGCTGCCTCAGCTCCCTGCTCCCAGCTCCCCACATCACCTGGGTGCCCAGGCTGGCACACAGCTGCCTGTGAAACAAAACCCTTCCCACAGCCAGGGATCCCCACCCTGTTTCCTTTACCCCACAGGTGGGACACCAGACAGCCACCCAAAGCTTTGGGGAATGTTTTTATGAAAGGAGTGCCTGGATCAAAAGCAGAGATATGAGTGCCAGGGCAGCTGAGTGAGTGTGTCCAGCCTATGGCACACAGGGAGCTGCATTGCTCAGGAAATCCAGAGCAGGACAGCCAACAAGGCAAAGCTGTCACTGTCTGCAGCCCAGGTAGGGCAGGACCAGCCTTCTTTGCATGATGGATGCTTGGTTTTCACTCCACATCTTCTTGTAGAAGTGGAAAACTCCCCTTTGCAGCAGGATGTGGCAAGACCAGTTTAGCTAATGCTGAGGGCTGACCACACAGGAATCATGCCAGTGACACAAGTACTGGCTTAGAGTAGTAGTAGAGGCAGGTGAAGGTGCCCACCCACCTTGGATAAAAGGCAAAACCCAGAACATAAGAATGTGGTTTTACTCTGTACCACGGGCCACACAGACTGACACTGCCATCTAACCCACCTTTCTGGGGAAACCAAATTAGCAGGCACAGCTGGTGTCACTCACACCACTCTGAGCTGTCCTGAACTGGGCAACTCCCAACACCTGCCAAGGAACACCAGCAATCATCCTCCTTGTGCCCAAAGAAATCTTTGTGTCAATCCACCCTAAATTGTCCCTATCTCTTACTCAGTTATCTCTCTGCTTCCAGTTTAAGCATGAATTCTCCTAGAACCCCGGGCTGAATTCTTCTTGTTGCCAGGGACACTGACTGGAGCAGGGCTCCTGAGGGATATGTATTAGATGGTTGTCACTGCTGTATTAAGCAGCATTTGCTCAGTCCCATGTGTTGATTTAGCTACATGCTCAAAACATGAAGCTAGTTTGGATCTTTATCACAAAGTGTAGTTAATACAGACATTTGTGGAGACTTTATTTGGTGTGCTTCACATCATGGTCAGGCAGCACCTGGCTCATGGCTGGTGGGCACAGGTACAAATGAGAAACTGGTGATGCTGAGCATCACTTTGGGATGTGCCAAGCCATTAGTGCTGGTGATGAACACATCCAGCCAGCCATTAAGCTCATTCGAGGCCATTAATAGCGGGTCAATAAAGGTCCCGATTGTTGCTCTAGGTAGAAGTAGGAACTCAAGAGCTATTCATATGAATTCAAATGCTGTGTCCCATCATGGCAAGCTGGGCAGGGCAGAGCATGTGGATTGGCTCAACTCAGAAAATCGGGTAAAAGACACTTTGATGAACAAACACACCAGACCAAAGGCAGGGGCAGCACAGAGGAGCCACAAGGAGTGCTCCACTGTAGGCTCTGTGCCAGCCAGCTGCTCTTTGTCTTGGCCAGCCTAGAGAGATGAGGGGACTCTGAAGCGCTCCCCGATGTGTGTGCCAGGGTGCAGGGCCACGTCCACGGGCGGCGGTCCTGCGGGGCAGGATGCTCCCGATCCGTGCGAGGGGAGCATCCCCGGGGACAAGGCGGGGGCCTCTCCCCCTCCCCTTCTGGCCCCCTCCTCCTCCTCTCCCGGCCCCAGCCCACCCACCACCGCCGGCAGCCGCTGCCGGGCGCCGCCCCCGGGCCCCCGCCGCTCGGGCTCTCGCCCCGCTGCCGCTGCCGCTGCCGCTGCCGGGCCCGGTGCGGCGGCGCGGGGGGCGGGCCGGGGGCGGGCCGGGGGCCGCGGCGGGGCCGTGGGGCCCAGCGCCGGCTCGGGGGCCGGGGAGGACCATGCACCGCGCTGCCTCCAACCAGCGCTCGGTCTCCTCCTCCTCGGGCTCCTTCCAGCCGCCGCCGCCGCCGCCGCCGCCGCTGCCTCCGCACGCCGCCGACCGGCAGCCGCTCTTCCCGGGGGGCTCCGGCAGCCGGCGCGGCTCGGGGTCCAGCTCGGGCTCGGCGCGGGCCCGCCGCCCTCGCAGCCCCCGCAGCAGCACCGAGCAAGAGGAGGAGGAGGAGGAGGAGGAAGAGGAGGAGGACAGCAGCAGCATCAGCAAGCCCCTGGTGCCGCCGCCCGCCGCCCCGCTGCCCGCCGCCGCCTCGCCGCTCCCCAGCAGCAGCAGCGGCGGCGGCGGCGGGGGCAGCCCGGGCCGCGGCATGACGGCGGCGGAGCTGTACGGGGCGGCGGCGGCGGGCGCGGGGGCGGGGGGCTCCGGGGCGGCGGCGGGGGCGCTGCTGGGGCCCGGCGGGGCGGGGGGAGGGCGGCGCTGGGGCTTCCAGGCGCTGTCCCTGGTGCTGTTGCTGGGGCAGGGCGCGCTGCTGGACCTCTACCTGATCGCCGTCACCGACCTGTACTGGTGCAGCTGGATCGCCACCGACCTGGTGCTGGCGGCCGGCTGGGGCATCTTCTTCTGCCGCAACAGCCGGGCTCGCCGCCGGGAGCGGCCCCCGCCGCCGCCCGGGCCGCCGCCGCCGCACCCGCTGCTGCTGCACGGCCCGCCCGGCGGCCGCGGGGCCGGGGGGCGCGGGGCCGGGGTCCCCGCCCGCGGCGGCGACTTCGCCTACGCGCACCTGGCCTGGCTCATCTACTCCATCGCCTTCACGCCCAAGGCGGCGCTGATCCTGGGCACGTCCATCCTGGAGCTGATCGAGCTGCGCCTGCCGCTGGGCACCACCGGCTTCCGCATCACGCTGGCGCTGTCGGCGCCGCTGCTGTACTGCCTGCTGCGGGCCATCGGCACCGAGGGCGCGGGGCAGCTGCTCCTGCCGCCGCAGCCGCCGCCGCAGCACCGCGCCGCCGCCGCCTTCCTCGCCACCTGCCTGGACCTGCTCGACAGCTTCTCGCTGCTGGAGCTGGTGCTGCAGCCCGGCCGGCCGGCGCCGCTGCCCGCCCCGCTGCGCTACCTGCTCATCGCCGTCTATTTCCTCTGCCTGGCCTCGCCGGTGCTGTGGCTGTACGAGCTGAGCGCGGCCCGCCCGCCCGGCGCCGCCCGCCTGGCGCTGCACCTGCTGCTGCCCGCCGGGCTGCTGGACGCGCCGCTGCTGGCGCTGCGCTGCCTGCTGCTCCTGCGCTACCAGCAGCCGCTCTCCCTCTTCATGCTCAAGAACCTCTTCTTCCTGACCTGCCGCGGGCTGGAGGCGCTGGAGACCTGCTGCCTGCTGCGCCCCGCCGCCGCCCCGCCGCCCGCCAAGTACGGCCCGGCCGCCGCCGCGCCCGCCGCCGCCCCGCTGGCGCACGGGCTCTCCGACGTGGATGTGGGGCCGCACGGCTACGTGAACGCCCTGGCGGTCAGCGCCCAGGGCTGAGCCCCCGGGCCGCCCCGGCAGAGCCCCGTCTCTGCCTTCTGCTCAGGTTCGCTCCGCCGTGGCCGGGCAGGGGAAGGGGACTTGGGCTTCCCCGGCAGACTCCCGCTCTCCTCCTCCCTTCCTCACGGACACGTCCAGCAGCGGGAGCTCCGCACAAACCCGACTACCTGCAGGAGCCGACGGATGACACTTGTCGCCAGAAAACGCCCTGTCCTTCGTGACGAGACTTCTTCCAGTGCTTCTGTCTCTCCACTGCCTGGAGGGTCCCGCTCTTCCCCTCCCTCCCAGGACATTGTGTTGCTCTGTAACCATAAAGGTTCGGTTTTTCCTTGTCGTCCTCAACAAGGACCAGTGCATTTTGTCCCCTCCTTTAGGAACTCCTGCTGACCACAATAATGAGATGCAAGAGGGGCCCGACCAGCAGATGTTGCCTCCAGAAGAACAGAAGGAAGCATGCTTTGGTTTCCTGGGTCTTGCAAAGCTGCTGCCTGTGTCTCCCAGGCCTCTGTGTACCAGCTAAGGAACCTCTGGAAGCACGCTGGCCTCTCGGTCACTTCAAGCCCATGAGCCACCTTCTCCTTGCCAAAATGTCTACTACCTCTGTGCTTCAACCTTTTGCATCTTACATTGACTTCACATGCTAAAGAAACCAATCCAGCATGGACACAAACCAGGGCTTAGGTCCTATTTCATAACCACCAAGACATTTATTTCTGGTGAGAACAGGGTTTACAGCAGCCTGCTGCTGGCACCCCCAGCTGCTGGGGCTCTCATTTCTCTGTGAATATGCATGTTTACGGATCAGCGTTGGTTTTCTTTTACACAGAGCATAGGGTCTTCCTTTACACAGCCAGAAAGGCTGGAAAATTCCCTCTGGCCCCCTTCCATGCCTGCTTGAGAGAGCAGAGACGGAGCTGAGCCTGCAGAGTGCCAGAGGACACTGGCACTGCTCGGGATGGGCTGTGCCCAGTGAACCTCACTTCAGCACAGAAAGCCAAGTGCTGCAGGAGCCCTCGAGGCAGAGGGGCTCTGGAGCTGTGGTGAAAGCCCATGTATCAGCATCCTGTCCTCTGTGTGCATGTGGTTGAGGGTAGGTGGGGAAAAATTGCTAGTAACCTCTCATAGGAACACAGTTTTCTTTGGTTTTGAGCTCCGTGAATGTTGGGTGGGGCTAAGGCCTGCTCTTCTGCCTGGCTGCAGCTGCTCCTAAAGCAGCCCCATGGAAGCAGGAGCACACAGGCCACGTTTGGAGGAAGGACTTTGCCCCTCCCAGGCTTATATTTTGTTACCTGGGCACGGCTGCAATAATTGTGACAAACAACAGTTTCCTGTTGCGAAGTATTTTTATTTATTTTTTTCTTTTCAAGCTGTCCTGATGGGAAGGGGAAATAAAGCACAACCAACTGCTACCCACAGCAGGACTGCAGGTGCAGCCCAGACTTCTTCTGCACACACATTCATTCTTTCCTTCAGGGCTTGGGCTTCAGAGCCTCTGTCCCACCTTCCTTTTCACAGAGTGGGATCAGCTGCCTGCTCTGGTGGACTGCTACAGCAAAATGTTTACAGTCTGGTAACTTCCAGCTCCCAGAGGCAGAAGTGGGGCTGCCATGGGGCTCTCCTCCCCCAGCTCTCGGTGGCTGATGGGTTTTGAGGGGCTGGAAAAGCCCCTAGAACAAAAAGATGGGTCCATAGTGCTGTTCTGTTCAGAAGTGCAGCTAGGATGGGTGACTCGCTGCTCTCCTCATGCCAAAGGGAGAGTTGGCAAAGCTAGGCTTAACTTTCCCACCAGTGCTTTATTTTTAACCTGAGCCCTCACATGGGCAGTTGTGTGAATTTTGGCCAGTGGCCTTTCTCTTCAGTAATTTCTTCTTGTCTGGACAATCTTGGTGCTGTGAGTGACTGTGATTGTAAAACTTGGTACTGTGAACTTTTACTATGTGATGTGAAATGTGTCGAGGGGATGCTAAGTTCCTGGCCAAAGGAGGTGTAATTACAGGTATATCATGCTTGTACAGGTATTTGTTTCCTTGCACCTTCCTTTTTCAGCATTAAATAGGTAGTAGAAGCTCAGAAATAATTATTCAAGAGAGAATAAGGTGATACCTGAACCTAGGACTACTCCATTCTTCAGTCAAAGAGCTGAAAAAAAAAATTAAAATCCCCAACCAACCAACTTTGCCAAAAACAAGCTGAAAGGAAAAAAAAGCTTTTCATCACCAACTATGTTTGGCTGCTCCTATGGCCAAGTTCCCAATAGCAAAGTGCTAATCCCCAATACACATAGTTGAGACATCAAAAGAATCACAGCACAATTATTAACAAGTCTGACTCCATTACCCCTTCATAGCCCATAACAAAGTTGTTGTTTCAACAGTGAGTGCCTTTTTCCAGTTAGGATGTTATTGAGAAAAATGGCATATTTGAAATTTATCTGGCCATGGCATATTTAACCCAGTGGTGGTGAACTCACAGTTCAGATTTTTCCATGGATGAAAAGGTTGCCCAGGACAGATGACCCTGCAAAATGACATTTGTGTTGCATAGAATTCCTTTGTAGAAAAAGTTGTTTGTGGTGCCATGGTTTCTAGGTAGTTAGGAAATGTGCTGTTTGGAGAGTGTCAAGCTCTTAGAGTTGGCTAGACAGAAGCCCCCTTGCAACTAAAAGGACAGCTCTGCTGCTCCTGCAATTACTTACTATGAAAAAACTTTTAAAGATCTTCAATGTCTTGTTTATAAACCTGCTCCTCCTTTTGAATTCTTTTGGTAATTGAACTCTTGCTTCCACTTAAACCTTTCTGTTTGCAGAAGAGAGATGGTGGTACCATCCAAGTGCAAGCAATACCTCTCCTGATGCACCTTGCACATCTCCTGTACTTTGTGCCAACATTACATTACTGGTCCAGGTCAGTAACACTTTACTGAATCAATTTGTGCCATACTAAGACACAGGTCCCTTGGGATTCTGTTACACAACTCAGTTATTTAGCATTTTATTGCTCTTTGTTTGCTATCCTGACAAAAGAGATGACTACTCCCAGGAGGGGAAATGGAAGTGAGAGATAAGGCCTGTGGCTGATGGACACTTGGCATCCCCCTGGCATTAATCAGAACTTGTATTTTTTAAAAAGCAAGATTGTTAAAATAAAATTAGAAACTTGTGACTGATTTTGTTCCTTTTTTTTTTCCTCCTTTGAGTCTTGCTATTCAATTTTGTATTGAATAGGGACCAACAGATGCATTAAAGTTACTTGTTTTCCTCATACTGGATTACTAAAACAGTGTCTGGATTTTTCCCCTCAAACAAACTTTCTGTAAGTGAAAGCAAATTCTAAGAGCTGTAACACCAAGGGAGTTATTTGAGAAGGGAATGACTAAGGCAAGGAAATTCAGATGACACTTCTGAGCTTCCTATTTAAGTGATTTATAGGAATTTATACCACTTGAAAAAGACTCATGGGAAAAAAATCAGATTTACATGCTGCAAGATAAAAGAAACTTTTAGAAGTGGGATCATCAAGATGGCAATTACTGACATAATCTGGGAAATGGCTTTTCACTGGAGAAGCATTGAGATCACAGCTGCCTCTTGCTTAGCTCCTGCTGGCTTAGACTGGATTGCTGTTGGAGCAGGGAGGCTCCAAGCCTTAGGTCTGGATCTCTGCAGGGACTGTCCCTTTGTTATCAAGCTCTCCTCAGAATCCTGCATGGAAATCACAAACAATTCCCTTACCACCCTTTCTGAAGGGATGTGCACCTCCCATGGCTGCAGGCCTTCAGCTCTGTCCAGCTTGTCTCTTGTGCTTTGCAGGAATATTTTGACATTTGTGAGCCATTTCTGTAACAAATACTAAGAACATAACTCAACATAAGGAGTTAGGCAGAATTAAGGAACAGAGGTGTTTAAGTAAATATATTCAAAAAGTATTCATGGTTTTTAATTTAAGGGGAAAAAAACCCCACAGGTTAGACACAAAATTATAAAATATACACAATACAAAATAAATTGCAAGTCAAAATAGATTATTTTCTGAGACATTAGATTTAAAAACAGCCAAGATAAAAGATTTTTTAACAAGCAAACTTAGATGTTCAGGAAGAGGACAAAGGAGAAAGGCCTGGATGTATTTATATCTCACAGGCTGTTTTCCAGTGGGCTGCAGAAACAGTGATAAGAACCAGGGTAAATGCCAACCTCACCATCACTGCTCCTGGGAGATTAATCCCTTATTCTGTTCAGTATTTCACTGTGGTTAACCTGCACAACCTGTGCTTGAGCTTAAACCCACACAAGTACATCTCACAGTTGTTTTTGCTCAGCCTCTCTTACCTCAGATATAATTTCCACTCTAAAACAGCATCTGCTGAGGCTACACTTTTTCCTCCTCCAAAATAGTCTTTCATTTCCTTGTGTGTCACTATCTATATCTTGAGTTCACATCTTTCTGGTGCTAAGATAGCCAAAAGCAAACAGAAATGCAGTTACAGAAAACATCAGATTCCCCTGATTTTGTGATGCTGTATTCAGCCCCACATTTCTTAAAACTGTAAAAAACCCATAAATTCCATTTTTTGGTCTCATCTTCCCCCTCCCTGCTGTTGCTGGTTTTCAAGCACATACTTCCCAGTAGAGAGGCAGGAAGAGTTATGGAAACTCTCAATTTAAACATTTATCCCACTTTCTCAGCTACTCCACTTGATTTCTGAATGACCATGGAAATGCAGCTGCAAATGAATGATGAGTGGGAAAAAAAAAAAATCTCCAGGCCCATTTATCAACCAGGTAGAGACAATCCTAATCTAGCTGAAATTTAAGGCACACATCTTTAATACAGTATTTACAAGGAAATGTTTAAAATGTGTACTCAAATGGCAATGCAAATGTTACCATGTTATCTTAACCTATTTTCTAAACCATGCCTGTGAGTTTTATCCAGTGCAATAGAATCAGCACAGCTGGAGGGCATTTTGAAGGCACAAGTGAATGAGCCACAGTAATTTTTCTGCCATCCATCAGAGAGAATTCAGTGTAATGCCTTTCCTCAAGGAACAGAACTGTTCTTTCACAGGAGTGGCCAATATTCGTGGCTTCTCTGCACAGAGACTGGAAGCAACATTCCACATGTGCTGGGCAGTGCTGCACCCCAGCAGCACACAGCAAGATCCCAGCACTAATCCATTTGCAATACAAGGACAAGGACAGTGCTGGAAATGCAGCCTCAGTACTGCTCTGCATGGGACCACCTTCCATCCCTGTGCTTCAAACAGAGCAGGTCCCAGGCAGAGCCTAACAGTCCTCCAAAGATTGGTCCATGTCCACCACCTCTGCTGGATAGCTCCAGCTAGAGCTCCTCTGAATCTCCTGTAAAAACAGCTGCTTCTGGAGGCTCTTCAGACTGTTCAAAACCTCTGGAGAGAGTTCATGGAAGCCCACCTGCTGTTCCTGGTGCTCCTCCTCCTCTTCCTCCTCCTCCTCCTCTAGAAGGTCCTCAGGAGGCAGAGGGGAGCATCTGGAGATGTAGCCCTGGTCTGACTGCACTGACTGCCTTTGGTCTTTGCATGGGTCATCAAAGACCAGCTGGTGCTGCCTGTCAGCCTCCCCCTGGCAGAGATAGTCTGGCTCTGAAGGAATGACACTCTGCTGATACAGAGGGTACATGAATCCATTCAGGTGGTCACTCAGGTCATCTGAGAGGTTTGCAGGGCTCTGGTCAGCTCCTGAAACACCAGAGCCATCATGGAGGATGAGGTTATTCCTCATTGGAAAGCTTGTCTCCAGAAGAGGAACTCCTTCCATACAGTCCTCATTGCTCAGCACATGGTGACTGAGAATATTTCTGTCTTCCACAGAAGGGACTGGCTCCACTACCTGAATTAGAGGAACATCCACAGGAAGGACCACAGTCTGGGAACTGGGATCCCCACATGGATTAAGCTGAGGCTGCAGCTTGCAGCCTGTACTTTCACCTTGGTGCATGTGGAGGTTGATGACATAACAGCTGGGGTCAGGCTCACGTAGCTGCAGCTGGTGTTTCACAATTCCACCTGGCTCACTCGGTGGTGAATCCACCTGGCTCTCCCTGTTCAGGGAATGCAACTCCTCATCACTATCCAAGCAGATGGTTTCACTCTCAAACCAGTCTGGGTGCTCAGTCTGCCAGCTCTTGAACTTCTCTATGGCTTCTTTCAGCTTCCTCCCACTGGGGGTATCGATGTAATTCTCAGCTGTGATTTCCTGGATCCGATGGATCCGCCCAGGCTCAAACTTCTCCAGGTCCTGAATCCGAAAGTAGATATCCTCAAACTTGTCCATCAGCTGGTACCTGGATGTGACATTGAACAGATCAGGTATATCCCTCTCACTGCTTATTCCCTCGAAGTAGCAGACTATGTACATTCCAAAACAGGCTGGCTTCTTGAAGTCTGGCAGGATCAGATTCAAGGCTGGGGTGAACAGGTCTCCCATTGGCTTTTGCTGATCCTGCCTGAGACACACAGGCTCACTCCCAAGCATGGCCTGCCACTTGGCCTGGGTGCCCCGAGAACACAAGATGATGATCTTTGAAGACAGCTCTTCCATTTCCTTCTTCTGCCGTGTCAGCCAGGGCAAGGGCCCCAGCTCTGAGATGTGCTGGTCTTCCAGCAGATCCAAGGCCACAGCAGTGCCACAGACTGTCATCAGGAACTCAGCAAACTTCAGCACCACGTCCACGTAGAGCAGGTGGTCAGCAGAGTACACAACCCACACCTTGCGTGGCTTCAAGGGCGGCAGGGACAGCTCGGTGTACGGTGCTGATGGGAGACAGAGAAATACCAATTACAGCCACATTCCCCAAACTGTGACAGGGTGAGGCAGCACCCATCAGCACAGGAGGGCATTAACAAAACTTTTAAGTTTTAATGCTATTTTGGCAATGCATGTGGTCAGCATCTCTTTGTGTAAATTTAATATGAAAGCACAGACACAGCGAAGCTGTGATTTATAATAATGCCCAGATCATTCATCAACTTTCACCTCACAAGAACACCACAGCAGCTTCAAGAGGTTTGCAAATACTGCTGTATTCTCTGGTGGAGAGCTGAGTGCACCCACCCCAAACCAATCTCCTGTTTCTATGACCTGGATGATTAGCAAAGCTGCTTCTGCCAGTACAGCCTTGGCTGGGTTGAGACTCCCCACATTCCAAAGCAAATACCTCCCATCTGACAAACACAGCATTTCAAATTCCATATACACAGCTGAACAGGAAGATCCTAAGGCTGCCTCTTGGTTTCAAGAAGCATCTATAAATTAGTTAAGAGCCTACACAAGCCCCTTCTGGGCAACTGTGTGAGACCTGCATGGCAGGTGCTTGCTAAAACATCTTACCAGCTTGCAAACCATTGTGGTTGCACTTCCTTCGCTGGCGTCCTGGAAGAGAAAAAAGCCACTGTCAGTTCTGAAAATATGAAGATTAAATGCTTAAAATCACACCACCTTCCACAGATTAGGTTAAAAAACCCCAACTTTAACTGTGTAGGGAAATGAAGCCCTAAGGAGGGAGAAGCCTAATAAAAAAATCATACTGAATGAATAAAGACTCTTCTACAGCCAGTTCTTGCCATATTTTTCCTCTGAGAGGAGACAGAATGCACTCAAAATGAGCTTCCACCATCTTCCCCAAATCCTGGCAGTCTCAAGTACAGAATTCCAACTGTTCCCCAACTTCTCTTTAAGGAGAAGAAGCTTTTAAAATATGTCTTTTTCTTAAGAAGCTTCTCTGAAGAGGTGACTAAAATGTCCCTACCTACATCTTATAGACAAGTTTGATGTTAAGAAATTTTTCAAAAGATTACTAATTCTTCCTCTCATGTAAGAAGAAAACAAAACACAGCTCCCCTGAGATAACTGCCTCATGACTGCAGCACAGAAAACTAGGAGTTATCCACTAAATACCCAATTCTCCAACTTGCTTGATGTCAATCTCTATGTCCTGTATTTTTTCCCCTTCCACTTTAACTGAAAAATCTAATCTCACAATAACATAAAATTAATTCTGCAGAGACTTTGGGGAACAGGGGGAAGATTACAGTGTGGACAAACAGAAAGCTTCTCTTCTGCAACACACTTTTGCAATTCAGGGGAAAAATAAGTGCTAAGATATCTGCAGCAATCTGCAGGAAACAGAGCTGAACTACAAAATCCCTTTTCCCCCTCATGAGCTGTGAAGTGCTATGAACATGAGTATTAAACAGGATAACCTGTGGAAGGCTTTACTTATCTAGTGGATGGTAGAATACATTGCAAGTCCTATAATGAACACAGAAGATGTTTTTATAGGCATTATCTCAGTGGCAAGGCATCAGAACAGCAAGGAACAAAACCACAATAGGAATAGGTACAGAAGGAAGAAAAAAGTGTTCTTTAGCATTGAATTTGTTCTTCCTGGTTGGTATGAGTCTCACCTGCTCGTATTTTAGTCATGCACAGCACAGCTGTTATGACTGAGCCCACCAGTAACACACAGATCCCAGTGATACACCAGTAGAGCCATATCATCATATCATCTGCAAAACAAAATCACTCCTCAGACACTGCCTCACACTGAGTTTCACCAGAGGGCAAAAAGTTCTCCAGCATCAGAGGCCAAGGGAGGAGGACCCTGGCTTTGCTGAGTACACCAATACTTCCCTCTTACAATCCACAGACATTTCTCCAAACCAATTCCTGCTTTCATGGTGCTACTGTGCACCATAAACCTGCTCCACACAAAGAACCATATGTGCAGCACACTGAAAACACAGATCAAGAACCTTCCTCTAAATAGCAACATTTACCCAGTTTTGACAGGCATGCCGCCCATGTCCTGCCTGTTCATGTAATCTAGCTAAAAAAAAAATTAAATATCACCAATTTGGGTCATGAATTCAGTTTACAGGTGTTTTTCCTTTTTTTTTTTTTTTTAAATCTTTGGCAAAAGACCCTTACAGGTGTTGCAGCCAAAAGAAAAGATATCTAACATTATGCACAAGTTATCTTGACATTCATAAAAATGAATATATGCAAGCTATTCTCTTCAAAAGCTGCTTTATATTATGCAAATTTTTTAACACTGAGCAAAGTGACAGAAAGTATTTTATATTAAGAGTCTTCTTGTCAAAACTGCTTCTCAAAGAATTCTATGCAAGTGAAGTGTCTCTCAAAAAATTGCTCTTTAAGGTTCACACTGCATACAAATACTTGCCTCATTAAATCATGGTGAAGTCATTCTTAGCACAATTAATTCTGAACTCAGTGTTGAAGAAATTTTAGACCAGGCTCTCATCTCAATCAGAGAGATTTATTGGCACATATTGATTATGACACCTGGCTGGTTGAGCTTGGTGGCTCAAAAGAGGGACCCTGAACAAATAAATTCCTAGACTATTAAACCCTTATGACCTAAATTACCCATCCCTCATGTGACAGTCCAGACCAAGAGCATTACTGAGGTCTGGGGTCTCCTTGCTCTTCATTGGTTTGGAGTTTTGTTACCAAGTGGTTGCCATGTGCTGATCTTCACATCCTCTGAGGTTTCAGTGAGAGCTTTGGTGGGTTCTCAATATGGTTGGTGCATACACCACCATCTATGGGCTGTCCACTGTTTTAAATAGGATAAAATTTTCAACAGGAACATTTCCTGCCCATTGGGTCATTCCCAGGAAGGATCATTTCTCATTCTACACAACAGGAGAAGAGCAGCAAAAAAAGCTTCAGGGTATTGGAAGAAGTTCTTACCTGATGGTTCTGTACCTGCAAAAGACAAGAGTTCTGTTAAAAATTCAGTGCTCAGCTGTAAAACAATGAGAATCTAATTTACAGAAAAGTGGTTCTCACTTGGAACTGGTTCACATGGAATGGAAGCAGAGTGTCTCAGACAGTCTGTGCCACAGTTCACAAAGAATGGCTGAATCTGCAGTTGAAAAGAATCCAGAAAAACAGAAGTTATTCTTAAAAGAAATTCTGTTCCCTGATTTACTTTCTCCCTGCCTCAATGTTCCTTGTATTTTAGCACAGAGACACAGAAAACAAAATGAATCAGGAATTCTTACACCACACATGACAAAGGCTGTGAGCTCCTGAGGTTGCACATTTGCCATTCTCACTCCCATATTCTCTGACTTGGCAGCCCTGTACTAAGGAAAAGCCACTGACTACAGAGAATACCTATATAAAAATCTTTCAGCCATAGTATTTCCCTGAGGTAGGTAATTACAGACTGGCCAATCTCAGAAAAAACACTGTGAAGAAAACTCCTAACATTCCTAAGGTGCTCACTGCCTTGATTTGAAGGAAGGACACAGAGACAATAGTGCCATCCCACCTGTATTCTGTAGCTGCAGCAAGCTTTTATGTTCTTCTCTATTTCAATTGTGACATTCACTTGCTGCTGCAGTCCATCCTGCAGAAATCAAATGCAAGTTATAAGGGAAGGAAGAAAACAATGAAAGCAGGAAAAAAGAAAAAGCTGACATGAAAAGACAAAGTGGTCCAAAGAAGCAGGAGATGCTATTTTTTGTTTCTTTGAACAAGAAACCCACAGAGAACAAAATGAGTAAAGGCCACCAGGACATGGTAATACAATTAAGACAGCAGGCTAAGATTGCACAGGTAACAGGAAATAATTAGGGATGTATGTTGTACAACTTCAAAGGAGTTAAACTTACAGTTCCTTAACAATGTAGATGTCTTCAGCTTTGTAATGTGTAAACATTAACAAGCTTTCTAGTTTAATTAAAAGCAGCTCTCAACACTGACACTAGAACAGGCAAGTAAGTTGCCCTTGCTACCTGCTGTACACAACCAGTATCATGATAACCTAATTCTTCACAGTGATCAGCAGATAGAAACTCCAAAATGAAGCTCATTCCCCTCCACCAGGAAAATACTCACAGAGCTGTCCCATCTGTGTCAGTAACAGCTTAATCATACCAGTGCAGGCAGTACTAAGGGTTTTAAGTGCTAAGGAATAGAAAGATTAAACAGACAGACTGCCAACATATCTGCCCTCACCCAAGGAAGGGTGGAGAGTGCTTCCAAATATTCAGTATTTCACCTCCCTCAGATGCCTGAAGGGAAATTTTTTTTCTATTGGAACACAGTCTGGACACTCTGAGCTTTTCAGCAACACAGACTGCAAGACTTACAGAAATTGATTCTCAGCTTGAATGAAGCATCTGTTACTAAATCACTCCTTCTTTATGAAAAAAATTTAATTAACACCTCCTTGTGATCATATTCGATAAAGTACTTCAATGACTTATTGAAACTTTGCACCTCAATTTTGGTTAATTTACTTAGTCTTAACTCCCCAGGCACTGGCTTGAAAAAGGTAATAAAGCCCAGATAGTCAAACACTACATTTGACTTTGCAGATGTTTATAGGCTGCTTCATGCATTATAAAACCTCTTTTCTGATCTTTTATCCACTAAATTCAAGACAATTAAAAAACAATTCCTTGAAAATTGCTGTTCAAATGTCCTGGTTTAGCAAGCATTTAAGATGTTTGCCTAACTCTCCAGAGAAGGTATGACTTGGGAAGGTCAGTACCTCAGTGAAATCCCATGTGGTCATTTTACACCTCTTGTCATTCAGGTAACTGGCCACATGGATTTGGTACCGGGCTGGCTCCGTCCATGGGTTGAAGCTCACGAGCAGAGTTGAATCACCCAGCCTTTCACCCTGGATCCTGGGCTCCCACAAGCTGCCTGGAAGTAGGGCAGATATTCCTGAGTTTCTCAACTGTCAAATATTACAACAGAGTGCTCACATTTATGTGACTCAAAAATTTTTACCTGTCTTTATACATGGGATGGTTCTTTTCATCCGAGAATCCGTGCAGTCTGCAAGAAAGACCACCAGTAGCTAGTCAGAAGCATTGTACTTCCATTTAGGAAAAAAACACATTTTTTATCAGAAGCCAGAGACTTAACTATTCTCCTAAATGAATAGACACCTGTGTTCCAAAGCTGTGGCAAAATTCTGCAGAACAGTATTGGTTTCTAGCATATCAACCAGTCCCTTCACTGATGTCATGGTGTGTTTGGTTCTTCTTTTTCTTCTCAGAACAGAGAAAATGAATGAGACTAAAAACACACCACACTTAATAGTAGATGATAATGTAACATTGGTACAGAAAGGGGCTCAATAGTGGAATTAAAACTTCATATTCATCCCCACACCTTGTAATCACACCTCAACAAGAGATTCCTCCAAAGGCATTCTGACACAGGAAAATCAAGAGGCTGGAACCTTTCTTAATCCCAAAACACTCTTCCACATTTCTAATTCCCTTTATTTAGCAGATTGGCCCTGCTCTTTGGGACTTCTTTCAGAGTTAAATCTGGAGTTACATATTCAACATTTAGCAATGTGGAATCTACAGCTTAAATTATGTCTCTCCTCTAGGGTTTGGACAAAGGAAAAAGAACAACTCCCTGCTCAGACAGTTGAGATAAAACATTGCATATCTCAAATTCCCAACTTTCAAAGTTAGCAATTTAAACTTTATAAAGTTCAGGAATTTACAGTGTCTCTGCAATTCATGTTTAAGCTCTAACCAGCAAAGCTCCCTGCAACTGCTGATCTTGACACCATGCACTAGGTTTCTGAAGAACAGTAGAGGATAAAAGCCAGGAAGTTCTTAGTGTGAACAGGCAGAAAAAAGGGAACAAGGCTGAAAATGAAGTTCTCCCTCTCCTTTTCCAGCTCACATTACTGATACACTCCACATTTTGCCAGTTTATAACTACAAAGTCAGGCTGACAACTATAAACGAGTTAAGAAAAAAATTAAGAACCAGTTTACAAGATGTGTATTAAGCACCAAATATTTATGAAGTAGTCAGTGCAGCCAGAGGGCAATGCAGATGCCCAGCAACCTTGGGAAAAACAGTAAAAATTCTTTTAGCAATAGGAAAATTTTGACATGTACAAGAAAGGATCAGGCATAATTTTCTTGGTAAATTATGTCTAACTGTGCCTTTGAAATTAAACTCCACATGTCCAGGATTTAGTACTAGAAATCAAACTTCTGATTGGAAATTCTGGCCTGTACTTCCACAAGCAGAGGGGCAACTCTGAAAGATTTTAAATGAAGTAAAAGCAGCAGTGATGTCAGGTCCACAAACCACCTCAACTCAAGGCCCAAGTGAGCTAAAGGAATTCTTACCAGGCATTGTGAGAGACGTGGACTTGCAGTTGCGGTCTCCATTGACACCCAGCTTGGGCAGGTGGTACACAGTCACTTGGTAAGTCTGGCCAGGCTCCACTTCAAAACGGTCAAAAGTGAAATTCCACTGAAAACAAAACACACCCACAGGCACTTTAAAGGACAATGCTGCTCTTTAAGGCACTGAAATTAACAGCTGACTTGGCTCTGTTCCACTATGTTCCCTCATCCCATGTAACCCTTTTACTGAAGCTTGACTATAAAAATTGGAACTCAAGTGGATTAAATAGACCTGCCTCTATTCTTCTGTTTAGAATTGTTTTTTTCTTGGGATCTTTGAGCTGATACAACAGTTTTATGCCAAACCACTGTGTGGAATTTCCACCAAACTATATATTCTGTGCTGAAAGGAGACTGGAACAAAATATGCAGTTTCAAGTGCTAAGCATTTAGAATTGCATGTATTCATATGTAGGTGTGTACCTGGCCATTCCATACATATATTCTTAAATCTATACTGTTTTCTACATCAGCAATGCTGTACAAATTCTGGAGAGGCTCTGGCTCCTAGGCTAGTGGTGTTTGGTAAGTGGTAAGCTAACTATGGCCAAATTCTGTGTGGTTAAGGAATGAACTCCTTATTGTTTATATTCCTTACTGTTGTGGATGCTCAGCACTCTTCTGATGAGTTTCCTAGAAGGAGTGTAAGCTGAAGGACCACGCCCAAGATTTGTGCTTTCCTCCACAACAAGAGAGTACAAGAAAGAAGTGGAAGCAATAGAAGAGTTTAGTTTATAAGCTATGAAATTTCATGCTCTCAAACAGAATGCAAGAACCCCTACAATTATTTGCTTTAAGCAACCTCCATAGAGATGACACATGCCAGGCACTAAAAGCAGCAATTCTTAAAACCTGAAGGATGAGGAGTGAAAGAGAAATGGGAAACAACAGCAAGTCCAATACAGACTCTAAGCAGTCTGTACATTCTAATCAATAACCCTGCCATAAAACAGTGAAAGCAGGAACAATTCCACAGAGCAGAAAATGTAATTTGGAGCCCTTGGCACTCACCCTGCCTCCATCTGGACGGACCTGAAGAGGCAAATTGTTCTGGAAGTCAAACTGGGCACAGATCTGCTGATTGTTGTTCACCTGCATCACGGCGAGCTCTGCCCCTTCCAGAGAGCGGATGCTGGCTGCAGGGACAGAGGGACATGGTCACCTTTCCCTCTCCTCTCCACTGTGCCCAGCCTTGCCACAGCATAACTCCTCTGAGGTGCTGAGGACCCCAGCATGAAGATAACTGGGCATGGAAAAGCGAGCATGCAGGGTTGACTAACAGCACTTTCAGTCTGAACGTTTCAGCCCAAGGTCCTGCATGGCAAAGCTACATCTGTGCAAATGAAGGAGCAAAGGAGAAGGCAACTGCATTCTCCACACATCCTGCCAGCTCCCCAGGTGTGTATCATGTTTAGCTCTGCCTCTCAAAGCTGCCTCGTGCAGTTTGGGTGCCAAAGCAAACATGTCTTTATTTTGGTACACATGGTCAGAGTGAGAGAGTTGACAAGCACAGCTGAGTGAAATGACTGGGTTACCTGAGTCACACCTGCTTCTACACTACCATAACTAGAGATCATAGCTCTACAACCCTCAGATACAGCCCCTGCAGAAGGAAGAAATGAAAGTGTTTAATTCTGCCTTAAAGCAGTGCAAAATGTTAGACAAGAGTATGCAAAGGAAGCATCATTTACAGACAAACAATTAGAGATATTTGGACAGTGAGACTGTTATTGGTAGTCACTTAGGCTCCAACAATGAGACAGTTATTGCTTTATCAAGGCACAAAAAGAGGAGATTACACCCACCAAACAAAATTAAGCAGCTAACCTCTCAAATTTCAAAGATCCACTTTCATGACTTGAAGTCGTAATTCTCCTCTCTATCCTTACTAGATCACACGTTTTTCCTGTGCTCCATGCTCAAATCAAACACCCACCACTTACCATCTGTGGCCACTTTCCACTCTATCTGAAGCACAGGGAACAGTTTTCCATCCTCCTGACGGAAAACATCTGAAGAAACATGGAGACTGCTTGGAGCAGAAGGAGTCCAGGTATGAACATTCAGCCAGCTTGACTCCATGCAAGTGCCTGTCCAACAAATGAAACTCACATTTAGAGTGGGGCTGAGGAAGATCTGCTTAATTGCAATTATGATTTGCTCTTTGGGTCAGGGTTCTGAGGGGAAAACTGGGTGACAGATATTTCCAGCTCAGAAAGGCAGTTTTCAGTATGGAATTCTGTAAATTGCCTGCAATAATCTGAATTTATGCTAGTAACTTCCTCTTTTAATTAAAATCCATTAGTACTTGTCACAATCAATGTAGTCAGGCTAAACAGGTCAAGTAAATTTACTCAGTATCTCCTTCAACCTTCTGCTGAAACAGACCTATGTTAGTGCTAATTTCCAGCCTTCCAATGATAAGAAATCCATCAGATACCCAGGGAAATTGTTCCAGTAGTTAAGTACCTTGGATCTACAAACTGCTTTTCCTCAAATTTGAATATACATCTGAATTCAGCTTCCAACAACTGCCTGTTATGCCTGTATAACTGTTATGTTATCCCAAATTAATGAGACTCCTGGACCTATGCTTGTCAACACAGTGTTAGGGAAAACTGGTCCTGTAAAGTCATCAGAAAGTGAAATCAGGTATGACAGGAATTAGACAGACATGATCTACTTATGCTTTTGTAACACATTTGACTTCTCAGAGCAGGTTAAAAACAGTCAGGCCCCCCTAAAGTACACTTTGGTCTGTTTTGATGGATATGTGATGGAAACAGTGGCAAGTGGGCACTATCTCTTCAGTCATTACTCCCTCAAGAGTAATCAGACAAACCTCAAATGCTCATTTCACAAAAGATATCTATAAAAAGCCTGACAAGAATAAAGTACCTTTCAGTAAAGAGTAAACAATAGATTTCCCCTAGAGCAGAGAAATGTAACAGGAGCCATAAGGCAGAATTTAAACCAAATATTTAACTTAGGCAGGATTTTAATGGTGGTGCTGCAGTTTGGCTCAGCCATGTAGTCAAGGTGTATTCCAGTGCCTGTGTGCCAGTGGGAAACATCATCCAACCTGATCCCACCCAAGCCCTCTCCTGCCAGAGAAGTTTTAAATCTGGTTATTTTCATCACAGTCATCTCCCTGATCTGGCAAGTCAAACAAAAATACTGTAAAAAGATTTGTGCCAGTATGACACAGGGCAGGGCACTGAGGCAGGAATGAGCTTGCTTAGAACAAGGGCTGCAAGGAAACCCAAGGAGCTCTGCAGCACTGCCCAGCTGCCTCCTGAAATGGACAATTTCAGAATGGTTTCATTTATTAAAGAATATTTTTCAGAACATTACCCATAATTATTTAAGGTCTTTTAGATGCATGCCACTGCTAAGACTTGATCCCTTAAACCCAATAATTTACATTAATTGCTCTCAACTGTACCCCTCTGCCTCTTTTTTAATTCTAGTCCATACATTAATTTTTCATCAAGTACTATCATAATGGCTTGTAACGAACATTTACTGGCAAACTCATCCTTAAATTCCCATTTCTTTAAAAAATGAATAATCCCTAGCTTTAAACAGAACTAAACAAGTTGGGTTGGGTTCTACTCATGCCTACCCCCAAACTCTATCCCAAAAGACATAAGTTTCCATTCCTCTTCTAGCTGGAGCTTATAATGGATCAAACTGAAAACTCCCAAAGAAAGGCATGATATCAATATTTCCTTTACAACTCTCTGATTCTAGCAGGAAAAATATGCTGTATGAACCCAGTTAAAAAAAGAAAAGAGAAATAGAAAAAGAAAAAAAGAGAATGATCTGATGAGAAAACTGCAACAAAATAAAAAAATTACTTACTATTTCTTACGAGACAGTTTAAATCCTGTGGGGGAAAGAAACAAGAATATTACTCTGAGAATAAAACTGACAGCAACTTGCTTCTGCTTAGTGTTGGGACAGGGAAAAGCACTTCAGTGATGCACACAAATTGGAAGAATTAACCATGATTGGAAACACTGGACTGAGCTCTTAACCAAAAAAATCAAGGACACAGGGCATGAAAGCTGGGCACAACTTGTGTGACATCTCTGAGATCATCCAGTCCAACCTATGACCAAATATCACTGTGTGAAAAATTAATCAGAATTAGACACTTCCTTATTGAGAATAAAGATGCCCTGATCATGAAGCAACCAGAAGTTGTGTGGGCTCCTCCTGGCTTCTCCCAGTGATGTTTTTTTTTTTTACTGGAAGCCCCCATGGTCATCAGGGAGAAGCATGTCAGCTTGTCTGGTTAGTGTGATGCCAAATCCCAGTGAGCAGGAAGCCTGAAGTTGTCACTGAGATGGTAAATCAAGAGGAGGGCTAGGTTTGCTCTCACTCATTTCCTATGCCATGACAAATAAAGATGGATATTGCTGTCATACCATTGCCATCCTGCAATTCATTCCAGTGGAGCAGGGAAGGGTGCTTGAAATTCGGTTTTTAAACTCTCTACAACTTCCTAAGGTCAACTTCAAGTGTATTTAGGGCTTAGTATATTTACAAGGGTATATTTACATTTTTAGGGAAGGGTGCTTGAACAAGCCAGCTGTGCCTTTTTGGCAATGAAAATACTTCAGAGATTAATGCTCACATTTCAGCTCTTCTATCTGTGTTCCTGCAAACTTGAGTAAAAGCAGGAAGATTTGGCACCAAGCTCCTCATGCTTATATAAAAAATAAAACCTGAAAATCTCTTCCAGGCTTTTGCTATACAAGTCACAACAATACACACATGTATAAATCCAGCCTTCAGGCACCCTTCACAAGAAACACATCCACACTCCAATTACTGTACCACAAATGCACCCAAGACAGAGGTATATTGAAAAACAGCACCTGCAACCCAAATCCTTCATTAATGGGGAAAAAAAAAAGAAATGTAAAGCAAAGAAGCAAATGCTGATGAAACTGAATCCAAATTGGCTAACTACAATCACTGAAAAAGGGAAAAATAAAAATTGTGAATGGATTAAGCTATGAAAAAAAAAATTAGTCCTAACACTTCAGACTGTTAATCAGACTTTTTAAGATAAATTAAGTGGCCTGACAAAGTCCTTTGTGTACAAAGGTGCAGTGGTTTTATCTGAAACTGAGTTAATTTTCTTCACAGCAACTCTATGGTGCTTTCCACTGAGGGCAAAGAGTTGAGTGGTTGCTCTGGGATGAACCCTCATAGGAAACAAAAATAACTGGCTACTAACCATGGGGATTTTTTCCAATGTAATGATTTCTGTTAAAGGTTATCACTTATTATTCAGTCATTTTGTCCTTGTTCTGCTGCAGTTACCAGTAATTATTGTACATGGCATCACAACAAAGCCCTTATAAAAAATGTAAGGCATTATTGGCCTGAAGAGCAGCACCATCTGCTTTCATTTGAGTGCTGGTGTTCTGGTCATAGCTGACAACCCATGAAGTGAGGAAATGCTGCATTTCCCCTTTCTTGTTTAGTGATCAGTATGAATATCGATCCAGCATGGAGTACAACTGGATTCTCTCTTCCCCAGGTCTATTATCCCAGGAGTTCACAAGGATGTTCCCAGCTTTGATGAGGCTGTTGTGCCCTTTCTGACATTCATTAGAAACTCCAGAGCTCAATGAGGAGCCATCCATGTGCTAATGAGGATTCAGAACCTACACTTGGTAATTAAAGCCTTTCTTACCTTTTCAACACTGGGTTTCTAAGGAGAAAAACAACAGTATTTTATCTGGTGTACCCCCATTTCCCCAATCCCACTCAGGGTTTTCAAGGGCCTACCTACACATGTGTTTCTCCTACCCTGCACTAACCTGTTTACCTGCTGTGCCAGCAACTTTATTTATGTGCAGCTGCCTATACTGAAGTGTTTTATGCTGCCATCAGTTAGCTGAGCATTTAGCAGGTCTGCCACAAGAAGAGGGGAAGGACTCTCTCACCACAAGGCACCAATTAAGTTCTTGTCCACTCCTTTTCCTAGTCCCCAAAGCACTACAGGGATGACCCAAGAGCTGAAAATGCTCCTAAGAACAACTCACCCACATAGAAGTCCTCTCTGTTGGCAAAATGAAGCAAAGACAAGTGAAGATAGAGCCACACTGCAGGCAGAGCTACAAGAAGCTCAAGGAAAGGCAAATCCCAGAAAGGACTTGCCATGAAAACCCCCATCTCCTTTTAGTAGAGTACCCAAGTGAACAGGTCTGGGCAGCAGCTGATGCACACTTTTATACCAAAAAGTGCAGCTCCAGATAATGACATTCAAAACCCAGAAAGCAATTAGAGCAAAAGAGCAGCTGGGTTTGCAGCAAAGTCAACCAGTGTCATATCTGCACTGGCTACCTCCTCAGCACCTGAGGGAAAATTTGGTGGTTTTCCCTTGTAAAGGTCCAACCAACACAAAACATTACTTGTGCATTGGCTCATCCAGAGCACATTAACAAAGATGGGGACAGCAGAATTATTTAACCTGGTTCCCCTAGCTGAGTGTGCTGGTTTTGGCTGGAATAGAGTTAATTCCTTCCCAGTAGCTGGTATGGGGCAGTGTTTTGGATTTGGGCTGGAAACAGTGCTGATAACAGTTTTTGTTCTTGCTGAGCAGGGCTTGCACAGGCCATTCCTGCTTCTGTAACTCCTGCCAGCCAGAAGGCTGGAGG
The DNA here is from genome assembly GCF_029582105.1 of Oenanthe melanoleuca. NCBI lineage: Eukaryota > Metazoa > Chordata > Aves > Passeriformes > Muscicapidae > Oenanthe > Oenanthe melanoleuca. Next base: position 3,093,844 of record NC_079334.1, read on the forward strand.
TGCAGGAATCAGGAGTAGACACAGCTGGGATTGCTGACCCCAGCTACCTACAGGGATGCTGGAAGGCACCAAACTCAGCAGACAAAGCTGGGGGAAGAAAGATGAAGAGGGGGACGTGCAGAGTGATGGTGTTTGTCTTCTTGAGTCATTGTTGTGCATGATGGATCCCTGCTGTCCTGGAGGCAGCTGAACACCTGCCTGCTCACAGCAAGTCGTGAAAAACAACAACTTGTTTTCCTCTGCTTGTATGCATGGCTTTTGCTTTACTTACTAAACTGCCTTTATCTCAACCCACCATTTTTCTCACTTTCACCTTCCTGATTCTCTACCCCATCCCAGTGGTGAGGGAGTGAGTGGATGAGTGGCTATGTGGGGCTTATTTGCCAACTGGGCTTAAACCAGGCCTGAAAAGCAAAGCTACAGACATGGGAGACATAAATATGAGAAGCAGATCATTGTGAGGTGATGCTGAAACTATTCTCAGCAGGACAGGAACAACTCTGTGTTTACTTGCTGTATTTTCACAAAAAGCTAAGCAACTGTTTCTTAGGCTCTTTTTAAAATCATTTTTGTTTTGCTATTGACATAAAAAATAAGAGACCATATGGTGTGGAGAATCGTATGAAACTGAATGAAATAAACCTGGGAAACTGATTAACAGCACCATCCCATAAAAATTCAATTGAAGTCATGGGAAGCAAAGATTTCCCAGCAGGATGCTGTGGTAACTAGAGAGAAACCACTGTGGGCCAGGCAAGTGTCCAGCTTTCCTTTAGAGAGTGGCTGCTGAATGGGAAGAGCTCCAGCTTTCCAAAATCTGCCTTTCACCTCTGAACCATTCTATGAATCTTCTGAGATTTGGATGATTTGAAGTTTACTGCAGTTTCCCTTTTCCAACTCCTTAGTAAAAACAAGTAGAGATTAACACATAAACACATTACAGGAATAAATACTGAAGAATGATTTGTTTAAGGCTTGTAGGAAACCAGCATCTTTTACAAAACTGTTCTCATTTTTTTCAGCATTCTTCTCTACTGTTTCTAACTTTTTGCCTTGCCCTCATATCAATACTGAGCAAAATAAAATCCAAATATAAAAGTTAAAATTTCTTCATAACAATCAGTTCTAAAGTTTTTTTCATATTTTCATAGTTTTGATCAGTGATCATGGGTTATGTTAGCATCCTGCACAGCAGAAAGATGCCACAGAAGGGAATGACAGAAGTCAGTCAATAGCAAGGGCACAATGAACACATTTGCAAAGGGAAAAGTCACCCTCACACGCACCACCACCTCATTTTCATTACAGAGGCTACATCAATTCTTCTCCAGACACTTCCAGAGAAGCAAGCTGGCAAGATAAATTTCAGAAACCAAATTATGTACAGCTATCCAGCCCCTCAAAGACAGCAGGGTTACAAACACTGCATTCCTCCAGAACACCCAGGCATGCCACATCCCAAAACAGCTACAGCACAACAACTGAATACAGCAGTTTAACACTTGCTGGTGAAAAACAGATGGGTATTTAACTGTGGGATGTTCCTCCCCTGCAGATGACATATTCAAGCAATGGTTACTGGTAAGAACTGGATGTGCAGCTGTGCTATTCAGCCCTAGAGCTGAGCATGTTTGATGGAGTGGTGGTGAATAATGCCCATTAAGTGTGTTTTTTGGCATTTTAATAAGATGAGCTGTTAACAAGCATTTAGTTTTCCTTGCAGGTGCCTACTGAGAACATGTATGACACTCTCCCTCCACCACTCCCTCTGCCACATGAGGGTTTTGCTGAGGAAGTTGCTGTGGCTCAGCCTGACCTGTCCCAAAGCTCAGCAACAGCAGCCTGAGCACGGTGGGTTAGGCAAAGGAAGTGGGTCTCACCCACCCTGCTCAGCAGCAGCTCTGCCTTTGAACCACAGCACAGGCACAGTTGGGAGGGTTACTGAATCATCATCCTCTGAAAACGGTGCAACCACAGAAAGGGAAGGGGGAAGGAACTCTTTTCAACTGCCACAGCTTCAGTTGAATGGGCTTTTTCCAGTGTGAATCAGCAGCTTCACAGAGGCTGCTCCCAGGCTTAAGCTGACTGCTTTTAAGTCTATCTGCACTTTGAAAATTGGCTTTTTCATAGAAAGGACCAACGTAGCAGCCCTGCACATTCACTGCCCTGTGCACACCAGAGCGTGGGGCAACACAGCTCCTCTGTGAAAGCTGGTGATCCTGGTGAACCCCTCACCCAGTCACTGTGGTCACATTTCCTAAAAAAAAGAGGGACAGACAGCAAGACAAAGTCAGTCAGAGCCCAATCATCCAAGGATTTGCAGAAACTCTTAAGTATATTACTGTCAATCTCTGTGACTGATAGGGTTTGGGTTCCATGGTTACATGAGATGCCCAAGCAATATTGTAATTTTCCCTTTGCCAAGCCTTTACATTTTGTCCCTCTACGATGTCCACCCTAAAATAAAACTGCAGAACTGGTCTGTATTCTTGGGGTCTCTTTAAATAAGAGAGAAAGCAGCAGAGCAGAGGTCTGGTAAAACAAGGGTAAGGATATAGTCAAACATTAGAAGTGTCAGACTAGACAAGGGATAGGGAAAGTGTACAGGAAAAGATTATAGAAGCTTTAATCCCAAATGACATATTTTGTTTTACATTTGTCTATAGCTGTACCTATCTACCTTTTTCAGACAGCTCAGAGTGCACCATGGCATACAAAGCTGTGCAGCTTAGACAACAGCTGCCCCTTTTCTTGTCTCTGCTTTTGTTGACAGAATTAAAAAGAGAAAGCAGATCTCTTCCCCCTTCTACACACTCTTTACATGTATCTGAAACAAAAAATCACTGCAAAGCAAAACAAAAAAGAGACAAAACATAAATCCAAGACAATCCTCAAAAACCACCAGAGAAAGTGGCTAGCTAGGAGCTCAATGTTTGCTCAGGTTGGTCGGTTCACTTTTACAGGGACGCTGCATTGGCAGCTCCTGTCTGGCCGCTTTCACAGCGAGAAAAGGTAAAAAACCAAAACGCGCCTGTTCAAAAACCTCGGGTACGTGCAATGCTTAATTCCCCACGCTCTCCTAAAAAACCCTCAGCTGCAAAGAACTGGTTAAAACTTTTCGGACACCGGGCAACGTCAGCTGTTAGCAAAGACTCACATCCTGCTCGGGACTGCGGGCGCTTCCATCCAGCGCGGTTCAGCCCGGAGCTGGCAGCGGCTTCCCGGGACCGCGACACCGGCTGGGAGAGCCACAGTGACCCGGGACCGCGACACCGGCCTGGGAGAGCCACACTGCCCCGGGACGGCGACACCGGCCTGGGAGAGCCACACTGCCCCGGGACCGCGACACCGGATGGGAGAGCCACAGTGACCCGGGACCGCGACACCGGCTGGGAGAACCACAGTGACCCGGGACCGCGACACCGGCTGGGAGAGCCACAGTGACCCGGGACCGCGACACCGGCTGGGAGAACCACAGTGACCCGGGACCGCGACACCGGCTGGGAGAGCCACAGTGACCCGGGACCGCGACACCGGCCTGGGAGAGCCACACTGACTCGGGAGAGCCACACAGGCCAGGGACAGCGACAGTGGCCTGGGAGAGCCACACTGCTCCGGGACAGTCACACCGGTCCAGGGACAGCCACGCTGCCCCGGGATAGCGACACCACCCGGGACAGCCACACTGACCCAGGATAGCGACACTGCCCCGGGACCGGGAGGGCCACACCGGCCCGGAAAAGCCACACTGACCCGGGACAGCAACACCGGCCAGGGACGGCCACACTGACCCGGGACAGCCACACCGCCCGGGCCCGGGCCGCACAGCTCCCCGTCCCGCCATGCCGGCTCCCCGGCGCCGCTTACCGGCTGCGAGCAGGTGAAGGGCGGCTCGGCGTCCAGCAGCAGCCGCAGGGCCGAGAGCGGCCGGGGCAGCGGCAGCAGCAGCAGCAGGAGCCGCAGGAACAGCAGAGGCAGCGGCGGCCCCGCGGCCGCCATCGCCCCCGCACCGCCGGCCGGCGCTTCCGGGCCCGGGCCGGGCGGGGCCGCACCTGAGGAGGGGCCGGGGCCGGGGCCGGGCCGGGGCCGGGCCGGGCCGAGCGGCTCCTCCCCGCCCGGGACAGCGCCGGCTGGGGTTAAAGCGACAAACCTGCTTCTCGAGGGTCCCGAGGTGTGCGTGCTCGGCACAGGATCGCCAGGGTTGGAAGGGACCGTCCATTCCAACACCCCTCTCCAGGCAGAGTCACCTGGAGCTGGGGTGTCCGGACAGGGAGACCCCACGGCCTCCCTGACAGCTGTTCCAGGGCTCTGCCACCCTGGACCTAAAAAAGTTCATCCGTGAACATTAAAAACTGCCATCAGCAGCGCTCTGCAGCTGCTGGGCAAAAAGCATTTTAGGTGTATGCTCTGCTTTTCCAGTTGTGGGGCTGTTGTAAATGCATCCACTTCACAGGGGACTGTGCAAACCTGTTACTCGTTCCTGATGCTCACCCCGTTTCATCTGTCTCACAGGTTTCACTGCAACACACCCACAGCCACTTTCACTTGTTCTTTGACATGGATTTCACCTAATGGTTCACACAGAGCTGTAACTCGGCTGAGTTTTTCAGCAGAGCTGAGCCCTTTGCTGGGCTTTGACCAACAGCCGTCAGCACGGTGGTTTTGTGTAGTTTTATGGTGGCAAATGTCTAACTGGTGGCCAGTCTGAGCCTGCAGATAATGAGGTTTCTGTTGGTGATCCTTCTGCCATTCTTTCTGCCCTGCATGGATGCACTACAGGTTTTCATCACCTCCTGGGTTTTAACATTTTGTGCCACCACTATTCAATAGTAGCAGCAAAGCCTGCAGTTCTGACAGTTGTGTGCAAGTCAGGGGAAAATACTTATAAGTATGTATATATAACTGAAAAAAAGCCATTCTGTTTTCTTTAGTCATTATTTTACTGAATCTCAGACCGATGTGCTTGGGCTGAGCCCCCTGTGATTTATAATGCTGCGACACAAACACAGTGCTCAGCTGGCACTGCAGTGTTATATCCTGATAACCGTGGTAGAACAAATTTGCTCAATCGACAAGCAAATGTGTGGAACGTTACTTGTTATCATCCCATTAGCTTCGTGGCTTATGTATATACTAATTACACTGTGTTTAAGCTGAGGGCATTCATTTTCTGTTGCATGTGCTTGGTGAGAAGGAATCCAGTAGAGAAAATGTTAAGTGTGTGGTTGTGTGTGAGTCACACGTTGGACATCGTGACACGGCAGAATTTCTGTGGTGACAGCAGTACAGAGAGCAGTTGGATTTCCTAAGCTGCTGTTTAGCAGGGCAGGCTGTGGCTGTCCCCTTAAATAGGAACAAGAGCCCCTAAATGGCAGTGGGAAATAAGAGGCTGCAGGAAGCTGTCCTAATTGTCACCCACTGCTGGTAGGAGGGAGCAATGTCAAAGGAGTTTTGATACCAGTTACAATATTGAACAAATCTGGACATTGTTTAGAAATTTATTAGCAATTTTAAAATAACATCATTCCTTAGATAAAAATGCAATCTTACAGGAATATACATTTGTCCCACACAGAGATGACCCTATAGCTCACGGGCGGGCCACTCGCTCTAACCTTCCTCTGTTGATTTTAAAACGTGCGAGAGGGCAAGACGGACTCTGGCACTGATGACAGGCTTACATGACGGTTACAAACTGTACAGCAGTATTTACAAAAGCATTTCTGTGGGTTCATGAAAACTAGATATAAAAGTGTGGAAGGAGGTAAAGAATTGAGACAGGGAAGGGCTCGGGTGGAGATGCGAGGGAGGGCTGGGAAGGTGGGCAGGGAGTGGAGGGAAGAGTGGGAGAGGAGGTTTATATCTGGACTGATTTATACTTGAGAGAGGTCATTTTACAGCTCTGGGCAATTCAGATGAAGGCAAAACACTTATATTTATCAACATTTATAGCTGATGATCAGAGCAGGAAATGGTGCTCCAGGGCCTGAACTTAAGAGGTGCTGAAGAACCCCATCTTCCCTGAAGTCACTGGGAGACACCAGGACGCAGTACCTGCCGGGCCAGACCCAAACCATGCACAGACAGCACCCACCAGTCCTAAAACCCTTAAATCCTGCAGTGCTCAGTCCTTGGTGCTGATGTGAATTCAAACTGAGTGAGAGATCAGCTCCTAAATTACACCCCTGCTCCTGAAACCAGACTAAATTCCAGCCACTTCTTGCCAGAATTCACCCAAAGTGACTCATCCCTTGCTCTATCAAGCAACAATTGTTTGGAGGGAGATTCATCATTCGGAATTGATTTTTAAGGCAGTTTTATAAGTATCTCCCCCTTTTTTTTGTGTGTGATGCAGCAATGTTTGTCAGAGATATTTACAATCTCACTCCTCCTCCTCCAAATTCTTCCCACATTCAAACTGTTAAGACTAAATAAGCTTGAAACAATAATTTCTACGAGCAATCATAAAGTTGATGATGTTTAGATAGTATTGGCTGCCAGTCTACCTTAGTGCTTGAGATGGGAGCAGACTGACTTAGGATGCTTAAAATACTGAAAGCTTTTCAGCTTAACTGGGAAAGAACTAACAAAAAAACACAGGTATTTAATCACCTGAATGATAATGCCAACAAATGGTGTCTGAGTTTGTGGTTCTGTCTCAAATAGGAAAAAGCTTTGGAAAGGGGCAGAAAAATCTGTGAATGAGTGGAGTGACGCCTGCTCTTGCCTGGGCCTCCCCTGCTCCCCTGGGCCTGGGATGCAGCCACTAATCCTGGCCTAAGGAAAGGACTGGGCAGAGCCCTGCCAACCTCAGGCCGCAGGAGTGGAGGCAGAGTGCCTGGCATGGGGTAGAAAAACAACAGCATGGGAGTGTGGAGACAAGCTCCTGATCCTGCCTAACTAAGCCCTTGGTAATGCTAATGAAGATTCCCTCATTACATCAGTCATTGGTGCTGCTCCTCTCAATTAGCCCTTTAGAAAGGGACTTGATTAAGTTGCCTAATTGTCCCCTGCCACCTGAGATCTCTGCCATGGCTGTGACACCAGCCCTGCCTGGGCCAGAGCAGACCTGGCAGAGGATACTCTGTGGTGTCTCAAGTGGCACTGGACACCCATGTTTAGGCAACTAAGTCGAGCCCTGTGCCCCTAAAGAAAGCCTGGTTTTATGCTCAAGTGTTAGGTTCCCTATAAGGGGGAGGAGAAAAATGGAGAATTTAAATAGAACACTAAAGTTTGTATCAGAAGAGGGTTTTTTTTTTTCCTATTCCAGTGTCATACGACTGAGTTTTCTCAAAGCAATTGCAGCCCAATCTGTCTTCAGAACAGGACATATCTCCTGCTCTGCTTCTGCCCTCACCCACCCAACCTCAGGGAGCTGTAGCAGCAAGGTCAGGGTAGCTTCAGCTTTCCAGAAACAAAGTAGGAACAGAGATAAAAGCTCCATGGACTGAGACCCCATTGGAAATCTTCTGGATCCCTGGGCTTGCTCACCCAGAATAAAACTTTAAAAGTTTTACAACATTCAAAAGAAGAAAAAAAGACACCCTGTGCAGCTATTGAGAATTGTCTTTCTTAGACTTCTTTGAAGAAAGAAATAAATGGGGGAAAGATGTAATTAAATTTTTTCAGGGCCCAGTTCTGTTTTCCACATTTTTTGCAGCAATACAACCTCCTTGGCCTCTAATGTTAGTGAGGTGGGAACTGGGGCTTCTGATGGCCTGGAATGTTTTCTTTATGCACATTACAATTTTCATTATGGGAACTGATAAAATCTCACTGCTACCAGAAACCCCCAACTGGATTCTACTTGAGTATTGTTGTGCTCCAAATTCCCCATTCAGTGTTCCTCTCCCCGCCACGGTCCCTGCTGCGGGGACAGTCGCAGCAGGACCATGGATGTATCTCAGGATACTCAGCTCTGTCCCAGTAGGGCTGCTTCACTTCAGCTCCCTGGACCAGTGGGGTTGGGGTTTCTCATCTACACATATGAATCAAGGCCTCCAACTCCACCTGTGACACAGGTGACCAACCCCACCTCGTCCGGTTGTGTCTGTGTGCAAACGCGCATACATTTCATACAGCAATCTGAAACTCAGGCAGAAAAGACACAGGAGCCTGGCTGAGACCCATACAACTGTTATATTGGCGTCAGTCTAAAGAAAGCAATGATACATTGCTTTGGAAATTATCAAGAAATGTAAAAAATGCATTTGCCCTTTTTTTGTTGTTGTTGTTGTCGTTGTCGTAGTCACTGGGGCAGGGTTGTGAGTCAGAAAACAAAGCAGAAATAGATGCAATCTGTACATGGCGCCTCTCTGGCTGTCCCTCCGTGCCAGGGTGTGGTGGGCAGGGCAAGAAAACACGTGGGACCCCTGCAGTAGCAGCAGCATCTACACCATCATCGTACATGTCCAGCTGGAGAGGCAGATGATGCACAAAAGGTCTGTGGACAAGGAAACTCCAGCTCTGGATCGTGAGTTCCGCTTGCTTTCCCATCATGTCAGCCACACAGAAATAAGGAAGAAAAAAAGAAATGCACCCGATGTGGCTGGCCCAGTAGTGTCTGGACTAATGAGCAGGAGTGATACAGGGAGGAGGTTTGTTGTTTTATAAGAAATGTCTTTAGTCTGCAGTGTCCTCTTGTGAGTCAGAGATGCTCAGAGGCAAACAGCAGATCGTTTTCCCCATTCTTCCACGCCACTTCTCAGCTTCTTCCTTCAAAGCTTCCATCCACAGCACAGTGATTGTACCCACCATCCTCTCCCATACACAGGGAAACACTCCAGGAGCTAAACCTGCCCCCTCCTTCCCACTGTCCCCCAGACTGCCTCACTCGCAGCAGGCAGCAGCTCTTTGCTCAGGCCTGTCACAATGTGCACACTGGAAGTACCTCAAATGAAAAAGAAAGAAAAAGCCACCCTCCCCAGAAAGAGAAGTTTGCACAGCTGGCACCAGCAATTACTAAATTTAACTGCCCCTCAAACTGCACAAGCCATTTGCATTCTCTGCTAGCCATACATTTTCCACTCTGCAGCACCTACTGGGTTTTCCAGGAGGAAGTGGGGTTTCCCCTGGCCATTGCAGGCTCTGCCCCCCGAGGGAGTAGCAGCTTTCACCAAGAATGCCCGGGGCACAATCCTTCCTGTCATTTCCCTTCCCATCAGGAACAATCCTAAAAGATGAACTGTCAAGCATCCAAAGTGCTCATTGTCACCACTAATTCAGGTAAGCATTGTTTTTCAGGACTGAAGGACTGCTGTCTTCCATTTGGAAGGTCTTTGCAGTGAAAGAAAATGAGTTAGGGAGCCCTTACGTGGCATTTTTCTCTTTCAAGTACCTTTGGAGCACATCAGCACCAGCAGCAGCAAACTCACAGGGAGACACATCTCCATACAGGTACCAGGGATGAAAGGATGACACTGATCCACATCAGCTGGTTACTTTCTCCAGGGAAACCTTGAATTATGATTTATGACAGATGCTTGTAGAAATGGCTTCATATTTCTCTAGTATTTGGTTTTTTCCAAGGTATCTTGAGCTGATACCAGCCGGTTCAAAAAGTACAGTCAAAAATACCCTTTGCTATTTCTCCTTTATGCCCCAGAGAATCAAGAAGAAAAACAAGAGTGTTACAAAAATAACGTAATCAATGTATGCAGTGAAGAGTGTCCTTGGACATCTGCAGGAGCTCAAGATTTAAATTGAAGTTTAGCTCTGAGTCAGATCACACCTCAGAACTGATCTGCAAGTTTGTGAATCATCCTGAGAAGGGAGAAACAACAGCAGTAGTCTAGACAAAGATCAGTTGCATAAAATCTAACAATACGTGCCTGTTTTTTCATCCTCTCTCAGGGTTAGGGCCAACTGTCAGTGTGACAGAGTTTCACACTTACTAGTCAGGAACTGTGGCTGGGACATGCTGTGCTAGCAGATGTTTTGTGACTTAGTACCTGACCCATGCACTAAAGTCTGGGAAGAGGATTGAGACCATGCATAGGAACACCAAAAAGTCACTTGGCACCTGCATCTTAACCAGACTGCAGCAATTCTCCTGATAAAGATCCATACATCTCTCCCTCTGCTTTCAGCCCAGACCAGGGTTAGATAAATTTACTTTGCCAACTATTCTGATTCTTGCATTTCTTATCCCAGGATCCTGCTAGAATTGATCAGGGTTCAGCTATTTAATAAAATAATTTTGAAGCCAGATTTCTTTCCCCCCTGCTCCTTAAATTGCTGGTGCCAGCTGAACGTGTAGGATGGATCTGCCAAATGGGCTTTGGGGGTCCTGCCACCCTCGAGTGGGACAAGACCTTTAGAGGAACTGAGCAAAAGGAAAGAAAACAAAGCCTGAATAAACTGTCCCAGTCTCGGGAAGAAAGGTTCTCTACTGATAAAGTCACCGTGCACGTTAAAAGGGAGTGAGGAAGAAGGAAAATGAACACAAGATATGCAAAATCAGTAACGTTCAACCTGTCAGTGGATTGCAGAATAGTTACTTACACCAGGTACACTTTGTTCATCGTACAAATTAAAAAAGGAAAAAAAATAAAATAGTACCCTTTCCCCAACCACACGTAAAAAAGCACTTAACAGTTCAAAGGTAAAGCTTGGCACATTCCAAATACGAAATGATTCACTTGACATGCAGCAAAATATACAAGAAGTGATTCTTTTTTTTTTCTTTTTTTTTTTAAACAAACTTAATTCGATTCATTATCTTTGCTTGGCACAATTGCAATTCATTTTAAAAAAATATTTGAAAAATACTGAAACTGACCTGAATTCAAGTATAACGGTTTCTTCAACAGAAACATTATCAATGCAATAAAACATCACACGGAATATATCGAAGCGTAACGTCTTCTGGTTTGTTTGTTTGCTTTTTTTTTGTTTCCCCCCCCACCCCTGTAAATTTTTTTTTTTCTATACAGTTTTAATGCCAACACAAACTTACAATTTTATTTTTAAAATCAATATTATTGCATTGTTTTTGCATATCTTGTGGAACAGAAAATGCAAAGTTACTGATTCCCTTTTGGAAAGCAGAGACAGTGGTTTGTTTTTGCATTCGAATGGCCCCGGGTGCAGACCTTACACACACACACACGCTCCCGTTGCTCCCACGCTCACAGAGACACTGAGCACGACAAAGAACCCAGATCAGTCACTCACATGTGCAAGACTACAAGTGCATTGCCTACTGTCTTTAAATTATAAAACAACAACAAAAAAAAAAAAGGTTTGGGTTGCTAGGAAATAAAATTACAAATTTTCGGTGTACATAATGGTGGGTAAAACTCATTGATCCTTACGCTTCTAACAAATTCCAATGGCGAACCACCCCCCCCCCCCAGTTTAAATAATACAACATGATCAAACCAATTTAACATCCGCAAAGGTGAAAAGAAACCAAAACAAAAAAGGTAGGTGATTACAAAACGCTGTAAACACTCCCTTCTCCCTCAAAAAAAAAATAATAAAATAGTCAAAATAAAAACTGCAACATGCTTTCAAGAAAATACCAAACTGCAAAACAAGAGCTCTGCACAGGCCAGCGGCCCCTCAGCAGTGCCGCCATGCCTGATCTCCCATTGGCTGGCACGGTTGGCGCGCTGGGCTCTGATTGGCCGGCAGCAGAACCGCCTGAGCTCCGATTGGCTGGCGAGTGACCGCCCGAGCTCTGATTGGCCGGCAGGGCTGGGCCGCGCCTCGACGCCCGCGGGCTTCTCCTGCTTCCTCCTCCCCGTGGCCGTCGGGAATCCGCAGCAGAAGTCTTCCTCTCCTTCCCAATCAAAGGGCCTTGGCTTTATGGAGACGGTGAGGCTCATACAGAATATGTGCAAAATGATTTTTACAAGCAAGGTTGAAAGACACCCGTTTGGTGCAGGGTCCTTTTGGCTAGGGCCATCGGCAGGAAGCTGAGGTTCCCCTTGGTGCTCCGGAGGCAGCTGTCGTTCCTTGTGCAGGGACTGAAAAAAAGAGGGAGCTGCCTCTCCTCCTCTGCTCCTCCTCCTCCTCCTCGCTCTTCCTTCGCGGACACGTGCTGGGGTTATATCCGCTCCTGAAAAGCTTTCTTACACCACCCAACTCTGCGACTCGTCCCAACAGAAATGAATGAAGAACGCTGTTCCGGTTACTCCAGGTCACGAGAACAGTGAGGCACTTCTGAAACAAACCCATTAGGAACATTGAAACAAATAAAAAACCAGCATCGCTTCCAGCCCTGGCAACTACAGGCTGCTGATATAAATCCTGCTGTCCTTGAGCTCCTCCTGACTTATCCTACAATCCGGGTTTTGCACCTCTTCCTCTTCCTCTCCTGCACTGTCCTGCCCTGGGTCCCTGCAGTTAGCAAAAGGCAAGAGGTTGCCATTGGGGCTCTGCTTGCTGTTACCATTGAGAATGTTGTCTGCTGCATTTTCCATCTCTTCTATCGTCATGTCGCAGGCGTCTGCGAGCTCCTGGGTTGTGACCTCAATGAACTTTGGATCTTGAGCAAACTGCATCAGTCCTTCCGAAATCAAGACCTTCGAGAGCAGGTGGAGGAACCAGAACACAGAGACACGCGTTAGCACCGGCCCTGCCACACCTCCGACACAACCCTCCTCATCGCTGTGCTCACTCTCCCAAACCCCCGCTGGCAGAAGGGCTCTCCGGCTCCTGCTGCCCCGCTCTCCCAAGGTGTTCCTGCCTTTCCCTCCTTACCGCTTCCACCAGGCTGCTGGCGCTGCCGTGGAGCTGCCGGCTGCTCCCGGCGCTGGGGCTGGGCACGGTCAGCGACACGGGCCGGGCTCTCCGCGGGCTGCCGCCGCTCTCGGGGCACCGGGAGCCGCAGTGCACCGACGGCAGGCTGCTGTTGAGCTTCTCCGAGGATTCCGCCCCGTCCAGCCGCAGCGTGGGGATGGTCTGTGGTGCCCAGCCCCGGTTGCACGGCGTGGCCGGGGGCGTAGCGCACAGCCGAGAGAACGAGGTGGGGGAATGGCTTCGCTGGAGCAGGGGACTCAGGCCGGCCACTGCTAGTGCCTGCGGGCAGAGGAGGGACAGCTGAGTGAGGGCTGGCAGGGCTGGAACAAGGAGAAACCGCATGAGAAAGGCCTGGAGGGTCTGGAGGCTTGTGAAAGCAGCTGCCAGCTCCTGGAGGGGCTTGGATGTGTGCTGCAAACTCATTTTGCAAGCTTTCCTTTAAATGGTGTAGCCTGGGCTAGTGTCAGCCACTGGGCTGGAAATTTTCAGAACTGCAGTTCTTTAGCCTGGCAGCCACAGCATTACTAGGAGGGATGCAGCCCCATTCCCAATGCACTGCCAGCAGGGATGCAGCCCCATTCCCACAGCACTGCCAGGAGGGATGCAGCCCCATTCCCAATGCACTGCCAGGAGGGATGCAGCCCCATTCCCACAGCACTGCCAGGAGGGATGCAGCCCCATTCCCAATGCACTGCCAGCAGGGATGCAGCCCCATTCCCACAGCACTGCCAGGAGGGATGCAGCCCCATTCCCACAGCACTGCCAGCAGGGATGCAGCCCCATTCCCATGGCACTGCCAGCAGGGATGCAGCCCCATTCCCATGGCACTGCCAGCAGGGATGCAGCCCCATTCCCATGGCACTGCCAGCAGGGATGCAGCCCCATTCCCATGGCACTGCCAGCAGGGATGCAGCCCCATTCCCAATGCACTGCCAGGAGGGATGCAGCCCCATTCCCACAGCACTGCCAGGAGGGATGCAGCCCCATTCCCAATGCACTGCCAGCAGGGATGCAGCCCCATTCCCATGGCACTGCCAGCAGGGATGCAGCCCCATTCCCATGGCACTGCCAGCAGGGATGCAGCCCCATTCCCATGGCACTGCCAGGAGGGATGCAGCCCCATTCCCACAGCACTGCCAGGAGGGATGCAGCCCCATTCCCACTGCACTGCCAGGAGGGATGCAGCCCCATTCCCATGGCACTGCCAGGAGGGATGCAGCCCCATTCCCACAGCACTGCCAGGAGGGATGCAGCCCCATTCCCAATGCACTGCCAGGAGGGATGCAGCCCCATTCCCAATGCACTGCCAGGAGGGATGCAGCCCCATTCCCATGGCACTGCCAGCAGGGATGCAGCCCCATTCCCACAGCACTGCCAGGAGGGATGCAGCCCCATTCCCATGGCACTGCCAGGAGGGATGCAGCCCCATTCCCACAGCACTGCCAGGAGGGATGCAACCCCATTCCCAATGCACTGCCAGCAGGGATGCAGCCCCATTCCCACAGCACTGCCAGCAGGGATGCAGCCCCATTCCCAATGCACTGCCAGGAGGGATGCAGCCCCATTCCCACAGCACTGCCAGGAGGGATGCAGCCCCATTCCCAATGCACTGCCAGAAGGGATGCAGCCCCATTCCCATGGCACTGCCAGGAGGGATGCAGCCCCATTCCCACAGCACTGCCAGGAGGGATGCAGCCCCATTCCCATGGCACTGCCAGGAGGGATGCAGCCCCATTCCCATGGCACTGCCAGAAGGGATGCAGCCCCATTCCCATGGCACTGCCAGAAGGGATGCAGCCCCATTCCCATGGCACTGCCAGAATCACCACCTCTTCTCCAGTGGGGGAGACAACAACTCATTTTCCCATCACTGACACCTGACATAGCACAGCCTTTTATTCCCAGTTGCTGTCTTAAGTGTCTACTGAGGAACTGAACAGATACCAGATGTGAATTTTAGGTCTGTGTGCAGCTGGCAATAAGTTGAAATTCACCACTGGATTCTAAGGCGTCTGCTGTTGGTGGGAGGATCAATATCTGATGATTATACTTTCAGCTGTCCAGTCCTTCCTGTAATCCTATACACAACCTCTGAGTCATTCAGCCTCCTCTTATAACAAATTCCTCAGGAGGCCTCTCTGATGCCTTATTGATGGTGACTGCTTCCTTGTTCCAAAAGCAAGACTGTCAGAATCATAAGCTCATCTCACAGAGCTCATGGCTGAGCAATGAAATAAATGCCTGGAAACTACAAAAGTGTGTGGATTGAGTTGTGTTCAGGCTGGGGAAGGCTCTGTGTTTAGTCTAAGCTAACTGTGCAGAAAGGCACTGGCAAGGCTCCCTTCTCTTCAATGCCTGCCTGAAAATGCTGCCTCAAAGACATGACTTACACAAGACTTAAACTTGCCCTTTGGTGATGCTCCTTCCCTCCACTGACCACAGTTGGACTGAACTGACTAATTTAAACTAGACAGCTCACTTAAAGCTGTCTAATGTTCAGTGAAGCTCAGTCCATCTGCCACTGAAATCCTTGGGAACTGATAATTATGCTGTGCTGATGACTTCAGTAAACTGACACTGAAAAAAAGAATTAATTTTTAGTCACCTGCAAATTCACCAAGGATTTCTCAGGAATTAGATGTCAGGCTCCTATCAAATTTCATTGAGGAAGAAAGCCCTTAAAACTTCTTCTGAATAAGTCATGCTCTGCAGGCTATGATGGCCTCAGCACATCTCTTAACCTCTCAAGGAGAGACCTGGATCTGTCAGGCAGGACAATGGAACCAATTTTTCAGCTTGTTGGGAGAAACTCACTCAAAATGCTTTACCAAAAATGTAAGGTTCTGAGGAAGCTGAAAGAAGCTCTGTAGACCACTGCTTTCTGGAGCTCAAGAATTAAAGGATAACTCTCTGGAAGTGGAGGTGAGACAATCCAGGCAGCCTCAAGCCCACAGCTCCCTCACTCCTCTGACATCTCACCCCTCCCATTCCTGCTGTGTGGCATTTTCTGCCCTTGTGGCAGCCTAAAGAAGTGGCAAAGGCCATTCTGCCCTGCCTGTGGGGACTGCAGAGTGCAGGATGCCACACCTACAAGGCTGGCACTGCCATCTGCACCTGTCTCTTTTATGGTGACAAAAAGTGGCATGGTCAAACCAAAAGACACAGCTCTCCTTTGGAGGCTGACAGCTGGCTAATCATCTAGGTATGTGTTTAGGCATACATTTCCTAGGCTGCTGAACACAGTGACAAAGGGCTTAAGAAGCTGATTGATTACATATAATCAGTTTATGTTTCACAATGGTCAATTACACTTGCTGGTTACCTTTAAATAATAATAAAGTAGACTGTGCACACTTTATTCATGTGCATACTGCTATCAAAGCCAGTGTTATTGCACTGCAGCATGCAATTTAGGCAGTTATTTTCATCTTTATGCTAGTATTTTATTTTATTCTTTCATGGGCATCAAAAAATGATAACTGTGGCTGACTCCAAGGGACATATTCCTGTATCATTCTGGGAGTGATAAAAATCCTGATTGCTAAAACCTGGGCCTTTGGGATGGGTGAGAATCTATCCCAAATGGTTTTTAAGCAGTGGGTTGGGATGCTCTGGGTGGTTATTAACACTCACCTGATGATGGACCAGATGCAAAGGCAGGACTGTCTTTTGTGAGACATCCACACCCTGGTTTTTCTGTCTTTTCAAACACTCTAAGTGAAAAGATGCTCTTCGACCTGAAACAGCAACACACACAATGTGTCCATCACTCACAACACACTACAGGTAATCTATTTTCAGATTATTTTAGTGCAGTCCCACACTACAGGTAATCTATCTTCAGATTATTTTAGTGCAGTCCCACACTACAGGTATTCTGTTTTAAGATTCTTTTAGTGCAGTCCCACTGGACATCCAGCAAAGACACACATGCTTTAGGCTCTGCCCACTTCCCCTCAACTCTGTGCCCTTTCCAAAGCAAATGTATTTGCAGAAAGCACTCAGCATGTGATCTGTGTCCCTCAGCTGCCAGACATACCACACCTCATGAGACTGTGTCTATAGCAAGGTCAGGTGCAACTGAATTAATCAGTGGGGAATTTACTGGTGAGTGGAAGGTGACTTAGACAGATATGAAGCATTTTTGGAATTTGGAAGGGAAGAGAAAAAAAAGATTTTAGAGGGAACTACTGAAACAGTCACGTTGTTTATACTTGCTATAAAAACTTTACTTCTCTAAATATGAGAAAGATATTCCCAATGAGGAATTTAAAACTACTGAAAAGTATGTTTGTGATCAAGTGCTTTACTTCTGAAAAATGGCAAATAAATCCAGTATTAAAGATTCAATACATGGCACACTAAAATATTTTTGTGGTTTTGATTCTGTTTCTCTAAAGAAAAAAAAGGAAATAAGAATTCTGAAAATAGTAATTATCTATAATATTGGGTTGTTGAGAAAAAGCCCTCTCAGGAGAAAATATGTTATAACCCAGAGAATGAATGTTACAATGCAGGTTAAAAGTTATTTCATCTTTTTAGAGAAAAATCCCAACTAGTAAAATGAGTATGAGATCAGTATATAAAAATTCACTAGAATGTAGTTAGTGAAGCATGGTATCAAGGGCTGACTGCCTTACAGATACAGAAGTTGTCATTGCCTAGTGTTTTAAGATTTGAAATAAATTAAATGTTATTAGAACACTCAGGCATCCTGAAGGATTTCAGTGAAGACACAGTAGCCTGACTTTAAACATGACTAGTGACCTAGTCTGTCACTGTTATTCTGTAAAAATGCATTTTATAGACATAATTATTTTTAGTTTCTCCCTTCAGTGCCCTTTTTCACCAATACTCAGAAAAAGGCTGAAAAATGCTATACCTAAAAGAGCTCCTTTTGTCACAGACTCTCTTGATACTTCCATAAAACCTTGTGATTCATGAGTTTCCCCTGACAGTGAAGCACTTGAAAATCTCCAGGTACAATTAGAGCAGAAGGCAAATTTATGTTGTATTAACTTCACCTGACATTCAGTGTGTTCCTGGTAGCAGACAGAGGAGACAATCTCTCATTTCTCCTTGCTGAATACACATAGAGCAGAACACTGTGGACTCAAGGCTCACCTACTTGGTGACTCCCTGGTGATTGTTTGGAGAGTCCACAGCTCTCAAATAAGCTGCCCTAAATCACAGGAAGCCTTGAGCAAACAGATCCCAGGGACTGTGCAAACAGCCACAGGTTCATCTGCTGGCTGAGGGTGAACCTGATCAGGATTGCCTGGGGATTCCTGACCCCACAGCAACACCCAGGATTCCTCCTGGGAGGTGTGGGAACTCCATCAGGGTGGAGGAAGCACAGCCCAGCCCTGTTGGGAGGTTACCTAGAGCTGAGGAGTACAGGAACCCCTTCCTGGGAGAGTGCCGGGTGTCCTCTCCTTTGCTGCTTTCTGGCAGAGTCAGTTGTCTGTTCTCATCATCTTGGAATGCCAGCCTGGGAAGGAGAGCAGAGGGGTTTAGAAAATCACAATAAGCCCTCTTCCAGCAAGGAAGCCAGGAAGGTCATGCTAGCAAAGGGATGCAAGAGCAAGCTAGCTTCAAATATTACTGGTATTACTTTAGAACCCTCTGAAAATGAGCTCTGGGAACATCAGGAGGTAGAAGTGAATGTGGGGGGCAGCCCTGCAGATCCACATGTCTCATTCAGAGAAGGAAAATCCTAGGTGAAAAATATCCTTTTCAATGTTACTTCTGGGGCCGAAGTGTGTTTTAAAAATAAATTATTTTCTCATATTGGAGTTGTCTCAAATTTTTGGACCTTCTCCCATAAATTGAAATTTTTGTAGAAAAATGTCACCTCTTCCCAGTTCTCCCCCTTAATTAAAGAAACCACCCAAACACCTTGACTAAAGCTGCAAAGCTCACATTTCGGTAGAAAGCAGACTTGGTTCACTACAGTACTCAATGTCTTCATTCAAATTTTCATCATAAGTCTCATCCTGAGACACTTCCTCTTGGCAAACAATTGCCAGCTGGCTGTCTCTGGAACTGGAGCTAATGAGCAGAAAAGACAAGTCAAGATATGGAGATGGTAAAGACAACCTGTTACAAAGACAAGAATGACAGGCTCCATCTGTCTCAGTTTATTATAATGCTGAAGAGCCATCATAGGAAAATCAATGACTAAACAGAGCTAGAGTTCACAAATACAAGGCAACAACCTTTGTCTGTGCCCTCTTTCACAGGATGAGTTTCTTAAAGCAATGCTGAGCAACACTATAAATGTATTTTGTGATTTGTGATTACCTGTACTCTATTAATGTGCACATCACACTGACCACATTTCCAAAGATACACCTCACTGAACTCACAGCAAAATGTGAGATGGGTTTTTAGGAATAAGCTTTTTCCCTTGTTGCCAAATACTTGGTTATGGATTTCAGAGGACACTGACAGGAACCTTCTCGTCTCTGTGATGTGCCTCCCAAATCTCTCAGTCTGCACCAGCTCTGTGCTCTGCCTCCTGCCCACGTTCTCATCCTTGCTGGCTTTTCCACCTTTTGTCCCTTTTTTTACCTGCAGAGTGCTCCTACTGAATTCAGTGGGATCTGTTCAAATCCTTAGGTGTGCCAGCCCTTAATTCCCTGCTTGCCTCCTCTCTGTCCCTCTGTTTCACATTTCAGCACTTGTATTTTGCTTTGTTTGGACTTTGTGTTTTCTGAGGAGTAAAGTGAAATCTGGAGGGAGCTTGAATCTTTGAGGTATGGACATGGAGGTATTGGAAATTATTTCAGTTTCTTACTAGCATTTCCAGAAGAGAGCAGGGTGGCATTTAAAAAAAAATTCTTTTAGGGATTGGAGAGGCAACTTTATCTTGTCATCTGATAAAAGTTAAAACCATTGGCAGAAATGTGGGTATGCATTGTGTAAAAGAGCCTGTAGGACAGTGCTGCAGTGACCTTCCTCTGAAATGGGAGCAAAGTAAAACTGCTAAGGTGCAGAGGGGAAAAAATCAGTATCTGGCATTTCCTGCTGTTCAACTGTCTGTGTTTATCCAAAACCATACTGAATTTATGAACATGCCAGGGTGTACTTCACTGTGCTGTGATCAGAGAATGTCTAGATGTGTGAGCCCAGCTAGAATCTCTAAAAAATCCCCCAAATCTAGAAAAAAAACCAGAACATGGATCGCTGCTTGCTCCGAGTTGTGAGTATTTTCTGCAGCTGCCATGCTGATGAGTATCTCTATTTCAGCCCTACTGGCACCACAAAGGAGAGCTCATACTCAGCTTTACTGGGAATCTGGAGTCTGGGCAGGGTGACAGAGTGGGTCTGGCACCCAGGCAGCAGGGCAGGGGTGTGGAGAACACGTACCGTGCCAGGGTCTCGTAGTAATGTGTCCTACTGCAAGGAACGTGCCCAGGGAAGCAAGGAGAGAAAAGAACACCCTGTTAGCAGTGTCACAGCAGCAGAGTCAGCAGGGAGGAGGGCAGATGGCAACACACGTTGTGCAACTCCTGTGGCTTCCCTCAGGAAGGCACGAAACAGAAAAACCACGGGACTCTTCACTTGGGCAATTCTGCACCCACTGAAGTTCCTCTGTCTTATTGTCCTATTCTGTCCTTTCTGGGGACAGCATTTCACACTGTTCACTCTCTGCACTGAAAAAAGAAAAATCCATCTCTTTCCTGCTGTTTCTGAAAGTATTAAAATAAAATCCCCCACTGATAAAAATTATTTTCCTTTTGTGTTAGTTGCCTGTGTGTAGAGAGCCTGAAAGCTGTCCAGAGAAGGGGATTTTCTTCTCTTTGTTTCTGAAAACCTTGCCTCCCAACTCCCAGAATGTCTTTGGAGACCTCTGTAGGGATGTGACCTGCTGAATGAAAAACCACTGACTTCCACAAAGCTCCCTGTTGGGCAATTAAGACATGAAGAGCAGTCTCCTTCAGTTACCAGTTGGTAAAACACCTCCCTCTGGTGAAGGAGGGATAAATAAGGTTCCCTTTGTTTCTTAGAAAGGTTTCTTCCTGACAAAGCCCAAAGAAATCACGTGTGCTGGTCAGCAAGAGTGCTGGTGCTTTGCAGTGGCCACCTGGTGCATCCCTGTTGCACTGTGGGCTCTGGCACAAGTGGAGAACCAAAACCAGCTCAATCCAGGCTGCAGGCTGGGCAGTGCCTGGGAGTGGCTCAGCAGCAGTGCTCTGGTGTTTGCATGCACCTTCCAGCACCCTTGGCTCCCTCTCTGCTGGCAAACTTACCTTTTGGCTGGGAGCTTCCAGGGAGCCTCCTGCACACATATGGTGGGTGACAAGGGGGTGCCATGTCCTTCCACCGTGCTGACAGTGCTGGGGTAGCTGGGTGGGCTGGGGAAGCGGCACAGGGCAGTGTTGTTGGCGTTGTTGATGTTGGCATTGGAGCCTGAGGATGAGTAGCTGCTGGGAGTGAAGGTGGAGTCCACCAGCTTCTCGTGGGATGGAGACTCGGTGTCCCCGTGGTTGTTGCCAGACTTATTGATGTGCAAAGGTCTCTGGGTGGTGAAGGTCTGGGGGAACCCACTCCTGCCATCGCTTTGGTAATAGCTCACATGGTTTCCAAACAAGCCTCCAGCTCTCTGTCAGAGAAACAGAAAGGATTTTTCCTTTGTGAGTGAGATGTGCAAGGCTTCTGGTGTTTTCCTGCTTAGACTGTTCTTGAGGGGGAAAAAAAAGAAAGTGAAAAGTGAGGACCAAAGTGAGCATGGTGACTTCTCTGTCACAGAGACTAGGCTGGGATTTCAGAGGACTAGGAGGTGTTTGTCTCTGCACCTCCCACCCGTCCTGGGAGTCCAGGATGGAGTATAGGTGCAAGAACCAAGTAGCTGCTGTCTGGTTTTCTCAGTGCAGTTTCAAAGGAACATTTAGATATGAGGGGAAATTTGAGAAGAGCACCAGAAACTACTAAGCACCTGGAGGAAGAAATGAAGAAAAATTTAACGAGCCAGTTATGTACTGTTTAGATGGTGGGTAATAAAAGGGACTGACAGCATCTTTCTGTAAAAAAAAAAGGAGGAAAATGCCAAAGGAGAGGAAAAGTTACCAAAGAAAACAATTATAAGAAACAGGAACGAAATGAGAATGAAAAGATTTAGCTAAGCTGATCAGAAAATTTCTCCTTCCATAGGAGCTCTGTTGGGTCCTGGTGTACTTTTTGGAGGGATGTATCAGTGTGTCTTGGGATGACTTTATGATGCTTGTATCCTTAATCATCTCTTCTATTGGTGTTGAATATTGAGTTCTGCAGTTCATTCAACTGAAAGGTGTGAAAAAAACAATGAAGTGTGCCTGGTTGCTGCTCTGCAGATTGAAAGATGTCCTTTAATTTAGGTTTCATGAGGGAATCTCCCAGTGAGAAGCTTCTCTTGAGAGAAAGAGAAGGAATTGGGATAAAACTGTGCAAAGACTTTAGGATTTTTTGTTTAGGACCTAGGTCCACCACTGTTTTCTAGTAAGATCTACACAACAATGAGATGTTGTGTGGACAGCTGAAATGCAGAATGGACAGAAGAGAGCGTAGCGCTCTGAGCTCAGCCTCAGATCACAAACTTGTTCGGAACCTACCCGGAAGATATCATCTTCAGAGGCAGCAGAAACTGCTTCTTTCATGGCCTTGTCCAGCTCCTCCTCAGCTGTCAGGTCTCCAGAGATGGCCCGTCGGATCTCGGGCCCGATGTCGTGGAGCGTGCGCAGCCCAGCCTGCAAAACAGCAAACTGTAGAGCTTCATCTCTCCGGGTGGGCACGGGAGAGACAGCAGCACTGCCATGCTCCTAAACCCTGGGGAGCCCCTTTGGCTAGCACAGCCCCCCAGCCCCTGGAGAAACACCAGCAAACCCTGCTCTTTCCTCTTGGGTTGGGTTGGTGTGGCCAGAAATGTGGATTCTGTCACTGTCTCTTGGGTGGGGTAATGATTTCCTTATCTCCTGGCACATACTATCTGCTAATGGGCCATCTTTAAACCAGCTGGGTAATCATCTTTATCTTTCCACAGCCCATCCTCCCTCCAGGAGATATCTCCTGTTCATGGCCATTGAGTCCCAGGGCATGACTGATAAAATTCCATCATCCCACTGGGAGATGCTCCAGCCAGGGGAGCAGCCAAGCCTTTCCTACCCAGATAAAAACTGAGATTTGGGACACCAAGGAACCTTCTTTCCACTGGATTCCAGAGGAAAACCAGACCTTTCCACATCATCCCTGGAGCTTCAGAGGAAACTGCACCTTCTCCAGGAGCACTGCTGCAGCTGAACCACATCTGCCCCTGCAGGAGGATGCAGCCACCATTGAATGGGACTGTGCCAACACCCTGACTGACTGACGGGTGTCAGCTTGGATTCTGACCCTGGCAGGGTTGGGATTGTTCTTTGTAATACTGCATTTCTATTTCAATTTTCCTAGTAAAGAACTGTTATTCCTAATTCCCACATCTTTGCCTGAGAGCTTCTTAATTTCAAAATTATAATAATTTGGAGGGAGGGGGTTTACATTCTCCATTTCAAAGAGAAGTTTCTGCCTTTATTGGCAGATACCTGTCCTTCAAACTAGGACACCTCTCTACCTCAGAGAGAGAGAAACTCCTGGCAATGCAAACCAAGGAATGTTTGTTGCCAGTCCTTGGCATCGTCACAGCAGGACACAGACATAAATCCACAGGTTTGACTAAGCAGGTCTGTGTGCTTTCAACTCTGGGTTCTCAGATCCACAACCAGAAGCTCTAGAGCAGCCACAGTTCCAGCTGAACCATGTACTCTGCTGCCTCAGAAAATCTCTTCATTTTATCAGCAGCTTACCTATGGATTTAATAACTAAGCTTCTGGCATATGGAGCTGCAAAGTCCTCAAACCCTCACTGCCTAGAGCCTGTTCCAAAGAGTGCACCCAGGGTGGTAAGCTGTGGGTAAACTGAGGCTTCATTCTGTGTTTGTGCCACATCACAGAACTTTTCAACTTGATGAAACTCCAAAATCACTTTTTTTCTCAATGCATCTTCAGGGAACATAAATAGTCCTGCTTGTACAGTCAGCTGGGTTTTCTCTTTCCTGATAATCTACTGAGTGAACATGAATCACAGTGGGGTCAAATGTATGTGAGAGTAAGCAAATGTCTGCAGGACTCTTCATACCAGTTCTCTAAGAGGATCCCAAATTTCAAATATCACTGGCAGACTGATAAACTGTGATTATGCCTCACCTGTGCCTTCCATTTCCAGAGCTAAGGGATCATGAGCCTGTTATACACAGGCATTTATCCAAAAGGATTGGTGTGATAATTCTCCAAACTCCTTCCCAGTAGGAATAGCCCATTGCAACCCCCAGAGTGGTTGAAGAGGGAGGTGGGGCCACCTGTCTCTACTGTACCAGCCCTGTCCACTCGGGGCCCCCTTGTCACCTGTAAGGACAGGGCATTCCTCTGGGAGGGCTTCCCCACCAGCCCCTGCTCTTTGCGCTTCTTGAACTTCCTGAAATATTCCTGGATCAGGAAAGTGGCGTAGAACTTCCCCACTGTCACCTCGTCGTCTGCAAAGGGGGGGAAAGAGAAAAAAAAAAATTAAACAAGCAGCTGATTTCTAAATAAATGTATTAAAAATAAATTAAATAAGCAGCTGTTTTAGAAATAAATTTATAAAAAAATAAATTAAATAAGCAGCTGATTTAGAAATAAATGTATTAAAAATAAATTAAATAAGCAGCAGGTGTGTTTGCTCATGTAAGCCTTGCAGAAACACTGGGTGCTGCAGTCCAGCTCTGCTTTTTATGGCACCAGGATGCAGGGCTGGAGGAAGGGATTGCTCTGCAGCCAGAGCTTGCTGGGAATAGTCAGGAGGAGAGGTGCAGGTGGCACTGAGCATTCTGCTGGCACAGAACCCCTGCAGCAGGAGCACATCTTGCCTTTGCAGTCTCTGGTGTTGGTTAACCACAAAGGATCTCGTTATAGCAGCAGCCTCCAGTCTGGGTCAGCACATGCTGCTGGCTTGTGACAGCCTGGGGTAAGACTTATTCACAGGCTGGCTTGCCAGCAGCCTGACTGATCACCCATCCCAGGCCTGCCCTGACCCTGCTCTGCACTGGAATTCTGTCTCTTTGTGCTAACATGGGTCTGAGTGAACAGAGAGGATCACCTCTCCCCTGAAACGCAGTCACAGCTGTGTTCCCACACAATTCAAAGTGTCAGTCAGCCAAAATGCACACTGTGTTTTTCTCCAGGTAGCTCTCCTCCTTTCTGCAAACCCACTGGAAATTTTAGAAGACATGGTCCACTGACTTCAGAGCAGGCTGAGGACCTGTCTGCTTCTGCTGGCTGACTTCCAGGTGCTGTTTTGTGCCCATGGGGCCACCTGGAAAGTCAGTGAATGCCACACTGGCTGCCTATGCACCAGCTCCTATTTATGCACATTTTTTTCTTTCCCTGATTTCTCAGCAGTAAGAACAGGATATTCATGTTAGTATAGAACAGACCTCAGCCTGATCAAATACAGATATCTTGTAGGAGAAAATCTGTCCCCCCTATTCCACCTGATGATATGAGATGCAGTAGGACAGGACAGGTGGGGGAAAAAAAACCAGAGAGGTTCAGAGAGAGGGACAAGATCCTGCACTCACCACCTGCAGGAGGCACCACCTGGTCCAGCAGCTTCATGCTGGTGCGCTTCCAGATTTTCTTAATTATTGCTCTCAGCTCCTCGTTGGCTTGCTCCAGGTTACCTGCAGGGTGAGAATCATCAGAGACAGGAATTCAGCAGAGCCTGCAGAGGAGCAATTTAGTGTCTGGCATGGAAATCTCAGGAGGTAAATGTCAGAGTGTTTTCAGTGGAAAGTTTTGGGCCAAGAGATGCTCAGACCATTCCTAAAGCTCCCTCACAGCAAGAAGTCTTCTTCCTAAATATTCACAGTCATCTCTGGGTAGGGAGGTGACTTTCCTTCTAGATACCCATCTCCTTTCAAATGTGTCACCTTCAGTTTTATTTCTTGGTTTATGTACATTCAAACCCCTCTCTTCTCTCTCTAGCTGTCTGAAACCACTATCTTGTCCTCCTAAAGGTGCAGCTCCTGCAGTTTTTCTTATTTCTCCCCAGCACTAAGGCTCTGCATGGCAGTAGTTCTTACAATAGGATTCGGTGAAGACACTGAATAACTTGCTGAGGATGCAACACATGGACAGCATCAAAGGCAGAAATCTGACTCAGCAGGGCTAATTCCAAACTCCTGCCCCAACCACTTAACAGATCCTGCTAAGGCAAGAATGAAAGCAGTTTGAGCTTTAGATGGTTTCCCAGGAGTTCACTGGCAATGACTCCAAGAGTTTGAAGCTCAGACAAGAAAACTGAGTCCTTTTTGGGTCTCTGTTTCATAAGACACAAGATGTCTTACAGGGGTTGTGGGTGGCTTTTTCCTCAGCAGAATCTCTTGTGGTACAGTCAAATTCTGTTTAGCACAACTTTCAAGGCCTTAATATAATTTTTTCGTTTTGCCACTGTTTTTTTGGCTCAGCTGTGTACAGCTGGCATCATGAGGTAGAGTTCTGCTGGTCTCTGCTTCCCCATGCCTGAAATGTAATGCAGCCACTCCTGAGGCAGAGGTGTTTAGCTGTGAATCACAGACCTACACTCTCTTTTAATGCATCTCATTAATACATGAAGCCAGATTTTGACTCAGGACCAATATCTTTCATTACAGCAGGTGACAGAGTGCAACAAAGAAGACAAGCTGAGCCCCAAATCTTGTCTGTTTTCCTCGAATGTACCTGCTGTCTATGCAAAGCTATTAACAGTCCCTTTACTTCTCATCTCTCTTTACACCACCACTGTTACTACAATGTAATGTTAACTCATGCTAATGGGAGCACAGGAGGAGTTTTTGTGAGATGAGACCCTCTGAGTCCAAGCTCTTTTTTCTCCCTTGGACTGGAAGATCAGTGACAACAGCAGTCAAGAAGTGGCTCAGTTCTGCAGATGAGTACAAAGAGGAGGCTTCTTTGCTCTTTGTTCTCCTAATTCCTGTGTGAGCAGACATTGATCTAAAACTTTAAACTTTCAGACCACTGTGAAGGATGTGATCAGTAATTTCAGATGATACTATAGGAAGCACTGGATTCCTAGGTAGTGGGAAACACTGCTTTCCCTAGAAGACATTGTTCCTCCAAACCTCTTTACATAGCTTTTTGTCCCATGTGCTGCACAGGAGTAATTTGGATCATTTTAAACAAGCTGTCCCTGTTGGTTTACTCCAGCTCAGGACACCCTGACATGAACACCTTTGTATCCTTGCAGTCAGCAAGCTTCTCACCTTCTGTCTTGATCCTGAGGGCTGTTCTGACCAGTGCAAAGAGAGTGGCATTGAACATGACAGTCCCATCGCTGTTCAGTGGCATATTCATGGAGACAAGGCGCTGTGGGGTGAGGAGAGGAAGGACAACAGTCACACTGCCACTCATGGACTGGAGACTGCTCTTCCTTAAGTCCTTGTGACACCCTCCAACCCTCTCTGTGAATATCCATGGCCTTTGGATTGGTTGCACAATGAGAATGCCCTGTTATTTCCATCTCTCCTAGTCTGTTTTGAGATGGGTGTTGGACAGTGCCAGCAGATGTGTGTTCTTGGCACTGTATTTAGCACAGATGTGCTCTCCTAAGCAGACAAAAGGCATCATGGTGGCCCTGAGCACTGCACAACCCACCTGCTGCTGACCCTCCACCCTCCCTCCACTGGGTGGTTGCAGCCCAGAGGAGCTGCTGAGAGGCACAGGGCAGCCCAGGGGCTGTTCACACACGCTGTTGCTGACTCTGCCTGGTGAGTGGTGAGCTGGGATGTGCCCAGTGAGGTAGAAAAGCCAAGCAGGCTGTTCAGTGTAAAACAACTGTTCTGGTGGAAGGCAGCCCTGCCCAAGCATGGGGGTTGGAGTTAGATGATCTTTAAGGTGCCGAACCATTGTGTATTATTCTCTGGCTGATTCTCTGATTCAGCTGCTCTGAGCCCAGCCTGTCCTGAGCTGTTCCTTACTTTGCAAGCCACCCTGTGAGGACAGAGCTTCCCGAAGCCCAGCGGGGGCTGGATGCGCCGCAGCAGCGTCACCACGTCCAGGTGCTTGATCCGGCCCCTGAGGAACAAAGCACAGTGAGGGCTCATCCTGGCCAAGGCCCAAGTGTCACTAAGGTCTCTCCAGGAACAGCTTGAAGAATTTGCATTTGGTGCAGGATTTGCCCAGCCCTCATATAACTTCTGCTTTTGCAGAAATTCCGGCTGTCGGTCATACTGGAGTCAATACTTGCAAGAACTGACCTCAGCCTTTTCAATGCTGCAGTTTCTTAGTGCATGGACAGAAAATTTGGGGTTCTCTTCCCATCACTGAGCTGCTCAAAATAAATATCTACTTATTTACTTGTTGGGCTGAGGCCTATAGTAGGCAGAGAGGTGTAAAGGGTCTATTTCCTTGTGGTTTGCCTCCCACATAAACAGCCCCAAGCCACTGCCTTTCAATACTTGTTTATGCTGTGGGCTGTCACTAGAGTGAGCAAAAAACAAAGTACTGAACTTCCTCCACAGCAGCAGTTGGGTTTCTCTTAAGTTTGGTAAATGGCATCTCAAAAGAAGAATTCTCTTATGGAGGGAGGGAAGTTACCAGAGCCAGAGGAGGAGAATGGTACATGGATGGGAAAGAGGAATAAAAGGGCTTCCCATGTATAAGCAGGGAGGAACAGGATGCCATCTGGACTGAGTGGCCATCTATTATACAGCTTCAGCCTCTGCAGTCTAGCCTTCAAGCAAGCACAAACAGTAGCATCTGTTTTGTTAATAAATGGTGTATTTATTAGAAGTCTGTGCTTGCTCCCCATCCATATTAAAAGTTCCCAGCCTGGGAACTGTTTAAAGTGTTTAAATAGATGTATCACTCTCATAATGTGACACACCCACATATGGCAGAACCTGAGCCCAGACTAATCTGGACACTAGGTCTCCTAAAGAGATCTGCTTTTAGTTTACACCCAAATCTCCTTCCATGGCCTTTGCATTATGAAGGGGGCTTTGCAATTGCAATTGTCAGCTGTGCAGTAACACCACAGGGATCCAAATGCTCTTTAAGCCTAAGCATGTGTCAAACAGAACACACAATACTGAATGTCAGTTAAACCCTCATGTGAGTTGTTGTGGTGTAACTTTAAATCCCTGCAAGTCTTTTGCTGTGAATAACCCTGCAGACAATGTAATGCAGCCATGTGAATGTACAGGTTGTGATGGCCATATATGACATGAAAAAAACAGAGATTTGAGCACAGCAGCTCTGCTGTCAAGCAGAAGAGTCACAGCTCAATATCCCAAGGAAATACAATAATAAATCAAGCCTGTAATCACCTTTTCTCCATCTCCTACTGCCCCTCACTAAGTCTGTATTTCCCTCATACAAAGTAAAGCAATGGCCTGAAAGGTAACAGTGCAGACTAAATGCTGAGATATCTGTGAGTTTCTTTGCACTTTGGGCTTATGGATTCACCAGCAGCACTCCTACTTTAGGAGTTTAAAAAAAAAAAAAAAAAAAGTATTAAAAAGTATTTAGTATTAAAAAAAAAAAAAAAAAAAAAATGTTCCTGCAGGAGGAACATGGCACTTACTGCACTGAGTCTAGAGAAGAGAAAATAATGGGCCTGTTCTCCCAAGGAGCTCTGATATCCAGGCTGGGTTACTTACTTAGCTTCAGGGTCATACTCTGCCCAGATCCTTTTAAACTCATCCAGGTGGTGTGGTCCTAAAATGGACCAGTCCCGTGTCAGGTAATCGAAGTTATCCATTATAACAGCTACAAAAAGATTGATGATCTGCAAACAAACACAGAGATTATGTGATGGATGAGGCAAGGAACAGCAAATTTTACCAGGCTCTCCATTTAAGGCCTGGATTTGGACTCACAAAACGAGGAAGCCATTGGGGTTAGCTTCTTTATTCCCCCTATTTTAAATGGGAAGAGCCCAGAGATGGAATATTCTCAGCTGGTTACATTTTCTCTTCCCTACTAATGGATGAGGTACAAATTTGCTGAATTCTTAGATGTGCTGTCGTGGCTCATTATTTACCTCTCTTTGCCTGGCAGAATGGGGTGGGATTCATCTTTGATAGGCAGTGGGGCTGAGATAAAAGTCCTTTCTTCTGGCCCAAGACCAACACTTTTAAAATGCTGCTGCTGTTCCCTGGGAGGGTTTTGGGCACTGCTGCCAGCTGCAGAGCATGTGCTGTCGCCCTGAGCAGTGCTGCACTGCCAGCACGGAGCAGATGCAAGTGGGAAATGTGTATTCTCACAGTCACTGCTGCTGGCAGGGGAGGAAAACCCGCTCAGCAGGCAGAAGGAAGGTGGGAGGGAAGGTGGGAAGTGTGGCTGAGGCGTTGCTAGCCTCAGCACAGCCCACAAGGCACTAATTTGGTTTTCTCAGTGAGGGGGAGGGAGGAAGAGTGCTCCTTTGCTGTGCACGAAGGATTGGGATTGGAAGCAGGGCTGGAGGGAGGCAGGGAAGGGGTGGTGTCACTGAAAGGGTGCTGCTTTGGGGAGATGTCCCCTCTTTGAGATCATTGTCCTGTGCACTGCTGACAGCTGGGGAAGCAGAGGCTCAGCCTGCCAGAGGGAAGGTTTGGGTTGGTGCACTCACCAGGGGAGGTCTGGGATGGGTGCACTCACCAGGAAGGTTTGGATGGGTGGATTCTCCAAGAAGGTTTGGGTTGGGTGGATTCAGCAGGAAGGTTTGGGATGGGTGCACTCAGCAGGAAGTTTGGATGGGTGGATTCAGCAGGAAGGTTTGGGTCGACTCACCAGGGGAGATCTGGGATGGGTGCACTCACCAGGAAGGTTTGGGATGGATGGACTCAGCAGGAAGTTTGGGACGGGTGGATTCAGCAGGAAGGTTTGGTTGGGTGGATTCACCAGGAAGGTTTGGGCTGGATTCACTCACCAGGAAGGTTTGGGATGGATGGACACACCAGGGAAGGTTTGGGATGGATGGACTCACCAGAAAGGTTTGGGATGGATGGATTCAGCAGGAAGGTTTGGGTTGGGTGAGCTCACCAGGAAGGTTTGGGATGGATGGACACACCAGGGAAGGTTTGGGTGGGCTCACCAGGGAGGTTTGGGCTGAGTGCACTCAGCAGGAAGGTTTGGGATGGGTGCACTCAGCAGGAAGGTTTGGTATGGATGGACTCAGCAGGAAAGTTTGGGTTGGGTGAGCTCACCAGGAAGGTTTGGTTGGGTGCACTCACCAGGGGTGGTTTGGGATGGATGGATTCACCAGGAAGGTTTGGGTGGGCTCACCAGGGAGGTTTGGGATGGGTGCACTCAGCAGGAAGGTTTGGGTGGACTCACCAGGGAGGTTTGGGATGGATGCACTCACCAGGGAGGTTTGGGATGGATGGACACACCAGGGAGGTCTGGGCTGGGTGCACTCACCAGGAAGGTTTGGGTGGGCTCACTAGGAAGGTCTGGGCTGGGTGCACTCACCAGGAAGGCACAGAGCATGTAGAAGCTGATGAAGTAGAAGACGGCGAAGCTGCTGCCGCAGGAGTGATCGGCCTCCGTGGAGTTGGCCGGCTCCGACTCGGGGTCACACTTCTTGTCCGGGAGACATGCCAGCATGATTTCCTGCCAGGCCTCACCTGTGGCACACCTGGGCAAGGCAAAGATGGCAGGGACCTTGGATGGGCCAGGCACTGGCACATTAGCAACCTGCTCCTGATCCCATGAGCATTCATGGGAATTTGCCACTGAGGTCAATTCAGAGCAGGTTAGGTCGATGACTTTGACATCCCCTGCATCTGCTCCTCTGTTTGGCTTGTTGCCATCATCACTGTACCATTCCTGACTGGCTTTGGCTGCTGTGGGTATGGGGCTCTCACATTCCAACCAGAACCACGGATGTGTCTGTGTGGCATGGCTCTGGATTGCATCTAAAAAACCCCTTCAAAATTACAACAGTGTTGAATTTGTGCCAACTTCCCACCCCTTCAGCACCCCTGCCTGGCCCCAGCTGGAGTAGGATGATGTGCTAAGCTGAGCTGGGCATGGCCATGCCTAAGTTCATCCCTGCTAGAAGTCACCCTGGCCAGATTTGAACCAAAGAAGTTTTTGATGCATATCAATTTTGGAAAGCAGTGAAAACTGGCTACCTTCTTTCTGTGTAGGAGGATTTGTCTCCCTCCCCAGCACTGAGTGTTACCAGGGTGAGCTGCTGGGGTACTTAACGGCCATTCCATCGGACACAATTCCCAGCACAACACATCCCTACTCACCTCGGGAACATGACAGAGGAGAGGGAGATAAGCTGTGCCTAGAGCAGAGGAATGGTGCTCCCAGGCTGACACAACCCAGAGCTGCCATGCACCCACCTGAACAGCAGCAGCACAGCCTGGGGGAAGGTCTGGAAGTTGTTGTTGCGGTTGATTTCCGTGGTGTCGTTCAGCGCGATTTTACCAAACACCTGGAGGAAAGCAGAGGTCTTGTCAGGTTAGCCCTGCAAAATCCCCAAACCTCTCGTCACCCACAGCTCTTGGCCTCACCCTGACTCTGATATTTAATGGAATCTGCTCTTCTATTACTATAAACTTTTCTGGGTGTCTTTTATATCTGTTGTTGTTTCCCTGGCTTCTGCTTTATCACCAGACAAAGCACTAATTTTGCAATAAGAAGCATCTTGTGTCAAAAGAAGGTGTCCTTCCTTATTCATACACCAAATACGTGGCATGGA
Organism: Oenanthe melanoleuca; assembly: GCF_029582105.1. Classification (NCBI taxonomy): domain Eukaryota; kingdom Metazoa; phylum Chordata; class Aves; order Passeriformes; family Muscicapidae; genus Oenanthe; species Oenanthe melanoleuca. The sequence goes on from NC_079334.1 coordinate 3,126,334, forward strand.
GCCTTATTTTAACAGGCAAAGAAATCAGAAAGATAGAAGAAAAGGCTCCTTCCTTCATTGCTTATCTGTCTTCACCAGGAGGAAATTACAGCAAAAGCCCAGCAGCAGCAAAGCCTTCAGCTTCCATCTCTGTAGGGGGACTTGGATCTTCACAAAATGATCTGGAATTGTCCAATTTCCTGCCTTTCTGTAGTCATGCTTGTCACCAGCAGGTGTTTCAGGGGTCCTCTCAGAATGAAGATGACGACCAGATCTGCCCAGACAAGGATGCCCTGGAGCATCTTCCCTACCCCAGTTGGCTCATCCAGCCATGGCATGGAGCCTGCAATCATCAGCAAACCTTTTTAGGGTGTGAAGTCCCCAGTGCAGCAGTTTCAGGCTTTTTGAAAAAGTCCTGGATAGCTGTGGTACTTTCAGGCAGTGGGACTGAGTTAACAAACCATGTGTGGCAGAAAGGTCTCTGCACAGCATTGCCAGGACTATTTATTCCCCATTGATAACAACGTGGCAGAGGTCTCAGGGGGCTGAGAGCTGTAATCTCCCTGTAGCCAAAACAAGCAGCAGGAACAGAGCAGCTCTGAGAGAACACCGAGCTTCTCTTCAAGGAAATGTCACTGATAATTAGCACCCCAAGAGAAACAACCACATGGAGAGGAGAAGGGACAATGGTGGGACAGACAGGAGGGAGGGTCACACATGTCAGATTTCACAGCACTGACAGCCCCAGCTGCACCAAGCTTGAGCTGAGGCAACCCATATTTTTCATTTCAGGCAACTGTAGGTGAGGCAGCATCCCATGATGAACTTCCTTTGGACCCTGCAGCAGCTGCTGTGGGTGTTTTGCATTAGGAGGAGCTGAAAGTGGAAGTTCCTCCAAATCTGTGCCTCCTGGGCCACTGTATGAGTGGCTTCATCCATCAGCATCAACTTGGATTTTTTCCACTTGAGCACATCAGGTAGTGAGGCTTGAACGTCGCCACGCTCCGAGTCGTGGCAGTTGCTGACATAAAGTAGTAGCTCTGCTTTATATGGGAAATTCTGCTGTTTTTATCAGGTCTGGTACATCCAGGCTTTCATGGTAGCTGCTTAATGGAGTGAGGGATGATTTTCCTTCCTATGTGTGAGGGAACTCTGTGTGTCAGCATGTTCAAGGGAGCTGCACACAAAATGTCTCAGATGCCATTTGGACAAAAAGGGATAATTGCAGGTCTGTGGGCTCTGGGCAAACAGGGAAAATGAAAAAAAAAAAAGTTGGTTTTCTTATGAGAAGACAGATGTATGGTCTTCAGGCTGCTGAGATGATTTAAACAGAGGCTTGCTTGTAAGCCAAGGGTTAAATAGATAACTTAGCTGATAGAAAAAGGAGCAGAATTACAGAATAAAGCATCTGGCCCTGGCAGTGCCCTGATCACTGTAGACCCCATCTGTGTGGGTGCTTGGGAGCCACTTATAATGCTTTGTTCAGCATTATAATATCAGCTGAATACTCTGAAGTGATTTTATGTATAGCACAGGTAATTCTGTAAGATCTTGGCCATCTTAAAGGCAAAATTGAAAGTTTACAGTATGAGCTTAGTAGAGTAAATGACAGCTGTGATTACTGGGGCTACTGAGATAACCTGTGACAACTCAAGAAAACATTAATTTTGTATTTCACGGTGGGGCAAGGTAGATGGAGTCTGTGAAAACATGTGATTACAATAACAGGAAACAAATTAAAACAAGGTGACAGAGGTCAGGTGAATTTAATTACCAGATCTGTTGTCACTGTGAAACCAAGAAGCCTGTTGTTTTTGAAGACCTCTGGAAGCAATTATGCCATGCCTTTCTACACTGTGGCCTCTGGCCCCAGATGGCTGACTTGTCTGAGAACTTTGATTAACACCCAAGTGGGAAGTGAACTGAGCTTGAAAAGCAGCACAGCAAATGAGGCTGGGACTGTCCCAGAGTGTCTGTCTTCAGTGGTGTCTGTGCAACATCAGTTCCTTGCACAGGTGGATGCTCAGGATGATTCCAAGCACATTTTGCAAGCTGAGTAAGATGTTGTGTTGATGCAGCTGCCTGGAGAAACTCTGAGTGTTGGTGCATTGGGTCTGATGCCATATTTACCTTCATGGGTGTAGAACAAAAGCTGCTCTTTACAACTCAGTGGAAGTTATGCCAATGTGAGAGAGATGCAAGAGAACATTTTGGTTTGTTCAGTGCAGCATGGCCATAAGCCCACCTGAAAAACTGTTTTGAACCAACGAGCAATTCTTGGTGGATATTCCTTCATGAATGTGGAGGGCAGGCATTGTCTTTTTACTGTTTGCATATTGGGTTCTGCCATTAAATGGGTCAATACTTTTTTCTTTGCTTGCTTTTTTTTTGTTGTTTTGTTGTGCTGTTGTTGGAAACACCCAGTCAGACGATGCTCTCCAGCTATTCTTACCTTACTGGGTGAAAACATTGCTGTAAACCCCCACAAGCAGACATGGTTACCCTGTCAGCCAGTTCCCAGGCTCTAGCAGGAGTCAGACACAACCAAGCTCTTTCAGCATCACTTACCTGCATCCCAATCACAGCGTAGATGAAGAACAGCATCACGATTAAAAGAGCCACGTAGGGGAGAGCCTGGAAACGAAAGGAAAAAGATAGAGAGCACTGTGTCTCTGCCTGGTTGTGCTTTGGGATACTAGAGCCAGGCTCTGTAGTGCGGGAAGGTGGCCACTAGATGCCTCTACAGGCCCAGGCTTGGTCGCCAGCCCAGCCCAGCCCAGCCCAGCAGGCTGGGCTCTGTGCCATGGGGGAGGGATGGATGGATGGACGGATGGAACTCCGCTGCCTTCCTGTCACCCCCGCCCTTGACCGAGCCAGGAAAGCGAGGGAAAACCAGTGTCTACACCTGCTTTCCAGGAGGAGAAAGCTCTCACAGCCAGCATTACTCTGGCACTAATGTGATATTTGCCTGGATCCAGTTTGGTGAAATAAAAGATGCTGCAATGGCTGGTACTGCCCTAAGCACCTAAAGCAGCATCAGCAGCTTTCCTGTCCAGTTAGGTGTCCCTGATCGTCTGCCATGCACTGAGTGCCAGTGAAAAGGAAATTCAGAGGCTGATATCAGAGCCCTGATATGCAGAGCTGCCTCCCAAGGCAGAGGTCAGTGCAATCAGCCAAGTGCTGAGCGCTGCTGCTTTCCTCCACCACTGACAGGAATCAAGGGTTCAGGGCTTCCTAGGCTCAGGTTTTGGAGCAGGAATCTTTTGAAATATCTAGCACTCAGACCAGAGGCTTTCAGAACTTGCTTCAGAGGAAATGGGAGGGCACATTTACTCTGAAAATGTGAGCACAGATTTTGAACACCCAATTTCACAGAATATAACGAGCCTACAACATTATCAGAGGGCTGCAGCACCTCTGCTATGGAGACAGGCTGAGAGAGTTGGGGTTGTTCAGCCTGGAGAAAAGAAGGTTCCAGAGGAACTCTACAGTACCTTCCAGTTCCTAAAAGGAGCCTAAATAAAACATAGAGGGATTTTTTTTCAAGGGCATGTGGTGATAGGAGAAAGGGTGATGGTTTTAAGCTGAAAGAGGACAGGTTTAGGTGAAATATTAGGAAAAAAATTCTTTGCTGTATGGGTGGGTGAGACATCAACAGGTTGCCCAGAGAAGCTGTGGCTGCTCCATCCCTAGGGGTGTTCAAGGTTGGATGGAGCTCTGAACAACCTGGTCTAGTGGAAGGTGTCCCTGCCCATGGCAGAGTGGTTGGAACTAGGTGATCTTTAAGGTCTCTTCCAACCCAAACCCTTCTGTAACCCTAAATTCAGCACAACTAAATCCTGCAGGAAAAATGGAGGGAATATTTTCACTGGCCACCATGGAGATTTAAGTAAGATCTGCATAAATCATCTCAAAGAGATCTGAATATTAAAATGGCAAAAAATAATCAAATCCTTTAGACAATGTCTGTAATCATCATCTTGAGTCTCAGAACAGATTCCTCTGGCTTTTTAGGGGGCCAGAAAAATTGGTATGTTCACCCCACAATGTCACTGAAGAGACCACCAGCTCAGAACTGGGCTCCAAACATTTTGTGATGATTTAATTGGGACCTGATGCACACAATACCTAAGGGCTCCTGGGATAGTGTCCAGACAGGACCTGAGGTGTATAACCTTAACAGTACTTCTGTTTTCTGACAGTACCTCTGATTTTCCCATCCAAATGGGGATGGAGAAGTGTCTTCTCTGCTGTCTGTCTGCCCCTTCACTTCCTTTTGATGTTCTTCTGCTCAGTCTATTCCTCTTCACTAACTTAGATTCCTGCTCATCCCTGCCCCTTGTTCCCCATGGCACCTTCAGCTCTCCACCTCCATATTCTCCATATTCTCTATATTCTCCATATTCTCCATATTCTCCATTCTGTCTCTGTCCTCCTCTGGCTCTGTCCTTCCCTGGTGTTACCACTTCATCCCTGTGATTCCCACGGCCCTACCGTGCCCTCAGCACCCTCTCACTTCCTTCTCCTCCCACTCCAGGCTGACCCTGGTGCTGTCTCTGCACATGGAAACCCTGCTGAGCATTTTCCCACCGCTCTGGCCAGTGCCCCAGCTCGTACGTCAGCGCTCTGTGCCATGCCCAGGGCAATGGAAGTGACCATGGGATCCAGCTCCAGGAGTTCACTGCTCATTAGGCTGCCCTGCCTGAGCAGAGATGCTTCCTGGAAGCATGTGGGGACACTGAGCCAAACTCTGCTGGGATCCCACATTCTGGCTGGATTGAGAGAGGCACAGTGGTTATTCTTAGCTACCAAAGGAGCCTCCCGGTAGTTGCAAGAGGAGGAGCTTGGAGCAGAGAATTCCATGTTATAAATGGCTAAAGGCTTTCAAGGTTTTTTCAGGCCTTTTTTTTTTTCCCTCCTCCCCTGCTGTGGAAGATCCCTCCCTTCCTACTTTCTCCCAGCACCCTACAACCCTGCTTGAAGTGACTCTCCAGTGGAAGAGGTCTGAAGGTCACTGGGGGGAAGTACCAGGTGCTCCCTTTCCCATCCATCCCCTCCTCTCTGTTACCAGTTCAGCTCAGGGCAAGCTATTGCTAAAGAGGCTTGAGGGGCACAGGGCAAGGGGAGGAGAAGCAGGAGCTGGAAATTGTGACTCTGTCCCCTGCATCAGTGCTGGCTGAGCTGTGCCAAGGGAATCTCGTTCCTACGCATGCAAACAAAATGGTTCCCAGTGGCACTGCTCAAATAACAGCCTGGAAGTTGGCAACTCTGCTAGCAATGGAAAAAGTCATTATATGGATGTCAGAAACCTGCTGTGCAGGGTTAGGTGCTCTGGCAGGCAGGGAGTGTGCAGAATGAGTCCTTTGCATCAGCCTGGGCTGGCTACTGGGACCACTGAGAGCTGCACTGGAAGAACTCTGTGCTGATCCCTGTGTGCACGTGTGCTACTGCTGCTGAGAGGAGACAGAAGCTGCAGTGAGCACATTGTGTTGTGCTAGTGAGGCTGAAGTTTTATAGTGTGGGTCAGTTCCTTTTCCATTTAGTCAATACAAAAGCTATTGATCATTTACAGCCTCAGTCTGAGGGGTTTGTAGTTGCTGTTTCAAGACTTGTGTGTTGCACAAGTTACTCCTTTGTGCTTTTGTCCACTGGTGTGTGCTGCATATTTGCTCACGTTTAGGCCACCATTTGTATTCCTGTGCTTTGTTTCCCTGACACTTCCTTTGGATATTTGCCAGCTAACATCCAAGTTGTGCTGGTCCAGTAAATCCAGGCCAAGTACTTTTAAAATGCAGGAATATGCTATGCTTCATCTCTGCCATTTTACTATTTGTGACTAGGGTTTTTTTCTAGCAAATAACTGGTGGTTTTTTTCCTCCAAAGGTGATGATTATTATCCAGTCTGTTCTCCTTCACTTCCTCCTATCTACTCTGGAACTTTACCTACCACTGAAATGCAACCTGTCTCCAGGGGAAAAAAAAACCAGCAGCAATTTAATAACTTTGCATTGTTACCAGCTGAAAAGAGTAGGGCTAAAAAGGTGAATTCTTCCTGGATGAAAGTATGGAGGCCACACATCTCTAATACTCAGTGGAAATTCTCAAAACAAGGCTTAAAGGAAACTTAATTGAGACCCAGCCTTCTCCCCATAGCTGTGTATTCCACTTAAAGTTACACACATGACATACAGTTCAAATAAGGAAAAAAAAAGAGATGGGTTTGAAGGGTTACAGACAGGCAGTAACTGAATTGAACTGAATTATTAAGGCTATTCAGGAGAGTCTCAAGCAATTTCTCGTTCTTTAAAGCTGAGAGATATTCTCAGCTAATGGATGATCTTTAAACCAGCTGGGCAATCATCTTTATCTTTCCCACAGCCCATCCTCCCTCCAGGAGATATCTCCTGTTAATGGCCAGTGAGTCCCAGGGCATGACTGATAAAATTACATCAATCCCACTGGGAGATGCTCCAGCCAGGGGGAGGAGCCAAGCCCTTCCTACCCAGATAAAAACTGAGATTTGGAACATCAGAGCAGCCTTTTCCACTGGATTCCAGAGGAAAACCAGACCTTTCCACATCATCCCTGGAGCTTCAGAGGAAAACTGCACCTTCTCCAGGAGCACTGCTCCAGCTGAACCACATCTGCCCCTGCAGGAGGATGCAGCCACCATTGAATGGGACTGTGCCAACACCCTGACTGACTGACGGGTGTCAGCTTGGATTTTGACTCTGGCAGGGTTGGGATTGTTCTGTGTAATACTGCATTTCTATTTTAATTTTCCTAGTAAAGAACTGTTATTCCTAATTCCCACATCTTTGCCTGAGAGCCCCTTAATTTCCAAATCATAGTAATTTGGAGGGAGGGGGTTTACATCCTCCATTTCAAACAGAGGTTTGTTCTTAGCAAACACCTGCCCTCCAAACCAGGACACTCATTTGTGCCACTTGCCCCTTGGCACCTTTGAACTGAGGCACTCCCCGAGAGGCCACCAAGGGAAACAAAAAGGTCTTTTGTTAGGGAAGAGTGAAGGAATACCTGGAAGGACTTGATGAAGGTCCAGAGCAGCGTGCGGATGCCCTCCCCGCGGCTCAGCAGCTTCACCAGGCGCATCACGCGGAAGAGCCGGAAGAAGGTGATGGAGATGCGAGAGTTCTCCTCTGCGTTCTGGAAGCCATTGGCACAGAGGCAGGAGTTACAACAGCACCACAGCAACCAGGGCCCTGGGCCACAGAGGGTGCTACACCGAGGGCTCACTGCACTGTTCCTTGTCCTGCTACTGCTCCTGGGGCTGGCACGGCCTGGCATCCCAAGGATGCTCCAAGGATGCTCCAGCCTGCCCTGTCTCCCATGGTGGGGAGAGGGAGCCCCACCTACAGGGGTTCTCAACATCATCCTCTCCCTCCAGTCTGCCTGGCCTTTCAGGGATTAGTTATACCCACCCAATACCTCTCCTCACACTGGAAAGAGGCAATTCCCCTTTGACCTTGCCCTGGAGGAGAAGGACACTTTCCCTTTTGGCCTGTCTCGAGTGTTTCACCCCAGTGAGTGCCTCAGCCAGCAGTTCTGCTGGGTCTGCTGTTGTGCACCAGCCATGTGCTGCTTGCTCTGCTGGGAAACAGCAGCAGGTCCCAGATTTCCTCCTGGGATGCAAAACCCCATGGGGACACAGTGTATGCTGTCACTGCCAGCCTGGCTGTCCCTCTGCTCCTGCAGGCTGGACTCTGGTCACTCTCTCCCACTGCTGGGCTTTTCTCATTTCTCATGACCCCTTTGTAATTCCCACAGTCTGTGCTCTGACTGTTGTTTTTTTTTTTAAACATTTTATTTTGGCTTGGCTGCTACTGTTCAAGCGTGGAGCATTTTAAAATAGTCTTTCTTCTGGCCTGTTTTTTTTTCTCACAGCATCTGCTTTGTCCCTAAGCATTTTCCCCTGGGGTTGTAAGCAGCTCTGACGTTCCTCAGCCTTCACATGTGTGAAGGCAGCATCCATCTGAAGGCTGCTGCAGCAGCAGGCTCACCTGGCCTTGGCAGAGGACTCACTGCCTAGCTCAAGGGCACAGCAAACGCCACGTTTGCCAGTTTATTAACCCCCTAAAATAGCCTGTGGAGCTGGTGCCTTCCGGCAGCAGCACTGTGGGAATGTGACCTCCTGTCACAGGGGGAGATAACACTGTCACCCTGCCACTTGACCTGCTGTGCAGCAAAGTGCATGGAAACCCCCCCCTCTGCCCCCACCCAGGCTGCAAAGACTGCAGTTTGAGTCTAAACACCCCTGAAAGAGCAACATTTAGGAGGAAGAAACAGTGCAGATCACCCCTGCTGTTAACTACTCACCACTGTGTAAACCAAGAGAGAACAGACCCTTTGGATTTCCTGTCACGGGGCAGTGAAAACAGCTTGTCTGCCTCTGATAAAACCCAAGGCACAGGGGCAGCCTGGGTGGATGTTTCTGGGATCAAACAGATCTGTCTGTCTGTCTGTGGTGTGTCTGTCACCAGGTACCTTCCTCCAGTCTGTACCAAAGCCTCTGGGCATGGAGTAACTGGGCGGAAAAGATTAAGGAAACAAGGAAAAGCCTGAGTGCTCCCTACACCTCACATCATCCTTCTTTGGTTACTTGGACATCAGGCTGTGGTCAGTGAATTGGAGGGAGTTGCTCTGAGGGTGGCCTTCAAGAGATCAAAAATCATGGCACTGAATACTCTCAGCACTGCAGTCCCAGAGGGATAACTGTAATGTAAGATAACTCTTGGAATCCTATAGGAGCCAAGCTCTAACACCATCCAAAAAAGAGCTGAGGTTCAAATTTGGAGCAATCCTGCTGTGGTTGTCACTTAAAAACCAGTGTTTTCTTATTCTACCTGCTGTGCTTCTTGTTGTCTTGGCTCTTTAGGTGGCAGCAAGCTGGGACATGGCTCTGGACAGAGGTTTTAGCATTCCTTTGTCCTTCCTTGCTGAGAGGAGGCAGCTACTGTAGGCAGAAATTTCTCTCTGCCCTCCTAGTGTCCTGGAGCAAAAATCTAAGCAGCAGATAAAACAGAACAAATCCCTCCCTGACGCAAATCTGCAACTTGCTGGCATCAAACCACTTAACAAAAACTTGGTGATGCCTCAGATGATTACAGTCATTTTAAAACTGGGTGGATGTGGATTAGCTGATGCTTGAGTAACCCTGCTAGCTTCCTCCTGTCTTTCATCCAGCTTTTTGAAGGCATATCCTTGCCAGAGGAGGGAGGTTCTGCAGGGTGGAAATCCAGAAACTGGAATTCCTGCAGCTCCGTGGGGGTGGCGTGGGAACTGCTGTGCACACCAGGGCAGCAGGGTTTTGTGCACTATTGCACCATTACTCTCTTTTTTTGTGCAAAACACAAACTCAAATATTCTAATGAATCACCTCATTGAAGAGGAGTTTCAGAATCCCAACCCTTTCTTTTCTGGAGGCTTGGACACTGCAAACTCATTCAGCGTCACACTGGCAGTGACACACGGTTTGTGGCTAACAAGAAATCTTACCAGGTCCAGTTCTCTCTTGGTGGTTCATTAGAAGGCAGAACAACAGTTAACTCGACCAGAGGAAAGCTCAGGATGCACAGGAGATACACATGTGCAGCATATTCACAGCTCATGTGAACACCAGACTCACACCAATACACGACATGGCAGCTTCATGCACAAATAACTAGGCTGGGCTTGGAGAGAGAACTTGTGACCACGGAGAAGAGAAAAAAGGAGTGTGTTAGAAAGAGTGTCACAGAAGCTGGGAGGGTGGTCTGTATTTTCGGTCTTACCATAGAGGAAGAGCATTGGGTATGTTCAGCTGGCTTTAAAGAAAGGCAGACAGAAATAAGCTGTAATAAGTCTCCAATCAAGAGCCCTAGTCAACTAGGTCTTGGCTAACACAGGAGCAACAAAATGGCAGAAGTGGGCAAAAGGGAATTTGAAAGAAATGCACAAGAGGCTGGGCTAATTCCCTAGGATGCCCAGGATCAAGGCTGGCTGTGGCAGAACCAGGTACAGCTGCCACTGAATTTGATGTAGGCTCTCTCCACTCCCACCACATGGGTCACACCCAGTGTCTCCTGAGTGCTGGGCCCCCTGGCAGTGGAGCTACTGAACTGCTAAAATGTTTGGGGCTGATTTAGCTCTCCAGCTCAGATCCAGGCCATGTCTGCACAGGGACCAGCCAGCTTCTAGTGCATCCATCTGATTGGTAAACCCATCATATCCCAGGGATAAAGCAACACTTTCTGTTTAAATATCCCCTTACACACAGTTCTGGGTGAGGCAAAGGGCTGGGAGAGTCTCACTGGCTCTTGGCAACCCTACAACACCCAGCCCCAGCTGTGGAAAGTGGGTTGGTGCAGCTAATTAGCTGGCTCTGCCTTCACCCACCTCACAGCAAAGCCCTAGGGACACACAGGACGTGTTCTTGCAGGCCAGGCTCAGCTGAGCCTGAGCCTTGGTCACGCCTGAAGAGTCAAATTGCTGCAGACACTCTGCCTGATATTCCTTGATTAATCTCTGTGGCCATTTCCAATACTGAGAGCAATTCTAAAATATACCCAAGGCTGCAAGTATCCTTGGGTGTAAGAACAGAATTGCAAATTAAATAAAACTGTCTTTATTGGGAGTCCTTCAGTTCAATAGTAATGTAATCCTTCAGGCCTAACCTCTACCATATGCTAAACCTGTCTGCTACTTTAACAAAATGGGAACTGATGTATTCCTTATTTTCTCAGTGTCAGAATTCCCCACTAGTGCCATGGAGGACTCCTGCAGCATTCTCCTGCTCTCCAAGGATGCTGCAGTAATCAAACTGGCATTGTATTACCTAAAGAAAATCTGCAGTTTGGATGCACAGCCTGTTTGGTGGTACAGGCAAATGAGAGCAGCTAAAAACCCACATACTCCAACTTAATAATTTGGGTTAACTCATTGGTTTGGTAATGTCAGCTTTCATTGCTTTTATCCTCCTCTTTCACATGTTTGCTCTTGTGTTTTCAGATCACATACAGGCAAAAGTTGGCTTGAATACCAAATAAAGAAGCAGTGCCCATAGAGACATTTCTTACAGGTTGGGCATAGATTTTGATTTTGTGCTGCTAGGCAAACATCTTTCCAGCATCTATCCCATCCCCCTTTCTAGTTCTGCAAATCACCTTTTCTAACAGGAGAAGGACCCTTATTCTGCTGCTTGCTGCATTCCTGGTAGAAGATAGAAAAGCCCTTCAAAATAACTGAAGGAAGCCTAAAATTTTTGGGGTTCTCCATCCTTTCTGGCTGACAGTGTTGGTGCATCTGTGACTGGCAGGCTGAGGAAGCCTTTTGAGGTGCTGTGGGATTTTGTGCCTTCATTGTCATTTCTTCTCTCATTCCCTGAGCTAACTGGGCTGTGTTATGAGATGTGGTCAAAAATGTACCAAATTATATCCCTGCCTATGGCAGAGGCTGAAAAGCAGCCCAGGAAAGGTTCTGCTAATGCTGGCAGGTGGGATTGGTACAGACTGTGGCACTGTGGGCTGAGGTTCCTGCTGTGCTTGTGCACAGGGAGGGAGTTCATGAGGGGGAATCAACAATTTTTTGGTCTCCACAAAGGTTTGAGGAGGGAGACAAATCCCACCACCTGCACCCCAGGTACCTGAGAACCCATTACTGGAACTTCCAAGTGTGGCCATTGTGAACTCTAAAGCTGAGAGAGCTTCTGCTAGATTATCCAAGAATCTTCAGCCTTGCCAGTGATGTGGGAATGCCAGTTTTAGGACAAGGACAGGCAACTGGCACCTGAGAATGTAGTGCTCACATCAGCTCCCAGAGGTGGAGGCAAGTACTTGGAATTAAACCCAGTGTCTATTGCCCATCCAAAGTGGGCAGGATTTCATTTCTACAAATCTCAGAACAATGTGGAAAAACAAATCCTCATCTGTTTAATGTCTCTGAAAGAGCTATTGGAGAAGCTACACACTGAGCAGAAAGCACTCTTGGCTGTGATGTTTAATTTGCAGAATGGGGTTTAACCTGCAAAGGAACTTCAAGCCTTCCATCCTCCTCATCTCTTTTGGGGTGTGAGTAACATGAACAAACTGAATGGGAAAGGTCCACAGCAGGGACATCAGTCAGAGATGATGTTCTGAGCAGTTTCCCTCATACAGAAAAGGAATCTGGAGTATAAATCACAAGTCCAACATTCAGAGTGATACAGAGGAAAACCTGCAGGCTGAGTGGGAAAAGAAATACCTGAGGCAGGATGCACCTGTGTAAAGACACCTGGGGGGATGAATGCAATGAGAACTCTTTGGGTGTTTCTTTTTTTTGATGTCACTATATTTGAAAAGGCAACAGAGATGCTAAGGAGCAGAAGAGGCCAAGAAAGAGAAGAGAAGTTTCTAGAAGCCCAAGTAAAAATTCAGTAGGATAAAGACTGAGTGATCCCTGCAACATGTCTGAAAACCTCATCAGAATACTGTTGCCTGCATGCATCCCATTCATGTTCAGTGTGTACCAGAAAAGCAGCTTTTTAAACAGATAAATTGCTTCAGCTGCTGCAAACCTGTGAGCATTCTCAGAGCCCCTGCAGGCACAAAAGAGGAAGGCAAAGCCTGTGCCCATCATGAAACCAGGATCCCAGGTAAGGAAGTCTCTGGGAAAGAAGCCAGATTTACTCAATGGAGAGAGACTTAAAATCTCAGAGACCACAGCACTGGATAAGATAACTGCTCCTACTGGTGGTGCTCTGCCTGGGTGGGAGGGAGGGAGGTTTACTTGTGAAGGACACAACCCTCCAGGTCCTGTTCAACCTCCACAATATCTCACAAATCCAGCTTTGTGCCTGACACTGCCATCAGGTCAAGGAAAAAATTTCTAATGGGTTGTGCTTTGGAAGCTAGGAGAGGATAAAATTTGCACTCCAGAAGAACCAGTCTCAATTTTTCAAGAGCAACATGTAACAGAGTCAATATAGAAAGGTATTTATGCTGTAATGCAATCCATTCTGAAATTCTGAGAAGGGATGGTGGGGCTTTTCAGACCTGTAAAAACAGCAGCAAAAATATGAGCAAAAAGGCTTGGCATAGTCACAGTGGTATCAAAGTTCCCTGAAATATCCATGGCTTAGAATGTCTTGTGGATAAAAATTCGGAAGGAAACAAGAAAATGTGTTGATAGGCAGATTCAAATGAAAATTTCAGCAGGAAATTCCCGAGAGAGATACTAATCCCACCTCATCCTTGTGGAACACTGGAGATGGAGGACCATGTGGGGAGGTCTGAGCTCCTTGTGGCTGGTTTGCTGACAGCTGTAATGGCTCTCCAGAGGAGCAGGACCTGGAAATGCCTGGAAATTTAAACCATATCACCACAGAGGCTCCTTGACTGCTGGGTAAGTACCAGGAGCTGTTCAGGAGCTGTTGAAGCCTGAGATGACAGGACAGGCAGGCAGCATTCCCACTGCCAGCACTGCTGATGGCAGCAATTCTTTTACACCACAGGACACACTGAAGATGAGTTCAACTCCCTTGGAGGGGATCCAGCTTTTGCTAGGAAACCCAAATTGATCTTTTCCCTGATGTTTGAGCAGCAAAACCTCCTTGCTGGTAGTATTTTACTTTCCATTCGTAGGGAGGAATCTCTTCTTGCAAGAGATAATTCAACCTTTGATGTGGAGAGCATTTAAACAGCTGAGTGCACAAAGTTATAATTGCTTTGCTAGAGTTGTCTCAATCCATGCAGAGCTACAGCTGCAGCCTTCCAGTTATGCCTGATAGCCCTAGGTTAGAAGAGATGAGAGGAATCGTGTGTTTGACAATATGACAGAGTAGCTTCATATTTCTCAGGAGAACGAGTGGTCATGCTCAGGAGAGATGCTTGTGTTGCTTTTTGTGACAAACAATCTGGCATTTCTCCACTGAGGAAACTGTGCCTCGTGGATGAAGCTTTTGGGAGCCCACTTGGAGCAGCTGGTGGTGGTGGTGGATGTCTGCTAAGGTATTTCCTTGACTGTTGTTGACTGTGGGAAAGTTGCCTGTGAAGGTGCCATATCTGTTGGAAATTTGATAATTGGTCTGTCAGCTTTGTCCTGTGAGGAGGGGGGTGATGTAAGTTCACTTCTTGTTTTTTTCTCCTCACTGCAGGAAGAAATGAGGATCTGCTCTGCAGAGCTTGCCTGAAGTGTTGTGTAGTTCCTTTTGTAGGATATCAGCCTTTTCTAGATTGAATTCTTTGTCCAGAGATCTCCTCCAAGAGTCCAACTGCAGCCAGCCATGCTGCATCCGTGGCTTTGGGCACAAGGTGAAGGGTGGAGAGAGACATTCTGGGGAAACAAACTCATCAAAACCATAGGTAAGATGTAATTACCCAAGGAGGGTAATTAAAAGCACAAATATGGCAATGACAAAGCACACTGCTCTTCTGGAGGTGTTTCCTTCCCCTGTGGTTACACCAAGATGGGATCTGCAAGCTTGTGAGCTTCAAGAAGGACAAGAATTAACTAAAGCATGGGAAAAAAAAAGAGGTTTAGAAGTTACCTGTGCCATGGAGACATGGTAAAAGAAGACACTAGACATCCTCTTGTATTTGTAGTGTCAAAAAATCTGAAGTGACCTCAGGAGGCTGAGCTGCACAAATCTTTGTGGAGAGCTGGAACAAGCCAGGCTTTCAAATCAACCTGTCTGCTGGCAGGTGACAGTCTGCCCTTGCACTGGGAATTGCCCCAGCCCCTTCCAGAGCCATCTGTCTGCCACTGCTCTCTGAGTTTGTCATCACAAGGACCCTGGAGATAACCCACCAGCCACCAGAAGTCTGGGAGGTTGTTATAAGGCCAGGCAGAAATGTTTCTGGTATTTCTCTGACAGGGAATACTACTGGATTGCAGATGGCATTATTGTCAATTCCCACAACCTTACAGTGAAATCAAATTATTAGCAGGAAAAAAACCCCAAAAAACCAGAAAAGCTTCTCAAACTGTGCATTATTCCTTTAAGTGTGCAGCTCTGAATAAAACTAGCCAAAATTATTTTTTTTTCCCTGCAAAAATATTTTCTTTTAGAAGAATGCTGATGCTGAAAGTCAAGTTTTCTGTAGAAACATGCCAATTTTGAAACAGCCATTTCAGAAATGTAAGGTTGAAATCTCACATTTTGTCCTCACACATTTTAATTTGGTTTACATTTCCATCATAAATCATATATAACTAAGAAAAAAAAAATCGATGCCAGATTCAACTGCTTTTACTTTACTGAAGCATATGTTCTGAATGTTGATTATTTCAATAGAAATTATATTTTACTGAAAGTTTTTCAACTTTAAATTTTCCTTCTATTTTAAAACAGAAGAAAATCTTACAAGGGGCTTTCAGAAACAAAAAAAAAAAAAAAAAAAAAAAAAAAAAAAAAAAAAAAAAAAAAAAAATTGAGCCTCTCTATAGCTCTAATCTGGGTGAAGCACTGGAGGCTTTTTTTGATATTTAATGCCTGTTAGAAAAGGGCACCATCTTACAGGAAAACAGGGAATTGAGGTGTGTGATGCTGCCTTTACTGGGGCAAAGGGTGATTTCCCTGGAAAAAGCTCTGAGTGCTCCAGTGCAATATAACATGCTGATACACAGGCAGCCCTGCAGAGGAGACTGAACTCTCCTGCAGCAGGGAGTTAAAATTTCATTTGTTGCAAGGAGGGGAATTAGGAAAAATGTGACATCTGCAATGAGGTTTGCCATTCCCTTTCTGCCTGCACTAACTCATGGGGGCCAACAGACACCAAGTGTCAGCTCATCCAAATGCAATATTATGTGCATTTATACTTCACTGATTCCACATGATCTCAGGCCTCAGGGGAAATATTACCATACCCCTAAGCAACAAAAGCCTGTTTTGAATACAGTTAATAAGGGCAAGGTAACTTTTAAAGCAAATGAGACCTGCAGCTATCAGGTTTTTTTCCCTTCATTTCCTAAGAATTCTAAGATTTTGAAATTCTGGAGCTTGCTTTTCTAATTAGCTCCTAATATGCAAATCATACTAATTTGAATAGCTTATTAATTAATTTCATATATATATATATCCATGAAATTGCCAGACAGTAGTCTTATGGTTTCAAGTGCTTAAGGTAAATATAAGGAAAGTCAATTGCTTTAATTTGGTTATGCAGATTACCCTAGATTGACAATTAGAAGACAAGTAATGAAAGGGCTGCTTTCCTTGCACAGATAAAAGCTCTATTTTTTTCCCATGACTTTCAGAAAAGCAGAACAATTGGTAAAGTATATCTATGCAAATTATTCTTAATTTTCAGGATGTTTTAATAATCCTTCTCATTAGCTCTGGGAAATCAAGTCTTATTGTAATCAAGCCTGGGGGGGCTCCTGAGAAAGAAGCAGATACTAACCACGATCAGAGATGTAGTGCTCATCTTCAGGTACAGCTACAGAGAGACAGGTGCAGCTTGCCTGTGTTTCATCATTTGTGGGACAGGCAGCCAAAAGAAGCCCTAGAACAGCTGGGTGAGAAGAATTGAGCCATGAAAATAAATCTTGAAAGGCTCCTTGTGTGCAGGACCTTTTGTTTAACAGGTAGAGGGATTTTGAGGATCTTCTGTTTGAGTAAGAGAGGTTTGGCTGATTTGAACACCTTTGCCAGGAGCCATGTGTGAATAACTTTTTTTCATTAAGCTTGCTTTTTAATTTGACCAGTTCTTGATTCACAGGGCAGTGGCTCTCAAAGGAGATGCTCAGTCTGTCCCAGCCTGAGAGGGACTTTGGGAACAGAGCAGACCACTGAGCAAGATGGAGAGAGAGCAGGAGTGAGAATTTAAGTTCCCAAATCTTTTCAGATTTCCTCACTTTTATTACCATCCATGTCAACAATCCTCATTGCTGTTCCTGAGCAGTCCAATGTGCTTCAGTGCATTTCCTAAAGCAAAGTTAACATGGCTTTTAAACATCAAACTCAGCAGTGTATTTATCACTGGGCTGGAAAGGGCAGTCTTCTTTTCCTCCACCTCTTTAGAAAAATTTATGTTCTGAATTACATTGCTTATTTTTCTCTTAATTTTTTTCCCATTGTCTGGGAGGGAAGAAGGAGAGAAATCTGTGGGACAAGTTTTCCAAAAGGAGCATCCCAAACACCCAAAAAAATCCATCATCTTGACTTAATCTCTTGTAAAATCACAGCTGCTCTGGGGGGCTGGGAGATGTTCTCTGACACACTGCTCAGGTTCTTGTGTACTAAGGCCATGACACGGATTTTCATGTCAAAATAAAATAGAAGGAAAAGACTGTTCAAAACATTCACTCCAGTCCTAATGACTTTAATGACTTGCTGTTGTGCACTGTGTGAGAACTGATTTTTCTATTTCTTGTAGCATCCTTTGGAAATGAGAATGGCAACAGAACTCTTTGAGATGAAGTTCCTGAGCCTTTGATAGGCAGGAGCTCTGTGTCCAACACCTTGCAGGCTTCTTCTTCCCTGCAGACTGGTGATTTGAGGAATTAAACAAACTCCCAGGGGCACGTCCTTCTGCTGCCATGGCTGCCTTTGTCTTCTCCTGCAGATATTTGTGAATTACTTCTGAATTAGCTGATAGGATTTCGTGGTATGGGAAAAGAATAGAGTGAAACTCGGTGTATTGGTGTTCCTGGGGTTTCTGTGGCCAGCCTCAGGCTGAAAGGAGGAGGGAGACCTTCCGGCTTTGTAGGGCTCCAGAAGCACATGAATCCAGAAGGAAACTCCAGTAGCATCCTTGTACTGCACAAATCCTGTAAGAGTGATGGGGATTTACACTGGGGGGGTTAGGGTTGGTGTGGTCAGCAGCAAAACCCCCACTCAGCATAACTCTGGGGACTGTTGGAGCCAGATGGAGGCTGGACCAGGAGTGGTTCTTCTGGGCAGGCTACCAGCTGAAAGATTCCACCTGCAGAGCTGCCAGGACCCATCCTTTGGGAAGCCCAAAGGCTCTGGGACAGTGTGAAGATGGATGAGCACATTATGCTCTGATTAAGTGCTTGAAGAAATTGCACATGCTGCTGGAAGCAGGAAAAAACCCAGTTCACCTTTGATCCAAAGCAATAGGTCTGTGGATTGCAAGAGGCTCTGGATGATTGTAGGTGAACTGTCAGCCCCTGTCAGTTCTGTATAATTAATCTTTGCTCAAGGGAGTGAATCCAGAATATCAGCAGCCCAAACAGAGAGATTGTTATGGACCATTTTAATCTGAGATTTGTAGCAGCTAGTATTTAATTCCCAGTCTGTGTCTTTTAATTGCCTTTTAAATTAGAAAGTTATTTAATGTTGATGCAGAACATTTTTTTCCCTAGGAAAAAAAAAACCAGCCTACAGACTCATACTGGATTTCTGTATGATAATATGGGATACAATAAAGCCTATGTGTCATTCTGGGATTTGAAATGCCAATCACAGGCATTATCAGAAAAACATTAGAAGTGGTCATATGGAGACTGGGATTAGATCTAACAAAGTTACTCAGCAACATTTTCTTGTTCTATGCATCTTTCCAAGAATAAATTATTATTGATTTGATGAATTCTTTTGTAAAAAAAAAAAAAAAAAAAAAAAACAAGAGTAGGGACTGTTTAGATGATATGTAATGCTCACTATATGTGATTTACTGTGTTCAAATAGGGTCAAGCAGTTGAGTCTCAAATTCCCTGTCTCTAAACATCAATTTGTTTTGATGTTTTTCTATTAACAGGTGTTTCTTTACAGCTGAGGCACCTTTGCCTGCATGTCTGCTCATCTTATGTGATGATGTCTGGCTTTGGATGAAGGAGATTTTCTCAGCACTGCTGGCTGGTGTCTCAGAGCTTCCAAGTGGAGCTGGAGAGAACAACTGGGGTGTGCCCAGCTGTGATGTCCCCTTACTCTACAGCAGCAATTGGAGCCAAGTCACATTTTTTGGCCATCAATGAGCTGACCATGAGCAGCAATCCAGTCCCTACAGCTTGGTCATCTGGCTGCAGCAGGGAATGGGTCCCATGTAGCAGATGCCCAGGAAGATACATCAGACAGAAATCATTTTGTTGGCATGTTGTGCCAGACAGTCTCCACAAAGCTCAGGGAATGAAGGTAAGAGCACAGCCATTTTAAAACCAGATGTCTATTAAGAAATAATAAAAAAAAATCCACTCCTGTTGTGTTTGTCTGGCTGGTGCATTAAAATGTAGAGGAAGCAAAAGAAGAGCTGAATGATGTTGCTATATTGACTATATTAGAAAGGGTAAAATTAATTAATATGTGTTTACCTTTGATTACAAAGGTAACAAAGATTACAAAGCCCCCACAACTGGGTGTGTGTTTGATGGGAAGCCTGTACATTTGGGTTTGCAGACTGGTACCATCACCATGCTGAAAGGTGCCCAGTGCCTGGCACACAAACCCTCACCAAGGGGAGCAGCTCCTCCCCTGGACTGATGGGATCTTGGCTGAAGACAGAGAACAAAATCTACTTGCTGCATAAGATAGAGGGCAAACTTCCTGCTGCCTGGCTGAAAATGCCTGCAAAGATTTCAGCAAAACTGGGAGAAAATCACTGGGGAGAAGAAGATGGAGGAGAAGAGCAAGTTAAAGAGGGAAACAAATAAAATGCTTGTGTGTGTCCTCCCCTCTTCCATCACCTCTGTTGCTTTCATTGCAGCCTGGGACCAGCTGGAATTTCTCTAAATATGCACAAGAGTGCAAGATGGTGCATGCAGTGAGGTCCTGTAGCACTGATGCTAAAAGCTGTTGTGGTTTGCATGAAGAACAGGAGCTTTTGCAGCAAAACTGGGAGTGAGATGCAGGGGTTTGTGCCCTCTCTGTTCCTGCAGTCTGTACAAGGAGAACAGCAGCACTGGAAAATTCCTTGGCCATTCTCAGCAAGGTAGGTCTGAGAAAAAAAAGAGAATTAACGCCAGGAACATCTTTCACTGCTTCAAGGAATTTCCCAAGATGACAGAACAGCTGGATTTGAACTCACCCAAGCACCTTTTTGACCATCTAGCTTAGGATGCTTAGAGATCATTAATTAGCACTAATATATTCAGAGATGATCTGAGGAATCAAGAGCCAGAGGTTTTTCTGTGGATTCATGTAAAGATACAATCTCTATTAGAGTTCAGGGAAAGTTAAAAGAAACTTTTGCTAGGCAAAAGGAATGATATATCCTGGCTAGCAAGCCAATGGAAAAATATAATCAGCTTGGGGTAGCTCTTTTTAATTTGAGTGTTTTAACTAGCTTTGTGGAAAACCACATTGGAATTAAAGGAATATGAAATATAACTGTGATATATCACAGATTTTGATGCCAGAATATTGTAGAGGGTTTTCTCTTCAAAGTGCTCTGATAGAAAAATGATAAATAAAATTCAATACTGGTCAGGAAACCTGGATGCAGGCTTTTTAAAGAGCTCTTTGTATTGCAGTGTAGATGTCATACACTTATTTTTACTCTTGAACCAACATGGGACAAGGTCTGTGGTTCTTTGTGTTCCTACTATTATTATTTTACTGTTATTGTAACAATAATTTACAGTCAAATAAGAAAACGGGACTTCTGCTTTAAAGGCCTTAAAACCCAGCAAGGTTTTGGATATGTGCAAGCCTGCACTAATTAAAAGCACAATTCACTCCTCAGGGCAGTCTGTGGGATGCTGTGGGCCACCACTTCAAACATTTCCACTCAGAAGGACTCCAGACAGCTTTATGCATCAGGTCTTACAGTCACAGGGCTGCCTAACTTTCTTTTTGCTGCTTTCACATTCAGCTTCTAAATCTTTGTTCTCCTGGATTCTTTATCTTCTGTTTCTCCTATCTTAATTAACCAGAATGTGTGTGGTTAATTTTTTTTCCAGTAAGGCAAATTTATTTTTGTGCCACTTTTAAGTCTTCCCTGCATTAAAAATACATTCTGATTTTTCTGTGGGCCTGGACTAATGTCAGAAGCCAAGTATAGCAATTTTGTGGAAATCACAATATTGAGGTACTTCCTTAAAATTGGGTAGTAGGAAGAGTCTTTCAAAGTGGGAACTAAATGCCTTTTTCTTATGGTGCTAGTGCTGCTAGCAACAGCTCAAATACTCAGGTAAACTGAGGAAGGAATAATTTGCATTTACTATCCCTTTTTTTTTTTTTTTTCAGAAAAGACACACTTTTTTTTCTGATTGTCCATATTTCATATAGATTTCCATACAGAAAAAGTTGTGCAGTTACCAAAATTACCTCTTTTAAAAAGCAAATCACATTATGAACTCTGGAAATGTGCTCAAAATACCAACATTTTAAAGACAAGAAATTAAAAAAAAAAGAAAAGAAAAGAAAAGAGGCCCCATCATCATGACAAATATATACATAAATAAAACCAAAAATAACCCTGTTCAAACATGGTTGTGGTTGGATAGTCATACTACAGTTCTTTTCACCAACACAGGGTGAAAAACATGCACTAAAATTGTTGATTAAGCATGGGTGGTGATCAATTTTGAATTGATCTAAGCCTAATCTGTGGAAGAGTCCAGAGCAGCTCTGCTGATGTTCTTCAAGGGCAAAATAAAGCACTTGCCACTGCTACAGCTCACAACCATGCTTCAACGTGGCTTCCTACAGCTGGGTGTGTTACCCAAATTATTCCAATGATCAAAACACCACCAGGTATTAAAAAAAAAAAAAGAAAAAAAAAAGGAAGTAAACTAAATCCACCCTCCCCCTCCCATCAATTTTACCAGTAGCTTTTGTAAAAAGAAAACAGGTCATATATAAACATAGACATACAGGCACACAGGGAGAGCTCAGGGCTGCGGGCTGGCAGTAAGGGTGTGACAACACAAGAGGTCAAAAGAAGCCACTGTGCTTCCCCAGCCCTTTGCTACGTGATTTGGAGGCCTCTTTGCTGCCCAGATGGCATTTGGGAGGGAGAGAAAGGAGAGGGAGAGAAAGTTTTCTGCCTTTTCCCCGGAGGTTTGGCTGAACGGGCTGTGGGGATCGTGAAAATTTGTGGTCGAAAACGGGAGCAGCAAAGGGCGTGGAAGCAGGGGGGGACCAGAGGGGGACAGACAGACAGACAGACAGACAGCAGAGAGGCATGGATGGCAGTGCCCAGTGGGGCACGGCTGGGTGCGTGTCGTCCTTCCCTTTGCGGCCCTTGCTGCCTTTGGAGTTGGGTGTGTGCTGGCAGCTCCAGCCCTGGCACAGGCCCTGAGCCAGGCCTGGAGCCTCTGGGCCCCTGCAGCCTCTGGGCCTGCAGCCTCTGGGCCTCTGCAGCCTCTGGGCCTGCAGCCTCTGGGCCCCTACAGCCTCTGGGCCCCTGCAGCCTCTGGGCCCCTAAACCCTCTGGGTCTGCAGCCTCTGGGCCCCTACAGCCTCTGGGCCTGCAGCCTATGGGCCCCTGCAGCCTCTGGGCCCCTACAGCCTCTGGGCCCCTGCAACCTCTGGGCCCCTGCAGCCTCTGGGCCCCTACAGCCTCTGGGCCCCTGCAGCCTCTGGGCCCCTAAACCCTCTGGGTCTGCAGCCTCTGGGCCCCTACAGCCTCTGGGCCTGCAGCCTATGGGCCCCTGCAGCCTCTGGGCCCCTACAGCCTCTGGGCCCCTGCAACCTCTGGGCCCCTGCAGCCTCTGGGCCCCTGCAGCCTCTGGGCCCCTGCAGCCTCTGGGCCCCTGCAGCCTCTGGGCCTGCAGCGTCTGGGCCCCTACAGCCTCTGGGCCCCTACAACCTCTGGGTCTGCAACCTCTGGGCCGCTGCAGCCTCTGGGCTCCTACAGCCTCTGGGCCGCTGCAGCCTCAGGCCTGCAGCCTCTGGGTCCCTGCAGCCTCAGGCCTGCAGCCTCTGGGCCTCTGCAGCCTCTGGGCCCCTACAGCCTCTGGGCCGCTGCAGCCTCAGGCCTGCAGCCTCTGGGTCCCTGCAGCCTCAGGCCTGCAGCCTCTGGGCCTCTGCAGCCTCTGGGCCCCTGCAGCCTCTGGGCCCCTGCAGCCTCTGGGCCCCTGCAGCCTCTGGGCCGCTGCAGCCTCTGGGCCTGTAGCCTCAGGCCTGCAGCCTCTGGGCCTGCAGCCTCTGGGCTCCTGCAGCCTCTGGGCCTCTGCAGCCTCTGGGCCCCTGCAGCCTCTGGGCCCCTGCAGCCTCTGGGCCCCTGCAACCTCTGGGCCCCTGCAGCCTCTGGGCCCCTGCAGCCTCTGGGCCCCTGCAGCCTCTGGGCCCCTGCAACCTCTGGGCCCCTGCAACCTCTGGGCCTGCAGCCTCTGGGCCTGCAGCCTCTGGGCCTGTAGCCTCTGGGTCTGCAGCCTCTGAGCCTCTGCAGCCTCTGGGCCCCTGCAGCCTCTGGGCCCCTGCAACCTCTGGGTCTGCAGCCTCTGGGCCCCTGCAACCTCTGGGTCTGCAGCCTCTGGGCCCCTGCAACCTCTGGGCCTGCAGCCTCTGGGCTCCTGCAGCCTCTGGGCCCCTGCAGCCTCTGGGCTCCTGCAGCCTCTGGGCCACTGCTTCTCTGCCTTCAGACACATCAGAGAGTGAAATGCAACTCAGAGTAAGTTTTAGTGTGGCTGGAGACGGGGGAGAGGAGAGCCAGGGAGAAAAGGAAGAAAGGCGGGGTGTGGGTACAGCAGAGGGTGAAAGGGAGGTTTACAGGCTTTCAGATATTCCAGAGAATGGCAGCAGGAGCCCGTGGCAAATAATATGAAGCCTCTTGACACCAAAAGCAAGATGATTGTAAAAAAAGGCCTCATGCGCCTGGTTTAAGCCTGAGCTGCTTCACGTCAGAAATCAAAACAGGCTGAATGAGAAATCACTGCACAAGTCTCCAGCTCTTGGGAGCTCAATGCTTTGGTATTTCTCTGGCCTTACTGCAACAGCACTCAGGGTTCAATCGAGCTGCAACACTGCTGACTCCCTAACAGAATGTGGAAACCTTTCCAGAAGTGCAAGGTGTGAAGTACTCAGCTCCCCTGAACAGCTGAGGGACAAACACCAAACCATCACCCAGCAGGCTGGGGCAAAAAATACCTGACTGATGTTTTTTAGGGAAGTAACACACCAAGGTGGGGTTTGTGTTTCCCTTTCCTAACCTTCTTCACAGGGGGGATGTTTCCTGAAGCACTCCAGTCCTGTGTCTCCCATTAAAACACTGCACTCCCCTCCTGCCTCCTCTCCCATTAAAAACCATTCCATCAGCCCTTAAACCAATGTTCTTTCTCTCTTGGGAAAACACTCTCAGGAAAACATGTGCTGCTACAACAGGAGGGCATTTTATGCACAGAAATATCCTATTATTTCCCAAAAATCCCTCAAACACTGGTTCTCCATCTCACTTCACAGCCATGCTCACCCCCCTGGCTCACCACACCTGCTGCATCACCTTGGTGTACCTGTCACTCCTCCTCCCCTGTGCCTCCTGCAGCATCCACACACACACCCAGACAGCAGCACTCCATGAACAGGCAGGGTGGAGACCAGTCCAGATGTTCTGCTCAGTCACAGCTACAAACACAGAGGCACCAGCAGAGCCCCCCAGAGACACAGACAGGCACAAACCCTCCCTGACATCCTTTCCGGACAGACAGATGGACCTTTTTTTTTCCTTACACATTTTTTAATATTGAAAATGTATAGTTCGTTAATTAATTAATTATTTTTAAAATAGTTTTTCATTAATTTACTTGGGAGAGCAGTTTTTTTTTTGTTTTGTTTATGGAGATTTTTAATAAGAAATAGGTTTTTTTATGGTTTTGATGTTACAGTGATCAGTTGCCTGGGAGGATGGAATTTTGATTACTATGTAAATTTTTTTTTATTTAACAGTTTTTTTCAAAATTATTATTGAGGACCATATTAACTTATGAGACACTTTTTAAGGATTATAATAGTTTAAATAAAAGCTTATTTTATTTTTGAAAACAGAGGGTTTGCTTTGGTTTTTTTCTTTCTCTTGGGGAGCAGCAGGGATTTTTAAATTATTTATATTTAGGGGATTGTAGGAATTTCTTGTTTTTACATGTATGTTTCACAAAAACCCATAAACTTTCTCTTTAGTGTAACAATGTGTTAATCTTAAAAATACAACTCTAAATAATCATTATCAGGTACAAAAAAACCCCAGCAAGTAAAAATTTCAAAAAACCTTTACAAACCATCACAGCACTGCAGCTGGATGAGCAACCCCTCAGTATTTTAATTTCCAATTAAAATAGAGAGAAATATTTTTTTATCACTGTAATATTTTCTTCTAAGGAGATTAAAGGGTTTTGCCAACTCTAATGACCATACTTTTTAAACAAAAGGAATAATAGAAGCCTCCACTGATGGGAAGACTGAGGTACATAACCAGGTCCAAGTCACACATATCAACATATCATCAACAACCTTTTACTGCACAAGTTCACACAAAATACTTGTGCTGGCATTCACACTCTTTTCCCCCACACATGGATTTATGTCTTTATGGATTTGTACATCCAAACACTCTCAGGAACATGGAGGACAATCAATGGAGTGCACACACCAAGACCCACCATGCACACTCACATCTATCTTGCCAAAGGTTTTGGTCTGGGAAACTCCTTTTCAAGAAACCAAAACAAATGTCAAAAGGCAAAATAAAAGACAAACCAGAAGATGGGGAGCTGCACAAGGAAAAGCAAGCACATACACACACACAGTGGAGGCTGTCACTCAGTCTGGGCTCTCCTCACCACTACAGCTCAGTGCCTGCTGGGTTTGCTTGCCCTGGTGAACCTCACAGATTTCAGCCTGCAGGTCAAACTGGGAGTCTCCATCTTCCCTTCTAACTGATCACAGTAAGAGCTGACCCCTCACTCCAAGAGCAGCACCTTCCCAGATCCTACCTCAAGCTTCCAAGGAGTTCAGCAGAAATATTTCACCTGCACCTGACCAGTCTGAGCATCTCCTATTGGCATTCTAGGGTTTATTGTTTCTGTCCTTTTCAGACCCCAGGTCTCTGGGAGCAAGACAAGACAGTGTACAGAAACACAGGGCAGGGCTTTGCTGAAAGCCACAGACAGCAAGGAAGCAACAAGCCCTGAGCAGAGGGGAGAAGTGTGGCTGATAATCTGCCTCACACTGCTGGGGAGGATGACAAATGTCCGTCCAAGCTGGGCTGCTACTTCCAAAGCCCATTTTCTACAGGGGTACCACACCAAGTGCTGCTAGCAGGGACAGAATCTGACAGGACAAACCAACATACAAAAACATTCTCTTATTCAATAATTTGTTATATAAGTGCAAAAGGGATTCCAGAACATTTCAGAACAAACTCAATCCGGAGCTGCCGCTTGTTTATCAGTGCATCAAAAAAGGTTGTGCAAGTTTTTTTTAGTAACAAACATTAGAAACTAGTAGCAAAGGACTTGCCTAGGTAAAAAAAAAAGAGAAGATTTAAACATGCCAGGTAACAAAAAGACGTGTGCAGAGATCTGTAAAACTGTATAGAAGGAAAGGGTTCTTTAGAGGAAACAGAGGGACCATCACACAATGCTCTTTCTTCACTGCCCTTACTGAAAGAGTCAGGGCCAGCCCTGCTGCCTCCTCACCTGGGACAGGTGCTGGTTGCTTGGGCAGAGCCATGCCCTCATTTTTTTAGGCTTCTAGAACTGAAAACTGGATTCTGGGCCTTGCCTGACATTTTGAATTGTTGGAGAGCCTTGTCTCTGGCAATTAAGCACAGCAGCACGGGCAGCCCTGGAGGCTGAGGATCACAGCAACCAGCAGCAGCACGACTGTCTCGACAGGATGCTGAGAATCAATGTGATTTATACTGCTTAAATTTGATGTCTGGGAGCTGGGTGTCTAGACAAACCTAAAAAACCTCAACTCTCACCAGCCACTGGTGGGCATCTGCAAATAGCAATTTATTTTTCTGTCACAGACATGTCCAGGGAGGGGAGCATCCCTCACCACTAACAGCAAGAGGGGTGACTCTCTTCCTCTCAAAAAATGGAAGTTAATGAGGAGATTAATCTGAATTTCTTCAAAAAGACCCACAGGATTTTCCTGCAGTCCAGGATTTCTGGCTATGCACCAGAGCACGAGGATTTCCTTCCTTTCTGCTTAAAAGACTTTTGTATGGATTTAAGTACATCAGCCAGGGAAGTCTTGTTGATGTTTAAATATGATTAATTTCCAGTTAACTGTGTTTATTCCCTCCAGTGCCATGTACTCTGTGGATGAGAACTGCACTTTTCCCCAATCTGAAGGCCATTTCCAGGTTCTCTACTTAATTTGCTTGTGACAAGTGTGGCAGGGAAAAGGTTTTAATTTCAGTCTTAAATATTAACAACTTCAGCTTCATTGTAAAATCCTACAAAAAGTCAACCTAATACTAATATCTACCTAGTAAAAGGGTAACCAAAATGGTTCACAACATTCTGTGGGAAATGTTGTAAGCAACCATTCATGTCCATAAAGTAGAACATTTGAGAGATGCAAAATAAAAGTTCGTTTTTAGTTAAAAACTATTTTCTATTCTTTCAAAAGACAAGGAAAATATACTAGTGTAAAAAAAAAAAAAAAATCATTTCTTCAAAATCAAAATGTTACAGGAATAAATATTCCTGTTTCAGAGTTAAAAAGAAAAAAGATGAAGATAGGTTAAACTAGAACCAAGATATGAAAATATTTTGTTTGGAAAGTCATTTTTATTTTTCAAAATGCTGCCTAATAATTTTTTCCTAAGCACAGCAGTGAGTGAAAACTATGCTGTCACTTTTCTGTTTGAAATGGGTTCCCTTTACAGTACACAACAATTCCAAGATGGAATGTTTATTCAACAGCCACATAATTTTGAAAATTCACAACTAATTTGCTGCTCTTTAACATATTTACAGCAATTTTCTTTCAATCTTTCTATTTTCCTGGCCTTTATAAGCTGGATTTTTCAGTGTAATTTTTGTCCATCATAGTCTTCCTTTTGGAAATCTGTGTGTTTCCTGCTTGTCCTTTGTCTATTTATCCCATAACTCTCTATCCATCCACCTCTAAAAAAAGAGATATAAGAAAAAAATGTGCCTGGTGATTTATTTCCTGCACACCAGATGCTCATTTCAGTCCCTGTGGCTCACTCAGTCCTTCACCTGTCTGCTGAGATGGGCATGAGTGGGGCCAATCAGTGCCAATGGGGCTGGTGCAATTTGAGAGATGGATCAAATCAGGTTGCAAATTAAAAAAAAAAAAAAAAAAAAGGGAGTTGGAACTCTGGTGCTTTGTTTTCCTTTGGGATTTCTGCTTTATTTTATCTATTTGTTTTTTAATTAAAATTACCTTTTGTTTTTCATTTGGAACGGAACATTAGGAGCAGATTCCTCTACACAGAGATGATTTGGTTTTTATTTCTTTTGGAGGAAGCCTGAGTGAGGAGGCACAGGGAGGATTCCTGTTTTGGTTCCCTCAGTTCCACCTCGAAAGAACTGACCTTTATCTCTCTGTGGGGTGGAGAGAATTGAGCTGCCATGGGAAGCAAAGCATAACACTGGGCAGACCAAAGTCCTCTTCGAGCAGCTTCCCATGGCACAAAGAGCTTTTTCACTTACACTCCACATTCCCCATCACTTTTCCTGCTATACAGTTTAATTCATGCCAGGCGGATTATGAAAGGGAAGAAAATGATGCAGCAGTCAGAAAAAAAACAAAAAAAAAAAAAAAAGTCCTTTAAGTCGTTCCAAAAATTAAAACAGAATAAAACCAAACCAAATAAAATCAAATTAAACAAAAGAAAGAGCTTTGAAACTAAACAAAACAAAAAATCTGAAAATAAAAGAAAGGAGGGGAAGGGGAGGGGAAAAAAAAAAATAAAAAAATAACTCAAAAGAACCCGGGAAAGGCAAATGAATGTTAGAGCAGGCACGATCATGGACAGACGCCAGCTACTTACGTTCACCTCGGTGATTGCTATATCAACAATGCTACCCACAACAATCAAGGCGTCAAATGTATTCCATGCATCACAGAAATAGTGCTGCATGTGGCAGAGAAGCCAAGGAGAGAGAGAGAGAGAGAGAGAGGAAAGAAGGAAGAGGAAGAAAGGATGAGAGAGAGAAGGGAGAGAAAGAGGGAAAGGGAGAAAAGAGGGGGGAAAAAAAAAGTAAAAAAAAAAAAAAAAAAAAAAAAGTAAAATAAAATAAAATGAAAATAAAAAACGGAACAAAAGTATGAAAGAGGGAGAGAAGAGGAAAAAAATAAGAAAAGAAAGAGGTTATGTGGGCATATTAAATAGTCTCTTACCACTCTACAGTATTGGTTGCTCAAACCTCTGTAACGTTTCACATGATGGAGGGTACCAACAAAAGCCTGGTTAGTCAGAAAGTTACACTCAAGCATGTCTACCTTTTGGAGGGAAAAAAAAGCACACACACCCCAAACTCTGTGCGCTTTCACCAGTCACAGCCTTGGGGCCAGCTATGACAAGTGAAAAAGAAGGAGGCATTTCCCCCCCTCCTTTTTTTTTCCCTGGGAGAAGGAGAAGGACGACGGCAAGTTCAATAAAAGCATGACTAGAGGGAAAAAAAACCAGAAAACAAAAAGAGAGAGGAAAAAAAGAGAGAAAGAGAGAAGGAACAGCAGAGGAGGAGGAGGTGGTGGTATCCTGGGGAGGGTAGAGTAATACTCACATTAGTTTCACTGAGAATGACGTCTATAATGCTGCCAATTACGATGAGGAAGTCAAAAACATTCCAAGGATCACTAAAGTAACCCTACATAAGGAAGGGGCAGGCAGGATGGGGATTAAAAAGGAATGTTAGACAGACAAAAACAGTTCAAAATTACCATTAGAATTTCTGCCCTGACACCTCAAGGGGTTCTCCTCTCAAGTCTACCTGTTGTGCCTCAAGCTGCAGCCCAGGCTGGGCTCCCTGACTGCTGTGAGCAGCCCCTCTCCAGCTCATGGGATTCCAGAGCAGCCACCCCTCCCCTCCAGCTCTGAGACAGGGGCTGAAGGGAAGCCACACAGATCATTCTGAGCATGGCTGCTGGCAGGAATGGGGCTTGCAGGACCAGCTCCACCAGGCATCTCCATTCCTGGCCACGCAGCATCCTTCCCATTTAGTGGGCAGAGTGCAGGAATAGTGTAATGTGGTTTCCTCAAAAACGTCTCCCCACTGTCCATATCCATCCCCCAGTCCTCATTCCAGCTGCAGTGCTCTGTGCTGGCACAGGGAATAGCTGCTGTGCCATGGAGCAGGAAGGGGCACAGTCAGCCTGGGGATGTGCTGTCTAAATCTCACCTGTCTCTTTACTGAGCCACAGTCATCAGCCTAACAGCTTTCAGAAAAGCTTCAGGTCCTGTCTCTGTTACTCTGAGAGCACACCTGCACCACAAATTGGAGCTGTGAGTGTAGCCTGGCTCCTCCCAGGTGAGAATGGGAGCAAAGCTGGCTTTAGCACTGCTCACAGCCAGACCTGCTGCTCGCTCCTGTGTGCCACCTTGGCTGGCCAGGACAAGCCTGATCACTTCATGGCTATCCCAAACATCTCACTGTCCTAAGCAGAGCTCAGGAGATGCATACAGCACTGCTTACTGTCCTCATCCTGCATAATTTTTTGGTGGATAGGCTGCAAGGACACAGGACCCTTTTGGAGAAGAGTCTGTTCAGCCCAGAAGATAAACTTCTGTATGTAAACTTCCTCTACAAGTCAATGTCATGAGCAAAGAAAATTCACCTTGGCTCACTGAGCACCTGTGCCAGTCTCTTGCCCCTGTTCTGCAGTCTTTAAAGGAGGCAAACATTCAAAATCCTCTGTGCTCCCCTCATGTGTTTGGTTTTGTGAGCATGGGCTGATCTGACCTCCCTGTTTCCCAGCTGCAGCTTGTCTCCTGTGAGACTGAACCCCAGCTGCACTGTGGCTGCTATTCTTAGTCCAAGAGTCAGGTCATGGGTAAAGTGTGAGCCTGTGTTCCCAGGCAGCTATAAGCAAAAAGGAGAAAAGAAAAAAAAAAAAACAAGAAAGAAAAAAAAAATTATCCCTGTGCTGGCACTGTACAAAGTCAGGCTTGGGAACCTCAGATTACTGTAGGTTCAACCATCACATGGAGCAGGCACTGGCAAAATGTGTCTGTCTGACATCTGCTGAAACATTGCCTCCATGAGATTTTGAGACTCACATTTATGAACAATATTACACTTTGGGCAGGGAAAAAAAAAAAAAAAAAAGAAGCAGAAAAAGTCACTGCCCAGCTGGTTCCAAGCCACTGAAGGGAGCTGGTAGAGGGGACTTTGAAATCCTCTCCTCAAAACCAGAATAAAACACCTTTATTCTGCAGCCTGAAATAGGCAACTGGAAGGAGCACCCATCCCATGGCTACACACTACTACACCATTAGCTACAACAGGGAGGAAGCAAACAGGAGCAAAAGCAAACTCAGAGAACATTGTTATTCAGCGTCCAGCCTAGAAATACACAACAAATATTAGAATGAATTCAGCGGTGATGTCCAGCATCATTAGCAACCAGATGGACCTGGAATAAAACTGCAATTAGACTTCACCAAGAGGAAGGGGAGGGAGAGAAGAGCAGATTAAATTGCAGAGGCAAATGCATTTTGAATAAATGAAGGACAGCCACAGATCATACAGAGTTACACAGAGTGCCTTTGCAGCCTGATGAGACCTGGGCAGACAGTGCATTGCAGGATCAAAGAAGAGAGCAGAAGACAAGAGACCCAATCCTCCTGCCCCTGTCCATGGGCACTGCCCACTTGCCACAGGAATACACAGCATGGTTCTCTTCTATTTCCTCTCAAATTGGTAGTTTAGGAATCAGTAAGGATTTCAGGAGGAATCCAGACAACATCAAAAAAAAACCCCAAGAGTTTGATTTTGGGCAGCTGCAAGGGTAAAGATCCAAAATGTGTTGTTTAGATGGTGGCTTTTAATGATTTTCAACTCTCTAGTGACAGGTGTTTGGTATTTTTATTGTGATTGGCATCATACTGCAAAGAATTTTTGGTGTAACCAAATTCACAATTTCTTTTTTTTTCTGAGCAGCTTTTTACATAGAGCCCAATAATCATTGCTGAGGTAAAACAGCATTTGGTGTTGATACAGAACCTATGTGACAAGTGGCATCAAATCCTGTCCTCAGATGACCACCAAAGCCAGTCAGTTAAATATTGCTCCCAGCAGTAGTGCTACAACCTCACTGGAAGCAATGTCACTGCACTGACAGAGCTGGCACATCCCAGGAGAGAGTTAGGCCTGGAAAGAAAAGGTCCCTTTTCCATTGCCATCAAAAATAGCTGCTTTGGACCTCTGAGACAGCACAGTGGATCTGGAGTCACTCTGCTGAATTAACAGTGTTGCTCCAAATTTACACAGCAACTTCTTTCTCCTGGGATGCTCTGCTGAGTCTCAGCAGCAAGATCCTTGCTGGAAAGGCATGGGCTGGTCTGCTCTGGGATCCCAGAAAGAGCATTATCCCAGTCTGCTATTGTGTAAGGTGAACTCAAAGAGCTCTCCTCTTCCTCCTGGGTCTCTCAGATGAGTGATAGGGAGGAACCATGGGTGTGAATGCAGTTTTACTCAACCCCACATCCAAAATGCTGGATTTTAAAACCTTCCTTTCCTCCTCACCTGCTCCCTCTGTGTTTCAAACAGAAGGGTGAAAAACAGGAAGATATTCACAGTAAGAGAGCTCAAGGAAACAGAGAACACAGATGCTTCATTGGGGTGCAAGGTGATGGAATGCTTCCCTGAGGAGCCACCCACCCTCCTTAGGGACATTCACCTACAAATGGCCTCGTGGGACAGCTTTGGGTCAGACCTCATAACCTGGGCACAAGTTATGGGTGTGCAATGAGAGTGAGCTACACCCCTCCAGGACTTGCCTCCTGTGACCTCAGAGTACCTCTTCAAGCCACATTCCTCTCTGGAGGGTACCAGGCAAACTGAATGAAGGAAGAGCTTTCACTCCAATAAAGAAGTTGTATTTCCAAAATATTTTTCCCACCAGAAAGTTCTGCATACTTTTCCCAAGAGGGTGGAGGTCTGACTGGAAATGAATTGGTGGCACTGTTTGTTTTTGCAGTACAGGAATTTGGAGTGCAATACCATATTTTTACCCATAAAGGGAGATGCTTGACCCTGATTTTAGTGATAAATGCCACATAATGGCATCCTCAGGGCTTTACTGGGGAATGGCAGTCACCCTCTCTTGTGGGATGTCTTTGGAGATCCATGAAGCTTTTGGGGAGAAAAGAGGACAGAGAGAGAGAGACCAGGAGGATTGGATTGAATATTCAGGAAGCATGAAACAGCCCCACCAGTAGAGCACATTTTTTCCCCATTTTTTTCCCCCCAAAGGTAGCAAGTAATAGTGTATAACCACATGGTTGATAAGTTAATGAAAGGCTGAGCATAAATATGCAGTAGCTGACTGGAATGGAATCTCATTTGTGCCAGAGGAGCAGACATTTCAGAATGAGTATGCCAATCATTTTTGGGTTTCCTAGTTGCTGAGATTAGCTGTTAAAGAAACCAGGTTTTATTTAGGTGCTAATGGAGGCATTGACATCTCTGGACACCATTTCTTCTGCATTTTGTGAATATGAGATCCTAAATAGGACACCTAAGAAGCCTCAACAACAACAAAAAATTGTCCAAGGGAGCCTATCTGAAGCTCAGAGTCACCTAAGAATAAGAGTATGTGGTAGCTGTGCATTCACACTGAGGCACAGAAGTCCTCAGGGGAAGGTGCTGTTGAGTCATGGCACTGGCTGGGTTTTGAGCATCCAGCCCTGTGGGGACTGCAGGGTCACTTGTGTGTTAGTTTACATGCAGTTTTTTTTATCTGCTTAGTCACAGGTTTTCATTTCTGCCTCTTCTGAATGGCAAAATTTAACAAACCCCTCTGAGAAAAAAAGTCTCTAAAGATGAAGAGCACAGCAAGGTCAAGGCTATTCACTGTGTGGGATCTAAAGGAGGTGGGATGGTCCCCAGGGGAAGGTGATGCTGAGGTGTTTTAAAAAAAATGTTTGTATTTATGAATACAGGAATGAAGCTTTGGGGGGGAGAAACTAAGACACAGAGATAAAGAGGGCAAACTGCAGGATGACCTTGCTCTGAAATAATCCTGCATGCTAAAACAACAAAAAGAAGCATCAAGTCTAAATCAGCTGAAGAGAGTACACAGGAAGGAGAGAAAGGGGCTGGCACCCTGATAGTCAGTGGGATTTCCTAGCAAAAATTTCCTGCTGATTGCAAAGGGCAAAGCAGACTTTGCTGGGGATCTGCAAAATGAGATGAACTGCTAGTCTGGCTGATGTTTAGTTACTACAAGGATTCATTTCTGAAAATGCTGCAGGCTGTTTAGAGCTGTGAGAGTCAGTTCTCAGGCTCCATTAAAAGAGGCTTTCCCTGAAAGTGCTTTTGCAAAAGGGACAGTACTGAATCCAAGGACATTTACAGAGTTCCATGGCTCTTGGCACGTGCTCCCACAGCAGATCTGGGGGATTCACCTGTGCCCTGAACAATCTTACAAAGCCACAATAGCTCCTGACACAGAGCAGAGATGTGCATCAGATGCAAATTCTGTTGTGCTAAGACACCATTTAGCCATAACAGCAATCAGGGAAATTAGCAGAACCTAATAGAGAAGGAATCAAGTGGAGGCTGCAGCTGCTTGGAGCTCCTGACAGGCTGCAGGAAAACAGCATCTATTTGCATACTATCTATCAGCTCTCATCCCCTGATGGATTAATTCTGAGACAGAGTCCCTGCAGTTCACCTACCAGTCACTGTAATGAGTCACTGCTGCAGGGAATTAAACAAGGCTCCCTTCTCCTCCCTCAAATCTTTCCACAGACAGGCAAAGAAAAGAGGAGCATTTCATCCCTCCAGACTATTCTGGTGAGTTCTGAAGGAGCCTCATGAGTTTTTGCTTATTCCCTAAGAAAACAAGACCAACTTGCAGTCCAAGATGGGCACTCAAAAATGTTGATGTTGACAACATGCAACATGCTGGGAAGGCCTGAGGAAATTGTACCAGTAAAGCATACTGAAAGCAGATGATTCAACCAGCTGATCCTGATGTAATTTTTGGCCTTTGAATGATATAAATGCATGAAAACGGTGGCAGAATAGTTGAAAGCTCTCTTAAAAGTTTTGCTGTCCACCTGGAAAATAAGATAAACCTTCTTGACCTTCCTCCAGGTGTATTGTGGCACAGCAATGCCCCATGAGGAGTCAGGCTATTTTCTCATGAACAGTAAGCTCACAGCAGCCATTTAACAATTACTGCCCTGCAGCCACAAACCAGACTTGTTCTCAGCAAAGAGAAACAAAACCAGCATCAGTTTTACCAGCAAGACTGAAAAGTGAATGTGATTGCTGAACAGATCTTTTGTCACAAAGTGCATTCCATGAGAAATTTGCTGTCCAACTCCCTTTGGAAGAAGCTGCAAAGGCTTTGGAAGGTCTGGAAGCAGCATTTATTGATGAGAGCCAGTAAATAACTCCTGAAGGCAGCAAACCAAGCCAGCAATATGAAACAGTCCTATGAGAAGAGCTAAAGGATGGGCTGTAGTGTAGGACTGACATCCCAGCCAGGCAAGAATGATCCCAACACAATGTTCAAGAAATGGCACAGTGGGCATGAGCAGCAGGTTTTTACATAGTTTCCTTTAAAATTGCTGCATTTTCATAAAAGGCTTAATTTTATATGGGTTAGAGTGGGTAATAAAATCTTATTTTTATGTAATCCATCAATCATAACTTGCCAAAAGAGGATGATTACTCTCA
The DNA here is from genome assembly GCF_029582105.1 of Oenanthe melanoleuca. Lineage (NCBI taxonomy): Eukaryota > Metazoa > Chordata > Aves > Passeriformes > Muscicapidae > Oenanthe > Oenanthe melanoleuca. The sequence goes on from NC_079334.1 coordinate 3,162,022, forward strand.
TTCTACCCTTGGGGAAGCAGAAATTTAAAGAAAGGAAAACAAAAGTTTCAAAGTTCTCCAAAAGCCAGGTGCATGAGAGAAGGGAGATCACCTCTCCTCTGGATGTCAGCCAGGTGACCACTTGCACTGGAAATGTCACTTTTTAACATGTTTTTTAACAGGTGCTGTGTCACAATTTATCTGGTAACATTCTTATGTGAAGATTCACATCTCTGAGAGCTTTTGACCCTTTAAAACCAACTCACAAGTGATAGAAGGGATTTTTTGTCTCAGAGGGAGAGCAAGATGCTTTTCCCTGGCACTGTTCCCTTTCCAGGCTGTTGCTGCTGATGCTGCTGTGAGTGAGGCCCTGGTTCATCATCCCACTGGGCTTTTCACACCGTGCAGATAATTTTCTGTATTAAATAATTAAGTGCAATAGCTAATACAGTGCTTCCCACACTGTTGCATTGTGCAGTCATATAATTATTGTTGATCATTTATAACGACATTAAAACCCCCAAGTGCCAGACTGAAAATACATCTGTCATAATGTTGCAGCAATATGCAAATTCTCTGGGTATATTTGCAGTGAAGGAAAAGGTCCTCTATCATTGAAGCTCTTAACACAGTTCCTTTTCTGCCTGCTGAATTTTCCATTGATCCTTCAGAAAGCTGGAGGATTGCACAGCCCTGGCTGATCACTGCTAGGGATTTCACACATTCTCTGTAGTAATTAGAGGATCTATTTGCAGAAAATTGATGGCCTTGTCCTCCAGGAAAGAGAACATCCTGCATTTAAACAACAGATGTAACATGGGGAGCAGCAGACCAAACAGCCTTTTTGTCCCTCACCAGCTGCTTCCACCACAACATGAAAGCACAAGTTCTTCTCATGGAGAGGGAAGTTTGTTCTGGATACTCATTCCATTGTTGGCCTCTTTCTTAGGGGCAGCAAGGAACCAAACAAGGTGCACTCTGCTCATGTCTTTGTGCCAGATATATTTATTTTCTGCAATGAAATGGGAAAGAACCTCTTTACACAGGATGTCAACCAGTGTTGACAAGGAAGGCTTTGATGCTTCCTGACCCAGATTCAAGTGGAGTTATGAGCTAGGATTTAGGGTGAAAGTTCCATTTCTCATCATCCATCTCATTTCTTCTGTTAGCTTCACCTACCAAGTGTTTTTCACACTGCATGACTTGTTTAGGTTCAGTCATGCCTATGCCACCTCAGAATATAAGCATATGCACAATAGAACAACTTTAGTCTGGCACTGCTTTCTTCTCCTTTAAAGTGTTTGGAAGGGCCAGATTTCCTCTCCCACACACACTCAGGAGCTGGTGAGGAGCTCAGTGAAATCTAGAAGCCATCAAAGAGGATTCCCTGTGCTTCCACACAGTTATCTGCTAGCTAACTCCTCATTGCTAAATCAACCTCATCCCTGAGCATTCTGTTGCAAATTTTCTTTCTCTGTATGAGCTGGAAGACTTATTATTCAAGGCTCTACTTGATGGGCCAGCAGTCTAAAGCACCAGGATGCAGTTCCCCTTTCTTTAAATTTCACTGCCTCAGCACTCTCTCCTATTTAATTTTCAATTAAATACCTGGAATAACAAATCCAGGCTTTGGCTCTTGGCTATTGGGGTCTTCCATAATCCATGAGAAAGCCTCAGTGCTCAGAATGCTGTGGCATTCTGCAAGAGGCTCATTTTCTTTCTTAGCCTCTCTTTCCTTTTTCTTTCCTTTTCCTGGACATATGGGCAGACAGAAATTCTGTCAGGCACACAGCAGCTGACTGTGCCAGCCCACTGATGTGTATAAAGGACTGGTCATCCATGTCCAGAATAATTATTCCAAGTATTTTTCCCCACCAAAGTCACCTGGACATGCTGCTCTGACACACACACTTTTAGTATTTACTTTTTCAGAAAGGCTTAGAAGAGAGGCTCCTTCTTTCCAGACCTATGGACATGAAAGACAACATGCTCAAGTCTTTCATGATGTGTATGCTGTGCAAAATGCAGGGGAATTCTGGCAGACAGGTAATCACAGTAAAGAGAAAGCAGAGGAGTGATTAATGAAGGGCTAAGATTTTTCCCCCCCCTTTTCCAGTTTATTTCCCAAATCCTTGAGGTTGATTCAGCAATTCTTGGAGAGCCTCAGGCTGACTGAACACAAAATGCAGTATCTGGTATCTTTATCTGGGCATGGCAAAGATTATCTGGGCATGACAAAATCAGGGATTTCTGGTTGTGTGGCAGCTGCTGGGCTCACTGACACAGCTGAGATTAATTCCAGCTGGGCTGCTGCTGGTATAGAAGATCCAGAGGAACATATAAGACATTCAGACTTCACCCACAACAAAATCTGGGGAGAAAAAGGAAAGCCTTTCTAAGGTAACCTGATGATGCATTTTGAAACAGGACTGAGTTTAATCCACAGAAGTAGGGAAACATACTGTACCCAACTTCTACTGCAAATTATTCTGATGAGACAGTACACAGGGAGACTCTGTGGCTGGGATTCTAATGTGTTTGAACATGGAGACCTGGGATGCCTGCCAGGGAACTTCAACAAAATGTACAAGCACAAAAAGATGCTCATTAGCTTAAAAGGTATGGGTTTTAACTCAGTTTTTAATTTTCTAAAAATCCCTTCCCATGTTTACTTTTCCTTTCAGTCTTGTTTCTGTTTTTCTTTTCCCTGCATTACTTTTTGTCCAATCACTCCTTCCTCCATTTTATTGATACTTTACTATTTCAAGGTCTTCAATTCATTTTTTTCTTTCTGCCTTTAAGGATATTTTATCTTTTCCCACTCTTCTTTATCTGTATGGCTTTTTTCCCTGTGTGGATTTGGGTTTTCTCTATTTTCCTCTCAGACCTAGTCCTTCCTGTTGTTTCCTTTTCTTCAGCTAACAAACCTGATCACTCCTAATTCTCTCTTACCCAACATCAAGTTGAGCTCTCTCTTCCTTTTTGTTAAATGGTGTATATTATTCCCCACCCACAGGTTTTGATCAGCTTTCTTGCTCTTTCTTTTGCATTTTTAAGCATTTCTTTCACCCAAAGCCAGGTGGTTGGAGACTGCCCTTCCTGCTGCAGTGGGTGCATCACCCAGTCATCAAATACTCCACATGTAGAGGCTGCCCCTCCAAAACAGGCAAGATCATACTGAAGCTGAGGAAACAATTAGGTGGCTACCAAGGTTAAGGACCTGCCAAAACCAGCAAAATAAATCTGCAAAGTCAGAGCCATTTGACAGCCACCCCCTTTGGCCACACAGCCCATGGAGGGAGGCAGGAGCCTGCACCATGGGCTCACATTTACAATGCTTCAACCACCAGTTCATGCCACCACACTGCACCCCAGAGCATCTGATTTTTAACTAAATATGATTCCTGTTGATGGAGCTGAGGTGTTTTTCAGCTCTGAGCAAAAGACCACGCAGTGGTAACCAGTTTTCCTGATGTTTTTGACCAGTGCAGAATGTCTTTACTTCCCTTTCTCTGTATAAGCTGGAGAAATAAAACACTGTGATGAATGATGCAGAATCCTAAGCTATACATGTATTCTTACAGGTGCTAGAATGAAGAAGTACAAAAAGCATTAGATTTCCAAAATTAACCAACATTGTTTCTGTGGTACAAGGGGACAGCATGGACATAAATTTCAGCTGTTTGTGAAAATGTTGAAGCCTCTCTCCTGACCAAGGAATAACATGATGGTTTTGGTGAGAAAGAGGAATGCAATGTATGAAGCAGCCAGTGTGACTTTAGGAGATGCTGCTCCAAGATCTGTTTATAGGCATAAATGCATGAGAAATGTACTGGTAAAAAGGGAACAAAAACAGATGAGTCATTTTGCAGGTTTTAGGAGAGATATCTGTACATCAAATGCATGATAAACGCTGACTGAGAGGAGCTTAAAGAGGAATGAAGAAGTGCAAATGCATCAGGGGAGAAAGAAGCACTGAGGACACCCAGATCCATCAGTGCTTGGAGGCTAAAACAGAACCATGGGTGGCATTTGTGACTTTTACAGCACAGAGGGTCACAGCTCCTGCTGGCATCACATGGGACTGTGTGCCTTGTGCTGAAAGCAAAGCCCACAGGAGTCTGAACTCTGCTGCACAGCAATGACATGTAAGAAAGGCAAGGATTCAGAGGAAAGCAGCAGAGATAAATGAGGGACTGGAGTCACTCTCTGAGGCAGGACAGATGGTGTTGTCACAGGCTGCTTTGCAAGTAACATCCATAAACACCCAGGGAAGAAAGGTGCTGACAGTGTCTGGTAAATGGAATAGACTTGTGATCTGCAGTCTCTCTGATAGTCATAATTCCACAGAGGAAACCTCCAAGATTCCCTCTCCATGCTCAGGCATGGATTTGACAAAATATATGATCATGTGCTTTACTTTATGTGCAGCAGCAGTTCCATGGTTATGTCTTCCCTAGTTTGAGATGACAGGCACAGCAGGAGAAAATTCATAGCTCTTGGATTATGTGGATTATATGGATATATTAGGTCCTGCCCTAGCTAATAAGGGGACAGATTAAATGTTTCCAGAAAGAAAAAGTAGATGTGGCTCATCAGGAAAACAGGAGCTGGAAGGATCTGGAATTCCTGGAGGAATATCCATCCTCACATTAGCATGTACACTGACAGATGGTGAGGCTTCATATGAATAGGAATTTTAAGTCACTGTCTTTAACTTGAAAAGATAAACCCCAGGCAGGTTTTGTAGAGCAGCTGGCCCTTCATGGACTGGCTCTTGTGGGAATTTCTTCCTTAAGAAGCTGGAACAGTGGTAGCTGTGAGCACCACAGACAGCACAGCACCTCATTCCCTTTAGTAGTTTTCTCTGGAAAAAGCCTGAAGCAGCAGCAGTTTTATCCATGCAGGAATTGGAAAATATCTCAGCAGACTGGCTGGAGAATTTATAAAATTAGAAAAACAAAGCAGCAAAAGGCCTTGGCTCACCAGCTTTACTTTTAGACTGTCTGTCTCTTTGAAGTAACTAGTCTTGAATCAGTTTATGAGCATCAGCCAAGACAAACAATGAGGTCCATTTGGGAGTTTTGCTTCAGAGCAGCATATTAATACTCTGTAAGGAGATGCAGGGCATGTAGTGGATTTCTTTATCAGCAGCACTAATCATCCCAAATCTCTCTAGCTCACTGCTAGCACACCCTCCTGACATGGATGAGCTGTCTGACACAGTGCTTAGACTAATCCTGCAGAAACCTGGGGTAACTCTGCAGCAGCAGAAGTGTCTCACAAACCCAGAGGGCTCTCAGAAGCCTTGTCCCAGCCTGGCATGCCCTGACTGTGCCCCAGCAGCTGCTCCAGCTGCTGTGCCCCTCCTCTCCTGGATGCCCAGGAGACCAAGCAAACCAAAACACTGCTCACAGAGGATGGCCAGCTGGAAGGACAGTTTCAAAGGGACTTGCTGACCAGAGCAGCAATCTCAGCAGTAACAGTGTGTTTAGTTAGGAAAGCCCTTGTCTTCCCTTCACATACTTGCTGTAAGTGTTAGGGGACGAGCCCTGACTTGGACTTGGCTCCTTATTCCTGCAGCTGGCCTTTCAATGAGTAAAGCTTTGCTCCCACCACAGGAACCAGGGGCAGGGCTGGAATATCCATGCTGGTTCTTTGTTGTCAGGCACATGTGTGAACCTGCTTCTTAACTGTGCTGGGTTTGCTTTTTTCACCTCTAGTATCAAGCAAGTCAAGAGGATGTCTCACAGAATGGGAATGAAGAAATAAAAAAGGGATGCAGTAAAAGAATCTCTTCAGTCAGGCTGCCACCTTCTCTGCTGTTATGCAGGTGATACACAGGTAGCATTGGTGAGCATTGTGTTCAGTGGAGCTTGGCAATGGCAGGTCAACAGTTGGACTTGATGATCTTGAATGATCCTGATGATTTTCCAACCCATTTCCAGTTGAATCTGTGTCTGTAATAGTGGCCTCCACTCTGTGGGCAGCAGCAGGAACTCTGCCTATCAGGCTTCCCCCAAAGCTGTTCCTCATGGGCACATCCCTGTGGTGACTCCTGCAGTGCAGCAGCAGCTCCCAATAGCTCAGGGATGTGTCCTGGCTCCCTTTCCAACTCCTGGTGAAGGTATGGATGAACAGCAGCTCGTTCCACCTTGTGCAGGTGGAGAAAACCTCATCCCTGAGTTGCTGCTGCTGCAGACCCTTCTCTGCAAGGTGCCTTTAGGAAGGGCAGAGCTCTGGGGTGGCTGCTTCAGAGTCTCAACTCAGTTCCTGCTTGTCTTGTTAAGCTGCAGCATCCACGACTGGGTTAAGCACCCAAAAAAAGGAGAAAAATAGACTGAATGTTGCTTGCTTCAGTTCTGGGCTCAGTTCTGTTCTGTCACATTCTCCTGGGGCTTGTCATTAGAGCACAACACCTTCAGCTGAGTTTCCTCCTTTCTTGTTGTCAGTCATGAAGTTTACAGCTCTTTTATTTCAGGGTGTTCTTCAGGCAGAAAAGAGTGATGTTTGGGCACAAACTCAAAATGAGACAAAGCAGCTTAAACAAAGGCTGGTTTGTGTTTAATTGCTCAGGAAATGACAGACAAACCTGTCTGCAGCAGAGATGAGCATTTCATCTTGGCATTTCCCATTTGGGAAACACTATTAACACTCAGCATCTCATTTCTTTGTTGGGGGACTTGGTTGGTTCTGATGTTCCCCCAGGTGACAAAGAAATTATTTTGGACTTTCCCAGCTGGGGACAACTTCCACCTGCAGATGTAGTTTGGCCACAAGGTCTGGCCAAGCAGAAGACTGAGGTAACTATTTTCTCCATGCTGGAAACTCCCACCTCACAAAACACTCTTGGAAAGTTCATCTCCAGTGCTGGTGTGCACCCTGAAGAGAAGCAGGTGGTGCTGCCCAGTGCTGCTCCATCAGTCCCAGGGGTCACCTGGGAGAAAGGTTTGCCTTCTCTGGAGAGCAGGGAATTAATTCTGCAGCCAATTCCTCATACACAACAATGACAAGTTACACAAGGAATTTGGTGTTTCCAACCCAAGTCATTGAACTGGTGCTTAACATAATTCAGTGTGAATGTGTGCAGGAGCAAAGTCTTTTTGCTGTGTTAGCTATTTTCACAAGGCCAGGCCTGTTTTTCTTCCCTGTAATCCTTTGCTTCCATTTTTAAAATGTTGGGGTTTTTTTCATTAAGGTGTTTAATTAAAATAGAGGTATGAGTTAGTGCCATCTTTGGCATGCAGGCCAGACCAGGATTTGAAACATTTATTGTTAGTGCTGGCTGTTCTTTCACCTGAGGTTGTTGTCTGAGTCCTGGCTCAAAATACTCTGCTAAAACTCTAGTATTCTCATCACAAGAAAATTTATTTTTTACTCTACTTTTACTATAGTGTAGTAGCTGGGGATTTAGTTTGGAAATTACAGAATAATGGAAAATTGGTTTGAGAGGAGCCCTGTGGTCTATTCCATTTGTCTGACTCCAGACAGAACATAGATTCCTAAACTGTCTTGAATTAAATATTCCCCCAACTTAATTTTAAATCCTCAAACTATAGAGATTCCACAATTACTTTAGGAAATCTGTTTCAATATTTTGCCATGCAGAGATCATGCTTACCCTCAGCTGATTTTTAAACACTTCTTGTGAAATAAAACTTGAAAAGGAGATTGAACAGAGGAAAGGAATCCATAGGAAGTAGAAAGGACTTTCAATATCATCAGTGCCATGTCAGGTAAAGCCTTCCTTGTATTAGTATTTGGTTGAATTTCTCCCCTAAATGTTCTAAACCAAATTCTGCTGAGATACTCATCTCAAGTTAAAGAAAGTTAAGAATCTCCTGTAAAGCAGAACTGCAAAATCAGAAGAACATTATGAAGCCTGTGAGATGCACTTCTGGGTACATGGTGTGCAGATAAAACTTTTATGAAGTGACAGAAAATTTGCTTGCTAACAGACATGGTGAAGTCTCAAAAAATGAAAGGGAGATTTCTCCTGAAAATTAAAATCTCTGCTGAAACAGATATATCTGAGATCTCACAAAAAAACCTCCAAAACCCAGTCTTAAGCAGGACTGCCAAGATGCTCCTAACTTCCAAGAGAACTACATCCAAGATGGGATACTGATATTGGGCTTGGGTGAAAAATAAAATTGTGATTATTATAAGAAGAAGTCCTAGAAAGTGTGGGAGAAAGAGAGAAGCTGGGTGGGAGTAAAGTCAACAGGGAGTTGAAAAGAAAAAAATAAGGCCAAATTCAGTAGAAATGTAGAGCAAAGTTTCTGAACTGAGGATGGGGAAGATGTGAGGTTGCACCTGGGAGGAGCTAAATTCAGTGATCCCCTAACTTTAACATGAAGGACAAGCACAACTGCCAGACATAAAAGTTCTCATTTTTATCAATGTCATAACTGATGCTTCAGAGAGCATCTTGACCATCTCCACAGTGTTTCCAAGCATCCTTCAAGACACAAGCCCATGTGCCAAGGTACCACTGAAGATAAGAAATGACATGAGTGACCTCTATTTAAGTATCTGGATTCAGCTTTTTATGAGACATAACTGGATTTAAACCCTGCAGAACAAAGTCTTGGCTAATTCTGTGAGGTCAGGATCTTTGTCCTTGTCCTGCAGCAGCTGTGAGAACTTAAACAGAAGAGCTTGGAGGTTATAATCACACCTCATAGTGCAGCTATACTGGCATAAAACATGGCCCAATGCACAGGACAGTACTTTAAGACAGGACCTGCTGGGGTACTGAATATTATCAATGAAGTCTTAAATTCAGAACTGGAGCAATCCAAACCATGGTTGAAATGTAGCCCTCCCAGAAGAAACATTTTTTTTCGAAAGCTCATAACTCAAAATGAGTCATGCTTGATTAACTTCACTTGGGTCAGGAGACTAATCATGAGATGCTGTTTATAAATTATGCAAGGAAATTCAGAGAGAGAGCATTAGAATAACATTCAATATGGAAGACATGCTATAGCCTTAGCAGAGTGTCACTGTGATAACTTCATGAAAACTAGGAACCATTTCTATTAGCAGTGTTGCCTTTTTTTACTTGTTTCTTTTTTTTTTTTTTTTTTTAAGTGTGTCTACTCTCCAGCAAAAAAATATATTAGTGAGACTCCAATCCAGAGAGCAACTGCCCAGCTCAGTTCTTGGTGGGGTAATAGATGAGAAAGTTTCACCTCCTCCTTCTCCTCACAGCTGCCCCACACACATGCACACACACACAGAGGCCAGGGGAATCTACTCCTACAGCACCTACCTTGGGTTTGAAGGCAATTAATTTCAGGACCATCTCCACGGTGAAGAGCCCAGTGAAGAGCATGTTGAGGATATTCATGGCTTCCTTGAACATGCAGCTCTGACCATAGTGCTGAAAAACAGCATCCCAGCAGGAGGGTGAGGATGGGATGTGCCAGCAGCCAGGAATACCCAGGACCCCTCCCTGCCTCCCTTCATGGCAAGATTCTCTAGGGAAGACCCCATCACCATTCATTTTTTCAGCTAATAATTCCCATTTCCCTTCATGGCTCTGTCAATTTTTGCCACCTGGTTCTTGATCTCCTCTTTTTAGAAGAATCTTTTTGAGGAGTGGCTACCAAAATCATGCTTATCATCCCAATTCAGGGCTTATTATAAATTTACACAATGTTACAATACAATTGTGTTTTTATTTCAACCTTCCCCAACACTTGGATTACTTTTTTATTTGATTGTTTGCACAGGGAGCAGGAGTTTCACTGAGCTGTCCATAATGATACCAAGCCCAAGTAATTACACTGAATTCAGGATTCTGCAGAGTACATGAGCAGCTCAATTCATATCTTTCCAGTGTGCACTATCTTGCATTTGTCAACTCTGAATTAAATTTGCAATCATGCTGCCCATTCACTTAACTTTATTAAGATCTTATGAAGTTACTCTCCATCTTCTATTGATTAGTTCAAGCAGTGTCTTCTACAAGTGTTGCCACCTCACTTTTCATACCCCTAATTCCAGATCCTGATACTTAACTGGCTACCCTGCCTTATTCTAAGGTCACCTTCCAGTTCATGTTACAAGACCCCACTTGTAGCTGCTTAATTTTAATAAAATTCAAACAGCTGGGATGGATTTTCAAGTTCTCTATTGGCACAGGGTGATTTATTCAAAGCAGTTTCAGTTAAAACAATTCAGCTGCAGCTGAATGCAGGGCTGAGAAAAATAGTGTTGAGGCATTTTCAACATTTTTCTTGAAGGAATCTGTTTAGAAATGCGAGTTTTGTTTGTTTTTAAGGAGTCAAAACAGAACTGTTGAAAGTGCCAGATATTGACAGGAAGAGGGTGAGAGTTAGATTCCTCATTTCAACTTATCTTGAGTGAACACGTACAATGTGCATTTTAACGTGCTTGTCCCTCTCCCTTGACACCTTGTGAAGGTGCAAGCTGATCTCAACCTCAGCCATTTTTGCATTTCCCCCAACAAAGTCCATTCCTCCATTACCTGGAGGTTTTCTGCTTGCTTACTTACTTGCATGGCCAGGCAGATGGTGTTGAGCAGGATCAGAACGAACATCAGGTACTCGAAGTAGGTGGAGTTGACCACGTACCAAACCTTGTACTGGTACTGGTTTTTGGGGATGTACCTCCGCAGGGGCCGGGCTTTCAGGGCATACTCTACACACTGGCGCTGTGGGAGAGGCAGGCTGCATTTCAAACTCAAACCCAAAACACCAGGGAGCTCAGCTGCCTTCAAATGTCATAAAGTACAACGTGTTTCAAGTTTTTTTACCGAAATTAAAGAGCTCTGTAGAAGAATTTCCATTAGGTGATAACGTGAATGTGCACATTGTTAAATTGCAATTATTTTGGCCAAACGCTCCTGTTGTGCTCATCTAATCTCAGTGAAACAAATGGTGCAGCAAACATTTTTAAGTAATTGTTGTCCCTTGAGCAAATCTTACAGCAAGGTTTTTTTCTACCTGACTCCTAAAAGATGTCAGCAAAGCCAGCTGACAGTTTTATCTTGTTGGCAAGCTTATTTCCCTCTCTGTGTGCATTTATCTATCAAAAGCTTATTCTCTGTGCATTTTCTGCCTTTACTGACAGCAAGTTGTTGTAATTACCTGGTTTTTGTCCAGCTCACAGTTCTTGTACTCTTGTTCTCCTTGTTCCTGAAATGTGACGATGACGAAACCAACGAAGATGTTCATCATGAAGAAAGCAATGATGATGATGTAGATAATAAAGAAGATGGAGATCTCAACCCTGTGATTATAGATGGGTCCCACATCCTCCATGTGGGAATCAATGGACCTATACAGCAACCTGAAAGCAAACAGGAGCCAAATGCAGAGAAAATCTGCAACTGCCTTAGAGGTGATGTTATCAAGTTTAACTTTGTGATTTTCTTCTTCTTGTATCAAAATTAATTCACTCAGAGATGTGCAGATTTGCACCAATCTGAGTGCAAATGCTTGCAAAAGAAAAGACTTGGCTCTTACTAATTCTACACATTTGAACCTGTTCAGGGGTGAAATGTCTTCATAGCTGAACAAAATCATTCTCTTCAGTTAATAAAGGATGGGAGAGTCCCAACAGAGTTGTTGCAAACTCAGTTTTGTGAGAAAAGGAGATCCCAGGAGTCAACAGCTGCTATGCCAGGTGACATCATTTAAACTGTAAAATTCAATTCAAGCCAAAATTCCCTTTATATATTCTGGAAAGAACAGTGTTTCTCTACAAGCTCAATTTTTAAGGCTCAAATTTAGTTTCCATATTTAACTTCAAAACCACTGTATTAAAAGTATGAATTCTGCATTACATGATGCCACTGCCATTGGTGTCCCCTGGTGACACAGGTCAGGGTCAGCCCCTGATACTCTGCATGTCCACATCTGGGGGAGTCCCCAGCCCCTGTGGCACAGCAGCAGGGCTGGAAAGACACCCCACATCTGCAGAGGCAGCTGTGTTTCATATTGCTGACTCCATGGGGAAACCTGGCAATACTGGAAAGGACTGATAATCATTTTACATTCATTTATACACATAATAATTGTTACAAATACTGGTATCACTGCTACTAGTGGAAATCGTCTTTTAAGAATTAGAGACAGTGCTTTGCACTGTTTACAAGTAAAGCAACAGAAATTCCTGCTGGCCCTGGGGAATTTCCAAAGTACATAACACCACAGGGCTACTATTGCTATATTCAAAGCTGTAGACTTATTTAAATACTTAGAAAGGGAAAGACCATGCTCTGCCATTGAATTTTCTCTTTTGAAATGAATGAGGGCATTGCTGGTGCTGCTCTGGTCCCAGAAACACTCACTCTGGCCAGCCCTCGAAGGTGGAGACGGTGAACAGAGCCATCATGGCAGTCAGCACGTTGTCAAAGTCAAACTTGCTGTTCTCCCAGCTGCGGGGCTGGATCATGGGCTGGCTGACCTCCCCATCCTTGTAGGTGATGTAGTACCCTCTGTGGGGGAGGGAGGAGACAGAACAGGGCGTGGCACACCTGCAGTGCCAGCACAGGGCTCTGGGAGGGAGGGGAGGGATGGGAAAGCTCAGACCCACCTGCATTCTGCCTCTGTCTGCTTGGAGCTGTCAGTGCAGCTGTACAGCTTGCCCTGGGGAAGGAGAGAGAGGAATGAAGCTTCTGCTGGTGTGGCACTTTTATGTGTATGTCCTGAACAGCTGTTGTCAGGAGGGTGGTGAATGGCAAGGAGATAAAGCAGACATAAAAATGTGTGAATGAAAACCCCCCATGGTTATCTGGTGTGCCCCTTCCTCTGCAGAGAGCTGCGAGCACCAATCCTTCTGAACAGCCCCCTTCACCTTCCTGGCAGCATGTCATGCCAATGTAAATCTGTCCAGGGAAGAGCAACATTGCTGATCATTTCTTCTGATCACAGATGATGGGCAAAAGCACTGGCAGAGCCTCAAATGTCTTCCCTTCCACACCAAAAAGACCCCATTTTCCTTTCCTCAGGCTTTTCATCCCCTAACACAGCTCAGTGTAGTGGATGAGTGAGTGGGTCTGATGGTTTCACCTTGAACAGCTGAACTCCAATGCAGGCAAACATGAACTGCAGCAAGGTGGTGACAATCACAATGTTCCCGATGGTTCTGATGGCCACAAACACGCACTGCACCACGTGCTGCAAGGGGAGAGAGGAACAGAAGTCACTGGTGGCATTGTCCTCAACTCTTCTGGCTGAGGGAGAAGCCCAAGAATGAAAATACAAATAGCAAAAAACAATTATTTCACCAATTAGTGATGATTTGGGAAAGGGGGACCAACTTGTTTCATTTATTGCTGTACATTAAAAAGCAGGCAGAGAGGGTTAGGAAAATACCAGAACTCAGCTCTCTGAAACTTCCCTCATAGCTAGGCACCCACCAGCACACAGAAAGGAGTTTATCTAATACAGAAAGGTTGTGGGCCCACCTGTAACCCCCAAAAACCACCTCATTCCACCTCTGTGCTGATGGGGCCATTCAGGTGGTCAGAAAAGGACCTGGCAGTCCTGGTGGACAGAGCTGAATGTGATCCTTCACTACAAAGGTGGCAAGGGCTATCCTGGGCTGCATTAGGCAAAGATTTTAACAAGCTGAAGCTTTACTCAGCACTGGTGAGGCTTAGTCCTGTTGTACTTCATCCAATTCTGCCTCCTCAGTAGAAGAGAACTGTGGGTTATACTGGAGAAAAGTCCAGCAAAGAACCACAAGGATGATTTAAGGGATTGGAGCACTTCTGCCATGAGAAGAGGGTCTCTTCACCTGAGAGGAGGCTTAGGGGAATCTTGTCAATGTATATTAAAGCTAAAGGGAGGAGGCAGAGCCAGGCTCTATTCAGTGGTTCCCACAGACAAGACAATGGGCACAAATAGAAACAGAGTGGGTTTATCTGAACACTGAGAAACACTTCTCCTGTGAGGGTGACTGAGCATTGGAACAGCTCATCCAGAGAGGTTGTGGAGGTTTTAGAGTACCCATCCTTGGAGGTACTCTAAATCCTAGGCAACCTGCTTGAGGGTCCCTTCCAACCTCAGCCATACTGTGATTCTTCTGAAACACTACTTGAACCACTGCAAAAGCCCTTGCAGCCTGAAATAACCTGAACTTCTCACTTACAGAATGCACTGGGACTTTTCTAACCTTTAGTCCTTTGGCTCTGTTGATGGCCCTCAGTGGCCTAAGGACCCGCAGGACACGCAGGATCTTCACCACATTGATGGCACTGGACCTGGAAGAAAGTGTTGGAAGGTTGGGGGAAGTGCACCAAGGACAGACCTTGGAAATTCTGCACAGCCTGAGGCTGCACAAGGCATTTAGTCAACTCTTTGCCATGGCACTTCAGGGCTAAGGAAACCAATTTCTGATGTTATCTTCAGAGGTCTGGCATCCTGTTCTGGCTTTCATCATCTCTGCTGTGCTAATGAAGGGGGAATGGAGCATGGCTAAGGTGTATTTTTAGAGCAGGGCAAACAGATTCTGTAGATATCTATGATACAGAAATTGTGCCAAGATGGAGTCATTACCAAGGCATTTTCAGATAAGGCTCAAGGAAGCACTCCATTGAAATATTCATAGAAATGTCCAGGAGACTCCAGCATTACAGGCAGACTGTCCACCTGGAGTTTGATCCTACAGTGTGTTTGGCCCCTGAACCCACAGATCATTTAAGTGTCTACATAAAGGAGTGAAAACTCCCACTGAATTGATTAGGATGGGTTATGTGCTCAGTTTTAAGTGCTGAACACAACTATCCTCTGCAGCAGAGCTCTCTGCACCTTCCAAAACTAAAACCCTGACTGAGAATCTTCCTCGTGCCCAATGACATCATGTTCTCCTACAGATTTTGGGAACAGCTTTAATGTTAACACACCAAGAGTCTGAATTAGGTCTGTAAGAAAGGTCAAAACAAGCACTGTGCCATTCTTAAGGCTGTGACTGAAAACCCAAATTGTGCTGCTAACCTATGATGGTAACATCTGGGAGCTTGTGGAACTAATCAGGGAACTTCCTACCCAACACACAGTCGAGAAAATCTATAAATTATTAAGCAAATTAATATATGAAGCAAAGGAAAACACCAGGATAGAACAGTCACTCTGAAGATTCTCACAAAACTTCAAATGCTTGATGGCTTTCCATTGAAGATTCACATCTTAGGAAGTAGGAAATCATTATCAACCTCATTTTCCAAAGAGGTTGTGAAAAGTCTAGGAGGGAGGCATAATTCACTGAACTGTCCTGAGCTGGTACAGTGAAACAAAGCTAAGTGTCTTGATTCCCAATACACCCATTTTTTTTGGTTGTCATTTGCTCTTTCTGAAAGATTCTCCCCTCCAGGTCACCAGTGCAGCATTTCCCAGTCACCACCTCCTCTCTTGAGGATGAATTTTAATGGCCTTGAATCATCTGAGAAAAACACCTCATGAATACCCCAAGAGGCTCATGAGAAAAATCTTACCCAGTGTGGTATTTTGTAAAGGTTTCCTGAAATTTTTAGTGGAGTGACCAGTGCTGAATGGAATCAGAATTCCACCCTCCTGGATCACTGTAACATCAAAGCCATGAAAAAACTGTTTCTTGTAGAAAAATCTCCATAAACAAAAAAAAAAAAAGTCTCCTATCCCAAGTGAATTGGTAAAAGGCTATTTTAGAGATAAAATAAACTAACTGAGTTGTTTTCTGTGTGTTTTCAGTGTGAAAAAAAAAAAAAAAGTGTGTAAAAAAAAGTTTTATTCTAAGGTTTTTTTCCTTATAGTTATTTAAAATTAAACTTATCTCACAATAAAAAAAAATTTCAAATTAGTAAACCAAAACCACCACACCCAGATAAGACACCCAGCCCTACAACCCTCCCCAAAAAAAAACCAGGCAGCTGGAAAAATCTCACTCACTGGATGCCAAAGGAGATGAGAGAAACGCTGACCACCAGCAGGTCCAGGATGTTGAAATAGTTCCTGCAGAAGGAGCCCTTGTGGAGGAAAGCCCCATAGGCAGTCATCTGCAGGGAGGCACAAACACAGACTTGGCCATCAGCAGCTGCTCAGCAGCCAAACCCACCTGGAGATGCTCTCAGGGGATAACTGGGGGCAGCATTGTTATTGTTGTATTTACCCCCAGACCCCAAAGGAGAAGGTGAGCCCCCATGGAAAGAAAAGAGAGTGAAAAAGACAGCAAGATAACTGTGAAAGCAAGGAAAATATGCACTTTAAGTGCACTCAGTGCATAACATTTAGAATCAGCAAAGCAGCAAAATGACTGTTTGCAAAAACTACCCCTTGCAATCAGATTGCTTTTCCCTTTTTCTTCAGGGACAGAGGACACTTGTATTATATAAAGGCCTCTTCAGCAAAATTGAATGAAAAATACAAAATAAAATGGGCTCTTCTAATGCTTTTCAATACTTAGACCAGCTGCAATGGACAGCTGATTGCTCCTCCCTTCATGAAGGAAAGACAGAGTCCCTCAGGGGTTTGGTGCTTTGGAACTGAACTGAAACAACAGGAGGAATTTCTGCTCTCTTCAGCCTGCTCCTTCTGTTCAGCTCAGTCCCACATCCTTCTCCTATCCATCTTCATCCATCTTTACTCTAGATGCAGTTGCATTTTCCCTTTAGCTTTCTTTACAAAGCCCAGGCTGTATTCCTTGACACAGGGCAGTTTCTTTGTGGAGGCAATCATTATGAACCTCACTGGGCAGAGGGAGGGAAAACAGTCACATATTTTGGAAGGGAGGCTCTGCCCTGCCTGGGTATGAAGAGGAATTGAAAACCTGGTGGCTTTGAGGTCCAGAACTGGACTGAGTGACAGAAAAGTTTAGACTGAGCTCTGTTACAGAATGGGACTAAATGAGCCTGACTTAAAGAGGGTGAGCCTATGGGGTGTTTGTTCCACCTACCTTAGGTTTGGTGGGTGATCTAATGCAGCTGCTTTGGAGAAACCCCAGCCCCACAACTGCTAATGCTCCTTCTTTAGGAATTCTCCTTCCCATCCAGGAACACAGGCTTCTAATTTGCTCCTCTGAATCTCATCTAAGTTAGGTGTCTACAGTAACCTGAGGCAGACATCATGAGCTGGAGCCAGACTTCCAGATGAGAAGTATGAACTGGAAAGTCAAGCTGGAGTTTTCTGGCTCCCACCAGCAGCTCAGGATGGTGGTTTCCAGCCTGTGACAACTTTATTCAGAGCAGGGTGGAAGGGCACATAGTATATCAGATTGTTTTCTTCACCAAACATCCATGACTATCCATCAGACAGAAATTAGAAGGGGAGGAAGTATAAACTCTGGTCTTGGCTTAGAATTTATACTTGTAGACACATTCATTTGGGGAAGGGAGGAGGGGTTCTTGCCATAACAAAGGTGGTAAAGATGCCCTTTACTGCTTAGAGTTTGTATGGCAATCTTGAAAGAAAGACACCATTGAAATCAGGAGGGGAAGCTTTGCTGAGTTTCAGTTCAGTACAAATTGTGGTTCTCTCAAGGCTGTTGAGGGATTTTTTTCATCTCAGAAGAGACTCTCAGAGAATGTACAATCTATACAATCTATATCTGCCTCCCATCTGGGGATTTAACAAGCCACAGCCTTTTAGGATGCCAGTTTAAAGTCCTTGGCAGTCACCTTGCCAACACTCACCAGAATGCAGGTGTTGTTATCAGCAGCATGAGGGCAGGTTCTTGTTTCTCTACAGCCTTGAACATCCCATTCATCATTTTGTTTTTACACTTACATTAACTTTGCTGCTTTGCAAAACAATGGGCTCAGTGCAAGGCAGCAGAGAAACACCCACTGAGAACTTGTGACACAAATTTATGATCCTTGCACTGTTCTCCCTCTTGAACTGAGAGAATATCCAGGGATGTTGTCATAAATCACTCAAGTTATGGGCTGGGTTAAATTCTGCTTCCACTGAAGTCATCAGGAGTGTTGCCACTTCCTTCAGAGCAAGCAAAATTAGTAATTGTGAGCCCAAACAGGTGCCTTGAACTATTGTTTCATTTTTAAACCTTGCTGCTGGGATATTTTCCTTGTCTTGACAGGCCTTTGGATCTGCCATGTGATCTGTGCACATTCAGATTTATGGTGTAAACACGGATGCAAACTGCACACAGGCAGAATGTGCACATCTCCCTGGAGAACATAATGGCTTTGGTAATTTCAAGTCATATTAAAAAAAAAATAAAAAAACCGTGTTTCACTAAAAAAATGTGCAGGGGCCACCCTGCTTGCCAGCCTTCCATATAGATACTGTTATTAGGGTCTTGAGCTCAAAATTTGAGCAACTCTGAGGCACTGCCTGCCACCACTTAGAACTAGCTTGCTGAGAAAAAAAAAAAAGGAAAAAAAAAAAAAAAAAAAAAAAGCAGCTGCCAAGTGAACCTAGCATTTAGAAAGCCAGAACTTTGCTCAATTACTGTTATTTAAATTATTAGCCTACCAATTTGGGGAAAATTAGAGTTAAGAACAAGGCAGCCTATTTTTATTTTCTTCCAAGCTAAACCATTCTCCTGCACATTCCCCTTGGTATAGAGCACGTTGCTGGGAAAATGGGAAGCTGGGTTTGGATGGAGCAATGTTCACTGGCAGCTCCTGTCCTTGGTGTCTCAGTGATTTGTACTCTTGGTTTTCTCTCTCTACATCTAAAAAGTGAGCTTTGCACTGTGTTCTCTGCCTCCTGCTTGGCTGTGCACCCTTTGGGCTGGTTTCTGCAGAACAGAGATCTTCTCTTTGGGTGCAGCCTGTGTGAGAGGTGTGTGTGTTCAGAGCTTCTTGCAGAGCAGAAAAATCCTACTTTGGAAAGACCAGCCAGGGTAGAGGGAGAAATTTATCAGGGGATAAATTTTCTTTTTCTTGGTCCTCTCTTACATTTCTCAGCATTGCATCCTCTCATTGCAATTCCCCTAAAAAGCATTGTTTTGGTATAGGCCCTCAATTACAAGCTTGAATATCAGAATTTCCCAGGAGATTTTTGAAGCAACTACCAAAATATCAAATGAGAAGAAAAACAACCCTTTGTGCAGAAATAATAATGGGGTTAAAAAAAAAAAAAAACAAACAAAAAACAAACAATTAAAAAAAAAAAACAAAACAGAGAGAGAAAGAGCAAAAGAAGGAAAGATGAAGAAAGAAAGAGAAAGAAAAGAACACAAGTGTATTTCTCAGATTGGTTACCTTAAGAATAATTTCTAATGTAAAGATACTAGTGAAGACATAGTCTGCATTGCCTAGGATCTGAAAAATAAGCACAATTGGGTTAGTGGTACTGAGAGTGACCCAGGAACAAACAGGAGTGTGTGTTAGCAACAGAGAGTGGCAGAAAACCAGAAAGCTTGTGAACAAGTAATGGCAGAGAAATGGGCACTTTACCTTCAGAGCAATTTCAATGGTGAAAATGACAGTAAAAACTATATCAAAATAAAAGAGAATCTGTAAAAACAGAAGGGGATAGCAGCGGGGAGGGGAGGTCAGTGACTGATCACTTGGATGGGAAATCACAATTCAAATCAAAAACATGAGTTCCTTTCACATGGGAATGGTTTTGTAATGTCCTGTTGAATGCAGGGAAGGTCCTGGCACAGAGGACAAGAAGCACATTACATGAAATCTTTCCTGAGTTACAATCCCATGAGCACTACAGAGGCAAAACAACTTTTTGGTTGGTGCAGAATTTTTTTTTTTCCCAAAATCTCATAAATAACATTCGAGGGTTTTCCCAAATAGGATTCCAAACTGAGAATACAAAGAATGCCTGATTTCTCAGTGGAAAACATGAGATTCCTTCTTATTAACTTCCATTCAGCCTTGTCCTGTGCCTCTCTCAAAGGAAGAAAAGCAAACTGCAAAATCATACTCTAGCTATTTCTTTTCTCTGTCCTGAATTGCTCTGGATTAGGATGAATAACAAAGACTCTGCCAATTGAACAGAATCCCAGCCCTTGTACTTCAACCATAATTTGGTGATTCTCTAAAGGTGCCTAACTCAGATCCTGCATCTTTCCATTTGCATCCTCCATAACCAGCCAGCTGAAATGCTCATTCATCATTCCCAGGAATGGCCTGGGGATGGAGATACCCACTGCATGTACAGCAGACACAAAAAGTGGTGTCACAGCAGGCAGTGGGAAGTCTAGAAGTGTCAAGGGACTTTCAAAGCAGCAGCACCAAGGACAGGAATGTCCTTCACTGCCAATATGTTGGCATCCCACAGTAAATGGGAACCTTCTCACTGATTTATGGGATTGAACCCTGTTTCCAATATATTTCAACATCCCAAGCCACTTTATTGCTATCTACCCTACAAATGCTGAATATCAAAAGTATCATGCCCGTGGTTTGCTGTTGTTTTACCATAATCATGTTTTAAACCAGAAGGCCAATATAAAACACAGATAATTTGTGAAATTTAGACCTTTGCTGCTAAAACACTAATAAACACAAAACAAGAAACTGCCCTCTCCTGTCCCACAGGCATTTATTGTGCCTGTATCCTCACTCAGATTTACAGGTGGCTGAATTCTCACAGCTTGGTATGCAGAGGGGCAGCTGCTGCAAATTCCAGGGTTATTTCACATTGCACTGTTCAAGCACAATCCAAATCTGGATTGATTTGCAAACACTGCTTGTCAAATGGGGGGGATGTATAAATTTCTGCTACCATATAACTCAAAATTCTTCAGGCCACTGC
Source organism: Oenanthe melanoleuca (assembly GCF_029582105.1). Lineage (NCBI taxonomy): Eukaryota > Metazoa > Chordata > Aves > Passeriformes > Muscicapidae > Oenanthe > Oenanthe melanoleuca. Next base: position 3,182,694 of record NC_079334.1, read on the forward strand.
TCAATTTTTAACCCCAAATTCTTCTCGAGGCATGCTTTATTCCTTTTGCTTTTTTCCTTTTCCTCCCAAGCCTCTGTGTGGGCACAGGGGAGGGCAGGATCTTCCTGTTCCACTGTCACAGTGTCACATTTACAACCCAAACATCTTGCCAGTGTCCCCTTGTAGAGACATTTTAAACATCTGCACCTGCAAAAATCGAAGAGAGATTTTCACGCGACGCCAGTGGCTTCGCACACACAAAACAACAGCTTTGCCTCAAACCTTCAGCTCTCTAATTCAGCTCTTTTTTCCCCCCTCTCATTCAAATCTCTCTGTGACAGTTTCTGTGGCACGTCAGGAGCCCATCTGGCAGCTGGCATCACTTCTCCCTGCGTGGTGTGCACAGGTGGGTTATTGGTGGCACAGGTTTGGCTGGATTGTTTAGCATCTTCCCTCAGGACAAAATGCAAAGCCACTCTGAGATATGCTCAGGAGCAGATTTCCATTAACACCTTCTCTGCATGCACAAATGTGTTCAAATGCATGCTCAGACCTGGGTATTTAAGGGAACATTAAATTAAGGTTTTGTTATTAAACAAGGTAAAAACACCACACTCTTCAATCCAAGCAAACTCTTCAGGCTTTGAGGCACCAAAATGCCACTGCAGACACCAGAAATCAGAGGTCTTGCACACGTCTGCTGACTCCTCATTTTTCTGCACTGACCCCTGACTAATGGAAACAACCACTGGCAAAAGTTAAGAGAGCACTGAACATTTCAAAAGGCAAATAAGCATGATCAGGAAAGAGGGTGAGAATGTACCTCTGTGCTGAATGCTTTCCTCTTCTCTCCCCAGGCAGGTAAGGAGAGGAGAACAGCATATTTTTTGAGGTTTATCTCAAGCTTAATGATAGCTCTGCAGCTTATATTCAAAAAGTCTGATTCTAACCTTGATGACATCAATTTCCCCCAGAGTGACAGCATGAAACTCAGGAATGCTACTCCTGATTTACACTAGCATGAATAAAATGAAAATCAGGCCCTGGGCTTTTTAGTTTAAAAGACAGCATGTGGCAGCAGAACAAATGTTCCAAAGGGAACCTGAAAATCCCTCAGAATTGAATTATCTGTATCCCCAATCAATGTTTTTGTAAATCACTTCTAATGCTTTCATGCCAGGGCACAATAATTTTGCTTCAGCCTCCTGTTCTTCCTTTCCCTACACACACTTCTGAAGGGAACTAGAGGCCAAATTCTGCACTGACTCATGTTTCCTGCAAATCCTAATGGTTTCACACACAGCCTACAAACTCAGGAACCATGGAAGACAGGCACTCCAGAGCCTCTGCTGCAGCCTTCTCCTGGCTTTGAGGCATGATCTGCCTGCAGAACCCAGCAGGGAGGGAGGGAGGATGTGGGGCATACTTGGTTCCTGAAGGAGAGGTGTCTCACAGGGTCCTCAGCTGCCAGGGAGATGCTGCTGAGCAAGATGAAAAAGAGGATCAGGTTGGTGAAAATGTTATCATTAACGATTCGGTGGCAGTGGACACGAAACCTGCAAGAGAGAGGAGAGGCACAGCTTTATCTCTCTAAGAACAGCAAGATCTGGGAAATATCTCCCCCCTCCTCTTCTTGCCAGCAGCACTAGCAAAGCATCTTCCCTCTGCCCCAGCTCAGGCTCTCCACACTCTGTGTGTTTGAATGGACAGCAGTCACTCCCTCCTGACTTTTTTTGTGATTTCCACGTGGCCTGAAACCTGCCAGCCCAGAATTACATCCCTGGCTCTCATTTGTGGAGCCATTCCTGGTTCATTTAGGAGGAAAGCAGCAGGAACAAGGTTTAGGGTGCCAATGTCTGTCTGAGCTGGGGCTGGAGTGTCATTTAACAGGAGCTGTGGGGGATCTATCTTGCTAACAGGGTACAAATGGATATAGGGCAGGCTGGCACCAGCAAATGACTTTCTGACAGACATGCCATGCAGGTTGTATGCTAAACATAAGCCCACTTGGTGCTCTTAGTGGGAAACTAAAAGGTAAAGAAGGAGCATCTCCCACCAAACTTGCTTACTGGAGACCATTACACCACTTTCCACATGATGGTAGCAGGATGTGAGGAGTTAAACCCCATAATAGCTCTGTGCATAATTCTACAGGCACTTCATTAATCTATTTAGCTCTACTCTTGGCTGTTAGGGCTCCAAGTACCTATTACAGCAATTTTACAGATGACTGCAGAGGTTAATTTAGTTCTCCAAATGATGGGGGGTGGGTGGCAAAGCTTGCATTACAGTCCATCCTCAGTATGTTACACATGCCCAAGGAGGAGTGGCACAAACCACTGGGATAAAAACTGCTCTAAATTCAGAGGTGCAGCCCCTGCCTTCCCCTGGGGCTGTGCTTGAAGGCTGAATCCTTCAGAGAAACTGGAATCTGCTGCACTGAGCTCACTGCTGTGCCCTTGCAAAGACAAACTCACCTGTCCCCTAACAGCCCTCCACCCACAGGTCCTGTTTTGGAAAGGCAGGTGGGACAACATGAGGCTGCACTGCAGAAACCCCTGAGCAAAGTGTGAGAGTGGATTTGGGGCAGCCCTTAGCACAGGAAGCTGCTGCCTCCCACTTGGCTGATTGCATGGTGGCTCTCCTGCAGTTTGGAGCTGGACAAGTTGGGAAATTCCAATTCCTGTGTGTCCCTTCTTTCTGAAGCTTTCATGATTTGTGTCTTCAATCAGCCTTGCAGGTGCCATGAACTCCCCCTGAGCATTTGCACTGTACTCCCTACAGCTGTGATTTATAGGATTTCATGCCTCTAAGGAGAGATGGGTCAGAGGAGCTCTCTGGTATGGAATGCTGAAAGGGAGCTCTGCACCTTATAATTACTGGGGCTCAGTGTGAAAGGGGTACCAGCTCTTCACTTTCTTCTTAAATACCTGTTGTTAGGACTGAAGATGAAAAAAGCACTGGCATCAGGCATGGGCACAGCCTTTTCCTTGAGGTGCAGCTCGGACATGGGGCGAGGTCTGGGGCCAACAGGCATCTCAGGCTCTTCCTCATCCTCCTCTGCTGCAAGAAGCATTTTTGGCTTTTAGTGCAAAATACAACCAAAGTGCTGGGGCATTTGTCTCTCTCATAACTAGAGCCAAAACCTAAGAACCATTAAAAGAGGATGCTGAAGCCTTGATTCATTTGAATCTCTCTTGCTGTGGTCTAGATCCATTATCTGTTTTCTTATTTTCCATGGACGCAGAAAATTAAAAATTGCTTTTGCATACTTGAGGGCCACTATTATGCCTCTGGGAGAACATCTGGCTCCTAGAGCAGAACAGCAGCAGCCTTTCCTGAGGTGCTGTGTTCCCCAGGCCTCTGATCACTCCTGCTAATTCTCTCCAGATTATCTGCAGGATTAACCTGCAGCTGAGGTTTTACTGCTGCAGAGGAAAGATAGATTATTTCTTATATCTTGTAGTACTATCTCCCTGTTAAATGTCCTTCATGGAGACTTTTCATTATACTTTGGCATTAATTTGCCATCAGTGTCTGAGTTGCACAAAGCACAGATTATTTACCATAGAGCACTGTCACTCTCCCTCTGCTTTTCTGCTTCTGACTATTCCCAAAAGTGGCACTTAGACCTCACCCCTTACTGAAGGGCACATCTTTTTCTTCTTTTGACCATCCCTCCAGTTTATCAGGATTGTTTTTCTCCTATTTGTGAGCATCTCCATGGAGCTGCTGCTACATCTGGATGAGCACATGTGTGCCCCAGAACAAACAATGAGCACAAGCATATTGACTTACACTGACCAGAAAGTCTCAAAATTGTCCCCTTTCATACTTTAGTGCTCTTTTAAAGATCCCAATCCTCTCCTCCAAGCCAGAAAAAATAAAAACAACTTTAAGCCTGACATGTTAGATAGAACTGATTCATCTTCCAGGCTCTGCAAAGGAAGAAACTCTAATTAAAAGGTTCATCTTGAGTGCATAAAGGACATGAGCTCCAGGAATGGTGTTCCTTTAGGGTGAGGTACTGTACTTGGTCTGGTTGCAGGACACATCAGAAAGAGCAGATGAATCAGCACAGATCCTGATCTGGATATCAGAGAGAGGAGAAAAGTGCCATTTTTGAATGCATGCCATTATTACATGCAAATAGGATTCTTTCTTTACACTTCCAGTACCAAGAGTTCAGCTCAAATTCACTTGATAGATCTCTGCATAAATGTTTGAGCTGGTACACAGAGTTTGTACTTTTTAAGTCAGTCTGGTTTTTAACAGCTCAATTTGATGTGTAGTATACTTCATAATACTCTTTCTACAGGCTTTGTTCATTAAAGAAACATCTTTCAGAAGTATTTTTTTACACAGGACTAGTAAAATAGGTGTTAAGGTGCATGTTTGTATAATATAACCATACTTTGCACTTGCACCTTTTATCTGTGGGTTTCAGAGGAGGCTGACAAAGAGTGAGGTAAGCAAATTATTTTTCTTCTTTAAGAGGCCAGAAAACCAATGCCTGGGATTATGTGGGATATTTGAAACTCTTACTTAAGGAGAGTATTCTGGGTCCCTGCTCTGCTCCTTCAATGTGAGATCATTCCTCTTTTATTACTCAGAGGAATGCTTAAAATACACTTTTAAATGAGCATGGAACAATGGCTCTGGAAAATAGACCCTTAGCAGAAGGATCAGCCCCATGAAATCCATAAAGAACATTGTTCCTCTCCTCTCTTTCTTGTGTCTGCCATACAGCAAGAAATATAGATTAATGACTCTGGGAACCAAATACTTCCAGACTGAAAAACACATTCAGTTCCTCAGCCATAGATAAAGAACAACGTTCAACTTTTCACTTAGAGTCTAGGATGCAGAAGAAAGGAAACACTGAGGGCCAAATTCACAAAGAATAACATGATTACAGCCTCATCCCATGCTATCTACCTCCATACAGAAGCAGCACAGCTGCTCACAGTTGTACATTTGTAGAAGCAAATGTTCCTTGGATGTGGAGACAAGCACAAACAGGCTACAGGGCAACATCAGTGAGAAATTTGATGATGGGAGGTTTGTTTTTTTTTTTATTGTACAAAGACCAGAACTCTTGTATGAGGACATTATTTAGCTTCAAGCTCCCATGAATCATCCCAAGCTTTTACCTTCATCTGACATTCTGAATTCTTTGTCTATTTCTGCACTAGACTGCAAGGCTAGCTCCCTGTCTTCCTGCAATAAACATTTCATCAGAATAATCCTTCTAGTGTACACAAATCTCTGGGAGAACCAGCCTGTCCTTCCAAAAAAGAGGCCAGGTGACCTGAGGAGCAGCAAATAGTCAGGAGATGTTATTGAGAAATCTGGTTCAATCAGAGAATGAGCAAGGCAGGTTGGGAAAGACCCTATGCTAGGAAAAAACAAATGAAGTGACCAATTCAAATGGCTTCTGAACATCAGATTTTCAGTCTTCACAAAGAATTGATAAACAATTCAAACAGATCTGCTCAGAAATGGCACAGATGCCATAGTGTCCCTTTGCATTTCTGTTAGGAGAAAGGAGAAAACCTGGTAATCCATTCAAATTTTAGGTTGTGTTCAAAAGTATGTTAATACAGGGATTGGCACCCCTAGGCAGGCATTAAAAGTGTTTTCACTTGATTTTCTGCACTCTAATTCTATGCATGGGTGCATGACAAAAATAAAAAGTAGATGTAGTGCTTTGTTATGTATTTCATTTATAAGCTACTCTTTCTAAGCTATCTACAGAAAGTAAATAAACCCCAATTCTATTAGCAGTAGACTTAAAACTGACATTCAGATGACTGTCATTTCACTTGAAAAAAAAAAAAAGTAATTGTCTGCAAATCCAAGCCAGCTGAGAAACAGAAACAAAACTGCACCAAGCTGTTTTAATTTGTGCTTCTTACTAAAGACCCCCACAAACCCTTAGCAACTGGGGATGTGTGTCCAGTGCCTACAGAGGTGATGGGAAGACTGAATCCAGAGTGACCTGTCCCAAGCAGTGTTAAAAAGTATTGCACAGAGTTAGAACCACACTCTACTCCTGATAAATTTGCTATAATAGGGAAGAATACAAGTACAGCATCTGTGAGGACTTATTCAAATGCAACAAACATTTTTCCATTTTGCTTGTCTGAAACTCTTGCCCATCTACTCAAAAGGAACTCTTGTGTTATTTTTTACCCCATCAAATCAACCTATTATCAGACATTTATTTATCAGGAATCATGGAATAGAAGAGAAAGTGGTTTATGGCCTTTTATAGCCTGTTATATAATCACAGAAACACAGCAGAGCAGGAAAGGATCACAAAAGGCTCCCTGGTTCATGCCTCTGCCAAGCCAGGTTCAATTAATTATTATATCTAAGTCTTTTCTGGGATATATTTTTCTGATCTGCCCTTAACAACATTCAGTGATGCTGGGCTTCCACAACCACCTCTGTCAACTTCTACAGCCTCACCATTAGAAATTTCTCCCTGCTGTGAAGCTTAAATCTGCTCCTTCATAACAGAGATAATTCTCTCCCTATCTGCAGAAGGTTTTCATGCATTTGAAGATGTTTCTCCTCCCTTTCCTAAGTCAGATGACCAATTTTAGTTCTTGCTACCTACTGGCATTGTTTTCACCATTCTCTTCTATTCTTTTCCTTATTCAGCTCCACTTCTCTTAATGAGAGCACCCAAAAAGAGCTGTGGTATTCCAGAGGTATTATGGATGATGCACAAAATAAAACAATTGCTTTGCTCTGATTAGCTTCCATTGGCCAGTTAAAACAACTGTAACTGGATAAAAATGTCACTCTTTCTCTGTGTTATAAATCCCACTACTTGCTTGCCTTTTTGAAGATACCAAACTGTTGCTGACATCTGTTGAGTTTGTGGTCATTAGATTCAGATCCTTTTCTCAAGGACTGTTACCTAACTAGCTGTCACCTAAGATCCTTTATTTGTGGATTGTTTATTCCTGCCTCTGCATAGAGCCTGGCACTTTCAATTTCATTTAGACCATTTATCCAGGACCTCAGGAGCTCTTTGAATTCTAATGCTGCCCTCCAGCAGGCTTCTTGTCCTTCCTAGCTCCGTGTCATCTACAAATGCAATAAGCATATTGCCTCTTCCATCATTCAGGTCATTAACAGTGAACTGAGCTGAACTCTAGACAGGCTTTGGGTTCTACAAACTCACTTGGGCTATCACTGCTCACCCCATAAAGGGTCTGGTCATTTCTCTCACCATCATCTAGACCATGTTTTGCTAGCCAGCTGATGAGAGCACTCCAAGAGATGGCCAGAAGCCTTAGCAAAGTTGAAGAATATGACATCTACTCCTTTTCTCCTGTCTGCAAGTGTTTTCAGCCCCTTTTAGAAGAAAATAAGGGTGGTTTGATGTGATCTGCTCTTGGCAAATCTATGTTGGCTGCTAGTCATCTCCTTATCTTGCAGTCATGTAGTTTATTTAATCCTTTGTTCCAGCACTTTTCCAAGAATGGAAGTTGAACTGACTAGCTCCAATCCTAGCCCCCACTCAGGGTCTCTTGAAGTCCTGAGATTTCTTCAACCAATCTTTCTAGAATCTGAGAATGAAGTTAGGCCCACCTGACTTCAAAACCAGCCTAACTAATGCTACAGCTTGTTTCTTGCACTCCTAGGCTGACATCTTATGCCTTTAGGGTTATGCTAGTATCATACTGTTTTTTTTTTAATTTATTAGAAAACAGTGCAAAAAGCACTTTCCTTTCCATGACTATCTGTTGTGAGACTGCCCTGACCACTGAATGCTGAAAAAGCACACTGAAAACAGTGCCATAGGTACATTTTCAAACAGGGAGGTTTTTACATTATTGGATTCTCTGTAAAGCTCTGTATTTTCCAATAAAGAGAAACAAATCAAAAAGGGACTTCAAAGGGCCAAGTCCACACCAGTGCAAGCACAGGCAGGAGCAGCACCCTGTCCCATCACGAGTGCATTCCCAGCACTCCTGCCACCCCAAAATTTGGCTTTGAGTGCATTAGCAACTGGAGCTCCTGTGGAGTGAGGGATGCAAGGCAGGAGATGCATACCTGGGGCTTCTGTTGTGGGATAAGGGCTCTTTTCCTCATTTTCATTGGGCTGATAATCATCCACGTTGATCTGGCAGAAATGGAGGGAGAAGCATCAAAGCCTTCATCAGGCAAGGCAGGCAGTTTCCATTCCCTCTGGAAGCCAAGCTGCTGATGCCATCAGTGCACAGGGAGTGCTGGCTGCCAGCAGGGCTTACCTTGGTGGCAGGTGGGGACTCCCCATCAGCAGTGATGGACTTCAGCTCAATTTTCTCCTCCTTTGTCTCTTCCTCCACAGCTGTTTTTTCCACCTCCTGCTTCTTTTCGGGACTAGCAGTCCTAGCAATTTCACAAGATAAAAACTGAAGAGTTACAAAGGTGGAATGCTGCTTCCCTTTGAGAGCAATCAGCTGGCTGGAATCTCCACTCTGAGCTCAGTTTCCATACCAGTGGCTCCACCTTGACCTCATCTGCAGGCAAAGGCAGAGGCTCTGATCTATTTTTATATAGTGCCCTTTATTTTGTAGCTTTCTCAATGGCATTGTTGGTGTGTTTGTGCAAATGCATATTTTGTGTCTGTCAGCAGAGATCTCTTTGTTCACCTGACAAAGGAATGCTCCATTTCCAACCCATGCCTTGTGAAATTTCAGCTACATAGCCTACAAATGTTCTGCCCCTCACTGCAACCCTATAAAAATTTAAATATACATAATTCCATACATAATTACATTAATCACATATATAATCTATACACATACAGACAAGTTATATATATTACATATACATACATGTATGTATAGGAATCATATTCATATATTTCCATGCTTGTGTAATTACAGGAATGTGTGCAGATAGGTGTATGCAAATGGATTTACCTAGCTAGCTTTTTCCTTTCTTTTTCCTCTTCCTCCTCTTTCTGAGCAGATGTTAAACTCTCAGCATCAGCAAGGTTGTCCACAGCAATGGCCAAAAATACATTCAGCAGGATATCTGTTTGTGTGCTACTTAAAGAAAACAGGTTTTGAAAACTGCAGAGAAAGATTATACCAAAGGTTTCTTAATTGAAATTTTTTAGCAACCTGTCATCAGATCTCCAGGATTTTCCAAACTTCCATTTCACACAAGTGCATATCCATCATGCACAAACCTACACCTTCCTTCCACACAGATAACACACTTTGTGGGTTTTCAAAATTTCACAAGAATCTGGGCTGATGCAAAACATCTAAGCCCAGATTTACATTTCAGCTTCCAGTTTCCCAGGAATGTCTCCCTTTGTGCAGAGAATCCCACTGAACATAAGAGGAGCACTGAATGCTTTGCATCTTTTGACAGTTTAGGTTGCAGTTTAGGAGTGGAATTTATGGGCAGCAAGCTTTGTACTCTGATCAGCATTTCTGAGGTTAATTTATTCTGGACAGTGAAGGGTTGAGCTGACAACTTTACCATCTCCTAGCAGAGAATACATTCACCAATCATGCCCATGCAGGGGAAGGGCAAGAAATCACCATGTTTTCTTGTCCTACCAGTCAGTGTTCACATCTCATGCTACAAATCTGACCATAAGGTTGTTTTATAAATTTCCTGAGTGTAGGTCTCATTATACCATGATAACTTCTAAGCAAACCCAGGTTCAAGGCTTAGTCTGGAAACACAGACATGCCCCCCTCCCTGGGCTCCAAGGTCTAAAGGCTCCAAAGTCAGCCAGCATGTGGAGCTGGCTCACATTTTCACAAGGAGATCCAAGTTGTAGCTTTTTTTTTTTCCTAAGCTGTCAGCGAGATTGCCTACCTTGACCTTCAGATAAGTGGAATTGCAGCACCTCACTTTGAAGTGAGGGCATGCAGGTCAACTGAGATGTCAAATAACAGGGTTTGAGAGATCTGAATTATGGGCAAGGGCCAGAAGAGCTGGGCTGAGTCTATAAGGTGAATTTGCAGAGGCATCAGTATAAAAGGAAATGTCACCTCTGACACAGGAGGGCCATTTATTAGGGAAGCAGAAAATAACATGGACAAACTTGGAGCAAACTGAGGCAGGGAGCAGAATGGCAGCTCTGTGCTATGTGCAAATTCCTGTCATCATCAGGGACACTCACACACCATCAGGAATTGTGCTTTGTGCCTCCTGGGGTAACTGTGCCCTCACTTCACCTTCAACCAGGCAGAACTCAAGTTACTCAAGACCAGCACAGGCTGGAAGACAACAGAGCACAAAATTTTCTCTTTGAGGAGCACACAGATTGCAGGGACTGAAATGGAACACAGGTCCTGTTAGTTTATACATGAATTAAAATATGATCTCACATTAATCAATTATGTCAAACATATATTACTCCTTTTACAGCATTTGTATATAGTATATTGCAGATTATGCATGTTTTTATTCCACATAAGGCTTGGATGGAAGCACATGGAATATATTACTAAAAAAGCAATTAAAGTAAAAAAAATAAAATGCAGTAAGTACAGTAGGAACACCCAGAGATTAGTTTGTGGAGAAGGCAGGAAAGAAAAACCTATGAGAGAATTAAGAGGAATGAAAAACAAAAACACTAAACATGTAAAGATACTAAATAAAAGCTAGCATGTGGAAAAGCTGGCACATAGCTGGCTCTTACAAATGTTTATATGCCTTAGCACCAGCTAAAACAGAATGAACTTAACTTTTGGCAGTGCAATGCCAAAATTCAGACCTAGGGAAAAGGTGTGAAATTCACTGTTTTCTGACACAACAAAGTAAATAGTGGTTTTAATTCATCCCCTCCTGCAGAACAGAGTAGCACCAAAGGATACAGTTTCCACAGATGAAGAGGATGATGAAGTAAATACAGACCAACATTCCTGGAAAAGAGGGGCCGCCATAAGCCATGATCCCATCATACATCACCGAATTCCAGTCCTCCCCAGTCAGGATCTAAATGACACATTCCCACCAATAAGGGATACAGTGTTAGACCACACAGAGAACTTGCAAACCCCATTAACACAAAGATACCCTAGAGAACATCCCTCCCCCAGGACGGAGCTGGTGGGGACTCTGCCTGTGCCCATCCAGAACATTAAAAACCCCAAACAACAAACCACAACAGAACAAAGAAAATGCAAAGAAGGCTTGTGTGAAAAAGTGTCTTTGAAGATGGTGGCTGAAGGCAAATGTCTCCTAGGCAGCTCTGTTCAAGTCTCCCTCTAGTTCCACTTCCCTCCCAGGTGCCTGTGGCTCCAGACAGGTTGCACAGCCTATGGAACTGCCCCCAGCACAGCCCTGCAGGCCACTGCCCTGCTCACATCAGTGAAACCATGTCCTGATGCCCTGGGTGGGTCACTCCCCAAGCTCTGGAGGCTTTCAGGCCATGCTGTGCTGCTGTGGGCAGGAATTTGTTCCCAGAGCAGGGAGCACAGCAGGGCTGGGCTTGGGCACAAGGTGCTGCCCTGGGACATGGCAGGGGCTGTTCTGAACTGCAAACACACAGGGGTTTTGTCCTTTAGGTTCCCACTTTGGGAGGGAACACAGCACAACCTGGCACCCTGCTCCTGGAGCTGTCAGGGCCATGTCTCATTTTGGGCACTGCAGGACCAGTCTTGCCCCATGAAATCACAATTTGTTGGCTCCACGGATGCCCTTACCTGAAACACAGTCAGGAGGGACTGGGGGAAGTTGTCAAACGTGCTCCTCCTGGTCTGCATCTCATCAAAGTTAAACTTGCCCCCAAAGAGCTGCATGCCCAGCAGGGAGAAGATGATGATGAAGAGGAAGAGGAGCAGCAGCAGGGAGGCAATGGAGCGGACTGAATTCAGCAGGGAAGCCACCAGGTTGCTCAGGGAGTTCCAATACCTGGGAGAGAAAAAATAGAAGCAGTTCAAATCCCTTCAATTGCAGACAGGCGCTCAGGGCTGCACAGGACGTTGGTTCAGGCTGCCTTCTGTGCAGAGCAGGCATTTCCAAGCACCCTGTTTTCAGTGAATCACTGCTGTGCTTCCCTGAGATAACGAGACCTGCTGCAGCTAATGAGCAATTTTAGTACCACACGTGTGCATCCACCCCCCACTCCACACACACACCCAAAAGATTATTACAGCACTCTCCATCTAAGGCTCTGCACAGGTTATATCAATACACAGTGATTAGTTCTTGCTGCTTCAGTGAGTTACATTCTAACCAAGCTCATTACAACACACACAACACCTCACTCCGGAGAATGGCCTGCAATAACCAACAAGAACAGATGGGAAAACTGTTTGGATGCAAATACAGCCTTGCCCAAAATTTGGAGTGTGTGAGTATGTGCTCACTCACAGAGGGGTTGCTGAGCTCCCTGGGATTGGGAGGAATGAGAAAGATATCAATGCTCCTTTTACAATCCTTCCAGATTTGGAAGAGCACATCATTGGGTTTTTTGGTTTTCAAACCTACTGCACTCCTTCAAACAGGCTGCTGAACATTTTCAAATGGCTTCACTCAAGGGACAGGATGGTTAAAATCTGTTCTCCCAGTGCATTCAGGCTTGTGCCTGGTTCAGACTCTTCTTGCCCTTGTGGTTCCACTTTAGGGTTCAGAGAGGTGCCAGCAGCATGTTTGCTGCAGCATATAAATTTGCATTCTTTGCCAACCTGAAGAGTCACAACTCCAAAGAAAGAGGCTGGAAAGAGGCTTTAGAAAAAAATTCTAAAGAATTCACCACATCACCCATGAAGCAACTCTCACTTTGGTCTTGCAGCTGCCCAGTCACTCCTAATCTAGTGCTTAGCTGGTCATGAACTCTTCTCTTTGGTGCTTTGAGGTTGGCAGAGCTCTCAGGTTGGGCTGAAGATTCCAATCCTCTCCCAATCACATCGTTTTGATGCTCATTTTTAGCAAAGCCTCAACAGCTTTCACAGCTCAGCAAGGCAGCAATGTTTGCCTGTGCACTGCCCTGCCACCAAGGGCAATGCCCTCCAAAATGCTTCTCCCAAAACCCACAACTTAGAACATCTCCTTACTCATAGGACTCTGTGTTTCTAACCATATTTCCCCTGAAGACAAAAGTTCCAGGTAAAAAGGATGGCAGATTGCTGCTCTGGCTCTTTTGTGGGAGCCTTATCCTTCAATTAATGATTTTTTTTTTCTGTAGGTAGTATATATACTAATTAGAGACAAAGGTTCTTAAAATCCTAGTTAAATTAATATTTTTAAAATATGGATCTAAAAAGAATACTTTTCTTGTCCTGTGGACTGCCTGAGCAGCCCAGTCACTTCAGGAAGATTAACAATCTGATCTGCAGAAGGACATCACCATGTCCTGTCAGGCTGCTGAACTTGACTTCATCTCCAAGGACTGAGCTTCAAAGAGAGCTGTGATGTTTTCCCTCCAGCCCAGCTTCAGCACTTCAGAGAGAACCAGGGTGCTTTAAAGTTGAACTGCAATTAAAGAGATGAGCAATGCAAAACTGCAGAGCAAAGGTAAGGGCATGGAAGCTGTGCCACCAAATATCCAAAAAATGGAATGTGCAATGCAGCAGCTCCCTGTGCCTGCAGCTGTGCTCACAGCTCACACATTTTCACACTTTGGAAAGGAGGGAAAGTGACACAGGAGAAGGGAAAAATTCATTCTGTTGAAAGTCAAATGAATTCAGCATCCTTAAAGCAGAGGTTGGTGGGATAGCTCTGAGTCCTGCAATGACAGCCAGGACACACATTTTCTAGGTTTTTCCAGCAGTACCCTTAAGGAGCTGTGAAGTTTGTTATCTGAACAGTCCCAGTGACTCAGTTTAAGTTAAAGGCCCTGCCATCCCAGCTCACACCTGTGCAGAGTTCTGTCAGCTCTGCACTTCTTACAAAGGGCTCAAAACCTGGGATTCAGATTCTTACAGAAGTACCAGGCTTCAAGCAATTAACTGAGATGCCTGGTGGTGAGATTAATGTTGATTTATCTGTGTGCTAGGGCTAGCTAGAATTACAGTACCACTAGAAAAGTAAATAAACCAATCAGGGGAAGAAAAAAAAAAAAAAAAAAAAAGGAGAAAAAGGAAAAAGGAGAGGATAATAAATGCTTGACTGATTAGGATGTGAAAATCACAATAGTCTTATCTCAGGGTCCTAGAAACCTGACCTGAGGTTACCATCTGTCACATTTGGTGCTTGCAGAACTGACATGAACTCCCTCTAAGTGAGATCTGGGATTACTCAGTGGAACACAAGGGTTTTATGTCAGCAGTGGTGAAGCCCAGACAATCCTAGTGGTAGGATTAGGTATAAAACATCCCATTTCTGTATTATATGATTTATATATTTATGATTTATTTTTTTAAATACAAAGGACTATAATACATATAAAGCAGTAAAGGATTATTTATAATGAGAAAATAATCTGTCTTCTCATAGCAAAGTGAGATGTTCTGCACAGCACTTTAAAAATTAGGGAGAATAAAACAGATTACACTGTCTGCTTATCTAATGTATTTATAATTTTGGAAGAAATGTTTGGTCTTGAAATTCTAAATGGTGTTTCTAAAAGGATGCATTGTTCATCTGATGGTGTCTTTATTTGTTTCTATTCTATTATGAAGCTATATTTGTGTTTCTTATAGAATTGTATCATTTTGATAACCCAGAATTTGTTTGTGCATGGTGTTTGCCATGGAAAATCTATACAAATCTATAAAGATATATTCTCATCCAGAGTAATTTTCCTGCTTTGTAGCTTTTTAATATCCCAGAATATCATTATTCTCACCTCCACTGCATGTCCCATATGCTCATGAGTGTATGTTTGATATAAAACACAACACTATCATTCCCCCTGCCCCTCCCAGTTTCCAGTGTTGTATCTTTCTGAATTATCATTGCACTCAGGTGGGGCATTCCCCCAGTGCTGATAATGCCATTAATAAACCCTCATTGTATTTAGAGCTGAGTGAACAACAGAAAAATTGATAATTTACTGGAGAAGGTAAAAGTATGGCTTTAATGCCAAAATATTCTGTCCTGCAGAAAATGCTTCTTTGGAGGCTCCTGTCAGGACCTTCCACATGAGGGTGAACTTCACCCACAGAGGGAAGAATTATGAAGAAAATTATGAATAATTACAAAACATATAAATTTGAAAGGACTGCAGGCTACTTGTCAATATTTTAGGAACAGGAAAGAAGAAAGAAAGATCTGATTAATACATTATGCATCATGAGTTCCTCCTTAGCTCTGTGCTTTACACACAGACCCATGCACAAATTGCAGGAGACATATTCCAGGTAACACTTTTTCCCTGGAAAAATTGTATTTTAATTGTGCTGCAGAGTGAAGGCAAATGTAACCAGTCCTGCTGATTGGTTCCATCATCACATTTCTGCCAGAAGCTTTAGGAATATCTGAGTACCCCACTAGCTCAGGCTTCCTAAAGTATTAATGGTATTCTCTCAGTGTTTGCCTTTCTATTAGAGAATTCTCTTAGCTGCCTTATATATCTTGTGTGGGAGTGGAGACATGTCTTGAAAAAACAATGACCTCTCCAGGATGCTATGTTGAATCTTGCTTTTAGTAGCTATTGGTGTGGTGCCCTGGGTGTATCTGATTACCCAGGACCTGAAACAGCTTCTGCTTTCCTCAGAAACCAGCCCTGGGACTTGGGCATGGATAGATCCAGGAAAAACAGAGACCAGACCAGAGAGCCCCACTATTTCTGAATTTTTTTGCTGGAAACTCTTTTTTTTTTTTTTTTTTTTTTGCTGGAAACTCTTTTTTTTTTTTTTTTTTTTTTGCTGGAAACTCATTTCCCCTCTTCTATGATCTCACATCCAAACAGACCACTTTTTTTTTTCCCCCTTCTGAAATAGTTGTAGGCTTGTTTGGCCTCTCTCTCTCAGACTCTGAGCTGATTTTGTCTCTGCCATCTGACCCTGAGATCCATCCATCCTGCCAGAGATCTGAGCCTCAGAAGTTTAAGGGCAAATCCTGTGTGATGCACAAGTCCAAGCCTATTGTTTTTTTTGGTTTTTTTTTTTTTTTTTCTGCCTCTCAGCTCAGTCATCATGTCTATCTTCCAGTTCTGGACTTGTATTTCTCATGTGCTGTGTTTTCTGTCTCCAGTTTGTCAGCAATTTCCTCTGGTGGGGGGTGTTAAAGGAATTGTAGGGATATTTTCATGGCTGAGCATACAGAAAAAGCACTTTTTTCACCACCTCAGTCAAGCTTTTTGTGAGGTGCTGACTGGTGGGAAAAGGCAGACCTTGTGCTACTTGGGGCAAGCACTTGGACAGATTTATTGAAAGAGCTCAGGGTAAGTTTGGAGCTGATCTTTCTCCTACAAACTCCCCTCAAAACAAAAAAAAAAAAGTTGAAAAAGCCCTGCCAAACCCAGCTGGTTTTAGAGGTGCCTGTTTAAATAACACTCTGTGCAGAGGGAGAGGGGAAAGAATGGAAAGGGAAAAGAGGAGATATGGGAAGGATATTGGATATTGGCTGGAAAAAAAGGTTTTGCTTTGTGATGGACTCCTTAGAAGGGAATAGCTGGCAACATCTCTGCCTGTGGCTGCTGGTGCTGACACAATCTCCCACCCAGGTCACTGCTGGGTGTGCTGGAGCTGGCATGGGCTCCTCAGCCAAATGCAGTTTTGGCTCAGAGCACCTTTCAGGCTCCTCTCTGCCACAAAGAGAGTCAGAGGAGGTCACAAGGCTATCTGCTGTTTTGGGCTTCTTTGAGCCTGAGCTCAGTTCACATTATTCCAGATTTAACACCTGACAAGTGTCTCCAGCTGCCTGTGCCTGACTCCTCACCACTCACAGCAGGGATGGATGCCCAGCCTGCACAGCCCTTCCCACCCTGTTACAGACTGCAGAGCTGCAGGACTGTTAATCCAGCACTCTCACTACCTAAACAATGGCAGAAAAAGTGAAAGCCAACAGGGATGTGAGTGACTTGTACCCATACAGGATGAGCATTGAGCAGCAGCCCTCCTCCAGCCCCCAGAGAAAGCAATGATGTACCTGGTGATTTTGAATATTCTCAGGAGCCTGACACATCTCAGAACAGAAATGCCCAGCGGTGACATGATCTTGGTCTCCACCAGGATGGTTTCCAGGATGCCTCCACACACAATGAAGCAGTCAAAGCGGTTGAAGAGGGACACAAAGTATGCCTGGAGGCCGAGGCTGTACATCTTCAGCAGCATCTCTGCCGTGAAAAGAGCCAGCAGCACCTTGTTGGCAGTGTCTGGTGGAGAGCAAAAAGAAACAGGTTGAGGAAACTTAGTCAAAAGTCATCACAGCCAATCATCTCTCCTAAGAGAGCATTTTAAGGATCAGTCTTTAAAGTTAACTTTGTGTGAGCTCGGGTCAAAGGATGGGCTTGAAGAGTGTGGGCACCTGATTCACAGAAATGTTGTAGCCAGAGGGCTGCAGCAATCCTCCTGTGCTGCACACACAGCTGCAAAGTGCCACACAATGCTCCAGTGGCAGGGACACACCTTCCTGTGCTCAGCCTGCCTTCACACCCCTCATCTGCAGAGCAGAGTGGGAATGCAAGAGCTGCTCTGCTACCTACTCTTGCTTAATTAAGCCTTTTCAGCTGCTCTCACCTCCAGAGAGAATTCAGCTGCTCTGCAGACAGAAGAAGTTCACAAATCACTCTTCATCACCTTCCCAATAATCAGAATTTATCATAAATGCCATTTCAGGGGAAACCTTGGGCAATAGCTACCCTTAAATTGGGAATCCATTTGCTGCAAATATAAATTTACCATAAGCTCCTGAATTTCACTTACACCCAATGGAACTGCTTTGGCTGGAAAGGAGATATTTACATTTTTCCTATAACTTCTCCCACCACAGGCAGAGCAGTTTGTTGTATTATTTAGGATCCCCACAGACACAGGAGTGCTTGGAGCTGTGCATTCTCCTTTCACATCAGATTAATGCATCAGCTCTTCTCTCAGCTCCCTTTGTGTGACACCCACCCCAACAAACAGAGCCAGCAGCTCCTGCTCACCTTGGACCTCTGTGAGCCAGTCTGGCTGGTTGTAGTGCTCAGAGGCAATGGTGAGGGTGTTGAGGAACACGAGGAAGATCACCAGCCAGTAGAAAACATTGGACTTGACAGCAGCACGGCACTTCCTCCTGCAGAACCGATTCCACCGGCGCCAGTAGCGGCTTGAAAAATTGAAGAAGGGAAAGTTCTTTTCAGAGAGGGATCTTTAGCCTATTGCAGCTCTCTAGTCAAGGGAGATTCTAGTCTTGATTTATTGGTCAAGAATGGTAGAGAGTAACTCAAGCTCACCCTGAGAAATGCTCTCTCATCTGACACTTGTGGACATCCCTCCTAGAGCTACAGAAATAAAGTCTGTCCTAAACCAATTTGCAAGAGCTTCAAGCAATATCTTAATCTGAGTAAGGCATCCACTGCAGGAACACCAAGAGATTTTTTAGCTCAGTTGCCACAAAAATAAATATTCTCTTTGTGCTTGATGCTTGTGGCCTGCAATGGCACCTTGCCCAGCCTCAGGATAGTCAATACAAAGATACTCCATCACATGGAGCTGAAGGATTGAGTCTTTGGAGAGGTGAGGTGAAATAAAATCCAAAGAACATTTCCAGCATTCAACAACATTCAAGAGTTAAGCCCAATGCAAGAGCTGATTCTGAAAAAAACCCCAGAACTTAGGGGACTTCAGCATCTCACCTTCATGCCTGGAACTAAGGGTACCATTTGCTAATCAAGAGAGTTTTTAAAGTTTGCCTTCCATGAACACATCCCCTTGTGTCACTGATTTCTCAGGGTAATTACTAACCACAGAAGATATTTAAAGCTAATTACACACCTCCTACTCTTCAGAATTTAACTTGCATAGCAACCAGTTTCCAGGCAACACTTGCTGCTGTATAATAAATCTAATAGTTTTATATAGATACCACATCCATATGTGTGTCTGAAGTGACACACACATACATGATGTTGCAGGAGAAAGAACTTTCCTTGGCTACTCTTGTCCTGTGTGTAATTTTCAGTGGCAAACTATGGCCATGCTTGAGATCAGGGCTCTCATCTACAGGATCTAAAGCCAGACCATATAAACACAATGTGAACAAGAATTTTGCAGCAGCATTTTAACAGGTGATCAAATCCAGGGTGTTTTACCTGTGCAATTTATAAAGGCACCCAGTCTACCACAAACAGATGCATTGTGTGTTTGGCAGTGGATTTGGGATAAGAAATAATCTTCCTGACTTCCAAAGTGGGCACCACATTTAGGCATTAATGTTGTCATTAAACTATTTGCAGTCTCACATGCTTTTGTGTGTACTTGTGCACAAATGTGCATGCACATGGCAATGGGGAGGGTTTTCTGTGCTGATACCTACACTCTTTGCATGGGGATGTCACATATATGTGCTTCCCAAATTGACATTACTCATTGCTCCCCAAGTAAGCAGAAGGACTCAGTTATGCACTTGCTCCAGTTATTCTGAAAACTCATTTAGTGTTTTACAAAACTGACTTTGAATTCAGGGTTATGGAGGCAGCTGGGCTCCCACCAAAGGGGTAGAAATGGACCTTAACAACCAAGATCCATGAGCTCAGTCAGCCTCTCCAGTGGAGCCCCAGAAATTGCCATCTTGGGACTGCTTCACTTTTCCAGAAGATCTAAGTCAACAGAAAACCAAACACCACCAGAGAAGCTCCCCATGTCCCAGGGTGAATGGGAGAATTTCACAAATAAGATGCCAACTTCATCAGTTGAAATCTTTACAACCAAGCAAAGCAGAGAAGTTCAACAAAGAGAGCCTTGAGCTGACAGGGTTGGTGTTGATGGATGTAGTTTAATGATGTGGTTGAACTGGCTGTTTATTTCTGATTTTATATTTTATGATTTGAGATAGGTACTTCAGTAGTCAGTAGTCCCTGTGCCTTATTTCAGTGTGAAACTAAGAAAAACTTTATGACTAAAATCTGACATATTTAGCAGGATCTCCTAGAATCACCATGTAGAATCACCACTGCATCCCAGTGATGCTGGTGTGAACCATTTCAGTAAAGAATAAAAATGGTAGAAAGGAGGAACATCAAAAGTCAGCTTTACTTACCTAAATTTTGATTTTGAGATCCGATGCCTGAAAGACAAGAATTGCCATTAGAATCTCTGGAGCTGTCCCACACCTCCCAGGCTTTTGTGAAAATAGTAATAGAAAGAAAAAGTTAAGCTCAATGAATTTTTTTTTAAATCCATGCTGTTTTCCCCTTGCATCTGCTTTAAGTCAGTCAATGTAGGCACTGGGTAGAATTCCCCAATAACCAAATCTTGTGTTTTGGTGGGACTCATGAAGCAGAAGTGGTGCCATGGTGGGATTCTTCCACCTATAGTTATCAGTGAACTGTACAACTGCTACCAAATATATTTCTCAAGTATTACTATTTTAAAAAAAATTCTAGTCACTATTGTTTTTCTTATATTGAAATATGTATGAGTTTATGCAGACAGACTTGTTGCTTTCACACATCACCTGTCACTTCAGGATCTATAAGCACATTATGAAACAATAATGGTGAAATAATGCTTTTTTCAGTAATTGAAGGAAAATGATGCCTGGCAAATATTTTCAAACTTAGATACCAACATTTATTTGTCTTGTTTATCTGTGTAAATTGGTTTGCATTCAAATGGGTCTGTACAATAATAGATTTTTATTATCAATGAAATTTTGAGGATTAAGCATTCCTGAAATTTTGGCCATATTCCCACTATATATGTGTTTAAATATCTAATTCCACACATTTTGGATTTATTCACCCAAATAATCTGATTAATTTTTTATGAGAAGTCACTGGCAAATCTAGAAATAGATTCCAGTTTTTGAACCACTACCTTGCTCTGTTTGACACATGTCCTGTAAGGCCTTTGAACACTTTGACTTCTGGGAAATCCATAATGGTGCACTGAGAAAAATAAATGTATGTGGATACAGTGGTGTGGGTCAGAGGTGATGACTTAGGAAGCTGCAAAATCCACTACCAACAGCAGCAGAAATGAGAATCTGGGGAATGGCTGTGAAAAAAGTATTTCTGCTGGGTTGAAGCATTCCTTGAGGTTCCCTCTGTGATGGGAAAGTGAGTCATGGTTGACAGCAGTCAGCAGAGGTCTTACTGCACTGCCCTAAAATTGAATTCTCTGTCAGTAGAGAGGGGAGAATGAAACTCTCCAAGCATCCAGCACTTCTTTCTGCAGCAGCTTAACACTGGTCCTGTCCCTGCTCGAGGACATCAGTCACTGAGAAATAATCAGTGATAGGTCAGGGTCCTTGTGTGGAAGAGGTTTTAGCCAGGGGAACTTCTCACCAGCAGATGGGCTGAGCCCCAAAAAAGAAAAAAAACCTTTCTAGCAAATATATAATACAAATATATAATATAATACAAATATATAATACATAATTCCTGCTG
This sequence comes from Oenanthe melanoleuca, assembly GCF_029582105.1. Classification (NCBI taxonomy): domain Eukaryota; kingdom Metazoa; phylum Chordata; class Aves; order Passeriformes; family Muscicapidae; genus Oenanthe; species Oenanthe melanoleuca. The sequence goes on from NC_079334.1 coordinate 3,204,127, forward strand.
TGCCTGTCTAGGCCACACACTGGGCAGCAGAGAGGTTACAGACACGTGCAAGGCTCCTGAAAAAGAAGAAATAATGCACTGGGGGCAGAATGAATGCTAAATTATGCTGCAGAGACAAAGCAAGGATGCCAAGTGAAGCACCTACAAAGCACATCCTTGATGTTAAAGCTATTCCTACTTCTCACTGAGAATTCTGGCTTGATAATCACTACCTGCAAACTGGAGTGGAGCAGATTTGCAGGCAACAGGAAAGAAGGCTCAAAGAGGGGAAGTGAAAAGATGTAAGGAAAGGAGGTGGTGAGGATTTTGTTAGGAATAGTTTGGCAGGGACAGAGGGGGAGAGAAAACAAGAAAGTGAGAGCAAGAGAGAGAGAGATGGAAGGGGAAGGACAGGGAGTGTGAAATCCTCTGGTGACCTCTCTGGTTAATGGTTTCCCAGCGAGCCAGCACTGAAATCTTTTATTTATTTAAGCAAAAGAGATGCAGCAGGTGTAGTACTCATCGTGCATGTGATAATTATATCTTTGGAGCATTATGAGCAGCAGCCAAGTGCACTCAGTGCTCCCACAGGTTACCTACAGCCTTCATCCCCCTGCCTCCACCTTGCCTTACTGCTGTGGCAGAAGGCTTTATCACATGTGGGTGTGCTATATATATAGAACAGGACAAGGAAGGAGGATTAGATTTATATTTAGAGGTAGAACCAGAGAGTGAAATGGAATTTTGGAAATAAACTGTATAATAAACGTTTCTGAAAACATTATGCACGAATCTGAAACACGTTTTTCAAATTACTCTTATGATGATTTTTTTTTTTTTTAATTTTTTTTTTTTTTTCAGAACTTGGGTTACCAATGTCACATTAAAAAAATGCTTTTATGGCATCACTAGGGGCTGTTAAATAGTCTGGAAACAGGGCCTTGCCACAGTGTCTGTGACACTCCAAGGTGGCACTTAATGGGCTCAGAGTGGACCAGGTTCTCTGCTGAGTGTAAACATGGATCTCTGGCATCTCCAGTGCCCTGGGAGGTTCATGTCATTGGGAAAAAGAGGGTGACTCAAATTGTGTCCAACTCTGGAATGTCTTGAGAAACTCTTGTTTAAAATTATGGTATAGGAGCTTAATGAAAACCAGATCACTACTGAGTGCTTTTATCACATGAACCATGTAGCTCAGCTGATCTTTTAGAAAGACAAACACAAAAAATCAGATCTCTACTGTTTGACTAGCTATCTTTGAAATTCTCTAAAAGACCCCCAACCTTGCATAGTTATGTGCAACACACAGATAAGACAGTGCAATTTAAAGGTTTTGATCAACATAAACTCTGGATATTCAGCATAACTCAAATCTATTGACATATCCCACATTTTGAGAGATCAAGTCTTCATTTCCCTTTTCATGATGGACACCAGAGAAGGTGTTTGTGAAGGATGTGGAAGTTTTGTGTAACAGGAGTTCAGGGCTCTGTGGGGCTGTACACACACCAGACAATTCTGGAAAAATCTTGTAGCTCACACAAAGGCCACATTACAGCTGTTCTCTGGATGAGGGCATTATCAAACATGGCCATTATCTAACTCTCTGGTCACTTTTACATTGTGTGATCCCAACTTAGAGGCAGCCATATCTTCATAAGGACTCACAAAAGCCTTTGGACACCAGTAAAAGCTGTCAGAAAAAAAAAAAAACCCAGCAACACAGAAATGGACTTTACTATGCTGCTAGGTTATATACAGCTTGGGAAAACATCCAGAGAGCTTCACTGGCCATATCTTACATATCTTAGAACAGTGAGAAGGGAGTCCTGGTGTGATGTGGATTCTGTTTTGGTGCATTCATGCAGTTACTGGTGAAGTGGCACAATAAGAATCTAGAGAATAACCTTAAGAAAATTTGATTTATCTAACATAAAATTGAGTTGGTTTGCTCTTAAACAGGCTTTCTTGCATGCTTGGAAAATAGGCCAGCATTTAGGCATTCAGTAAATAATCTTGCTCTCCTTGGTGCAAGTCACAGGAAAGGCCCATTATAGAATCTGAAAGAAAATTCCTCTTCCATAAAGGCATTCTACTGCCATTTAGACACACACCTGGAGCTGGCTGTGAGTATTAAAAGCACCTTGCTCAAAATAAGTTGGAGAGCAGTGTCTGAGACTGACACTTAAGGGCTGATCCTGAGTTTTCCTGCTAAAGTCAGCAGTGGTTTCAGAGCTTTTGGCAGCCTCTTCTTCCACTGCTCCTGATGCAATGGGAACTTTGCTTCCATCACATCACAAGGAGCACATCTCCTCACAAGGTGAAAACCAGCAGCAACTGCAGCAAAGCTCCAAGAAAACTTTTACCTTTACCACTGGCTCCTATGCTGATGATTGCAAGAACTGCCCAGGAATTAATTTCCATGCCAGAAAAGCACCAAGGGGAAAAACCACTGACCATTCAGCTGCCAGGGAAACCTTCCATTTGCTCATAAAATTTTCAGGACAACACAGCTTTCAGTTGGAAAGCCAGTGTAGGTTGTTCATGATGGTTTATCCTGTTTTATTGTTTGAACTGTCTTTGGTGGAAAAGCAATTGAACTGTCCCCCAAATGTATGGAAATCCTGGCCAAGGTGAAGATGCCAAGTGGGTTATTGTTTCAATGAAAGCAGATAATTTTAAGCTCTCTTTCCCTTTGAGCTCAAGTGCTTCACTTTTCTATTGAGGCTCTATGGAGCATTAGCTTCCACAAAGGTCTTTTTTTTTTTTTTTTAGGTAATGCATATGTATAAAAGCAAGCTCTATTGTGGCACTCCAGATCTGTATGGTTGTATTAGAAAATTAACATTCTGCTTGTATTGGAAGATTATATATGCTGACACCCTGCACAGAACAGATTACTGATTGTGAGCAGCAGCCTGTCCTCAGGAATCTGAGCCCTGCACAGCAGCAACCCCAGAGCCTCAGGGAAATTATTGTTGGGAAGCCCTGGGTGTAAGAATATCCTGTAGACAGAACCCCATTGCTCCTGGGTCTGGGTTTGTCCCACTGCTGCAGAGGAAATGTGTTTGTTTGTACCCTGAGGCAACAGGGCATGAGAGCTGGGACACATCAAAATAAGATAAGTTCCACTTCCAAATGATGTCCTTGAGGATAAAAGCAGTTTTCTTCCTACTGCAGGGCAGATGTCAGCCCAGCACAAGGCAACACCATGACAGGAATAATGTACTGTGGATGTTGTGGGATGTTTTTCAATGTCCTGTGGAAACCTGCAATGCCATTTCCAAATTCAGATGTCTGATAAAGTGAAAGCCCTTAGGAAGTGAACTGTGCCATGCCACAGCACTCCTGTTGCCAGCAGAATTACACCAGAAATTATTATGAATTAAATAGTTATGTTTTTCAGTTCTGTTTTGTTCTAGTTCTAAAAAATTGGATTTACACAACAAGTAAAGAGAGATCAGAGAGATTGCTCCTGAAACTCCTGCTGGTTTGAGGGCTGGCATTACTCCAGACAGGACAGTTGACAGAGGCAGTTTCTATTGTATGGATACTGGAGAAATAAAAGCTGCTTTGAGACAATTTATCAGGAGGCAGTAGTTTGTGTTTGAGAGGTGCTCTCCTGATCTCACATGGCATCTGTCTCTGTGGGGCTGAGAAAGGCTGTCAGGGAAGATCTCCTTTTCCAAAATGCACTTTTGAGCCTGGCTTCTCAAGCACATCTCTCTGTCACTCACAGACCCAGCCTTTCAAAACTCTGCAGATTTTAAAAGAACAGAAAGAATAGTGAGCAATTCTAAGTTGCTTTCAATGAAAAAATGTTTTTCTTTCAATCTCCTGGGCATCTTTTTGCTTTTATCACGAGTGCATTTTGATGGCAAGCTCAGCCTGGATCTGCAGTGGTGGTGCTGGGGTGGTTGAACACCCTGGGCAGCCTGATGTCAAAAAAGAAATAAATATATTGCCCTTGACTTGAAAGCCCCAAGTTGCTTCAGTCATGTCTGGTGTCACCCTGCTCAGAGCAGCCCCTGCCCTCTGGGAAAGGGGGGGACTCATGGACACAGGCTGAGTTTAGAATGCTGGTAAAAATTATTGAGACTCATCTGCAAGAGATGAAACTCCACAATCAAACTAAAATCTTGGCTAACCATTCCAACAGAGGGTAGGTGACTGCTCAAAAGTCCAGGCCTAATCCTCAGCTAGGGCAGATCAGGATGACATGACTATAATTAATAATGTTAGGACTCAAAATCTAGTACTTGATGAGGAACTTTTTTTAAAAGCTCAACTGACTTCCCACATGAGTTTTCACTGGGCCAAATGCATATTCTTAGGTTCCAATAAAAATAAATCATTGATTACATTTTATATGTTCCAGAAAGAGTATTGACCTGTGGGGGAGTTAGAAAGAGGACTCAGTAAAAAGAAGAGTACTTAATGCTTCTTGAAGCAATGGCAGCTGGTTTCTCTCTGCCTAGGTGTGTGATATAGCAGCAAAGGAAACCAAAAAGGATTCTGAGCCTCAGAATCAGAGGCAGGGCTGACTTGGCCCATAACTCAGGAAACTGCAGATCCACAAGTTTAGAAAGTGGGCAGCATTGGCAAAATTTGTACCTCAGTCCAGAATTTCATATTCAATGATAGAGCCACTCATTTCCACTGAGGAGGGAGCCTGTGAATCTCTCAGAGATGAAAAGCAATCTGAGGGAGGCCTTGGGGATCTCACTGCCCTTGGGTAAGGACTAAACAAACCCTTCTCAATAACAGACTTCAATCTGCCTGCTATACATCACCCATTTCCAGATGAACTGAAAAGTGGCAAGGAAACTGTTTTTATCTCTCTGAATCTTGCATGTCCTGCTCTGCTGAAACTTTGAGCCCTGTTTTAACATTTAAAACACGAGAAGAAGAGATGGAACTCTGTTTTCCTGCAATTTTTCTATGTCTTTTTCCCTAAAATATATTTGACTTAGCCACCCCTTCTACTAATGCCAAATCAGGGTACTGCAGACTGGGCTATATTAAGTAACCTCCATTCTAAGTCATGATTACATTTAGAGTTGGGTTTAACTTCAGCCCTCCTGGCCACATTCCAGCTAAGATAATTATGTTCTGGTTGCCAAAATTCCCAATGCAGTTCCAGTGCAAAACAAGTTATCCCTCATACAACCCCTTAAACACTTGTGCCTGTTGTTTTTAAACACCTGTCACATTTTACCTTGAAGGTGGCTGAACTCTAGTGCGCTGAAAACAATCCCTGCATTTACAGTTCATAAAGTGCTTTAGGATCCTTTGGGATTGAGAACATTAAATGGATGCAATCTGTAATATTAAAAATATATGAAACCTGAGAGTAACTGCTGCCATTCTTTTTGGCACTGTGTCCACACCTATGAGGGAATTTACTACTCTGACATATTCTGGAGAAGCAACACAGCAAAGCACAACCAGTCCAGGAGGTTCCTGGAAAGCAATGATGGCAACTTTCTGACACAGGCAGTGGAGCTTCCCACAGACTTGGAGGGAATAATGTATTACCCCACAGCATAAAGTCCATTCTTGTTTAAGTAATGCAAAGGGAATAAAGGACTCCTCTTGCCTATACTTGCTCTCTGTGAGGTCAAAAACTACACCACATATTATGGCATTTCATAACTGCTATCTCATGCATTCTTGAGCATCTCCACTAATTACAGTGGTGTAATTTCAAGGAGGCATTCATCCCTCTTAACTGTTGTATTTCTTTGTCACTACAGTACTCTGTTCAGCATTTTGTAATTCAGTCTGCAGGATGGGAGTCACCTCAATGTATTTCTACTACAACACATTGTAAAGTGTACAAGAATCTTTAGAAAAATTAAAATAGACCAGTCATTTCCACTCTTCAGTCTACATATACTGGTTTTGAAAGTCTATCTAGACTACTCTACCAACGAGGAATTTTAAAGTAAGAATACTGTCATCCACCAGTTCCTCTTTTAGATATTATGCAAAACCAGATCTGCTTATCCTGGGCACTCTGTCCCTTATCCACACCTGCAAAACAAGAGGTTCTTCACCAACATCCTGCGTGAACTTATGTCATAATTAAGACGATAACCTGGATCAACAGATCTCTGGCCTCTCCTTTCATCCTTGCTCATCTTGAAAAGCCTCACAGGTGCCCTGGCTTTCCCTCCCAGCCCAGCCCACTATCTAGCACGTTAAATTACCCACCATGTTAATTACTGACTGGTTAATTCCCAGGTGTGGGTACTCACGCCAGCCGGGCGCCGCAGTTCTCGCCCTCCATGTCGGCTCCGGGCACGTTGTCGGTGTTGACGGACTCGGTCTCGCTGGTGGGCATGCTCACTGCAGGGGTCAGAGGCAGCAAAGAGAGAGGGAAGGCATCAGAGCCTGCCACAGCTCCTCAACAGTGGGTGGCTGGAGGGACTGGCTCCATGGGCAGGCCCCCAGCTGCAGCTCCTGGAAGGTTTTGGTGCCTCCCCGTGCGCGGCAGGTTGGGCACGTGGACTTCAGCAACACACAAGTTACTCAAATGCTAAAGAAAAGGGAGAAAGCAGCTCCTCTCCTTCTTTCAGAGTCATGGAAATCTTATGAATGAGAACCACTGGGAAATAAAAGTCCTGGCAAACCCAACAAGAAGCTTTTTGGTTCCTTTGAACATTTTTAAAAAATGCCTCTTTACCTGCAGCAGCCCAACCACCTCACTGCCCTCCCCAACCTTTTGTGCAATGATTAGAATACAAATAAAGGGTACCAGGATAGAGATGCATGCAGATAAACAGCTCCTGCTGGCCTGGTAGCAAATACCACACAAAGCACACTGATAGCTCATCATTTACTGGCCATGAATGTGAACACCTAGAAACTGGACACAGAGGTGCAGGAGAGAAATTCAGACTCTCTGACCCACTCAGATATTACCAACAAAGGAGCTAATGAATGTGCATTATGGTGCAGCTTTATATTGACTATCACAGCTAAAAACTGGACAGAACCTTCCAGGTTTTTACAGAAGTACCATGGAACAAACATCAAATGAAAGCAACCTTAGGTGTGAACCTCTCTCACCTAGATTCAAGAACCTGTTTTTAGCTGTTATCAAACCTCAAGATTTTATTTGCTTCTGCAGACCATAAAAATCCCTCAAACCCACACCATTTTCATTTTCCCAGCTGCCCACAGCTCCTGGATAATCTCCAATCACTCTTTATACATAATCATTCAGTTAAAGGTAGGAAAATGGATAGGATCCAACACATGTCCTGATCCCTCCTCACCCCTTTTGGAATACACAAAACAAATGAAAGAATTATACTTAAGACTGAATGATGGAGGACTTCAACAGGTCTCCCAGGGGCTTGGTAGAAAGCTTGGTAGAACTTCAGAATATATCCTGTAGTAGATGTTGGTTAAATATCTCAGATAACATGCTGTTGGAGAGATTTCTAACAGCTTCCAGGAATGTGCAACTCAGTAGTAAGAATATGGCTATTTGTGGGTCACTGGTGCAAAATGAGCCAATGTAGAGGAAATAGATTCTGCAATTCAATTAGAAATGTGCTCATGGGGCCATGGCCTCCTCTCAGGGGCTAAAAAGACATCAGAAGTCCTTTCAAAAATGTTCTGGGTTACTGCTTTGAAAACATTATGGTAGAAATGTCTCTCAAAATGAACTATTCTTCCTTTATCTCATCACAACAATTCACATACTTCCAACATACTTCTTGGGAAATCTGAAGTTCTTCTACTGTGTTCTTAGGACCACATGAAATAATGGACTCTCTAGCACTCTTGACAAAACTTTGAAATATTGTACTCTAATGGTGCCTGCTCCTTTATGAAGACAGATGTTTTAATAATCTTGTCTATTTGGAAAGACAAATTAAGGAATAAACTGAATTCATGTTCTGATATACATGAAACAGTCGAGTAAGCTATGAGAAAAAAACAACATTCATAATTAAATTTTTTTGTCCAGAGTAAGCCCTGCAGGAAAAAAAAACCAAAACACTGATATTTCACAAGTCAGTTTGGAAGATGAGGTAAAACACTTTGAAGAGATATTCAAACTTATTTGCAAATGGAAAACAATTTTGAAGACACTAGCACGAGATTGATTTGCAGAGCAGCTTGTTATCCAGAGTGCACAGAGAGGACAAGCAGCACACAAAGGCAGGCACACACATGCAGGAGAACACAAAGCTGATTTTTTGGCCAGACTGCACAGACAGACAGACAGACACACAGACAGACAGACACGTGCAGTGTGGACACAGAGCACAGTGGAACATTACCATGGCTTTCTGTGGAGTGACTAAACCAAGCAAACTTTCCTTTCTTCTCATCAGGCAAACCAGCTGGAGGGCTTCCTTTCACAGACAAGATGGTCAGTGTCAAGTACCAGGAATAAGACATCAACAGAGAACATGCAGCCAGTGACAGGCAAAAGAAAAAAACAGGGAACTCAGCTTACACATGATATCCACTTCTGTCTGAAAACTTCATCATGTGAGTTAAAAGTGCAAAATGCAAAACAAAGGTATACAGAGGTATGAAATATCACTAGCAGATCATCAGACCACAGCTGTCATTTGCTTTCTGTTTGTTTTTTTATATCCAGATCTTGAGAACCTGAACTTAATGAGTTTAAGTTTAGGGGTGGTACCCCAGAGAGTGTGTCTCATACTTCCCTGACCTTACTGCTGCAGAAAGCCAAACTTGAGTGAAGTGAGAGATGCAAGGGCTGGAGAGAGCCCATGGATCCCTTTGCTGGCACCACCTCACAGGAGCTCATCCCCCTGCACCCATGGAAAATGTTAGGGACAATCAAAAGCATTAGGATGGCATGAAGCATCAGAGGAATGGTGGTCTAGAGGATAAAGTCAGGACAGAGGGAACATTAGGGCTGAGCTCCCCAATGCCTTGTGCTCTCAGAAGCACAATCACTTCACCTGGGACCTCACACCACCTTCACTGCCAGGGGATAACCAGGAGAGCAGTGCTGTGAGATTCCTTCCTCCAGTTAACAAAACCAGAAAACAGGAGATGCTGCAGAGCAGTTGTGCATAAACTGGGGCTGAATATGAGAGGAAGTAGCCCAAATAGAGCCCAGATGGCTTTCTTATCTGACTCAGCCCTCAGGGAAGCCAGACCCTGTGCCCACACCCTGGCTCCAGCCTAGAAACAAGGCAGGCTTTTTTTGCAGTCTGGGTAATTGATTACTGGAACCAAGCACCAAGAATGCTGGTGGTAAATCCACCACAGGAATGCTTTAATCAGGAAGAGATGTTTCTTCCAAATGGTGGGCTCCAGTCCAGACCAGAGTTGTGTTTAGAACCATGGCATACAGACAATGCCACCTCAATGGCCATTTCCTCCCTGTAATTTTGGGAGTTGAGACAAAGGCAAAAAATATGCAAAGGCTGATACAAATCATGGTGGCTTTGCTTACATGGGAATCTCTCTTTTTTTGGATTTATCACTGTATCCATAACCCACTGGAGTTGATGAAATCTCCTTAATGGGAGAGCTAGATATTCTCTAGGTAGCAGAGATGGCAATTTTTTTAAAGGGAAGCGAAACAACTTTCTGAATGCAGGCAAGTTTCTCATGGTTTCAACAGAGTTGAATCATGAGGACTAATAGGTTTGATTTTCTCTCTCCAGTTCCTTCTGAAGCTTTTGCACTTTTACATCTTGCCACAGTGTGGCTCACCACTGAACCTAGACTTTTTTCTCCTGTACTGCCTCAATTCCAATTTCACATCACCGACACAGCATTCCTGCAGCAGTTAAATCAGCAACAAAAGCTGTGTAGCAGCTCCCTTTAAAAAAAAAAAAAAAAATCTGAAAAATGGTTTGTGTTATGTTAATTCTAGCCCTGAGAGCTAACAGACAGAGAAAAACAGGAGCAGAGTGTGCAGGCTGTGAGTGACTAGACAGATGTGCAGGAGCTTTGAGAGGCTCTGTTCCATGTCATGGCATGGAGCACTGACACAGCTCTGCTCCTGCACTAACATATGTCCCTCCTCCCATGAAATGCCCCATGGGCATGCAATGAATTATTGGATGGCAGGTTGCCAAAAGACAGCCAGCCACTGAAAACAGAAAGCTGGCACGAGCAAATACCCTTCTGACAGTCCTGAGATTATTTTTCCTTTGCACACTTGGAGAACAGCATTTGCTTCCTGGTTCAGAAATATCATTTCCACTGCTGCATCTTGCATTTATGAAATGCCTGTCATCTTGGCAGTGGAAGTAATTTTAATGTTCAGATTTATTTCCATGGATTATATAATGCTGTCACACTTCTTGCTGGATCTCACTTTAATGCTGTGACATTTTAAGACTCAGAGGCAATCATGCTTGCCCAGTTCCAGAAACACAGACAAAACTTTTCACAGATTTTAATGGGACATGTTAATGGGATGTTTAATGGGACATGACTTTTCAGATCTGGGCATTAATTATAAAAATGGATCCATCAGAGGTTGTTCACATTGCCTGACTTACCCTCTCTGATTTAGTTGTTTGAGTTAGGCTACAGAGGCAGATTCCTACCAGAGCTTTTCTGAATGCCATGCTGGTGTGTCCCTCAGTCCTAGGGACAGGCTAAAAAAAGACATTTATCTTACATTCCTAGGTTGAGTACCTGACTTGGAACAGCATGACTACCTAGCAGTATCCATAGTGAAGGAGCCTTGTAGTGGGTTTTCAGATTTAAAAAAAACAAAAATACATTTGATTGGCTTTTATAACATGCTTACCCAGACTCTAATTTCTCCAGTACTGTTAATGAATCACTTTGAAAAATATGGATCTAAATAACCCCTTTTCCCCACACTGGCACTTGAGGCCAGTGTCACCTGAAGTCACTTGCCCATCATTTCACCTTACTGTGTCACCTTGGCCACATGGCCAGGTTTTTCTCTGTACCTGTTCAGTTTGTGTGCCAGGGGAGTTGTAACTCTGCACTCACCTTGCCAGCCCCTCTGAGATGAAACAAGTGCTAAGTGCTATGGTTATCACTGATGCTAATGTCTCCCAAGTGGGACTCTGCACAACTGTAAAGCAAATCTAAAGAGCAAAGTGGCCCTGTGAATCCTCCAGCTGGGATTTAAGATTTCTTTTCCCATCAAGCACAACAAGAATAAATTGCAATACCCAGGCTGCTTCCTTTAGCAGTGTGTGCATCAAGTGAATGACTTTGTCTCCAGTAAAACTCTGCTTCCTGTGGTGCCTTTCATGCCCATCATTTCATGAATGAGTCTATGGGCAGAATATCAATTGACTGTTTGTTTTTTTTTTTTTTTTTTTTTTGGTAGAGAGCTCTCATTAAAATTAATATGTGAATATTGCCTAGCTTTCCTCTTCTGCCTGTTTTGAAAATGCTGCACTCATTCATCTTATTCATTAATTTAAATAAGATACAGCTTTCATTCTGCTCCATGCATGCAGTGCCTTGGGAACAATCAGTGGCTGTGCTCTTAAATGCAAGCAGCATCCAGAAGGTAAACTGCAGAGGTAAGGCATTAGTTTTCCATGGATGTCCTGATTTTGTCAGGAAAATATAGCAGATGTGACTGGGGAATTCTTTAGTGTTTTCTGCTTTGAAGAGGAGATCTCTGACAGAAAAGCTTTTACAGGAGAAGAAGAAAGGGAGCTTGAACTATGTGTAGGATCTTGGTGGTTGCATGACTGGCAACCTTAGAATGTGTCAATAAATCTAGCACAGTAAAATACCCAGAAAAATCATGAAAATACTTGGAAAAGTATTTTCTAAGGGCTCAGAGACCAGTACTCATAATGGACAGTGTTGTACACTATATTACATTAAACACATGTAACATCCACACTTTGCATAACCCAATTTTGGATTATGCACTGATGAATACAAGGAGAACAAGCTGGATTCACACTCTCACTCAAGGTCAGCCACAGAACACAGGGATAGCAATAAAGAGCCATGAAGCAATTGCCAAAAGGCTTTTGGTAAAAACATCTTTCCACCCATGACAGGCACCACAGCCACCATGTGGTGACAAGATCTGTGATTATACAGATTTATACCTTACAGAAAGGGAACAGGAGAGACTGAAATGTATTAATTGTGCTTAACAGAGCTGTCATCACCACATACAGATTGCTGCACACCTATAAGTGCATTACCTTGCTATTAATTAACCTTCCTGGGACTTGATTTTACTGTAACTCTTCAGCTAGTTTGAACAGCTGCCATTCCCCTTCTTTTTTATAGCAATATTGACAGCAATATGCTGCATTCCATGGATATTTGGAGCCCATTGCACACAGAGAATCTGCCTGCAAGGGCAGTGCAAGTAACTCTTACAATCCCATGGCCAAAGGAGGACAGCTTGGCTTGGTGCTACCAGAACACACCTTGATCTCCTGAACCTGGATCCTCCTAAAGTGATTTTCTAGTCTGATAAGTGACTTGCATAATTTTCCTTGCTAAGAGCAACAACTAAAGTGCCAAAATTTATTTGCATTTATTTGCCAGGACTTGGTTTATAGTGTTTCTTTTGCCAGTATAATTCTTTTCAGCAATCTTTCTGGCTCCCCACAGAATTCTGAAGCAATTCAAGGAAAGGCAAAGCTACTGAGGATCTAAGGCTCTTTCAACAGCATTTTGTGAACAAATCACAACAGCACATTTGGTAAGAGCTCTACCAGTTTTCTCTCTCATTCTTTTTTTAGTTGAGGAACTTGGGGCAGGCAGCAGTGCCATCAAATGCTCCTGAAACAGCCCCACAAAATTATCTGTAGGCACAAAAAGCAGAACCACCTCACTAGAAAATCAGAAGGATTCCATTCTTACAGGTGCCTTAGAAATGGGGACATGGGAGCTGCAAACACTGCAGATAATGTGTTGGGAAATGATACAAACATTGATCATGAACAAAATAACTATAACAAAGAAAGTGCCCTCCAGACAGTAAAAACAACTACAAAAATCCCCCTGCTTCTTGTGCCTCTGATAATCATGAAGTTATTCATATTTCTCACTGGCACTGTTATTAATGAAAATAGACAGGACATAGGTTTTAAGCACAAATGTGGTTTTCAGGCAGCCCTTGTGCTGCTTCCTGCAGTTCCTGTGCACGGGGAAATTCTGCATCTGCCCACCCACACAAACCTACACCTGATCAGGATCTCCAGCAGCATCTTTGCTCTTTCAGTGCATCCATCTTCCCTGCAGAGTCTGGGAGAAGCAGAAAAAAGACATTACAGCAGCTACTTCCAAGCTGATCTGCTTGGGTGACCAGAAACTCCCCAGGGAGTTCTGTGTCTGCTTTACACCTGGACTGCTCAGCAAAGTGACTGAGATGCAGCTCTGGCTGCTTTAGGACAGTCCTGCCTGCCAAAAGCCATTTCAAGGTGGGAGATGCCAGAGAACTGGCCAAGAATTTGGGATCTAGAGCACGCAGGAGGAGAGGTCAGGACAGCAGGGACTGCTTGTGGCTGCAGTGGGTGGGAGTTCACAGCTCACCATGGGCATTTCCCCCAGAGCAGGCTTGCACAACCCTACAGGCAGGAATTGTACCAGGGAGAAGGTGTATCTTCTCTGGTGTAGAAGGAAAAAATTATTCTCCAGGAGGCTGGCTCTTGTTAGGCAGAAAAACCAAACAAAAAGAGAAACCAACCAACCAAAAAAACAGCCCCCTCCAAAAAAAAAAACCCCAAAAAACCAAACCAAACCAAACAAAAAAAAAAAAAAAAAAAAAAACAAAAAAAAACAAACAAAAAAAAAAACAAAAAAAAAAAAAACAAAAAAAAAAAAACAAAAAAAAAAAAAAAACAAAGAAAAGTGAATATAAGGGAAAAACTGCAGAGATGGTAGGAAAAAAAAAAGACTGAGAATTTTCATCTGAAATACCACTCTGCCAGCTGGAAGAGTAGTGTGTGCTCCCTGCATTTGAGAAAACTCAGTTGAGGAGTAGTGTTTAAGATATTTAAGCATTAATCTCAGGAAGAAAAGCAGCAAGGCCCTGTCCATCTGAACAGACAGGGCCTGACTGAGATGAGTTCTCTCATTTAGACATTTTCTAATGGCAGGATTCACGTGGGATGTGTGAGAAGGCTTAGGGATGATGCTTGCCTTGATGGCAAACAATCAAGCAATTCACTTCACTGATCAACAGATACAGCAACACACACATGAGATTTCTCCAGAAAAAAACACTGGCCCCTTGGAGCTGAATTTTTACACTGAACAGATTCAGTTCAGCCTCATGGCCTGAAATGGAGCTCACCTCCCCTATTCCCAAGTGGGCACAAAATTCTGTTTTGAAACCCTGGTCTGTTACATTTCTTTTTGTGCCTAGTAAATAAAATGCTTGTGATTTTGTGTGCTGCTGCTGCATGTGGTGTTCTTTCAGACACTTTCACTAACATAATGACTAGTCTGATACTAGACTCTATTATCACAATATCATATGAGTCAGAAGCATGAGACATGCTAGCTGGGCAGGCTGTGTATTACTGTGCAGCCAGGAGAAAAGCAAAAAATTGAAGCTAAAGAGACTTGCCCCTAAAGTCAGCTTGTCAAACATATGATTAAAGCTTTTCTACCTCTTGTGCAAGGCACTGAGAATAGCTGAGCCAAAGAAAGAGACATTTCATAGCTTGAAATAATAGATTCCTGGTTTGCAAATACTTCCAGCATGCAGGAGAGTGAGGGACTGATAACAACAGCTTGAGTTAAGCTTAGTGTGGGCAGGTGTTATGCAAGCTTCCCTCACACAGCTGTGTTAAAACAAGTCATTGGTGACCTGGCATAGCCCTGTTATTCTGCTCCTGCTGCTTCAAGCAGCCACACAACACACTTACATTTTGAGCTGCACATCTGTGAGGATCCAGCAGCTCTGCCTCTGCATCCTTGTTCTGCTTAACCCTTCTGCTGCCTCAGAGTGGGGATTTTACTGCAGCTGGTAACATCCTGATCTAAAGGGATCCCTGTCCTTGGGCTCACTGCAAGTCCTTTATAGTTTTATAAACCTAGAGGGACCTGTGTGAGTGCTGCCCTTCCCCAGGTGGAAAAGAAGAGAGATGCATCACGCTGTGATTTGTGACCTTCACAAACGGGGATGAGGATGTGAGCAGCCCTAGGAGCACCTGTGGGCACTAAAGCTCAGCTTGAATTTATGCCTCAGGATCTGAAAGGCCAATTCTCTGATCTGTTGCCCTGTCTCCAAAACCCTGCAAACTGAAGAGCTGCTGCAATCAGCAGGCAGACTCAGTGCCACAACTATTTTCAGTTCAGTTCCTCAGTTGGAAACATTTTCCTTCCCCCGCCACCTCTCCAGGCTTGATGTAGTCTGTGAGATAACTGGCATGGAGAGACCTGCTTTTCTCCCCAGGAGCAAATAGAAACAGGGATTTTTTATCTCAGCAGCAGCCAGGACAATTTCTGGTTCCATCACACTCCTTTAAGACATTCAGCTTGCAGCATCAGCATTGAAGGTTCTTCTTGTGCTAAATTCTCCTGCGTGCCTTTGGAGTGACCACACTCAGTTGCCTTTTCTGAGGCACTGGATGACATTTCTGACACCCCATTTGGGATATTCCTTCCAACTATCACACTGCAAGGGTATGAGCCACAGCTGTATACTTGACCTGTCAGTGCACAGTGAAGTTTTTGGGTATGATGAGGTGTCTAAACTGGCATTAGATAAATGTGCTCAGTCAGCTGAACCCCATCTTTACAAGTCTTGATTTCCTGTAAAAAGGAAATACATACAACACACTTTTAAATTCTGTATATACAGTGCCAGACACACTGTGGTTTTGATCTCGGCTGACATTACTGCAATAAAACCAATTCTCATCCCCAGCAGTGGCTTCTAACTCAAAGCACATGCTTCATGTCCCTCAGCTACTGCTCCTGAGCACCACAGCCTCTCTCCTGACACTCTTCCACCACACCAAACAGTGCTCAGGAGCTCAGCCACCAGTCCTGCTCACCAGTGCTTTCTTCTACATCTGCAATGGCAACTTGTTTTAAAACTGACCATGGGCCATTCTCACTGACCTCAGCAGCATCTGCTGAGTGTTCCATAGTTTTTAAAACCACTTTCTAAGTGTCCTTGCAAAGATTTAAGAGCACACTTTAGGCATTTGCTTTAAAAATGAAATACAAAGTGGTCTTGCTCTATGAATACTCATTTTGGGGGTTTGTGGTATTTCTTCCAGTGCTTTCTATGCCTCTCTAACCATAGGAAATAAAACAATTCATCAGAAGGTGTGGCAAAGTCAGCTTTCTCACAGACTAATGTCCTCTCTTGAGGAGTAGAACCAGTGTCACTGGATTAATCTTCAAGAAACACTTGCCAACAGGGCAGGTAGAGATCAATTTATTTGCACAAAGTTGTCTTCCCCAGCTATATAAACAATGGATTCCCTCTAAAGCCTTCAAAGGTATTTCTGTGTAACAAACTGGTATGTAAGAGGATTCCTACATCAACACAAGTATCTCTTCCAGCAGTCAGTCCTTGCTAGGGAAATGGCTTTTTGTAGTGGATAAAATTAATTCCTTATCAACATTAATGCCAGCCTCTATATGCTACAGCTGGTCACAGCCCACTGCTCCAGCAGCTCTCAGGATAAAGCTGTTTGTGCTTAGGACACAAGAGCCAGGGAAGGGAGGAACTGGAAGGACCTGTGGGTTGACAAAGACAAGCCAAATTTTCATCTGCAAGAGAGCAAGAGCATGTGCAGATCACCAAAACTTTTTCAGTCAGAGAGGATGTTATAAGAAGAGTTTTTTTCCCCCAAGATGTAAACTACAGTAATCTGGAATCTTATTTAATTGCTGTAACCTCTGATGCCTGCAAGGCATATTTTGTTTGGTTAGAGGGATTTACCTACCCTAGCAGTAAGTTATCAGCAAAGAAGGAAGGGGAAGAAGGTTTTCAAATGGTTTCTTGCTCTTTGTTTTGTGGTCAAAGCCTTCTTTGAGACAGAAAGAAAGAAAGAAAAACTGGGAAGTTGTGAAATCTACAGGACAATGAACTTAAAAGCTGCTTTTGCTAAAGGCTGGGTCGTTAAATTAAATTTAACAAGAACCAGAAAACCAGACCTTTTGATTCACTAGCATGGAGTGAACCATCCATACATTCAGGGGAAAAAGAAAACTGTATTTCTTAATATGATTAACATGATTCCTGTGAATTGCCAGAAGAGAAAACAGTTTAAAACCACCCTGATCAAACTTGGAAATGCCTTATGTGATGCAATCCAGGGTCAAAATTCTGCTTTTTCTGCTGTAGAGGTAGAAAAAAAGTGAGAGCCTGTGCCACTGGAACTGTGGGGATGGGTGATCCTGAGAACATTATCTGGCTTTTCTGTGTCTTTTTTTTTTAACTGAAAAAAGGGGCCAGAACAAGATTTCACTCCTATCCAAATATCCCCCTGCATGCACATATTTCAAGAATCAATGTTGTAGCTGAAGTATTTTAAAGCATAATTAAACCACCAAGTTTACAACTTTGCTTTGTTGAGAAGACTAACTTTTTTCCCAAGTATTTCCTCTTGGAAAGGAAGAAACACACACAAAAAAAAAAAAAAATCAAGGAAAAGAATCTACTGCTTCCTTGTTTTTTCACTCACAATAGGAAAAAAAATGGCAGCATATGAAAAGAGTCAGGAAGAAAATCTACTCTCAGTTTTGATCTTATTCCAGTAGGAAAAAGTCAAATGTTGACATCACAGTTTGTCAACATCGATGAAAGGTGGAAGAAAAATCACCCTAACACCCTAAATGATCTTTTTTTTGTTACTTGAGCTGCACAGAAAATATACAATGAAAATGATGTTTGGAAAAATAGCAGTTTTACTTTCACTTACATCACTGAAGGTCATTGCCCTGTGTGCTCTGCTACCACAGCCACCTGCAGGGTCACTGTAAAGCCTCACAAATGCTCTTTTTTTTATTTTTATTTTTATTTTTATTTTTTTTAAATTTTTTTTTTTTTTTATGGTCTTCTGAAATACATAGCTTTTCCTTTTTAGGATATCAGAGTTTACCTGGATCAGATCACACATTTATTTCAGTATAGTTATGGAAGCCTCATGCTTGCAATGACAGTGGGTGGAATTCATGCCAGATCCAGCTGCATTTTAGCCAGTGGAATATTGCACTCACATGGGGCAATTTTTGAGTGCTGGTGTTGGCATGTTTTGTAATTGACCTTGGATGAAACCCACTGCAGCCCAAGTCCTCACCCAGGCAGAATCCTCAGAAATTTCAGCACAATTTTTGCCTGAGGACTGTAGGAGTGATTCAGCCTAATGTGAGAACTAATGTCCTAGAAGCTTTTTCTAGGCAGCATCCTAATTATAGACTCAGGCTCGACATCTGTAGCACTTTGCAACCTGAGCTTCTCTGTGAAGAAGCACACAACAAAAGCAAAGCTGACTTATCATTTACAAAGGCCTTTTATTAGGTGTCCTCAAGCTCTGGTATTTAAATTAAGAGCAGCATATGAGCTGCTCCAAAGGATGACAAGGTAGGAAGGTGCCACAGGGATTGTTTTCTGCTGGGTTCAGCACAGAGCTGGGAGCTGCCATCACTCCTGCCCAAGCAAACCATGCTTTGGAACCTCTGAACATTAATTAATACATGGGTTTTTCCCCCCTAGAACAAACTGGTGACACAGTGTACACCGTATAAAAGCACTTCTGTTGTCCCTCTGTCTCCAGGTGAAGGGGAATAGATCCATCCCAGTCACTAAACTTGTGAAATGCCTACAAAGTGTTGGCACTGCAGCTAAGCTCCTCTTGGTTACCAGATGATTGTTTTCCACACCAGTGGACAATGACAAAAGTAGAAGAGATTGTGCTTTCTTCCTCTCTAGATGAGGTTTTGACAGATAATAAATCATTTCACAAGGCTGGCATTGATTATTTAAATATGGAAAGCAAATTGCAGCCACATTCTATGATGCCTTTCTCAAGCCACCAACTGGTATTGGAGGAATTAAATTGATAAACACTCCATTATCCAGCCAATTCTCTTTTGTTCAGATGATCCTAAATTCCATGCAAGCCCCCTGTGGGATTTTTTTAAATTGCTTTTTGACAATATCTGTACCTGCCTGTTGAGGGGTGGTTGTCCATGTCCTTCCATGTGTGTGTAAAATACCTCAGGACAGATTCTAAGGATGAAACTAGAATGATACAGGATGAACTAATTTGCTGTTGATAGACAAGTTCAAGTATCCTCTGCTAAACAAAAATTAACTCAGAACATCTTTTTGCTCTTACAGAAAGAAATCAGAGGTTTTAAGGCAGTGGGGGTCAGGACAGGATGTAAAATAGATAAATTTGAAATATCCACTCTCTCAATTTCCCCTCTGCATCTTCCCTGTTAATTCCCAGCTGTGCACTAAACACATGATTTGGAGGCCACAGAGCAGGCTGACATATGAAATTACTAAATGTACAAATGGAAAAAAATGTATAAATTGAAAAAAATGTACAAATTGATGTTGGTGCTCTTTTATGTTGGTATCATGATTAGATCTGTGCATAAAGCTCTCTCTATCCAGCAGCTCCACATCTTTCCCAAAGGCTTGCACAGAATTTAGTGACAGCTTTGGTCCAAGTCAGTGGCAGATATTCTGTACATAACCTCACTGAAATCAGCTCAGCCTCCTTGTGGTGCATAAACTGACTGTGCAAAAGGAAGTCAAGTCAACAGGAATTGGATAAATAAATCCTAAAATGCCTGGACTTTTAGGGACAGGTGGTAATACTTTTTTCCCTGTTACATAATAGAGTCAAACTACTACTGGAGGTCTTGGGAATAAAGCCCTGTTTGGGCTGAAATTACTAAGGCTTCTATTTCTAGAATTTTAAAGCTCTTCCCTTCTCCTGTTTAAAGTACCATCTCTCCTGTTCTCATGTATGGCCTGATGTACAGAAGCACAAAGTGTTTCCATGAAATATACAGATTTTCCAGAAGCTGTAATGGTCTAAGAGGTTCCAATTTCTTCTGAAATTTTTCTTTTTCTGCTGAAAACTTCTTCCTGGTCTCAAAATAATTATTTTCCAGGGAAGACTCTTATAAACCTGTGATTAAATGCAGTCTACTTCCCAGTTATGGTGATGCTCAAAAATAGCAGTTTGAAACAGGTTGAAAGAGCAAAAAATTAGGTTGTCTCTGATTTCTTAGAGACAGTGAACTCAGATATTAATGAACATTTCCAAAGGTCACTAAGGCAGTACAGAAATTCTCTGAAGGTGAAGACTGAAGACTATTTCTTCTTAAACTGCTTAATTTTTCAATACACATTTTAAAACCTGCCTGTATGTCTGTACTTTTTGTCTTCAATTGTGCACTATTCCCACTTCAGCAGAGGCAGAAGTCTGCATGTACAGACACACACCTTCCATTATTTAATGCACCATCTGAAATATTATATGATTTTGATAGGCAACATATTGATTTGTACTGGGGTTTTTTTTTCTGCTGTGCTACATGAAAACTTAATTTTCTTGAAGAATGATTAGACTTTTAACTTTAGTGGGGTAAGCTACTTGCAAATTGGCTCTTGAATTAACAGTACCATGTTGGATGTGACTTTAAAAGAAGAATTCATTGTCTTGAATCATGGGCTTTTCTACTTTTAGGGACTCTGCTGACATTAGTGAGGTAATACTGAACTGGATAATAGAACTGAAATAGAAGGAAACACAGGGAGGACAAAATCTGAGCACTCAGAAACATCAAATTGCTTTGCCCTGCCCATTCATAGATTATTTGTGGCCCCACTGCAGTCTGTGGGAGTTTTGCCAATTAATTTTGATATTAGAGAGGAGAATCTGGGTTGGATTGAGGTTTTCTGCTCCTGCCCACAGCAGCAGATGCATTCCAGACCACTCTCAGGAAGGGAAAACAAAAGTGCAAATTCCCAGTAACTGTGGCAACAGGAGGGAAGGTTTTCTTTGCTGTGGTGCAATTTGGAATTCAGGAGCTGTTGTGTGACAGGACGTGTTTCTCCCCTCTGTCAAATTAATGCTTTCTCCCCGTGTGGCAGCACAGAACAAAAACCATCAGCACCAGCAGCCCCCAGAAGCCTTTCCACGTTTCCCACCTCACAGCTGTCACAATGGCAAACCCATGTTTGCAAACAACGGGGGAAAAGTGCCTTAAATGTGGCACTTCCTCAAAAGAAAGGCAATTAACACAGCCTGCTCCATCAGTGTCTCTCCAGGAGAGCCACAAGTGGTGATGAGCTCCCTCAGCAAAATGCCAACACCTCTGCTGTGGACAGAAGTGCTAAAGATGCACAGCTTGTCCAACTCTGGTGGCATCCATCTTCCTTTTTACCCTTTCCTTCACTAATGTCCTCTCTGTTGTATCCTTGGACTTGATAACTTCATTAAGGTTTCAGAGCCTCAGGAAAGCAGCAGCATATGCAAAATGTGACCAGTGATGCCCCAAGGACTGTCACAGGCAGCCACCCCAAAAGGGGAGGCAAGTGAGATGCTCTTCCCTTTCACAGGAGGCAGTGCCCTTGCTGACAAGCAGGCAGCACTCTCTACAGAGTTAAAAGACAGCAAAACCTGCCTCTGTGTAGCTGCCAAGGACAGAAGAGAGGCTGGAAACATATGTTCCCTGTGTTTGGGATGATTCAGTTGAGGTAGACTACCTGGGTCAGAGCCCAGGTGGTGCAAACTGCTGAGTCTCAGAACTTACATTAGCTGAGTCTCCAGATTAGGAAGTATTTCTTATTTGAACTCCTGAACTATTCTGATACTCTTTATTACAAAAAAACCTTCCAATCCTCAAACAACCACCAAGGGAAAACCATAGAAGCAAAAACTGATGTGATTTCTTTAAATCATTCTAATCCCTGTCAGAGGTCAGGCAGGAGCACAGGTCCTCTGAGCATCAGTACAGAACCACTGATGTTCAGAACACCTGAAGTTCATTGAGCTAGCACAGCAGCTTGAGGAGGTCTGGACTGCCCTGTGATCTGTCATTTGAACTTCTCAGGGCTGGTTCCTCAAAAGCCAACATTAATTAACCACTGAGCAAAGAAAGGGCAGTGACTGTCAACCAGGGGCTTCAGGATGCTGTACTAGAAATTGATCTGTATACAAAGTGCTTGGAAGAAGAACACTTGAACAAAAGCCACTGGAGGTGCAGCTGAGCTAAACACCAGCAAACAAGGAAGATATTGGAGTCCTGGTGATGTAATCTTGGACTGGGAGTAGGTGGGATTCAAATGTCTTGGGAACACTCAAGCCAGAGGGAATTTACAACTGTGCCATCTGTCCTTTACTCATTTTGTAGATGGCTTTTGGAAGAGAAATAATACCATGTTTCTCCTTCAGTTTAACCCTACTGGTGATTGACTGCTGGCACAAATGCTGTAACATTCAGCCCAGGAGATGACACACCAAAAATAAACCTAAACAAAATGCCCTGCCCTGTCACTTGCTCACAGTCCCTTTTCTGTGGTATTGTCTCCAGCTGAAACCACTGCTTCTCAGCTTTTCTGACTCAGAGGTGAGAGGAATAATTTTGGTAAACCTTGTCTTACAAAACTCAGCTTATCAAATCGACCAGGAAGAACTCAAAGCAAGCTGGAGATCCATTACCTTGCAGTTCTTAATATCACCACTCAAAAAGAAGCTTGTTACTCAAATATGGGTTGGCCACTCTCAACAGTACATGCAGTGAATCCTCATCTGATTTATTCATGTACTGTATGCCACAAAGCAGCAAATTTTGGCCATGTTTAATAAATTCATTTCTGAATGGTTGCTGAGGTTAAATTGTGAAAGTAAACTATATGAGCTATGAAAATCAAAATAACCTGATTTGGGAAAAGTCTGAGAAAGTCACCACAGTGACTCCTTCAAGTCCAGATACCTAAGTATTGTGGCTATAACCTGATACCAATAATATTTTTTTTTTCTGAAAGAATTTAATTATTTTGGCAGCAATACTAATCTTCTACAGGTCATGAACATTTATTGAAAATCTTTCTGAAGAAAGAAAGGCACAATCCCCATGTCCAATCTTCCTGTTGCTGCAGTGTATGTTTGTGATGGGATCACCCCATAGATTTTGACTTTTTGGTAAGAAGGGTGATATCTAGGGACATGTTTCATGTCTTCTCTTCCAAAACCAAACAAAGAAAATGCACATTCCCATGGTGAAGCCAAGGGTAAGGCCACAGTCCATTGGCTGTGTCAAGGCTCCAAGGGTGACATTTCCCAAGTGCACAACCAGCAGTGCTGGCTGCTAAGTGGTTCTGAAGTGTGGGAAAAGAATTTTGGGAAGCACTGCTTTCTTCCTTCTTGAGGATTTCTATTAGGAGATTATTGGTGAATTTTCACTTTGCACAAACATCCCATCAACTCCAAAAAAGAAAAGAAAGAAATAACACCCTGAGCTATGTCTGAGAGCTTAATCCAGCCTTGCAAAAGCAAACACAGACCCAATGGTTTCAGTGGAGTTACAGATGGCCACTAAAGGTACAACAGAGCTGATCTGTTCATATTGTAGCACTGCTTTCCCTAAGAAACTTTTGCTTTCAAAGGAATCAACCATGTGCAAAGAGCCTGCAACAATTAAATAAACTAATAGAAGGCACACTTGTACTGTAAAACTTTTCTCAGTAGTGGACTTTACCAGCTAATACAAGTCAATGCCTTTTGTCCATTTAACATCAGGATCTAATGACCCTGTCACAGACTGAACACTGATCTGCAGAATATCAATTATTGTACCTGCATTTCTGCTTCCCACGGTGTCCTACAAGCATTAAATTGGAATCATGCATAAGCACAGTGCATGTCTCAGGAAGAATTTGTTCCTTAGAAGCCACCTCAGCACTACAGCAGATGGGCACAGGCTTTATTGCCAAAGAGACAGAGAAGGAGAGAGAGGAAAAGGAAAAGTGAGAGAAGAAAGTTGCTTACTGTTTCGAGGCTTCTCCTCATCCATGCCTTCATCTTCATTTTCTGGATCAATGTCTTCTGCTTGAGTTATCCAGTCCAAGTATCCCTTCAGATCCTCCTCCAGCTGCTGCTTCTCCCGCAGCTTCTGGAAATCGCCTCGAGCCTTTGCCTTCTCTCTCTCTTTGGAAAACTCCCTAGCAAGAGGGAGGGAGGGGCAGGGCATGGGGGGAAAGAAGGAAGAGATGGAAGGAAAACAGTGGGTTAGGCTGATTTCCTCTGGAAGGTCTCCTCAGTGTGTGCAGCACACCCAGCTGAGTCTGTTCTCTCACACGTGTGGAGCATCACACACTTGTGTCCACATTTCTATCCACACTTAGGAAAACACTGACACCTCTCCCAAAGCTTTCCTTCTCAGCATGTGATTGACAATTCAAACATAACAAATATTTAACATCATGTACAATTTTATGCACACCAGGCATTTTCTAACATCCTGCAAACACTTGATATTCTCCAACAGTTATCTACAAATATCTATATGAATAATGGTTAATGGTGAACTGTTTGACAATAATCTGACATCTGGAGAGTGAGATGGTGGCTCTAGTTTCTAGGTTTTAATCTGTGTTTAAGATTTTATATGTAATCACAACTAAATTGGGCTAGTATAAGTGTAATTAATGGTACTCACAATCCTGTGCACATTTAATTATGGACCATTGCACCCACAGTATTGGAAAATATCATTAAATATTCAGACCTCAAAGTTTTACTGAAGACTTTCATCATGTGAGTCAGTTATATGACATGAAATATATTTTCAAATCTCACACTGGGTAGACAAATATGATAAATTATGGGCAGACAAAACTAATAGATCCTGCCAGAAAATGAACAGAGTAAAATATTTGATGATAGTTTTATGAAGTAACACTGTTAGGAATATAGACTTAAAAAAGGGCATGAGAACAAGGATTTCCTGTTGCTTAGTTATGATCCTGGGTTCCTGGATTTGCCTTCTTTTTGGCTGTGCTCCTTCTCCTCTTTCAGAGACACCTATACAGCAATAATTATTTTTTTTCAAGAAATGCTGACCTCCCTTATTTAGAGACTCATGTGGCTCTAAACCAGGTTTTAATGCTTGTGTTTTAAAAAGTAAGCTTAATGATTGTGAAAATTGCTGGACCAAGAGTACTCAAGCATTAAGTGTTTTATCTGCTGAAGCATATCACTACACAAGACACACACAGCAGATAAAAATGGCCACTCTTCCTAGAAAATACAGGCAAAGCCTCCCAGTGCATTATCTGTTGCTCAAGATTGTCAGCAATTGATGGATTTATCAAAATTCTTCTCTACTTGGCATTTGTCTTAGCTTTGCTCCTGCAGAAATTAATAGGAGATCCACCACTGATTTTGGTGGCAGAATATCAGTAAAATGAAAATCCAAAATGTCAATTTTGTGAGTGCCCTGTGACTGAGATGGAGGTGGTTTCTAACAGTGATGGTGAGGTGCTTTCCTTGTGGTCCAAAATCTGCTGGAAGACTAACATGGACTTCACATGTTTTGGGTCAGGTTTTCAGAATTATGAGCTGTGCATGAAAACAACACTGCAGCAGGACCAAAGCAGGATGATCCCTTAATTTCCAGCCAAAATGTGTGACAATGTGTGCCAGTGTCATCTGCACCCCTGGCACAGACTCCCAAAGGAGTCTGATAACAAAGGTGGAAGTGAGGAAGAGAACTACTGGCCTGAAGTTAGTTCACAGTCAGCTCAGGGTCCAAACTCAGCCTCAAGGCATGGAAAAAATGAAAATAATGAATTTTTCTTATACTGGGAGTGATATTTTACTATATACAATGTGAAACAAACAAATAACCCCAACAATAATAATAAAAACTGTACAAAGATTGTTAGGGAAAAAAAAGTCCATCAATGGTGGTTATATTTTCTGCTTCAATAACACATTTCCCCTGGGTCTACAACAGTGCCTTGTCCAAATTAAAAAATTAAAAAAAAAAAAAATCACTGAATAAAACTATGTATTATTGAGCCTGTTTGTTAAATCAAATTCCAATATTTCAATTTTTAGCTGGTAAAAAAAAATCAAATGGGTCCAGTTTTGAAATGGGCTGAACCTAGAGTTTTCTAGCACAATGCAAAATACTGTGATAGCCTCATGTAAACTACCTGCAATTCCATGTTTCTTCTCTTGGTACATGATAACCCACATCTCAGATGACTCTCCAAAGGAAAAAACTGGTTTAAATTGTCTTAATTTCTACCATTAAACCATTGAGAACAGCTGGCTCAGGAAATTGCTGTTGCAATTTAAACATCCTTCCATGTGGAATGGCAAAAAAAGCTTTTGATGGAAGTGCCATGTTGAATCTAGAGGTTGTCTGCTCAAAAAAGGCTGTGCTGCCATGGCAGGGTAAGGTCTAGTGAACCCAAAACACCAGTGTAAGAGTGGGTGAATCTGATTGTTTTCACCACAATTCCTTTTGTTTCACTTGGGTTTACTTCTCCCAGAAAATTATAGAAATGGCTGCCAATGGGAATATCAGAGAGATGTTTTCCCTGCTTGGGTTTAGGGTGGGTCAAGGTCATAAACACCCAGCTCTGCACCATGTGCTGTTTCAGAAGAAAATTTCTCTTTCTCATCCCAGTGGTGGAATTTAGGTTTTTCTTGTTGATTTGATTTCTCACATTTAGAGGCGAGATGGAAAGTGAGCAAAACAGCAGAAGAATTCTAGCAGCTCAAAACTCTTCCTTTACTACTCAAAGTGGAGCAAAAGCCTCCAAATCCACCCTGAGAGGAAGGAATGGGAAGGGTTGGAAGAGGGGACAGAAGACTCAGAAAAACACCTGAAAGGTCACAAAAACTTCTCAAGGAGGAGCTACAACCATACCCAGCCTCCTGCTCACTCTGACCTCTCTCTTGGCAGTAAAAAAAGGCAAATTTAAACAAAGCAAAAAAAGCAGAAGAAATGCCTGCTCTCCTGCCCTCCATTTGCCTTAGGCAGCTGATGTTTGGCCTGTGTCCTGGGATTTGGTTTAAAATATAAAGGAAATGTGACTCTCTATTCCTAGGTGTGCTGTCTGAAGGTTGAACCCCCACTGCCTTTTTTTTCCCCCCCTCATTAATTAATGGAAACAGATGTGAACATCTCTGATCTCCAGCAACTTCTAATCACTGTCCAGAGGAAAGATGTGGGATTGTTTTGTCTGGGCTTGGGGAGGTCTGCTGTGTGATCTGCTGGCTGGATATTCCTTTGGAGCACATGAATTTTATATTGTGCTCAGCCAAGTCAGGAAGAGATTACACATATAAATACTCTGACATGCTATTTAGCCTAGTATGTGATTAGTAAATTCACCAGGACCATGAATGGGTGACATACCTGAGGAAAAACAAATTACAGAAGAGCTCTTTCAGCAGAGCAGAATTCAGCATTTCATTTTGCAGGTGCAATCAAGGTGTCTTTGTGAGTACAATTAATTACACTTATGTTTTCAGAAGTGATTAAACCTCCCCCCAAGCTAATCTGTCATTTCTGAAGTCTACCTACACAACGTGCCTGCTGAAGCTCCTGAAATAGATAAATGGGGCAAAAAAATGAGAGATGCCCAGAATGGATATTCAAAGATAACCAGGAATGTATCTAGAGCAGACAGGTGGATCCTCAACACAGATCAGACTAATAGCTACAGCAAGTCTCCAAGAAAGAAAAGCTGAATCTGCAAAGTGAAGACACTTTGTAACTCAGCAGAATTTAGAACTGCTTTAGAAAGTTCATTGTTTAAGAACTGCTTATTTAGACCAAAGTAAAACTGGAACATTTCTCCCATCATTTCTGTGTTTTTTCATGGGTGCAAATTCTTAAATTTCTTTTCTCCATTTGGGGACATTTTTGCAGAAACAGTGCAGCTGTCATAACACTGTGGAGACAGCCAGAAAGAGTGACTCACTCCTAAACAAGGTGAACTTCATCTTTAATTTCAGTTCCCTCTACAGACTGCTTCCATCTCCTACCACTAGCTCTGGTGCTCTAGCTGCAGTGTGGCAGGAGATGGAAAATTTAGGCCTCAAGACACTTTCTTGAGTTGAAAATTAAAGAGAGGGAATTAAGTTGTTAATTATGCACAGGTACAAATCCAAGTGGAGGTAAATTGAATTAGCAGTGCTTCAATACTATGCACTCCTCATGGCTTGGCTCACAGGCACTTTTTATCCAACCATATAATCTTTAACAACGTTTCTATATTTCTATATTTTCTATATTTCTATATAGAAATATTTCTATTTCTGACAGAACAGATCCCTTTCCCTGCCAGCTGATCATCATCCCCCACTGGTGCTGACATCCTTACCTGCTGGGCAGAGTATCCACCTGAGGAATTTCAAAATCCTACCAGAGCATCACTCTCCAGATGCACAAGCACAGACTATTGCCCAACATTTCATTGATGGGATTTTCTCCACACTTCCATTACTGCCACTGTCACAGTGGCTTGTCCCCTTCAGTGGAATCATGAAGATAAAAATAACATCTTTTTCTATAACCTGTGTCTTTGCCAAATGGCCAAAGGTGGATCTTTCCCCTGGTCCCACTGCTGCCCTTCCCATATTTTTGGCCCAGGTATTGAGGACATAATTTCTATGAGGCATCAAGTCCTCTCTCCTGCTCACAGATCATTTCCTCTCTTTTTATCAAAAGACAAGAAGGGACTTCAGGGCTGCCCATTCAGGCATCAGGTACAGGCCCTAATCAAACTCATTTAGAGCTCATCAAAGGAGGCAGGATGGCAGAAACAAAAAGAGGATGCAGAAAATCCTCATACCAAATTTATCTGTGCACACAGAATGTCTGTAGCCCCCAGTCATGCCCAAAAATGGAACTGGAGGCCTAATCCTAGATGATTTTTTTTTTTTTTAATCTTGCAAGGAATGTTTGCTGGCTTGATTCCTTTAATTATGTGGCTCCCCAGGGGCAGTAAAGTTTTTAACTACTGGGGACAATATCAATTGTTTTTAATCAAAGCTGCTAAAATGATGCTTTGCAGTGAGGGTTATACTGCAGAACTGAAATCCAGCTGAATGTCTGGATCTCTTAAATATGCTTAAACACTAAAAGGACTTCTCTCCTTCTCTGTTCATCCTTGGAAAAGGTCAGAGGGAAATGAGCTTTTCTCCCTGCATCATGCACAACAGAGAAGATGGGCTGACTGAGGAAGGAACATGCCCAAGACTCTCTCCAGGGAAAATAATCTCCTGGTAGGCTGTGCTTTAGATGTATTAAACAATGTAAAAATTTCTCCTGTGAGCAGACATAATTTGGCAGGAATCTCATCTGTAGATGTGGAGGGATTTGTCTTATTTTTCCTTCAGTCCTACTGGCTCTTCCAGAAATTTTACTATAATCCCCTTCTACATGTGGATTGCTTTGCCCATAGGAGAGCACAGTGCTGTCCTCTTCCCACAGAGTACAGGGAGAGGAATGTGCTACAGACAAAAAATTCTCTTATATTGCTTTGATTTAGTCAAAAGGCTCCTTCTGTGATACAGGAATGCTGAATTTTGCTATTGGCACAGCAACAGCCTAGGCCTTCTCTTAGGATTCTTGAGATCAACCCACCACTGATTGTTGTTTTGGTAACCAGAGAGGAGGAATAGAAATACAAATTTTTAAAAAAATAAACAGTAATAAAACATTTTCCTGGTACTGCTTACCCGCTAAGCACACCGAGAACCAAGTTAAGTACAAAAAATGACCCTATGATGATTAGTGTAACAAAATAGATCCAGGGCCAGTCCCTTCCTATGGCATCATTGACCTGGAAGAGTGGAATGATAATTAGTGAGACAAGCTCAGATTCTGAGCACTGCAAGGCTCCAGCCAAAGAGATCCCAAGTCACCAGCAGGAAGATTCTTCAATAGCCAGTTTTCTGGAAATCCTTCAATTGCCAGTTTTCTGGAAATCCTTCAATTGCCACTTTGGTGACAGGTTGACATGAATAATTTTGAAGGCCCTGAGGTTGAATTTCTCAACCCCTCTTTTGTTACCTGTGTCGTCATTTGCAATATTTGAACATTTTGTCAAAAGTGTTTCAGAGCTGATGTGAAGCTTCCTTGGATTCAGATTTTTAATCCCTCTGAAAGCATCCTGGTGACAGGGAAGAACCCTTATTATGGAGTCTTGCCCTGTAGCATTGGAAAAAGGACACCAAAACTGTCAGCTTACCCGCTCAACACACCAAGAACCAGATTTAGAACGAAAAAGGATCCAAAGATGACCAGACTGACAAAATACACCCATGGTAACTCATAGCCCATAGCGTCCTGCATCTGGAAAGATGAAGGAAAGTTAGAAGACAGAGAGGGAAAGCAGAAATGATTAGGCAAAGGAGCAGATGGAAAGGTTTGTAAACAGAGCCTAGAATCATACCGAGTGTTTCTGTGTGTTCTTTCTGATGTGACCACTCCTTTGATTGCTTTTTTCATCTGTTTCCTCACAGTCAGTGACTAGCACAGCCTAACATATAACAATGTGTCCTACTGGGTGCTCAAAAACTGTGGATTTACTTTTTGGAATTTACTTACAACACCACAAAGGGTCCACCCCCTGAATTTTAAACTTAAATATGACCCTCTGCTGCCAGGGAGACTTATCTTAGCATCAGAATCTGTATTTTATATAATATCTGTTCTAGCCCATAATAACATATTGTATATATTTTAAAAGCATCTAGTACATAAACACTATTTCATTTGGAATTCTCCTTCAAAGCTCAAAATTTTGAAAAGTTGTTGGATACCTTAATAAAATCTCACTTCCATAATGGTATAAAAAATAACAGAGTCCCTTCTTTACTCTTCATAAACACTTATCTTTGGATCCAGACGTGGCATCATTAAAGAAACAGATGGTGGTTAACATTTTCAGGAGCACTAAATTGATTTATGAACATAAATTGCAGACTTTAAAGCATCTAAAGGCATAAAGCAATCTACATTCCTTTGTTTTCCACTCTTTTGAAAATTTTGTCTTCTCTTTCCAGGAAAATGCTCTTTCCTTTACAACCTAAACATTTGTTGGAATCACAGAAGAAATAGCCTTCCATACTTGGGCAATTAGAAACACTTCAGGGGAGGTAATTTCACTCAAGATTCATAACAACTCAGGAAAGGAATTTCAGCCCTTCAGTAAGACAAGGCAGGAGAGTAACACTAATTTAATCAGTTCATTGGGGATGGAAGTCCATTATCCATTTTTCTTCTAAAGCAGAGTCACTAAAGTCCTTGTCTGGCAAGAGTCCACAGTCAATGGACCAGCCCAGAACTCCATCTCAGGGCTCCTTCAGCTGTGACTGAACTGAAGTAGACTCATTAAAAAACAAGCTCAAAATCTGCCTCTGTGAAAACAGTTCATCAGCTCCTTCCTCTCAGGATAAATACATTTGGTGGGCAGAAGAGCACCTGAGCTGCTAACATTCCCTAAGCATAATAAACTTCTTCCCTTTATAGAGTTTTGCAGGATTTTTCAGTTGGTTTATAAATCATACCCTTTATGCTTGCAAGCCACATTTCATCCCATGTGACCAAAAAACAGCACCCCTGGTGTCTACTGCACATCAGGTCCTTAATGAGAATAAAGCATCATCAAATATAAAGATGGAAGCAAAAATTCACCTCAGACCCCCTGGGAAACCAGGAAGGCAAAATGTAAATGCCCAAGTTGGATTTCAGGAAAGAAATGAGATTTAACACCCCCTTCTCTCCTACAAAGAACACCAATATCTATATAAAGCAATCTGCACAAACAATGAGTATGGATGACTTCCAGAAACTACCATAAGAATTTACCACTGTGGGCACAATGATGAATTGACAACCCTCTAATTATGATAGATGGTGATAAAAAAGCCTCAGCTGCATGGTATTTATCTCCCAAGTTTGGGATTTTTTTGTCAGCTGGGAAAGCAGAACTTCTCAAAGCTGTGGTACAAGACAATCCTAAAGATCAAAGGCCAGGGTGCCAGGTACAGAGGTCAAGAGCATGTCAGGAGGGGGGAAAAACCTTCCCTGGCATGAAGAAATTTCCAGATGGCAAGAAGCTTCCAGCATGTCCTGGTGAAGTGTATAACTAGAATACAGTGTACCCTGTTATTCCCAGTGCCTGCACAAATGCATAACAATTGTACCAGCCAGCATCAGCACAAATTAGTCCAGTAAAGCAGACCTGCATTCTGGTACAGCAGAGCACTTGGGACTTCCCAGACTGAAAATTTCAGAGGTCAGCTTTTCATCTGCTTTTTATTGCACATTTATATACATACCAGAGAAGCTGAAGGGCAGAGCCAGCAAGAACTTGTCAAGCAGAGAGAAACTCAGTGTTTGGCAGACAGCTGAGTCTGTCTCAGTTGCTGGACTTCCCTGTGTTTGGTGCTCTTGTGTCATTTTTCCTTACTACAGATGAGATTATTCCATTATTATGAGATTATTCCCGTGGGACTGACCCACAGATGATAGGAATGCATGTTATATGGCCATATAATGTTAAGTGTTTGTTAAATTATGGTAAAACCTCCCTGCAATAAGGAAACAGCACACTGTGAGCTCACTGCTTGCTCCTGAAAAACAACAGCAGGAAAAATGCAGAGAAATTGGTTGTTTGGTGAAAGCTGGGGGAAAAAAAGAATAGGAATGGACTTATTCAAAACAGCAACAGCAAGGCCAGGAGTGTTGCCATTTGCACCCTCCTGAGTGCAGAAAATAAGTCTGCAAAATATATTTTGTACTGTTGTCCCCAGTGAAGAGGAGCTGGCTCAGTTACAGGTGACCTGCCTGGGGTGGACAACTCCAGGTACAGCTCAGTTTCCTGGTGCCTGAATGCAACACTTCTCCCTGA
Source organism: Oenanthe melanoleuca (assembly GCF_029582105.1). Classification (NCBI taxonomy): domain Eukaryota; kingdom Metazoa; phylum Chordata; class Aves; order Passeriformes; family Muscicapidae; genus Oenanthe; species Oenanthe melanoleuca. Next base: position 3,236,963 of record NC_079334.1, read on the forward strand.
GTGCTTCCTACCAACCCCAGGAATCCCACCAGAAAAGGTAAATCATCTCCTAAATTCACAGTTCTCAACAAAGTGTCTCATATCAACCAGTGTAGGTCTGAATTACAACTTTCAGGTGATTGCAGCATGTAGGGAACAATTGTTACATCAGCTGGAAGCACAGGGTCAGTGGGGATCTGCAGATTGTCATTTATGGAAATAATTCTGCTTTCTGAGTCAAGCTGCCCAGCCTTCCACAGCTCACATCTCAACACTGACATGTCACCATTCTCAACAGCTGGCACATTTCAGAGCATCCATGCATCATCTCCCAGAGATTTTGAAGATAAGGATTACTTCTCATTATTATTTCCTGCATACCCTCTCTGGCACTGTGGGGACATCATCTGGCTCATCATGCTTCAGCTTTCCAATCTGCAGAGTGGGACACTACCTTGCTGAAGAAACCACTGAGTTTCATGACAAAAAGAGGTTATTTCAGCACATATGAGGTCTGTTGGAAGAGCTCTGTCTTTGCCAAGCATCCTTAATTGCCTATGGCATTTCAGCAAAAGTTTTTCTCTCAATGGGACAGGTTATCACCTAGAAATAACACCAGAAATAACTCTGTACTCTGCTGATCTCAGTTACTATCAGCAGTTTCAGTAGGAAGGAATAAAAGTCTTTCTTAAAAGACCTTTGTGCTTTTGTCTTCTGATTCTTCAGGTGAAGTCGCATTGGCAAGGCCACAGGAGACATTCATGCATTAGCTGTTTAGACACTTTTTTTTCTTTCCCAGGGATAATAGTCTGGCACATTTGCAATTTACACAGGCACCACAGCTCAAAAACAATGTTGGAGGCATTTAACCTATTGCCATTGTGGTTGAGCATCACCCAGCACAGACTTTCAGTCACTTAATGGGAGGAGTAGGCACAATCCAAACTCTGCTGACTTCACAATTCACACCCTGACACTTTGTGGTGAATGTCTTTCAAAAACATCAGAGGGTCACAGGAAAAGTTTAATCCAGAAAAGGGCAGCTGCCACTGGAAAGTAGAAAGCTGAATTAAAAAAATAAATAGATATCTCCCTCGGTGCAGAGTGCTGGAGAGCTGCAGCTTAATGGAAAGTAAGTTAGGGCACCTGGGCTAGGCTTCTGTTCCTTGAATAAATTGTTAATTGATTTATAATGACTATAGAATGTTGTGATAACATTTTTTTAAATGCTTAGTACTAAAATATTTTATAATGAATTGAAATATTCTATAAGGAAGTGTATAAAATTTCACAGAGTAACATTCATTGAGAGGAGCAGTGTATTTGATAAAATTAAAGGGCAACAAATTTGGAAATTTTGCATAGAAATGCCATTTTCTGTAACCTGTCTGTGGAATTTACTGCCTCAGAAAACAACCTAGCCAAAACTAATGGTTATAGACAGCAGCAAGATCTCTAGCTGAAACCAAATCTTTCTTGTGACAATCTAAAATTGGAGAGTATTGGGAGCAGGAAACAGCAGAAATAAGAGATAATCTTAACTGTCATTAATATTTCCTCTAACTTGAAGCCTTTTTTTGAAAACCATCTTTTTCAGGAACAGTACTTAAGCATCCTCCTAACTTTTGGGATGTGTAGAAATTATTTCCTCAGCTCAGATCAAAGATTTCATGACAGGCAGAGCTCAGGGGGTACATAAAGGTATTGATGAGAGATTGGGATATTTATCATTGATCAATAAGGTTTTGCTTAAAAATATAAATTTTCCCTTTCCACCTCCTCTTTTCTTCTCTTCCCATGAATATTTGGGTGAATTTCATTCACATATAACCCCATGGAACTAAAACTTTAAACTCTGTCTTTTTTTATTTTTAATAGGATGATGCACTGTTTTGCACTGAGAGAGAAAAATGTTCTCTGCTGTAGTCTTTAGTCAGAACTTGGGTACAACTCCAATTATAATAAACAAAGGATGGAGCTTTACTCTTCACAGCTATAGATGAGTTGACAATATTAAAGAAAAAAAATATCCATATCACAGACAGGAGGTAAGTGCTACATGTCAGACAAGGGTTATGTGACCTGGGAAATAGAACACTCCCACTCTCACACTATTTTCTTTGGCTCATTAAAGCTCTTTGTTTCTGAAACTTTGCTACATTTGAACAAAAAAGATGCCATAAATCCATAAATCCTTTAGAAATAATAAAGATAGGGTAAATTTCCTACTAAGTGTCTTTATACATCTGTCCAGTGAAGAAGGAAAACTTTGAAAGATCTGCCTTTCCTCAAGCTAGATATATTGCATCAGCAGAAACAGATAAAGAACAAAATATTCATCCTAAGTGAAAAAAATTGCTGAGAATGTGACACAAATAAATCAACCCCTAAATATGCAGGAATTCAGTGTTGTTAGTTCTGGTAATAGATCCTGTGCATAATTTTTTTATCTGATCTCTAAACTGTACACTGCTTATGTTATACTGGAGCTTTTTAATGTAATACTTGTAATAATTGCATTAATGATGTAATTTTAAAGGCATTGTAAACCTCACTGCTTTAACAAGGAAATTGCTTATTATTATTATTATTCACAATTTCTAACTTCAAAAAACTGTAAATGCTTAAAAGAAGCCCCAGAAAGAAGAAAGAATGATGTGACACAGAACTAAAGGTTGAGTTACAAGGGACACAGTACTAAAATTGACTTTCTCTGTATTATAGGCTCAATAAGCATTTTTTCCAACCTGTGTGGCAAAGAATGAGATTGTTTCTTTAGCACACAGAAATTCTAAATCTGCTGGTTTGTTTGGAGCCTGAATGGGGTGAGGTTGCTGCATATCAGGTCAACAAAGATATGAAAAAAAGCAACTTTTACTTAACAAATTCCTGATTGCTCTCCACATACACTTCAATAAGTCTATAGACACAACATAAATTCTTCTGATTTCACCATTCAAAAAAGGAGCAAGGCAAGGATCACATTTCCTATTAGCCAGCACATATCCTAAAAAGTGGATTTAATGCATTATTACACTAAGGACTCAGATTCCATCTTGTAGATCCTCCATTATTTAAAATCTAATTAATTGTCTTTGCTTGGTTGGTTTTTAATCCAGCAATCATGCATGTGCATAATTTAAGGCACATAAATGAATAATTCCGCTGAGGCCAATGGTCAATATTATTGTTACCAGTGGAAATGAGCTGGTGTGCACAAGGGCTTTGCTTGAATAGGTGGGGCACAGGACTGGGAGGAATGTATGATTAGAAGTTTCTCTTCAGAAATTTCTCAGGAAAAAAAATTGAAGCTTAATGTACATAGTTACTAAAAAATGACAAAAACATTGAAGCATTTCCATCCATAAATTCTAGTGCATCATGAAAACTATTATCCTCTTGTTAACCTGGAATAGTCTTTCAGATGTTCTGAGTCTTTTGGACAGGTGGAAAGGAGTGGGAAATTAAGGTCTCAGAGCTGACTCAAGGGAGAGAGATGGAGGTAAAAAAATCTAAAAAAACTCCAAACTTTGTGATAAGCAAAGAAGTAAAAACTAAAACAAACTAGACTTATTTTATGGACTTAGAAGCAATGGCTTTGCTCTTAGTCTGGGTAGAATATCTTGCTAAGCATCAACACCCAAATAGTCTTACAGGGATACTAAGCCACAGTAATCCTTAAAACTATTCCTAAACATCCACATTTTGTAGCTGGTGCTATCAGATGGGTGCAAAGGAGACACCAGAGCTCAACCCAGCTTCAGTCTGAACAGATGGCAGTCAAAGGAACAAGAAACTGGTCCTGTTTTGACAGTCACATTTCTTTCATTTTAAAGTACTGAAGGAAAAGGGAAATTTTAAGCTGTCTTCTCCAAGCTCTTAAGGCTCTACTTACTGTGTTACCTCAACTATGGAATTTTACAAATTCTCTCTGTGCCTTCTCTTTTTTCAGTGTCTTCATGAGAAAGGCAAGACAGAGATGGATGAAGACAAGGGCACAGGGATCCTGAACCAAGGCAGAGAATGCTCCAGACAGGTTATTCTGCTGTACAGCCACTGTAGAGTAAAAATTAATAATGTAGGAAAGATTCATCATGTGTTGGCAGCAGGAAAAATAAGAGGACTCCCATGTGTAGCTTGGTCCCCCAATAATTTTGTATTTTCTGTAGTGATGGAAAGAGCAAATTAAAATTCCACTCTGAGGCAGAAACACTGGCAATTTGTACAGAACTCTCTGCAGGAGCTAAATGGAGCCATTAACTGAGAAAGGACTGCCTGGATGAGGACAACACAAACATCAAGATTAATTTGCAACAGGGAACCCTTGAGAAAGAATCAAAGAAACTGCAGCAGTGGAAGGTGAGCCCAGGAAAGAGAAGGGTAAGGTGGCAGACAGATCTGAGAAGGTGGAGCCTGCACAGGTTGCTTCTTCACCTCTCCTAACAAAGACTGAAGCTCTTCAAAGATCAAAGATGTTGAATCTGCCATAAGAGTCCTCACCCAATACACCTGCCCTGATCCAGGTGAACCATGATTTGTGGTTTATTAATTAAAAGCTTTTGGTTTGGCTGTAGTTCATTGCTACACTGTCTGATCTCCCTGACAAGAGGGTGCAGTCTCCAGAAGTGACTCTAAAAAGTCAGAGAAACACAGAAAAAGACCAAGCTTTCAACTATCTAGTCCTAGATGACTGATACTGACTGCATGCTGTCACTGAGTCCTTCCACTGTGTTTTTCAGCTCTCAGTACATAAGCACTGAACTCCACAACATTATTTCCCTTGTTAGTAAAGTTCTACATTCATATTTCATCTGTTTTCAGCCTGGGTGCACATTGTTTTTTACAGCCTGATGTTCTTTACCAGACTGAGCCTTTATGGAAAATACAAGGTCTCTGTCTGAGGGTAAGGAAGAGAATTACAGCTTGCATTCAAATATCAGCAGGTCAAAATGTCTGTGGCACACAATGGTTGAGCTGAGCTGTTTCCCACTGCAAATTATTTCTGCTGAAAACACTTCCTGATCCTGTGCTTCTCCACACAGCAGTTTGTGCTTGCTGGAGAGGTAGGAAATCACAGAACCATTAAGCCTGGAAAAGGCTCCTAAAGATCAAGCCCAACCTGGAATCAACACCCTGCTCAGCACCAGAGGGGAAATAATGTGCTTAGCAGTGTCCTAGTTAAATCTGGGATTTCAAATGGCCTTCACACAAGTTTACTGCACAACTTCAACAGATGGCAAAGGCCATCTAACTTCACACTTTTCAAAATAGAGGAAAAACAGGCTCTCCCTTCACTTAAAAAAAACCAAAAACCCAACAGTGTTACTGGCTTTTGTCTTCAGAAAGTTGCAACTTTTATTAGCACTAATAGAGATATGTACCATCATGGCAAGTCAGCTATCTGAAGAGTGGATTTGCTGACAAAATCTCAGCATATTAAATTTTGTTAGTACAACTACCCCTGGAAAATTCCTCTATTCAGCTAGGGGAGAGGAAACAAAAATAATCAGGAAGGTACAATTTATATGTCCTCCCATCCACCTGGAATTTTGTGCTTTCTCTGTTTTTCTGTGAAAACTGGAGGGTGCTGCATATCTCTGCAGCATGTTTGGCAATACAGGGATTCTGAACTTGCACTAAAAACATCATTTACATCAAAGAAAAATTCTAAGCTCCAATAAAACTCTTGCTTTGCCACCTCACTCACTTTCTCCAGGCTTAACACGTACAAGAGAAAAAAAAAAAATAAAAAAATGAATGTATCTCAATTCAGTTTAACATGGAACACGTTAACCAAAAGTGAAATGCTGAAATTCAATTACTGCCAAGTGATAAAGCAACTCACACTCTAGAGCATGCTGAAACTGCTGTGCTTTGAGGGTGTAAAAATTCCACCAAAACTGTTCTCTCAGAGGTGAGTGGATTTTTTTTTCAGTGGTGGCCCAGGTCACTCTGTCTGCTCTGGAGCTGTCTGGGTCATGCAGACCAGTGGGGGAAGAACAGGCCAGACACTGATGTGATGCCCAGGCTGAGCAGGACTTCCCACAATCACATCCTGCAGTCTGCTCTGCCCAGCCCTTGCTCTTGGCCCATTCTGCATGTTGATATAGATGATATTTGTCCTGCTTATTCTGCTCCTCATGGATCCATAAGCAGTGGAAGTTCATGCCATGGGTGCACCTGCAGTGCTCTGCCAAAGCCAGGGACCTTCATGGCCATGCAGGCTCTCCTTTCTCTCTCTGACTGAGAGTAACCTCCAAAAATTGCTTGGATTCATGGGACTTAATCAGGATTTGAATCCAGACCTCCAGAGGTAAAAGCCACAGAGCTTTGTGTGAGCTGCCTTATTCCCACACTTATATTTCCTTATATATAACTATTATATATAGAAGTATACACTTATATGTAAGTATTCACACTTATAAGTGTGTACAACATTTGTTTTTCCCTTTAAAAGGTAAGGGTTGGGCTTTGAGAGTCACCCAAGAGCCCAAAGGCTTTTTAGCCACAGTTCTTTCATCACAGCCACTGCAGCAGTTCCATCTCTTACTGCTACTCAGTTATGCAAAAACCTTTTTGCCCTTTAAAGTCTTTGGAAATTCACTCCAAAAGAATAAAGTGCTCAACTCAAGAATAAAAATATCCCCTATGATGGTGGTGTTTCCAAATCTGAAAAGTTCATTTTGTCTTAGAATTCTGGGCTGTCCCTTCCCACCTCTGTTTGTTTTGTGTTTACATTTGCATGGCTGATTATCCAGAAAGGATTTTCTGCCTGTATTACTGTTTTATAAATGCTTCTATTTATCTCAGTGTAGACTGATAGCAAATTCTTCCACAACTACATCAGAACAGCACTGATTGCTGCAGGCACAGGAATATACAAGCACACTACTCATTGATTTCCATAGTCAATTAAGTCCTTAAAAATAAAGACTATGAAAAACAGCACTGTAAGATGTAGATAATCACCACCTTCTATAATAAGTGAAGGTAAGACTACCAATTATTATTTTGTACTTGATCAGTATATCCCAGTTTCCTCTGTATCCAGCTCACAATCTGGGGATCCTAAAAAAATTCTACATTTTAGGTAATTAATCCAGCTTCCAATTGTGAAATCACACCCAAAATTCTCAAATAAAATGTACAATATCTAGAACTCCTGGCACACAGATAATGAGCTTTTATCTGATAGGCACACAGAAATATTGTCAAAGCTCAACATTTTCTCCCTTATATCTGATCTAAATCTGCCCACTTTCCATTTTAATTCACAACATGCCCTTGTAAAAAGGGCCTCTCCAGCTCCCTTGTTGGCCCCTTTTATGTGCTGGGAGGTCCCCCTGGATCTCTCCTGTTCTCCAGGCTGAACAACCTCAGTTCTCTGAGCTGAGAATCCCAGATTTTCCTCATAGGAGAGCTCCTCCAGCCCTCTGATCATCTCCACATCATCCTCTGCACTCATCCAACAGCTCCATGCCCTGCCTGTGCTGGGACTGCTCTTCACTCATCACACTGAGCCCTCAAATCCTGCCCAGGCAGAAATCCCTCAGAAACCAATGAATAAAGCCAATTAATGGACCAATTCCAATTGCAGGCAGGAAGGATTTAATATTCACAGTAAGACTGGTGAAGATTTAGTTGTATTGCCTTTTGTCTGAAAAGCAAGATGCTGAAACAAGTTAAACTCAAAATAAACAATAATTTAATAAATGGTTCTAGACACAAGACTTGTGTCCTGACCTTGGGCATATTTCCTTGTCTTTTTCTTTCCCAGGATCTAGATAATGAACCAGTCTGTTATTTGTGAATTTGTCTAGTAGATATGGGTCCACAGCTAACAAAACTGATGATATTTTTTTTTTCTTGATAAAACTGGTGGTAGGGCACAAGAAGTGCACCCAAAAACAGAGGCACTCAAAATCCCAAGTTGTGTAGAAATGTCCCAGCAGTTTAGCTCTTAATTTTATAGCTCCAGGACAAAAGAATAAAGATTAAAGACAAGAGAGGTCTCTGTGGTGATTAGACAGCAGCAATTAGGATACAGTCTAAAGAAAAGCAAAAGAAGAAAGAAAAGTGAAAGGGCAAGAGAGAGACAGGGCTGTTATAAAGGTCCTTCCCACACAGGAGCACTGGGCAGAGGGTCTCTATTAACACCTCCCATAACCAACCCCAAAAAAACTTATTTTTAATAGAGAGTTTCTTTTTCTGCTGAGGAAGAGGGCTGAGCAGTCCAAAGTTGAGTTCTGAAGGGCTCATAAAGACTTCATCTCACACAACAAATGTGTTGAACAAATGTTGAGCAGCAGGTTTTCGTGGCAGGTGCCAGTGAATAAGTCACTGCTGTTACTCACTTTCAAGTCAGTGGTACAGCAACCAGTACTGGTGGCATGTGCAGTTGTTAAGGAGGAAAAGGAAAACAGATTGAGGTCAGCATTTATGCAAATTAATGTGGAAACTGCTTTTTCAGTGCATTGATGCTGTGGCCCTTCAGTGCTCTGAACTGTGGCTCCTCTCCCCTTACCCACCACTGCTGCAGCAGATGGAGATGAAATAACCTCTGTTGCTCATACTTGCCTGCTTATTCTTTGCAAATTTTTCACATTCATGCAACCCCCTGCCAAAAAAATGATAAAAAAAACCCCAAAAAACTCTCAACCCCACAACAATAAAAGCCCAGCATTTTCTTGGAGGGGCAGAGGAGGATGGGGAATAAACACCATGGAAACATGTAGACAGATATATTCTTAGAATCAGATAATTCTCTTTTATGAAAAGCCTTACTAATTCAAGCTTAAGTGCTGCAAGAATAAAGGGTTAGAAGGAAAAACACAGCTGGTGAAAATTGGGGGTTGCAGCTCTGCATTTGTGGCAGTACCTCTGAATTTCTCACATCTTCCTCATTGGCTGCAACAGGCTGGAGGAGGGGGGTGAGAAAAGCTCACAGAATCTGTCAGTGCTGTCAGCAAAGTAAATTACATCTGTTGTTCAACTTGCTCTGTTTTGATTTCATGAAGGGAACTGTAAGGGTGACTGCAAGCCCGTGTTTCTAGCTGATTTTGCAACTCTTCAAAGTATGATCTCAAAGACTGAGAGGTGGAGGGAAGTTCCAGGACAGTTCTGTTTAATCTCTGCATCTTTGTGCTTCTCTCTGCTGGGGATATGATGCTCCTGAAGGTTTGCACTTACTCAACCTCACTGCACTGCACTTTTCTAGACTATTAACTCATTTTCTTGCCTAGGGGCTGGGCAAGAATAACAAAGATTTTTTTGAATATTTGGACATCTCTTCCAGGGACAGGTTAGTGCCTGGATGTCATCCAGGCTTGGCCTTAGCCCATCCATAATAATACCACACTCTTTAGTTTACATTTAGAGCCTTGAGGTAAATTGTTCCTGGAGGAGCTGCATCTTATTTTCGGAGACTCAACCAAGTATTCTCAAGTGTTGTCCAAATGACATGGGGCAGAGCCAAGACTCCAAAACTGATGGCAGGCTCAGGGCTGCTCATTATTAATATTCTTCAAGCAGATCAAGCAGAATTACTCAATCCTAGAATTCAAGCTGTAAGGGGCAAGCAGAACAACTCAGGACCAGGTTCTCCACTGCCCAGCTATGTGAACAATACAACAATTTCCAATTTCCCTGTGCTTTGTTTTCATTTGTATGTACAATTGCAGGGCAGTGGAGAGACCAGGCGTGTAAAACTGAGGCTGCAGTGGATGGATTTGCATGCAGTGTCACAGTCTCCAGCTGCAGAGAGCACATTTCACACAAAGATGAAAACCTTTCTAGAGCAGGGCACTGGCTGAGTTGTATTTAACTCAGGAACAAAGCTTCCCCTGAAGGACAGCAAACTGATGAAAAATAATTAAAAAAAAGATCCATTAGGGAAGGTTGAAAGAACTGAATCTCCTCAGATTAGAAAAAGATTAAGTGAAGACAAACAATGCCTACAAATATGTAAACACTATGTTATAAACTGCTCAGAGATTAATTTTCCTCCTTAGTCAACAAGACAATACAAAACAATGGACTGCAGCAGAGGCTGATTACAAAATACCAAATGATTCAATTTGCAACATGTGGATTTTCATCTGCTGCTGGAAGTTTCCAGGATGGGTGGGTCTTCAGAAATGGACCTTGGTGCCTGCACCAAGAGAGCTGCTAATGCTGGCTGATCATTCATTAAGGAGAGTTTTCAGAATAATGACCTCAAATCCTTCTATAATGCACAGGAAAAGTTATAATGGGATATATTACAAGAGGTGCTGTCTACTCAGTGGTTCCATTTCCCATGGGGCAAAATAAACTTGTAAGAGTGAGGCAGTACAGGAGATGTGTTTGTAGAAACACTTAATGCTCCCTTCAACAAAGATCAATTCTTCTGTGAGGAGCCAGCAAGGCTGTTTTGCACAGATTTTCCTGTCCAACATAGTTATTTCACATTAAAAATTTGGCTCTTTTAAAGTAATTATCCTACCTTCCATGATAGCAGTGTCAAACTGTTTTCCCTAACTTTTTTTTTTTCCTATTTCAAAAGAAACCAATCTACTCACAAATCTTATCTTCTAAGAGAGAGAGAGAGATTGGAAAATGTATTGATCTTAGTGATGCCAAGCCCTTTGTGGAAATAAAAGTTTATTGCTTTGCTGTCTCTGATATCTTTTTGTGAGGATGTGAATCACAGGCTGGGAAAGAATATTCTGTGAGAAAGGAGAGAGCATTCCCTACCCAGGAAAGCCTGGACAGGGAAGCAGGAAGAAAGAAGCAGGAAACTGGAGTTAAAATTTGAAGAGCTATTTAGTGAATTAGGAGTCTAGGGCTTGTGGAAGGTCACACAGCTTTCCAACTTTCCAACATGCAGCTGTAAAACTTGCAAACTGTGGCATGGGACAGACATTGGCTTCATGTAATGACTGCCAAATGCTGAAATGTGCTAAGCTCCCTCCATTCCCACTGAGAAGAATGCAGAGGTCTAGGTATCTTTCAAAAGTTGGGTTGTGTTTTGATTTTATTTTTTTTATTTTTTTTTAATGAAAATAAGAAGATATAATTGAGAAGCACTTATAGGAAAGTTCAAAGCAAGGGAATTGCTCCATGGTCTCAACACTTCCAGCCAAATAATTCAGCCCAGAGCTTTATCTGTTGTTCTGCTGAGTTTTAGGTCAGGACACATTTGCAGATTTAGGAAGGGAGCAAAGAAAACCCTTTGCATCCACATGTATGTCCTTGGAAGACCAATCTCAACAGACACCAAGGTCTTGATTTGGCATCTGTAAGTCCTCATGTTGTCCTATGACTGCATGTGAGAAATCTCAACAGCACGATCAAGGTTTTGCAAAACACAAAGTGAGATCCTGACCTTTTGAAATTAATGAGAATTTTGCCATTGACCCCAGCAGGACCCCAGATTCAAACCTTGTTATCTACCCTGAATTGCAGAGGAGCTGGGAACATGAAAGTCTGCTTGAGTTTTGAATGCTCAGCACTTTTAAATATTAGCCCATTAGCTTATATTGTTAAATTTAATTTTTGTCTGCAAAACTGTCCTATTTGCAGTCAAAATTTTCTTACACTGTTTTTTGGTCTGTGCTTTCAGTGTAAAATGGACAACAAACTCTGCATTTCTAATTTAAATAACTGTGCAGGTTTACTTCCTTATAAAGCAAAATTTAATTTTTGTGACCTCACTGTGGTTTCAGGGGATCTTTCAGAGCTGAGAAGAGAATAGCCTCCTATCTCTGCACCCTGTGGAGATGCAGCTCCCAATGGGCTGTCTATGACAAGTCTACTCCTCCTCAGCCAAAAAGGCAAAGACTGGGAAAAATGTAATATATGAGTCAGGCTGCAGTAAGGAAAGAGTGGCTCACAGTGAGGTTAAGATAGATATTTGCATCCTGCCTCACTCACTAAAATTCTTCAGCAATTGAAATGTTGCATCTTTTCTATCCTCCTCTATCCAGAGCACTCTTCCTTTTGGCTAAATGAAGCAGGAATGCCCTTGCCATGGACTCTAACCCTGACTGTATAAACCACAATAGGTCTGGTTGGATATTAGCTGAAATGGCAGTGTGAGTGTTTAGAGGCTGTTTCTACACATAAATATGAAAGCAGTGGTGATTCTCCTAGGTGTGCCCAAGCAGCACCTGCCCCAGCATGGCACAGACCCCTCTGCAGAAGGAAACACCTCAGACACCTCCTTTACCAAATGGCAAACACTGAGCAGAGCTGAGTTCTGTCTGCTTTGCCATATGGGACAATAGCTCAAAAATTCTTAGGATTGTTTCCAGCAGCTTAACCAAAAATGTCTCCCAGCTCAGTTCAGGTATTTACTCAAACTTTGTATTTCATGGTCTTTAAACACAGGTGATACTTTTTTTACTTCATGAAATAAATTCCCTCCTCCTCAATTACTGACTTTTTTCTTTTCTGCAGTGTTAACTCCTATCTTTTGTCATTTTGTCTGGGAATAACTGGGAACTGATGATGACAAATGTTTCTGCTCTTCCCACAGCAAGCATTCTAACAATGCCATAATCTAAAAGGCTCCCTATATGCATGCCCTTAGAAATAATGACCATCAATCTGTATTAATTTAAGGTCTAAGATCAGCATTCTGTCTCTAAAGATAAAATAAGAACAGCTCAGGAAATCAGTGGAAAAAGAAAAAAAAACCTGGCTGAATACCAAACAAAAGCCAACAACTAAAACCCAGTTTGCTGCAGGGACACCATAAAAATCAGATTGCCTGCTGCAGTCATGGTAGAAAATCTTTTGGAAGTGAGTATATGCTTTTGGCTGCTGTTGTTAGATAGCTGATAATGAGTTAAACATGATTCATATCAAGTCATTAAAATGACTCATGGGCCCTAAAGGGTGGGAATTGGAAGGGTCTTTCTTAGCCCATGTCTTTGGAGAAACTGATGATAACTTGTGGAGAATTTTCACAATTCTGAATGGTATACAGGACCAGAATTATTTTAATTTCTTCTTCTGACATCATTTAGTCTCTCCTGTTTCCCCTGTAAATAAATCTTCTCAATCACACACAGCATGGAGAAATGTGAGCTAAATGTGGTAAAAAGACAGGTATATTATATGTAGCCATAGTTGAACTGTGAAGCAGTTTTGGCCAGTTTCTCTTCTGACTAACTTCTGCTCTTCATTATTTTATTAATTTATACCCTCTATTCTAGCAATGGCAATTTTTTTTCTCTGAGACCCCTTGTGGTTTGATCTCTGCCCTTTATCTCAGGCATTCAAAGGAAGCTATAGTCACTATTCTAATCTAAGCTTAAGAACATAAAGAGGCAACTTCTAGCTGCTCCACACAGAGACCATCCTTTGCAGCTAAGCTAAATCTTCAAAGGGAAATCTTGCAAACTCTAAATCAGTGGTGGGTAGAAGGCAGCTTCAGGCTCATGTTTAAGAGAGAAGTTGACTAACAGTGCAAGCTGCCTCAGTCCAGATTATCCTTTTGTGTGCCTTGAGCCTTCTTGAGTCAAACTGCATCTTGCATTTTAACACATCCAAACATCTGGAGAACCAGGTGTGTCATGGAATGCCAGATTTACAGGTTGGGTCTGGGTTAGTCTTGTACAGACAGGACTGTGCTGTGTGTGAATGAAAGTCCTAGGTTATAACATACTGCTGCAAAAGCTGATGGCCACAGCTGCATCCAGAAACACATTTATTTGTGATTTACTGGTGAAAGCTAAACCTGATATTAACTCCTGTAGTACAGTTGTATTGCAGTGAATGTCCTAACACATTAGGAATTAAAAAAATTCAAACTGAAGCTGCTGAAATGCCCAGAATTAGGCTAGAGGACAAGATCAGACTCCATTTATATTATATATTACAGGTAATATTACATTTTGGCTAAACATGTGAGTATGATTGATACCAGTATCAAAGCTAATAGCATTTGAATAAATTCTTCTATGACAAAAGTCATAATCAGGAGCACTGCTGGAATTGGTGAGGCCTTTCTCATCAAACCCATGAGCTGAAGAGTGCAGAGCCTTTGTATCACAAATGAGCACATGGCTGTCTGTCACAAATTCTTCTACATCAGCAATCTGGACATGTATGAGATGTTTCACTCCTGCAGAGAGGGTCTTTCAATGACACTGCAAACCTCCAAATCAATAAGACATCTGCTATCACTCAGAGTTAAAATACCAATGGAAAGTCAACATTTACACTTGATTTCATTGAGATAAGCTGAGTTAATTCAAGCTCCATGCTAGCAACCATGCCTCCACTCTAAACCAGCAAGAAAGCAAAAGCCCCCAAGTTCAACAGAGCTGTGAGCACGAGCAGGACTCCCAGTGCTTTCCAGATACGTACCCAGTAGAGCACATCTGTCCAGCCCTCCATGGTGATGCACTGGAACACGGTGAGCATGGCAAAAGCAAAGTTGTCAAAGTTGGTGATGCCGTGCTTGGGTCCCTCCCAGCCCGCCTTGCACTCGGTGCCGTTCTGGCACTGCCGCCCGTGGGCAGACTGGGGGGCACAGGGCGAGGGATCATCCTCTGCAGGTGTATCTGGAAGGAGGCAAGGGGCAAAGAGCGTGTGACACACTGATCAGCCAGTGGAAGGATGTCAGATTGAAACAAATGCGTTTTGCACGGATTTCTCAGGAGTACGCACACGCTTCTCGCTGCCGCGCTTCGCTTTCCTCTCACAAAAAAATAACAGCCAAGCTGTCAGATTTTATAGTCAAAACTTTTGTTTCCCAAAGCAGACCCTCCTGTGAGGAGGAATTCATGCCTGTCAGCATGTCAGGGAGCATTAGACCAAGCCCATCGTGTTCCATCAGGCTGCATGTCGTGGTCAGCTGTTGCTGCTGAGACCTGGCACCCCGGTCAGTCCTGGAGTGCTACATTTTTAACAGATGCAGGTATGTATATATCTGTAGGGGAGCTGGTAATTATGCTTGTTTCTCATCTTATTATGTGGTAAACAATGTAATTTTTAAAAACTGTGATCACATTCTGATCACGAAAGAATGCCAGAAACAGTAATATCAGAATTAGATGCTGTAATGTAAATACTTCCAGACAGAATGGAGAAAAATACACCCACTTTAAAGATGCAAACCAGAGTGACAGTTCATTATATCATCATTTCCAGAGAATGAAATCTGCCAACATTATAAAAGCAGAAAATGCAGAACTTCTGAAACAATTTTCTGCTGTACACTATTTTCATATGAGCTGAACTGGGTACTAGGCATTAATACCCTCTACCACATGAGAAATAGCTGCTGTTCAAGATCAATAAATCAAACAAAAATGAACAGATGGTTTGATGAGTGACAGCACAATTGAATTATTTTGAAATATGAATATTTCTTTCTCCAAATAATTTGAAATAAATACATTTCCTGGTGGATTTGATGTAAAAAAGTTTTTTCCCATTAATTTAATTTTGCTTTCTTTCTGGTGGCACTTCTAACCGAAGTTGCAGCCTGTGACTAAAAAAAAAAAAAGATACCGATGCCATGAATTATATATTCCTTTACAATAATACTGGTTTAAAACAAAGATGCATTTGTGTATGAGGTTAATAATAAAATATATGAGTTGCTAATTTCTGGGACACCATCTCCTGTGTAGCTCAGTCTGCAGCAGCCAAATTGTGAAATCTCTAAGTAGATAAGCAGTAGATAACTCAACCCATCTCCTGTGCCAGAATAAGTGCTCTATTACACATGGGAAAATCTCTGTATGTCTGTGTGTGCTCCCCTTACCTATCAGTCCCCCTTGCACATGGTAGCAGGTCTTATGCATCTTCCCCATGAATAACTCCAGTCCAATGATGGCATAGATAATAATGACAAACAGCACCAGCAGGGCAATATGCAACAAAGGGACCATGGCCTTGATAATTGAATTTAAAACCACCTGGAGACCTGCAGAGAAAACAGAAGGAAGCACTTATATCAGCAAGAGAACAAAATTCAGAGTGGTTACAAATTGCACAGTAGTGTTTCAGTTTCATTTTGTTCCCCTTCATCTAAACTCATTGTCTTGATCACCTAAACTCATTATCTTGATGATGTAAAGATGTGCATTTACAGATTAACTCTCCTTAGATGATCCCAACATTTCAAAAACTTACCACACAGATCAAAGTGACACGGTTATTCCCTTACCTGTCACCAAAATGTCCCCATCCTGAGGAGGGAATACATCAGCTATTGCTTGTTCTTGAAAAGCTGCCCTAAGGTGCTGCACACATGGTATTGAGAAGAGTTAAACAAAACAAAGAACAGCCAGGCCTGAACAAGGATGCCCAAGAATCCCCAAACCCAGACTGAGTGAGAGCTCCCAGCCCTCTTAGCACCTTCCTCTGCTCCAGCAGTGCTGGGTTTGTCCCACGATTTATGGATCACCTTTTAACAGAGGCTGCCCAGAAATGAGCAAAATATTATTACATGGTTGTTAAGGCATGAGACTGTTGAAAGTCCTAATCATGAGCCAGCCAAACATTCCCAGAATGGCCCAGGGAAGGTGACTTGTAGCCAAGTTTTGCTGTACCCTCAGATGCACTTGACTCAAGCTGCAGATTCATGTGCCTCCCTCTGTCTCCTTCCCCTCATTTTGTAAAACCAGAACAATAAAGCCAGCCTCACAAGCCTTTAGTAAGGATTTGCATTTACAAAGATATTAAAGTTATCACTGAGTAGGAATGATGGCAATCCCTGTCACTGGCAAGTTATTAATGATGGAAGTACTGAGAGACCTCTAGAAATCTATAGTCTACAAATAGCCACATCAGAACAATTACAAGCTCATGATTTTGCAATGACTGAGAGCCAGAAGTCATTAATGTCTCCTGCAAATGCTGTCATCTCCTCAGAGAAGTTGGTATTAGCTGTGATTTTTGAAAAATGTGATTCACGAGTTGTAAATGTCGGCTATACATCTGCCAAGAGAGCTTGTGATAACTAATAACTTCTAAAATCTATCATCTAAGATCTTAGACTTTTTTTTTTTTAAAAAAAAACCCTAATTTAAATAGTTTCTAATGAGGATGACACATCTCTTGACAAGCACTTTGCCTTGTAGGCAATCCACTTGTCAGCTCAGAGCTAAGGCTGAGGCTGCCTTTGCTCCTGATGCCAAGAGTGGCATCAGCTGCCTGGCCAGAGCATCCCTCACTGCCTGCTGGCCACAACTGGCTGGATCCTAACATCTCAGATATCAGAGCACTTCTTCAGGTGTCTACAGGTCTCTGTTCTCAGTTACCTATCCAAAGGCAGTGCCTTTCAGCATGAAACATTTTGGCTTCCACAGAGACTCTTAAATGAGCTGCATGACTGACAGCATCAAAACATCCTGTGCAAGTGGGCCACTCTGCTTGCTCAGTTGCCTCTGGGTGCTTTTCTGGATAAGCAATATCTCTGGGGGGGAAAAAAAAAATAAATTCTGTGCTGACATGAGGCAGTCAACCTTTTCCTCTAAATGCCCATGTCTTTGGGTCTACAAATTCTATATATGCACAGAAAATGAAGTGCAGTCAACACCAGCACTGCTCCAATTCTTTACATGGGTCAGGAATTAAAATTAAAACAATGTCTCACCTTCTACCAAACAAATACAAAAGCACAAGAAAGTTAAAATACTGCAGATGGCTGCAAACCCAAAAACAACCCCCACAAACTCTGCAGATTGAAATATTTGTTGCTTCAACTAAATCTTCACAAAAGCAAATAAAGGGCTGCTGTGGTGGCCTACAGCTGGCCACCACAGTTATAAATGATCCCAAGTTTATAAGTGAAGTGTGGTTGATTATGTAATTACCTTGCTTATGTAACTGGACCAGTAAAGCCCTTTGGAGAGCAGTCCCAGGCCACTGGGGACTCAGGCTGGTTGGCCAGTTGTGACATCCTCCCTTTTCAGTGACTTGATAATCCAAAATGCAGCCAAACTCATGAGTTCAAGAGTTCTAATACCAGCTTGTATGTAATTTACCCTTAATTATTATTTTAAATTAATTTTAACATTCATCTTAGGTTATACCCAGTACTCTTGAGAGGGTACTGAGGATGAACAAAAGAGCTCTCTAATTTTAAAAACAGCTTCATCAACACCCACACCATGAAAGTGCTTCAGCCTACTACAGATGTCCAGAGAAGATAATATCTGCACAAAGCAACCCCCTTTGTGTTAACAAAGCAGAGTTTGTGAAAACAAAGCTTTGCACCATAAGCTTGAGATGATGTTTAGATGGAGGGGAACACGCACCACCAGAAGATGTACAGTACCTTCAGACAGCTTAATTAGAGAAAAGCTTCTTGGGAATAATAAGCCAGCTTTGAAGAGGACATGAGGTACTGGATGCTTTTAGCATGGATTGATGTGCTGTGTCCCTTCAGGGCAGCCTGCTTTAAATCCAGATGATTCCAATAATTACCAAACTTAAATACATGACCATCAAAGTACTCAGAGAGTTTCTAAATTTAAAAAAAATCCCACTAACCATGCAGCAGCTTTATAAATGCCCTCAGGAGATGCAATGGATGCTGCTTGCAGAAAGGAAGAGATCCATGCACATCACCAGGCTCCCCACATTGCTGCTGCCTGCAAACTGCTTTGTTCTGTCAGGCAGCTGCTTGCAACACAGAGCTCCTGCAAGGAATGGCACCAGGAGCCATGCCCAGACACTTGGAAAACTCTGTGCTGGCAAAGGGAGAGCAGATGAGGAGGGATTAAAGGATGGGGGAAGATGGGTGTGTGGAACAGAGTCACTTTTTAAATAAAAACCTCACATGCTTCAAAACACAAATCTATGTTCTGCAGCCCCAGAGGTGCAGATGCATTCCTGAGCAGTCACAAAGACTTTTCTAAGCAGTGGTGAGATTTCTGCCCCTGTTATGGGCTCTTTCTCTGCCAAGCAGTTATTGACATCACCTCCTTTAAATCCAGAGTCTGCAGCCTGATCAGGTCACCTGGCACTCTGATTTAATTATGGTTTCTCCATCCCAGCTCATGCATGCTCTTGACCTTTACATGGTGCAATGCACAGGCAGCACCCCACACAGGTTCTCACACCATTGCATCTATTTGGAATTATTTTCTCACTTGTGGAGGTAAGGCTGGCACTCCTGGCAGTGAGCTGTGCAGCTGATAGTCATAACCAAACCAGAGTGACCTGCTCAGACTGCACAGCTGGCCTCTGCACTTGGAGGAGGTGATGCCAATAATGCTTTCCAAAGCAGAGCCAAGTTTTTAACAGTGCTGCTTGCAGAGCACTGGCCAACCATAAACACAAGGTCTTGAACTTAAGTCCTGAGAAGTAAATATAAAAATAAAGGGTTTTCAAATATTTGGCATTCTAAATCTACTTGTTTGTGTGCTAGACTCTCTGCAGACATCTGTCAGAGGGGCAGCATCTGCCCTGAGGAGCTCACTGCAGGCTGGACACTGAGAGCTGCACAGGGATTAGGGAAAGTGCAACCAAAGGGATTGTTTGCACTTCTCCAGCCCACACTTTTCCTCTGTTAATAATTGAAGATCTTAAACAACTCTCAGTATTTATTTTAAAAGCACTTCAGTTTACCTTTAAAAAAAATCCTCTTGGCTGTGTTCTGTTGGCTGACACTGATTCCATGAATGTTTCAGTGAGCAAAACACGTTAATGCCATTCCCTGGGCTCACAGAATTTAGCATTTATTTACACTGATAAAACCTTTTAAATATTTATTACATGAGAAAAACATTGCTTTTTATACCAGGTCAAGCCCTTTTTAGCCTCCAGAGGACTGTATTAACCCAAAAATTTAGAATACAACAGGGAAGAAGAGGGACTATGGAAAAATTGAGGAATAAAGCTTATACCAAGTAACACTGATCTTTCTCAAAGCCATGGGAAATGGACTTTTAGGGCTGCTGCAGGTGTTTAGAGCTATTATTTGATGCTGTGTTTTTCTCTCAGGAAGATGATGAGAGGGGCTGGTTGCTGTCTCATCGATTCAGGCAGTTCCTGAAGAATGAGCTTTATCTTTGAGCCTGCAATTGTCTGCACCTAAAGCAATGGGATTACCTACACATCTCTTTGTGTACTTACAAGCTTTTTTGGATTTCAACCAATGTTTAGCAAGATGGCACAAGAAAAAGACCCAGCTGCTAAAATGCACTTGGCATTGTTGCACTGTGGAACATGTCCAAGGAAATTAATGGTAGGTTTGCTAATACAGAATTCCTCTCCAGAAAGACCTGCCTATAAAAAGTAAGACAATTCTTAGAAACACCCAACTTGCCTTTTTTTTTGCCAAGACTCTGAACTTTCACACCTGAAAAATCTTAGTCTGATTCTGCCAGGCTTTTTCCCAAAAAGACAATATCTCTTCTTTGTTGCACTGTGATGTTCATAAATTCCCAATTAATTAATGCATTCCCCTCCCTTTCCCCTTAGGTTTCCTGTCCTTTTGTACCCCTCATGCCCTTTTTCTCTCTTTTTTCATCTCACATTTCCCACCACTTTTCACTTCTTCTTTCCTGCCATTTTTCCTCTCTTTTCCTGCCCTTTCTGCTTCTATTTAAATACTTCAAATGTTGGAAAAAAGGAAGATTTCCTCTGAATTTAAACCCTTAAAGCCAAGGGAAAACAGGGATTCCCTTGCAATTTGAGCTGTAAGATGATGAAAATGGGGGAATTTTCCCTCAACTCAAACCCACACCTGGGGCTGCCTCCATCCTCCTCATCCTCACTCACCACACCTGGGGCTGTGGTTTCTTACCTTCCCAAATATTTTTTAGATCTCATCCTGACCACCAAGGTTATGATTTATTTTATTTGCAAGGACACTCAGTACCAGGAGCTCTGCTCCTGCAGCACTCAATGCACTTTTTGGAGCTGTTTGGACCTCAGAAGTGCTGTGGCAATTATCAGGACAAGCAGCTTTTGTCCAAGGGACACCACACCATGACCAGTTTGAGCCACCCCTTCATCTGAGCCCATTTTCTGGGCTGACTTCTGCCTGCCACCTGCTTTGAGAGTGACTGAGCTCCACAGGCAGAGCTTAAACTATTCTGGAGATGTTGGTCTCAGAACTAACATTCAGGCCTTGCCAAGCAAAGTCCTCTCTCACAATTTTCACATCTTCAATTTTGGACAGGGCAGTTTCCTGTTCCCATCATGTCCAGGTCTTCAAGCATATCCTGAGTCTGCTCCTCCATCGTTTTTTCAGGGATATGTTTTACCTGAACCAGGAGTATGAGCAGGCACAGCCTCATAGAAATGACCTCCCAGAAGGGAGCAGGAATAAAAGGGAAAGGACAGGACCATCCCTCCTCTGCCTTCTGCACACAAAAATACACATTTTCATACTTCAGCCAGGGGTGGGGGAAGCAATTATTTTTCTGCTAATAGTTCAGAAGAGAACTACTACTTTGTGCAAGCAAGGAGGAAGCAGGGGAGGGTTTGTGACTCAGCACAGAGCCTGAGTCAGATCACTTCTGGGAACCACTGTGGAGCTGATGCACCATCCCCAGCCACAAATCACATTTATTTCTGACAATGCACCAAGAGACTGCCACTACAGCTCTATTTCCAAAGCACAGGCAATATAACCAGCAACACTCCCCAGAGTGGATGTTTATCACTTCATAAATGTAGACTTTGGCTAAGAAAATTGAAAAATATTAAATATTCATAAATATGAAAGGTTTTATAGCAATTTCAAAAGAAGCCTGGGAAACAACAGACAGTTTTAGCACAAAAAGGTCCACAGTCATGGCAAGATATCTTAGATAAGTACATCTACAATTATCTGTGAGAAAAAAGCACTGAGGACCTTCTTCACCAGCGTTGCAAAGGGAAATCATATCACAGAGTTCATTTAAGGACAGCTGTACAATAGCAATTTGGGGAGGTAGTCTTTTTCTGTCTTGCTGGATTCTCAAAATATTAGTGGCAGATTGGTAGATAAAGTAAATTCTGTGGGTGTAGCCCAGCATTCTTGGGGCTGCAGACGTAATTTCTATTTCAAGAATTATAGGGAAGGTCTTGAAATAGTAAGGAAAGATAGCACAGGACAGAAAACTAGATGATGTGAAAAGAAATAGGAAAGAAAATTTTCAAGCTGCAGGGTGACTACCTTGGAGTAGGCAATGCCATTTAAACAGATACAAGCACTCAATTCAAAACCACGTGCTGTAAAAAATAGAAAAAAAAAAGAGAAAGTTTTGGCATCTGCTCACGATTTTCTCACTCCTGCATTTTCAAACCATGTCTCCATTGGCTTCTCAAACCAGAATAATCACATGCAAGGAGATTCATACAAATGGGCATGTGCACATGAACACAAATGTTTTATGTTTGCCAGGTTTTGCAATACCACCCTGGCCTCATCCTTTGAGAAAGGATCAGCAGAAAAAAACCCAAAATCCACAACAAACCCAGCTCCTGCTGGATCCTTTTCTCTTGGGAAGCAAATACTGTGAGCTACACAAAGCTTCTCATGATAGAAGAATTACAGCAAAATACTGGATAAAGTCTAAAACTTTGTGTTTAGATGACTGTGTAGAGTACAACACTGCACATGAGAAATAATAGAGAAGAAAATTCACCCAACCTCTCAACTTGGGATGGTGATAATGAGTACAGATGGGACTGAGCTCTGGAGAGATGCAGTGTGACATTTTCAAGTCACTGTCAGGGAGGGTTTCTAGGAGAATTTTGAGACTCTAGCAATAGAAAGCTGCCTGAACAGGTAACTAAAAATGATTCAAACACCACAAAGTGTGATCATTGCTTTGTTACTGCCTTGATGCACGTGTGGGATTTGTTTTCTCTTCCTAAACAAATGGAAAAAAAAAAGACATGGCCAGACAAATCTGAGCAACTCTGACTCTTAGTTTTAAGAGCAAAGAGTGGATTTAGGCACTTATCAACTCAGTGGTTAATCAGTCCCATCTCAGAATACCTAAAACTCCAGCTTCCTTTCTTTTTCCCCATTAGTAAAACTGTTGCTTTTGATTTTTATAAACCTGATTAGACTTAAAACTCTGCTTGCACACATCAGATAATAAAATGCTTCAGGGGAAAAAATACTTTCTGACATAATAAGCAAAATGTCCTTTAGCTCAGTAGGCAGCCCCAGTATGTTTGGACAGAAAAATTAATGGTTGCTGTTTTCACAAAGTTGTATTTGTCAGAAGGAAGAATGGTTCTGTATTGGTATTTACTTTCTTTGCAACTCTCTTTACAACTTGCACAGTTCAAAGGCTTTTTGTACAGATTGTGTGTGTATTGCTAGAATTCACTGGAATTAAACATTTATTTATTTTTAATTTCCTTTTACATATAATAAGCTCTCAAGGGGGAATCAATCTGAAACAGCTAAATAAAATTCTTGACAGATAAAGAAATATACAAATATAAATCTGAGAGGAATTTGACTTCCTCCAAAGTTGTAAAGTGAAATAATCTCAGCACTGGCATATGAAAAGCAAAAGTTGGGGTAGAGGCTGAGTTTAAATTTTCACCTATATTGTGAGAAGAAGAGTGAGATTCAATGCTAAATTCTTTCATTGGGTGCTGTTTATATTAAAAACCAGAACTGATAGATTTAGAACAGGCTTTGCAAAGCCTGTGTGTATTCATACCTGGATGAATTGGTTTGATTGCTGACCAAGACATCAAACCTGATTCAAAGGAACTTTATTCTTTGGTAATTTTTAAAACAAATAGAAACATGTACAGCAACGACCTACAAGCAAATGCCAATTGCAGAAATGTCCTGAACAACTTACTGCAGGGAAAAAACCACAACCAATCACCAAACCCAAAAACAAATGCAAAAAAAAAAAAAAAAAAAAGAAATATCAGACAGGCTGCTGGCTTAATGGGTGAGCAGTAATAGAAAATAACCACCCCAAACAGATTAGACTTCTGAGATGAAGAGCATTTGATATGCCCCAGTTCTCACACCCCTGCAAGGATGGTGTGTGGTTGAATGATGAGATGCTTGAAGAAAGTTTAGAGAGGATGTTTGGTAATCCTGTAAAGAAATTGAATTTCTATGCCCATTTCCACTGCTAAAGAAAACAACATTTAGTAAGGCCTATGGAAAGAAGTGACAAAAATAGAATTTTTATAATTTCTTCTATTTCTTTTACCCTGTGAGCTACATTCTGTCAAAAATGCTTCTGATGTGAAACTGTTGAGCTGTTTTAGCAGTACAGAAATTTATAAAAAAGAATCTTTGCAGAGGGTTAGCAGATGTTTTCTGAACTGTGATTGATGTGGCAGGGCAAACCAGCAGAAGATAATCAAAAACTGAAAAAAATAAGAGGCATAGCTACTCAAACAACTCATAAAAAATAGTTGCAACAAAGGGCAAAACACATATGGGATAGGTTATTGTTACATGTGTTAAACAGGAATTGGATTTGCTTCTGGAAAAAAAGGGAGATTAAGAAAGATGTCTGATCTCCTTCCCTTTTCCCTGGCACAAGGAAAATTTAGATAAAATGTTAGGAGACTGGGCAAGGTTAGGTGGGCTGTCATTTCCACACTTCCCCATGATCAGAACCAATTATTTGTTCCATCTGTGAACATCTTAAGCATTGAAAAGTTTATTAGTTGTTCATGCCAGCCAACATGCCTGTGCTCTCATCTAGCACAGCAATAGCCAACAGACATATCTAAGAAGGCAGTACCTAATTTTGGAGAAATCTACATTAAAGAGAAGAGAGAGGCTCTCCCAAGATTTATGTAGACATTGAAACTTAAAAATATTATTTCCTCATTTTTGCCTGTACTTAATTCATGCTTTGTTTTTTTCCCCTACTATAGCACTTGTACAAGATGCAATATGATTATAAATTCAGATCATCACTGAAAAAAAAAATTATTGGCAGGCTTAAAATGCGTTCACTGGTTGAGAGCATGATATAACTGGTCTGCTGCTCTGTGCTTTGCTGATATTTTGATAATGCTCTGTGAAAATCACAACAAGGACCACAGGCATCCAACAAGGAAGGCTTGGACAGACAGAAGTAATTCAAGTCATGAACATCCATGTACTATCTTGTGTCCTGAGCAAAATGAACTCTCTGTGTCCCACTTCTGAGCTGACTGCCACCCAGTGTGTGTGCCAGCCCCATCCTTGGGACAGGATGAGGAAGGGAATGTTAAAAAGTCCCATCAGGGCAGCAGCACATTAATGGACACACAGTCACTCTAGAGAAAATGAACAAAGGACTTCAAATCATTGCTTGTATGATCTTAAATTAACCAACAATGCAAAATTCAGCCAGCTGAAATCAAAGTATGCAATGAAATTTGTGGTAAGCTTGGGACAACATCAGATGCAGAAGATGGAGAGAGGTAAGAAAAACCCAAAGCAGATCATGCCCTTCCTGCCCTGATGTGGAACAGCCAAATCTTCCCTCCCCAGAGTGGTGACAGCAATTACAAGTGAGCAAGTGGGAGCCCAGCACGTTCCTGCTGGTACCAGTCAGCTCCAATCTGCACAGATACACTGCAAACTCTGCTGAGGAGACAGCAGATGGCATTCTCAGATTTTGAGATGCTTCAGGACGAGCATCTTGGTGGCATTTCAGACCTGGTGCCCCACACCCAATCTGAACAAGAGCTCTGGGCATTACTTGAAGAATTAAAAAAAGGTACTAGAAATGTCTGATCCATCCAGAGCCCTTCTGGAAGTTGTTACTATCTCTCCTTCTGCTCTTTGATGTCAGCATGGGGTTTGTTTTCTTCATTTGGAAGGGACTGCCCACACCCTGATGTGGTCCCATAATATGATATTGGGATTTTTTTCTGTTGTGAAGACATGCTGAATAATCATGCCAGCATGCACAGTAACTGCAAAGAAAAAAGGCTGAGGCAGTTATTGGGTAGATTTGTAGCCAGTGTTATTTTTAAAAGAGCTACACAGACAGGATCAAATAAATATTTCCCTGTTTCCATTGGCATTCCTTAAATATGAGAGAAATCTTTATGAGAGCAACAAAGTGCCCCTGTGAGTAATCTTCCTTAGCAGGATAAACCCTTCTTTGCCACTGCTACACAGAGTTAACTTCTCCTGCCACAAATTACATCATTTTGCTCTCAGGGATGACCCTTACCTAAGGGAGATGCTACACTGGTATCAAGCTACTCCCTTGAGTAACTTGACCTGAGTGAATAAAGCAAAGTGAATAAAGTAAACTTGACCTAAGTGACCTAAGCAAGTAAAGGACTTGCAGGCATGTGTAGAGTTATGGAGAAACAAGCCTAATGAGGACATTTAGTTCAGACTGTTCTATCCTTTCTAATCCACTCCCTCCCCATTTGCAATGAAAGCAAAACAAATTGGCCACTTGGGATTAAAAACAGAGAGGCAAGGACATGGGAAAGGTGGTGCAACTTGTCCTCTCATGGTGCTGTGTGTGCTGCAGAGATGGGACAGAGGTTTGAGAACTCCTGTTCAAAAAATGAAAAACTTCTGCCTGGCAGCACGTGTGCTACAGCTCCTGGAGCTCAGGAGAAAAGGGCTTGGCAAAAACTGACATCATTTAATGCAACAACAGCAAAATTTGAGGCAGAACCAATATTTAGAAGCCAAATTTTGCATGAATGTATATGAAGTAATTCCCTGTGTTGTCAAGGACCTTTATCCCCTAGGCTTGGTGGCAGCAAACTGCCAAGTATATTATTTTTTTCCTTATACAGCTTTATTTTTATTATTATTTATTTAATAATTAATAATTCAACATATAGAAACAGTCAATGGCTCAACACTTATTGGAATTTATATTCCAAAACCACATGGTTATCAAAAGAGATTTCATTTTGGATTCCTTGAATTCTCTGTGTTTATTACCTCAACTACATTATTTTCTCCACTCTACAACATAGTGCTAATCTTCTCTCACAGAACAGAAAATAATGAGAAATTACAGTTGAAAAGTTTGATTGGGCACTGAAAAAAAAAAAAAAATCAGATCATTGCATTGAATGTGCTTTGTTTCAACACTCATTTTGCTATAAATCATTCAACAGCAAATTCCAAGTCCTGGAATCAAAGATGAGATAGAGCAGTTGCTTAGTCTTACATTACAAAGATGACCATGGTGGCTCTGACGTGTCTCTGCTGACTTAAATTCTGCAAGTTACTCTATTTTCCTACAAATATTTTTCCATATTTTCCTTTCAGGGGGATGTATCACTGAATTATGAGCCCATACAGACAGAATTCCCCTGTGATTTCAGATTACTGGATTAGAACATAACCCTTGAAAACAGGGAGAAGAACATTGCCAGTCTTAGTGTTAAGAACAGTCATTCTTGGAAAATACAGACTATGACCTCAATATCTTGTAAGCACTTGAAAGCTTTTGCTCTTAATTCTCCACAAAAACCTGACTTTAATTTAGCACACACAATGTATTTAGGCAGTGCCCCACAAAAACACCTAGACAAGAAAAAATCCAGTGAATCCTGTGATTTCCTTGCTTCATCTACATGTGATAATGTGGCAAATTAACAATAAAGGCAACTGGGTGACTTTGCCAATCCAGCATTTTCCAAATGAGCACAACCTTCCCTCTCCCCAGAGAGCCCTCAGGGTGTATTTTACTTCTCTTCTTCACTGCTGTACGTGGTGAATGTGGCATCATTCATAGATAAATATCAATATCTAGACCTGGATGGCTCAGATCTATCAGGACATGGCAAGGAAAGGCAGTTCAAAGAAATATTTAATTAATGCCAGAGACTTTGGGATAAGGATAGAAGATGACTGTGGCCATGAGAAATGGGGTAGAGAACACTGCTGAGACTGAGAAAGCATTACACATTTTAATAGAGCATTTCAGGGCAGATTACTAATTGCCATGAGACAGACCAAAATCTAAAAATGCCTAAATTTTTCATCCACCTTGTCTGAAATTGTCCAATTTTCTCATAAACTTAGGGTAATCATGGACTTAAGCATCATCTTGAAGAAGTGTGTGTTCTAGTTAATTATTTAAATATATGTAAAGGTAATAATCTCTTGGCTTTCACATATTAGAATTCTGGTCTTATTTAATTTTAACTCAAAAATGTACTCTGCCAGTTACATGGTGCTGTGTCACTAACAAAAGGACATTTCATTGTCATGAGGAGGGTTTGGCTTAGGTCCTTTTGCTCTTCTCTTTCCTTATTATTTAATTGCTGCATCTCCAGAGGCACCTACACTGCCTTTGAGTGATTCTCCTGCTACAAGACTCCAGGAAGCTTGAAGACATCACAGGATTAGCTTTCTGTTGTTTCAAAATTAAAAATAAATAAATAAAAAAGACATGGAAGTTTTTGTTCCAGCAGAACAGTCAAGTTTCCTCTCTAGCTTAATTAAGAGTATCAGGGTCTTCTGCCCATATAAATCTGTGTTGTCAGCAGAAGTTTTTGTTCAAAACACAAATATGGAGCACAGCAGCTACTCAAATCATATGACTTCCAAATTGTCTAGAGAGCTTATCAATTAAGTCTGGCAAATATCAGATGGACAATGAGCAGTGGCAAAAATGCAGTTACATTAAGACAAAGTGCAACATAAAGAGAATGAACAGAATGTATGAGGTGGCCTAATTGAGTGGCACGAATAAAGGTGATAGAAATGGAATTTAATAAGTTAAAAAGGCATGAGCTAGCTTGTGCAGGAGTAACTCATTGCCCTTTCCAATAGCCAGGAGTGATTTTCTCTTTTAATTGGATCATGTTTCTTCACTGGCCAATTGGATGCTTCTTTTTGCCCTCCTGAAGCACAAAATGTCTCAAACAAGTTTTAAGATATGTAATAACATAAAAACCAAGAGAGAAGAGCAATCAACAGAAAACCCTCAGCACAGAAGGGCTGACTCCATCCTGTCCCTAGAAAGCTTCACACTGCTTTATGCTCCTGCCAAAGGAGATACTGGGTAGGTTTCCAAGACTCTAAAGTGATTAAGTTTTGGTGGACATGCTGATTTTGCACTTGTCTACTTATGTCCATCAAGGGAATTGTTTTCCTTCCCTCTCCTTTCTCAAACCATTAAATTGATCTTAATGCCACACATTAAGACAGATGCTCTAAAACACATGTGAAGTTTTCCTGACAAGAAGACTGCTTGGTACTCCAGCAGTAAAGTTCTTCCAGCAACAAAAATAAAGTGTGCACTGCAAGAACTGTGTTAATATGGCAGTAACAGAACAGTTGAACAGTGAATCTGGCCTGTGCATCAATGATATCAAGTGCTTAGATCTCATTTTCAAATGATTTACTATGATGAAACCTAAATCATCTTTGCAAAATAATCACCATTTCTCCACAACATTAATGCCAGGCTAGAAGGACTGAGTGTGGTCCATTTTTCCAGAAGGAGTAAGACTTAAAAAAAAGTGGTGGGGAAAAAAAAAAGTTTGCCTAATTAGCTGAGAAACTCTGTTTTGTGCACAAAGCAATTGCCAGCACTGGGATGGCAGCTGTGGGAAGAATCTAATCTACTGGTCTGCTACATACCTCACACAGTCACCATAAGAACTGTACCTCTCACTCAAAAAAAAGTTCTCTGGATAAGAACTCAAACTACTTTTAAAAAAATCTAAAGCCAAAAAAAACCCTCAAACCAAATTCAACTGGTTCCAATGGAATTTCTTGGAAATGTGTAAACACTTAACAGTATTTTTCAAACTTGTACTGGGAACCCAAAGACTTTGAACTGAGTGCCTTTGAAAGCTTCTCCCATGATGGTAGAATTGCTTTTTGTGACATGGATAAAAAAATGCCTGTCTTATCTTTTGAACAAAATGTCTATTTTCTTCCTTTTGACAGTGGTCTTGTGAATGTCCATACAACCACAAAGCATAAAAGAGTCATCTGTTCTCTTAAAGATTATGAAATATTGATGCTCCTACAACTGTCATCCAGATGCAGTCTTCAGGCTTTGCTGAATTCATCATCTCAAACCCTTTTGATTTTAGGAGGCACTAGCATAATCTGGGGCCTTGGACAGTTTGATCCTAACAAAGATTGTCAAAGGTAATTTTTTGCTTTTCTGCCCATGGGTGAAGCAGCTTTGCTTGCACATGAACCACTAATTGCACTGGACATTTCTTGGTTAGGACATTTACTGGCAAGAGACAGCCAGGTCCCAGGAATTAAGCATGCATGGGACTTGGAAAAAAGGAATTGTGAGCTCCTAACAACCTCTATCCATCTATCTGAAGCTGTTGGATTGTTGACCTAAATGTCTAGCCAATAGGACACATAAATAATTAGAAGCCACTTCTGGAAGTGTTAAATCTTGAACTTTTGTTTCCAGCTCTCAATCTGCAAAATGCAGACACCAGTGATTTATTTTAGAGGGTAATTAATATGCCTTTCCCCCATCTCAAATCAAACTTATGTGGAAAGTCTCTATATGCTGAGACTGATCTTTAAATGCATGAACCTGAATACAAAACATGTCCCTCTTAAATTGGATTATTTCCTACAGATTGTGCCAGAGAGAAAAAAAAAAAATCCATGTAAACTCCTTGTGACTCAGGAAAAAATTATTCCATGCTGCAAGCCAATCTCTCCACCTCAGACAAACTATTTCCCAAGACCAATCCTAATGTGTTTAAGATTTGCATGTAAAAATTCACCATATGTTTCCAAAATTTGTTTTATAGGAATCACTGTGCTTTTACACACTTTTTTCCCAAATAGTGGTAGTTAGATCTGGACCTCAAGCCAAGCAGCAGATGTTGGAATTTCCATGCAGAAGAGGCCTGCCAGTGACCCAGAGGATCATAAATAGATCCTTAATAAAAAGATCCACAGAGAGTCTGTTAAGTGAGAAGGAATTGCAGTGCATGTTACATTAATGGAATTTTAGGATAAACCTGGGCAGGTTTTTTCCTTACAGGGGAAAAGCTTTTTGCATTTTGGAAGGGCAAGGAAGCAAAAAGCATTTCTTTATAGATGGCAAAACACTGCAAGTGCAATGTTGGTAACTCACCCACTGCCTCAGAGACAGAAATTGAATGGGACCTGAGACCTAAACTTAGGAATGTAATCCTATAATGTGCTATTTATGCTTATCTTAGGCAATCTCATCTAAAAGACCTCATGAGGAAAGTTACACTCTAATACATATGGATGTGATAGCACCCATTCTAGGCTAATCAACAGGCATTTGTACAATTAAAAAATGCCCAGTCAAGATTGAGGCTGCATTAGCTTTTTAAAGCCACACTGGCCCCCAAGAAGCTGATTTAACAAATATGTCCCTAGTCAGAACCAGAAAGATTAACAGAGGGTATTTGTCAGGTGAAGTTGATGGTTTGCTTGCTTCACACTGAACTAGCATCTTGTTTTAGTCTGGGCCAGGCTCCCTGGCTCTGTTCTGGTACAAATTAAATAATCCTTGATGAGAAACTCACAAATGGACTGTTAGTCTGTGCTGGGATTGAGATGGTACATGCATGTGGATATGAACTGTGCCAGGCTTGGCTCCCTCATCTTCCTCAAGCCCTCCAAGAGCACCAAGCACACAGCTAAGCTCAGCCTGCATCAGAACCACTGATATCACAGAGTTTATGGCAACTCAACTCCAGGGTTTTCCATGACTAAGGTCAGAAGTACTTTGAGACACCAATCTAGCAAGATCCTCAAATAAAAATAAACAAACCCCTCCCTACAGCTATTCTGGAAAAGATTTACTCCTTTTCTGCTCACTACATCTCTCTTTGCTATAATCATGGAAACCAATGGCACTTTTCAACCACCCCTCTCTCCAGGTCCCATCCAGAACAAACTCAATGATATAATTTTCCCACATTGTCATGTCCATATTCCACCTCCACCATGGAACTACCAGACTTAGTTACTCATAGCTGCATTATAAACAAGAAAATGGGTGAAAGACTACAGAAGGCTGCTTGAGGACTTCCTCAGAGGCATTACAAATAATTTAAGCAAATCAGACTAACAGAGAATGTGAGTGTGTCATTGTCCTGTATTCTTCTAAATTGTTCCCAGTTCTCTTGATCTGAACATCACATGCAAAGAAGAAAAGGCAATTTTAATGAAAAATTTCCTCTCCCTCCAAAATCAACATGCGCGACCATACAGAATTCCCATCAAAGTCAAGAATTTATTGCACCAAAACTTCACTATGATTTCACAATCATTTAAAGGATTTTATGCTTGAAATCACAAGAATCCTGAATATTCCCTTCTTATTATCTGAAAAGATTGCACAATCAGACTGACACACCATAAGACTTCCATTCCTTTTCAGCTCTGCTTTGGTCAGTGCCACATTTATCACAAACATATACATTCGAAAAAAGTCTTTCCCCCCCACCAAAAATAACCCATATCATGCTCTGTTTTTAAAATTGTCACAAAAATTGTCCCTGCCCCATGGCACAGTGACAGGTGAGAGGAAATCCATGGCATTACTTACTGGGAACTCCAGACACCAGCCGTAGGGGACGCAGCACTCGGAAAGCTCGCAGCGCTTTAACGTCGAATCCGGCGCCTTTTCCTCCTATTGAGTTCCCCCCATCTGCTTTGGTTGCTTGTTCTAAAATTGCACTAAAAAGCCTGCAAAAGGAAAGAGGAAACAATGTGTAGGCAGGCAGCGAGGCTGGGGCTGCACAGGAACAGAGATCATCGCCATCATCTCACCCAAACTCTCTCGCAGACCTGCGAAGTGTGTCACCTCTCTACACTCACACATGGTGGAGGAGAGACAGACTCTTCCCATCTGCAACAGCCCATTGGTGATGTCTACACCATTTGCAAAACACTTGTTTCTGGAGCAGACATAAATATGTCAAAAGTTGCTCCTCCTCCCTGCTCCTCCATGGCTCCTTGCAGCCAGCTGTGGGCTACCAACACTTTGCTGTGTTTATTTACCAACAGTCCACCTTGGGTGAGAAAATCTTCCAGCCATTAATCACCTGTCACCTGTTTTACAAAGAATTAAATTCACCAATGGCACTGCAGGTAGAACTAGGTGTAAACTTGAGGACCCTTCAAGGGGCAAGTTTTTAGAACGAGGATTGCACACTCACACTGTGTGCTTGTGTGGATCCATTTGTAAATCCCCTGATGCACTGGCTAAGGAGAGTGCAAAAACTATAGGAGTCTTATTATTAGAATGTTTTATTGTATCAGCTTTAATGTTTTATCTTGGCTATTAGGAGTGGATGCTTCTGACTCAGAATGCATTTAAAAAGGCAGAGCAAGAAAGAAAAGGCAATGTTCTTCTGTAAGAAACCTGAAGGCTCACCCTATCTGTTAATAAGAACTTGATTTAATAAATTAGCTTTCAGGAAGCAGCTTCCATTTTTCTGGTAAAACATTAGTACTTTTGGGGGAGGACAGATTCCTCATGAATTTGCTAATGATATTGCTTTCAGCCTTGAAATCCTCAGCTTGAACCCAGCCAAATTCAGCAGAGGTTAAAAGCTGTTCCAGCCTAAATGGATGTTTGGCACTCTGAGCAAGGCAGAGTGGCAGAGACCCCTTGGCCCAGAGGGTGCCAGGGAGGGACCACAGACAGCTTGGAAGAAACTTCCTGGGATGAACCAGCCTGGGATGGACACAGCAAAGGCTTCTCTCCCAGGCTCTGCAGTCTGTGGTGCTCCTGCAGGAGCTCATCCCTATCCTGGCTGCCAAAATTCCACAGAGAGCCCCCAGACCGTGGGTCAAGCAGAGGCTGGGTTGGCTGATGGCTTAACAAGGAGCCCCAATGCCTGCAGATAAATCTTCCTGACAGGGTCACAAACACAGGGAGCTGGCCCTGGATATCAAAATGAAGATTCATTTGCTGAAACATCTATTCCCCCAGCACCAAATCCACACAAAAATGTGGATCAGAGAACAGCAAATGCGAAATTCCTTGATTTAGCAGGCTGGTTTGTTGTTGTTTTTTTTTTTTTTTTTTTAATTCACATTGAGAGTCTTATAAAACTTGTCAGCTGTGACTGAGGAGCTCCTAACTGAATCTATTCAAAGCCTGAACTTCAAGCACCACAGAAAGATTTAACAGCTAGGTAACAAGCATGGGGAAAAACTGTGTGTGAGGAGGTTGGATGCTGGGCTTGTAGGTGTTGCAGAAGCAGGATGCAGAGAAGACAAAAACAGAGCCTGTGAGAAAGACTGCATTGACTACAGATATCACAGAGTGAGACAAACAAGGCTTGATGCAAAGAAGGTGAATTATTGGAATGTATGTATTTCTTGAGCTGTGTACACAAATTATACAGCTGCAATTATCTGCTGGTCCTCATAATGGAAACACTGTGTGTCAAATTTGGCCTAACATGTTTTCAGTAAGTGACTGATTAAGCTCTAGCAGTGTGATCTGCTTCACAGAATCAAAAAATTCCTATCTTTCTAGTCCACAGAATTCCCATAACAGGTGATGAGTGACGTACCCACACAGTCCCAGTCTCCTGGGATCCTCTAAGGGAAAAAGAATTTACTGCAAAAAGGCTTCTAACACTGTTTTCCAGCTGCAAGACTAACAATCTCAAGGAACTCTGAGTCAGCAGCTGTGAAAACTGAGGGTACATTTCCCTGATCCCCATTTTCACTGGCCCCACATTTTTGGCATTGGGCACAAGGCTGTTCCTGGTGCAGTGAACAAACCAGACTGCTCTGAAACCCTGCTGCCCAAACACTGCCCTAAATCAGTTCAGGAGGAGCAGAACCACAGACAGGGGACAGAGATACTCCCAGACTAGTGCAGCTCCACTGCTGGCCCCATTTCTGTGCTCTTGTGCTCTTCTGAGGTACCCACAGCCATCAGCAATTATTTGCAGTAATTCCTGCTGCTCCACATTTAAAAACCCAGGTTTAAACTTGAATTGCATTACTCCTGCTAATCCTGCTTTAATGCATTTACTCCATGCTTAATATCTTCCCTGTACTAATCCTGCTTTTTACTAATGCATTACAACTTCTTATTTCTCTCATGTATTTCTCTCTCTTTGCCTTTTGTATTGGGGTCTAGACTGTGCCCTATTGTGTGACCTACTGAATCTCCACTCTACTCTTCAAATTTAAAGTACATTTTGTCAATTCT
This sequence comes from Oenanthe melanoleuca, assembly GCF_029582105.1. Lineage (NCBI taxonomy): Eukaryota > Metazoa > Chordata > Aves > Passeriformes > Muscicapidae > Oenanthe > Oenanthe melanoleuca. Next base: position 3,272,014 of record NC_079334.1, read on the forward strand.
TCTTTGTCCTCACCACCTCCCTCAACCAGGGCAGACATCCATGGTGTACAGCCACATAATGCTCTTAGTTTTTCAGCTAATTGTTTTCTGATACTAAAACAGCTGGATGGATGTTAAACTACTGATACAAAAGATGAGGCCAGAGCTCTTCTATCTTATATCTATACAGGAAATTCTGCTCTTTGATGGAAACTTTTTGGGAAAGTTTTCAGCAGGTATGTGGAGCCTGGTGCAGTTCCTTATCACAGGTGAATTAGCATGCTCCAAGTGAGAGAACACCCTGCTGACAGAGAAATCAGAGTTTGGATGGTACAAAAAAAGGCAAGAGGGCTAATCTCTTTTGGCCACTGAAAAATCTCACCATTAAAGACACCCTCCTCTAAAAAAATCAGACATCAGCCTTATTTCCTTCCACTTTCTGCCAGCCTAAATTATTGCCCTATTTTCATTTGGATATTGTACTTTCCACTGATGAAACAATTAACATCACCTTGATTTCTGAATTTCTCTTGTGACATGACCACACCTTAACTAAATTCATCTGACAGACATGATCTATAAGAGCAGAAAACCAAATTTTAATCACAAGCATGTATGGACATGCTCCATACTTTGTTTGGGGTTTTTTACATTTACCAAAAGCAAAAAGTCAGCTTCATTGGTTTGTTTTTCTTGTATTTTTTTGAAATTTTCTTGTATTTTTCTATTTCTGTTTGGCATTTGATATATCAAAGGATTTTCACTTTGCTAATGACCCCAACAGCAGCATGATAAGGTTGTAACCTGCTCTTCATCTCTTCCTCTGTGGAATGCACACCATGATTTTTATACCATAAAAAAAGAACTTGTCAAAGGCCTCCAAAATATAGAAAGAAAACAGAGGGCTTGATATTTCCAAGGCAAAAAATCAGCAGAAAAACATAGCTGAAAAAATTCTCATAGGTATAAAAAAAAAGAGTAAAACACAAAGGTTTTTTCTCACAGTGTTTTACAGTTCACCTGTGATTTGTGAGTGTGAAAATGTTTAGATCTGCCCCCTAGAAATTCCCCACAGGTCTTCAGAAAGACAGGAACTGTGACCACATTTTCCAGTCTGCTCTGACTTCAGATCTTGCCCAAATATCTTCACTTTTTACCTTCCCAACTAAGACTATAATACTGCCTTTCAAATTACAGCACCTTTCTTTTTTTTCTGGCAGTAGTTACAGGTCCTTGGAGAATGGCTGTGCTTGGCAGACAAACCACAGCACTGCCAGGAAAGACAGATATTCTTCCTTCACAATATTGTCAAGCTGGTCTTCTCTCAGGAGAAATTTCCTAATATTAAGTCACATCACTGTGATATCTGAAAGTTTTAGTGTTTCCCTGAAGAGGAACAGCAAAAATGAAGGAAGTGGGAGACAATTTGCCTAACCATTAGTGTTTGTGGGTTGTGCCTCATTGAGCAGCTTCAGGGTTTGGTCCCTACTATTAATTAATAATAATGTAGAGCTTCTGGTTGATACCCTCACCCAGACATCCTTCAAAGCAACATTTCAAATGCTGCTGTAGCAAGGCCACAGACTATTTAAAGAGAAGCCAGATTCAAGCTCTAGAAGACATAGCTGATGAATAAGCAGGTCTCCCACATTTCAAGAATGATAAGATGCTACAAGCCTACAGCCCAAAATGCATCTTTTCACCAGAAATTGTGTTCAGGGCTTCCCTCTGCTGCTCTTGCATATTCCTATGGCCTTGTTAGAATCATTGACTCTAAAATCCCTTTGGATACCAAGGGAAAATCTCCAGAAGGCAGGGGAAAATATACAGGCACATTGTTATAAATATTTTTTACAGGAACTGTGACTCCCCTCTAAAATTTATACCTGGTCCTGCACATGTCCATTTTCCTCTTACTCTACTGGAAAATTTAGTTAATTTTAAGGCAAAGAAAGCCAGATGTGCTATTATCTATTGAAGTTATACATGGTGAACTGAGTATAGTGGATTAGAAAGATCTAAACCATGTCTTTTTTTTTTTTTTCTCTTTTAATTTGCAGCAGTACTTGAGGAATTGCTTCCCACCTAGCCTGTGTTTTGTAGCTAGGGCAGTCATCACTGAAAATGATGATTGGTAAGGCAGAGAAGGCACAAATGGCAATTACCACAGTTGCACCATCCTTTGCCCCACACACCAAATAAATCTCTGCCCTCTGTCCCAGCTGTGTGCAAATTCCTCAGCTTTCTCCAACAGCTGCATCAATGGGCAGAAAAAAGCACCACAAGGAAATGTTATCTGCACTTGCTTTCTTCCTCCTTCCTCTCTCTCTTCAAAATTTATTTTAAACCTTTTCCATGGGGCTTCCTTCAGATTCACTGAAGTTTAAACACAATGTCACTGAGGGGTTTCAGAGCCCCCAGGAAGAGCAGCCTGGGCAGGAGAGGAGCAGAGGGTAGACTCTGCAGAGGGGATGTGGGGAGGGACAGCAGTGCACCAGCCTGGGCTGTGGTGCTGCACCAGGGAGTTTAAACAGACAAACATCAAAGGAACCCATCTGGCCTTGAAGTGCAATCTGTCACTTGAGATTGTTGCTATTTAACAGAGACCTTGGGGTCTTGGCCATGTTTACTATGCTCATGTAATCCTTCCCCAGCTGCAGTTTTTGCTCCCCATCTAGTGACTAAGAGCTGCTGGAGGCAAAAGGAGATGGAAGAGCTGAGAGCTGCAGCTTCTGTCATTGGCGAGGGAATTAATTTCAGCCTGAATATCATCCTGCTGATTAACTGCCCTGGTAGGAAAATTGAAAAGGACTGTACTTAAACTAGATGTAGTGCTGCTCTGTGGTTTCTGGAGTCCTGCTCTCTCACATCCAATGGAAAAAGAGGAGGTAATGTGTCCTCTCTTTAAAATGCCTCTTTCTATGAAAATAAGAAGGGAATAATCACATCCACAGGATTTTTTTCTTCAATCTTTCTTTAACTTAGGCAATGTGAGATATCTGAGGGCATTCAAAAGCAGAACCAATGATGGAATTGGACATCAGTGCCAGGAGAGGGGTTGGGGATTGTCCAGTTTTCAGGTACTGAGATGCTCTGGGATCCTCTGTCTGTGGGTAGGAAAAAAGGAGAAGCACAAAGGGTGTTGCTGTAAGGAAAAGCTTTATGCCCACGTGGAGGCACAGAGGTCTTGGGACTAAGAATAGGTCTCAGCCTGTTCTCCCTCCCCCTCACTGGGAATTCTCCTTCCACCCACTCTCATCCATGCTGATGGGAAGTGGGAGGTACTGGGAAGCACAGGGCAGCTTGCTGATTAAATATTTTAATATTTTGGGGCCACCACAAAAATGGTCAGGAAGGCAGATTGGTTTGGGGCAGAAATTGTGAGGGGTTTTTGATGACTAGAGTGTCCCTTTTGACATTTTCCCCAGGAGCTGATGCAGGGTTTCCTTGGTAAAGAGGTGAAAAGACTCCAAGTTTTTGTGGGCGATGAAACTCTAACAATGAACTGGTGGGAGGATGGCACAAATTATTCAGGCAAAGAAATACTTGTTCCCTTTGTACTCAGAGCTAGTTTATCCTTCCCCTCTTCCCTTCAACAACCACAATTCCAATCCCTTGCTTACCTCTAACCCTTAGGAGGAAAAAGCAGAAGGTGCATTATGTTGCTTTTATTCGAATAAATTAAATGCCAAACTTGAAAAACACGGAGAGGAATAAGAGAATTAGAAAGGTTGCAGCTCAAAGTGGCAATTTGATCTACAATAGTCAAAGTAATCTTTAAAAAGGTTAAAAGATTAAAAGGGTCAAAATTGAAAGTGTTGGAATCACCAGCTGAGCAGTGCAGTTGAACTGAAGAACTTATTTTTGTTTGCAAGTAGCAAAACCTGGGATTTAAATTTTTCTTCCATCTTTCAGAACAAGAAACATCAGCAAAAGTTCACAAGATGGCAGAATTTATGCGTCATCAAACTCTTAATCTTAATTAAGGGATGAACTAGATATTATTTTTTAATATTCATACAGATTTAAAAACAAATGCACTTTCTTGCAGTTAAGCACATCCAGGCAATTTACTTTATCCAACAGCTTTGGGCTGCTTTCTCTTTTTACCCCTAATTCCCAAAGAGCAGTTTAATTTCCCTGTCTTGCAAACCATGTTTGTCAGAGGAACAGGATGTAAAATGCAATAAATCATTCACCCCCCCTTATTCTCCCAAAGGTTGCCAGTATCCCCACGTGGAGAGTGCCTGGAAAAGCTGTTGGTACTCACCCTACTACCACAATTATAAAATCTAGTAAATTCCAGCCATTGCGGAGGTAAGCGTTGGGGTGAAAGAGAAGTCCGTATGCTATTACTTTTAAAAATGCTTCCACTGTAAAAATTATGAGAAAGAGATATTCCACTCGTTCCTGGGGGAGAGAAGAGAACAAGAGAGACACAGGTTAGTGGGAGTGACAAATCATGGATCAGGATGTTGTTTTTTTTTTTTGTCCTAGCCCACCCTCAGCTCCTGATTGCCACCTCCCACTCTCAGCTTGCTGGCCACAGTGCTTTGCTCCTCAGTCTTGCATGGCCTGCAGATGCTCTGACAGCACTAGTGGCCACTGAAAAATGTAAAAATTTACAATTTACTACAGTAAATTTTAGTTAGATTCTGAAATTTGCTGCCCTTGCCTCAGCAGGGACTGACCCCTGAAGAGCAGGAGGGGAGAGGGTGGGCAGGAACTTCCCAGCTCTCAGGGGAAATACTGTCAGCCATCAAGAATGAACTGTGTCCAGTTTCTGGAGCAGAAAAAGGAGTGCATCCAGTCCTGGAGAGGAAACCTTCTGCATGCAATACTGGGGAGAGAGATGGGGAAAACTCAGAGGAGCCCACCTGAGAGTGATGTGTGTGACAAGCTGAGCCTTCTTTGGGATTCCCTTCTCTGTTGCTGGGGAATAAGTAGGCTGAATATTGGTGATAAGTGATTCACAGATCAGGCTGACTAATGCTGGAGGCTTTTAGTCATTCTGTCAGAATTGTACATATCCCTGCAAAGTGCAGGCTGCAATTAAGAGTATCCAAACAAAGGCACTTCCAGTTACAGCACAGCCTGATTTAGGACAAGAAAGCAGGATTTTGGAGTCACCATCCCTCAACCTCGGGACTTTCAGCCCCAGTGTGGAATAAGGATAGCAGTATTGCAGAAATGGTAGGGATCTCCACCTGAGTAGGAGGGAAACTGCAGCATTAGGTAATCACTACACAAGTGCTGCATGGCAAGCTGAGTGGGAGATAACTACATGAAAATGAGATGACAGCAAAAGAAGACCAAGTCCCCACAAGGTTAAATTTCAAAGTTATTAAAAGTTCACATTGAAGAAATAAATATCAGAGATAAATACAAATTAAAATGTCACAGACATTCCTGTCATATCTTAAAGGATACCCAACACAACAGTCAGACAGGTCACTATTTTTCTTTTCAGCTCCAAATTGTAGCTGCCCTGTTCCTCTGTCCAGCTGAATGAATGTGTGACATTTTCATATTATACAGCAAGACAGAATGAGCAGGATTACAAAAAAAATTAATGCCATCATCTGACAGCTGCCCATTCGAATATTTTCCATTCAGCTCCAGGTAATTAACAACTCACTAGAAGCCTGAAGAGCAAAAAAAAAAAAAAAAAAAAGCAATTGCCAATTCATCTGCAAGTTTACATTAATGTGATATTTTAAATAAGTGAGAAACTCCATCTGACAGCAGCAGGCACATGTCTGTGCTTTAAAATATTGCTGGCTTCCCTCAGACAATGCATTCCCAATGCCTGCAGTATCCCCCAGTGCTTAGTACAAGGAATGCCTAAAAAAAGAAAAAGTGTCATTCTGCAGCTATCTGATCCAGTAGTAAAGCTTTGGAACACACCCACAGCAGAGGATGTGCCTGTCCTTGTCCCAGATGGAGACACAGCAGCACACCAAGGATTTCCCTTCCCTCCAGCTCAGAAAAGGAAACAACAGCACACAATTCTGTGTTCCCAGCTCTACAAATAGTGCTTGCAACCAGGAGCCTGAAAGGATTTGAGGAATGATGAAAATGGGCTCTGAGGGGGAAGGAGCTGCCCTGAGCTGAGGATGGGAGCAGGGACTGCTGTGCCTGGGATGGACACAGCCCCACTTGTGACAAATTCAGGATGGAAAGAAAAACTTCTCTCATGGCAATCCAACCCAATAATTAGTCTTTCTCACTCTCAGTTTCAACCTTAGCACAGTAGTGGGCAAGGTTTTTTTCCCTTTTTTATTTTTTTATTTTTTTTTTTTTTAATTTTTTTTTTTTTTTTTTTTTGTTATTGTAATAAATGCTGCTTGTTGAACCATGTTATGGGGGTAATAATATGCCAAAGTATTGCACATACATGCATGTACATACACCTATACATTGATATATACAACTACAGGCTGCTTGAATAAATTCCTTACAGTTCTTCAGCTAAGGTGGAAAGATCCATCAAAAAAATAAAATTCTATAAAAGCTTCTGAAATTAACATAAGATACAGAATGTTGAGCAGAGGATAGATTTTATGATCCTCTGCACTTAAATTAATGATTTCAGGGTCTAAAACTGAAGGAAAAATACAGCTGAGATTAACCAGTGCAGCTGCTCCAAGACCATTTCAGAAAGCTACTCCTGCTCAGGCTCAAGAAGAGTTTGAAAAGCCTGCTAAATAACTGGTGCCCCCTTTTCTTCCCATACTATAAAGCTACAGAGCCTTTATGAACAGAGCATAACCCAGCAATGCCAGAGCACAACTGAGCTCTCCAGAATGTGGACTGCAGTCCCAAATCTGGTGCCACCTGGATGATGAATTTTTCTCTGCTAAATGGGCACCTGCTCATTTGAAGGTTTGCTCCCAATGGACACAGCACTGCAAAGTATCCATAGCCCCAACTCCTCTGAGAAGCTAATGTGGTACAATTTAGAAGAAATCACAAATTTTGGTGTTTCTCTCTGAGAGAGTTCCCTGCTGACAGGGAGAGAGGGAGCTGGGCCTTTTTGGGACTCTAAGGAGATAACAGCAGCATTGTCCCTTTAAACACCAACCACAGCAGAAAATCAGAGAACTCAGGAGCTCCAAGAAAGAACAGGATTATTTTATTTGTCTCTTGGAAGTGGGAACTATGGCCATGTGGCTGAGGCACATGAAGAACACTGCAGGCTGCAGAATTACAGAGCAGGAACTTCCTCCTTGGACAATAGGGACATAAATGTTTAGAAAATCAAAGAAAAAACAGCAAAAAAATATGACTGGAAGAAGAGGAAGGATAAAAGTGGAACAGTCCCTGGAGCACAGATGTTCTGGGGCTGGCTGTGCCCCTGCTTTACTTTGGTTTGGGTATTTTTTGTAGATACAGGACATAAGCATCAGCTACCCTAGCTGATAGATTAACCAGCACTGCCAAGTGCCTGTACATCATCTTACTCATAACAAAGAAACAAATAACTTACTGTTAAAGCTCTAAGATATATTACCAAAAGAGGATTACTGAATTATGTATGAAACCCCTCTGATCCCACGTGTCTTCCAAAGAAGTCATAGGTTTGGTTTTGTTTATAATTTTTAAACTCTAGCCAATGTCATCTTTGGTTCATAAAAGGAGCCTGAAAACAGGAAATCCAAGGAAATTGCTCAAGGGTGCCATAAGGCTTTTCTCCTGTCAGGAAGTGAACAGAACAGTGCTGTTTCTGAGAAATGGTCATCAGAATGATTCACTACATCTTGATCCCAGCTCTCTAAACTCCATCCATCCATCCATCCATCCATCCATCCATCCATCCATCCATCCATCCATCAGCACTGCTTGGTTATGACATTTTCTTTGCAAGGAAGACTAAACCACAATCAGGTTCTTGCATTTCATACACATTTTTTACAATCTAAATTCAGTCACTAAATGTTTTCTCAGACTTTGCTGTTTCTCTCTGCTTGGGCTCTGATCAGCTTGCTACAAACCATGTTTCAGAAACTACAGCTTGTATGTTTGAAGAAATGAGTCACAAGCACTGCACAGTTAGAACCCTTTGACCTCAGTTACATCTGAGCCTGCATTATTATTCCCTAAAGCTTCCTTAAACAGAAGAGAATACACCTCCTCAGTGATGCAAATACCCAGATATCCAAGGAGAACAGCAGTATTTCAGGGTCTCTGCCATACAGGATGTTTTGGCAATGCTTACAGAAATAGGCTCTGAAACACAAACCCCAATGGAAGCACTCAGACCTTCCCCTGCTGGGGAAAACAAGGAGATTGAGCTGCAGTTCTGGGAAAGACAGCCCAGAAAAAGGTTTCTGTGGTTCTTGGATTGCAGGTTATCATCACCTCTGGATACAGATATCCTCCCTGTGTGAGTATGCAAACCTGGAGACTGACATGGATAACTGGGTGAGTTATTCATGAGGAAGAGCCACAGGTGTGCACTTAGAGGATCAATTCAATAATGAAGTTGTTAAGACTTTGTTCACTTCTGAGTATACTTAGTTACTCAGCAGACAGCTAAGCACACATGAAAATATACAAGCACATGAGAGAATAAACTTAAAGGACAGAATGTGTTTGGATTTTTTTCCCCAATTTTTCCTTAAAACTACTGTCACTGCAGAAACAAATGGTCATATCTATTTAATAGAGAGAAAGGGATGATAAGATCTCATACTACTGAACATAACTCCATTTGCTGCTATTTCTGGTCCTAAAACATAGCATCCCTTCTGCACATTCCCCCAAAAAATGTCCCCAAAATTAGAGCACAAGAACACTCTGATTTTACCTGACAAAATAAAGAAGACAGTGGGTGACTATCACTGAACTAAAGATTTAGCATTTTGGCAAACAGAAGTCAAAAGGGCTTCTGAAAGGTTTGATTTCCAAATATGATCAGCACTGCCTTCACTCCAGCCAAAGACAGTGTCAGGCTTTCAAATGAGCAGAGTTAAATTCATACAGAAATATGCAGAAATATAAACTTTTAATTGAGCCCTGGAAAATGGGGGATTCCCTCACATAGATCTGCTTTAAAGGGGTCCAACACAAGAATAAATGAAAGACAGAATTCTCACTAATCTGAAAGAAACTATTATAAAACAGGAATATAGCACAAGGCAGCCTTTGGTACTTTATGATAATTCACAATGTGCCCACGATGCATTTAAAGAACTTCCCCTGAAATGAATAGAAGAGAGAACATAAATAGTTTTAGGTTATTACAGGCCTCATACACATGCCCTATATTCAGGGCAAATCAATGAATACTTCATGCATAACTTTTGCAGAATTTAGTCTATAAGGCCCTTGTTTTTCTTAGAGCACTTTGGCAAGGATCAGGTTGAATTTATTTACAGGTTTAGTGGAACTTTGCTTGTGTCAGAGCCAGTTGTAATGCAGAACCAAGGCAGGTGGGGGTTGTCCTGGTTTAGGGCAAATTTGGGAAGAAATTTCCAAAGGGGTCCCTCTAGAAAGCAGATTCAAGTGGGCCCCCCTCATCTGGTTTGGGAAAAGATTTCCTTGGAGAAAGGAGAAAAAAAACCTGATTATTTAACAAGCAAAGTATTCACAAGCCTAACAAATGAATAATGTTAAACAATAAATCTTTTCGCTGTTCTGAAGAGATGGCAAATTCAGAATGTTCTTGTGGATTTTTGCACACCTCTTTTCCCCTTCTTCATCTCAAAACCAGTCTTAAAATTGCAGAATTTAACATCCAGCACTAATAGAACAGAAAATTGGGGATACAAGCATCATAAAGTCACCCTAGGATGGGTCAATCCCTGTTACCTTGTACAAACACACTTTTCCTTCCAGCCAGCCACCCAAACCACAACACAGATGATGAATGCCACTGCTGCTCTGATTTGTCATCATTTCACCCACATTTTTCACTAACAGGAGGTGGGAAAACAAGCATACAGAATAATGTAATAACTGGGAGTCCTGCACTTCAGAAAGGGGTGAGATGCCAATAACATTTGGCTAGCAATACAATAGGAATATTGTTTTCAAACCTTTATACTAGAGAAGGTTCTGAACCAGCCTGATTAATTTTGAAGACAATCCTGCTTGGAAATAGAATTTGAGCTAGACAACCTACAAAAATCCCTATTCAATCCATATTTTTTCCCTGAGATTCTGCATGCATGCTTTATAACTCTAAATGTGCCTCTAGTGCTCAGAATAATCTAAAAAACTTGATATTTCCTTTCCATAGTACATCAGTGCTTCTCAGTGGGATGCCTCATTCTTCTAAATAGAGATGGTCAAGCAAGCACCTTTCAGGATGAACATAAAGGATTATGCATCCCTCCAAAATTAAAATTTGAACTCTGGTGCCAATTAGACAATGTCTAAGGCTTGTATTTCTTTACTGTCTTTGTCTAGCAAGAGCAGAAGTCTCTTGGGTGTTGTTGCTCAAGATTAACTTTTTTTTTTTTGACTGAAATAGAACAATAGGATCCTGACTATACATGAGAATCCAGAGAATATGTTCCTTATGGGTTCAGACTTTCTTTGGCATGACCAAGAATTGAAGCCATACAAACAGGCCACGACCAAATATTCCAAACTGAACAGCCCTGAAGAGGCAAAGAAGGTTGTATCCTAATTTTTTTTTTTTTTTTTTTTGATCCACTACTCTGATTAAACTGAAATGAACTGTCACTTTATATTTTGATCAGACCAATAAGAGATTACCCTCCTAGGAGGAAGCAAAATCAGGGAAGGCAGCATAAGGTTTATGACTGAGAGAGCCTCATTTAGGATCTCTGGCTAGAAATTAAAAGTTGTCAAGGTGTTGTTACCATGCCTAGGAATTAAATTCACCCCTGGAAGCTTTTATTGGTTTTCTTTATGCATTTTTGGGGCAATGAGGCAGCCCAGTGTCTTCTCCCAAGGTTAACACAGCCATTAGAAACACTCCCATCATTTTTCCCTCTACCAACCACTGATCAAGAGCAGGGTACCAGAAACATCCATTTAAATCAGAGCAGCCCCAGCACAACAGCTGTATCTAATAGATCATCACAAGGTGTGTGTCTCATCCAGCTCCCAAAATGACTCAAATAAGAGAGAAACTGGCTCCCTCCATGCCCTCAATCACGTATGCAATAAAATACACAAGCCCAGCAGCCATAAAGTATTTCAGTGCCCAACATTATTAATTTTTAAAATCATTAATAATCTTTAAAAAAACCATGCTGCTGTTAAATATCAAGTGTTTTGTTGCCAGACAGAACTCTGTGTGTATTTAAGGAGGGATTCTAGAGAACTACCTAATTAAATAATGATTCATTAGGACAGTTTCTAAAAGGTCTTCTGCACAGCACATCATCTAAGCAGGATGCACATGCACATTTGCTTTTGGAAACAGCCTACCTGACCTCAGCAACAACAGCTCTAATGATTTTAGTATTTTGCACCATCTATGAGCTGATTCTAAAGGGGCAGGTCTGGAGTTTTTATCATGATATCACTTTAATCTGAGCATCATTACACAATCAGAGCTTTCAGTACATCATTTTTCAATGAATCTCTCAAATTCTTAGTGGTAGGCAACCACTCAACAAGCTCAACAAAGGTGAAACCCAACCTGCCAAAAACCTGCCCCCATGAGATTTATTAATTTCCAATTAATTGCATTATTTCAGGGCCTGATGATTTAACTGCTTGCAATCAACTTTTTGGCAACTATGGTTTGTCTGCCCTATAAACTTAGAATTGCCACATGCACAGGCACACTGGGAAACATTAATGGTTTTATTCAGCCATCTTTCCAAAAAGACAACCAAAAACTGGGCTCCAAAATGAAGGAGTGAATTCCCAATAGAGCTCAACATGGGGATAGTGAGATCCTTTAAAAATATAATGAGACTTTCTGTGTGCCAAGGATTTCTTACAATCCCCTGCTGGATAAGAGGTGTGGAAGACTTATATTCCAAACCTTTAAGTTAATGAAAAATCATTTCTCAGAAAGCTGGGTTTTGTTTTGGCTTTTTTTTCTTGTGTTTGTTGGTTTGGTTGGTTTCTTTATTTGGGTGGGGTTATTTTGCTTTGGCTTTTTGTTTGTTTGATTTTTTTGTGATTTTTTTTTACTTAAAAAAAAAAAATTTCCGGTCCCACAAAGTTTTGAATAATCTTAGTGCATTCCAGGTTAGATTAAAATAGAGTCTTAATCAGGGAGAATTTTGCTACTAATTTTGTCTGTATGCTGAATTCACCACTTGTCTCTTTACAACTTCTCAGGTAAAACTAAAAAATTAAAAACTTTCCCTAAACAGCTTTGCAAGGGGAACCCAAACTTGCACACCCATGGGACAGGAGGGTTGGTGCTGCCTTTCCCCAGGAGCACATTCCCAAAAAAGAGCAGCAGCCAAGGGAAGGAAGATTTGGGCAGCTTTCCTGGGAAGAGATCTCAGCTAACCCAGGCTCCTCAATTTCAGTTTATTTAGACCCTCTGTGCATCACTCTCAGCACTGAGCTAAGAGCTGGAGATGCAGAATTTGGCCCTGGAGTTCTGTTTTCACAGATTTTCTCTGTCTGACCACCCAGAGCACCTCACCAAACCCCACTTTTGAAACATCTCTGTCAAATGCATTTTAATCCCATCACCCTTGCACATTTTGGGATGGTCTAATTTATGTTTTTAATCTACTACAATTCTTTTATAATTGTTTGTGCAGTGATGCCTGACAGGGAACGCTTTATAAATAAATTGAATTTATGACTATTTATAACCTCTCCCTCAGCACATAAAATTTCTCAGCACATAAATTGGTCCCACAGCTCAAACTTCTAGGGTTGGGGTTTCTCTGTGCACATTCATACAAACACACAACATGTGTGCATGAAAGGGAGAGAGGAAGGGACAGAGAGATAGAGTGTGTATGTGTGTGTGACCTTTTCTTTAAATGAGTAACTTAAGGGCATATTTAACATTCTGTTCACAGTGCTCAGGGCAGACAGGAAAAACACAACTGAAAAATGAAAAGTCCTTGAAGCTTCTTCATCTCAGGCTCCATCCTTCCTTTTGTGGGACAAAGCTTTTCATATTTTGTTTACTACCCCTGAGTCAGTTCCTCTTTGGTTTCTTGCTGCTTGAGCAGACAGGACACGTGAAATGAGGCAGATATAAGAACCTCTGACAACCAGCACATAAAACTCATTTTATTTCCTTAATGGAAGGCTAATTGGTAATTAAAAACATGACTGTGACCTGTGCAGTACCCAGAGAATAGAAATTGATTTCATTTGAAACAGATAAAGCTGCAGCTGTGCAGAGCAGCAGGAACTTTCTGGGCAAGGAGAAGTGAAAGAAGTGCTCTAGTTTTTAGCAGGTTTTGCTAATTTAGGCAAACCAAAAAAAAAAGAAATAGTGAAACCAGGGCAGGAATTTTCATTTCTTGTAAGAGGAGTTTGTGCTCCATCCTTTTAGGTGTGTGTATTGTAGGGATAAAGAGAAACTGGAACTCCTGCTAGATGCCAGCAGCTTGCACCCAGCCAGGCTGGACAGTGCAGGACCCTCCACCAGCCTCATGGAGGTCATGTGAGGTCACACCAGCAAAGAATATTTGGATTTTCTTCAAACAAGCCAAACACATGGATCTGGGAATGTTAAAACATTTTTTGTTCAATAAAAATGTTTAAACACAAGGCTCTGCTATTTCTGAAACTCTCTGAGAATTTCCCTTTACAGATAAGGGGAATATTGCATTTTCAACCTTCCCATTTTTTCCTCTAATATTCAACAAAACCAAGTTTTGAAATACTGGAATATTTCAGACAATACTTAGATTTCCACCTGCCTGACTGGCAAACCAGGAGGAATGAAAATTGGGAAAACAGAGAGAAACAGCTATGAAATGGGTTCATACATGCAAATGCATTTAATTCATTAAAAACAAGGAAGAAGGATGTCTAAGTTCAGACACTAATAAGGAATGAAGATTGCACCCATGCCATTTTTTGCAGTTGAAAATTCTGTAAATAACTGTGGTGAGCATTAATTACCAGAAGAAAGGAGAGGCATCCCTTGTACCTGTATTTTCTTTTACTATGATAAACCCTTCAGACAATATTTATTCTTGTGCAGATAAACTTAAAATAAAAACTAAGTAAAATTTTAGAGTCTGGACAATGAGAAGTAAGAATCTTATTAATATCCTATAATGTCCTTTAATTAAACCCAGCATGATTACCTTCTGTCTGGTTTGAAAAGGTGTATTTTTTATTCTTCCTGTATTCCCTGGCTGCAGGGGTAACTCTACTGCAAATATTGCAGGTTGTGGGATCCCTGTCTAAAGGGAAAATCAGATTTCAGCTGGCCTGTCTGAAAAAATAAAAAATTAACTAGGAGATCTAAATCCCACCCACAACCAGCATTCCCTTTTATCATTTAAGTCAAGTTCTTATGACACTCAGGGGGGACCAATCCTGGTGAAAACATCTCCAAGAACTCAGCCAGATTTCCTCTGCATCAGAGTGCTGCTCAGGGCTGGCAAACATCCTGCCAAATGGAATTGAATTTCAAAGGTTTTGTGTTCACTTGATGAAAATAAGATGTTGCACTCCCTGTTTTCACTCCCTCTGCTCCCAAGGCTCCTCTTCTCTTCAGTCACCCTCAGGCTCAGAGCAAACAGGATTCATATTGATCTGTCTGAAAATTATTTTTAATGCTATTAATGGTATAGGCTGCTGTGATGGAAGTCTTCCAAGTTTTTCATCCTGGCTAGTTGTTCTGACTGATCTGCAACACACTAAACCCATCACTTGCCTTGCTGCTGGCCAAGACCCAGCTCCAGCTCCCAGCACAGAAAAAAAAAACCAAAACCAAAAACAAACAAAAAAACCCCAACCAAAAAAAACCCACCCAAAAAAAAAAAAAAAAAAAAAAAAAAAAAAAAAAAAAAGAAGAAGAAAAAACCAAAGCAGAAATCCAGAAATTTAACAATCATGGTGAAATTTCTCATGAAACAAAGACCTGATTTTGGAAAAAATTTACAATTAACTCTTTATATGGATGTAATTTCCACCAACTTCTAGAAAGTCTGTATAAACAAGAACTGGGAAAAACAGGACAGTAAACTTTGGCCTAGTAACACCAAAAATATTCTACACTAATACAAAATCAAACTGCACAGACTTAGAGGATTTTAGCATTTTCTTTCAGTTGTCTATAAACTGTACTAAGGCAGTGCTGTGCTAATGTTTGAGTTCAACTAATTAAAAACTCTAATTAAATGGAATAAGCTGCTATTATTTATGAAACAGTGAAAAGGGTGTTAAAATAACAAACATAGACATGGAAAAATCATTTTGATATTGCTCCTTCATCCTATTTTGAATGTCTCTGGTACTGTTAGCAACACACAGGCAGAAGGGGAACCAGTTTTGCAGGTAACAAGAATTTCTCAGTCCACAGTTTCTCCTCTGACAGACTGCAAGAACAAACACAGCAACCTAAAATTCATTCACAGACTATTTTATGAATGAAAAAGGAGCTGATTATTCAATTTTCACAAACTTTTGTGTTTTGCTGAAGCACTTTAGTCGATCGGTCTGAACTGAAATTTTCCAAAATACTTCCTTCTCTCTTAAAAATTTCTTCCTTATAAAATCCATCAGGATTCATGAAGAAGTAGAAAAACATTCATAGGATAGCATGCAACAGCATGACTGCACAAGCAACTTTTCACAAATATTCCAAACAACTCTGCCACTTGAAAGTTCTCTGTTTCACCCTCCTATGCTGTCTCACCCCACTTTATTCCAAACCCATTTTGTTTTCACAAGGAGATTAAAATAAAAACATAAGCAATGAGGACTATGAAACCACTGGCCTATGGCAAATGCCATAAAATAAAATAAAAATAATTGAGGGGAAATCCTTTAATTTTAATTAGCTTCCTGCAATCATTCCCTTCATGAAAAGTCCAATTACCAAGAACCAGATCCACTGCACTATATCATAGTTAGCTGGGCTGTTACAGGAATGGGAGCTGACAGTGAAATCTCTTGTACAGCTTGCCAGATATGAAACTAATAGAGCTGAATTATCCCACAAGTCTTCTGGAGCTGCCTGAAAGGAAGAGACTGCCAGACTGAAAGGATAACTTTGTCTCATCATCTAAGTGCTTTAGATCTTCAGGGAAGGTTGCAGGGCTTATGTAGTCAATCACTGAATGTGACTCAATGTCAGCCTATTGCAAAACAGAAAAAAAAAAAAAAGCAAATATCACACTAGGATGTGGTGTAAACAAATGCATGAGCCACAAAATGTAAGAAAAACTCCTCCTGCTCCACACAGCTGGGGTGAAAGCTTGGCTGAAATTCTGTGAATGAAAGGATGCATGGATGGACTCTTCCAAGAGAGATCAGCAGGGATCTCCTGAAGGGGACAACAATTTCCTGAGAGGAAAAGCACAGAGAAGAGTAATCAAGAAATTAAATCATTCACTTTGGATATGGCAGGAAGAAATGGCTTTACACTGGCATAGAGGCTCAGGATGGACATTAAGGAAACCTTTCCTTGGGATGGGAGTATTGGTCAGAGAGCTGTGACAGAGCAAATTTACTGGGAAGTTACTTAAAATCCCTAGAGGTTAAATTCTGCTGTGGGCTAGGATGACTAAATGGCTTACCAGGGTATCTTCTAGCCCTAACTTTTCTATTCCTGAGGCTCTAATAGATGTCCATGGCCTCAAGATCCTGCCAGATTTTTCTCACTGAGGAGGCAGCTGCCTGTTGGGTTTGGACAGAAAGACTCCAGGGCACAGCCCTTCTCTATTCACTAGTGAAAAACCTGTCAAAATGCTTCTGACACCCATGCAGATCTAGGCAAGAAATCTATTAGTCATTTGGGATTTCAAGGAATGCCTCCATGTGTCATCATTTGAAAAAGGAGCTCAGTATCTCTCCTGGGGGAAACAGAATTCAGGCTTCTCCCCGGGGCTGATCAGTTTGGAAATGTCACTGCAATTGCTCTGGGATGGAGGAAGTTTTTCTGTTCTTGTGTTGCAGTTTCAGGGTTTTCAAAGATTATGCTGCAGAGCCCAAGTTAAGAGGAAGGATTTTCCCCTCCCTGGAAGAATTCAGCATCATTCTGCCTGAATCTCATCTAGGCTGGTGATTTATGAGAGGAGTTCTCTTCCTCACTGGATCTGGTTCTGAAGGGCATTCAGGAACAGACCTTGTGAATGTTTAGTCTTCTTTTGATCTCTTTTGCCTTGGCTCCACAGAGCCCTTGCAGCAGAAATCTGAGATTTGCTGAGCATATTTGTAATTAATCCTAGACTTAGAGAAACGTGGGGATTAGTGGATTGCTGAACTCCTTATGTCTCTGGAGCAATCCTGGAGTTTCCTTGTTACAAACAGCACAGAAAGACTCAGAATTTGGCTTAGGCCACTGAACCTGCTGATTTCCATAGGTCAGAGAAGTCTTCAAAGCCTGAATAAATAGTCTCCTTGCAATAGGACTCCACAGACAGTAATGAATGAATTAAAATATAAACCACACCCCATGGGCAAAAGAGAAACTGTCTCTATTTCACAATTGGGAAACTTGAGAAATACATAGCATGAAGGTATTTGAAGATTGGAGGTCTTACAAATTGTAAGTGCCCATTTTAGGAAAATGACAGCCTGATTTTACTCCTTTTTTTTTTTTTTTTTTTTTTCCAGAGACACCAAGTGGTTTGTTGACTAATTGGAGTGATGATGCCTCTAGGGATGGAGCTTGGCACAGTGACTTGACTGATTTAACCAGCTAACAAGCTAATGGCAATTTACAGCAGACAAACCTCTGACAAGCATGAAAAGACCATGTCTAAATGTTTAGAAATCTGATTAATTCCTGGTGGATGAAAGCTGAGATGTTGCTGTCTCTGCCCCTCTTTGCTGCTCAGACTCCACCTCCTGCCATCTCTCTAACCTTTTGGCTTTTTGGTTGCTTTCTTTTGCACTCCACTTTTCTTTTTGCATGCAGGGTATTCCAGAGGTTCAGCTGAAAGGGCAGACTTCTGGATCTCCATCTCCAAAACTAAGCTGTTCAAAAAACTGAGAGTTTGGGAATTGGACCTACCTGATTTCCACCTCATGATAAAATCAGGAGAGGGAAGGAGAGGGTGATACTTTGCTATTCCAAACCATAGATATGGGGTACAATCAGGAGATGCCAAAGAAACTTCTTTATCCAGAAGGATTTTTTTTTTGTTCACTTTTTCAAATTAACCTACAGTGCCCTATGAACACACCTATTATTTGGTGCCATTTGCACTGTGACATCAAAATGACACAACACAAATCCAACTGCAGTGCCAATGGGGACCAGAAGAACCAAAATTCTCTTTCAGCAGGAAACTGTCTGAACAACAAGTTATCCAAAACTTTTCAGCAGAATTCACCAGAGATGAAGTTGCAATATTCTCCTGCTCTTTATAAACCCTGACTTGGACCAGCTGCCAGCACCCCAATGAATTGAGTTACACCCTGTGCCCCAGCCTGCTGCTCCTCCATCACCTGCCATCCTTTCTTTTCTCTGCAGGACCAAAATCCCTCCCAAAATTGTGATTTAAAACAGCACCTGACAGGATGAACTCTCCAGGAATGTGGCAGAGTAGTGCAGGGATGTGGAGCCCCAGGAGAAGGGATGTGCTTGCTCCATCCCCAGCTGTGCCCACAATACCCTTCCCTCCATCAGGACTCTCTGTTCTCCCAAGAGGGACTTTACAGCCCTCTAAAATATTTTTTATGAGCCTGCACTTTACCAGGCAGTAATTTCTGAGAGGAACACTGCAGCTTTAGTAGTTATTCTTGACTGTTTAAGAATATATGCTGGTGTTTAGGTAAAAAAGAATA
Organism: Oenanthe melanoleuca; assembly: GCF_029582105.1. NCBI lineage: Eukaryota > Metazoa > Chordata > Aves > Passeriformes > Muscicapidae > Oenanthe > Oenanthe melanoleuca. The sequence goes on from NC_079334.1 coordinate 3,290,875, forward strand.
ACAGGTATAATTAATTTTTTATTTTCTCTCTTTGAAAATCAAGCCATTTAGTAAGAAAAAAAAAGAAGTGCTGTCCTTGTATGCAAGCTTATGAGCATCAATACATTTTAATGGATATATTTCTCTCTTATATCTGAATTTTTCCACCTCTGAAAATGCACTGCATCATCTGTATTGCTCTGTAACCCAAAATCCCAAGTCTCCTTAGGAAACTTTCCTTTCAGATCAATTTAATATGGTGTGATATTAACATCCCAACAGCTCCCCCCTCATGAATTAGAAGTGTCACTCCCTGTTTTGACTAATTTCTGCTAGATAAATAAGGTCTACCTCGATTAGAGGAATTCCCATGTTCTGCACTTTTTATTTGACTGGTGAGGCTTTCTTTACTTTGCACCCTGAGCTCTTCAGTGGCTTTGCCTCATTTACAATCTGGATCTCTGCTCAGCATGCCTGCATTCCTGAGGAGAGGTGCTTAATCCCTCTGTGCACTCTCAATCTAGCCCCAAGGAGCACACAGAGCATTCCCACATCTTTAAATGCAGGCAGCACAAAAATCTCCTCTCTTTTATTCATGGAAAAGAATCCCTGTACTATCTAAAAAAAAGAAGAAAACCAAAAATCAAGCAAGCCCCCTATTTTTTTTTTTTTGGGTTTTTATCCTTTTTTCCTGCTTTACTCAATTAGAGCTGATTAACTGCCATGACATATGAGTCACACAGGATCTGGGACACAGGATGTGTTCAGAGTTGCTTAATCATGTTCTAATATCTCACATGTACACTTGTTTACTAGGTAAGGGAGTTGTGCATGGTATTTACATTCTGCTGTGCTAACTTGGGATGTTAAAACCAGAATGGGCAGAGAATGATAAACAAAAATGATGCAGGCAAATAAAGAGGGAGGAAGAAAAGATAAACCAAAGCACGATGAGAAACAGACTTCCAGGGCATGGGAATAAAGAATTCACATTATTTTTTTTTTTTTTTTGGTCCACTTGTAGGTGTTCTCTCAATTTAAGCTCAAGGTACCTTTCTTTTCATGGCAAATGTCTGGTTTTACCCTAAAAACAGCCAACTTTTCCACACTTCCTTTTCCTCATAAACACCTGACTCCCAAATGCCCCTAAAACTCCTTCAGTATATGAGAAATATATATCTGTGCACCAAATAATGACTTTTGCTGCCTGTTTTGAAGTGTTGATATCTGTCTCTAATCGCTTAAGGAAAGGAAAAGCACATCCTATATACAAAAAAAATATATTTTTTTCTTCTCTCCCTCTCTCATTGCAGCATTTACTCTCAGTCAGCACATCAGAGAGCTTTAAAAAGAGCAGACAGAAAGAAACTAAGCTGTCTCCAGGTGAAACAGAGAATCACAGCACCATGTTCAGTGGTGGGCCATGGTGAAAACAAGGAGAGTATCCTCTTTTTATAGGTAAAAACAATAACTAAAAAAGATTACTTGGCTGTGAAGCTTAGCCAGAACAACAAAGCTGCATAGACAAGATGGAAGAAGGGAACAGAAATAAGAGGTGCTCGATACAAGCAAGGATATTTGAACTCAGAATACTTAGGAAAGGAATAAATAAAATGCAAAATTATAATAATAATAATAATAAAATTCTATTTGGCCAGCTTCTCCTGGAGGCACTGGTCAGATGAAGGGGGTTTTGACCCCACTGTGGGTACAAACAACATGGAGCACTGCAGCAAGCACAGAAACAGAGCTTAACTTGGGAACTGCTCTACAAATTAATTGCTTGTTACTTCGACTCTCCTTTGTTTTTCTGCCTTGCACTTGATGGCTTTTGTCTCTTGTCCTCCCACCTGTGACTTCTCCCATTTTCATCCCACTTTATCTCCCCTATTTAGATACATTTCTTTTTTACTTCTGTCACACTCTGACAGAGCTCCCAAGCTCCTGATAAAACACTGCAAGCAGCCCAATACTAGCAATGCTTTTAATCCCTAGGCTGGTTTATTCTTTAATGGAAGCTTACAAGAAAAACTGCTGACCATGAGGCAGGAGAAATGCAAACAGGACAGCACCAAAAGCTGCTTCTTGCTGGGTGTTCAGGGCAGGACTGATCAGTTCTGCAGGGATCCCTCATTTCTAGTCCTTCTCCCTAGCCTGCATTTCTCTTTTTCCTTTTTTTAAAATCTTTTTTAGCCACTCAGCAGTTTTCTTGTTAAGCAACCTCTGAACAAAAATTCCCAGCTGTTGGTCCAGACCTTTGGAGGCAAGAGCTGCTAAACTTCTAACCTGTGTTATGGTCCAAAGAAAACCCCAAAATCCCACAGCCACACTCTCCATGCTTTGTTAGTCCTGCAAAGGGCACAGCAGGGAATTAGAGCCCATATTTTAAAAGCCATCCATCCAAATTCTGGGCTCCCTGTCTGTATCAAAGCACCTCCCAACATTTCCTGAGCTAATTCAGCTGTTTTTCATGGAAAAAGATGGAGGGTTGTCTTTTCCAACTAAGCAAGGACTTTTGTATTTAGTAGGCAAAATTTCACAATTAATTATCTTGACTCTTTTCAATTCCCCTTCATGTCTAATTGTCTAAATTGTTCCACTTGGTCTTCAGTCCAGCTGTTCACCTGGCTGCCCAGAAGCTGCTTCTTGCTGGGTGCTCTGGGCAGGACTGGTCAATCCTGCAGGGATTAATTAACATCATTTCTACTCCCCCTCCCAAGACTTTATTCCTGTTTTTACTCTTTTTTCACCCTAAGCCACTCAGCAGTTTTCTTGTTGAGTTAAAGTTACCTCTGAACAAAACCTCCCAACAGCACAAACACCTCAGTGACATGGCAGAAAAGCCAAAACAAAGAGAAATTAAGATGTCACTTCAATTTACTGCCCAGTTCAAGTTACCAAGGCCCCAAAACTGCACACAATTCTCCCTGAAAACAGAATCTGAAGGGCACAAAACTCATACCTCAGCTCTGCAGAGCTTGTTCAGAAGTGTTACCACTTTATTACATCACAAGTGATTGTAAAAACAGTGTCCCCAATACCAAAATACAAAAGATCCTCATAAAAATTGTTTAGGTATAAAGGAGGAAAGAAAACCAACAGATCTGTGTTGTCTGCCAATCTGCTAAAGTAAAAAAGGATTTAAGCATACTGATTTACAACATTGGAAAAGAATTAATCTGACTCATACAATTACTAAAGGACATTTGTCTCCATAACCCAGTAGGCAACTTCATTTTTCATCCTGTTGAACAGCATTCCCAACTTTTTTTCTTTCCCTGGTTAAATAGCCTTTTTAGTCCTGCTGCTTTTTTTTAAAAAAAAAAAAAAAAAAAAAAAAAAGGTAAAAAATAACCTCAACATCAAATAACCAGAATATCTATGTAGGATATTTGCTGTGTGGGGCAGATTATTGAGGGAAGACTCTGAAATCCCCTCCACTTGATCCCTGCAGGAAAAGAGGAACTCCACTGCCTTGAAGCTGAAAGACAACCTGAAAAGATGCAGAAATTAAGGAATGCCAATTATGCTTTTGGAAATATGAATTCAACCTACACAACAGGAGTCTTCAAGAGCTCTGGAGAGGTTCTCTTTACAAAAGCATGTAGAGACAGGACAAGAGTTCATGGCTTTAAACTGAAAGAGGGCAGGTTTAGATTAGGTATTTGAAGAAATTCTTTACTGTGTGGGTGGTGAGACAGATTTCCTAGAGGAACTGTGAATGCCCCATCCTTGGAAGTGTCCAAGTGCAGCCTGGATGGGGCTCTGGGGGATTTTTAAACTAGATAATCTTTAAGGTCATTTACAACAAGATCATCCCATGATTCTATAACTTTTTTTTTCTTTTTTTTTTTTTTTTTTTTTAGCCAATGGGTCTCTTTACAAAACACTTTTGTTTGGGTCTGTCAACATTACCTGAATGAACTTCTCTATATGAAATTATACAGTAGAGTTTGCTGTTCTGCATGGATGGTAGCAGCAATGTCATTAAAAACTCAGCACTCACACCCAATCACCAAGGAGAGAGGACCTTTCCCATAAAAATCTAATTCTTGCAGGAGAGACATCAAATTCTAGTTCTCTAATTGGCCTCTCTAACCAAAACTTTCAGATCTTTTGCAACCTCTGGATTTCTCAAGTTGCAATAAGAAGGAGAGAGGGGAAATCTGGGTATTTCTTTTATCCTGGGCCACCATGAGCAAAGGCTGATCAGGCACAGTGGTGATTTACACACTGAGCAGCTCTGAATTGGGGCAACCCCTCTACTGCAGAAAAAAGTGCTGAGAAACAGGCGAGCATCCTCTCACTTGTGGTTTTCTCTGGGCAAAACAAACACTGGCTGGCTTCAAGCTGCAGATATTGGCAAGTTAATTATTGTTGCTCTTCCTATCATTTGCCACTCATCATCTCTCCTGTAGCCATTCACTGGCTTCCTTGGAGAAGGAAATGTGTGTGGATAATGATTTCACTGCTTTTCCTCCTCTGCCCGCCTCTCTGTCGCTCTTTTATACTGAATAATCATTTCTGTGGTGCTTTAATTAGCTAATTATGAGCATGTTTGGGTATTTTAAGGAGGAAGAATCATTGTTTGCTTGTTAGGAATTAAGTGGGCTCCATTTGATTTTGGAGCTGGGAAATTTACTGATATTATTTTTCTGTGTGGCTCTACCAAACATTAAAAACTTAATTATTTGCTTATATCTTGCTACACTGAAAGGAGAAGTAAATTTCCATGACTGTAGGCTTTGGGCTTTTATTAGTATAAGCAATCTGGATTTACTTGTTAGGATGCAGAAAGAGCAGCCAGGAAAGGAGAGCAGTTATGGATAGAAGGAGCTGCTGCATTTTGGAGGCTTTGACAATACCCAAATCACCTGCCTGCCACCACAGCCAGCACAAACAGCTTCCAATTCTCCCTCTCCCTATAAAGGTGCAGCCAAAAGGAAGCATCTCAGTGGGTCTCCCATGGTCCTTCCATGCAGAAGCTGCTGGAGAGCCCAAATTCATCCCTAGATCTGCTCTCTGCCTGGGGCTAGCCTGAAGGTTTTATTCTAAATTTATTATTTCTTTATATTGTTAATAAAGCTTTTCTTTACACCCTTTAAGTTTTAAGTCTACCTTACTTTTGCTCCTAGTTCTATCTCACAACAAAAAACAACTATATTAAAATCAGCAGATTTAAACTACTACATTAATTAATAATTCTGCCTGAAACCAAAACAATGAGAAACATTACTCAGCCATTCCAGCTTAGCTGAGCACGGCTTTAAGACCTCCATTTGGCAATTTTTGGGACAAATGAGAAGAGTTTTTAGTCTTTGGTAATGCCAAATGAGGAGCAGTGTGTGCAGTGCATTGTTTCAGGGTGAGAGAAAAAACAAGTTCCTGCCAGTCTGCTTGATGTGACAGCCTCCAGAAAGGAGAGATGCCTGTAGGATATCTTCTTCTGTTCCCTCCCAAAGGCTGACTTTATTTAAAAAAAAACCCCAACCCAGCACAGCTCCTGCAGCTCTCAGCAGCACTGAATCCAGCAGCATGATTAATGGATAAGGAGGATAAACAAACCAACCTGCCTTGTAACATGTCCCCTGCTTTTGTTCCTTTTCAAGCAAATTTTAGGGTAAATCATAAATCAGCTCTTCCACACTCCATTTTTGCACTTTATTGCATACTGCTGGGTGCTCTTTTCAAATTACTTTTTTCCTAAGAACTCTGAATCTGTTTCAAACCAGGACATACTATAACAAACAGCACTTATATACACAAATCCTGAATTTGCCTTAAAAGGGCCGAATAAGAACAGCAGAACTGTGTTTATAGACGTTTTTCTTTGATTTATAATTTCTGAGGCTTTACTACACGTTTTCAAACTGCAAAAACTATGCAGGCTAGAATGTTAACATTTTAAAAACTAAAGCTGAAAGCAGGATAACTGCAGAGGACTGGGCTGATCCAGGATCCATCCACACCCAATTCCTATTTACAGAGGTCCCAAAAATGAAACTCATCCTACAATGTGAATTGAAGGTCACTGGAGATGGGTCCAGCAGGACAGGGAGTCCTGGAGTCAAGGACCTGGGCTAAATTTAACCTGCCAGCAGCTTCCTCCTGCCTTAGCCTTGAGGCCTCTGCCAGGTCACTCTGGGGAATTTCAAGTGCCTTGGTGTCATGTGAGAAGAAAGTTGCTCTCAGGTATTCCTGTCACTGCAATTCACAGCTTCACATGTGTGAAGCTTTATTTATTTATCTATCTATCTATTTATTTATTTATTTATTTTATTTTGCTTTATTTATTTATTTTATTTATTTATTTCACAGCTTTATTATGTGTGCAGTGAAATTGGATGTATGAGCCCTTAAGCCTCCCTGCCCTCACACCATTTACAAGTATGATTTAAAAAAAACCAAAAACTAGAGTGGAGTTATGAATTGAGAGCAGAGCCCAGTCCAGCATTGCATTGTTAATTAATATCTTGCCTATATGAACATTTTATTGCCTAGGCACTTTAATAATCTAGTTTATCTAATTCTCATAATTTAATTTCTAATTATCAATAATTGTTCTTCCCTCAGTCATATGACACAGCTGAACTAAATAATTTATATTAAAGGCTAATACTTTTTCAAACACCTTGAGGTCATAGATCTACAGCACAGTGCCAAATAAGCAAAACACATGTGTATATCCAATAATTTGGAGTTGTGTTCCCTCCAGGGCTGACCAGATTGCAGAGCCACAGCCAACTCCAAGCTTACAGCTGGAGCAAAATCCTCCAAAATTTCAGATTCCTTGGAATCAATACTGGCACTTGTCTTGAGCAGAGCCCCTGATGCAGGTTTGTTGCATTTTCAGTCAGCAATGCTCCCTGTATGCTTTAAAAAGATCACTTTGGAGCTAGAGAAAATGCTGTAAACTCTCAGCAGAGTCTTAGGTCTCATGATATAAATTTACAAAGCTCCACCTTCATTAGGACAATTTTTAGTGTGTCTGATCAATTTAGGTACAGTGTGCCTCACGTTTCAGCTTAGGCATTACAGTCAATACGACCCAAGATCCACAGAGTTCACTTAAATTTGATTTTTTGCAGATAGTAACTGGCTGCCAAGGATGGAAAAAAATGCCACAATACCCCATTAATGATTGTTTTCCAGCCCCAAACCCACTCTGTGCTGAGCACAGAGGCCCCACAAATGCTATATATAAAATTTAGATTGCTGTTCCTGTTTTGACAAAGAGTAGGGTAGAAGGAGGCAGAGCAAGGGGAGGTAAAATGATTTCAGAGAAGAGATTTACTCATTTTGTCACCCCTGGCCTTGAAGGAATCCCCATTTTCTCATTTGATGGTTAATACCACACAGAGACAGATATTATTATGGCAGAAGCAAAGCTACCAATAGCCCAGAGAGGAAAATGAGAATAATTGTAACAGTGCAGTTGATTAAACAGGGCTGGGCTCTAAAGCATATTCTCCCCTACAACACTTTCATTATACTCACATTTCACAGATGGAGTTTACACTCTTTGATTTCCAAGCCAGGCAGTTTCACTATTAGAATGTTTCCTAAAACTTCAGCCACTATTTTATTTATTAAATAGTACTAGTTTTATTCTATCTCCTTTCTCCAAATCAGCTTCCAAACCCAAGGAGTTCTCTTTTGAGAATATGCTGCAAAAGTGTTGCATTTTTCTGCACTAAGAAATCAACCCTTTTTAATTCAGAGCTTAGGAAAAAAATCTACTGAAATAGGATCAGAGAAGTTTTAAACCAGGGTGGGAAAGGGAGTACAGATCAATTCCCAGAGTATGCAAAACAGAGATGAGATTGAACAGTGAACTAGGCTCAGATAAAGTCACCTTGCTTCAAATTACAGAGTTACACATCCCCAGGGAAGATCTCTGCTGCCCTAGCTGTGGATTCATCTTTGCTCCAGGGTGTAAGGAGGAAACCAGCAACAGGATAAGTGAGAGTGAAACCAGCACAAGGGGGTTTGCTGCTGGAAATCAGGACAGGATGGAAGAGCCAGCACACAAGGCTTGATCACTGGGCTCTAACCAAACTGCAGGGCATCACATCTCAGCCTTCTGCTCCCCCCATTGTCCCTGGTTTCCTCCCCAGGAAAGGGCTGCACAGCCAGGAAATGCATTTGGACCCAAAGCACACTCAGAGCTGTTTGTTTGTAGGAGGGAACACGAGGATGGATGTGCATTAAGCAATGCCCTGAGCACTGGGATTCTGCCCAGTGCACTTCCCTTCTCCCCCCCATTCCCAAGAGAACAAGAGTCCTCAGGGTCAAGGCTTGTTGTGCAGTCTGGAGTAATGGTTACCCCAGAAAATATTTCTCTTCACTAATGCAAGCTTAGAACTAAGGATTTTGGGTTATTCTAAGTGGAAAAGACATGATGTACAAATTGTGTTAATATACAATTTTTTTTTCATGTACAGATGAAAACAGTAGTTTGCAGATAAGTGCATTGACCTTTTCCTTCTGAAGCCTGCTCTTCAAAGGCTGCAGGAATCTGGGTCTGGAGAAGACAAGTGACATTCTCTGAGGTGAGCACCAGGAGCATTTCAACATTTTAATCAGTCTCAGGTAGGTGCACCTCACAGGTTGTACAAAAAGGACATCAGACCATAAAAGATGCAGCTGTCAGTCATAAATTTGCAGTAAATCCCTTAAATTTGGAACCTTAAGATTCTGGAATTGGAGAAAGTCATACAACTAGCCCCTGGATTGGAAGGAGATTAAAAAGGGGCAAAGCTCAGTTATTTCATTTGCCTTCAGCCTCTCCCAGATGGACTGCTCTGGACACTCAGCCATCAGGTAGACACCCACATGAACTGTCTCACCAGCTTCAGGAGGTGCTTTGGGCCCCCCTCCACTGTCAAAAATTGTGTGTTGGGGGATCTGGAGCCTCTGGGGCTTTCAGAGCTGATGAGCTCCCTCCCCAAGGTGTCCTAGCTACAATTATGCCTGTTCTCTCTAAAATCCCAAACATACACACTTGCACCAAGGTTTCTTAGCAGAAAGATTATTTCCAATACCCCATGTTACCATCACAGGTCATGAAATGACCCACATGGAGGATGGCATGCTCCTCTCCAGCTCCACCTTCATCAGCAGCAGGAAGGACAAAGCAGAGTGCAAGGGCAGCAAAATGCAATGTGCAAACTCTGACTTCAGACCAGAGAGGTGGAGCCTGGAGGGAAGGAGCTCAGGTGATCTAAACAGAGCAGCACAAAGCAGAGACAGCCTGGACCTTCCTCTGGCTCGTTGCTGATGCAGTGAGAGCCAGCAATTCAATCCTGGCACACTCTGGCTCTCCTTTTGCTCCCAGGGTGCCTGGCTGGATGTCTTGGTGACAGGGGGAATTTTCTCAGCACTGCTCAAACAAATCTAGGGCATCTCATGAGCCAAGGTGTTTAACCCCTGACCCAGAGCCAGGGTGTGACCTGAGGCTCACCTGAGACAGCTTGGCTGTGTCTGACACTGGAAGGTTCCAGATCAGCCTGCAGGAGACCCAGAGCTGCTCCACCAGAGTTAGGAGCACTTTGGGAAGCACCAGCTACCCCTCTTCCCCAAATCCTGACTGACATGATGGAACAGGGGCACAAGCACCCTGTGAGGCAGCACAGGAACAAAACCAAATTCCTTCTGCTTTGGAATCATCCTTTTGATCTGCCTCCTCTTTGCTCCCTCTGTCCTTCCCACAGCATCACAGTGAAAGATGGGGAGGGTGGGAAAAGGGGGTACAATCAAACAAATAGGAAAATTCACTTATCAGTGCACAAACAGCAGTAAGGACAATTTCTTTCCATCCTGGGGCTTAAGCAAGTGGGGCAGCTGTCAGCCAAATGAAACCCAGGGAAGCAGGGACTCTTTCCACCAGTGGGAATTCAGCAGGGTTTAAAAGTTCAACAGCAGAGAACACTAATATGCACTAGATAAATCTCTTAGGATTGCAGTAATAGGAACAATAATATAAAATTAGAGATATCAGCAGGTAAAAAATCTACTCAGAAAAACACAGGCCAGCAAAAAATAAGAAAAAGGCATTCTGGTTCCTGGCTGAGGAGAGCTAACTGGGTCAGAACCACCTAAAGATATTCTTTATGTGGCTCTCTTATCTACCTTCACTTGTGAAAGAATTTGTGCAGTGCTTGTAGTAATGGAACACAAAGATATGCTAAGAAAGATTTCTCTTTGTCCCAAAATTTATCATCATGATATAAGATTTTATTTTGCTTATCTAATTCATTTTTGCAAGATTTCCTAGGTCAATATTTGTCCTAAACAGAGATTTAAAGAGCTAATGTCAACAGTAAGCTTCACTCACAGTTTTGTGATTAGATTTAATGAAGAAAATTAAAGATTACACAGTAAAACAAATCTTATTTTACTTATCTGCAGGAGATAGACCTTGCAAAAAGTTCTCACTTGGGGGAAATAGAATAAAACATTAAATGTAAGTATGAATATTAGAGGAGGGAAGAAAATAAAGTATATTTATATTCTGCAATATGAGAATCCAAAGACCAATTTTGGTCAAGATGACAAAGGCTTGAACACATTCTAAAAGAATAGGCTATGTGGAAAATTATGAGAAAGTAAAACTTTCAGTATCTGAAATGACAAATCCAGGGATCATAACACTGATTCTTTGCAAGGCTTCACTTTAGCCTCTGATAAAAAAGGAAAGAGGAAAGTAAGTATTTGGGAGGATAAAATATTCTCTCCATGATGTATGGAGGGCATAAAAAGTTGAAAAAGGCAAAAATGAGCTGGGTGCCCCCCAGAAAAAGGAGGAAACCCTGGAGCCCTGGCACAGACAAAGGGAACAACCTGGATTCTGAGGGAAACCAGGGGTGCAAAACTACAGACATAAGAGACAAAGGGGCAGAAAGGTGGCAGGAAGGGAACCATGTCCCAGGACATGGACAAGTGATACAGGAGGAAAACACAAAAAATTGCCTGAAAACCTTGAGGTGCAAATTCATTTACACACCTCCAAAGCACAAGCTGGGAAGCTGCACTGATGATTGCTCTGGTTAGTTTTGGAACAAACTGGAACAGATCAAAGCAGGAAACCTAAAAGGAAGGAGGAAGCAGCAATCACCAGGACAAGGATGGCATCTCACAGGAGATGTGCTGCAAGGGGAGCCCAGGGAGGGAGGGCACTCCAGACCAACCCCAGAGGTCTGTGCTTCAATTCTCTCTGCTCTCCAGTACCCAAGGAAGGATTTGTGAGGCTGGCAACACACAGATGGAGAAGTTCCTTTGTCATAAAGAGAACTGCAGTGACTCCCAGCAAAAGCAGAGGGTGTAAAAGGTGTGGGGATCCTTTGCAGCTCCCTGTGCACATCTTCAAAGGGCAAAGAGATGCTGAGCTTTCCTGCCAGAGCATATTCTGTTCTGGAGGGAGGTCAGCTGCTTAATGCCTGCTAATTAAGACACAACACCCTTTCTCCATTCTATTATATACATTACTTTCCTTTTATTTGTGATCACAGCCCTGTAGCAAACAGAAGAGCAGCTTACACATGTGACCAGTATTAAGAAATGTGTTTAATGTACTCTAAGTGCCCATAATGAAATTTAGTGTCCAAGGGAAGAGACTGCACTTTGTGACCAGGCAATTCTCTGCAGACCACATAAAACACAAAACCAGGGTTTGCAGACCATAGTCAGTCAGCTCCAATCCACAGAATGATGGAACAAAATTTTCAGCTGCACTAAGTTTCTAAAGAATAGAGACTGCCAGAAAAAGCTGAGTATCTTTTACAGAATTTTAAAATTTGTGGCTGTAGGGGATATAGTATACATGATGTATCTGAAGCACAAGCATTTGACAAAGCATCTCAAGAAACATTACTCACTGAATTAACTTGCTTGGATCTCTTGGATGGGAACAAAATCAACCAAAGCCAAAGCAGGCTGAATGACAGTAAACAAAATCTGGTTTTTGGCTCTACATCAAGTTTGCACACTTAGCTTACTGGAATATTATATGAAAGTATGTCAGTCCATTTTTTAGCTAACATCTCCATCACTGCTCCAGAAAAAAAATGAAGGGTGTATTAACAAAGAATGGCATGGTTATAAACTTTAAAAAAAAAAAAAAAAAATTAGAAAAGTTAGATCAGAAACTGGAAACTGCAGGCACATAGGGACAGCAAGCCTGTGTTCACACAGCAAGTGGCAGAGTTCAGACAAGCCTCCCCACTAAATTCAACCCACCAGGTTTGCTCTGCATGCACAATTTGTTTGCACAGGTACATTAGGAGCCTTTGCAAGCTGTGAGTGCTGGCTGCCCAGAAAACAGAGAAAAAATTCTGTTTGACAACATATTCTATTTCCATGGGAAATCCTGTAATAAACAGAATATCTGGGAATTCCCACATTGATTCAGGGATCTTTTGACCTCCTCACAGACCCATGAATTAAAATGTTTTTGCAAGACCCTGTCCCTCTTTCTAGAACATTGAGGGAAATTTCATTCACTTTGAGACATCTCATTAACTTAAACAAAAATGGAACTAAAGCAGTAGCAGAGGAGAAACAAGAACATCCAGAGACTGATTTAAAAGAAGATGTTAAGAAAATTAAATACACAGACCTTGGCTCAAAGACAACAAAGAAAAATAATACAACCAGAAATGACAAATACTTGAAGGTTATAAACACCAAGAAAGGAGAGGAATTTGGGGTTGTGCAAGAAGTAGTAAATCTATGAGTAATGACATTAAATTATGAAAAGATAAACTTTCATTGAAACATCAATTTGTCTTTACAAGTAGTTCTAGCATGATATCAAGCAGTCTTCCAACAGCAAGTTCAAAAGATCCAGTGTTAAGGGTATTTAGAAAGATTTTGGACAAATAATTGAAAGTGCTCTATAAGGAAAATATTCCATATTAGGAGCCAGAGAAGTTTCATGATTTAGTAAGTTTTTTCCTTACTCTGACTTCTCTGAATATCTCTTTTGAAACAAGCCATTAACATGAGATTTTCTAGCTCACAAAGACAGAAAAAGCCAATTTGTCTTCTCTTGCTCAAGAGGACCCACAAATTACACAAGTATTGCACATTACTTACTAAATACTGTTTGACATCACTGCATCTAAACTGGGTGTGACCCCTTTAAAAGGAAGGACTAAGGAGAAGATAAATATGCAGACCTTGGCAAAGAGACAAAGAAGGAGAGCTCAACAGACATATCTCTTTTCTATCTGGAGGATATAAAGCACAAGGAATCAGATACAAAAACACACTCAAGAAATGGTAGTTTAAATGACTTCCTGAGTCCAGAACTAGGCAATGCTGAAGCCAAGGATTGGTTCCAGGGGTATCCACAAGATGGGCACTCTGGATTCCCTGCTACAACCAATGGGACATTTACCTGCTTGGGTCATATCTGAAAGCTCATTCCCTCTAAAAAAAATGTGCTTTTGGTAAATCTGAGCTAATCAAGAAGCCTGCCAGCAATCACAGAAAATGAAAGGTGTTCAGCTCAAACCAGTGCTGGAATGGACACATTTATCTGTATTAATGGAATGTGACAACAGAAACATAAACATTTTTATATTAAAGCTCCTAACAGCACTTTTCACAGGTCACAGAGTTGGAAGGGACCCACAAGGATCCTTCTAATGAATGGCACTTACAGCCTGGAGGGTCAAAAGTAAAAGAATTGCACCTGTTACACATGGCCAAGTTTGAATCTACAAGTCATGTTCTCATTCAGGCACTGAAATATTTGGGTGGTTTTTATAGCTACTGGGGAACTGAAGAGAGACTTTTCTGACCTTAAATGAGGTAATTACTTTGTAGTTCTGAGAACAGACTCAATGCAACTAAAAAAAGCCCTTCCCAAACTTTAGTCTTATGGAGAAGAATCAGCAATGCTTGTTTGTTTATACAGCTGAAACCAACCAAGGGCTGCAGATAATCCAGGCAGCCAGGCTTGGAAATCTTCTTTAAAAGCCTAATGATTAATCAAGTCTGGCTTTTCAGTATTAGTTCTGTCAGGGGTCACAGACAGCCTGATGAGAAGAGTCCAATCCCTCAGAAATTAATTCAAGTCCTTGTAAAGGGATGAAGCAATCACATCAGCAGTGGGAAAGGAAAGCATCAGCTGGGAGTCACTGCTCACTGATGGAGCTGGAGGGCAGCAGCTGCATCCCACTGCATCACCTGGCCTGAAGCTCTCATGCAGTGGCTTAAACCTCTGCTGAGAGGCTGAATGGTCTATGAATGACTGTGGCTACTCTCAGCTTAAGGCAGAGAGAATTTACTGGAGGATCCCAAGGAAACAGAGGGCAGGGCAGACAGGATCCAACTGCAATCTCATTTAGGAAATTTAGGAAGGGATGCTGGGGTCATGGATACCTGGGACAGTGACTTGCTTTTCCTTCTCTCCTCCCCACTAGTGCAGCACTGCAGGCAGCCAGCAGGGCAAAAATGCAAAATATCACTGAACACAACAGCCCTCTTAATGAAAAAGCTGAAAAAGAGCCCAGCCCAGGCCAAAACATGAATCACCAGAAAACTACACTTGCTGAGATCCCCATAAAAGGAAATGTAAATAATCATCCCAAGCCCCCCTGCACTGTCAGACACCCTTGTGCTCATGTGCAGGCCAGCTGTACTGGGTTGAGTGTGGGTATTGTGCACAAACGTGGCCATGCCTGGAAAGCAGTGAGAGAAAAAAAAAAAAAATCAGGGAGAATACAAGAATAATTTTGGACAGGAGAGCTGGAAATCTATGATAGCACAATATTCAAGCAGGGTCTGTGGGTCTCCAAAGAAGGCTGCAAAAGGGGAGCTCACAGCCACCAGGTTTCTTTGTGAGTGCACTGACAGCAGCAGTGGCACCAGGATGTGCTCACACAGAGACTGAGCACGGGCACAGCCAAATCCTGAGCTCTTTCTGCAAAAAAAGATCCCATATAAGGAGATCTGAGGCTTTCCCTCCGGGCTCAGGCTGTGGGTGGCTGTGCAGGCATTGCACACATGGCCACTCGCAGTTCAGCATTTTAACCCCTTCCTTGGCCGTGGGGTCTGAGCTGCTTTGACATTTTGGTGCCCAGGGCTGTAGAGACAAGGCAGGGAAGCAAAGGGCACGTGTCAGGAGTGGGGTTGGGCTCCTGGCTGCCCTGACCTCTCTTGGTGGGGCTGACATTTGGCATGGCCACCACCAGCAGCAGAAACTGCCTGCTTGGCCAGCAGCACGCTCAGGGCATCACTGGAGTCACACTCCCAGCAAAAGGCAGACAGAAGGAAGAGGCACTGAGATGCAGCTGATTCAATCCAAACAACTATTATTGGAAGATTATTTCATTAATGAATTATCCCAATTGCAGCTTAGCTAGTGGGCATGTGGGAAGGCCAAGTCATGGGCTAAAGCTGAAGTGATTTTCTGTTGTTCTGTGATTTAGCTCTCTGGGAGGTGTCAGTCAACAGTTTCTAGCCACACACACAGAGCTCACTCACAATCCACAGGCTAATTTCAGCTCACCAAGGCACCTCCCATACCCCAAAATGCCTTTTTGATGGAAAACAACCAGATTAACAGATTTGAAGAAGAGGAGGTGACATTGATAGGAAGTGAAAAGAAGAGAAATTCACAAAAAGAATGAAGGAAAAACTGGAAGGAGGGAAATAAAGAATTCAAAGCACACAGTCAAATGCAGACATACTAAAAACTGCTAAACAAAACACATGTTTTAAGGACAAGTTTCAGTTGAAAAATTTGAAAAATTTTCTGAGGCTGGCAGATCTGCCATGGACCCTAAGGAAAAGCCAAGCAGGATGCTCTGGGTACCCAAAAGGGCACGTGCCCAAACTTAAGCGGGGGAATTTCACTCTGAATGTGGAAGACCACAAGGTAGATCCAGACACCCAATGAGAAAAGAAGAGAACCAGGATGATAAGGAACAGTGGCAGAGTCAAATTTTCTCATTCTCCAACAATCTCATCAGATAAAACATCCCTGAACTGTTTGAAAATCTGTAGCCACTACTGGGCAGAGTAACCCATCATGGGGTGGTCAGACTGATCAGAGCTACTAAACAGGAGGGACATGTTTGGCTCAGGCTCTTCTTGAACTTGTGTGAACTCTTTAATATCCATGACATCCTGCATGAAGGAGCTCCACTAGGATGTCTCCTAGGACATGTTAAAAGCCAAGCTCTTGTAACTGCTTTGAGCCTGCCCTGCCACTTGCTAGTTTCATGGAATCCTCTGCCTGTCAGAGTTCATGCATGGGAAGAGATACAGATGGCTATTTCCCTAGATTCCCACCTTGTGGCAGTTGTTAAAACAAAAACACAACCATGCAGCAGCTCTGGTGTTTATCCTACTTGTGCTTGGATGAGCAAGCTGGCTTTTATTTTCCTTCTGCACAGTTATTGTACATGGTTAACAAGACAGAGGGTAGTCAGATAATCACACTTGATGAAGCAAGCTGGGGGAAGGCAATCTAAATGTTATTTCTTACATCTTCCCCCTCCTCAGTGGGCTGATCCTGCCTTGTTAACTGCAAACCTCATTGAGCAGCTTCACACAGATTTTTATGTCCCTCACTAATGCAGCCCAATTGAAAATGGCTTTTTCAGGCTGCCTGTAATGCAATACACTGTCTGTGGCACATGCACACTGCTGCCTCCAGCAGCTCTCCTGAGCAGAGGATGAGGGAACAGCTGCTCCTGACACTGCCAGGAGCAGGATAACTTCCTTAGTCCCAGAACTCACACCTGCCTCTTCCCTCTGTGGGAGCAAGATCCTTTTATATGCCTTGGGGGGAAGGGAAAAGTGTGATTTATCATTAAATGAGCCAGATCTCTTCACTCACTGATTCATTTGCTGTCTGGACATTCCTGGAGGAAACACAAAGGACAACCTTCACATCAGCACAGACACATTCCCAGCTCCCCACAGCAGCACTGCCCCCTGAGAGGGTGGGGATTGCACTTTGAGGTGCAATTTTGTCCTTTCTGCACATCCCTTCTCAGAGAACCACAGAGAAGGAATAAAGGATCTCCTCTGGAAACACAAGAGTGGAGGCTGAGATGGGATATGCGAACAGGGAGTGGGAAGAACTGATAGATCAAGCAAGGAGAGGAAAAAATGATGGAGAAATGAAGGGAAGGAGATAAGCAGAGAGAACTGAGAGGATGGCTGCTCATGAGATGCAGCACAGTGAGCATTTTTAATTGGGTCATGTCTATGAGAAGGCAAATGACAGTCTGTTTTCACTGTATATTTCTGAACTTATGTAACCTTAGCACGCTCCATTATTGCAATGCATTTTATTGCTAATCATTTCCATCTGCAAAACCATCTCTTTGTGAAACAAGCTGCATGCAGCATATTGGAGCTGAAGTTAGTCACTGATTTTGTAACTGAATCTGGATTTTTTTGGGGATTGGGAAAGCTGATTGTGGGGTTTTTTGCACTACTGGGTAAAGAAATACACAATTTTAAACCACTTTAAAAAAATCCTTCAAGAATTCCATGCCTATGTTCAAAGTTTTAAAAATTATAGTGGGAAATAATTTTTAATGCTTTTAAACCAGGGCTGGGGGTGAAGATGCAATGACATAAATAGCCTAAGTGTTATAAAATAAGATAAAAGTACATTGTTATGCATGCACAAACACATATGTGCAGAAAGGACAAACCTCCCCAGAAAACACTGATATATCTTTAGTCAGCTACTACTACTATATAAACAAAACAATAATGCAAACATGAAACCCTCTGTGGGAGAGCTTTTAAAATCATTGCATATGCATGTAACTGCTTTTTAAAAAATCCATGTGAGCACAAAGTTTACATTTTGACTGCACAGAAGCCAAGAAATGTGATTGTGGCAAGATGTGGCTTATTGGCTTTTTGTAAAGCTGCTGAACTTGTATAAATCAATCCAAAAACCAGAGGTATTTGTTGAAGGTATGAATGATGAAAAGTACCTGTAGATACACTTTGACCATTGAAGCCCTTAACCTACAACTACTCACATCTGAACCTCTTTTGTTTTTGGCTAAAATAGCCTGCTCAGTTCCACAGACATTATTTTTAGAGACCTGTACACTCCATCTGGACTCATGGCTGCTTGCTCAAAGTATTCCTCCTTTGAAATAGCTGTGACAAGAAGGAAAAAATGAATTTACCACACATGGCATGGGTTCAAACACCAAGCTGTAGACACAAGAAGAGTGAGGATGGAAAGGATTCTCCCCATTCTGAGCTGTTCCTACACAGCTCTTGGACAATGTTTATTCCTCCATATGGCACCAGCCCAACTTGAATGAACCATGAGTGTTATTTTGGTAGTAAACCATCTCAGAGCTCTCCCTGGATAGGTGTATCAGCCTGAGAACCATCTTTTAATTTCCTGGTGGTGATAAACTGCTAGATGCTCTTTAAGAGCGCCAAACTTCTCTAGAAGTACAGAAAACAACACAAAACACACACACAGTGTGTTTTCCACTCAGTCACCTGCAGGATCTATGAAATCTCACAGCAGCTTCTGCAGCACAACTATCAAAAGCACAGCTCAGCTGAGACTGAAGGCAGCTGGCCACCCAAATCACAGATTCCCTTTTTTTGCAGCAATATGAGAAGCCAGGTGTGTGGGAATATTCCTTTTGTGTGTGTGTGGCTGGGAGACAAGCAGCTCCTTGGACAGGAACCTGCAGCTGTCCTAAAACTGAGCCTCAGGGCTGGAGGCTTTGCTGCTTAAACTCTGCCTAAGTAAGGACCCAAACAGACAAAGCCAGGTCTAGTCTACCCATCAGCTCAGGTAGAAAACAGAAAAGGAAATATCCCAGGGCTGATTACAATGTCCCCAAGCACTTGGAAATCTCATTGACATTAACAAAGCTGTGGGTCACTGTGTCTTCAGCAACAGCAGCTGCTGCAGAGAGGCTCACTCTGTACCTCAGGACCAGCAAACCACTGTGAAAAACAGCTGCCTGAAAGTCAGATGCAGTAAAAATAATAATAGTAGTATTAATAATGAAAAATACCAGATGAGCCTGAATTAAATATTTAAAATACAAGAGAGAAGGGGGTTTATTTGCATTCCTCTGTATCATAAGCACTAGCAGTAAAGCTGTTAATCAAAGTCTACTTGTGCCTCAGAGCAATACATCAACTTGAACCAAGAGCAGCCCAGCTTGGCTCCCAGACCACATTTACAGAAAAGCCTCACTCATATCTCCACTTACAAATCTGAAGATCTTATCTTGAGTAGGGACAGCATAGAACTCACACAATGCAACTTTAATCACTTTTAGATGTAGATACTACCCAAAGTAAGTATTTTAAAACTAGTCAGTGGTAGGGAAAATGAGGTGCATGGGATTATCAGTTACTAATGGAGGGTTTGGCTCTTGGGTCAGCAGCCAGGGCAAAGTTTCTGCTTTTTTCTTGCCTGCACATTCATGCTCCAGGATTTGCTTCTCCTCAGAAGTTGGGGAGATGTGGAGCCCACTGCTCTGGCTGACACCTAAAGATAATTAATAATGAATATAACAGAGAAAGATTTTCAGTGCAACCTCCTAGGCAGAAGCAAAAGGATGCAGAAATCTGGAGTAAGGTTTCACAAAGGTGTAAACCCAGAGATGGTGCTGCCTTAAGGAGGTATCCAAAGATCACATTTCCTACCAGCCTCCAGAAAATCCCATTTTTGCACTGTCTATAAACTCTCTCCATTCATGTGTGCAGAAATTGTCACTTCTTTCCACCTCCCCAGGATCTGGAGAGACAGCCACAGCCTCTCCATGGGCAATGTACACTTGAATGCATTTATTTCTGCATTGCCCTGCAGATGTGTCCAACCACTGACATCCTGCACAGTCTGGGCAGCTACTGCAAATCTGACCTTAACAAGTGCCAAAAGCAGAAACCAACTTGGATGGAAAGGTCTGGATTTACACACTCTCCTAATTTGTCCTGGCTTTTCTGAATATGGTGGTTATATATCAAGGGGAAAAGAATTGACTGATAACAAAATACACATTTTCAAAACCTGAATTTGATTTTGATTTATGCCCACTATAAAATTAATATTTACAGCTGTACCTGATTGTTCACAAAGGAGAAAGGCATAATGGAACAAATAATGTGAAAAGGGTTAATAAGGAATCCTTACATTGGCTCTGTAAGTAGCTCACCCATTTCAACTCATCTGCTCTCAAGTGGTAATAAAAATATTTTAATTCCAGCCTCCTGAGACTCAGCATGTATAGAACCTCCAATTCTACCTTTTCTCCAGCAAGGAACTTTTTAACTTGGCAGATTTTTGTTCCTCCCCTCACCTTCAGTGAATCAGAGTTAAATCCCAAAGTGAACTGTAAATTTCCCCACCCCAGTGCAGAGAAAATTCTATTTCTCCATCAACAGAATTTGCAAGTATTCCCAGGCTGCACTGTGCACTTCCCTGTAACAACAAGGTGAATTCTGCTGCCCAGTTCTAAAGCTGCAAATCAAGTAAAGATTGTTAACAACACTGAACAGCAGAGAAATCAGGACAATCCAAACAATGGTTAAAATGTCATGCTGCTCAGTCTGCCAGAGTCATACATCAGAGCTATCTAGGAGGAAAAGAATGCTTTTAAGAAAGAATTTATCATTAGCAGAGATCTCAAGAAATATCAGGGGAAATTATTCTGATCCATGAATCAGCATAAATACACTGGAATCTCAGAACCCCAGATCTTTGCATGAGTTTGGGTGACCTTTGTAGACATCTGCAGGCAAACAGGCACAGCCATCTGGGTGTGATTCCTTAGCCTTTTCATGATATTTCAGTCTTCTATTCTTGTATATTTAAACCCCCCTCAAAATTACCCTTTTTTATTGGTAGTAGTCTGCCATTAAACTTTTATTTCTATTTGAGCCTCAAACTCACACCCATTTATTACACTAAATAGGGAAACCTGCTTCTTTATCTCATCCTTAAAGGTCTGAGACAAATAAAACAGCAGAAGGCTAATCAGCCTTTTTCAAAACCAAGGAGATTAGCACAACTTGTAAAACAGAAGTGAGAGCAAAAAAATTACACTCCTGCAGAGTGAGGCAAGAGAAGACCCAAGAACTGTTCTTATAAACAACAACAAAGTGAGAACAACACACTGGTCCAAAATTTCCCCTTGGAAATGCAGGACAAGTCAAAAGACAAAGAAATCCCATATTTGAGGGAGTGGTTTCAGCAAAGACAGGGGCAGGATGTGCTTGAAATATTCCTGGTGAACAAGTCTTAACCACATCCTCAACAGAAGCAAGGAATCCCAAAGCTCTTGAATATTCCCAAAATGAACCAAATCCTTTTCACAATGAGTAAAATCTTTCATCCAAATTCCATTTTTTTTTTGTTTTATAACATCAATATAGCTGTTAAAAACAAAAAGGAGCATTTCATAATGAAGAATCAAAATACTCTGTTCTAAAACTCTGGAAAGAAAATACTAGGATGTTCTGCTTCTGTTCTTCCTGTGTTTTATTTAATTTTTGTCTAATTTAACACACATCTTTCAAGTACTTCAAGTTTGCTGAAATTACCTCTGGAGAAGGGAAATACTTCCAGAAAATGTCTAACCAACACCAGCAGCTGTGTCAGTCACTTGTCTGTCTCTGCACAGGTGGGTTAAAATGCCCAGTGAGAGGCTCAAACCTTGAGTTTGAGATGGTTACACAATATTTACTGCTGCTGATTAACCAGAACATGACATTTAATTATCAGCACATTTGGTGTGAGATGGAAACACCAAAGGAGTTTTCTTCTCTTTATCTAGTTAGCTTGGGTTTGGCAGGAATACAGACCAAATTTCACAGGGATATTCAATATTTTGTCTTTTGTGTTCAGGATTCCATGGCAGCAGTTATCCTTGAAAGGTGCACCAAGCATTAGATTGCCCAGCAAACAAATAAAACATGTTGCTGTATATGAAAACAGCATGAACTTTGAATTTGGAGGAGGATCTGTTTAAATATCAAAATAAATCACTGCTCTCATTTGTTATTTACTATGCTTGTCCTAATCATATAATGCCAATGCATCCATAAATTGCCTTGTCACAAAGTGACTGCTCAAAGTGATGAAAGCTGTCATTTAATCAAAAAGCCTAAATTAATCAAAAGGAAAGGAAAGCAGGCCCAGCCCTGCCATTAAAGCTTTTTTCTTCTCCACAGGAATGACAGACACAACTGAGGGAGTGCAAAGTTAAAAGAAAAAATTACAAAAATAGAGAAAAGCTCCCAGGCTTCAGTGCCAAGGCAGGTACCCAACATCTCCAACACACATCAGGCTGCTCTGCAGCTTTTAGTGAATTTTGATCTTCACCTCCTTTGCCCTCATGGTGGCAATAAAAAGTTCTGCTAAGAGGCTGTTGCATCCCACCTCAGGGCTGAGGTTTCACATCAGGAGTGGACACAATCTTCCTGCCAAATATAGATCCTTTCCCAAACAGAAAGTGCTTTGGGGTTTGGAGGGGTGAGCAGCAAGAAGTGATGCTCTTCCTTCAGCACTGCTCCTCTTGGAGCTGCTGACAGACCCCAGGCCTGGCTTTGCACAGCAGAATGAATCATCCCTCCTGGCTGGAGGAGAGGAGTAAACATGGGTTTGATCAACACTCAGAGGTGAACCACTTCAAATCCTCCTAGCAGTTGCAAAACACGGGGCTACATCATTTTCTCTTGTAAGGAAATGCATTCCCTGGATCCAATTCACTGCTGCCAAGGCAGGTTTGGTGTGGGATCACTCCACAGTAAAAATATCACACCATGGGGATGTCACTGCTGCCTCTACATGGTATATACAAGGGGGAGAAAAGAGCTATTTAACCAAAAGGACACCCTGGCTCAAGAACCAGCTCATGCCTATGATCTCAAACAGGAATTAGAAAAAGGATTTCTAACCAGAAAAGAATGGAGATCCTACAACAGCCTCTCAAGTAAGAGAGAGCTGTTGTAAAATAAGGTTTGACCAGCCTATAAAAGGGATTACTCTCTAGTTTGACTGCAGACTTGACTCCAGTGATTATTCCCAAATTTTGCTCTAAGTTTTTCTTTCCCCAGGATAACAACTAATACAGACAGAAACACTCCAGTAACAAGGTCAGCTACTCCCTATGCAAAAGCCAGAAAAGAGCAATAGAAAAATATAAATCTAAGTACTTGACCTCCACAAAGCCTTGAAGATCTTGGTAACACAAACCAGCTGCATGTGTGCACAATTTCTTCCTGATGCCAGCTACAAGTTCCTTAAAACACTGAGAGCTGACATTTATTCTTTTATGCAAACCAGACTAATCACTACTTTTATTCAAACACAAACCCAACCTTCTAACCTATCTGCCCATTGCAAGACAGGTTGAATTGCATGTTGCACAGAAAATAACTTTAACTTCAACATGTTAAATTTCCTTCCCTTCAACTAAGCCAGGACACCCAACTCCACACCAAACCACGTATTTTTTCATTCAGACTGCCAGAGAGGATGCTGCCATGTGATACCACAAGTTCCAGGCAGCCTGCCTGTGTTTCAGGGCCCAGAGAAGGGGCTAAGTTCAGTCAAAGCAGAAAAAATTCCAAACCAAACCCTCACTGCTCAACCCTTTCAGGATACCCTGGAAAATTATTCTGACACAAGCAAGGAGACTTTTGGTGTGTCCTACAAATAACTAGGGATGCCCCAACATTTCTATTTGCACTTTTCAGCTTACATTTGATCTCCCCAACTGCTTATCCTCTTCTGATTCATCCTGTTACAGCTTTAAACAATAAGCCCCCTTTCCTCAAATTCCCTTACAATTCTTCCACTTCCTCCTTTTTCCTTCCATTTCTCCTTACAGACTCCACCCTGCTCCTCTCAGTGATGGCACATTGAAGACCACTCCTTTCTCTCCTATCAAATATGCATTTTGCAATGTGCTTTCCACTGATACAGAGAAAATCTGTTTGCTATTTGCTTTTTCATGGTGTCACCAGTAACAATTTGGCATCTGCTTCGTGTTTGTTGCTATCAAAGGTTTTTAGAGCTCAGTGATTTCTCCATGCAGTATTCCAAAGTAACAAAACTCTTCCACTTCCATTGGTAAGTGATGGAAGGTCAAATTGTTTGGTTTATTTGCTCTTGGAGATGCCCTACTAATATTGTTTACAATGTCCATTGCACACCTACAGGCTCGTGCTTGTTGACATCACAAACAGAAATGCTCTGCCTGCAAAGACTGCTGCAACTTTCCAGCTCCAGTTTTGGCACAGCTCTGCCACATCTGTTAAGAAACTTGTGTTGCTGAACAGAAAAAGGGCATTTTCATTCCATTTTAGTTGTCATGTTACTCTCCTTAAGGTTTCTTGATAGACCAGCCCCCTGCCAACTCCCCAAAACTGCAGCACAGAGAAACTCAGAGATGCTTGGAAGGAATTCCTGCAGCTTCCATCATGTCCTTAACGAGGCTGAAAGGATCCTCTTGGTTCCATGGAATTTATGGCAAATTGTCACTCAGTGTCAGGAGCATGTCCTGCTGCTAGCATGGTCTTGACAGGAGAAGATAATTTCTGATTGCCAAGTTACATTCCTGGAGCACCAGCCCACCCTGTTCAGGAGCAGTAACCAGGTGAGTCATGACTCCTTTCTTAGGTATTCAAAGCTCCCACCTTCCAAACCCCCTTCTCCCTTTAGGAGAGAAAGAGTGAAAAAAACAACCTGCAAAACCAATCTTCCACCCAACTAATGGGTAATCTGATTTACTGAATTTATTCTTCTCTCCTCAGAAAGATAAAGATGCTGCTGATGACTGCACAGCCTCTGCTAATAATGAATAACTAAACTTTCCTTGTGGACAGCAAGTAACTTCTAAAAATTGAGAGATTTGAATTTATTTCTGCCACACATTTGTCAAAAAAAGCTGCAAGCATTTTGGGGGGTCCTTTTCTTGCCATTTACAAGAAGCCAGCTGTACCAGACAACAAGAATTCAAATGTCTTTGATGAGCTCTTGCTCTGACAAGCAACTGAGAGAGCCAAGGAGGAGAGAGGAGGAGATTAGATGTTATAGTCAGCTGAATTAAACCATCTAAATACTGAAAACAGTCAAGAACAGTTGGAGGAAATTCTCAGTGCACCTCTGGAAAAATCAGTGTGGTAAAATGGGAGACCAAGGCCCCAGGTACAGGGACAGTTTCTGGCTGCAGGTCAGATTAATAAATTTAATTTTTTATCAGCCAAAATGTCAGTTTGCTCTCTTTCTGTCACTTGTGCCATCTGCATTCAAAGCAAACAGCACATGAGTATATGGGACAAATAAATCCCCAAAATAAGCAATCAGAATAGACTGCAAATCCTTTTCCAGACAGACACAATTATGCATGGCTCTCTCTTCTCCCAAATCTACCATGGCACAAAATTAAAAAGATGATGGAGCAAGAAGGACTTTTCCACATAGAGCAACCAGGTAGGGCAGGTACAAAAATTCAAGCAGCTGTTAAATAATTCACATTAATTATTAATATTAAAGACAGCTAGGTCTTCTACAGTTGATGCAATGCACACACACACCTAAAACTGAAAACATGGCCTGGGGTAGCTAAATTTGGTGACATACATAAAAATTGCCTTACAGTCAAAGAGCAAATATATTTTTACTAATAACTGTTGATAGAAATCAGTCTTTGCCAAAATATTTACACTTAATTTGATTACAATAATGATCAGAGAGCATTGTTTAATTTACTGTTCGTTCAGTTTTGGCAACAACAACACAAATATGAAATAATTGTCTCTCCCCAGATCTTTCATATATATTTAGTACATGCTAAATTATGTATTTATATGTGTATTTTTATGCATAAGTGTGTGTATATTTTGTTAACATTTTCATTTAGCAAAACCAGAATCATCCCCAGTATTTCTGATGTAAAGCAGCAGGGGTGAGTTAGAGGTTCTGCACCCTCATTAAACTGATCAGATCTGCACCCAGGCCACAGTTTTTGCTACACCCTTGAGAAATGACATGTTCTATGTATGAATTTTTAATTCCACAATATTACTATGTAGATCTATCTCAAGACAATGCTGTGCAGAGTAACAGAGGTTATTGTAAACAAGCCTTTTTGCATTTAAACCTCTTCCTCCTCAATCTGTGTGAAAACCTCACATCTCCCTCTGGAAAACACAGAGTTGGTGTTGTTGGGATCAGGTAGCTCATGACCACACCACAACACCCTTCCAAAAATGTCCTACACAGACCAGAGCCAACTTTGTGAAGGAGCTTAACAAACCAAAAATTCAGGCTAAATTTGCTGCATTGCACTGAATCTCTCTGTAAATAACCCAAATACCAGAAATAGACTTTGAGTGCGACTTGTTTGCTCTGAATGTGATGATTGCAGGATTCACCCAGGAGGCAGAGGAAGGACAGGGCA
Organism: Oenanthe melanoleuca; assembly: GCF_029582105.1. Lineage (NCBI taxonomy): Eukaryota > Metazoa > Chordata > Aves > Passeriformes > Muscicapidae > Oenanthe > Oenanthe melanoleuca. The sequence goes on from NC_079334.1 coordinate 3,317,286, forward strand.
GTGCTGCTGCCCATGGCTCTGCTGGGATGGAGGCCAGACCTTCATCTCAAACATTCCCTGATATCAGAGGTGAGCCAGACATAACTCTGACCTCACTTCTGCAAAATGCTCGAGTGATGGAGTTAACCAATAAATCCAACCACCACCAAGTGTGTGCTTCAGAGGGAAACAGGGGCTGGTGGATGCAAGAACTAAATAAACTGCCAGGAAAGAGAAGATGCAGTAGAGGAAGAGTTTGATGCTCTCAAAGCAGCCCAAGAACTGCTGCAGAAATATTCCAAAGTGCTGTGGGGTTTCCCTCCTTTATCCTATGGTGGCTGCCAAAACCCCTCCCTGGCCCCAAACCATTTGGTCACTAAGGGAAGCCCTGGCATTGCTCCATCTCCACAGCAGAGTAATCTTTTAAAGAGAATTTCTCACCTTGGGGGGCATTTTCTGCTCTCTGTTTACAGCAGCAGCCTGTTGTGAGATCCTTAGCTCAGGGCCTTCATTTCTCATTAAGGTTCTCAGCTTCGTGGAGAAAGGTTTGAGCAGCAAAAGCTTCAGGCTCTGAGCATGTCAGAATGGTTTCATGGCATGTTAAATTCAAACACTGCCATAAACTGAAACTTCTCTTAAAGCAACTGGAGTTTCTCTTAACTGCAGCAATTACCAAAAAGTGTCTGTAAACGTTTCAGTGTCTGGCTCAGTTCTTTTTTTCTTGCTGGAAGGGTAGTATAGGGTGATGGAATAAAGCACCTTGCAGCTTCAGTAGCTTGCAGCAAAGGGGGTTTTTACACTTACAAATAAGATAGAAGCAAGGTATATGCAGTGGTAAGAAATAATAGCAGCACTCTGCTGGGCCTCCTATCTGCATCATCCAGAACAGTTTTGAAACACTAATTAATTAAACATTTCAGCAGCCTGTGAGAATTATTCTCATTTATGGATGGTTAAACATAGGCTCAGGGAGGTTAGATGTCTTATCCAACAACACAAAGGCAACTAATTGCAAACCTGGGACTTGATTTTTTCAGCATCAAACTCTTGCCACTAAAATCATCTCGTGTCTCTTGGAAATAAAAATGTGATGGAATGGTTTCTGGACATGCTAAGTTGTGTGATCCCCTCAGTAATGCAGGAATCTGTCACAAGCAGCACTGTTAATGGAGGTGGTGTCATGCATTAAAATGTGTAACTGCAGCAGCTCCTCCTCTATTTTCCTAAATCATCATGACTCACAATATCTTCCCCAATAAATACAATGTACTTCTACTGGATTATTTGATGTCCCTTTTTTAAACATATGGGCTTCCTTTTGCTCTGCCTTCACCATCCAAAAGCATCCCAAAGATTTCTGGAGCTCCTTTGATATTATCAAGGCTTCATCAGCTCTTGTGCCTGCCCCATCACCAAAATCCTCAATGTATATTGCATCTCCTGGGAAGTTGTAGGCAGACCTAAATGGAACAACTGGGAAGGATCAGGCAGGAAAAAATACATGACTTCAGCTTTCTTATATAACAAGTGTGTCAAGGTTACCAGTGAAGGCACAAGGCTGGAGGAATGAAGAGGAGCTGGTGGGACACTATGGACCTCAATGACATCCAGAAAATGCAGAGCAGTAAACACTGACTTAGGACCTTGGTGTGTGCTGTTGTTACCTGACATTGATTTTGTCCTTATTTTGTAAGATCAGTGCTAATGTACTGCAGCTGATAAGAAAATGCAGCTAATCTGCCTAAGTCAGGGTTGCTTGGCATGGGTGAGGGAACAAGAAGCTGGAATCTCTAGCCATGAGTTCTCTGAAAGGGAAACTTCACAGCAGCTTCCTCCTCCTCTTCCTCTCCACCTTTTTCCTTTACAAGCTTTGACCTTTATTGTCACTCCTCAGCACCCCCTCCTCTTGATCCTCCAAAACACAGATTTAGACTCTTATCTCTATAATTATCAGTTTCAGCCTCAGGTTTAACACCAAGTGGAATCTACCCACCTAGAGATTATTAATTCTGCAATTAGGGATCCATGGGATGCTTCAAGCACACCAGAGTAATCCCTCCCATCATTGTGCATCTCCCAGCCAAGGAAAATGAGAACTCTAAACCTCTATGTTTCTTTTTAAAAGAAGCTTTCCACAGGCTGTGTGCAGAATGCTGGGACATGAATAGTGGGGAACGTCCACACAAAGAGACAAAGAGTTCAGAAATTGGGTTTTTATCTTACACAGACTTTGAGAGAGATGCAAGAAACAAAAACACTCAAAGACTCTTGAGCAGACCTGGACCAGAATTTAGTGCTCAGAAGCCTCATGGAGCTAAGAAACCTGCTGAGAAAGGAGGAGTCTGGATGGTTTGTGCAGAAGGAGACAAGATAAATACAGTGAAGAACCCAGAGATATTATGAGAATCTTCAGTTATGCACCACTCAAAAATCCCCTTGTGAATTTCCACAAGCATCACAAGTAGAGCTACAGAAAAGGCCATAAATAAGCAGGAGGAAGAAAATATCAGGGTTGAATGTAGGGAATAAGTAGTCAGCACTGATCCTGAAGAGAGAAGGCAAACAAATTGCATGCTACAAGGAGGACCAGCTGACAGTGAACCTCCACCCACTAAATATTGTGGAATTTACAACCTCAGTTAGCTCTGTACCAGAAAAGAAAGGCTCTAAGTGGTGGGATCAACACACAAAATGTGGGTATCATACCCTGGTAGGAAAATACAGGGTTTTTTACAAGGAATACCCATGGTTGGATGGGCTAAAGAAGTTTTATATTTTCTAGACAGTGCTTTGGAAAACTCAAGTCAGTCTTAGCCCTGGCAGATGTTACTTGAGAAATATAAGATTTTGGAGAGCCTAACAAAAATAGCTGTGGCATTTGCTGTTAGATAGCTGAGCTGGTTTAGAAAAGCTCTTTCTGCAACAAACACTTGCACATCTTTCTGATACTTAATTCCTTTGCAGAATACAAGACCTTCTTTCAGATCTCCCATAGGAATGGTTCAAAACATTAATATAATAGTACAGCACTTCAGTCCACAGCCTGGTAAGCACTCACAAAACACACATGAAAATTATGTAGTCAAATAGAAAAAGATGAAGTTCCTTATCATGGAACCCCACTAAACCCTGTATTTATGCTTTAGGCTTTTAGCTCCCATGCCAGTCAGTGGCAGGCAACATCTGTGACTGTGCAGAAATGTAATTTTCTGTCCCAGAAGAACAACAACAAAAAAAAAAAAAATCCATGCAGGTTATTTAAACTATTAAATATTAAACATTTTGGTTTTGAAAAGTTTTTAATGATAATTTGCTTAGCTTTCTAAAGGAAAGGTCATCTTGAAATGAAAAAGAATTATTTTTAAATCTAAAAAAGGTCAAAATAGATGTATTGCAAATTTGGAAAATTTCTTCTTCCCCAAAAATACTTGTCTTGAAAATTAATCAAAACTAACCTGTGATGTGAACTGGTTCAGTTTTGATGAACCCACTTATTTTAAAAATACCATTTTCATGGAAATAATTCATGGCTAGCTCCACAGTGTTCCCAGTAGCACAGGAAATGCTGCAGAGTCTCAGAACTGGAGCCACCAATTTCACTTGCTGACATAGGAGAAAAAAAATATTGGGGGAATAAAGTATTTTCTCCCAATAAACTGAGAGCATACTTTCATTGAAATCAGCTGCAAAACCTCTTTTAAAGTTCTAGGTAGGTGAGAGGTTCTTCTGCATCTGTATTAATTTGATTCCTTAAAACTGATCTTGAAGCAGCCATGAAGTTGGACTTACACAAGAAAGCAAATCCCTAAGGCAAGAACAAGGGAATCTTGAAGCACAAACATCTCTACCATTAAACAAAGTCAAGAAAACTCTTAAATTTAATTAGAACATCCATAAGGGAGGCTCACATCTTGCAGTGGAAGATGACAGATCATACTGAGAAAGGGAAAGCATTTTGCTAATTCAAACATTCAAGAGGACACAACTGACCTTCAGCCTCTGATTTTGCTATGGAACAATTCCTGCCCCATCTCTCCTCAGAAAACTGTCCCAGTCCCTCAAGAATGAGAGGCATTAATAGTTTTGGTGCAAATAATCAAACTTAAGTGCTTAATGATGAGGATTTAAAGCTGAAGAGCTAAGTTCATTCTCTTCAGTGTTTTTCTGCAAGGCAATTGTACTCCTCCTGTGATCCTGCCAGCCAGTTTTTAGTTTGAAATAAAACTTTTTTATATGGTGAGGAGCTCACAGAGGATGGAGAGTGGAATGCAGGAGAGCAGCCTGGAATCCTGTTCTGGGTGATGTTTTGGATGCAAGGTGGAAGGTACTGGGCACAAACAGAGTGTGAAACTGCACACTGATGCAGAAAGGCTGAGAGAACCCCAGAGCAAAGCCAGAGGTGTTGGTTTTTGGCAGCACAAAACTCTCAGATGTATGACAGGAAAGGTAGCTTTCCTTTTCTAAGCATTTTGCAACATTCCATTAGCTCTTTGCCTGAGATGCACAGGACAATGTGTCACTGCAAATGGTGCTGATTATTTTCCTTCTCTTAAATTGCCTCTTAACGTGATCTCCCTTAATGTGATCACTCTCAGGGCTAAGAGCTTTCTCCATTTATGATAAAACATGAATAAAAACTGACAAAGATCTAAGAACTCTTTTTAAGACTTCCCTAAAAGGCTGAAGAGTCTAAACAAAGGGGTCTTGATTATTAGCTCAGGACAAGCTATTAACACTGCTGCATGGACAAACTGCACCACAGAAAACACAATAATTTATCAACCAAAAAGCAGAATATTGTACAGTGGATTGTGACTTCCCAGATCACATTTCTCACCTTCAGGTCTTCCATTTCTGTCCTAAAGAGATATTGCAGTGCTGCATAAAGCTGAAAGAGACTTGGGGAGGGAACAAAGAAAATACCAAACTCTGGGCACCAAAATTAAAAGCCTGAATTAGGTATTCAGTCAAGGGGCACTGCTAGACTGTAACTCAAAGCAGGAGTTGAGGTGGATAATACAATCACACATCCCATGACTTCCCATCAACTATTCCAAGAGCTGACAGAGACTAAGCTCTGAATTGGGCACCTGAGAAGGGAAGTGATGAGAATGAATATCCTCCTGTGTGGAAACTCTGGGACAAATGAGAAAAGTCTGGTGGCATTGCTCACAGGGATAAAGTATTCAGAGTTTCTTCCTTTTTCCACTCTGAACAACCTAGAAAAGGAAGACAGCACAACAGGAAAATGAAATGGGTGGATCTCAAGGGAGTACACTTCAGTAATCCCAGAGAACTGGCAGGAAATGTCTCCAGAGGATGGCCTAAGGAAAAAAGGCATTAAAGAGAGATGGAAGCTCTTCAATGAAATAATTGTTATGGCCTTTTGTGCCAGCTGTTCCATGATGGAGAAAAGACAAGTGGCACAGTAACTTTGACTAGACCATGAGCTCTTGACTGAAACGTGAGAAGGAAGCAAAGCAGCAGTGAGAACCAAATCAGATTATCACCAAAATGTACCAGAGCCCAACAAGATCACATTAAAATGGAGTGTTAGTCACCAACAGTGTTCAGGGTACAAGGTTGGATATAACCAGCAAGGAATATTGAGAAATCATTCAGTAAAGGCATGAACAACAAAGGAAGGCTCTGGCACTCTGCTGTGAAACTGAGCATGAAAGTCATTGATGGCTGAGGTCAAAAAGGTCAAGCTGTTAATGCTTTTTTGTGTGTGCTGATCATGACAAAATACAAGATTTCACCAGATGGATATCAGCTCTGATTCCAGTCACAAAAGAGAAAGAGCTAAGTCTTTGGATGGAAAAAACTCCCCCAGTTAACAAGTATTAAATTCAATTCTTTACTAATTCCCTAAATCTAATGAGCTTCGTTCCAGACCAAACCTAAAGGTCTGACTGATGAGATCTAGAGCTTTTAGCAGTTATTTTCATAACTCCTCAAGACAGGTAAATGTGATGTCTGTCTTTACCCATTCTCTAGTTTTTTATGTCTTAAAAGACATTAAAGGAGAATTAAGTGAATTAGAAACAGCCAGTTTAATTTCCAGAACAAATTATGAGGTGTTTGTTACTATATGGAAGGTAATTATCAACATCCAGCAGAGATTTGTTGTGAAAAAAAAACCTGTCACACCAATCTCATTTCTTTTTAGGACATGGTAACAGAGAGATTTAATACTAGAGATGTACAACTTGACTTCTGCAATGTACATAAGGCATTCTTATGTGCTGCAAATGTAGAAAAAACAAGGCTTGGATAAAATGAGGTTTAAACTGGTAGGAAAACTTTTAGAGATTACTTCACAATATAATCATAACTGATATTGAAATATTGATTTGTGTAAGAAAAACTAATGTGCTAAATCATATTTCCATTCTATTGAGGGCTTCAGGTCTGGGTGCTCATTTCTGGATGCCACACAGGATAGATTAAAGCAAGTCCAAAGAGAACAATAGAAACTGTGGGAGGGCTCAAAACCACCATCCACAGAGACCTGCCCATGGCACTGATGATAAATCCTAAGCATCTTCCATGTCAGAGGTACAGTACCTTTCAATAAAGATACAGAAAGGGACTGTCCCTATTTATTTCATACTTTAAGATCAGTTCCAGTTTATCTACTCTGGAAAATTAATCTTTTGTGTTACCTGTGCTTCAATCAATCAGTCCAAAATGACTGGACACCATCATGGCAGTGTACAATTCTACACTGAATATCTGTAAAAGTGTGCATATATAAAAATACATATAAATATATGCATATATGTATACACACATGCACAAAACAATGTAGTATGTCCTCAGAACGAGCACATATATTGATATTTCTCAGAAATGTCTTTCAATATTCAGCCTGTGAACTCAGAGACCTCCATGTCCTACAAATTGCTGCTCTTTACCCTGCTCCCTTCACCAGCTTATTTATTACCTATTCTCCACATCCCAATCACATTTTCAATTAGCTACATCCAGTAGGATTTCTATTCTTAAATCCCTTATTAACAGCTATTTAAAAAAAAAAAAAAAAAATTCCACACTTAAAGACTTGTGTTTCTTTGCTAATTACAGTTGGGATGTATTGAAGAGTTTTAAGATCAGGTTGTTTAAAGAGTTGTTCAAGAGTTTTAAGATCTGTTCCAGGTTGAAAACTGGCAGTGCCTGCCCTTTCAAACAGGAGGATTTCTGCCCTGGACAATTCCACAGAAGCCATGATTGCTCTTGCACAGGGCAGAGGTAGTTTTAAAGGATCATGACTGTTCTTAAAGATGCCAAGGCTTGCCAGCAGAGCTACATCCTGGCACTCTGCACCTCTGTGTCCAACACTCCATGGACCAGGACCCCCAGATCTCTGGCTGCCCTCCAGCCTCTCATTGCCCAGCTGGAAAAAACTTCCCTTTCCTGCCCTGGGCTCACTCTGGAGTTAAACCCTTGCTGCTGCAGGGTGGCAGCTCAGCTGATTCCCTGCTGTGTCTGCTCCAGCCCAGCCCTGTGCCCCTCTCTGCAGGTCTGTGCCACCCTAATTATTGCCAGCAGAGCTGGGCTGGAGGCACTGCTGTCACAGAGGATGGCAGCAGAGTGCAGGGCATGGCAGCAGCAGCAGCAGGTGGGCAGAGCAGAAAAGGCCAGATTACTGTCTGTGTGATTACTGTCATTTAGCTCAAGCCAGGCAGAAGGCAGAACATGCTCTGCCTCTGCTCCTTCCTTCCCTCTGTTGCTGCAGAGCAATTCCTGAGAACACTGCACAGGGATGCTATGCACTTGTTAAGCTTTGTTTTAAGCACTGAAATCCACCACTGTCAGAGCAAGTAATTGCCCCTTACAGCAGTCACAGGTTTTTCTCAAACACATGTGCTACAGCAAAATAAACAAGGAGGCATCCAGTGTGAGAACCAGCTTGAAAAGCTGTTGGATTTTTACAAATTCAACATGTGTGCTTTCCTGTCTTCCAGCGCATTGGCCAGAGCAGCGTTTGAAATGTAAACAGGAGCTTTATCCTTCCAGCTCTGCCTTCTCCAGGCAGCAGGAGTGTGATGCTGTCAGGGCAGCTGCAGGAAAGCTGCTCAGCTCCAGCACAGAGCACAGGTGAGAGGAGAAGCACTCCCCTCCAAAGCTGGGATCAATCTAAAACATGCTCCTGCATCTGCTTCCCATCATTGCTCATTCTTTTCCCTTCACTCCCTGATATTTAACAGAGTAATTCGGTGTCACAGCTAAGTGTTTTCAGTTCTGGCTGTCAGCTTTCTAAATGAAATCCATATATTTAAAAGCATAAAGATTTATGTATCAATTCTTTATAGAAAAACAAGTCATTTCTGAATCTTAAGGCAGACTTGCTAAATTTAGCCAGAAAGCTTAACACCATCACAAATACAGCCTTCATTGCAACACATAATTTCCTCCTCCAAAACTGGATCCAAACTTTGCTCCTTAATCTCATCATTAAGTTAAGAACAGATAATAAAATAAGACTCAACCAAAGCCTGTGTCCATATGAAATGCAAATCTATTTTGAGGCCTGAAAATATTCCATATGCCTTGATTTTCATTCCATTGGTGGTGAACTTGAAACAAAATTGAGAAAAGATTGGATTTTGGAGGGAAAGTTTTTCCTTTCTACATTAAGGGAGCAGAAAACTCTGTAGCCCAAATGAGCTTTGGCAAAAGCCTCCTGCATAGATCCATGGGCCTCCTGAGGGATTTTTCATCACCTGCTCAGACAGGGGAGAGAAAATATAACAAAAGGCTCATGGGTCGAGATAAGGACAGGGAGAAATCATTCAATTAACATCATGGGCAAAACAGACTCGACTTGGGGAAATTAGTTTAATTTACTACCAATCAAATTAGAGCAGGATAATGAGAAATAAAACCAGATCTTAAAAACACCTTCCCCCCCCTACCCCTCCTTTCTTCCAGGCTTAACATCACTCCTGGTTTTCTCTCCCCAGCAGCAGCACAGGGGGATGGACAATGGGGGATGGACAATAGGGGATGGATGCAGTCAGTGGTTCCTGCCACTCCTTTTTCCTAGGGACAGGATTGTTCTGCTGTGGGGTCCCCAATGGGCTGCAGGTGGATTTCTGCTCCACTGTGAACCTCCAAGGGTCACCATGGTGTGCAGGGGAATTTCTGCTCTGGCACCTGGAGCATTCTCCCTCCCCTCCTTCATCCATGACCTTGATGTTGGCAGAACTGTTCCTGCCACATATTTTCCCTCCTTTTTCCAGCTACAGCTGCTGTTGCCCAGCAACATTCCTCCCCACTCCTTTTTAAATTTGTTATCCCTGGGTGCTACCCCTGTTGCTGATGTGCTCAGCCTTGGAGAGCAGCGAGCCAGTCTTGGAGTTGGGCTGGGATTAGCTCTCCTGGACATGGGGAGGCTTCTGGGAGCTTCTAGTGGAAGCTGAAATCCTTCTGCTACCACAACCTTTCCATGCAAACCCATGGAGGGTGTGAATATAAGGTAATACATGTGAAAAATGTAGAAGCATTTAAAATGTATTGTGATGCTCATCACCAGTTCCATGTGAACACAGTCTACTCATCACTGAAAGCAAAACTTATCTGCTCCTGCTATTTGTAGTATGTTCTGCCTTAAAAGCAGGCAGCTGGAAAGATCCACATTGGAATATTAAGGATGCTCTTGGCAGACCAAACATTCCAAAATCACTGTGAACATTGGATATTTTCAGTCAGCAGTGTAACTAGGGAGGCTTCACCTCACACCACACACACTCTGCTAAACAGCTATCTCCTGGTCTGAGAGCACACAAAATCCCAGGAAAGATCAACAGGAAGGGTTTTTGATCTGTCCAGGAATCAGAAAATAGTGCCTTAATTCCTGCTTCCATTGCAATCTCCCTAACCAGCCTACTCACCAGCCATTACAATTTCAAGGAAAACAAGCAGTGAGTGTACTGAAGACCATTTCAAGCAGCTCTAAGCATTAGGTTGCCAGAGTTACAATTCCTTTTTTTTTTTTTAAATAGCTTCAGGAACTCTTTGGTGATTTCCACCACCAGCAGTGTGATTTCATCAGACAAGCCCAAGGCCAAGGAAGCAGCTTTTCCCTCCAGCCCCAGATGTGCCAGCTGCAGAGGGCTGATTTTAATGATAACAGCTGTGCCTAAAGGTGTTGCCTTCACAGCTTCAATAGGGACAAGCAAACACAAGCAAAAAAGAAAATTAAAAAATGTCACATGACACTGCAAGAGCTGCTGCCACCAGGGGGAGGAGGGACTGATGGTCTGGGACAGAGCTTCTCACCTGGGCACCTTCCCACAGCATCCAGGCCATGAATTAGCCAGGCCAGGGCCAAAACCCAACCCCTGGAAGAGCTCAAGAGGTTGGATGGGGTTTGAGGAACCTGGAGTAGCTGAAGATGTCCCTGCCCATGGCAGGGAGGTGGAATTAGATGGCCTTTAAAAGGTCCCTTCCTCAAACTATTCTGTGGAATCTGCCTGACAAAAACACTGAGCACAGTGGACCAAAGGCACTACTGCTGTCATGGCAGGGTTAGCAGGGAGGCACCCAGAGCAGCCAGCTGCAAAGGGGTCCCAAAAATCCCACAGAGCTGGGATTCCAAAAATCCCACAGAGCTGGGGTCCCAAAAATCCCACAGAGCTGGGGCCCCAAAAATCCCACAGAGCTGGGGCCCCAAAAATCCCACAGAACTGGGGTCCCAAAAATCCCACAGAGCTGGGATTCCAAAAATCCCACAGAGCTGGGGCCCCAAAAATCCCACGGAGCTGGGGCCCCAAAAATCCCACAGAGCTGGGATTCCAAAAATCCCACAGAGCTGGGGTCCCAAAAATCCCACAGAGCTGGGGTCCCAAAAATCCCACAGAGCTGGGGTCCCAAAAATCCCACAGAGCTGGCTTTCCAGCTCTGCAGGTGCTCTCCAGGAGGGAAAGAAAGGAAAGAAAAGATTTCCCAGCAGTGCAGAGCCCCCAGGAGCAGCCTGCCCATCCAAGCACCCACCAGGCAGTGCCCCTTCCACCTTACTGCCTGCCCCTGCCATTAGCCTGATTAACAGCAATTAACAGACTTACTGAGCTTAAGGCAGGGGGAAAATAAACCCCCTAACCCACCCAAAAAACCCAACACCTCTCTGGCAATGGACTTGCCTCCTCCTTGACATATTAACTCCAGATTCCACGCACACGCTGCTGCTCGCAGTCTGCATAAGATAAAAGGTGCTACAAGCCGACCTGAGGTTGCCATGGAGACCAAAAATCTTTCCCAGTGCTATGGTAACTGACTCTGGGATGTGCTATGAAAAGCTGGCTGCACACCCCACTTGAGCTGTTTCGTCTTTTTAAAGCAATTAACTGAGAGTTAAATTAGTTGCTGTTCAGAGAAAGGCGCTGTCAAAACGTGAGACGTGGTAGTTGGTGGCTTTTTATCCCAGCCAAACAGAAGAAAACAAAACCTTAGGGAGATTACCAAGCTTCATTTGATTGTTTCTGGAAATCAAAAGCCTTATCTTTCCACACAAGAAATTCCATCTTTATGTATTTTACTGAATGAGAAGGATTGAGCAGCTCTGAGCCTGCCTCCCTTCCATGTCCTTGCATGTCCAAGTCTCTGACGTCACTGGAAGTTTTAAATGGACAAGAAATAAGCTTCTAGAGGAGAATAAATAAGGCTTCAGTAATATATTTGAGATAATAAAGCTGTGGTGGCAGCTGGGCGAGGCACAGCCAGCATCAGGCACATGCAGACCCTGACCAGTGAGAATGAAACTCTCCATCACCCCTGGCTTCTCTGTGCCTCTGCTTCCCCTCTTCACTGAGCCACATTTCCCCTCTTTTCACAGCATCCTGTGATACCAGGGGCCTAAGAACTCCCAAATTTCATCAGCAGGCATTTCAAATCTGGTTTATTTCCTGTTGTGGGCACATGCATCACAGTGATGAGCCATGAATTTCCAAGGGGCTGCTCCATCCTCTGATGGCAAATGTGCACCATGTAGGTGCTGTTGCTTCAGGCTAGGGATATAATCTCTTAATCAGTTTAATCTCTACCACGAGAGCAGGACAGGGTGGAAGTGGACAGGCTCAGGGGTGCAATAAACCTAAAATAATTCACTCTGGGGTAATGCTGGAAAGGGGATGTAGGGGATGCAAGCCTTGTTTGCAGTGCTGTCTTTGTGAGCTGAGGTGCAGAGAGCTCACAAAGACAGCCACGTCCCCATGGCTCCTCCCAGAAAATCTGCTAATTCTGAAATCTGGGTGGAATCCAGCTCGTGTATTTTGGGGGGGTCGGAAATCTGGCCCTGGAAAGGAAGGAGAGTTAAAAAGAAATAAAGAACATGCTCAATTCAGGGATGTAGGTGGCAGAGCTCTCCTACTGAAATAGTGGAAAGGAGTGTCCTCGTTTGACCTGGTTGTGAAAGGATACCTGTGCTGTGGGCTGGGAGCTGGGCAGTGCAGGGGCACGCACACAGGTGAGGAGAGGGAACCCCATCTTCACTTCAGGCTTGCCTTTCACCTGTTTGCCTGCATTTCAAACTCATTTTTATCTCAGCAAAAGCTTCAGCAAGAAATGTCTCTGGAACACAGCAGAGGGTACTGCACAGGCTCCCAGCACATGTATTGAGAGGGGCCAGGAAAAAGGGTAAAAGGATCCTGATTCTGCAAGCTTTGATATGAAACCATTACTAATAAACAGCTGGTAATAACTAAGAACGTTTTCTTTGAGTTTAGAGTGAGCAAACTCATGTTTCTATATAAGGCAGCTACTATATCAGGAGCTGTACTGGGTAGGTCTAAAAAAAAAAAAGAAAACCAACTCTACAGTCTTTGTTCAGAAGACAATTCCTCTCTCATTTTTACTTATTCTTCAATAAAAATAAATCCCATTTAATACAAAGAAATGTTATTTTGACAGAACTCCTGTAAGGCACATTCCTGCAGAATCACAAAAAGCCACACAAAGACAAAAAGGGATTACTTACACAAAAAAAAAAAAAAAAAAAAAAAAAAAAAAAAAAAATACAAGGCAGATACTACAGTAAACATGTTGCAATCACCATGGAAATACACCCCTAAAGTTTTTGACAGGTATTTACTCAGCAAGTCAAGGGTCTCAGGAAAAGACACATAAAATAGCAGCTAGAATCCATATGTCTCCTTCCCTCAAAAGAGGGAATACTTGCTAAGAGTGTTTTTATAATCAATATTACAGATATTTAATAAAAAATAAAAAAAAAAATAAAAAAAAATAGGTGAGTAAAGAGTGCCAAGGAAAGAGATCAGAGATATTTTGATGGCAACGACTGGAGAACATAGCATTGACTGATCAGCAGCAGGAATCCATCTCTGAGTTTTTCAAGAGGTGCTAAAAATATCCACAAGTCTAAGATGCCAAACCAGCCAGCTAGTTGAAGAGAAGCAAGAACAAAAGAGGAAAAATCCCAACTTGTTACAGAGATGATTTATAAAGAAGCCAGCAGAAAAAGCAAACTGAGAATGTGCTTCCAGCTCCTGCCCATATTCTGTTCTGCCTCATATTTGCTGCACAATTTATTTAGAAAAGCTTTTCTAAACACTTCACTGCAAGTAAAATCATGGAATAGGCATTTGGGGCTGGGGCAGATTTGTCAAAGAGGTTCCACATTGAAGAGAAACACTCTAAACACGGGATTTAACCACAATGCCTCAATGCACTCCAGTGCAGTCTCATCCCAACTTTGATTTGTGCTCTGGGACAAATTTGGGTGGCTTATCCTCTGGTATGTGTGGCTACATGCTCAGTTCTGTAAGAAAAGTAAATTGCCATGCTGGGTGGCTTTCCTTTTATCTGCCCAGCATGCTAGTGAAGTTTGTCTTAAACCAGACAATTAATAAGAGATTTAAGCACATGTCAGGCTGAAATATGGATTGAAACATTGGCTGGGAGATCAGACCTGTGTTTCACTAATGAACCTACACAAACCAAGTCTTACATTGTATTGTAGATTATATTTCTTGAGCTTCAGAATTAAATAACAGAGATGGATGAATTATGCCTGCCTCTGAAAATAGCTACCCATTCTTCTTCATCATGCTGTAAAGTCAAACATACTCTTTTGAAAATATTCTGCATCCTGAATTGCTGTGGCTACGTGGGGAAATAATTCTTTATCTACTATGAATATTCTAGAAGTAGAAGCTTCCCAGATGCAAGAAAAAAGATAAACAAGATTAATAACAATAAAGAATTCACAGCTCCATTTCCTCCTTTCCTGACTAAATGCAATGCTAATTGTTTGTAAGCTGGATGAAAATAGTACTCACTTGGAAGAAACAAAAAATTTCATTTTTAAGAGTTGTGGTTTCAGCATAGACATATACTTCCACAACCAAAAAGAAATTATCTGCACTTTTGCTCTCATCTAAAGTAAATCTCAAAACTTTCCAACTTCTGCTTTTATTCTACAGTTAAATATTTATTCTACTAGCAAATTTCTGCACTTCCATACCAATCTTCAAAATATCACCAAAAATCCTCCTGTCAAAACACACTAAACTCCTTGGAAAGAGTTGATTTCCCAAAGTTATTACTTTGGAAAGTTTTCTCCCTGGAGATTTTGAGCACGGTGCCAATGGCAGAATCCTCTCGATGCTGTTACCACTTGGCTTTTCAAAAATAAAAAACCACATCCAGGTAAAATCTGCCACCATTCCCACCCAAAAAATCCTGCCCTGGAGCTGGGTCAGGTCTGGCTAAGGGCAGAACTCCACTGGTGGTGCTTCATCAAATTAACTGACTTTGCTGCTCTTTTCTTTGCAGCTACCCTGACATTTTACCTGTTTACTCTAAATGCAGGTTAAGAGCTGTATCAACAGCAAAAGGGCAACTGGCAGACCCTGTCTCATGCATTAGCAATCCCCAGCAGCACTTTAAGCAAGCAGATAAGCAGCACCAGCCAAAAGAAAAGAAATTACAGAGGTTGGAGAGGTTTTTTTCCCCTCGCTCCCTTCATATTGTGGTAGAAAAGTCAAAGGAATGCTTTGGAGAAAATTTTCTTAAAAGCCTCTTTGGTGAAAAAAAACAACATCTTCAGGTACATTAGCACAGGAAAATTGTCATCCTGAGCTGCTCCCTCCAGAGCCAGGCAGAAATTAGTCATGGGCAAAGCTCAAATACCTTGGGGGTTCAGATGGGCATTTTCAGTGTCTGATGCTTATCATAATCCCTCAAGTCTGCTGAAGACTCCTTATTGTGGTTTCTGGATGCTTCTGCACAAAGTGCAGAGGTAGGAAAAGTATGAAAAATTAAAGGGAAAAAAGTGGGCAAACATTTCTGAGTTACATGGAGAGCTCCATTTGTGGTTTGCAGGACTGCAGTTTGCTGTTATTTTATCTAAAATGGCTTATGTGTCCCTAAACAGCTTTCATGATGGGCCTGTTTGGAATTCTTCTAATCCTTTAAGCTACAAACACTGCCTTAATCATATTCTAACCTGTTAGCTCAAAACTCTTAGGTACCATTTTTTAATACAGCAAAACAAAGAAGAATTGCATAAGTTTTTGTGTGCTAGCAGAGATTTCACTGATTTGGGAAAAAGACAGGGAAAACTGTCCCAAACAATTAGTGTAGGGAAATAATGACTTAGAGCAGTGAATCAAGGGAAAGAATCACTGCTGCATGCAATGCACTACAATATCTGATCACGAGGAAAACTAGAAATAGCCAGGAAAATAATTCTACAGCTCAGTACAGAAAGACACAAAAGTGAATATTAACCACACTTATTGCACCATTCACATACTGAATTTCACTCACTGGACTATATTCAAAACATCATGCAAGCAAAGTAGGCTTCACAGAAACACACAACATGGATATATTTTTTCCATGGCTTATCAAAACTGTGCCAGTGCTCAGGGATCTGCAAAATGAACTAAAAGATTATGCAAAAAGATGAGCAGATATCTAGTATCAGAAAGATACTTAAGTGAAAAAGAGTCTCTAACCCTGATAGATCAGCCTCCCAGACAGAAATATTGATGTTTATCTTCCATGGGGAATTCTGTATTATGAAGAGAAACTTCAAACCAGAGCTGGAGCAATGATGTGTATGAGCAGGGGAATAAAAGCAACAGGGAGCTGAAGCAGAGAAGAGATAAAAAGAGATCATACCAGGCCCAATCACCTTCTCCTAAGAAAGTTTCTGATATTAAAACTTTCTGTGATCTACTTTGTGCTCCAGTTCTGCTGAAAACAAGAAATGATTCTGTTATTGTGTTTCTAAAATTCCTCTATGAATTCACAGTGAAAGAGCAACTAATTGTATGCAGGGCTACAAAGAGTTTATATAAACAATATTTAATTAATTGTATGAACTAACCCTGTATTAAATATACTTGCTCATCTATTTTGGTATCTTTTTCCACTCTTCATTTATTTCTTCTAAAAGACCTGCTATGTTTATCTGAATATAATCTGTCTTTGAAAAGTGTTGTACTGCTTTAAAAAAACAAACAAAACAAAATCAAAAACCCTGTGACTTTAAATGATTCTTAATCTAAAATTGACAAATTTTTTACAGGGGAAAGTCAGAAGTCTTAAGAAAAACCATATTAAATACAGATAATGCATCATTCTACTGGTAAGTCTGGCTGTGTAGAGTGAAGAGTTGTAGGTACATCCCAAATCCTTGCAGTTTTTCACTATTATAGAAAAAAGTGAAAAAATTCCTCCTTTGGAATCTTAAGTTTATTGTTTGAAGTAACAAATCAAATAATGCCCCAAATTTAAAAAGAGAAAAAAACTGGAAAAAAAAAAAAAATAAAATCCACAAAGTCAAGTACTTTAAAACTCAAAACTAACTTTGAAGAATGATTTGCTTGTACCCTGCTATGGCTGTACCATTTCTGATGCTTAGAAAACCAAACAATAAAATCTAAACCTCTATGGTAGCATTCTGCTGCTGCTGGACATTTCCTCTCAAATGGTGACAGACCTTCATTAAGAACATAATTTTTTAAGTCATATGATAAGTAAAAACATTACAACACAGGAGAAAAATAAACCAAACTAGGCTACAACACTGAAATACTTTAAATAAAATGGCATGGGTTTTCCTCCATAGATTTAGCATCAGAAACTCAGAGTTATTTTAAAATGGACAAGAAATGTAGCTCTACTTCACTTGCAAAATGAAGATAAACATTTTGATATTAAATGCCTTTACTGAGGAAAAAAAATGACCATCCTTTGTTTCCAAGCACCAGAAATTTATGAAAAACAGCAGAAGAAAAAATCAGAGAGCCTGTGACACCAAGGCAGGATGAGTTCATGTGTAACAAAAGTTTCAGAGCTTTTTGCTCCTTGCATAGTTAATGGTCCAGTGGCCCAACATTGTGAGTGTTTTTCATGTTATCAAAGCCACTCACAAGTTATTAAAGTGTGCCAAAAATTCAGGTTCCAGAGACGTATTAAAAACATGCAAATCAAATATTTTAACATCAACTCTGACAAAAATCAGAGGCAGACTGAAAGAAAACCCTGAGCCCAGGTTCTTTTGGTTAATGTAGTGTTTCCTTACAGGACACAGAACAATTAAAAATGGTTTTGTCTCTCCTCTGCACCAGTAAAATTTAAACTCCATAAGATCATCTAAGAGCAATTAAGGACAAAATTGGGTCCATGCAGTTTTTATTCCAGCTGTCTGTGCCCAAAAGGCATATCCAATTATAAGTTTGCATCCATTCCTACTTTTGTTGTACAGGAAGTATTTAAAAAAAAAAAAAAAAAAAAAGAAAAGCAAAAACAAATACAAACAAAAAACCCCAAACCCAACAAGCAACAAAAATCTTTATTGTATTTGAAGTATGTGAAACCAGACGCCCCAGACAGCTGAGAAATGGCCAACTCATGTATTGTTCAGGCAAATTTAATTATGAACAACCAAAGACCTATTTAAGCCACATGTTTTGATTTAAAAATGGGGTAAAAAGAACAGATATTTTCTTCTTACCTTCTTGCTTCAGGCCTCTGCATCCATGGTAACACAATTACCATCTCAGGGCTAGAATTGATCAGAATTCTTATAATTACATTCAGCCCTAACAAACCAAGTGCCTTTTTTTTTTCTGTTTGGTGGGGAGGTTTTTTCCATATGAATTTTTATAGAGCTACTCCCTCAATAATCTCCACCCCACCCCCCAAATGTTTTAAAAAAATTCTACTAAATGGTTTCTTTTTCTTCTTTTTCTAGTCTTCTTCACTACAAATCCAATCAGCTGGAAAATCCTGCACAGAGCAGGGTCAGCTATGGATTAGTTTCCATGTCTTTCCCTGTGTCTCCTTTGATCAGGTACATTTTATTGAGGAGCACATCCTCAGCATTAGAGGAGCAGAGCACAATGGAGCAGCAAGGGGGGTTTGAAGCCTTGCCTCACCACTGGGCCTTCTGCATTAATTCTGCTGACTTGCAAACTCTGAAATGGCCAAGAAAAAAGTGATTTTTGTGTTTTATTCCAGTGCTCATTCGCTATTCTGTGGCTTATATTTTGAATGATTAAGTACTTGTGTCATCCACATAATTCCCTTTTGTAAAGGGATATCCCTGGCTGCTTCTCCCTGACCAGAGCCTGCAGTGCCTACCCTTATTAACAGGGAGAATCTAGAGAGAAAAAAAAGATAAATTTAAAAAAAAAATTAAAATAATAATTTAAAAAATGGTGGTCTCCTGCAGCTATAAGGACATAGAGACAACCTGTGCCAAGAATGAAAGACAAAATTTAATCTGTAATATTAAAAAAAAAAAAAAATAGAAAAATAACTAATTTATACCAGGTAGCAGAACTGGAGAAGGCAAAGGAACACAATTGCCTTTGCTGCCTGGATGAGAGGGAGGCAAGGCAGGAGCAGCTGGGGAAGGTCCAGGTTCCAGACTCCCTGTGAATTGCTGAGGTGCAGCTCAAGGGGAAGCAAACTCTGTGTGTTACTCCCTGTGCTGGCAGATCAGCTCATGTGGAGCACACAGCCTCACAAATAAGTTGAGCTGATACCATAAAACCCCCACAAAAGCAAGAGGAATTCTTGGCTGCTCCAACAGCCTGCACTGTCTGGAACACGTTGCCCATAAACCAAGAGGACAGATAACAAAATCTGTCCACTGGAAATCACTGGAACTTCCCCAACACCCAGGGCAAGCAGGACTTGCCAGGTTTCTAGAACAGAGAAAACAGATTTTCACTTCCCTTAGCCAAATTTTCAGAGCTATTGAGAAGACTAAAAGGGCCAACAGAGCCAAGTGGGATTTTCAGACACGAGGAACCAAGTCAGGCATCCATCTCCCCAGCCCTAACCTGCTTATGCACTTCAGAAAATCTCATTAGGCACAGATCTGCATCTTCAGAGACCTGTCTGCTTTCAGACTCTGCTTTCCTTCCCCTCCAATTCAGCCTTTCTTATCTGCTTTTTTTGCCTATTCTTCCTCACATCCTGGTTCTCACAAGGTGCACTAGGCTCTTGACCTTGGAAAAAGGATCCTGGAAAGGTTTTTTAAGGAGGGACTAAACACAGAATAATACCTCTCTAAAGAATTGGCTGAACAGCAATTTTTTTTTTTTTTTTCCTGTTTAACCAGCACAGCCTTAGATTATAAGGAGTTTGGTTTCATTACATAACAACCCATCATTGTTCCCTAATACATTATCTCATCAGGAGGCCCCATTTCAGAGAGGCCACATAGACACACATTTCTTAATAGCAGAGCTAAGTGGCAGCATGATCTAGTGGATTAATTATATAACTGGCAACTAGGATTTCCTGGTTGTAATACAATTTTAAATTTACATCTTTAAATCAAATTTTTAGACAACTAACAGCGTTGGCTTTAAGAGATCTGCATGGAGCTTAAAAAAAATTTATCATTTGCCTCTTTGGGAGCTTTTTAAATCCCTACTACAAACAGAAACCTTTGGGACAACAAATTAATTTCAAAGCCTACAGTAAATACCTCACAAATTCTAGATATTGAAGATAAGCCAAAATAGATGAATTAAAATTAGACATTTTATACAATTATTCTCATAGTAAGGAAAAACAAAAGTGAAAACCAAGTGGAATCTTAGAGTACTTAGCAATTTTTGCCTTCAAATCAGTCTAAAAGCACTCAAATTAACAACTCCAAAGTGGTAACTAGTTGCTGACTGGAGTAGAAGCATATATTTATATATATATAGATATTCTAAGAGACTCTTGGGGAGTGCTGCTCCTGCCCTACCTGGAAAAGCTTTACATTTTTTGTTATGAAATATCATACAGGACTATACATTTAACACACACTTTTATATCTTCTCCATATGGTACCAATCCTTCCATAAATGTAGACCATGTGGCTATCAGGATTTATGAACAATGTGTGTAAGTCAGGCCACTGAAGTGGATTCTAAAACAAAGCAGGGTAGATACATCCCATATGAATTCTTTTCTTCTGAGATTTTTTTTGAAGAGCAGCTAAGGATCAAAGCAGAGGACTTGTGGAATCAGAGCACCTTATCAAATTACCCTAAGTGGTTTTGCTATACAATTATTTTAATGCTCTAGACATTGTTTCATGCTGAGATTTATAAAGGCTTACAAGAAAAACTCATTTTTTAAACAGTGCTGTGATTTACCTTTGCAGTGGAAATAGAAGACAACAGAGGATTGCTCCACTCTGATTTTCACACCAACCTCACTAACAAGAGTCAGTCCAGTTTTGAGGGCTGAAAGCTTTCATCCTGCTCCTTCCATCACATATATTCTCATATATTTGTAGGTTCTATTTACTCCCTCTCTCTGTGAGGGTTGAGTTTGAATGTGGAATGTGTTTCTTTCACATCTTGTTGCCTGCAGCTTCCACCTTATTCTCTCCATATTAGCAACTGGATAATAATTGTATTGACTGATATCCATTTTCCTTCACCTTAGGAATTGTCCTATTGGGTCACATTTATGGAATAGACTGACAACAACTATTCAGGACCAAGGTGGCTGCTGCCAGACAACAATCAAGCCTCTCCCTCCCTTAACCCATCAGCAAAGCCTTGTATATTCATGAGAGACCATCCTGGCCCCCAGCCCACTCAAACACTAAGCCAGGTTTTGAATCTGACAGGAAAAGATCATTTCTGATCCTAATCCCATCTGCACTGACTTTTCACCAGTGCTAGCTTGATTAGGAGTGCTCCTAATCTTCACCACTGTAGATAAGAACCTTATATTTCAGGTTTAAAGTCTGAAGATCTTTTTCCATCTTGAAAAATTTGCAATTCTCTCTCATTCTATGTATGTTAGTGAAAATCTGGAGTAACTCCAGCTGGAGACTATAACTTTTTGGCAAGCAGATATCAAGAGAAATTTAGCAAGAGTTTCTTTTGCTCATGTAGCAGACTGCAGCTCCAGTAAAGAAAATAGTATAATGGTCAAAACTGTAAATTCTAAAATCCTTTACCTCTTTAAGCATGGAAAAGAAAGTACTTGGAAAAGAAATGAATTTTATCATGATAAAACTGATGGAAAGGAGATGTTTTTGTAGTTACAGACTAACTTGCCATCAGACAAGGGATAATGAAACTTGGAGAAGATGCTTTTGCCAAATCAGATTAGTTAGCAAACTCTAAAGAATAGTAACACAGCATATTTAAGAGGAAAAGTATAAAATATTTTAGGAATCAGTTTTATTATCACATTTCATATCATTCTGTTACAACTCACTGCTAATTTTTGCACAATGGAGGGGAAAGAAATGCTAAAAATGTTGGCTTAAATTGAAAGCCAACCCTCCCACAGAATCATTTTAGATAGCTCAGATTATGCACAGTATGAGTTACAGGGTTAGTAATGTAATTTGAATAAAACTTAACAATTATCTCTGAGCTACAGATTGTCACAAAGTAATGCTTGATGGACAGAAGAGAGGAGATGGAAGCAATAATATTTAATAGCAAGGAATCCTCTACTTGCCTAATATTTGAAAATAATCTTTTAGGTCATCTTTTTCCTTAGCAGGTGTATTGGTTCCTGCTATTATCACTATTCAAATTTCTTCCTTTGGGAGGGAAAAGAGATTTTGTCCAGGAATTAATTCAGGCTGAAGGAGCAAGCAGCAATCATGCACTAGAGCTGACAAGACCAAAGAATCCAAATAATGGGGTCCCCAGGGATGAGAAATGAGCCCTAACCATAAGTCCTCCCTCTGTTTCTTCAGCTGGAATCTCTGCTTTTTAATTTAATTTTATTAATATTTTTTTATTATTTTTTTCCTCCCAGGCCTGTTCTGAACATGCTAATTCTCTTTTTTGCCTCTCACATGTATTCTGCTTTCCTGCTTATGGTTTGTTTGGTTGTTTTTTTGTGATTTTTGGTTTTTCTTCCTTTATAATGTGGATCTGGATGATTTTTCCCACCTGTGAAAATAAAGGGGCCATATTGTTGCCTTCTCCCAGGTGTAGTGCAGGACAGTGATGTCTCATTTCTCTACTAAAAGAGCAGCATCAGAATTGTTTAATGAATTTACAAACACGTAAATTTTTATAAATTTGAGAGAGAAGCTGCACTAATCAAAATCAAATGGATTCCATGAAAGAACTTTCAAATACTATTTCTTGTAATTTTCCTAGTTTCAATTTCTGTTTTGGCTTAAGTCTGGCTTTGATATGGGAATTGTAATTTAAATAGCTTTGGCTTGAGACTGAATAACATATAAAAGAAGATCAATCAGGAAGTCACGTGAATGGAATAATTTTGAAATTGTCCAAATAATTAAATGTTAAGCAAAACAAGGATTTGCCTTAGTGTAAAAGCTGCAGGGAACTTTTAATATTTCCTTTATCCATTTCACTGGAATGTGAAGTCAGATGACATTTGTGATAAGATGATTGGTTGACCACTGACTTGAAGAAATGAGCATTCAATTACACAAACTTGATTTCCTTTCATTCATCACTGCCTGTCACATGTTGATCAAGCCATCAAAAATTGCTCAAGGCCTCAAACTGCCATTTTTAATGTCAATTTTCATGAAACTAAAAGTACTAAAACTTACTACTAAAAGTACTAAACTGCTCTAACCTCCTGGCCACATGGAAGATAACTGGCTCAAAAGAATCCACATACCACTTCAAGTTCTAGGAAAGCTTAACAGATAATACAAATATTGCAGGCATCAAAATAAAGGCTACATAAAAGATAAATTGCTTTAATTAAAAAAAAAAAAAAAAAATCTAACTGAAAATATTTTACTCCTGTTTTTTATTTTCAGGTCTTGAGTAAAAATATCCTTGTTTCACTCCTGCACTGTTGAGCTGTTATTCCATTACTGAGCATCCCAGGCTGCATTGGTACCTTGCATTTTGCTTGATCCCCAGCTCAGAACCCATGAAATTTCACAGCTGGTTGGACATCTCTGCCTTCCACAGGGAAATCCTGCAGAGGCTGAACATCAATGGGAAACATTCATCCTTTTGCAGTCTACCCTTACACACCTCAATTACATCTGCAGCTCCAGAGCTGCTAATAATTTGCCACTGTCATGAGGAAACTCAGAAAAGCATCACCATATGAAAATAAAACCCAAAATATGCTGCAGAAAGAACCTTCAGGACCACATATACCCCTGTCTTTGCTATTTTAATGCAATTTGCCCTTCCCAGAGAAACCATTTCAGAAGATAAATTTAAATTATTATGAAATTCTCCTCCATGACCCACACCCCTTCTCTAAACTCCTAACATATTTCATTTTTTACTGTGGGAATAGCTATGTCACAGTGGGAGGATTGTCTGTCCTAGAAATGTATTAACAAACCAAGAGACAGGGCTTAGGAAAAGAATAAAAAGGGTGACAAGCTACCCATTTTCATATACAAATAGATTGTGTAGTAAGTAACAGTTTTGGGACAAGAGTTTCCTGGGAAAAGAATCCAATGTGAAGGGTAAAAGGATTTCTATTTCTATGTTATGTTTCCATTTGTGTTGTTCACTAAGTATGAAACCTCTCTATTAAATCTATGTCTCCTGGTGTCTTGAGGAAGAACAGACTATTCCTGCCTGTCTGACTCATGTATCTCTGGGCAGTCAGACCTTCTGACTCACTGGATAGTCAAAAATCTCAGATTAATAATAGTGTGTGGCTGCTAAAAATAGGAGTTGTAGACCCTGGGGCTGAACGTGGGCAGGAATAAACACATTTCCTCTGAATACCTGCAATCAGGAAAACATAAACAAAACCATTCTGCTCCTTCACTTGCACTGCATTCAATTTCCTTGGAAAACTGGGTCTGGAAGTGCCTCTGCTGCTGTTTCCAAACATCAGCAGAAGATGCAAGGAGCACGTGTGTGTCCAACCTGCACACCTGGAAGTAACCAGGTTATGTTTGATAAGGAATGCCCAAACATCACTATTATTACCACACCACCAACATCTTTCACAGCTCTCAGGACACACATTCCAATGCCCAAAAACATTAAAACTATTTTTGCTTTCTTTATTCTTTCCCTGCTCTTGGTTTGTGCTAGCACAAACCATTCTAGAATTAATCAGGACAGATTTCATGAAGATACACTGAAAAAGGTGTGCTGTCTGTAAAACTTTGCATATCTGATTGCTAACTCTTTAAAATTATCATTGTGATATAAAGTATAAAATAAAACTAAACACCATAATCTGGCATTTAGTCCTACAATATTTCCATGAGAACTCATCTCAAAAGGCACAGAGATTATTCACATTGAATTTTATCCTGGGTCTGGTGTTGGTGCTGAGACTGACAGTTCACTTATCCATCACCATGATGAATTTCTATTAGTGGTTCAATTGTATTCATTTAAACTAACAAAATCAATTGGCCTGTATGATAAAATTTAACATAATTGAAACTCCAGCTGAGTTGATATGACGAAGGAATTTTGATCAGTTACAGAATTGGGGCATGTGATCAGCAGGAACTCCTGAAATTTAAATTTCTGATCTCCTGCATCAGCACATTTTCTTACATACCACCTTCAATAATCCTTGACAGTGTCTGAACACTCTTACCTGGTAAAATGGCCCCACATGGGTTCCTAAAAACCAGGGTTATCAATGCTAAACAGCATCTGACTGCTCAGCTTAATGGTTGGGAAGGGTGGGGAATTGCTAACTTCAAAGAAAAAAAATTAAGTATAAGAACTTCCAAAAAATCCTATCAAACAGCCAGCTTTGGAAAGCAAAATTTTAGGCTTGAAAAAGAGATTTAAAAAACTGTCAGAGTTGAACAGACAGCAGTGCTTTAATCAGGTTCTAGCTTTTGAGCTGCAACTTAGGGGAAAAAACCTAAACAAAATAAGGAACTAAAGCAACAAAACAACACAAATAGAACAAAAAAAATCCCCAAAAACAATCAAAAAACATCAACCCAACATTTAGAGAAGAAAACAGGTCTCTAAACACTTTAAAACCTTTTCTTACCCTAAGTGCTTGCACTTATGGTCACAATTGTTTCTACTGGGCAACCTTCTTTTAAAAATACTTATTCCACATTGTTTCAAGGTGTACCTTTTGGCTGTAATTAGAGATAATGCTTTATCTGGCAACCCATTTTTGCTGGTCCCTGGAGCAGCATTTTAAAAGAGGCTAGGCCAGGGTGAAACAGAAAGGACATGGACATGCACAGCCTGTAAAGCTGCAAAGTGAAGGAAAGGTGGGGAAAAAAATCCATAGAATTCTGAAAAATGAAATAAGATTAACAAGGATTAAAGTGATTTGATGCCAGAAAACAGTTCTGCAAATCAAGTTGTCCAGTCTTTGACTTCTTCCTTAACTCCTGTCAAGTCTAGGCAGCAGTGCTTTTTAAGAGAGTGGTAAAAACCTGATGTGGCTGCCAAAAATTATCCAAAATTGACTAACAGACTGAAATGCCTTCAATTCAATGCACCACTGAGCTGGCCCTGCAGAGATGTAAGTAGACACAGAATCTCTGACAAGAGCAGAACTTATTGTATTTGTGTCACAAGTAACAAAACTGAGGTTCCTAAAGCCCTGGTCTACCCTAGGCAAGAATAACACAATCCTTAAGAGCATTCATGGTTTATTAGAACATCAGCTTTCCATCATTTTTAGGTGGAATTTAGGATGAAACTATGATCCTTCTGAATTAACCCACATTTTTCTCAGAGTCATGGAATTGAATACAGGAATTAAAGCTTGCTTATTTTGGCACAGTCTTAGTTAACACTTGGGAGCTCACTCTCACAGGTTTTGAAGCCTCCATGGCATGGTAATCAAATGACCTTGAAATATTTATATTTTTTTTCTTCCCTTCCTTTCTCTCCAGATTTGTTTTCTGAGTACATTCTGAAATTACAACCACAAAAACACTTGTAGAAATTACTGGGTGCTGTCAAATCTATTGATTTGACATGGGCTGAAATGAAAGAAGTGGATGCAGAGGCCCACAGAAGATCCTCCCTTGGTGGATGCACAGAAAAAGTGAATTGTTGGGAGCTGCAGGATGCACCATCATTCTCTAGAATGACTTCTACTGCTTCTGAAAGAAGAAATTTCAGCTATTTTCTGCCATCATCCACATCTGGATCATGTGTCAAGGAGATCTAACCTGTCACAAAGGGTTTGTCTAAACAAGTAGATTTGGGGGGTTTTTTACATGGCTATAAACAAATAAATGGAATTTTTATTCTCCTTTCAATTCCCACCACACCCTCATCCATGTAACAGGCACCACTGTTGCCAAATGACCTTCCTGGCAGTCTTGGCAAGAGACAGAATTATTAGGCCAGTAATGATAATTTCTTTGTGATTTATGCCAAGGCAGCTTTTCTATTGCATACTTCATCCTCTCAAAAGCATACACTGAGTGTGAAAAGCTCAAGCAGAGCAGCAGCACCAAGCATACTTCAGAATAGATTATTTAAGTGCATTTTAATCTTCCAGACAACACTTTTTTAAAAAAAAAAAAAGTCACTTTAGAATGAAGTCTTCCCTGTATTTACCACTGTATTAGAGTGCAATTCCAAGTAATGACAAAATCAGACTGTTGGGCAGATTTTCCAGAAAACCTCTTTGCAAGAGAAGCAAAGCAGATATAATTAGGCCAAGCCCACTCTTAGCAATGAAGAGTCAAATGTGAATATCCATTTCATGTCTATGAAATGGTGAACCTGTTCTTGACAGGATTCAAATGCAGTTTGAGGTGCTCCTGCCTGGACAGCTCTAACCTGCCCCTATATAAAATACAATCAGTTCATAGCCACACTCCAGAATTACCACATGCCATGATTAAGACTTTTCTACCTCCCAAGCCAATTAAAACATCTGCAACCTTCACTGGGACCACAATTTTACAGCATTGAAGTGATAATATTTTTTTTGCCATCTCACATCATCAGCTCTTTTCTGCTTGGGAGGAAAAAACTCTGAATTTTGCACTGAAGACAGCCCAGATCCCATCACCAGTACATGCCACACTTGAGTGAGTCCTTCCACTGGGGACAAGCCCTGGGCAGCTTCCACACCTGCTCCAACTCCTTCCCAGCACATTTATTAGAAACTTTGACCCATCATTATCTTGGGCAAAGCCCCAGCTGCAATTAATTGTTGATTTTCCTGCATCCATGGGCAAATAGGAACACACACACCCAGAGCAAGGTGATCCAGGCAGCACAGTGATGCTTTGCTTTTTTCCCAGCTATCAATGCAATAAAACATTGACAAAAAACTGACTAAAAACCTGTGTTAAGAAAAATCCCAACAAAAATCATCCTGCTATAAAACAGAGAGCTTGCTCTTACACTTTGATTCAACCAGGATTAATGTTTTCCTTTCTCTGCCTAGGATAAGTTATAAAATAGGAATTAGTAGGGTCTGAGTTTATTTAAATAATCTTGCACAGATGCTAAGCAAAAGTACTTAATGATAGGTGTGCATAAAAGGGGAAAAAAAAAATCTCCATCAATTTTATCCACAGCAGCTTTTTTAAAGACTATTTTTTTTCCTCTAGAGAGGAAAATTTCATCCATAGCTCTATTAAAAAAATCTCTTCTGATTTCTCTGGGATATTTTGTATCTCAATAGATATAAAAAACCTCATGAATTCATTATACTGACTACAGCAATGTTCAACCAAAGCACCTAAGATAAGAGACCACAGATTCCACACTGTTGTGGAAACACAGGGTAGGCTTGGGAAAAGAAAAAAGTTTACATAATCAGGAACTTTTTAAACAGAAAAAAGAAAGAATGGGAAAAAAAAGGTAAAAAGTGATTTTAAATCTCATTTGAAAATACAATATACCGGGCTAGATAATAATGGTGGATCCAAGTGCTGAAAAAAAATCCTCAAAAATCTGATCTTGGACATGAAACTAGAGGTTTTGGATCTTGGTAACCAGATGAGAGATACTGGGAGACAATGATTCAGGAAGATCTCTATGAACCAAATGGAAAGAACAGCTTCTGCATTGTTGGGGGTGGTAATGTCATTTTCCTTTTATGTCACTGCATCCTCTAAAACTCCAGATCTCTGACAACACCAGAAGTACAACCATGCACCTTGTGTAAAGCATGAGAGAAAGTGGATTCTCAACATCAGTTCTTTTTGCCATGGTAAAATTTCACAATTTCAGGCTTTGATGTAAGAACAGGCAACTCTACAGAGAATCCTGACCACTCCTCAATTACCTTGAGAACTTAACAGAATTTTTAACACATCACCTGGACACACCAAAGCACAACTCATAATTAACTAGCAGTATTAACAAGGGGGATGTTGTGATTTTTGCTTTTCTACTCGGAAAATTCTATTTATTCTGCTGTGAATGTGTTAGAAGCCAATAACAGAGATTACTGCAAATCCCAAATGTCAGTGATGCAAAGACATGGGCTCTTCCCAAGGTATGGCCACTCAGGCATTGTTCCACTGAATGAAATGTTCATGGTTCACCCCTGCACTCCTACACATGTTTTCTTTTGTGTCCAATTTCAGAGTTAGCAGCCTTCCTATATTACTGAGACTAAAAGGAAGATTTGTTCATGGTTGACTTTCAAAACTTCCTGTGTTTTGCCCTGCTCTGTCTTACACAAATGCCTTTTTAGCAAAATGTCTGCAGGGGAGAACATTTTATAATTATTCTTTGTCCACAGGACTGAGCCAGTATTTCTGCCCTTTTTATAAATTACATTAAGAGAAAACCAGAATATTTTCATATATCTTTCTGCAGAAACATTTTGAACAGCTATTAAAAATTACTACAGCTTAAAGCTGCATCAATGGCCATTTAGCTTAATTTTTGACAGCAAAGTCCATCATATTGTTGATCCATTAAGAGTGAGTGATAGAGATTAACCTAAATTGAAATCTGAATTTCAGATCCACACTGCCTATTTTGCTTTACATTGTTCTAGCAGCAGTACTGTGGGATCACAGAGTCAGAAGGCCAGGGAGAACCTCCAGAAGCCATTTATTACAATGATTTTCATCTTCTGAAAAGCACAACTCCCTTTTGGGTTATATATCTTCATGCAACAATTATGTGAATAGGGGCCAGAAACATCAAGGTCAAATGCTATTAGATATAACCACTGCTAACACTTTAAGGTTCTTTCAATTCAAGAGTAGCATGACCCAGAGTTTGAAAATCACCAGTTTATTTCAACTCTTTAACCATGATTTACTCCTTCTACATGTTCCAAGGGAGAATCAAATATACTTACATCATTTTTAGCAGATGTTTGCTTAGTCTTTTGGAAAACTTCCAATGAATAAGACTCCACAGCCTTCTTTGGCAATGCATTTCAAAGCTTCACCAGCCTTATTGTTCAGATCTCTTTCCTAATATCTAGTCTGTGCTTCCTGTCTCTAGACTAAACATTCCTAAGCTGCAAGTCATGCTTTGATCCTTCTTCCTCTGCTCCCTGCAGCTGGTGCACACCTCCCTGAGCATGTCCTGAGCACTGCCCAGGGCTTCATCCAAAGCCTTACCAATGTTAGTGGATTGAAAGGGTCTGTGCTTTCTTTCTCCTGCATCCTGTTTTCCTGCTTGCACATCCACAGATTGCCTCTACTCTCCTTAAAAAAAGCACAAGGGGCTATTTGGGCTTTGTGCTGATTTCCTAATATCATTTCCTTTTTTTTCCTGTCAGAGATGCATCTTGCCTTGCCTCAACAATGCCTGGGTGCCAGAAGAGCCATTTGGGGCCCCAGCCCTCAGGGATGCAATTTACTCCTGCTGTGAGTTCTCACACTGGGACTAGAGCGGCTCCCAGCCTGGACCATAACAGAGCTGTGCCCTCCAGGAGCACCAAGCCAGCCCAGCCTGGAAGGCAGAGGAGGATCTGATATTGAATGGGTACACAAAGCCAGCAGGTTTCTAGATACATTAACTCCTCTCCTGGTTTTGGCTGGGATAGTTAATTTTCTCCCTAGAAGCTGGTACAGCTCTGTGGTTTGGATTTAGGATGAGAATAGCACTGATAACACACTGATTATTTAATTGTTGCTGAGCAGTGCTTACCCTGAGAAAAGAGATTTGCAGAATGTTGGCTCTGCCAGTGAGGAGAGGCACAAGAGTGGCCAGGACAGCTGAACTGGCCAAAGGGACATTCCAGACCACAGCACTTCTTGTTCCACACAATAACTGGGGAAGGCTGGCTGGGAGCTGGGCATCCACCAGTGGGTGCTGAGCAACTGCACTCTGCATTGCCTGTCTTGGGATTTATTCCTCTCTCTTTCTTATTATTATTATAATAATATTTAACTTTATTTCAATTATTAAACTGTTCTTATTACAACCCACGGGTTTTTACCTTTTTTTGGATTCTCTCCCCCATCCCACCAGTTGGGGATGGGGGAAGTGAGCAAACAGCTGTGTGGTACTTAGCTGGTGGCTGGGATTAAACCAGGGCAATCTCTCTGTATTTCTATAGCTGCAAGGCAGATAAAATGGTAAATCACACAGCTGTGGGTCCATTGTATTCCTATATCCACAGAAGGCAAATGCATATAGGCTACCAGAATAATGATTGTGTAACTTCCCAGGACTAATGCTGCAAACCTTGTTAAAGTGTTTCCTGCACTTAGTGCTTCTACATTTTCATTTACAAAATTTAGCTCCAAAATCTATGCTACAATCTTACTGTTTCAGTATGAAACATCATTTTGCTAGGAAATACAGATATTAATAATTTCAAGGGAATTTGAGCTAAACCATGTGTCTTTTTTTTGGAAAAGCTAGTGAAAGATGCAAGGTAGCACCTGGGCTGTGCAGTGCAGGGAGATTGATGTTATAATTGAAAACTACATTTCCTCACCTGCTGCATTCCATTCTGGAATTTTAAGAGGAGCTTTGGCAAGATAAAGATATTCTCCTTTTTTTTCCTGCCCTTGCTCTCTGACATCTGTCTGTCCTCCATTCTTTCTCCTTCTTCTTTTTTTTTTTTTTTCTTTTTTTTTCAGAAGGAGGAGCAAATAGTGTTTTCCTGACTTGTTCTGAACCATATAACCACTTGCCCAGCTGAGGCATGCAGCATTCTCTTCTCTGAAAAGTTGCTTTGCTTATCACACCTTTAGAGTCATGAAGCACTTTGAATATGTGATTATGGATCTATAAAATCAGAACTTTAAAAGCTTTAAATATTTGCTGGAGCCTTTTATATTCTTAATGTCTGATCACATTAAGAGGTTCAGCTGCAGCTCCCATCAGGAGTGGGAATATTTCAGTAGCCCTGGGAAAGCCTGACTGCTGTCAGACCCTGGGATAATTTTCATAGAGCACACACAATCAGTGAGATAACCACATTATTTTTTAGTTCCTGAAATGAAATAAGGTAAACCTTCCCAGGAGAGTTCAGTGTGTGGCATTAAGGGCATCACACAGTGACAGTAACAGTGGGAATCCAAGCTGTGCATTCCATAAGCAAACATGGCAATAATTGCACAGCTCCTTCTTGAGTTATCCAGTCTCATTTTATCCAGTCTCATTCCTGCCACTGGATTCCACAGACACTAAAAGCAGATGCCTGAAAAAAAGGTGTTCTTTATGAACTAATTCATAGGTGCCTATGGACATATAAGAACTCCAAGATATCCAAGTACAGCAAAAATCCATAAAAAGAAACACCTTTCTAAGTGTACATGTGCTCTAGACTAAATCCAGCAGTTACACACTTGATTCATGCCTGCAAGAAGTGATCTTCTTCAATTCTGCTCTCAAGTCTCTGATATTTTTTTATTCATGAGAAGAAGAAAGTCTCTTTCTTCTTCTGTGTAATCCAAGGAACTATGCTGGACTATGTTTCAAATTCCTGAGTTTTGGGCAAAATATGTTTTTTGCCAAAAAAAACTTTATGAGACCTGTATGAATAATAAGTGCTGCATGAAGGACCCAAAAATCAAACCAGTTACTATTCTGGAGGAAAGGTTTGGGCTTCTCTTTAACACATTCATCAGTGGAGGAGAACCTGATGGCTTTAATTCCTCCAAGACTTCAATAAAGAAATCAAAGCACCAAATCTCACACTCACTCCATGACCTTTGCTGGGGAGGATGAGCAGTGATCAATAGCTGTAGTTTTGCATCTCTTGAGCAGAAGTAAATTGCCCTTTCACTTCCAGAGTCCACACTGGAAGAATCCCAAAGAATCCAATATTTCCTGCAAGTTAGGCACTGTCTGCACCAGGCAGAGCCAGTGAGAGCAAACCCTGTGGTGCTGGCAGCCTGTGAGCCACCCCCCAGCTCCAAGGCTCCTTTTTTTGTCACATGTAAACAGCCCCATCCCTCAGCTTTCTCAGAGCCTCTATGAAAGCAGCATGTGGAGGCACAGAACCTACCTACAGCTCAGCAGCCTACACACCACTGAGTAACTGTGCTAAGGAGCAGGGTTTTCTCTCTTCTCAGACACATTTGTCCTCAGATTTTCCAGCTGGGGTTTGTCAAGTCCCACCTGAATTCCTTGAGACATCACCCAAAAAGCCATTGCTGCAACATCCATTGTTCCATTGCTGGAACATCCCCTGAGCACCTGTAGATGCTGTCATGGTTATCTTGGAGATTTATGTGCAGTTGGAGGCACAAATCATCCCCTGCAATATTCAGCTTCCGACCAAAATCCTCTGCCTGGTACAGAGCTGAAGGTTCCTGCTCAGAAAAATGACTTTTCCTGGGTTTGTTTTTGGTCCAAGTAGAGCTACCATTTTCCCTTGTCCAAGCCTTCCCACAACACCCAGTTTTCACTGGCACAGCTAATGATGTCACGACTTTCAGAGCAGCTAAGTCAACATCACACTTACAAGAGCAGTAGCTGTTCATAGTTTCAGAACAAAATTCAGTGGGTTTTTTTTTCCTGCTGATATTTCCCTTGATAAATTTTTACCCACACACAAGCACAAAAAGATGAACAAATAACAACAAAACTCTAACTAAAACAAACAATTCTTTTTTCCAAATGGTAAAGGGGTTGACCAAGACCATCAATTTTTAAATATTTCTGAGATATTCAGATATAACAGACTATACAAACGCTTCAGTGGATGGCATCCAAATTCCACAGCCACAGATGAGAGTACAAAAACCATTAAGTAACATGTGAGAGTCCCACTGCAGCAGTCCCAGAGGAAAGACAGACCCTTTCATCCTGGAGAAATCAGTTTATAGTAACTAGGTCAGATTAGAGGCTAGGCAGGGATTACTTTTAGGAACCTCATGAAAAACAAAGTTGTAAGCAGTCAGTGGTTGAGATTTATGCCTCCCTCGTGGTGTGGATCAGCAGAGCCTCTGAAGTGCCCTTCATCAGGGAGTGTAAGCTAGAAAAAGTGGAGCCAGGCAGACTTGCTGCTATTAAAATATTTAGGGAATGTGCAATTCCATAGGATGAGGCTCCAGCCACTTTCAGGCTCAGCCATGCTGCAGATGCTGCTGCCAGCTACTGAAGCTTCCAAATAATGACTCAGTTCATTAAAATAAAATCAGTCACTGTCAAAACCTCTGAGTAAGAGCTCAAGGAGTTGAAGACATCCCTCTCTTCCTTGTGGCTTTACAAGTACAGAAGTTGGTTCATGGCAAATGAGGGTTTGCTTGCTTAAACTCAACTTAAACCCAGAGGTAGGAGGGAGAGGTAGAAGTCAGTGTGTACAATTTTGGTTTTTCCTGAGAAGAACCAATCTGACTGGGACAACTCTGTGGGAAAGTGTTTTATTTATGACTGCTCCATGGATATTACATGAAGCCTTCTGCTCTTCCAAATGGGTCTTGTGAGAGGATTTTAATATAGTGACCCAAGAGGGATAGGTTACAGTGCTATTAATACCTTAGAACATGAACATATTTCATGTACCAATGGATATTATGGGCTACTTTCTCTGTAAAGTGCCAGCTGGGTAACAATTTTAAGAGACCAGAAAAGGAACTCATCACTGTTCTGCAACACAAACTTCTGAAACCCCCCTGACTAATTTTCTCAGCTGTTTTTATCTTTCATAGCTAAAACTATTTACAGATTAAAGTAATTTTACATAAATATTTGATGCTAGACTTCATTATGAATCTGGGTTTAGTAACAGCCACTAAGACAGAACATTTCACAGACAGCATTTTCCAATACAAAATCATTTAAGCATCTGCTGGCTGCAAGAATAAATGTCTCAACCAACTTGTCAGAGCCTGTCAGGCCTATAATTATGTTCTACAGCATTTAAAGAAACTACTTTTGATTGTGTGGGTATGAATTGCAAAAATAACAATACCAAATTATGAAGGCTCCCAGCAGAACAGGCTCAGTGGGAATGTGGATGGTGTTTACTGGCCAAGGGTTCTTTATCTGCTGCTCCCCCTGATTTGTGCAGGGGCTCTGGCAAATCTTACATCTCCTGGGTCACCCAACTGCACAGTTTTCATTGCAGAGCTGACATGCACCTCCCCTGCTGCAAATTTTGGAGATTTTGGCACCTCCAGCCTGCCCTCCTGGCACTGCCACAGCCTCAGCTGCTTGGTGAGAATCCTTCAGAGAGCACAGCTGGGACTGTAGGAATATTTCCTGTGGATGGGCAGCACACACACACTCAGCTGATTATTTGAAATCCTCCCTGCCCAAACTCTTTGCTAAGGTGGCTTTGGGCTCCTGTGGAGCTCCCAGGCACCCCAGACAGCTGCAAACATTGAAATAGCACACAAGCATCTTCCTCACAGCCTATTTCTAACCAGGGGTAGGGTTACAAGTTCACTATTTGCTGACTCCAAGGAACAGGGCCTTCCAGACAGTGTTAATTTTAAACTGAAATAGCACAATTTCAGCTCTCAAACCCAAAACACCTCTTGATGATCAAACTTTAAATTGTACCTATGCCCAACCTGCGTTTCTCACTTGCACAAGGCAAAGAGAAAGTGCTGAAAGAAATAATAATTTTGCTGCTTGTAATTAGCATGGCAGTGATATTGTAGATATCACCTATAAATGTGCTAATTGTATGGA
Source organism: Oenanthe melanoleuca (assembly GCF_029582105.1). Classification (NCBI taxonomy): domain Eukaryota; kingdom Metazoa; phylum Chordata; class Aves; order Passeriformes; family Muscicapidae; genus Oenanthe; species Oenanthe melanoleuca. The sequence continues at coordinate 3,352,727 of NC_079334.1, forward strand.
TAACAAAACTACTTCAAAACTAAATCCCCCTAAATTGTAACTAACTGAAAGAAATTCAACTTTAAATGCTTAATCTTCTAATGTTAGAAAAATGTCAATTTCTTGTTAAAACCTCAAGTTTTATCCAGTCTCCAGAAATAACCATCACTTTTAACAAAAAATGTATTGTCAAGCTATGCTATCAAAATATTTATTAGCTTGTCTGCTATTTAAGCCCTTCAGAAAAATTAACCTGCAGTCAGAAAGAAACCCTCCACAAAACCCAAAACACATTAAAGCCTTATGCTGTCACATTAGCATTAGGTGACATGGGAAAATTAAATTCTATGATGCATTCTTTAAAAAAAAAAATTATGTTAGGCAGCAAACAGCTTGGCATTCTGTCAAAACCCCCACAAATGTTGTAAAACAAGCAAAGAAAACCCTCAGGAGGTCACACTAGAGAAAACCCCTCCCTCTTATCTTCATCTCCTGTCATTCACCTGGAGCCCTGCACAGAATTCAGTGGAAAAACTCAGCAAGTGACTTCAGTCAAAATGGAATTAGGCTGCTAACACCCAGACCTGAGGGCCATCATTTTCTTTCAAGAGACAATTATCACTCAAGGCTGGGTCCACGTGGTCTTGTTTTGTTACAATTCTGCACTTCAGGAAGTTGTCTGCTTTGTTATAGGGTGCTTATAAAGGGATTTTAAAAATGGTGTCACAGGCAACATCATGTCTAAGTCAGAACTATAATCTTTATCTTGAGCCAAGGGAAAAATCTATAAAAGTAGTTCCACAGAATACACTTAAAAAAAAAAAAAAAAATATTTTCTTGAGAGTTCTGTTTTTCTTTGCTGGCTGGATTTTAATCTTGGCACACAGTCAACACACTGGTCACGGCTACATTACTCACAATTTCATTTTTCTTGCTGCATCACCAACACAAGTTTTATGGCTTCACATATAGCTGAATAACACCCCTCAACTGTTTCTAAAAAACCCTAATAACTAGCAAGAAATTCAAATATACAATAGGAACTATGAGTCCACGACCAGATTAAGGAAAACAATGCTTGGATGGGGAAGAAATCCTTTGACCTTTCTTCTTATTGAAGAGGGTAATTTCATCCAGTGTTCTGATTGTTGGGAAGTTAGCCACAAGTCAAAAATTCCCAAATAAATTCACTCAGGAATGGGCAGGAACAACCTGCAGGAATCTGCCAATGTTCTGCTTCACTTGGAGTAAAATCTAATAAATTGGATGGAAGTGTTTTCAACCAGCAACCTGCTGGCATGGGTGATCAGAGATGTTTTATTCCAGGAAAAGCTATTCTTCCATCAGGGATTATGTGAAATATATCATGAGAATCTCAGCATTTTGGTAGAGAAGAGAAAGGATTCATCTTTCTTAAAAGTCTGCATCTGAAATAGCCACTGAGAATTTTTTAAAAATTATTTTCCAAGTTGGCAGCAAATAAGAAGCAATTGCTAATTATTTGGGACATCTACCTTGAAGTAGATGAATCTTATTTTAGACACAGACTGCTCAATCCTATCCTAAAGGAGTTGGCCAAGGAGCACAAATGGATGCATTGGATTAGAGAGGCATCCATGCTTAATTCTTTATTTATTCTTTATTCTGTTATTTGTTTAAACAAGGCTGCTGGATTTCAAGATTGACATTTCAGGAATTGTTCAGAAAAAAGCTGAAGTGGAACAGCTGGATTTTTATGTCTTACCTTATTGGACAACTGTTCTATGAGAGACTAATTTTCTAGAATATCAGGAATAAAACCTTGGGATTTTGTTTGTTTCAAACTGGTCTCTTTTTTTTACATTTAGGTCAATGAGTTGTGAACTGGTATCAACAAGACAGTTTAGATTTTCAAGAAAATATTACATTTCAATTAAAGCTCATAAAATGGCATGAAAACCATAAGAAAAATCTCAATTTTCAACTGTGCTGCAGTCAAACTGACAGAGAATAAAGAGACCCAGTAGAAACTAAGAATGCAACGTGAATTTCTCATTTTTTTGCTTGTGCAGCTGTGTCTCAAGAGTATTTTGCATGGGACCTAGAAGCTGAATGTTGTTTTGCTACTAAAAGTCTCATTAGGAAGGTAGAAAATGTACTAGTCACACACACCAAAAAAAGCACCATCGGGGCAGAACTCTTGGGTTTTTTTTTTTTAAAAAAAAAAGGAGTGGCAATTAACATAGAGATGTGTGACCTTGGCTGAAATAGTTGACAGCATCAAATTCTCAGGAAAATATATTCAGGAAAATGTATGAGTCCAGCAGAGAAGTAACAGAAAAATCAAATTCAGTGACAATCACAGAGGTTAAGAGAAAATGGGATGCTGTGGCTACTGGGGAGATGGGATGGGTGGGAAGAAAATAAGTTTTGGGGGATTTTTTTGTCATTAATGTCAAATTGAAGCACAAAGCTACAGGCTGAGTAACAATAAGGGTTTTTTGCATGGAATTTATGAGTCTTGTAATACACTGCAATGGTCCAACAAAGGGTATCACAGCTGAGAAAGCCCAAAGGAAGAGCCTGAGCCAGGAAGGGAACAGGGACATGCTCCATCTCTATAGGAACACTCACACAGGACCACAGAAATCCAGGTGAGCAAGGATTCACATCAAGGATTAACTCTAAAATAAAATTACATTTTCAATTCCAAAAAGAAAAATCAAGAGATAAAGGCAAAATTGTCATTTCCTCCATGAGAAAACACATTGTTAGAAAACTAATGCTTCAGGGGAAAAAAATAGCGTGTATATACATACATAGGTGTTTATATATTTAATATGCATTTTATAATAAAAATCTCCATACAAAATAGATCACTTTCCCAGAAATCTACAGGGCAGAAGAGTTTCATGATTGGAAATGAGGCAGGGCTGGCACACAAAGGGAGCTGCTGCTTTTCCCTGCCCAAAAATTCACCTTACAGGGGAGAGGAGCATCCCTGTGCAGCCTGAACCCAAACCACAGCATCTCCCCCAAAAGTGCTTCCCTGCTTTACCCAGATGCTATTTTGATATTTTATCCTGGGCCTTAAGATTTTTAATAATTTTTTTTTTTTTTTTTTTTTTCCCTCCATAAAGATTTTCCATGTTTTTGGCTTTTTTTCCTGTGGAAAACCTACAACACACTACTTGTTGGGATTGTCCAGGTTACAAAAAGGAGGTTGTGAGCCCTCTCTCTCTGATATTAGAGTTAGCTTTAGTGCTTTTTGCAGGTCATAATCCCTTTAAGTAATCTTAGATCATCTAGCCCACAGATTGAACAATACTTGAATGGGAGCAGGGCTAATACTCAGGAGATATTTGCTTATTTGCAATGCTGGTCTTTGACTTTGTTCCTTGAAAGGAAAAAATATTTAAAATTATTTAACTTGGCAGGAGTGGAAAAGCTTTGTTTTGTTTTAAACCTCTCCAACACTTCCCCTACCCTATTATTTATTCTGTTTTTGTTGCAAACACTCAGGCTGGCTCTTAATTCAGAATGGAGGAAGCAGAATCTGAGAAGTTGATCTGGAATTTCATCTCCTTTTTCTTACTGGAGACAGCAACAACTCTCACACAGTGCTCCAGATCAGTGGAATGAAATGACACAAAATATTTAACAAAAAGAGTACCATGTGCATTTATCAAGATACAGACATTATTTAAATACACACACATCAAATTATCTCTCTCTTCCTGCCCAAGACCTAACTTCACTGCAACATTATTAATATATGACATGTGCTTGTGAATCTGCTGGAATTTCATGCAGCTATTGCAGAAATCTATCTGAAATCCTATCATGGCCTGCCTTCAAATGTGAAAGACACAAACAAAATGGGGGAAAATCTGAGTTTCCACATTTGGGAATATTTACTGAACAGTTTGTATATTCTGAATGAACCTTATGTAAGAGTCAGCATGTTCAAATGGCCAAAAATAGGATTGAAAATCTTTGGTGAGTAAATTCACAATATTTCTTCTAGTTTTATTTTTAACCCATGCAAGGCTATGTGTTTTGCCTATTTCCTGCAGCTTTTGTTTCCTTCCAACAGTCCATAAACCACCAATATCTCCAAGGATTTCAGCAGAATCAGAGATTGACACAATCAGTGTCTGTGGTGTCACCTGACAGTAATGGAATTATTTCCATTTATTTTAAACAAAATCAAGCCTACCAAAGCATACCTCAAGTTAAATAAACTCCACAAAGAGGCATTTTTCACTTGGAATGGGAGATATGTATAATCTTCTGCTTATTGTCTCATTATTGCATTTCTTGAGCACATGAAGAAAGAGTAAGAGACAAAGTCTGGCCAGCCAGGATCCTTCATTATTTGCTCCCTCCTCCTTTATATACCATATAATATTATTATAAGTATACCTATTATATATATTATATATATATATTATATACCTATAATATTATGATAAGTAACTTTCTCAAAGAGTAAATCCAAACTAGAGAAAGTTTGCCCAGAAAACAAACAATTAACAAGAGATTTGGATTGAGGAGGACATGGCCAACACATTCATTAAAGAAATAACAAAAGCTCTTCCTGCAAATCAAAGAGCTTTTAGATGCAGCCTCACCTAGAGCTCAGCAAAGCAGGCTACTCTCAAAGTGACAGAAGCATTAGCAGACCACACTCCTCATATTCTCAGCTTCTATTTCAAGCCCCACTTGCAATGCTGGGAAGAGGAGGATTTATAGATATTCTCAGAAGACCCAGCATGCTTTCAGATAAGTCGTGTTCATACAGAATTGATTTGCAGAGTATTCAAAAGTACAAAAAAAAAAAACTAAACAAAACAAATAAAACAAGAAACAGAATATGAGGAATTTATGTTCCCTTAGAAAAAATAGTAATTGCATCAGTTACAAATTGATGTGATGTAATGCCTAGATGGAAAAGTTATCAGCAGGTTATGAAAGAGAAGAAAAAGAATTTCCAATGGCTTATGTTGGTAACACTGCAGAGTAAACAGCAGCTTTTGCTTCAGAAGTTTTTAAATCACTTTACAAAACATGCCTCCAGAAATCTGTGCTTTCTTCCTTGAAGTCTCTCCCCTCTGAGGTGCAAAGTGAGCACAGCAAAGGGACTGACTGGAGGTGAATCAGGAGTTGAGGTAAGAAGGAAGTCAACAGCATTCTCTCAAAAAATACCTGATAACACAGAATCCCTGGCCATGGTTTAACCCTGAGTGGAGCTAACCTGTGTCCAATATCCAACACCCAACCTGAATCCTGCTCAGCTGCCAAAAGGAATGGAGAGAGCCAAGGAGAGCTGCTGTAGGTTCAACACAACAAACTCCATCTTGGCAGACAGAATTTTCCAGCACACATTCCCATGGAGCAGCCTGCTGTCCCCAGACACTTCATGAGAATTCTTGAGAATTTCCTTTGGGAAAAGGGGCTTTAAGAACATTGCAATGTGTGCACCTCAATTTATTAAAAGCATTTTCCTCTTCCATTATACTTCAATTTTTTTATAAAAGCCTTCCTTTTAGAAGCATATTATGAGCAGTGGCATTAGAAAAGTTGTAAATTTGGGAAATGGAGCCTGGGCAGAGGGGAACTGCAAGGTCCCACATGTGGAGCCTTCACAGAATCAGAATAGAAGTTCTGACCCACAAACCAGCACCAGGAGCAAGTGCTGCAGAGAATTTTAGGACCAGAGCTGAATACAGATGTAACTTCACATAAAATGCAGCAGGGAAAATGACTTTCCTGATTTAGAATGTGATTGGCATGGATGTGTGTGTGTGTACAGGATTCCTGTCCTTGTGAACTGCACCAACAGACACAAACTCATCCTGGCTTCTCTGAGGTCTCCAGCAACCCAAAAGCTACAAAAAGACATTAATTCATTATTAATTTGCACCTAAGAAACCTGTCACTGGCACAGCTGTAGTCAATGCACTCAGAGGTGAGCAGTGTAATATTTTATTTTGCTATCCCTAGTGAAAAATATGGAATCAAGTTTTTATGCATTTTTTTATTCTGCTGAAGAGGACTGACTGCCAGCCTGCATTCCCCTTCATGGCATACCTTGAGTATTCATTACAATTTCTGGATGTTTTGGACATTTATTTTATATGTGCTGATGGTAATCTGGGGAAAATCTGTAAATCAAAGGGTAATTTCTGCTTGTATTTAAAATATTTATAAAAAGGAATTATTTTAGTCCATTAAGGATGTCACCTTGGGCAATTTATTCTGTTCAGCCATAGCCACCTAACAGGGGAATTCCCTCAAACAGAGAATAGAGCACAGCAGGACTAAGGAATGCTTTGCTGTACATGGCTAGGAATTTTTTAAAACCAAAAAAGAAAACTGTACATATTCTGTCTCATGTTAACTTGCACTATTTCTTCTTTTATCTGCCTTTTTCAAATGCAATTTTTTACTTTACCCAAACTGTCCCTTAACTAGTTTTGTCAGCAGGTTCCTTTGAAGCTTCCATTGTCACCCTTTGTTAAGTTTGTTTTTTTTTTGCAATTTCTGCCAGGGAAACAGGTTTGGATATTCATGTTGGTGGGGACTCCTGAGGAAAAACAATAATTATATTGCCCAGATTAAATCCCTATTCACAAAGCACTGCCTTCAGAACAATTCCTGAAGCTGGAAGGCAGCAAAAAGTCTTGTCCTTGTTGCCTGGGCTGCAGATTGTCTGACCCAATTTCTTCATTCCTGTTAATCCTTTTCTCATCCTCCTTGACACCTGGATGAGCCCTTTCACTTGCCACTCCAGCTAATTATAATCTTGTGGTACCCCTGTAAGCTCTCTCAGGCTTCTGCTTTTCCCACATCCCAAACAGCTGCAGACCAATATAAAAACAGATGCAAAATGCACGTGGATAACCCATGCACAGAGCTTGCCAAACTGAGATGTGCTCACAGGTTAAATAATAAATAATAATAAATAATGCTGGTTTTGCCTGATTCATGACCTCACAGGACATTCCCCACTGAACACTGACAAAATTATAAACTTGTGGTCTTGGAATGCTGGAATGGTTGTGCTGAGGTTTAAATTGAGCCCAGCACCAAACAGTCTGGGAACTTTGGAGAACATCACTGCTCAGCAAACCTTTTGCACACAACAAAGTTAGAAAGCCACACTCATAGCTAATCATAAAAGCCAAAATTCTGTCTTGTACCAAAAGGGTGTCTTGAAATTTGAGACTAATTAATAAAATAAATTAAAAAAAAAAAAAAAAAAAGGCTCTGCCCAGCCTGGAGCCCCATCCTGCCCTCCTGCTCTCCAAACAGGTGATGGCATAACAAGAAAACCCTGCTCTGAATGTGGAACCTAATAGCTGTGCTCCTGTCAAAAGATTTATATCCGTGGGGCTGTGTCTCATTTATAGCCCAGCCAAGCTGGCTGGTGAAGGAATCACCCTTTAAACACAGCTCCTCTCAGTGCTGGCAGCACAGGGGGCAATTCCCCTTCTCCCCTTCCTTCTCTTGGGGGTTAACTGACATTAGGAATTTAGACATCTCAACCAACAGCAAATAAGTGAGTTCAGAGAATTTGCAGATCAAATCCAGCTTGTTTACTCTACAATATCAACATTTTTTCCTCCATCATGTCTCTTTCCATTCCCGTTCATTCCCTGCTTTTGAGATCACAGGGTCATTCACAAGTCATTCCTGAGAAGCACTGACACAGATCTCCACAAATGCTCCTTCCTCGAAGTTCAGAGTGGCCAAGGGCATGAGCCTGATTTGTACATCTCAAAAACCCTCAGAGAGCAAAAGAATCTGACATCCCTCTTCCCAGGGAAAAAGAAAAAAAAAAAAAAAAAAAAAAAAAAAAAACTGGCCTCCCTAGCTATTTAGGGGTGCAGATTAATGAGTTTTCTTAAATACCTGTCCCCAAGATGGTTTGTTACTCTTCTTTAAGCCAATTATTAAAAAACTAAAAATTGTTTCTCCTCTCTGTCCATCTTTCTAACTTTCTCTAGTTCCCAAGCACAGAGACCACCTTGCCAGTCTCAAAGCATAAAGAACTGAATACCACACTTGCAAACCAAAGCAAATACCTTGAGGATATTTCTATTAACTCAAAAAGCAAACCCCTCTTGTACTAAGCAAATAAGGATTACTTAAATAAAAGTGTTCACAGGTGTACAAGTTACTGGAATGAGGGATCTTATCCTCACCTGGCATGGAAAGTATTGACAATGACAAAACAAATAAATGCATAAACCTTTAAAATCATACTCTTAAGCACATCTTTACTTCCCACAACACTACTCCCAACCTTTTAACACTGGAGTGAATTCTTCACCTGTTTGCCAAGTAAAAATTGTTATTTTCTGGATGCTTCACATAAAGAAAAGTGTCAGTTTTCTCACCAGTCAATAAATCAGGTGAGACAAATGGAGTAGCCCAAAATGATCCAGCCTTCTTGATGCCAAAGCAGGTGTTTGACTCTTGTTTAGTGTTTGTGGTGCCTTGGCTGTCACCGGGACAGGAGCAGGCACAGCCACAGCTCAGCTGGGCTGCTAAGCTGCTCTTGGCACCTGAGACACACAAGTGCTATTAGCAGGTTGTTCACACCCAGCCCTCGCCCCTAACACAGCCATTAGCCCTTATCTCACCGGGATTATCTCGGATTAAATCACAGCCTTGCCCTCTGAACGCCTCCAGGTCACTGCTGTGCATTTCTGGAATCTGCACTGGATAGAGATTCACTTTGTGACTACTCGTATTTATGTATTTTATACAGATGACTTCCACTATTACCTCACTTTTCTATTATTAAACGTAATAAAAAGTAATTTTGGGAGCTGCTTTGTGCTGTATTGCAAAGGTATCCAAAGCAGGTGAGCTCCTATTTCACAGAGCCCATACTAAACTATCTTCACTTTGCCCTTGTTATTACTATAAAAGGAAAACATTTTACTATAAAAGAAAGATTTTTAGCAGAGTTGAGTGAATTTTCAACTAGCCAATGTAGTTCCTCATTGCCAGAAAATCCCGAATCAACAAAACTAGAATTTTTCATTGAAAAGGGAGCTCGTTTCCAATGGAGAGTTTTAATGACGTGGTTGTAACTTTTAAGTCCCTATATTTCCTTGGGAAGCCATTTAATAACATTTTAATAGGTGAAAGAGAAAAACCTCCAGGTTGAAAATTAATTTTATTCAGCCACAGAAGTTTAAGAGGTTCTCTCTTTGAAACTGAAACCAATAATTTCAAGCAGCCTTGTGTCAAAGTCAATGTAGAGATCTGCAGAGATTAATATTATCCCATCCCAAACAGTGAACCAGTTTTTCAGCAGCTGTGAGGAGCCCTATTCAGAATGTACACATTTAAGAAAAAAAAAAAAAGCACACTCTCTAATTCTCCAAAAATTATAAATAAACATGTCTGATCAGCCCCCTTCAAAGGAGAATATAATTGATATTAAAAGTGGTAATGCTTTAGGCTCAGATGGATTCTGATTACACATTATCAAATATTTAAAACAAAAGGCTGTAGGCTCTTGTGCAAAAGTATTCTAGAGGAAAAAAAGATGACAGTCTTTCCTTTTAAGTTTATACACAAACATATATTTGGGTGAGATATCACTTACTGTACTAAAAATATTCATCTGATCAGTTGTAGATATTACAACAGGATGAAAAAAAAAAAAAAACTTCTGAGAAATTCAGGCTCAATTAAGTTCCTGTCATTCATTTCAGTGGCAGGGGTCATGCTACATCTGGGGTCAATGAACACAAAAAAAAAAAAAAAAAAAAAAAAAAAACAACCCTTGAACACACTTATGAAAGATGATAAAAAAAAATGCCACCATTTAGGGTGGGACAAAAGAGACAAAATCCAAATACATGTAAGTAGCAAGACTCTGAAACTGCAGTAGCTGGCATATCACAGACACAATCCATGGGATGTGTTACCAAGGAGATAATGTTAATAGGGAAGAAACAAGAGAGTGGGAGGGGAATTAAGTAACTATTCTTTCTGCCTGTCGAGTCAGTTGTGTTCGTGTACATGGAAGGATAAATAATCTATTTTTAAGAAGCAGTGAAAAGCATAGCTCTATTTTAAACCCAGCACTGCAGAGATGAAGCTTTAGCTCAGTGCAAGGGTTTGTCATAGAAAACAGCTCAGGCAGGAGGGTTTGTCATGTTTGTTCTGCCCCTCCCCAAACACCTTTTATTTCTGAGAAGATGAGTACAAACCGTTTAACAAAAAGCAATTTTTGATTAAAAAAACACTTCCCCCTGTCCTCAGAGTGACAGCTTAGCATTAGTGTGCTCAGCCTCTGAACCATCAGCAGCTCTAGGTACACTCCCAGTGCACAAAATCCTCGTGCTGCAGCAACAAAACACTGAAATTTCTCACTCCCCACGACTAATTATTAAATTACTGTATTTGTTGAAAGGCTGACAAAACAAAATGCCCTTTTTGAAAGCTGACTGCTTGGAGATATTTCAGTTTCAAATGGATGCATAGTGGTTTTTTTTTTTTATACAGGAAATTAACAGGAGCTGTTTAGATTTAAGGAAAATTTCTCATCCAATAGGTGGTGCTAGCAAGTTCTCCAGTTATCTAAATAGCTGATATAAGTATTTCTGAAAAAAAAAAGGAAAAAAAGACCAAAAAATAATAAATAAATAAACCAACTAAGAGGAATCAAACCAAATATTCTGCAACATCAGGCTTCCAAAACACATTTATATTTACTACCTTAGGATTGTTGCTTTTCTCTGAAATGACCAAGTTTTTTCATTTAAAAAATTCTCCAATATTTTCATCAGAACTGCATCTGATCACACCAAATTTTGTGTGGCTGCATGACACCATCGACCAATTATTCTACTTTCAAATTTCTGCTCTAGTTCATATGTCCATCATTCCTTAAAGAGAAAGGAGATTTAATACTCCTACAAAATTTCTCTTTCAAGGTTTTTTTCTAATCTTCCATCTGTAACATATTATTGAACACAGGAACTGCCTTCTTGAGGAAGGCATGAAACATGAAAACTAGGTCCAAATCACCTATTTTTAGATGTCTTCTCATTATGTTCATTTTCCCTTCAAGAGAAGAAAGGTTCACATTTATTCAGCTACAAGGCCAAGGCCAAGGAATATTTTCATGTGAGCTCTGCACCTCAAGTGGGAAAACTAACTCTGGTTTTCATGAGATGAGAAAGAGATGGTAGAAGATCAAGGTAAAGTAATTTTGTGGCAAAATACTCAGTGAATGATTGGATTAAAGCACCAAACAACCCCAAACCTCCATGGCAGAAAGAATAAAAAAAACCCCACAGCTTTATGATGTCATTCAGAATATTTCAGCTTGTCATTAAATTTTAAAAAACCCCATTAAATCTAAAGAAATATTAAGTCTACAATGCATACAATGTAATATTTTAGATTTTAAAAAAAATTCAGGGCCCAAAACATTTATTTTTACCATTTCATCTAATTATTATTTACATTGCAGAAAAACTTTTTCATATTTTGGTCATTTTTTCAACATTAGTTGGACACTAAGTACAACTTCACAGAAGTCACTGAAGTTTTTTGTGTGACTAAACTAGAGCCTTCAGATACTGAATTTGTACATTAAACTGCCATTTCTCAGCTCTTTCATCATGGCATGGGGAAAAGTCTTGAATTTTCTTGTGTATTAAGTAACAAATGGCACTAACACAAAAGCAAGCTCAATGCACATTGCACAAAGTACTTTGATAATTCATTTCCCAAATGACACTTATAGTGCTGGTTATTTATGATAATATTTCTTACAGTAATAGTAAATGCCCTTGGGCATATTTTTTTATAACTTAAGACTCCTTTGCTTTTAAAAGACTTCACTGCAGCACTCCTCTGTTGAATTTTTGCTACGTGGCAAAAAAGCAGTATTTTTCTGTTGGGCAAATAACCCAAAATTTGATTGCAAAGGTTTCTTGCATCTTTTAAGAGCACTCTGGTTTCCTCCACTGCTTTAGATTCAACTGCTCCTGAATATCTTTGAATTATTGGCATCACAACAACTCCTGAGAAGCAGGGAATGGATAAAATAAAATAAAATTAAGAAAAAACCAGAAGAGAATATTTGTAGCAACACCGAAAAGCAACATGTGGAGCTTATCCTATCCAGCCAAAAGGGTGATTTAGAAGAGAGGAATGCATTTCCCAGAGCCAGAGAGGTTGACATCCCAAACCTTGCAAAGAAGCACAACTCATGACCATAAATAGGTTGAATGCTGTAGTTTTCAAGCTACTGTTCATGAGGCTCAGTGCCAATGCTTAGCACATGCTGGGGTCCAAAGGGGAAGTTCCCACCCACCTCAGCTCCACTGCAAACCAGCCCTGACTCTCCTGCAGGTTTATCCCTCACCATGCACAACAGATGTGGCAGAAATAAGTAATTAAAGAAAAATGCAAGTGCACCTCCTTGGCAACGTCCACAAATGATAACTGAGCCACAGTTTTGCTTTTATTTGCCTATTATCTTCAAAGAAAACAAAACCCCTGCAATATTCAGCTTCTCCACAGCCTCCAACATCCTGAATATTATTTTTTGTTCAGCATTTCTTCAAGGCTGCAGCACATCTGATTATTCTCTATAAAACACCTGTTGATCTCTGCTGTGCTCCCCAGCTGTTGGGCACCTACATGTTCACTTCTGGGAGATGTCAAAAAAATCTCCAACAGCTTGGAGAGCAAAGGAACTGCCTTCTAGCTGTGAATAATTCGTGCAAGGATGATAGTTCACATGAGAATCTGACTTAGCTTGCAAACACAGGAAGCAAGACCCAACAACATCATGTAATCAGGGTGTATGTTGGTGAAAATGCTGCAGCTCCCAAACTGAAACAGCTTCATCACCTTAAATATTTGCAGTTTTGGGGTTTGGGGTTTTTTTTTAAATTTTACAGAAATTAGCTTTTTTTTTTTTTTTTTTTTTTAATGGAAGAACATAACCTGCTCCTACATGCCACAGAAGGAAATCAGTGGACACAAGAAATGCCAAGGCAAATTCAACATGTGCTGCTCCTGGTTTCTTCCATACTTCATTATTTGCAGAGCTGTGATGGCTCTGCCTTTTCTCATGCCAAATGGGCTGACACCTTTGAGATGTTCTTCATAGCCTGAAGCTGTGTGAGCCCTGGGAAAATCCTGGTGTTTGCACTGCTGAACAAAAAAGGCCCAGCATTTATGGTGCCAGTCAGAAATCAAGGACATCAAAGGCATTTGTCTCCTCCACCAGAACCTTCCTGCTCACCTCTGCTCGTTTGCTTTCCCTTCTGTCTGTCATATAAATAGCAGAATCATCCAAACCTGAGAATATTCTTTACACATCATCAGCAAAAGTTATCAAAATACAACAGACATCTCCCCCCTTTTATTTCTGAGTTATTGGTATCAAGAGTATTCCAGAGCCCATTCCTCTTGAGATTATCAATATTATTCTTCCTCAGGTGAGGATAAAATATATCAAAATGTTCAGAATTCTGAATACACTCTTTACAGGGAATGTATGAATGACCTTGATCTTGGAAAAGCAAGACAGAAAGAACGTGCTTGCAGTTACTAAAGGGTTAATTAAATTCAGAAATGGCATTGAATTCCTTCTTTGTAAAACACTTTTAATAGCATTTTTCATAGAGCTCAATTAGCAAACTTAAAATAACTGGTAATGGACTCAACTTGCAGTTCCACACCACAATTAAAATGCATCTAGAGCTAAAGACACCTGCATCCCATTACCTTAGATGTACACAGATTTAGCCAGAACCATTAGGCAGCCATGATCTCAAATGGCCTAAAATCCCTGATTTCCATGATGAATTGCAAAACTTACAGGTTGAAAAGATTTCTTTAAACCAGCAGAGACCCACACAACATTGTTAGACCAGCATGATGATTCTGCAGCCAAGCCACTGTGTGTGCCCTCCCTGCCCTCAGCACACCTAATACACAAGCTGTACTCATCTCATGGCCCCTTTATTGCTCAGGAAGTTTCTGCCAGGCACGACTCCATCCATTGTGGGGCTGCTCTACAGTAGTACATAATCATTCAAAGGTGCCCAATTTTAATAAATCATATTTTTCAAACCAGTCCACTCTGTTAGATGGAGACCCTCAAAGCTTGACTGGCAAGTTGACAATTTGGCATCCTGACATTTTAATGAGCTACATGACTTCTGAACAGAGTTTAATTAAAGCTGGCTGTACTACCTACACTGCCCTGCAGTTTATAGTACAGTTTGCAGGTCAGGTGCACTGCTAGCACCACATTTTGACAGTCACAGCTCTCCCAACCAAGCAGATGAATATTGCTCAGCACAGGCTGCACTAGACAGCAGCAAATGGAGCTGTGTGCTCATCAGCATGGGCAGTGCCCTCTCCCCCACCCACCCCCTGCATACACAAGCAGCTCTCAGCATTCACTGTGCAGCCTTTGCAGAGGAACACTTGGAAAGGGAGCACAGCACAGGAAAAATCACAGGTTTTCCATAAATTCACATGCACTGTGAACACTCATCTGATATAACAACTGCTGGCAGGTATCAGCAATCTCAATAAGAGAGACACAGGCTAGGCAGGTGCTGTGCTCTGCACAGGGGTCAGGCAGGGCTGGGATTCTGCAAACAGGAGAATCTTTCTCATCAAGGGAGCTCATCTTTGTGTCCCACTCTGTCCCAGCAAGGAGAGGCTCCTTCCCACCCCTAATGCACAAAGAACAGCTGGACAACCCTCTGACCCTCACCACAACAGTCTGGGCTGCCTGTCCTGCACTGGAGCATCCTCTCAGGGGTGATTTCCCCTAAGGAGAGCAACCCTTGCTGGCCAGATCATCACCTGTGCCCCTTTCAGCTTAGCAATGAGGTTTTGCAGGTGACACACCCCACTCCAGTGATCTGAGACTCCCCAAACCAGAGAACTGGAGACAGAGGTTTCCTCACCCTGGTTTGCAGCTCTTTTGCTGCTTTCCATGCTGTGCCACAGAAGGCAGCACGTGGACTTGCACTTTTGTGTTTTCCTGGATATCAAAGGTGGTGATGTGCTTGAGGAAACCTTGTGAAATAAAGATAGAAAGCCTCAAAGCTTCAGTAACAGGCATTTCCTAGCACATGTGAATGCAAGAAAAAGTAGCCATAGAGGGTAGAGCACAGAGCTGGGCAGAAATTTCCTACAGGTTTGACAGCAAAGACAGAACAAGAGAAAAGAGGGAATTTCACTGGCTCCCATAAGAGGCCTTGAAAAGAGGAGATCAAAGGAGCAAAGCTGGAATGGTGATGGTGCACAGCTCCTGCTCCCTTCCCTGGGTCAGGGCTGTCCCTGCAATCCCTCAAGCAGTGTTTGTTCCTCTTTGTGACAACCTCTGAGGAGAAATGGAGCACTCAGACCTCAGCTCCCCAGGGTGGAGAGGCTCCATAAAGCACCAGCAAAGTCAATAGTGGTTTGAAAGAGGCAGGAAAACCCAAAGGTGCACTGCTCCACTCCACTGGAGGGAGGAAGCAAGCTGCCAGCAAAGATCAATGAGCAATGAATTGTTTCCTGTTGGGGATGTTTACATTTTAAGCACCCTGACCATAATGGAAGTGACTGAAATTAAGACTGACATGCACTTTGGGAAGCAGCAATCCCTCACACCACAGGCTCACCCTGAGCTCTGTGTTAACCACCACATAAAACTGCAAATTTTCACATCAGAAACAGAGTTTTTGCAGCTCCAGGGTGTTCAGGGCTTTGAACTTGCAGCAGCTCTTTAGAATGCATCTTGGGAAAAGATGGTACACTGTTATGTGGAGTGACTGACATAAAAAGAATAAGACTTTCTGGCAGTTCCATCTTCCACAAAAAGAATTGTGTGTGCTCATGCAGGTGGGGGTAAAAATGCACAGTAGCTGTGGGTATATGCAAGCAGGGAAGAAATAGATAAGAAAAAAAAAATAAAACCATTTACAGATGTTTTTTCATAATGTATCATTATTAAAGAATACAACTTAATATTAATGAAAAAATGAAAAGCAAGTCAAAGTGTTAAAAGTGCTAGATATGGAGGAATCATGACAGAAATCAAAAGAGCAGCAATGGATCTCTTCCATATCCTATCCCTATTAACTCCAAGTTATTTTACTATCATAGATTAAAAAAAAAAAAAAAAAAAAATTCATTGCAGGGATGACAGACTCAGTGCATACAATATAATTAGAGCTGAATTTCAGGTAATGGATCAACAGCAATCAGGACATAAAATGCAGATGTTCACTACTGGAACTACTATAAGAAAGAACTTAAGATTTTAGTATGACACATTCTCACCCTCAGGAATCCACCCTCAACCTTCAGGAGACTGAAACAAGATCTAAACTGAAATAAACCAGTAAATGGAGGATACAAATACATCCCTTCCTGAACTCAAATCCCAAATCATGGAAGGAGACACACATGCTGGGTAAGGCTTTTTTTGATATTCTGACAGCAAAAGTCCATCTGATTCAGTCAACTAAAAATACAGCTTAAAAAATGGGAGAGGTGTGACTTACTGACAAGTCTTCTCACCCACTCTTTTATAGACTCAGAACATGATAGATGGAAAATGGAAAAACATTTGGGTAAATTGTAATTAGAACTCTGCACACAAATTAGTGATGGAACAGTGAGGGAGCTCCTGCAACAGCTCAGGTCCCAGCTAGGAAACACAGGAGGGGGAGAGGATGAGGGATCCTCCTTCACCTCCAGTGCCAGTGTCCAGAGCTGGTCTGAGCAGAAAACCTGATAAGAATGTCAGGAATATAAAGGTGAAGCCTGAAGGACTAGATCTTCTCAGATTTTCACACAATTATTTTTCCTTTCCCTCTTTTTTTAAATTTCTTTATTTTAACAACTTTTAAAATGGGTTTTTTAAAGCCACCCATTCTGTGACTCCAGTTCTTTTAGGCCACTTGCAAAATCTCCCTCTTGCTGCCTGCTTTGCTTGCTTTAGGAAGCATTTCAATAACTCATCTCCTTTTGCTCAAACTTGCTAAAAAGCTGGTGCCCATTCTCAGGTGTTCCTGCTCAGTCTGCACATTTGGAGAGATGAAATACCAAAGTGGATATTGTTTCTAAACTATTTTGAAAGATGATGTTGTCATTCCAAATATCTAAATTGAATCTCATCTTTGGATAACATATACAAGTACTAAAGAATTTGTTGTCTGTGGATTGAAGAGGTTCTTTTGTTCTGCTTTTCTTAAGTTTTCATGGAGGCAAAAAAAAAAAAAAAAAAAAAAAAAAAAAAAAAAAAAAATATTTTTTTCCAAATAACCTATTTGGAAAAGAATTTAGTCCTGGGCCCCAAATTCTAGTTTTGCAAAGAAATCTAGTTCAGTTGAGGGTGGAATCAGGTCACCATGACAGTGAAAACTGTTCAAGAAGAGCTCATGCAAGAGAAATGGAAAATTAGAGCTCTATGCACAGAATCACATTGCACTGGAGCTGTGGTGAAACAAGGGAACAGGACATAATTTGTGCTAGCAGGAATCAGGACAACTAACACAGCACAAATTTAAAGCAGCAGTGAAATGTACACCAGACCAAAGGAAGATAAGGAAATTTGACAACTATATAAACATATATACACAAATATATAACTCAGGAATAGTGTAGTGAGCAAAAGCCATGAATGGTTCACCTGCTTTGCCATCCCTTGGTGTTTTAACACTGGTTATGCATGTCTGCACCTGGGCTGGCTAGTGTTGGGACCAGCTGGAATCTGTCACATATTGTCCTCAAATCTTTCTCCTTGTGTCCAAATAAAGCTGCTGACAAATCCCTGCAGCAGGTGAGCCTGGCCTTTTTTGAACAGGACCACAGGACATCTTTCATGAGTAACACAGTGGTGCTGCAGCATGACAGCAACAGGCAGAAAACACAGATTTATTTGAGAGATGAGCTTTGAGACAGGGACAGTGAGATTTCTCACTATGGATGCACACAGCAGGAAAATGCATCAGGGCAAGCTCAGCATCCTCCCCTTGAATATCAAGTGGGTTCAACCCCAAGCAAATCTTGACTGCATTTCCAGTGTTGGGCCAGCATTTCTCATTTCAGGCCAGAACTAATAAACAGCTCTTAAAATGCAGAGGAAAATGCATTCTCAGGGAGTTAGAGACTCACAGAAGCATTTGGGTTGGAAAAGACCTTAGAGATTGAGTCCAACTCCTTGAACACCTCCAGGGATGGTGGCTACACTGCCTCCTTGAGAAGTCCATCCCAAGATTTAAAAACTTTTCCCATGAAGTTAAATAACCTAAATAATACACAATGAAAATAATATTGGCAAATATCTGAGGAAAGAGAAAAGTCCCATGAGTAGCTAGTCAGTGAAGCAACCACAAAAATCAATACACTAACAGCAACTCTGTGCTTCAGAAATTGCAGACTACCTGCCAAGGCATGGTGGTCAAAGGAATTTGAATTATATTTATAGCCTTCTAATAAGCATTCTATTGAATTTGAATTATATTTATAGCCTTCTAATAAGCATTCTATTCCATGTTGCAAGATTTCATAGCAGTAAATGCAATTCTTCTTGCAATTTTTTCCATACCTGCCCACTCAGAATGACAAACAAGAACAACACTATCACACCTAAAACATGCTGAAGGTTAAAGGCTTTAACAATTAAATATTTCCAGCAATTGTTTGAAGATGTTTAAAACTATTCAGAACTATTTATGTTTGACACTATCCATTGAAAAGAAAACTCTTTAGTGGGATATAAGTGAGATATTGCTGCTTAGATGTGCTGGTGGTGTTTCATGTCACATTCCAGGGATTAGATCTCCCATGATGGATGCTCAGTGTACAGCCAGAGAACAGGCTGTGAGTGTGCTGTAGACCAAGGCTAATCCCTACAGATGAGAGAGGCAGCAGATACTTCAACTATTTCTCTTGTGAGGCATCAAATCAGCTCAGGAGATCAACAGCAAAAGGAAGATGCTCCTGCATGCTTCAACACAATGAAAAAGTTTGTTTCAGATTAACCAGAGTCAAAATGAAATGTTTTGCTTCATCTTTCAAATAAAGCAAAACACTGGTAACAGTTTTTTGAAAGAAAATTTCAGTTTTTCTAAAGACAAGTTTTATTTCAAGTAATGTTTCTAGAAAATGTTGCAAGAAATGATAACAAAGGCCTAAGAAATCTTTCATCTGCAAACTGCTTGAAAGTGTTGCAAAACCTAATCCTCTCAAGAGATATTCTGTTCCTAAACTATAAAAACAAATCACTTTTGTGATTCTCTCTAACACAGAGAATTTCTGAATTGGAAGCTGCAAGAGCAAGAATAATCAAAATTTTAGTTATGTATCTCAAATTTTACAGTAAGCTGGATAAAACACATTTTATTTGCTGTCAGAAAAGTTCAGATGTATGTCTTATAACATCCCAGCAGCCTTGGTATGTGTTCCCAAAGCATGATTTGAGAACCAGATTTAAAACAGAGGGATGTGTGAGATGCCCATTGCTATGCTAATAGATGAGTATCAAAACAAGTGTCCATGATGAAATATTGCTGCTGAGACATCAAAATACAAAACAAGCCAGAAAGATGTCATGTAGAGAAACAGGACTTAGCAACCAAAACTAAGTGGAAAAAATAGACAAGAGATTTTGTAGAGGGCATGTTACCAAAAGGTTTTTTCACTGTTGTAGCAATAGTTGTAATAAATAGTCAAGAGATCCTTAAAGCTGCAGATTCCAAGAGCCCTTTCATTTTCCATTCCTTGTGTATCCCACTGGGAACACATTTATTTCATTTTGGTTTCAGGCCTCTCACCCCAGAACAAAAACTGAACAAAATAATGTCTATATCCTGGATATTTAGAATGTATATTTTCCTGTATATTAGTTTGCACCCAAAATTTCTAGTAGCATAGGGGGAAAGCCTTCTATTCCTTCCAAAAGAGATTCCTCTGACAGTCCTCAGAGCCATGGGGATATTTATGGGTGATTAAAGTATGCTTAGAGGATTGTTTTTCTTGATTTCAGTTCAACTTGGATTCCAGCTCTGTTCCCATTCTGAAGAAAGGATACTTGAACCAAAGAAAACCCCAAATAAAGCTTGTTAGGAGCAGTTGTCTCTTTAGTTCAGACATTTTGACTTCAGCACACTCACAAAAACAAGTTGTGCCAGACACTCAGGGTATAAACATTTCAAAATCAATCAAATCAGGGTTTTCCACAGGAGTTAGAACAATATTGAGGTAACAGCATTATGACCAGCTGAAAGGTTGACTGTGCATTTCATTTTATGTTTAGCAGGTCCCTTAGCTAGTCTCACTTTTAGTGTGAGGTAATAGGATCTTTTTTTGCTAATTAAATCTTAATATGCAACAAAAGAGAAGCAGAGGAAAACAATTCCATTTTGGGGCTTCATGTAAACAGCTCTGTTCAAAGACAATTAAAGAGTGAGAAATCTACAGCCAGCCTTAATGTTCTAACAAGAAAAGGGATAAGCCGTGGAGCCCCTGAAACCTGAGTGTGATAAACCTGCTTAACTCCATGTCCAGTGGAGCATTATTTTACATTATTTCCCATTTCTAAAAATATCTGTAATATTCCTTAGCTGATTTCATAGAAATGTCATGCCAATGACTAGCAAGTTTTGAATGCTAGTACAGAACCAAACAAACATTTGGCAAAAGGTGCTGTTGCTAACTGTGTTCATAGCACAACAAATTCTCACCTGGATTCAGATTCAGGAGTCAAGGCACTTCATGGCACACCACAGAATAAAGTTTCTTTACAAAGAATCAGTTCACAAAAATATGAAAACAAGGGAATGCAGGAAGGAGAGAAAATAGAATTGGGCAAGCCACACAGGCAGTTTTTCACCCAGTAAGGAGAGATGAGCAGCCAGATTCTCCAGGAGAATGCCTTGGGATAAATGAAGGCTCACCATGGCTGTAAGAATTTATTATCACACTCCTTTAGGTAAATCCAGAAGAAATTGAAACACATTTTTAAGATACACACTTAAGAATAATACTTCACATCTACTTCATCCAAAACTGTTCAGATATTTAAAGATGATAAATTGAGCCATCACACCTTTAATAAGAGATCATTATTTGTTTTAGGATCGTTCATGAATATAAAATTAATACATTCAGGTCAGGACCCCATGACTGTTGAACTCAGTACATTTGCCACCAATTTCAATCAAAGCCAGGATTTCACTCAGTGCTGGAAGAGACTTTTACAATTCAACAGAGAAACCCAAAAAAGAAAGGCTGGACTTGACAAATTCAATTGAGAAAATATTAAATGAGACAACCATGGCATGGTGTAGGGAAGAGAACATTCCTTGGGAAACAAAAAATTTTGGAGGCACAAACCATTCACACTGCCAATATGAAATAAAATATTGTCTCAGAATATGCAAGATGACCTCACAAATAAATGCAGTAAAATATTTCTATTAAGTTGTTTAGGATTCTGTTTGGAGATCAGCAATTTTCCCAGTATGGGGTCAGCTTTTGACAAGTTTTTCCACACAAACACATGTTGCTAGCAACATAAACATGCTAACCTTCTTTAGTTAGAAATTACACATTTCATTTTTATTGCACATTTACACATTATTCATTTTATTATAGTGACTAACACTCCTAGCCTATAAAAAATAAAATCAAATGAAGAAGTAACTCGCTCCAATTGCAATATGTATTGTGGAATTTCATGAACTATTTTTCAGAAATAAATCAAAATAAGAGGCTGTATGCACTGTTTATTACTTGTAGCTTGCTTTCTGAAAGAAATTTTGAAGCCTTTTGCAGCCTTTCAGATTTATGCTCTGTGAGCTATGAAAGCTCCAGTACTCTCTGGAAAAATGACAAAATGTCAGTTGAACACTCATCTAACAATTTTTAAATCTGAAATCATATTTTAAGGTATTTCCCATTTTCTAACCTTATTAAAAAGAGGATCCTTTACATGTTAAATTCTGAGATTATCTGCACACAATCCACTTTATTTTGCTAACTATGTTAATTTAGTGACCTTGTTCCTATTTCAAATTATGGTTTTCAATTATTCAATTATGGCAGACCAGGGATGAGCTGCCTGGGTAGCTCTGACAGCAGCTTTGACTACATAATACACCAAGTCACTGCAAAAATATATTTATCCTAAAAATGTCAAAGAGGAGAAACTGAAAATGTTCTTAAATCTCATAGTCCAATGATGAGTGCTGAACAATGACACAGATTCTACTTATAGAACATATGGCAATAACTAATTCATGGGCTGATCAAAAAAAAAAAAAAAAAAAAATCAACCCAAAAGATATGTTCAAAACAATGCTATCAGCAAATGTATTAAAATAAAACTATATAATATTCTCTCTCATTTCTCTTTTGAGAGTTTCTCCTCTCAGTCAGTGATAGACACACATGACAAGGCAAGTGCATATCACAATCAGAAACTTTAAATGACTTCCAGAGCACTTATTAATTTCAAAATCAAAGTGAAAAGTATTAAATTATACCTCCCCACTCAACCACCACCAAGACATCCTATATCCCCAATAACTAACACTTTTTCAGTATTCTAAATCACCAGATCACAATATCTCCATGGTCAAACCAAGTTTAAACAAATGGCAGGGGGCAGAACAGGAAAAGCACAAGCACATGAGGAAAAAGTCAGCTTCTAATCAGAGCAGCAGAGCTCAAAGGGTATATAATCTCCCTGTCTGAGCTGTCATGAATAGGGCTCTAAAATCTCTGTGATAAGATTATGTCTTCTGACAAAAAGAAAAAAATCCTTTAGATACACTCTGCAGATGAAAGTGGAGGAATTCTTCTGTAAGTATTGATAATATTTTATAAATACTTTGCAATGAGAAGCATTCAGTGTTCTTTTCAGATGAATTCTCACTCCTTTACAGAAGAAACAAATAAAAGATTGGCAGGATAGAAAAAAAACTCAGGATGGGAAGAAGAAAAATCTGCAAGTCCTGACTGCACAAGTGACTCACAGATTATCCTTCCATCTTTTGACTCTGTTCCATAAAATGTGGCAGAAGAAACATTGCAAAGCAAAAGAGCAGAGGGCTGAGCATGTCAGGCAGCTGAAATTAAATGAGGGGTCAGCAGTATTTCCAGGCTGACATGCCAAAGTGCAATTTCCTTCTCCAAGCTGGAGGTTAAGTGGGCCAGAAGAAACTCCACAGTAACTGGAAGACTTGAAGGAGGGAATGGAAAAGAGGAAAACTTCTTTAGAAGTGATACACCCAAGAAATAAAGGTGCAAGGGTGGCAAAGAGGACAGGAGATTTGTCTACAAAGGAACTTTATGAGGGCAGTTAGCACAGAATAGAGCAAAAAGAAGGCAGGCAGGAGTGGGGTATCAGACAGGTTGTCAGACTGGAGGAGGTGGCACCTGCAGGTTATTAACTCAGAAAATCTTCAGGTAAGGCAGAGAAAGGTGCAAGGTGGAAATGGGAGGGACAGGTGAAGTCACAAAGAAGTTGTTTAATTAGAGGAAGAGAAGAAGAGGGGCAGCAGAGGTTGGAGGAGGCAGTGTGAAATCAGGATGGGTGGTTAACATCTTCCTTTCTCAATTGTGACTATGGCTTAGTGCACACACAGCAGCAGGCCTGGTCTGGTTGAATTCTTTCAAATAAACAAGGAGTAATCCCTATTAATGTCTCTCTGAATTTGTATTTCCTCAGGGCATCTAAATTTCTGAATTTGCTGAGGTAATTTTGCTCATTGCTTGCTCTCCACTGTGTCACTGGCTAGAGCCTTTCATACCTGTCAGTATTTTACAGTGCATGAGCATTTAATTCTATGCTGTCCTTACCCTGTAGGGTAATTTTGCTTGAAGATTTAAGCCAAGTTTCACCAAACTCACTCAGCATTTTGGTCAGTAACAGTGAGGAAAATAATAAAGTTTGTGTGCCTTTGAAGGATTAAATCTATGTTTATATTCCTGGTGAGAGGAGTGAAGACAGCAAGCATACATATTCAGTTCTTCAGGATGGAATAAAATGCTTGGATCTCAAAGAATGAAACCTCTGGAGTCCTTGTTTGTGGCTTAGCAGAAAGAATCCACCTTGGCTCTGCAAGGGATTTATAAGTGGATTCCAGCAGAGTTGAACTAGGAAGGCAGAAAAAGAAATTCCATGCCTGTATCCTGGCAAGAAGAAGGGGATGCACATTGCAAAAGTGATTTTTTTGTGCATGATGTCCCTTATCAAATCAGCAGAGATTTGGGGCAATTAGGTGTGCATCCACCCTCTGGCTGAGTAGTGCCCTACTCATATCAGGTGGCAGAGCTGGGTTAGAAATTAGCATTTCTTCACAATTCTTCTGCACAGGAAACTTGCTGCCTGTTTGTAATAGAATTTTCAAACAGCTGATTCACAGAAGGTTTTCCTTAGAGGACAGCAGCACAACCACTTAGTTTTTCTGAAAGCAGCAAATTCTCCCTAATATTGGGGATTCCCCACAAGTTCTCAATCAGAAAAATGTTCCATGTGTATTCAGGGCTCTGGCCATTCTTCATTTTTTTCATATAGTTAGGCAAGATTCAGTACAGCAATGATCTAGTTTTGTTTGAAAATGCTGGAAAGCATGACTTACCTGAGCATGGAGCAATTTGTTAGAGCACCAAGTTTTACATTTCTCACACTTTTTGCCCTGGAATACAGAATTCCTCCCTGCAGAGTAAAATACATTTTCCCATCTGTTCCTTTAACTCCTCGATGGAAGATATCCCACTACTGACAACCAGCACATCAAAATAGCAACAGGAAAAAAAAAAAAAAAAAAAAAAAAAAAAAATCTGCCATTTTGTTTTGTAGGCTCGAGTCAATGTAACAGTATAAGCCACTTATCCTTTAATCTTCTTTTCATAGTAGCAGAGTGCTCAGAAAGATATTTGCTGAATTTCCTCGCACAGGCTGGGCAGCAGCAGGCTCCCATTAGAGCAGGCTGCCTTTTCTTCCCCCTGTGCCTGCACTTACAGCAAGGACAGGATGGGAGCATCTGTGTTTCAATCCAGAGTGACCTTCCAGAGCACAGGTACCAGCAATTACCTGTTGCCACTGCAAGCACTCCCACTAGGAAACCATGTCAGCATTTTGTGTGCCATTCAATTTCGTTTCACAGTGGCAGCTAATATCTGTTCTTTGCCTGCAGAGCTGGAAGAACAGAAAAACTATTGTCCTATAACAATATTTCCCTTATTTTCCTCCATCAAGTGCAGCTCTAGAATGCAGTATGATGCCCCATCATTTGGAGGTAGAAAGCAGAATGAGAAAAAGAATGTCTGGTGATAGTTTTATAGCAACACTAAGAACTCACAGGTTCAAAACCTGCTTTTCTTTTACTATATCTAGCAGAGAAATTTTTGTAATGCAACAGAAGAGGATCAGTAGGTCAGAACACTTGATACCCAAGCCCCTACCTCACCCCTGTATGCAGTTCTGCTGTAAATGCAGATGAAATTTAATCTGTTTTCCTGGATCAAAGCATCCCCACTCTGTACATGATGTAAAGTGCTGATCCCTGCTTCAGACCCCCATGCTCCCATTAGGATTTTAAATCCTCTGCACATGCAGGCAGATCGGAGCTTCTGATCTGAGAAGAATCTACTTAACATGAACCCAAACCACACATGAGAAATGTAGCAAGAGAGGGTAAATGTGGGCAGAGTATTTGTTTCAAAACTGCACCACTCCTCTGTACCAAAATGCCAAGGGAAAACCATCTTTCATTGGGCTGAAGAATTCCTACCTGAGGAGATGCATACAAAGTTTTACAAATATTTATCCTGCATCATTTTATGACCAGCAAAGAGAAACTTCTACAACCTGAAAATCTACCCAGCTGTTATAATCCCCTCAATATGATAATGGGAATATTATTTTCCCAAACTAGTGTGCAGCAATTTTCAATCCTGTTGGTTTTCCAACTTGTTCTTTTCCAGTCCAGCAAAGCCATAATGTTTGCTAAGGGCATTCAACCCTGATGGGCTAAGACACTGTGGTATGCAAAAGCTAAATTATTTGGCTTCATTTTGGAAGTGATTTGCAGTCCTGGGAATTACTAACTGCCAAAATATTTTAAAAGAGATGTCTCTACAGCAAAGAGCATCTATCAAAAATATTCTTACTTGAAAAAATATTCTTGTTTGGAAAAAAATATCCTTGTTCAAAAAAGGACTTTCTTTTCACCCTTAGAGACATTCAATTATTTCATTTTAGAAATTTGCAGCAACAAAGTGAACAAGACATTGTTAAAAAAATGAGATCAAGTTGGCCCTTTATTTGTGTATTAAAATGTTAGTCAAGACTCCTGTTATCAGATTTTATGAATGGACAAAAGCTTATATAAATGGTATTTTTATAATCTCCAAAGATTGGCAAGATTCTGCAGGATGGGAAAAAATGTAATTCAACTGATACAGTGCTTAACACAGCCCTTCATAGACTCAAACAATTCAACAGAAAATTCAACCATTTAAAAAATCTTTTAAAATTAAATCACACTTAGCAATGTCATTAATGAGGCTACTGGAGGTGTCAATGCAAGTTTCCTTTTAAGTGGGAGGATGAGATGAATTCTGTGTGTGAAAGCCCAGTATAAAACTTAAGCCCTAATACATTAATATTCATTAGTATCTATAATTAATGCTATTCATATTTAGCTCTGAGTGTTGTAAGCAGGGTGGGTGTGGTGCACAGACCTCAGGCTGGCTGTGAACACTCCCTAAGTCAGAGTTCCACTTGTGTTTGACTCATCAAACAACCTGCAAGAGCCTGAAAACAATATTTTCAAGAAGGGCTCAACTTCTCAGCTTTGCCATCAAGCCTTTGCTCAATACAACACATCTGAGTCGTTCTGTTTACAGGGCACAACCAAATCACTAAGCAAAAGAAAATATGGAAAATAGAACAGCTTGAAAACCCTTATTAAACTAACAGCAAATGGAAATTTGCACTTAACACTGTAACATGACCTTCCAAGAGGGAGAAAAAAGAAAAAAAGCAGAGTACCAGCTGTGAAAGAATGGAGTCTGTTTTCATTCCAGATGAAGTTTTCTTATCTAAGTTGTCTGGTCCATACCAAATGCACCAAGAGCTTCAAGATCTCTAGACAGTAAAAAATCTACTCACCAAAATTATACCTGCAGAGTGAAATATGGGATTTAATAATAATTTAAGGCAGAAAAAAACCTCATTCAAATGTGCAGCCAGGAAGGGCACAGTGGAAAGAGAAGCATGCAACAAAGCATACAAGTAAATAAGGAAGAAATCTTTCTAATCCAGTTCCATAATTCTGATCCAAATGGAGTCAGATCTGTAGCTCAGTTTGCTGCATTTTGAAGCAGAGGATGCACAGGTATTACTTACTGCAGGCATGAATAAAAAAAGAAGGAACTAGACAACTCCCAACACCAATTGAAAACTAAAATTCAGTAAATTTAAGAGAAACTGAATTTCTGAAGTGAAACATATTTTTTCTTACTTTTTCTATTCTAAACTTGAGATAATTCATCACATGGAGAAGGACAAGATGAGTTACATAACTTTATCAATAACATCAGGAACAATCCAAGATATTATTGGTGTCCAAATTACACTTCTGTGGGAATAAGTCTCATTCCTCATCCCAAAAATCCCTGCATGCCTTAAATGCTGGTGGGGTTTTAGGGTTTTCTGGTTCTTCACATGCCACAAATGATCAGCATTGCCAGGTAAAGATGTTAGACTTGGGGTATTAGATATGGCTCAAGGTAGCAAATCCAACATACCCTCCTTATGTTGTTCAGAAATTGTTCCTAATTCCTACAAAGTAACTGAAAATTGAAACATAAAGGATACAAGAGAAACAGATCCTTGGCACTGAATTCAGTCATTGTTTGTTCATCTAAAACCAGTTATCCCTACTCTACGTTTCCCAGTGCTGCAGCAAGACCTTTTTTTTCTTTTTTTTTTTTTTTTTTTTTTTTTTTTCCAAATGTCTAAGAAAGATGAGATTCAAAGGAATATGACCAACAGATGTGGGGAACACACACAGAGTGTAGTAAGGATGCTAGTAATGTCAGAGATCATTTCTGCTATTTTCAGATATGCATTGGGCATAATTTTTATTCTGGTCCCTGCTTGGGGTGTTTATCTGAGAGTGCACCAGGTGCATATTAACTATGGATAAAGTACTTTAAATAAAGTACTCCAAGCTATTATGCCAAAGCAGCAGCTTGTTACAGCTTTCATTTCACTGCTTTTATTGTTTCTGGTGGTGATAGAAGTAAAAGTCAGTGAAATGGCACAAGCCACTGCTTGGGAGGCTCCTGCACATTTTAAATTCTGCAGGGGTTAGGAGGACAGACCTGGAAGGATAAAGGTTGTTTACAAGTTGCTGGGATCACAAATTCCCACTGAGATTCCAATTTCCAACATAGTTAAGAGACAAAAAAAAAAAAAAAAGAAAGCAGCTTAAATTGCCAGGTCAAACAGGTGCCAAAGTAGAAGCTGGGCCAAAAAATAAAAGCTTGCCACAAAAATGTCCTCATGTGCTAACTCTCCCAAAGGAGTGCTTGTTAGTTTGTGTGAGCACAAACCTTTTGAGAGCAGAGTGAGCAGAAATGTTTATTTTTGGACTCTGGAAAGGGCTCCATATCCCTTCCTATTTCTCTGTGTCCTGACCAAACATTTTCTCTTCTCCTAAGAGAAGCTGTAGAACTTTCTTAGTGAACTAAAAGTGTATTTGAAATTTCTTAGATGCTTTCCCATTTTGGAGAGCCAAAACCAGCTATAGAGCCTGTGATGCTGACAGAAGGTATTGTTCATCTTCCCTAAACATCACATTGTGTTTAAACACAGGTGAACTTTTCTAGTATCATAAGAGATTTTCATCCATCTCCTAACCAGGAGAGTTAGGAAGCATCAATTTCATTTCATGGGAGTTTCTCATCTTTTTTTCAATTTATTTTTATTTTTTTTCTCTGATTAGAACTGAGCACAGCCCCTTCCTGCAGTGACTTTTGTGATTATAGATGTCACACACCTATGAGATCAGGTTTAACTACCCAATCCTTAGCAGAGATTTCCCCTTTCTTCTATCTGGAAGGTCCTCCACACAAAGTTTTCCCAACACAAATGTAAGTTCAGACTGACAAAATTGAAACCAAATTTATGTCAAGGGAACATATGGGTGCCATATCCCCTGCTAAGTTTTGGTTTTAGCAGCTGGGAGAGCTGAGCTCCTGCTCAGAGAGCTTCAGTGCCCTGAGCACACCAGTTCTTGGAAATGACTGGGAGCTCATTTTCATTAATTCTTAGTGAATGGTTTTGTCAGAGCTGGCAAAGTGCTTGGAGCACCCAGCCCAAGGATCTATTTTATCACTTATTGGGAGGGGCATGCTTTGGTGCTGAAACAGGCCATAGAAGAACCCTAAATATCAAAAAAAGTGGCAGCCAGGCACTGGCACATGAGACATAAGATCAAATAGATAAATTTCCAGAGCATTTTATCCTTTGGCAGCAAAATAATCAGGTTTCCAACACAACACAAGACAGAGTCAGAGATCTGCATTAGCTCCCCAACAAGAAAATTGCTTAGAATGACATTGTCTTTAATTGTCTCATTTTACACCACTGCTCTCTGTTGAATGGAACCCAAATTTTTTATGGGTGTGCAATGGCCCTTCCAAATCCATCAGGATGAGATGGTGTCTCATTTAGGTGCTCTTGGAACAGCACCTGCTCTTACTGCAAGATGTTCTCAGACTTTACCAGGTTCTGAGTGGCCACAACAGGCAACAGAATGAAGATGGGGATCTGACAAGGTGAAAAACTTGGCTTAATGCCCTCTCAAAATTAAAAATATTTACCAAATTCAACACTAATATATTTTCCAGTAGTTTGAATCTATATTGTTTTGTCTTCCTATTGCCTCAGATTTCAATAATTTATTTCAATTCCTCTCTCCTCTGGTGGGATGAGATTTGGAAAACCCACTCCTGCAGCTGACATGAGCAGCAGGGACCTCTTTGTGGACATAGGGTAAAGGTTCTTCACTTTTGAAAGAGGGAATTTAAATGTCTTTTCATTATTTTTCATCAGTTAACTTCCATGTAAGAAAAAGCAATTTTAATATAAGGGAGAAAAAACCCAAAACTTTTAAACTTTTGTCATTAGAATATTGCAAATTGAATAAGAGAAAGTAATTAATTTCCCCAGATTTAAAATTTCCCCCTAGATTTTTTTCCTTGTCCAAGTCTGGGGAGTTACCCTTCCCTGCTGCCAAATCTTTAACTGTAATTTTATACTTCATTTTCTGTATCTTAGTCAAAAAAAGTGTTTGGTAGCCAACAAGAAAAAGGTGAAAACCCACAAATAGTCCTGGGTTTTATACTTGTAAATGCAACTAAAATTTCAATTCAAAACAAAGGAATAAAATCATTTTAGTTTCCACAATTATAATTTGTCCAAAAAAATCTATCTTCAAAATATCCTGAAGGCAGAAAAAGCCAAACACTTCAAAAAATTAAAATTGATTGCCAAGATTTCTTCTTCTTTGAAGCACTACCACCAACTTTCTCAGCAGATAGGACCAATCATTTTAATCCTTCTGCTCCTTACTCTTGAAATAGAAGTAATTATATTAATTTGCCAAAAATGGATGGGACATGGCTTTTTGTATTAAAGACAGTGCAGTACTTGAGGAAGTATTTTTTGAAGTCAAGCTGCTGGACATTAATAGATAATTTGAAGAGCTGCAAATCAGTGCCATCTTCATTAAAAGGAGGACTAAGAGAAATATTTGTATTACTCTGCTATGTGTTTCCATAACCAGATTTCTGAAAATAAGCTTCTGACTCATCTTTAAATATTTAGAAAGGCAGTGTGGTTTTAAAAAGCACTGATCTCAGTAGCTACCCACCTGGGATGATCAAAGATGTAGGAGCCTAATTTTCATCACACCTTTAAACTTTACTTAAGGCCTGGCCCTAGATATTCTTCTAATTATCTCACTTGAATTTTCCATCATCTGAGTACCTCAAATATTTGACTTTGCAGAGAAGTGCAGATGAGCATTCAAGCACCAGTTAGCCTTTTCCCCCTCTGTGGGCAGGGCAGTGGATGAGAAGAACCATCTGCCACCACTCCTTGCCTCACTCCACTTCCATGAATGTTCCATAAATGCTCCATAAATGTTCTATAAATGTTCTATAAATGCTCCATAAATGTTCTGGGGAAAGAGGCACAACCTGAGCACGGAGGAGCCCGAGTGGAGGAAGGGCTCCAGCTTTGCTGCAAGGTAAAGGAAAATATTCTCCTTGGCCTTGCCATAGGGAAATGTTCCCTGGAAACAGATCAGAGGGATTCCAAACATTCCTGCACCGTCCCTGCAGCTGGGTCTGCTCACTCAGCACGGGCCCTGGACTAGAGGTGGGTGGCAGAGGAGAGAACACCATGAGCCTGAATTATTATTTGTACCAAGAGAATGGCACTGCAGAGAGTGAGACTGAGAGAATAAACAATCTGAGGAGGAATGCAGAATGTGTGGAGACTCTGCCTGAGCCATTTTAGGTGCTTGTAGCTTTCAAAATAGCTCAGCAGTGCTAAAGTCTAAATCTGAATTTTTCGGAGAGGATTGTAGGAACCAAGTCTCAGTGAGTGAGGGATGCCCCAGTAAAATCTGAGAAGGGGAAAACTCAGGGTCTTATTCAAAGCTGAATTTAAAAGGAGATTTCTATATTTTTCTGTTCCTTATTTTTGCATTGAATTTCAATAGCAAATGCCTTTCTGGAAAAATCAAAGGAAGATGAGGATAGATGAATCTAAAATAAAGAGAGAACTCTTCCTTGTTTGTGAAAAGAGCACAGATAGCTGAAGGCAGAATCTGTACCTAAATTATTGGGACCTCTAAGTTTTAATTAATACTGTCACAGGATCCATGATCAAGCAAAACAAAAACTATTGGAGGGTTTGAGGACTGTGACCCAGCCACACATTTGCTCAGCAACAAAGACAGCAAATGCAGCTCTGCATAATGAAGCATCTCAACATCAATATGATGCACTGTCACACCACCCTGCAAAAAAAGCACAAGCCAATCAATTCACAGTGAGTATTAGCAGAATGTGTTTGGAAAGCTCAGAGGAAGAGCTTTGAGACAGATCCTCCATCACCAAGCTGCTCTAGGGAGGGACAAAATCTGCACAGATCACACACAGGTTACAGGACACACAATGGGATGGGCATGGAAAGCAAATGGGGGCTCAGGGCTTCTACTGTCCTTCCATAAAGAGTGCAGTTGGCCTGAATATTTCACATCAGGTCCAGTGCAGTAAATCTACTTTTCATTTGCAACCCATCCAAAACTTTCCCTTCAAACATCACCAGCAAGTGTCACAGCTCTGCTCCAAAGGGCACTTTCCAGTCAGATCTCACTGTGCTCTTCCCAACACCCTCAGATCCCAGCAGGGCCAATTACTGGCACCAGACTGAGCAGGAAGTCTGTTCCTGCAGCTGATCCCAGTCAACAGCTTTTTTAAGAGCAGGAAAACATTCTCAAGGAAGGTCAACATGCAAAGCCACGTGGAATTGCAGGCCAGAAGCTGCCCACCCAAATAAAAATGGAGAGCAAATTCAACAACTATTTTCAGGCTACCTAGAAACTAGGTTGGAATTCATGTGAGATTTGATTTGCATGCCCTAGATGATGTGCTGGCAGTCTAAGGGGTTCTGAGAATCCAACACTGAAAAATTTCATCATCTGTTTTCTTTGAGAATTTCTTTAGGGTTTACTATAGGGAGCTAACTTTACTTGCAGGAACAAGCCTTTAAAATCAAAGCATTTCAGAAGCTGAAGAAATGTCCAGATTTATTTTTGGAGGAGAATCAAGGGACAGAATGTAAAATCAGGAGAGTAGGGGGGGTAAAAACAGAAATAGAGAAATAAGTGGCCTTTTTAACTTTTAACATTTGTTAGATTCTCAAGTCCTCTCTGCTAGCCATCATCCAGCTCTGTGCCAAGTTCTCATGGACTGTGCTCCTCAAAAGCAGGAATGAGCAGATGATGTATCCTGGAACAGGAGCTTGGCAGCAGAGAGAATAGAAGAGAATTAAGTTCACAAAATTAGACTTCATTAGGAGTCAAGAACATCTCTAGTTGTACCTGAGGACTGAGTCTCACCAGCAGCAGCTTCTTGTGAATGATATCAAGAATGTGGCCCAAGTGCTACATTTATCCTCATAGTTTTATCTTCACTGTTCTTGGTGAGCATATCTGAATTCTAAGCCCTGATATTCAAAAATGGAGCACTGCAGGAAGGAATAAACCCTCTTAAAAATCAACAGGTAAATATACATTTTTGGGCAAGAGAAATGAGTAAGATTTAGAGCCTGCACTTGTAAAAGGAACTTGAGATTTGAGATTTGCCACCCTCACAAGTGATGGAAAAGGTTGTGTTGATTTCTGCATCCTTAGTTTTAGGTGTCATTCTTGGTATTTTTAGAGTATTCAGTAGTAAAACCTCCTTTCCATTTTATCCTTGGCCTCATTTTTCCCTATGTCAGAGTTTTTTTACCTTTAACTAACCTGAAGGAGATCTTAGGATCCTTCCTTTTCACCCACTCCTTATACATAAAATCCTGTTCTCACTGAAAATATGGACTGAATCTCAATAACATCAGTAGGATTAGCCACAGACCCCATGAATTAAACTGCAGATATCTGAAGAAATTTCTGACAGGCCTTTATGGGAAATACAGAAAAAGAAATGCACAAGAAAGATGAGTTAGTAAATCACTGTTAAATCCCTGAATGGCAGAGAATCTTCTGATTCAGCCACATTGTTTTGGTTGGCAGTACCTGGAGCTGAATGAGGTGGGAATAGGTCATTTCCAAATGGAGACTATTCAAAGAAAAATAAAATAACATACTGCAAGGACTGTTAGTGAATTAATTTTGGAATCTGGCTACTTTTGAAGCATCTTGTGCTTGTAGGTAGGAATCTCTTTCCAGTAGCAGGAGGAAGCTTTGAATCAGATCTCTGTCTCTCCTAAGAAGCCCCAAATGTCCACAGAGTTCATTTGTTAACCTCATTACCCAGCTAAATTTCCACCTGGGGAATTATTTCTTAACTTTCTGAGATGCCCAGAAATGTCTCCTCTAAAATCATGCTCTGTGTGTGTTTTAACACAATTGCTCTGTTTCACTATGGAGGGATCTTCTCATGGATTTGTTTGTTTGCCAAACAGGAAAAATCCAAGTTTTGCTGTCAAGATAAGAACTTCACT
Organism: Oenanthe melanoleuca; assembly: GCF_029582105.1. Classification (NCBI taxonomy): domain Eukaryota; kingdom Metazoa; phylum Chordata; class Aves; order Passeriformes; family Muscicapidae; genus Oenanthe; species Oenanthe melanoleuca. Next base: position 3,387,012 of record NC_079334.1, read on the forward strand.
GGGTGAGATGTGAGTGTTTGCCTGTAGTGCTGTATTGCCTTGGATTACACAGCCCTGGGAGCTGGAGGGAAGGAAGGGGGAGAAGGAGGAAGAGAAAGAAAAAAAAAAATCTTTGTAGATATTTTGACTTGAAATAAAAGGATTTCCTGATGTTTTGCTGTCTCCCCACTGCACCTTGCTCCATGGATGTTTTGCCTCTGCAGCCCTCTGTGATCACAGAACTGCTTGTTTGGGGCACCAGTGAGGAGAAGAAATATGGAAAGGGTGGGGAAAAAGAAAGTATTTTCTAGATTTCCCAGCTGCTATATTGGATTGGCAGGAAAACCACCAAGGAAGTTGAGGCAGAGCCATTGGCATGAATACAAAACAGAATGTTGATTTTAATAGAGGAGAAAAAAACACACCCCAACCAGAAAAGAACTTATGCATCTAAATTGTTCTACCATTAAACTGCATTAATACAAATTCAAAAGGTGCACTCCAGGCCTTTTGCTGGCACCAACACCTTTTATTAATCTTGTTAATGCAGCCAAAGAACTTTAGAATTAAAGAAAATGTTGTTGCTTCTGTGATTCCTTGGCTTATTTTTCCCAGCTCCATACATCTTGTTAGCTGATCACTATATGTAAACAGCACTCAAAAACTTTGATGAGAATGGAAGATGTCGATTTGCAGAAAAAAATATCTTATACACCAAAATGATATTCCTCAACTAGAAAAATGATAGATCAAGAGGCTGGAAGCACTCTGTTTTCTTTGACAGATGATATGCAGGTTTTACTCTTGGGAGAAGATGGGGAGAAAAGAATAACCCATACATCAAAATCCTGCTGTGACTGCAAGCACATATGTTAAACCCAAAGTTGTTTTTCCATGGGGGGAGAAAAGAAAAAAAAAAAAGAAAGAAAGAGGGAGTAGGAAGATCAAAACAAAAACACTATCTCAAACCTACTCTAAGCTACATATTCACACATTTTCTCACAGAGATGCTCTTGTTCCTGTCTACCCCAGCCAGCCTCCATCACCACTGCTGGCACATATGCACAGCAATCACAAAAACTCCTTTTCTCACCCACACACACTCCAGCAGCCCATGGGCTGTCAGTCTGTCACTACACTTTAGCCATGACACAATCATGTTACCACAGCCAGAAGACACAGAAATGTTTATTCTTTCTCCCAGGAACAAAGTCTAACTGTGGTTATTTAGTGCCGAGGGGCTTGTGCAGCACTCAGAGGGTGCCACACCTTCCTTGCCCATCCAATGTGACCAGAGCCTGATAAATCCAAGGATTTATATAATAATAATTACAGTGCCCATAGCCCTCCCCTCCTGCAGTAACAGCCGAATTTTCTGGCTGTGATGAGGATTGAAACAGAGCAAAACACAGAGAGAAGGCACAAGACACAGAGTTCCCTTATTCAATCCAAGTTTTACTACACATCAGAAAAAGCTCCCATCAGACCCAGCCTTGCCTCAACCAATGCAGTAAAAGCAGCACTGACAAGGATCTTCCAAAATGCAAAAATAGGTCAAGCTAAAAATGCCCCCAGCTCTGAACTTTATTGCAGTCAGTGGGAGTCTGGCTGAAGTGAGTTTGGCCTTTGAACTGCAGAGAAAATGTGCACTGCATTATTCTAAAGTCACCTTTTTTTTTTTTTTCTTTTTTCTTTACTTGTGGGAGACTTATAAGCTAAAGGACACCAACAGGGAAAAATCCTGCATTGAGAAAATACAATGTTAAGAACAATCAAGCATTATAGTTGTTGGTATCATGTCTCCTTTGCAGACTATAGATCAAGCAGAGCAAAGAGTTATCATCCTGAGGTATTTGTGTTTCATGTAATAATGCCTTAATGATTCAATTAGCATTGATTCTTTAGCTGCAACAATATTTTCTGACTGATCTAGTAATTTAGCTCTCACTGTTGATTGATACAATTCCTATGAGTAATAAAGCAGTTAGAAAGAAATTTATTTAATAATTCACAAAAGATTTTTAAAGAAGATTTTTACTGCTTCTGCCACTAGTAATCCCTAAGATTTCAGAAAGTGAGTTATTTCTTTTAACAGTCTGGCATTTTTAATAGTGAGTCTTTCTATTTCTTTTTTTCCCACCTGACATGGCTGGGATAATTCCATATAAGAATATTTACTAGCCTTGAAGTGAGGAAGATTAAAACAAATGTGGGTGATCTGAAGATTAATTTATATCATATGTAATGTGCACAGATCACTTAGAAACAACACAGGCTGCTTGTACAAAGAGAACAGAGAAAATCTAGGTGTGAAACACAGCCAGAAATCTCACTAGCTATAAGGAAATAATATTAAGTGTAATTGGTATCATAGCAAGTCTCCACAGAGAGAGTTGAAATGGTTATTGAAGGTTGTCAGAGAGAGATGCTCAAAGCTGTATGACAGGGAAATTTCTTCTAGCATGAAAATGGCAGTAAATAGATGAATTAAAACATCCTCCTGAGTGTTTTGGGGGAAAACATCTGTTTGAGAACTTCTGCAGCAGAGGCTTAACCCACAACAGCCTCATGGTCTTCATGATGATTCCTGCTGCAGTAGCAAAAAAATACACACAAGGAAAATTTCATTAGCCTTTCAAAATAGAATCCTCCCTGTGATTTCTGCTTGTCCATGCTCTGCAGTGCCTCATAAATCTCCACACTGATAAGCAGATCCTGTCCAAATGAAATGCTCCTTTGATGTGTCTGTATGTGTCTCTTTGTGCATGTATTTATATACACTCCTTATTTCATGATGGCTCCCTAGGCAAAACCCCTCATTCCACTCTATTAATTGGCTAGTGTTTCCTGGGGAAAGCAGTTCTGGAACACAAGGGTTTTTCCTTAAGTCATGGTGTTTGATATTTATTTTTAACTCTCTGGGGAACAATCTGACTTAAAAGACAATGTGAGGGGGTAAAAACCAAACTATTTCACAAGCACAAAAAGATAAATAAGAGAAACCCACTGAAGTTTTGGGGAGGATTAATCCTCACTGAGATATATCAAGTTTCCTGTTAATTTCAGACTTTCAAGGAGGATAAATAGCTCTGGTTTAAAACACAGACCAGGGAGACTAAAGACATCAGCTCTCTTCCTTGCTCAGACTAAACTCACTACATGACCTTGAAGATAAAATATTTTAGTTGGAAGCTGCCTGCATTTGCTCATATCAGCCTTTTGCAATTCTTCTGGTTCAACAGGTGTCTGCCTTGCTCTGAGATAGGGTTTTCACAATTTGGGGATGAAATTTTGAGCCTAATCTTCCCAAGTTTAGCATCCTATCTTGCCCCTGCATAAACCAGTGATAATGACTGTACTTCACAGGAGTGCTGCAAGGCTCCACTCATTCCTACAACATTCATAAAGCTTTCTGAGATCCCAAATAAAAGATTGCACAGAGCCACAAATGATTGTTGGAGGGTGGAAAATCGAAGCTTGGGGTGTGGAATGTAAATGGGAGGGAGGTGTGGTGGCTTTGCCCTGGCAGGCTGAGGTTGTCTCCTTCCACTGAGTGTCAACCAGCCTGAAAATATGATTGCAACAAAGCTGTGCCTGACCACTGTGCTGCAAAAAGCCTCTTAGCACCAGGTTCTGCAGAGCAGCAGAGGTTCTTCCAAACAAGTTTATATAAATAACAGTATGTACAGAAAGGAAAACAAAACTGAGTATCCACTGGGAGTCTGTTGGTGCCTCTCATCCCATCAGCTAAGGAACTCACAAATGCATTTATATTCCCCCTTCTTTAATTTTAATTGATATTATTAATATATCTGGGTCATTTAATAAAAACGTTTCTAGGGCAGGTGAACAGGAGGTGACACAAGGAACTGGCTGGTGCATGGTTGATTTCATGCCATTTTAGAATGAATGTGAAGCACAGAATGAAAAAAAAACATTTAATCTCGTCTACTCTTTCCTCATCTTGCTTCTCTGCCTGCTACATAAATCACCATTTAGCAACAGAGAAGGGAGGAAAGCTGAATATTCACTACCTTCCATTCAGAATGACCAACTCATGCTTCAATGTTCTCAGTTTAAAGGAAGTAAAAACCCTTTCAGCACCATTTTTTAATCACAGGATCTCACCTAATATCATCTTATGAAAAAAGATGACCATAAGAAATGTACAGAGCACTGTAAAGAAAGAAACTGAGTATAAGGTTAACATTGCTTCCAGGGGATTGTCTATAAATGGAACTATTATACTAAACTATGTCACTATGTGGTCTCTTCTTTCAAGAATAAGCTCAGTGTCATACTAGGTTTCTTTATTTTGCTTCTTGGTTTAATATCATGCTATCAGACTTCTGAATTTCAAGGTTTCCTATCATTTAGTCTAATTAAATCCTTTAAGAAAGGGATACACAAAGTAAGAAGAACAGAGTTTCCTCCCAAGAGCTGTCAGACTCAAAATATACAATATCACAGAAATGTAATTCTTTTTGATTTGCCATAAAGTTCTTAAGTATCTTGTGTAATTTACCAGCTTGCTCATAAACTCATCCACCTCCAAAGCCAGATATTTCCAGATAGGCAGTGGAATTTTGGTGAACATTAAAATAATAAGAACACCTACAATGCTGTGAACTTTTGCATTTCACCTTTGATCTGTAGTGTTACTCAACCAGGGCTGTGGCAAACAGAAGGAAAAGGAGAATCAGGAAAATGTGCTGAGCAGTGAAATGTCAGTGGGAGAATGAATAAGAAGGATATCCTCAAGTTAGAATCATTTCAATGAGGTAAATGTAGAATTATTTTCTCCCTAGACTTTTACCTTCACTCAACAATGTTACAACCCCAAGAGTGGTTGAGCTCATTTTGGGGTGTCTCCCTTGCTGCACCATGTGTATTATTAGCAAGAAAACCCTCTGTTCCTGTATTTATAGAATGTCAAGAATTTTACCAACAATTTGTAAACAGTAAATTCCCATTCCTGAGCAATTGTGGCAGCTTTAAAGTAGCTGGACATCCTCCAGAATGAGAATGAATAGCAAATGTAAAAATTTTTTTATATGCCACTGGAAAGGCACTTTTCCCCAGATTTGTAAGTTCTTACACTTGATCTAGAACTTTTATGTCAAGGACCATTAATTATCTTCCAACATGTTATACTACAGCAAACACCATTTCCTGAAGATTTGCTTGGGTTTAAAAGGATGAAGTAAATTAACACAAGTCAGTCATATAATGACATTCATTTGACTGTATCTTTTCCAAAGATAAATTACAATTGTCTATGCACTCATTAGGTGGAAGTCAGCAGAAAGCCCTATGCCCTACAAAATAACCAAAGACAGGGAATTGAGTATAAAAATACAGTATTTGAATAGAGAGAAAAAAATTAAAACTTTATTAAATAGGAGAAATATTTTTATATTCCTATTAAATATAAACACATTGGAAGTGAAATAAAGTTCATAATGAAGTATGTTGTGAACCTGACAGTTCTTTTTTAAGAGTCATTACTGCATCCTTTCCATCTCCTTGAGTACAAAGTCAAATTGTTCCCTATTGTACATTTATTAACATTTTGTCCAGTCTATATTTAAATGTGTCAACAACAGGGCTCCCACCATTTCTCTGGTCCACAGTTTATTCTCCTCAGATCTAAAATTACCCTGTTACAATTTCCTGTCATCAGCTCTATTTAACCCTCTAGATCCATCCTAAAAAGTTTCTCTTCAGTGTTAGATTTACACCATTCTACCATGCCCCACTTGCTCCCTATTATTGGGCAAAAAAGCTGCCACAGGTAGCAAAATTCTTGTCAGCACATCGAGTTCAAGGTTGTTAAATGTTCCATATTGAAACATTTTTTCCACTACTTATTACTGACATGATAGAAATTTTTCATGCTACCTCAAGCTGAGTTTGGGGGGTCTTTTTAGATTATTTCAGTAAAGAGAATTGTGCTAGTAGCCAACAGGAAAATGTTCTTTCCTCTATGTCCTGCCTAAGGACTCCAGAGACATTTCCTTTGAGCAGGCCTGGTATGGCCTGAAATATGAATAATCTTCTCCCCTTTTCCTTTACCTTTTTTTTTTTTTTTTTTTTTTGTTATACACACTTAATTCGAGCAAAACCTTTTTTTAATCTCTCAAAACGAACTCAACAGGAAAAACTATTTCACAGACAGCCACCTATTGCTTTCATTAGCACTGTGATTGTCCTTGTGAGCTCCCATTTTCTGGAGCATTTCTGGCAGCCTGTCCTGCAGGGCACTGATTATCCTCAATAATCAATGGAAGCTGAGCACAGGAGCCCCTCTGCCACCTAAGATCAGCAGCATATCAAAAACATCACAGGAGCAGCCACTTGCTGATATTAAAACTGCTCTTTCAACAACAACAAAAAAAATAAAATAATTTAAAAATTAAAAAAAAAAAAAAGTGTTATTCCTGAAGCAAGCAGTGCCTGCTGCATTCAAAATGTGTTATTATCTGTAGGGAAATGTGGTCAAACTCTCATAGCAGAAGGAAAATCAGGGGAAAAACTGGAAGAGAATTGTGATCTGTGTAGCACGTGGATGATTCCCACCAGCTGCACAATCAAAATCAGAAAGAAGAGCCACTGTCATTCCAAATTAAATTCTCAAGGCAAATAACTCAGTTTGCTAAATCTTACATGAATACAAATAGGCCAAATAATACTAAACCTGCAAATCAATAAAAAACACTTTGAGATAGCTTTGCTTTTACCCCCTAGAGAAAAAAATCAGGTAAAGTAAATATTCCTCCACTTGCAGAACTTTCTGGTTAGTAATGTTTTGCAAAGTACAGCAGTGTGAGCTTGCTAGCAGAATTATTTGGAGAGGAAGCCAAAAAAGAAAAAACCCAGGAAAAATATGGGTTGTGATGTCTCCAGATGCTATAGAACAGTAACTATTCTACATTAAAAATGTAAGGGATATCCCTTAGGAGTCTTTTGATATTCTGTGGGTTACTTAAAAATTCTGGAGACCACATGATTTACAAGTGTTCAAAACTGTTAGACTTTTTTAATATTTTACCTTTTAAGAAATTATGCAGAACTGGATGAGGAACAGGAATTGACAACAATAAAATTCAATGCAAGAACAAAAGCAGGAAACACTGCTGCAACAACATAACATTCATATATTTACAGTGTAATATGTATTAAAAAAGAGCCCTTATAATCTCATAAAATTGTTTACACTCCCAATACATAATTATGGAAGACAATTAAGAATTCTCAAAGGACATTGAATGGAAAATTGGCTATCAGTCTTACAAGTGAAATGGAGATGCTCTTTAATGCATTTCCATTTTCCAGGTACCATAAAAGTCAATTAGATGTAAAAGGCCTATAAAAAATGAATGCTCTGGATTCACACCATCTATGAGCAAAAATGCTCTTCATTACCAAGTATTGCCTGTGTGATGCCAGGAATACCAGCAACACATTCATTTAGAAGAACTTTGAATTCCCAAACTCAAATACCACAACTGAGCTCACAGTAACTGCAAAATTTTGAACTTTAGCATCACAGGAGGAAAAATGAGTGATGCAAACTCCTTTGGATTTTCTGAAGGGGGATGATTGAATGTGTGGGTTGATTGAACAAGTGGTGCAAAGCCCATGAACAGCCACAGTTATTTTGAACACAGCTTGCAGATGTTCTGCCACCAGCACAGCTGGGAATCCCAGGGTGCCAAACAAACTGCAAAGTTTTCACAAGAAGCTCCCAAAACACTGGGGCAGTTAGCTTGGGCTGAACTCTGTGCTGTGGTTAAGGAGCTCCTGCTAGCCAGGATATCCATTTCTAAAGCTAGCTCTGCTACTTTTGCACATCTGCTCTGATGTGTGCCATTGTTCCAGTAGATCTGTCAGCTATTTCCATTGAATAAGGAGCTGCTTCTGAGTCTCATAATTCCCAAAAGATTTCACTTTGTGTGTATTTGGAAAATACTTCCCACTCTACAACCTTCAGGATGTACAAAAAGAGATATTATTTTCCTTAAAAACAGGTATTATTTCCTGATGGTTTGAGGATGATTTGAGGCCAACACATCAGTTTGGAACTAGACAATTTATTACTTCCCTCTTTTGTGGGCCAGCATTTCTAGAAGCTGAAAGCTGAATCCTGCCATCAATTTTGACTCTCCCTTGAGAGAGGTGTGAATACACAACTGAAGATTGCTCTCCCACTGCATAATCTGCATTTGTGGTGCCCTTACTTATGGCAATCCCACAGCAGCAACACGTGCCCAGGTCACCACGTGGCCAGAAGGGCTGAGATTCTGCAGCTCCCAGTTTGTTCAGGATGGATTAGCCCATCTGCTCCTCTGTTCCACAAAGAGCAGGCAGATTTAGCCTGCCCTGAGTGCTGCTCAGACTGGTATATTGACTGGGAGGTGATCTCACTCAGGTTTAAAACCCCAGCTGGAAAGAACCTTTATAGCACAGAAACCTCTGAACTGACCTGGCAGCATCCTTGTTCCAGGGATTCTGCTGCTGCCTGTTGAAATGTGCTATATTGTGGCTGATTTCCTGATAGTGGAATTCACTGCTCTACAAGTACCCATTTCATCTTCTATTACTGGCCATTTTTTATTAAACAAAAGCCTTCAGCATTTTTTAAATATCAAGGGGATTTTAAAAATTTTATTTATTTAATGATCACTTCTGGCCTTATGTTTATTAATACAGTGTCTTTCCCAGCTTCCCTTCTGAGCCTGTAGATGTGTAAATGAGAGAGGGATAGCAGCATCCTTTGTTTTTAATCTGTTTGCATTTTAAAACTACGTTATTTATTTAGTATTACTGAATTTTAATGTTTAAATGAGTGATTCCTTGTTTCAACAGAATGAAACAAGAAATGGAGAGTGCTTTATATGTAAAAGCAGTGTTCTAATTCTGCTGACATTAGAACAATTGTCTAGGCAGGACAGGGCTGCTGTTCTTAGGCATTACCATATATAAATAACCACAACTAACACCGGTAGTGGACCAAGATTCTGAGGCAAAAGTGAGTTTTTCCCACCAAAAGATGAATGGCACCTGCACAGAGCAGCTCCCTGGAAAAGAAGAGTAGCTGTTACCCAATCCAGGGTCTTTAAAGGCTGCTCTCTTCAAAGAATGGAAGAATAAGAAAATCCTCTGGAAGGTTAAGGTGAAAGGAAGTAGAAGATCTAAAAAATTCAGGGACCTAAGGGGAGGGCATGCAGAAAAATAATGCCTGATGGAAGACTAGTATTAAGTGGCAAAGCAAGTGCAACCACAACTGAAATAAAGACAATTTTGTCTTCTGATAAACCTCAAATTTTGTATGGGAGCACCCAGACCTGCACAAGTCATGGGTGGTGCAGCTTCCACCTCACTGCTGATTTTCAGTGTTGCAGGGAATTGAGGGGGTTCTAAGGGTCAGATATTTTGCATGACAACTGTTTTGTAAGAAGGTTTCTTCATCTTCTATCATAAAAAACGCTGGAGCCACAAACATAAAGTATTTTTGACCAAAGTCCTCTCAATCTCAGGAATATCTTTCCATTAGAAGAAAATTTACAATATAATGGCATGTTTTTCACAAATATACCTAAGTTAAGAACCCATCAGTGTAAAGCAAGGATGAAGGCAGATGAATGACTGTACAAGCTAATTCATTTGCACTGATATGATCCATTTGATCTAAGCATGATTTACCATGCACTGCCTCACCCATGGCTGCTACAGCACTAATGAATGCACCCAGCATCTGCCTGAACACATCATGACAAATGCTCTGTCACACAGCAGAACACACAGGGAAAAAAGGGCAGCAGCAAGGAGGACAGTCCTCCAAGGTGCTGAGTGCCAGTGAGATGGCTCTGCCACAGCAAAACTGGAAAAATCAAATGTGCTGCTGCATCCCCACCTCCCCAGCGCTGCAGGTGGAGGAGCAGCCCCAGAAGGGTTAACCCTGGCTGTGGGGACAGCACACACACATCTGTTTGTCACACACACATCTGTCTGGCACACACACATCTGTCTGGCACACCCACATCTGTCTGGCACACCCACATCTGTCTGGCACACCCACATCTGCTCAGCAGCCCTGGCAAGGCTGGAGCTCATGCACGATGCTCCGGGTGAGGCATTGATCTGCCTGGGCTTTAAACACCCAGATAAGCCTGCAAAGCTGCAAGAAGATCACATCGATAGATGCACCCCCCGGGCTTCCCCCTCCCCGTCCTGTCATTCTGTCCTGTGTCTGTTGTGACACAATCTCCTGAGCCCTGTTGTGCTGTTGCTTTCTCTGGTTCCAGCTGAATTTCCCTTGGTAACAGAGACACAGCACCTCAGCAGTGTTCCCACTCTCCCCTCTGAATAGCTTATCATTTGATAGTGGAGCTATTCAGAATAGCATCTAGTGTTTTCTTAGTAGGACTTCAGTGCTGAATTATTGATGAATTAGAGTGTAATTTTAAAGGAGCTGTAATTTAGCAGAACAGCTGGGTAAGTGATAAATAGAGGGTTGGCACATTTTCTCGGTGATAAGTTTTGCCTGTAACAGTACTACATCCAATTTCAAGGTCAGGACTCTCATTCCCAGGCAGCATTTAGCTTCAGGAAGGAAACCAGCTGGGCACAACCATAAATTCCCTCACCCCCACAACTTCTATATGAGGCAGGTAGGTGTTATGATGCCCATTGCACAGAAAACTGCATCTTCTGAGACAAAGAGTCCTGTCCAAAGTCTGACACCAGTCACCAGAGAGAGGTTTCAGCTGTAGTATCTCTGAAAGCTGGCTAAAGATTTTTCAGTTATATATCCATTGGCTTTTTCCTGAGAGATGTTGATAAATCGAAGCCAAGACTTCAAATGAGCACCTATGCTCAACAAAGAAAGAGATCCAAAAAAAGGAGAATGGCTTAACCATGTTCAGTTTGGCAGTGAGAGAATCTAAACAACTAAAAGAGACTCATATTTTAACCAGAGTTAGAATAGCTTAGAATATGATAAACTTTATCATGGAAAATGAGTACCTGTCCTACTGCTCTAGCAGGAGCATCTTTCCTTTCCTTGAAACAGATTGTCCATCTGCAGATTGAGTCAGTATTTTAAATGTTGTAACATCCCATGGGACAGGATACAATCTTTCTGTCCTTTCCTACTAATTGCTTCTGAAGTCCAGATCAAATAATGTCCAGAAAGTTTTTGCAGAAAGATAAATGAAGTTGTCATGACTGGGGAGACAGTTGTCTTGATCTTATAGATACATCAAAACCAAAATAAAATTGGCTTAGTCCTTCCAGCAAGCATTCTGATACCAGATGAGAACTAGAGCAAATTTCACCTCATTGTGAAGTGGGATAGAACTTGTACAACAGAGAAGAAAACATTATGAGACAAGTTACTTCTAACTAAGAGAATCTTGTTGTAGAGAATACAGAATAAATAGAGGCAGGAAAAAGGCAATTCAATTTCATGCTAATTTGAGCATACAGCGCTGGAAAATGTAGGTTTAAATTTATCAGCATCTATTTTTATATTATCAAGCAACAAATATATTGTTAGGATTATTCCTCTTGATCAGTTCTCCCCTAAAATCTAATTGTTTAGGGAATCCCTTTTAGCAATTTTTTTTTTCTATTTAATCCCTCAGTTTTATTGGCTTTCAGAGAAAACTTACACATCTGTTTATTTATTATATATCTCCAAATGAGGCAACTTTAACACAACTGCTTTTAAACTTATTGAGTTAATAAAGGTCAGTCCAAATCAACCCTGTAAGCTGCCATTTGGAGCCTGTGCCACACAGACCCTACTGACAGCCTTGTGATCTGCAAATTTGATTCTTAGTGTCATCTTTTCACAGCAGACCTTTGAAAGTACCCTGTTTGAACTGTTTTCCAAAAAAAAACAAACAAAAAAAACAAAAAAAAAAAAACCAAAAAAAACCCAAACAAACACAATTTAAATAATTTTTACTTATTTGTTAATAGAATTCTGGAATATGGTTCTGGTAAAAGTATGGAGAAAATGGCAAAGGCAAAAGGAAATTTAAAAAACAAATTGTGCTGACTTTGGATCCAAAGTTACCATAGCAGCCACTTCAACACAGTACCTGAAGACTGGAGAGAAACAGATAAATAAAACCTGGCAGAGATCATGTTAAAACCTGAAGGTCTGTTTAGCATGCATGAAAACAAACAGAGATGTGCATTGTTTTGGTTCCTGGCCCCCCTGATTTGACAGAGCCATGCAGAAGGTCTCTTGGTCCTCATTTCCTGTGGCAGTACTCTGCAGGCATCCTTTGTGAATTAATTTCTGGGAGGTTTATGTAATAATACAGGTCCACAGAAGCCATGCTCTCTGGTGATGAATGTTTCTTTTCAGTTTTCTACAAGTGAAAAAGAATGCCTAATCCCAGATGCTATCAACCCCCTAAGAATAACCTAATCTGATGTGAGATCTCTGAGTTGAATGCAGACTTCTAATGCTTATCTAATAGCAAAGTGATTTGTGTTTGCAAGTCTTGGAGGATGTCTCATGCATATTTTATATTCATGCATATGCAGAATCAAAATCTATGTGATAAACTGTATATCCAGTTGATATCCAGATGTGTCATTAATCTCTTGCACACTATTTTGTTTTAACATTCCAAACCACTGGATCCTCGTTTACACAGCTGCATGGCAAAACTATTCTATCTTTGAGAATTATGTCATCCATCAGATTAGCTAAACCACATGGTCACACCAAAGAGCCATTGGGTCCAAGACAGATCAGTTTGGCTCCAGAACAAAGTTTGTCCCCAGCTTCAAAAACTTCCACAGGGATGAAGAGGGATTCTTGCTTCAAGTTTATTGTTTTTAAGAAGGGATTTCCTCACTGTTGCTTTGCTGGGAACAAGTGAACAATAGAGAGCATAAATAGACTTTCTTAAAGGTTAGTAAAGAAAATAATTCAGCTGCATAGCTGGGATTGTTCTCTGCTATTAATGTACATCACAACTATCTCTCCATGCTAGATGGAAATCAGGAAAGAGATTACCCAGGTCAGTCCTACAACAATGTTAATGAGATTTTAGTCTCAGAGGGGCTCTCTGGGTGTTTGTCAATTATGCCATTTTACCTGCCCCTTTGGCTTTTATTTCTCCAGTGACTTCTCTGTGCAACTTGCCAAATAACAACGAATAACAGTAATGAAAACTTGCATTTTAATGCAGCTTTCCTTTGAAAAAATAAACACACAGCAACAGAATATAATTCAGGGCCTGGATACAGAAGAGGGCTTAAGAAAATTATTAACCACAGACCTATGCAGTAGACTTACAAATGCTTAGGTAGTTTGCTGAAGAGGTTTTGAAGGAGTTTTAGTCTGTGTAATATATTTCCATATCACACAAGGTGCAGGAATTATTATTTTCCCTGAGGCTCTATATTTTTGCTACTGAGAGTGCTTATGGAAGTTCAATTCCCATCATTCTGAGGATCATATTTCTAGATCAGTTGAGACAGTCCATGTCTCAAAGATATTATGATGTTATGTGGACAAGGAAGACAAATGTGAGAGAACTGAGGGCAATAAAAAAGTAACAGCAAGTAGCCACCAAAAAATGAGAGCTGGGAGAACACAAACTCAAGATATATAATGTGCTTTTCAGAAGGAAAGTGGAGCTAAAGGATGCTAATAGTTGAAAGGGAAGGCCAATCTGTTCTCATGCATTCCCATAGATGTCAAGTACACAATATTATTTAGCTTAGACTTAAATTTTTGCACATCTTTAATACTGAACCACAAACTTGAATGTCAAAATGTTCCTTCAATTCCAGTGCTTTGCAATTTCTTAGAAGAAGAGTGGAAGTGTGCAGCAAGGATTTAATTTTTCTGACAGATTCAGCTATTCTTAAGTATAATTTATGCAATTTTTCTTGTGTGGAAATTAGAGACTGAAACATTTAACTAAATCAAATTGTGTGTGAAGAGATGAAACTCATAAAATTTGCATCGAAAGACTCATGAGTAAACCTAAAAAAAAAAAAAAAGAAGGAAAAATATCATCTCACATAGAGAGGTCAAGCTAACAACCAAGTGTGAATCTGTTCAGTCAGCCAAAAGAATTGATGATTGCCCTGTCATCAATGAAAAGATATAATTACCAAGTAGACCTAAATCTCAGTTTGTGCAAAGAGTGTGAATTTGCTTAATTAAGACCAGTCACCCATAAAGCCCAAATGATTGTCAGTTTAGAAAAACCTCACTGCAATCTGCTGAAGTTTGTGTGCTAAAAACAAGGGTCACAAGAATTGGCAGGAAGGCCCAGTGTCTAAAAAGGAAGTTTATTTATGAACTTGGACATGCCTGCTTCATTTGAGACCTTCAACCTGCACTTCTACTACTATTTAATTCATTTCCTTATCTGCAGGATGAGGATAATAATATGTGGCCTTTCCTTAAAGCATTTCATGATTCTGAAAGGACCTATACACTATTTATTATTATGGAAATTGTTGCTGAGAATTACTCTGTGGCAGCCAACTGTACTTTCTTCACTTCAAAAGCACATCACCTCTTCCAATGGAATTCTCTCCTAATCCCAAAATATTCTTTCATTGTATTAAATTACCATGAAAAAGCCTCAAGGGACAAATTCCCACATTTTCATTCATTCTTTCTTCACTCAATGTGAAGATAGAAAAGTGTCTGTTTAAGTAATTACCAAGTGGAAACCGATGAAGGAATTCAGGATTGTATCAGGAAAGTATCATTTTCCTATACCATGGAAGAGGAAACAATTGACCTTCTCCAGACCTTATCTTTGTTATAATAGAGTGAAATAGATTTGGTACATTGTTATTATTCTTAGTTAAGAGAAACACCCCACAGCATCACACAATATGCATTCCAGCTCTCATTTGTCATGCTAAATTTATTCAGATACATTCTAGGATAGCTGAAATTATTGACTCCAAAAATTAAGCTTTTCAAAGAAGCAAAGCACATGGTTTTATTCCCAAAATCTTCAGGAGCATCTCTACATGGGTTGATTAAAAAACAAAACAAAAATCAGAATTAAAAGATTCCTGAGTTCAAAATGCATTTGGGAAAAGCACATCCATAACAATGTTTTAATTTTCAGTTCAGCACTCCTGCCTGAAAAATCACATATCTGAATGATAATCCCTAAAGCTGATGAATGTTTACCCTGAAAACATTACATCCTTATTTTGTCTGAACTACATCTGGCAGAAAGTTCCCAAAGCCTTTCATAGTCCACTTGAATTCAGAGTTTTATTTTCAATATATAATCATTACTCCACTTCAGTACAGAGGTACTGCTAAGCAGATGACAAACACTAACAATTTCATGGTACATAAAATTCTGCCAATTGATAATGCCACTCTCTTTCTGTCCAGATTCAAATAGTCTAGAAGTCGTTCAGAAATTGAATTCAATCTTTGATATTTATGCATTTGGATTCAAAAGAAAATAAGCAAACTACACATCACCATGAAGTCTCTTTTAAGACACTCAACAACACAGCTATCAAACAGGAAAAGTTCTTTCCAAGAAACAGCAGATCTCGGCAGAAGATTTTCTTTTCTATGAACACAGTTTATTTCAGTTCCCGGAGAAAAGGTAAAAAAAATCAAACTTTCCTTGAAAATATTCCTTGTTGTTTTGTTTCACAGGGAAAAGGAGCAAGAATATTCTAGTCAGCAGAACATCTCCAACAGATTTATTTCCACATGTTGGCAACCACAATGAGAACTTAGGGACTTACAGTTTCAGTATCACTCACTGGGATTTAAAGAATCCATATTTTTTTCCTACCATGCCCTGCCTGTTGCTTGTAATTTTCCCCCAGATCCTGTCTTTCATCTCTCCATCTTCAGACACCTGATGGCTCTAAATTTTTCAGGCATCTTTCCATCAGTGACCTTCAACTCAACCCTCATTCTGGGACACCAGTTACACTATTCAGCATATTTCAGCTTTGACATTTTATTAGACAGACATCAAAATGTGTGCAATAAACACATTTCAAGATACTTCACTGCAGTGAAAACATTTTGCTCCAATATCCCTGTGATTGCTGTTTTTTATCCCTTTGTGTAGCATTTCACTGTAATATTAATTCCTCGGTGTCAGGACCTGTTGTTTTATTTGTCTGTAGAGTGCCACAAACATCTGTGGCTCTGTAAAAAATATTTTAAAAAGCCACGAAAATATCATGTTCTAATTTTTCCTTAACAGCTTCTTGTCTCTCTCACCCATTAATGCAAAAAGCCTGAAAGTTTATCACAAGTAGACTGACCTTTGCTTTAGTTTTTGTCTTAAAATAGACATGCAGTGCTGTAGAACAAGTCAAAAGCCTTGCCCATCTTCTGTTTTGCTGTGTGGCAATGGCTCAGATGTCTCACTCTGCTATTTCAAGTGGTTAACTGCATTATCTAAAGTAAGCCTTGATTGTCAGAGCTTAAGCCCATATCCTTCCCTGTTTTCTCTGAAGGTAATGCAATTTCAGATAAACGATTATTTCATCTGATGAGAAAATAGAATGACAATGCTTTCTCTAATGCACTGTAAGGATCTGAGCACTAATGTCTTAATACACTGTAATGAACATTAAGAAAATATCTTTTCATCTTGTGAAAGGGAAAAATTTTGATTGCAGAAATGCATCTGTGATGGCAACACTACTGCATATTCAGCCCAGGCTGGTGATGCTTACAGAGCACACAACACAAAGCATTTCTTTTTTTGTGTGCTTTTGTTCCTGGATTTTAAGTAAGATGTTCGAGGAAAGCGTGAGGGCAATATTTTGAAGTTACATAACACACTGTCAACCCTTCAAGGTTAAAAATAAAAGCATTCAGACTCTGCTTCATAATTGTAATTTACAATGAAGAGTTGCATAGACGTATTCTCCTTGAGAATTTCAGTATTTATTCCTCTTTTTAGCACTGTGAATCATCCCACTTCTCTCTTCAGGCAACTTTCACACACACAGTAACTTTATTGTATGAGCAACAAAAAAAGATTGGATCTAAAGTGTCCTTGTTTTCTGCTTTTTTTACTTACAGGCAATAAAAGGATAGAAAGTTAAAGAAAACTATCAGCACACCCATGAAACCTGCTGTTAGAACACACCTCAGGTTTTGTTCCTCCCATACCCTTCTCTTCTCCTAAGTCCTGCATATTTGCAAGATATATTTACACCACAGATGGGTCAAGACAATTCAGGGTAAGGGAAGCAGGGCAGGACAAAGAGGAATTTGGGAAGAACTGGCAGGAAGGTTCATGTGGCTGGCAGAGGAAACACCTGACACAGAGGTGCTGCCAGATGTACAGAAAGGAGAGAGAAACAGCATTTTTATATTTTTTAAACATTCAGTTTGAGCAACTGAGGTGCCAAGAGACAACAAACTGTGGCTCAAATAGCAATTACAGTCCTGAACATATTTCCAAGAGCCTACCAAGGAGAACAGAGTCCTTCCCCTCTAATATAGCCCTATTTGTAAAAGGTGTATTTTACATTTTTAAGGCTTTCATTTCCAAAGGAATGATGAACTACAAGCAGCCACCTGCAACAGTGCAATAACTGCAAAAAGAGATGTAGCTTGGATATATTCTAAAGCATTTTCCATCCTGCCAACAGCTTGTTGGACAGATTATGTTATTGAGAGAATAAAGTGTTTACTGTGTCAGCAGGGTAATTAGATCTGGGAAAAATCCCCACATGAATGCTCAGAGTCTCTCCCCCAGAACAGAGCTACATGCTAAAATAAAAAATGATGTCTGCACAAATATTCTCAGCCTTAAAAGAGTTTTCTCTTGCAAAGCTCCCAGCATCCCATCCTTTCCTCCCTATCTTCCAAAGGTGTCAGTCATCTTCTATCTTATCACTGTGTGCAGCCCAGCACTGCTGACTCCTTATCCTGGAAGAGCATTCAGTGATTACAGGTTTCTCTTTTGTTTATGTATTCTTTCCAACAGCTCCTTATAATAGTAAAAGAAACCTTTTTTTTTTTTTTTTTTTTTTTTTTGCACCACAAAGTTTGTCTAAGGTTTCCACTAACGACTTCTACAGATGCCAAAAAGACTCAAAATGTTCCCAAGCCTTGTGTTGAGGGCTTGGGGTGAATTACAAAGCCCTGAACCTGGACCAGAGGCAACAAATATCAAAACCTCAGTGTTAAAGTGTTAAAATGAAATTCTTGGAGGTCTTGAGCAAAATAAGTCTCTAACCTAAGATACATTTTTCCAGAAGCCTGAATAGGATTGACAAACTGTAAAATTATTACCAAAGGTCTCAAAGCTCCAAATTGTACTGTAGATTTTGGATCAAAATGAAAAAAGAATCTCTTTATAAATATTACATTGAACCTAAGTGTTTTTTACTAATAAGATTCTTTTAAAATTCATATGTATTAGGATTTCCACCAATCTTTCCATAAGAACCTCAGCTATTTAACAGTGATATCTAGATTCAGAGTGAAGATAAATTACTGATGGAATGAAACAGTACAGATTGTGATCTCACACAGCTAAGGAATTTACAGTAACTCCATGCCTTTACAAAATTTAAAACTAATCTCCCATAAGTAGGTCACTATCTTGACCAAAAAAAAATCATTTAAGTCAAGGGGTTCAGCACTGCTGAGTCCTAGACCAAGAAACTGAAATAAGTCCCAATGACACTAAACAGAATACTGTCAACCAGCAAGTATCAATCAGAATTCTTTCTGTAGTTTTATAACATCTTTTTAAAAACTCATACCAAATTACTAAGTGCAGCTGCTTGAAATCAGCATAATTTCACATGTCACAATTCAGTGTTTTAACCATGAATGAAGAATGGTGTAGAGGGCAAAGCAAATGTCACCATCCATTGTTTTATATATATATATATATATATATTCTTTGTATATATATATATATATATATATAAAATACATATATCTATCTATCTATCTATATATATATATACACCTGCACATTCAAGTTCTCTCCCCAACATCTTCTAAATCAAGATGTGTGTTCTACAACTTCACTACTTCTGCAGTTTGCAGCAACACAGGAATTTCAGTCAAGTTTAAAGCATGGAATTGAACATTAGCATTTGGTATTTTACTACTGCTAACAGACACTATGAGATGACAGCTACTAAAATATCAGACCAGACACAGAGTACTCTATTCCTCTGGAAGATAAGGGAAGTGAGTAGATCAAATTAGTGCTTTTATGGGCAGCTGCAGGCCCCCAAAGGGAAGTGTACTTGAGGTTAAATAGTGTAAACTTGAGATTTGTTGGGTAAAAATGAAAAATATTTCATTCCATTCTGCCTTACCAAAATCCTCAAACTTTTACCAATATATAGTATCATGTAGGAGATCTAAACATTAAAATGCAAATTTAAAAAAGAGTTCCAAGCCTAGTAATTCACCTTCAAGATGACAAATTCCAAGGCAAATATGTGTGATCTACCTGCCAAGTACAGTGTATAGAGTTCCCTTGTTTCTTTCCCAGGTAAGACAGGGAATATTTGAATGTGCTGGTGGAAACTCAGCAGGACCCAAGAGAAAGAAGGTGCCAGTCACCTCCTGAGTACAAGGCAGAGATTTCCACTCAGCTGTTGAAGCAGGTCCTCAGAGGAATTTGTCCTTGCAAGTGTTTTTGGGGGATCCTGATGTCCCAGATCTGTGTTTGTGCTCTCTGCCACTTCATCCCTTCTGTGTTTGACCATCAGCACATCCACCAAAGCTGCTTCTCTGCACTAGGGAATCCTGCTGAGAGCTGCCTCACACATTCAAAAAGGCAGTGACAACACCAAATACCTTCATGACACTGTGCTTACTGACCACATTGACATCAACCCAAAAAGAATGAAAACCAGCAGGTATTATGTCCAAAAAACAGTTATTCAGAGCAGCCTTTTTATCCCCACAGAAAATTCTGTAAGCAGCACCAAATTCTGAAACTAGCCAACCTTCCAGAAAAAACAAGCCTGCTTTTCTGTAGACAACACTGATTTAGTTTTAACACACAATGTTTATTAGGTTTTTTGAGTACCAAGAAAAATTCAGGTTCTGATTACTAATCTGAGGGAATTCTTGAATTTACTTTTTCTTCCATTATTATGATTGGAGAACATCACCTAATTTTCACACTACATAGGAAAAAACTACAGCATGCTCCAGTCTGCAGGAAATCCTGTATTGCCATACCTCTGTCCTGATTTTGGCTGGGATAGTGCCCTTTTTTTTTTTTTTTTTTTTTTTTTTTTTAGTAGCTGGTACAGTGTTGTTGTTTCAGGTACAGAATTATGCTGATAACACACTGATGTTTTCTGTCAAAATTAATTAAAAAATAATTAGAAGTGGTCTCATGATGACTGGGACAGCTCTCTCCCAGCTCTTACTAGTGCACCCCATCAGGTCCCATGGACTTGTCTGAATTTTTTTGAATGCTTCCTAACCTATAACCCTACCCTGTAAGGTCTCTGAAAATTAATTCTGCCTATCCTGTCCTGGCCCAACTTCCTTACAAGCTTGTGCACACTCCTTACTGTGCTGCTCTGGTGTGAGCTCTCCCAGAGCAAGATGCCAGAAACTCAAAAACTCTAAATTTTATGTTTTGAATGAAAGTAGAATAAGCACAAAAATTTAAGAAGTCCTTACATCCGAATTAGTATTACATATTATAAAGGACATACAGCTTTCTCCTGTTGTACTAATTTCACCTCAATGCTTTAAATGGTCAAAATTTGGCTGGTTTACAACTCAGCATTAAAATTCCAGGTAAAACTGTAGCATCAGCAACAAAACTAGCCCTGGTGCCTTGCAGAAGGTGCAATTCCAGGCATGAACCATCTGAATGCAATCAGGAAATGTTCCATCAGCACGGGCTGGGTGCCTCTGGCTGAGAGCAAAATTCACAGAGTTAAAGGAGAAGCTTTGCCAGCAAGCAAAGGAACAAAACCAGGCACCAATGCAACTGCAGCAGAGATCTGAACACAGACAGAGAGAGCATCAAGGGCCTGGATAATGTGAAAAACAAGGTTCACTTTCCTGGTAAAATTTTAAAAATTTAATAAAAGTCAATAAGAGACAAGCAATAAAGCAGAAGGTTATATGGCATTCAGCCAAGAGCACACCTGCTGTTTTGGAGACACCCTTAAATTCATCTCCCTGTTGCATATTCATAAACCCATCAGACATTTTCCAACTTTTCTATAAACAATTTTCCATATTCCAGGAACTGTTTTACATGGCCACTCCTTGAGTCTACCTTTTTATATCAAGTGTGTTTCTTGGCTGTGGTTTTAATTTATTTTTCTTATCTGTCTTAATTTGAGCTGTGGTTTTTAGTTTTTGTAGATGGTTGGTGTTGGTAACTGGTGTATCAGCAGCAAGTGGTTTTACTGGGTGTAATTTAATTAAGCAGGTAGTTCACTTACTACAAAGACACATTATCAGCTTATGTTACTCCTGAAGAAAATTATATCTTAAAAACCATTCCAACACCACACAGAGAGCATCCACCCTAATTTTTACCAAAAGGCAATACCATAATAAGTATTTACAACAAGAATGACTCAAAAAGACAAGATGAACTGGACAGGAGTAAATCTCTATTTCCCAGCAAAAAACCTGAACCCCAGGAAACAATTTCCTTGCTTGCCAGTCTCTCAGGGCTCTGGATGTCCAGGCACAGGGCAGCCCCAGTGGGCACCACAGGCTGAGCCTGGAGCATCAGCACAGTTGCCATGGCAATCAGCTGTTGCCAGGTAGCAACCAAGAGAAGACCAAGAATCAGCAAGGCCTAAAAATAAAAATAAAGGTGTTGGGTTTTTTGTTGTTGTTTTTTTTTTGTCTTTTTTTTTTTTTTTCCCCTAGATGCTCATATGTAACAGGCAAAATAATAATAACACATCCTCAAGATTTCAGCAGTTACTATTCCACAGGCTTTGATCACCTTTTAAAATTAGTGTGTTTTTCTAAGCAACTAAAAGTACCAAAACACAGCAGTGGGAAGATATTCCAAGTCAATGAAAAGATGAGAGTAAAAAGCAGGAAAGGAGATAAACTGTTCTGGATATTCAAAGGAACTGACAGATAAAAAAAAACTAAATCCTTTCTAAATCTCTGCATCAGCAGTCAGAAAGCATGAATGGCCCTGTACTTAAGGGATGGGGGGAAAATTGATTTAATTTTCATCCCTAAACATTCCATATGTGTATGGATCCTATAAAATAGGAGAAAATGAACCTTAGGAGATTATGCAACAGAGGACATCAAGGGCTTTGGCATCCTGAGACTGAAGAGATGAAGGGAATACAGGATGTGCTGTCTCACTGCAACAGGGTTTGTGAAAGCAAATATTGCAAAGGCTTTCTGAAGCAGGAAAGGCTGTTGCAGTGAAAAAATCTTCAGGAGAACTTGTGAGGAAGAGAAAAGGTAGCTTTGGTAGCTTTTCCTGCTTCTTTCTAGTTGCTACATGGATACATTACAAAACGAACAAACAAGCAAAAAAAGAAAATAACCCCAAATCTAAGCACAGGCCAGGTGGAAAGACAGATCTGCATCATCATTCTTCCCAGGAACAAGTATTTCAAAGGAAAGAAAGCTTTAAAATATCAGAAATCAGGTCTAATTGTAACCATTTGTGTTTTGCAGTTGTTGACTCCAAGATCTGCCTGTGTTTGTGCTACTGGATTCCCCAGAACCATTCCTTAGAGGTTTCAAGGGATAAGCCCATGGCAGAAACACTGCAGGGTTGGGCCAAACTGCTTGTCAGGCTGATTCCTTTCACAGGAAAAATTAGACAATGAATGAAATATTGAGTCTGAATCCATTTCAATGTACTAAATAAACAATTCATTTGGATTAACTGAAATAAAGGATTTTTACTTTTTTTTCCACCATTCATTTAAAGTAAGGAAAATCTGATGGAACACTAATTCTTTCTATTAGGAAACACTGTTTTCTTCTTCTTCTTTATTTTTTTTTTTTTTTTTTTTTTTTGGTAAGCTGAAAACAAAATGTAATGATGGAAACCCACCAAGGAATTGTGAAATTGAAACTTCATACTTGAACAGTGTAAACTTTCAATGCTTTAAGATGTTAAAATGAAACATTTGGTAGTTTTTGAACATTGCTGCTTCAAGTGAGTAACTTAGCAACAAAAAAAAAGCCATTTCTAAAACATCTAGGATGTTGCAAAATCTGTGATTCAGTAGCAGTTTAATCCTATTAAATGTTCAGTCGTCTTCTGTCTCCAGCACCCAGCCCAGTAAAATATTCCCTCCCCTAAATTCTGTGCTGTGTGAGACCCTATGTTTAGAAAAAACACTAAATTCCACTATAAGGACAATGATTTCCTCATTTTTACATTTTTTCTTTTCCATGTTTCAATAAATAATGTCACCCTTCCTTGTGTATCAGGAATCAATGGGAAGTGGGAAATGTCACCATGAACATTTAATAGCAGCACAGTGTCTTTCAGAAGCTAAAATAACATCCCTGTGCACAAAGGCCTTTGGAATAATAAATAATAATAAAGAAGCAGTGGTTTTATTGAGAATATCCTACAAGCATATTTTTAGACACCATACAAAGGCACCAAATTTAAAAAAAAAAAAAAAAAAAAAGCCAAATTTGAATGGAAAATTACTCCCAAAAATGAACAAGAACAAAACAAAGGAAGCTAAAACAATGAGAGCTGTGTTTCTCACTAGTGAATGTTTGTTTTAAGAAAGGACTGAAAATTAAAATGCCTCTTCAAGTTATAGGAATCATTCTCATCCTCTTCCTTTTGTTCTGGTATCCATGACTGAATTTTATACATTTTGACCTGCTGAGTATCAGATAAGATCAGTTTATACAAACACAGGCAGACACACAGAACTCTCAATGTAACTGTGTGTGCACTCTGATTTTAGAGCTCTGCTGGAATTTGATTTTTGCCCAGATGGGCTTCAGCTCCCCCAAAAACACTAAGCAGCTGCAAGTGTGGTGATAATCTTTAAAGAAGCCACAAACTTGAATATTGAAAAATTGATTATTCCATCCCTTGAGGAAAGACAAATACCCATCCCAGGGATGGTTTCCAGAGATCCAATGCTCTCTGAAGTTCAAGGGAGTTTATTTTGGACTCTCTGACTTTCTGAGCTTGGTTTCTGAAGCACAATTAGAGATTGCCCCTCCAAAAAAAAAAGCAAAAAAAAAAAAAAAAGCAAAAAAACCCAACCAACCAAACAAAAAAAAACCAAAACCACAATGGCAGAGGTTTTGTATAAAAACAACTTTTCAAAATAGCATTTTTTTTCAGCATGCTGATGCCAACTAAGTTTTTGACAGAACATTGTCAAAGCTTTCCACTTCTGCTGTTGAACACAGCAATTAATCTACTCTCACACTAGACTGTGAACTCTAATTGTAAATATAATGTATATTATTCTTAGCGAGTTGTACCATGAAAAAGAGAAAGTAAAATTAATCAAAATGTTTTGATATCACTAAAGCAATTGCTATATTTTGAATTTTAATCCCAAACATGTTAAATATTCCAGCTTGAAATTATTTTCTGCCTGAATTTTGAAATTTCCTTAGATGATGAAAGTTGATGTTTTAGACACAAAGAACTGTCATACATTCACATGAATGTTCTGGGGAAGAGAGCCAAAGCCCAAGAGGATCAGCTAAATAGAATACACTCAAGAAAAAGTGATTATTAATTTATTTCCAGAATACTGGCATTAACATAGAATTCAAATTCAAAAAATTTCATATATATCTCTTCCTCTGGCCTCAAAAATAATGCTATACTTACTCTCTTTTCCTTTCATATCTACACTATATTTTAGAGTTAGAACAACAGTTATCCCATGAAACACAGTGAAAAAGCTCTCACAACATTAATTCATTTCCTTGCAACATAGAAATAAAAGCTTTGTGTTCAAATAACAAATGAGAGGAGTGGAGAAATGCATCTGGTTGGAAGCTCCACAGCAAGACACAATCCAAAATTTAGAGATTGCACAGGGAAGGAAAAATTTCTGATAAGACCTGGAGCCAAAAAGAACATAGATCTTATTCTAGTGCAGACTAGATCTCATCTCCCCACTTCCACTGGACCATTGCTCAGTTTGAGAAAATTTCTCCCCAGTTGCAAAGTAAAAGCAAATATATCCCTATAAAAGTGTTTTGTCATCTGGAAGTGTATTTTTTTTTTCTTCCAACTGTATAGCAGCAAATAAATATTTATTCTTTTCCTTCACTAGACTCTTCTGTAGTTTTGCTCAGCTGTAGTTAATTCAGGAGTTACAGGATTCTCTACCCTCATCTCCTGACTGGGTAAGAATTGCAAAATCCCTGGCTCAAAAATACACACCTAAAATGAACATATATCCATTTTGGTGGGAACAATTCTTTTTTTCCCTAAAACATAGAATAAAATTTTCCTTAAAATCATTGAGTTGCAGCTAATTTCCACTAAAAACTTATAACTGACTCAAATATACTTGAAAAATTCATAAATCTCTCTATGATTTCTCTTCTACAAAGCAACCCACAAAAATAATTCTATCAACATGAGCAGGAGCTACACAACTTTTTAATGCTTAATTGCCTTAAGAAGTGCTTTAAGTTCCTTTTCTTCTTCCTATCAGTGAGGAAAAAACATGTTGATCAAAGGCTCATTTTTTGCTTATACATCAATTTATAAGTTTCCACTGAAGAGCCAGATTTGGAAGTTTATGGCACCTGTAAAACCATGGGCTTGCATAAGTTTCACTGAGAGTCAAGTTCTGCTGCAGAATATTATCAGTGATGATGCACAAAGTAGGAAGGAATCAGGCTTGTCTTTCTTTGCTAGGTCTGCAAAGCTGACAGCAAAAATACCTGTAATCTAAATATATTTGATCTGAAGTTATAGAGAAAGAAACATGACAACCTATCACACCTTTTTTTTTTTTTTTTTCCTTTTTAAACAAAGTCACATTTTGAGAAGAGCTGCAATTTCAGGAGCCTTTCAAGTTCCTGAGGTCTGAGTCAGTGATGAAAGCTGGGAGGGGGCAGGATGAAGATGCAGAGCTCCAGCTGACATCAACCACTTCACATCCCATCCCCTGGGAAGCTCTGGGAAGCAGAATGGAGATGGTCCTGAGATTTGCTCCCCAGGAGAGACCAGGAGCCCTGAGAGACTCATCCCTGCCTCACAACACCCACAGCAATCCACCACTGCTGGGCCCTTCCCTCAAAGTGCATTTTGGAAACCAGAAATGCAAATCTGAAAGGCTCAGGTCCATGTTTTTCTGCAGTTTATTACTTTTTAATCATTCTAGCCCATCTCATCAAAACAAACTCATCACCTTCAAACAATAAACTTATCCATATGGAATGCTGGTGAGACTGGCAGGAAAACAACAAATTTACATAGTGAGTGCCTTTGAAGTCTTGATCTCTTTTGTTTTTTGATGAAATGAAGGATTTGATCACTGATCTCCCATGCCTCGTGCATGCACTAATTTACACTAATCCACACCTGCTTTGCTGAAATTCTGAGATTTTTATGTAATTGCCATCAAAACTGAAGCTTCTTATTTCTTGGGAAGGAAAGACTTGATCAAGTTTAGATAGGACTTTAAGTGAGGAACAAGCCAACATGAAATGATAAATTAAACAGTGATTTCCAATCACAGCCCCAATGACTAGAAAAAAGAAAAAAAAGGTAGCATGACACATCCTTTTTGCTTCAACTACTAAGAGACACAAAGGAAAAACAGAGATGTTGATCAGCATCCAAAGAACATGAGGCTCTTGAATATGGATATTTCTGACTCTTTTGAGAGGTCTCTGACAGAGCACAGATCTCTAATTTACAATTTTCAAAAGAAAACTTGAATGTGACAACCAAGAGAGAGTCAAATTAAACCAAACAATTATCTTCTTTCTCAATAATGGAGTCTTCAAATACACTCAATATTTTACAATTCCAATCTTTGGGGTGAGGATCCTCATGCAGAGATGCCAGCACTAAACCTCAACCCCAGATTCAGCTCTGCCTGAAAGGCACAAACACACACATGCAAAATAAAAGGGAAAAAAATGATTCCTTAGGCTGTTCCAGCAGCTTTACACATCTCCTGCCTCCCGTGTGTGATCACACACTTTTTTCCTTCAAGAACCTATTCAAACACAGTTCAAAGAGCTGCCATTTGTGGTGTTATTCTTTCCAAACAAAGTGTGGCCTTGCTGTGGTCCTTCTAACAGGAAGAAAGAAAAGAAGAGTATCAAGAAAAATCAGGGCAAACTTGCCTGAAAATATTCCATCCTGTTCATTAAGGCAGTTCACAAAGGGGTGGCAGAGGCAAAGCATTTAAAAAGACTGAAATGCTGCTGCAATATCTTTGATGGGATTTTTCCCTCCCTAAACATGATTGAGCCCTTTGTTTCTCTGAGATTTTGCCTTAAAACACATTGATTAATAATTCACTATAAAATTAATAAATACTCTATCAAGAATACTGTCAGTTCTCTATCAAAACCTTCTGCAAAATGTTAAAAATAAATATAATTCTCCTTTTCCAAATAAATGACTCCTAATTCAACAGATGGAACATGCAGCACTGACCCTTTTGATTGAATGCAGTGCACCTCAGGTCTGGAATGAAACCACACAAGAAGTTCATAACATTTATCACATTTTATAATTTCTTGCAAAACAGGCCACAACCTCATTCTTAAATTTCTGTTGTACATACATCAAATCCAAAAGAGATTTATTGCAACAGATGAAAATACTCTTCTATTCTTATCATCCCAGAGATTTATTTTCTTTGGAAAATAGTTATTAGATTAAATAGGTACATGGTTTCTGAGAAATGTGTTATTTGAACAGCCCCTGACACAGTATTACATGCTTTAATTTCTATTATTTCAGGTACATAACTGTTTTCTGGCTGGTTCTGCTCTCCACTCTTATATTTTCCAGCTGGAATGCAATGACCAGTGACTGAAAACCTGTGACCACTTACTGTCCCTACAGACCCCACCAGAGCTCCTGACTCGAGAGGGAAATAAATATTCCTTCCTCAAGAGGCAACACTTCATCTGTAAAGAATGGCCAAAATTTTACAAAACCTCTTCCCTCCCACAGAAGGTTTTTAAGGTTTGCCTCAAAAATGGAAGATATTTCATATTTTTTTTTTAATTTAGAAGGAATCCTAGTGCTGCAAAAATCCACCCAAGCACCTGGAGGAGAACGCCTCTGACATGTAGAACATGGAATCTTAAAACCAGGACAACAAAGCTTTTAATCCTAGACAGCCTAAACTCAGCTGAAGACTCAGACACAGCTGTTCTCTTCCCCTTCCTCCTGATGCAATAATCCTGTTTTGTAAGAATAAGTGGGAAAAGGGACAGAAAAAAAGTCACCCTCACTGTTCAGTCTCTTGTGGGATGAGGAAAACCAACTCTCACCTGCTCTGTGCAATGAACACTTTTCCAGCAGCCAAACCATTCTGGCTGATGTGCAGTCCCAGATTCCCAGAAGGAATCAGAGCTCAAATCCTTTTTGCTGTGTCCCTGTTCAGTGCTTCACCAGCCACAGCACTGGCCATGCTGGAAGTGCTGTTAGCCAGGAATCCCATCCAAGATTTCGGAACCCATTCTGATTTAAGTTCTGTCAGAAACACCAGATTCCTACAAAAATTTGCTTTTCAGTAAATTCCTTTTCAGATGGAATCATTTAGATGAGGGAAAAAAAAAAAAAATAAGAGAGAGAAGCCCTTACCAGCCCTATTCACACTTGTTATGCAACAATTTTTAAGGGATTTGCACACCCTTATCAAAAACAGCCTCCCAAAAGCAAGAATTTGTCAGTATTTTGCTAAGTTTAGCTTTTCTTTGCTGTTCCTGGTGTTTAACTGTAGCCATGTTTGTCCACAAACAAATGTGAACAGGAAAGGAGCAGAAAAGCCTCATAAACTTCCAGAGTGACCTTGGGATGCTTGCACTGCCCACAGGGAAGGAGATACCTGAGAACACATTCAAGCTGGTTTTGTAGAAACATATAAATCTCCAGCATCTATTAGATGGTGAGCTTATTTCAGTTGTGACCATTTATTCCAATCCCTAAGAAACCAGCCAGCCCTACTTCACAACTGCAGATGAAATGGATTTTGGACTCTATTAGGGTAAGAAAAAAAAAACAAATCAAAGCAGTGCTGTCTACAGTATTTGAATGGGACACTCCAGGTGTACAGTTTCACACTATCAGTCTTTCTGCTGCTCTAAAGAGAAACACAGACATCAATTTAACATGGACAGGCTGTGGAAATAATGCAAATGACATTTGATTGCAGATAGCATTCCTCAGTATCACACCTGAGCTCCTCACTGATGTGCTCAACCTTTACTCAGCTCAGCCTCCACCACTCCCTTAGCACCAAACCTTGTAGCAAGGAACATGCAGAGCTTGAATTTTCATCTGTGGACAATGTTATTCATGCCCCTGAGTGTTTATTACCTTCTCTGCTTCAAAATGTGCAGGGGTTGTTTGGGTTGTAGTAAGGAATCAAAAAAAAAAAACCAAAAAAAAAGCAAAGTTCTATTTTTTTCTGTATAAAATCAATGCAAATTTAAAATGAAGCTGAACAATTTCCCCAGCAATGCTACAAACCACTAAATTATCTTTAAACATGGTATTTTTCTATGCAATACTACTCCCTGAGAACTTGTAGGCAGTAACTGTACCTCCTCTTCAGCTTTGTTTTCTAAGCAGGGCTAGTGAAACTACTGCAATCAACTTGACAGATCATGGTTTTCATTCTCTTACTCCTGTTACCACTTTCCCCAGCCTCTGGGTTCATTCATATCTAACATTAGGGATCATGTGGAGTGCCATGTACAACAGGATTATTGCCTCTTGCAATCCATTTCTCCAGACACAAGGGACACATTAACCTCCTTCTGAGCTAAGTTACACTGGAAATTCCTGCTCACCCTCTAGCCAAACTACAACCACCTCAGCTTTTTCCAAAATGCTCATCCAGATGATACCAGCATTTCTCCCTGTTAGTTCCTTAAGGCTTTTTGTGCTACAAGACACATTTGATTTTTACTGCTTTGGTCCAATCAAGTTGTTCTCATACACCAAATATTCTTTAGCAGTATAATGCCTCGTGACTTGAGTGACCAGCAACTTTCACCAGCACTTTATTTCTTTTATTCAAAGTCAATAATAATAAATATTTAACAAAACGTGTTGGTATTCAGGGAATTTTCATCATGGGAAGCAAAAAAACCCCCAAATCCTCATCTGCTTACACCAAAATAGGGCTGCTCCTTAACAAAATGTCAGACCTCAAAGAAAGATAAAATTTACATTTTCAAATCAGATTTTTGAAATCTCTTCATGTTCCCTTCATTGCCTACTAAAAAAAAAAAAAGAAATTAAAAAATCACAAAAGACAAAACCACTAAAAGAGACTGTTGGGTCTCTTTCACACATCCCTCTCTACTAGCCACAGACTCCTGCTAAATATTTGAGTGATGACATACTGGCAACTATAAACATGTTAGAACATCCTAATTATGCTTCCTATTTCATCAGATCTAGATATGATATACATGCTCCCTGATTTTCCAGGACACATCTACACCAGCCTCTAATGAGATATAGGATGCTGACAGAAATGATGGAAGATCTGGGAATATTCAAGCTGTGAATGTATTTATGCTGAAGATGATGAGCCAGTTCCTAGCTATGAGATAGCTTTCCTCACATGACTGAAATGCCATCATCTCAGATATTCTATTTCACACCATTTGTTCCCATCCTCATTCCTAAGGCAATGATACTCAGCATTGTAATGTTCTCCCTCTCAGGATTACTGGAACAACAAGCATCAAACAAAAAGTGTTGCTGCTCAGGTTTACAGAAAGGAGACCAGCACAGCTCATCCAAGAGCAGTGGTGGGTCTGAACTAAAATAAAACTAACAAGAAATGAATATTTCATTCCTTAATGGAAGGGCAAAGTTAGCAAAATTAAGTCAGGTTAAGGAGCAGTGCAGGAGAACCAAGCTCAAATCAAGGAGCTGGTGCAAAAGATAGAAGGAAAACTGGTTAAAAAAGTCTCATTGAAGAAAGCAAAACCACAGAAGAAATATCTACATATTTATAATGATATTTACACCATAAAAAATAGCAGACACCATGCTATGTTGTTAGAAGACCACCAAAAAAAAAAAAAGTTATAGCATTTCTGTTACCTATATGTGATTGCAACTGAAAATTACACATTCCTCTCAAAGCTTCAGTATAAACCAAATAAATAGGTATGGCCTGAAATAAAAAATTGAAAATTTCATTTCTAGCTCTTCACTGCCTACATAACAAAGTTAAACACAAAGATATTTAATTGCTGAAGCATTGAAAAGATTTTTAGATAGCAATTTTCTCTTTATATAGGCTTTGCTGCTGCAGAAAATATGATTTTTCACAGGTGCATATTAGCATAGAAATATTACATCAAAGTATTCTGGATTTGTTCGTCTTTTTAGTGCAATTTTGGATCACATGATGTTCAGATATGTTCATAAAAGACTCATGTTAATGAAAAAGAGCCAGTCTTGTCTTTAAGAAATAATATCTTCCATTTTAGTACCCAAAAAAAGCCACACAAATATTGAAGACTAAGTATGAAGGGAAAGGTTGTCTGGTTCCTAAGAGATCAGAGTCCTCATTTGTTTTGTCTCCTAATGTTATATGCCTCAAAACTATTTAGAATTAAGCATTTTCTTTACTTCTGCAAATTCAGTTTGCCACAAAAAAAAAAAAAAAAAAATAGACTAGAATTTTAAAAAATAGTACTGAAGTGTTTTGAATTACCAAAATAAATTGTAATTTCCAACTACACATATATCTGCTTTCTGTGAGGGCAGGATGTAACTCAGACCAGACTTTACACATGTATATAAAACTTTACCACAGCATTTCTGATAGATATTAACAAAAAAACTTCATCACAGGTGTGTTCAAACTGACAGGCTGTGGAATCTCCACCCTTGAAGATCAAAACTCACCTGGACAGGGCACTGAGAAATGAATTAAATGCAACCTCAAAGCCAGCTCTAATTTGAGTGGATGACCCTGAGAAGTCCCCAGTTACCCAAATTATTCTGTTATTCCAAGTTAAGGACAGAAAAATCCTACAAATCCCACAGGTACAGGCTGGAATTATCACATTGTGGTTCAAATGGGAGGGGCAGCAGTCAGAGCATGAGTTTGAATTTAGCTGAGGCATGCACAAGCCAATATGTGAGAGAAGAGGCACTTTCAACCAAAGACAGGAATTATTTACACTCACAGGACCAAAGGTCTCTTCATCTTTCCTAAAATTTTTACTTTCTGTTTTAGTGTTGAAGGTCTTGTATGCAATAAGACATTTTATTGTTGATTTTGGAAACCACCAGGAAACATGATGTTGACAGCTACCCTTCCACAGTGGTAAAAATATATAAAAATATTTTTATACTCTTTAAATTTATATGATTTATAAATGTATTGATGTTCCAGAAATTCCATTAGAAGTTTCCATAGATTAACCTCATTAGGAGGCAGCTTTAATTTCTGAAAAAAATTATCTGCCAATATGTTAGATGGGGATGGGAAGGAAGGACAGATCTCCAACACAGCCAGGTGCTGGGTCCTGCACAGCAACCCAAGCTGGTTTTCTGTTTTTTAACAGAAAATGGGCACAGCTGCCAACCTGAGGAGCACCACATGTGATTTCCTCTGCTCCACTGATGTCTCTACCCAGCTCTCTGCACCTCCCAGGCTTCATTTTTCAGCTTTGCAGGTGACTCCCATGGTTTTTAACTCACAACCAGACTCTGGGCTGCAGTATAACCCAGCAGACATGACAGGGTTAGGTTGCTGTGGTTTACTTCAATTTGGGCTTCTCATGGTAGTGCTGAGTCAGAAAACAGCCAAAATCCAGCCCTGAAGTATTTGCCTTTGGGTCATTCATTTATTTCTGGTGTTCTGATTTTTTTTTACCTGGCTGCCCTAATTAAACTAAATATGTTTGGAGAGTAAATACTGAAATAACCTGACCAAAGTCACATTCCCAGCATCATCTGTCACACCACTCCCAAGTCTTACTGATCACCTTGAACAGCACGTGGAAATAAAGTAGGATGAGATAAAACAAAAAGCACCATGATTTTTTTCCTTCCTAATGAACTAGTCTTCAGACATCTCCAATGATTCTATTATTTTAAACTGTCACAAGCAAAAAAGGTACAAATGCAAACAGCATGGGCCACAGCTTACCAACCACAGCATGTGGCTCACTGATGCTTAATAATTAGTGTATCAAGAAAACATATTAAAAAAAAAAATCTCATTACAAAGACAAGATGATGTTTGCCTGTGGAATCTGCTCCTTATGAAGTTATTGTGATGGTGTGAAAAATGCATCAAATGGCTTTCTAATTCAGATGCCTGTGCATGCATGCACACAAAAAGAGTCTGCATTTTCCTTGTCACTACTGAAGTGTCAGCTTTGGCTTCATTTTATTATCAGTGAGGAATATGCTGCTCTGACTTCACCTGACCTTTAAGGGAGCTGCCTGCAATGCTAATAGCACACCATGAGAGAGACTGGCTGGTGGATGTGCAGCACTTTAGGTCAAGGAAAACCTTTTAACTCTGAGCAGTGCCAGGCAAACAATTGGAGACTGAGGTTGGGTTAAGCACAGCAAATGGTGATTCCATAAATATTCACCAAACCTCTCTGGTTATTTAACATAGAACCAGTCTGGCAAGAATGGATGTGGGGATCTGTATTTCTTGCTTTGCTGGATTAGGTAGATTCAATATTACTTTTCCATGGGAAGTTTCTGGTCCCTCCCAGTTACCTTTCTGTGGTGCAGATCATGAACAAAAAGGCATTCACTAGAACAAGGAAGTGCAGAGCTCATAAAATTGAACAAAAGTGGATTAACATTAATAAAATAAAAATATTAGAGTCTTGACTGAGTGACTTCAATTTAAAATGTGAGAGACTTCATAGTTACTTCAAAAGTAATCTTATCCAGGGTTAGTTCAAGGACTTGGTAAAGAAAGAGCCAGTTCTAATTTTATCTGAGCTGATTCACCTATTTGTAATGGCTGTCCTACCTGCTCTAATAACACAGTCCTATGGATCTTAAATCAGGGCTGTGACAGGTTTTTCAGGTTTTTATAACTCTGAAGAGGTTTTTATGCTGACAAACCAGCAGCTTGAGCAAGCATATCTCACTGGCCCCCATTAAGGGGCACATATTGTGGAGATTCCCTGGGACAAACAATGGGACAGCAGGCAAGTATGGCCCATAAGGAAAACAAATTGGCAGCCAACTCAGAACAAACCTTAGAGTATAAAACAGCTTTATTGTGTTAAGAGTAAAGAAAACACCAGCAAGTGTTAGAACAAAGTAAAGAATTGCACAACACGTTTTCTGTGAACACCCAAAAAATATAATTACTGCTGACACTATTGTCCATGCCACTTGAAAGGCAGTGGCATAAGAATAACTCAAATTGTCACTCAGAAGAGCAGAAGAAAGTCAGGACTGCACAGTTCAACATCTTTATGTTCCTCCTCTTTATTTTCACAGAATTTTGGTTTGGACAGAAAGGAAATTTTTACAGAACTAGAAATCAAGGGGGTTTACCCAAAGAACATCAGCACCAACCTCACCATGTTTTGTCTCCCCACTCTCCCTATTGCTTGCCAGAGCTTTTCAGCATAGGCAAAGCAGAACTCCTTTCAAAGGCATTGAGGAGGATCCTGCATGAGGATGAGCACTCAGCCAATTATGGTCAAATACCAGTGGTGAATTTTCTGATGTGGGCACTACTGATGATTTATAGACAGACTATTACTGTAGCAGAGAAACATTTACTAGAAACTGGACTGGGGCCACCAATTCATTTCACACAAGCTACTGAAGCAAGTAAAATGTTCTCTTGTCTCATTTCTAATTCGAGCCAAAGTTATTTGGTTCCTTTAAATGAGTGTTTCTCATTAGCCTGCTTGGGGTTCAAAAAGGCTGCTTGCAAATTTTGTGACAATTTGTAATGCTTTTAAGCACTTAGTTTAGCACAGTTCATTGAATAAGGGTTAAAGTAACTGAAACATCACAGTGAAACACACATGGGCCTTTTTCCAAATTTCTTCCTGTTGTTCTTGAGACATTGCAAAACAACAAACAAAGGCAGTTTAATAACACAAATGGTATTTTGCTTTATTACTGGCTTTCATAATTCTAACCATTTCTGTGGGGAAGTGCAAAGAAGTCAGTTTGGTAGTTTGGTCCATCACAGATGGACATGTTCTAATGAAACAGCAGCAAGAGAATACACACACAAAATGGGAGCCACCTACCACATTCAGCACTGAGGCACTATATAATGCCCCATCTAGACCCAGACAACTGAACCTAGGCATGAAACAAGTCCCTAGGTTCCTATTGCAAGAGCTGGGAACTAATTTTATTACAGATGAGGGTATTCTGGAGCCCAGAAGGAAAAACAGAGCCCTTAGCCACTGCATTAAGCAGCATCTCTCATCTTGGGGTTTGGGGAAATTCCAATACAGATCTTTAATCTTCTTATTTAAGGAGGTGAAGTTTAATTTTTTAAAAGAATGTCTTAGCAAATAGAGAATTATTGCCTGCCAAAGTCTCCTGTTGGAGGGATCTCTATGAATAAATGATTGACTCACTGCAGACCAGGCTTGAATCTCTTCTGCACATCCCCAGTGACTGTTCTAACTGTGCACATGGATGCAGCTCCCCTCACTATTCCACACTCTAAGCTCACCAAGAACGCACCTGGCAGGAGAAAAGCCAGGAATGATTCTGAGCCTGGTGGTCAGGGCATGTGCTGGGCAGAGAAGGTGCTGAGCTGTTTGAAGTTTTGGGTTTGAATCACTGCATCAAGTGAGGGCTTGGAGCTCCACAAGGAACTACCAGTGGCTGCTTCAGGTTCTCTGGTTTCTCATCCTCACTGTAAATTCCCCTCTGAGACTAACCAGCTTTTCCTGCAGGAGCTGGTAGTGTACACTGCTATAAAAAGTGACTATTGTGACACACACACCATTTCCAGTCTGATTTATGCAATTACATGACTGGGTTTGAATTAGAGGATATAATTGCTGGGTTCTCTGTCTTTAAAAATGAGGCTTCTATTAAAAAAAACAAAATATCACCCACTGCCTTCCTTCCTCCATCTCTGTGTAAACAGACTACCACAGGAATCTGGATGACTCAAGTGAAGATGTGGCATAAATGAGCAATATGATGGTAAATATGATACTGCCATCCTGGATGAATTTAGCCACCTTCCCTCCACACATTTTAACAGGCACACTCTGCTGATTGTGTTCCTCATCTTCTTTCTCCTCCTGTACTGAGGAGCCCAAAGATGTCAGTGAAAAAAAAAAAAAAAAAAAAGAATAACCAATCCCTCTGTTCTTAAATTCTTTCTCCCCTCCAGCCAAATCAAGGACAGTTGGACAACCCAAAAATAAGGTTTACAGCCAAATTAAGGAACATCACTACCTATGTCATACAACATGCAACACAACTATGTTTTTTGAATAGCTGAAGGTGCTTCTGAAACAGAACTGTTACTTGAAAGGAAATAAATAAATATGAAAAATGTAATATTTTAAAATTATACCTGGAATATGACTGTGAACATGAGAAAATGAGTTACAAATGCATCCTGGCAGTACAGTGTCCCTGCATCAGAGGCAGAACAACCCTTGGCTCAGCAAGAGAGGAGACATGTATTTCTCATTGGATAAGACAGCCAGACTTTAATCCAGAACATCTGATTTCACAGCTATAAACATTAAAATTTGCTCAGAAGAAATGCTGAACCCCAGTTTGGAGTGCAGTGTTTCAGCAAAGTGAGGTAACCAGGTAAGAAAACCCAAACCTCCATCAAGCAAAGGTCAGTCACCATCTGCAAGAACATGTTCAGGTCATCTTTTCTCACTCAAACAGCCAGCTTGGTGTGACTCAGACACACCCTGAGCTTGTGTTTGTGCTACAGGAACCGGTGCCTGAGGACAGCCTCCCAAAATGTGCTGTAACCAAAGGTTTTGTTCCTTGGTGGGATAGTTAAAGAAGATGACTATGGAGGTGGAAAGGCTGCAGGAAAATCAGGAAATGCCCAGGGAAGAAGAGCTTATAGCTCTTTGTTGTTCCCCACCCTCACCACATGTAAGCTTGTTTTTAAGATGAAAACTCTGTTTTCAAGCAGTTAAAAGCCAGCCTCATTGAAATCTGTGTGGTTACACCAGTTTACACAGTCTGAGGATCCAGCCCTAAGACTGATGTTTGTTTGGGATATTTTATTGTAAACTGCTTCATCCTCACAAATAACTCACCACCATAGGAGCCTCATACGGGCAGAAATGATCTCATCTCACTGGCCATCCATGAGCTGTAATTAAATAACTTATAGTAGGAGTCCTGAGGCTCCTGCCTGGTTTTAATTGTGTTTTCATTAGAGCAAGTATTGTTATTCTGCAAGTGAACTGTGAGTTCTGCAGCGTGGCCTGAGCAGAACCTCTGTGAGCTACAAGCTCTGGCTGAGCTATTACCCCACACAGAAACAAAATGCTGCAGCTCACAACACACACAGGCCTCTCTAAAGCTACTTGATTTAAAAGAAAGCAGCATCCTTATTTCCTTCTTTCACTTTGCTGCCAAGAGAAATAATCATGCTAAGCCAGGACAAGGGAAAGCAGCCTTATGCAACAGACAAATGGCACTTGCAAATACATTTACAAGTCTCATGATGCTGTTTGAGTAAAGCAGGCACAACATCCTTCCTTACAGAGTTAAAAAAAATAAAATAAAATAGAAGGATGGTACCAAAACAATGCCAATGTACCTTCCAGCTGGAACCTGGCAGAGAAAGAAAGCAGCCTGCACATCAGGCTCAGGTTCTGCAGTTTTGGTTTAACATCTGCTGCAAGAGAAGCTTTCCCCTAAACCACTGTGGTTATTAATATTGAGAAAACAGGATTATTGTCTGAACAGCACAAAGATGAAAAACTATTTGTATCTGCAAGCTGTCTGCATGTTTAGAAAGAATTCATTTCCACATAGGAAGAGCAACTTTGGGAAAGCAATTTTTTGGAGCAGTTTTTATTTCTTTTCCTCCCTGCAGATGACCTGTGATTTTTTTTTTTATTTTTTTTAAATGGCAGAGAGCACACAAACTCTTGCATCTTCCCACCACATGCATGGCAAGATTTTCCAAGCATTGAATTCAAGGAGTCCCAATCACAATATTAGAATAATAAAGAATGATCTGGAGGGCTGGATGCCACAGGGAGCTTGCCCTGAAGCACATAAAATCAGCTATTGCCATGGCACACAGAGCTAAGTGTCTCTCAGGCTGTTTTTATTTCAGACCCTAGCTACAAGGAGCTGGAAAACACTTCAGAGGGAAAGTGGATGAAAACACTGGCCCTGATGGTTGCTAAGCACCAGGCAATGCAGAGGACTAATACTGGCCAGGCTTCAGGCAGATGGAGATATTATCCTGATGAACATAGAGTGCCATTAAAACCATGGTCTGCTTTAACTAATTATGACCAGACTGAAAAAGGAAAATTATTTCATCTCAGCCACATCTCCAAAAACCATAGGCAGGTAGGTGAACTCAGCAACAGCTGTAACAACTCATCATACAGAATTCCCAAAGAAAAGAAAATTAAATTGTATTTAAGACTCCTCCTGAGGTTAAGTTCAGTGGTTCACTTGCAAAGCACCTGTGGCAGGGTGAGAACCAAATCCTAACTCATCCTTGTTCCTTTTGGCTCAAGTCATCCCAGATTTTTAAATACAGGTATTCTCTATCTGTTCAAAATGCTTAGTTTGGATATTTTTCATCTGCTGCTTTCATTTTCTCCTTATATTCTGATTATCACTACAGGTACTTAAAAGCAGTTTTTTAAAACATCTACAAATTCCCATCACTCCAATCCAAAAAACTCCAAACAATCCTGTGCAGGCCAAGGAGAACATGGAACTACTAATACACACAAAAACATAACTCTGTTCCAAAAGTTTCATTTTTATCAGGCCATGATAAATCTCTCTATTAAAAATGGTTAAAATGAACAATTTCTTCAATATTTTCTGATAAAAAATTCTTTAGGTCACCTGATATTAGAAGCAGAACCCCCTGTTTAAATATTCAGTTATCTTACATCAAATCTTCAGAGAATTTTTTTTTTGTACTTATCTTACTATCTTTTAAAAAAACATTATTTTGAGATTGTGTCATAAATTTTGCTCCAATCTACTAATGGTGTTTGGACAGATTTTTCCACTTTTTAAAAGTTTGCTAGGCTCTAATGAATTAGTTCTTCTTCATTACTTATTGTGTCAAACTTAACACCTTTATTTTGTTATTCAATTTACTCTTTTAGCAAAATGCATATAAATGACCTTCTCCAGTATAGTTTTATAGTTTAAGTTCTCTTGGTTTTTTTTCCATCTAACTTTCAACCATATTTGAGCTATTTTTCTTCATCCTCCTAAATGAAACCATCTAAACTGGTCTCAAAACACCTTTGCTAATAAATTAGAGTTCCTCCACTTAAAAAATAAATTACTTCTAGCCTTCTATGGAGAGAATTGGGCTGTGAATTTCAGCCATTATAAACTGATAAAAAATAGCATTCTATGAAATAGTTATCTGCAGCTCTTCAGCCAGTTCTTTGATCCAAAATACAGCAGAACCAGCCCAGAAAACAGAAATTTAAATAGATTTTAACCTATTATCATACAGGAGTTTTCATTTTTTAATCTTCTGGCATGTTGTGCCATACTGCTGCTGTATTCACTGATATTTGTTACAAAAGGCAAGAGTTTGTGGAGAATTGCTTGAAGTTGGCATTCTACATCTGTTTCTCAGCATCTGAGCAGTGGTTTAATTCTCAACAGTGCTGAGCATACTGAATTTTCAGAGCAAAGAATCAAAGCCACTGAAATTCTTATTTTTTTTCCTTCAGAAATTGTGGTTCCCCAAGTTTATTTGACATGGTTTCTTTCCTTTTTCATGATACAGCAAGGAAATGTAACAGGTGAAGCAGAACAGCCTGACTGAATAAATAAAAGCTTTTATCAATACTGGAATTCATTGCACATTCTCCATTCATGGATACCAAAATAACTTTAGTCTTAATACCAATGCACTGCCAGGAGTTTAATCAAGAATACACATTTTGACATTCCAGATCAAATACAGCAATATCCAGCCTACTGAATTTCAAACAACCACAGGATAAAAGTTTTGCCACCCTGATATATTAAAAAAATAAATAAATAAAAAAAATCAGAAAGGAAAATAGTTAAAATTACCCTACAAACTCATACCCAATAGAGCCAGATTACTGCTCTGGTCAGTTCATCTATATTGGTTGGTGGCCCAATAGTTTCTAACTATCACATTAATAATTCTAACCTTTCTTACTACTATATTACTAGTTCTAGCTATTATATTAGTAATTCTCTATATTAACATTAGTTTCTAACATTTCATAGAAAAGTACAAAATCTCCATCACACCTTTGGACAAGATTAGATATTTGTGACCATGTGAAAAATAAAAATGTGAGGAACTTCACTGACTCCCCCAGGCAGTGGGACCTCCTATGTCAAACTCTGTTGCATAATTAGACTATGATAATCATTAATTTCCTTGATTGGAGTCCAACTATCACTGTTTTATCAGAAATCCTACAAATTAACACCTTTATAAGGATTTTACAAATTTCTATGCAGAGTTATGTGTGAAAGAACAAAACCACTTATGTTGCTAGCAAAGAGGTTTACCCTTGACACAATCACATGCTATAAACTTTATGAAAAACAGAATGAAGGAGGTGAATCATGTTCAAGGTCTTCTTCCTTGTCCTGGCACAAACTAGAAGCTGTCCCCAGTCAATAAGTTAATTTTACCTAATGCAGCTGGAAGAGTGTCAGGCCTGTCAAGGAGATAGACATGGTCACACCTCTCCTCTGCCAGCTGCACAGCTCTTCCAAAAATCACTTGTCATGCACAAAGAAAAGATGCAAGAGTCTGTCTTAATCCACTGCAGTGTCAGACCACAAAGTCTTCAGGACAGTGACTCACTGCAATAACTGAAGTGGAATTATTGCAGTATTTTGTTTGAATCACTCTGGATCTAGAAGAAAACTCTCCTTCTCCATTTTTTACCATGTTTTATACCATGTAACAACAAATCTCCCTCCAAGATTTAGACTTGAGGAATGGGATGAAAAATTTAGTGTCTATGTCTCATCTTGCTTTAAGAGGTCAAGGAAGGCAGAACTGCAAAGACCACAAAATAAGGGTGCAAATTATTGTAATGATTACATTCCTAATTGCTACTTAAAAAGCATTTTTCTTAGACAAATTCATCATAACTCAGTTCTTTAAAAACTATGCTTTGTTTAATCTAGAATTTTTATCCACCTGTAGAGTATCTAAACACAATGAGAGAATTGAGTCCTTAAACCTATTTTTCCTTCTCTCAGCCAAGTCCAATTTCCTGATTTACTTCCTACCACAAAATTGGAAACTTCCTGTAAATTAAACAACATAACCCTTTGTCCAGTCTCAAACCAACCATCCAAAAATTCATTTCAAAATACTGTGGCTACACACATGATCCTTGGTGCTCAATCAGTTTAATGTGTGTCAGTCCTCAAACATTAAATCACAAAAAACCAAGGAGGTTTAGGCACACAGAATGAAAGCAGAAATGTTACAGAGAGTGGACTGGTTGATTATAGGAGGAATTTTCTTGCCTTCTCATCCTCAGGGAGCAGAATGAGCCTGAATTCCCTGGTTCTGAGCACTTGCCAGCAGTGTAAGAGTCATGACATTTATTCCATGTAGAGGGAAAAGGGCAGTAAAGATGGCAAAACTCCACTTTATGGGATTATTTTTTTGGTTGGTTTAGTTAAGTTTACTTTGTCCTCTTCTGATTTTTTTTAACTTCTATTCATTAGATAGAGGTGAAAATATATATCATAAGTTCAGAGCTATTTTTATAAAGCACAAAAAAATCTAGTGATAGATTTTTATCGTCTCAAATGCTTTGTTTAGAGGCAGTGGTATTTTATTGTACTTCTAGATATGCAACAAGACATCTCAGTTGTACCACAGCAGAAAAAGTACCTTAAAAAAAATATTAACTTCAGTTTTACACTGACAGATACAGTGCTGTAACAGAGTAATACTAAACCTTGTCCTGTTTTGGTAAATTTACACAGCTTAAGAAGCTGAAAATGTTCTGGAACCTCATGCATTCTTAAAAACAGGTTTGTAAAGCAGTAATTGCCATGATATCCACTTGCTTTCAAGATAGCTCTTGATAGGCAGATGAGCTCACTCAGATAACAGCTTGTATTGGCAGCCAGATTCTCTGCTCTCACTGGTGAGAAGGAGCCCAGCACTGGAAAAAACTGCTCAAGTCACACAGGACTGCTTCTTCCAGCTCTGACCTGAGAGATTTGGGGCAGGGATCTGTTGGATCCCAGAAACTTGAGTATTTGGGGATTTCTGTGCTTTCTGGCACTGACCCCCAGGAGAACACTTTGACTTAAGGTCTTGGAGAAGGCTCCCAAATTTGGGTGATGGAGTTAAAACCATGGGTGTGTAGTTAAATAGAAGTGTGTGATTTCACACAGTGAAGGGTTTTGAATTAGAGGTTTTTATAAAATAGTAATAGGCATGGAACAAGATGAAAGATTTTGGGTGGTGTCTCCTTTTCAGTGTTTAAAAACCCAGTTTTTGGTTGGATGGTTAGTGCTGCACTGCTGGTCACAGGAGTTTGGTTATTGGGTCAAAAGTATAAATAATATAGGTGTTAATTCTCTATTAGACTGTTCAGCTTTACGAGACATTCTAACTCACTAAATTCTGCCCCATTTTGCTCACTTTTAGCTGGTAGCTAGAAGTATTGCAGAACTCCCTGTACTTTAGATAAGATTTAGTAAACAACCAAGCCCAAACAAAACAAATTCATTTCCTTCATATTTTTTAATCCTGGCTCTGAATAAAGACAGAAGGAACTTCAGTCAAGCCACTAATTAAGTGGTGCAAAACACCACCCATTACAGGGACCAGCTTTTGTTCTCTGTGCTTAGCACAATGGGGTTGGGCACAGCTCTGGGGCTTGGAGAAGTTTTGGTTCTTTAAAGAATTTCCCTGATGGCAGGGATAGCACTGGTGCCTTAAGTTTTAGCTTTCACATTTTCCAGATTCTGTACTGCATTAGTATTTAACTCTGAACTACACATAAAGTGTTAGCAAGTTCTTCTCACAGCTCAGTCAGACAAAACAATCCTTTTCCAGCCCCACAACCAAAGACACCAATGCAGCTTCAGGGATAAAAAGTGTCATTTGTACAAAAAGTGCAAGCAGCAGCAAAGTGAGGAGAGCAATCTGGGAGGGT
Organism: Oenanthe melanoleuca; assembly: GCF_029582105.1. Lineage (NCBI taxonomy): Eukaryota > Metazoa > Chordata > Aves > Passeriformes > Muscicapidae > Oenanthe > Oenanthe melanoleuca. The sequence goes on from NC_079334.1 coordinate 3,430,537, forward strand.
GGGACTGCAAAACCTGGAGCTGCAATTGGACAACCAACCCCAACATGGAAATAGACCAAAACTTATAAAAGTGTGAAAACTCCTGACTCAGGGTCCATCCTGGGTGTAGCCATGGCCAGGCTCTTTTACTGCCCAAGGTGAATCCTTTGAAGGCCTTTTATTAAATCCCTGATTTATTCCTTTAACTCTGTGCAGCCTCTCAAGGCACCAGCACACACAGCTCCATCTGTGCTCACCCCACTCTGCTGAGGCAAATGTTCTGTGCTGCTCCTGTGCTATTTCACCCAGGAGAGCAAAGCCTCACTTCAATCTGTACCAAAGATTCTCAGCAGGACACAAAAAGTGCTTCTAGAATCAGCCCACTGAAATTCAAATCTGCTCCTCCAATTCTGAAATCTGCTTCAATTCTGCTCCTCTCACCTAAACAGGGGTGGCCACAGACTTTCCTCCCCCCTCTCCCTCACAGGCACATCCAAAACAGCTAACCACAGGCAGAACTCACCTTTTGCCAGCCACAAAATGTTCACATCAGTAATGAGGGGACATAGAACCTCTCAGCATCAACATGATGTGAAAAACAATGAGCTTATTCACAGCTGCAAACAATTCCAAAATATGTATTTACATGTCATCTTGCTCGTGATATTTAATATAGTTCAACACTGCTTAAAAAAATAAACCACAAAAATTAATAAATGCAGCCTCCTTCTCTTTTCCAAAAAAACTCTTTGAAGAAACAAGTGCATAATCCTATTGCTAATGACTACCTGATAATGACACAATTTAATTTGGAGAGAAACATAGAAATGTTTACTTCTCCAGTTTTAAATTAGTCTTTTAAAAAGAGTCTGTGATAGCACATAAAGCCTTCTCAGAGCCCATATTCACATAATTTGGGTCACATATATTTTTACTGGATTTATTTGTGCTGGTTGAATTAGGCCTATCAACCTGAGTCACTTACCAGAAAGTTTCAATTCAAGGATTTTTATAACCATTTTATAACTCCTTTGTCCTATGTACTAGGAGAGTCTTTTCAAAAGTGTATAATTAGTGTTCCTAATAGAACTGAACTGCTTTTCATAGAATCACTATATTAACTATTACTAAAATGACAAAGGCTTTGTCATGGTACACACACTTATAATTTACAGGTGCAGAATATTCTAACCCCTTACAGATGATACTTATGTGGGTTCTGTGACCTTCTCATGACACTGCTGAAACTGTTCTCTTTAACAAGTGTCACACAGGAACTGATACCTGTCCTTATTCCAAGTACCTAACTCAGGAGTGAAAGAAAACAGAAAAAACAAACATATCACTCATTTCCTTATTAGCTGTGATTTTATGATTGCTTTCACATGACACTCCTATTCTTGGAAAACTCGTGGAAATAGGAATGATGCCACAAGAAAGGTTCTGGTCAGACTTCTTGGCCATTTAAAAAAAATATCAGCATTAACATTTCCAGAGACTGAGTTTAGGTAAGTGCAGGAAGTGAAAGTGGTGGCCTAAAGAACCATTATAGGACATTTTTAATTCTGTGGGATGTGTTCCTGTACTGCTGTCCCATTTAGAATGTTTTCCATTCCTGTTTTAGAAGGTTTCTCAGAAGTTCAGTGGTCCAGAAAGTGGCCTGTGCTGATCATCCACCTTAAAATTCACAACTGCAATTCCAAGTTGCACTAGAACAGTTTTACATCCTCAGGAAACAAGTAGCAACTGATAGCAGTCCATAAAAGAAACCTTATCAACTAAAGATAAATTTAACAGCAATATTTTACAGAAACATGTGCACAGAGAAAGATATCTCCATTTGCAAATGCATCAGTGTCTGGATTCTAATGATGTCCTGGTGATATATCAGCCAGCTAAAAGCAATTTTCCAGGTTATTTTTACTGGCATTCAGGATAGTTTTGCTGAGCTGTCTTCCTAGAAAAACTGAGAACTGCCAAAAACTAATGCAAAACCAGCAGGATACTTTCCAATATCAAGAGTCAGCACCCAGACAACACTAGAGACTGACCTAGATGCCCCAGAGCCCATCCCAGGCAGTTCCTGGGCCAAGAGAAATTCCAATCTGTTGCTAATACAGAACGCAGTTCTCAAAGTTCTGCCACACCCAGCTTTGAATGGGCTCCAGAACCATCCCTGCACAGCTGGCTAACCTGGTAAAAATGATGCTGTGCTTCCTCTCACAGAGGTGGCAGGAGAGAAAGGGAAGCAGGAGCCTTGTTCAAACAGGACAGCCCTGAGTGACCAGAGCTGGCACTTGACACTGTGAGCACTGAGCACAACTTGCTCTCCTGTCTCCTAAGGAAGTTCCCCAGCAGGGATTTTATTGGAAAGACTGAGAGGATTCTGTTCCAGCAAGGTTCCTTAGAGGGATCTGTTTTTTCAGCTATCTGGGACACTTATATCTGGATTCAGGGTGGCTGGGGATTGATGAAAATAGGGACAGTATCTAGACCATGCTGCTAGGTCTGTTTTCCCAGGAGAGAGGCTGAAATGTCTTGGGTCCTGCCATCTCCTTTGGAGTCCTTGTATGTGACTCTCCACTAAAAGCTCCTTGAAATAAAGCCACCAAAGGACATCATGAGTGACAGTGGCACAAGGCTGATGCTGAATTGTCAGTTGTTTGTGAACCTACATTGCCAAGACTGAAGCAGGGCTTGCAGTGCCACTTCACAGATTTCCAGTTTCTCCTGCTTAACTGCTGTGTGAAAACAAAATTAAAGACACATGTTTTGAATCTAGGGCTGTATCACAATTAAACAAAACACTGAAATTATTTTCCTTCCTTTCCTTTAATTTCTAGCTAAGATTGCCACCTGATCACTCTTTTAAGTCTTTGTACCTTTCTGAGATGAATTTTTGCTGAATATTCTTTCACAATTACTAAACTCTCCAAACAAAAATCATTTAACAAGACCACTTCTACAATACATTACAGCATTCTGAAATATATAGGAAAGCACACAATTTAGTTTTGTTCTTGCAAATGCCAAGTTAATGTGGCAACATAATCATATATATGATCAGCTTTATCACATGAATAATGTGCTGCTGTGAATGGCAGGAATCTCTGGTCCATTTGGTTTAAGATGTGGCTTTGATGACCAGCCTAATTAAAAACCTAGTGACAGGGAATTAAAGACATGCTCTCAGGAAGGATTCTCCCAGATGAAGAGATGCAGAAGTAGAAAATTCCCTGTAAAGAGTTTTACCAGTCAATCAAAATTCCTTTATCACATTCATTCAGATCTAACTTCACAGTACATATGAAGCCAAAAGTTAAAAAAAAAAATAAATCAGCCATCTGAGATAAAAGTGCATTTTCAGACATCTGAGTTTGGTGGTTCCTACATTTCTGTCTCAGGGAGAACATCACAGCTGACAACCTTAACCTCTCTTTCCTCAGATTTAATTACAATAAAAAGCCACACACCTTCAGCTTGACTTAAAATTAGGTTCCCTTAAACTAAACTAAAAGGCCAGGCTGGACAGACCTTTGAGCAACCAGGTCTGGTGGAAAATGTCCCTGTCCAGCACAAAGGCATTGGAACTAGAGGATCTTGATGGTCCCTTCCAACCCAAATAATTTTGAAGAATTGAAAAAACTATGAAAAATTAAGGACTCCTGACCTTAAAACACAGATATTCAAAATACATTGATTACTTTCCTTTCATTCCATGCCTGTTGAAGGTTGGCCACAAAGCCAAGAAGCAAAAAGCATTGAACTCTATTTTCAACCCCAAAGCTCTGCTTTCAGGCTCCCCCACCCCTCCTAAAAAGACTTGATCTGGCTCAGAACTGTGCCTCCAACAAGCAACCAAAGTCAAAAGCCAAAGGGAGATCAGTGACAAGACAGGCTTGTGCCTCTCCATCCTTCTCCCAGTCTCCAATTACTTTCAGCCCAGAGGATTCCCTCAGCTGGATGCAGTTTACCTGATTATTAATCCCCAATGGACTTGTCTCCCAAATTCTTGTTCCACTCTCCTCTGGAGTTAATGTAAACTTGGTGTGTTTTTATACAACAGTAATGCCTCAGACTAAACCTCTTGCTTGTTCTTGAGGTAATGTCAGAGGGGAAGAGTATGAAGAATGAGTCATTCCTGACTCAACTTTTGTCCAGGAATGCTCTTTTCCTGTGAGGCTGCAGGGAATAGGTGGGAGCTGCTGCTCCTTGTTGATGTCATTCAGCTCCCCAGTGCAAGACTTCATTTTAATAAGTCATAAAAAGCTGCTTAAAGATGGAAGCTGACCAACACAAATCTTATAGACTTCAATTCACTGAAAGCAGACTGGAGAATAAACTTTTGCCCACTGAAACAAAGCAACACCAAGTAGCAAGAAAAGACCTGCTAAGAACTCAAACCTATTTTACCAGCTGTTCAGGGTAAGATGATTTAACAAACTACTTTTGCTGTCACAGGATTATGAGTATTTCAACAACAAAAAAAACTATTTAGGTTGACAAAGACTCAACAACCATCATATCTGTAAAATACCACAGACTATAATCTAAAACAAAGCTAGGAGTATTTTTTTTTTTTTACAGTAAATCATGAGGCAATGAGCAGATTTTAATTTCTAAGTAAATAACAGGCATGTGAAAATACAGAGTTTTGCTTTCCTCCTGCCTCTCTTCTCCCAGTTTTTGCACTCAGCAATGGAAGCAAAGACAAGTATAAATCACTGTGTGCCATCAAGGCAAAACTGTCCCTGAGAGTCTGGCATCATGCCCAGGATTTTACTCACTCCCTGACAAGTGGTGTTCTCTTCAGCTCAGATTTATCCATCCTCATCAATAAATACTTCAAGCATGGTCATCTGATGGACATGATGAGATTAGATTCCAAAACATTTAGGGCTGTACACAGTATTTCACTATTGTAAAGAAAATGGCAAGTATCCTGAAGCAGCAACAATTTCTTTTCCTTACATTAAATGTCTGAACAAACTGTTGTTCCATTCTTGATGGCCAGATATAGTATGAGGGCTTATTAAAAATTTACTAAGTGCTTTTTCTGTGAATTATTCTATAAGCCATTTTCTGCTCAGTGTTTTCATTCTAATCATCATCCCTTTACTCATTTATGTATGACATGGGAAAATATGCTCTTATCTGTGCCTTAGCAAGCAAGATCTGGATTTGCTTACAAGCTTTCAGACCTTGCTTTTCTGAATCAGACCAGGAGATGTAAAACAACAGGTTTTAATAGAGCAAGCAAATAGAAGAGGCTCAAAGCTCACAATCAGTCCTTTGCTCTGTAATCCAATTAAAGCATATTTACTGATAGCAGAAGAGAATAACTCCATCATCACTTGTGTGCAGTGCAGGGCTCCAGCAGGTACCATGGAGAGAAGATGGAGAGACATGTCAGGAGTAGCCAAACAGCAGAGGAAACACATTTTGTTTGCAAGCTGCTCAAGCAACACTCACTCACCCACTGAGACCAACCTGCATGTTCCCAATTTCGCTGATGCAGAGCAGCCTGATGTGTATTTATCAGAGGATTGGGAGCTATTGAACAATCAGTCTCAGCACAGCCAAAAGCAAAAGTGTGAGCTTAGGATCAAGGAATGCAGGGCAAGCTTATCAAGCTGTTATTACACACTGGAGAGCAGCAGTTTCTCAGAGTGGTTTCCAGATCACATCCAAGGTCAACTGAACACAAGCACTGGCCACAGTCAGCTTTTGGATAACATGCTAATAATATTCCAGGAGGCCAAATAATTTCTTTGCTGTGCTAGTGACAGCAAAATCCAAAACTTTATCTACCTCCAATGGCCATCCTTCAAACATGCTGCTAATGAGGATTTTCAGGAGAAAGAACCAAAAATATCATCACCAGGAAATAGTGAGAACATAGAAAAAAACCACAGCCCTTTTAACAGAACCTGTCAGAATTTACACAGAGTTAAGAAATACATTTTCATTCTTAGTGTAAATTTGTAGAGCAGTAGAAAAATGCATGGAGGAAAAAGCCCACTATTTTTTCAGGTTATATCATCTTTTAAGAGCTTTCAATTAGAAGTGAGGTTTTTCTTACCAGTTATAAACACCTTCCCTTTTTTTGATAAAGCAGTTATAGCATGAGTTTATATGACCAGCAGAAAGCAACACTAGCAGCCTGAAATCACCTTCCACTTTAAAATGCAGTCTGATCTATGGAATTTGCCTAAAACTTGGAATTTGTGCTCACCTCTGGGTCCTGAATGGTCTAGTTCATCTGGTCTCTCCCTATTCCCACAGGGTCAGACATACTTTTGAGAGGTCATAGGCCACTTTATTTTAAGCAGCTCAATGAAAAAGTAATAATTTTCAGCTCCCTATGGATTTTCATGCTTTCAAAAGGTCAAAGGCTCTGCAGAGCCCAGTTTGCCTTCTGGGCTGGAACAGTAAAGGCACATCAGTTCCTGTAGCCAGGGGCAGGCAGAGCAGTGTGGCTGTCACTGAATAACAGTGCTGTGGCATTGATTGGGGCAGGCTTGGAACATCCCCTGACCAAAGCTGAAACACTGGCCAAGGCAGCAAAGGTATTAAAAAAAATAATAATAAAGCCAAGATGTACTGAAGAACCAGTGATATGAAAATCCTACTTGGAAAATGACTGTTCATTGAAGAATTGTTGGCATCCAGTGAAACTTTTCTTTGTGTGTTATTAAAGAGCAGCAGTGGACACACAGACTGGGAGATGTGTCTGGTTCAGGTCTGGGTGATGGATGGAAAGAGGAAATGGACCACAGAAAACTGTTTGAAGCAAATTCCTTAAATTTACATCAGAGCTAGCTGTGTCCCAGCTATATACTCAAATTTATATATTCAAATAACTTGATTAACCAAGATGAACTGAGGGAAACCCAGGAGCAGCAGCAGGATCACACAAGCTGTGATCTGTCTCCTTTTTCAATACATATTGAAGTGTGAAAGCAAAGGTAGACATTTTCAAAGGGAACTCCCAGCCAGGACTGACTTTACTTCAAGAGCTATTTACCAGAAGTATTTCCAAGGTTTTACCTGCAGTTCTTCTCTCAAACACCACACTGCATTTCCTGCTCTTGGTACTGCTCTGTCCCTCATTTTGCCATATCCTTTCTACAAGGACTGCTAAGCTCAAAATTTAGCAGAATTAGACCCTCTGAAAGTTACAAATACATTTCCAAATTTATTTATTTCTTCCTCCTCTTTTTCTTTTGCTCCATAGATTTCAGTGCAGAAAAAACATCAAAAATACTCAAACATTATCATATTCGTGGCCTCTGAAAGGCTAAAACACTCAGATGCTTCTCTTTTTTCCCTGGGAGCTGTCAAATACTTGCATGGAAACAGCCTGGTGTGTCAAAAGGAAAATAAAGCAGCAGCAGTGCTACATTTATCCTAGTGACAATAAAATTGGAGATCAAGTTGATCTGGACATTAATATTTATATCCAATATTAAAAAAAGCTGAAGATGGAATATAATATAAAACATGTAAAATGTCATAAACACTTAATTTGAGTAAGTAAAGGGCAATGCTGGAATATGAACTGCTATAAACAAGAATTTATTTGTGTCAGGAGAAAAGCATCACACCCCTGAGATGGATAAAAAACTGTGATTGTCGAATGAGAAATAGGATACAATGAAAACATTAAATAAAAACAAACTATAAAAAAACAAGTGACTTGATTCACAGCTAAAACTTGATTCAGGTTGAATTAGGGAAGAATATATCTTGGTTAATGACTTACAACTATTAGCATACAAGTTGTTTGGGTGAAATGAGACTTAGCAGATTTTTGCTGGTCCATATCAATGCAACAGAAGTTGCAAACCACAGCTGCACATCCAGCCCAGACATCTCCATGTAGATGCCAGATATGACCTGGTGCTCTCCCTGCTTGGGCACACAGCACTGGATTTCACAGAAAACCCCAGATGAAAATCCAGTATCACTCTATAGCTGCACATGATTATTCAATAATTGCACAAGCAAATGCCCAGTTAAGCTCCTGGACTCAGGAGGCACCTGAGGCATTTAACAGAAGCAGGAATTCCTTTATTTCCTTCCATTTGTTGCAAGGACAGCAGTGATTTTTAAAGAGCAGAAGCAGCAGATTTCCTTGTTCTACAGCAAAACCATCCTTAACAATTAAATGCCCCAATTCCTGCCACCACAGTGACACCAATCCTGTGTGTTTGGGACCTTCCTTTGTCACTGTTATGATTGAAACACTGCTAGAGAAGCTCTGCATTCCCTTTGTTATTTCTATTCACATCCTTCATCTCAGCCAACTGCTCCTGAAGGGCATTGATGTGACTTTTGTACAGATTCAGGCATTATTTTGTTGACCATAATGAGCAGCTTTCTGCTTGTTTGTTTTTTAAATACAAGTTTAGATAGTGAAACAATTATACAACTAGATCTTTAAAAAAAACTTTTGTGACCACATGTTTGCCTGCATAATCTTGTCTAAACAGGGATTCTTGTTTAAAAGTGACTCAGAAAATAAGGCCACACAAGGATAACAGCACTGCAAGTGGTTTTCAATGGATAATAATAAAACTACATGCAAGTTCCTCTTTAGTGTGAGATTTTATATTTGAGGGCATTTAATAGAACTGAAACATTTTAAAACATCCACATAAAAAGCATTCACCATGCTTCAGATGAAAGAGCCATAGTAAAAGATGAAGCACATTTATTGCTAAGTAAAAAACATTTAAACATACCAGATGAAGATAACCATATGCAAAATATGTTTGCATCTGTTCCTAATATAGGCTACCTAAATATAAATTTTACAGGCAACAGACAATGGCAAACCAGCAGAAGATGACAAATTCCAAACCCCCACACTCTCCACCATGCAAGTTGATCAGGACAGCCTGGAAAACAGCTGCACACTTGCATTCCCTTTCTAGAAATCTGCTGCTGTGGGAGCTGGGCATCTCACAAATGCCAAATTCAGCACACAGGGCTGAAGGTGCTGGCACCCCTGTTAGACAGGCTGGAAAGGAAGGGTACCAGCAGCAATCCCTGGAAGGTGACAGCTTTCAAAGGTGCTTTTCTGGCTGCTCAAGCCCTATATGGATAAGCTCACTGCAACCACCAGGACATTAATTTACACCATGTGTCTATCAAATTTTACAGCTATGCACCATTAAAAGTGTCTCCACTGAGCCAAAGATGCATTCCTTGGTGTCCCAGAGATCATCACAAGCAGGAAACACTTCTGTCCAAAGATGGTCCCTTGCTAGGCTTAGGTGAAACAGAATTTTCTGAGGAGACAACCTGCTGAGCCAAACTTCCAGCATCCAGAAATGCAACACACCCTGCAAAGACATTATTGAATATTTCCTGCTGCTTGCTGCAAGTCTTTGCCTAACCAGTGGTCTCTCAACATCACATTCATGATTAAGAAGTATCTTTGCTGACTACAGGTTCTTCATGGGAATTATAAAAGCAGGAAATTTCATTCCATGAGGTTATACACAACAAATTATGTATTGTCCAGCATTTTATGAAGCAAATTCCAAGAATGGTCTCATCTTGCTTTGAGGCTGTCATTCAGCCAGGAGGACTGAAAAGCTGCTGTGACACATGCATGTTTTAAGAATTAGAAAGCATGGGAGAAAATAGGAATTGTCCTCTAGAGGAAAACCCAGTCAAAACTGACAAACACACAAAACATTCTTCCCTTTTGGCAATTCTGTCTCTTGGCAAGTGGCACACCCATTATTTTATTTCTAAGGGAGTTATGGAAAGTTCTTGGGTTTTGCCTTTAGAATCAATGATTTTGTACACATCAGCAAAGCCCAATGTTCCAGCAATTGTTAGTCAATGGCATGCACTGAATGAGAGGATGGTTTCTGGTGACTTCACTGAAGTTTGCCTGTCAATGGGAAGCTTGCCTGACTTAAAACTCAAGAGTGAAGTACAAGAGAAATTAAACAAAGGAATCTAAAGGTGATATGTAATATGCTCAATTGAATTTCTAGACCTTCTAGATGCTTATATTTCCTTCATAATGTCATTAAAAGATTCTGAAGAGCTCATGAACAGAAATCAAACATCCCAAAGACTTGTAGAAGGATAAGGATACTTGTGTCAAAAAGGACATTACAAAAATGACCTGCCACTTTGAAAATTTCCACTGCTTTTAAAAGTGTTACTTTTGTGGTGGCAGGAGTTACACTACAGTTAAAATATCACTACTTAAATACTCTATTTTTGGCCTGCTTTCACTTCTTTCTAGCTTTCCTAAACAGGTAAAAAGCCCAAATGCAATATACACAGAAATCCTACACTGAACCTAAGGTTTGATAAACAAGAATAATTACCACCTGAAAAAAACTCACTCACACTCAACACACTTGTTAAGATTTAGAAAGCCTACACATAAAGATAGAGAAAAGAGTAATCAGAGCTGTCTACAAAAATGGGATAAATGGTTTAATGTTTGGACTAAATCAATAAACTTGCTATCAATCAGAACCCAAACATACAGCTAAAATTTCAAAATTACATAGAAAACTTAGAACCTACAAATTTAAAGTTACTCTTCCCATGGAGTTGGGTTAGTGCAACAGGTTATTCTTTGCATTTTATACAACTTAGAGTCCTGCAAGTGCATAGGAGTACCCATGTTACTGCCAGTGGTCAGACATCACCGGGAACAAATTACATTACATTGCTCTTTTAGTTAGGGACTACTATCTTGGGATTGATTGCTTGATTGATTGGGATTTCTTCCTTCTTTACAGTCTTTTCTACAGCATTTCCTGTACTAGTGTGTTGGAAAAATTGAGATGACAGCTTATCCAAGGCCACACATAACTTGCCAACACCAGGAGCAGCACACAAGCTGAATGCCTCCCTCTCAAACCCAATGCTTCTTCCACCCTGTGCTTCTCTACAGCTAGGGATGCTGAGAGATCTCTGGGAAACACTGAGCCTGAAATCCACTGTATTCCTCAAAAACCCTCCTAATTCCTCAATTCCTCCAAGGAAGTTTCCTCAGAATCACACAGTTATTCACAATCTTTCTGGGAGAAGCCCTCCAGGATGTTTTGGCACAACTTCCTTGCTTCCCATCCTGACTCCAGTCCCTTCTCCAGCTGCCTCAGCATCATTTTTCCAGCATCTGTCACTCATTCCTCCAACACCCTTGGCTGTGTGAGCTCCCCCAGCTGCACCAGTGCTGGCATCAGGCCCAAGGTACCAAACCTACCACAGGTTATTAGCTCAGTGTGCATCTGTCCCTCTGTCCTGATGTTGGCATCTCTCATCCTTCTGCTCAGCTGGGAACTGGCACACAGGAGGGTGAGAGCAGGGAAACAACACAACCAAAAGCTTTTTGTGCAGTGTTCTTCCCCATCCTTTCTTTTCCTCACCCCCACTTTGCCCTCTAACACTTCCTAATCTCACACAAGAAAAATTGAGCCTGTTCCATGTGGTGGCTTCATGAATTTTTGTATCAGAGAATTCTAGAAGTTTGTTATTCCAGTATTTAGCAATGTCGTAGACAGTCATACCCACGCCTATTGTGTCAGTCTCCTAAAAATGCCAGAAAAAAAAATGTAAACAACTTGCTCTTTTTTTGGTATAGAGATCTTCTGGTTTACAGGATATTCCCACAAAGACCAGCCACATTTCCTGAAAGGCAAGCCCCCTGTCCACAGGCAAACACAAACACTGGCTGCACAAGAACTGACAAGCAAGCAGAAATCCCATCTCTCTTTTCACAGGGTCCTATTTGAGGTTTAACAAATTAGTCCAAAGGTGACATCTCATTATAAGCTCACATATAAACAAGAGATCTTTACATTTCACTAGTCTAGAACAGGATTTTCTTATTGTAAGAAGGACAAGGAAGGAAAAACAGCAACAGAAGGAAGATTTCCCTGCTCTTTATCCAAAGCATAAACCACCAGAGTTGCCTTCCTTGGAAGGTGTTGTCAACCTTGGTCTTAACCTCATTATGTTATCACCATGCTGTGACACTGACCAGGCTTGTGCCATTTGCAGCTGCCACTAAAGTGACAGAAGCATTTTCCTCTCAGCTTCCTATCTCAGGCAGTCCATAGTTTTATTCTAAATGTATGTTATCTCTGTCCTAATGCATAATTGCAGGGATAACAAGCAGAAAGCCTCTGCACCAGCCACAGCCTCTGATGCAGGCTGACGTTAATCCCCCTCAAAGCAGCTCCAATTTTTCTGATTGCATTAACACACAACTGTTCTTCATGCAGGGTTACACATGAGCTTACTTTATTTGTAAATTTAAATTAAGTCTCAGCAAGTTCATTAATATTAAAAAAAAGTGCACCTAATCCAACTGCTCTCCATCTGTCTAAGCTCAATAGTTTTCCAGTAACAATAGTTTTCCAGTTGCTTTTGCAGTAACACTGCAAAAGTAATACATGAGAACTGCTAAAGCCAATTTCAAGCATTTTTTTCTGAGCACATTATACTATTCTGGCATATTTCTTAAAGTCAGTGACAAAGGCACTGCAGTGAGCATACAAATAGGAAATTTGGTGTTTAGGATTGTGAAAGGGCTTCACAGTCCAGGGTAACAACTCTAGACTGGATAAAAAAGCCTGAAGGTGTATAGGAATTATTGTTACAGCAAGATCAATTGCAGAGAAATAGGGAGAATATCTATGTGGTGTTAAACCTAAACTTGTAATACACAACAGCTATTCACAATTCCTAATGCAAAAGGGAAGGAGTTATTCACTGGATTCTTCTGTTAGTATCAGTGCTCATCACTGAGGAATTATATCAAACAGGTCTTGCAGCTAAAGGAAAATGGAGACATGTAAGAGGTTACTGGCATCATTTTCCTACTTTTACAAGGAGAAAGAAAGAAGGCACTGACATAATCCAGGATACCTTTCTCTTCTCTCAGCACCCTCTACTCCACTAGCTTGCTGAAGGCAATAGACTGAATTTTAACCTCAGCCACCAAGGAAAACATTATTTGAAAAGTTATGATGAAACTCTGGAGAAGAAATATTCAGAGCCTAAGACCAATCTGGCAGCTTATTGGTAAAGTTATGGCACTTCCAGAGCTTGTAAAACAGTTACTGCCCATTGTGCTTTCTGTAGGTAGCTTCTTGGGAAACCAGGGATATGGGAGTTTGTGGTAGCTTTAACCCTAAAACAGCTAAATTGCAACATGAAAATGAATTAAGGGATCTTCTAGAAAAATTCTGTAGGCATTCAATCACCCTGCTGCACAGCACACACATCTGTGCATCACCCACATGCACACAAAATCCTCACCTGTGTCCTTACAGCCTTTGTAACCCTCAAAAATAAAAAAACTCTGAAATAGCTACTCACAGGTAGAAAAAAATTCAAATATTAAGTACATGAGCTTTTATAGGAATACATTAACCCCAGCTTCTCTACAGTCTCTTCCATGTACAGTTTGGCTCTTTGACACAAAGGTCCCACTTTTGTACAGCTCCTATCTGATAGAATAACTTTTATTTAACTCACTTATCCTTTCATTCCATTCCAAAACACAACTAACACATTTTCCCACCCTTATCTCACCTGTTTCCCCTTGCCCCCTCCCTTTTGCTCAGGACTTTACTCACAGAATGCAGCACATGCTGTGTACTCAGATAATGAGCTCCTCGACAGCAGTGTATAAATGCCAAGGAATAAGTGTGCAAACTGAGAAACCAGCAACAAAACACACAAAACAGCAACAGCAAACAGACTAACAGGAAATCACAGCCTATTGAGCAGTCAGAGCTCCAGGGTCTGATCTATAATGTGCAAGAGTCTTGACTTAGAGTCCACACTAAGTACCCTCTTTTCCAGTTTTAATTATTTTTTCCTTTAAGACAAAGTGGAAGCAAGCAGATAACTCATTTAACTTTCTTCTTCCCCTACTTCTGTGAAACAGCAGATTAGGTAAATTAACAACTCCTCTTCATCCTCAAGGCTGCAAAATTTCCAAACTTTCCTGAACTGATAACTCTTGCTTTGCTAGGTTTTTTAAAACTCTAACAACAAATAACACAAGTGTTTTTATAGAGATGATAAAAGATGTCTTGGAAAACAGATGCAGAATGGAAATCCAAATCACAAGCTGCACATATTTCTTGGTAATAGAACAGTTTCAATACACCTCAATTACAAACATATTTCCAGCCTGGTTTTAGACAGAAGTCTCCTCACTGAATTGAGGCAAATACCCACAACCCAATTAAACTCTAAACAAGCTGTGAATCTTCTTCAAACCTGCTTCATTTTCCTCTCTGAACCCTGCAAGTCAGAACATGCAACAAACATACCTGTTTTCCTCACCAGGAAAAAAACCTGAATCTGTTTTTTATTAATAAAACATAACTTTTGAGAGGTGTCCTTCTGAAGTGTTCAAAATGTACACACCACAACTCATCATTGTTAAACACTAAGTCACACTGACAAAGAACAGCCAAAGAGACAAAACCAGCTCATGTGTACTGTAGGTACAGAGAATGGTTAACAATCACTTACCACCTCCTGCTTCTCTCTTTGTATTTTTTTAAGGAGCTACAGTGCACATGCACCACACTGCAAGTTTTTTTACTACTTTTTTTTTAACCACAGAAGTATTGTTTCAGCAATTTCAAAACTTTACAATGTGTTTTCTAAAACTTCAAGAGATTTAATCAGATGAGTGACTTCCAAGAGCAGCATGAATCTTTTTAATTACAAAGTCTGTCAGCCATCCCAGTTGTTGCTACTTTAAAAGTATGGATTTGGTTTTCCTCCACTGTTGCTCTAAAACCTCTTAAGTCTCAATAAATTTTGTTCAGGAAATAGCATCCTTGCTTCTCAACTCTGGGAGTAAGTTTTCATCCTGATTCAACCCAACCAGTAGGAGATTTATTCACATATTTGACAGGGGGAAAAAAAAAAAAATGTTTTCTGTTAATTCAGTGAACTGTGCTCCAGAGCTGGTTTGTTTTGCCCTGACTGAACAGAATTTGCTATGGCTTCATTCTAATCCAAAAGGAAACACTCTACCTTTTTATACAGCTCAATCCTCAAGTACCAACACTGGCATCAGTGGTGACAGAAGAAAAGCTATATTCTCCCCCAAGAAGAGGGACTTACTTAAAAAAACCAAAAATTAAAAAAAAACCCAACCCCACAAATATTGTCCAGCCAAATCCACACACGTGTCTGAAATGCAAGCATTAATTAGTTATCAATCACTTGAGAGGCAGAAAAGTACCAACTTCACAATGGCACAGAGTAAGACAAAAACCACCAGGATAATCCCTGACCAAAAGATATCTGCAGGTTAAAATTTATCAAGCACTTCTAATTTTCTCATTTTTTGCTGGCTATATTTACATTCTCCACCGTCACAAGTCTCCACAATCACTTCTCAAAAGGACTTTCAAAATAACAAGATTAAACACCATTGAGGACTTACCAGATTGGAATTGGTGGCATTGGAATCATCTTCTGGAAAGGGGATATAGATAGCTAAGGCCACACAATTGGCAAAAATAGTCAGTAAAATAATTATTTCAAATGGTCTGAGGAATGGAGTTAAGGAAATTGTTCCAAAAAGAGCTCACAAAAAGAAAAAGAAATAATTAAAAAAAAGGATTTATAAGAATCCTGTTTAAAGAAAGCATTCCAAGCCCCTTATATTCTGAAAAGAAACATATGCCTTTTTAAGTGCTTTTAGGAGCTCCCAGCCAAAAATCTTCCTAATATGTCAAAAGCAGTGGAGGCCAGTCGCGTGCCAGAGTAAACACAGATTTCTTCAAAGTTTTTTTTCTTCTTTTACTTATTTAGATTGCATTTTCCCAATTTTCCTTTGAGTGTGGCTGCACTAGTTTTAATAAGAGAAACCAATGGTTGCCCTTGTTCTTTTAAGGATTACTTTTTCTTGGTGGTTTTTCATTGGCATTTATAAATTCTCAGATAATTTTAATGAACACGTCAGAGTTTTTCTCCTTGGTTGTTGTTGCTGCTGGTTTTTTGACCCCTTTCTCAGTTTCTCTCTCATATCTTGGAGTTAAATCTGAAGGATCAAGCAGTACATACATACATAGTTAGAAGGCATTTTAAAAAGGATAAATTTGGTTAAGGTGAAAAAAAGTCTTCATCCAAAATGTGCTTACATTGTACACTCCCATTTTTTTTTTTCTTAAAAATTATTTGAGGGAGCATTTCTTTTTCTCTTATTTGCATTTCATCTGGCATCAGAGGGAGCACAAACATCCCTGCAGAGTGTATTAGGGACAGCAGGAAGCTGAGAGTCCTGACAGAGGCATTTCAACCTTGCATCAGCTTCGAAGAGAGAAACCAAACATTTGGGGGGTTCAACAAAGAAATCCTGCACAAGCTCAGTGCCCCCCTAACTAAATACTGGAGCATTTTTCTACTGCCCAGCCTCCTGGCACTGCACTTCATCTACCTCAATGCTCTCCCTGATCTCCTTTGCTGTGAATCACCTCCAAAAACTCAGACTAGAGACCAGATTTATGGTCTGTCTACATTTGCTGGCCTGCAGGAATATCCTGGAGGAAACTTCTGGGATAACTCACCAGTACTCTGGAAGGCAATGAGGAGCAGGACAGAGCAGGGAGAATGCCAAGCATAACCTGTGCCTTTGAGCATGGCTTTATCTGCCTTGGGGCTGCCAAATGTCAGCACTGCCTGCATGATTCTGGTCAGCAGACTGCTGTTCTCAGCAGGCTTGAGCAGAAAGAACAGGACACCTGTGAATGTTAAGCTCCTCTGCAAGATACACACAAATTCCAGGCACCTGAGCACTGTTTATGCTCACATGCATTCTACATTTCACACGTGGAAGAGGCAGAGGGCTCCAGACTCACCAGATCACTGTGCTTAAGCCTCTGAATAAGAGGAGATAGATTGTACCACAGAGGCAGAAGAGAAGATCAGAACAGTAAAAAAAAAAATTCACACTTCCCAGGTTTGTACTACCCCAGGCTGTTTGTATAATGGTTGCTGCTCAAAGACATGGATTTCCATAAACTTTATCATAATCATTTTTTTCCCCAGATTTTTTTGGTTGGTTTTGGCAGGATTATTACCCATTAATTTATCACTGTTTACACATAATGCCTTTTTTTTGTATTCTCATTTTGCACTGTAAACACTAAATTCTATAAAATCTACAAACACAGTGCACAAAAGGCAGAAAGCTAAATACACAGCTAAATCTTTGCAAAATAAGGTAATTACTTCATTTCACTTTTTCTTAAATACAATTGCTCATTCAGGCTCTTAACACTAACATTTGGGTAAGAAACACCACACAAGTTCTATTGGATATTTATTCCATATCTATTATGCTTAAACTTTAGTGGTACAACAAATTAGGCTAAGCCTTCCCCAGTAGTTTTTAGCAAGTGGGAAAAGTCAGAATATAGAATTAAACTAAATCTTGTCATAATCCTTTGATATTGCTTGTTGTCATTGAAGTGTTTGATGTTTTCAAAGTCTACATGTCTAGATGAGAGGCTCTGATGAAAAAAAAAAAATACTTCCATCACCTAAAAATCAAACAAAGCCCCAAACTGCAAGTTTCAGCATTTTTGTATTGCTTTAATTGCACTGTTTGGTCATCTCTTGATCTCAGCAGTGCTGTACCCTGGTTTTCAGCACATAACTTCCATCCTTCACTGCTGATCTCCTTTATCTATCAAATGTCACTCTGTTTTCCCTGAATATGTGGTGACTGGGGTGCTGCTAAGCAAACCAATATTCAGTTTTATCCTCTTAGTCATCACTCATCTTATGCTTAAAGTATCAGACTTTTGTCACAAGCAATAAAAAGTAGCAAACTTAATCAGGGGATTAAAAATTAGCATCTGAAGAAAGGAAGAGGCAGTTTAAGGATATAGAAGGATTGACAGGAGCATTTTTAACAAGTTCTTCATCTGAAAAATACATCCATGTCAGCAAAACCTAATATACTCATTTTCTATTTTCACCCAACATCCCACCAGACACCCAAATGAGTGTTATTATCACATTGCCTTAATTCATTTTTTTATCATAAAAACTAGAGCCAAATTCCATACTGCCTTTCCTTGACATGCTTATCTACCCCTAAAAACATTTTTCTTTTGTATTTCTTGAAGAACCCCATTAGCTTGTGATTACTGTTCAGGGTTAACCCTGGTTTCTCTTGGAGGATGCAAAGGAGATACAGTTCATTTCAGTTTGAGCCTCACACCAAAGACTCAGAGTCCAGCTTGCACTGATCAGGCTTGGATGGCTCTTTCCACAAAATAAAGCAACGATCAGACTCTGACTTTCCAGGGAAGCAGCACCAGCCCCTTCAGCCTGCAGTTCTGTGTCAGTGGTTATCATCCATCATCTGTGACACCATCTGCCTCCTGTTCAGACTTAGATCTGGCTCTGCACTGCATTTGGACACAGCACTAATCATTTCTTTTTCACTTCAGGGCAACCATTATCCCTTACTGTACATTACTGAGCCTTATTCTTTTAACAGGAATTCCAATACAATTAACAGCTCTTAACCCACTTTCAGGGTCTCACTGCAATACTTTTTAGGTTTTTTCACCCTGTCCTTTTTACCCCATTCTTTTCTCCACACTGTAGAAAGTGTGATGCCACATCTTCAACAAACAAGTGTACAATTCAAAGTACCAAAACTTTGGACTGGTGAGACATCTAAAAAAGTAATTAAAAAAAAGGAAGGCAGCAGCTGCTATCAATCCCACCGAATCACTTCAGTTCTGACCTCAGATACCTTGAATATCTGCCATGCATTTCTGCCTTGGCCATACCTTTCTCAAAGAGCAGAATTCAACCACCAATTTTTAATCATTCAAGCTCCTAATTGTTTCTTCACACCAGGTTATGGTTTCCAGGTTTCAGTTTTAATTCTCTTTCCTGATGCATCCCCCTTTCAGCATAAACCACCTCACTTAAGACATCAAAAATTATTAGAGCATTTTAAGTTCCCAGTGGTGTCTCTGTGGGATCCCAGAAATCTGGGTTTTTTGAGCTTTCTGTGCTTTCTGACCCCCAGAAGAACACTGCTTTTGACCTGAGGCCTTGAGGAAGGCATCCAAATTTAATTGATGGAGCTAAAAAAACAGGTGTGTAGTTAAATAGAAGTGTGTGATTTCACATGGTGAAGGGTTTTAAATCTGAGGTTTTTATAATTAGTAATAGATATAGGACATCATGGAGGATTTTGGGTGTTGCCTCCTTTCAGTGTTCAACTTTTTTCATGGTTTCAAATAATTTTTGGTTGGACGGTTAGTGCTGCACTGAGGATCACAGGAATTTAGTTATTGGGTCAAAAGTGTAAATAATAATAAGTGTTAGTTCAGTATTGGACTGTTTAGCTTTAGGAGACCTTGTAGCTAGCTGGATTCATCTCCATTTTGCTCATTCCTAACTTGGTATTTTTGATAAGATTTAATAAGCAACCAAGCCCGAACATGAGAAAAATCCATATTTAACCCTGTCTCTGGGTGAAAACAAAAGAAGCCCCAGACAAACTAAGCAGTGCAAAGCACACCAGTGGCGTGCCCATTGAGGTCACACCTCAGGTGCATCCCAAGGATATTTCCATTCGACGATGCTGATGCACGCCCTCCGGATGGGATTCTTCAGCGTCAGGCACAGCAGCGCCCGGGGGGGACGCGTGGCCGTGGTGCTTCCCTGTTTCTTCTGCTTGCCATACTGCTGCCTTTTCCTCTGGGTGGAGCTGGCTGTGGAGATGGTGGCGTTGCCAGCGCTGCCCATCAGCTTGGCTTGCCTGGCGGCATCGATGGCAGCCTGCCAGGACAGGGCTGCCCCCGGCGTGGGGATGTGCTCCGGGGCCAGCCCTGCGGCTGCGTTGGCATTCATGTTGGCATGAGCTGGACGGGGACTCCCATAGTTGGAACCTGAGGAGATGAAAAAAAAATTAAATATTAAAATAAGCCTGAAATTTGTGAAGTCGCTTTTTGGAAGCGGAAGAGATGGCTGGTGTTTTTTAAAAAACATTCAGTGCAGTCTCCAGTGACTACTAACTTTTCTTTTTCACCCATGTATTTTGCAAGTTGGACTGTTTGAAAGCTCAAAAGGTAAGGCTAGTCCTCTCACTCAAAGGCATGCAGCACCATTCTAGCTGGTACATGGCAAAGAACCCAAATGAAATTGTCAAGTCCAACATAAAAATCTTCATCCTTCTTCAAGACCACCCCAAGGGAAGGTGAAGTTTTATAAATAAGCTTAATTCTCCCTGCAAACAGCACATAGGTCTAAGAACAGCCTGAGCAGAAGGTACAGCGAAGCAGAAATCCCACAAAGGCACAGCTCATGGTTTTTGTGCTCTGTATGCTCCTGTGCAGAGAGCTTAGGCCAAACAATTTGTTTAGAAATTACAACTAATTCTTTATCCTGATAAACTGATGAACTAATGGAGAAACAATGGAGAAATTTATTTTGAAAGCATAAAATAAGGCTAAAACCTAGCAGTCCCAAGCTTTGCAGCTTCTTTAGCCCAAAGTCAGGAAGTACATGTATTTGCAGAATAATAATGGAATATATTTCAGGTGATATGTGGGGCTGATATTGAGATCTTAACTAAATTTTAGCCTAGACACTTGAAAGAAGAAAAAGTAAGCTCTATGAAAAAAAAAGATGAACATAGAACCTACACAAATCCACAACAGCAAACTTTGATTAAGAACACCTTGTTTAGACGTGTCCAGTATCATATGTAAGAAACTATTTTGTTTGTTCTGGAGTTTGCCTGTGGCCCATAATTTGAGGTACAGGTAAAAGGAGGCCTGAGGAGTGTACAGATCTTATTACTCCACAGCTCAGTTTCAAACCCACTCCTGCTTCCAGTTACATGTGTGCTTCAGAAAAAGTGCACACACAGGGGGCAGAGAGTGGAAATCCAGGCAAGGAGCTGGATCACCTATTTCAGAGCAAGCTCAAAGCCTGCTGTTGACCATATTCCACTTTATGTTAGTGCAGAAATATGGTGCTACTGAACAGGACAGATGGGCTCCTGCAGACTGCCAGACAAAGCAAAGGGAAGACCACTTGTGACATTGCTCCATTTACAATATCATCACCTTAAAACTAGGGACTTGGCAAGCTCTTCTTGAGCAGAAATAATTACTCTAGATGCATATTTCATAGCTGGATGTGCAGTGCCAAGGTATCACAGCTCTGACTGCACTACAAATGAATTAAAGCAGGTGGAATAAATACAATTACATTGACACAGGATATATGCCTCTGCCTAGAAAGCATTCAAGATTGGTGAATTCATCTCATTGAATCACAAGGAAGGACATGATAGAGTCAGATGTTTTTTATGTCAGGCATTGCCATGAGATTTTCAGGCTGTTATAGTGTCATTACAGAGCAGGGAAACCCAGAGCTTGTCCCTGCTCACTGAAAAACCCCCTAGCTGCAAACCAGCCAAAGGAAGCTGATGAGTAATGCAACTCTGACATGGGAAAGGGAAAGCTGAAAGAAACAAGAAATAGGAAATGGTTAATTCACATCCCCACATTTTGAAAATGAAGAGAAAGAGCTTTCAGAATCCTACAGGCTAAGCAGATTTCCTCAATGAAGCAGGCAATCAAGTGGCAGACAAACTTAGTTTTCCAAGGCTAAGCAAATTGTACACAGCCCTGCTCATGGGATATGTATTATTTCCAGACTAGTTCCAGATGCAGTTTCTCTCATAGCATCTATTTGACCTCCCTAGCCTGAAGCATGCTGGAAAGGCAGAATAAATGGAAAATCACTCTAATTATTCTGCAACTCCAGCTCTTCTTTAATACTGACCCCAGAGTGGGGAAGAAAGATGTGTGTTTTCCAGTAAAAGCAAACTTGCTGATCCCTCTCCACAGTGTTCTTATCATGCTGACTGGACCATGTGCTCCTGTAAATAAACAGCTGCTGCTTCTTAATGAAGACTTTTCTGCAATTTGGGAATGTGTCAAGCTTCATCATTGTTATTTCTTATTAGTTAGGTTCCACATGAGGATCCAAGCCCATGCACCTTGACTTGGAAGTGCCAGCAAAGTTAAGGATCCAACTTTCAGTGGTTTTATTGGTTTTGCTTCTAATGTGATCAGCAGCCCCATAACAAACTGCTTTATCTCAAATTAATTTCAAACAATGAGTCAGTAATGACAGATTTATATTAACAAATACTACAAGTATTGATTACTGATAAGGATCTGTCTGTTTTATGAGGCTCAGAGGCTGCAGACAGGATCTGTAGTAAATGACTAATGGCAGTGACAAATGACTTGTTCTAGAGGTAATTTACAGAAATAGCTTGAATAAAAAAGAGTGAAGCTCCCACAGTCACATTCAAGAACTGAGCAAAATATTTTCAAAGACAGCATAGCCAAAGTTTCAGGGGGAATGAAATTCTATCCTCTAATCTAAATGCTTAGGGTTAATCCCTGGGAAGTAAGAACACAGCTCAGTTGAACTCTTGAGGCACCAGGCTGAAATTCCACGTACAGCACTCATTTCTCCCCCAGTGCAAAACTCTGCTGCCACCTGAGAGCTGCAGTTTCTGGATTTCTTTTTTCAGTGCAGCAGTGAAATACTCCACTCAATTTCCCCACTACAAATAAAGTTTCATGCTACCAAATGCACCATGATTAAGCTGGATGTTGACCAGAGCCAGGAAATGGAGATTGAGCCCCCACCCAAATGCAATAACTCACTAAGCACTGTGATCCACAGCATCATCACCCTGCTAATCCCCACCACCCTTCAGCAAGAATTTGTACTGTTGACTGTGTCCAGCTGGTGCACAAAATTCTGCTCTCTCAAGCCCTTCTGTGCTACAGGTCGTGAATTTAAGCATCTGAATGCAGTTTAACAGAAAAATCCATATAGGTGAACAAGTTTGATCACAAAGTCTTTGGAAAAGGCTTTGACTTGTGAAAAACATGCATATTTGCAGAACTAAAAGATGCAGAGACAACAGAAAAACAGGTCTCAAAAAAAGAGTTAAGTCAAACTAAGAGTTATGGTTGCTCTACAACAGGAAATTAATCATGTTGCACAAAGTACCTCATGCTGAAAGCTTACAACTAATATCACCAAAATTGTCATTATCAGAAACACTACTAAAATACACAGTGATGACCATTATAAGTGGTATTTCAATTCTAATATTAGTCATGCCACCCATTAACTATTTCAAAAAGCATTGTAAAAAAACCCCCAACCATGCAGTGGCCATTTGATATGAGACATGGGCAAGTTAATGACACAATGAAATCACACCATCTAGTTAGCCAATTTATTTTACAGAAATTTTTGTTTAGATTAATTATTTAAATGAAAAATAGACCCATCTTGATGTGGAGTGTCACTTTTTCCCCCACCACATTAAAAAAAAACCAGCAGAACCCTAAAATTGAACACCTTGAAACTGCTGTACAGCTTTGTTTTCCCCCAAAGCAGGGGAGATTGGTCACACTGCTGAGATCTCATTCAAGCACACATGAAAAACATTATAAAATACTGAAGTGAGAGGTGTCAAAATCAGAAGCACAAAGAACAACACCAAAAAAAAGTCAGTGGATGAGATCATCTAAAAGTGAGAAAGAATGTGGAAAATATTGATCCATGAACCAATGGAAAAAGGAGAGCATCTGATATACGATTCCAAGAAGGATTAAGTACTACATACATGGCATTTTAGCATTTTTGCATCAATTTTAACTAAAAAAAAATAAAAACAAAAACCATCAAGAGCTGATGACTAGCATAAATACACCTCCAACCAAAACAGGCATAATTTCCAACTGTAAAAGAGAACCAAGTAATTGGATAGTGTCCATGCTTTCAGCTACTTTGGTATTACATCCTAGAATGTCCTAGAATATTTGAAGCACTTTTTGAAGTAACCTCAAAGCTGTTGGCTTGAGCCAGATATCTCAGAAATGGTTAAGTGAAATACCCAGTAAAAAAAAAAAAGTAGAAAGATGCCAAATCTACATCCAGATTAACTTCAGTTTCAAAAAACAAAAATCACAAACTAGACTAAATAAAATAAACAAGAATCAGCAACTACCTGCAGGACAGGTAGAAAAAGAGCAAGAGACATGGATCTGTCATGAATACATTCCCTTCAAAGAAAACCTGTTTCTTCCAGAACTGAGCAACAGAATCCACAGGTCAAAGCAACAGGGTCTATGTCACCTGATTTCATTAATAATTCTATGAGGTTTTCTATGACAGCACCATAAAAATACTAAGGGCATAAAAGGAAGGAAAATAATTGGAAATCATGAGTATGAAACCAGTGGATGCCTGAGAGCAGCTGTTGCCACACATCTAAACTGGAGGATGTCACAGGGATGTACCCAAGTGCCTGCCCTGGATCTGATTCTGTTCCATGTTTTGATTCTGCTCAGTTAATGATCTGGATGATTAAATGGTGAATAGTGTTATTAAACAAGCAGGTAACTGTGAAGCTGGGAGGTAAAGCAAATACACTGAAGGACAGGATCTGAATTTAAAATGAACTTCATGAATTGAAGAAAAAGTCTTTAAAATAGGATGGAGTTCAGCAGGGACAAATGCAAAGCATTTGAGCAACATAAATCATCTGCCCAAATTATTTTCAGAAAAGCCTTGGGGGTTTATATTGGATCCCCAACAGAGCAGAAGTTGATATTGTCATAGTGCCTCATTCCCATCAAAATGCAGTGCACAAACAGGGATAAAATCCAGCAGCACTCAGGAATAATCCTTCCCCTCAGCTGGGCTCCAGCTGAAATGCAGTGGGCAGGTTTGTATTCCCAAATCCAGCCAGGCTGGCTCAGGTCAGGCTGCCCAAAAGGAGCAAGGAAACCAACCCCAGGCCTGGAAAACACGAGCCACAAGGCAAAGTGACAGGAATGGGAATGGCAGGAGTCAGCCTGCTGCTCCTGGGGGTGGGAGGATGGCAGAACACCCTCAAAACATGTGTATATACACACCATATCTGGGGTTAATATATATTTTTAGACATGCATATATATTTTTCCAAGAACAGAAAGATATCTATCACCAAACTCTCAGGCAATAAGCAATGGGTTCTGCAGTAAGAAAAACTCAGTCTGTACCTTCCATACTCTCATGTTTGTTAGACCAGGCCAGAAAAAAAAAAAAATCTCTTATCTGCAATCACACACCCAATGAGATATTTCTAGTAGTTTCTTTTGCTCATTTAGAGGAAGTTTAACATGAAGAGCCTGTGCACAGAAAGATAATGTATTTATCCCATCAGTTAGCCCATCAAAAGGGACCCCTCTGAGTAAAGCTTCACTCCAGCCTTTAGAGGATCACAGCTGCCCCAGCACTTGAAACCTTTAGGAATGATTTCTCCCATTTCCTTGAGTGCAAGTTTCCACTCTTATTTCCATGAGTGTGTTCATCACTCCATGGTGGGGGGAAGGTGGAGATGCTCACAAGCATCTTTCTTTGGTTTTAAAACCTCACTTGGCAAATTTTAAAAGCCTAATAGACTTTGAGTATCCCAAGACAATGGCCAGCCACACACAAAATTGAAAAAGTTGACATGAGATAAACCAACTTATTTGTATGAGTAAACAGGTTTTTTCCAAGAAATCTTTAGTAACTTTTCAGTTGCCATGCCTGGAAATTTCCTGCAGTGAATGCAAGGCTGCACACACATAAAATTCTTTATTTGAAGGATGATTTAGGTATTTCTCCTTACCAGTTTTTTTAAAAAGTTGACAAAACACTAATTCCAATATCTAACAGTTAAAGTGATGCTAGGGTTTTTTTCCCCCCAAATAGGTTTTTCTGAAGGCATTCTGTAAGTAAAGGTAGGAATTATAATGAAAGCTGGACTGTAATTTGAACTAGGGCTTTTTCTGTAAAAAAAAATAAATTATAATAAACACATGCACTTTTAAATATCACAGACTAAAGGCTCAGTAGTTTCCAGCCCAGATAAGGGTTAAAAATTTCCCTTGTAAATTATTTGGGGATTTCAGAACATATACACATATAGGAAATAGAATATTTAAGACATAATTGAGATAAAACTTGGCTAAAAAAAATAAATAGTTTTTAAGAACTGTGCTTCACTTGATACAGTACCTTGGTTTTCCTTTATTTCCCTCCTCAAAAGCAAGGATTTTTTTCCTGCATGCCATTCACAGAAGATGCAATGAGCTCCCAGCAATGTGAAAAAAAGTCCATTTCAATGAAGAGCACAAGTGCACAAGCTGCTCTCACTTCTAGCACCAAATGCCTCCCAGTTAAATATTTATACTTGAAAATTAACTAGTGACACTGAGTGGCAAATTATTACAACTTGGCCAACACTGTTCAGATTTTCAATTTTCTGAGAAAGGCTCCACACTGAACAGGCAGCACAGTGGATTCCTGGCTCATGAAAAAGGCACAAGACTACAAGAAATATTAATTTCTTAGAAAATACATTCCCTACTGAAATCAAGCATGGGACAGCTCTTCCTTAAAATCACCACATAAGCAGTTTTCACCATTCAAAAATCCCATATTTCAGAGTATGTTGCAAATAAGACTATATGCACAAATCTTGGATGTACAGGAGATCCAGACAGCAAGATACAAATTCCTAGGATTTCCCTTATTCTTGCTTGAAGTTGCTTTAGTTTTCAAAGAATACAGTTCAGGTCTTTGGACTTTTTGAGGGGTTTTTTGCCTTATTTGAGGGTGGAGAGAAAGGAAGGGCCACTGCTTGTTTTGCATTGTGGGCATTTCTAATAAAAGGCATAATCTTTCACTTGCAGTAAAAACAAACTATATTACTATTTACTGATAAATTTGGGGTTTAAAGCAACTCTGTTCTGCCTCTTTCACCAAAGAGGCATCGCAAACTTTGCCTAGGAGAATCTAGAAAAGTAAAAGTTGGAAAAAAAAAAGTTGGATAAATTTATTAGGGTGAAGCAGTGTTAAGAGGGCAATTTCCTTCTAAACACTTGCATTTTTCTTTTGTGACTTTCAAGCTACAAGAAAGCCCAAAGACACTCACAAAAGAATCCTATTTGTTTTCTTGAGATGAGTTTCTGGTGGCACCAGAAATCAAGTCAGGGAACACTTTCCTTCAACCACAGCTCAGTGAAACATTCATAAAACTCAAAAGCAGCAACAGAGGACTGGTGACAAACATCTTTTTGCTGATAAGTGCATTTGTATTTGTCTGATAGAACCCAATTGGCCCTATGTTTGAAGGAACAGCTATCAAGGGTAATTTTTACAGAAACCCACAGTTCTCCTGGGATCATCTCCAGCAGAACACAGAGCACAAGAGCAATGCAGAGGGCAAGAAAATAAAACCCCAAATTCCTCACCTTGGAGCATCTGTAGATGCTTGTCTCATGGCATATTGCTTTGTACAGCATTTTAAAGTAGAGCACCTATTTTTAGGGCACAAAACCTTTGCAGTAACATGCACACACCATAGTGAGCTGCTTGGAGGAGCATCAGGCTCCCCTGGCAAACTCCAGCCACAGAACCTCCAACAGAGACACCAAGAAAAAGCAATTTTAAGGGCAACTTCTTTCCACTCTTTGTCTAAATTATCATTACCACCATAACAGATCCTGGGTGCAAGCACATCTTTGGTAACATGTCCTAGACCCCAGTAAAACTTCTCTGGAGATGACCTGTAACTCAATAAATTGGATTCTTCTGGCAAACCTGTCACCTTAACTGCTTGTCACTTTCTTATTGGTTACTCTTCACTTAGGGAGTAAACTAGATATTAACTGCACAGAAATTAAGCTCTTACACTTCAAAAATAATCCTCACTGCATTAGATGATCCCCAGATTCCTTGTCTGAAAATGCAGAGTGGGATAGAAACCAACACACAGGGATAGAAATATATCCCAATACAGGGATAGAAACCTGTTAATTTGATTTGCCTTATCCTACCTAAACCATTTTAAAGAAGGGATCTGGTCTAAACCCCCTCCATTAGTGCAGGGGATCATTTCTTCCATCTTGAGGACAGATTTCTGAAATGCAAGTGAAAGCAGCTGCTCCAAGTGCCCATCTCTCCTACGGTACAGAGGCAATCTAAAATTCAATTGCACAACAAATTTCCGTGGATTAAATGAGATTAAATGACTCCCATTCATTTGTGGGGAGCACATGCATGCACATGTGCTTTTGCACAGGGTAGAGAGCAGTTCTGCAGCTGCTTTTAGCCCAATTCTGGAGCTGCTTTTGGCCCTAAGCATGTGACAACTTGGAAAATAAGTGCAAGCACACAATAGCTAAATAATTCAAAGCCTGCAATTTCAATAGTCTTCATCCTAGAAAAATCAATCAGTCCTTCCACAACTCATAGTATTCTCAGTCCAGAAATAGCACTCTGTTCCCATTTACAGCAGATGATGGCTAAAAGGCACAAAGGGATCTCACTGTAGGTTTGGATCTGAGTTACAGACAGAGGTTTCAATAAAGACACACACAAATGAGAAATTAAACTTTTGCATCCAGATCTAAGTGGATATCAGCCCTGACAAACAATAGGCAGTGGTAATTCTGACAGGCTGAGGGGTTTTGCTTCCTTTTGCAGTTTATGGTGTGAAAAACAAGGTTTACTTTTCTGGTAGATTTTAACAACTTTTATTAAAGACAATAAGAGAAAAATTAAGTAAAAGTTTGTAACAACAAGCTGAACACCAAGCACACTTGCAGTTTTAGAGACACCCCTCAAATTTATCAGCCTGTTGCATATTCACAGACCCATCATAGACTTTCAAACTTTTCTATAAACTATTTTCCATACTTTAGGAACTGTTTCATATGGCCACTTTAGTCTGCCTTTTTAGAGCATGCATGCTTCCTGGCTGTGGTTTTAATTTATTTTTCTTAATTTGGGCTATGGTTTTTAAATTTTATAGCTCTTTGGTGCTGGTAACTGGCATATCAGCAGCAGGTGCTTTTACTGGGTGTTATTTAACCAAGCAGGTAGTTCACATACTACAAAGACATTTTAGTAGCCTGTGTTACTCTTAAGGAAAACTATCTTCAAAATTATTTTAACACCACACAGAGTATTTGCCTTAATTTTTGAAATGTCAATACCATAATATGCATTTAAATGATACAAATATAATAATATATAATATATATATTATACAATGGAGTCAGCATTCAGCTGCACCAACTCAGCAGAAGAGTGGGGAAGAGCTTAGCAAGTGGAGAAGGGAAGTGTAAATCTAAATTTTCTGTACAAGCCCAAAGCACTGGCTGCCAGCCCTCCCTGGCAGTGGCCATACCCACACCAGGAAGTCATTAATCCACATTATGACACAGAAACTCTGATTAAAAGGGACCTCTGAGGGCCATCTGCTCCACACCCTCCTCCTCCAAAGTGGTCACATTTCATTGACTTCTTTGGTGTCCAACCCCACACTTTGCAGCATTATTGTTATCTGAGTTTGTGCAGGGTTGGGAGTACTCACCCAAATCAGATTCATTCAGGTAGTGGCCATAAAATTTAAGAAAATATATACACACAAAAATACATCCCTATATATAATGTCTTTGATTTCCAGAGGTACCTGCTACATGATCCTCAGTGAAAACCAGACATTAGTACACATGTGCAAAACAAGCACTTAGTTATTTGTTGCTTTCCAGAAAGACAAATTTATTTTAAGCTGCATCTCTCTAATTTTAGATTATGCATGCAATATCCTAATAAATTAAAGATGCACTCCCTTTTTGAAATGCAAGCAGTTTCAAAGGGAAAGGTACTTATAAGAAGCTTCAGTGTCAAAACTGACTTTCATTTCAGCTATTAATCTTGGTGTTCTAAAAAATCACATTTGTCTATTTTTAAATTTTTTTTTCCCCTCTTGCTCAGAATTATACCAACAAAACATCACCAAAAACAACTGAAGAGGAAAGTTTTGAAACAAACTAGACAAAAAGTTCAATAAAATCCTAAACATTGAAATCAGGAGACATAGCAAACTTTTCTATTTATTTAGTCTTCTAATTCATGTTCTCATTTTTAATCGCTTGAGACAAAATAAGTGTTCAGACAGGAGGGCTGTCTAACCTGGCATCATTAAAGAAAGATCATGTAAAAAAGGCAAAATTAGACTTGAGGGAAGAATATAAGCTTCTTCCAGCCTCTCTCTCTATTTCCTCTCCTCCACAAAATCCTCAAGAGGATGCTGAATATACAACATGCTCTGCAAACCAAGGGAAAGGAAGCCCTTGTGAGCCTCCCCTCAAATAAACCCAGAGAAAATTACTAACCACATGGATGTAAACCATGCTATACAAAGGAAAACAGTAGCTTGGTTAATATTCAGGATGACATTAAAAGATAACAATAAAAAAACAAATCCAAAACCATTCATTTACTCAAACCAGACCTTTGATCTAGAGGTATTATAGCATTAACAGATTTAGAGTCATCATTTTATAGCACTCTGCATAGAGGAAAAATAATTTTACTGGGTTGCTTGGTATCTAAAGAAATATATTCTCTCATTTTTTTTATCTACTCATCTTCTTGCAGAATGTTCCAAGTCTAAATATTAAGCACATGTAATATAAATATGCAAAAATAAGCACTCCTGGCTTGCTCTGCTAGTAATGAGCATTCCCAACCTAAATAATCCAAATATTGCAACTGCAGCAAGGAGGGGAGCTGAGGGGGAGAGGTAATAAGAGGTGGGGAAAATCAGGAGACAATCTTTGCAAGCACCTGTGTGAGGAAAAGCAGCCTCTGCTTTACATCTCAGGCTGAACACTGTCACACATAACCCCAAAATAGTCCTTGAGTCACTGGTTGACTACACAAAGATTGTTAAGCAGCTTCTCTGTGACCTTTTCTACAGTGGATGCAGACAAATATTTGAGGCAGTCTTGGTAGATTCTTTCTAAAAATAAGAGCTCCTGTTTATATAAAAGCAGATCCATTGATCATCACTGAATTTACACAGATCAGAGGGGGCATGAGCAGACCCACAGCAGGTTTGCAGAGCACTTGATCAGGGCTCAGCAGGCTCTGTGGCTCTGGCAGCTGCTCCAGCCCTGGCTCTGGAATTTGCAGATCCCAAAGATGGTGAGAGCTGAGGTTTTGAGTTCCTTTCTAGGGATGCTCCATGCTTTGCAGGATCAGCATCACAAAAGAAGCAAGAAGTTCCCTATAAACCATTCATCTGAGAATGCTGGTCAAGAGATTCTGTGTTTCTGCTGCTCATTAGAGAACAACAAAAAAAAGGAAAACACAAAAACCCAAAATAACAAAAACAAAGCCTCAAAACATCCAGCCTATTTATAAACTGCTAGAAGAAGTGTTCCCTCCCTGTTTGGAGGAAGGTGTGTACAGGTTAACTCCCCTCCCATGACTGAGCTGCTTTGTCCTTGCTGGCTCTGACCACTGGACAGAATGAACCAACACACAGAAACAGCCCTAAATCATTCCCAACCTACATGCAAGCCTGAAAGTCCAGGGAACTAAAAAAAAAAGTATAAGAAATGTAGAGCAGGATAACATCTTCAATTAAAGACTAAAAATAGCTGAAGCATTTAGTCTTATGTAAGAGGTTTAAAAAATTGATGAGAATTAATGAGCACAAGCACGTGAAAGGTTTGACACACCTCATGACCCTTCCAACTTAATGGAATAACCCTGATTATATTCAGTATTTGGTAGCTGTAGCTAAGCAAATTCAGATGTCTAATAAGGAGCACAATGGCAACAATGAGGAGCAGCAACCAGTGGAAACTTAACTGTGAAATGTCAGGGGTCACTCTCATTTTATCTCTCCAGGTCAGGTCTGCTTAATTTTCTAATGACCCTTTTGGTGATCAAAGAGCAGGGCTCAGAAACTGCTGGGAGATATTCTTCTGCCTGGTAGATGTCCTTAAAAATCTGTTACCCACAGACAGCCCAAGGACAGTAGGAAACTCAAAGCTATCAGGATGATCTTTAAGTACACCAACTGGAAATGTCTCTCAAAATGTGGTTTTTCAGCATGTTGAGCCCTGTATGCAACATTTCCATGTTTAGACTGGGGATCTCCATTGTCCTTATTTCAAGTTATTTACAGTACAATGGCTTAATCAGAAAAGTAGTGTTACAAAAACAGTTACATTATTTTAAGTAAATTACTCCCACTTAAATCCATACATTTCCCACAACATTCTCTTGTTTTGAGTCATTGTATCATTACCAGGCACAGACAGTAAATGAGCATTCAAAAGCAAATGGTGAAACGATGACAGAAAACATCAGAGACAACCCTATGCAAAGCTACAGAATAGCTTTTCAAAGAGGCAAAACATATGTTGGTGATTTCTTCAGAAAAGATGGAACTGCAAGCCACCAATGGTAAACACTCCATGTAAAGGCTGTTACTTAATTTTAAAAAAAAACTTACTTCCTATTTCCAAAAATGAGATTTTACAGTGTTGTCAAAGTTCAATTATTTCATGAGAAGGGCAAGCATTGCTTTGAGCTGATCCATCCCACTGCAGATGCCAATTTCTGCAAGGAGAATCTCTGCCTGGTGCTCTCCAGGGAGCTCAAAGAGCTGTTTCACACATCACAGGTGCTGTGGAACAGCAGGATTTGGGCACTGCAGAGCTTGTGCAAGGGGCAGCAAGACAGAGCCAGAGCTGAAAATCCTGGGCAAGGGTGCCCTGAAGAGATTACAGGATGGTAACAAAGATTTCATGTCAGTTCTTGCGGCAGTGAAAGGGAGAAATTTGAAGAGATGCACGCTCTGAGGTGATATAGTAGCACAGATATAGAGTGTGCCACCCTTTATTTATGATAAAAACTTGCTCTGCCAAGACAGGGCACCTTTTCTTCTGCTGCCTCCAGAAGCATCACTCCCCTGGCTGCATCCTGGGGGACAAGGACTCTCCCTCTGGCTAAAATCATGGATCCAGCACACCCTCCCTGGCTCTGGCAGGCAGAATCAAAGCCAAAATTCACTAGAGTCACCAAGTTCATAACACCAAACGAATTTCACACCTCAGTTCATCTTCTCTTTGAGATCTTGCTGCAGAAGGAGTTCTCCAGAACTCAAAAGTGGCACTCTCAAAACCAGGCACGCTGCATTTGGCCAAAGCACAGCCCACACAAAGCAAAGTGTTACTGCAGAGAGCCCTCTCTGCACTGCTGCCAGCCAGGTATTCATCTTGCCTGGTGAATTTGGTGCATTCCAGCCAGCTCAGGCACCCACACTCACCAGCCAGGAAGTAAAGCCTGAGCTGCTGATAACATAATTCCTCTAATGCTGTGTCTTCTGCCACACTTGCAATCCCTCTCTGATGCTCCCAAAACACTCCTGGCATTGGGAAATCCATCTCCCTCCTGAAGCTACCTGTTCTGCATTCACAAAGTTTCCCAATACTAAACAATGTTAGAAAAAATTAATTGTTCCCACAATTCACACAGGGATTTAACAGCAATATTCCTCAAGATGCAGCTTCCACCAATTTCCAGCTGGGGTTTTCCCAAGTTATTTTCCTTATCATGCTTTTTTCTGCCAATTTCTTCCATTTAACAGCATGCACCCAGGCAAGAAGCATACACTGAATGCACTCACACAGGCCACCTGAAGGACTTTAAAACTTGAAATCTGATATTTAGGCTAACTCAGGCACCAAAGCTTTAGTCCAGGCAGAGTAAAGTAGCTCCCAAAAAAGGCAGCCTGTCCCACCTGTTCCATATATCCATAATGTCCTTTAGCCATAACTGCCTTCCCCTCCACTGACTACACACAGCTGTAAAGGATTAGCTCTAACTAGACAATTTAAACACCTACAGTGAGGTAAAGAATTCTATGCCAAATGATCTCTCTGAAGAATGGCAACTCTTGGAATGAAAATTTAGAGCATTTCTGTCTTATTTCATACTACTCTATTTCTTTCAAAATCTTTCATAACACAGCTAGATCCTTCCAACCACAGTCACTTATTCCTTCTGGTCCACCAAGCAAATTATATTTCTGCCTATATACACACACAACTGCATGGGCACAGTGCAACTGCAGACATCTCAAAGACATTCTAATGGTTCCCAAGAGTAGGTTTTTTCACAAGTATTTGAAAATTAAAAATAAAGACACCTTATGATACACACACAGGAAAGATGGCAGATGAAAATCAGAAATATCTGTATATTTAGGTTGCTATTCAAGTCCTGGAGGTGCCTAGTGATAATTAACTGTAGATTTGGGAGCAAGACCATACCCCACAGTACCATGTGCAGTCTCCAGAGACACCAGACAACAGTCCCCTTTCTTACCAGATTCCCATTTGATGATGGCAATATCTGCATTCAGGAAAAACACACTTTGGCTCTACAATTTACACCCAAGAGGGAAGCCACACACATCCTGATCATAAAGCAGCTGGTTCAAAATTCAGAACTGACTGCTCATAAACCAGTTACCAAGACATCAGCCTCCTTCCACAGCTGCTACATCCTGACTATAAAACTGATGATCACCATGGAAAGTCTGCACTGACAAAGAAGAGAATCCTCTTTACTTAATAATATGCTCATTACTGAAGTTAAGACTGCTCAGAATAATTGGTGTTAAGGCTGCAGGCAGATGACTCAGCCTGGCCCAGGTAACCAAACAGGACATGGAAAACTACTGGCTATGGACATGTGAAATTACCAGGGGTGATAACTTAGAGTGAGGAGCTGACAAGAGCCACAGGAGGCATTGTGAGAAATGGCCAGATTCCATACACAGAGTAGAGGGAGTTGTCAGAGAGGAATAACGTTGTAATTATGTTAAGATAGACTGGCATCACCACCAATCCTTTATTAGGAAGCTTTCCACACTTTCTTTCAGTGTCTTTTCTTACAGGCAGCTTCACACAGCTCTGACTCCCTCTCTCCTCGCTGCATGACCAGCTAAACCCCAACCTGTCCCTTACCCAGCCCTGTCTGCCCCCTCACAAAACCTTCTTACCTTGTCTGTCCCTTGCACAACCACATGTCCCTCCATCCCAAACTGCAGCAGACTCTGGACCCCAGCTCCACCTGTAGCTAGTGGACAGTCAGCCCACCTTTTATAGCCCCCAAGCTCATTGGGCAGGCACAGATGTTTCCTCTCTCATAATCTGTACAGCTGCAAGTCATCAGGAGTGATTGCCTTCTGCACTATCCTTTCAGCCTATCTCCCCACACAGTAAACTTCACACTCAGTTGAGGAAAGCACTGGAGTCCTATAGGGGAGTATCCCAGGGACAACAGTGCCCAGGTAACCGTGTTAGGGACATGAAACAGGGGCAGCATTACTGAAAACCAGTGCCAGAAACACTAAATTTGGGTATGGAGGTAAAAAAAGCTTGTGCAGTTGGGAAAAAAAAAAAAAAACTAGGATTGGGTTGTTTATTCTGGAGGAGACTAGAATGACAAGGGAGACACAAAGGCAGAGAAAAAGCAAGGCAGCAGAACTGGAAAGGGATAAATCATGGCACAACTGTTGTGTGGGGGTACCCATCATGAGCCCTGCTCCCTGATCACCACAAAATAACCAACCTGTGGTTCTAATCATACCACAAGGCTCAGACCTGCTTGTGCACTCAGGAGAACCTGGGCAGGGCTTGTTCTCTCTGATTCACACCCAGACTCAGGGATAAAACATCCCAGCATTGCTGTGTCTGTTCCAGGCTTGATGACATCAGTAACTAAGCACCATTTCATAGCATGGATCTTATTAAAATTAAATGCCTTATTAATGTCTTTGCATGCATCTCCTAGGGTGATATCTTCACATAAGCACACACAACATAGCTGATGAAGAAAGAGAAAATTAATTTTCCAAGCCTATTGACCTGGCATGTTGGGAAGATGAAGAGAGCTTTTAATACTGGAAGATGTTCATATTACAGACCATGTAAATATGTAAGAGGAGAAGTAAATAACTTCAGAGAACATATTTCTTTTTCAACCTTCCAAAAGGAAAGAAATATAGCTTTTTTTGGAGATAGGAGACTTTCTGAAAGTCTACAGCCTAACACAAAAATAAATTAGAATAAAGTCTGATCCTCTAAATGTCCATACTCCAGTCTTTACATTAATCTCCCAAACCTGACAGTCTGTCAGATCTTTGTTCAGTGCCTTGTAGCTGCAGAATCAGGTTTAGATACTTTCTACTGCAGTTAGCAGAACAACTAGCTCCATGAGCTAGAGGTTTAAATCCTAAGATGACAAGTGGGGCTTTCCATCTTCTGCAGTAATTCTATCTTTAAACAGTATTCTAAAATAGTATTCCAACACAGCATAGGGGGACAAGTAATAAAATCCAGCAATGTATTAAACCATCTGGCTGAGCTTACATCACATTCCTTTTGAAGTATCAAACACCACTGATATGTGCTGAAAGAATAAATTTCCTTCCCTCTGATATTTGTAGAACTGCCTGCACACAGGGCTTTCCCATCCATATTTCTCATAAATAATGAGCCCTCTAGCCCTGCAGCATGCATACCAAAATCTTTAGGAGCACTCAGTGTATTCTGGGCACTGATGTTCTCCAGCAGAAACCTCCTTATAGCACAGCAGACAAAATCTCATACCCCAAAACAAAAGTAAAAAAGTGGTGAAATAAGAGCAAATTCGAGGCAAAGCAAGATAACAGCAGAGCTCTCAATAAGAATGCTAAGTACTGGAAAAATAGATAAAGAACTGCTGACCCATATGTGCTTATTTGCCTTGAAACAGCAGGATGTATATTCCAGTCAAATGCATCTCTCTCCACAGAAATACTCCAAGATGTAAACCACATTGCAAATTAAAAGCATTTAAGGAGATGTCTAAGCATAATGCTCCATAGAAAGCAGCAGAAGTTGCATCCTCAGCATTAAAAACTTCCTGCAATGTTTTGTTGAATTATTCATACTGGGAGATGAGATCCTTTTTTGAGCACTTCACATTTGACCATGTGCCATGATACATTCCCAGGGATTCTGCCAGGCACCTGTAAAGCTCCATGCTCAATTATTCTAAAGTTTGATGTCTGAATTTTTTAAAATTTTATTTTAAAACGCTTTAGTTGTCTTTAAGAACTGCCAGTAGCAAGTCCCTCTTGTCATTTTTTTGACTGATTTCCTGGCATGCATAACAGCTTTTATCACTGCATGCAAGTTGGGACACAATTTTTCATCTCTTGTGATCTTTCTTGACACTCTTTGCCTTAAAGCAGAGAAAAGCCTTCAAGTCATGTTCATCTTAGTCTTTCACTCTCTGCTTTTATTTCTGACTTTTGCCATAATAGCTGAAAAGACAAGAGATACTCAGAGTTACTCCATTCCAGTCATCACTGTGCCATTGCAAATCCAATTCATTGCAATCCATTTCAAATCCAAAATTTAAATGAAACCATTAACTCTTTTGGACATAATGTAAAGCCAAAAAGCTAAATTAAGGATTTTGTTTTTCAGCATATTCCCTCATGAATGTGCTCATTTCTGATTTAAGCAATAAGCTTTGTTACACTGAACAAATAGCAAATAATTCTCAAATAAAAACATGGAGAGTTTTTTGGGGTTTTTTTTGGTTGTTTGGTTTTTTCTGGTTTTTTTTTTTTTTTTTTGAGAACACAGCAGTGTGTGCTGCTACATGCAGGACCAGCACATCCCAAACACTTCCTAACAAACATTTCACACTCACAGAATTTGTGCAATTGAGCCAAAGCCAGTGAGAATCTGTCAGTATATATTGGAGTTCTATGGCTAAAGCCATTCACTGATTTATGAATTCAACTTTTGATGCTGCTGGAACTAAACATAACTGTTGTCTGCAAATCTCAGGCTTCTCCCTTAAATTTTCACTTAGGTGAAAGTGATGTAAAAATTTCATGTAATGCACTCCTAGCTATTGCTCCTGAATACAGTCACACTGAAGTTCCATTAAACCCACAATTAAACCTGATCACTTTCAATTTTCACCCCATAAATGCCTTTTACTTCCCTCTAAAGACACCAATTTGAATTTAAATTACACCTGAAAACATTCTGTGCATCTATACAATTTATAATAGGCAATAATAACAGGCAATACACAATTTATAAAAGCAATAATAGGCAATTTAATTATCATATGTGAATTTCAGCACACAGGTGAAGCTTTCCTCCCTGCATGAGTCTATTTGTTCACAACTCCAGAGAGTAATGAATAATGTGGATTTCCTCTGTTTTCTTAATGACCTTTGGGCTTTTGTGGCTTCATTTGCTGACTGTGCTGTCAATATGTTAAATTCATCCCAAGAAAATCAGATCCCTTCATACTTAACTCAAATGTCTAATATTTACATATAGAGTCTGCATGGGAAATGTTCTTTTGTGAACTTCAGGATGGAAAACCCAGCAAAGTTTGGCATTACAGATCAGTCTTAACTTTCAGCTTCCTGATATTTGTCAATCTGCATAAATAAATAAATAAATAAAGTTCAACATAAATCCTCTATGCAGTGTATCTAGGTGCAATAATTCATTTTCCCCTCTGTCTTCAACACACATTAATTTTATTTCCTGCATTCACACCGATTACATTTACTCCTCACAAAGTTTATTGCTGCATTCCTGGAGCTACAATTTAGGAACTTCACTGTATCACACAAGTTGCGGTTTCAAAATTATGATTTTTGCCAATAATACATGAAGCTGAATATAACTGTTACCTGAAAGAGTTGAGCTGACTTACAGGCAAAGAGACACAAGTATTCTTTTTATCTTTGTGAAAGATTATTTCATCTGACAAAAAACTGTTAGAAGAATATCTGATGTATCATTAATTTATATTAAATTTCAAAAATTACACATTAAATTTAAAACTTGGGGCATCTTAAGAAGTCTTACATCTAGCCAGCCATACTGGAGAATGGGAGCCTTTTTTTTTCCCTTGGAATAAAGAATCTGAAATCTGATCAGCAACATGACTTTGTTCCTACAATGCCTTTAGGAAGAAATGTTGAGTTAATTACTCAATTAGAGCATATTTACTTTGTAATTATAATGTCATGTTCAGTCATATTTAATTGTTTTTTCCAAAATACCCAAAGGGAACCATACACATAGTGGGTTAAAAACCTGAATATTTTAGATAAATAGCAATACCATTTAGAGAAGGATGTTTTAAATATATCATAGAGTATTCTTTAAGGTTAAGTGGGTCTCAGACAATATTTCCCTTGCAACAATTAACTCTTTAAGGTTTATGTACAAAATTCAAAAAGAGTTCCTGTTCAGATTTCTTTTTATTACTGTGTGTGGTTTGAAAACCACTAAGTTTGCAGTCACCCTTAATGATTATTTTATTTTAATGTCTTTTATTAAAGAATCAGATTTTCCCTCCCTCCTAGATTTGTTGAGTTTCTTGGTGCCCTCTTGGTGAGACTTGTGGATTTCTTTTATTTCTTGACTGATGCCAGGTTAAATAACTTTTTTTTTTCCCTCCACAACCAAAGTTTTAACTGGTACTCTGCTAATTTCTCCCAGCTATTGAAGGACATTCACCTTGGTGTTTTTTTCTTGGATTCTGAATGTTTTGCCTGCTGAGACAGCCACTGAAATTTAGAATCTTCTATATGGAACTGAAAAATACACGGACACGAACAGAAAAAAAAAAAAAAGTCCTCTACAAACACAATTTTAACATTCTGTATAAGCTTCTAACATCCCAGAGATTTCCAAAAAAGCAAACTGCTCCAAAACTGGTGTGATGCACTGAAGCAAAAGGCCCTCAAGCATCCTCTGTGTGATTAAAGTCAGGAAAGTGGCAGCAGCTCAGCTCTTGGGTGACATTGGCAGATGCTCTCCATCCTCACAGACACTGATTGAAAGACACAGAGTGGGTACATGGGGTGACTTTGCTGGCTCTGAGGGTATTTAAATCCTGCAGCAGGCTGCCCAGAGAGTCTGGGGAAGCTCCATCCTTCAGGATTTGCCTGTCATGGCCCTGATGAACAAACCCCTTTTAATTAGAGTGTTTGGAGGAGGGTGCTGAGCTGCTTCAGCAGCTCCCTCCCATCACACAGAGAATTTGATTGCATCCTCACTGGCCAGAAATGCAATTTTGGCAGTGAAACCCGAGCCAGGGAGAGCAGCACCTCCCAGGACTTTTTGGGAAGGATGCCTGGGAAGGTGACATACCCAGGCAGAGCAGCCCACCTTCAAAGCCATCAGCTCAATCTAATCTCCTCCTGAGGATGAGCTGTGCTAATAATCTCTCAGCTCTAGACTGCAAGAATTCAACCTTGCTATCTGGACATCTGCCAATTTGACCAAATAAAGACAAAATATGATTTCTTCAAGTCTTTTTATCACCTTCTACAACACATATATTAATATTTTCTCCTTTTTTTCCCCTCTTTTTTTCTGCTCCCACACCTCTCATGGACCAGCAAAGGGACTTATCCAAACCATACAATCTTTCATGTTGTATTTGGGTTTTTTGGGGAAGTTCAGCCAGGTAATTTGTTCTGGAAATCTCTATACATGGTACATCTATGACTCTTCCAGCTGGATTAGATCTATCCTGAAACAATCTCAAGCTCTTAAAGAAGTTTTTTCCACTCTCATGGTTATGTGTCATCCACAGAAACTGACAGAAACTCTTCCAGGGACTCTTTCAGGAAAGAGTTTACATTTACCATCAACCGTGTATTTCACAACAACCCTGCAAGAGCAGCAGTGGCCTCTGTGATCATAAAACCTCACCACTGGAAATCTGAGATCCTCCTCCACCACCTGAATCCATCACTGCCCTCTCTGCACTGAGGACTGACTGGCACTTCCTCTCTCATTAGAAAAAAATAGGAAGACTGAGAAAAAAAAAGCCTGGCATAGCTTAAATGCACAGCAATGCTTTTACTCCAACAAAACAGAAAATTTCTAAAAAATGGTAATTTTTTAAAATTATTTTTTTAATGTTTGTTGCAACATTACAAAGAAGAAATGCCAATTTTATGTTAAATAATAGAGGAACTACCAGAAAAAGGAAAAAGTGCTCAGTGGCCACCAACATAGTGAACCCTTAATAGTGTTTTCTCTTTTTAAAATTAATGATGCTGAAATCCAGTAATAAACATTTTAATGAAAACACTTACTCTCAAATTCATATCATCCCCACTATCTAAATAAAACCAGCGTTTCAGATAAATTATTGACAAAAAATGTACTGGGTTTGTGTACAGTCTTAAAAAAAAGATAGGCAATTGAACCATTTAATAACATTATGTTTTGTAAAGCATATATCTGCCACTGGTAAAAGCTTTCTTTGGTGTTGATCTGATTTGTTGTGTTCAATAATTTAAGGTAGACTTTTACTGCACACAGTCACATCTGTTACACTGGTTGATAGTCAATAAATTTAGAGAACACTTGCTCAGAAGAGCTCTTTTATTTGCTGTTCCTGAACTTGAATGACTCTGTTCCTTTCATTATTTCCCAGAATGGGTTAAACAAAACACTTCCCAACAAGTCCATGGCCACAATGACAATTCACACACACACAAGAAGTAAATTTAAGAGTGACTGCCATTCAGGTAAATCCTATTCTAAGCATGGATGCAGAACCATTTTCCACAAAACTGAAAGAAAGCAAGCCACAGCTAAGCACATATGGCAACACTGCAGCTACAGAACACGTTCTCTGGAGTGTTTTGGGGAAACAAAACAAAAAGATGAGGACAAAGAATTCAAAGTAAATATCTCAGTGGGATAAATTAATTCCACGTGGCAAGGCTGTGTCACTTCTGCTGTAGTGAATTACTCAGATGTAACCCCAAAAACATGTTGCAAGCAAGAGGGGGTTCAGGAAGGTGCCTTGGCTGCAGAGAGCACACCAGGTAAGTGCTCATGACAGCAGTGCAAACTTCAGGAAGAACCAGCCAGCAGGAACACTGATGATGACCTAACCAAAACTGGCCTCTGTGACTGAAGATAATTGCAAAGAAAACCTTTTAAAAGTATATACTTTAAAATCCATGCCTTTTGCAGGACTTAAATACTCATTTAAGGATAGGAAATGCTTGAAAACACTTAAATACCATTCTGAAGGCTCTACTGACAACTTTCACAAATAAATACAGTACTATGTACAGTCATACTATATTATGCAGAATGTTTAAGCACTGTTACTTAACATTATATTGAATATTTTTATATATTGAATTAAAGGTTTTACACCAATCCAAAGTTCCAAGTACTTTGAGGCAGAAGATAATACTTCATAAGTGCAAGTGTTTATTGTTAAATCAGGGGGGGTTGGAATTCTTTAAACAGCTGCATCTTTAAACAGTGATTCAGACTCTTTTTCTCCAAAAATCCTGAGTATAAGCTGTTTCAGACCACCTGGAGGTATTCTTTATGCCCCATGACTAATGCCTACTCTGACCAACCTTCACAGCAAAACAAGAGCACAAGAACAAATACTCAAAAATGACGACAAAGTTTGCTAATCTGGTCACTTTGTCACCATGGAAAGAGAATGGTTTCTCCTACACATGAAAGCCCCAAAACAAACAGGAAACAAAATTGGTATTCTGAAAAATAGAACAGAACATTAAAGCAAACATCCAATAGATCCTAGTGCCTACAGCCAATGGTTTTGTTGCACCATGCACAGCATGAGACAGATTTCACCTCTTCAGCTGAAATCAGCTGTGAAGTGTACACAAGCATCTCTATTTATACCTGCAAATTAAAGGGAATATTTGTGGGTTTGACCCTCATTTCAGGTCAGAAAATACCTTAGGGATTATGCTTGTGACTTGACCCTCTCGCTATCAATAGGCTTCCAAGAAATAAAGGGTATACACTAATTAGTTCTTAATTTAACAGATACAAGAGATACAAGGACTATGAGAAGTGTCTTACAGGGAAACATTTCAAGAGCAGGGTATGTGCAGGTTAGGAAAGGAGGTTGCAAGAAGATCTAATTATGGTTGACAAATACCTGAGGGGGTTCTTTTTCTACAAGCAGCAGGTAGAAATCTGTTCAAAATATGCAATAAGGACAAAGCCCAAAGGCATTATCTGAAATTGAAGGGTAGCTCAGACATGGTATCAGAAACAGCTTTTCACTCAGAGGATCATTGCTGTATGTAATAAATGACCTACCAGGGGCTCTCCAACCCTAATGATTTTATTCCGGGGTTCACACGGGGGTCCGGGCTCTCGGGGCTGGCCGCAGCATCCCGGGCTGGCCGCAGCATCCCGGGCAGTGCCGCCTGCCGAGCCCCGGCAGCGCCGCGGGCTCCGCAGCCCTGCAGTGCCACCTTCCGGGAGAGCCACCCGGGACCCCCAAACCCCTCCCCAGCCCGGCCATGAGGCCGAAAAATCACAGCAACCCCGCTCCTCTGGCTCCTTTCCTGCCCAGCGCGCATCCCACCGAGCGGGGATTTCGGTGTCCGAGCAGCGCTGGACACCCGGCGCGGCCACCCCGGGGCCAGGAGGGCTCGTTCCGCTCGCTCCCTCCGCAACACGCGGGTTTGCCAGCCAATTTTCTGTTTTATTTCCAGAGAGAGAGTTTTCAAAAGTGTTAGGAGGGAAAGCACTAAAGATGTCCGTCTAGGATTCCACCCAGTCCCGCGTGTGCATTAGGTGTGATGTAGTTAGTTTTGGAAGCTTTTGCTGGTTCTTCTTGGGTGGGGTTTTGTCATTTTCTAGACAAGCATAAGCTATACCAGTGAATAATTGTTATTAAAAAAATACACTCCATTGTGTAGCAAAAACTGAACATTGGGTCTGAGCAGGAACAAATAACGTACTATTTACTTGCCTTTGTGCAATAGGAGACTAATGAAAGCACAGCTGGATTAGCATCCAGAAAATGAGGAAATTCTTACTTTAGGGTCAAAGATTTTCAGGATACGTAGTCCCATTCAGAGGTGTAAAACAGGTATGTTACAAATCTACCCAAACTGGCATTTAAGAAGCCAACAAATCCCTTTCAAATACAATTCCACTTCTCCACAGCCTTCCCAATGTAACTAATGGCCTCTCTCCATGCTTTATTTATTTATTTGCTTTGAGTGAGCCCTGTTGGAGCAGCTCCCCTGCTGCCCAGGTGTGAGAGCTGCTCAGGTGGGCTGACCAGGGGCTGGCTGGTATCAGAGCTGTGCAGGCAGCAGCTGCTGGCAGAGGCCTGCTCACGTCAGTCACATTTCGAGAGCAGACACCAAAATTGGTCTTGCACCTGGAACATTCACCTTGCTGCCAGCAACTGTGCAGGATGTAAGAGCAAGGACTGATCCAAATCAGCCTTCCCTGTCAGAAATGAGGAGCAGACCATGAGTCCAGACCTGGCTTCATTTTCTACCCCCTCTCCTATCACTACCTTGCAACTGGCAATCTGTGGTTGCTTTAGTGGCTCCACTCCACCTTGTGATGGGTTTGCTCCCAGCTCCTCACCGCCAGGTTTTCTTGGCTACTGATCAATTTAACCTTTCAGGTGCTGTTTGCATAAAATAAAAATAGATTGTAAATAAATGGCAACCTGAGCCCTATCAGGGAACAGAACCCTCTTCCACTTGGCTGATTTTCTGTTTGCCTTAGAAGTTGCTCTTTCACCTAGGAGTAATGACAATCCGCATCAAGAGACAGATGCAAAACTGTTCCTCCAATTATATAATCACTGCAGCTGATAAGGAGGGAGCTGGATTTAGGTTGCCATAGCGTTGGCATATTGCTATGGAGGCTGAGCTCTTCATCCACTTTATCAGCTCTGGACCAGGAAGAGCAGCCCAATTATGCCTGCCGAATGCATGTGCTGCAGACTCGCTCCCACTTGGAAGAAGCACTCTGGATCAGGGGCTGCTTCCTTTCCCCTC
This sequence comes from Oenanthe melanoleuca, assembly GCF_029582105.1. Lineage (NCBI taxonomy): Eukaryota > Metazoa > Chordata > Aves > Passeriformes > Muscicapidae > Oenanthe > Oenanthe melanoleuca. The sequence continues at coordinate 3,475,394 of NC_079334.1, forward strand.
CCACCTCATTTCGATGGAGTGCTTAGGGGTGGGGGTGCCGGGTGGTTTTATTCTTTTTAATCTGCATTTAATCGGAAGGAGGGTGGTGTTATCTCCAAACCCCACTACCCTTCCACCATCCAGGGCTGCCACAGCGCTGCTGCCCCTCCCCAGCTGCACCTCCAGCCGCCCCTCCTTGGCTCTTGGGGCTACCTGGGGGCTCGCCCGGCCCCCGGAGCAGGTGCTGGGTGCCAGCGGGAGGGACACGTTTGCCAGCGGGGAAGTTGTCACCGGCCCAGGGAGGGAGGGGCTGCCCCGAGGAGCAGGAGGGGGGCGAGGGGGACAGGAGGGAGAAGTTGGCCGGGGATGGGGGTCCTGCCGTGGGGACAGAGACACTCCGACAGCCGCTCCCGGAGGAGAGCTGCTCTTCCCTCGCCGAGGGGAGGAAATGGCTCTGCCTGCTCTGCATCACCGACGTGTGTGTGCAGCCAGGGCTGGAGGGAAAGCAAGGGAAGGGAGGGGAGGGGGTGACACCATGCAGGTAACGGGATAAAAATAACTTCAGGAACGGCAGATCGGGGTTGGGCGGGGGGGCACGGGGGCGGGGGAAGGCTTCTGGAGTTTGGACAAACAAACTTTTACTACAGGGAATAGTGGGGGACATTTGCTAACGCCGAGGAGCAACAGCACGGGTTGGTATCCATGATGCAGGCGATCCTGCCAGGGGCTCGGCGAGAAATCACCGCCCCAAGTAAAACCCAACTTTCATTTTAATACAGGCACCCCCGTTCTCTCAGCACGGGCGCATGTATGGTGCACATGTGTGTAAACAGATAATTCTCCCTTCCCCTCCCCTTTCGTGCGAGAGATTGGAATTAGCGTAAGAGAAGGGAAGGGCTCCTCTCCCGGTGCCTTAGGAAGCCGAGCCCAGATGAGGCTTAGGAGGAGCGGGACGACGTTAATTGGGGAAGATCCCCCAATCCCGGCGGCCCTGCGGGTTAATCCCGGTCTGGCACGGAGGAGCTGCTGCTCCCCCGAGCCCCCGGCCCCAGCGCGCAGCCCCCGCGCCGGCCGCCCCCTCCTCGCCCCTTCGCCTCGCAAGGCGACCACGGCGACTTAAAGCAACTTTTCTCTGCCCGGGCTTTCCTTAGAAGCAGCCTGCGTTCTGGAGGGGCTGCGGGGTCCCCCGGAGCACGGCCGGCCGAGGGGAGCTGTGTGCTCCGAATGGAAGCCGGTGTCAAAGGCTGTCCTCTGCCCCGGCCCCTCGCCCGCCTCTGCCCGCGGCGGCTGAGCTGAGCTGAGCCGGGAGATAAGGGACAAAGGGCAGGGGAGGGAATGGTTGCTAGGTCCTCGGAGGTAAATCTCAGGCTTACCTTGATGGTTTTCTTCTGGAATGTACATCCTCTTGTTTTCATTGACCATTTAAAACGAGTCCAGGATAATCCCTCCGAAAATCGGCTTGGTAAAATTCAAGGAAGAATGGAGCTGCAGAATTTCCCCTTTTATTATTACCTGATTCCCATTATTGCATCAAACACCAAAAACTGATCCTTTCCACTACTGCCTCCTTTAGTGAAATTGCAATGCATCCTCAGTACATCCGGGCCCCTTCCAAGAATTTAGCACAGCACCTCTGGCTGTTAAACCATAAAAAAGAACAGGAAGGGGGGAAAAGAGAGGGGGGCGGGGGGGAAGGAAAAAAGCAAAAGCATCCAGGACAAACCTCTGAGGGTTAAATGTCTTTTTAAAATCCACCAACTACAAGAGTAACAACAGGAGGAAGAGGAACAAAAAAAAAAAAAAAAAAAAAAGGGAGATGTTCAAACGCTGCTGCTCCTCCTCTTCAAAGCCATTCTGAGCGCGTTGTGTTGGCAGGGAGCTGTTTCTGCAGAGGAAGAGAGCAAGTCCCAGCCCCTTACTCCCTCCCCTCCCTCAGCGCGCTCGCTCTCCGCTCTCTCCCTCTCGCCGACAGACAGACACACTGAACGCTTCCAGATGTTCCAGCTGCGGCGGCCGCACGCAGCTCCCCGCGCGCGGCGTCGGGAGCCGCCGGGCTGGATCTGAAAGTTTAACACGCTGCCTGCCTCCACTGCGCCTGCTGAGGGCTCGCCACAGACATGACGTCAAGGAGGCGAGCTGGGGGAGCGGGGACAGCGAGGGGAGCGGCGGCGCTGGGCAGGGACCGTCCGCGCTGCCGGCTCTGCCCCGCCGCTCCGCCCCGCAGCCGGGCCGGGAGCTGCGGCTCCGGCCGCCCGAACCGCGCCGAGCGCGGCTGCGGCTCTGCCCGAGCCCCCGCGGGCACGGCAGGCAGGCGGCGGAAAGCAGAGATGCCCAGCGGTGGGTTGCACAGACGGGAGGATGCACAGATGTTTGAACAGATTAATCGAGCTAGGATTTGCAAAATCCTTGGTGGAAACGCCGAAGTGCTCCGCTGGTATCCCACCACTTGCCTTAATTATGCCTGTCGTTTGGCCCTCTATAATTGAAGCCTCCGCAGAGAGCGAAAAACGACTCCTTTAGAATGAAATGCGAACTGAATGCAGCGCATGTTAAACCTGTCTGGACTCTCCCAGCTGCCATGTTAAACAAGAGATGCAGAGTCCTAAAGCACTCCCCAGAACCACTGCAGGAGCTGCCACAACCTGAAGAGCCGAACCACTGACATGCACAGAGGTGAACGCCTGGAATACCTGGAATATGAGCACACCCACGGCTGTAGATTCCCACCATAACCGAGTATCAACCTGACATCACACGCATGCAACACTGTTTGTGGAGCTTAAAACACCATGGTTATTTCCTTTCGAATGGTTTTCCATTTTAACTAGGAAAAAAAATGAGTATTTACAATTGGTAATACCCCTATAAAAGAAATACTTTTGAACAAACTTAGTGCCTTCTCTGCAAATGCCTTTCAGTGGGATATATCAAATGTACATCCCTTCATGAGGCTTTCTCCCCACCACTTTAATTGAGCTATCACTCAGCTGGAACTCAAAATATTACAGAAAGCACCACCAGCTAACAGATTTATGAAAAAAAAAAAAAAAAAAAAAAAAAAAAAAACCAAAACCCAACACACCCATTTGGAACAACAAGAAAAAGCTAGAATAGATGTAAAGCACTTACCAAAAACTGGATGCAGCCAAATCACTTGTCCTAAATAAAGGTCATTTTGGTTTCTAATAACCACTGATCATCACAATTCTGCATTAGATGCTATTCAAAGGGTAATTAACCAACACCATATTGCCATTGACAGCATGTAGAGGCACGGCTTTTTTTCTGACTCAGGAGGAAGAGTTCCTCTGAGCAATTAAAATACTCTGTCCTCTTTTGCCTAGTTTTTCTCTAATAATGTCACATGCACTTACCCATTTAACTTACCAGATCAGGCAAGATCACAGCTAGAGGTAGAATGGCAATATATTGGCTTTCATTTTCAGTTCAAGTTTCCTTTTCTTAAAAAAGTCAAGTCCTCCCTTCACCATTATAGAAAGGACTGAACAGAAAATACTTCACTGCCTACATTTGTTGTGTAAATGTACATTTTGTTTTTCTCTTGTGACCACAAATCCTTGCCATTTTGGGTTGTGCTAACTCCATTTTTTCCACCCATGAGTCAACAGAGCCTTGCATGATTCACCCTTCCATGGACCAAGTATCTTGGGGAGTAAGTGCATGCTGATCACCCCTGCCCAGAAATCAAACCCTGCTGGAGCACCTACAAATGCTTCTTTTTGCCTTGGGTCACATCCTCAGCTAGCTGAAGATTTATGTACAGTATTATTTAAACAGTTAAAATCCACATAGCCCTGCTTTATGCCAGCTCACATATGTATGCAGGCACATACACAAGCTGTCTCTGACACCTACAAATCTTTTTCTCCGTTCTTTTATCCCTCTCTCTCTGCCAAGCTCCCACAGTAGGACACAAGTTGGGCCAATTACCAAAAATCAAATACCAAAGAAAAATAGAACAAGAAACAAGACTATTAGCTGGCATTAATTTCTCCAGCATAAATAAAATTCTACTATAACTTGAGGTTTCCTTACTCAGCAATTCTAATAAAATAATTTCCTACACAAAGAAGTGGAAAGAAACTGATTGTAGGATGAAGATGGAAAGATCCTGTTAATGAATCAGGTGGCATAAGAGTGAGCACCACACCTTCCCCTAAAGTATTTGTATTATCCAAGTGCACAAAGAAGATGTAGTCCATGAAAACAGGCTTGGTAAAGAGGTGGCATTTGGAGTAAAATTTACTTGTAAGATTTTTTTTCTTAATGTGATTACTGAAATGCACATTTAATATGTATTCCATCAGGGAAGAGCTTGAGGTGCTAACCTTCACAGAAACTAGGAAAATTTGCCTTCTTCAGAGTTCAATCACCACAGACACACCCAAAGAGCAGTATACAAGTGAGAGATCAGCTTGAAAGAAAACTGCAAAAGAATTATCATTTCAGTGCAAAACCAATTCAAAAGTTTTTAATCCCTGACTGATATGGCAGCCAGCAGATTTGGAGGTGAGGTGGACAATGTAAGGATCAGACACCAGGGTATCTCACACTGGCCTGCATCAGTGCTTGTGGGCTTCCTCTAAGCTCAAATGATCCAGTGCATATTCAGCCTGAGGCTTCCCTAAGGTGGAGCTACAAATTCTCTATCCCATGCAATGTTACAAGAAGAAAAATTGCTCTCCAGCTGATCTGAGAACAATTGTGATGAGGGCTATATAAAGCACCAAGTCAGAGATTCCTGTAAAACTGCCATTTAAAGTCATAAAGTGTCAAAAAATGACTTCTAGGGTACATACTGTGAACATACTGCATGCCCATTCTGCATGTCAGGAATGTTTTGTTCTGGGTACAATATAGCAGCCCTTCCCTTTTATCCAGCCTTATAAAGAGTATATTGGGCACAACAATTCAAAATCCAGTGTAGGACCTGCATCCATCTTCAGGACAGAAATCACCTGAATATCTTGTGCAGGAGAACATTTCCCTGCTTCCAAAAGGAGGAGTTACTGTCATGCTATATGGAAAGATGGGACTATAAAGCAATGGGATGAAAGCAGACCAGAGTGGGAAAAAACTCTTCAGTGAACTATTTTTATAACTTATAACATTATTTGTAGGGCTCTTCTAAGCAGTCTCAGTACTTCTAAAATGATGTAGGGTTTCCATTGGGTCTACTGCACAGGCTGCCTAATTGCAGTAGATTATGCTCACACTATTTTTTGGCAGTTATGCCTTCTACTCCAAAAGAAAAGGGTAAATTATTCAAAAGTGGAAAAGAAATGTATTTTATCCCAGAAATAGTACTAATGTTCACAATACAAATGCAATTACTTCCAGGGCCAGCTCAGAGAGATGGTGCCCAGAGCTCTGTATTACTTTGCTGAAAGGTATTTTTTTCCCTGCATATTTTAGGTTTTGCACCTCTGCCAACAAACAGAGAAGACTTTTCATAAGAATCTCCATTTTCTTGCACTGAAGACTATGAGATTTTTATTTTTTTTTCCACTGTTTTAAATAAATGACCATTCCAGCCTAAAGCAACAGCCTGAGCATTTCTGGACACACTAAAGAATCACTGTGCATGAGCAACACAATACTCCTAACAACCCCTGTCAATTCTTACAAGGCTGCATTGCTGGTCCACAGGCAGTATAACACCAGTACTGGGTATTTTTTGGTATTGCATGACTACAATGTAATTTATTTTTAATTAAATACTGATGATAACAAATTTTTTCCATATTTCAGGACTGCTGTGGCAAGAATTGTTCTGCGAGTTATTTTTGATTCTTTTGGACTACATATCATACAAAACTGTATCATCCTCTGCACTTCTCATTTGCAGATGAAAACATACCTGTTTGAACCTTTGAATACAGATTTATAAAAATATTCTTTATTTGATTTTTCTTGGTTGCTTAATTTTAATTGAAATTAAAGCAATGGATAATCCTATGTAATACTATTCAAAGTGTGGTCAGGAAACTGCAGACATTTCAAAATTACCAGCTAGCTAGAACACAGGAGACTTTCTCAAGATTAAAAAAAAAATCTGGGATGGATGGGAAGCAGAGGACTGATGATCAGGATTTCTAGGTGATTTAATTTAATTTCATTCATTAAAATCTGGAACAGTTACATACACACAGGAACTCTTGAAATTTTACACAGTGAAAAAGTTTGATTTTCAAAGTCAAGTTGGAAAACTTAGCTGTGTTTTTCACATTCAAATTAAAATAAGTGGTTACTTGACCTTGAAATTTCAGTCATTAACTTTTAGATTCACATTTAAATGTTGTCAAGCAACTACAAGATGTTAGAAGGGAAATTATAAGATCAAGGTAGCCATAGGACCCACTAAAGCATAAGACCTTGTATTGGTAAATGACAGAAAATATTACATCTAAGAGGAAAAAAAAGGGAAATAATGAAATAATGCTGGGTAGGAAAGCAGCTAGTAAGGAGAATAAATGGTGATTAGACATGAAGAGGAGAGGAGAGGAGAGGAGAGGAGAGGAGAGGAGAGGAGAGGAGAGGAGAGGAGAGGAGAGGAGAGGAGAGGAGAGGAGAGGAGAGGAGAGGAGAGGAGAGGAGAGGAGAGGAGAGGAGAGGAGAGGAGAGGAGAGGAGAGGAGAGGAGAGGAGAGGAGAGGAGAGGAGAGGAGAGGAGAGGAGAGGAGAGGAGAGGAGAGGAGAGGAGAGGAGAGGAGAGGAGAGGAGAGGAGAGGAGAGGAGAGGAGAGGAGAGGAGAGGAGAGGAGAGAAGAGAAGAGAAGAGAAGAGAAGAGAAGAGAAGAGAAGAGAAGAGAAGAGAAGAGAAGAGAAGAGAAGAGAAGAGAAGAGAAGAGAAGAGAAGAGAAGAGAAGAGAAGAGAAGAGAAGAGAAGAGAAGAGAAGAGAAGAGAAGAGAAGAGAAGAGAAGAGAAGAGAAGAGAAGAGAAGAGAAGAGGAGAACTTGTCTCAAGTTAAAATATAAATGCTTATCAGACTTTAAAAGAACTTTTAGCAGTTTTCATTATTTCATCATTATGGATACCTGGCCAGAGAGGAAGGTTTAACACCTTTGCAGAATTTAAATGCAAAATATTTTCTGGAAAAATTTGGTGGCTCTGCTGTAAAACTTCAAGGAGAAGAACCAAACTTAACAAAAAGTGTTGCACAGTTTCTATTTTAAATAAAAAATAATTGAGTTCATCTAGATTGGTTACATACTGATACAAAGAGATTTACACTCAGCATTGTTTCATTAACTTCTGCCAATTAAAAAAAAAAAGCAAAATTGTTGCTGTTAATACTAGTCTAAAACAATCATTTAAACAAAAGATGTGAGCTTATAATGTGTACAAGGAGATGTGCAATGAAAAATGAAATTTTAATCCAATCTGGCTACATTGGTGAAAATAATCATGTAAACTCCTGAGTGTATCTGAGATACTTGCCACAGCTTACACAACAAAAATTCAGAGTTTACTACCATTCTGATCTTCCATCATAGTTCTAGAAAATACTCAACAATATGGAGTTTGCAGCTTGTTCTTAACTAAGAACCACTGAATTTTGGATTTAGGGCAAGCACAAAGAGACTGTTTTGGAAGGGAGGGATTCTTCAAAAAATTAATGTTTGCAAGTTGCTGAGGAAGACATGGCAGTACTAGAATTACATGATGCTGACATTTGGAAACCTCAGTGGACCTAATTAGCAAACAATGAAAACTACACAAAGTGAAAATAAGAAGGCAATGCAGAGAAACATATTTAGCTAGGATAACCAATTCCAAGTATAAAATTCATAAACTGAGTTCAAAACAGAGAAACAAATTAATGTTGGGGTGGGCTGTAAGACCAGGTTCCTTCCCTGTCCTTTGGAACTTAAAGATTCAAAACTTCTAAATATGCTTTGTCAACACAGAAAGTTATTGACAAACTCAAGGAAGTCAGCAATTTGGAGTTCTGACAGATTTTGGAGGATTTACAATAACCACTAATGAGATAAAATGGTCTAAAAATACATCATCTTAGGTATCAGCTGCGAGGAAGATGATTAGATTAGAATAGTCAGGTACTGTGATGTTGGCCTGATATATGTCAACATTTCATCTTCAACAATGACTCCTTCTGTACCAAAGGGCTACACTGCTTATAATCTGGTTATAATCTTTGTGGTGTTCCTCTGGCTTTTTTTCCTTCAATTATTTCTCTCCAAAATGAAGAAAAACACAACTCACCCAGCAAACAGCCTCTGTTTCAACTGCAGCAACTTGATTTTGTGTGACCTTAAAATCTGTCCCACAACTTGCAGTTCTCCTATTGCCTCATCTTAAGATGACTGGTAATTGTGTGTAGTTGAACAATGATTTTGTGGTCAATTCAAAAAGAGCACCAAGTTAGAAACAGCTTCCACATGTAGCAATGCTTGATTTCAACCCTATTTTCCACAACTGTATGGTTACAGAGTTATCTCAGCACCACCTAAACATTGTGTTTGATTTTGTGCAAACTGCACTTTAAAACAAAATTAGTTCCAGTAGACTGCTCAAAAGAGCTCTCTTTATTTAAGAAAAAAAAAAAAAAAGCCAAAACACCAAAAGCAAATGCTACACAAACCCTAATTGAATTGGTTACCTCATCAGTTAAAAATTTATATTTCATTAAGGTGCCAACTTGACTGATCCCTCTGCTAGGACATCTGAAAACTTGTTTTGTGAGACTTTAATAAAATGTTGCAGAAGTTCTGGAAGTATGAAACAAAATGTTTTTGCTGGAGAGATATTAAAGGTGTCCTGAAAAGGTTCCTGAGCACTGTATAAATTAAATCTGCTTCATTTGCACAGACCTGGGCTTGCACACGAAAATTATTCAAATAGCTTTAATTTAAAGATGGTTGTGTGGCTGTCACTGTGAACTCCAAGTGTGCTGAAAATAATTCCAAATACTTGTAGCAATATGTAATGGGTGGCTGCCTGAATATGTGCTCTCCAAAGCTTTCTCAGGTGCAGTGGAACATTGGTGGAACTGAAGCAGAAAAATAGGTGAAGTGACAGGCAGCAAAATTGAGAGCATTATTTGGTTTGGAGGATAAAACAGTAAGATAGTAGATTTTGAATAGACATAATATAAGAAATGTTCATTATGTTTGAAGTTTCTCAAAAAAATTTGAAGCTTTAGAAGCTGAAAAAAAAGTTATACTGTTATTTAAACTACTCCTCCAATATGCAACCTGAACAGTTTATTTATGTCTCCATCTTTAATTCTCCCATCTTTGCCTAAACATGCAGACAAACAAAATAAAACAATAAACAACTTTAAATTCTTTACCACATGTTCTGAAGGGATTATTTATATTCCCTTAATAAAATAGTTTAAGAGTTCAGTTATTTTATAATGCCATCAATGTGAACACTAGTTTATAAGAGTTGCATCTTCAGAACTCCAGGAGACCATGAATGACCAAGCTAAGCTCCTAACATACATGAGGAGAGAAGGAAGGAAAGCAAGAAAGAAGAGAAAGAAGAGACAGTTTTATCTGAAAGTAATGTATCACAAGAAATAAGTTTTCCAGATCAGGTTTAATATCCTCTTTATTTAGAGGAAAATAAAGGATAAATGGAGAAAGACCACTTTCAGCTTGAACTTCAAGCTGCAATAGTTTTACACTGAGGGGAAAACAGGTATGTTTCAGAATAAGTTACATCACTGGCTAAGACTGCTTCAACTGTTATTCATAACTCACCCTTTTTAAAAGAACAATGGAATTTTTAAGTCTTTATTTGATATTTGCTTTTACACTACATGAAGAGGAACTAATAATTTTTAATAAAAATAAAGAAAATCAAATATACAAAATAAAAAGAGAATGGAAAGCTCATGCCAATTACACATATAGCTAGCTTATGTAATTGCATAATTTCATTCTTTGACATTATCCTTCTTTCCTGACCCCTTCTCCTCAGCTTTTGAGCTGTTTTCTTAAATCAGAAAAAAAAGGGAGTTGTAATGAACTGAGGTCTTGATCCTGATAAAATTTTTTAATAGGTAATCTTTCAAATTGGTAAAAAAATGAATAAATGCCTGACCCAATGTTGCACAAGAACCAAACTTTACAGAAACAGAAGAAGCCCCACTTCCCAATTTGTTCCCCCACTGCCTTTCCAGATGTCCTCTGATTTACCTGTGTTCCATAAGATAGTGTGAGTCTTGTGGCTTCAGGAGAAGATTGGGTGAGTGAAAGCAAGATGAACATTTCAGACCTGACTCCTTAACAATTAAATCCCTGAAGAAGTCTCTATCTAGTTCCTTAGTTTCTTCTTCTACACTTCCAGAGCAAAACAAAGCCAAGCTGTTTACAAACAGGCACGAGTGACAGTGCTCATAAAATAAAACACAGCATGATCCAACTTGACATGAAAACTCCAATTCACACTGTGAGCTGTCAGGCACTGGACCATCTTTCTTTAGTCTGAAGGTTTCTTCTCTTCCATCAAAGGAACACAAAGGGCTCAAAATCTTACTCAGCTCCTTCTATATCATTGCAAGGCAAAAGGCTTGATCACTTTGTTACTGAGTAACTGTTGGGCATCTTTCCTCTTCAGTCTCATAGGAGAGTCTGACTTTTACAATTATTGAATCATCTGCTGCCATCTCCTGAAGAAACACAGCTTGAACTTTGGGGAAAGGCAGGGAAATGGAGATATCCACATCCTGATCTTTCTAATGGTCACTCCCCAAAGGAAAGCACAGCCTGAAAGCTCCAGGCTGGTAGATTCTGAGATTGTAGAAAATGATAATATGGGATCTTTACACCCCTCTGATTCCATTTCTGTCCCATTTGAATCCGTGGTGTTTGTGGCAATTGCTGCCACACACAACAGGGGCTGCTGGTTCCCCTGCAGCTGAGGAATGAACTATCAGCACAAGAACAAACACAGAGCAGAGAAAACACACAGAACACAAGCTGCACAAAGAGCCCCTGATTCAATAAGGTGTGTGGCTGTTGTCTAACATGAACAGGCATAGACTTGTGCCCAAGGGATGGACTGACAGATTTCACATTGTGAATGTCTGCATTTAGCTCTGCACAGCTCTACTGCTGTTTTTGCAGCCCAGTGGATGTTTAGAAGCAAAAGGCATCAATTAGTTGAAGAAGGAAGAAACTAGGGAGTAAATACTGCTCTCAAAATAAAATAGGCTGGCAGAAGAAAAATGTTATGGGGAAAAAAAAAAAAAAAAGAGGGAAAAATGCATAACAAAACCTAAACAAACCCTGCTTGGCCCAGTGACCCAAAGACATGCCAGTAAGATGATCCTGACCACAGCCTGAAATGACTCCATATCTATACTTACATAAATCTTCCTTTTTGTGCTGGTGTATCAGCTTCAGTTTACCAGAAATAGAACGACAAAAATAGATCTATAACCATATATAAACAATTTCTTCTTGTGTGCTCCTCCAGTTTTTAAAAAATCATTTTAAAATCATACAGCTATTTTTAAACTAGATTTTTGCAGCTTAACTGGCCTAGCATATCAAAACAATGTAGTCATCAAGAGAGTTACAAAGATAGAGGAACAAGCACAGCATGAAAGAATGGCAGATGGTATTATTGTCAAAATGGAAGTGAGCTGGTGGTCAAGTCTAATAACTCATTGAAAGCGACATCATGCTTGAACTTTCACACATGAAGAACACAAGGTTTAAATATCTTAATTCATTTTTAAAATATTCTACTGATGAATAACAAGCAGAACCCACAGATGCTCCCCAGTGCAGGGGAAATCCACATGTTTTCCTGGGGAACTAAACATATGTATTTGCTAAGATCAAAACTGTTTCTAGAGAAGCTATTGATTCTGACAAGACCTCACACAAGAATTATACCAATGTAGGTCAATTGCTCACACCAAATTACTCCCAACTTACATTATTACAAATGAGATCACGATGCCATTTAGTTGTCAATGGAAGTAAAATCTAACCCATAAAGATGCATCTGCACTTCAGCATTCAGCAGAAAGGAAGTGATGAATCACACTCTTGCCCTAAGAGTGACACAAAGGAGCAATCAGCTTGAGCTGATATTCTGGCACCAGTTAAGAACACACTCGTGACTCCCCGTGTTCTGTGTTCCTGAGTCCTTGAGATGAAGCTCCCATAGTTTGCAGCAGCATAAAACACAGTCACTGATGATATTCAGAGTGCTTCACATCCAAAGAAAAAACCAAACTTCAGAGCACAAAAAAAATGTTTAAAAATAATTTCACTAGTCACAATTGACATTTGAGTTAAAGCTTCATTTTGAATTAACACCGCACCGCACTTGTGAAATTGGAATCAAAAAATGCTGTATGAAATGATTTATTATTGCAAGAACTTGGTCAGAATATGAATATGAAAAGGTTCAGTGAGACATAGACTGACCATTAATTGTTGAGATACCAGTTGTATGTTACAATTACAGAGAGGTTGCACACTGAAACCCAAACCATTGTTTTGTTAGCTCAGTACTCCTTGCAGGAGAAGAATGGAATCTGCTGACCAGCTTTACTACATCTGCTGTCACCCTAATTTCTTCTGGAAGTCCCATTGGATTAGTTACTACAACTGATTTTGCAAGAGCTCAATAGCTGGTACAATGGCAAGTAGAACAACTAAAACTGAGGAGTGAGGAACCAAATTGCCACGTTTACACAGAATTTTAACTCTTTAAAGCATGCAATATATTGACTAATTAATTCTTAGGGCATCCATGAAGACAGAAAATAAGATCTTGTCCTTTTTGCTTGGATTCAACCTGACTAAATTGCAGGGATCATGGAAATTTTGTAGCAAAATGATACTTGTGGAGGCAAGACGCAGTGTGTTTTCAAATAAAGCAAGATGTCAGGTCAATCCTGTGCTAGGAAATCAAAAAGTGAGTAGGTGACTTGCAGTATTCCTGGATGTTCACATTCCCCTCTCTGTGCATAAATACCTCTGAGAATAAACGTTTAATGGACCCTCAGGGAAAAGTATATTCCTTAACTATGTAGCTTTAAAAGAGCATTGTGTTTTTTTAAAATAAAAGCTCCACCAACTTTTTGTCTTTCTTTATACACTCAGAGCTCCAGCACACAACAAATAGTCTCTTCTCAACAGACCAAACCAGACACTTAGGAGTGTTGGGCCTTTCAAAGACAAAATGAATGGTTGACCATGGGGGTCAGGAGTAAAGGGCAAAAGGTAAATCACAATTGGACTCCCAATTAATTTGCTGTTTCCTGTCAGCCATGAGTAAAGGAAGCTACATGACTAAGGCCATCCTCTCCAAGCTGGTGGAGCCAGATGGTGAGATGTGATGGAGTTAATATTAATGTTTAAATGCTGCCTTCCCTTGACTAATCCAGAGTGCTGCTTCCCACTGGTCTGGGGAAGAAGGCTGCAAAGACAAGGAGATCTGTCATTCTGAGGAAACATGAAGCAGGAATTTGTTCAGACAGGATTTGGTTTCTACAGTTAGTAGCCAAAGTTTTAGACAGACTTTTATCTTTCATCTTCAAATTTTTTATTTAAGAGAGTTGTCACAGCATTGGGAATACCTGTCTTGAAAATGCATTCAAATTTACATTTTTTATTTGGAGTTGCAGATCATTGCTCTGTGGACACTTCTCTTCCTCCCAAACTGTGCTCTAAGATAATATTTGAAAAGTCAAAGCAGTAACTCACAAGTCATTTCTTTACTCCCTGACACAATCTAGCACTTTACAAAGAAAGTGCAAGAGCTCTTTTCATTGAGCTGAAAAAACACCACAGTGTGTTATACCCTTTTCCTGAACTTCAGAAGAGAAATTCAGGATGTTTCTTTACTCTTTAAATCCCATCAGTGTAGGATTTCTCAAATAAGGAAGCACCTCCAAATAACCCATATTTGGATATAATTTTGATACTGGAGCATTAACAATTGCCACCACATTCAAATCACTTGGGCCACATCCTGCTGGACTTTCATTGAGGTAAAATGTTAATCAACCTAAATAGTGACTTCAGATCAATAAGAACTTCATGATTTCACATACTGTTGCTTTTCATTTTTAATAAGGATGGATTTTCAAGTCCATGAAAGTTTCCCTCACAGGCAACCAAGGTAACTTTCAATCCCAAATAATCAATTTTTTAATTGTAATCTGCTTCTAGAACACACTTTCATCTTAATATATTGTACTTTGTTGGGGATGGAATCCCCATCTCTCTTCCCTTAATAAGCAAAATGATTTTTCTAATATCATTTGCCTTTGTTTTAATTTGAGAGATCTCATCTCTATGGCTTGTGTTCTGATACTTGGTATATTCTCTTCTTTAATAAACAGTAATTCAACTACTGGCCTTTGCATTCTATAACTATAAAAAATAGAGAATTATTTTAAAAATAGTTTTCTTTATCTTATTTAGTAGCACAAAAGCCACTCCAAAACCTAGACTGGAAGAAAATATTTCCAGCTAAATTATATTATTAAATTTCATGCAATTTCTATTAACAATATGAACTAAAATCTGGTTTGGCTTTTCATACTGAAGTAGTACATCTGATCTTCTCAGGCACAAATTCTATTTTTAAATAAAAAACTGCTTCTATAAATATTTCAGCTTTAAACACCCATAATTCAGTTTCCTTTTTTTTTTTTTTTTTTTACATCTAGAATTGCAGTAGGGCCTTGGAGAGGTTAAACCACTACAAAAACTCTAACATCTACTTAATGACTGCTAGTAGCATTTCCCCATGTTCAAAGCAGACTGCCCATAATTCAGAGGACACGACAAGGTCACTAATAAACATCAGTGAACTGTGCCTGCTTTTGCAAGTTCCACATAAAAATAGTGCATCCCTAGGAACACAAAATACACATAATAGATTGGTTCACATCAGAACACACACAAACACAAGAAGCTAATCATCTTTTGATTGCAAGAGGCTCTGGCTCAATTATTTTGCAACACTAGCAGCAGTCTCCTTTGTGTAGGGTTAAAAGAAAGGAAAAAAAGTTGCTTTGTGGCTTTAAGCAATCAGAACTAATGCCAGGACCAAATTAAGCTCTTTGTAGACAAAAGTAAAAGGCTGCATTTGGCTTGCTACCATCTACACGTTTGGCAGAGCTGGACCCAAGAAAACTACAGTGAACATCATGAAGGCATCACCAGCAGAATTATCCTCTTCCACCAGAAAACACACATGCAGCAGGGTGGGAATGAATTCCACCACCTGATCTCATCCCAGTGTAAAAAGTGATTCCAAGAGTGATCAAGGTATCACTTACCTGCAGCTGTGTGTACCACAGAATATCCAAAAAAGCAAACAGCACACTGCACTGCACTCTCCACAGAACCTCCCTTCAGCTCTGAACAGGGAACACATTCACCAAGTGACCTGAGCCATGAGCTCCCCATAAACTGCAGGGAAAAACCACGTGGCAAACATGAACTCCACGGGTAAAATGTCAGCCTGTGAGAGGCCAAAACGTGGAAGTTACTACAAGTGGCACATAAAAAGCTGCTCCTGAATAATTTACTCTTATAATAAGAAAATATCCAGGAAAAGAGTGCTGGCAATCTGAATACCAGAGTAACAATGACTACTGAATCCTCAGAGAAAGATTAATGAATTCTGAAATACTTTGTTTTTAGACAGTTGAATTCAAAAGAATAGCTAGAGTACACCTTAAAATACACTATATTTAAATAAGAGATTTACCAGCTGTCCCAACTTCCCATTGACCCTCTCCCCCCCAAAAAAAGGAAAAGCCCTGCAATATATTTTATTTTTGTTTCTTCCATACTTGACACTGTTTAAGGTATCAATTCATTGCATCTTCTCCATACTTTCCTTGTGGTTTTTCATTCTTATCCCTACTTAGTTTTCTGGGTTCAGATCAGATTTAAAATACCAGAAAGAGAAAGACAATTTTTCCAGTTTCTTTGGTTTCAAGACCTATCTTGATTTAGCCAAACTGTCGTGTCCTCCACCCTTTACTTCCCAGCCACTACATGGAGTCAGTAAGGATGTTTGTACTGACATCTTCCCATCTGTTCCTTCCTGTGGCACTGTGGAAGCTGGTGTGCTCCCAGTTAAGGGTGGGAAGTGCAGAGTAATTTATTATTGAAGCTTACAGAATAAAGAACACACACTTGACATGTCCTTGCTAAATTCTCCATGAGGGAAACAACGTCATTTACATATAGCACTGTCAATATTCCAACTAGCAAACTTGCTAAATAGTGGAAATATTTCTGAAAAAAAAATTCTCACTATTTTTTTACCAGCATGAAATTGTCCATACATTATATACAAGGTATCTTCAGAGGTATTTCATTAATACAGACTACTGGCCAGTGCATTAGAAGTAGAAGGTTAAAGTTATTGTAAATGCAGAATTACACTGGTCATGGTAATAAGAATCCAAAGCAAAATATAAACAAACAGAATGAGTACGGATTTTTAAAAAGTATTCCTAAAAGCTACAGGCCTAAAACACATTAAAAATTTTCCTCTTGAAAATTTTTTCTTGAGATTGTCCATTTAACTTCAACTCAACTCTTTAAAGAAAGGGCACCAAGTGAGTCCTCTATCAGAAACTATCCATAATTATTTCTAAGTTAATCTTTGCCTCGAGAAGCATTTTTCTAGACCAGATATCACAGGTGATTGTGGCTTTGCCCTAGCCAGACCAAAATGATGGAAGTGAATAACTGAAGTACCTGATTCACTTTCCAGACATCTGGGCAGGACATACCCAGGCATCATCTACAAAGGAACACAGAGGGGAAAAAAAATATATAAATTTTTGCAACTAAGCAAGGTTTTTGTGACTGTTCAAACAAGAAGAAACCTAAAAGTTATTTAAGTCACATGGCCACACTGACCTCAGCTGTCCTAAACAAAAGTGAAACTACGAAGTATTCCCTTAATTTGCAGTTTCAAAGGTTACCAGGAAGGACTTGGTAAATTATTTTATCTCTAACTTCAAACATATGTTGCTTCTTCACTCACACTGACCAAATGCAGACTTCTCCACACTATTTTTATTTAAAAATAAAAGATGAGTGTAGTATTTCTGTATCTCACTGAGGTATTTGTGAAGTTGTTTGAGACCTTGTAATGAAAGAACTGAAAATCCACATGAAATGCAGTGTTACTAAATGGTACCCTGACATTTGATTTTCATTTAAAAATAAACCCCTCTTTAACACAACATAAGTACAAGGCAACACTACTACAAGACATTCTTTTCAGTTTTTGATAACAAAGTTTTAACTGTTTGGATTGAAATTTCTCAGAGTGCAGGTTGAATTTATTCTGCAGGTTTCTGGGGAAAAAAAAAATCAGTTATCTTTAAAAAAGGGTAAGAAGTGCTTTATCCTACAATATTCAAAAATTCACATGCTACAAATTCCCAATGAAAATGGGTAATAAATGCTTCAGAGCCAGGACTTGCAATCTGACAAGCAACATTGCCCAGATTTCAAGGCCTTCTGTCATGTACATGACTTGAATCTTGTCGAGTTAAAGTTCCATAAAAGAATTGTGACTTCCATATGCTCAATATGGAAAAAGAACAAGCTATAGGGCCAGAACCACCCCAGAACACAAGAGGCACTGAACTTAAAAACTAACTGGAACTTCATCCCTGGATCTCTACACTTTTCTGCAGGTTTGGCCCCTGTTTTCTCTTCAGGGCTGACTTAAGGGTATGATCACCTTCATTTGTTATCAGTTACTCCTGTTTTCCAAATGGTAAAATAAGGGCTATGAATTGAAATGTTTCAGCTGTTTTAATAAACTGTGCAGTAAAACCATTTTGTGTATTTGAATTTGGGGGTGAGTGAAAGCATGTGTTTCAGGAGGTACATACCAGGAAAGTGATTTCCAAAAGACTCTGTGAGTGATACAAGAATTAAGCCTCTGGGAGTAACACCATCACTCTGTTTCCATGGAATTAAAATATTTATGTTATGTTCAAGTACTACTTCCTGAAAGAACCCCTGGAATACCTTACTTCTGTAATATTGATTTATCTTCTCTACCTTTGGAACTAAAAGACTGAGTAAAGAGGTTGTGTTTGCAGTGAAACCCCTTCCCCTGGAAAAAAGGCAGATCTCTACAGTGAACCACTCTGGTATCACTGTAATTCCCAGCAGGAGTCACAATCTTTGTTGATGGACAGGAGGAAAGAGCAGGCTGAACACAGTTTACCAAACTATGATGCCATGGCCATTTGGAGACAGCCACCCTGCCATTTGGTACTTCAAATAGAGCTGGAATCCTCCTTCATAGGCAATAATTTGTGATGGTTCAATGAAGGTGACTAAGGAAAATTAATTTTCCATCAATTAAGAGTGGGACAAAGGCCGTTCTTGCATTTGGTTCTCTAACAGAATGCCTTGGTGGCCAAATTCAATAAAAGTTGAAAAAAGATAGGAATTTGGGCCTTGGAAGACAGAAGGCTACTTTTACAATCATCTTCAAAATGTGATTTTTCAGCTGCAGATTATCAGTTGTTCTTCTGGGACACTAAATACCTCTTTGAGCCCAGACCTTCAATGACCTAATTATTCTGTCTTATTTTTCAGTAATCTGTTGTTTTCCTTGTCCTTTAGTAGGATAAGGAAATGTCCTACTTTTTGACAGTGTCCTCATGAATGCCTTATCCTTAAAAAGGGGAGGAAGAAAAAAATCCCCAACCATGTGGAAAACTTCCATTCATGAACCTGTGCCTATTGATGGTGCACAGTAAGAACACAGAGAATGCCCTTCCCATTTTATAACCGGTTGCACTTCCATGTTTGTAACATTACAAGGAGTACTTTTTAATTAAAAGGTTTTTTTCTGAATCTTTATACAAGTTGAAACATGCAATAGCTTGTACTATATCACATCCACTCAGTCTCTGAGGATGTAACATCTAGGTGTCTGACTGATATTTTCCCATATGACTCATTTTCCCATATGATTTCAAATCATACAAAACATTTCCTCCCCTCATTTGCTTCCCTTTGCTTTATTTAGAATGATTAACTGAAACAAAATCATTATTTTCATAAGGGATTCCTTTTTTCTCATACAAAACATGAAATAATGCATTAAAATTCAAATATATGCATAAGAATTGGACATGATCTGAAAACCCCTTTTTAACCTAATTTAACAAAAGTTACTAACTGCTCTGTACATGTACACAAGGACATTCAAAAATCCTAACAGTGTGCTGGGCCTGCATTCCAAAAAAGCCATCTTGATGCTTCCTTCCAATCCCTTTCTCTGGAATACTGCTCACTGATACATGTCTCAAAAGTCCACGTATCAGAGACTGGGCAGCAATTGGCTCTGAACAGTACAGTCAGTTCACTCCCCAGAACAAACAGCAATACCTGCTTCTATTAGCCCTTTTACTCTCCTGAGAATCTTTATGTAATGTTGCATTAGTAGCCTTTACTAAATTAGAAAACCAAAAGGGAAGATAAATCAATATGAATGTACGTTTGCTGATATTGATTTTTCCTCTCATAGTCAGCATGGGAATATTGTGGTTCCTATTAATACAAGGAGTGGAAGAGCTTTAAATGGTTCTGTTTGGATAATTACTCAGTAGTTTGGGAAACTTATTCAAACTTCTTTAGTCTGTAATTTTGAACTAGACACTTCATGAAATCAATTCCTTCTCATGAATAATCACGTTAATATGTTGATGACAATTTCTTGATGTGGCTTATCAAGAAGATGACTAGGAGAGGCATTCAGCCTGGTATCTGGTATTCATAAAAAAAGGATGAGGGGCTAGGCAATGTGAAGGTCAAGGGCAGCAAGGCTGCAGCAAACACAGCATTCTGCAGCTCAACATGCTGGAAGAAACTGAGCAAAAGAAATATTGGAGTCACAAATTTGGAATTCAGGCTGTATTTCAGTTTGTTTAGGAATGGGCTGTGAGGGATCCCACAGAACAGCCCTGCAGGGCTGAGTGACCCAGGACACGTGGCTGGTCCTCATGGACCCCCCCTTTTGAGTGCACAGGAACAGGTCAGTCTGCCAGGCAGGAGGGAAGCCAGCGTGGCAGGAAGCCAGCACAGATGAACAGGGAACTCCCATCTCAGCTCAAGAACATGGAAGGCCAATGCCAAAGCTCAGATGTAGCCGTAAAAAACTGAGAGATTAAAGGGCAGAAGGGCTTCTGTACATTGGCAGCAAAGGGAAGGCTGGGAAGGATATGGCCCCACTGCTCAGTCTGGTAGAAAATTCAGTGAAAAAGGATGTGGATAAGGCTCAGGTACTCAATGACTGGTTTTCCTTATATCTTTTTCAGGTTTTAATTTTTGGGTTTTGGGGGAGTTGTTTGGGGGGGTCTGGGGGGCAAGGGGTTTAGTTCCTGATCAGGTTTGTCTTTAGGCCTTCAGCATCTCCAAGCCCAGGGTCAGTCTCTGGGAGTGGTGCACTTAAGCCAGTTGGACACACACAGATCCTTGGAACAGCACCTGAAGGTGTGGAGAAAGGTGGCCAATGTCACTGTAAAGTTGTCCTCTCACTTTTGAAAGGTCACAACTGCCAGGTGAGGCTTTTGATGAACAGCAAGAAAAACACCATATCCATCTCCAAGAAGGAGGAGCCAGGGAGCTCCTCCTCTAAGGCAGTCAACCTTACTTCAGTTCCTGGAAAAATCATGGAGTAAGTAATCTTAGAAGACATCTCCTAGATAAAGGATTTAAGGTTACAGCCAGGTTGGAATTACCAAAGAAAGGCTCACAATGCCACACACACCTGACTATTCTATGGCAAGATCACTATCTCTGTGGACAAGGGGAGGGTAATGGTGCCACTTACCTTGACTTTAGCAAGGCCTCTGACAGCCTCCCATACAACTCTGCAGCTAAGTTGCAAAGTTGTAGATTTGATATGGAAAAAAGATGAAAATTTCCCTGGACTGCCACAAACCACAAATGCCAAACCCTGCACCTAGGATGGAATAATCCAATGCATCAGTACAGGCTGGGAAGCAGCTTTGCAAAAAAGAGCCAGGTGTCCTGGCAGAAGAAAGGCTAAACACAAGCAAGTAGTGTGCCCTGGCTGTGAAGGAGGCCAACCACATCCTGAACCCACTCACCAAGAATGTTTCCAGCAGGTCACAGGGAAGTCATTCTGGGAGCCCATTACTGGAATGCCCCATCTAGTTTTGGGCTGCTCTGTACAAGACAGTACAATAAAAATATGTTCAGAACCTCTAGGAGAATTAGAGGGCTCAGGCACACACTGGGTGAGCACAGGATGAGAGAACTGAGCTTGCCAAGCTTGAAGAAGAGATGATTAAGATTTTGCTGTCTTCAGGTGTTCAAGAGGAGGGTATAGAGCTGTTGGTGCCTGCCTCTTATCAGAGCTACATAGCAAAAGGATGAGAGGCAGCAGACAAGACATAAAGGAGGGAATTCCAATTAGACACAAATAAATTTATTTTTTTATTGTGAGGGCAACAAAACACTGGAATAGGTTGCCCAGAAATGCTGTGGAATCTTCACTCCTGTTGCTACTACTTTACTTTAAGTCAAAGATTTGTTCAGAAACCCTTTTACAGAAAAGGCAAATTTGAGATCTTTTTCTTGTTACTGTAGCAGTTGAAATACAGTATTCTCATTCACAGAACAAAGATCATATCCCTCAGTACCACAGGACAGCTCAGAATCAATGCAACTACAAAACCAGTGTGCTTATCATTCTCTCCTAGTACAGCAAGATGAATTTGCCATGTGAAAGGAAAAACCCATAAATCAGACAATCTTACTCACTCCCACTGAATGAAAATGGACTCATCACTGATGGAGTTAATGCAGATAAGAGGAAATCAAACTTCAGAGAAGCTTTACATCATTTCATTGCTTGAAATTTTTAGTGATAAGTAAAATGAGCCTGTCTCTACTTTTGGGCCTGTAGGGTTTTTGCATAGAACCACACATACATATACTACCTAAAGCTCAGACAAAACAGCCTGGTTTATATAATTTTTGCAAACAGCAATATCGAAGATAGAATGTTAAAAATAGTACCCCACGCCTTTTCCTCCCTCTATATCCTCAACCACATTTCAAACCACAGTGTCTATTGACATACTTTTAGGATAAGTATGACTTTTAGGATAAAATGGGACTGCTATTTGTCAGCTGGAGTTAATGATACTTAGACATTTGAAAATGTTAGACCGCATCATCTCCCTTGGAACTGTACAGAGGGCTTCTACATCTTGTGGCAACTGTTGCCAAGTAGTAGGGAAAACAGAGATGCTTTCTAGCAGGCTTTGTCATTTCATAAATGCTTCCTCAATCATTACAACGTTTTTCTTGATGGTCAATTAACTTCTCCTACAATTGTTAAGCCTACATCTCTTTCTTTTTCGGGAGAAAATGTCTGTTGGTCTGTATCCCTCAGAAACCCCTCAGAGACAAAGAAAATGAAAATCTGTGTGATGCTGTATCTGCTTTCCAATTGCACAGTGCTGCGTGAGGGGAGACTCTCCATAGGTTCTGTTCTGTAACAGCAGCCACTTCCAACTAGGTCATGTCACAACCAGCAATTAAAGTGACCTAAAAAATGGCCGTGGCAGAAGGACAGTTCTTGATCATGACAGCACACTGTTCACCCATCCTTGTGCTCAGCATTTCCTTCTGTCAAAACACTCCTCTTACTCTATTTCCAGTTGCATAATCTACCTGAATTTTCCTGCTTCCAGACACACACAGCTCTGTCCTCTCCATTTCATTTTGTTCCTAGCAGGTGTCCCATTCTGGTGGCAAACCTCCTTCAGTTTTCAATCCTGCCTTCCCCTCCACCTCAGCAAGCCTTGTTCCACCTCAGCCCTGCCTCCTGTGCTCCATCCCAAGCTCCCTGGTCCTTCTGTCCCCTCCTGTCACCAGCTGTGATCTGTGCATCCCACCTGCCCTGTCTGGATGTTTCTGTATTGCACCAACAATGACACAACACTCTCAGGAGTTTTCTTCCAATCCTCACCTCCCCTTTATAATCATGTTGAACAACACCTCCAGATACCCCCTTCCAACCTGAAATTCTTAGAGCACCATGAAATGCTGTATTAGCTGATCTTTTAGCACCAGAACTCCCTCTGAAGCCATGTTAAACAGCTGCAGAAGGATCTTTCCTTAAAGCTGAGTAGCAAGTCAAAAGTAAATAACAAAAACCCCCAACAAAAATGTCCTGGGCCTGGATTTAGTTTTGCACAGTCTTGGTAGGTTTACTAGTGCTTCGATGACACAGCAATTTCATTGCAGATAAGAAAGCAAGCTCAGCTCAATATTATAAGATTAATTAAGGATGATAATAAAAATAACAGATTTGGGCAAACCAACATGAAAAATAAGAGGGGAAAAAAAAAAAAAAAACGAAAAAAAGAAATCCTGTCCTCTTACTCCTTATGGAAGCTTTCCTTTGAAAAATCCATGCAGTTCATGTTTCTGTCAGGCGAGGTAATATGCCTGTAAATTTAATCTGACAGAAGAAGCAGCACAGCATCAGCAGAAAATGACAAAATCAGATTGTAAGAGAGGGACAGCCAAATGCCTTCACAGCTCTCAGAATCCACCGAGGGAAACAAATTCACACAACTGTAATAAACCCAGACTCAGACACTCACTGGAGGTTTGTGGTGCTAATACCTTTAGTTTCCACTTCAAAATCTCATTCAAAAGTGCTTAAATCTTGTATTGGCTGCCTGATGGAAGGTGCCTTTGCCTAAATCCAGCCCTTCTAAAAACCAGGGATAGACTGCATTTATTGTTTCCAAGGGCAACACTTCAAATGCTACCAAGTTTTGTTTTCTGGTTCAGTTACACAAATCTGAATTCCTTTTTCTATGCAGGCCTTTCCTTCTCATATTCACAAACCCTAAAGCAACACAAATAATGACCAAAATGTAGGTTTAAAATAAAAATGAAGCATTTTTAGTCTTCAGGAAGCTGCAAATAATTGCATTTAAAACACACAGGTAATTGTGGATCCTTATTGCAACACACTGCATAACAAAAGGGGAAAAAAAAGCATTTTCAGCTTGAAAGGAAGCTTACTTTAAAACAAATCTTTTCTTCATGTTTTCTAGCCAAATAAAGCCAGCAAATAAAAATTATCAGCTAAGGTGTTGTGCCAAAATCATGCTGTTCTAGGTTAGGTGATCCTACCTTAGGACAATTAAAATAGCTTTTAAGGCTGCCTTTAACCACAGAACGTGCATTTGTGAGAGCCTTCAGCAGCTCTGCCCACCTGGAGGAGCAGAGCTGAAATAGCCATGAGCAGCACAAGAATATCCATGGGCAGCTATCAAAAATACAAAAGCATTGGGGGAACATTTAACACAGGAATGTCACTTTATTTGCTTGGTTTCTTTAAGGATCCTTCCTTATATTTTTCTGCTCTCTCTTCACTCTTCATTCACTTATATCTAAACCTATGAAATGCTGTATCAGTCTTTAACAAATACCAATGTGTTTAAAAAACATGACAACAAAACTCAAGAGGATACTTCTACCAGTCAAGAAGGAAATAAAGCAGATTCTCTTAAAGTAACACTGTAACAGCTAAAAGTATAAAGTTATTCAGACTTTCTCCTTCTACTTACTCAATTAGCCCAAATAAAAGCTGATGGGAATGTTCAGAACTCATAAAAAGCTCCCAGCACTGTGGATGTCTCTGTAGCAGCACCAGTGGCTCTGTGATGGCTCCATTCCCATCACAGGGCAAGAGCTTCTCTGCCAGGTGAGGCATAAAAATAAGGTTCTGAATTAATGTAATTACCTAATGAAACTTTCCATACTAGGAATTAATTAAATAGGGGCATCTTCTCTGTAACTGTTGGAAAATACCTCTTTTGGAGCAACAGGTGTTCGATTCTGCCAAATTAAATGGTGATTACCAGAGAGATGTGGCTGGAAAGGCATTATCTTAGGGAAGATATAATTGCTACTGTACCTTATTAACCTGTGGGAAATAGCAGGACTGCCTGAGTCTCTTCAATATTTTGGTGGCTTGTCCAGCCAATCAACTGAGCAAAGAATGAAACTGATGGCTCAAAACAGTTTATGCCACTTTATCAGCACAGCAATAAGGTAATGGCTATTGATAATATTTTACTGAACTTTAGAACAGACAAACAAAACCACAGGAAAAAAAAAATTACATACTGGCTCCAAATGGTTGTCCTCTCATGATAAAATCTAGTGTTAAGTTTTAAATGTAATTAAAGTAGCATGGGGGTGGAAGTAAAGGAATTTGCAAAGTTAAACCTTATGAGAAATGTTACTGCAGTTAGTGAATTCTGCTACATTAAATAAATAAATAAAGAAGGAGGAAAAAGCCTTCTGTAGGTTTTGACAGTATTTTTTCTTGCTATAGCAGGGAAGTCAACAATACATGTTTGGAATATTATCAGCATCAGAGAGAGAGACTGGAGGATGAAATCTAGAATTTTATTAAGAGATCTGACAGAATCATACTCACAAATGTATAGCTATAGAAGTCAGGCAAATTTTGGGGATAAAGGCAACACAACCAGAAAAAATATTCCACCCACAAAATATTCCACACATCTTCTTTAGGTTTATCATAAACTGCTTATCTAAAGAAAAGACAGTGAAATCATATAGTCATTTAAAACATTGAAAATCTAACACTGATAAAAATAAAATTTTTACTGATTAAATGGACACAAGGAAGATTTTCTCTTTTCCTGAATAACATGAGAACTCAATGCAATTATATTGATACAGACCCTCCCTTCCTCCTCCTGAAATAAGTCTTTTACAAAATTTGTTTTTTGCAGCTAAGATTATGTCCTCTGAAAAGTGACTGAAGGTAAATTAAAAAGAATTCTTCACAATTACATGTGCATAGAAAGTAAGAAAGGAAAAAATGTAGCTCTACTAATGATAGTAGGTAACTTTCCTCTAGCTCTCCCCAAGATAAGCCACTGGCAGAAACATGGCCTATAAAAAGGTAAACCTCAGTACCCTGCAAATAAATGCATAGCAAAAGAAGAAGTAAAGGGTAGTATTTTGCTAAGTGATTATGACAGTAGGCCAGTCAAAGGGGAAAAAAAAAAAAAAAAAAAAAAAAAACCTTTTGGTAAAAACCCAGTCTTAGATGCAGGAAAACTGCATCAACTGAAAATCATAGTAAATTATAGCTAATTATTTCATACACAGTATGTGTAACATTGGAATTCCAAATCCAACAATGCTGAAGAGCACTATCCTGTTCCTGTGGGGACTAACACTGCAGAAAATCTCAAAACAGTCTCATAAACTTCACCAGGGAGCCACACTGCAGACAAACATGTGCCTGCTAAGAACCTAATGTGCTGGGGTTTATCTGGGGGCAGGGGGGGAGCTGCTTAGAATTGGAATGAAAGCAGCCAGATTTAGTTTTATGCAGAGAGAGAGCATTTTAATAACAGCAACAGAGGAAACTACAATAGCCTGACCCTATACTCATGAAGGAACCTTCAGCAAGTAATAAATTACTTTAAAAAAATCCCAAAACCTAAAATTGTTTTAACCATTAGAGCTGGAGTTAAGAAGTGGTCTCAGAGCACGACTGAGAATTTCAACTTTGAAGAATGAGGAAAGTATTCCAGTGCAAAGCCACTGAGAACCTTAATAAATGTGGGCTGAAAAGACCACATATTTCAAATTATTTGTGCCTGGGAAGGGATGCAACCAGTCTCCAGCACAGGGCACTGGTTTCCAAAGAGGGAGAGCCACCGTGCTGCAGCACTGAAGGCACATGCCCAGGAATATGTGGAGCATGGGTAATGAAGCCTGGCTGGATCATTCTGGCTCCACCACAGCAACCTGCTGCTCTCAGGAAAGCAACATGCTGGAAGGCATCACACAAATGCGTTTAAGTGGCCCTGGATGAGTAAGGGGAAGTTATGAATGCTGCCTCAGCACTCTCTCTTCTAGCAGGGGCAGCAGTGGTGCCACCAGTCAGAGAGAGAAGAAAACTGTGGCAGCCTGGGAAGGAATAAAAAGGAAAAGGCAACTAGCATGCAGTAACAGCTCCAAAGGGGCTGGAGAAGAGGAATTGAGGCAGATGAGGTGCTCAGCACTGCATTGTGATTTCTGCTGTTTATCAGAAGAAGGTGCAGCTCAGAGGAAGGAGCGAGTGTGGGCAGGCAGGCAGGCAGCCAGGGGAGGCTGTGAGTTCAGCAGTGCTGTGAACACTTGTTCCTCACACAGCTCATTTCCCCCATCTGTCTGGTTCACACTGAGGCCACGCACACACCTGTGCCAGGCCAGAATGAAGGTGCCAGGAGGGCAGGATTGGATGCCTGGGACCTGGGGCAGGGCTTGCACATGCTCAGCAGTGCCCCCAGATAAATCCACAGAAAATCACACACTCAGTGCCAACAATGTTCTGGAGGAAGCATGCTTGAATCTTTAAAAGTGTCACAGATCCTTGAATGTGAAGGTTTAATAACTGTTTGAACAACCCTCATGAACAGGTTTGGCCTAACTACCTCCACATTTGTTATTACAGGAGAGATGCAAATGTCATGTTGCATGGATTTTGCCTTAAATTGGCCTGAATATCATCTACACAAAATCCTTTTCATGCCATATCATAAGCAAGATGTGGTTTGGGTTTTTTTAACAAAACAGTATCCAGGTAGGAAGAAGGCAAAAAAATGACAATCTAATTATATACTTCATGAAATTATGACATTTTGAAAGCATGAAAATTACTTTGTTTCATAAACAAAATTACAGCAAAATCATTCAGACTCGATTTTACAGTTATCATGAGCTACTGGATTAGTGACTGTGAGAAAAAGAACCATAGTTTAAAGAATCAATGTTTTTAAGCTGTGACATTTTTGCCAAAACATCCTTAAGTTTTTAGATGCAGTGAGAATTCACAGTGTTTCTCTTCTTAACAGCATCCTGTTTCATTGGAAAATTTTTAGTCTGCTATCAAGCAATCCCATAAAGCAGGGCAGAACTAATGGCTTTATTAAGAATATTTACTTCAGGCTAAATGGAAGGAGCAATTACATTCCATTTATACAGGAAAACAGCTGGAACCAGCTAAAGGTACCTCAGAGTGTAAAAGAAAATATAAAAAAAAAGGCCTGATCAGAAGCTTGACAGGTTCACTGACTCAAAACACAGTCTTAGGGAACTGTCTGTCCAGCTGTGTGGGAAAGGTGCACAGGGACCTGGGAGGGAGGTGGTAAAAAAGCAGCTACACACAGCCAAAATATCTGAAAGGTCTGCTTCAAGAGATTTGAAGGGGAAAAAAAAAAAGGAAAGCAGGGTACCTTTTGTAGGCATTATTGCTGGAGGCAGGAAAAGCATCTGTAAAGGAAAAGTCAAGGAGTGGGACTCCAAGAGACTCTTCTAAGCCTTGGTGACAAGTCTGGACTTTGTGTAAGCAGGAGAATTGCCAAAGAATTGAGGATGATGGCAAAGAGAAGCCCCAGCACACCAGGAGGAGTGTGCTTAAGGGTGCCTGGAAACTGAATTGAGAACTATTTAATCAGCCAAAAGAAACTAATGTGCACCTGTTAACTATTTAAGCAACACCTTACTTATTACTTTTTCCTTTTTTTTTTTTTTTTTTTTTTTTTTTTGCCTTCCTACTCTGGTCATGTCCAGACCAAGGACAGCAGCTTTCCTTTTCCACCATGAGCCCATGTATCTTCCTTGCTCTTACAGGACCTGTAGGTCAGCCAAAGCTTTGCAGTGGAATGGCTTAGAGCCATTTTCCTACCACAAGTATCACAAAAAACCACTCACAGAATTCTAAACTCTAAAGCTGTAGTTCATTACAGCCCCAAACAAAACAAGGTGGCTTTAGACAATGAGGAAGCAAGAGTGAGACAGATTTTAACCAGAGTATGTTCAGATGTTTCCTCTCCTAATAGATGCTTGCAGAGCAAGCTGGAGGTCCTTATTCTTAGTGATGCAATTTTTGGTGGCCTTCTGGGATACAATAAAACCAATAGAGTCTCTCCTAAATCCCCAAAACCAGCCAAACAGCTTTTCTTTCTGTCCTTTTTGACAACATCATCACTCCTAACTCTAATCAAGAAACTCACTGCCCCTATGTTTAATTCTATGAATTCCCAGCTTGCTGTTTCTTAATTCTCTCCTATCCTCACTTCACATGATGGGAGTTTTTTACCTAAGCTTGCCCATGTGCTCTTGGAACAGATGCTACTGCTCACTCTATCCCACAGGCTCCATCTGGCCTGGAGCAAGAAGAAGCGAAGAAAACACTATAGCAAACCTCATCCCCTCTGTCCAGCTACTGTCCTTTTGAAAATGTTGTGTCAGGAACATTGCAAACAATTAAGACAGCATCCATTACCACCACCTTGGTTCTTCCAGAGTATCCTGCTCTCTGGATGTAAATATATCACCCTACTGCTTCTGTACAGGGAAGGTGGTGACTGCCTCCAGAATGGCTGCATCAGTCTGAGGTGATGAAGTAAAAATAATTTGCTCTTGCAGGGGGTTCAGGCAGGAGGGTTAAACAAATCTTTTCCGTGTAAGTATGTACTGAGCTTATCTGCATGCCTCATAAAGCTCATGTATTTGCTGTAAACTGTCTGTACCAATAGATTAATAATAAATATGTGTGTCTGACAGGAAAACGTGGCAACTGAATCCTTGCTCTTGTCCATCTGTTGCTCGCTATTTGTATAACTCCATATTATAGTATGCTTGTTTAGGTTTCAGCTGGGTGTTGCATGCATGAATATATACAGATATATATAGATTTATGTGTG
This sequence comes from Oenanthe melanoleuca, assembly GCF_029582105.1. Taxonomy (NCBI): domain Eukaryota; kingdom Metazoa; phylum Chordata; class Aves; order Passeriformes; family Muscicapidae; genus Oenanthe; species Oenanthe melanoleuca. The sequence continues at coordinate 3,505,193 of NC_079334.1, forward strand.
TGTGTGTATATATATGCACATGAGGGTTTAGCTTGCAATGCTGTTTCCTTTGGCAGGGGTGTGTGAGGCTGTGCCAGCAGCCTGGAGCATGGCAGAGCCCCTTATGCATCCTAAGCCCCACATGGATCCCTGAGTCCCTCATGGATCCTGAGCTCCTTAGGGATCCCTGAGCCCTGCATGGATCCCTGAGCCCCTTAGGGATCCCTGCCTCCTACATGGATCCTGAGCCTCTCATGGATCCTGAGCCCTGCATGGATGGATCCCTAAGCCCCACATGGATTTGAGACCCACATGGATCCCTGAGCCCCTCATGGATCCCTGAGCCCCTCACGGATCCTGAGTTCCTTAGGGATCCCTGAGCCCCTCATGGATCCCTGAGCCCCTTAGGGATCCATGAGCCCCACATGGATCCCTGAGCCCCTCACGGACCCTGAGTTCCTTAGGGATCCGTGAGCCCCTCATGGATCCCTGAGCCCCTTAGGGATCCCTGCCTCCTACATGGATCCTGAGCCTCTCATGAATCCTGAGCCCTGCATGGATGGATCCCTAAGCCCCACATGGATTTGAGACCCACATGGATCCCTGAGCCCCTCATGGATCCCTGAGCCCCTCACGGATCCTGAGTTCCTTAGGGATCCCTGAGCCCCTCATGGATCCCTGAGCCCCTCATGGATCCATGAGCCCCACATGGATCCCTGAGCCCCTCACGGACCCTGAGTTCCTTAGGGATCCGTGAGCCCCTCATGGATCTCTGAGACCCTTAGGGATCCCTGGCTCCTACATGGATCCTGAGCCTCTCATGGATCCTGAGCCCTGCATGGGTCCTGAGCCCCTCGTGGATCCCTAAGCCCCACATGGATTTGAGACCCACATGGATCCCTGAGCCCCTCATGGATCCCTGAGTCCCACATGGATCCCTGAGTCCCTTAGGGATCCCTGGGTCCCACACGGATCCTGAGCCCTGCGGGATCCATGAGCCCCTCATGGATCCCTGAGCCCTGCAAGGATCCTGAGCCCCTCATGGATCCCTGAGCCCCTTATAGATCCCTGAGCCCCACATGGATCCCTAAGCCCAACATGGATCCCTGGGTCCTACATGGTTTCTGAGCCTTCCTGGATCCCTGAGTCCCTCATGGATCCCTGAACCCCTCATGGATCCTGAGCCCCTCATGGATCCTGAGCCCCTCATGGATCCCTGGGTTCTGCTGGATCCCTGAACCCACACGTTTTAGTTTGTGCCTACCGCTCTTCGTCCTGTCGCTGGCACTGCTAAAGTCTGGTACTTTCCCCTCGGCACCTGCCTTGGTAATATTCACCGGTATTGGTGCGATCCCACTTCGCTTTTTCTTTCCTCAAGACACCTAAAGCTGGACTAAACAGGCGCAGCTCCTGCGCGTCCCCTCCTAAGGGATGAGTCCAGGAGAGCCACAGCACTCCCAGGAGGCCGGGATGCCACCAGGCTCACTGTGTCGTGTGGGATGGCGTGTTTCATTAAATTTGAAATATGCGGTCTTTTCAGCTCACGTTTATTAAGGCTCTAAGTAGCTTTGCACTGGAATACTGAAAGTTGAAATTCTCGGTCGTGCTCTGAGACCACTTCTTACGGTTAGAACAATTTTAGTCTTTTCGCGCTGCTGCGGGCTGTAGCAGGGCACTCCCGCGCCTCTCTCTGCGGATGCCCCAGCCTTGTCCCCGGCCCGCCCCTCGCCACCGCCCGCCATCCTGAGCGGCGGGCGCTCGGCGCTCGATTGCGGCGGCTGCTCGCGGCGCGGCTCGGCGCTGGATTGGCGGGGGCTGCGCGGCGGGCGCAAGATGGCGGCGGCGCTGGGCCGGGGGCTGGACATCAGCCTGGCGGCGCTGCGGCAGCACGACCCCTACATCAGCGGCATCGTGGACGTGGCCAGCCAGGTGGCGCTCTACACCTTCGGCCACCGCGCCAGCCAGTGGGTACGTCAGCGCGCCCGCCCCGCCCCGCCCGGCCCCGCCCCGCCCGGCCCCGCCCTCCTTAGGCCCCGCCCCCCGGCAGGGCCGAGGTGTGAGGGTGGGGCCGGGAGGGGCCTGGCGCCGTCCCTGCCCGTGGCCCCGGGGGGTCCCTGACAGCCACCCTGGGCACGCTGAGCACCCCCGGGCACCGGGAATGGCGCTTTGGCAGGCTGCAAGGTGCAGGGGTTCTGCTGCGTGTGGTGGAGGCTGGGGTTTAGCCTGAGGCCATGGAGGACTGGGGTTTAACCTGGGGTCATGGAGGACTGGGGTTTAACTTGGAGCTGTGGAGGCTGAAGTTTATCCCAAGGCCATGGAAGACTGGGATTTAACCCAGGGCTGGTTTTTATCCCAAGGCCATGGAAGACTGGGATTTAACCCAGGGCTCTTTTTTATCCCAAGGCCATGGAAGGCTGGGGCTTAACCCAGGGCTGATGTTTATCCCAAGGCCATGGAAAGTCTGGGGTTTAACCCAGGGCTGATGTTTATCCCAAGGCCATGGAAGACTGGGGTTTAACCCAGGGCTGATGTTTATCCCAAGGCCATGGAAAGTCTGGGGTTTAACCCAGGGCTGATGTTTATTCCAAGGCCATGGAAAGACTGGGGTTTAACCCAGGGCTGGGGTTTAACCCAGGGCTCAGGGCCTCAGGCACTCCTCTGCCTTTCTGACACCTATAACAGAACCCAAACATGTGCAAAAGAGTGGTGGAGTTACCAGTGCTAAAAGCATTGTTGTAAGATGTACAAATGTAATTACCTTGGGGAAACTTTAGGTGATAGAACCTTCAGGCTCTTGGCAGGTGGTTCTTGGCTTGCTTTAGCAGTGAGACTCAGGACCTGTGTTTGAAGAACCTGCCCAGACTGCCTTTTGTGTTATTTCCCCCATTTCTCTCCCCTGAGGGCAGGTGCCCTTTGAAAACTCCTGTCTCTGCCTCTTGAATTAACCCAGCCTAGAATTAACCCAGTGCAATGTTTAATGTCATGGTGATGTGCCTGCAGCGTTTTCATGTCTTACCTCAAACCCTGGCTCAGCTGCATGATGTGCTAGCTCCAGCCTCTCACCACCAGTTCACCACCATGAAATTTGGTTTGGTTATTTTTTCCTGACCTGGTTGAGAGAGGTGTAACTGATGGTACTGGTAAAAGAGAGAAAAGGGGGCTCACTGATGGTGAGCAAAATGCTGCCCTGTTTTCAACTTTCTTAACATTCCTAATGTTCCTTTTCTTTAGGAGAAGACAGATGTGGAGGGAACACTGTTTGTTTACACAAGGTAAGGACACTACATTTTGGCATATACAGGTGAAGTCTGTGGATATGGAAAAGCTGGCTGGGATGGAGCGTGGCTGAATGAATAAAATCTTCCCCTTTGTTCAAGGGCAAAAAGAAACTGAAACTGCCAGTAGAAATGTGGGAAGAAAACACTCTGAAGGATGCATGACCTTGTATTTTGATAAGACTTCCAAATGTGATTTAAATGCCAGTATGGGTAAACTGTAGAAATCTTTTGTGTTGGCTTAAATAGGAATTGCAGTTTAAAAGTGTCTGAACAAAAAAGAGTGAAATAAATAGTGATATTGCTTAAAGGAAGGGAATGGCAGAACTTTAGAAATATTGTGTCCCCTACATAGGGAACTTTCATACTACTTGTGTTTGTTCATTTTTCATGCATCTTTCATCCAACATTTTGGATGGTTTTCATACTTTCTTTTAGCAACAACTCTGGCTGTGGCTTTCAGAGCATCATTTTTTGCACCATTTGTTCTAGCACGTGTGTTTGTTCTGTTGTGAAGCCTGCCCTGTGCTGGGTTTTCCATGATGGTGCTCCAGCACTTCTCTGTGACTGCTGTCAAAATCTGAAAGTTACATAGTCTGCAAGTGTTGCAGTAGCTGCTGATGTGTAACACCAAAGGAGAAAGTTACTTTTTTAGCTTTTGTATCAAAGAGGTTCTAGTAGGGTAGCTGAGAAAGCAAGAGATGGTTTAGAGAAGTGGGTGAGGTGGCAGAGAGGCCCAGGAGCCTGTGAGCTTAGTGGGAAGTGGAAATGCTGATTTCAGCCCTTACAGCTCTCTTGTACCAGCAGTGGCAATGGTCAGCAGTAATTTTTCTGAGCTGCTCTCAGATAAGTGGAGATCAGATGCTGTAAAATTACCACCAGGAGAGGAAAGCAGCAGCCCTTTGTTGTGCTGGCACTAGGTGGATGTGGTGACTTTTGTGCTGCAAAACAGAAGCAGTATTTCCTGGTATGTTGATCTCAAAGCTCAAGAGCTGACAACATGAAACCTGGTCCTTCTGGTATTTGTTATCTTTCACTGTTGTTTTTGTTGCCTGAGGGAGTTTCCTTTTAGGGCACAGGTTGCTGCCTGGCTGCCCTTTAGGCAGCAGTATGGAACAGGTTGTGAACTGTGAGTAACATCCTGCATTGCCCTCATCATCACCTTTAACTTCAATTTTCTGTGACTTCAAACAAATTTCTGAAATCCTGTGGAAAAGACATTGCCAACACAGAGTTTGGAGACCAAACTGCTACCTTTCTTTTCATTACAATGTAAAATGATGTTACCAGTTTACTTGGACTGAATTATTCATTGCCCAGCTCATCTTTGTGAATTCAAGGAAGAGTCAAAAGTCAGACTTCCAACTGGGTGAACACTGGTAGAAGTGTAGGACTGCTTGTTTGTTTTAAGGGAAATATTGACCCTTGCAAACAAGGATTCTTGTCAAGGATTTCCCTTTTGTTTATTTTTTGGTTTACTCCAATCCTGTAATATGGGTTCTTGTGTTTTGGTTTCATAGAGAAATCCACACACCAGCAATTAAGCAGAGGTGGCACTTTTCCCAAATGTATTTTGTAATACATTTTTTGAAAAATTCTCTCTTTGATGACTATTTGTTAACCTGAGTGCTGAGAACTTGGCTTGCTCTGGCTTGTTTGAATTGCTGCTTTTTAGTGCAGTGAGGAGCTGTAGGATAGATGGAGGCATTGGATCACATGATGCTGTTGGTCTGTTTATTTCTCATACATAACATAGGGCTTTGCTATAATTAAAAGGATTACCAAAACTGCAAGAGTCAATTGTTATTTCCGTGGCAACAAAATTAGATTTTTGTAGCATCTCTTAGAAATAAATAAGTAATGAATTAGGAGCACTACACAACAAAGAAATTGTGATTTCCTTTTCCCTCGACTTGTTCCTTTTCAGATCTGCTTCTCCAAGGCATGGTTTCACAATTATGAACAGACTGAGCATGGAAAATCGAACAGAACCCATTACTAAAGACCTCGATTTCCAGCTCCAGGACCCTTTTCTGCTCTACAGAAATGCCAGATGTAAGTATGTGACACGTTGGGTTAAATACTGGAGTCAGGTTCTCTTCAGTCTGTTCTTGTTAAGGTAGTCCAAGTGCTTAGACTGCAGCATTCAAGGGGTAGAATTGAAGGAATGCATTTTGCTTTTTTGATGTGCTGAAAGAGAAGCATTGCTCACTGTTCCTAAAATGCCACTCTACTAAAGAAAGTATTAGAATGTGCTTAGGAATAACCTCCTCATTTAACTGACAGATTGTGAATGTTTGTGGTTGCCTGTATGTGATTGAGAGAGACCAAGTGTGTGTGTGTGTTCTGAATACACCCCAGTCACTGCTGGGAAATCTCTGTGCAATATTTGTAGTCTTAATACAAATGCCACCAATTCAAACCCTGTGTTGTGCTCCAGCTCCAGAATACTGTTCTTAGAGCATCTTGGAAGGCAGGTTGCTTCTCAACTATTAGGCATAACTCTTGACAACATAATGCTGAGTCTAACCTAAACCCTGCTGAAAGACAAAGTAATTACTTCGGGCTTTCTGTTGATATTGCATGATTATCTTTGCACAAGAATTAGCAAGTGTCAGGCAAGCTCAGAAATGAGTGGAAGACATGAGGAAGTTTATTTGTGCATGCAGACCTGCACACAGACTGTTACAATGTGCAGGGAGCAGTTGTAAATCCAGTTTGTAGCTGTGCTTGCAAGCAGAGCTGTAGTACCTGATCTGGGCTTTGTCCTTTGTGCATAAAAGCAGATTGCAGAAATGGTTTATGTGAACTGTGATGCTCAAGTGTTCCCTCTGGATGAAGTAAAGGCAAAAGCAGCCTGATTTGATAATGTGCTAGACCTTCTAATTTCATAAACTAATTTGGAGTTGGGAAATCTATCAAGGGGGAATCCTGTTGTTCACACACTATGTGGTAGAAGCATTCTAAGTAGCCTAAATGAAACTGCTATTTTTGAGACTATTTGCTACAATTCAGAAGGAAACTGAAAAGAGTTGCAGACATCTCCAGGCTAACCTAGACTGGGCCAAACATTAGGATTTTAAGTACTGTGACACCTTCTTATTCCATCTGATTTTGAAGGCTTTTTCATGTGCACCTGTAATCTTGTTTAATCTCATTTTGTAACTTCATTAGGAATTTACATATGTTTATACCAATATCTGCCTTTTGAAACCTGATCTATTAATTTTTTATTTTTGTTGACACAAGTGGTATAATGAGTAATTAGAAGTTGTCGTTATTCTGTGGTGACAGAATATAAGTTTTTTGTCTGATTATTTCACATAAATTGTAATTTGTTTATTTTTTTTAATCAAGAGAAAACTCAGGGGTTGGGTGATATAAGCTCTTTCTTCACTAAGATACATGAAAATTTTAGATTTGCAGGGTCTCAAATACAAGTAGCAGCCTGTGGTTCTGAGCAGGATGCCTGGTCTGTGGATCTGATTTTTACCAGAGTTAGCTGTTTGATCTAACCATGGGTAAATCTATACCTCTTAACTGAACTGAGAGTTTGGTTGTCTGAGAGCAGATTCATGTTGTTTTACTAAAAAAACCCCAATTCTGTCAGTATCAGGTGAGTTCTGGTATAAATTACCTAGCTGTTTATCTTCCTAAAATATTCTTACAAAAGCTTAATTATTATTTCTTCAAGAGAACTGAAGGTTTTGATACTTCAAAGGAAAAACTATTGTTTGCTCATGTTTTCTTGAAGACATCTGTTTCCAGAGCAAATTGGAAGACAGTTTTTACCAACTTAATTGACTTTTCCAGGTTTTTCTTTAGGTCCCTACAAATAGTTCATGTGATGATCTCTTCACTGAGTTGCAGATACCTCATGCCCTTTCTTCCTGATTTTGTATTTCAAAGCCTTTACAACACAAAATAAAGGGATCTCCACAACAATAAGTATGGATTTTCACAAGGGTCTCATCCAAACACAGTTCTGAATATCCTCTTGAATTTTCTGCATGAATATTTTCTTGCTCTTGTGCTTTATTCTACTTCTTGCCTTTGTAGTTTTTTGCAAAACTAAGGCTTGAGGCTTTTTCCTTGTTAAGTGAAGTTTTTATCCAAAACTGGGGCGTTTAGACCCTTATGTTGTAGTATTATTTTTATCTCCCACTTTCACATGCTAACAAGGAGTACTCAGTAATAGCTGTTTACTTGGCAGAACAGTGGACAGTTTGGCAGTAATACTTAACAGTATCTGGAAATAAATTATCTTTTTCTAACATGTTGTTTGACTTCTTAGGCTGTTTTTCATACGTGTTAGATCTTATTAGGTCTAACAAAACTAACAATTTCCTCTGTGTTTCTAATTGCTGGCCCTGCCCATTTTTTTTTTTTTTTTCAGTATTCAAAATTCATTTAGCACAGTGAGTATGTCTGGCTGGTTGTATTACACAGTCTAAAATCAGGTTTTTTGGCAGCAAAAGGTGGTACTTGTGTACTGGACAAGCCAAACAACATTTTGTCCTGTAATAGCTAACCTTTTGGAAAGCTTGCTTTGTGCTAATATATTATCACAATAGAAAAAAATTTTCCAAAATTATACACAATAAATGTAAATTTTTAAAATGCTAAAAATAAAAAGGTATATTTCATCTTTTTATTTTTTTTTCATATTTCTTTTATTATTTCATATGATCCTGGTCATCTTAAGTTGAAATATTGTCTAAACACCATGTTGGAGACAAGAGTCTAACCCCAGGACTTTTCAGGCTGGATTTGGGATCCATGCCAATTAATGTTTGCACTGGTCCACTCTTTCACAGCAAAGTTTTGTTTGGGAAATCTGTTAGGGTAGAGCTGGGGTTATTAATTTCAAAGCCAGGAGGGAAGCTCAAATCAGTTTTTAATGCCATCAAAAATCTTTGTCCACCAAGGACAGAAGGTTTTTGGATCAAACAGGCAATTTTCAATGTGACCTTTAAACTTCTGTAGTTAACTGCAATTTTAGATTTTCTGAGAGCAAGACAGTAGTTCTGGTTTTGTTTAGATGATCTAACAATTTTAAAGTTTTTTAAAAATTTCATTATTTATGTGTTTGACTAATCCTAACTACATAATTATTTTTTCATTCATTTTTGGTTGTAGTTATTGGGAAAACCAATGTTCAGAGCCTGCTGCTTGAACCTTGCTGCTGATTGATATGAGATAGTTCAGAAGAAATACATAGCAGTAAATTATTGATTAAATTACCTTCATTTTCTCCCTTTAGCAGCTTTCCCCACTCTCTACTGTACCAGGTGTTTATATCTGTGTGGTGGGTCAGGGAATTATTTCTTGATTTCACTCATTTACCATTTTATCACTGAAAACTGCTTGTGATGCTTATAGGAAATAGGGAATTTGGGAATCTTATCTCAGAGCTGGCTTCACCTTGAGCATTTCAGCTGCCAAGAACACAAGATCCTACCTTAAAATAGTATGCTAATTGTGACAATGATCTGATACAGGTTAATTGGGTGCTTTTCTGCTATATTGAGCAGAGAAAGAAATTGTGTGACATACCAACCAGTATTCTCTGACAGTTTCTGTACCTATTTGGATAGAGAAGTTACTTTTCACTTCTGTGCCACACTGTAGCAAGGGCTTTGCTCCTGTCATCTCCTAAGCCTGAAATGGAAAGTGAATTGCTAGTGAAGTGTCTGCTGAATTTGGGTTTTTGCAGAGGTTCAGCAAGTGGTACAAAAGCAGAGCAGACATGCCTGGTTTTGGCAGGGCTGTCCAGACACATGTGGTCTGTACATAACCTCACACTTGTTTCAGTGTTTCCCTTTAACCTGCCACCATAGAACCCTGAACATTTTGTATTATTTTCCCAGTTTCCTACAATGCAGAGGCTTCTGGTAAATGGGATAGGAGGGAGAGGGAAGTTTGCCAGCTGTCTAAAGAAATTTTGTGGGTTTTATCTGTGGTTTATGTTTTGTTTTTTATTCTTCCCCCGTAGTTCATAATTATGTATGAAAATTTTTCCAAATATATGCTTTGGGGCAAGTGATATTAAAATATTTAGGAAAAGGTACCAGTGTATATTTTCCTCAAACTATTTTTTTTCATTCTTAGATTGTGTTACAGCATCCATGAGCTCTCTCAAATAGAACAAATCATCTTCTTTTGACAGTTATTGTGGCTCATTTTAGTTCACCCTTCTAAGGAAATACATCCTGTTAAAAATACAAATGTCTTATAAGTGTCCCACTCTGCATTGACCCTGCAAGTACCATTTCTTTTGTAAAAAACATCTTAGCTTGAAGATTAAAAAAAGTTTACTTCTGAATGGAAAAGGTAGGAGGCAACAAGAAGAGAATCTGAGTGATATGTAAAAAAGAATATATAATGAAAAAGAATCTTCTTCTGGCTACCATAGTGTCTTTTTCCTCTTGAAATGTGTTCATAGTCTACACTACATTATTGTATAATACAGTACTTTAAACCTCTTCTTTCTTTTGATTTTTTTTTTTTTTTAATTTGAGAATTAAACCAGCATTTGGTGATTAAATTTCCTTGTGTTTGTATTTAGACTTGGCCTTCTGCATATTGACCAATAAACTGCTACTTGCTCAATTGAGACATGCAAAATAGATATTCCAGCCTTTGTCTTTATGTTGTATTAGAGTTTCTGTTTGATGTTTTTGTTTGGGTAAAATACCAGTTTATAAAGGAGAACCTTATTTATCAGCCTCCTTCCTGCCAACATACAGTATCAGGTCCAATATCAAAACCCCAACAGGATGAATGCAGAAAATTGAAATGTGTATTCAATTGATTATTCCCCAAATGCTCATTCATCTTGCAGAATTTTGAAACAAATACCTGTAAATGTGTTGAACTTAGTCCAGTTTATATTATTTTTTCTCTAAATGTCTCCATATCAGTGGTCTACTGATTCAGAAATATTACATGGCTTTCTGTTGCTGCATCATGACACAAAATAGAGAGTTTTTGTCACAACTGAATAACTTAAAACCAGTGTTTTTGAGCTTGTTTGCAGAACTATTATTCTGGCCTGCTACAATCTGTATATTTTATTTAGGAAAGTATTTCTGTAGTTTAAAACTGTTTGAAAAGTGTTTTTCAATTTGAAACAAAAGTGCAGACTCAAACTGTAGAAATGTGAAGTAACTTCAGCAGAAGGGCCTTGCCCTTTTTAGGGATGTATTCTTCTCAGCCTGGTTTGCTGCTGAACAGTTTGGGCAAAGCTATTTTTTAAAAAGTCCCTGAACTGACTACTGCCATTTGTTCAGAATATAAATGATTGTGGTTTACCTGAGGTCCTGTCTTTAGAGACATTTTTGTCTCAGAGATACAAACAAATCTCTCCTCCTTTCCATTCCAGTTTCTCTCCTTTGATCAGCATTTTAAAAATTCATTGTGTATCCAGCGAGACAGAACAACAGCAGAGGTCATGGTTATCTTCCCTGGATGTTCCTGATCTTAAAGTGAAACCACAGTTTTGCTGAGAGCATTGAGCACAGGCATTATTTTCCTTTTTAAATTTTCAAGGGGAACATACACGCTGAAAATAATTAATGTTTTCTTAAGAGTTAATTCCAAATGCAGAAAATGAAGTATGCAGTGTAAACTTTTTCATGTTGCATGCATTGTTTTTGAAACCTGTTTAAGTTTCTGTCCAACTTAATTGTTTTATGGTTTGTCATCTGCAAATTTTCTTGAGAGAAGCAAGCAGGTTTCTTACTGCCACTTATTTTTTGGATTCATAGTAATGATAATATTTTTCATGCAAGGTGGCCTTGTACCTACACTCAGAAATTACCTGTACATAAACCAGTTTATAAAAGCATAGATAAAGGCAGTACTAATTTTCTACTGCATTTCCCATATAGTTCCTACCTTTTTGGTCTATACTTCAACTAACTAATGTTCTAGAAAATCATTAATTTAGTTTACTGCTTAGAAAATGGTAAAAATTACTTCAGAATGCTAAGGAAAATCATAAACTGCCCCTTGGAAATAGTATAGATACCAATTTTACATTTTTATCTAAAACTATAAAATAGGTGCATTTATCTAATAGATTTTCGTGCTTTCTGTCTCATTTTAATTTTCAAGGCTATCTGAAAATCTTTAATGTCTGCCTGCTGAGATATAAAAATATTATTATAATTTGATGGCATAAGTTAATAGTGCACTCAGGGATAGATGGACATGCAGCAGTGTTGGCTCAAGGAAAATGGGTTTTAACACCAGGAATTATGGTTTTGCAGTCAGGTCATTTGGCCTGCTTATTCTAGAGTGCACAAACTGCAGGGTTTGAAACCTGTAACTAAATTCTGCTTTAATCCATGGAAGGAGGAGTGGATTTTTAACCTAGGGGATGGAACAGGAAAATTATTTTAAAATAAATTAACTGAAAAAGTGCCATAGAATATATTTTTTTATGGAAACTTGTAGTTGATCATGATTTCTTCTTTCCCCAAGCATCTCTCACACTGAAGCTTCCACTGTTCTGAGCAGAAGGCTGGACTAAGTGAACTGCAGAATCCCTAACCAAACTAAATTATTATTGTGACTCTAGGAATAGGAGCTATTAGTTAATTCAGCTTTAGGGTGTTTGGGGTTTTTTTTTCTGTGTATTGTGGAGAGTAAATGTTCTATGATTTAAGTTTTAACAGTTCACGTTTAAAAAAAGGAGAAGGAACTATTTTGTTTATTGATTTTAAAGCAAAATTGTTTGTACTAGTAAGTATTTCTAAATTTTGTTGTTCCAGTGTTGCCTTATTGCTCATATTTTCCTTTAAACTAAATGCAATTTATGTTTTTCAGTGGAATTTGTAGACACCACTTCTGAAGGCCTTAAATTTTATTTTTTTATGTATAACACCACGTCCCTTGTCATGCCGCCCAACTCAGCACAGATATTTCTATTCAGACTTTCTAAAAAGGATGTTTTAGTTGTTTCTTCCTTACCCTTCCTCCCCTGAGGATTTGAGCCAATTGTGGAAGCCTTTGACCGAGCAAAGCAAACAGTTTAGAATGGTTTTTGTTCGTCAAGTGGCTTTTTGCAGCTGTAACTGTGATGACTGCAGCCATCTTTTTCCTCTAATGATGTTTTTCTGTTGTGTGCTGAAGGTGCTTAAAAAAAAGTAAGGAAAAGAAGTGCAGTAATCCTAATGTAGGTTTTCAGTTTCAGCCCAGTCTGGAAGTCAGAGTATGCCATGTGAGAAGAAACAGGCTAAGGAGCTAAGACAAAAAAGCTGTGTAGTTTTGGAGGGCTGGTAATTATTATGTGCGTGGTGCAGCTGTATCTCAGCTTGAGCAAACAAATCAGTAGGAAAAGGGTATGGAATAGAGTTAGAAACATGTATCAAACCTCCCACCTCTGGGGCTGAATTTCTATATGGGATAGCAGGAAAGTAATGCTGCATATATCTGCTAGACACAGTCTTTGTTTCCCATTTATGGATGTCAGCATATAAGCAACAAATTAGCTTGTCTGGAGGTTTACTGTGGAGAGTGTAGTGCCAATGCTGGGCATTCCTGACGTCTTTTCAAGATAAGATAGGCATATGATGCAGTAATGCTCAAGAGCTGGGCTTGCAGCAGATAATGAATTTTTTTCAGAGGGGTTATTTTCACGTGACTACCTGTATATCCTGTGCTTCACACATCCCTCTTTGAACAGCATAAAATGGTAGGTGTTTCAGGAGCAGGGAAATATGTACATGAGTGCCTACATCTTTCTCCTGCAAACAAGGATATTCCAGAGCTGGCTGCTTTTCACAAATCCCTTGTGTGACCGCCTTTGCAGCTTAATCCCTTCCCATACGCACACATGTATTTAGTATTTTCAGCTTTTGTGTATTTTAAACTTCTTAACCTCTTTGTCTACAATAAAAAACCCGTTTCTTTCTTTTTCCTTATACTTGCATTTCTTTTTTTTGATATGATGTCACAGTGGAAGCAGGAAAGCAGTGTTCATTAGAAGCTCAAAATACAATATATAACCAAGAGAAGCCGTCCATCTACTTAACTCCCCAGATTTGAGAATTACCAGAATTATTTAAATTGTGTGTTGGTGTGATCACACATTCAGGGCTTCCTAGTACATTATCACCAAATACCACTGTGAGCTATTAGGGTAGTCTCCTACATTACACAGATTGCTCTATTTAAACAGGAAGGCAACACTAACAGCAGCTCCCAGTACAGTTTCTGTGCACACGAGTGGGTGATGCTGTCTTACCTCCAGGTTTGATGTAGAAGCAGTTCAGCTGAGTTTCATGCACCAGCTTCCCCTTGTACTTGGCGTCGGGTTCCCCCGGCTGGTGGCTGGGCAGGGGGTGATAAGCTTGCCGAACCAAGGCTTGAAACATTTTAAAATTCCAAGGAGCGTTGAAGCAGCTGAAGCTAAGTGTATTTTCTATAGATAGTAAAAGCACATTCCTTTTGGTTAATTTCCTTGCTTCAGGGTTATGTAATAGCCTTGTAGGGAAGTTAAAACCTGAATATTGTTTTAAATTGCTGACAGCTAAATCTTCTAATCTAGGAACTATTTACTAGCTCTTTGAAACCTTTTCAACATCTTTTGCATTCTCCTTCCTTTTCTTGCTGTTCACTCCTAATCCTTTGCTTGTCCTCTGTGCCTTATGCTCAGTTGGAGCCTTCTCCTCCCCCTGTCCGTTTTTCAGGAAAACTTGGATTGAGGAGTAAAGATAATGGGCGCCATCCACCCGTCAGCTCATCACCTCAGCGAGCCATGGCGATCTCTGGTTTCTGTATATCGACACGGGCTCCTCTGATAATATCCTCTTGTGCTTGAAAAAAATAGGTTTGCTTAGCAGAGGGTGGACTGCACTCCTGACATAGCCAGAAAACTTCTTTTGGAATGTGAGCTTGCTTACTCACACTCTTTTATATGTGTGTGTATATATATAAAAATATTTGTAACCTTCTCTCAAAACATGGAAGATAAATATGTGAGCAAGTGTATCCCACGGCACATATACAAGCTGCTCACTTCTGTCTAACTTTGATTTAATACAAGCTCTTGAGTGCCTCATCAGTGCTCTCTTTGTCAAAACAAGCCTTAAATCGGCAGTAAAGAATACTTTTCAATTACAGGAGGGAAGAGGAAAGAAACCCTTCCCAAGTGTAAGAATGCATACCCTTTAAAGGACAAGGAATGTGTTATATACAGAAACACGGTGCAAGTGCTCCAGTGGAATTCCACTCAGGCTGCAAAGGCAGTGCTGCTTTTTTGTCTTAACTGGCATCCAAACCATTAACAGCACTGGGCTGAATGCCTGCTGCCTGCTCTGCCTTAATGGTTGTAGCTGCAGCCCAGTTGTGGGGTTTGCAACAGAGCTTCCTTACGTAAAATGTAAAGTCTTCATATCATAATGCATTGCTTTAAATCAATTTCAGAAAACATCCCGATGGGTTTTTCCTGCTGACTTCATTATTTTGGATGTACGTATGCCTAGGACTTTTGGAGCCTGATTTAATAATCCCTTTGCATAACAGATGTGTTATGTACATGCATAAAACCAACCAGAGAGATTCTGTAGCCAGTGGGGGGAAAAAAGTAAGTAATGTAAGACACAAGCTTCAGGTCAGAAGTCAGTAATAAAGGGACTAAGAAGATTCTTTCTGTGAATTGTCTGCTGCTGGCCATTGTCTCAGACAGAATAAGAACTTTCTGTTTGAGCTGTACCAATTCTTTTGTCTCTGTCAAACAAACTGCCTTTCTGTAAATTTCAATATCTTTTCCTAAACAACATACAGTGCTAAGTCCTCCAAACAGGCATATGTAGCATCTCTCAAAAGGATTTTTTTTTTGTTGTTGTTTTTGGGGGTTTTTTTGTGAGTATGATATGTCTTCCTGCAGGGCTTTGCTGCCTTCTGTTTATTGTTACCTGTTGTTTTTATTCTGGTTTCTCTCATATGAATATTTCTCTCTCTAACTTTCTTTAACAGAAGGCAACGTAGATGTTCAAATTTGCACTGAGAGTTAAAAGCTGAAGGAGAGGAGAGACTGAGGAAGCAGATGATGATTGCTGTTAAGTTTTATTCCTAAAGGATTATGTATAAACTAGTAAAACACCACTGATTTCTGAAGCAAAATGAAATATGCTATTTTACTTTGTGTGGAAACAATTCAGTGAAAATAATCCAATGCAAAAATCCCGAATTTTTATTTAAATAGGACTGTATCTCTAGTCTATAATCAGGGATTCAAGAGTTGCAGGGTACCTCCCAGTGCTGCTATTGTGAAATATCTAGCTGGTAATATAAAATGAATTTGATGAATGTAAGGGTTTTTTCTTCTGTTGAATTACAGGTTGAATAAGAAACTGTTTACTACTTAAATTACATTTTCTTGGTGACCAACTTGATCTCGGGGTGCATTGTTTCTCTCTTTGTACACATGCACAGAATGTGCTGTATTCTTGCACACAAAATGTCTTGTGTGCAAGACTATAGAAAAGTCATTGAACTTCTGAATAATCTGAACACTAACTTCAATTTTTAAAAAAAGATTTTAAAATCTATAAAGATAGATTAAAATAGAATTACAGTAATCAAAGGAGAAATGCAACAAAGTACTTCAAAGGGGTGGTATTTGTATCTTCATGAAAGAAATTACTAAATTGCAATTTCACAAGAAAAATGCAGGTGAAGCATTTATTTTAATACTTTAATGATCCTTCAGCATTCAAGCATGTAAAAATTCAATGACCATATGTCAGTGATGAAGGATTCAGGGTGGAATTTGGCTTGTGAGCACAGTGTGAATCTACCCACAACTGGAGTAAACCTATTACAGTTTGCCTGTCATTCTGTGAGAACAGTGGAAGTCCTTTCTGTGCCTGTGAAATCTTATTATATTGCTAAGAATTGTACTGCAAAGTTTCTGTCTGCAGCTCTACAGACAAGCAGATGTTACTCAAGGCAGTGTAGCAGCTGAGTGCAAGAGAAGGAATGGCTGCAGATGAGTGGAGAGCTCTTTAATGTGTGGATTATAACCTGTTAACAGGCTGTGGCAAAGCAATAAAAGGAAATGCATAAGATTTGCTGTAAATATCAACTAACTGAGATCTCAGGAGGAACAGTTGACTTCTGCCTATTTCTATGTGGATGTCTAAAATTCTTTTTCTAAGCATTTTGGAATTAGAGATGGTGGAGGGAAAATGAAACAACTGCATATCCTAAATGATGTTGTTATAGAGTATATAACTGAAAAATTCAAAAATGGAGAGTTTAAGATCTCTTGATCTTAGGGTATTTCTTACATGTTTCTTGTTACAAGAAGGATATACAAGTAACTCAGACTTTTTATTGTTGCAGGCTAAGAACTTAGTCCAGATCTGCAAATGTATTTCCATTACTTAGGATCTGAAGGTATGCAGTGGAGAAGTAAGAGATGAGATCACAACAGTCAAAATTAGAAACATCATCTGTAGTTAAGGTTGCTTATTTTCCTCATGAAGCCCTTTCTGAAGCTGTTCATTGTTTTGTAGGAGTTAAACCATTTGGAGTGACAGCTCATCATACTGATTATAGTAAAAATTCAGGTTTCAGGAAAAAAATTACATGCTATTGAACACCTATTTGAGGTTAAAATAGTCTTTTCTTTTTTCCCCCCTCTCTTCTAATGTACAGGAAAATGGCATTGTCAGAGTTTGGAAAACAGTTTGACCTTGAACTTAACTATAGCTGTGGAATTAGAGGTGTACCTTTGGCAGGTACCTCAGAGATGCACTTTAAAAATAATTGAGAACATATTCTTAGATTGGACTAAATTATAAATGAAAACCTGGATGTGAGAACCCTGGTGAGTCCTCTAGCAGCTGTGTGTGTCACAGACAGCAGAGCAGCTTTTCCCCATGGGGCTGGAAGCCCAGATACTCCACAAGAAACACACGGAAGCTGCTGCTTAACATAGTGGAAAGAAAAAGGCTGGAAATTGAGATACTAAAGGTAGCCCTCCTTTCTGTTCTTTCCAATAAAAGCAATTTTTTTGTTGTCTCCAGGTTGGAAAAGCTGTGTTGTCCCCTTCTTGATTGAGCAGATTTTTCTTTTTTTGTTACTAGGTAGGAGTGAAGTGCACAGAATCAAGAAGTTTCTAGTTTAACCTCTTCCACTTGTGATAGTCTTCTGTTAGTATAAGCTTTTCTGCTGATGGAAAGTATGGATTTATATTTAGCCTAGATTTGTGTAAGGCATTGTTGTGTTTTGCTCAGGTAATTTCTGTAGATCAGGTCCTGGCTTCATTTCAACATATTTTATTGTTTGCTTTAGAAAGTTGGCAGAGAATATAGATCACAAGTCAGCTAAAAAAAAAAAAAAAAAAAAAAAGTAATCATTTCATGTGTTGAGGAGTTGCATTTGCTTTCCAGTAAGCCTTTCTCTGATGGAGTTTTATTTCACAGGAATCCTGCTTGTGTTGACTGAGGATATTTGGATGTAGTTTTTAGCTCATGGAGCTCTCGTCTGACAGGGACATTTTGGAAGTCTATTGTGAAATAGTAACAGGAACCATTTGTTATTTAAGAGAGCCTATTTATAAGAAAAAGTATTCATTAAGAGCAACTTGTTATTTAAGAAATTGATAGCCTGGCATCTACAGCCTTCCTGCCTTAATTTCAGTGTCATGCACCATCATGATTTAAAAATTTTTTGGAACTGATGATGCAATGGCAGGAGGTGTGACTGGAAAACCAGTGGTGTGGGGGAAAAAAATAAATCCTCTAAGCCAGATGGATCATAACATAGATGCTATTCCTGTGTCATGACTAAAAATTTCTTGTAGCATCAACAGAAAGCATATTTAAGGGAAATCTTGCAAATACAGTTTGCATTTGGGCTCTTTTCCAAAAAAAAGTAAAGAACCTGCTGATGGACTCTTGTATCTGCTGAGCTTTATGGAAATAAGTGGATCAATGGGCTTTATATTTTCCTGCAGTACTAACAGAACTTCAGCTTTGAGGCCATCTAGGGGGCTTTCCATCGACCTTATTTTGTTGGATTGCTACACAGTTGATTTTTCTTCATAAAAGTTTCTGATAAATTTGGATTAAAAAATCTGCCTGAAGTCAGTCTCTCACAGTAGAGTCACAAATATGATTTATTAAACCATCCACCATGTCTGTGCTGTCCCATTTTTTTGCCTCATGAAACCAGAAATATTTGCTGGCTCTGGCTGGAAGTCTGCAAATTGGTCCCCCAACTTTCACAACTAATAGATTATGGTAGGAATATTTCAGGGTTCATTCTATTAACAAAAATTTTATCTTGATTTTTAAGGCATAGTTCCAAGCACAACTAAACAGATGGTGGTGAGGAACTTATTCTTGATTTCAGTAATGTTGCCAATCATTGCCCACTCTCAAACCATTTGCTTTTGGGGGAAGGGGTCTGGAGGGGCTTTTTCATTTTTGGGGGTTTTGTTATTGCATATTTTGTTCTGGATTTTTTTTTTTTTTTTAGTAAAGTTGCTTAAACAGTTCCCTCCTCAACTGAACTGAAAAACAGCCATGTGTAATCATTGCTTTGCATTAATGTGTCTCTGAGTAGGATTCTTTTTCCTTTAACAACTAGTTTGGTTGTGATTTTTTGGTGTTTTTTTGTTTTGTTTTGTTTTGTTTTGTTTTGGGCTTTTTTTGGTAGGCTGCTTGTTCAGACATAATATTTTAAACATTTGAGATAATGGAAATACCAAGCCTTCCTCTTCCCTGTCTTTGTTAACAGTTCTCAAAATAAGTGGATCAGGAGCTTTATCAACCTTTAAATGAAAGAACAATTGTCTGATAATTTAACAGGTAGAGTTTTTTAGGAATTTAGGTTAAGCTCATAATAAAAATGCACATTTTGTTGTTTGAAAAATTCTTACTTTGCTTCAATTTATTGACATTTTTATGCCTGAGAAATCATTAAAATTTCGACTTCTCTTTAAAAATTTCCAGAAATACCAGAATATAACCAGAGAGGAATTTCCATTATTTAGAAGCAAATACTTTTACCTAAAACATTTTGCACAATGCTGAGAAGGAAGAGGCCTAAAAATTCCGGTTCTGTTGATGAGCCACATTTCTATCAATATGGTATAATAAGATACAATTGAAATTTTTTTTCTAGTGCTTTGAGTTTAAGTATCTAAAGAGCAAAATTTTGTATTTGAAAGAACTTAAAGCCTGTTTAGAGCTAAAAGAACTTTACTCCTAACTAGGAAATACCAAAGTTAAGGCTAGTTGTGCAATGTCTCTGTTTATGGAACTTTATATTGTGTGGTTGACTTCTTTTGCAATATGGACTTTGTTTCAGTTATCAAACAGTTGGAGTTGTGTTCACATTGAGAGGCTACTCATATTCTGGTTTTTTCCTCATTACTCATGCATGGGTCACTTGCTTTGTTATGTGCTGCTGGAGTTCTGCACTAGAGTCAGAATTATTGGGTTTTATTGTTGTTTTCTTCAGTAATCATCACTATAATAGCTGATAACTCATGAACAAATGGAACTGTTTTAGTTTGCTCAGATTAGAAATATTATTCTTCCCTTTCCACAAACTGAGATCCTAGGGCAGAGTAGTTACAATTAGAGACCAATTAAATATGGAGTGTCTGACTTGAATTACTCCACCCAAATTTTTCCAGTGCATTTATTGTTCATATGTTCAAAAACACTTCTTACTTGGATTGGGATGATTGGTGTTTTTGCAGGCAGGTCTAGGATCTCAACTCAGCCACTGAGAAATGAAGCCCACACAGCCAGTGCAGCCACTTCAGATGACATTTCACAGCTTGTGTGTCATTGCATAACATCCTTGGGATGGAATTCAGCTTTCCAGGATAGTGTGCAGCTGTCTGTGCTGCAGGTTTTTTTATCTTTTTCCCTTGTTGCAGTCCTAAACATAGAGACGTAAAGGTGTCTGCCTGCCTTGCAAGACATGGATACAGAAACTTCTTTTAATAGAGCCAAATATGGATTTACATATTCAGGAGCAAGAGTCTAGACTATACATAGAGCAAAATACCTCAAGAAGCACAAAATCAAGAATAAAACACAAAAAAAATTAAGATTTTTTAAAAACTATTTATTTTTTAATACCAGCAAGTATAAAACAGTTCCTAGGTACAGGAGAATTTTTAGTCAGAAGTTATTTCTGTACCTGTTTTTACTAAGCTTGAAGACTTTGTGCAGTCTGTGGAGGAATACCTTAACAATCACGTTACAGGTACACCAAAACAAAAGCTTTGATAATGGAAATGTCTATCCAGAAGGCAAAAATCCAATTGCTGGAATAATTAAGAGGGAAAAAAACCCCAAAACCCTAGACAATGCCTTTCTTTTTAACAGAATACTTAACACGAATGATTGAAGTTGATAAGGAATTCTGTATTATCTTAATAACTAAATTAATGTTTCAAATATTGAGAGGTTAGAAATTGTTATCTATAATTCTGGGAGACAGCAGCTGTCAGCTTCTGCTTATAAATAGTATCAAGTGTTCTAGTGTTTGTGAGGACAGGAGAAATCCGTAGCCAAAAAATGAAAATTGTAAGGCGGAAGCTTTCAAATTTGGTCTGAAGTCGTGATTTAAAACTTAAATAGTGTCCTTCCTGAAATTCAAACACTGAGCTATTAAAGGAGCTTCAGAAATTTTGCTAAAATTTTTCAGTTTTGATTTATTAGCAGCCTGCCTTTTAGAAATTTTAAAAGTTCTGAAGACTGATACCCTTAATAATTAATAATTTCAGTCAGTTTATTTAAGTAACTTATTGAGCTTCCCATTCAATGTTAATTGGGTCTTCTTGATTTCATAGCTGAATTATGTCATAGTTCTGTGTAATCTTGTTAACAACGT
Source organism: Oenanthe melanoleuca (assembly GCF_029582105.1). Taxonomy (NCBI): domain Eukaryota; kingdom Metazoa; phylum Chordata; class Aves; order Passeriformes; family Muscicapidae; genus Oenanthe; species Oenanthe melanoleuca. The sequence continues at coordinate 3,526,321 of NC_079334.1, forward strand.
TGCAATTTTGGCACTTCTTTTAATGTCATCAATTCATTACTTGACTTTGATTTTATTTTTTTCTGTTTTTCACAATAATCTCTTCTTACATAACTTTATGGTTGAAGCTGGGCCTAAAAATGCCTTAATATTTCCTCTTCTGTGTGGCAGTAGAAAAATTTGCTTTGTGTCTCTGATGTTTCATGATTCATTTTTAGCATGAACATGAAATTACCATTCTACAAATGATACTTAGATCTGGAATTCTGTTTTGTCAAACAGTCTGACAGAGTGGGAAGGCAGATAAAAGTAATCTGTTTATGTTTAATCCTGATAAAATAGGCAGTGTTTTCATGCTGGTGGAAAGCTTGCAGTGAAATTGTATTGTGTCTGTGAGTGTGCCAGGTTCTGGGGTTTTATGTGTTGCTACACACATGAGAATTTTTTTAAAATTTTTTTCTTCATCATTAATCAAGATGCAAGCCATTAACACTTATTCTTACTACTACTATTTACACTTTTTTCTTTTTAATACAGATTATAGCAGAATATAGTACTGTAGTGTGAATTTATGCCATGGTTACTCCATGTAAATCAGATTTCCACAAGTTGCTGTGTTCTCACTGGTCCCTTATTCTCACATGCAAGAAAGAGCTCAGGGTATGTTATCCTGCCACAAGCTCAGGGATTGCTTCTCAGTGTATTTCAAGTGTTTATCTGTTCTGGACAGGGGAGAGCAGGGAAGGAAGAACAGTGGCACTGCCCACTTCTGAAAGATTTCACCACTGACTGGGTGAGCTCTAAGCTCAGAGGATGTTGGGCTTTGGTCTTTGCTTGCTTTCAGCTGTGCTTCCTAATTTGGGTTGAAAATACCATTTAACCAAGGCACAAAAGTAAATGTGGGTCGATTTGAAGTTCAGCTAAACTCTAGGCTAAAGGCCTCTGGATCTTCAGTGTCCTGACTTAAAACTGGAGTTAAGATGGGCTGTGTTGTTGGGTGGTGGTGTGGTTTGGTGGCATAGACCCAGTGTCCTCATTCTGTGACTTGAATAGGTTTGTTGCAATTGTATTTCAAAATATTAGTTATAGTTCTGTAAAATCTGAGATGGTCATTTATTCTGATTATCACTTGTGTTTGTCACTGACATGAGGTAAATCAACAGCAGAAGCAAGCCAGTTTGAGTCTTTCAGCTTCTAATGGCCAGAAGCAGTTTGGCATTTCCAAGGGACTGTCAGCTTTCAGATTTATTAGATATTCATAAATAGTCTGTGACATGTCTGTTCCACTGGGCAAAGGTGAAGCTGTCCAACCTGTGTTGCATAATTGATAGTGCCACCAGCTGTGGTAGACATAAAAAAAATTTGAGATGGAGCAGATGGCCAGAAGTTCATCAATACTCATCTCCATTGGAGATTCTTTTATTAAAAAATAAGAATCCAGATTAAAACTAATTTACTTTGTCTGAGATTCTCAGTCTGCTTGCTGTGCTGTTGCATTGAAGAATATGGAGTCACTTGTGATTTGGGCACGTTTTCAAATGTGTTTCATCAGAAAGATGTGGAATTTACCATAACAGGTTGGTGTTCTGGAACTTTATGAGTTGTTCACACACTTTTCTACAGGTCCTCAATTTATTATTGAACACCCATTGGAATATGTTAGAATATTAATGCATATTTTAAATGCATATTTTAATATTTATGTTAAAAAAAAACCTGAGATTACTTGTGCAGTTCAGCTCTTACATTGCACACTTGTAGAAGCAGTGGTGCATATTATGTTGTATGCCTTTTTTAGGTGAGTAATAGAAATCATCACACTTTTCAATAATCTTAAAAAGGACAGTATATACTTTAAAAGCTAATTTTTGTATGTTTACAGGATGTCTGTTTTGTGGGATATTTTAAACTTTTTGCCAATGTGCTATGTATTAAACAGTTGGGGCCATTTTTAGGTCTATAGAAGACAACACACAGCTTTAAATGTGGTGGAGGGGAATGGAGAAAATATTATACTTGTGTCTTGCAAGCAGCTCTACATTCATTTTCTTTCCAAACATTAACAAAGCCAAGGTACACTTCATATGCCACGGGTTTGGCTCTATGGAATTGAAGGAGTTATTGCTTTTGGACTCTCCTAATTTTAGGAAATATTACATCATCCAGGTCAGTGTTGTAATTGTTTTTGAACAGGTGCTCAACCCATTTCAAATGAAATCCATTTTCAAATGAAATGTAGCCACCACTATGTTTGAAGATATGGTAGGAACTGCCAATTTTTGGTAAGGTGAAGAGACAATTCTAGGGAGGGAAGGAAGAGGAATTAACAGGATCTCCTGTTGAAAAATGGGCAGAATTACAGCAAATCTACAGGGAGGCAGAGGTATGTTCATCCTACTCCACCAACTTTGATGTTCTATAAGATAGATCTGAACATTGTTTGAAAACTAAACACATTTTTCTACTTCCATCTGCGTGCAATGCTCCCTGCAGTGTGCTGGCAGTGGAGTCAAATGGATATGACAACCAAAATAAAGGACAGAGAAAAAGATTTTAAAGAAAAAACCCCTCTGGTTTAGTGTTCTGAAGAAAAGGATGAAATACCTTTGCCTTAACTGAATATTTAAGAGCTTGTAATTTACATGCTTAGAGATGTGCCTTTGATAGTTTTTGATTTTATGGGATCTGAGGTGTCATTTTGTGTTTCTGCATGGAGAAAACATAAAATGGAAATAAATTCTGAAATTCATTTACAAGTCACATTTAAATATCTACCAGGTAGAATTGCTTTTTGAGAAGATGTTCATAGTTTGTATTTGTTGTGCATTTACAGTGTCCATATATGGGATTTGGTTTTATGATAAGGAAGAATGCCAAAGAATTGCAGAGCTCATGAAAAAGTAAGTGATGGGTAAACAAGACTTCTGTGGTTTTTTTATGTATGTCTTTCTGTACATACAATGCACATTTTATGTTTTTAGGATTATCACACCTTTTTAGTTAAAACTTGTATTTATAAACTTCATTGCAAGTGTCATGGCTGCATTTCATAAATAAGTCACTGTATTGCAGTAATTTTTCCTAATTTGTAGTGCAGCTCTCCAGCTACATCAGAGTGTACCAGTTGATATGATTTATTTCCTAATGACTCAGAGATCTGTTTTGAAGAATTGTATTCTTTGGGGGTTTAATATATTTTCCAATTTGAGGAGATTTTATTTTTTAATATTGTTGCCTTTTTTTTCTTCTTCTTCTTCTATCAAAGTAAGTGCAGGATATCATTAGGGCATACTGTACTAATACAATTTCTGTGGGTTTTGTCCTGTTTGTACATCATGGCTGAATTTCTGCTTCCTCATTTCTTAGCAATATATACAAAATTCACTTTGCTTTTGGCATTGAAAGCAAGACTTCAATTAGCTTTAAAGTCATTGCTTTAGTGCACATAAAAATATGTTTTTATACATGTTAAACTTTAATTTTGCAGTCCAGCCAGAGGTGAAGATTTCACACAGAACAGTGTTCTCAGCTGTATTTTAACTAAGAATGTCATATGGGCATTTTTTTTCAGTATTACTCTCTTCTTCTCATGTCCAGGATGGATGGGGCTCATTCTTCTGCACGATTTGCAGGGCCCATTTTCTTAGGACTGTGTCATGCAGGTTTTCATGTTTGCTTGGAGAAGGAAGGAGCTGAAGTCACACAGATTTCATTAACATCTACATCTTTTGGTGCTGCAATGTGAAGGATGTAGTAAAGGAGCTGGGTAGGAACAGGCAGTCATTGGCTATTCCAGCTGCCTGTGGTATATGAGGTTAGACACACCAGATAAGATTTGTGATAAAATACTGGATGGGAAGGTAGTCATCTTTCCTCCATATATTCTTTTTTTTCAGTATTACCTGCTGCTTTTCATTCTGCAGTGACAAAATAGTGTGAAACACAGACTGTGGCACTGGTGAGGTTTTGTTCAGTGGGGTTTATTGGTTTCACTGTATATCCTACAGCTCTAAAATGAGTCAGCTGTGACCCAAGAAATAATTGATGGGGATGGATTTACAGAAATAAACAATGAACCCTAGGAAACCCAGGTTTTTGACAGCTCATTTTAGTTAACTAGCTCCAGTTTCAGTTGGTGGTGATTAGGTGCTCTCAAACTGGTAATTTACTACAATAAAACCTAGTTTTCAGAGGATTCATGCAAATGTAAACCATGTGTAGTGGTTATAATAGCAGTATTTCATATAGATAAAAAATACCCTGTTGCTCAGCCAATTGGCTGTGTGTTTTAATTCTCAGCATTCTACAATAATAATAAAACAGCTGGGGCAGGAAATTGGTCATTTGCTAGTACTTAATGCCTGATTTGTGTGTGTTTGCCATCCTCCACCACCAGCAGAACTGAATAACACTATAAATTCCCTGCTTCTTCTGGGTATAGAAATTGTGACTCAGTTATGGAAATTTTATTCTATGGTCTAGTGTGTTCAAGATTGGAGGAAATTAATCAATCTCATGTCAAACTATGATTTTATAAAGATCTTTTAATAATGATTTTTTTACTGCACATTTTACAGTAGATGGGGAAAGACAAATATTTGAGTTACAATGAAGTACTGTACAGTAGTTGTGGTTTTTACATTTTATTTGTACTTTTTTTTTTCTCATCTATCCTCCACCTTTCAGCCTAACTCAGCAGGAACAATTCAAAGCACAGCAGGGCACAGGATCAGGAGTGTCCCCCATGATCATGAATTCTGCTAATAACAAAGAAGTGGATATCTTAAGGATGCTTACCAAGGCCAAAGATGAGTATACCAAGGTGAGACTTGCTCCCAGCTTTACCTTATGAAACATAAAAGGTTTGATTTTGGGGTTTGAATAGTTCTACTCAGAGGGATTTTGGACAGTGTGCTCTCTCATTTGGTGTAGAAGTGGCTGGTAAAAAAAGTTTTGACAGAATTTGCTAAAAACTCCAAAGAAATAAATGCTGTCAGTAACAAGTTCTGGAAGGAGAATGTGGATATGATTGATTATTTGTTGAATGGTAGAGGATAAGAGCAAGTATAAATTGCCTTTCATTCTGACCCTTAAGAGCTCCTGTGCCTATTGAGGAGCACCTGCAAGCTCTGCCCTCTTTCCAAGTGAAGTATTTACCTGGTGATAGTTTCTGTGGTTTGTACAAAGGACTGGGTTCAGGAGGCTTTTGACAGTGAAGTTACTGCTTTTAATTGTGGTTGTTAGCTTCTTTCAGGCACTAATGGAAGGAAATGAAAAGGTTGAAATGTAGTATGATTCCAGCCTGTGTGCTGCTTTGGTCTTCTGAGGCTTCTAAATAAAGAAGTAACTAATGGACTAATAATGTTCTCTATTATTGAGCAATCAAAAACGTTTTACTTTGGGGAATAAAAATCTAATAATTTTAACTATCCATATATAAGCTGCAAATTGTTACAGAGCCTGCAGGTTCCTGCTGCTTTTTCCTGTATTGCTTATGTGCTGTCATGCAATAATAGAACTCCTAAGTGTTCCATAAGAGTCTGGAAATGTGCATATATCTTAACTTTTTCTCTCCTTAAATTTCTTGAGTTTATTTTTGCTGAAATGTAGCTACTAATAAAATCCTCAGAAAGATGATGTCAAACTATTTGAGCTAGGGTGAAATGGAGCCCTTTTTATTGTGTATAGTTGCTGTTGAAGCTTGGGGCCTTTGTGTTTTCTGTAGTAGAGATTTAATGTATTATAGTAGACAAATGCTTCCAAAACCTGGTATTTTTCCCATATTTTAATACTGAATCAGTATCTAATCTTGGCATCAGATAATATGATTTGAGATATTCTGAAATGTTTGAGAGGTTCTCACTAGATAAGCTTAAAAATACTGCAGATGGAAAACTGGAAAAATATTAGGCTGTCTCCAGATTTTGTGAAAAGACAGTGATAAATCTAAAAGATGTTACCTTCCATTTCTGCATTAGCACACAGAAATCAAGACAAAGGAGATGAAAATCTGTTGTTTAAATAATAGCTTTTAAGACTCTTTTCCCTTTAGAATCTTTTGCAGATTTGCTTCTTACTTTAATCTTTCTGCATTTAAGGGATTGCCAAGGACATAAAAAAATAACATGAAAACTTCCTTCTCATCTTCATCTTGGACTTGAGTGCTAGGAATGCCTGACCTCTTATGAACAGGATGTGTGTGATTTCTTGTATTGCTAGTAATATAAATTTCAAAAGGGTGTGATAAATAAAGGCAATGACAACCATTTTTCTATTTATTGTCAATATGTTTCAGAGCAGTCATGCTTTTTGACTGGTTTATGACATCTACTTTCTTGTCAGTGTATGTTTTATTACTTACATTCTGATGTGCTGAAATTAGTTATGAAATATGTTGCTCTCTTCTTTGAATTCTGTGTTTATTCAGTGAAGAGTGTTTTAAAGTGTTAGAAGCTGTAGAATAAGAGCATCAATTTTCAAAACTTTTAAGTAATTTTGCTTAATTTTTAAGAGTGTAACTAATTTTTAAGGGTATATCTTGTTCCCAGATTATGCTACACATTTGGAGGTTGCATTACATGAAAAATAAAATATGTAGCTTTCCCTTCCCTTTTGAGTTAATGGAGCTTTAAGATGCTAAACCACTGAGTTGTTTTTATTCAAATGTACTTATACACTTGCCTTTCTTGATCTCTCACTGACAGCCAGGGAGAAAACCAGCTGAAGAGTTGCAAGGGTACAGAACAAAGCATGACAAAATGGGTTTTTCCTTAACCACTGTGCCTTGCCTTGTACTGCAGGACAAGCTCTGGCTTTAACTCTGTGCTGCACAGTTCTCCCAGCATTTAGCATTTTCAGCTTCATATTGTACAGGTGGAATATGAATCTCACAACACAGAGCAGGACAGACCTGTGAAGCAAGGCAAAGTAATTGCCAAATGCTGTAGCTGGTGAGGACTCTCAGGTTCCATCACTAAAGAGCATGGTGGCATTTCTTTCATTCTACTTTTTGTTGATAATAGCATCTGATATCTTACCTGTCTACCTGACAGTTGGTTAAAATGCCACTCCAGTGCTCCCAACCTACTCATCAGCAAGGCCATGCTCCCCATCTGCCAAAATGGCTTTATATTCTGAGCTCCAACAGTTATAGAATCCTCTGATATCATCACAGACTTCTTTTCTCTTCCATGTGCTTCTGTGTTAGATAGCAACCTACTAGCCTTGTTATCAAGTCACAGCAATGATACCAAGTCAGGTCAATGTCATTCTTGTGTGTGCTGATGCTCATTTGGTCTAAAATATGCTCATATAGCATATTATACTCTGTTAAACACTGCTGTTTCTCACCTCATTTTTATATGCTTAGTTCTGTGATCATGCAGAGTATGACAGTGGAATCTAAGGTACTTAAGGTTTCTGAAGAATTCAACCTATTAAAATATCCTGAGGAAATAAGGGTATTATTTAAAATTCTGTAGAACTCTCTGGGAAATATTCAAAAGTATGTTATTCATGGTGTTAAAGAAAAAGCTTATGTGCTTTTTACCCAAAAAGTTATGCTGAAAAATAGCAATAAGAAGTTATGCTGAAGAAAAGGCAGCATCATTAGAAAGAGAACTGTTTGGGGGGGAAAAAATGCTATTTAATCTTACTGAGGTGCAGTTTTGGTCCATGTAGGATCTGTCCAAACTGACAAACAATTCTACAAATTGATTAAATCTTTAATTACTTTTTCTGTGCATGTGTATGCATCCTGCAAGTTCCCACCATATGAAGATTTACGTAAAAGAGTTTGAGTTATAATTCTCCTTTTTGATGAATGCATTTTAAATTATCTTTATGGGCACATTTTTCCTTCATGGATCTAAACTACTTCTAGCTGCCTGTTGGATGCAGGAAAAGCATGTCTGTTGCTTGATTTTTAAGGTGCTTTTAAAAAGTATTTTATGCTTTTGAAGTGCAGGAAAAGCAGAAGGCCAAAAAGAGTACTGAGATTTAAATTAGAGGGAAGCCTCATACAAGGGGAATCTTGGAATCAAATGTTCAGTTTTACATATGTCTTATGGTTTTAGAAAATTAAGTTTCAGCTGCTACAGTTCTTCTAATAGCATAATACTTCATCATCAGTGCTGCAGTTAGTATATTTGGTTATTGAATACCTGGTTATGTCTGTATTTTACTGTGGTTGGAAACTAACAGAGAAGATATTGTCATACATACTAATAAATCCTTTTTTTATGTTTCAGTGTAAGACCTGCTCAGAGCCAAAACAAATAACCAGTTCCTCTGCAATCTATAGCAACCCCAACCTAATCAAACCCATTCCAGTGAAGCCAAGTGAGAATCAGCATCAGAGAATCTCCCAGCAGAGCAAGGTAAAATCTGTGGTGTTTTCTGACTGCTGCTGCACTGAATAACAGGAACATCGATTTGAGTTGGAAGGTCACTGCAAGAATTTGAGATGGAACCACTGTAAGGAATGATTTTAAAGCACAACTAATCTGGTTTGTATAAGCTCCCCAACCCCCACTATATTATGTGGAAACATAAACTACAGATACACTATCCTGATGCAGCAAAGAAATACTGGTCTTTCAAATTTCAGGTGCTGTTTTGATCACAAGCTGATCTAGTCAATTGCTGGACCACACTTTTTGTGGGTTTTTGTTTGTTTTGGGTTTTTTCAGGGGAAATAATGTAAATAAAGAAAATTCTCTGGGTATATTTTCAAGCCAAATCACACTGCAAAATCATAAAAATTGAATTCAGCTGTGACCAGCAGATGCACAAGAAGTGGCTCTACTTCACACACAGGCAGATTTCTGTCTCTTACTAATATTGTACTGATGGCTGTAAAAGAAGATGACTCTTTCATGTTATTTAAAGCAAAGCCACTGCTATATCTCAGATTTGCTGATTTTTCTCCCACATTAGCAGCTTGACAACAGTCTTCTTGCCCTTCCTATGTGACAAAAATATTAAAAATCCTCTTGGGGGAAAAAAAGAGCATATCAGTTTTCTCAGCTTTTCATTGAATTCTGCTGGTTAAATATTGTCACCACTCAATGTAACTTCTGCATAAGGGAGCTATGTTTAGTCTTTTCCTCTGTCCTTTCACAGGCTGTGGATCCTGAGCCCCAGCACCTGTCCTTGACAGCGCTGTTTGGCAAACAGGACAAGGCCGATGGCTGCGAGCCGCTGAACAAGCAGCACCAGGAGAGCCTGCCTGCCAGGCAGGGTGTGGTTCGCTCGCTGTCCTACGAGGAGCCCAGCAGACACTCCCCCTGCGCGGAGAAGCAGCTGTGCCCCGCCATCCAGAAGCTCATGGTGCGTGGCACAGAGCTCCATCCCCTGGCTGAGTTCCCCGAGAGCCGCCTCTGTGAAAACGGCAATGTCCCCCGCGTGGGGGACACTTTGACGGGGCTCTTCCAGCCTGTGGCTTCCCACGGCGTGGCAGCCGGGGCTCAGGACGCTGCTGGCACCCAGAGCTTACTGCACAAGTTGCAAAGTCAGTCAGGGTCGGTGGCTAAAGTGGACCCCAGTGCCACGGGAGCTGTGAACTCAACAGTGTCCGTGTTCAGCAGGACTCCTGCTCCTGTTGGAGCACCAGTAAATAACATGAGCCAGCCCCCTCTGGTGTATTTCAATGGGTCCTTACCAGGCCAGACTTTAGAGGGTAAAGAACAATCCAAACTTCCCAGACAGCCACTTCCTCTCTCTGGCAATCAAACAGCCAATTCTGGGGTGATTTCACCTCAAGAATTACTGAAAAAACTCCAGATCGTGCAACAAGAACAGCAGCTCCACGTATCCAGCAGACCAACGTTGGCAGCCAAGTTCCCAGTTGTTACCCAGAACACCAGTACCCTGAAACCACTGGATTCCTGGATAGAAAAGGCTCCAGGCACAGAAAAACAGAGTGCTCTCTTCCAGGTAAATGGGGAATGTCTTCATCATAAGTAAATACAAATCCAGCAGTTTTTTAATCTTGATGTTTTCTGAGGTTTTTCTTGGCTTCACTGTCCTCCTGTGTGCTGCACATGATTCATTTTGCAGGTGATACTTTCCCAACATCGAGTAAGTTCTGATTTGCCAAGATGTGATATTGTAAATCCTAAAATCATCTCTTAGACATCAATGACGACCAGAAATCCTGCAGTGTTGGGTTATCCCAGAGCCCTTTGAAAAGTCACCTAGTTTTCACTTGCCATACTTGGGCTGCTATGTATAATTGCTTGCTACTGAGTGTAATATTTTGAGTTTAATAATTATTTTCTGCAAAATTAGTCATAGCTTTGTCTGTGTAGATGTGCATTCATTTGTATGCCAGTTGCTAAAGATACTTAAAAGGTCCCTTGTTTTCTAACAGCAGCTTTTCAAAGTATTTCTATCTTGGTCAGTTAGTTATCTTGTACCTCACCTGCTACTTCTAGATATTCATTAGCTATTTTTCTTTAATTTGCTGTGTATTATTTTGAAAAAAGGTCTTGTGCCTGAATGACATTTAAAAAATTCTGTTTATTTTGATCCTGGAAGTGAGATTGGTGTCTTTAAAAATTCAGGCTATGTTAAGAAACTGTATCTCTCTCATGAGTACATTTTTATGTTCTTCAGAAAAGCAACATGTGCAATTACAAAATGTCCCATCCAAAACAACTACTGTCTTTAGCAACTTCATTTTCTGTAGGATTTTCTATACTAGAATGTCTTTACATGTCCTGTCTGGGAATGCATCTAAGCCCTTTTCATCTTCCTTTTTTGTGGATAGGCTGTGTTGTACTGGAGTCTGACTAATGTGGGAGTCTAGAAGTAACTGATCCCAAGCATTCCCCTTTCCAGTGTAAAGTTGAAAAGCTGCTTTTCTGTTGGGACTATTCCATTCTTGTATTTCTGTTTTATTCTGTTTTTCTCTTTTTCTCTATTTTCTAATTCTGTCAAAACCTGATGGAAAAACTACAGGATATTTCAACATGCTAGAAAGTTCTATACATGAAGAGGTTGAAAAAGTCTTTTAATAATAAGAACCACATCACTAAGTTTGTGACAGGTCAAGTTTTCTAATTCCATGAGAGAGGTAGGAGGAATATTAATTTGATACAGCAAATAGCCATCATTATTTTTGTTCTTTTAATTAATGCAGTAGGATTTGAATCTGTATGAAAGAGTTTTTTGGGGATTAGTCATTGAAATTATTCAGGATCAGTTGCTTACAGATGGTAACTTTGACTTTCCAGTGGAGAGCTAAATAATAAAAGGAGGATCCAAAGGAAAAAAAAGATTTTTTTTTTTCCTGGGAATGGAACTTGCCTGCTTTAAATGTAAGAAATTGTGTGATTCACTGGTACTGATGTACTGATAGCATGAGGGAGGACATAATGAAGGTAAAAGGGAAATGAGGCAAGTCCAGGCTATACATTGTAAGTCAGTTTCCATGAATAAAAAATAAGGAAATATGCTGATATATTTTTCAGATTAAAAGTTCCTGCAGATGATGCTATATCCAATGACTTTAATGTTGTATACATGAAAAAGACAGTGGTGCCAGCATTAGTTTCACTATGGAAAGGCAATTCCCAAGGTCTGGCCTAATGCAATTGCAACAATTTGATTGCTTGAGTACAGGTAGAACAGCAGCTTGTGAGAAAAGAAAATTCTTCTCTGGGACAAGGAACTGTGGTTATTGCTGAAAATTTGCCTAAAAAAAAAAAAAAAAAAAAAAAAGGGCAAGGTAGTAACTGGGATTCTCAGTCTCTCTTTGCACTGCTGTGAGCAGAACAAGGAAACTGAGTCTGTCTAGGAGTGGTTTCACAGGCTGCCACAGCTGCTATCAACACAATATTAGATGCATTAAATTTGGAGATTCGATGCACAGAGTAAAAATGATAATGAAAGTGTCACTAATTATTGTTTAGGACACCTATAAAGCTCCACAGTCTGGGAGGAGTGGCCTCTGTCACGTGCAGCAGATTGCCACAAAAGCAAAAGCAGGGAGGCTAAAAATGAAGGAAGGACTCTGTTCCTTTGGAAGCCATGAATCAGTCACACAAAACATGCCTGCTTTTGAAAAAGAACCTGGAAGATAAAAAACTACTTTTAAGACCAACATTAATCTTTTTATAGTATTATCCTTGCAGTAAACCAGAGGCTTCAAGTGCTGCCATGCCTGCAGAGTAGATATTTGAGTGAAATTGAATTGGCACAAATATATCTGCACATGCTCATGCAAAATTGATCAAAGCAGATTCTGACAACAAGTGCAGCAAAAGGTTTGTTCTCTGTAATTATTTGTCTTTTGGTATTGCCTCTCCTACTATGCTTCACCATACAGAAAAAGCAAAAGTCTGACAGGGATAGAGAGATATCTGAGCAGTGTCTGTTGTTGGAAAAATCAGATTAAAGGAACACCCTAAATCCATCAGCAGCACTAAGAGAATGTAAGCAATAGTCCTTTCCACAACTGACACATTACAAGTCCAAGTTTAAATTGGCTTCTGCTGCATCTCCATATGGTATAAGAACCGTGATCTCCCACATGGAAAGGAAGAGACCAGTTACCAAAAAATGGGGGAAAAAAGAGAAGAAGGAAAAAAGAAAAACTGAAGAATAATCCTTGGATGCATTCAGCCTGGTCTGGTGCCAGCCCTGTTTTGTGAAATATTCCTTATGCAGACAGTGAGTAATGTGTGCTTAAGATTCAATAAAAAAAACATTCATCTCAGTGGGCTTTTAGGGATATGTTTAGTGTTAGGCATGTGTTATCCTGATTATAGATACATGCATGCTAAAGTGTTTATGTTAATCAGAATTATGGTTTTAAAAGTGCTTCCAATAACCCAGACACAATTTTATCATTTCTTCAGAAGGCTGCATATCTTGCAGCTCATTTTTTGCATTTCTTGAAGCTTTTATTCCATCAAGAATGTATTTTGTACATAATGTTAAATCTTCTGAGTATGTGCATGAAACTCAGTGTCTTTGGTGTATCTCAGCACTGCTTCTCTGTTGTCCTGACTGCAGTTTCAGCATGCAGTTGTATAATGCAAATAAGTGCATTTAACTTGTCTCAAAAAGTAATTTCAGTTTCTGTAGCTAAACATCAATTAGAATATTCTAAATTAAGCTTCAAAGATAAAGCAATGTTAGTGTTGTAGCCGGCTTTGTTTTAATTAACTGCCTTTAAAGTTTCTGAACCATTCTTAGAATTTTGTTTTCAGTTTTAAGCAATGCCTCTGAAAAATTTTTTGGCCCACAGCACCCACTGGGTGCTGATGTTCCAGAGGAGCACTTGATCCACCTGGGATTCTGTTCACACAGGAAGCAACAGAAGGTGCCAGGTGGAATAGCAGTGCACTCCTTGGTTCATGGTGTTACGTGGATTTGCCAGCTATGGTGTCACCCAGCTGCCAACAGCCACACAGAACACCAAGCTGATATCTCAGTGAGCATTTGGGCTTCAGGGAAAGGGTGTTAGATACTGCACCAGTTATTCTGCACATTTTTCTTGTTCTTACTTCATTGCTGCACAGCTGATGGCTGACTCCTACTCTGTTATTAGTGACTCAGAGATTTAAGTGTTGACCTGACAGCTGGAGGGAATGGATGAACAAGCAGCTCAGGTTCTGTGGGTAAGAAGTTGATCAACAGAATTTTGGAAGGGCTGTTATGACTGGTGAGAAGTTACTCAAAGTTAGAAGATGGGTCCAAAGGCTATTAGTGTCCCTACAGAGCGTTTACAGGGCTTTTTGCAAAAGCATGGTGGTACAGGAATTGCACTGGTAATGCCAAGATCAGTGCCCTGTTTTCTGGTGGGTGTCAGTTGTCCCAGTGACTCAAGGTGATCTGAGCTGAATCTCAGACGGAAATTTTGCTTTATGTTTAAAACAAACCCCAAAAAAATCCATGATTTTTATGTAGAGGTTTGTTCAATGGCAGAAGCTTTGAGCTTGAGCTGTTAGCAAAAAATACATTCTAACATTGAGTACAGACATAAATGCTATGCACTGAATAAAGACACATATACTCTATTCTTCATCTGAGTCAGAATTTGAAGTTCTGCAGTACCCTGTAGATGTTGGCTGTGTCACCAGCAGATGGCAATATTGCTCATTCCATATAGTTTCCATATGCTTGGCATGTCCTACCTAACAGACCTTTCTATCCAGAGAAGACAAGGCATTCTTCATGTGTCTTTTAAACCACAACATGTGTTTGTCAGGAGGAGCTGTCTGTTATTAAGGGCACAGTTTGTCTCAGGTTTTGTTTGTTTGCCTTGGGCAAATGAGAAAAACGTCTCTTGATTTTGAAGGCCATGTTATCTGGGTATGACAGAGTCTGCTGTAGATTCAGCTGTGTTAGTGGGACACTTTATCTCCTCCAGCTGATCCCAACCTTCCCTTTGCAGGAGGTTTTTGCCCTTGTAGAGCAGTTTTGTATACACATTCTTGAAATCACATTAGGAAGAATAATCTTGTTTAAACAAACCCTGCCAATTTTTCTGGAGGTAAATTAAAGAGAAGTTGCTGCAGCAGCATGGATGAGTATCTGGGGGTAGTTGATGTTCCACAGGCAGGAGAAGATCTGTGCAGAGTCTGAAGGTCTCACTCCACAGAAGGATGTCACTTTGACTCACACTGGTTTTCTTCTAAAATGAATGTTTTTCAAGTATAGGTGTGCAAACCTTCAGTCAGTTTGAACCTCTGACTGAATCACAGAGCTGGTGATTGCTGTTTTGATTACATGCTGTGGGGTTGGAAGAAAGCTGTAGTCAAGAGTTTTGTACTACTCTGCTTTTGAGAAACAGACACAATATTTACTGAACTGGGTAAATATTGGGGGGGGAAAAGATGAGAGATTTTTCCATTAGGTGTATGTTGCATGCTTGCTTTCCTGACCCTTAGTCAGTTTCTGTTTCCTTAAATTTTCCATAAAACATCATGAGATCTCAGTCCTCTTTGTTTCTATTTCTCTTTGTATCGTGGTCTCACAAACACTGTTCAGAAATATCTTGGGTAGAACAATTACAGCTAGGAGAAAGGCAACAAAAATGTGACTTTTCTTTAATGCTACTCTGTGTGGTTTTGCATACCTAAGAGATCAACCTCACTTCTATTTTCTTAACCTTAATTTTTCTTCAAAATTGAAATGTAATCCAGGACATAGAATAAAGTGATTCAGTAGCCTTTTACCTTAATATGGCAGCAATAAATCATGCTCTAGTCCAAAAGGGAGGAGCTTTGGTGAGCTTGTATCAATTCCTTTCTATGTTCTTTAAAAAGATTAAATACTTGAATAGCAAGGAGATGGCTGATTAGGATTAAGGTTTATTACTGGAATTACCTGGAGAGAGATCTGATGTCTGCAAGCTGAGTGAATTAACAGTTTGTTATGTTGTGTGTTACATCTGATAATATTTGCTAATATTATATCTGATAGTATTTGCTAATTCTGCATGTTTTACAGTTCCAAGATTCACTGCAAAATTTGAAGGTGGAAATTATTTGGCAGATGTGCAGTTTAGTGTGGTTAGGATGCTGAGGGAAGTGCTGCAGCATCAAATTTCTCTTTGAGGCCATTTTGATTTTGTCAGTGGTGTGCTGGTTCTGACAGTGCCATGAGCTCGCTATGGATCTTTAGCTAAATCACTGGCTCTATGGTTTTGTTTTCTCTCTCTTGAAGTAAAATGAGAAGGTAAAATCCATGTCTGTAATCTCAGATTGGATGGAAGACCCTTTAATCTGGGAATAGACCCTAGAGGTGGTGTCGAGCTGGAGTTAATCTCTCAGCATTGATCTCACAGCAGTCTGTGCCTGCTGCCAGTCTCTCTGCAGTTCTCACCTTCCCCTTCCCGCACAATGGAGCAGATAGCTTCCACTGATGCCTGTGTTTTTATCTGGACAGGTCATCTCTCCTCAGCGCATCCCTGCCACTGTGACCCCCACGCTGCTGATGTCCCCCATGGTGTTCAGCCAGCCCACGCCCGCTCCGCCCAAAGGCGCTGACAGCGGGCGCTTGGCAGCAGCGAACCCCGAGCCCGCGGCCGGCTCGGCCAGCCTGCTCCTGCCCCTGCCTGCCCCGGAGCCAGCCGTGGCCAGCAGCCCCTCCATCAGCAAGCTGCAGCTGCAGGAAACGCTGCTGCACCTCATCCAGGTACAGTGCCAAGAGTTCTCCCAGTCCGCTTCAAACCCCGCTGCCCGTTTCCATGCAGCGCCCTGTGATTGTTGGATCTGTCTAAGGGCAGAATGAATAATTAAATACATCTTGGAAGGTGGGCTTGTGCAAGGGTCTGCTGCTGGCTCAACTACATTTTGATTAATGCATCTGATTTGGGGTTCAGGAAAGGTAATAAATTTGGTGGAAAAGAGCAAAGATCACTGAAAGCTTTGCAAGGTCAGCCTATGAGCCAGAGAGACATCTATTATATTTTTAGCTAAGGATAAATAATGGGTGATTATCCTAGCTGCCAGATATTTCAGAGATGTGTGTAAGCAGTAAGAGGAATTCAGATGGGAGATTAAAATTGCAGGATGAGTGCGAGCCACTTTAAAATATGGGCTAGATAACATGAATATATATTAAATCAGTTTAGCATTTGAACTAGAGAATACATGGAATAAAATTCCTTTTGCTGCAGTTTTTCAGGTTTAATTTTTACAAAGCATTAGTAATGTTATGTATGAGATGCTCTGGCATGATGCATAATTATGAATTTTTTTTTCCTTGACTTGCTGTGTGAGTTATATCTGAAGAGTAGAAGTTGAAGAGAGATTGCATAACTAAAGACCTGGCTGCAGAGCACAAGGAGCAGAGAAACATGTCCAGTTTGTAGGTCAAAACTGTGTGCCTGTAAGGCTTTGGAATAAAATTAAAAGTCACCATTATAAGCTACTTAAAATGTTATTTAAGTTATAAATTCAGGAAGGAAATAGTGTCTTTAACAAGCTGGAGGGCTTCTCCATTTTTTCCCTGTATTTTTATTTTGGGACTTAAAAAAATACCACATTATCTTGTCTTTACATACTTTGAGTGTCTGGATACTATTAAAACCATACATGGAGTTAAAGAGGAAATTAATCAAAGAAGATTGGGGTTTACCCTCTGGAACTTTGTACTTGTAAAATATATATTTAACCCTGCTATTCTTGGTGGTAGATAGGATTAACTGAGTTACCTGAAAATTGTTCACTGCCAATTTGTTAGCTGTCATTTTCCATTATATAAAACTACAATCTTGGATGTGCCTAATTTTACCTTAAATATTATCTTGATTGTAATTATCCTCATATGTTTATGTGAGCTACTTATAAGATTCTTTCTTAATGTGGGCTGACTCATTCTTGCAAAATGTTCTCCAGAAGGAAAAAGTTAAAACATCAGAGCAAAAGCAGCAGCATCCCTTAGGAGCATTAAGCCTAAAAGAGATAAACAAGATGCAAGGATTTTCCCAGGTAGGATTTTAGTGTAGGATCACAGTCTAGAGTGTTTCATTATTCATTATATAGACAAATGAGGGCAAAGAAGACAAATTGCAGTGTTGTAACTTCAGTATTGTCACTGAGTTATGTAACAATACTGGACTCAATTTAAATGCACTGTGAGTTTAGAAAAAAATCTTCATTCTGTGTACTCATTGCTGTTTACTGAGCTGCAGTCATGGGAAATCAAACACATCTTCAGTGGAGAAAAGGGCTTTGCCATTGTTCTCTTTTTAAAAAAAGAGCAAGGCTAAAGTATCTGGTCCATAAAATGGAATAACCTTCTAATCTCCTTACTGCAGTTATCCTGCTAACAATTACCTGTTTTGTTTTTCAGAATGATGACAACTTCCTAAACATTATTTATGAAGCATATCTCTTCAGTGTGAGGAAGGCAGCCATGAAAAAGTCTGTGTGAAGGATTCTCTTTTAAATCAATTTCCTGAACTCCAGGAAGAAGGTTTTGAAATTTTCAAGTATGATTATGTTTGAAGAAATGAATGGTCTTAGGTATTTTGCATACATAGATTTTCCTTGTTGGCAAATACATGCTGTACTGAGAAAAAAAAAGTGAGCAGAAATGGATTGTGCCTTTAGCGAGGGGAGCGTCACGACGCTGAAGAATTAATCACAAAATATCTTAAATTATTTTCCTTACCCTGGTCCAGACTTAGAGTTGGTTTCCCGGCATAAGGACTCCGTTCTCAGGATCCAGTTTCCTTTTTTACTTGCAGCCTGGTTACTCGTTGCCGAGGTATTTGTCCCTGGTTTTCCCTGAGCCGTCCTGAGCAGGGACCACATGGTGGCAATGTTGGACTGTTCTTAGGAACGTGAAAATCCACTGAAATTTTGGAACGGGAGGCTTCGGGAACTCATCGTCATTTACTTGTCTTGAAGCAGTTTAGAAGTGGTGTCATGACTTCCCCCAAAATTTTTGTAGGAAAATGTTTTTCTATTTTGACAAGAGTATTTTTAGCTAGATGTAGAAATGGGATTCTGCAGGTGTTCGAGGAACTGGGAGGGGTGGGGGGTTTGTGAATGTACTTGTTGTCACAGAGCTCTGAGGTGACACTGGATTCATGTTTCTATTATTCCAGGTCCAATCTGCATAATTATAAGCAATGTGAAAATTTGTTAAGGGGAATGCTACCTGGTGTAATTGGTTTTTTTTAAAGCGTGTTCCTGGAGCACAATGATTTCATTGATCCATTTCTAAAAAAAAAAATAAAAATGGATAATTCCTACGATGTGCTGATTTCATTTTATTGCACCATTGGCCATATATGTAGTTTGTATGACTCTAAAATGTTTTTACACTTGGCAGAAGACACATGAGGCTTTAAATCAACTAGAATAAATGATTGAAAGAATTTTTATGTATATTTTTATTAGCATCTGCTGCTGAAATGCCAGTTTGCTACAGTTTAGGAATACACAGTTGTTGCTGAGGAGGCATTTCTTCTGTGGGTGCAGAGAACCCAAACTGTAATCCATGAATGATTACTCAGTCTTCTTTACTGTGAGCTTTGATGTAAGCACATCTCAGTAGCCTCATCTGTGAAAGTTCTTTAGTGTCAATTTGGCTGCAGGTTTCAATTAGTAGAATTGTAATGAGCCAAACAGTTGCTCCTGCCCCATGCAAGGGTAGGGGGAATTTGCTCCCATTTATTGGGAAGGGCTCTAAATACATAGAAAAATAACAAGTCAAGAGCTCCTTTCTTTATTCATATAAGCAAATAACTCCAAGAAACTGCTGGAGTTTCCCTACACTAAGTAACTGGTAGGCAGCCAGTCACACTCTGGTTGCATTATGTTACTTTATGTTTCTTGCAGATTCAGTAAAATAAATGTGTTGAGCAGATACTGGGAAAAGCAGACTTTAAATATTTGTAAATTCTAATCCTGTAGCCTTCATAATTTATATAGCCTTTATAATTTATGGGATTCTACTGAGTTAATTAGTATTATTTCAGAATGAACTGGTGTGGAAGAAATTGCAATCTACACAAAAGAGTTTGAAACTAAATACATGGATAATTGGTGTCTGTGATGTTGGATCATCTCAGAGTGCAATTTAAAGATGATGGGGACACATAGTTAAGACCTCATTTGACATGTAGAACTTCTGTAATTGGTGGGTAAAAATAATCCTTAAGCATCTCAAGTTATCTTGGTAACAGATTTTCTACTTATGGGGGAAATATTTTATTTACTAGAAGGCAAGTAGAAATGTTAAAATCATTCTTATTTATTGCTTGTCAGAGCATTTCACAGAAATTAAAGGCATTTTTTTACAACATCTGTTAACTCCTGGTGCTTACAAAAACTGTAGTATTGGCATTCTGCTTGACAAGCTGAGGCTTATCTTAAAGCAGGCAAGGATTGAGCTAATTCAGGGTTTCTTTTCAGTGCCTTCTCTTCTGGTTATATCTACACCAATAATGCTGGCAGAATTTGATTTCTCTCACTGTACTGCACTGTAAGGGATTTCTGGGATTATTCAGAAGGCATAAACTTGCCTATTGTGGTGGGAAGTAGTTGCTAAAGAACTGAGGTGCTGTTTTAAAGTTTATCCTGCTTACCAAGAACAGCAGTGGTAAGAAGATAGAACAAGCTCAGAAAGAAACCCTGACAGCAGAAGAGGAAAAGTAGTGAGAGAAATCTGTTGAGAAATGAAACCAAACTTCTTGTCTAGGTTTCCATCTCAGAGGACAAAATCTGCTTTTGAGAATTGGAGACTGGGCTTGGAGTCATACTGGAGTGTAGAACTGAGCCATGTCCCTTTCTACTGCAAACTGAAGTGCCTGTCTCAGGAAAAGGCTGTATCCACAAATATACTTGGAGGCTTCCAGTGTCCTGGAAACCTGAGGGATTCTCATGGAATTCTGGAAATTTCATCTCTGCCTTTTGGCATTGTGGGTTTTTAGTAATTTTGTATCAGCTGGGAGTATCTCTATGCAGCCAGGTCTGTGCATTATACAAAAAGGGTGTTTTGGGGTGGCTCACCTCTGAATTTGGTGCTTGTGAACATTGGGTTCTTTTTTTTTTTTTTTTTTTTTAAGACAGTGTTAGAGCTATGAGCTCTTAGGCTAATGAGGTCTTTAGAGAAGAAAAGACTGCAGCAGTTAGAATTGCCTTTCTTTGGACATGTTTTGTTTTTTCTTTATGTGAGTATGGAAAAAAGAGAGCAAGTAGAAAATCAGAAACTATAAAAGGATCACATTAACTTTAGATGGTTTCACAGCATGCATGTATAATTTTTTTTATTGTTTATGTACTTCTGTGATACTGCTCATTTTGAGTTGTGGTTTTTGGGTTGTTTTTTTCTTCTTCCAGTAGAATTAAGTAACTTGTACATTTGGGACCAGCAAGAATTCCAGAAGCAGTTGCAGCAATGCTTTATGCATTAATCCATTCTCAGCCTTGAGCTGATATTAGTTTTCAGTGTAGTTCTGCTTAACCACTGTCCACTTCCTCAAAAAATTCCACACCTATTAAACTAGAGTGAGAAGACAAGGAGTAAAAAGTTAGTGAAACATTGAAGCATCATTCATCATGGAAATCAACAATAGTCAGTGAAGGCATCCAAATATTTTCTCATAAAATTCCAGCACTTAATTTGATTTTTATTCATTAGCTCTCTGCTGTTCCTGCTCGTTGTAGCTGCAGTGGGGATAATTAAAATGGTGCAGCAAAATAAAATTTTCCAGGAGCAGGATGCAGCTGAACAGGCAGGATGCTCCACCTCCTCTGACAGCCTATTTAGAACATGTTGAGCTTTGAACTTCAGTCATAAAAGCAGTGGGTGTTGGAGATACCAGTGTCCCTTTAGGACATTAAAATCCTAGTTCAATATTTTAGCAAACTTGGAAGTCTTTGCTGAGGAAAAGGCAAAATTAAAAGACATTTTTCAGTAAGCATCGGAGGCTCTAATGAAAAAAAAGTTATGTGAAGGCAGCTTTACCCAGAGAGATCCATGAAACCTACAGAAAGACAAAATTCCTGGAGATGAATAATGCACTAAAAATTTAATCCTCAGTCAGTCAACTTTACTGCTAATTCTGAGGACTTTTAAAAG
Organism: Oenanthe melanoleuca; assembly: GCF_029582105.1. Lineage (NCBI taxonomy): Eukaryota > Metazoa > Chordata > Aves > Passeriformes > Muscicapidae > Oenanthe > Oenanthe melanoleuca. Next base: position 3,547,852 of record NC_079334.1, read on the forward strand.
TCTGTACCTTTTCCAAACTCCTGTGAATATCTCTAATGAGTTTATTCTGGCCTTTAGATGTAAATCTGTGGGAATACTGGAGCAGGAAGCTTGGCATACACAAGCTGCAGTGGGAAAATGGGGTTCTGCAAGACACTGAGGAGGCAAAGGTTGTGGCTCCATGAATGCTTTGGGCTGGCACCAGTGTCAGCCCCACCCTTTCCTCAGAGGGTGGTGTGAATGTGCCCTTCAGATTTCTGGGGTTTATTTAATTTAATGGAGACTGTACCCTCAAACTAGAACAGAGTATAAATCTGCCCAGCATGGTAGTGAATGGGAAATGCAGGAACCACATTGCTTTTAAACTGCTGAAAAAAACAGGACATAAGTACTGGAAAGGGGAAAAGTGGAGAGAAAAAGGAGATTTTTACGTCACTTTAAAGAACAGATTTTGGAGAAAACATGTTTAATGTGGGAATGCCTTTCCTTTATAGCTGTTGTGGAAAGAATTTGAGTTGCAAGTAATCTCCATGCTTTTTCTTTTCAATAGGTGAGCAACAACATAAAAAACCCCAATAAATTGATTTAGAATGAACATCTGGCGTACACAGTAGGAAGTCACTGCACATTTTTTGAAAGCAGCAGCTTCAGTCAAACAGGTAATAAAAAAACTCCCACACAATATTTTTAAGCCCTTTGGAGCATATATTAATTAAAATATGTCTCTTCTCTAATTGGACACAAATTCCACAAAAAGCAATGTCAGCCCTGTAAAGGCAGAAGGAAAAACCCTCCAGCATGAGGTGACTAAACAAGAGAAAAGAAGCAGAAAGGATGACATCTTAGCATCAGCAAGAGTATCCTGCTTCTATACCATGAGGGAACTCTGGAAAATGATGGCATTCCTACAGCTGCTACTGTGTGCATAGAGGGATAATCCCATGGTTAGACCCTATATAAATAATAACATTTTTCTTGCCAAGGTGCTGTTGCCACACATTTCTTTGTGTTGCACCCTTTGTCTGCAGGTACAGCCACCTGTCCTGGATTTCTTCACCAAAGAAATCTAAAATCTGCTTCTCAAACATCCTGGAAGGGAGAGAGAGATTATTATTATTAGGTCACTTCAGAACCCAACCCACCTGTGGGTTTTTCTTCAGCACTTGCCTGTAAATACAAGGTTGAGAGGCAGAGAGGAAAGGAGCATGCAGGCTCTTGGCAGCCCTCCCAGAGCAGGGCTACTCAGGCTGGGAACAAAAGCTCTGTTTTCCTTCATTTTTGCAGTCTGGCTCACCAACAGCCTCCTGCTTTCTGCCTGGAGCAGCAGCTCCAGACCTACCACTTAGTGAAGGTGCCTGCATTTCACATCCATCTGAGCAGGGTTTCTTTGTGCTCCCCTCTTGGACCCTCATCAGGGAAAGTCCTGCCTCTCCTGGATTCTGCCATGGGTGCAGAGCTGCAGCCAAGAGCTTGGATTAGGGGAGCTGTCAAGTTGCAGAAATGTAACAAAGTTCAGGAAGAACCTGCCTAATGCTGGAAGTTTGGCAGCAGAGGTGAATTCCCATCTCTGTGAGAGGTGTGTTTGCAAGCAGCATCAGCCACAGTCTCTGCTGTCTCACCCTCTTTCCCTTCTCCTGTTTTTACCCCCAGCAAGCAATCTGTGCCTTCCTCCTTACCCCAATCCCTATAATCACCACTTCCAGTTCCTCCAAAGCAGCTGCAAGATGTTTTAATCCCATGAGCAAGCACAGGCCATCACCATGGGCTCCTTTCAAGTCCATCACATCTCACCCAAAGTGAGATCCACAACTTAGGAATGTCTCAGCAGTGTCAGCAGGACCACAGGTGAGGATGATTAATCCTGTAACAAATAAAAGCATTGTTGTCTTTGAGATCATAAAACAGGGATCATAAAACAGGAGCTTAATTGAGAGAAGGGTGGAGAGAATGAGTAAAAACATTAAGTTGAGGAATCTCCAGTTAACTCCTTTGTCTGAGAGATATGAAGAAATGATGACTGTGTACTCGAGAAAATCCAGTAAGGACTTTGAAATTAGTGAGAAATTCTAAAGAGATGTGAAAACTGGAAATTTTCAGCTCACCTTTGGAGGCAGAAGTGAAAGTGTGAAAATCAGAAGAGGGAGCAGGGAGATAGAAGAGCACAAACAAAACTAGGTTTTGTTCAGGAAAACTTTCACTTCTGTGGCTAAAAGCAGAAATTTAGATAGCATTAAATTTCAGAGCACTGAGCTAATCCCTCACTGCAGGGGGCTGCTAAATCCAGCAGACAAAGGCTCACCAGTGTCCAGTGCAGTGAGCAGCCACATGCCCAGAGGTGAAGACAACAAGCCCTAGTGTGTCTGCTGTGCACACCTTGAAGAAACCAGGTTATGGAATGGGAAGATCTCAGAGATAAAACACCAGCTTAAGAGGTGACAGGAAGATTGGAGTGGGGCTTTTCTCATCACACCATAAAAAGCTGCTAAATTACACTGTGCTGAGAGGGCAGACAGAAGGTGGGGAGGGGAACATGGGCAGGTTCAGAGACAGAAGAGAGGGGCACAAACACTCCTCAGATATTTAACCTAAAGTGCTCTGCTCCTCTTCTGGAAGTGATGATTTCATAATCCCCTGAAACGTCTTTGGATGAGAACTCTTATGTGATTTGAAAGGATTTCTATTTCTTACACTATTTTTTAAGTCTTCAACATTGCTCTACAAGTGCATTTACATAAATAACTACATAGAAGTGTCTAAAAGTGCTTTTTATACGTGTTACCCTTCTAAAGGAGAGAGAAGGAAATATTATCCCACTTAAAATGGACATGAAGTGTGGTCACATAGTGGATGTATGGAGGTCACAGAAGAAGTGAAGAGGCAGAGACTGATGCTCAGTCACACCTCACTGGGCTTCACTCCCCTCCCAAAACTTCATTTTTGTTTGCAGCCAGCTGAGAAATCCCTGAATCCAGCCCAAATTGCTCTGTTTCCCAGATCCAGAACTTGGTAAGAGATCAGCATGTTGTGTAGCCAGCAAAAACTGGAAAAAACAAGGAGCAGACAGAGGCAGCAGCAGAGCCTAGCAACCAAAAATTAATGCAGACAAATGAGGGATTTCTGATACTATATTCCTTTCCCTTTGCAGGTAGTGCATCACCCAGCAGGAATCCCTTCCCCTCTCCCTTGCTCTGCAGCATCCCAGTGGCTGGCACGTGGCAGCCTGGCGTGCCCTGAGCCTGGCAAATGAGCAAAGCCAGCAGGAGTGGCCACAGCAGCGAGAGCATTTTCATATGCAGCTCCTGTATTGATCAAAAAATAAATTACTGCTGCTCCCAAATAATAATAACTTGCTGCCTCCAGCTGTGTGACAAAGATGACACTGAGGAGGCCACTTGGTGCAAGATTGCCATCATCCTTGCTGTCCCATTAGCTCTGCTCTTCCCTCGCTCTCTGCTCAGTCTCTGATGTGATTTGTGACGTGCTGCTGTCAAATCTGTTGTTGTGCTTCTTCCTTAGAAATGTTTTCCTCCTGCCTGATGACTGCAGCAGCTTAATGGGAGTCTTAAAGTGGTTTTGATGGTCTGTCCAGAGGTGAGCAATTGCTACTGTCATTTCAGAAAAGACCAGAATTACAAAAAAGTCTGTTTCACTGGGAAAGGAAAAACCTCCCATGTCAGCTCTTCCCTGCAAACATGACTCTGCCAGAGTAGGGTGGGCTATTGAGCTATTGAGGTGTGTGTGCCCTTGGCCACCCCAGGGAACAGCACTGCTCAGCAATGCTGAAAACATCCCAGTGTGGGTGATGAAACATCCTCCTGTCTGCTGGGCACAGGATCTGCTCACCTGATCTGCACAAAACCCTGTCCAGAGACTGAGCTCACTCTCTGCTCTCTGCATGTTTCTACACCTTCATGGCCCGGAGCTGCCACAGGCACAACTGGCTATTTTCTGGAGCTAATATCAATTTTCTCCTTGGTTAACATGTTCAGCAGCATACTGAATCCTGCTAATCAGTGTCTTCCCTGCCAAAAAGCAGGGAAAAAGCTCCATGGCTATTTTAACCTGTCAGATTTCCCAGCCCTCCCAAGCAATCAATTCCAAGGAGTTCTAGTCACATCAACCTTCTCTTCTTCCATCTTATTCTATACCTGATGTGTTATTTCTTTTTTAATCTTTTAGCCTGAGTATGATCAGCATGCTGTGGAATTTGGAAGTCTGCTGGACTCCCCCCAGCATTTTGGGGGGGACTGTGAAAGCAGAGAGTTCCTTTCTTTCCTGATCACCCTCAAGAGGGGTTTGTGAGATGAGAAAGAACACCAGCCTGCCCTTTGCTGCTGCAGACCATCCTTGGAGGGAAGGCTTTGGAAGTGAATAACCTTTCCCATTGCTGTTTCTGCCTGGGTAGATGAGAAAAAAAAAAAAAAAAAGAGCTGATGGTGGATGTGAAGACAGATATTAGGAAAAAATACCAGCAGAGCTCTGGAAAAACCTCTGGAAGGCAAACAGAAAATTATGGCACTTCAAGGATGGGACTGAGGACTGTGACAATAGCACAGCACAGTTTGAAGTGGCCAAGGAAAGGACTTGTGGAATCCTGGGCACAGTCAGTTCCCATCTCCAGGTGGGATGAGGAGGATGAGGAGTGCTGTGTCTCCAGCCCTGTGTGCTTCCCTGACAACCACAGGGAGGCACAGCCAGTGCCAGGAATCCACCTCCCAAACGAGCCAGAGCTGGCAAGGGGGAGGTGCAGGCTGAGCATCTGCTGGAGCAGAGCAGGTGGAGTGTCCCTGGGCCTGGTGACAGAGCATGCAGAGCCTTAAGGCTGAGTGACAACATCTGCTGGAAAGCCCAGCTGCTGTCTTGGGTCGTGGTTCCCCTCCAGCCCTGGGCTCCAAGTGGGAGGGTGACACTCAGGGGCTGCCCTGAGGCAGCTCAGTGGCTGTCAGTGTGACACCACACATTTGGGCACAAGAACAGTGCTTTTCCTGTCTAGGGCAGTTATAGGCCTGGCCAGCAGAGTAGATCTAGGCTTAAGCTGCCCTTGTAAGAGGGAATCACTCCAAACTGAGAGCGCCAATTAACTCCAGCATCACTTGAACGAATTAAGCCAAGGTCAGGGCTGCAGCAAGCAACCATCACTAATGAGATTTCAGTGCTGCTCTGCCTGCTTCATGCACATCAGATTTCCTGTGAAGGAATCCCCCAGGGCACAAGTGTTTGGCTTCTGTCTGAAACTTCAGGAGCCTCTGGCTCAGAAAGATGTAAACTTCAGCCCCAACACTGCACTGAGGAGAGGCAGGAGCTGGAGTGCAGCTTTGGCAAATGAGAGATTATCTGAGACAGACATCACAAGTTGGAATAGAAATTTCCTTTCTTACAACATAAAATTTAGAAATATTTACTCCATTAAAATTTTATATTTAGATTAGATTTTTTTATGTATAAAATATTATTTATTTTGCAATCCTACATTGCACTTTTTGCCATGGGTGGTGGCTGCAGTTCTTGGTTTTATCTCCAGCGTGCTGCAGGCTGCTCTGTCCCTGACCCAATGGTTTGCTGAGCTCTCCCTGTCTCTCTCCTGCCTGTCCCATGTGCTGCCCAGATGCTGACAACAGCAGGGGCAAGCAGAAGGAGCCAGACACTGAATTTTTCAGACATAACTTTGCACACTGCTACACATTCCAGCAGTAAGAGAGAGGTTATTTTCTCTCATAACATATGTGCCCAGGCCAGGCTAAATCCTTGGGAACCACTGGAGAGACCTCACCCAGTACAGGGGGGGACCAGCTCCATCACTCCACACTAAGGGGATTCAAAAAACATCAACCAAAAAAAAAAAAAAAAAACTGGGTATGAACACGCTGGTTCCCTTCCTCAACTCATTTGTGCTCCTTGAAGGAAATCAAAGAAGGCATTTAATGATCCTTCTGGGCACAATGTGGTTTGTATCTTCATCCTTTCAGGGCAGGCTCACAGCACAGCCCTGGGGTGGGGAAATCTGTGTGAAAGGCACTCGATGTGTGTGTATGGAAGCTGGCAGGTGACTGAGCTAATCAGAAGCTCAGAGGCAATTTAGGGTGAAGTGACTTGAATTATAAGCAGAGGTTAAGAGAGTTCAAAAGGAGCGGTGCCATGCTTGGATGGGGGAGCACCATTCCCTGCTGAGCAGCTGGAGGTCAGGGAAGCACCTCTGACACTCACTCAGGGTCATTTCACAGCAGAACAAAACGGTGTTAATTGGATGTGCAAAGCCTTTTGCAGAGCCTTCCCCCACCTCTTTCTCTTCTTCAGAACTGTCAGGGTATTTTTAATAATAATTGATGGTTGCCTAAAATCACAAAACATGTTTTCATTAATATTCATGAAAGAATGGACTGTTTTTATCTACACCTACATCAATGTGTGGTGAAATGTATCCAAAGCCCGGCTTTTATCTTGAATCACACTGAAATTGATCGCCTCTGATTTTTGTGGGGAAAAAAGTAGTCTTGCTTTCAAAGAAGAAAAGTTCTAATTTGTGACCCAGAATTTTGGCAAAGCTGCTGCCTTCTGTGAAATCAAAAGGAAGGGGAAAAAAATAATATGACTTTCAAGATTTTTTTAATTGAGTTCTGATTATTCCAGAAATTCTGATACACATTTCTACAGCAAGTCTCGCCTGAACACAGTATCAGCAACGCAATTAGCAGGAAAGATACAAAGATTTTCAGCCTCTGAAAGATGAAAAAAAAAAAGATGAAAAAAAAAAAAAAAATCTTTCTGCCCAGACATTGCTGTTTATTTATGTTGTGGTAGCATGCAGCAGCTTCCCCAAGGATGAGGCATGAGTGCTGTACGTGCCCACAGCTGGAGAGCCCGTGGCCACAGCTCAGCTCTGCTGATGCCATCTATCCTGACAGGCAGATGTTCCACGCCTGCATCACTCCAGAGGTTCCTGCAGAGTGCCTTCCACACCTGCTGACCCTGAGAGAGGAGCAGATGGAGGAGGGACCCTCCCTTTTTGTAGCCCTGCCAGGCTGGAACAACTTTAATTCGGCCCAAATACCTCTGTCCTGATAACCTTGCAAAATCCTGAATCCTCAGTAACACACTGAGCAGAGAGGAGGAGGGATCTGCAGTGAGTTCCCTGAACAGGGTCATTGCATCATGCATTGAATACAAAGAACTGGCAGCACAGATGATGTTGCTGGATGTGTCTTTGCAGCACAGACTGGCAGAAGGACTGCCATCATTTATTCAGTCACTTGATGCACCAAAATTCCTGGGGCTCCCCACAGAGCAAAGCCTCCTTCCCAAGAAAGCTGTTCCAGTGCAGCCAAGTTTATAAAAAAAACCTTAATCTTTTTTAAAATGGGATTTCCCTTTCTCTTAATCAAGTTCCTTCAGGTGAACTCAGAATGTAAAAGATTAAGTTTAACCCTTTGATAGTGGAGAGAGAAGGATGAAGTTGATTTTCGCTCTGGATGCTTTTGTGGCAGCACACAGGAAAACTGCATTCTGCTCACAGTTCTCCCCAAACAGAGCATCTGCTTTCACTCACTTTTCCTTTTCTTTCTTTTTTTTTTTTTTTAATTAATTTTTCTTTTTCTTGCCAAGGCTTCAGAGGTGGTGGGAAGATGCTCCAGTGCTCTTTGTTTCCTGTGCATTCTGCCCTCCCTTGGTGTCTCCCTCTGTGCTCTGAATTTCCTGCTGCTCAGAACACTGTGTCTGATGAGGGTTTAAAATGCTGCTAGCAAAAACATTTTTTTAAAAAAAAAAATGCTCATTTCATCTTGGATTATTTAAACAAGTCTAAAATTAGAGCAGAGCTGTGCAAAAAAAAAAAGAACTAAAAAGGAAAAAAGGCAAAGTAACCAGCTGAAGGCATTAATTAATATGACACCTATGTGGCTGCTTCTGTAAACTGCAGGGAGAGCATGTGGCTTGCAGATGAATGGGTGTGCATTTAACCCAAAACACACCTGGTGGTGCCTGGAAAGGCTGAACTGGAACAGAGACCAGACAGAGCAAAAGGAATAAAATAGGTGCTTATTAAAAGGACACATCTTGGGCAGTGCAAGAGACACCATCCTCATGATCCCCAACAGGACACCAGCTCACAGTGTCATAAGCAGAGTATTTCACAAGGGTAGAAAGGAGATTTTGTGCCCAGTTACTCATTTAAGTTGCCCTGTCAAGAGATAGTGAGAGGCACAAGGTTACAGTCTCAGATAAATGCATGCTGGGAACGAGGCCACACAGTTTATTCCCATCATTTATGGTTTATTTATATTATTTATAGTTTATTCCCATCACTTGTTTTACATACATTCTCCTAGTATGTATCCCACTGTGAGACTGCACTTCTTTTGTTGATATTTGTTCTTTTCCTGGTCGTAACATTTGCCAGCATCTCCCCATAACATGATAATCTGAGCTCTGGTTTTAGTCAAACCAGAAATAAATACAGCAGGTAAATCTCCCCCCTGCCTGTGTTTACAGCACAAAATCACACTGGTATATTTTTTTTTTTTATTGCCTCATGGTTTTGCAAATGTAGCTCTAAATTGCTGTGCACTTGCTCACCTCATATCCCTTGCAGTCTCAAGTTCTCACTCCTTGTTATGTATTTGTTTTCATTCTTTCTCACAGGTTTTATTTTCTTTTTCCCCAGTCAGCCCCTGCTGCTATCTGCCCTTGCTCCAACTGTGCTCACACACTGTGGAGGCTGAGCTCTGCAGAAGAACTGGATGCACACTAATCCCATTAAGGCACCTGGGGTTTTCAGTTTTCAGTGCTATTTTCATTTAATCTTCCAGTCTTACTTCCTTGCAATTTTAGATCATTAAGGGGTTAAGTGTGATATATCCAGTAAATGAGATAAATCCAAATAAAGGGATTTGGATCTCCCAGTTCAGCTGTCTCATTGCCTTCTCCATCAATGTTTCAGGGGTTACCAAACACACCCAGACAAGGGCTCTTGCCAGAGCCCATCTGGACTAACCTGGTCTCAGCTGCCAAAAGCACACAGAGCTACTGAAGAGATCCTGCAAAAATCACTCACAATAACAATTTATATGGCTCCTTGCAAAGTGGAGAGAAAATTTTATCTAAAATGTTGATGTTCCTGCCTTCAGATCTCATTTCAGAGTTAATTTTTTTTCAGAATGTGATTTTTTTATCCTCTCTTCCCTCAAGTATCCAGACAGGGAAGCCTGTCACCCTGGATGCCACCCCTCACTTTTAATCCTGGTGAGCACAGATAACTGAATCCTTCATTGTCACTCTTCCTAGCTCCTCTAAGAAAACCTTCTCCCAATTTCCAGCTCCAGGGGCAGGAGGAGGCAGCACATTTTGGCCATTTGAGAGAGGGTGAATTACATAGCCCAGATCTGTTCTGCCTGCTGCCTTCCAAAGCTGCTCAGGCAGCTGCTGTGATGTGCTGAAGGCACTGCCTCCTGAGTGTTTGTTGTGTAGAAATTGATTTTGTTTGGTAGATTTCAAGGTCAGAATGATTTCAACTTACCCATGTAACCCTTTGCACAAACTTTGAAACAGAAATTTATTCCCTCCAGGCTCACAGCTTCTGCTTGAAGAAGATTGTAACTTTCAATAAGAAAATCAGTCTAGAATAAATATTGTAACAAATTAAAAAAAACTCCTATCTTGAGGTGAGTTATTCCTGGAATTACTTAATTCTTTACCACAGGCTTTCAGCCTCTTCATCATACAATTTAACCTCTATTCAATGTTTCCTGGTTTTATTCCCTTTTCAGCATTTCCTCTGTCACTTCTATTATCCCATTTAAAGTGCATCTGGGCTGGTTTTGGCTGGGATACAGTTAATTTTCTTTACAGTTGCCTTCTATACAACAGGCCTTAATTTTATTTCAGTGCTTTGCCTGTTTCCCTCTCCATGTCCTTAGACAAACCTAATGATCTAGTGTGGCTTTGCATTTTTCATTGCATTTTACATTCAACGAGCCATTTGTAAACCTGCAAACAATGACTGGAAGGCATGGCAATAAATGGGCTAATTCATAGCCATGGAGTCAAGCTGTTCAACAGGTTGCTGTAGTAATTTCTGCTCTTTCTGCTGCCCTATCTGTAGTTATTTATAATTTATACTTCTGATGATGGTAATGAGCTTGCACGGTGTATCCCCCACCCGAGCGTGCAGTTTGCTGCTCCCTGCTATTCATCAAGCTCAGCACTGAGCTCCTTTGATTCATTGCTCTCCAGACACAGACGAGGGGATGGCAATCTCAAGTGAATGTTGGCCAAACTGAAAGGTCTGGCTATTAATAAATAATCATTCCCATTAGGAGGCCATCAGTTGAAACCGGCAGAGTCCTTTCCTCCGTGTCGCTTTTGCTTCCCACGGCTCATCTGCCCTTCTCTCCCTGACCAGACACGGCTTGGAGGGAGATTGTCCTGGATGCTGCCGAAGCTCTGCCTGGACTCAGCATCCCGGAGCAAACCTGGGCACGGACCCGCTGGTACCCCCGGGGCTCCATCCCTGCCCCACGCCTGGTGCCAGCCCCGAGCGCCGCCGAACCCGAGATAAATAACACCGGGACACCCTCCGCAGGGATATCCCGCACCCTGCAGGTGGGGAGGCCCCGCTGGGCAGAGATCAAAGGTCAGGGAAAGGTTTGGGGCGTGTGGATGCGACCCCCTCCGAGCAGGCTCGGCCTGACCTCCGGCTGGAGAAGCCAAGACCCGTCTTCAGAAATCAGAGTAATCCCGGGTGATTTTATCCCACCCCACTTCCCTAAATCTGTGGCTGCTGCTGCTTGGCGAGGGGATTAAGGGCTGGCAGGGGATTACGGAGCCGCTGCAGCTCCCAGCGCGGAGCTCCTCCTGGCGAGGCCGCTCCGGGGCTCGGAGCCGCTCCGTACCCACGTTCGGTGCCCTGAGCCGGGCTCGGAGCCGCTCCGTATCTAGGTTCGGTGCCCTGAGCCGGGTTTGGAGCCGCTCCGCTCCCTGTTCAGTGCTCTGGACCGGGCTCGGAGCCGCTCCGTACCCAGGTTCGGTGCCCTGAGCCGGGTTTGAAGCCGCTCCGTATCCAGGTTCGGTGCCCTGAGCTGGGTTTGGAGCCGCTCCGTACCCACGTTCGGAGGCCCGAGGGGGGCTCGGAGCCGCTCCGCTCCCTGTTCAGTGCTTTGGACCGGGCTCGGAGCCGCTCCGTACCCAGGTTCGGTGCCCCGGGCCGGGCTCGGAGCCGCTCCGTACCCACGTTCGGTGCCCCGGGCCGGGCTCGGAGCCGCTCCGTACCCAGGTTCGGTGCCCCGGGCCGGGCTCGGAGCCGCTCCGTACCCAGGTTCGGTGCCCTGAGCCGGGCTCGGAGCCGCTCCGCTCCCTGCTCGGTGCCCCGGGCCCGGCACCCCCGACGGCGCCCGGCGGCCGCAGCGGCGCTCCCGGGGCGGACGCGGCCGAGGTGCCCGCGGGGCTCGGCCCCTCACGGACGGGGCTCCCGGGCCGGCACCATGGCCGGGAGCGTGGGGCAGCCCCGGCAGGGCTGCAGGAAGGGCGGGGAGCCCCCGCACGCCGCCGGCCGGAGCCGCTGCTGATGGCCGCTGCCCGGAGGATGCGGCCCTGGGCCGTGCCGTGGATGATGCTCGGCCTGCTCTGCCTCCCGCCCTGTGCCAGGGCCCAGACGAAGATCCCGCTGGAGACGTGAGTGTTTCTCGGTGCTGCTGGCGATGCCGGGGGCAAGGACAGGAGGGTGGGGATGCTGTCCCCTCCGCAGGGACACCTGGCTCGGGGCCGTGGCATCTCCCCACCTTGGCAGCCATGAGGGGCACGAATTCCCTGCCCAGCTCTGGACTAGGATGCAATCCCTCTTCCCCCCCGCCCTTCGAGAGTAGCAACGATTCTCACCTCCTTTAGTTAAGCATTTTGACATCTATTAATGCTCTGCTTAATGCACTGGGCAGCAGAAGGCAAAACCAGAGTAAAGATGTTCATAAACTCTGCTGCAGCTTGCAGAGACCTCATTGTGGAGACAGACACGAGTGGCCCAGCCTGGCAGCAGAGTGGTTTCAGTAGACACTGCTGGTTTTCGTGGTTTCAGTAGACACTGCTGGTTTTCAGGATGCCAGGACACCCAAGAGATGCTGTGGAGGGTGCACACAGGAGGGTTTGAGCAAAGACACGTCTCTGCACCCAGATTGTGCAGGGCGAGGTTTGCAGCTCTGAACCTCTGATCCCTTGCACTGGTCTGTATCACTGCTGGCTGAAAAGGGCCTGGGAAATTCACAGAGCCGTGTCTATCCACGTGTGTGGCTGTCAGAGGATGTCAGAGAGAGGAGGCTGAACAGAGGGAACTCAGCACTTGTTGCTTGTGCTTGCTCCACCTCTCCCCAAATTAGAAATGGCCCTTCCCAGAGCTCTGGAGCGAAGGAATGAGAAGCTGAGCTGCAATACAAAGCACACCCAGCCGTGGGTGTGCATGCACTGCCCATGCAGGGACTCTTGATGCACCTTTTGGGGTGTGGGTTTGCAGGATTCCCAGTCCTGTGTCTGACAAAAAGCTCCCTGCCATCCACTCAGTCCTGGCTGCCCCCAGGAGCCCAGCAGCTCTCAGCAACCCCAGTTTATAAAAACTGCACCTTGGTAAGCTGATTTGCACACGTTAAATCCTGTAAGGATTAAAAATGTCAGCACTGCCTTGGGTAAAAGTTGTAGTGGGGCAGCTTCTGGGGTGCTGGGTTAGGGCTGTGGGTGCAGGGCAGCAGCTTGGTCTGGAGAGGAGACAACAGTGCTCAGCCAGTTTCAGAGGGAGATATATCTGAAAAATCAACTCAAGGCAGCTTAAGCCCTTTACTGCATTTGGGGAAATGTTTTTTATTCAAAAGTTGCCAATAACACCCCTACAGATGTACCACCCATACCCACCTGACCAAGAGCTGCACTAACATTATCCAGGAGGGTCTCAAGGAAACTTTTTGCTGCCAATTCTATTCTTGCACTATCAAGCCCTTCCCCAGCAAAAGTGCTTCTGATTTGGGTTTCACAGAAAGGACACAGAGGTTACCTAAGAGAAAGTCCAACTTCTGCCAACTTCAAACCATGCAAATCAATTTTCCATGTCCAGGACAAGTGCTGCATAGGAATACCTTTCAGCACTGAAGCCTGTGGTGTTTAGAAGCCAGCCTGTCCTTTCTACTGTTCTTGTCACTGAATGCAGGAGCAGGGATTAGAGGCAGGCAATCTCTGACCAAATCCTTTTCTGATGTGCTTCGTTATAATGTGATAGCCCTTTACTACTGAAAAAAAAAAAAAAAAAAAAAAAAAAAAAAGAGGTTTACATCACTTTGCACAATTTGGAACTTATTCCTGTAGAAGAATGAAGCATAAACAATAGAAAAAGAGCTTTTCTCCTCTGGTACTAAAACCAGACCAACCGCTGAATTAATCCCTGGTGTTTCAAATCCACTCATGAATTTAACCAAAACACAGAAGTCCCCTTTTGAAATGAAATTTCAGTAGAGAAATAGGTTGGCCAGAGGCCCAGAGGGAGTAAATCAGCAGAAAATGGCTCTGTTTCATGGGTTACACGGGGACATTTTGGGGAGACAAGAGCAGAGAGTCCAAGCAGCAGCTGGGTTTGATCAGGGTGAGGTGACACAAGGCTCAGCCTGGCTGTGCTGCTCCCCAAGCTGTGTCTGGCTTTGCTGCATCCTGCTTGGATCAGCTCCAGCTTGTTCCAGAGCTCGCTCAGCTCCAACTCCAGCAGTGCAGAAATCTGCTCAGTCAGTTCCCAGGGATGCTTCTGGGGTAGGTTCAGCACACAAAGCTCCTCTGCTTCCCCACTGGACACTGCTCTGCTCATCTGCCAGCCAGGGCGTGGGCAGGAGTGCTGGTGAGGAGCTTCTTCTTGGGATAATGGAAACACTGGGAAATGCTGCTGGGAGAGCCAAAAATCAGCCTGGTGTGGCCTCTTTAGGCTGCTCCTGTTGCCTTTATACATCTGCTCCTGAGCTGGAAAGAGCCAGAGACCTTAGAAGAAATTTCTCTGTGACCTGATGAATTTCAGACTGACTTTTTCTCTCACTTGTTTATGAAAAAAAAAAATTAAGGAAACCTATTTAAGTTCAGCAGGATGCCCTTATTTTCCCAGTATTCTAATGTTGCTCATTTCCTTGGCAAATAATTGTCTTTTAAATATGTAAATGACAGTGTATTTCTGCCTCTTCACTTTCCTATTTTTCAGCTTCCATTAATGCCACCAGATATTTTTTAATGACACAAACTTTAGCCCTGTAATACAGGGACTTGAGACCTTTGTGCCCTCTCATTCCTCTGTGCCCTTTAACTTTCCAACCAGTCCTCCAAAGCTGCCAGTCTTTGCCTTCTCTTTGCTCCCCCTGTCTTTGTTTCTCCTCTGCTTTGAGACCAGAAGAAATACCAGTCCCTGGGCTCCCAAATCTACACAAACCCCCTTTTTATTCAAGTTCTGCTGTTACTGGAAGTTTCAAGAGCTTTCAAGAAGATGCTCAACTGCACCCAATAATCAGAAATTAACACCACAGACTCTTCCATCCTGCTGGGTTGAAAAATGCTGAGGGGCACACAACATGACACAAAACAGAGGAAGGGGGAGGGAAATGGAGGAAAAATTGCTACAATTACTATCCCTTCAAGTTTATGTTCTCCCTTTCTATAGTAAAAGGTGAGGAGACTGGAGAATATTAGTTAGATTCAGCACAAAACATCTCATACATAAAAGTTATAAAGGCAGCAGAAGCAGATGGGCATCAAGTTAAATGTTGATCCAGAGATCCTCATATCTAAGGGAATGCATTAGTCACTACTACAACAAACAGGAAAGCATCCCATGGGATCCCTGTTTCCCAATTCCTCTTTTATTCCAGGCTTGCTAGAATAACTCTGATGCAGCCCAATAAATCCTGGTCTCCTAGAAAATACCTGTATTCTTTTTCCTCTAAGGGTAAAATGATGAGATAAAAGCTCTGGCTCTCAAACTAAGATGCAAAGCACAATGCAGAAAAAAAGAAATTGACTTCACACTGAGTGGTTAAATATCAATGGCTCATTGCCAATTAAGGATTGATTTTAAAAGGCACCCACTCTCTCATGCTTTTTATGTAGTAGTGGAGAGAGGTGCAGAGCAGAGCTGGAGCTTTGTGTTTGTGCCAGATCATCCCCTGTAGCTGCCTGTGTGCAAGAGGGGAGTCTAAGCAGGCTTTCCTAGGGTGAAGTGAGTCCTTGTGATTATTGCACCATTGCTGTTCTGGCTTCACTCCCGAGCCCATCTCTGTGTTGGTGTGTTATTTGTGGTGCAATGCCCTGGAAATCAGGGTTAAAGCCTTTCTGGGACTCAGAGAACTCCACTGGGAGCTGTAGGTAAGACTCCTACACATCATAAATAAGTAGTGTATTCTGGTAAGCAGAGAAGGCCACTTACTGCATTAAATAAATCTCTCTGAAGTGAATCCTTGTTGGTGGATGGAGCTGCATGGAGGTGGAGCTGCCCAGCATGTAGCAGCTTTCTGATGAAGTGCTCTGTCAGTTTTGGGAGCCATCTATTTCAATTTGGATGGCTCAGTGTTCAGGCTGCTCCTCAACATCCAGATGTTCTCCATGTGGGATCACTGCCATCCATTATTTCCAGGATGGCACAAGTGTGAGGGGTGCTTTGCAATGACAATGTGCATCATGTGCTGTGGCATTTTCAAGCAGCAGCACCACCAGTGAGAACAGAGAATTCAGTCTCTGGAGGAGCTGAATCCAAGGGGTGAATCATGACACCTTCTTTAAGTCCTGACACTTATTTCTCTTCAGCAGACTTGGCACAGAGTGTCTGGCTCTTCACCCCAGGGCCTGCCAGGGAAGACAAATAGGTGTCTGCAGAAATCAATTTATTTCACTTTGCTAGCAACAGAAGGAGCTCTGATGTTGTCTGAGACCAACTTTGTACATCTAAGGTTAGGTGGGACAAATTCAACTCCAAGCACAGTGCCTGAGACCAGCAGAGCTCAGTGTTTCTCCCTGCTGGCCAATGTCCTGGGCAGGATGTCAAAGAGCAGCACTGTCTCCTGCCTTGGTGCTTGTCTGGCTGGAGTCTGAGGACAAAACATTGCCCCTGTTGAAGAGTGGCTTTGAGAAGTACAGGGGCTTTTACTGAGGGAGATGGAGTTTCACCTGTCTGAAGAAGTAACCAATTCTGCAGACTTGGAATTATTAACACTGATTTTCCTTCTTTTGCCCTTTTTTTAGGGTGAAGTCCTGGGCAGATGCCTTTGGTGGGGAGCTGTACTCCATTGTGACTAAGTATTCAGGCTCTCTTCTTTTACAGAAGGTAGGCAAAATCTGTGAGGGTTCCTTTAGCTTCATTTCACCTCCCCAGGTGCCTTCCAAGGTTTTCCTCAGGGTGGAGGAAAGAATAAGACACTGGTGTGTGGCTGTCTTGTAAAACCATGGAGCTCCATATCCCTAAGCCCAGAGTGATGCCCTGTGGCCATTCTCCATGGACTGGAGAGGGAGATCCATCAATGCCTTCCCTGCATTCATTGCTGAACACCACCTTAATTGTACCACTTCTTGTTAAAAATACTTTTTTAACACCACTTCTCATGTTTCCCCTCTGATCACTTCCTGCTCTCCCATGCTGATCCCACATTCCTCCTTTCCTAAGTCCCTCTGCTACTCCTCACTCACCTGCTCATTGTCACCCCATTGTCCTCTCCTGCATATCTGCAGCTGAATTTTTTTTTTTTTTTTTTTTTGCTTTCTCATCTGTATTCAGCCAGTTGTTTATCAATTCTTTGCATTTTGCCCTTAAGACTCTGCTTCAGACAGCTTTACTTGGCTTGTTCACCAAACACTATTGCAGTAAACTCTTTACCAGCATTCAAGGGTGTAGCTCCAGGGGCTTTAAAGACATGGTCCCTTTTGCAGCTGTATAGGAGCTTCCTTGAATCAGTGGTGAATGGCTGCTCCTCCTTCAGACCTGGAGATCTCTGCCCTGCAGCTCCCAAGTGCTGCTCTGGGGGACTGGTGGATGCTGACTGCACCCAAAGGAATGCAGACTCCACTTTGGGAACATCCAGTTCTTTTTCCTTTACTCTTTCTCTGATTCTCCAACACAAGCCAGGAGTTGCCCCTTGCACCTTCTAGGTGTCTGACTTCTGTCCTCATATTAGCAATTATACCCACATCCCAGTGCAGAGCACAGGATCTGGGTGTCACTTTCCTTGCCTTGCTGCTAAGCCCTGCCTCCCTGTCCTCATAGCTCTGCTTTCTGCCTGGAGTAAGGGATCATATCCTGCAGCACTAGCTTTGCTAAGTTTGACCAGGACAGGCTTTCAGCATCCATCACCAAGGTCTGTGCTGATCATTAGCTCTTCTTGGGAGCAAAAAGTGACCCTGCAATAAAAAGCTGTCAGCCCTGATAAAGGTACTTCATGCACTAAGCATGAGGCAGCTGCAGCAGGGTGTGGATGCAGGCAAAAGTTGGGCTTTTAGCAGTTCTGATGATGCTTGTGCACTGCCTGGTGTCCCCTGGGGTCCCCAAGCCATATCTCCCACAGGCAAAGTGGACACAGTGTCTGTGACTCAGAAGGAAAATGTCACTTTGAGCAGGGGGTACAGATGAGCTTGATCCAGCCTTGCTCTGTCAACACTCCAGCAAAGAATTATCTCCTAAATTCATGTTGTGTTGTGCCCTAACTTAGCTTGAGCAGTTTAGGCAACTCAAGTTTGTCTTTCAACCCCAGTTCTTGAGCTTTTTCATCTCCTGTTGTTTCCCTGGGAAATAAGGAAATGGGAGAGAAGCAGCCAGCACTCACTTCAGTCCTTCTCTCAGGCTCCTTTTCTTTAGGTAGGTTGGACTCCCTCTCACAATCCATCATCTCAGAGCAGAAACCATCCCAGAGGGCTCCCACTGCATCCCTGGCACCTTCAGCACTGCAAGTGGATGCAGACAGATCTTTTACTATTAAATATTATTTTCATGAACCCTGGCAGACCTTAAATAACTTTATGTAGATCATCTCACTGGCACAGATTGTGAGCACATTAGGCCTGGGGAGCCAAACACCAAAATCTGGAAATAAAACACATGGATTTACCTGCTCCCCAGGCACCTTTCTCTGTTTTGGACTATTACCTGTTTTTCACATCAAATATTTTTCTGCATGCATGGGTGTGCCCAGACCAGCAGAAGGGTGGGGAGCACAGTGCAGAGGTCCAGGTGATTGTTTTCTCAGTGCATGTCTGAGTCAACAGGCATTTTGTTGGAAATTTCCACTTTGAGGAAATACAAAAGGTGCTGTTATCTCAGTTTGTATCTTATTTCATGTCTCCCTTGTGCCTAATAGCCTTGAAGTAACCAGCTTATTGTTACTATGAGAGTCATAATTTTCCAGTTACTGCATGCTTTGCATGTAAACCTTGTCTTTAATACTTAGCATAAACTTTATTTTGTGGTTTTGAGATAGCTTATTTTTCTTTGGGGTTTTTGTTTGTTTCCTCCAGAAGAGCCTTAAAATCACATTGCAAACTCAAGTAGTTGAATTCCTACCAGGCTATGTCATTCCTGGAGACCTAGTGAGCTCACACACATCCCTTGAATCCCCAAGGACAAGCTTTTACCCTGCATCAGAGCTTTGCCCTGCCATTATTAGAAAGCCCAAAAAACATGGCAAAGAACAGACAAACTTGAGTACAGTCAAGACATTTTCCTGGGTGAGGATGAAAGGGATGTCTTTCACACTCTTAATTTAGTTCCACTAGCAGTGAGTAATGCAGCACTGTGTATTTCAATAGGCTGAATTTTATGGAGGTGGGAACAAGAATATATATTTGGTGACATATCTCTGTTCACAGATAAAACTTAGGATACTGAATTCTGGATATTCTACTTTTAAATCACCACCCCCGTCACTGCAGAAGGGGAATCTTAATGAATTGCTCCTGCTGTTTTAAGGGAATGCTAAGTGCTAAATGAATAGGAAAAGGTTTTCTGTTAGAGCTGAGCTAACTTTTTGGCTTCTTTTCAACATCAGATCCTTTCAGCCTGCTGTCCCAACCCTGACTCCTGTTCTGTAACTCATAATGATCTGATAGCCTGAACCCTAAGCACAGGTTGTACAGGATAATCTTGGCCAGCTACATGCACCTGAGCTGACTTTTCAGCCATGGTGTCTGGTGACAGTATTGAAATCACAGCTCTGTTGCCCCCATTAGCAAATCTTGGATGAAGAGTCATCCACAGCCAGGGATTTCTGTGGCAGAAATACAGGCATGCAGTGGTTTGCTGGTTCATTTGTAGGAAAAAAGAAGCTCAAATAGGGTTTGAGCTCAAACCTGGTGTATTCCTTAGCAAATTGGAACTTTGCATAAAGTTGGGTTTTTTTGGGGGATGTTGGGGGTTTGGTTTTTTTCCTTCCCATCTCTGGCTAGATCTCAGGGCTGAAACATGTATGCCATTAGCAGGCTGCTTGTGATTTCTCATGATTAGTTTTACCCCTACTAGTGAGTATGTCAATTAAAAAAATAATAATAATAACTGAGAGGGGGGAAAGCCCTGCTGGTTTTAACTGAGGCTGTGACCCAAGGTAACAGGTTGCTCTGTGAAGCACATGCTGGAGTGTCCCCCCTTGGTGAGCTTCCCCAGCAGAGATTACCCTGCTCCCCCCGAGCAGGGCCTGATTAAACCCAGCCTGGCAGGGATCACTTCTCTCCTGGCAGAGCCATGACATGGAGATGGAGGGACAGACACCAGCTGGGTGTGTGCTGTGGTCTCATCACCACCCAGGGACTGCAGTCAGGGTGTGTGGCTGCACATCCCTCTCCTGGCAGTGTGGCTACCCCAACCTTCCTGCTCAATTCCTCCTCCTCCTGCTGCTCCCCCCGCCTGTCCCAGCTCCCAGCCCCAGCACAGGGGATGTGAGCCTGGCATTTTTAATCCAGTAAAACCCTTGCTGTTAATCATGCCAGACAGAGCCTCCCTGCCATGCCTGCTGTGGGCTGGATGCTGCTGCTATTTCTGTCTGACCTCCCCAGCCTGCCCCATCCTCAAGGCATTTCTTCCTCTGCCTGTGCTCACCCACCCTCCCTGACTTCTTGAACCAAAGGGGCTCACCCCAAAGACATGCAAATTCCTTTCCCTGCTGCTTCCCTCTAATTCAAAAGTATCACCAGAGCCCCTGCCATCTCCTTGCCCTTTTCACCACCTCATGTTTTTTCCCCAGCACAAGAAGCCCAGCCCTGGCTGAGGTTGCTGCTGTGATGCCAACACAAGGTGAAGATGGAGGGCAGCTGTACACACTGTACAAAACTGACAATGAGGGACCAGGGAATTGCAATTGCTTGCCTTTGTGTTTCCACATTGCCCAGGAGATAAGGCTCTGTCTTTTCTGAAATAAGTTAATCATCCTGTGTCCTCTCACAGGTTTCTTTACTCTTTATTTCTGATTATCTCTGTTAGCTGTGGGATTTTATGGAAAGGAGAAATAAAGGCCATTGTATCCAGTCTTAAAAAAAGTAGATTTAAGGAGGCAGATTATGGTTACACTGTTTAGATGTACTCTTGGTTTTTTTTAATTCCTAGGTTATATGAAACATGGTGAGAATAAACTGGTTATCTCTAAAGCTGTCAGATTTAGCTCCTCCTTGTTACAGCACCAAGTAGCCATGCTCATAATCCCTAGGTTTTGGGAATTGCCTCTGTGGTGCTCTTTGCCTAAATTATGCTCCTGGGTGCCCTATAAGTGGCATCACAACTGTACATCTCTGATTTCCTTGGCAGTCTCCCCCATAAACACAGAGCAGACCCTTCTTGCTGGAGACCTGGCAGGTGCCCTCACACTTGTGGTGGCTGTGGGACAGGAAGCCTGAGAGAAGGCTTCCAAATTTAAGTGATGGAGTTAAAATCACAGATGTGTAGTTAAATAGAAGTGAGTGCTTTCACATGCTGTTTTTTGTAGGTGTTAATTCTCTGTTGGACTGTTTAGCTTTAAGATCTAGCTGGATTTCTCTCCATTTTGCTCACTTCTAACAGGTATCTAGAAGTGTTGCTGAACTTTCTGTACTTTTGATAAGATTTAATAAACAACCAAGCCTAAACACAAGAAAATCTGTTTCCTTCGTGTGTTTTTTCAATCCTGGCTGAGAGTGAAGACAGAAGAAACTCCAGACAAATCAGTAATTAAGTGGTGCAAAACACCATCACTGGTCTTCTGCTCTCTCTGATTTGTAGGCACTAATAGCTTCAGGTGCATTGCTGCTTTCAGCAGCCACAAGCTCACAAGTGGATCAGCTGTTTTTACTTGGTCAAAGAACTTTGAGTTAGGGCCACTGCTCTGCACACCTGTAGGGTGGAAAAAGGGGAACAGCAAAGATGGAAGGTGATAAAATCAGAGCAGTTGGTTCAACACAAAGACAATACCCAGGTAACAGTAACAGATTCATCCCTCTCCTTAAGAACCTCCTGCTCAGCAGGATTTTTCTTTTTTCCTTGGTTAGAAGTACAAGGATGTGGAGCCAACTCTGAAGATCAAGGAGGTGGATGGCTTGGAGCTGGTGAAGAAGTTCTCAGAGCAGATGGAGAGCATGCTCCGCAGGAAGGTGGAAGCTGTTGAGGTATGACCACTGGGCTTTGGGGAGGAATTTGTGCCCTGCCAGCCCCAGAGCAGCAGGCACAAGCCTCCTGCCTGCTCCAGGAGTGTGTGGGTGCAGGGGTTGTGTGAGGACTTCCCTGCCCAAGCAAGATCTGCTGGTGCAGCTGGCTGCTCGCACTGAGCTTTAAGCAGACACTGGTGGGAGGGTGGGGGCGTTCAGACAAGGGGATGCTGGCTTCTCCCTCTGCTCAAATTAGAAAAGAAGACAAAAACAAAGTCTAGAAATAAATATGAGGGAATGAGCACTCTTCTAGGAGACAAGCTGTTTAAAGAAGGGGGGAAGAAAACCTCTCAAAAGTGAAAAAATCCAGCTCATCCTTCAATAATGCACACCGAAGACTAGGGGCTTGTTTCAGCTGTGTGTGTGGCTCAGGGGGAATTTCTGCACCTCCTGAGCACAGGCTGCAAAGAAAGTGCTTGGATTTCCAGCTGTGTACATGGGGAAGTGTGGAGGAGGTGGCAAGGGGTCTGTAGCTGTTGCAGTGTGGGAGATCAGAGCAGGCAATCAGTTCTGGCCCCTCTTGCTTCCTGCTTCTAAGGATTTATCATATTCCTGTGTATTTACCTTCTATGAAAAGCATATTTCTGTAGTCACAGAGCCTTGACTGTTTAAGGCTTCTAATGTGGAAAAGTCATCCAGAAACACATCATTTGACTCTCCAAGTGAAATGTGGGCATATTTAGTCCCAGAGCTTTGGCCCATAACATTAAATTCTTAGCCAGACTTTTCCAGTGTTTGCATTGCCTTATCCTTTGTGAAGGAGCAGAATGTAGTTTTGCTGAGACTGTTGCTGATTGTGCAACCCTGAAAACACATACGTGTTTAGCTGGATCCCTTCCCAGTCTGTACCAATTGAGAATTAGTGCCCTGAAGCATCCTACTGGAGAAAACTGGCTGGTTTTACTGCCCTCCATAAATGGTAAGAGTTTATAAATGGTCACAGCCTTTATGAAATCCAGTCATGGTCTTTGTCTCAGTAACAATACCAGACTGAGACTCCCACAAGGCCTTTTCCTTTGATGAGATACTGACATCAAGCTGGGGCTGAAATGCCTTTCTCATGGCTTTTTGGAAGGGTTCATGGAAAATGAAATTAAATCTGTCTGTCGTTTCTCTAAATGGACCTGTTCCTGTTTGTATATGTCCTGTGATACCTAAAATTGCACTGACTCTGGAGTAAGTAGGTGTGAATCCACTTGGCAATAAATAGCTGCAAATAATGTACCTTCCAAGCTGTGAAATTGTAGCACAGGATGACAGGTCAGCAGGAAAGGAGGGAAAGAGGGAAGTTTATAACCCCAGACTGGGCTGTGGTGAAGGAGGCAGTTGCTGATACAGCTGGAAGAACTCCTGGAGGGCATTGCACAGCACCCACTCACCTTCCTTTGTGTGCTTGCTTTAGAGGCTGGTGGAAGCAGCAGAAGAAGCAGATCTGAACCATGAGTACAACTCCTCACTGGAGGTGAGTTTGTCCTGGGCAGTGACAAAATGTGACACACAGCCAGGAGCCCACCCCCAAAACAAAAAACAACAAGAAAATTCACAAAACCCAACCCTAAGTAATACAGCATGGATTAGTGCCTCCTGGGCAGGTCAGGAATTTCCTTGTCTGCAGGACACTCAGCTCCTCCAGAGACTGCTGCAAGTGAGAGACATCCTTGTTGGCAGATCCCAAACCTTGGAACACCGAAAGGATTTGTCCCTTTGGCACTGGGAGGGGAAGGTTTGGGAAGACATGGAGCTGCATGATATTACTGGCATTACTTTTACTGCACAGTGACATTTTAGTGCAAATTAGCTGGCACTTTGTGGGCTACTGGACTGGAAAGTGAGCTAAAAATTAAGTGTGAATGAACAATGAGGAGGATGCTGTTACAAATTCCCACAGCAAACCAAATGAACTGAGTTTCTCACCATCTTTCTTAACATCTCCCATCATCTTTTCTGTACCAGACAGACACCCACTCATCAGGTCTTCCCTTAAGGTGAAAGTCTAGTGCTGTCCAAGCAATTTGGATAATTGGCTTTCTGTTAATAACTGTTTGTTGTGGCCAAGCTGTGGGATTATTGCTGGTGAAGGGAGCTGGAGAGAAAAGGCTGTGGAAGGAAGCCCTCTGTCCACAGTACAAGCACAGACAGAAGGACAGGCTACCCCTGGGAGTGCATATCTTAGTGCTGGGAAAAATGACAACACTCCTTGAAATCAAGCTAGTTACTAATTTCATCTCACCTTGAATTTTTTTTTTTTTCTTATTTTAAAGAGTTCCATTAGTCATGTTGGTTGGGTCAGGTGCACTCACAGTAAGGGTCATGGGTGAGTTGGGGCACATGACTGTATTTGCACCCTCACTAATTCTTACATAACCTCTGGCTCAGATAAAGCCAGCAAAAACATCTTAAAAACTTAGGTTATCCAAGGACAAAGAATGCCCTGAGTGTACTAAAGTGACTGTAGGTGGTAAATCCCCAGTGCCCTCCATGGCTGAGGGGGACACTGCATTTGTCTTTGAGCACCTTCTGCTTGATCCTTTGCTCTCCATGAGTGCCTGCTCCTGGGAGTGACAGGATGAGGGGATAATCCTGGCTGGATGTCCATCAGGGGTAACTCAGCCAGTGACAGCTGCAGAGACAGGGCAGGGGAGGCAGCACTGGGTGTCCTGTGCTAAACTGGGAGCCAGACTCTGTAAGACACTTCACCTTTCCAGTTAATCCCCTGAATACCTCTGGGGGGGCACAGGAGGCTGCCACCTGCCCCTTTGCTCTTAAATCACTCCTAAGCAATGCTCCTTTTGGTCATATGGGCACATGACAGCAACAAGCTGGCCAGAAACCATCATTTGGGCACTGACACTTTCAGTTGGTAATAGCTTGTTTGTGGCTCATTTTGATCCTCTTTGATTCTCCATATGTCCCCTCTTTGTTTTAAAGTGTCTCCCCCCCCAATCCTCCACAGTGCTGGTAATAGTCTGTCCTGTTCTCTCTGTGTCTTTCTTTTCCATTATCTTCATCAACAGTTTGATTACTACAACTCTCTCCTGATTAATGAGAAGGATGAAAATGACAATTATGTGGAGCTTGGGGATGAATTCATTCTGGAGCCAAATGAGCATTTCAATAACCTGCTGGTGAACACAACCTACAGTGATATCCAGCTGCCCACCAATGTCTACAATAAAGGTACTGGCCTCTGCTTTCTCACTGCTGGTGGGTTGGTATGGAAATTATCAGCAGTAATACTCTAAATAAGGATGGGAGGGCAAAAAAAAAAACAACTGGCAGGGAAAAAAAAAAAAAAAAAAAAAAGCAAAGCAGATTGGAAAGGTTCTGTGCTGTTACACTCAGCTCTTGCTGCTGGGTACAGTCTGCTCTTGGAAAACCTCTCATGGTGGACAGGCCTCCATCTCAGGCAGGCAGTGTATTCTCCTACAGCTCCTCTACCCAGCCAGAGATGCTGTGAGACAAACTGAGATGAGACTTTATTGGCAGTTGTCACTCTGGATGAAGGGTTGGCTCTATCATGGCCTTTGTTTGTCAAGAATCTCACTAACTGCTGTTATTTAGAGACACAATAGAGAGTTCTACTTCTCCCATGATTTCAAATCACTTCCATCTGCTCTGACAGCCCCAGACCCTAAAACATTGCTGACAGTAGAGCAACCAGCAGAGCTGGCTGTGGGTAAGTTCAGCAGAATTGTACAAGTAGGCTGCTGCCTGTTGGATCCCAGAAACCTGGGAGTTTTGAGCTTTCTGTGCTTTCTGGCACTGACCCCCAGGAGAACACTGCTTTTGACCTGAGGCCTTGGAGAAGGCTCCCAGATTTGAGTGATGGAGTTAAAATCAAGGCTGTGTAGTTAAAATAGAAGTGTGTGATTTTACATGGTGAAGGGTTTTGGATTTGAGAGTTTTAGAATATAGTAATAGGTGTGGGACAAGATTTTGGCTGTTATCTCCTTCCTGTCTTCTTCTTCCTTCTTCATGCTTTAAGGTAGTAGTTTTTGGTTGGATGGTTAGTGCTGCACTTTGGGTCACAGGAGTTTGGTTATTGGGTCAAAGGATAAATAATATAGGTGTTAATTCCCTATTGGACTGTTTAGATTAAAAGACCTTGTAACTAGCTAAATTCAGCTCCATTTTGCTACTTTTAACTGGCAGCTAGAAGTGTTGCAGAGCTCTCTGTACTTTAGATAAGATTTAATAAACAACCAAGCCTGACCACGAGAAAATTCATCACCTCTGAGTGAAAACAGAAGAAAAGTAAGACAAGCCACTAATTAAGTGGTTTGGTCACTATAAAAGTGATTAAACAGGGAGTGATAGGTGAAAGCCCCACCCTCTTTGACATGAACACAGTTAATCCTATAATGGCCAGTTTCTCATGATTCTCTGTTTTTGCTGCTGCTCTCTTTGGTCTCCTGAGGCAGTGAGTCAACACAGACACCAAATACACACTGCCTCATAGGAGTTCTTAGAATCTGCAGCTTCCTATTGATTCTGAGGAGATGGGGACACAGCAGGACAGCCCAGGCTTTGTCAAGGAAAGGGCAGGCAAAGAAGAAAAGAAAGATTTGATGAGAAAAAGAGGAGAGAGAGTGCAGCTGTGTAAACTGTGTAATCTGAGCTCACCTGCAGTGGCCAGTGGTGGCCTGGCCTCCAGGATTCACTTGAATGGGCAGGGAACAGGGATGCATCAATGGAAAAACTTTGGACAAGGTTGCATTCCTCCTGGAGCTGCCTTTGTTCCCATCCCTCTCCTTCACCAGGGGTGGTGAATGCCCTACCTTCTTTTACACACTTTTCTCCCCACAGACCCTGCCATCCTCAATGGAGTTTACATGTCAGAAGCCCTGAATCCTATTTTTGTGGACAACTTTGAAAGGGATCCCACACTGACCTGGCAGTACTTTGGCAGCTCCACTGGATTCTTCAGGTTGTACCCAGGTAAAAGAATAGAGATTGGCTTTGCTTTTTCAGTGCAACACAGTCATTTTGTGTGCAGGACAGGGTCTGTGCCCTGGAAAAATCCAAGAAGAATCCATGGCCACTTGGTCAGATGGCTGCATGTCCTTGTTGTGTGACCTGGCACGTGCTGGGGAAGGTGAAAGTAGAGATGGCTGTGAGCAGAGCCTGTAGCAGGGAATTTGGGATGCATGCATGCCACTGCTGCTGCTTTTTTATGCTCTCAACCACCCTCTGGGAGAAAAAAAATCTGTTGTTGAGAACTACATCAAAACAACAAAAAGTTCAAAGTACAAGCAGTTGCTTCCCAAATTCAAACAGGCTATGCCTAGGTACATTTTTAAAGAGAAACTTAATAAACAGTTTACTCAGAACTGCCAAAGACCAAGCAGCTCTGCTTGTAATTTTGCAGAAAGGCCACTGCTATGGCTGCCAGCCTGGTGCCCCTGGGGTAGCCAGGGAACAGCAGCAGTGCAGCTGCCTGGGGAGCAGGGAGCATGTCCTGCCTGTCTGGGTGTGCTGACTGCTGCTCTTGCTGCTCTCTTCAGGAATAAAGTGGTTACCAGATGAGAATGGAGTCATCTCCTTTGACTGCAGAAACCGTGGCTGGTGAGTTTTGGCCAAAGCACCTTCCACCCTTCCTCTCTCCCTCTCCTGCAAGGTGAGTTGCTGATCAGTAATTGATGCTCCTCCAAGAGATGGGGATATATAAACCAAGGTAATAGCAGGTTAGGAAGCCCTGCCAGCAGCATCTAACACGTGCCACATGGAAATTACATTTCTGTGACTGGGATATTTAGATTTGTATTTAAATTTATTTCAGAACTGTGGTGTTTTTACTCAGTCTGCTCAGCATGGCTCAATCAGACTTGAACAATTGTCACTCTGCAGGTACATCCAAGCTGCCACCTCTCCCAAGGACATTGTCATCATTGTGGATGTCAGTGGCAGCATGAAGGGCCTGAGGATGACCATTGCCAAGCACACCATCATCACCATTTTGGATACTCTGGGAGAAAATGACTTTGTCAACATCATTGCAGTATGTCTGCCTCCATTCCAGTGCTGAGCTGTGTCCCTGGTGCCTCACACCCTCTCCTCCTTCCCCCCAGCAAATCACAGTGACCTACCTACAGCAGTACCTGTGTGGGATGGGGAATTAACCCAAATTACCCTTGGGAAGGCAGCTTTGTGTGCTCAGCAGGGTGGCTGCCAGGTCATCTCATCCTCCACAGAGGATGTTGGCTGCATCTTTGTGCTTTCTTAGGGATTTGGCTGTAACAGATAACAAAGGGCTGCAGAGAGACACCTGAGCTAATAATTCACCTAGCTTGCCATAACAGTGTGTTTGGGTCCAGCAGCAGCAGTGTAATCCTCAGGATAACCTTTCCAGGCTAGAAAACTCCCACCAATATGCCTTTTTGTGCACTAGCATCCTGCAAGGCTGCCCTCACAGCTCTGAGTTGATCAGCTGAGCCTGCATGGAGCTCAGGAAGCCTCAGTTACCCTCTTCCTTTTTGAGCCCTGGCAAGGTGAGGATGGGCTGGTTACCCACAGAGAACCAGCTCCACTGACCTCAGAAAGCAAAACTTCTTTCCATGACTCATGGCAAGACTGGTGCCATGTTAAAGGCTCCTTGCCTTCTAATTTTCACAGCTAATTCAAACACCATCTCCTTCCCCAGCCTTCTTTCTATGATAGCTTGCCAGAGCACAGCCACTGAGATATAAATTCTACTTTCTGTTGATAGCTTCTTATGTTAGCTAATTAGAAACTCCAGTAGCAACAATTCTGTCTTTATGTGACTGGACAGATGGAAGAGTGAACAGTGTTGGCAGAAAAATGGAGTGGAGTCATTAAGGAGTTTGAAATATCATCTGTTCTTCAAAAACAATCCCAGAAATACCCTGTTTTATATATATATATTTTTTCCTTTACTGCACTCACAGCAAGAACCTGCTGGCTCAGAGGCATTATAGCCTGACCTAAGCTCCCATTGATCAGCTGAGCATCAGTGAATTAGGAATTAGGAATTGCACTCTCATGAACCTTGCAGGAAATGGTTCACAGGGGTCTTACCAAGCTTTACCTCACATGTAACAGCCTGGAATCATCCACTCCCCTAATTATCCCAGTCCAGTGGATGTGTGCTCACCTGGTTTGTTATTGTTCAGCCGTGCACCAGGAGCTTCAAACTTCAGGTTGCAAAGTTCAGCTGGTGGCTGGGGACTCACAAAGTTCCCAGAAGTCAAAATTATGTGCAAAAAGTGCTAGAAGCAAAGCCAGGGATGTAAGTTCATAAAGTGGGAATAAAAATTTTGTGGTGTGAATGGGGAGGGGAAAAAAAAGTAACTTTATATGTGTATATATGCTTAGCTAGAACTCAGCAAAACATGTAATTGATGGGTTATTCAAACAAACAGAAGATTCATCAAAATCCTAATTTGCCATGGTCATTATAAAAAATTTTAGGGAAACAGGTATAAAATGGCATAATGCTCCATGCTGTTTTCTGAACATCCACCTAGGACATGAAACCATTTTGTGGATTTTCTCCCATGACAACCCCTTTCTTTTCCTTTTCTCTTTGCAGTACAATGACTATGTTCATTTTATTGAGCCCTGTTTTAAGGGTATCCTGGTCCAAGCAGACAGAGATAACAGAGAGGTGAGTCCCAGGCCCCTCTCAATGTAACTCTTCATGTAAGCAGAGCCCAGGGCTGAGATGCTGAGAGATGAAACTCCAGGGACAAGGAGCAGGGTTTGTATTTGTAGCCAGCACCAGTTCAGTGCTGTGTGCTGGCTCACACCTAGCTCAGACTGCCTTATTAAAAACTGCAGAGGGCAAAAGGTCTCCATCTTAGACACCCCACATCCTCAGCCCTCAGAAATGGGAATAATCTGTCCTTCCATCAGGGTGGACTGCCAACAAGCCCTCTCTGAGGAGGGGTTTTGCTGCTCTGATCCAGGAGGGTTCAGCAAGTGGCCAAGCTGCTCCATCACCCTCTGGGCTGATTGGTAT
Organism: Oenanthe melanoleuca; assembly: GCF_029582105.1. Taxonomy (NCBI): domain Eukaryota; kingdom Metazoa; phylum Chordata; class Aves; order Passeriformes; family Muscicapidae; genus Oenanthe; species Oenanthe melanoleuca. The sequence continues at coordinate 3,577,442 of NC_079334.1, forward strand.
TTTTAGCTTCTCTCCCAGTTGTTTTTTTTTCCCTTTCCTCTTTCATTTTGTTTAGTTTATGTTACTATATCCCTGTGCACCTTCAACAACCAGATTTCTTTCCCAGATTAGCCCTAGGTCACAGAGTATGACTGCAGAGGGTTTCCCAAAGAATTCCCAAACATCCTAGGCACTATCTTGCTTGTCTATCATCGACAAGCATTCAAGTTTGTTTTTTTTATTTTTCCCCATCCTGTTGCTTTTGGGTGCAGAGGATGTTTTGTTGTTGGTTTGTTTGTTTTTTTTCCCTGAAGGAGCAGATAAGGGAAAGTTGGATTTCCTTCCATGATCTTACATGGATTGCCAGTGGTTCACAGCCCAGAGACTGAGAAATGCAGTCCTGCTGGAACTGGATGGGCACAGCCTTTTCTGGGCTTCCCTTTCCTGCTCTGGTCAAATGGAACACCCTGCAAATCATTCCTTTTTTTTTTCTTCTCTTCATGCCAGCACTTCAAGCAGCTGGTGGATGAACTGCAGGCAAAAGGAGTGGGAACTGTGAGAAAGGCTTTGACAGAATCCTTCAAAATCCTGAGAGAGGTAAGAGCTGGTGCTGATGCTGGTGTGGGGCACTGCCCACCCCTGCACTCCTCTCACCAGTGCAGCACATCCCTCATGGATCCCAAATTTGTGACAAGCAGAGTGCAGGGCTCACCCATCTTAGGGGCAGGGTTGGTTTGATGATGCCCACAGCCACCATTCCCTGGCCAGGAAGGATTAAGAGCCAGCAAAGCTGTGGCCTCATGAGTTTTCTTACTAGCCCCACAACTTTACAGATGGTGGCAATAAAATATAACTGATCAGCTGAGGGCCACAATTCTGGTTGTAAGTCATGTTATTAGTGAGCAGTGATGATAATGAAGAACATGAAAGATTATTCTTCAGGTTTATTTCAATGTCACTTTGCTGAGCATTCGTGCCTGGGGAAAAAAATCACAGGTACAGGAGAATTAATCCCTCTGATAAGAGCCATAAATGATTCATTGCCTCATGTGAATAGGAAATTCAGTAGCCTGGAGGTAAACATACAATTTAATTATGTTTCTTAAAGAATGGTAACAAGAAAAAAGGACCAAGAACCAGCTGAACAGCCCCATCCCCTCATGGCACTGTCTATAGTGGGATTGTGGGTCACAGAATCATAGAAGGGCTTGGGTTGGAAGGGGCCTTAAAAGCTGAGACAAAAAACATCCTCCCCTGACATAGCTGAACCAAAGATACTTGCAAGGAGAGAGTGCTGCCCATGCACCCCAGTGGATTAACATGACTCCACTGCTGTAATAAAGAAACTCCTTGGTGGGTAAAGAATTTAATTTTTCTCTCTATTTAGCATTAAAAAATGCAGTCAACAATTTCAGGAGTCATCACTTATCTTGATTCTTGTTGATTCTTTCTTGCTTAATGAGCTCTAAGATTGCTCTTGGACAGTACAGCACCCAGTGGTGATAAAACCTTCTGCTGTTATTCACTCACAAGGTGAAGTGAATAACACTTCATGCTTTTTGCTGTCACCTTGGATCTGGGGACAGGGCTCAGGCATTTGTGCACCTGCAGATGAGGAAAGGTGTCATGTGCCTTGGAAATGGCTGTCCATAAAACAGTGGTTCAGATACTTTGGTATCTTCATTATCAAAGAAACGTGTGAAACAGCAGCTGGAGCACCCCAGGCTCTGCAATACCACAGCTTAAGGCAAAAGGGTGTCCCCTGCCAAGTGTTCCTGTGGTTTAAGGGCTCTCTGAAATCATCTCCTCCAGTTTCTTAGACCTGTATCACTAATAGCAAAGGAAAAGGGTTTTTGTCAGTGTGCCCCAAAGCAGAAAGGGGAGCTTTGGTGGGATAGATCACCCCCTCCTCATCAGACAAAACTCCCACTCTCAGCTGTTCCTCACACTCTCCTGTTACTGCTCACACGCAAGAGAGTGAAAATTGCAACATCACACTGATGGGAGAGGCTTTGCTGATTACAACAGACAGCCAGTAATAATATCTGTAATGAAAGTGGCTGCAAAATTTCCCTGGTAATTTTCCTCAGTCCAATTGCTCACAGCATTAATAGCCCAGCAGAGACCTACTCAATGAGGTATGAGTAGCAAAGAGGGGTTGAAGAAGAGCACAGATCTCTCACTGTCTTTGTTTTCCTCCATTACCCTCTGGGGGAGACAGGGCATATTTTAATCCATGATGCAATTTTGTGTCCCTCTCTGCCATGCTCAATAAACCACTTGAACTCTCCATTTCAATTTAGCCACAAACCAAGTGGTTCCAATAAAATATGCATCCCAAGGAAACCATGATCTTAAGCACACATTTATGAAGTGCTTCAAAATTCTCCTATGCCAAGTGCTGTCTTTTGAGGTCTTTTCTTATTTATTAAGTTTTAATCTGTCTCGCTGCTCTCTTCCTTGTTTCAACAAGCTTGGCCTGCCTTGTTCTCTCCCCTTTTTCCTGCAGGATTTATACCCTTTTGTTCTGCTTCCAGGCTGAAGAAGCATCCTCCCAGCACTGTATGAATGCTGCAGCTGAGAGCTATCAGGTGCTAAGCAGAGCAGAATAATTGCCTTCCCTGTTCTACACACCGTGGTCCTCTTAACAGGACATAAGACAAGAGCTATGTTTTTTTCAGGCACTGTCACATTGTTAATTCCTATCCAGCTGATGTGTCTTTGCAGCATCCCTCCCCAGGCAGTATCCACCCTCCTCTTCTGTGTTCAAGCCACTGCCTCTCCTTTCCAATGTGCATGTGTCCTCCTTTCTCAGTATTTTGAAAGCTGTTGCTTTTCCCACCCTGTGGAGGACAAGAAAAGCCAAGTTCTGCTTTCCAAGGCCACCTTGGAATGATGTTTTCTCTCACCACTAGCCTGATTCAGTCATGCTGTGTCATAAACATTGAAGTTAATTGAGTGGGTCATTCCAGAATGGCTATAGGTGGGAAAAAAAAAGGTGATGAAACAGACTGGATTTCAGTGAGACATAAAATTCTGAGTAACTTGAGCAAACTGGTGCCATAAAATGAATGAATGTGTGCTGATTTAACTAAACAAAGGTTTGTGGCCTCTCATGTCTTAGTTGTGTGTACTTCATTTACACACTCACAAGATGCCTGTGTTACTAATTTTTCTAGCAGCATGCTAGATGTTTAAGGATAGTTTATCCATCCATTTTCTGTGCTTTTTGTTGATTTCCCCTTCATCCTTTGGGATCTTGCATAATCCCAGCCAGGTCTCAGCCCATGAGGCAAGTAGTTCAGCTGCACCTTCTGCAATTCTTTCCCTTCATGCTGAGCACAGATTATTCAAATGCTTTCAATTAGTTTTTAACTCTTACCACTTTGTGACCCTACCTCTCATTCATTCATTCTTTTCTTAGTTTACCACTTCAGTGGGTACCCAGCCATTACAATATTTTCCTTTTGATGATAAAGGATGGAGGCTCCAAAGCCTCTCTGCCTGACCATCTCCCTTTGTTTTTTTATCATCTGGCATCATATTATTTTTACTCCTTTTCTTGCTTCTTCTCTGAACACTTAGAAATTGTTTCTTCATTCCAGTCACATTTTTATGGACCTGGATTCAGCAGCATATTTTTCAGGATATGCAAAGCTCAGAATTTCCTGTTTACCAGTTCCTACTATTTTGCCTAATGCCCTTTCTCGTTTCTCCTTCACTGGCTTTGTTTTCTTGTCTACTGCTGATTTTCTCCCCATGAGATGTTTTCCACCAAGTTTGAATTTTTTAGTAGTTCTGGAGGCCATTCCAGAGGCAAGTCTGCATAATAATGGGGCAGGAAGAGAAGGAAAGGGGCTGCTCAGTCCCCTGGTCAGGCGTGCACACAATCAGCACGCGTGCCTGCACATCTCTGAGCAATGCTGATGCTTCCCATTGCTCCACCAGGAGCTCTGTGCCAGCCTACAGCTGCAGAGCAAAAGGCAGTGAGCAAACAAGGGACTACAAGAGACTGTGACCCTGAATTAATTAGATCATGCCTGTTAGCCCTGGCAACGTGACTGAAGTTGCACAGCCCCGTGCCTCCTTCACTGACCCAGCTCTAGCCTGCATTTCTTCAGATATCTCTTCTGTGGACATGTTATTCCTCATCTCCCCTTCTTTCACGCTCCTGAGACTTCAGTCAGCAGGGAATTATGCTCAGAGCTTGCTGGGAATGCTGTCAGATCATTTGCTACAGCTGCAGCCAGTCACAAAGGACCTAAAAACCAGGGATTACCTCTTGTTCGTTTGTTTTCTAAATCTGTCTTTTTAATCTTCATTTCTATGACACTGATGATCTCATTTTCCCTGTTGAAAATATCATCTACTCCTGTAATTAGGAGATTGCTGGTTCTGATACAACATCTAATTTCTCAGTATTATGAGTCCTGAAGTAAGCTTCATGAAGAGATCTTAAGTAGTTTGATGAAATGGCGGGTGACCTTAATTAAGTGTTAATTTAATAATAATCTAAACAGACATATTGTAGATTGCAACTGTTTGGTATAAGCTGCTTTCATAACCACAAGGTTCATGTATCTGTGATCTGAGCCTCATTCTGACAGCATCTCCTGCCCTGGTGGGCACTCACACTGCCTGTTCTCTCTGCTAATCTGCACCCAGTTGATCTCTGTCCTGGAGATAACCAGAGCAGCCTCAATAGAGCTATTTCCTACTTGGTGGTCTTTAGCAGAATCCCACGTGGCTCTCACCTGCTTTTGCTCCTGAGAGCATCCTGTGTTTGTTCCTGCTGTACAGCCTCAGCCTTTACTGCCTGTCTCCCCTCTGAATGTGCTGCTGTGGGGACATGAGAAAGGAGGAGCACATCCAAACACCTCATCCACAGATGTTTCACCTGAGAGCAACTAGTTAGAGACCCCATTACAGCATCCTTCTCACCTCCTGGTCATCTGTCCTGGTTCTGGTCACTGATACAAGCAGGGACACAGCCAGAGAGGGGTTTGTACCTGTGGTCATTCAGAAGCTGTTGAATCCATGCTTCCTGCAGTATATTTACAGGGACTGTGTGAAGCTGGAGGAGGCAGGACTGATAACATAGCTGGTGGCAGAAGGTGACATTATGGTGGAATTAGCACTGAACCAGTAATTTCACAATAAGGGACAATCACAACGTAATTGTAGGAGTGGTGAAATTACTGGGGAAATCTGGGCTTGGAACTGGCTTTGAGGTATTCATGGTCATGATGTTAATCTGCAGTGGAACCACAGGACCAGCCACGTTGGTAAAGGCATTTGCCTGTCATAACAGAGCGTTACCAAACCCAAAAGGAGTTGGGAATTGAACTCTAAAACATCTAAAAACTCCCAGTTTATGGTCTATGCTCTTGTTCTCCCATCCAGGGATTTCATTTTATGCAATTAATCTTGCCACTTGGGTACCTTTTTTCTCATTTTTAAGATATAACTATCCTCTCCAGTTTAAAATTGCTGCTCCTTGATGTAACCTTAGTCTCCCTTCAGCTGCTCTCCTGTATACTCTTCATCTTGTGCTGTCTCATTAATCCTTGTTAGCAGGACAGCTGTCATCTCTCCTTCTTCCCATAATTTTTAGCTCTGCATCAGTTTCTGTACCCTCCTCTGTTGATCAGGCTTTTCCTTGCTCAGAGCATAGCAGCAGTGAGAGGCAGGACAAGGAGAAGCACACAGTGCCCCCGAGCTGGCAGCTGCAGTGAAGTGCCTGCTCAGTTTTGTCCCTGGGATGGCCTCAGCTGCCTCTGCCACTGGCTTCAGCACTGTGTTGATGTTGCATAAGGCCCTCATTTCTCTAGAGCAGGAACCTGAGGGCATGGGAAGCACAGGGAGCAGGAGACAGGCAGCTTTCCAAGGCTGGTTCTCCCTGGCTGGACAGGCAGGGTCTGTGCTTGCTGGTAGGAGCACATCTGTCCAACACCTCTGCAGGTGCCCTTGGGAGCACGTCAGTGTTTGTACCAGAGTCCTGCTGCACTTCTGCTCTGCCTAAAAAATCACTTGTGCATAGATAACAGGTCAGCTGTCATGTCAGTGTACAGCCTCTCTATCTGGCACATCCATAACCTTTCCCAGCTCTGATGGCTGTAGCCTTTTTATTTTCATATGCTCCTGCCTTTCTTTGCTATTCTTTGGCAGATTGATGGATTCACCCTGAAAAAATGAGACTGATTTCCCACTCCTCTCACATTTTCTGCCATAAAAAGTGACAGTTACTGCTGTCAAATCAGAATTATCATGTTTATGGTCAGTCTATCGTTGTTTTGCATAAACTAATGTGACTGTGCAAGATGTGAAGCAGCAGGGAATCACACTCTTCCTCCACTTCTTTTCTTCTCATTATTTTACTTCTGTAAGGCCTCCTGTGTCTGCATGTGCCAGGCAGGGCTGTATAAATAAAAAAAATCTATATGCAGCATGCAAACACTCCTCTTTCTGAGCGGTGTGAGGTTTGCAAATGGAAGTCAGGATCTGGCCCACCGTGAATAAATAGAGTGCAGTTCCTCAAAACCAGCCTGTGCTGGCATAAGGAGTGCTGTCCCTCTCTGTTTGCAGTTCAGAGATGCTGGCCAAGGAGGTTTGTGTAACCAAGCCATCATGCTGATCACCGACGGAGCCGTGGAGGATTACGAAGCCGTGTTTGAGAAATACAACTGGCCCGATCGGAAGGTTTGTCTGGGGAGTGATGGGTGGAAAAGGAGGGGAAAGGTGCTGCTCTGCTGGGGTGGGAGTAGAAGAACATAAGCCAGGATATCAAGCAAAGCTGTGCATGCACATAGTCCAGTACCTGAATAGCCATGGGCACCTGACTGTAAATGCAAGCAAAGCAGCCAGGCAGGAACCCACTGCGGTGATTTCTGAGCTAAGAGGATTACAAATCTATCTCTAGGTCAAGGAAGCTTTTCTTTTTCATCAATTTTGTTTTAGAAAGGTGTGGGCAACCAAAATGTTCTTCTAATAAGATTATAAAGACTGAGTTGGGTATTTCAAAATTAAAAACCAACTTTTGCTAAGAATTTTAATTCCACGCAGGACTGTTTGTAATTGATTCTGTTCAGGAAAGGTTTGGCTATTCTGATTTCTTATGGCAGCCAGGGGAATGATCTAAACAGCCTCTCTAGGTGCCTTCCAGCCCTGTTTACTTTGATGTCTGTGATTACAGGCTTGCAGTGAAAGTGGAGCAGACCACTGCTCATCCTAAACCCTCCTGACTTATTTGTTTACCTCATCCCAGCTAGCAGCAATGCACAAAGGGAGAGAAGCAGCCTACTGAGAGAGCAGAGCAGGGAGCTGTTAAAACAGTTTATTTCAGGATTGGCTCTTTTGTTGGTGGTCAAATGCAAGAGAAATGATAAAGCTCTCTCTAAATGATTCATGTGGCCAGCTGCTCCCCTGGGTAAAGGATTCCTGGGAGCTATAAACCTCTCTGCATGTGGTTGCTGAGTGCCTGCCAGAGCTGCTATCATAAAATCAAACAGAATTTGCACTTTTGCTTTGTTATTCAGATGATGCCGGGTGCTGTTTGGCTTTCTGGGTTTATTGCAATTGGAAATTAAGTTCCAGGCCACAAAACAGGAAACAAATGGCACGAGAGGCTCTGTCTCTGTGTGAAGGCAGAGCTATTGCCCCCACCACATCCACACCAGTGGACAAGGGGGTGCCAAACTTCAGCCATTTGGATTTGGCAGCACATTACAGCCTAATTCTCCTGCTTTTGCCTCCTCCTAGGTCCGGGTGTTCACGTACCTCATTGGGCGGGAGGTGACTTTTGCCCCGAACGTGAAATGGATCGCCTGCAACAACAAAGGTGCCCAAACTCCCTGCACCCCTCCAAGGCTTACCCACCACTGCTGGGGCCCACAAGCCCTTGCTTGGAAGACAAGCTAAGGAAAAAGCAGACCCTGCTGGCACACATGAAGTGTGCCTGTGTCCAACTAACACAAGTCCTCCGTGCTGAGCCACTGCATTTTCCTGTCACCATGCCAAGGGACACTATGACCAAGATTCATGCTGGCTGTAGTCCACCTAAGTCCCCTGTGCTTACTGTGTCCCAGTTGCTGGCTTTTAACAATCTGTCTAAAGCTCTGTCAGAGAGCCTGACATCTTTTGGCTGAGATATTAAAACAAACATTGCTGCTTTAAAGATTTTACAGCAATTTTCACGAGGTCTGCAGGTTAACCCCTGTATCCTGGCCAAATTCTTTGTGTGTAAGTGATTTTCACTGAGGTACCAAAATAGCTTGTTAATCCTACCCCAAACCCACTGTTCTCTTTAACTGACATGAAATTACGTGAATGAGAAAATCCATCCACAGTAGATGAGTCACCTCTATGCATTTGGGGCCAGTTAAAAAGTCAAGTTAGCACTGTCAGAGTCTGCAAGAGTAAAGGAAGGGAGGACGAAAAAAAAAGCCATCCATGTTTGGGGATGACCTGGCCTCTGGAGACAGTAATGCTAGTTACATCAGTGTCCTGTTTAAACAGGGAAAGGAAGGGAAAACTGAAGCTGGGTGTCAGGTACAAACTGTTTTCCAGCCCAAGTAGTGGTTCCAGCAGAGCATGAAATGCATGGGAGCATTTACAGCTGAAAACAGTTGACGGGAGAATATCTGTGAGCTGAGGATGCTCAAGGCTCAAGCATTCATCTAATTAGCACTATGAATTACACATAATATTTTTAGGTTTTGTTAAGTGAAGCAAAGCCCTGGATTTCAGATTGTATATTCAGCCAGGAGATCAGTGACAGAGAATTTGTGGTACTCTTGGTTCACTGTAAAATGTCAGAATGTGCTCTTCTGAATAACCAGGTAACAAAAATGTGCTCTTTGCACTTGCATTCTCACTAAGCAAATCTGAGCTTGCAGAGGGCTCCCTGATTTTGGTTCTTCTGCTTCAATGCGTTGTATAATTCTTGGTCCTTGTTTTCAAGCACACTAAACCTGTTTCCACATTACAAAATGTATCAGAACATGAGCCCTTTCACATGACAGTGTTTTCCTGGTGATAGGAAATTTTTCCACCTATCTGACATATTCTATCCTACACCAAGTGCAACCAATGCCTGTGGTGAGAAGCAGGATACAAGAATCCTCATGACATTACTCTGTGTTAGCACTTCTAACCAGAACCTAGATCTGAGGACCTTTTGGTAGCTTGAGAACATCCTTCCCCTTTACTCCTTGTTGTAGTCTTAGACTGCTGTAGGTCCAGCTGCAGGGACAAAGCTTTGGAAATAGATAACTTGCATTTTTTATTCTGCTTCCAATGTGTAAATGGTAGTAGTTGCCATCCTTGGATGCAAAGCTAGGCAGACTGAAGAGTGCTGGAAAAAATCTGGAAAAGAAGGTGGGAATTTGGTCTTAATATAAAATAGGGCAGGGTAAGTGGGTAGCCTGGTGAAAAACTTTCTCTGCATATGTTTGGCCTTCCAGACTAAAGGGAGTCTGATTAGTGGAAGGCTTTTCCCGAGACCCGAAGCAACATTTTGTATCTGCTTTGCACAAATCTGGTTATATCAAGACTCTTGTCTGGCACATTGCTTCAGCATTTTTAGAAGAGAACCACTGCTTCAAAATTCCAGATTTCCACAGATGCTTATGGATTCGAGGCATTTTACAAAGAGCAGATTACCCACCTGGGCAGACACAGTCTGTGACATTCAGTTTTCTAGCTTTGCACTGATTTGGAAACAGGGGAGATGTGTCAGCAGAGTGACTCACGCCTCTGTTTCTCCATGAAGGCTACTACACCCAGATCTCCACGCTGGCAGACGTCCAGGAGAATGTCATGGAGTACCTGCACGTGCTCAGCCGGCCCATGGTCATCAACCACGACCACGATATCATCTGGACCGAAGCTTACATGGACAGCGCGGTAAGGGCCTGCAGCACGAGCCAAACCTAAATAAAGTCCTGAAATACAGGTTAAACAAGCCAGGAGCTGGTTGATTGATAGAAATTAATGGTCTCTGGCTCTGCTGGGACAGATAATACTTCTTTTCTGCTCGTTCCTGGAGCTAAGATGTGTGTGCAGACTCAGATGTGAATCTGACTCAGGTGCCCAGGACTGATCACACAGGCACAACTCCACCTGAGATGTGCTTCTGTGCAAGCAGGTTCCCTTCTGAAGGATTATTCACACAGTAGATTATTCATGGCTCAGGATGGGGTCACAGAGACTGATGTCCTCCAGCCCAGTAGCTAACTGCAAATTGCTTGCTACTCAAAGACACAGATTTCAGCTGCGGCAGCAGGCTCACTCCTTCCTTAAACTAGCAAGACCTAACTCACCTAACCCTGTGGGCAAAGGACCAGACAGTCAGCACTCCCAATGCCCCCTGCTTTGTCTTAGCCCTGCCCTGTGGGAAGACATTTGGCTCTGTGTGGGTGGCTTGGGGGTATCTTCTGCTGCATGAGCTGTACCAAATGAGGGCTGGGACATGGTGTTTGAGTGTACTAATCAAAGACCCCAGAAATGCTACTGATTACCCAGGAAGTTTATTTTATCAGCAGACTTGCCACCTCTGGCACTGGTGTATAGGGTCACACTTCCCAAGGCAGCCACAGGCATTTGTTTGCTGCACAGTTTGTTCTGCACCTTGTTTCTTGCCTTTTGTCTTGCCATTCTCTTCCTCTGTCCCAACCTCTCTGTCTGTGATTCATTCCTCCATTCATGTATTCATTTGTGTGTTCATCCATGTCTCCCACCAGCTGCCACAGTCTGAGGAGGTAACTGCACCCTGTGTTTTGTGCTGTTTCCCCTGTGCCAGTCGGTGTGTCAGTGCCAGCCTTCACAGCCACAGCTGGCCGGTACATCTGGAGGGGGTGGGGGCTGCAGCACTCAGAATCCTCTTGCACCAGCAAGAAGAGAGGGAATGCTGGATGTACTGGAGAGCTGTGCTGTTGGTTCAGAGTAGGTAGGGCTGTCTGTGTTGTGAAGTGGCTTAATTCACCTGATCTCTTTTTCCACGTGCCCAATAAGTGCAAGAGAAGTTTACTTGTGTTAGTGTGAGTGTTGCTGTGAATGGGAAGATTCCACAAAAAATCATCCAGAGAAGTAACTCAAGATACCAAATCTCCATCAAGTGACTAGACTGTTGACCTGCTCCTTTTTGGCTCCCAGCATGCTCTCTGATAGGGACAGGAGGTCATTTCTTGCCTTGCTAATCACTTCACCAAACAAGAGATGGAAGGAGTGATGCTACTGGCAACAAAGGATTCGAATCTTTTGATAGCTAGGCATGTTTGGGGGACTCCTCTGCATGTGGCTTGCCTGTTTTACCTCCTCTTGTGTGCTTTTAGAGCATCTGTTCTCAGTTGAATGGGGAACATCTCTTACCCCATTACACATGCACGTCCTGTATCCCTCATAGAGATAGCTCACTATGTTGTATCTGTTTGGATCGTGGCTTTGTCTCTTTTTTCTGAGCTTAGATGGTTGAGTAACAAGTGTAGGCTTTGTGTGTATTTGTGTCATTTAAATATATGTCTGTGGTGTTTTTTGTTTGTGGTATTCATGTGTTTGCTTGTTTGTGATTTTGCTCATATTTGTGTTGCTTTTCTCTGTTCTGTGCTGCTTGTGCTGGTGGTTTTTGCACTCATTGTATAAGTGCTCATGTCTACACTCATAAAGAGTGGTAGCTGTAAGCTGTGCCACCACTTCTGCAGGTTCCTGTCTCCTCATTAAAACAACTGTTCAGTGCATTTCACTGTCTTTCATCCCATCCTCATCCCCTCACACGAGCAAGCATCGTCTTGGACACAGAGTATTTACAAGTGCTGCCATCTGTATTCCAAAAAGTGTGGGAGGCAAGGAGGTGGCCAGCTGCAGTCCCCATCTGGGCTCCCTGGGGACTTGCCCTGGGCTCCCTGGGGTGCTGCAGCCCTGGCTAACACACATGTTGTTCTGTGGCAGCTCTTTGCGTCGCAGGCTCAGAGCCTGCTGCTCATGACGACGGTGGCCATGCCAGTGTTCAGCAAGAAGAACGAGACGGTGAGTGAGGCACAGGGGGCAGGAGGCTGCAGGACTTGCTGGGGTCCTAAAACCAAGGGGCCTCTGAACCAATCTGGCCATTAGGGAAGGCAGCAGACCTCTGGAAGGGTGGGTGGGTGATAATTTATCTGTGAGAATGATAGTCTGTCATTTCTTCAAAATGCCCCTTAAATATGACACTTCTCCTTGTTTTATCCCTTCCCTTTTCAAACTGAGCCTACTTCACACGCCCTGAAATTTCAGGCTGGAAGAGATAATTACCTTGTCTAGTCTGCATTTTATTGCAGGCTTTTACATCTCACATAGATGAGCCAAATAGTTTTGGCAAAAGTGTCATTGAACAAAGGCATCCAGGCCCAAGCTCTCTCCATCGTGGTTTCTAAGTCTTTGTGAAAAACTGGTGTCTAAATTCTGCTTTTAATTTGTCTGACTTCACCTTCCTGTCATAATGGCTTCCTTGGATTGAAAAGTCTGTACCCTTTACTAAGTTCTCATGGGAAGCATCTTCTACACTGCTGTAAAATCAAACCTGTCTATATTGATAAGATTAAAAAGGTTGAATAATTTAGATGATTTGATAAGGGCATTTCCTCTGGGGTTTGAAAGCCTTTAGACACTCTTTTCTGCAGCATTTCTAATTTCTCAGCATCCTTTTAAAATAGGGAATGGTACCTTAGTGTTGCTGTACAAGGGATAAACTCTTCATCCAGGTCATACAGATAATTTTCTGCCTTCTCCACCTGGGGCTGGCCATAGCCTGCATTAGCACTGCACTTCAGTGGGAGCCTGTGTGTAATTTATCCATTGTGCTCTCCAGGTGCTTATTAAACAACCAGATCCCCATGTCATGGAGAGGGGATTTCCTTTTTTTCTAGATTAACAGTTTTGTATTTGGCATTTGATTTAGTTGGCCCAGTTTATCAACCTGTTCATGTTGGATTGCATTATTTTCTTTATTGGTATTTACACATACTGAATGCAGGGGTTTGCCCTCAAAACTTGTTTACAGTGATATTATGTTACTTCTGAATCACAGTAGTGAATACTGACTAGTGTTGTGTAGAAATACCCTTCCTCATAAACACTGGAATAACTTCTTTGGACTTTTTGAAGGATGTTAATTGGTTTTGCATAACTACTTTCACACAAGCCTAGAGGGGATGGGTGAGAGACTACTAGGGAGAGATAATAATGTGTTTTCAGGTAGAAAACTACCCAGGGTCTGCTTCTGAAAATGGGTTCTCCTTTGTTTTACAGCGATCCCATGGCATTCTTCTGGGTGTGGTGGGCTCTGATGTGCCACTGAGGGAGTTGTTAAAACTTGCTCCACGGTATAAGGTAAGACTGAGACAATGCAGTTGGTTCCTTTGCACAGTAAAGTCACTACTCACACTTGCATGGGCACAACTGAAAAAATCACTTCTCTGCTCTGTAGGAAAAACTGTGAGCATAAGGGAAGAGTTGTTGGATGTAGTGGTGTGTGGTTTCTATATAGCACATATGAAATCATTCACTACTACAAGCTTTTGGGCTGCTTCAGCAACACAAGGACTGGGTGATCCAGTAGGCTGGCAAAAGGTCGTGGAACCTTTGCATCCTGATGATCACCAACCTAGATCCCTCAGAGGTGACAGCCTGTATTAGAAGAATTAAAGTTTTATATCCAGTTCCCAGTGGACAAGAGTTGCCATGCCAGCTGGCAAAAAATGCACTCATTTCACTGTCAATATTCTTAGCAGAAAAACTGAGGGCTGAATGGATTATGGAGAGCCAACTCTCCTGTCATGCCTAGAGGTTCCTTTCTCCAGATCAGCATGATGGTTTCTTGGCAGGACAGGTTACAGAAACTTGGCTCTCACTTGCTTTGTGCTGTACCTGGACAGAGTACTTGCTCTCCAGAATTGTTAGTCAAAAGACTTTCCATTAGCTCTATGTTCAATGTATTAAAAAAAAAAAAAAAAAAAATCTTCATCCATAGGAAATTCCCCCAGAGATGCACTGTTTGTTTGGTTTCTGCTGTAAATTCCAGGCAGTGACCCTTTGTTCAGTCAGGCTGCACAGCAGGGGACAACAAGCACATCCAAGAACCACCATGAAATCTGGCACTTTGAGCCAACATTTCAAGTTTTTTGGTTTCTCTTAAATAACTATCAGACAACTACTACCAGTGAGGCAGTTGTCCAAAATCTGATTGCTGAAGACTCACAGGACTGAAAGTGCTGTCAGAAGCTGTGAATTTCTGTGGTGCTTCCAGACATGGATGCAGGGCAGACCATTAACAGGCAGCTGTAGGAAATGATCCTGCAGACAGCCCTGGAACTGAGTGTCAGGGTTCCTGCACTCTGCATGCAAACCTGCTTGGTTTGGGTCCATTTTTTATATGATTAGTTTCTGTATAAGAATAATGCCTTTTCATCTCCCCCCATGTCACTCAAAGGACAGATATAAAATATTTTTTTTTCTGGGCTAAGGAGGGTCACTGTTCTTTCCTCCAAGCAGTGCCAGGAAAGGAGGAGGGGAAAATTTTGGATTTCATTACATCAGTGGCAGGACACATCTTCTCAGAAACTCCTCCAGCTCCAGACCAGTTTGGAAACCTAGGATCCTCAGCTTGAATTCCCTGGCATATGGGCTCCAAAAGGACCAGGTCCAGCATTCCAGACCACTGGAGCTTGTATATTAATGATTGTGCATTTACAGGGCTGGGAAATTTCCGACTTAATAGGCCAAAAAAGAAATTTGTTGATCCAGTGTCTTGTTTTTGTTCTTGCCACACTGAGTTAAGCCAAGTGTGTTTTTCAAAAAACTGCTTCACATAGAGAAGGTCCAAGGTTTTGGTCTGGGATGTGTGAACTAGTGAATTGATTCCCTGAATGCAGAGACAGAGTGTAAGTGACTTACCCTCACTTCCCTACCATTATCCCTCCAGGATTGTCTCTATAGGAAAATAGAGTTGCAACTTTTTTTTTGAAGATGGAAACTTTATCCATTGGTTTTTTCCTTGAGACACCTCTTGTTTTGGCAAGCACAGGCTATCTTCAGGTTTTTAGCAACTCAGGGTGTAGCTGGAATTTGCATTATATATGGGCTTGAGCTGAGTAATTGTGTCTCAGAAATCCCTCACAGATCAGGTCAGCCAGTGTCTGCTCTTGTTAGATCATGCTATTCCTTAAAAAGCATTTTAAGACTAGAGGCTTGTACAATTGGCCTGGGTTGGGTCTGGTCTTGCCAACGCTGAAACATAATGCAGAGCTCCTCTGAAGCCTGACCGGGTTTCCAGGGAAGCCATCTGTGAGATTCATCCTCACTTGTTCATTCACTGCTCTGCAGTGCAGTGATGGGCACACAGAGCTGTCACCACTGTTCCTGGGCTGTTTGCAGCATTCCCCATCATTGCCCATTTCTCTGCTGTGGAGAGCTCAGTCTGCCTCTGGGTGCTAATCATCCATGATGACAATCAGACTGTAGGAGGGCATATTTTTCTGAATGTGTACACAAACCTACTACCTGCACATCCTTTTGTGCATCCAAGCACAGACAGAGCAGACTGTTCTGGGATGGATTCTATTTCCTGCTGATCATACCTGTAAAAGAAAAATCCTTCTCAATACTGGTGGTGCCTGGGTATCAGCAGCACCCATCCCACAGCATTGTTTGTGGCTGAAGCAGTGATTATTCTAATGCCTCTTTCTCAGCTGGGTGTCCATGGCTACGCCTTCCTGAACACCAACAACGGCTACATCCTTTCACACCCCGACCTCCGTCCTTTGGTACGTACAGCTGTGCATCTGAGAACCTCTGCTGGCTTGAACAGCAGCTTTCAGTGCTGCCTCTGATTTCTTTGGGCTTTTTGAGCTGTGAAGGCCATCAGCCTCTGGCATAGAGGCACCCAGGAGCAGGAGGACCAGCTGGCCTCATTGCTGAGATGCCAAGGCGTGTGATGATTTTAAATTTCAGACATGCTGGTCAGCACAACCCCACCTGCTCACAGCTATGGGCATTAGTGTGGTCACCACAAGAGAAAGCTGCTGTGAAGCCCCATGGTGGCCCTCTCCTCAAAAAGGCAGTTTTTCCCAGGGAGACCACAGGCAGGGCAGGGCAGGGCAAGGCAAAGCTTGATCCTTCCACCTCAGTTGGCCTCTCCCAGTCTCCTTCTGCCTCCTCCTGGAGATCTCTCATCCTGGAGATCAGCAGAGTAGCCCTCTTTTGTCAGTTAGCTCTAGGTAAAAGGTCTCCATCAGTGGAGTCAAAGCCTAACTCCCATCAGAAAAGATCTCCTGCTGGTATTATAATGTTAATGGGATTATACTCTTAGCTGCAGGAAAAAGAACTGATTTCCTGCAGGCAAGGGTGTTGTACTGATCTGTTTAGGAAAAGGAGGCCATAGCTTTTACCTGTAAGTTTAGCTGTGTTCCTGTCTGTCCCTTGCTCCTGGAGCTGCCTATCCCACTGGAACTCCCCTAGCCTCTCACTGCCAGTGTAGAGAAATAAGTGATATGGGATCAAGAAGACATTTGCACAAACTCTGCCTTCCTAGTCAGAGAAGCAATGAGACACCCCTATTTTTCAAATTACACACCAGTTCTCAAAGGGCTAGTTTAGGAAGTGATCTAGCCCCTTAATTGAATATTCTTTTTTTTTTTTTTATGCCAGTATAAAGAAGGAAAGAAACTGAAGCCAAAGCCGAACTACAACAGCGTAGATCTCTCAGAAGTGGAATGGGAAGACCGGGATGAAATAGTGAGTGTCAGAAAGTGGATTTAGCCATTCTTGTAGCACCTTCTCTCTACTACTTTGTGTGCCTGTATGGAAGCTGTGGGGGGCACTCCTGTTGTTTTTCTGTGCCTGACTGGCTCTAAGAGACAGGGATGGTTTACAAGAGGACAAAGCATGAAGCTCCCCTGCAAAGTGCTGGTCCTCCTCCCCAGCATGAGTTTTCTTTTCATGGAACAAAGAAGAAGTGCTGGGAGGAGGAAGCAAGCACTTTGGAGGATGCTCCAGTCTGTGTGTATAAGACTTTAATGCTGCCTTAATAGAAAGCCAAAGTAGTTTAGGAGTGTGGCAGTGTCCTGTGACATCTCCCACACATGCAGAATGTGAAGCTGAGGCCACTTAGCAGGATCAGGAACAAGGAAGTACATTCATCAATGTAGACTAATCTGCATTATAAACAATGTAGACTTAATCAAGAGACTAAAACTTGCAGTCACTATTAATAATAGACACAGGGAATAAAGGAATTAGACACTTGGGAAAAAAAAAGTCCAGAAAGCAACTTATTGTACAGGTGTGGAGGCACTGAAAGCAATAACTGACCAGAGGGAAAAGATAAAAAATAAACCCAAACGCTTTTCTGTTGTCTTTTGAACAAAATTATTAACAAGTGAGAAAGAAGAAACAGCATGCACCTGTAACAACTGCACACTGCTGCTTTGCAAATCTAGGACTCCAGAAAAAATGAGAATATAGAGGTTCCTCTGTGGCTGGTTTTCTTTTACTCAGAACTAGGAGGAAACAGATACTTAAATGACTAAGAACTGAATTTGGAGTAAGATAGAATTAGCTGTGAGACACATGCTTCTGGATTACAGGGGAGACTGCTGAGATGAACGGATCTGATGCTATAGATATCCACTTAAACAGGCAGGACAAACAGAGCAGCAAGAGGCTCAGAGTAGCTACTGCCACTAGTGTAGGCCAAGTATAAAGGTGACATCAAAGGAATTTGGGAGGTGGAAGAGTGGCAGAACTATGTAACGTGGAAAGCAAGACAAAAATAAGGGGTTTTGCATGCAGTAGAACCACCAAGATGCAAGTTGCCAGCAGCTTTGTGTAGGTTCACTGATCTTTTATAGGACTTTTTTCCCACTGTGGTTTTCTCTCTCACTGGAGCCACTTTCAGAGCTATTCCTCTTTTCCTAGTTTGCTATTTAAAAAAATAATCCCAGAAATGAAAGAAATTTGCTTTGCTCTCATATTTATTTGGCTAGTGGGTTCCTGTCTAACAACTGACACTGATACCTGAATGCAAATACAATGCCAATTGTAAGGTTTCTGTCCATAGGCAATCAGAGTAAAACTATCCAGGACAAAAAAAATCATGAAACCAGCATGAGAAACAAAAGCCACTTTGTGTTCCTGTACTGCATCTTCCAGGAAAAAAAGAAAGGTTGCAGTCACAGAGGGTGCAGAGACATTCAGTGACGTGAGCAATATCTGCAGTGTGACTTCAGCAAGTCTAGAGGCTCTCAAGATACACCCACTGCAGCAGAAAGCTGCCAACATTTCAACACTCATATTTGTAGCTATGGTATTAGATCAATGACAGACTCAACATCAGTTGCAGTATAATCTCAGCAACACTGATAAGCAGCACATTCAGGCTGGAAAAATATGCCCAAGTGCTAATGATGTGTAATACAGCCAGCTGCAAAAAAAAAAAATCCAGGAGAGGAAGTTGGCATTGTCTGAAAAGCACCCAACTGATGCATAATGGTGCAACCTGCAGCCAGGCAGCAGCAAGGGATATTCACAGTGTGAGGGGGAAAAGGGGAAAGGTTAAGGGTCTGGAGGGGAAGCCATACAAGGAGTGGTTGAGGTCTCTTGGTCCTGGAGGAGACCAAGGGGAGACCTCACTGCAGGTACAGCTTCCCTGAGAGAGGAAGAAGAGGTGCAGGCTCTGATCTCTCTGTGGTGACAGCAACAGGACCCAAGGGAATGCCTGGAGCTGTGCCAGGGCAGGTTTAGGTTGGATATCAGGAAAAGGCTTTTCCCCAGAGGGTGGCTGGGCACTGGAACAGCTCCCCAGGGCAAGGTCACAGCACCAGCCTGCCACAGCTCAAGGAGATTTGGACAATGCTCTCAGGCACAAGATGTCACTCTTGGGGTGTCCTGTGCAGGGCCAGCAGCTGGACTTGATGATCTTTGTTTCCAATTCAGGATATTCTATGTTTCTAAACTCAGAACTCATAGCAAATCCTGCAGGCTGTCAGACCAGAACAGAGAGTATACTGAGGCTCTGGAAGAAAGTCAAACACTCTTAGCCAAAAAGGAGTAATAGTACCAGTCAGTGTTTTCATTTCCAAGATGTGGGCCTTGGGAAACATCAGCTTCATATTCTAGGTCTGTAAATAACCCACATCAAACAGCCATAATAAACAAAACCATGGCCTTGTAAAGCCACTGCAGTTGATACTGGCTAGCACCTGAATGGAGGCCTGTCTCTGGAAGTAAGGAAACAATTTGTGAATGAGTAAGTTACTTTCCACCTATTTTTTTCTGTCCAGCCTGAAGCAATAGATTTGATATGCTCTGGCAGGCTGGACCTGAAGTCAAAGCCTCTGTACTTTTGGAAAAATTTCCTGGATCTTTCTTGCAAGAGGCTGGGAGTCACTGTGAAAATTACATTTTACCTGTGGAACCTGGGTTGAGTAAAGTGGTTTTCTCACTGCCTACCCTGCTCTCATACAGTCTCACTTTGCTGTGTTAAACAGCTGCTTTGCTGCACTTCAGAAGTGGTGCTGAATACAGCCTATAATTTATAAATCAGTTTTTAAAATGTCAAAGAGCTTTGGATTCAGTCTGAGGGAGTTAGTGGGTTTCTCAGTTTTCTCCTCTTCCAGGCTCTCAAAGCACTGAGCTAATGAATTTCTGGCTGCCAAACAGTGAAGTCTGTAACTGGGGCTGGCAATTTCATAGATTCCAGATCCTTTCTTTTTGCTAAAAGACATATCAACAAGCTTTCAAGATAAACTATTACTGTTCTGTATCACTTATCAGCTTGACTGTCCAAGGATTCTGATCACTGCAAACAGGATTTCTGTTTAAAAGAAGCAAGAGAGAGCTGGGGAGGAGAGGGAGCCAACAGTGATTCTGCCAGCCCCTGTGTGTTAATGATGAGTGCCTCTGTTAATTCCTGCTGGGCCCTGCTTGGAGACACTAACACCAAACTTGTTCACCTCTGCAGCTGAGAAGTGCCATGATCAAGGGGGAAACAGGCTACCTCTCCATGGATGTGAAGGTCCCTGTGGACAAAGGGGTAAGAAATTATCCTTCTGTTCAGGTCACACAGGGGAGTGGATGCTGAAAAACCAAAAAGGATGTGGTTTTTAGTGTTTGGCATTCCTGAGTGTGGGGATTTTAGTGTTTCACCACATAGAAAACACATGTGCTAAAGACATACAGGAGAGCATCATTAGAAGTGCTCATTATGCCTACCAAGATTCTGCTCTCAGAAAGGTACTGGAAATGTCCCTCAGCTCCTACTTTGTGCAGGCAAAGCCAAAAAGCCTGTTGTTCCTTGTTTGCAGGGCTGTGAAATGCATCAGATATATTCAAGAGTTAGAATAGGGGAAGACTATGCTGAACTGACTTAGACAGAAGGAGGTTTGGAGATGATTTTGCCACCCTCTTTCCCTACCTAACACCACTCATGAAAACTTTGTCCCTCACTTCGTTCAGAATGTGATTCCCTTTATCCAGGTCCAGGAATAAAATTCTATCCAAATATTTGCAGATGTTTTATGAAAAGTCCTAGTGAAATGGTGACTTTTGAGCACCCCCTACCAGCTCTGGGGCAGGGTTATACATCTTCCTTTGGAATCAGTGCAAAATTATCTCGTACATTTATGTTCACTGGTACTTTTTCATTCACATTTGTTTAACCCCCTTGAAGATTTTGGCTTTCATCATTTCCTGTTAGGAAGTATTCCAGTGTCCTGCAAGTTCCACTGCCCAAAAGTCTTCTATATTTCAGGAAAATTTTCCATCCTTTATAGAGAGCACTTTTTTCAGCTGCTCCCATGCTAAGCCACAGTCAGCACCAATTCCAACAAACTAAATGCTCACAGCCACTGCTGAAATTTTCTGTCTTCATTTCCTAATGAAGACACCTTTCTTTTTCCTCTCAATAATTGTCCTGCTAGATCTTGTCACTACATTGTTTCTCTCTGTTCTTGGTGTTTGCATCTCTCATGGACCTGTTGATGTCTTTGCTTTTCTTCTCCTGGGCATTGCTAACATCTGCGTTTGAACTATTTGCACACTTTTGATCCACTCTGATTGTTCCTGTTGACACTTTTATAATTTCTGGTGCCCAAGTACCAGGGCTTCACTGAATGATGTGACTGTTTCCCTGTTGCTCTGTATATAGCAGCCATTCTCTGCAATAGGATATTTCTGAACAGGGAGCCCCCAAATCTCCTTTTTGCTGTCCCTTCAATTTTTTTCTCCCTCCCACAGCTGCACTGGGACTGCCTCCCTCACTTCTATGTTTCTTAGCTATTTTTTCCAGTTGCCATTTTTCTACATGAAACCCACCTCTCCTTTTCATCCAGCCTTTCTAATTTTAAGGGCTGTTGAGACACTTTTTTCAGTATGCAGAGAAATGTTCTATTTTATCTTACAGATAGATCCCTGTACAGAAGGGCTGCTAAGGCAGGATCTGTTCCTCCCATTAGATTTTCTTCCCTCGATGGCCTGTTGTTTACTGTTTCTTATTGTTTACAATTCTGCAGCTAGCTCTCCCTCCATATCTTATTTAAGCCCACTTTAATTGAATCTTTGGAATAAAAGTTCATGAGAAGCTGTTTCAAGTACTTTATATAAATTCAGATATATTGCATGTCCTTTATTTCCTTCATCCATAACCTTAGTTACTCTATCAGAAAAGTAATCAAGGTTTTAGAGCAAGATCTATTCTTTGTAGGTCTAGATTGCTTCTTTGCTAGCTTAACCCCTTTGTGTGCCCTCAATAACACTTCTGAGTCATCCAATGATATCTTTTAGTTCAATATTTTAGAGACATCTTTCTGGTCCCCTACCCAGGGGAAAAAGAAGATAACAAAAAGTAGCCTTGGTAAAGAGATACCATTTGTTTCATTCTGCTGCTCTGAAAGCCTTATGAAGCACAATAGGGGACTGAGGCTGAGTCTCTGACAATTTTTCTATTATCAGAATACATATGGAGTGGAAACCAGAAATGAAGCTTAGTAATTCCCACTTGTACTCTGCTAGCTGATGAAGCAGAGCAGCATAGAAACAAAGAAAGTGCTGACAGAGCCTTGAAACAAAGAGCATGAGGTGGCCAGACTGTGGAGAGAAGATCTGAGTGAAGGGGATAGAAATTATTCTGTCAGCCACATAAATGTTGATACCCCATATTGATTTCAGTAAGGTATCAAGAACAGAGTGAGTAGAGAGGAAAAAAGTAAAGAACAAATACAGGAGGCAGTTGTTAGGGAGTTCTAAGGGGAGAAATGCCTTTGCTAGCAGCTTGAGTACGGAAGGGCTGTGACTGTGAAAGCAAAAATCAGAGAACACGGGCTGAAGTTGTGGCAAACCTCTGATAGTGGCAATAGCCAGGCCTGGATGCCTAGCACAGCATCCAGTCTGCAAATCCACATGTTCCCAGACTGCAGGGGATGGCAGTCAGCCACCCTGTCACTGTGCCAACATGTCCATGCTCTCCTCCCTGGAGCCCTGCTATGTAGCAAGGTCCTGCCTGATCATCCTCAGCCCCACTTGGCTCAAGGGTGCTCTGTTCTTTTCCATTTCATGGGTAGTGGTGCTACTTTCAGCTGTCCTGGGGCTGGCTGGGCAGTCACCAGGAGAGGGTCAGGTCAAGGGAAAAAAAGGAGGAGCAGCCCTGCTAAAGGAAAGGATCTCAGAGTAGTGACCAGGTGTTTTCTGTGCCTACCTGCCTCCATCATCAGATCAGACAGGCAACAAGAGGGAGGGTTAATACCTTTTGTACCACCCACAGCCACCATAACACAACCAAGGTATATTCTTTGCACATTAAAGAGAAATAACTTCATGGAAAGGGTTGTTTCAAAATTGGAATGGAACCCCCAGGGAGGTGGCAGTCACCATCCCTGGAGGTGTTCAAGAAATGACTGGATGTGGCACTGAGTGCTATGGTCTGCTTGACAAGGTGGTGATGGGTCAAAGGATGAGCTCAGTGATCTCAGAGGTCTTTTCCAGCCTCAATGATTCTGTGTGGTCTTGGCCCAGCAGAAGACCCTGTTGTTCAGCAGTACATTTGCTGTGTATGGAGAGAGAGAGGAGGAAACGGGTTAAGCCACTGCCACCCTCTCACTGAACAATATCCTGAATCCCCATCACACCTAATGATATCCCCCATCCCTGTCAGCACAGTGAGCACAAACTTGGTGCACACTGTGCAACTGGAGCCCTCTGTGCCTCACTCCACTTCCAGGGCTGCTCAGCTGGACTGGGTTAGAGCAGGCACAACTTTCCCTGGGGAACACTGAGTTTTCTGTGTTCACTCCCTGTCTCCCACACACATCCTCTCACCTCGTTCTCAGACTGGGTTTAGGATTTTAAATATATTAGGGTTCATATTCTGGCATAAGGCTTGGATAGAAACTTTCCAGAAACTTTTCTCCTTTGGAAAAGCGTTCCACTGAAATCAACACTTTCCTACAGGAAAAGGCCAGTCTGGCAAACAGATGAAGTTCTGAAGCAGCTTTCAATAATCTGAAATGTCTTCAGTTGAAATGTCAGTCTGAAAAAAATATTTGCATGCGAATCAAAATGGCTTGGATCTGAAACGGCACTTTTTTTTTCCCAAATTGAAAATGTAAATTTTTTTAAACCAATTTTTTAAACAAAATTGGAATATGCTAATGTTTTGTCCCACTTTGGCATGAAAGTAAATGTCAAGAATATCAGCATTTCCCACAGGAGTGGGGAGACTTGGCCCTGGCTGCCCACCCACACAGGAGGATAGGTTTGCCATTCTGCCTCTCCTTCAACTCCACCCCTCCTTCCCTTCCTATCTGCCACTGAGCCCCCGTCCTGCTTGAGAGGATGATGATGATGATGATGATATGCAAAGCTGTCAGGGCTGCTGTGTCTAGTAGAAGAGCAGGGCCCCAGCATATGTGCTTGGAGGGGGCAAGCAGGAGGGCAGCTTCTCCCCACCCCTTCCTGCAGCCAGTGCAGGAGTAGAACAAAGAAAGGTTTATCTGAAACCCTTGTTGGAAAGATAGAGTGGCTGCCTGGATCCTGAAAATCTCAAGGTGCTGGATATGCTGAATACTGCACACTCATCCCAGCCTCCAGCCAGCCCTAGCAAGGTGTGAGGTGCTGGTTTTGCTCAGCCTCAGGGACATTATCCCAGGTCCCCATCACCACTATGCCCTTGCTCTGTTAGATGGTCTCTCTTATTCATTCTCTTCTTTCAGAAACGAGTTCTCTTCCTCACCAATGATTATTTCTTCACGGACATCAGTGGCACACCCTTCAGGTGAGCAAGGACTCGTGTATCAGAAGTTTGATCAGGGACAGCAGAATAGTCCCTTCTCTTCATAAATCTTGCTACAAGTCATGAGTAGAGCAGTAGGAATAACTGACTTCTTTGTTCCTATTGCCATTAAAATATTATTTGGGGTCAATTCAAAAGGAATATTATGATTTACCTGAAATTCAGAGTCTGAAAGCTATACCTTAGGTAAAGCATGTTGTTTCATGAGAAATGATACAGCTTAAATGTTCATTTCAACTGAATATGGTCTATGGTTCTGGTGTATGGCTCTAAAAAAAAAACCTCAACATTGTTATACACTGAAAATTATTAACCAAGAAATAACAAATGAAGCAAATTGTGTGTGGGAGGGAAGGGAGAGGGTGTTGGTTTTATTCCCCCAGTTGAAATTGTTTGAAACTGGCAGAGATTTGAGAAATGTCATCATGGACCTGAACCTACAGTGTTGGCTAAAAAAACTGTCACCAGCAATGCCTCACAGCTCTACAGACAGGTTCCTTAGCCCCCTGTGCTGAAATCAGATCTCACTTAATCCTCTTCTGATGATGTTCTTTTCTTTAATAGCTGTGGAGGGAGTTAATGTCTTTAAGGGTTGTAACTGCAGGGAGTGACACCTTTCCTTGCTGACAAGCCCTTTGTTTTCCTTTTTGCCTGCAGCCTGGGTGTTGTGTTGTCCAGGGGGCACGGGGAGTACATTCTGATGGGGAACACTTCAGTGGAAGAAGGTAGGATAATCTGAAAGGGACAAGGGAGCTGCTCTGAATGTCACCAGTTCTCCTTCAGAGCCTGTATGTGTCTGTCTGCTTCCTCACTGAATATTCCACGTACTCTCTGGTTTCAGGTTTGCACGACCTGCTCCAGCCAGACCTGTCTTTAGCAAATGAATGGTAAGTGGAGGAAATCCTGTCAGTGACACAGGACTTTTCATGATATTTGGGCAAAGATCCCAGCAATCTGGTTTGAGTTCACCACCCTCTGTGGCTGAGGGAAAAAGCAGTGCTGTTCTGGTGCTGTACCTGCAAAGACCTGATTGTCTCCAGGCAACTGAGTTTCACCTCTTCCTTTGGGAGATCCCACCAAGAACTTAGCACATTCCTCTCCTAAGAAACAGCTGAGATTTATCCTCAGTCTTCTGTACTCAGACTTACTTTGTTCCTCCTCGTGTTGCTCAGAATTGTCTTACAAAACCTACACTATGTCAGACCTGTTAGGGAATTTTGTTGCAAGCTTGGTGAGAGATTGAAATGCTTTTTTAAATCCTAGTTTATTTTTGGTTGGCATCCTTCTGAACTGAGCCTAGACCTAACTTCTAGTGAACATGGAGGTGATTTATGACCTCTGCTTCAAGAGCAAGCAGAACTTATAGTTTTGCTTGGTTTGGATTTGAAACAGGGTGAAGCACGGCTCTTTCCATTTATTGCTGTGAGGTTTGGGGTTTTCATGAACCCAGCATTCAGTCCCACTCAGTCACATGAAGCCAGGCTGTATCAAAGCCAAAATAACTGTATTCAAGCAGCCCTGCACCCTATCTCACCTCTCATTACACTGTCGAGTTTCACAAGCAGCACATTTGAGACGCAAACATTGATTTCTCCTTCTTCAACTCCTAACTTCAGGTATCAGCTTACCACACTTTACAGACTTTTCTCCTAAATCACTCCTTTCAGCCCCTTTATGAGTTTTAGCTCTCTCTTATAACCCCTTCCTCTCCCTTGTCCTGACAATGGAACGGTAAAAATTGGAAGTAGGATTAGAAGACTGGTTTCCTTTATAGCACAGAGCATTTCTAATACATTTCTAATTTCTGCTTCTCCCCAAACTGTGTCCTGAGACTCCTGCACTTGTGTCTCTGTGGAACAGCTTTTGTTGTCACCATATCACACTGCAAGATCATTCCTCATCTCCCAGTTTGTTCCTCTGTCTGTTATTTTTTCTGCTCCTAGTCTGGTGTCACATTGCACATGACCCTCTGCTTTTCAGCTCTCTCCATCACACTGTTACTGTGTATACAGGCACAGACACACATCTTACACAACATAACACAGGAAACTGCTGGCAGGACTTGGAACAGCTCTGTTGCATTGTGAGCTTATTCTGGAGAACACTGCAATCCTACTGAGCACAGCAGTCAGGTTAATTGGTGTTTGGTTTAGTGGTAGGGCTTGACTTACAGCCACACTGTTAGATTTAGAGTGGGCACAACATGCAGCAATGATAAAGACTTTGCAGAGCAGGGTTTCTTGCTGACTTTCTTTTTGCACTTACTATCATGCAGGAGCATTTGTTTGACTGTGGTTTCTCTTTGCCCTTTTGGGTTTCTTCTCCCCTCCCACCAGGATTTACTGCATCACTGACATTGATCCTGACCACAGGAAGCTCAGCCAGCTGGAGGCTGTGATCCGTTTCCTCACTGGAGAGGAGCCTGACCTGGAATGTGAGTCCCAGGCACTGGAAGTGCCCTGCTGGGGTTTTCCTGTAGCCATCACAAGGGAGAGAGGACTGTGACTAACTGGTGACAGACTGAACCCCTATGGCACTTGCTTACACAGGCAGGACTTAACTCAAGCCTGGATTAATTCACAAGTGGAAATGAGCTGAGGATCCACCTCATTGTCTCCATCAGAGGTTTTTTTTTTCTGTTTCAAAGCTGACATATAACTCAGCCACACTGGAGGTCTCAGCATAGGAGATACTGGAAAGTGGAAGGCTTGACTGGAGCTTGGCAGGGGCTGCACACCAGGTTTAAGAAAGACTGACTGACTGGTCTAGAGGGGGCAATGGCAGGAGAAGCCAGGAGAAGTGCTGAGACAATTCAGTTTCCCAGGGACACCAGGCATCATCATCCAAGGGCTCATGGTGCCCTCTGGAGAGATGGGTTCTTTCAGAACAAGGATTATTGATGTTGTTTTCCAAGCACAACAGGTGACTGATCCAGGAGAAAAAAATGGTTACATGATTATTATCTTTCCTGCTCCCCCTGCTGCTCATCCCTTGCACCAGGTCCCATTCTCCTGCAGCACCACTGAAGAGTTGGATCTCTGTCAGTGGTCAGAGATGGGCAGCTGTGCATGGGAATTCCTTACAGCAGTTTGGTTTTAGGATGTCCTTCAGCCCCCTTAGCTGTGCCAAGTACAAGCTTTTGCATGTAATGCTGCACCTCAGAGGCACAAACCTTTGGCATGAGGATGGGAATCTCTTAAAAGAAAAATCAACCACAATCCAGGAATCCTTCCTCTCTTGCCCAATGTGAGCAGATCCCTCCTGGCTATCCTTGGAGTAGGCTGCAAAGAGGAGATGCATGAGCTGAAGAGGCCAGGGAGAAGCTCTCCAGTTTCAGGAGAGCTGACTTGGAGAAGTATGCAGGCTTGGAAGTACTGTGGGGGAAAAAACAAGTATGATTTGAACACATTAATCCTAGATATGGGGGGCCTGAAGAGGGAAAGATCTCAGGGTGGGCTCTGATTTTGAGGCTTGAATAACAACAACCATGGAGAGAAGGATCCTGAGATTTGTGACAAAGAAATTTGGGAGAACTTGAGCTAAAACATTAAAGGACACCTGGAACATCAACCCAGAAAATTTCAGTGCCAGAAACACTGAAATGGTGGGGTGGCTTCATCCAGAACAGCACTGAAAAGGGCATTTTTGCAACATGATAGTCACCATGTTCTCACAGATTAGTGCAAGCAGGGCAATACAGAAACAGAGCAGGTCAGAGAAATGGGGTTCTGGGGCATGTCATTTAGTACATGATGATACCTTGAACTTTCCTAATCACTTCTTAGCTCCAGTCCAAAGTGGATTAGACTGGTAGCCTGGACTGCCTTGAGCATCTGGTGAGAACCAGGACAGGAAAATGTTTTGTGACTTACAGGGAGGAAGGGGGGCTAACAGAGAAGCCAGTGAGCAAAGGGACAGAATAGAGGCCATAAAAAAGTCTCTAGTGGTTTTGAAGGAAGCTACTTGGAAGTTGTTGGAAGGTGTTGGCTGCTATCCTCTACAGGATATCCAGAAGAAAGGTCAAGGCAGGGATTTGAGGCAAAGGCCTGCTCAGTGAAAGAGTCAAATGATGGTCAATTCATAACTTCATTTGAAAGCCTCTCACTTGCCCACACTTGTTTGGGCACCACCCTTCCACAGAGTTTGCAGGGGAACTGGTCTGATGATTTTGGACATTAGGAAGAAATTCTTCACAGAAAGGGTGATTATTTATTGGAACAGCTGCCCAGGGAGGTGTTTAAGGAAAGACTGGACGTGGCACTCAGTGCCATGATCTGGTTGACACAGTGGTGTTGGGTCATAGGTTGGATCTGATGATCTCAGAGGTCTTTCCCAACCTCACTGATTCTGTAATTCTGTGATCTTGGCTGTAACATCTGCTCCTGTGTATTTCCACCACCCAGGGTGTTAGGACCTCTTCTCTGCCCTATAATTGGAGGCCTCTTTTTTGTGCCTCATTGATCCACTGTCCTGGACAGGCAGATGTTCTTACCAAGGGATTCTCTAAAATATATAGGGAGAAGCGTGTCTTTCTCTCCTGATTTTTGTTCTTCATTTTTCTCCTTAGGTGATGAGGAGTTGGTTCAGGAAGTGCTGTTTGATGCAGTGGTCACTGCCCCCATGGAGGCCTACTGGACAACACTAGCCCTCAACATGTCCTTGTAAGTACAGGAGACAAAAATATGGATAGAACACCACTGAAGATGCATCTCCGGATTCTGTGGGTTTATGCAGTGCCTGAAATAGTCACAAACTTTTGCACAGCATTCAAGAGACTGTAGAAATAGCTCAATATCTTTAGAAATAGCTTGAAAAGTGTCTCTCAGGAGTGAACTCCAATAAGCTGGGTCTTCTTGAGAGAGTCTTTAGTTTGGTGAGGGTTTTTCTAGTGGAGAAAAGGGAGTTTGGTCTTGTCTCTATTGGTTGTACCTCCAGATTGAACCTCAGGAAGATGCTGGACAGGCTGGCTTCAGTAAACCACTTTATATTTTATTATTTCCAGTGAGGCACCTGTTGTTTGTGGTGTCTTGTATCACGTCACACAGATCTTCTTTCAGCAGACAACATATTCCTTACAGATATACATGGCCACTGGACTCCTGTCCCTGTTCAGTTCCTTGTATCCCTACACTAACAGAAGCTGAGCCAGCAACAGTACTGCTAGGACACCCAATTATCAGCACAGCTTTTAATAGCTACACCAACACACCCTCTTTGGTCACATTCTGCTACCATGGCCATTCTCTGCGTCCCTGATCCAGCCATTCTCCTTCTGCAGTTCCTCTCCTGCACTTCAGCCTCATGAGGGTAGCCTGGAGCAGAGCTAGCAGGGGCAGAAGAGGTTATGGCCTACTTAAAAGAGGTTTAAATCTGAGCACAAGTCTTAAACCTGCTAGTTGTCAGCCAGTAACAACCTGTTGTCATTAGCAGGGAGGAGTCAGTACCACTCCTGGTGTAAATGGGTTATATTGCAAATGGACTTGGGACCAGGTCTCCAGATGTGGTTTCGAGTTTGAAAGGCCCTCACCCTGGGGCAGGGATCATGGCTCTTCTTGTGAGAACTGTTTGCTTCTGCTTGTGTGTTTCTGTTCCACAGGGACACTGAGGCAGGCATTGAGATGGCGTTTCTGGGCACTCGGGCTGGACTCATGAGGAGTGCCCTGTATGTGGGCTCCGAGAAGATTTCCAACAAGTAAGTCCCTAAACTGCCTTAAGGGGTTTCTGCCAGTGTCTCTGGAGAGACAGCATGAAATCACCACCAGCCTTAGAAATGCTTTTGAGGAGATAGAATGGAAAGAAGCAACACCTTGATGGCATTCATGGTGATTCACAGAATCAGGGTAGGGGGCCTTTGTCTTCTGGTTCTTTTGAGTTTTTCTTAAAATACTGTCCCAAAGTGCATTCATTTGAATGAAACCCTTCAACCATTCCCTGACTTCAGTCAGCAGACACAGAAAATGCCCACAGTTCCTACATATCCCCAGGACCATTGTGCAGTGCAAAGGCTCTGCACTCCAGTGCCCCAGTGATATTCCAGCTCGGCTGTGTTTGATCTTTGTGTCTCAATTCCTCTTCCAGATTTATGCTGTTCTGCCTCTCACACTGCCCACATTGCAGCAGCATCCCAGTGCCTTGCAGTGAGGCGTTAAGTGATGTGACTGACATCTGTCACATCCCATTCACTCTCCTGTCCTCTCCCTCAAGGCAGAAGTGTGTGTGCACTGAAGGGTTTTGACGTGGAAAGGGTAGTTTGCTTTCTGTTGCATTTTGGATACACAGGCTGGTGCCTGCTGCCGTAGGAAAGGACAGGTCACGGCACACCAGCAGAAAGGGACCATGTGGAGGGTGGTCATTTGCTTCTTGGCAGCTGTTTCACTGTCCCCAAGTTCCCCAAACATGAGTCCTACACTCAAGCTCTGCTGTGCCTGTGACACTCTTCATGTGTTTGAAGCAGTCTGAACAATTCAGAGCAGTTAGTCTCTGGCAACAAGGGAGAAATGCTGTGTGCTGCAGGAGGTTAATGTGATGATTCCCGATTCCCCACTGCTCATCAGGAATAGCATTCAATGCTTCAAACAGTCACAGTCACCACACTGCAGGGACAGACCCGCACAGGAGAAGCTTCTGGAATCCCCTGAAAGGAAGGAATCATAAATGAGGAATTATCATTACGTCAAAATAAGCAGTAAAACAAGAGCCTGAAAACAAAGGGATTTGCCAGGCAAGCTGTATGAGCCTCCAGGGAAGCAAATGACCTGATTTTCATGAGGTCTCTCCTGAATACCCACTGCCTGTCTTGCCATGCTCCCAGGACACATTGCTCAAGCATTTCAGTTCCTGCCTCTCTAGGAATCACAGAATCATAGAATTCGTTAAGGGGTTGGAATGGACCTTAAAGATCATCTGCTCCCAACCCACTCTGCCATGGGAGAGACACCTCCCACTAGACTAAGTTGCTTAAGGCTTTATCCAACGTGGTCTTGAACACTGCCACCATAGGGGCATCCACAACCTCCTTCAGAACCTGTGCCTCACCAGCCTCACACTAAAAGACTTCTTCCCAGTATCTTACCTAAATTTCCCCTCTTTCAATCTGAACCCATTTCTCCTTGCCCTATCTCTACAGCTCCTAACAGAGTTCCCTATCCAGCTTCCTTCAGATACTCGAAGGTTGCTGTGAGGAAGGTTGCGCTGGCCCCGGGGTGTCATTCCCGGTTGTCCCTTCCGTGCTGCCCGGTTCCCCTCACCCTGTTGGGGTGCCATTCCCGGTTCCCCTCACTCTGGTGGGATGTCATTCCCGGTTCCCCTCACTCTGGTGGGGTGTCATTCCCGGTACCCCCCCCCTTGCTGCCCGGTTCCCCCCGCCCTGCCCGGCCCTCAGAGCCCGCCCGGGGCCGCCGCGGGCCTGGGCCGGGCCAACAGCGCCACCTGGCGGCGGCCGCGTGAGGCGCGGCGGGCGCGGCCGCCCCTCAGGAGCGAGCGAGGGCCCGGCCCTGCCCGAGGGGACACAAGGGACACGGCGACACCGACACCGCCTGCCCTCGCCCGTGGAAAATCCCCCAGTGATGAGGTGTCCCCCTGCATTGTGGAGGGCTGCCGCTCCTCCACACCGTGTTATAACACAGCGTGTTATCTCCCCGCAGGAAATTCCTGACACAGAAGGACAAGGCGAGCATCTTCACCATGGACCACTTCCCTCTGTGGTACCGCAGGGCGGCCGAGCATCCCCCCGGCAGCTTCATCTACAGCATTGTCTCAGAAGATGATTCAGGTAACTCCAGCCTGAACACAGAGCAGATAGATGGAAAAAGAAAAAAAAAGCCTTCCACACCTTACATCCCACACTGCACCCATCCCACTCCCTTTATCGCTGCCTGCTGCCTAGTGGGAAGTGCTGAGGCCTGCCCTCTTGGCGTTTCCTTTGCACCAGTGAGGGGCAGAGAGCTCGTGGCCAAGGTACTGAGCACAGCTGAAAGATGTGCAAGGTGTGTGGAGAAAGCAGTGAGGAATGAGTAATGCAGGGCTGCAGAGGAGGAGAAGGATGGACATGGACACTGACATGGACATGGAAATGGACGTGGAAATGGACATGGAAATGGACATGCAAGGCTTGTAGATGGAAAGGTTTAGGGAAGCAGGAGCTGGGGAAACACTTGTGGGGCTGGAATACACACAAAACATGAGAAGGGAACAGGAAAGGTGTTGCAGAAGGAATGAGACACGTGGGTGTGGTCAGGCTTGGGAAGGAACAACATCAGCCCTGCTGGATGACAGTAACAGCTGGCACTATCACTGTCACTGCTGACCACCAAACAGTCAGGAAGTCTAAGTTCAGAGGGTGTCAATTTTTCCATCACCACTTTCCATGACAGGAAAGGATGGGTTTCTTGTGGAAGATGGTGGAGGGGAAGGCTTTTCCATAGCATTGGTGTCCTGCATCCTCCTAATCCTAGTACTAGAATATGGCATCTCTTGCTCAGCAAAGAAGTTCATACACCAGGGGAAAGCAAGGAGTGGCTTTTCAATATCTCTTGCTTAGGGTATTGGTTCCTGTGAGTATGCAGGGCCAGCCAGGACCTTCTCAAAGGCTGGAAGAGAGCAGAAGGGCCTAAAAACAAACAAGCAAAACAAAATATTCATGTGAAACTCCTCCACAGAAGACAGAAATCCCCTCTGTGCTCCTCCCTGGCCCCTAGCTCTTCATCTCTGTCACGGAGCTCAGCACTGTAGCTGTTAAAGCTTTTTGTGGCACAGTGGTGGGAGTCTGGTGGGTGGGAAAGCAACTAGCAAAGAGAAGAAAACCAGCCTGTGAGGCAAGAGATGAACCAGGATGTAAAGGAATGGAAAGAGAAAACACTCAAAACCTACAAAAGCCTCTCTCTCCCCAACACCCTTACATCTCACCTAAAAGGCAAGTGTGGAGAGAGGAGGAGGGATGGCAGGAGAGACCTTTAACGCCCCTGCAAGCCACGGTATCTGCTCTTTGGAACAGGGTGTGGGCTGGAAAACCAGCCCTAGGACAGACATTACCCAGGCCACAGTAGTCACTGCTGGCTAAACACTGGAGTTGTGGCTTGCTTAGCTTTCTTAGAAGTCACAGTTATTTTTGGATAAAGACAGAAGACAAGTAGTTGTCACTGTTCTTTGTTTTACACTGCCATGGGTCAGAAGCCTTAGTCAAGTCCAGAACCCCATTCACCTGGAAACCCTGCAGGCACCTTGTAAGAAGCAGCACTTGGCCCTGAAGACCTTGTGCCCTAAACTGTAAGGGAGATTATTACTCTTTAGGGATGAGCAGCTGGGCTCAGAGAGACTGTGATCCCATGGGATCACACAATATGCCTGGAAAGGGTCAGGAAATAATACCACTGTAAAGCAGAGTCCAGGCCCTTCTAAATCATCTGATGAAGCAGGGCTGCCCCACATTTTAGCCAAAATAGGCCACCCAGTTTCTAATTCTATCAGATGCTGAAGTCCTCTTTTCATGTTTTCCACAAGTTGCCTGCTGTGACAGGAGGTTTTCATGGCAGATGGACTTCTAATCATCTAAGAAAAAAAACCCCCAAGAGCTCTCTGTTGGGGAGGAAATGACTGCATGTCATCAGAATCATTAATGCACAGCACCTCCTTCCAGTGTCCAGAAGTTTCAGAAATAAGAGGGCAGCAGGGAAGCCTCTGCATGTCAAGTAGAACTGTTGTTGCATCCCAGATTTTTCATGTTTTGGGTGGGGATTTTGCTTATTTGTCCCATCCTAGAACAAGAAATTTGGGGTTCACCATAAAGGCAGGATCATGCTCAAGGCATGTGTTTTATTAAAACCTTTATAAAGGTTTTACTTATTTTTACACACTTGAGCAGGTTAATCTGGCTTCAATCAAAAAACAAAAACAAAATAGTGAGAGCCTGCAATTCAGTGGTAGGCACTGAATTGTGCTCTGGACACACCTAGAATGATGGAAAGCAGTAGCAAATGCTGGAGTTGTAGGGAAGGAAAGAATCCCTGACCCATCTGGATTTCCACAGAGCATGCCAGGAGGGAGCCAGGTGCAGACTAAATAGATCAGACTGGCCTTCAAACTGTCCCCTGGCAGTTCCCAAAGAGGTGCCCCAGCTGAAGCTAATCTAATCACTTAAAAAAAAATACAGAAATGGAATCTGCCACGTGGACAACTGCAGGCTGAAACAACTGCACTGACAAAGAGAGATGGGGTTCAGTTGCTTGAGCCTATCCAGCCATATGATTTTAATTTTAAATGCCCCATGGGAGCTCAGAGATCTGCACAGGGCTGGCAGATGTGTCACAGGACCTACAGGATGCTTAAAGCAGCAGCTCAAGGGTGATTGGGAGACGTGGGGTGTAAGGGAGTTCAGGCAACAAAGTCCCAGAGGAGTTTGTTTCTGAAATGGATTGCACTCTGGAAGCATCTGAAAGTGCATTTTCTGCAGTTTGTAGTGCTGCCCTGGCTTGGGTAAGAGTTAGACAGTTAGACATAAGCCTGGCCTTTGCTGTGCAGGTGTTATCAGAGTTCCTGTTCTGCTTCTCCTCTGTCCACAGAGTTTAGATGGTGCATTGAGGAGAATAGCTCTCTGGCCTAAGAGAACCTCTGCATGCCCAAAATAGAGGAGGCCAAACCTTTATATTTTATCACAGAATCATGGAACATTTTGAGCTGAAAGGGACCTTAAAGGTCACTTAGTTCCACACCCCTTGCCATGGGCAGGGATGTCTTCCATGAGACTAGGTTGCTCACATTTCCTTTATGCTGAGGATGCCACTTTTATCATGAGCCATAGAGAAGATAAAAATAAAATCTACTCATAGCCCATTAGGCTGCTTTTGTGTCTTGAAAGATGCAGCCTTCAAAATTCTGGGATGTTTCAGAGTTGAGGCATATATACACACTGTCCTGAATGGGAAATTGTGTGGGCAAGCTGTTCCTGCTGCATTTTTATTCCTCTCTGGGGGTAAGCTAACCAAGCCTGCTGTATTTGTGTCTTGACAGAGGGGGGTGGCCTGCCAAAAGTGGTGACAGTGAGCACGGCCGTGTCTGTGTCTGTGGATGGGAAGATGGGAATTGCTGCAGGTAGGACATTCTGGTTTCTCTTTTTATCTTGAATGAAATGGCTGCATCTTGCCTTGAGTGTGGGAGCCAAGAGCTGTTAGCTTGTCATTCAAGGGAAGTGACAGGAGCCACAATAGCTTGTGGTATTGAGAACTAGGCTAAACAGAGAGTAATGGAACAGGTACTGAATGGCTGACAGGCTTCTAAAAGGGAAATGGGCTGCTTGAATGGAAACTTCCATCTCCAGTGCTGGTGAATTTATGGATTGAGACTTTCTCTGGAGTAGGTTGGGAAGTCCATGCAGGTTTAAAAATTTGCAGGAAACGCTTTTGGCTTTGGAACAGCATCATGTGTATGCATCTCCAGTGTTACCTCAAATTAAAAAAAACTTCTGCTGAGGGAATGGGCATGTTGCTAGAACTCCAACTCAGACCTACAGATTGCCAAATTTACTGTTGTATCTGAGCTTTAAACTCCTTTTGGCAGACCTTCACTAGACTGCATCTTCTTTTGGGAAATTCATGCAGCACATTGTTTCCAAAAGCTTTTCCCAAAGCTTTTGAAGATTTACCATTTTCTGTACTAATGGTTTCAGCCTTTATGGAAATACACTGAGCTCAAAAGCAAAACAGAGCAGCCATTTAACAAAACAAACCAGAATTATCAGTAACCCTGGCACCATATCCAGCTTAACCACTCAGAATAGGAATACTGGGGTAAGAGAAGATGTAGCTCCATGGAAATTGTTTTAGATGTGGAAACAGTGACTAAAGGGAGAGGCTGATGGAACAGGTAATGGAGTAATTATATGCTGTGATGCAAAGCTTCTTGGGAAAGAATGGTTAGTGCTAATGGAGCCTTGCATGGTGGAAAGAATGGCAACTAGAATGGGCAGCAAAGAACAACTTAATTACAGGAGCACTCTGTAGAGAGAGGGCCATACAGCTATGATACCTTCAGATCACAGTCTGCCATTGCATTTGCCTAGGCTGGGTAGGAGACAGACAATGTTCTTCAATACTGCTAGTCACTAAAACTATAGCAATTTAACTTCATCTGATGAAGCATTCCTGAATTTCCAGGATTTCAGTAAGTTCTAGCAGACAATGATAATCTTTAATTATCACCTGGGCACTGAGAAAGTACTTGTAAGCTGAAGGAAGTGTTGTAAAATAGAACATTTCACTCATATGCCCAAAGCCAGAAAATTATTATGAAGTCTGCCCAAAGACACCTGTGAACAGAGATGATTTCAGCAAAGTTCACATTAGTAAGTGTTTTGTTATAGGATGATAGAATCTGCTCCCAAAACTGATACCAACTGACACTGGTATATCCAGCAGAAGATGAAAGAGCATTGAAATCACACCAAGGGCCTCTGTACAGCACTGAAACATTTTTCTAAGCATTTATTTGAGAGAAGAACATTTTTTTAAAAAAGGAGTTTGTTTTTATGATCTTTTTCCTTCCCTTTTCTGACCTGTGGATTAGAGCAGAGGCACAAAAGCAGTTCATCTGTGTTGTGGTTCAAGACCAGCTGGAAATTAAGCACCACACAGCTGCTCCCTCTCACCCTTCCACCCTCGGGAACTCGGTAGGAGAATCAAACTAAAACTTGAAGTTTGATATAAGAACAGTTTAATAATTGAAAATTAAGTAAAATACAATAATAATGGTAAATTATTGTGATGATAAAAAAAATAATTAAAAGGCAAAAGCAAGCAATGCAAGATACAATTGCTTACGACTCACTGACCCATGCCAAACCTCTCTTCCCAAACCCAGACTGGTCCCTCTTCTGGGTAACTCCCCCCAGTTTCTACAGTGGGCATAATGTTCTGTAGTATAGAATGCCCCTTTGGTCAGTTCAGGTCACTTGTCCAAGCTTTGGTCCCTCCCAGTTTCCTTTATTCCCCTCCTCACTGGCAGAGCATGAGGCAAAGAAAAAAGTCCTTGACTTAGGATAAACACTTAGTAAAAAACCAAAACATTCTCATTATGAATTCAAAACACAGCACTTTAACAGCCACGGAGAAGAAATTAACTGTACCCTAGCTGAAAGCAGGACAATCTGGCACTCAGTATAAATACAAAGAAGGAAACTTCTCTGTGGAAGTGCTGGAGCAAGAGCAAGTGGCAGGAGGATCTGGCCCTGACAGAGCAATTTCTCTTCTGTCAGCAGCATTTTCCACAACCCCTGTGGAGATTTCCACCCACTCATTTATGCTGAATATTGTCTGTGTGGACATGCTGTGAAGGAGCAGGATCCTTTGCAGAGGGTGGAGGAAACAGCAGAGGATAGGGAAACAAATCATATTAAAACAATAACAATAAGGTGAAAAATCTGTCATTTTTGGAAATGATGCAGAACCAGTTTTCTCACTGGAAACCATGAAAGTTGAGACACAGAAATGAATTGTCAATTGCTTTTTTTCATTAAAGGTACCATGGGCCCTGTCCCTAGCAGGTACATTATGTGACCTGACCACAAGCATCCTCTCCTACTCTCACAGGTGGTGGGTGTTCTTCATTCCTGGTTTCTTATGCTTTGATGAAAACAGCCCATCTCTGACCCATAGTATGGGTGGGTTAAATGATAGCATCAGGGCAAACACTCTCACCCAGAGGGTCCAAAGTTCTTCATGTCCCCAGCTATAGCCTCCACTGACTTCAGTAGGAGCACAAGGGTTTGCTAAGGTAGGTTCTATGTGCTGCCTTGGGTGTCAGTTTACACCATCTCTGGGGGGGTTCAGGGAGGAAAAATATTATCATTTGTTTTCTTCCCAGTAGTGACAAGTTCATCATCTGAATCTTTCATAGTAGAAGTCATTTAAAAACAAGGGCAATAACTAGTAGTCACATTACCAATTGAAATATTATTTTTTCTTGTGGATGTCAGCTTAGAGAGTAAGGATGTAGATGTCACTTCATTTTCCTTCACAGCAATATAATTATCCTGAATGGGTAGATCCTGATTCTAGGGGACTGTGAGGGGCTGCAGCAGAAATGATGCTGGGCAGAGCTGGAACACCATCCTGGGTACAGGAGAGGGGTGAAGGAAGGAGAGGGAGTGTGGAGGCACACGAGAGGCAATCAGAGCAGAATGAATTGCAGATTGTTGTTATTGTTATTCTGATGGCATCAGCCCTTACTGGGACTGATACCGTGGTAATCTAGTTATGATACTGCCAGAAGTTTGGTACCTAGCACTGGCTCACAGAAAGCCAAATATCTGGGTAGACTTGCAGCTTCTGAATAAATGCAGCCACAGTTCTTCAAAAGGAGAACAACAGAGACTTTTTAAGTGCCCCTATGAAAGAACCAGTGGTATGAACTGGCCTGTCATTCTGCCACTGATCATTACTGTCACTTGTTTGACTTGATGGTGCTTGAGGGGATTTGT
This sequence comes from Oenanthe melanoleuca, assembly GCF_029582105.1. NCBI lineage: Eukaryota > Metazoa > Chordata > Aves > Passeriformes > Muscicapidae > Oenanthe > Oenanthe melanoleuca. The sequence goes on from NC_079334.1 coordinate 3,616,198, forward strand.
AAGCACTTTGAAATGTTCACTATGCATGCAGTGAAAAATTAAGCTCCAGGATTTACAGCCATGCTCATGGGGAGAGAGCACCCCCAGTGCCCCCATGGGAAGAATGCCAGTGACAGGGAACATTGGGCCCCTTTTCTTCTGGCAGATGAATGGCAGTCCCCAACCAGGGCAGAGTAAGGCAAACTGATGAAATCAAATGTCCAGGAAGATGACACAGGCCTGGCTGCTGTCAGGGAGTGAGGGAGCAGTCAGATAGGATTAGAGAGTTGCAGTCTGGAGGACTGAGAGAAGGGATGGAGGGGGAAGCACACAGGCCTCCTTCCTCCCATTTCAGTCTGTCTTAGCTCAGTGGGAAATCCCAGAATGGGTTTGAAGGAGAGTCCAAGCTGCTCCTCTTGCTCCAGGTGGAGGGGTGGCCAAATTCAGGAGGCAAAGGAAGTGTCCTTTGCCCTGCCCTATCCTCACCCTTTTTCATCCACCCATCTCCTTCCTCTGTGGGCCTGAGAGGGGTGCACAAGGGTTTTAGGGTACACAGGGATTTCTTGGAGGTCTTGGTGGAGTTAAGGCAGGGCCCACTTGTGTGAGCTGTGGTCTCCTTGGTGGGAAGCCACACAGGCAATCCTGGCTTGACTATACCTGTTTCTTTCAATGAATATTGTCTACCTCCTATATTGTGTTTTGACACTTCAAAGCACTATGCAAACATTAAGTAATGCCTGAATGATTAATTATAATTAATTAGAAGGCAGCTGCTCTCCTGGGATGTCAGTCCAGTACCTTTCACGCACACTAACTGCGTTGGAAATGAGAAATAAGGAATGGTGATGGCATTCTCCCCAAGCCATGTCCTGCCCCAGATAGCACTGTCATCTGCTCCCTCCCGTGAGTCAGTAGCCTGGGGCTTTCTGATCCTCAGCCTGCAAGGCAGAAATCACATGGAGTTGCTGACAGAAGCTTTTAGTGATTTAAAGCCTCAGTGAAACTGCTGGAATCTGTGCAGGAGTTCAGCTGTCACTTAGGGCTGTGGATGACGTCTCTTTCATTGCCTGACCTTCTGGCTGTTCAACTTCTGGGGCTGTCAGCTGGCTGCCAGTCCCAACAGGAGCAGGCAGGATTAGATTCCCTGCCATGGCTGTCATGTGGCAGGGATGGGAAACAGACAATGGGGTATGCACATGGTGCATGAGAAAAATAATCCAAACGGGCACTTGGGAGATGCAGGTTTGTTTTATACAACATTTCTCTACTGATATTGGAACTAGCTGTTCTTACCAGCAGTTATTGGACCACAGTGAAATCATTATCCCATGACATCAGCAATTCATGCAGATATATTTGGGGAGAGCACTAGGCAAGCTCAAACCAGGGGCAGAGGAGAAATGTTATCTCTGTTTTAAAGACAGACTTTTGGGACATTGAGTTATCGAGAGCAGTATTTTCAGAAAAGCTCTGTACTCACAGCAGGAGCAGATTTAAAAAAAAAAAAAACATTTTTTTTTTCAAAAGAATTTGAAATCAATCAGTCTGAAAACTTGGTAATGGAGAGTAATTTTGCCATTTTACCTCTGGTTAAAATCCATCCTCTGTCAGTCTGATGGAAGCCTTCATTTGAAAAGCAATTCCTGGCCAGCTTGATGTCTCTCCATCTCTTCCTTGATCTCCACTTTTGGCTACCTGTTGTCTGCTACCAGCAAGCAGGAACAGGAGGTGCAGGTGGCTTTTTCATCAGGACTGTTGCTGTGGCATCTTTTCAAGCTAATCTGCACACAATTTTGTATTCTGCAGTTTTGTTGCTTCTCTCTATAAAGTGACAGTAGCATCAGTAGAAGCTGTTAAAATGCACGGAAATAAGCTCTAATAGCATAAGCACCTTTTCGATGGAAATAGCTGCATATAAACTGGAGAATTAAAGTTATTTCACTAGGCTGGTTCAGAAAGCAGCATTAAGTTACCCATATAAAATATGAGGGTAGCTGATCTCTTGAATGTGTGCTGCAGTATTCAGAAGCAATGCTGTCCCTCTTTTTGTGTGAGAGGTTGTGCCAGAGTTTTCTCTGTGCAGAGACTTCTGTGAGTCCCTGAAGCATCACCAGGTGCCTTTATGGAAATCATGGTCCCCCTGGCATGCAGTGGTAGGGTGGATAAAAAGGAAGACAATTTGTTTTCAGCCCATCACCTGCTATGTCTGGTCTCTCCCTGATGCCAGCCCCTTCTGGCAATCCCCAAAGCCCGAGCAGTTTCTCACAGACATCTGAATAGGCGTGCCCTGGAAATGAGTCATGGAAAGTGTTAGGGGCACTCATAAGGCAGAAATGCTGCTGATTTTAATGCTGCCAGCAGCTGTGCCTTCTCCACCTCTCAGGACATTGCTATCAGTGGGTACACACTTGGTTGGCTTAAGGGTTGAGCCACTACTTGGATGTCACAGTGTCCCCATGATGTATTAGTGTGCCAAAAACAGTGTCTCTTGCATGCTTCATCTTCCCATCTGCCTGCTTGCCTGCCACCTAATACATTCTTCTTACACACTGAGCCTTGGGGGATACCTGTAAGCACCCAGGCTGCTTTTTGGGGTGTTTCTGGGGCACACACAAGCTGTTCCACAAGCCAGACAAACGTGAGGTGGTTGCATTATTTTGCTCTGGCTCTGGTCTTGCAAACTTTGCCTTTTGTCAAGGTTTGGCAGCAGTGCTGGGGCCACATGGTTCCCTTTTCAGAGCTGATTATCCTCCCGCCGGGTCAGTGAGCAGGCAGAGAGAGCAACATCTGCCTGCAGAACTCCAGATAGATGTCTCCATGCATAGATAGTAACTGGGGACAAGAGGGACAAATAAGTCTATTTTGATCTCAAAAGAATGCTAAAAATAGTCATGTGAGGCATCTTTCATAGCATTCTGCTCACCCTGGCTAGACCTTGGCAATTTCTTTTTCTTCCATGGTGTTTGTGCTGTCTGCATAGGCTGTAAGATCTTCAGCCCCCTGTTTGTGCAGACATTATCTATTGCCTTGAGATGAGGCCTTGTCTGGAGAAAAACTGAAGACAATAGCCAGTTCTATAGAGTAAATATTTCTTTGTAGTCTCTGCTGAGTGTCTGACTTTGTACACTGCACCACATACCAGGGAAAAAGCTCTAAGGGAGTGAGCCCTGCCTTCCTCAGCCCATGCAGGCATTGCTTCACCCAGCACAGACGCTGTAGGTAGGTTCCTGTGCCCAGGCCCTTTCAGTGAATTTTCTCACTGGGACCCCAACAGTAAATTGTGAGTTATGATTTTCCCATTTGGGGTCTGGTAAGGCACCTGTGCCAGGATATCCTCTGCCCTGGAGCCTGTTCCAAGCTGGAGCTCCAGCCCAGGACCCCGTTCTTGCCTGGGTGTAGCAGAAATCTTCTTGCCTAAGGTTATCCATCACCGCCGCCTCTACAGCTCCTCTGATTGCCATGGCTGTCACTCTTGAAGGGAAAAGAGCTCTTGACACTGACTCAGGAGAGACTTGCATATAGCTGGATTTTTTAGATTGGCACCCAGAGCCTTTGCCATGTTGCCTTTGCTTGCAAATGATTTGATATCGTTTTAATTCTGAGCCGAATTAGAGCAGTGCATGGGTTGCCATAGCAACCATTACCTTGTGCCTTTTGGTCTGACTCATTGCAGACAATTACTCTTGCGCTCCAGGACTCACAGATGTGATAGGAGAAGAATCATGTGCCGGGCTTTCAACTTTTTTTGCTTTTAATTTCCTTTCCAGCCTCTCTTCCATTAACTCCTGCCTACCTAGCATCAGCAGGGCCCTGCATCCCCACCCAGGGATGCTCGTGGGAGTTGGATGCGAAGATAAATGATGTGTGGGGTGATTTGTGCATACATGTGTGTATCTGCATACATAAACAGCTGCTCTGCAGTATGTTGTGAGATCCCTGGGCTCCCTGTATGCCCATCTCGCTGGGGACGTGCACAGCCACTCAGAAGCACAGAGCAATTTGCACTTCCTCCTGTCTGTGGCGTTTCCCATGTAGGTACAGGATTGATCCCTATGGCCATGGAGTTTTACCCAGTGTGCAGGAGCTATCAATAAGCACTGAGTATTTGGGGGGACTGACAAAGTGCCAGGGTCATGAATGGTGCACGACCTTCCATTTGAAGCTGTGCACTGACACACCTGGCACCACCTGAATCTCTACGTGAATGCAAGGCTGGTTCATTACTCTGCTCACACCTATCCCCCCAGTGCCCCGTGTCTTTTATGCAAAGTGCTGTTGTCTGTAGCCTTAGCACAGGGTGTTACTGATGTCCTGAGCTGTATTAGCACCTACAGTTCAGCAGAGGAGCAAAGCCATCTGAGAAGATGCAGAAAAGGATCACATGAGCAGTCTGTAGATGTGAGGGTGAAGGTGGTAAATGTCACAGCAGAGGAGGTTATAGGAAATGTCTTGTATGATGGTTTAGCTCAAATTCAGCCAAGACAGAAGCAGACAAGTTTTGCAGGGTGAGAACCACAGAAACTTAGTGGATCTGAATACAGATCCAGCCTCCTCCTAAGACAGATTTTTTTAGCCACTAAAGTCATCCTAAATTTTTTTTTCTCCTGCCCTACCTATCACCTAAGGCATATATCTTTGTAATGGGATTCTGACTACCATCCCTTTCCTTTCACAAGATTTTTTTTCTTCTCTTCCTTTCTCTCACTGGGACACAGAAACCCCACTCACAGGATCACAGATAATCCTGGTTAGATGGCACCTCTACACTCTGCTGCCCAGTGTGTGGAGGGTGTTGCTTACTCATGGCACTGCTTTCACAGGCAGCAGTGCAAAGTCTGGAGTGTGGGGAGGGAGCAGATGAGCTTTTGGGGACAGTGTGAAGCCCCCATTTCTAATTCTCTTGCTCTCCATCTGTCTGTGACGACAAGCAGCTGCTTAAGCTGGCTCTGCAGAGAGACTGTGTGGAATGGAAAAAAGGCAGACAGCAAAGAAGGCTGACTTGACCAGCCCTGCCCCACCCTGCCCTCCCTTAGAGGTCAGACTTGTAGGGATAAAGTGAGGATTGCTTACTTGTCAAGCTGAGATAGGCCTTGCAAAGGAGGTTACAACAAACAGCATAATATTCTTCAGCTCTTTGGGGAATTAAAAAGAAAAAAACAGAAAGAAGAAGTAGGGTCACTTTTGGTCAATAAGAGTGAAGATGGGATCAAGGAGTCTATAGTCTGAGCGAAAACCAAAGAAGACTCAGTGGCCAAGTTATTGATAAGGACAGAAATATCCTTGGGGAATGAAACAAGCTGAGTGCTGTGAATAAGCAGCTCAAGCTGATTAGTGCACTCACAGTGTAGGGCTTGGGTGCTTTCTGGCCCTGGAAGAGTTGGCATGTGGAAACACACACAAAGGGCTTACAGTGATGACACCATACAGTCTGCAAAAATGAAGATTTTGCTATTAGGATTAAAGAAAGATGAGAAAGTTTGTCAGTCTCAGACTTTGAAGCATGACCTCTGCAATATTTGCAGCACTTGAGAAGGGAACTTCAAGGAAAGTATAATTATTACCAAGCAGTTAGGGGTAAAGAGAGTCAAGCAATGAGTTTATCAGTGCTGGGTAACACCAGTCTGAGCCAGCATCTCTCTTTCAGATGATTGTTTTCCTGGAAGGCAAAAGAAATTTCAAAGGCCTCATCTCTTTATTTCAGTACAGCATTGAATGAGCCACATAAGAAGCAATTAATTAGACTGGAGAAGATCAAGAGAGGCAGAGGAGTTGTAAGGGGCAGGGAGGGAGAAGTTCAATCTGGGAAAACAGCAGCAGCAAGATCACCTATCAAAGTCTACCAAAATGTTACTTGTCACACTCTTCATGGGCATCCATGGGATTAGCCTTTGCTAATATTAACCTGAGACCCTGGTTCAGATAGCTAGAGAGACTGAGAGAGTATCCTGATGATTCAACACTAGAAGGCATTGCTAGCACAGGGAAGGACCAGGATATTGCAGAGGAAGCCTGATTTGACCTTGGCAGGAGTACCAGAAACAGAATGAATTTCAGTAGTACGACAGACAAGGTCATACGCTTGACAGCTAATAATAGAAATCTTCTGTAAGCTGGGAACTCTGAGAGATCTGGCAGAGAGCACAGCAAGCAAGACTGGAGGCAGTCCTTTGTCTTTTGGGAACTGTTGAGCCAGTTTTGCCAAGTCTCAATGAGGATCCTCAGTGTGGATCATCAGTACAAGCTGTATTGCACCTTGATGCCCACATTAAATTCAGGGAACCATTGTCTGCCAACTGCCAAGACCTGTCCTGAGAACCTTGCTGAAAGGGAGTTGGATAAACTTAGAGAAAGGATCCTGAGAAAGCTCAGGAAAGAAAGACTGGGATCTTGTGTTTTAGGGGATTGGGGCATGATGACGAGCCACAGTGAGATGTGGTTATGAACAAAGCAAACACTGTTCTACTGCTTAGGGAGGTGTTCCCAGTGGGAAAATACATTGATGCTCCCACCCAAAGCCCTGTGAGACCTCTCCTCTAGTCTGTGTTACAGTTTTGGTCAAAGGAGTGCAGGCTGAGACAGGAGCAGACAGCAAGGCAGATGACGAGAGGAGAGGGAAGTCTGATGTGAGAGGAATCTGGGAGCACCCAGCTTGTTTAACCATGTGCAACCAAGGACAAAGCAGATAGGATTGCTGTAATGACTGCAGCTTGGAGGACACATTTAAACTAATGCACACAGTGTAGTACAGATAAGCCAGCAAAAAACTTAGCTTGCAAAACTAGTGGATTTCTATCTAGTAGGGTAATGCAGCTTTAACCAGAATCTGAGGTATAAAGACAACGGATTTAAGCTGAAGCTTAAAAAGTGTGTAAGAAGGTGGTGGTGCCTTGAATAGAAAGAGCTGAGACTCTGTTAACCTGTACTCCCTTGAGTAGGGAACAGCTGAAGTCCCTGGTCTCACCATGTCACAGAAAAAAAACAGCAACAAGCAAGGTAAACACTCAGGGAACTTCCCATTCACTGCAGCATTCCCCTTAGGCACTGGGCATACTTACTCTATAGTTCATACACTCCATGATTTTAGTCATGACTGAATAAAAATAAGCTTGTTAATACAGCTGAAATCCCCAGCACAGCACCTGGGAGGCCAGAAGCTAGGGCTGACCTAAACCCTTCTCTCAGCCTTTGACATTGTGGTGGTTTCTCTTGATTGCTTTGGGTTTTGCAAAGTAAAAAACAGTGAGTAGAAAAACCCCTGCTTACGATAACAAACCCTTAAAAAGCAGATGGGGATGTGGGGGCTGGTGTGTTTTGTGACAGTCGAGTAGACCAGAGCAGGGAGAATCTGGGAAGCAGCTGGTCAGAGGCACTCATTGAAAAGTGGATGATCAGTCACAAGAAGACAAAAATAAGGGAGAGAGAATAACTGGGGAATCCAAGACATTTATGTCTAGTGAGAGATATGTGAAAAATAATCATGTGAGGCTGTGAGTGGATGAAAAAGTGGAAAATGCTAGAAGGGGATCATCCTTTTAAATAAAGGGCTGTATTTTCTTATGCCAAAAATTGTATAAATCTGGAGGCTCATGTTTAAAATGCACTGAATATATACTGCTGTAAAGGTAGGATCAGAACCACTTACCATAATCTGTCTTTCTCAAAATTACTTGTTAGGGCTTTGTCTTAGCATTTACATTTGCCTCCATCTTTAAAGCAGGAACAATATTCACACAGCCTAGTGAGTGTACTGTGAGACATTCTTTGGTGGGAGGGAGTAGAGAAAAGTGGCAAAAGTCATGTAAGGTCTACAGTATAGAGCAGAGATACTGGTGGATGAGGAGAATACTTGTAAAAGGAGGAGAAAAAGCTGGAAGCAGTGTGACAGTAGGCTCCAGTGTTGTTCCAGAGGGGAGCAAATGCTTTCAGTGAAAGACTTAATAAACTCAATCTGCCTATTGTATCTAAAAGAAAACTAAGAGATTATTTGATTTAGAGTATAGAGTGCCTCTACAGAGAGACCTGCTGGTTACTGAAGGTTTATTTTTTTTTTTTTAATTTAGTGGAGGGAATAACAAAAACTGTGGCAGAAAAAACAAACAGATTGAAATGAGTTAGTAAGCGTGAATGCTAACAATGAGCATGAATGGGTATTGGGAGAAGATACCAAGGGAAACAATATTTTTTCCCTTTCTTGAGTGTTTTTCAAATCAAAGGTAGATGCCTTTCTGCAATATTCAATTTAGCTGCATATAAATACTCATTGTTGGTCTTTCTACAGGATAGCTTTTCTAATTTCTGTTTCATAAGCTAAACAAGTTGAGCTCTTTCAGCTTTTCACAGGGAGGCATTTTCTGCCACCCCAAATAATGCTTGTGGTTCTTTTCCACACGATTTCCAAGTAGCGTGCGATACACAGAAGGTCAGACTGGATGATCTAAAGTCCCTTCTGGCCTTTATATTCTCTGAATCTCTGCCTCTGTGAATTCATTAATGTTTGCAAGCTCCCAGAGAGCTGCCAAAGGCAAGCACTATAGAAATGCAAAGCATTGTTGTTACTCTTCATATTTCCCTTGAGCTTTACACAGAGCTGGTTGAATGTCGCAGGGTATGTCTGTGTGTATTCCCTCAAATGAAATACCTGCATTCCTCACTCCTACAGTGCCCTTTCCGAGTTGATTTTCTGCAGCTGTGCTAACAAACAAGTTTATTCCCAAGTTAGGACTCAGAAGAAGCAAATGTGAAGGGGCAAATCTCTGCTTGGAGCCCCAAGCAAAGAGTGGCGCATTGTTGTCCTGGCCCACTGCCTCCCTCCACGCGAGGCAGAGTTATTGTTAGCATCATGCTCTGCTTTCTCCTTGGCTCCAGGTGCCCTGCACATGGCCTCTGCCTGGCTGCAGCACAGCAGAACTGTGGGAAAGACAGATCTGGCCCTTGTTGGGTGCTTTTTACCTTTTCTCTAAAGGGAGAAGAGCTGAGGATGCTGCCTTGACCCCTGGTTTCCAGGGCTGCAACAGATGTGGAGAGCACCCCAGAATGATGTAGGAAATATTTACTCAAATTTCATTCTGTAATTGTATTGATGGGTGAATGCTTGTATTGTCCATTATTCTTGGAGGGAAGTCTTTTTGGCCCTCATAAATCCCATGCTAGGACCTGCATTTATCTGGTTGGAGGATAGAAGCTGACCCTCTGACCTGTGCTCCAGTCAGTGCTAGCAAACTCTCTTCAAGCCTGCACAGTTTGCTGCTGGTGGATGACGTTCTGAGGAGGAATCCTATTTTTATTTTTACCTGTTATATGTACAGAATTACATGGTTATTATATAGGGTGTTATATGTGTGCATGAGTAGGTATGTGAGCAGGACAAATACATTGGTCTATATGAAATAGTAATCAAATGATAATAAATCAAATCGCAGAAAATCTCAGCCTGCTCCCAGATAGTTCATGAACTGAAAAAGCCTGGAGTCATCAGATGAGTGTGTTGGCTTTGCTTTTTTTCTGCTCTGTGTTTCTGGTATTATATGAAGTGCTGAGTAGTATTTGTGTGCACTCCCCTACCTATCTGGCAAAATTAGATTAAACTATGTGTCATAGACACCATGCTATTAGACAATAATGGTGACTCTCCTGCAGCACATACCTTTTTAGCAGAACAGATGCCTCAGCCGTGAGCGGATTAAGAGTGGCTGTGTTCTGCTCCCAGTTTCTCTCTGAAGACCAGACTGAGCATAGCAGGGTGACTGAGCATAGCAGTGTGAGTAGGGTGGCACAAGGGCTTGCTCGTGATGGGGTTTAACATCCTTCACAGTTTCACACACGTCAGGATGAGCTTATTCTTACAGCAAGGGAATGTGATGAATTGTGTATGCTTAGCACTGAAAGTGGCCAAGTGGGGAATTTAAACTTCTTAGCTGTGTGTGACAGACCTAGCCAGAGAACAGCTGGTGGAGAGACTCTTTTAGCTCTAGGGGTAACAGCTTGTGTACTTGGGGGTGCAATAGGATTAGATAGCAATTTCCATCCATTTCGAAATAACCTTGCTCAAGAGGGTCAGGAATCTGGAGATGTAGGAACCCATAGCTCCCTATTTGTTACATTACGTTCTAATTAAAAAAAAAAAAAAAAAAAGCTTTGGAATCAAATTTGACCTGAATATAACTCCATTGGCTCCTGTGTTCTTACACTAGGGATTAATTTGGCCCTTTCTACTTTTATGTAATGAGATGATTGCCACAGTATCTTATCCTTGTTACACAATCACCCTTGTCTGTCTGTGTCCCTGGAGCATTCCGTGTGTGTGTTTCTAGATCTAGGGTCTCACCTTCCCTGACTGTGTGTTTAGTCCTAGAGCCTCACCCTGACTTACACTGATTTAGTGTGTGTGTGTGTGTGTGTGCACGCTCACTCCAACTTCAAACAGTGTGTACAGACAAGAATATATCTGTGGGAATTGAGGGGCTTTCTCCTTTGGCTGGCTGTGTCCCTGTGGCGTTTGCTTCTGCAGGGGATAGGGAAAGAGTGAATGGCACTACCAGACATATCATTTAAACAAGAAGGAGCATAGGAAAATACATTCTTTATTATTATTCTGTAACAACAAGCCAGAAATATAATATACCTTTAAAAATTTTCTGTCTCATGCCAAAGAAACTTCCATTCAATCATTTTAGAAAATCTTGTCGCTCTCCCTCAAACGGTAACAAAAAAGAAAAAAGGAATTACAAGTGCCATCTGTTCCCTGCAAGGGATGTGCCTGCCTGTCCCACAGGTGGATGTGTGGGGAAGGGGAGAGGGGGGAGCAGGAGGGGTGTTCCTGGTGGCCCTGCCAGCCCCACAAGACTTCTTCCTTAGGGCAGGCACCTGCATGTATCATTGGAGCAGCACTGGGTCTCATTCTGCATCCAGCATGCCAGGGAGCTCCGTTTCTGCCTGTTCTGTGTTCCCTGCAGCACCTGTGAGCAGTGCAGCAGCTCAGTCTCACCAGGGCAGCCTGATTTCCAGGTGTGCTGGGGAATGGAGAAAGAGCCTGTTTGCAAACAGTGCCATGAAGAGGGCACTTCCCAATGAGCCCTGGTACTCTGCTCTGCGTGCAGAAGGACAGGTCCTCATCCTGCCAAACAGAGTATTTGCTTTCCAGCAATACTCCTCATAGCCAGCCTTCATGTTTCCCAGCAACACTCAGTTCTCCCCTTTCCTGTCTTCTCCTTTCCTGGGTGGGTTTCTAAACATAGCAGTCCCTTGTCTAGGGTTGAGATAAATCCAGACTTTCTGCCGTATAAATTAAAACAAAAAAAGGAGAGGATGGGCAAGGTCATCACCAGCCCCACAACACAGGATATAGAAAATATTATTAGCAACAAAGAAAAATTGGTCAGGGCAGGAGGAAGTCACAGGGAAGGTGCAGGGAAAGGAGGATTTCACACCTTCAACCCCTGCATTGTCCCCTACCTTCTTCCCATTCTTTTCACCTCTGGTCTATTCCCTTAAAAACAGTCTCTCTCTTATCACACACACACACACACACACACACACACATACACACACACACACACACACACATATATAGATCCCATTTGTTTTGTGCAATATGTCACCATTATTTGATGCAAGTAAAATATAGATCTATAAATACACCACTCTGACTCAAGTCCCATTTCAAGTATGATTGCGGAGTCCAGTATGGTAGAGGGAGAGGTTCCCCTGAGAGGGAGGTTGGGGAGAGGTTTGGATCCAGCAGGCAGAGTCTGGTCCTGGCTTGCTGGGAATGTGGAGCAGCAGTAACACGCATAGGGAGTCTGCAGTGCACCAGTTCTGCCCTTCAGAGTGGGCTACACTTGGAGCAGATGGGATGGTTGGGGTGGCTGTACAGTGCATGGGGGAAGAGTCCTTCCTCCTCACATTTCACCAGCCCCCCTCCTTCTCTTCCTCTTCCCCACAGTGTGCTGGAAGCAGGGGGAAAGTGTGTGCGCACACCGGTGGGTGGGCTGACTGCTTCTCCCAGTTCTTCCTTCGTGGCAGCCTGATCTTCTGCTTCCCTGAAGAACTTCCTCCTCTGCCCCACGCATCCCTGTGTTGAAGGGAAGTCATGCTAAAACAGTCCAGAGTCCTGCCTCCCTGGCTCTGGTGATCCTGGGTAGACCAGGAGGGGTTCTGCCACTCCAGGCTTTGTTTAATGATGTCGTGAGCCCAGGGGTCAGTACATCCATCTGTCTGGGACCAGAAGGAGTGAGGAGCCAGCGTGAATTGCTTGCACAGGGGTCCAGTCACAGCGAGCAGGAGGGCTATGAGATGTCCGACTGCACTGGGATTCAGATGGAGCAGGTGGAAGGGGTGATGTGCCCTGGCAGGGGCCACCTGCAGAGCATGCAGGGCTCTGAACACAGGTTCCTTGTGAAATACCCTGCAAAGCTGGGCTGGCTGCCAGCTTGTTTCCTGATGGCAGGGATCACACCATCCACAGGCACTGTGGATGCACGACCTCCGGTGTCATCTTCCTTGCCCAGGAATACCCACTGTGACGGGTTAGAGCAGGTTACCATGGCAATGTGTGCTCTCCCCTGGAGACAGCATTTTATCCCACTTCCAGTGATACAAAATGAGTCCTTATGTTGAGTTCCTTTCATATTTTTTCCCCTCTCACTTTTTTTTTCTTTCTCTGTCAGGTCAGAATGAGCTAAGACTAATAGGAGGCACTGCAGTCTGAGGGCTTTAAAATCCTGTTGAGGGAAGTCACCCTATGTGACATGGCAGTGTGCATGGCTGTGTGTGTGGGCAGCTGTGAGTGTCACTGGGCACCCCAGTGATGGTGAAGGGTGTGCATGTGGGCTCTGCTGCCTTCCAGACCCTTCCTGGGCTCTCCCACATCTGCCACGCTATCCTCCAGGTTCCAGCCTTCACCTCAAGCCCTTCCAGAACTCTGTTCACTCTTCTTGGTCACCCCAACAGCATCACCCTGTTCCACACATGGTGCTGGCCCCTGTGCCAGCCGTGGCAGCTCCTGGGTTGTGTGACTTCTTCCCTTGACACCTTCCCCTAGACTCACACTACTCAGCATGGCTTACACTCCTGGTAAGCCACCTCCTCCTCTAGTCTTTCCTGATGACCCACTTCTGATCTGCCAATCAAACATTTCTAAATGGAGGCTTCATATCCTTACCCTCTCCATTTATTAGAGAAGATGTAAAATAGATAAGAACACACCTTTTTTTTCATTCTGTGTACTTATTTCTGCAGACTGGTGCTGTAATCTCAATAACTTTGCCTCTCTCCATCCTCTCCTGCCAGTTCCCACTGGCTGTGCACTATGGCTGAGATGTTTTTGTTACTCCTTAGCAGCGTGTGCATGTTTTTTGTCTGAAGCAGAAGGTGATATGCACTACTATGATCAGGGTAAGGTAAAGTGGCTGGATGTATCCATGGCTGCATGCAGAGGGCAGGTCAGCATGGGCATGAGTGGTAGCTCTGCATGTGGAGGTGGGTGCCTGGATGCCTGGAACTGGGACTGGCTCTGTGTGTGTGTGTTGGGATCAGAATAAGTCAGTGTGTGTGTGTACAGGAGGATGACTCTGTGCCTGTGCACCTGCAGCAGATGACATGTGTGCTCAGCACAAAGATTTGGGCTTGGCCAGAAGCAAAAAGAGGGACACTGCTCCTTGGCAGTGTGTCAGGGTGGTACAGGTATCTTTCCATCTCTAAAAGTGAGAAGGGAATCTCCCACTAACTGTTGCCCTGCATAGGGACCTTGCCTCCCTTCTGATGTAATCTTGGCAGCACAGATTTGTAGGGTAGGCAGCAACTTAGTGTCACACGACAGCAGTGACCTAACGGTGAGGCGTGGACACTTCTGGCGTCCTGCTCCCCACATAAGGTTTCATAGAACTGCTCTCTGCAGAGAACCCTTGACAGGATACAGGACAACTCAGGACCGAAGCTGAGAGGATGACACAGGTTCCCAGAAGGTGCCAGCTGCCTTTGCAGCAGGCATGTGAGGGAAGCTCTGTGCAAGGGCATGAGGTACAGCAAGCACTTGAGGTCTGACTCTACTTTATTTGTCTGGGAGGGCCCAAGGGTGAAAGGGCACAGAATGGGCCTGGGGCAGAGGAAAAGAAATTGAGCCAGGTGCCCTGACCCCCAGAAGCATGTTGTACTACTTGAGTGAGTGGAGCAATAGCACAGTCTGTCTGGGAAGATGTATTTTGGGAGGACCCCATGCTTGACTGCTCTCAGGTACCTTTTTTCATCGCTGTCCCTTCCTTCCTAGAACAGTTTCACGCCACAGAAGAGATTTGTTTTTGTTCTTCATGTTCTCCTTCTGTGTCACCCATGAGTGGCTGCCTCTTCTTCAGCTCCCGGTGGTACTTGGCCATGAGGGAGGCATAGATGCAGCCATAGGCAGCTGCCACCACCATCATGATGCACACGATGCCACAAACCACGCCTGCAATGATCACAGTGCCAATAGCCCGGCGCACGCTCACAGGCCTGTACCGCTGTTTCTGAGGGCATCCCACACTGGGCTCCACTTCTGTTTCTGGGCCTGATTTAGATTTGGAAGGAGCAGGGCTTCCTTTAGTGCAGGGTGGGCCAGTATTTTCCAGCACTGTAGAGCTGTTCTCGTCATCCAGCTGGGAGCAGTAGTTGAACATCTCCATGGGCACCATTCGCATGTCCTTTCCTTTCAGCTCCTTGGGCAAGGTGCAGGCCAGCTGATCGATTTTCCCACCTGTCCAACAGAGAAAACAGGAGTCAGTCACAGCTCCATCCCCATACAGAGAGAGCAGGGTTAGATCCTCAGCTGGGGTGAGTTCATGGACATCCATTCACACTTGCTAAAGTATTTTCCCTGCAGAAGCTTCCACCATGTCAGCTGGCCAGTATGCCTCTGCTTAGGTTGGGTTTGACACTAGAGCTCCTGGTGCATGATATCTGCATAGGCCAAGACATGAAAGCTCTCTGAAACCATTTAAGTCAGCCTCATACTGTTTAGTGAGTTATGTAAGTCTCAGTAGAATCACTTTAGAAAAGGAGAAATTAAAGCTAAAAGATAGAACCAGGCTGTATCTTCTCAAAAAAACAACAGATACATATCCCATCTTCTGACAACTAATCCATCTCTGTGAAAATAATGACAGATGTTGAAACAAATGCTTGAGTGCGTTGAGCAATCTCTTTGGAAGGGGAGGAAAAAAAAGCCAAGTTATGTCTGCATCCTTTCCACTGATTTTGTGATATGGTAGTCAAGAAAAAAAAAAAAAAATTAAAAAAAAAGAGTGGAAGCTGGCACTCGTATGCTTGTTTGATTCTGCTCGCACAAATGCCTATTTCAGACTGCAGTGTAGCCATAGGCAGAGATAATCTCCTTGCAGCATGGCTGTGATCAGCAGGGATGTGACAGCTGACTGTTGCTAGCTGCATGAACCTACTCATTGGTTCCAGAAACAGGTCATGCCTTCAGTCCTCACTCCTGTAAAATGTGCCATCTTTCCTTGAGTTGCAGCTCCTGAAAGCATGTCATCCCATCAGCATTCCTGATAAGTGACATGTACCTTTCTAGTCTTCTGTGTTTCAAGGAAAATCTGGAAATACAAACTTGTCAAAAACTGCTAGGTTTGAAATTATGATTTTATAGCCAGTCTGACTTGGGGCCTGACTTGTTAATTTGAGCTGTAGGTTGGGTTCTCCAATATGAGTTGCAGTGTTTTTCCTAAGTGTCACTGTTTCCTAAGGTTCTTTTTTTGGCACAAAACCTGGTGCATTACAGCCAAATTCTGACTTCTAATTCTCTCAGCTTAAGAAAGAATGGGATGGTTATTTCCAAGTGTGAAAAGCATTTCTTCTCTTTGGGCAGAAAGAGTGAGGTGAATTCATATCCTAAAATGTTAATGTTACTTGAAGAAAGTTCTTTCTTCTCTCAAGATTTAAAAAAACAGGGGTAATAGTTCCGATTAGAAACAAAACAATTAAATAGGAGATCTGGGGCTGCTGGGAGCTTCACAGACCGGCAGTGTGCAAGGCATATGGAGGTGCAGTGGCACTAAATTGTAGCAGGGTCCACATGCTCTTTGGCTGAGACCTGTCCTTCAGGTCAGCCTGGCCTGCCAGTTGTGTCTGCTTCTCTTTCTTCCCTGCCTGCCTTTGCTTGCCTTTCCTGGAAGAGCAGCACTCCTCCTCTCCCTCCCGCAGCGCCAGCACCTACCTCGGTAGGAGAACCACTCCATCCAGTGCTTGAAGTCTCGGAGGTTGCAGTCGCATTCCCAGGGGTTATCCCCAACCTGGAGCTGCTGCAGGCTGGTCAGAGGCTCGAAGGTCACCCTGTCCAGGCTCTGCAGGCGATTGGACCTGAGGGAGAGGGAGCGGAGAGCAGGCAGGTCGTCAAAGATGCCCGAAGGAATCTGGGCCAAGCCGTTGATGGAGAGGTCCAGCTGGCGCAGCAGGGCCGTGTGTTGTAGCAGGTCCTTGTCCAAGGCCCGGATGCTGTTGTTCCTCAGCTGGAGCTCTGTGAGGTTCCCCAGGTCACTGAAGATGTTCTGAGGGAGCTGGTCCAAGAAGTTGTTGGATAGATCCAGCCTCTGTAGAGCAGAGAGGTTGGAAAACACTGCTCCTGGCAGGATGCTGAGCTTGTTGTTGAGAAAGAGGAAGGTCCTGGTGTTTGTGGGGATGTCTGAGGGAATGGAAGAGAGGCCCAGGCCACTACAGTCCACTTCCAGGTTGCCACTGTTACACTTGCAGGAGGAAGGACAAGTAAAGAAGGACTCAGCAGCACATAGTGAGAGCCAGCAGCCAAGCACTGGAAGGTGAAAAGCAGGGAAGAAAGAGGGCATGGATTAGATCATTGCTTTCCCATCCTCAGCCACCACAACTACAACACAGCCCTCACAGCAGGGCTCTTCACTGCAATGACATGCAGTGTAGTGGGTTTCCTCACAGCTACATTCCTTTGCTGCTGGCCTGCATCCTGACAGCATGACTTTGGTCTTAGCCTGGTTTTTTTATGGACAAGCAAGTAAATATCTTTCCAGTTTCACAATGAAGTCAGAACAGTGCATCCCAGTGGACTTTGCCGACAGATGCTGAAGCTCTGGTACCTGTCAGAGGACAATGGAGCAGAGAGTGGGGGGAGGTGTCACCTCTGAGAAAGAATAGCTCTTTCTGAACAGTCAGGGTAGAGAGGGGAGGGACCAGGTATATTTAAGAAGTTCCAATTTTTCAGAAACAGATACGTTACTAAAAAGCTTTTAAGAAAAATGAAAATAAAACAATCTACATTTCAGGTATGCTCCTGCAGTTTGAATCCTAATATTTGTGATAGATAAGAGTCAGACCTAAGACTCTAAATAAGGGTGTTGTTTGCTTACCATGTTCACAGTGTGTCATATGGGCCTTGTATCCACTTTTTAATAACTTGTGTTGCATTACAAAGGGATGACCAAGACAACCGCTAAAAAATAACAAGAGGTCCCTAAATCACTGGACACCTGGTACTTGCCATTGCTATCAAAACAGTTTCTGAATCCCATAGCAACAGCCCCAACAGTATCTCTGAGTGGCCAATGACCACCCCCATCTAGAGCTGGTAACTGGGTACAGATCCAGCAATTGTTCTTATTAAGAATTTTGGACACATCCTGGACTACAGTCCTATGCAAATCATGGGGCAAACCCTGAATCATGGTTATCAACTGGGCAGACAACAGGCATGTAAAGAACCATTCAAACCACATCTGACCAGAATTGCCCACAACAATGGCAGGAGCAAAAGAAATGTACATTGGTAACTGCCAAAAGCAGTGTCAGGAAAAAGGTTAACACACACACACCCTTTCTCCTACACTATCTCAAGGTTAAGGATGGACAAACCACAAATCAGCATTTTTTAGAGCTGCTCTGGATTGCAGACATGGGTCCAGATCCTGCCAGTGGCACCAGGGCACTAGTTACCAACCTTCCCTGGAAGCCAGTGGCTTTTCAAACTCTCATTTTTATGACAAAGAAACATTATCAACAAGAAAGCAAGCTTTGTGCCTCTTCTCATTAGAGGAGTGGGAGTTATGTTTAAGCAGACTATGTAAAACATTTGCATCCTTCATCTTAGTTCCTTTTGTGGAATTGAGATCTCACAATGAATTCCACTATTCTTCAATGTGGGAAGCAAATTCAGCTCCCTCGCAGTTTTTTAAGGTGACAAGTTTGAGCATTTGAACTAAAACTGAAGCAGGTTTGTCTGTACATCATGCCTGTCCTCTCCCTTTCTCACTTTCCTTCAGAGAAGGCAGTCACTTGGGTTGGTACAGTCTTTTTAGGGGTGAATGGTAGCTAGAGGGGATGCATTTATTGTCTTGCCTTCCTGAACTGGCAGTCAGGTTATTCTGTCCTGCTTTTCTTCAAGGAACCAACAAACAGGTGTTTTACTTCTTAATTCTAAAGGAATAGTGAAAAGACTGCCACAAGAGAGGAAGCCAAAGGAGACCCACACTGTGGAGAAGCTCTGCCAGGAGCAGCTTTGCAGTCGGCCATGCTCTTCCTTTCTTCCCTTGTGCCACTCTCTAGAGTTTAAGCTGACCCACAGCCCATTTTTTTATAGCAACTGTGCTTCAGTCAGCATTGTGCCTTCTTACTCCAACCCTGTCATCTTGCATGGGGCAGGTTTTGTGTTCCCAGTGATCCTTTTGAGAACTGGCAGATTTGTGGGCCAGTAGACTAAGGAGAGCTAATCCATTTGAATCCTAAGCTGTATGACTTTATTAAGGATCAAGGGATAAATGTTCAGAGATAACATATCAATTCTCAATCATTTCGTCTGTCTTTTGCAATTCTTCAATAATTTTTTACTGTCCTACAGTTGAGATCTCAGGTGTACATCAGCCCAGGCTATGCCAATAAATGTGCTCTTTTAAGGAGAATTATGGATCCTTATGTGAAATGGAAGACAGATGTTTACTCAGAGCACCTCTGTGCTTTCTCGTCATGCAGAGGCTGGGGCCCACAGCAGAAATTGCCGTGAAAGTAGTTCATAGCCTGTGGACTACTACAGTACAGGTAGTGACTGGCTGGCTGATATTTAATTCTGTTCAGAATAAATCACACTCTTGTTGTAGGGAGAGAATTAAAAGAATAGGAGCTAGACTGGGGAAGGGAAAGAGCCATGAGTCATTCAAGTGACCCCCGTCTTTCCTGGATGCTTAACAAAAGCCCAGTATTAATAATAGATTGGCAGCTGTGATGATGAGATAACAGCTGCTTTGTGCACCAAGAAAGGCAAGAGCAGCCCATGTGTAATGCTATCCAGGTGGCATTCTGCTCAGGGCTTATCTCTCAGAATGCCTGGCTGCCTGCAGCACCGACTGGGTGGCTGTGGGGTTCCACCAGTGTGTGTGCTGGCAGTGGCTGGCAAGAACAAAGTCTCAGGCAGCTGGCTGTGGTTATGTTCAGGAAATGGATTTATGCCAAGCTTCTGCAGCCATGTAGGATATGCCAAAAATGTCTTGTTGTTACGCATATATTGCTGTATGCTTTTGGAAATATTTTACTGAAATCGTACAGAAAAGAGATTTTGTTTTCATTTCCCTACAAGAAGTGCATCCATCAGGATGTGAGCTGAGGCCAGGGAATTCATTGCGTTGGTTAAGATGCAGCTCTACAGGAAAGAGAGGCAGGGAAGCAATAGACAGAACCTGAAGCTGTCTTCCAGCCCTACAGAATGATGGATAACAAGTGTTTTTGTGTTTGGGGAAGATCAAGTTACTTTGTGGGGTGTCTGGTGACTCTATTAGGTGGCAGAAAGCTGATCCAAGTATATCAGATTAAGCCAAGACTCAGTAGCACTCATTATAAATCATTTACGCAGTCTAGTCTGTGAGGATGGATTACAATGTTTGTTTTCTGGAGAAGGAAATAATTCCCTCAGCTTCTTACAGCTGCAGCTCTAAATGTGACCAGGAGGACTGGAACAAGGGAAACTACAGACCTACTTGGTGCCTGGGCATGCAGTAGTGAGGAACACTCTCCAAATGTCCCCTTTACTCTGCTGTGTTCCCCAGATGCTTCTCTGAGATGCAGATAAATTCCCAAAAGCCCCACATGACCCTAGCAGTGCCTGCTCTGCACTCAGGGGTACTGTGGCAACTGCCCCAGCCCACTGGGAATATGCACAGGCTGAATGTTTACAATTTAATTTGAAAGAGAGCTTCTTTAATTTGAAAGAGAGCTTCTTTATTTACTCCTTGATTTTCACTACATGTGGCAGTGCCCAGTAGGAGAATTCTGCCTTCGCATCCTGCATCTCTTTCTGAAATCTGTTACGACTTTTGCTGTGAAGAGCTGGGAGCCTTGCTCAGCAGCCTGTGTATAAATCCCAAGCACAGAGAGGAGTCTGCAGCTCACAGGATACTGATTTGAGAAATGTTCGGGGTGGATCTTTGTGCAATGGTGTCTGTCATGCTGTTTCTCACCTGCCAGGCCCACTGGAATTCAGAAGCAATCATCACTTGCTGTCCCACTTTAAGCCCATCTTCAGCTTTAGAATATCACTCTCCCTCCCAGCTAGCCTGGCCTCTAAAGGAATCAGGAATTAGTTCAAACATCTCCATTCTTAGCTGTCCCTCTCCCCTGTTCTTAACCCTGATGTGACCTATTTTCTTCCCACTCCCTTGACAAACAGGAATACTGTAGTTGGTACCTGAGTAGGCATTACTTACGACAAGCCTCTTGCCACCTCATGAGGAACCTGCTCCTCCACCGGTGGCCAGCACTTGTAGGCAGCATCGTGGTCTTCTCCAGCGTGTCCTCACATCCAACAGCCAGTCTGGCACACGGCCCCAAAGGGAGAAGGAATGACCTTGTAGCCTGCCTGCCAGGTCCTGGAGAGGGAAAGCAGAGCAGAGCAGATGAGATTCACTAAGCCTGGGTGCAGCACACAGGGCTGAGCTCAGTGCTGTCCTTTCCCTTCCCCAATTACTGTTTTGCCTTAGAGGCATCAGTTCTGTTTTGGAGGAGAAATGGAGGACATTTCAGTGTTGAAGGCACAACATTAATTCATTTTGGACCTCACGATGCAGAAATAAAACCTGATTCACCTAAGTGCCAGAGCTAAGTTTGAATAGCCTGCTGTGGTAGCTACATTAGCCTCATGCTCAAGGTTAACCTGATGAATTGCTAAGGTGACCCTGCCAGGGCAGCAGACTCCGGCTCGTTCCTGTCGCCTCCACGCAGGCTGGTGCCACCTGTGCATCCTCTGCCTGACGCACGGCTCAGGCTCGCTGCGATCTGGGCACCGGCGGCTGCCAAGCTCCTTCTCTCCCCGCTCCTCCTCCCCCCCAGCTCCACCACACCCCTCTCCCCCTCCTTTCCCCCCCACCCCATGCCGTATTCCCTACCAGCACTTCCTGTCTGTTTTAAGGTAAAATGGATGTGGTGGCTAGAGCAGCACAGCTTCAGCTTGGGGATTTCCCACTGCAGCAGCTGCAGGAGCTGAAGAGCGAGCGAGCCTCGGAGGAGAAGGAGAAGGAAGGACCTGAGGCGAGGGAGACTGAGTGGGAGTGTTGAAAAGAGAGGAATTGCATCTTAATTAGTAGAAGGAAAAATCCTCAGTCTAATTAGAAACCCAAAGACCATAAACTCTCCCCTGACAATAAGTGACTGACAACAGGTTTCAACTTCCCTCTCGCTTCCCTTTTGGATGCAAGGAGGCAGGAAAAATGAAAACACCACAAACCCTTCTGTCCCCCTGCGTACTCTCTGACGTGCCACCCACAGTCACAGCAGCAGTTAGATGGACACATTTCAACCAGAGTACAGAAATAAGCCATTCTCCGTTCCCTCTGAGGGGCTCTGACAACATGCACAGCGGCTGTTTTAGCTGGGTGCTGCACCACCACCAGGACACTCTGCCCGCACACGTGCCAGGTGCCTACCCTCCCCCAGGCTCCCAGACTGATTTATTTTACATGGGAATGTAAACCACCAGGAAACATTAAAATTAGCATCTTGATGAAAATTATGTGCAGGTTCAGTACTTAGACTAGCACATTTGGAAGGCTATTTAGATCATTTCCTAAATGCCAGTGCACCAAATACCTCTCATGATACAGAAACCAATTCAACCTTCATCCGCTGCAGCCCCCCACTCCCCAAACTGAGCTGGAGCCCTTTCCCTGCAGTCCCCACTGAAGAAGCTGCAACAAATAGCTGTTCCCATTTGGTGCTTGCGCTCGACCTGACCGTGGAGACTTTCAGCCTCCCCCATAGAAACATCTCCATCCTAAAAGCCACCCCTGAAGTCTCCTGTCTCCGCCTGTCCAAATGGAAAAGGAGGATGAAAAGCTGCAGGCACTTACCTGGAGGGGTTCTGCCTGCAGCCACTTCCACCCGACTCCCCGGACACTGCCCAATTACAGCCTCTTCCTTCCCTCTCCCTCCTTGACTTTCACTCCCCAGCAGCAGGCTTTCCGTGTGCTCTATTTAACTCCCTACAGCACTGGAATAAACGGCAGAGTTAAGCTGACAGCCACAGAGCCTTATCTGCCTGCTGGATAGCGCCAGTCGATCAGCTCCAAATCCTGTTGCCAAATGATCACGTCCTTGCTCTCAGCATCAGGGGCAGCCGCCTGCCATGCTCTGCCTTTCCCTCTTCCCCACCTTCACTCCATCTAACTTTGTCAGGGTTATAGATAGCTCTGTTCCTTGTGCTCTTGCCTTTTGGCTCTGTTTTGTAACACCCCATCTGTATCAGCTGGCTTGGTTCCAATTAGGGGGGCTAAGCAATTTTTAAAAAAAAACCAAACCCAAAACCAACTTCCTGGGGTGCTTCGTGACACGGTTTCCCCCTGTGATGTCCTCTCAGCCCAGGCCCCTGCTCAGGCCATGCACTGGTGTCTCTCCCACCGTGCTCTGTAGAATTTATCCACACTATCCACAGGCAATGATGGGGGCTGAGGGCAGGGCTGGCACACCCGAGCGTGAGGATGGGGACAGGGTCAGGGTTTCCACCCCCGGCTCCTTCTGCTCTGGCAGGGCAAGTCCAGCTCTTGCACTCATTTCTGGTACCTCACAGGCGCCTCTTTCCCTCAGGCAGCACCAAGGCTCAAGCAGAGAGTGCAGGGTGGGAGGAGCAGCCATGTATAAATAAGCCTTTTCCCTATGTTTAGAATTTATTACAGTGCATAGTGATTAACACCTGTTCAGGCTTTAATGCTGTCTTCTGCACTGCAACATGCACTGAGATGGAGGGGCCTTGATAAACCCAGGATTATTTTAAAGCATGTCACATATATGCCACACTCCCCACTCCATAGATAGCAGCCACCCTGTGTGCACTCATACACGTGTTTCCAAGACTTAAAAGCAGCTACCTTCATGTACAAATGCACAGAGTCACCAGCCTAGCTTACATTTACAAATGTGTGCACAGAGTTGGGTTTGCACGTGTGCCGGGGACTCTTCTGTAACCCATATTTATTAACCTCCATGTTTTCCACAAAGCTGTCTGCTTCTCCAAGCATACCATATACCCAGGTGGCATAGCAGTAGATTTGGAATATGTAGAGGTTCTTCGCTGCTGAAAGGTGAGGGTCAATGATTTATACCTTGGAGGAGTATGTTCATGGAGAAATTTTAATTCCAAAGATCCAGAAAAAAAAAACAGTTTCTCCTACGCATCTACTGCCCATAAGAACATTATACCCTTAGTGATTAATATTCCATAGTCAGGAGAGAGCAAGGAGGCAGAGAGGATTTTTAAGAGTTTGTTTTTTAAAGGTTTCCTCTGACTTGTCTTGAATTCTGACTTAATTAGCAGTTTTCTTGTGGCCCAAGAGATGCCTTCTGCTCTGCAGAGCACCAGGCAACTGCACTCACTGCCAGTGCAACCCTGGGAACGTGTAATCTTGGGGCAAATAGCACCTGCCCACACCTTCAGCCTCTCCAGAGCAGCACCAGCTGTGTCGGGCTGCTTTCAGCCTGACAGCCAGGGATTTTTCCAGCAGAAGCACTCTGCCAAACCTAGGAGTAGTCCCTGTATGGCCCCAGATCAACAAGAGAGGCACTGTGCCATTGTTCTGAGTTTGCCTGGCTTTGCTTGGACTTGGGGGCTCAAGGCTGGTCAGCACTGCTGGAGCTCTGAATGCTCTGAAGTCCCCCACGGGCTCCACAAACCAGGCATTAGTCTTTCTCATGGGCTTTCTAGATGGTTCCTTCTCCCTAGAGCAACATGTCAGCTGAATGCCCTGTGGTGATCCATGGGGCACAGTGGCCAGAGCTTTCTTCCATGTGCTTGGAGTTTCCACATTCTGGAGAAAACAGCCTGTGGGGCTGGTGATGGCCTTTTCCTATTACTGTTTCAAATAGGACAGTAAAAGACAGCTTTTTTCATTTCAGCTCAAAGCAACAAAATGAAATCATCTGTTTCTGGCCCATGGGCTCCAGTGGCCAAAAATACACCGAGCTGAAGTGCCACTTGGACATTTGGCCTGCTGTCAGACTCTAGAGGACTCTCTAATGAGGATTCCCCTAATTAGATTGAACAGTGAACCTTACTGCTGGGGGCAGGGGAGAGAAAGAAGGAGAGGATGCAGAGGGGATTGTAATGACTCTGCAGCACTTGCCAGGGCCTAAAAACTATGGCAGGCACTATTTCTTTCTTGTGCCTGCTCCTCTGTGCTCAGACACCAGTAATGTTTGCAGTATCACTCCAAAGCCATAGCTTTTGTGGGGAGGGTCCCAAGAAATATGCTAGGAGGGTGGGGAGGGTTTCAGTTTACTGTATCCACATGCTGGCTTAGTAACTCTTCCCAGTCCTCTGTCACCTTCTATCCAAAGCTTGCCATGTGCTCTGTGAATGGCTCTTACCATACCTGCCAAGTGGTGTTACCTTGTGTTTAATGACCCCCAGAAGTAAGGCTGAGGTAAGAGCCGGTAGTGCTTCTACTCTGGGTAGGTGGATAAATCTTTCCCATTCTCCAGACAACTGCACTGAGGCTCGAGACACAGGTGACTGTGTCACTAGGATGAGACACTGTCAGAAGCAGAGCCCAGCGACCTCTGTCTCTGATTATCTCTGCAAGTCCCTTGCACTAACCCTTGGATCATGGCTGAGGGATCAGACTCCGTTAACAGCCTGGCTTATGAGCACTGGCGGGGCATGTGGGTGACCTATATTACAGAGGGGTAGGTAGCAGAGACTGCAACAGATGCCAGCAATAAATTATCAGAAAGTATGCACAGCCTTCCATCCCTCCCCCACACTTTCCTTGATGGCAAAGTCCCTTTCCCCTTTCCAATGCTGAATTGCTTTAGCCTTTATCAGAAAAGCAGCAGCATGAGGGAGGGCATGGAGGACACTTTAAGGAGATTATCTTCTTTCCTTCCCTTTTTCTTGTTGCTTTTAGGATTCATGTCTTATTGCTATCACCCCATAATGGAGGGGGACATTGGTACCCCAGCACTTAGTGACTAAAGCATGTTGTTCTCTGCATGTCCCTTCATCTGCCTTTGACGGGGTAAGTGGCAGCAGAGACAGACAATCTGTGTGGCCTGACTATCACAGCACAAGTATCTTTAGAAGGCATGGAGACCTCCCCCATTCTTCATCCCCCCACAGACCTGTTAGTTGTGCAAATTATCGATCCCAAGAGGTCACATTGTCCCAGTGGCAGCCCCTCATTAGTCATCTCTTTGGAATGCAAAAGCACTCAGAGGTAGCAGAGAAGCTCAGCAGTGCTGTAGAAACATCCAGTGCTGTCACTGCTCCAGTGAGCTTCCAAGCTAAAGAGCTGGGGGCTTCATTTGCAGCACTTGCTGATGTATTAACACATGTGTTCAAGATTCATTAGTGTTGTGCTGTCACAATCAATGGAAAGCACATTTTAAATTCATATGAGAAACCCAGCTGCAGAAGAAATAGTGCCCTCTGACATGCAGTGATCAATCACAGCTAAGGAAAACACCTCATACAGAAAGCTGTAAAGCAAGTAGAAAAAGTGTAAAACCCACTTGGTCTTGTAAGGGACTCTGCCACATTCCTGGTCTGGTGTGAATAAAGACCTCATCCTTTTGTCTGTTGATGTGAAAAGGTCAAAAAGCTTCTGATTTTTGGATTGGCAATGTAGGCACCTCCAAAATTCAAATGTGTTGATGGTAAAAAATATTTGTTCCCCAGGACCCTCCAAGAAAGATCAACTTCCTCCCCATTTTATCAAGAGGCAAACTATGGTTCAGGTAAAACTGGCTGCTGATATTGGCTGGCTGAAATTTCAGTGGCCTTGCTTTTGATATTTCATCATTAGTCCACATTGGTTCCCCACTCACTCAGGATTTTCAAAGCTGTCAAGTGCAGTGTTTGCACTTGGGCTTGTAAGTGCTCTCCTGTCTTGCAGAGAGTATTTGTAGGCCTTATCAAAGTTACACAGAATAAAGAATTTTTGGCCAGGTTTTCCCAGTTTCCAGACAGGCTTGTGGCAAAAACAGGAGAGAAGCTGGTTTTCTTGATTCCTCATTCCATACCTTAAGCAGAAAACACTATTTGCATCCCAAGCCACCCTGACCAATGCACAATAATGAGACTGGGAAATTCTGGAGGAGCTGGAAATACCAAGGGCATAAAGCCTCAGCAAATCCTCTGAGAAATACAGAGCATCAGAAGGGGAGACAGGGAGGGTAGCACTGCTGGGAAAGACCCAGATTGCTGTGGAGATGTGGAATTCCTTGGGAAGCTGTGGAAGCAGGTGGAGGGAGTGGGGTATCCAACCAGGAGTGACAGGAAAGTCCCAGCAGAGTGAGAGTGCAGCATATGGAGGAGGCCCAGAGCAGCAGCAGGAGGAGAGCTGAGGGGGCAGTTGACAGGAAGAAATCCAGCCATGTGTGTGCCAGCATCTTCTCCAAGTATTACGGAACGCGACAGACCACGTGCAGTTTCCTCCCTGCAGAACGGAGGCAGCTGAGAAGGGAAGCGGGTGATGGAGTGGGAGAGGGGCTCAGAGGAGGGACACGTGAGCTGACTTCCCAGTTTCCTCCTCTTTTTCTTGCCACAGGGTGATGTTTTTGTTCTTCTCACACTGTTGGCAAAAATTGGTAACCAAGTGAGATGTGGAGGGGGGTTCTACATGGAGGTTGAGATAACATTTTCTGATCCAGCTGGGAACAGTTGGCTGTGGGTGGTGGCTTGTCACCAGCCTTGCCAGTTCTAATCCAGATCCCAGTTTTTTTCATTCTCTCAGCTGTGAAGAGCCTTCCCTACAAGTTTAATTTCCTGCAGGGGTTAATCCCATGGTCAGTGGTAGCTCAGGCCCTTAATCCTTTTGCTCAGTCCCTTGACAGAAGAACTGCAGCCATTCCTGCCCTGGCAGGTCTGAGAGAGGCACCCTTCTGCTCCCAGTTTCTCCTCTACACCCCACAAGCATCCTCCAGCTCACTGGCATTTAAAATGCTGCTCCCCCTTTCCTGGCAAGCCTACCCCGGGGGTGTGGGTGGCTTTTAGTACAACCAGGAAAAGGTTACAGGCAGAGAAGACAGCTTGCTGGGAGAATCCTGGTGCTCTGGTCCTCATTCCCATCACTACTGTGCTCACAGGTATTTTCTGCACTTCTTGGCTGGATGGTACTCTGAATCCCAAAGTATTCTCTTTCTTGTTTTTATTTGAGTGATGTTCAAGAAGGAAGGCGTGTATGGGCCCACATTTGTGAAGGATTCTCTGAGGGGTCAAAAATTTTTACATGGCGCAGTACCTTCCCTAGGTCTCTTACTCAGAGTCAAAGGATGCAGCAGATCTGTAAGAGGGAAGGTGCCAGCCTGTCTGAGATAAGAGATACATTTACATGCACAGAGTTGTAGATGGAGGTGCATCAATTTAGCATCAAGATAGGAAAATGTAAGTTTTTAATCAAGATAAGCTCTGTCCCTGGAGCTCTAGGCCAGATGTCTATTGAACAGCATGACCAGACTGCCAAATCAAGGGGCTTCCAGATCAATACCAAGAGACCCTGTTTGCATCTTATGGTCAAGACACTTCAGCCACGAGCGTTTGTCTTTGTGGTTTCTCATTCCAAAAATGAGGCAAGCTTTTGCAAGCCTGAGTAATCCCTTGCACACAAAATGCTCCACACTTGCTTTTTTCCCATCATTCATTTCCCCATTAGCCCAAAAACTGGTTTTGCTTTTTTTGTTGCCTGCATTTTGAAATACACTGGGCCCTTGAGTTCACTGTCCTTCCTTATGCTTGACTCCTGTTATTCTTTCTTCTGGTGGAGAAGCCAACATGGTGAAGAACTGCTGCCACCAAAGCTGCTCCCCCTTTTCCTCATTCTCTTTGTTGGCTGTGCTTCCCTGGGTGCCAGGCTCCCAAAATGAGCTGCAAGGGTAGTAGCTTGTCACTTTGGCAGCTGGAGCAGGAGGAGAGAGAGGATGTAGAAAACACTGAGAAAATGGAAGAATTTAACTAAAGTCTCACGAGGCTGTGCCCTGGGCATGTCCAGAGGGGCAGGAACCATCCATGCCTGCACAGTGTGGGGCAGAGCACAAGATGCTGGCAGTAAAAATCCTCTCAGCTCTTATCATAAGGGAATCAGCAACCCAGCATGCACACACTCCTGGCAAACCTCCTGAGGAAAGGCTGACTCTCATCATTCCCACACAGTGCATTTGTACTGGACTCTGAAAGAGACCCTTTTCTGCCTTAGTGGGTTGCAGAGATCTGGCTCAATTGGTCACTGTAGCACAAGGTTGTTGCTGCTGCCTCTAAGAGTCTGGAGCTGTTCCCCATTGCCCCCCATCACCTTCCCAGAGCATCCAAGAGGGGCAACCCTGCAAAGTCCACACAAAGTGCATGGGATCTGGGCTGCTGCCTTCAGCTCCAGGGGCGCCTGCGGATCTCTGGGACACATTTGTGCTTTTTACAAGCTGGGAACATTGCCCATAGCTCAACAAGATGTGGTGACAGCTCTCTCAACCCAGAGCTCCAGCCAGGATCTTTGGATGCATCTGAGTTAGCACACAGATCACAGCCTCATGCTGCAGAGCTTGCTGAGGCTGAGGAAGGTCTGTGAATTTGATGTGACTTTAGTTTTCTATGGGGTGTGCAGCCACAGAAGAGATATCTCTATAGCAAAGTTAACATCCTATCAAAAACATTAAAAGTGGTGTGGTGAGCAGGGCCCACCTTCCCCCTCTGTCCCCACACAGGCACCTCACAGCAGAGTCACAGCAGCACCTCACCCTGCTTTGGGCAGCACTGGAACTACAGAGTCCCACCAGGAGGGGAAAGGCAGCCCAAGAGATGACTGCCAAGCCAAGTTGCCTTTAACAGCTCATCTCCAGACTCAGGGTGAGGTCTTGCTTTTTTATCCCTTGTGTAAGAGCATGGTTCATGGGGAAGGAATCTTCCTAGACTCCTTGAAGTGAGGAGCAGCATGGTAGCAGGGCATGTCTTCCGAGTAACAGCCTTTTATTTCAGTCAGTCCAGAAGTTCTGACTTTTGTGACTTTGCTGTAAATTTAAGTCTCAGTCCTTCCTGTGATGGGTGTAAGGCATTGCAGAGCATAGATAACAGACAGACTCTCGTTTTCCCATTCATAAAAATACAACGAGGAAATTGTCATTTTCATTAAAAGAAGAAAAAAAATTGCCATATGATAAAATAGGCATGCAATGCCAAGGATTTAATGTGAGCTTACACTTGCCCAGCCTTCATTCAGGCACTTGCATGGATGCAGCACAGCACTGCCTTTGCTTACCTGACCAAGTACCATTTCTTTTTTTTCACTGTCCTAGACTCAGTGCAAAGGATACATGATACTCAAGCTAACAATGAGGATGTTGTAATAAATAAGGCTGTTTTTATATGGTCAGAATTAAACATTAAACCACAGTTTTGGCAGCACACCACAGTCTGTACATTCCTCATTTTGCGGGTGCCCAACACGAGACCCTAGGGGCCATTTTGCAGAACTGCTGAGCACTCACAGCTGTTTTTCCAAAATGCTGGCAGCTTAGCCAGCAAACTGGTACAATCTCAAGGACTCAATAGCACTGAGAGCCAAGAGGTCTCAGGCTCTGGCTCTGCACCTGCTGCTCCTTCCCCATGTGGTTAAAAGGGGGAGTCTCTTTTCCCTTCAAAAGCCAGGAAAACAACCACTCTTTCTTGCCTCATCAGGAGCATAAATTCTCTATCATCAGCTACAAGGCAACTGTAGCTCCTAACATCTTCAGAACACCACAAGACAATGAATAGTGATGTATTGCCTGCAGGGCTTGCTTGGCAGGCAGTAAACAAATAAAACAGGCACACATTTTGCAGTACCCAAAAAAAAAAAATCCTCCTGCTTCACTCCTTGAGCACCATGTAGCCAAGTACCCTGAATGAGGCAGCTCATGAAAATACAGAATGTGATCCTACCAGTCAGGACTGCAACCCAGTGCAAGTGGCAAGCTGGCTCCAGTACCAGTACCAATATTTCCTAACTTTCAACTGCTTGTTTTTGCAATATGAATAATGTATTTCACATAATCCAACCTCTCACAGATGAAGCAACTTGTTCATCCATCTCTTGAGTCTGGAATTGAAATAGTTTATAGAAAAAAATGCACATCTTCTTGCTGTTATCATACCCTCAATCACAGAAAGCTTTTTTGTGAGCCAGCATTTTGGTAAAGCCACAGCAGGAATAAGGTATGTGTGACAAGGTATTTCCCTGCAGCAGGAGGAACATCCCAGAACTCCCACTCCTGCTTCTTTCCACTGAGAGCTGAGCGTGTGTCATGGTGTAGCATGCTGAAGCATTACCCAGCTGGCAGGAGCATCCCAGTATGGTCATCTGAGTTATGGTTTGAGCCACCCAGGACTGGGACAGTTGTCAAGCAGTGTAAGCAGCTGCTTGTAACCAAACATGGCAAGTGAAGGAAACTGCTCTGTCTTTTGACTCAGCAACAGG
The DNA here is from genome assembly GCF_029582105.1 of Oenanthe melanoleuca. NCBI lineage: Eukaryota > Metazoa > Chordata > Aves > Passeriformes > Muscicapidae > Oenanthe > Oenanthe melanoleuca. Next base: position 3,647,094 of record NC_079334.1, read on the forward strand.
CAAGAGTCACTGAAGAGCTACCCAGAAATGCCTTCCCACAGGCTTGAGGCTCTGCCACCCTATTCCAGCCTCTGTTGCTCCTTGAATGCTCCTGTCCAGGTATCCTTGTGCTGCTGCTGACCCTCCCAGCCTTACTGTGACACAGCTCTGCCTTCATCAGGCTTCTGTGGTGCAGAAGAGCCTAGAAAATCCTTTCTGCATCAGGCTTAAAAAAATCCGGAGGAAGGACAGGAAGCTGAAGTAACTCTTAAAGATATATGAACTGAGATAGCTAGCATGTGACATTCACTTTGCTGGAGGAAAGGGTAAAGCTATGATCTGGTATAAAAATTGCATAAGAAGGCTTCCCCCTTTCTCTTTGCAAACAGTCCCTTTGCTCAGGATTTACCATAAATCCTCCAAGTGGACAGGATGCACTAAACAGAAGCAGCACTGATGTCTGACAGGGAGACAACTCCCGCAAGCCTTTCACTCATGTGGAATAATTCCTTTGCAAATGTTGTTTGCCCACAGCAGTTAGAGGAAGATCTACCCCCGCCCCCTAATAGACCTGAGTGACAAAGCTCAGGAGAAAAATGGTCTGCAGTTCTGGAAAGGTTCCCTTCTCCTCACTGCTAGAAATGTTCCCTTCTTTGGGACAAGTCGCTCTCTGTGTTTAAGGGTTGCCCTGTCTTTTAAGTGTTTCTTTCTCCTGCAAGAGCAGCTACTTCAGTCCTTCCCCAAATGAGATCTTCATTTCTGTCTCCATCCTTGACGGGCAGGTCAGATCTCCGCAGCAGAGCAGTGCTGTTTCCTGCCCACTGCCATTCCCATCAGGGCTGTGCTGGATGGCACATTCAGGTTACCTGACAGTCCACGTGGTGGGCCTGGAGCCCAGCTTGGTCATGACCTGGTTGGAGCAACAGCTTCAAAATACCCTCTCTCCCCAAATCGGGAGAGCTCCAGTTTAATATGTCTCTCTTAATAAGCAGGAGATGCAGGGACAGTAATAAACTGGTTGGGCAGAGGGAGGAGGAGGAGGCAGAATGGCCTGTGTGGGATGTGTGTGTGCACGTGTCTATGCATGCATATGTATGCACACACACAGACACACAGACACACAGACAGGCTAATGCTTACATATATACACCGCTGTCCATAGTGTGCTTCACCTCGGCTCATTTGGGACCTCATTCTCACCCTTTCCTCCCAGTCAGGGCTGGAAAAGGCTGTGAAGCTTCTCTGTGCTGTTTCACCCACCCCCCCTCAGTGCTGTGCCTTCCACCCAAAAGTTCAGAAATCACAGGCTTGCCCTGCAGAGATGCTGAAAGCAACTCAGGACTTATTTTTCGCTCTACTTGTGATTTGGCATCCTTCACTTCATGTCCTGTGGTCATGTCCATGAGCACACAGATCCACACACTTACACACATACATTCCCCCGATCCTAAACCTGAACCTGTTTGATTTTAGTCCGTACTTCTCCATTTTAGGTTGTTCTTATTGAGACAGCTGAGTCCAAAATGATAGCCAGCAAAGCCATCTCAAGTCAGGCAAGTGGCAGCTCTCATGCTGACCCCTCTGAGACCCCCGAGGAGGGGACAAAAGGCAGGGCTCACCAGGAGCTGCCCGGTCCAGCGTGACCCCAGCCCCGAGTTCTCAGCCTCAAAGCCGCACCTGAGCCTCCTGTGGTTCAAGGAGAGCTGCCGCTGCCGTTCTCAGCTGGGAGAACTTGCTCCCGGCTGCCTGCACTGAAACTGGACTGGAACCAGTAAAAGCAGCAGCCTCTGCAGCAGGTTTGCATGGGGAAATCGCTGCCCATTTGTCAGTCTGGCACGGGGGAGCCTTGAGCACTGAGCTGCCTGGCACACGGTGCTGCCCTGGCTGCCACCCTCCTCCCCGGGGAAGCCGCTTCTGCAGGGCAGCTCCACTCACCTCGCTTAGCCGGGGATGTGGAAAAAACGCTAAAGGGAGCTGTCTTTACTTACCTCTCTCAGGCTGGGATGGACCCTCCTGTGAGAATGGCAGCTCTCCCAGCTCTCTGAGCCCGGTACAATCCCAAAGCAAATCCAGCAGAAAGTGCCTCTGTTCGCAGCTGGACTCTCGGCAGACCCTAGCTGGCAGGAGCCCTCCTTAGCCAGCCGCTTGCCTCGCCTGGAGGGAAGGGGAGCCGCACAGCGAGATGACAGCGTGGGAAAGGGGCTGTAATCCTCCGTAAATAATAAACAGGGGGAGAGAGAAAGAAAGAGAGAGGCGGGAGAGGGAGCGACTGTGCGCGGTGAAGTGACAGCTGGGGGTACATCTGCGATGGCAGCAGCACACGCACAGGAACGCGCACAGACAGTGCAGAGGAGTCACCCCGCCAGGCAGGCAGGATCTGCTCCCAAACACCCAGAGGAAGGAGCTCGGGAGGTTTTCATTCCTCTCAATGCATCCTGGAGAAAGGGCAGTTGCTGTCAGTGCCTCCGTCTCCCTCATCCCGCCTTTGCTGCCATCCCTCTGCTGGTGCCAGGGGGGCTCGAGGAGGGGTGAGGAGATGCCAGGGCAGGAGGAGCTCCCCACAGCCCCTCAGGAGGTAGATTGGTCAGGCACAGGTTATAAGAGAAGGCACCGAGCGAACAGTTCCTCCCCTCCCTCCATCTCTCCCCTGCTACGGCTGATGACAATAAACTCGGAGAGAAAGGCGTCAGGATGAGAGGGGACGAGCCCATGCTTTTGTATGGGAGCGAGGGAGCGGCTGCAGCGATGGGGAGACAGCAGGGGAGAGAACCCGGGGGGCTTGGGAGAAACGCACCCCCTTCCTCCAGTGCTCCGGAGACGGTGGTGGGGAGGCAGTGCATCCAACAGGGACACAGCACACCCCTGTATCTGTTTCCTTAGGGATTCAGGGAAAACTTGAGGGGTGCTGTTAGGGGGTAGTTGGGACAAGGGGAATGAGTGAAAGATGCACAGTTCATTCCCCTGAACTTTGGGTGCAGCAGAGAGTGTGTTCAGCCATAGGTGCGTGTGTCAGGTGCAGTGACATCCATCAGTGACAGGCATTCCCTGCCCTCCCTGTCATCGTCTGCTGGTACAGGGATGCAGTAAGCAACCAAATCCAGCCCACTGCCTCTGCTGGGATTTCCTCTGTGCTCTCCCATGGGCTTCTGTAGCCTTCTCCCCAAAAATCAGACCCCTATCTTGCCTTCCTCCATCTTGACAAAGACCTCACATTTGTAAGAATTACTCTTTTGTTGATCTATTTAAACTGCCTCTTCTATCAGGTCCAGTATCATAAACAGGCTGATTTGGGCTTTTGGCTCATTTTAATTTGTCTGGAAGTTATCTTTTTAAGTGAAATTTTTAGAGGACTCAAAATTTCAAATTACTGATTCAAGAGGCAAAGTGTTAAGAAATAGGGAATAGAGAATGCAAATGGATGGTACGGGCATGGCTGTTCTGGTACCTTCCATTTGAATCACAGGTTTTATGTAACCATTGGACCAGCTGCCATGAAAACAGGTTGTGAATGGCAAGGTAAATCTTGGTAAGCCCTCTGCAGGATGCAATTTTGAGGCTTTGTTATGCCTTTTTGTTGTGCGGCAGGCCCAAGAATTAAATCTTGGGGAAAGCTCCTTATGTGAACAACATATGGATAATCAAAGAGAGAAGCCAGAGACTGCAGACAAAAAGAGAGGCAAGCAGGGGATGAGCTAATGAAGCAGGCATGCTCAGCAGAGGGATGAACAGGTGGAGGGGAAGGCTCTTCTCTCCACGGTGAACAGCTCCTGGGAAGGCCCACAGCAGCCATGGCTTTGCAGGCAGGGTGGGAAGTGGTGCACAGCTTTGGGTACCATGTCAACACAGTGATGCCTACCTGTGCCAGGTGTTCAGCACTGCTTCTCCTGCTTTATTGCATTGCTGGGCTGCTGCAGTGGCACAGGTTGCTTGCATACGAGTAGGAATAAGACTACTAGCCATGGTCTCTCTGGGGACTCTGCAGCAGCCACTCATCATTTCATGGACCTCAGATCTTCCCACTGATGCAGCATACCCTTTGCCACCAGAGCAAAAGGGCTCATTAACAATCAGCTATTCTTTGGAGCAAGCACAGAGGAGTTTATTCCAGTTTTTTCCTCTCACTTGAGCTATAGCATCATCCTTGTCTCAGACTGAATCATTGCTTTCCTCCTTTCTCCTTGACCTCACCAACAGTGTGAAGATGCACAGATGACTATTTTTTACTTGCACTGGGGGGGTTGATTGTGGCCTGCTTCTCCTTAGCTCCCATATCTTACTCAGGTCACCCAGATGTGTGAAAGTTGCTCACAGTTCTTGCCCATAGCTGCCACTTTCTGCCCCTGCCCCTGCCCACCAGTCCAACCCCCCAGGTTTATTTCTTCATCATGTTGCAAGCAGCTCTGTCCAGGCTGAGTATGTGGTACTTATGCCCCTGTGCAGAAGCTAGGATTTACAGGGACTAAGAACTCTCTGAAGAACAATTTGAGGCCAAGTGTTCCCACTGGCAAAACCATGAGCCACTGAGTAAGTCTGCATTGAAAGGTTAGTTATGTAGGTATTGACTCCTCTTCAAGTCTCACGAAAACTGTATGTCCTGGGTAATGCTATATCCCCTTGATGTGATCTGCTGTGATAAGGGGAATGACTCTACCTTGGGATGGTTTGGAAAGATGAATTTATTTAAAGCTAGGTACCAAATCAGGTGCATGCATGGGCCTCATGGGACTGAGCAGCAACACCACCACTGCCTGCTGTCATGGCATGCTGGTTTGTCTGCAGGGGCACCAAGCCAAACCATGCCTGCCACAGCCTCGCTGAAACCAAGGAATCTTAGCCCAGGCCACACTCAGCCCTGTCCTTCCTCTTTTGTTTGCATTCTTTGTCTTATCTGGTTTGTGCTCTGCAAGGTTTAGGGCAATGCAGCTCTACAGAATCATTCCTTTCCCCCAGAGACAGGCAGTCAGATTCAGTTTACAGCAGGGAGAGCAGGATGAGAAATATGCCTCTGATACATGGGATTTGTAAGTAGGAATGTGACAAGGACACTGGTATAAAACACATAGCTGATGCCAGGTGCCAGGGTCTCTGTACATGAGACAAGAAAATACACCATTGCATACTCCATATGTATGGGTATGAATTTTTTAATTCATACCCATCTGAATTAGAGCATCAGATCATACTGTTAGCACCCACACAGCATGATTCAGATTTAAGGGATCTGTTCCCCCCTTTGAAGCTCCTTCTAATTCAGAGGAAATCTGCAGAAACAGTAACACTTCATCCTCCTGATATTGGTGTTGTGAAAAAAGGCTCCAGATCTCCCTCCCTGTATTTCTTTTTCTCCCTCACTTGCACTTTATATTCTATTTCAAGGTCCTGCTCGAGGCTGTAATTCCTCCAGAGCTCTTGGATTCAACTAGTTGACACACAGCCCAGTTGTTCCCCATCACTGTGCCAGACTGTGCATGACTGCACTGGTTATTGTGTGTGCTTGTAGGCAGCCTACCCAGGGACACCCAGGTTATCCTGTCAGGGAGACCCTGCACTGTTCCTTCTCCTCTGCAACTATGCCTTAATTCAGGAGCATGATGCTGGAAATAGAAGGGAAATTAAGCCAGGAAATTAGGACACACTTCATTAAGAAGCATACATACACACAGACTTCTGCTAAGCCACCGTGCACTAGGCTGGGACCAGCTAACAAATCACTATTCATAATCGACGCTTTCTGTCAAGCAGCATTCATAATTCTGTGCTCTTGTAGTGGCTTAGGAAAAATCTAAATCTCTGTGGTTCCCCCTTGAGACAGGTGAGTTTTCAAATTAATCCCTTCCTCACTGGCCTACTTTATTTCTGACTGATGCTGCGTGGTATAGGAGTTGAGGCTGGGGTGATCACATACATCCATTCTGTCCAGGCAAATCTGAAAAAGATGAAGGCAAAAGCTTGTGCCACCCCTGGGGACTTTGGGTTGTTTTTTTTTTGTTGTTGGTTTTTGTTGTTTTTTTTTGTTATTGCTGTTGCTGATCTGTTTGTAGCTTCATCGTGTTTAGTGTGACAGAAATCTCAGTACCTCAGTACAGTGTCCCCTTTTCCTCTCCCTTGTTAAACCTCTGACTCTTACTTGGCAGTCTGACTCAGCTCTTACCATTCACACTTGGAAGGTTGCAATTGTGATTTCATCCCATCACCTTGGGCAAATACTTACTCCTCTTTTTCCCAACTTGTCTTTAATGCTCCTCTTTTGATCCTCCCCTCTTTTTGTTTCCTGCAGCGGTGGGTGTGCAAATAAAGCTGGATTTGCTCCAACGAAAGTTTTGGATGGCCATGCAACAGGTAGGAGCATCAGCAATCATGCAGAGACACAGTTTAATGCTCTTAGTCACACAAGGTCAATGCTATGTTACATCACATACAGTGGCATTTTGTGGAATTCATATTAAAAGATTTATGAAGTAGATTAGTTTGAAGTCACACATTTCTGTAATCCTTTGAGGGCACTAATGCGGTGTGAGCCATGAGTCTGTTCTGCAGATGCTTTGGTGACAGTGTCAGCATCCTGGCCTGGCATTAGCTATGCTGCATGATGTGACACATTTAATTGTGGAAATATGCTTGTGCTCATTCAGCCTTTCAGAAACCTCATGGAAATCTGCAATTTTGGGCACACAGAAAAAAAAATCTACTGCCTTCTCTTATCATCTTGCTAATGATAACAAAACACTACCAGCTTGCCAAAATAAAAATTATTTGCTCCAGGGATAAGCTTTTGGTGTCCTAATATTAGATACTCTTCTGGACTGAAAGAAAGGGAATAATTAAAACAGCTCCCCTGGTCTGGGGAGCAAGAAAAACACCTTTCCCTCACCACCCAGGGGCTTTCTCAGGCTTTGCTTTCAGGGAGGTCTACTGGAGGTGGGGTGAGCATGACAGGACTGACAATAGAAATGGCTCTCTGCTGTCAGGAGAGGAAACTGTCATCAGATGGCGATGGCAGAGATGATAGGAGGGCAGGAAGCTGCTCTGTGGTGGCAGGAGCATCTTCACAGGTGGGAGATCACATAAACCTAACCTGAACTAAAAAAGATTTCTGCAAAGCACATGAGCACATCCTGAAACAGCAACATAGAGCTTTGTTTTAAAAACCCTGCTCAGGGCCATACCCAGGCAATTGTCACACAAACAAGCCCTGATAGGTGTTAAGTGCAGCTGAGAGGCCTTATTAAAGCAGATGAAGGAGGCCTGTGTGCCAAGTGGCCACAAGCCATGGCCCTGGTAGGTGCTGGTGTGAAAAAAAGCTCTATATGGTTTCCCAGGATGTGAGTGCTGTTGGACAGAGGAATGACTAACAGATTTTGTTTTCTCTCTCTCTCCTGCTTCACTGATGCTGTGCTGCTCTGGATGTCCATGCTGTGCCTCCCAGCCCAATGACACTGATGTAAGTAGACAAAAGCTGGGGACAGGGAGGCATCCTGGCATGCCTTGCAGCCAGGCTTGGCTTCCTAATTGTGTCATTTGTGTGCCATCATATTATAGGCACTGTCCCTTGTCTGCAGTCACTGGAGAGGGTCCAAACCTGTCACAGGCTGTGTTTGTCTTCACAGTAATTAAATGTCTTTGGCAAAGCTCAAAGTGCTCTGGGTCACAGAGACCTGACCAACAGCAGGGGGATGCTGTGAGATAGGCTGGTCTCTGAGGAAGGAGCTGTGCCCATGAAGCAGCAGATGTCGTCTCAGAGCAACCAGGGAGCACAGGCTCAGTTCTGCCCTATCTCACAGGACTCCCTGCAAGCTGCCAGTGCTCTCAAACCAGGGTCCTGGCTGTGGTGCTGCTGCTGTATGGCCAGCCCAGCACCAGGCACTGCTGGAGCTTCTCCAGGTCTGGAAGTGCAGTGGCAGTGAGACTCAGCCCTCACACTGCTGAGGAAGATGTGTGAGACACGAGCCCTTCTTGTGGAAAACCACTGTGGTTCACCTGGGGTGGTTTCTGTTCTGATATCTGAGCCCTGGGCTCTGTATTTGTTATCCCCCAAAACCTTAACTGTGGTTTGTTGTGACCATATTTCTCTGCTGACCAAAGGAAGGAACGTGCCAGGGTGAAGCACAAGGCGACCTCTGGAAATCCATCCAGGGAAATAAAACAACCACGTGCTGCTTTGTGGTGAGGGAGGGGTGGGATGGTGGTTGCAGCTATGGATAAAGGAATTTTTTAAACCATCATCCCTAGAGTCTCAAAAAGCCAGCTAGATTCAGAGTGTGAACATGTGATATTGCAAAGCTGTGGGACTTGAAACAAACTCGGGCATCTCCAAAACTCCTCTTAAGGTGAACAGAGGGACAGAAAACCAGTTTTGTTCTGCAAAACTTAAGGGGAGAAACAAATTCTAACTGTAAGTTACAGTCTTGTTGTGGTCTGGAATGGCCAATTTACCTCTTGTTACCAAGAAACACCCAGAAAGGGAGATGGATTTTATGTCTAAGGGTTTTGAGAAATAGTGCATAGCTGGCTGAGAGCAGACTGCCTATGTGATATGCTAGTGTCCTTCCCTGACCCCAGAAAACCTCTGGCAGGAAGGGGACTCCATGCACAGAAAAGGCAACACCGTGTCAGCTTTCCTCCCTCTGCCACTAGAGAAAATAGAATTTAAAAGTAACACAAAGAGACAGAGACATGCAGCCATGGCAAACTCTGAACAATTATGAAATCAATAAGCACCTGAAGGGCTTTGTTACTCACCACTTAACCCCTCATGTCCCCACCCAGTTCAGTGTTGTGAAACACATGTCAAGTCCACTACGAAGAAATTCTAAATGAAAGAAATGGATGGTGCCTTGGGCTACATGAGCACCATTCACATCCTATTTTATCATTAGCTATCTGGAGAATAAAGAAACCAACTGCAACAACAACAAAAAAATCCCTGCTTGAGAAGAACCCTGATCTGAAATCCCATGCTATGTTCTTAGTCCAGATACTAACAGATGCTGAAATGCATGCTGGTTTCTCCCTGGTGCACAGTAACCTTTGCTTTCGCCCTTTCTTTACAAGTGCCTCCTCTGCTTGGAGTGCACAGGACCTGCTGGGATTGAGTCAGGGAGGCAGGTGCTGGATCTGAGCCCCCAGGAAAGGGCATGTTGCTCATAGAGGCAGGGAGTTGGAGTGGGGGTGGTACCTGTGCGTGCTGTTGAGCTTGTCCTGGTGGAAATGCCAGCTGAACTGCAGAGCTGTGTGGGATACCAATCTGCAAACCTTTAGCCCAGCAGTCCCAAGGGGGAGACTCCAAGTAAGATGAGTTCATGCCATGTGCTGAGGGATACACTGAGTGCAGATGGCTCCAGGTGCAGCTGCAGGTTGAGCTCTGGGAGCCCCAGGCAAGAGGCTGTGAACTGGCACTGACCCTTTGCACAACAAAGGGCACCACAGGGACGTGTGGGACAGCCAGGTGTCCACACAGCAGGAGCAGATGTCTCATCAGGACAATCCCAATCACACACATGGACTGTGAGGGTATAAAAGTCCAGTTTCCTTTGTTTGGGGCCCCTCCTCAGAGTCACCAGCTTGAGCTCTTTCTGTGTTGTTGCACCATTAATAAATTGCTTTAAGGTTCTGGATGTCTGAGACCCTACTATGGGAAACCTGGAGTTGAATGAGTAAGGAAAACTTGTCAGGCTGTCAGGCAGAGACCTGTGGGGTCACTGTAGCTGCTGCTGCCTCAGTCCAGCACTGAAAGCCTCTGCTGGTGGGGGAGTGGCTGCCAGAGCTACTCCTGCATGGTCAGACTGGGAAGTTTCCTTCACACCATGGTTAATTCTCTGTTTTCCCTTTGCAGTGTAGTGGCGTGGATGGAGCCTGTCCACTCAGCTGTCAGGATGATGTAAGTTGCCTCTCTTTCTTCCCTGGACCTGTGATGGGTGTGATTGACCACCTGCTCTGTGGAGATCTCTGTCTCCCCAAAAAAGGCACTGCCTTGTTGTGTCCTCACAAGAGATTGCACAGCTGGGGGAGGAACCTCGTCCTAATGAGACAAATGCACAGTTTAGGTCTTCCCCCCAGCTGGGCCAGGGCAGAGACACTGGGATTCCAGCCACTTAAAGTCCCTCTCCTTTAAATCTGTCTCCCTGGCATCCCAGATATTCAAAAAGAAGTGGCTGTCAGCATGACATGCATGCTAGACACCTCTCTTTGTGTCTATGCCACTGCTTCAGCCTTGGTATCAGGAACATGGAGGACAGGAGCTCCTCTGCCCTGAAAAGTAAGATCACCAGAGATTTTTTGTTGTATGTTCTTCTAGGATTTTCTCTGCTTCCTAGTTTTCCGCTGCAGGACCTAAAGGTTTTAATCTAAACTCTGTGTGTCCATTCCCAGCTTTGCAAAATGAAAATAAGATCAGCACCGATACTCAGTGGTGGGGAGAGGGTTATTTCATGAGTGATTATAAGACTCTGAAATCTGAAGATGGAAAGCATTAGATGCCGTATTATTAAAGAGAAGAGCACTCAAAATATCCTGTCTCTTCCTGAAGGATGCCTTGCCTTAACTGTGGCTCACAGCCTGCTAGGTCTGCACAGAGCTCTGTGCTAACCCTGCACAAAGTCTCTAGCCTTGTCTAGAGATAATCCCTGTCACAGTTCATGGACTCAATACCTCAAAATGGAGGCAGAGAGGGAAAAGAATTGTGTAAAACTCATGGTAGCCAAGCTGTGGGGCTTGGCATGGAAATGCTGAGGCTGTTGCTGTCATCATAAAGCCACACTGCTCCATCCTGAACACAAACAGGGAAAAAGCCATCTTTAATATTGTTTCTCTTCCATCTCTGCAGATTCTGAACTGCTTCCTCATCGACAACAATGGCTTTATACTTGTTTCCAAAATACCTGAAGAGGTAAGAGAGAATAAGAGAAGGAGGAGAGTGGGGTTTGCTAGTTCCTGAATAACCCACCAGAGCTGGTTAAAACAAATGAAGTTGAAATGTGTAATAAGGGTGGCTATGGTGTAATTAAATTCAACTGCACAGTGAGGGGGAAGGCTCCCAGCAGAGTGACAGCACATCCTGGGTGAGGAAGGAGTTTGCAGTGATAAGGAAGGAACTAGTCAAAATATCTTTTGATGAGAAGAAAGAAAATTAGACTCCATTCCCTTGGCACAGATGCTATTGAAGATAAAGATTATCTGAGACAGTCCCGAAGGGAAGGGAACAGCATTTCTGAGTGCTTCTGAAGTCAAAGAGGGTGTTCTTCAGGAAAGGAAACTGAGAGGATGGTAAGAGAAAAATGCTAAAGGCAAAAAACAAAGAAAACAAAACCAAAATAATTTAGCAAATTGGAAACAGGAACACACCTAAAGAATCTGAGAATTTACTAGACTTGCAGAGGTGAAAGAAGCAAGAGAAAAGGCTCAGAATAGAAATAAAAATAAGGTGTGTGGTTCTACAGCCATTTCTAGGGAGCTGAAGGGGTGCAAGTTTGATGTGACATCCTGTGCAGCTGGGTAAATTCAACACTACCAGCCACTGTGTGGCTGAGCTACACTTTTCTGTTCTCTAATAAATTCACCAGTGAGCTACTTCTTTCAAAATAATCAAACCCCATAGTTCTGGACATCAGAAAGTGATATGTGGGAACAGTCTCATAAACTACAAAGCAGTAAGTCAATAGTAAGAGTGGGCTTAGAGAAGAAATGAGAAACAGAGGGGTTTTGTTACTGACAGAATCATGGAGTTTCATTAAAATTGCCATTGTACTGGAGTCAACAAATGCAGTTTGGGTATTTCCAAAAGGCAGTGGATCCAATCCCATAAATTATTTTCTTCAAGATGGGACAAACAGGTTGAAATGGAAATTAAGGTAACAGAACTCCTGGTGGATGTGATTGGCACAAACAGCACAGCTTCCAGACAGAAGGAAACTTATCAGCTGTATTCTTTGAAAGTGTGACAAAATCAAGAGATAAGGGAGACTAGATAACCTATTGAATTTCAGTTCTCCTCAGCCCTGAACAGAGTCCCTTACAAGAAGCTGGTGCATTGACTCAAAGTAGCTGGGACAGAAGAGAAAGCAAAATTTTTAGATGGTTATTTAGATGGAAAACATCTGTATGAGTCCCATGGTTTCCCACCTGGACTTGGGCTGGTTAGCATATTCAGAATGGGCTGACCAAAAAAAAAAAAAAAAAAAATAAAAAAAAGATGAAACTGTGCATTCTGCAGGCAGTGAGTTCAGAGAGGCTGAGACTCTTGAGAGTCAGAGAGCAAAACCAATCACCAGCAAAGGCACTGGGGGGGATACAGACAGATACCAAGGGGAGCTTATTGCAAGGGATAAGCAACCCACCTCTTTTCTGTAGGAAAGTGAAAAGTGTCCTACCCAGCACACTGAATAGTCTGGTAGAAGTGTCCCTTTAGTGATGTAGTGTGTCAGAAAACAAAAAAGCAAATAGAAGTTGAAGAATAAGGGAAGGAAATGCTGTAAAAGTTACATTGGCTCCCCACTCTAGGAGGCCAGGTCCTGCTGAGTGTTTGGGGTGAGCTGGTGGTCTTAGGAATTGCTCCTCTGACCCCCATGGCATTTTCCAAGATGCTTTACTGAGTACTATGATGTGTGTCCATCAGTGGAGACAACTATACCCTTTAGCTACCATGTCACCTGTGCGACCTCAGCACTGCCCTCCTGGGTTCTGCCTCTGTACTTTTTACTGCATCTTTTGGAAAATGGGTTTTTCCAAAGCTCATCTCTGAAAGATCTGACTAGCAGAAACATGGAATTATAGTGGATTTGGGTAAATTATAAACATTATCCACATGCCTCCAAGATCAGGCACTTTGGCAAGCACCACCGCTGTCCTCCTCCAGCTTTTACCTTCCTGCACCTCAGAGAGTTCACCACTGTTTGTTTTTTTTTTTTTTCTGATTTCTTTTTCCTGATCCAGTTACTGGTTTTATTTCATGGTGGCACCATGAGTCTCCACACCATTAAACCCTACAGGGAATTCAAGACAGCAACACTAAACCAATGCCCTGAATTTCCTAGCTTTGCCACCTGGATGTTGCTGCATGGGATCACTTGCTGCTGTGTGACCTTCCCTGCCCCATCCTGTAGTCTTTCATCAAGGCATCCTTTAACATAATGCCAAAAAATCCTGTCCCTGGATTTTGGTGGGTATTTTGGCTTTTCTGCCTGCCAGAGCTGCCTGAGTGACACTGGAAGTCAGAGTAGCTTCCTGCAGGAATGGGATGAGGACAGATTCTCCTCTCCTCTGCCCTTGGGATGGGGGGGATCAAGGTGGTGGATTGGCTCTAATAACCTCTGTATGAAGGCAGCAGGAAGCTTACTGGCAGTTGGAAACCACCATGGAAAAGGGACTCAGGATTTTAATGAGTGACAAGTTGGAAGCTGTCTGCAGGATTACTTGGGGAAGAACGGGTAATCTCTTAATTCGAGCTAATCTCCCCATCCAGTCTCATCCCAGAGGGAGCAAAGAGTTAAAACACAGCCAGGAGAAGGGAGTGAGTGAGGACCAGGTGCTCTGGGAGGAAGGGAAAATAAGTAGCAAGGTCACGCTGTGCTGCAGGGAGGGCTGCTCTGTGTTTTCTGCCACAGTTGCAGCCATGGCCCCACAGCCACCCCTGAGTTTTTAGCTGCCTCTCACTGCCAGTCATAGGCACAGCTGTGGATCCCAGGTCTTGAGCTCCCTCCACCTGCTGCATCCAGATGTTCCCTCACTCACTAAACCTCTTTTTCTAGGATTGCTGCCTTCTGCCTGAGGCATTTTGCAGAGGATGTCTGCAAGCTCAGCCCAGGTATTCCAGGAACAGGGTGCAGGGAGGCAGCCAAAAAGCCAAGATGCCACCACAGCTCAGGGCTTGTGGAGAAGCAAGGGCTGGCTCTGGCCATGCAACAATGCAAAGCCTGGGCAATTTGGCAGATCCTGTTTGTCTGCAGATCCTGAGTGTACAAAAAGTGTAAATTGATCAACAAAATTGATCAATAAAGCATGGATGCATGTGAGCAGTGCTATAGCTTTGGAGTCATATGTGTGCTCTGAGCTGCATGTGTCTCCTGTACACAGCCTGCACATGTCCTGTACACTCAGCTGCAGGGGGGAGTGACACAGTGTGTGTCACATGGGATGTCAGAGCAATGCTTCGTGCTGTCAACCTCTGAAATGGCAAGGGCCTGTGGAAACTTGCCCAGAGATGGGAGTTGGGAGAAACACAGCAGAGGGATGCCTAGGACAGCAGCAGTCACTGGAGGAAGCAGGATGTAAAGATACCTGCTTTACAAAATGTTGCTCTAGTACAGGACCACATTGGTTTCTGCCAAGTGATGCTTTTCTGTGTTACTGCCTGCACAGGGTACCTAAAACAGCAGCAAGCTTTGAATGTCTGGTTTGGTGCTGGAGGCCAGTTTGCTGATGCCTTTCTGAACACACTCCCTAGGCCATACTCTTACTTGCACTAATAGTTCCTCATTCTTATACCTAGACATATGATGTCCTACATGGAGAAATTTGGCTAGACATCAGCATTGCTTGACAGGATGGGCCTCATTTACAGCCTTGCATTGGCCCCCTCTCCTTGCCCCACTGTCTGCACTGTCTTTCACTGTGTTAATTCTCACTGCTGGGTCTGCAGACTGGTATTAAATGGAAACAGCTGTCCTCTTCACCACCCTAATCAGATTGAAAGAGCGAGGGGGGGTGAAAAAAAGTTAGTGCTTGCTCAGGCACATTTGACTGTCTGAGACGATTACAGCCTAAATGCTCGAAGGCGAGTTGATGTTATGTATCAATTTATACAGTGAAATGACTTCTAAAGCCTTTTGGCCAGAGGCTCATAACCACGTAACACTACTGTTAGATGATTATCATGTGATCTTAGGTAAATCTGCCTAAGGGTTCGGGCTTTTTTTGTGGAAATGTCCCACTCAAATAAATGAAGTCATCTGCTAATACTTGCTAAATGACTGCTAGCCTATCAGTGGAAAAGCAAAACATCCCAGACTGTGTGAATGCTTCCATAAAACTATTTACTCTGTCAGGACCCACAAGCCAGGGAAACAGAGGACAGCTCATATCCACATTTTTATTGTTTACAAACATTTCATTTACTTGCCTGTGAACAAAGCGGTGAACTTAACAGGTTTGAAGCATTTTTACAATAGATTTGTCATAGTTTAGTAAGCAAGAAGGTCAGAATTGTTTGTTTGAGGAAATCCTTAAAGCAGCAATTGCCAGATTTGAGATTGGGTCTGTATTTGAGGTTATTGACTCCAAGACACACATGGGACCAGAGGGCCGCAAGCTTCACCTTCAGTTCGGGCATGCAAGCAGGACTGGGGGGATGTTGTCCCCCCAAATGCAACTTAGTCTAGCTATGCCAGTGCACAGCATGTAAGCTACAGGGATGGATGAATTTGTGTTGTGTTGTTTGGGTTACTGCCTGCACAGAACTCACACAGCAGTGAGTTGTAAAATTGCATTTGCTGCCTAAATAAATTTGCTGCCACTGATGCATGGTGGGCCAGTTCACCTAGGGCAGCAGGAGAGCAGAGGTTTCTGAAACCACTGTGGCCATGGGTAGCAGAGAGGCTCAAACAGAAGACTCAGGCATTCAGATCCAGAGAACACGGATTCCCAACAACCCACGTGAGAGTCCAGGCTCCCAGTGATTCAGCATGCCTGGGTCTCTGCAGCTTGAGAGTCTGCCTTTTACTGACACGAGCTGCAGGGACTTACGTGGGCTAAATCGTTTTCAAGCGTGGTAGGAATGGTGCAGGATGCCCAGCTGGTGATGGGGGAAGTCCTCCCTCGAGCTTTCCAGCCAGGCAAAGGACAAAGCTCAGCATTGCCTCCTTACAAAAAACCCTGCTTGTGTACAGCAGGCCTCCAGGCAAACTAGGCTGGAGCCATCAAGCATTTGGAAAAATTACAGTTTATTCTGTTTTTCCCTTTTTCTGCTTGCAGACTGGAAAATTTTTTGGTGCAGTGGACGGCTCAGTGATGACCCAGCTGCTAAACATGGGCATGTTCAGGCGGTAAGTGGGGGATCTCCACACTGTACTTCTTGTTCTTCACTGGTGTGTGGGTCAGAGCACGTTGGTCCCTCTAAGAAGCACTTGAGCAGGGAAAATGCTCATGCTGATGATGCATGTGACTCTCTTATTCAGACACAAGAACTCCTTTAGCTACCTGTCCCCTCTGCTGACTGCTCAGCCATCATCAGCACACACACTGTTTCTCCTCATCTCTTGTTCTTCCACCTGCTGCAAAACAGAGAGAGACAGAAACTTCCAATCCCTGTGTGTCAAGAGAGCAGCTGCTTCTCTCTTTTCCAGGGCAAGATGTTATGGGGAACACTTCTTGGCATTTTGGGTACAGAAGTGCCTCAGTTCCTCCTGCCACTTGGAAAGCCTTTCTGGGGAGTTGTTGTCTGAGAGCCCCACAGATGCAGCATTGCAGCTGGCTGACCACATTTCTCGCTCTCTCTTAAAAATACTTCTGTTCATTTCACTCCAGTCCCCCAGCTGATGTCAAAAGAGAGTTCAGATTTTCAGTGGCTGGAAAACAGGAACTAGGGGGACCTGAGGTAGTTACAATTATAATTCCTCTGCTTCATAGCCTGCTTTACTCACTGTCTGAAATTAGGGACATATTTCTTCCTGTACTGACCCAGTTACATTAATCCAGAGCCTGTATTTCTTGCTCTGCAAGATCCAGAACTGCCCAAACAGCAAAGACACATGTAAGCAGGTCACTGCTTTAGTGAATCCAGCAAACAGTTCATACATGACATTTTTGAGAAAAAGGTGACGTGTCTGTCTCGTGGGTGGCTGCATTGCTTGCTTTTGACTGCTTGCTTGTTGTGTTTTGTTGCAGAGTGACCATGTATGATTACCAGGCAATGTGCAAGGTGCCCTACCACCACCACAGCGGTGCCCAGCCCCTGCTCAGCGTACGTATCTGTCACCATGCAGCTCTCCCTGGGCTGGGCTTCCTCCTGCAGGGCATCTCCAACATTCCCCAAAAGACTTTCAGGTGATGGGACTGTCCAAACTCACCTCAAGTATATTCCTGAAGCAGTGGTGGCCACTGATGTTGGTTTCCAGTGTGGCTCTCTATTGGCATATAGGATCTCACTGAGAGTTGGAAGGACCAGGGAAAGGTCCTGGAAGCCAAGGAATCAGCTAGCAGCTGAAATGAACAGGAATGCTTTTACAGGGCATGATTTTACTCAGCTCAAGAAGGAGAGTTGCAATGTCAGGGAATAGAACATCTGGGGAAAAATGGCAGTCACTGGGGAAATATAAGTGAGCTTGGAGCAGGAGAGAGAGTGAGAATGCTGGGAGCCCTGAGAACAAACTAACACAGTGAAGGGTTTTACCAGTACCCATATACAACCTCTCTGTAGGCTGACAGAAACTCTTACTCTAATCCCAGTCCACCTTCCTAACCTTGCCTCAACAGGCAGAACAAAGTAATTATTCAACACTTAGGCCACTTGAAACTGCTTGACACAACCCTAAACAGGGATGTGTTCATTACTGTTATGATCCCTTGATACTGGAAGGAGTGCAGGAAGTACTCCTTGCAGCATGACATTGTAATTTTTTTCCAGTAAAAGAATTTTCAACAAAGTATTGCCTTTCAACAACATTCTTAACAATAACACTTTTAACAATGTCTGGTTTACAATGGCTATACTTAAGATGGCTAGATAAAATATGGTGATTGTAGTGAAAATATTTGCTGCATTATAACCTCCAATTGTGATCACTAAAATAAATGTCACAAACTATGAGATGCCAAAATGGGGTGAATTGGGAAGAGAATAAAAAGGTGAGCATTCAGCCTCCATCTTTCATCATCCCCTCTTAGCAAAACCCTTGAAAAGGAAGGAATCAAGAGAAGTCAGTTTTCCATGTACAGAAATAAAAATCAGTCCAGTTGACAACCATGCCTACATTTTACTATTTGCTGACTTATTTTGGCTGAAGAGAAGCCATCAGTAATGGAACATTATCCTGCGTCCTGTGACTACTGCATCTGTTATGGGTTTGAGGACATGGGAGTGATTATGAGAGAGGGCGATGAAAATTAGACATGGTTACCATGAAGAAAAGAAGCAGCAGTATCCTCTGCAGATGAATTGTCCCTGGGATAATGCTGAATTTCCAATTTGTAGCTGAAAAGCAAGAAGATGATAAAGTCATGCCATCTTGAGGAAAAGCTGGATGAAAGCACAGTTAAGCATAATCAATCAATGGCAGATAATACTAAATCCTGGGCAGTGCTGTCACTTGTCCTAGAAACACCACTTGCTCTCAGAACACAAAAGCATCCTAAACTGGTGGTGTCCCATTTAGCTGTGTTTCTCTCCTGCTCTGAGCTCTGAAGGTCATCCACACTGGAGAGAAATCATCAAGCAATTATGTCTTCAAAGTCCTTCGTACATTCCTGATAAACTCCCTGACCCTGATGGGGAGGGGGTGAGGAGGTATTATTAGTAGCAGGGCAGCTCTGTTGGCTTTTGATGTATTTTGAACATTTTCCAGTGATGCCCAGACCTTGAATTTCCAGCCTGTCTTCAAGAGCTCTGATCAGTGGAGGGACTTTGTCTAAAGTGCGGGGTCCTGCATAACAATTATAAATTCTCTGACCAGATCCTTATGGTATTTCTCATTTCTTCTTTTGTTCTCCAGCCAATTTATGCCTTTGTTGCTGCAGTGAAGTGGCTAATAAGTGATTTCCTCATGTGAGTACCAAAAGATGGGGGTGTTTGGGAGGCTCACATCAGGAGGGACAAGAGCTTGGAAAGCTGCAAGCGGAATACCGCGCATTAGGGCATTGCTGTCAGCCTTCTCCTGACATTCAGCTCTGCTCCTGGGAGACAGAAAGCTATTACTATTGCCATTTTGAGAGGCAGAGGCCCACAGCAGGTCTGGGATTTACCTGAAGTCACTCAGTACAAAATGCCTGAGTAAGAAATAGGACTTGGGTCTCTTGGGACTCTGTGCAGATCCTCAGTGCCGAGTCCTCTTGCCTGCCTGTGCAAATGCACATCTTCCTCTCACAGGGGGAGAAGGCTGAAGGCAGCAAGCCAAGCAGCTCAGGTCTGAGTGCCAGGCAAGGGGGGACAGAGGGGAGGCTCTCCTCTAGGTTTGGGTTCAGCTCAGACTTCTGGGGTGAATTGGAGTTCAAGCTCAAATGAGGCTGGAAGAGCAGCTGCTCAGCTTGCTGGGTGTGCGAAAGGGGAGATGTGGTGAAGGACCAGCTCTGAGGGCTTTAGCCTCTTGGTACTGAATAATTCCATGTAGTTACCTCCAAGCAGCCAGAGTGTGGGCTTCTGATGGCCATCACACCTGCTCCTCAGGTGGGTCCTACAGTGGCTGAATCCCCTCCCAGCCTCAGGGGCTGTCGTACTTGTTCCTTCTTTCACTGGCGAGCCCCTTGCAGAGGAATTACTTCAGGGAAAAGCCCATTTAGATCTCCTACAGTCCAAATCTCACAACACAGAGCTACATTTTAGTATGTGGAGAGGGGAAAAAAAAATTAATTTTTTAAAAATCAGACTTGCACTGCCAGAAATTTGTAGTAAACATTTTAGAACTGATACTCACTGGGTGACAGGGCCATCTCACTGACACCTGCATCCTTCCAGGCTGCTGAAAAAGCATCCTCTGTTCTTGCTCTTTTGACAGCTTCCTTTTGGAATTTAACATGAGTAGCTTCTGGCACTCAGACAACTTGGCAGATGGTGAGTACACAAGAGTCCAGCCGCCCCATAGCACGTGAGTGCTGCAGTCACTGGTAACAGAAGAAACTGTACTGGGAAGCCTGGCCTTGTGCAAGGAGCCTGCCCTCTGCCCCACACCCCCTCCTCCACAGACACTGGAATCCAGCTTCCAGATCCCACCATCTCCCCCCATTCCCACTCCATTCCAGGCTGCCAGAGCACCAGGGTGATCAGGGTGAGGTGTGTGCTGCTTGGAGCACACTGCTTGCTTCCCTCAGGGTAATCTGTTGAGGAGAGGGGAGACACTTCTTCCTAAGGACCTCTGCCCTATGTGCAGTGGGATGAGAGGGGCCATCAGTTGCAAAGAACTTCTGTTGGAAAGCCTCCCTTCCAGTCTGCTACAGGACAGGACAGGGCAGAGCAGGGATGGAACAGCAGAGATTCTCCAGAGCCTAGCAGAGGTCCCAGGAAGCTAGACAGAAACTTTAGAGTTTAGTAACACCCAGAGGGTCTTCACTTACCTACTGGACCTGCTCTGGAAGAAAGAAGATGGTGGCACATGGTATTGTATAGCAGCTGAGCTCAGCAGAGGGGTGTGTCTCCTTGAAATCCAGACCTGTCCTGTAGCTGAAGTGCTGCCTGCTGAAAACACCCCAGGAATCCATCCCAGCCTCTGCAAGCAGGGGGATGTTAATGGCCCTGAGGAGACTCAGAGGGGAAGGGGAGGTGTGCTCTGTGCAGCCAAGTAGGGGCTGTAATTAGCCTTGCTAATTATTGATCACCAGCGGTGCCTTTAGTGGAGACAGCGGTAATTTCCATGCTGGCTGTGGGGCTGGCTCTTCTGCATTGAACTCTCCTGGAATAAGTGGAAAAGTCATTTTTTGAAAGTGAAATTCCCCTCTAGAGAATGAGGTCTATGGGTGCTGTTTAGGTCCCACTCTGCTTCTCCAAATAGATGCAAAGTTGCAGCTGTTCCCTAAGCAGCCCTGGCTGCTGTGTAACACACAGCAGGATAACAGGAGTGGCCCCATGCAGAAATTGGTGAGGAAGAGTCTGATGAGCAGGTGCAATACTCATGGCAGTTCAGGAGAGACTGCTCATTCAGGGGAATGGTGTTCCTGCTGTGGATGTTCTGTAGCTGCAATCTGGTTAGTCTGTGCTTGAGGAAAGCAAAAAGGGAGGGGTCGATGTCACTGCTGTCCTGCTCATCACCGTTTCCTTTTGTGCTGCCTTCATCTCTTTCCCACATCACCTCACCTCCATGACTGCTGTGTGCAATTCATGTCTCCATGTCACTGCCATCCTGTGAAACTGTCACATGTCTCCATCGTTGCTGTGTGTCTGTGTGTCATGGGACTTCTCCAGCCAAGGCTGTCTTCCATCACTGTAAGTAGAATCACCTAAGAGTTAAAAAAAAGAGAGAATTAAATAGAAATTCCTAGGCTAGGGAAGACTTTTTTCCACCTTTTGTACAGTGGGGGACTTGCAGACAGGTGTGACAGGGCCAAGGCAGAGCCTGGCTCTGTTTCCCTGGTCTGCAAAGAAGAGATGCTGTTGCTCATTTAGCTGGCTGAGCTGGTGATTGAAGGTCTGACACTGAGAAGTTGATAAAAGAAGGAACACACGAGCCTCCTGAGGAGCTGCAGTCACAGACAGCATCATCACTCATTGCTGTGGCCTGGCTGGGCTGTGGCCCATGATCCATGGCACTGTGGTTCCCAGCTGGCCCATTCTTTCCAGCTGTTATTCCCAAACCAAAGACCAACCCGTGCTTTCTTGCAGGAGAAACTACACAGGTCTTGTAGACTTCAGTTATTAAGAAGTAACTTAAGTCTTCTTTTCCACATACCATGGCTTAGCTCTTTCTGATAAATCCCAGCCCAGCTCTGGGATAATGCAGGAGGACTTTCTAGTGGTTCAACTGATAAGTATGTGCTGTAGCTCATAAATCCACTTCTACAGGCAAGTTAGAAATTCCTCCAAGACAGAGTCCAGACTGTGGCTGTGTTTGTATCTCCCTGCTTCCATATCTAGCTTGTGTTTGCCAATTCGCTCTCTGCCCAGCAAGACGTAAGTGTGAGACAGAGATGGAGAAATAGAGACAGTTGGAATGTGTCTTACTGGATGGAGAAAAGGAAGAGCAAGAGAGAGTGTCTGCAGATGAAAAAAATGAGTGTCCATGTGTGTGGGGGAGTAGCAGGGTGGAAGAATACTATTGAGGCTGGAAGAAATGGATTGCACATGTTGTTAAGCAGGGGCTGTAGATTTTTGCCAGAGACATTAACATTTTCTTGACTGCATGCCAAGGCTGGTGTATGTGAAAAATATGAAGAGAAGGAGACATTTTGTGAGAGAGAAATGGAGCACACACATTTTTTCCGGGTTATGTGCAGAGGAATTAACAATCAGGGATCTAATGCTCTCCCTTGCCTGACTGTGTACCTCTGGCTCTGCAGCACTAAACCTATTTCTGCTTCCCAAGTTCTCTTGTTTTCTGGGAAGGTGAGACTTGCTGTTGGAACATGGGCGTGATGTATTCAGACTGCATTCATCATACAAATCTGCTTTACTGAGGTGGTGAGAAGACATGTTTGCTGCCACAGATTTTTCTCTGCTCTCAGCATCTCAGTTTCTCTCTTTTGTTTATAAGGGCTTCTGCTTTTATGGACAACAGCACAGGTTTGAAATCTTTTAATTAAGCCAAAAATATTTCCAGCAAGGCATGCAGCCTAGAAAGAACTATTTCTACAATTCTGTAGATCATAAAACTTTCTCTTTTTTTACTGCATGGTAATGTACACAGAAGGTATATTACAAGATAATTGTTTAAATTCTATATTTTATATTGGTAACTAAGTGGCAGATTTTGTCACATGTCCCAGAGTAAATGCTCTGACTTGAGTGCATGATTTATGCTGGTGGGAAAGAGTTCACAATCTGGGCTCTATAGTTCATAATGAGGCACAGCAACTGCCTTTGCTGCTCAGAAGGATTGTTTGCCAAATGTCTGACAAAGTCTTTCTGGAAGTGCAGATGGTAGCAACGACAGCCTGGAATTAACTCACTCTTTGCTATAAAGTTTGCAATTTGTTATCAGCTCCTCTAGCTGTTTACTAATCCCTGACCAGCAGACTCTCAGGGCACTGATAACATTTTGATGTCCAGCATGTGCATGCAGAAGCTCAGCCTGAGCCTTTTGCTGATGATATACATGCTTCTCTGAACCTCTCAATACTGCTGCAGCTGCACTGCTTCCCAGCAAATTAAGTGGCAGTAGGCTTAAGCATAATCTCTGTCATAGGTCTTGTCTCTGTGCAGGAGTTAGATTTTCAAGCAGCTTCTTTTCATTCAGCTTCTGCCAAAAAACACAAACAAACAAAAAAAAAACTTAAGGAAGTTTAAAAATACACTTTGATGCTGGCCACATTTATCCTGGGTATGATTCATGCACTGTCTTTAATTGACTTTTCCCTTGCAGGGCCTGGTTCTCCAAGCCCACCATGACAGTCCTCATCCAACAGTGGCTGAGGATGGGACCAACTTCAATTCTGAATTTTCATTGACCCCTCCCTGCAGCCTGTCCTTCACACCACTCTATTTTATATTGCTTCAACTCCATCTGCTTTGATGATAACAGGAAGCTTGTAAAGGATATGATATTATAACAGGAGCTAGTAAAGGATGTCCTTTACCAGGACCAGGGAGAAAATGAGGTGCTGGTATGTCAGGGCTCTTTGCCACTCATGGCATGAGCCAGATGTTAAATTCTTGCAAGCAGTTTGCCCCCAACTCTACGAGGTCACCTTTGTGGTTATCACAGTGATTGTTCTGAGGAAGAACTGCACAGTCCATTGCCAACGGCTGTGCTGTAAATCCAGGGCCAGCTCAACAGGACTGTGATGGTTTGTGGGGACCAATGTGTGGTCTTGCCACAAGCATGTCCCTGGTCCAGGCTGGGGTAGCCTGGCCACCTGTTTCAGGGTTTGGAGCTGCTTTTTCAGCCCTCAGTACAGTGAATTAAGGCTGAAAGAAATTCTGCTCTGTGTCTCCCACTCCTTTCGTCTTAGTTTGGGGATTTTCCTGGCCAGAACACACCAGCCCTGCAGCTGCTCAGAGCCAGAAAGTGTTTGCAGCTTCTCTCCTTACAGCATAAATGGGGATATTCTGCATGCCCCATCAGAAGTGTCAGAAATTCACCTGAGAAACAGGGTCATCTTCTGCTCGTCCCAGATCTCCTCGGGATTGCCAGTCCCAGAAATGTCATCACAGAAATGGGAGAGGCTTTTCCCTGCCTCTGCAGCGTGGGGTTTGCACAGAGGGACAGCAAATGGTGGCAGAGCAAAGCCTGACAGCTCCTGGCTGGTGGCAGAGGTGCTGCCGGCCCCTGGAATGACAAGTTTGGTTGATTAATTCAGAGTGAATCCAGGGTGAATACAGAACGAGGCATTGTGCTGCAGTCAGGCTCTGGGTGCTTTTGAATCTGTACAAAATGAACCTCACCATGTCACCAAAAGGAGAGTCCCATAGTCTGGGAGGGTTTAAGCAGGAGGCTGCCTGTTGAGAACTGGTTTTTGAGACTTCTGAATAAAAGCACAAAGTACAATTACCAGAGACTCTGCACTGCAGGGAGGGGTTTGAGTGCCCATCATATTCACCTGGGCAAGGCATTAGAGGTAAGATTGGGCTGCAGCTCCTGGCTCATAATGATGTCTTGTGTTGCTGGATTGTCATGGTGGAGAGAAAAATCAGAGAAAATCATGCAGTTTTTCTCTCCCTCGTGTAATCCACATTGTTTAGATGGCAAGCTCTGCAAGGAGGTGCCTGCTGCTTTCTGCCTGCTCTGGCAGTGCTGGGGGGGAGAGGAGACCATTGCTCTCAGCAGTGAGGGCTTTACAGTGATGCAAATCACCTATCCAATCACAGATGCTCTCTTGATGCCTGCTCACCATACATTTGCTGATTAAAACCCAGGTTGCTGCATTTTTCTGTAAATCTTCAGCACTTCTGCTGCAAGGGGTAAACTGGATGTCCTCCAGGTGAGGAGGACCCTCTTCCAAGCTGGTCCCCCCAGGAGCACTGCCTGTAGCTGCTGTGTGGGTGGGGGGCTGCAAAGTGAGGCTTTTGTGTTCAGACCCCAAGCTGATGAAGAAACCATTTCTGGTACTTGCTGCTGGCTGAGCTACAGCCACCTCTGCCCTAGCAACAATTTTCACATTTCCATCAGCAGCAGTCCCCTGTGTGTCCTACAGAGGCAGGAGCTGGCTTTGCTACCTCCAGCTGCAGAAAATAATTGCCAGAAGGACCCAAGGCAGTAGTTTCAGGCAAGACAGATTTTGCTGAACTCCTAGAAAGAATGCTCTTGCTTCTTGAGGGAGGCTTAGTGAGGTGGTTCGGCTCCCCCTCATCCCCAAATTAGTTTGGGAGTCCCACAGAGTGTGACTAATGAGTGATGGAGCAGCTGCTCCATCCAGGAGCCAGTGCTGTTCATTAGCTGGGTCTCTCCTGGTCCTCCAGAGCTGTCATCTGTTTCCCTGTGGTCTCAGGCCAGATCTGTCTGCTGGTGGTGGTTTCTTCTCAACATGACACTTACTGAGTCCCTCCAATTTCCTGCTGTGAACTCGCTCTGAAATGTCAGGGCTCAGGAGGGATCAGCAGGTGATGAGAGCCCCACCACAGGGTTCCTGCAGGGGCAGAGCCCTTGGCACAGGCACAGAGGACCAGCCCAGGCACTTGTTCCTGTGTTTAAAAACTGCATGAACCAGGGCTGGCTTAGGCAGAAGGGATTTCATTGACACAGCTGCTTCAGTAACTCCTTTGAACACAGGGGTTCCTGTGCCTAATGTCCCTCCCTGCCTGGCCAGGGGGGTCCCTGGGTTGCTGTGGCCACTGCAGCCTCCAGGTGGGTCCAGGCTTGCTGCAGAAGGCGAGTAGCTAAATTGGAGGCATTTCTTGCATAGGCTGGTTTTCCCACACCACCTAGTGGGAGCAGGGATCACTGCCTGGCTGCTTCTGCAGCACCTCCTTCCCTCTGTTCTCAGTGGGCACCTGCTCCCAGCCACTGGTGGAGGGTAGCTGCTCCTCCAAAGTCCATCAGCAAGTCTGGAATGTTTCCAGCTCCCCTGTGCCACTCACATGTGTGCTTGTCTCGTTCCCTGGCAGCTCACAGGCACAAGAAGCACGACCTGCTGCAGCCCTGCGACACCGAGTACCCCGTGTTCGTGTACGAGCCGGCCATCAAGGAGACCAACGGGCTCATCAGCTGTGGAGACTGCCAAAAGTAAGAGTTGTAGCTGGGGGTCTTGTCTGAGGGCTGCTGGGGAGGGCAGCAACAGGAGAAGGGTCACATACCACTGTGCCCATGGCACGGCCACCACAACATCCACATTACGAGTGAAGGGACAGTCAAAAATAACAGTAAAGTCATTGTGAAAAGAGGCTGTTTTCAGTGGTTGCACAGTGCCATCAGCAATCACATGTGGAAAGGTGACAAAAAGATGAATATCCACTTATTCAGCTTTTCCTAACATGAGGAGGCCAAACAGATCTGACTGGAATTGCTGCCAAAAAAAAAAATCCTACCTAGTCTTCAGCATTGGATCAACTGCATGAAAGAATTAAAGGTTATAAAAACAGCCTCGCTGGTCAACATGGCTCTAGGAAAACCAGAGCCTTGCCAAACCTTGTTTCAGAAGAGATTGCAGATTTGATGACAACAAGGTATTGTATTAATCTCTGGGTAGATCCAGTGACCTCTTTGGGTCACAGATTTCTGCCACAAACGAAGCCTGGGACTGTCCCTTCCCTGCTGGAGGCAGCACCTCACCAGTGCTGGTGCATCTGGTGCATCTTTTATCCAGATATTTGGCTCTGTGGAGCATTAGCCAGGGCCTGGCATGCAGGCATTCCTGATCACATTCCACAAGCTCCTGGTGGAGCAGGGACAGGCTGGGTGCTCCATCCTGGGCAAAAACGTTAACTTTTGGATTGACTGATGCATGGGGTGTGTCTGTCCTGGTGCCTGAATCTGTGCATGGGGTGAAGGCTGCTTGTCAAAGCTCCCAAGGCAGTCATTAGTCAGGGAGCACTAATGAAATGGTCAGCTGCTCTGTGTGGCATTCAACACCTTTAAAAGGGGGCACAGAAATCCCCAGAGGCTGGAAGGCAGCAAGGCCAGGTGGTGAATAACCAGGGACACTGGGCACTCCTGCAGCACAGTCAGCTTGGCCAGGGCAGTGGGCACATCCCCACAAGACTGTATTTCTATTCCAGAAACTTGGCTGAGCCGTGGTTAGCAGGACTGGGAGTCACTGAGCCATGCACCAGCTGCAGCCCTGGCACACTGGGCACACTGGGCAGTGTGCAGGCACACTGGGTCTGATGTCCCCAGCCTTCCCTGTGCCCAGTGCCTCCAGGACATGCTGAGTCCCTGCCAAACACCAGTTGGTCAGTCCCATCACACCAGTGTAGCCCACAATGTTACTGGGTTCCTCTATTTCTCTCTCCAGTAACGTGAATTTTAGCATAATCTGCTCCTTCCAGGACCACAGAATACAGGCATCCTTGCATTGTACAAGCACATAAATATACATTATTTAATATAAATATACACATAAATATACATTAAATAGGCACTGGCATACCACTGGGTGAAGCCAGGCTTTGCTCAAGTGTCATTTGCTCTGACATGCTGCCCTGTCTGGGGAAGACTTGTGTTGGGTTTGGCTGCTTAGTTGGGTTCTTGGGTTGATTTTGACTTTTGTGCCTGGCATGGAGTTGTAGATTTGAACCAGTTCAGAGTCAGGAGGCCAAAGAGGAGTGCTGATGGCACTTCTCTGTGTGTACTTCTGCTCACTGGTCTCTCCTGCTTTCTGCTGGCACCCTGTTTCCAATGATCTCTGTTTTCTTTCCATTTCTTTGCTGTGGTTCAGGCAATGCCAGGGCTGCTGCTCTGGGCTGGAGAGTTGTGCTTTTTCTCACCCACTGTTCTCTTGCAGGATGTTTGTGGCACAGCAGATCATCAGCAGTAACCTCCTGCTCCTCGTCACAGACACTGTCTGCGACTGCAGTGTCTTCCCACCCGTCCCAATGGATGCAAAAGAGGTCAAATATATCCTTCCATGCACAGCAGGGATGCTCGGCTCCACAGGCCTTATCATCTCCGTGTTTGCCAGGCTGGAAAACGTGCTTCTGCTGCCTTTGCCATGGGCGTGCAGAGCACGACCCGGCCTGGAGAGCTCTTCCAGCCTGCCCAGGGTGACCTGCCCTTCCCTCGTGCTCCCCCTGCATCTCTGGGCGGTGCAGGTACAGCACGCCCAGCTTGCAGCCGAGCCCCGCGGGTGTGTGTGGCATCCCTCCCCTGTCCCTGCCCGCATGCCAGTCCTTAACAGCCTCGCACATAACGCTTCGGTCAAGTGTGAGCGGATGCGCTCCCAGAAGCTGCGCCGGCGGCCGGACTCGTGCCACGCCTTCCACCCTGAGGTATCCCGGGACGGCGGGGCAGGGAGGGACAGCGGGCGGCTGGATGGCACCAGGTGCCATGTGCCCAAAATGCACAAACGTCTGCTCTTGCACCCTGGCATGCTGCCCATCCTGCTGGCTGGAGGCAGACACGGCCGTGAATCCCCGAGGGGGTTCTTAGCAGGGGGATTTCACATTAGCACCACCTGGGAAGGGTTTGAGCTTGGAAACCACAGTCAGGAGCAAGCACACACTCATGCAGCCCCTGCTTCCGAGCCCACGGTGGGTGCTGTGGCCAGCAGGAATCACACCAGTCCCTCCCTTGGCTCCTGGGGATCTTTCGGCCACAGGCATTGCCCCCTCTCCCGAAGGTGCCAGGCGGGCTTGGCAGCAAGGCAGGCTGATTTCTTGTCTCCCATCTCGCAGGAAAATGCCCAGGACTGCGGTGGCACTGCTGGGATCTCTGTGTGTCCGGCGCTGCTGCTCCTGCCCCTGGTGCTGCTCCTGCGGTGACACCGCCTTACGCGGCAGGGACCCGGCGGGACAGCGGTGCCAGGGGAGGAGATGGGGCTCCCTTCAGGGTCACCCTCTGCGGCTTCCCGAGGCGTCCCTCACCCCAGCGTCCAGCACGGTGCCGACGGTGGGAGCTGCCGCCTCCTCGGAAGCCTGTGGCAAAAGGAGATGGGAGGAGCAGCAGGGCTGGCTCCTGGCACAGCTCACAGCCAGTGCTGCGCCATGGGCATGGAGAGCATTCCACATCAGCCTGCCTCCCGCGGAGCCACCTGGGCTACAGGCGGCAGAGGGCTCGGAGGAGCAGAGCTGGCTTCAGCACAGCAGGAGACACCACCTGCCTGTCCTTCAGGAGGAGCCACTAGGATTTTGGAAGCAGCATGTCCTGGTCTTGGGGGTGGTCCCTTAGCCGGGAGCCCAGGGGTGGAACACGGCACCAAAGCTGAACTGGACCAACCTCACCTGCAACTGGACAGTGGGAGGCAGCACAGCTCGACTGGAGAGCTCCGGCTGTGCCAGGGAGACCTCTCCTAACGCTGCTAGAGCAGCATCCAGGCTCTTGTCTACATGTGGACTTACCTCTGGAAAGGGGTTTTGTGTGAGCCACCAGAAGAGACTTACCTGCTCTCTTCAGTGCAGAAGCAGATAAGAAACAGGCACTCTTCCCCTTGGAGCAGCACTGTCCTGCTCATTGCAGCTGCCCTTGGTTGCTCCCTGCCCTGAGCCTGGCATTCCCAGCTGGTGGGCACAGGACATATCTTACAGAGCTTTATGGACAATGGGTGGGGAGCACCCTTTTTTCTTTTTTCCTTTTTTTCTTTCTTTTTTTTTTTTTTTTTTTTGTATGAACTGTTCCATACCATCTCATTAAAAACAAATATATGGCATGTTCTACATAGGCACCATAGCTTCAGCATGTTTAGTGGTCATCACACCAAGATGTCCCCTCCTGCAGGACAAGGGCCCTCCTTGCTCTCTGCCTGACAAGCAGCACTGCCCACACGTGCCTGCCATGGAGAGCTGCAGGCTCCTCTCCAGGGCCACCATGCCACCCACTCCCACAGCCACCAGTACCAGGCTGGACTCCAGAGCAGCTGGGTGGGGATGGGCTTTGTCCTCACACCAGGTCTGTCCCTGCCCTGCACAGGTGTGTGGGTACAAATGCACTCCAGGCATGATAGGGCTGCTGTCCTTCTTGCTGCTCATGTCACCTGACACTAAGGGGACAGGATCAATCCCAGCCAGGTCTTGGCAGGGACCTTCCAGGACCTTAGAGCTCCTGCAGTGGGGTTTTGCCTGGCTGGAGGGCAGTGTTACAGCAAAGAGGAGAGGAACCACTGCAGTACTGGAAGTAAAACTGGAGGTGGAGAAGGTTCCAGGCTGCAGAGGCAGTGACCTTATCAGAGCCAGCAGCAGCCAAGGGAGATGAAGGCAGGATGGAGGAAGAAGGGGCAGCTGTCAAGGCTGAGGAGCTGGGAGCTGCTCACAGATGGAGGAACCACTGGGTCAGGGCACCCCTGGCCTGGCACAGCTCCCCCAGCCCCACGTGCCTGCCCTCCTGGGACACCATTCTCAAGGATGACCTCCCTGTCAGAAAGGATTAGCAGCCCCATGTCCACTCAGCTTAAACAGGACATATAAATGCACATTGCTCTGCTGTGGATGAGCCATGCTTGCCTTCAGGTGCATTAATCCACAATAAACACAGTCCTGCAGAGGTACCTGCACTGAGAGAGTGAAGACCAGATTTGTACCTGGCTTAGTTGGCTCAGTGAGTTTGTCCACAGGTGGTAACTGGAGGTAATGGGACAGGGGTGAGGACTGGAGTATTTCTTGAACTGAGAAACACAAGCAAAATTTTGCCTGACTCTAAACCTCAGCACACATCAGGAACAGCTTCCTAGGTTGGTTTGGGTTGTTTTGTTGTTTTGGGTTTTTTTCAGCAAAGCAGACCATAAGCAAACCTATCCAATTCTGGGCTCCAACACAGAGTTAAGCAAATTCCATTTCATGCTCTGACAGAGATAGTGACTCATGGCCCTTCAGCAAGAGAAAAATCCCCAGGAAAAGCAGCTGCCTTTGCTTCCAACTTCTTCAGCCATGTGCTGGGCACAGCAGATGAAAATAGGTCAGCAAAAGCAAACAGGGAGCTGAGGCAGGAGGATCCAAGCAGCAGAACAGCTGTGAGAGGAGCCATCTCTCACTTCCAGCTGAGCAGCATCCTGCTGCCATCCTGATACTCCCTAAATCCCAGCTGTCCTTCCTGTGAGCACACGAAGCAGGGGCAGCAGGGTTTGTCCTGCTAGGGCAAGATGCAATGAGAGAAAATTCCTGGGTGGTGCTCTGCAGGCAGGGCCGTCCATCAGACCCACATCTCACTGCTGCACAGATCAGGGGCTTCACAAGCCCAAAATCTGCAGCTGATTTCCTCACAGGCAGGGGGACAGGGAGATGGGAAGGGGCCTGAATTCTCTCCCTGACACTCCTTACAGGCTTCAGAAACAGCCCACTGCAGGCTGAGGTAAGGCTGGCTCTCCCCCAGGTGTTGGGTGGGCAGGGACACACACCTTGCAGAGTCACACACACCCTGACTCACGGCTGGGGACAGAGCAGGGTGGCTGCTGGCTTCAACTGCGGCCACACAGGGATTACTTCATTCTACAAAACAGTGGGGAGATCAGCCCTGGATTTACAGCTGCTGTTTGCAGTTGGGATCAGGCACAAAAGGAGGCTGGCCTGAGTTGGTTTGGACTTAGCAAGAGACTGGCACATGCCAGGCTGGGCATAGCAGTGGCCACAGCCAGGAGCCACATGCCCCAGGTGTGTTAAGAGGTGGGTGTGAGGTGGGTGTGGCCCATCTCTGCCACAGCCAAGGAGCAGTACCACAGTTCTGCTTGGTTTCATGCACATCTCAGAGTATTTTCCAGGATGTCTTTTTCTGCTGAGAAAGCCCAGTGGCACTGTCAGCACAGAAACCCTGGGCTCCCACAAGCTTCTGCTTGCAAGGGAGGTGTGCTGAGGGCAGCCTAATGCAGCAGATACATTTGTGCTAAGCAAATTCTCCAAAGCAGGCAGAGAAGGAGCATCAAACCCCCGTGTGCCAAACATTCCATCATCAGCTGGACCCTCGCTGAGGGGGAATTGCTGCTCCAGTCCCCCCAGGCACTGGGGAGCTCCCCCAGCCCAGCACAGGCTGTTCCCCCATGCCACCTCTGCCTGCCTTTACACCTCCTGTCATTTGGCCAGCAAACAACTCTGTCACTGCTCCTGTGACATCAGCCACAGCACTCAGGATTGGCCCCACTTGAACGCCACCAAGCTCCTGCTGTAAATACCCGTAGGAAATTTCACCAGCCCTTCCTGCTTGCTGCTGCTGCCTCAAATTTTGGGAGCCCTGGCACCCTGCCTTTCCCCAGGCAGGTCCCTGCTGGCAGCAGAGGAGGGCTGGGCACTGAGCCTTGTCTTTAGACCTGTTTGGCTCTCCATGGGCAGGCAGCTGCTGCTGTCCTTCCCAGCAGCATCACAGGGATGTGCATGGCTGCTCCCTCAGCTCTCCTTGAGGAAAGGACAGTGGCAGGAGCTGCCAGCCTCACTGGAGGCCACTGTTGGCCAAGGGCTGGCCTCTCACAGGCAGCAGGGAAAGAGGGAAGCCCCCATAGCAGTGACACCAGCCAAAGCCCCCAGCTGCTCTTGCTTGTCTGTCTCAGCCAGCAGTGACCTTCTTTAGCCCCTGGCAGCAGAGGCTGGAACCTGCTGTCACCTCCTCCTGCCGGCCCTGAGGGATAGAATATCGCTTTCCAAGCTGGCAGGAGGCTCCCTGGCAAAGGCAGCAATCCCAGCCTGGCTGCCCCTGCAGGCAGCAGGATGGGGAGCTGGGCCAGAGCCAGGGCAGAGCCCCGGGCTGGCCACCGTGGCCAGGAGCCGGCAGGGAGGTGGTGGCAGCGGCTGCTCCCTCCCAGGGGGGGTGGCTTCCCGTGCCAGCAGCAGATGCCACCCCACAGCCCTGTCTGCCAGGCCACAGCCACAGAGAAAACTTCAGACTGAGGGAGCTCAGCTCAGCGCCAAGACAACCCCTAAAACACAGCACAGGTTGGGCAGGATTAGAAGTGAGAGCAAAGCCATGCACTGGAAAGGGCTGGGGTGGCATTTATCTCTCTAAGGGAAACACACCATTGCTCTGGGAACTCAGCCAGGCTGACATTTTCCCACCTCATTTACAGCTGGACCAGTTCAGTTTTATGCTGTGAAGAGACTCTGATGCCACTACAGAGAGGAAGCTGCTACTAAACAAGATCATGGTGAATCTCCAGTGCAAGCATCTCCCTGCTCAGGAACACGAACATCTCTGTAGTTTAAACAGGAATTTTACTGGAGAAAGGCAAAGGTGAAGCTTCCAGAAATGCCAGAATATCTCATCACTATGAGGGTGATGAGACCCTGGCACAGGCTGCCCAGAGAAGCTGTGGCTGCCCTATCTGTGGAATTTTTCAAGGTCAGCTGGGACATGCTCTGAGCAACAAGGTCTGGTTGGAAAGGTGTCCCTGTCCATGGCAGAGGGGTTGCAACTATGTGATCCTTAAGGTCCCTTCCCACCCAAACCACTCTGTGACTCTAGGCTAAGATCCAGCTGGCAAACCAGCTCTGTGTACTCACCCAGGAGTGCTGGGCTCCCAGCCTGCTGTTCCTGCCCAAGGAGCCAACTTTTGCTTCCCTGCAAGACATCTTGCAGACTGGAAAACTTTGAACTGCACAAAAGTTACCCAATTCAAAACAATTACTCTGACATTCTTCAAAACTAAAAATCTCCACCAA
The DNA here is from genome assembly GCF_029582105.1 of Oenanthe melanoleuca. Classification (NCBI taxonomy): domain Eukaryota; kingdom Metazoa; phylum Chordata; class Aves; order Passeriformes; family Muscicapidae; genus Oenanthe; species Oenanthe melanoleuca. The sequence continues at coordinate 3,680,584 of NC_079334.1, forward strand.
ACTCAAGAGAACGTGACACCTGATTGTTGTTCAGTTTGGCTTAAAAAAAAAAAAGATGCTGCAGACAGTTTTACCAGTAAGAAGTTTTTCCAAGGGTCAATTTTTTTACAACACTGATCCATTTGACGAGACTTAGATATTGAATGGAGTCTGCTGTGTTTCCAGTCATTATTGAACAAAAATAAAGTTATATGGTTCTGCAGGAAGTGGATGAGAAACATTTGACTTAATTCTCTAGACACTGACATACTATGTCCAGTACATAAAAACTTACTGGTTTGATGGCCAGCGAAAATTTGAATTAGAAAAGTGAAAAAAAAAAAAAAAAAATGCTGCATCTTGAAGGAAACCCAAATGTAAGGAAATCTTCTGTGTTAGAAAGAAAAAACTGCCTGGTTATTTGCTGCTACTCCCCACAGCATGCAATGCTGCAGCATGGACAGCCTCTGCAGAAAGGAGACTCACATATCCAAACCCACAAAATATTGGTAAGGAGGTATGAGGAGCTCACATCTCACAGAGATCTGCAAACAAACTTCACATCCATAAATCAGGGGCTGTTTATAGAGAGGGTTCAGCCTTTTCCAGCTGTCATGAAATCAGTTCTGCAGTCCTGACTCAGGCACTGGATAGTGATTATGGAAAGCAGGAGATGCAAGCAATTCTGGACACCACAGATTAATAACCAGTTAAATACAGCCTGCTAACAAATTTAACATTAATATTTCAAGTGAAGAGTGCTTTTCTAGGTTTGAGGCAATAGACAAGTTCCTTCTCCCATTAGTGTTTTTGATCAGCTCTGCCTATTCCCTTTCCATCATTCTTTAGGTCCTATTTGTCACCATTTTATGTTGGTCCTCCCCATTCAGTGGAAATTAGCTTTCCAAAATAAAATAAGTGCTCTCACAGACTAGACTGAATGCAAACTGAATAGCAGAAGGAACCATTTTTGTCTGATAATGTGGCTTCTTCCTGATCATTGAATAAATTTTTCTTTTCAGACTTTATGAATAAAAATTGCTCTCTCTTTTATAGTTTTCATTTGTGGATAATTTACAAGTAAGTAATTATGTTTATTTGACAGCTAAAATTAAAGATGTATTTTATTGTTTGTTTGTCAGAAAAAATTACCAGGACATCAATTTTTACTCTGTTTATGGGTTGCCAGTATACAGAATATGCAGGCAAACCAAAATTTCGTTTCTGAAAGAGATCTGCATAAAAATATAAATTTTAACTTCCTGTAAACATTTACCCTACTAAAATTTACTCAATCTCATCAAAGTCCAACCCTGAGAAGATAAAACTAAGCCCAAGCTCCCCTTAACACATATGATAATCTTTTTTTTCAGTAGCAGTTGATGTGCCCTACTCAAGATTTAATTCTGTGTTTAAAAATGTGTCATTCTGTAGTAAAAAATTCATCACAAGGAATTCTGGAAGTCCAGAAGATGATAAAATCCATTGTCTGGACTAGTGGTGGATCAATTGTCTCACACAATTTTTGTAGTTGTTCTCTTCTCCGTGTGCCTGTGTTAACCAAATAGATTTTATAAACACACGTCTACAAAAGTGAAATTCTCCAATGCCAAAGAAAACCAATTAATAACTCTTTAACCATAGGAGCATCTCTATTTGCACTATTGCCCATACTGCAGCTTAAACAATGCAATAATTCTGAATTTTCCCTGATCTTCTTGCACATGGTCAGCTTCTTCTATTTTTCTCCTAACTTTAATTTTACTGTCAGAATTGCTCACAGTATCATTGAAACTTACTAAAAAAAAAAAAAAAATGCAACCAACCAAACGAAAAAAACACAATATGTCTTTTATTAAAAAGAACAAAAAAAAAGTTTGTGGGTGTATATTTTTGGGTGTATATGTTTGTATATTTGTGTAACTGAAGAGCTTTCCTTATGTGCAGTGCTTTATACTCTTATAAAGCAGCTGCCGAGGTAGCTAATCCCGCTCCCGCTTTCCCGCCCTTTTGCCGCCATGTTTAGAAGGTCAGGCGAGTCATCTTTGGTATGGCCCGACCGCCATCTTTGGTGTGGTACCCTTAGGCCCCTCACAAGGGCGTCTGTCCAAGTCGCCTGCCTGAATCCGGCCCCGACGCCGTTCCCGGCGCGAGGACGCGGAAACGGCTGCGGCCGCGGGAGCGGCGGCAGGCAGCGGCGCGGACGCCTCTCTCGGCCGGGGTCCTGCCGGCTCTCAGTCGCTCGGGGCCGAGGAGCCGCTGCTGGTGAAGGGGCCCGGGCCAGGCCGGGGCTCCTGTGCTGTGAGCCGCTTCCCCCGCCCTTTCCAGGCAGCACCGTGCGCATGGAGAGACCTTTGGATGCGTGCGGGGATGGAAGAGGCGTTCTCGAACTCGGGCGCAGGGTGAGTACGTGCTCTCCCAGCTCGGGGCTGTCCCGGCCTGCGGTTCCCAGCCGGGAGGGGCAGGAGCAGCCGTGTCGGGGCCGTGCGGGGAGCTCGGGGCTCGCCCCGGCCTGGCGCCTCTCCTGCCGGCTCGTTTGACACGGTAGGGAAGGGAGTCAGGCGCTGCTCTGGGACTTTGAATGTACGCAAGTGTTTTCCAAATGTATTCGCAGATTTTCAGCTGTGGGGAAGCTGCAGAGAAGGCTGCCCGGCACAGCCCCCCAGAATGGGCCTCCCCCGACTGGGCTCCCGCAGAGGATGGGGCAGTTGCAGCCCCCTGTCATTCCTGTGAACTTCGGTAAGTCTGGGGAAGGGTTTTCTGAATGTCCCTGTCTCCAAGCGAGCTGTGCCTCGTTGTCCAGAAGCCCTGCCTGGGCAGCCCGGCCCGGCACAGCTCCATTCCCTCTCCCGGGCTCACCGGAGGGATGCAGAGCCACCAAAGTGCGGGTCAGGCTGGAAAGGGGCAGGCGAGCCCTGCAGCCACAGCAGGGGGAAGGACAGGAGGCAAAGCCTCTCCACCAGCCCTGGGCCCAGCCTGCCCAGGAGAGGCTTCTGAGAGGCACCGGGGCTCTTGTTTGCCTGGAAAGCTGCAGCTGTCGGGGAGGGGGGATGACCCAGCTCCAGCAGCACTGCAGAGAAATGGGGCTCATAATGGCCCACAGGGGTCGGCTGCTGCATTGTGCTGCCTGCAGTGAGCTGTGGTGAGGGTTTGCCAAGAGGCAAAGCTGCAGCATCTTCCTCCCTAGGTGGAGGAAGCTCCTTCTCCGTGCAGGAAGCAGCACAGGGGAGTGGCCGAGGAGGCCAGGCTGGGACAGGGCCCCAACAGGAGCAGCCCTGGGCACAGTGACACGGGAGGAGGAGCCCAGGTGAGGAGCGCGGCACCAAGAGAGGCTGACACGGGACAGTGAGCCCAGGTGAGTGCTTTGGCCTGGGCAGCTCTGCCCTGCACCTGGGGAAGGGACAGGATCAGGCAGGGAGGAGGGAATGCCCATATGTACGGGAGCTGTTCCTCAGGAACAAAATGATTGTGCTTGTGCTTTCTGGCTCTGTGGCCTGTCCTGCTGTGGTGTGGTTTGGGGCTGCACTGGCAGTGCTGCTGGACGGGGCCCTGGCTGTGGGGGGATCAGGACAGGAACTGGGGCTGGGATTCAGCTGTGCCCCACGACTGTGGGAGCCACGGCTGTGAAGGGAGCTGAGAGAAGGTGCTGCACCAGAGCTGCCTGAGGGTGGCTTCTCCCCACAGCATCAGCAACCACCCAGTGCATGCTGCTGCTGGTTTAGCTTCTGGTTAGGACAGGCTGGGGACTGTCCTGTCCTGCTTCCCCTGCCAAAGGGCTTCTGGTTGTGCCGGGCCCTTGGCTGCCCATTTCACTGGATATTCAGTGCTGGGCTTGGCTCAGCCGTGTTTGATGAACACGCCCTGTGGCACTGTGGCTGGGATGGGGTTTGTGCCGTGCCTGGCTCAGCTGGGCCAGGCCCTGGGTGGGCACAGCCCGCCCTCAGCACTGGTATTGTTCAGTGGCTGGTTCCCAAAATGGCCCTCGCTGGGCAGAGGGGTTGCAGCAATCTGTGCCTCCTCCTCTGCTCCTCTGGCTGGAAATGTGCATTTTTTGGGTTGAGTTCTGAGCCTTCCTGTTGTCATTTCTCCCTCCCCTCCCCGTCCTCAGTGCACAGCACTGGGCAGTCTGTGCCCAAAGCAAGGGGCAGCAGGCAGGGAAGGGGTTGCCCCTGCCTTGGAGGGGAACAGGCATCTCCTGTGGGTTCTGTGGGGCTGTGCTGGTCACCCTGGGGATGCTGACTGACCCCCTTTGTGCAGAGACAGAGGAGATGCTGCTGCACCACGTCCCCAGGAGAGCCCCTGCCTCCTTCTGCTCTCAGGGATGGGACTGGGAGACGCCTCCACGCCGAGAGTGGCACTTGGCATGGCTTCAGTCCCCAGTGGAAGAGGCTGGGCTCCCCGCTGCCCAGAGCTCCTGGGTAGGGACACCCACGCCTGCGCCTGGCTCAGAGTCCAGGGTGCACTCAGTCCGGATCCAGCCTCGAGATGTTCCTGCTGCAGCTGCAGGTGAGCTCAGCTCTCCCTCAGGGACACCTGTGCCTGTAACAGCTCCAGCCCATGGAGCCCCTGCACGAGAGCTGTTCCTGGTTCTCACAGCTCCTGCTCCTGCACCCCTTGCTCACTTACTGCTCAGGATATCTGAGGGCCCAGGTGATTTCTGTTCCTTCTGCTTGTTTCACTTGCAGGTGTTTCCCAGTCCAGCTTGCTGAACCTCCAGCTCTGACTGTTCTTCCTTCCAGCTCTGGCTCTGAGATGCTGCACTTGATGGCTGCTCCAGTTCCTTCCAGCTCTGGCTAAACAATCTGTGTCTCTTGTGTAGTCTGTGTCTATGTTCTGTCTTTTGTGTCCATCTGTTACCTTGGTCACATCCAGATGCTTTATCAGCATCATTCCAAGCCATGGGAGCTGGACTCTACTCACGACAGGTCCCGACAGGGTTCACCTGCTGCTCGGTGAGTTTGGGGAAATTTGGGCGATTCTGGAGTGTTTTGGGGGGGTTTTTAAAGAATCTTTAAAGAGTTGTTTTGGGTTTTATTGGGGGAATTTTGGGTTTATTTTTAGGGGAGGGTTAGGGGTTTTTAAAAGGTTTTTTTGAGGAGTTTCGGGATTTTTTTTATTTTAAAAGGGTTTTTTTTTGGAATTTTAAAGGATTTGGGGGGATTTTTTAGGTTTTTTTTTTTTTTAGAGGATTTTAAAGAGGTTTTTTGGGAGATTTTAAAGAATTTTTAAAGGGTTTTTTTTATTTTATTGAGGGAATTTTGGAGTTATTTTAGGGTTGGGGGGAGTTTAGGGGTTTTTAAAAGGGTTTCTTTGAGGAATTTTGGGATTTTTTGGGGGGATTTTAAAGGGGTTTTTTTACAGAATTTTAAAGGGTTTTGGGGTATTAGGGTTTTTAAAGGGGATTTTAAAGAAGTTTTTTTGGGTTTTTAAAGGAGTTTCAGGGGGTCTTAAGGGAAATTTTGGGGATTTTTGGGGGTTTTTTTAGGGTTTTTGGGGGAGTTTGAAGGTTTTATTAAGGTATTTGTTAGGAGTTTTTAAAAAGCTTTTTGGGGATTTTTTGAGGTTTTTTGTGGGGGTTGTGGGAGGTTTTAGGGAATTTTAGGGGATTTGCGATTTTTTGGGGGAATTTCTGTGTGGCTTGGGATTTTTGTAAGGGGGAATTTGAAAGTTTTTTGGACGGGTTTGTGTGGTTTCTTATTTTTTTATTGTTTGTGGCCTTTTTTTATTTGTTTTGGGGGTTTTTTTGGGGTTTTTTTTCAGGGTTTTAATTTTTTTTTTTAATGGAATTTTTTTTAAACTATATTTTCACTTTCCCTCCCCAGGTTGGTTTTTTCAAGCACCACTACAAGGAGATGCTGGAGAGCACCAAGACCCCCAGGGACCCCATAGGGAGCCCCAGGACAGAGAGGGAGTAGCCCAAAAATTTTGGGCACCCCCCACTCCCCAAATCATTAAATTCCAACAGAACCTTCCCCTGTGTCTGTGTGGAGTTTTGGGGCATTATTTTGGAATTTTTTGGGGAATTTGGGGAGGAGGAAACGCTAAAAAATAAAAATAAAAAATAAATTTAAAAAGGATTTGGGGAAGAAACTTGGGGAATTTCACCCCAAAAATGGCGAAGGGAGCCCCAGAAATCCACATGGGATGAGGTGGTTTTAGCCAGAATCAAGGGTTTGGCCCCAAAATCTCCCCAAATTTGGAGATGGACCCTAAAAATCCACCTGGGACACCCGAGTTTCACCCAAAACCCATGTTCATGCCTGCTGATCCATCACTCTGGGCTGAATTGTTCATGTCTGTGATCCATCACTCTGGGCTTGATAGCTCATGTCTGCTGATCCATCACTCTGGGCTTGATAGCTCATGTCTGTGATCCATCACTCTGGGCTTGATAGCTCATGCCTGCGATCCATTGCTCTGGGCTGAATCGCTCATGTCTGCTGATCCATCACTCTGGGTTGAATTGCTCATGTCTGTGATCCATCACTCTGGGCTCAAATAGCTGTGCTTGAGATCTGGGGGGTGCTGCTGTACTGGGTTGTGTCCCAGTCCTGCCTCCCAATCCACTTCCCCAGGCTCGATTGCTAATGCCTACTGATCTACTGTTCTGGGATCGATTGCTAATACCTGCCTATGGATTTCTTGTGGCTCGATCGCTAATGCCTGCTGATCGATTGCTCCGGGCTTGATTGCTAATGCCTGCTGATCCATTGATCTGGGCTTGATTGCCAATTCCTGTCGATCGATTGCTCCGGGATTGGTTATAATGCCTGATGATCGATCGCTCCGGGATCGATCGTTAATGTCTGCCGATCCATTGCTCTGGGCTCGATTGCCAATGTCCAGAGCAACGGACCCTAAACCTAACCATGCCACGCTCAACATGGTGGGTCCGTGGCCACTCGCCTGACCTTCTAAACATGGCGGCAGAAAGGGCGGTAAAGCGAGGACCCCAGTCTGTCTAGAAGGCTGCCCCCGGTGCGATTTTCCGAGAGTGCCGACACGGGCTGTGGGCTCAGCGGCGCCGCGGGCGCGCGGGAGTCGGGCAGGCGCCTACAGGCAGCGGGGGGGACGCCTCTCTCTGCTGGGGTCCTGCTGCGGCCGCACGCGCCATCTGGAGCGTGGCGCAGTCCCACACGGCCGGGTCCCGGCACGGGTCGCTCCCGCCATCTTGAGAAGGGCACGGTGCAGTACCGGCTGTGCCACAAGGCGGCAGCAGCGCCGCCCTTCCCGCGCTCGCAGCCGCGGCCGCTTTCACCCTCCTCCGCCAGGGCGGCCCTCGCAGCCCGAACGCGGCGTCACCTCCCCTCTGTTCACACACACCGCCGCTCCCCGCTCGCTCTGCAGTGCGGATCTCCAGCGAGGAGAACAGCATCGCTGCCCTGCCGCATTGAGAAATCCCGGCGCAATTCCTTGGGGAGATGGCGGGCACGGGGAGCGGCAGCGGCAATCGGGCGCGGAGGGGAGAGGGGAGATTCCCCGGAGCCGTTCAAGGCGGCCCTGCCGGGTTTGGGTGTCCCTGCCCCGAACCCGATCCCGCCGAGGGCTGAGGGAGCGGCGGGATGCGCTGGGCTGTGCCGAGCCCCGGCCCGGCCAGGAGCGCCGGGCAGCGCCGGCTCCGAGCGGAGCCCGCCCGCCCCGAGCGCTTCCCGTTCTCCCCGCGGCGCTCGGCGCCCGCATCGCCCCGGAGTCCCGCGGGCTGAGCCCCGCGGCGGAGCCGGGACCGGAGCCGAGCACACGGAGCCGGGCCAGCCCGGCTCACACGTTTATTTCCCCACGCGATTTTTAATTTAAAGCGGAAACGCTGCCGCCCCTCTCCCCGGTGCCCTTCATTGTCGGGTGTCTCTGCGGATTCTCTGCCCGCGCTGATCAGAAATTCCCGGCGCTGGGGCCCGGCGGGTTCGGCTGCCCCGCCCCAGCGAACGGGCCGGGACCGGAGCCCAAGGGCCAAACCCGGTGCCGGGAGCAGCCCCGGTTCGGCCCGGGGAGAGGGGCCGGGCCGCGAGCGATGGTCCCGCCCCGGCCCGGGCAGGACGGGACCGGGCGGAACCGAGTGGAACCGGGCGGGACCGGGGCTCTGTGAGGCGGGACCGGAGACACCGCGGGCGGGACCGGGCAGTGATTCAGGGGCGGTACCGGGAGGTGACTCAGGGGCGGTACCGGGCGGTGATTCAGCGGCGGTACCGGGCTGTGATTCAGCGGCGGTACCGGGAGGTGACTCAGGGGCGGTACCGGGCTGTGATTCAGGGGCGGTACCGGGCGGTGATTCAGCGGCGGTACCGGGCTGTGATTCAGCGGCGGTACCGGGAGGTGACTCAGGGGCGGTACCGGGCGGTGATTCAGGGACGGTGACTCAGGGGCGGTACCGGGCGGTGATTCAGGGACGGTGACTCAGGGCGGTACCGGGCGGTGACTCAGGGCGGGGCTGAGGGCGGGGCCGGGCCCGGCCCAGGTGTGCGGGACTCCAGTGCGGCTGCGCGTGCCGGGGCCCCAGTGCGGCTGCGCGGGGCGGGGCCGGGCCCGGCACAGGTGCGCGGGGTCTCAGTGCGGCTGCGCGGGGCGGGGCCGAGGTGATTTAACTCCCGGAAATTGGCTCGGCCGCCATTTGCTCAGGCTGAGCTCGCTGCTGTCGGGTGGCTCCGTTGGAGCTCCGCGCACAGGAACAGGATGGATTTCTGCTTTCCCTCCTCTCAAACCCTCTCCCCCTCCTTCCTCCTCCTCGCGTTCCTCTTCTTTTTCTCCCTTTCCCTCCTTTCTCTCTCCTCCTCAAACCGACCCTTTCCCCTCCGCTTTCGGTTTCTCCTCCTGTTTCTCTCTCTGCCTTTCCTCCCTCCTCCCCGTGTTCCTTTCTCCCCCAAACTCTCCCCTCCTCTCCCCCAAACCTGTCCCCCCATTCTCCCTCTCCTGTTCCCCTCCTGTGTCACCGTCCCTCTCCCCCCCGGCCTTTCCCTCCGCAGCCCGAGCCCTCCCTGCCCTTCCCATCCCTGTGTCCCTCCTCTCCGTCCCTTCTCCCCGGCTGTCCCCGCACCGCGGGGTTCGGGGCGCCGCACAATAAAGGCCGGAGAGCCCGAGCGGCGCCCCCACCGTCCCTGAGCCCCACACGGGGACTGCCCGCCCTGCGGGTGTCCCCATGCCGGTCCAACACACGGCCCGACACCGCCGGGGCTCCGGCTGTCCCTACATCACACCGGGGGTCCCGGGGTGGGGGGTTCAGGACGGGCCCCCTCGCTAGGAGGGGGTCCCGGGGGGGGTGGGGGGGGTTCAGGACGGGTCCCCTCCGGAGGAGGGGGCCCGAGGGGGGGGGGGGGGGGGGTTGGGGTGGGAGGGTCCCCTCCGGAGGAGGGGCCCTGGGGGGGGCGGGGGCGGGGCCCCCTCCGGAGGGGGGGGCCGGGGTGGGAGGGGTCTGGGGGGGTCCGCCCCCCTTGGCCCCTCCCACCTCGGGCCCTCCCCTCCGGACGGGGTCCGGCCCCGAGCCCCTCCCCAGGACCCTCCTCCGGACGGGACCCGGGGGAGGGAGGGAGGGGAGGGGCGGGTGGGGGGGGAAGCAGAGGGGGTCACGTCACTCTGCAGCGTAAACAGACACAAAAAAAAAACCCACGTCACACAAACGAGCGGCCCCTCCCGTCCTGCCCCCCCCACCCGCCCCTCCCCTCCCTCCCCCGGGTCCCGTCCGGAGGAGGGTCCTGGGGAGGGGCTCGGGGCCGGACCCCGTCCGGAGGGGAGGGCCCGAGATGGGAGGGGCCAAGGGGGGCGGACCCCCCCCAGACCCCTCCCACCCCGGCCCCCCCCTCCGGAGGGGGCCCCGCCCCCGCCCCGCCCCAGGGCCCCTCCTCCGGAGGGGACCCTCCCACCCCAACCCCCCCCCCCCGGGCCCCCTCCTCCGGAGGGGACCCGTCCTGAACCCCCCCCACCCCCCGGGACCCCCTCCTAGCGAGGGGGCCCGTCCTGAACCCCCCACCCCGGGACCCCCGGTGTGATGTAGGGACAGCCGGAGCCCCGGCGGTGTCGGGCGGTGTGTTGGACCGGCATGGGGACACCCGCAGGGCGGGCAGTCCCCGTGTGGGGCTCAGGGACGGTGGGGGCGCCGCTCGGGCTCTCCGGCCTTTATTGTGCGGCGCCCCGAACCCCGCGGTGCAGGGAAAGAGGAAAAGGGGGGACGGAGGATGGGAGTGGGGGGCAGACGGGACGGTCGGGGTGGGTGACCAAGGACCGAGGGCGGGGGGTGCCGGGGTGTGCGGGGCAGCGGGGACAGGGGAAGGGGCGCTGGGGGGAATGGGAGGAAGGAGGAAGGAAGGGAGGATTGAAGGGGGGCGGAATTAGGGGGGAAAGGGGAGCAGGGAGAGGGGGCCGGGGGACCAGGGTTGGGGAATGAAGGATGAAAGGAAGAGCAGGAGAAAAAAGGAACAGGGTAGGGCAGGGTAGGGCAGGGTAGGGCAGTATAGGGTAGGGTGTGTATAGGTATGGGGGGGTGCAGGGGAGCCGGGCCGGGGGGGAGGGTTTGGGGGGGAGGGAGGGGAGGGCTAGGGGGGAGAGGGAGGGGGGGGGGTTTGGGGGGGGGGAGGGTGTGGGGGGTGGGGGAGGGGAGGAAGGGAGGGGAGAAGGGAGAGGTGTAAAGAAAAAGAAATAAAGAAGAATTGAAATATAGAGGAAGAGAGAGACAGAGCCCGACCCGCGCACCACGAACTCCGAGGAGCAAATGGCTCCGCCGGGCTCGCGCCGCCGTTTAAATCCCGTTCAGCCCCGCCCCGCGCATGCGCTCTGGGGCCCCGCGCACCTGTGCAGGCCCCGCCCCGCGCACCTGTGCAGGCTCCGCCCCGCGCACCTGTGCAGGCCCCGCCCCCGGCCCCGCCCCCGCCCGCGCCCTTTAAACGCGGCCGAGCCGCTCCCGGCCCGCTCCATTCGGGAACGCTCGTGCTGGGATGCGGCGGGATCCTCGTCCGGGCGCGACCCAGGGACCGCTCCCGGTGCTGCCCGAATCCTGAGGCGCTCAGGTAGGACCGGGGTCGGGGCTGGATTCTGGCGGTGCCGCCTCTCCCCGGGCCGGCGGGTGCGGATCGCGGGGTCGGGATTGGGGCCGGGATGGCCGCGGGCAGCAGCCGCCGCCCCGGACGGGCCTGAGGCCGAGCCCGGCGCTGCCGCTCCCGCTCCGGCCCGGCGGCCGCGGGACTCCGGGCCCGGTCCCGCCGCGGCCGCGGGGAGCCGGGGCTGTGCCGGTCACCGCGCCCGGGAGAGCGGGCCGGGATCTCCCCGTGCGGGTGGTGGGTCGAGGCTGGAGCCGCCGGGGCGCGGGCAGCGCCGTGCCGGCCCCGGGAGCCCCAAGTGCCGCCGCTCCCGTTCCCCGTGCCCGCCCAGCCTGGGGCTCCTGCCCGGAGCGCTGCGGAACGAGCACGGCTGGAGCCGGCTGAGATGCTCCCCCTCCCCCTTGCTCTGCAACGCAAAAAAGATCCGCACCGGCAAAAGCTTTTACTAGAACTTTTATTGAAAGCTGAAAATATTGTTTTTTTCCAGATCACAGGATATAGTGGGGTCGAGAAGGTTCCTAAAATCTGGCTCTCAAGTACACAGCATGTGGCAGAATTGAACTCACATCCTGGGCAGTACCTGGACTCTGCTCCAACTGACTGAACCAGTCTCTGGGTCACAGGTATGAACCTGCCAAGGATGGGAATCCTTGGTACCAGCAAGGGAACTGCAGCTCCTCTTCTGCTAAAGCTGCTTTACACACCAGCCCCTGCCATGGCTGTAGGGTAGAACTGGCTGGCAGCTGATGTGACAGCACCAAACTCTTCCCATAACCCTGATTTTTCTGCCCTTTCCAGGATTTACCCACCAGCTGCAGATTTGCTCTTGCCAAGTCCTTTTGCAGGGAGAAATGAGCAGGAAGATCCTGAGGCTTCCCTTGCTGCATGACCAGGGCTCTTCTGGAGAGTGGCAGGGGGCATTTCCTGCAGGTGAGTGTTGCCAAAACGAAGCAGCTGCTGAAGCTGGGGCTGCTTTTGAGGCCCAGAGCTGCACAGAGGCCTCGGTGGCTCCTGCTCGCTGCCAGCAATGCTCCTGGGTGTTCCTGTGTGTCCCAGCTGCAGGGAATGGGGCAGGAGGAGGCCAGGAGCCCCTGGAAGGCACCAGCCCCTCCTGTCCCTGGGCTCTCAGGGAGGGCTGTGCCTGCAGTGTCCTGCCTGTGCCAGGCCCACGGCCCGGGATGGGCGCTGGGTGCCCGGCCGGGCTGGCACGGACACGGCTCAGGGGCTGCTCTGAACAGGCTCCTGGAGATGCTTCAGCCTGGACACAGCCACTGACAGCCCAAAGGCAGCCCAAGGAGCAGCTGGCACTGCCTGGTGATGGCAGCACGGGCTGTGTGTAGAGGGGCTCAGACAGCAATTCCTGGTTCCAGCCTCCAGAGCTCCCAGGCAGCTGCCAGGTATGTCCTGTCCACCCCAATTCCCTTCCCTTCCAGCCTGAGGCCATCACCCAGCAGCAGCACTAAAGCCAAGGCAGTCTTACCTCACAGATACTGAATCCAACCAACAGCCTGCAGAGATGCCTTAAAATCAGAGGTTTGGCTGGGATGAAGTCTTGTTTGGATGAAGGTGGGAGTTTCCAGGGAGCCAGCTGGAAGTGCAGAAGGGATGGAAAGCTTTCCCAGGTGGGTCCCACTGGAGCTGTGCTGAAGGCAGGGATGATGTGCACCCTTTGCTGAGGGAAAAGAACTTGCAGAGGCCACTGCTGAGGCTCTGGAAGGAGCTGAGCTCTGCAGGGAGAGATGTCCTCCCATGGGCACGGGGAGCTGCCTTGGCACGGCCTGGGAGTGCCCCAGCCCTGCCTTCTCCTGCTTGAAAATATCACCTGGAGCCCAGCTCAGGGGGGCTAAATCAGCTGGACTCTGTCAAGTGCCCCCAGGGACATGGGTGGGGCTGGGGGATGAGGGTTTGAAATAGCAAATTCTTTGGAATACACACCTGTCCCTGTCCCAGTGCTGCTGAGGTTCCTTGGAAGCTCTGCTGGTTCCTGGCACAGCTGGAGTTCAAGCAGCAGCTCTGCATGGGAATATCCACCCTCCCTGAGGCACTGTGAGGTTATGGCAGCAGGAACTGAGCAGGGAATTGGGGGCTGTGGGATAATTCATGGGAACTAGCAAAGCTGACAGTGAACCCCAAATCTGGGCACTGCACAGAGAACAATCTTTGTCCTGCCCTGTCAGCTCAAGCCCCTGGGCTGGGGAGTTTTGGGAGTCAAATGTCTGGAATTATACAAATCACAGCAACTGGGCTGTGGTCACCCAGAGGGACAACCCAAGTCCCAGACAATTCCTCCACTCTGGAGAAAATACCCTGTGCCTGCCAGGAGCTCTGACTCTGATTGTCCCACCAGCTCCTGAGCAGTGTCAGGGTCACCATGAGGGCTTTAAAATCCAGACCAACCCCAAATCCCACACACTGACTAATCCAAATGAAGAACTGCATTGTTGTCATCAGAAGCTCAAGACTCTGTTATGAATTCTATGACAACAATGTAGTGGATTCCCAGGAACCTCATTAATGCTCTTGGTTTCATTTTTGACTATTTTTAATTCCTCATTTGGCAGCTTGTAAAACTTATCCTGGAATTCAGAGGTCAAGCAGGGCTGGCTTTGGATTGACCTTCACCTCTGGTCCCACTTTGTGCAAACACAACTCGTGCCAGGTGAGTGAACTCACCACCTCAGCTTTTCCCTCCAAAACGTCCCCTCCTTCTGTCCCTGCAGATGGGCTCAGACCCACTCCTCACCTGCACTGCCACCCAGGTGTCCATTCTGCTGCCCACAGTGCCCAGGCAGGTCCCTTTGCCTTCTGCTGCCCCTCTGCAGCCCGAGGCTGCTCCCTGCTCCCTCTCTGTGCCTCATCCCCAGGGAGCCTCTGCTCCCTGCCTGGCTGCTGAGCCAGGGCAGGGGCACAGAGAGTGCCCAGGGCTGTGCCAGGGCAGGGGCACAGAGAGTGCCCAGGGCAGGGGCACAGAGAGTGCCCAGGGCTGTGCCAGGGCAGGGGCACAGAGAGTGCCCAGGGCTGTGCCAGGGCAGGGACACACAGAGAGTCCCAGAGCTGAGCCCTCCCTGTGCCCTGCAGAGCCCTGGCTGTGCTGCCCAGGGGTCTTGGCTTTCCCAGGGAAACTCTGCTGGGCTCCCTTCAGTTCCCTCAGCAATCCCCTCAGAAATGCCACCTCCCTGCCCTTGGCATCCCCTGGCATTTTCCTACACAAACACTTCTGTGTCCCCTCTAAACTGCCCCAGGGTTTCACCTGAATGAATGGCATGAGCTGTGCCCAGGGCTCATCATTCACCCAACCTTTGAAACAAAAGAAATTACCTCTTTCTTCTGGTTCTTTTTTTTTTTTTCTTTCAGGTGCTGGACTTGTCTCTGTGGATGTGTGCTGAGCTCTCACTGCAGGGGACTGTCAGGCCTGACTGGCTGTGAGTTTGTGTTCTTCTCACTGGGAAAACAGAAATTATTGTTAATTAGACCACAGAAATGTTTTCTGAAACCTTTCCCCATTGCTGGTACATCTTCTCTTTCTGCCTTTAACTTTACAGCTGTTCCCTGATGTCATTTCCCTGCCTCACTTCAGTGCAGCTCCTAGCTGGGAAAAACTGGGATAACTTAGAGGGGACAGAGGTGAGATTTTTAGTTGCATTTTTCTAAAGATACTGAAATTATTTCTAATTGCCCAGTGAGAAGAACATGAACTCCCAGCCATCAAAAGCTCAAAGCTCAGTTAACTGAGGCAGGTCCAAGGAGAAATCCAGCCATGCCAGGCTGAGGCTGGAGCCTGCTCATAATTCATTGTTGGTGTCTGCTGCAGTCTAGGAATAGCTCTCTCATTCTTCACTTGCTTGATCTCCATTTACATCCCTGATTCAAATGGAGTTAGGCAAACCTCATGTTTGCTATCAGGCTAGGAAGAAGCCTATTGTAACCAGAACATACTTTTCTTAGATGGAAATGTGCATGCAAAATAGAAAGAGCTTTGATACTGAGATTTTTTTCCCCCGTGAGGTTCAAGTATTTTATCATTTTAATAATATTCCATTTTCCAGTTGCACTCATTTTTAGATCATCTTTTGTATTAACTCTAAGTATTATAATTCCTTCAAAATTCCTCTGGAGGCACTATTACTGTAACTATACAATTAGCTGCAGCTGGATGTAATAGAGATGAACACTGAATGGTTTTATTGGTAGGAGGCCCAGTGTCTTTTAACCCAGACAGCTCCTTTACTGCTGCCTGGTTTGTTACTCTGCTTTAGGGAGTATGGGAAACCTTAGAAAGAAGAGAATTTACAAGTTATAATTGTACAAGTTGTAATGCAAAAAGGTGCTGTGGATTTGTTCTTTTTTCCCCCTGTCATTATTTTTGTTAGCAAGTACTAGAATTTGGCATAACCACTCAAAGGCTTTGTACAAGTGATATTTCCCAAGAGCCAGGATGATTTGTGATATTTGGGGAGGGATGGAGGAGCTGATTACCTTGTGGACCCTTCTGCTCTTGCTCCTGTGAGACCTGTGCTCCATTCCCTGTTCCACAGGGCAGAGCCAAGGCATCTATTCCCCCAGGATTTAGAAAAGCCAGCACACCATAAAGTGAGGCAGGGATAACAATTTGGAGCCAGCAAACAGATTAGGACTCACCAGGGTTTCTGAGAAAAGCTGCATAGTTTTTTCAGAGCTGAGAAGGAAATCAGAAGTGAGCCTTGCAGTTCATAGGAAGACTTTTTGAAGCAGGAGTGAACTCCTGGAAGTTTGGCAAAGTCAAGCTGGAAGTGAAGGATCTGTCAGACCTGGCTGCCTTCCTGCTATCACAGAGCAGATTGCAAGATCATTTCATCTCAGTGCCAGAGATTCCTGGAGCTGAAACCAGGGATGAGCTGCACTCCTCCAAGAGGCTTTGACTTCTTTCAGGGGGAGTGGGTTGTGTGGGATTATTCCCTCCTGCCTTTTCTGGGAAGCATCACAGTTATGTAAAGAAAAAAAAAAATCTTACCTTTGATTTTACTACTTGATCTTACTCCTTTTTCTTTTATGACTTGCACAGATAGTTCATCTGTTTTCCAATTAGAATAGAAATTATTTGTGAGAGTTATGAGGGTCTTAGGATATTATATAATATAGAAAAAAATATATACTGTGGTTTTAATTAGGCTGTCAAACGAGGAAAAGAAGGAAGGGTGTATTTCAGTTATGGCAGGAATTATGTGCAACTATCTACTATTACTGAGAAAGCAGTAGCAGGAGAAAAACAGCCAGAATAAAAACTATTAGAATGAAAATAAACAGAGGTTTTGAAGTAACTTCTTGTGAACTTAGCTGGTTCTGCATTGGTATTTTCAATTAATAAAAACTAGCTTTCCTTATTTTCATTTATTTCTTCTACATTTCAGCCTGAATTCTCATTTTCTAATTATCACCTAATTCAGACAGTCCCCATCCCAGAGTTTTGTTTCAGGCTCTTTCCTCATTCACAAACCTGCATTGCCACACTGAACACTCACAGCCTCTCCTCTCAATCACTGCCCTCAATAGCAATTGAAACATTGTGGTTTAGATTAAAGGATTTGTAAAAGCTTAAAAGTGAATGACATAAACTTTGCAAATAGATGTAAGGGAGAGAAAAAAAATAAAAAAGGGTGATATTTTGGGTAGACCAACCTTGACATTGTCCTTTTATAGCACTCCCCTGGCAGCTTTAACTCCTGCAACCAGCACTTAGGCAGCCTCAGCCTGGGGCCCAGTCACTCTGGCAGCATGACAGAGCTCAGCATTGCACATCAAGGAACAATTTCTCCAGTGTATAAGGCAGCATTCAGCTCCTTCCCTCTCTTCTCACCTGTCCTTTAAGTTTAAACTGGGACTAGCACAGGTACTGTGCACATGAAAATCCTTCTTTCTGTTATCCCTTTGAACCCTTAGGACAGGATTGGCACCCTCAGAGTTCAAACAGAGGCACAGAAGGGCTCCTCTTTCTGTCCCCCCCATACCAGCTTTGTTTTCCCCTCCATGTAGTTTCCCTTGCAGACCAACCCCCAGTGCCTCTCTAACTCAAAAGATCTTGCAGAGCTTTCTGAGTGTGAGCACATGCAGTGGGGCCAGGCAGGTGCAGTATTATCACTTTTTGGATAATACATTTCTTTCTGCTTCAAATGTGACTGGCACTTGTAATCAAGGCACCAGGCAACACACATAGATCTTCAGGAGCTCAAAAGGGTCACAAATCTACAAGCTATAATCAAAGATGTAACTGTTTGGTGCTGAAATCCAAGAAACAAACATCTTACCTGTTACTGGAATGATCCAGGTGGGTGTGGAAGCACAGTTCTCTGCCCAAATTCTCTGCACAGCTCTTAGAATGCAACCTCTGTGACTTTGGTTCCAGCTCAGTGTTGAGTAAACTGGAAAGGAGAAAGCAGAGGGAATTCTGGATCAGGAAACCTGCACTAGCTTTGTTGTGCTGTTAGATAAGCAGTCAACTTCTGCATTTCTAAAATTCCAAACTCAGATCCCATTTCTCTGCTTTAAACTGGTGTGCAAATTTTTATGGAAAAAAACAAAACAAAATAAAGAACCCCAAAAATATTCAGAAACAAATCTCTTGGCACCTATTAAATAGAAAACAATGATTCCACAAGATTTGATGGACAGATTAGACATATTAATAAGGCTAAGAAAATAGTGAAAGAGAAGTTTGGAATTTGCTAACTACCTTACAGCATTCAGGATAGCCATAAGAGAATTTTGTGGTCCCTGGAGCCACATGCTGATGTCTGCCCCCTCAAGCTCCTCCCAAAAGAAGTGCTCACAGCAGCCCATCAACTGAGTAGAAACAGCTGTGAACCAAACCCATCCCTCCTGAGTTCCCAATTTTTCTAAGAGCCATTAGATTACTGCTTTTGTAACCCAAAGGAAAGATTTAACCAAGTAAAATTATCAGACAACCATGAGACCTGAATTTATGACAAGAAAGGATTCAGAAATTCTGAAGTTCTGAGGATCCAACTTGCCCAATCTTTTCAGAGATTGGGTAACTAAAATGTGCAGAATTAAGCATAAACCTTTGGTTTCATTGCACAGAGCACCACTTTGGCTTTTCCAGGCAGGGATGGAGATAACTACACATTTTTCAACTTATCTCTGTTCTCTGACTAAATTCTTAATCTTTCAAACCCAAAATATAAAATATAGAACTTGATAGACTACTTATGCCACCCCAAAAGTTCCTAGGTTCTATGATGGCTTTCCTAGCCAAAAACCAAAGCAACCAAACAAAAATGTAACAAAGAAAAAAAAGTCACAAAACCCAACCCAAGATAAAAAACCACCCCAGGTGAGGATTCCATTGAGGCACAGTGTGAATCACCAATACACTATATTATTCTAGGGGACTTTAAAAAGAGCAAACAAGGAAACAAAAGCATGCAAAAAAATACTTTTGAGCATTTTCACACAAATCAAGCACTTCCCAAAAAGGAAACCAGAGAAGGATTGCAGTCCTGACCTTTGAACTGAGGATAAAACAGGAGAAAACTCAGGCAAGTGAATGAATTGCAATGCAAATGAATTGCAATGGGCAAGGGAAACTGCTAAGCATGAAAACCAATCATTGCTAAAAACATCCCTTAGAGCAGAAGAGGGAAAAAATGCTGCAAACACCCCTAAGGAAAATATGGAGTGTGGAAAAACAAAATTAAATTGATCAAATGGGCAAACAAAAAGTTTGCAACTTAAAAATAATATTATGTCTTTGATATATAAGCATGAAATCAAGTGTTGACTGTGAAAAAACAGAACTATTTTCAGCAGACTCAGCCTGCTTTTACCTGTTTTACAAGGACACCCACACATTTAGTGTGGGAACTAGAGAGTCCTTTGCACATGCAGAAATAACCTGGAAATTCACATTTGTTAGAGGAATACAGGCTGATACACAATTACAAGTGTTCCCACTAAAGCACAAAACATTCCTTCTGACAATTGTCCCTTATTAAATCTGTGAAGAAAATGTCTGTATTACCAGGGGAACAGCCATGATAAAAGAAAAATCTGTCCTGTGGGTCTGATCAAAACACACCTTCAGACTCAGTTTTCAGAAGTGGAATTTCTAGATGAAAAGTGACTGTACCTCTGTGTCAGTTCAGCTCTGTGTATGCTTCAGGCAAGTCTTGAAAATCTGTTGCAGTCATCAGGATGCCCACACATCTCCAGCTTCTAGAGAGGAAATCAATATACACCTCATTATAAAATTAAAATTATATAAAATATATACATAGAAATAAATAGAAATATATATATTTAAATGCTGACACTATTAAAAGCAGCAGACAAACTCAGTGATGATTGTGGCATGAAGATTCTCCTGCAGTCAACATGAAAGTTTGAATCTTCACAGCTGAGGTGTCTAATTCATTATATACAAAGAACAACTTTCTTTAATAAAAAATCAGGGGTTTCTATTTCTTTTTACTTTCATTAAAGCTGGAAAAGGATTTCAGGGTTTTCAGAGCTCGTGAGAGCACAAATTAGCCTTGCCCTCAGAAGAAAATAAAGTATATTTTAGGAAGATGCCAAGAAGGTCCTTTGAACTAAATTTCTTTACATGCTAAATAATGAAAAGATGGTATAAAAGTACTTTATAATGTTTCTTACTTAGCAGAACTTCAGCATTTATGAAAAAAGAGCCACGTTGGCAGGCCAAGAGCTGAAGGGTTTTCAGTCCACTGAGGATGTTTGGTATGGACAATATGCCCAAATTATATATCCCCATATATCTGAACTTCCTTAATATTGATAAAAGCAGCTCATTCCAGGGTGAGGAGAATCTATTTTTTGAGACATGATAGTTATTTCTGTCCTTCCATCTTTGCCATCTCCCTGCTGAGATGTCATTTCCAGCACCCCCAGTATTAACAGACTTCCACAGCCCACATGGAGAGGATTTCTGACTCATCTCACTCAGGCCTCCCTGAAACCAAGTGATATATTCAGCACATTTACTGCCCTTCAGAGAAAGGCAAATCCCACAAGGGAAAAGGGGGAAATCCTAAAATCCACCTCAGCATTGGCACCCAAGGCTGGCACCCAGACAGAGCCTCAAGGGCTCAGAGCTGGACCCACTCTGACCCTGGTCACCCTCTCTGTGCTTCAATTCCTCCATCTGTTTACTCCTGGAGAAGCTCTAACCATGTTCCTCCCAAAAAACAAGCAAGGAAAGAACTTTGTGATTTCTCTTTTGATACTGACAGGCACAAGGCAGAACTTGAAAGTCAAAGTAGACAATTGAAAAATCAAACCCCAAGAACTCTTCTACATTGGTGAGAAACTGTTTTACTCTTGAGATGCAGATTTTACTTTCCCAGATGAGAAAAATATCTTTTTTTTCATGCAGTAGATTCCTCATGCAATAGCAGTGATTTTCTTGTCCACCAGCACTTCTCCATGGCCTTCTGAAAAAAATAAGAGTTTCATTAAAGACTGGGAAATGTACTTACACTAGCTGTAAAAGCTGAACAAGCCTGAGGAAAACACTACACCTCTGTGTTCCTTCAATAGCAGCTAAAAGGCCAAGTCCAGATCATGTCCCTTTTTCCTTTATATCCAGTTCTTCTTCCTCATGCCAAGCAACTCCAAGTTCTTCATTTTAGTTTAATTTTCCATCACTTCCATTTTCCTCTGAAGCCCAGAGTGTTCTTTGTGATGCTGCAGATTAATGCCTGGCCCTTTCAGCTTTCTCTTTTACACCACTGTAATTCTGATTCAGAGCCTGCAATTCCTTTCCAAAGGCTGATATTTGATCCTCCAACCTTACAGGATGTTCCTGTGCCTGATATTTCACATTAACCCCACCTCCTAATTTCTGTAATCATCTCAAATGCCACATGAGGATAAATTCTCTGCTAACATTCCTGCTGCCTTGTGAGTCATCACAAGTTAGGGACTAAGAAACTGTAATTGAAAAATGCTTCTCTGCAACTTCTCCCCCTGAAACATTTCACCTGATCAACAAATGATGCTCAGGGGACTTCTGTCTTCTCAACATCATCTTGCATGCAGAGATAAAATATTATTGAATCAAAAAGCTCAGGTAAACTCTAAAATATAACAAAAAAGAAAAAGAAAAAACCAAGTTCCTAGGACAGAAAACTCACATTTCTCAAGCTGTCAGAGTTTAATTCTTATTATTACAGCATTCTGCAGTGGCACCTTGATGCCTCACCTGAGATTCAGACCTCACTGCCATGTGCTGCATGAAAACAGGGTGAGAATCAGTCCTTCCCCTCCTGTGTTTGAAATCTGCATAAAACCAATACAATACATTTATACATCACATTCCTGCTCTTAGACCTGCTTACTCCTGCAGTGGAGTTGAGGGGATTTGGGATGTGTCTCAAGACCACCCCTTTTAGCAGGAGTCAGGAAGGAAAGCACATCAAAGGAAGGTTCAGATTGTACCACAGATGGCACAATTTGGGAGTGAGGTGGGGGTCAGGACCAGGATCTTGGCAGCTCCATAAAAAATATCCCATTGCCCAATTCCCCATGGATTCTGCTGCCTTTGCTCAGCACAAACAGGGCTGGTGCTGGCCAGGGCAAAGCTCATTTAATGCACTATTGAGCATTAACACTGCTATCTTAACTATACTATTAAACATTATTATTAAACACTCTTGAGTGGGGTAAAAGAAAGGAGAATCTGCCCAGGCTGTGCTGTCACACAGCTCTTGTTCACAGCCTCATCTTCCTCTGCTGTCCTCAGCCCTGATATTCCTTCAAACTTTTGATAAAACACCAGCACCGAGACATGAGTGATTTGTCATCTTTATACCTTGTAAATGCAGCATAAAAATAAGTGGGACTGATTGAGATGACACTGTTGAGGCACCTCAATTTACTTTTAATTTCAAAGATCTATGCACAGCCTAGCCCAGAATAGCTACAAGTGGGAAGAAAATACCCAGGAGTTGCAATTCACAATGGCAGAAGCACAACTGGATGCAGACATGGAAAATATGTACAAATATTTCATTCTCAACTCTCTTTTTTCATCTATGGTGCCTTTCTACATCCTGTTGTGCTTTCTCATCCCTCCTTACATACTATTATTTCATTCTGTCTTGCTTACAGACAATTACAAACATTTTTTAATTCATTGCAAAAAGAAAGCCAACTGTAAACTTGGAATAAAAGCTTATTTTTTTCTAGAACATCCTATTAACAAAATCTCTAGCCATCAAAAACTCCAGTCATTTCCAGGAGAGAGGGTTCCACAGCTGAAACTAAAATACAAGTAGACACACACTCATCTACACACAGACACACCCTTTTGAGTGTTTCAGCTTTCTAGAATCAGTCTTCAGCTCTGGGGTTTGGGGGAAAAAACAAAACAAAGAACTTTGAAAAAATTTTCTTCTTGTCCCCTCAACTTATACTTTCTTCTATCTTTAAGGTAAAAATAAAAATAAATAAAAAAAAATCCAAAGCATCTTATTGTATTTACAGAGACTGCACAGGAACAAAAGATCATTTGCCTGCAGAAACATCAACATTAGTCTTTGTTTCAAAATTCTGAAAAGCACATATTAGTCCTGATATACCAGTATTGTGTCCCTAGTCTACTCCTACACCTTGCTAAACTTCTTGCTGTGGGAAGACAAAGTTATTCATTTCTGGCTTGGAAAACCTTTTCATTTAATGCATTTTAAAAGCCCAGAAAGGACTCCCAGTAAAATGTTCAAACAAAACACCACACTTACATATAAATTTTTTCAAAACACAGATATTAAAAAGCTTAAAAGGTTAATGTTTGCTCACAGTTCACAACTGTATCTTGAGAATTTATTATTACTTGAACTCCCTTTCCTTTTCTTACTCTCTTTTTATAGTTTATTGTCTTATCTTTCTTTGCCCCTTCCACAACCAGAGTGAATTTTCTGTCTAACAAGTTAGGGAAATATTGCAGGCCTGACTTCTTCCCATGGCAGTTGTTTTAGTAAGCCTTTAAAAAATCTGGGATTGCTCCTAATAAAGCACACTAACCTCTGAGCTCTTGGAGAGCAAGCCCTACTCACCCATGGTAGAGCAGCAAAGCCAATGTTCCAAGAACTCTCTCAGATCAGTTTTCCCACTGCAAACAAATTTATTTTTAAGAAAATAGCTCAAGTTTCCATCTACAACTGCTTCTTGGCTGCCAAAGACAGACTATTAAAAAAAAAAAAAAGGAATCCTAAGAATTGTTAAGTTTTTTGTTTCCATTGCTCTCCCCAACTTTTTCTTCTCCCCTCTGTATTTTATAAAAGGATTGCTCTTCAGTGTGCTTGCTTCTATGGATACCTTCCTTTGTAAAGATGCAGAGCCAACTGTTCTGACTCATGGGTTAGGACAGCAAAAATACTTGATGACTTCCACTCAGTATTTACTACAGACAGAAGGACACATAATAGCCCTGCCAAATACCTTCTTCTTTTGTTCCTTCTGCCTTAAGGGCTTGTGCTTATATTCTGTCTCTCTCTGTATAAACTGTGCCACAGAAGCAGATAGAAACCAAATGACTTCTAAAAGACTTCCACTGGCTTCAACAAGCTAAAAAGGTGAAAGAGGCAATGCAGAGAGGCATATTTCTACATATAGCATCCAACTGTGTGCCCTCCCCTCTGGATGGAGTGTGCCAGTCTGGAGCATGAAGCCTCTCCAGCAAATTTCCTCCCACCAAAGCAGCACTGCTCTTCTGCACCTGCACTTACAAACAAGTGGGGAGCTTGGGAATGGGATGCACTTCCAGCCTCTCTGGCTCTTGGGCACAGGACACTAAGCCAGGACCTGCAGGGACATGGTTGGATGAGGTGTTTCCATGGCTTAGCCAGGTACAGGTGAGAGCAGCCTGCATCTGCAGGGGAGCAGGTTTCAAACCTCTTTTAGCTAGACAGTGATTCCTGCCATTGATCAGCAGCAAACACAAACCCCTGCTATGCTGGAAAGCTGACAGGCAGCTCCTGTGCCAGGGCTGGTGCAGACAGGCTCTGCAAAACAAGAAAAAGGCAGGGGGGATAAACTTGTGAGGCACACTCATTAATTATCTGATGGCTGGCTGTGCCTCTGGCTGCCAAGGAGCAGGAGGGGGGACACAGGAGGCAGGGTCTGCTGTCCCAGAACATCCATCACACACAGCTCTGCTGCTGGCAGCACCCAAATTTGCACACAGAGTTGTGACTGTGCCCTGCACACACTGGAGCTAGAGCAGAGCTGGCCAGGGTGTTTGGGATGGCACCCAGCCCTGAGAGCACTGGAGATGCAGCTCCTGAGTCCCTGCCCTTGGCACACCTACCAGCACCCATCCATTTACCCACAAAGCATTAAGGATCACATGTTGACAGCTTCCAGGATCTGATGCTGTCCAGAAATGTTTGTACAGCTCCTGCTTGTCTTGTCAGGTCACAGCACAAATCCCATACCCAAAACAGAAAACCTACCACTGACAGCCCATGTTCCAGCTGATTTACTGGTCTCAAAGATGGTGCAAATATGTTTAAAAAAACTATCAAAGCACAGTGGTATCAAATTGCAGCTCACCAGCTATGGTCTTCAAGTATTAGAAAGCAGATGAAATATATTTGTTTTTCACAGCAATCACAGGGGATTATAGATATTGTGATGATTTTGCATGCATTTATGGTTTTACAACCCTTTTGCTCTGTTCAGGATCAAGTTTTCCATGAGTTTTCTCTTGTCTTGCAATCCTGACAGACAAACTATGGCAATATTCTGATGTAGGGGGACACCTATGGACAGTGAAAAGCAATAGGTCTCTGTCTCTTATCTGTGACTTCCACTGCAGGGCTGGGAAGGTCAAGCAGCTCAGGGAAAAGCTGAGCCATGCCATAAAACACACTGGCTAAACACAAATAAGCTCACAATCAAATCCAGGCATGTTTATGCAGAATATCTGACACCAGTCTTGACCTGAGCTACAGATCAGCAGCCATGGCATCAAAGTTCCTGTACCAAAGCTTTGGTTTTAAAGCCACTAGTTTTCCTCCTGGAGGACCATATGGACACAATAATTATCATCTCTAGCAGATTGCTGAGTCAGATTGGTTTGATGTTTTACTTATGCTGTCAAATTACAGAATTCTACCCACAATGTAGAGGCTATCAGATGCTGGCTGCTTATGTAGCAGAACAACATTAAAAAAAAAAAAATTGGGAAACTGACATCAAAATTACTGAGGATAAAGATATAATAAAACAATAAAAGTCCTGGCTTAATTTAGAGTCCCAGAAGCTGCCCTCATTTCATTAAAGCACTGCTGTGCCAGCTTTGAGAGAAAACAATGCCCAAATAGAAGCTGTGAAACTGCTGCCAAGGATGGAAAGTTTCTCCAAAACAATAGGTAATAGTCTGTCCAATTCCTTGTAACATGGCAAGAGACTATAATTAACTTCAATTTGTTAAAAAAACAAACAAACAAGGCTCTAAATCCATCATTGCCACAGGCAGAACTGCTGAATTCAATGATGTAATGGTGCAAACTTGTATCTATGGTGCTGTCTCACACATCTGGGGAATACAGTCCAGGTGTGACATTCTCCATGTTGCCATGCACTCAAAGCCAGTATTGCTTCTTCCAGAGCAATATACACCCAAGAATTACCACATGCACTCTCCAAGGAATCCATCTTTTTAAGCAACTTCATTCAAACCACATTAGGGCTCTGCACTCCTGGAAATCAGCCTGGAGAATTTCAGCTTAGGCATTCCAGGCAGATACAGCAGCACCATACAGCAGAAGGGTTTGGCTCAAAAAAAGTTCTTCTGAAGCCACACAGGAGGTAGGGGTAAAAAAAAATGAAGGGAGAATGAAATTTTGCAGGGAAGCCTTTAACAACTTCAATGAAACCAGTCGGCCCTTCCATCCTAATCATGTACTTCATTTCTTTCCAGCTCATTAGAAAGTTAGGCAATGGCCTCAGATACTCACCTTGATTGCAGCACTTCCATCCATTCTCAGGGTACTTGGCAATGAATGAAGCAAGTGATTCTCAGCAGACAGCAGAGGAGGGACACAGCTACACACAGAGGAGGTGGGACATGGAATTTTATCCTGCCCAGACAACTTTTAAGCATCACTCTTCTTTCTGGAAACAGAATTCATATTCAAATGTGGCAGCTACTTTTGGTGTAGTCATAATTGGTGTGAAATCTGACACCGACATTCTCCATGTTGCTTGAATTTGCTTTTCATTACAGCAACAGTAACAATAAGGGTAATAATAACCCATCCTGAGACATCCATGAAGCTGTTGAGGTCATTAAGAGGAGCTGTCTCTTTTACAAGTCACTGCAGAACACTCACCTTGAGTGAAGGAAGTGACAAAAGCACAGCCAAGGTGTGAGCCAGCACAAGAGCAGGATTAGGTGTTACCTTTCCAGGCAGTTCCCAGACATCAGCTGACAGCCAAGGAGCAGCACAGACTGCTGTGGCCACCACCAGCCCCTCTCCCTGGCCAGTCAAAGCCCACACCAGGAGGAGATGATCAATCCTTTACATGCAGGATGGGAGGCATTTCCTCTACACCAGCAATTTAAGTCCAAGCCTCCTGAACTTCTTTATCTCAACTCATGTAAAATCTTCCCCACATCCACCAAAGTCTCCAGCAATGACCCTCTCTTCCCCCCAGCTCCTGTGCTTTTCACCCTTGTCCCTCCTGCCCACACAGTGCAGAAAGACCCAGACCAGACAATAATCAATTTGGTTCTTTTATTAGCAGAAGTTAAGAATACAGCAAGTAATAAGATCCCATCTTATATGGAACCATCACCAGAGTCCCCAGCCATCAAAACCCCAGAATGTGCTTCATTGCTTCCAACAGTAAGCAATTGTTAAAAAGAAATATACTGAACAAGGCCACTATTTAATGGGGAAGGAAAGAAGCTGTAGGTCCTAACTATTCTATGGCAATAACCTGCACACAGAGCAAGCAAGCCTCTGACTGCTGAGAGTAAGGCATTCAGGTGCCAACCTGGGAAGAGTTCTCAGCAAAAGCTACAGAAAAGTGCACAGCTAGGTTGTTTTTATTGGAACACACAAACTTCTTGAACAGAGAGACTGACTGGGTTAAGAATAGCAGGTGGAGTACTGTGTTTTTGTAGTAGTTCTGTGCTGTGTAGGACCAGGTTACAATCACCCTTGGAGGAGTGAACGTGGGATGATGGAGGCTGCTGCTTCTGCTGGTACTGTTCTGAGGTATCCCAAAGCACTTCCAGCCAGCTCTGATTCTGATATGTACCACACTTGGCTCAGACACCAGCACAGCTGCTCTGGGCACCTCCCCAGCCTTGTCTGGGCTGCCACTGCTGTTAGCCCTTACACCCAAGGTAATTCCACCCTTTCCTTCACTGAAACACCACAGACCTGGGATAAACTACTTCCAGCCCTACAGGCACCCAGTGTCAGGATCCCACTGAGAACACATCCCTCTAAACTTGCAGGCTGCTGCAGCACCTCCTTCTGCAGGTGACCTTGCCCTCAGAGGCTTTACTCCACTCCAGGGGTGAAGCCTTAATGCCCACTCAGCTTTAGGAGGGCATTCTGACTCTTCTACCCTGACTCCATTAGACAAAGCACCTCCCCAAAACACACTGTGGCATCCAGGGTATGGGAAGACCTTTGCTACCCATCTCTTTCTCTTGAAGAATGGAAACTGAAACTTGAGAGAACCTTACCAAAAAATCAAAAACCAACAACAAAAAAAAACACCTCACACAACAACCAACCACCCTTTACCTTCCTTCCCTGTGAAATACTGCATGGTATGAGCTGTTTAACTCATCTGTGAGAGAGGTAATTGCTCTGAATTTCCAGCTAAAGCCTCCAAGCAATACCTGTGCCATAACAAACAAAGTGTTCAAGTTCCACCTTATGACTCCAAAGATTCTCCTTCAGTCTGGCTTCTGACTGGGCTCCAAAGCTCAAGCTACATCAATTACACAGGACAAGGGTATTTGCCTGCCTTATATAGGAGGTGTGTCTGCTCCACAGCAATCCAGCTGAACTCTCAGGTTTAGGCTTAAGAAATGCCAGCAGTCCCACTGCTAAAGCACAGATGGAAAGCAGACCTGAGGACAAAAAGGGAAAAAAAAAAAAATAAAGGAAGTGTATTGGGCTGGTTAGGGATCTATTCCTCCTTAAAAAGAAAAACCTGCAAACTGCCTTGGCATATGGAGCCTGACACACAGGATGGTAATGTGCCTGTTCATTCCAAGTCCTGGAGCACACAGCTTCCTCTTTCCAGTCCCTCTTAACCCCACCTCTGTTTCCCCTCACATGCTCAACAATCTTCTGACAAGTCTCTTACCATCACCCTCAGAGCAAACGAAGCAGGCTTGCAAATGGCAACCACCCTCTCCCTGGGGGCCTCTGGGTGTAGGCAGGCACTGATGGAGTTGGACTGTTTGCCATTTCATGTGCAGTTACCCACCATGCTCCAGTTCCTAGGATGGGACCCAACCCAACCAACTGCAGGATCCATGATCCCAAAGCTCCCACTGCACACAGGCTGGGAATGCAGCTGTGCCCCACACTCAGGCAGGGAGCAGATGCACCTTTGCAGTTACTGGAGCAAATCCATTTGCTCACACTGTGACCTGGATGACACCACGATTAATCCAGCTTCACAACCCTCCTGTACATGTCCTGAACCTACTCCAGGTGCTGGCCAGGACCCCACACTGCCCAGGGCATGCTGGCCACCAGGAAAATCTACAGGGCCAACGTGCTTCACTCCTGGGAATTTTACCTGGTCCTCCTGCAATCGTTTATTTTGTGCAAAATTGAAACAGTGTGTGGTACTTGCATGTTGCATTCTTTACAAAAACCCTTTTCCCCCCACCCATTGTTTAAAACATTTATATAAATTTTATTTAAACAGAAAGTTAGAAATCTTATTTACAATTTGTTTTTCTCCCAAAAGAGCATCTAAAATCAACGCCCAAACCCTCCAAGAGGATATAAATTTAACCTTGACTTTTTTTTTCTTTTTTTTTAAAAAAAAGGAAACTGCTAAGCTATCCCTCCCCAATTCTACAAATAAATATGGCATTGAACAGAAGCCGATTTGGAAAGGGTCCTCTGTAGCTCAATCTGTAGATCCCAAGAATAAATTAGGTTTTCAGAATTTCCTGGTCTTCAAATTGATTTATTCCATTGCTTGAGGTATAGAATTTATCTTGATTAGTCAGAATCCCCATGAAGCTCCATGCCTCATCAGCTGAAACTTGGATTCTTCTTAGGTATTCCTTTTGCTAAGCCTGGATGCTTCACCCACGCCAGGGCTCTCTTTTGGTTCTGCTCTGGGGCTGCAGCTGCCCCTACTGCATGCCCTCCTCCTCTGAGCAGCCCCCTCCGACCGTGAAGCGGAACTCCTGCAGGTTGGAGACCCCGTGGAAGTGCACGAAGGCGCCAGCCACGACAAACACGTGGAACAGCTGATGGGAGTGGAACTGTGGAAGCAAACACCAGCGTTCAGCCAGACTCTGGGGCCACCCTGCCACCCCCCAGCCCCACATTCAGCTGAAGTACACAGTAACACAGAGCAGTGCCTCACCCAGGAGCTGCACAGCTCTCCAGGCTGTTGGTAAAGCCCACCCCTCTATCATTTTTAGCAAAATAACCGAATTCTCCGCACACACACATCCTCCCTTCCCTTCAGAGCCATCCCAACCAAAAAACGTGCTACAGAACTGCTGTAACTCTTCTTTGCAAAGGGACAAGGGGAATTTTACAAGCTCAGGCAAAAGGCTTAAGCAGGACACTTTTAAAATTAGTTCCTCCACACGACACACTGGTGGTTTATGGATATTTATCTCTCATACAGGTAACAGGTACAAACTCTGCTCTGGTCACAGGCATAAGTTTTACCAAGAGGATTCTGCATGCTGGCATTTTATTTGTGTACCACAGAGAAACAGAATAGAAAAAGTGGTATTATATTAAAGCCTAGAAACAACTGGATGTTCTGAATGAATGCCCAAGATGTCACTGACTGGAGTAGAGCAGAATGAAAACTGTGAGGGAGCTCCATGACAAAGCATGCCCTTGTCTGAGGGAAGCCACACCAATATGGATAATGCTCCTGAAATATTCCTACAAATGTGTATTTGCAGGCTTCATGGGAAGCTTGGAAAAGAGTTGGTGTTACACCAGTGCTTTGGGAGCTTAGCTTACTATTGTAACAAAGCAAACCGGTGCTGTGCACAAGCTGCTCAAACAACCCAGGTCTCATTCTCACTTCTAGTCTTCTTTAAGGGTCTTAAACTATCCTAAGTGCAAGTACAGTGGCCTTCCAAAGGTCCACTTTCCCCTCATCTCTACTCTTGGTCCACCCAGATCCTTTCCTTATATCTTCCTCAGGTATTTCTGCTCCAGTCTTCATGATTCTTTCCTTCATACCAGGTTTTCTACCCACATACCACCCACCCACTTGCACACCCCACTATCCCTTCTTCTGGGCCAGAGATCCCCCCAAAGCCTACCATCTCTGTGCAGCATTTTCACTGGCTATACAAGATGAGGAGCCAGACATGGAGAACATGAGAGAACATGCTCCCACTGAACATCAGTGAAATAACCATGTACAGCTCTGCACAGAAGCAAGGTAAAGATGTGTCTTTGCAGGATCCTCACCATACACACACACAAAAATGTTTGCAGTTCCTTGCTCATTTGTTAAAGCTATCCAGAAATGTACTGAGGTGAATCTGCACACCAGCAGCCACCTCAGACCAGCCAGGTTGTGACAGCTTGGGAAGAGAGGCACCAGCTAAGCCAGGCTCAGAGAGCCCAGACTCCTTTGGTCCCTGATGACCTATTGCTTCTGATGCAGCAGTGTGATACTTGCAATAAGAAAACACTGACACAACATCCTTCAGGCTCAAGGGGAACCAGCTTTCAAATTGGTCTCCTCATCCAGTCACTCAGTAGACTCACCCAGATGTCACACTTGCCAGGGAAGAATCTCTCCGGGATGCGGGCAGCATAGAGTGCAGCACCAGTGATGTACAGGCATGCCATGAGTGCCAGCCAGCCTATCTGCCCCATTGTGGCTGCCTTCAGGAGCCCCTCTGAGATGACAAAGTGCAGAGTGGGAATTACCCCACTAAGACCCAGACCTAGAAATACTCCTGGGAGGTAAAGAAAATGTGGCAGAGTCAGGTTTGAATGCAGTGGTGGCAAAGGAAGACAATGACAACACAAAAGCTATGGAAGGAAAACTCAGTATTTGCCAAAGTAGCAGAGAGGTGACACTCTTGAAGCTGCAAGTCCCCAGAAGAGATTAACTGGAAAGGAAGCTAAAGAAGGCACAAGCTTCCTTCATATACCAGAAGCTACTTAGTTATATGATCCAGCAGATAGCTGGAATAATTCATTTACTGACTGTGCCTGCCAGCTCCAGTGTAGGTGAGGCCAGTTCCTGCTCTCAGCCTGTAGAGGGAACTGAGACCACACAGACTGTGCCTCACTTCACCACAACTGCTCAAGAGCAAGACAAGGAGACACAACAAAGAGATTGTTTATCATATTCTGCACAAGTACTCCTAGGAAACAGAAAAGCAGCATCTGTGCTCATCTGATCTGCCATATAAGAGAACACTGTTTGTTTAGATTTTAGCAGCAAGGACAGAAAACTTGTAAAACCAGTGGGCATGGGGGGAATATTCATGTTCTGTATGAGATTTTAAGTTTGGAAAGCTGAATGCTCTGAAGGTAGCCAAACCTGTCAAAAAAATCTAGATTTACTGTACACAGCATGTGTAGGTTAAGAAACAAGAAATATTAATATTCAACCCAGCTGTGTGCACATTCCTGTGTGCTGCTGCCCTCTAAAGCTCTCTTTCTTTCTACCTCAAAACATGAAACCAAATCTGGTATTGCTCTTTTGATGTGAAGAGAAAAATAGTCTTTATCTTAGCTCTGTGTTTTATCCAGGCAAATCATTCCGATTAATTCAATCATTCAATGATTTGCTATTAAAAAAAACAAAACACAAGCACTACAAGTACACATACACACACCAAACAGTCAGCCATTTTTTGAGAGAGCAAAGTTGCTAAATGCAGCTAGAAATCCTTTGCACCACCTTTCCTACTGCATGTGTTACTGTCCATTTCAGGAATGCACTTCCAGGACCTGCACCAGCCCTTATCTGTGCATCCAGCTGGGTACAATAAATGCTGAAAGAAAAGAATATTAGGTCTACAAAATTAAGCTCTCCTAAATCTTCCCAAGGTAGTTTTTCCAAGTGGCAAGTAGAAAGCAGCAAAGACAGTCAAGAGAAGTAAAACAGTTAACAGGTCTTACCTGCCCTTACACCCCGGTATTCAGGGGTGGCAAACATGTCCCATTGTGAGACAATTATGGCTGCAATGCCCAGGACACAAATCACAATCAAGTAGATGAAGCAAGGCTGAGGGTTGCAATAGAAGGAGTAGTACAGCCATGGTACAAAGCTGCCCATTATGAGGAGTGCAATGCCAGAATAATCCAGCCTAGAAGAAAACAAAAATCAGTGTCATGAGAAGTGTGAACCTTTGGAAATCCTCACACCCACACACTCTTCTTTGGTAGAGCAATTGCCTACTTCTCACTGCAACTAAACTACTCTCACTATTGCAGCTTGGGTCCTGATGGCATCTCTTCCACCTACAGGAATGGATTACATGACAGACAGGCAGGAAGGCCATTTTTGAGACAGTCATCTGCAATACCTCCAGCAGCCTTTAGAGCAAAGCTTTCTGAGGAAAACTCACACTTTAGTTTCAGATGAGGAAAAAAGCAGTGCAAGAGCCCTCTAAAGACAGGGCACACAGTATGTTCAGAGAACACAGCCAAGGCAAACACTTCAATATCTGACAAGTGTGAGTTAGCTGGGCATCAGCTTCAGTGACCACAGTGGAATAATGCTGCAATTTTTCAACCATGCTGGTTTTTTTGCAGACCCATGTAAAAAATGAAATCCATAGCCACTGCTTTTTGCTACACCCTGACAAAATACTCCTGCAAAAGTTGATGGAGTTAGTTTTTCAGTAGGGGGTTTTAACTGCTGGGCTACTTTAGAGGTGGTCTTGCAGATTACAGAATGCTAAACTGAGTAGTCTTAGGAAATATCAGATATTCAGCAGCCAGCCAAAAAAGAACATGCAGTGAAACCAAAAGACCAAGACATCTTGATACACACTGTGGAACTGTCTTACATAAGTCTAAGGTTCAAAGTCAGTCAGAACAGCTGAAATGACAGGAAGTAACGGTTGCACCAAAAATTCCAAGTCCTGCAACTAAGCTCAAGGCATATTACTTACAGCAGCAAATGCAAGCACATGCTTGCCAAACAGCAGAAAATGATGGAGTTTTAAGACTCAAATGACAGCACAAAAACTCATGCTGAAACAAACTATAATTAGAAGAAGCTGCATTAAATCTCTGCTCAACTCTGTTCCAAAGTACATGCAGTCATGAAATGAACAACTCCCACACTGGGGCTCCAGGCACAAATCCCAGCCCTGTTTTCCCACCTGTTTCCTATTTGGCCTGCCCTGTTCTCTAGGCACTTACTTGGAGAAGAGCCGGGAAACACCTTCTGAGTGGCAATAAACTGTGTGGAAGAGCCATGAGAAGGAGAGGCAGAGGATGGCTCCCAAGAAGAACAATCCAACGACCACTTTCTCCTGCACAGGTGCTACGAAGGACATGTTTGGCCGGAACATGTAGAAGATTCCCAGACAAAGGAAGAACACACATCCTGAAAAACAAGGCAGAGAGCAAGGCAGAGAGGTGTCAATTCATGCATACTGAAAGCTGTTTTTCCTACAAGCATCACCACTTCCCTTCAAGGCTCTCACAAACTGAAAACACTCAAAGATGCAATTTCAACACGTTCCTGTGGCAAGAAATACAATCCCAATTAACACCTACACACTTGGGAAAGGAAGCATCTAACACTAATTTATTAATGATTAGGAAATGTTTAATGCATGTGTTTGTATAGTATGCTATCATTAAGCAAGTCCTATCCAACTCTGATGGGATAAAACTCGGAGAGGGATAACAAGTTGCTAATTTAACAGGTTACTGGTGGAATGATAATGCTGACAACCCTGCAGCCCTTTCCATCTTGCTCTCTTCTCTTTGAGAGCATCAAAACCATTGGGTGAGATTTAGGATTAGATGAAAGCAAGCTGAGAGTACCTAGGAGATGTGTCCAGATGTTGCCAGTCTCTGTGTGTATTCTGAAGATGCTCTTGAAGCAAGCCCGGAAGGAAGGCATGGGTGGTCTGTGTCCATGCAGCAGGTAGTCATTGTCCTTCAGCCAGTCAGGCAGAACGTCGTGGGGAATGACCCTCCATCGGCCCTCCCACACCTAGGGGTTGAGAGAGTTTAGTGAAATGCAGGCAATGGAGCTCCATCATGGTAATAGTCAGAAAACCCATACTGGTAAAAGTGCTGGTTAACCTGTGAGTACAGTAAACAGAAGAGAGTTGATGGAACATCTCTGGGGAAAAGGTTTTACACTTGAAATATCATGCTAAAGTCACTGTTCCCAGTTCAAAACTGCACCATCAGAGGAAGAAATACTTCAGCATTCCATTGGACAGAAAGGCTATTGGCTGTTTTTACTGCTAATGAAGAGAGAATTTTTAATTTTCTCCCACGTTCTGTTATTTTACAGGCCACCTTTTCCATTTAATTGAAGAAGCCCATACCTAGGTCTCTCCATTAAATAAATAAGCCTGTTCCTCCACCACAAGCCAGCCTGACTATCTGCTAGCAAAACTAGCTACTAGCTAGGGGCAGACTAGCAAAAGAATAGGGGCCAGAATATGTGAAAGAGTGAGAGCCCAGCAAGAAGAGTCCAACCCCTTTTTCAGGTTGGGCAAAAAATGCTCCCAAGCTCACAAACACACAGTGACAGAGCAGTTAAGGCAACAGCCTCACGACTCTCAATTCCATGGGATTTCTTCTTTAAAGGGAGAGAGGGGGTTTGTGCACAGAGCTATTCTTGCAGCTGGCTCCACAGGAAATAAGTGTGCACAGATGTTCCCAGCACTGCTTCAGTAACACAAGACACATGGAGGCTTCAGTGTGGCAGCTTGGGGGAGCAGGGAACTGCTTTATGTACCGGGGCTGCTTCTGCAGGGCTCCTTGGACTTGCCGGCTGCCTAGAGTTACAGGAGCAAGGCTGAAGGTTCCTGAAACACTAAGTTTAAAAAGCTACATTCTTATTTCAGTTTCAACAACAAGAGCCCAGAGTTTTTTGAATCAATTCTCCACACTCGTGCATGGAAGCGAAACAAAGCCATTCAGAATAACCAGCCCAGTTTAAGAGTTAAATACATTAAACAAGAAAATAACCGGTTTAGTTTATGAACAAAAAATGTGAATTGAGGTAGAAACAAGAGAAGGGAATTTTACACAACTCACTCTACAAAATATTTTTAAAAAGGCAAAGATGCATAGTAAAAAAAAAAAAAAAAAAAAAAAAATCACCAAAAGCAAAAAACCAAAATGATCCATACGCAAAAGACCACCAAGTAAATAGGATCCCTCTGTAAAAACATCAAAAATAGTTCATAAAACCAGCAGGAATCAGTGTATAAAGGGGCAGCATTCCTTTCAGCGAGAAAGGAGAGCCAGAGACTGACACAGCCCAGTGGCTCTAAAAAGTAGCAAAAATTGAGCCAAGGTCAACAATTACAAATCTATAATGGATTTACTTACGTATGGTTTCAATACAGCATTGTGTTCAAGTCAGGGGCAAAGCTTATTCTACAATAGATGCAAATGGTGCTGGAAAATCAAAATATTTGCAAATCTGAAGAAATCTGGTCAAATGACCTTGTAAGTCAAAGTGCCTTGAACCAGAAGGCTTTTGTTCTGCTTTGCACTCACAGGTGCTTCTCAAGGGACACACCTGAGTGGCATGATCAGCTTTGGAGTCTCAGCTGCAAATCCCTATTGTTCCAGGCTCTACAATTTAATCCTGTATGACAGACATGCTGAGGAAGTGCAGTATTGCTTGTTAGAACATGAGATGCCCATTTGGGGACAGTGAGAACCTCCTCTCCCTCACATAGCAAGTACAGTCTGCTGCCCACTGGAGCTTCCCAACAAAGGAAGTTACTTCAGCATTTCCACGTGCCCTTACCTTACACACAAATTCTTCCATTCTCTCCATAGCATGGTGGGCTTGTAGAAGAGGTGACATTCCCATAAAACCTTCATCTTCTTGAGGTGGTTCATCATTGTGTTTATTATCCTCAGAACACTGGAGAGAAAAAAAAAAAACAGAGAAAATGCTTTGTAGGAAGATGAACAGAGGAAGGTGATGTTGTTTTCCATACAAAACCATGATTGGTCTTGGAAAATAAAGAAGTCTCTCCTTGTACAGCACTGAGAAAAGAATTCAGAAGAACAAGCACAAAAATGATTACATTCTTAGGCATCTGAGAACAACTCACATGTCTGATCCATTCTGCATATGTTTCCAGCAGGTTTGGAAGCCAGCAGTGCTCCTCTAAGTCATGCTTCATTAAACCCCAGATATGGAGTCTGAGCCTTCCCACCTCTAGGGAAGGATTACTCCCTATTTTATGTTTCAATGTCACTGTGGTGGTGTTAATGCCTCTATAATGTACCTGGCATTTCAGGGTAATAAAAGGTAAGCCAAGGAGAGGCATCCATTTACCTTCCAAAATGTTTCACCTCAATTTGCAGTCCAAATACAAAAATCTATTCTGTTGAACTGACACTTCTCTTCAGCTTGTAATCCAGTACTGGAATTTACTCATTCATTTGATTTTTCAAGGTATTCCAGAAACTACTATGAAACTTCTGCCAGTTAGACAAAGGCAAGTAATCAAAGAAAAGCAGTAACAGGGATCAGAGTTTTAAGCAAAGTTCAAATAAAGAGAAACATCCATATCCTAGGGGTGTACCAAGAGAATTATGAAAAGAAAAACTAAAATAATTCCCTGAGCTGCGATATGAGGCTGGTAGACATCATTAATAACTTTACAGGAACAGTTTGGTACTTTTCTGCTCTATCATGACTTATCATATCATCTGCATGTTTTGATACACTCTAGCTTCCCGTGGAGGAGAAAAGCAGGGGGCCATGGAAGTTCTACATTCCTGTTTGCTTCCTGCAATGCTCATGGCCCATCAGAGACTCCATTCAACACTTCAGCTTCCAAGGTAAACAAACTGGAGGAAGCTAGGGAGGGGAGAAGGAGCTTTTTGCACCCTTCAGACTTAATGCAGAGAGCTGCCATGCACCACATGGCCACACCAAGAAAGCTCCACAGTCAGCTTAGAGGGAGACTGGCCCCCTCCAGATTTCCCAGAACTCTTTTTCCCTGTCTATTCTCATACCACGGTTAACAGCTTTAAAATCAAGATGATGTATCAATAATACCATCCAAAGTGACAGAGAATATGGTATATAACCTCACTTACTTAATCTACAAATTTTTATCAGTAATGTTGAGATTAATGCCCTGAACTTTCAAGCCAAGGATGGGAGCTGGCTGTACATTTGTCCCATATTACAGTTCTCTCCTTGGTTTCAAGCCTTATTAACTATTTCTGTCAAGGTAACTCAATAAGCTGCTTAAAATTTTCATTTTTTACTAAATAAAAGGAGACTTCTTCCAGCCTACAGTGAACTATCCAGAGCCTTCAATATTTGTTGGGGTTTTGATGGAGAAATAACAGATTCATACCAGTTTTGTACCCTAGCCTTGCAGGACCCAAGTCTTGCAGGAGTCACTGAAGCTTCATCTTTCAAAGAGGAGGTCCCATCCCTCTTATCCCAATATCTTACCAAGTTCTTGACCCAATTTTGCTTACCCAGAATGCAATTTCTGGTATGTAATACACAGTACACATCCTTCAAGTTTTATGTATGACCTTACATTTGTCCACACTAGGAAAACTTGATTGCCTAAACAATTTTCTGTAGATAACCCATGTCCCTTGTACTGTCTACTCACCTTCATTTATCATTCCAGTGAACAATTCCTCTGAACAATATCTTGTATTTTACAGCAATGATTGATGTATTAACCAGCTCTAAGCAGATTCTCCAGCAGAAAAAGACAGTATTAAATACATTCACTCTGCCTAGGTAATCCCATTAGTCCTATTCAGAAAGGCACCAGACAACAGCAAGATGCAAATAGGTTTAATATCCTTCTAAAATAGGCACAATTCCTGTTAGGCACAGGAATGAAAAAGCAAATTTGGTTTCGTTCTTACTCAACAACATTCACTGACATTGTTTCCCCACATTGTCAATTTTACTGGCTTTTTCTACTAATGGAGCTCTCTAGGATTCTCAGTTTTCAATATCATAAATAATTAACTCAAGGTCATGGAAACATAGACTGGGTTGGGTTAGAAGGCAGCTTTAAAAATCAACTAGTCTAAATGCCCTGCCATGGAGGTCTGGAGAAGATGCTCACCATGGTCTGCACAATTTAGAAACCAAAGCAACTTTTGGTTTCCAAGAGCGTGCCTTATGGAAAAGCAAGGCTGGCATTTAAGTTCCAGTGCATTTGACAGAAGGAGCACTGCTGTGCCTTTTAGCTACTCCAGAATTCCCTCTCCAGCAGCACACAATAACCAGCTCCAATAGGGTGAACAAGTTAGTTCAATTTACACAACTGGGTGGACTGAAGGAAAAAAAGGTTCCTTACAGAATCAAAGCCTGTATTCATTGCAGTCTGCCCAATGACTCAAAGCCAAAAAATGTTCATTTCCCCCTCTGCACATACTCCCATTTCTAGAATGATGGGAAGGCTTAAATTTGAACAGACTGTAAAGCTTGAAGAGCACAGCTATTTCTGAGCTAGTCCAAAATCCCTGCATTTTGGCCATGTGCCGACAAACAAATCATTACTGAGCTTCTTTTGGTGATAAAAGGAATTCATATCATATACACAGTCCAGATTACTGCCAAAAAATGGAATTGATTTTACTATCTCCTTCCTGCCATTAAACTGCAAAATTAGCATTCAAGGGAAAAAAAACCTAAAGCTCAGCTTCTTAGTCCTTTTCCTGCTAAGGAGGCAAAAGGAAGCCTTTTCTGGAACAACCATCCTCCCTTGACTCCCTCCTGCAACATCTCATTGGGAAGAGCAATAAACTGTGCTTGTTGAAAGCCAGAAATCTACAGTGGAGGGCAACACCAACATCAGCTTTCACTTGGAAGTCTGAAGGAGACTACTGACCTTCAGTTCTTAAGGCAATGACTGAAAGGAAGGAATATCACTCTTCTGCTCAGAAGGCATATTGTAACATTTCCACTGTGACTAGTTCCTTCCTATATCAAGACCCACATATTTTCTCCTCTTCAGCTGATTGCAGCAGAAATTCACAAGTAATTCTAGACCATAACAATGTAAGCAAGCACATTCTTTTAGGACACATTTTCAACTAAGTCCTGCCCACAGAATTACATTTTGAAATGAGACACATACTGGGTAAATAGTATCACTTGCCTAAGACTGTGCAAGACATGAGAGCCCAGAAGAAAACTCTGATACTCCCACTTTTAATGAGCTATGGTATATCCTGAATTAAGTGCTTCAAGAATAACTTTTGCCTTTGTAGATCACAGGCCAAAGGGATTTTCACTCGGCTGATGTTTCAGATGTTTTTACATCATCTATTTATTCAACTTCTTTTAAAGCATCTCAGATTTGATCAAGTAATTCTGTGAAGTCTTCAGAGCATCTTTAAATAAACCTCCTGGTTTGTAACAAGCAAGCTTGTTACAATCAGCAGCTGTCACTCTTTCTGCTGCATATATGCAGCAATGCCTACAATCAGTCCTTCACATTAATCAAAAATCATGGCTTCTGGATACTCACACTCTAAAAGGTCTGGACACCTAACTCTATGGAAATGCCAAGCAATTGCTATCCTACTCCCTTTGCAAATTCACAAAGTGTTAAACCTACCAAAAACCAGTCTCTCATTTCTATGAGATGGAAATTATCCAACAGACATATAAACACAATCTGAGCTGAGTAACGGTACCAGAGAATAAAATACATCTGAAGGACAAGTGAAAATATCCAGAGGAACCAACTTTACTGGTTTATTCATATTCACTTTATTTTGTTAAGTGTTATAGCTCCTTTTGTGATAACAGTGACAGACAAGAATGTAAATGAAAGGGCAAAAATCAGAGAACCAGGCAACACACTTCCAGGGACAGATCATCACCTAAGCAAGAAATCCAGAGCATATTTTAGTAGGGATCAAAAAGGTTTAATACCAAACCCAAGTCTAAGAGCACCAGTGCAAACAAAGAGCAAGAAACCAAGAGCTCAATTGCATAGTGCTGATCATTAAGTAAGTTTAACAGTAAAATTTCACTTTTATAGCAACGACATAAAAGGTAAAAAAAGTTTACATTTAGTACAAGAATTTCTCATCTGAATGCAGTCCAAAAACGTCAGACCACATAGCCAAAGATCCTGTTACAGAGAAAAGTGCAGTAAAACCTGCTCTAGGAAATGCACATACTTCTCTTGTCTACTACAACAGCTTATCCTTCTCACACAGACTAACAGTTTCTATCCTATCACTCTCAAATCTGTTCCCAGACATGCTGTCTAAAAATGTCCTTACTATGGAAAACCTGTCAGAACTCAAGTCATAATTACAGAAAAAGATTCCAGAAACATCATTCTCACTTTTGACTAAGTTGCATTCAATGGACTTCAGCAAAGTGTATTTTCGTGAGATCTGCAGTTTCTTGATGTCAGTTTGAAGATTTCTAGAAAGTTTCAGTTTGCACAACTGCTCCTTGCATAGGTGACAA
Organism: Oenanthe melanoleuca; assembly: GCF_029582105.1. NCBI lineage: Eukaryota > Metazoa > Chordata > Aves > Passeriformes > Muscicapidae > Oenanthe > Oenanthe melanoleuca. The sequence continues at coordinate 3,721,461 of NC_079334.1, forward strand.
ACAAGTTCCTGTTCATCACTTCAGAAAGTGTCACCAATATTGTTCATTTGAGCATGCAAACTAAAACATAAATGAAATCTGAATGGAGCCACCTTTTACTCTGTAGAAAGTGCTCACCTTCTCCCTCACCCCATCTGACCAATGCCCATCCCATCCTCCAGCAGATACCAGCAGCTCCCAGCCAGCTCTCCCCAGTTCATGTATTGGGCTCCATGTTCTAAGGTCTGGAATATCCTTTGGATATCTGGAATATCCTATCTGGGATCAGCTGCCCTGGCCACACTCCCTCCCAGCCTCCTGTGCCCCTCCTCACTGGTAGAGCATGCAACACTGAAAAGTCCTTGATTTAGGGGTAGTACTGCTTAGCAACAACTAAGACATCAGTGTGCCATCAATGTATTCCAAATCCAAACCACAGAACAGTACCAGCTAGTAGGAAGAAAATTTTCTGCTATCCCAGTCAAAACTAGGACAACAAGCAACAGCAATAAAACTCTCCTAAACCCCAGAAAGTGCCAAAGTCTTCTGTATTAGAGTTTCTTTTCAGACTCAGTCACCACTCAGTTAGTTACCCAGGAGTCTAACTGGCCATGCACATACCTATGTAGTATTAAGCTCTGGAGTTAATGAACTCCCATGTCTCAAAGTTCAACTGTCTGTGATGCCAATTCACCACCAAGATGTCACCAGTGCCCTAAACCTACCATCACAAGAATTTTCAAAGCATGATGAATCTGAATCTGTTCTAATATTCTTGCTTCCTTCAGCTGCTGACACTCCCCCACTGTCCACTTGATCAGTGCCCTGACAAAACTCGGTGCCTTGGTAGGGACACAGGCAAGATAGCTCAAAAAAATCAAATGTCTTGATTAACACTGAGACATGGCACATTATATAACATGGTATTTATACATTATTTTCTTCCTAAAGCTCAAGTTACAAAAGGTAAGTTGTTGCCTTTATAACACCACTGTTACACCCCACATTAAACTGAAGTCACAAAGTCTAGACGTGACTCTGAGTTTTTGCTTGTTTATCCTGATCTCATCAGATGAATGATTAATAGTGCTTAACATGACATTCAAGTAATTTTATGTTCCTTGGGGCAGCGTGCCAGATTCAGAAACTCGAGAGCTTTCAGCATAATGGCCAAGATACGTTCAAGGCTATCATATAAAAACGTTATTTTTCTAATCACAGTTCTGTAACATCCTTTTTAGCCAGCTAGATTGCTTTTTCTCAGCAGCAATTCCTCTGTGCCCATTCTGTCAACTGACCTTTTATCAAGCAGCCTTTCATAAGGGGGAAGCAGCAATGGCTGCCATGCCATTTCTCCTAAAAGCCTGTTGCACATTTTTCAGAATTGCATCAACTTATATTCTTTGAGTTGTAAGAAATAAACTGGAAACAGACAGCATGATAAAACTTTCCCTGACTTCCCCTAACTTCTGCACATACCAAGTTCTTCTAAAATAACAGCTTTGTTCTTTAGAATTCACATTCTCCCTGACAAGCTTGTAAACACGGCCACACCACAGTTTCCAAAAGGCTGACTACATCCACCCTCTAAGCAGGGTGTGCAAAGCTGCATTTGCTGAAACTGGACCAAAAAAAGTCTTTCATTAGCACAATGCCAAAACCCCTTTAGGCCTGTTGGTCAAAATGTCAAGCACTTGGAAGTTCCTGGAGCTCAGTGTTTTCCTTTTGTAGGTCACCTTCTTATAAAAGATACAGTCCATTTAATATTGGAACTTGAAAACAGCTTTACACAACTGGTCATGGGAGACTGCTTGCTGGCACTCATTAAAAAACAAGCACTAACATTCAAAACTCATTTAGCAAATAGTCCTAGGACAAAGTCACATTTTTGTTCCAGCAGCCTAGCTAGCACACTCTGATTAGAACTAGCTCCCTTCTTAAATATCTTCAGATGAGAAGGGTCTGTTGAATCTCTGAGCAGCAGCAACTACTGATTTTCTGCCAAAGCCCAAGGCCTCAATGCCCACATGTGCTCAGAAGCAGTTTGGAGGAGACCCTGTAGAAATTGTTTCTACTGCAGAAGAGTCTCATGTGCCATTTTCTGCTCCTCTGCCCTCATTAATCCTGATAGCAGAAAAAGAAAACAAGCATGCTGGGCTTATGGAAAAAGAAATGCTCTGCTACAAAAATAAACAGAGCTTGAAAGTGTACTGCTGAACTTAACATAACAGCAGAGTCAATCAATCTGAAACAGTTGGAGGAAGATCCAAGTTAACCCACCAGTACAACACTATTTTTTTCTCTTATATCACTGCAAAAGGTCGACACACCCCCCCCCACTGCTGCCCAAACCAGGCAGATAGGATCTCCAGGATAACAAAGGCAAAACCTGTGGAATCTAACCCCTGTCCAGAGAAACTGTTGTGCCAGTGAATTATAAACAGAACTACTCCCTCCCTCTCCTAGTTTCAACACACAGCAAAGCAAGCAATGGTTACAAAACCTGCTGGCAGGCAGCAAACTCCAGCACCAACACTTCTCCTCCCAAAGCACAGAAACTCTTCAGAAATAGGACACAGTTGAATCCAGCTGCAACTCAACAGCCATCCCCTAGGACAAATTCCTTGGTACTTCAGAGAGAGTTTTCTGGGAGACAGAGCAGACACAGAGAATGGCCATTTCCTACATGTTACCAGCCTTCTGGGCACTGCCCATGCATGGCTGCATCACCAGTTTGTCTTTTCTGCAGATTTCCAAGCTCTGACAGTCTGTTCATAACCCAGGCACATCAACTGCCAGCAAGGCAGGCTCCAGCATCTCACCAACTCAGGCCTGTGGAGCCAGGAAACCACCTCTGTAAACATGTCCCATTGTCTTCACACTGTCTAAGTGGGAATACTTGGGAGATATTCTGCTCTGTGTATCCAGAAATGCTTTGCTGTACAAAAAAAAAAAAAAAAAGTACTATATTCCAGCACTTACTTCAGTGACTAGCAGTCTGAGTAAAATTCACATTACTTCCAGTTCTTGGAACAGCAAGTGAAGGAGAAATGCAGATGTTAAGATCTTTTGATCTGAAGCAAAATGTCATCTCACATGCTTTCAAAGAAATAACATTTCTTCCCAAGACTTGCAAAAATGAAGGAAAAGAAAAGGTGATAAAGAAATCTACAGAACAACGACATTTGAACACAATTAGCTTTAAAACAAAAGGAAATGTGCTTTGGTGGGACCTCAAACTTGATTTTGCATTCACACTCTACTGACAAAACCTGCAATGCAATGGAGGAAGAAGGCAAACACAGAAGCAAATGCCAAGATTTCAATCATATCCCCAAACAACCAACAGAAAAATGCCAGACTGAAAAGAAAGCTCAATGCTTTGAAACTTGCAAGTAGATCTACAAAGGATGAAATTTCACACATTCAGAATTGACAAATATTAGCTCCAGAAACACTATTCTTAAGACTCAAATGTCTCCCTTTGACCTTCAAGACCTCACCTGTCTTTTTCACTCAGCTGGCATGCACCAGAAAGTCAAGTGGACAATTCAATTTATTTACATGTACCCTTCTGCAATACCAAAGTCTGTCTGTAGTCTGCTTTTGTAGGGAATACATTAACAACTTCTGTAATAGAAAAGGCTTTGAGTAAGTTTTATGATTCAGGTTAAAAGTCTTGAGTCATTTGCTCACCTTCAATTACTCTAAAAATTATCTTTTGCACCTGAAATTCTGTTACATCCTCCTGCCTTCCTCCTTTAAGGCACTTTGATATTTATGCTCTAGAAAGACTCCTGTAGGTACATGGAGATTTCACGAAATCTGTCAGAGGTCAGCTAAGCTCTCCTGTCAAAGCCCATGCTCCCTGAAAAGCAATCCAGAGGAGTATTTACCCAAATTTCTCCTGCCCATTCAGATGTCTTGGCTACATAAACCTCCTCCCAGAACCTTACTGCAGGTTATCAAACACTTCAAAGCAACAGGTCTCCACCTCATGGGCACATTTTGGTCCAACTGCATGGAAGATGAAAGGAATCATCATCCAAACATGGGGAAAGGCCATGACTGGAACAAAGAAAATGGTTCTTTTATTTACCTCCTGTCACTGACAGGTTAAAGTACAAAAGGAAAGAGTCAAGCACAGGGTTTGGGGCTGCATAAAGAGCCCATTCATCACATGGTAAGAAGTCACATGCATTTGATTGTGTCAGCTTAACAAAGTCTCAGTAGGAGAGATTTCTTCAGGAACTAACACTGCTGGAATTACAAAGGCAGTTAAGACACAGAAATGCTAGGACAGGAGAAAGGAGGCTGTCCCAAAACAAGGCAATCCAGGATACTACAGAAGGGAAGCACCTGCTGAAAAATGCCTTATCAGCACTTAGTGTAAACCAGAAAAAGGAAAAGAGGTTTAAACTGCCGAAGGAATGAGAAGAATTACGCAGCTTGCTTGATCCCCTTCTTATCATCAAGTGCTTATCATGCAGACAAATGCTTACTATTTGTCTCCAAGTCACACAGAAGGCTCCCCACTCACCTGCCACTACACTAATTTCACATTTAAAGACAGCAAGATGTGTATCTAGTCCTTAAAAAATGATACAGGGAAGAGGGAATAATCTATGGACATATTTGCACTCCAGGAGAGAACAGAGTTATGGAATAAAATACAGACTGAGAGGTTCGAGTATGAAAAGGATATTGATGCTACATGATTTCTATCTTCTCATAGGAATTTATGAAAATGGCAGATTAACAGCACTGGTAGAAGGATGCAGCTGTGGTGGCATTATCATTATTATTATTATTATTATTATTATTATTATTATTATCATCATCATCATTATTATTATTTTGAATAAGCATGCTCAGTATGGCTAGTAATTCTCTGCCACTTGTATGTACTGAATGAATTTACAGAAAGCAGGAACTTTTAATTTTTAGTTCACAGCTATGCAACCTCACAGGTAGGTTACTGGCACCAGGGTCAAAAGCCTCCAAAAAAAAAAAAAAAAAAAGAAAAAAAGAAAAAAAGCTAAAAAGCTTTATCATGTATAAGGACCAATATTTTGGCCCATCAAAATCAGAAGTACATAGTATACAATGCAAGCTGTGAGGAAGATGGAAATTAATTCTGAACAACATAATGACATGTCTTCCTTCTTAGAAAAGGCTGTTAAAATAATTCACCAAAAATTCAACAACTACTACCATTTAAGAGCTCAGACTGCTTACTTCTACAAGTGGAGCAGGAAGTGGATATACAAGTAGGGAAAGGAATCTTGTATAGAAGAGTTTGGAGAAGATTTTATATAAGTAAAGATCAGCAATGATATAAGCAGGCTAATAGGAGGCACTGGGAAAATAAACAATGCCATTATTATCATAGGATAAAAATACACATATTTTTACACTAATGCCTCAAGTCCTAGGCCCAGTACATTTCAGAATACATATTTATTATGATAAAAGCTTTTCCTAAGTAGAAGCATTTAAAAGCATATTAAATGATGATGGTGGTTCTACCATCAAGACACTACACAGAATTTTTACCATCAACTCATCATGGCTGCATTTAGCACTAGAACACTTGATGGAGTGGGCATTACTTGAGACCTTTTATAAGGCTATGTTTAGCCTGAGTGCCTGAGCTCTATTGCCAACTAGCCCAGAACAATATCCTAACATTACTGTTATCTAAACATGAACCTCTTCCAGGCCAGAAGAAAATCAGGCTTTTGAACTTGTAAGTCACGCTAATGAACTAATAGGTCTGTCTGCTGAGGCAGCTGCACAGCAAAGCAGAAGAGTGAATCTGAGCTGACATTTGAGCAACAGCTGTGCTGAGGCTTACACGAGGCAGAGGAAGATGTATTGCATGATGTTTTTTCCAGATTATTTGGAACACTGCAGAATATCACATAATAAAGGCCATTTGGCAAGCCAATATTGGTACTTTTGACAGCAAAGTGTTTTGGGATGATCCATTAGAAGCATCAATTATTCAGCCTTTTAAGACAAAAATCAATTTAAAGACATCATACTAACAAATCAAATAAATCACAGAGGACTGGAACAAAAGGATGAAAAAATAATTTTAAAAAGTGGGAGGCCATATATGCCAGAGAAAGCAATGCAGATTAAGACAGAACAGCAAGGCCCAAATGGCAAAACCAAGTTTCCGTAACAGCACTTTAGAAGACCAGGAAAGAGAAAAGAAATCAAACACGAGAAAGCCAAACATTTGTAGTGAGCCAAAACGAAAAAAATACAAACTTTTGTTGTATGGATGAAAGCAAAAAAATGAAAAGACAACATGTGCTACAAATGCCTGAAAGAGAGAATGAAAGTATTTCAACCATTTCATTGCCAAAGTGCTAGAATTAAACACTGATTCTTCCAGACAGTTCCTGTTTAGCTAAGTAAATGTACAGAAAGAATTAAAGCTCATAAGCAATTATGGACTTTTACCTTGGGTATTCCATCCACAGGTTACAGTTAACTCTCATTATTTAACCAGGAAAGTCAGAGACAAGAGAAAACAGCCTTCAAAGCAAATGATCCCAAACACAACAACAGATAAACATGGAAATTCAAACTATCTGCTAGCACAACCCAACTTTTCTTTTTCTAACCACTCTTGGCTAAGACCTTGCACCTTAAACACAAGCTTCACAACCTTCTACAAAATGGAAAAAGACTCTGGGTGTTTCTCTTATGATGCTGAGAATGTCCTAGAGAAGTTATAGCAGTACAACTGTGAGTGCATTGGCTTGGCTGACTGGACACGAATGCCAATCCTGACTTCTCATCACAAGAATGCTCGGAACTAAATTCTGTATGAGCTCCAACTCATCAAGCTGAGCAGGCAAATACCAGTTCTCATGTCAGCTGATCCATGACAGTGGACCATGCACATACCCAGAACTTGTGGCAAATGCAATTACAGGCTCAGCCCAACATACATTAAGTAGCACCATAATGTTTTGGCTGCTGGCTAAAACCACACAGTTGCTGTGACTGAGCTGACACAGTAAACTCATTAATCCATGATAAATTGGATAGTGAGCCTAAGATGAATGCCTCTTCCACTTAACCATGCTGATATCCATCTGAATATATCCTGGGAGAAGCATTAATTACAGCTCTGGAACTCTGTAACCAGAAGGTACTTTAGTCCAGTGCTTGGACATTGTCTTTGTAGAACACCTAATTAAGCTGAGGATGCTTTTCTGCATGTTGTGGCTGCTAAAACTTACAAAGGCTCATGCACCAAAAACTTACTGACATTGCCACTGGCTCAGAAAATTTGGGAGCCACCAACTGCTAAAGACTGGGAGTCTGTCCTAGGCAAGTAACACAAGGTGCTTCCCCATCTTTTTGCTCTTCCTTGTGAGTCTGTTACTGGCTACTGTCCAAGACAGGATGTCATGCACTGTTCAGTCTAATTCCAGCAAGAATGCTTGCAAACAGATTTTTCTATCCTAATCATCAAAAATATACCAATTAGCCAAGGTTCTGATTACATGCAGCAAGAGTCAATACTTCTCTTTTCACTTATAATTAATTGAAAATTACAGAACAGAAATCTTTTTGTATGAGCAGCATCTCAGCAGAACACAATGCAGTACAAGTCCCATCTCTTCGAGGATAAAATAAAACCATAAAAGCTGGTAAAACTAGTTATGCCCAGCCTTGTCACCCAAGTTCCCATACATTCAACTGAATATTTCTGGCATCTTCCTGGTATTATTACAGTTATTTAGCAGGCATTAAAAGGTTGTAGGCTCTTGGTTCACACCACAAGGTATTTAAAACACTGAAGCACTTATGCCAGAACTCACTTTTCCTAGCAAACCTAACAGGCAAACAATCATGAGACTTACATTTTCCTGGTCAGAAGACAGTGGTGGCTCCTCTAGAAGAAGGCTCTCTTGAGAGCTGTCCTCTTCAAAGGCTGCCTGTGTTGCTGCAGTGTCAGACATGTGTCCTTTTCTGAGCCGCAGACCTGGCTCTGGAGAACCAGCATTATCGGGTTCCGTTAGTTCGTTCATGAGATGCTGGAAGCCTTCTCAAATATTCTCTTTCCTCTTGGTTCAGTTTGGCTGATTATGTCTTGGCTCTGAAAGACAAACAGTTTGTGTAACTCAACTGAAGTTGAAAAAAAGAGTGCAAGGAGAGCTTGCTTACAAGCTACCAAGCAGCTATGACAACTGCTTTTATACGTGCCCCAAATCCCACAGGATCAATTACACAGATTTCTACACTGCTGGATAATGAATTCTCATCTTGAGACCACTAACAGTTTTATATTCTAATACAAGTTAAACCCAACTTTGAAAGGTGACAGAAAGTGAGCTTCATACAACAGTAAATCTACAAAACCACAGCCAATTTTTATAAATCATTTCTACAAAACTGCAAGCAGCAGGCTGTTAATATTATTTAGAAATGAACTACTTATCACAGGTACTCTATAATTATTGTACTTTTGCAGGTATGAAGCTCATACCCAAGCTCATTCATCCAGACAAGGTTTCACCAAATCTAGGACATTAAGTACTGGTAATAGCAATCAAGCAAAGCTCAAGCAGAGCTCAAGTAGCAACTGATTTTAGACAGACTGCAAGGAGGGCAGTAGTACACAGAATGATTATGCTTCCCTTGCTTAAATTAACATGGTCACAATCACTGCCAGGAATGGGTTTGTACCTTTACTTGTGCAAGAAATTAGAGCAGACAGATTTAAACACTGTTCATTCCATCAGAGCAATCAGAAACAGGTAAATCCCACAGAAAGCAGTAACCCGTGATTTCTACTCAGAAAAGTGACTGCATCTTAGACTTACAACACCACAAAGAAGATTCAGGGTAAATTTAACTGAAAATGCTCAAGATTTGATCAAATGTACAGAAAATTGGTGACAACTGTTCATCTGAGCCCTCATCAAGAGTATTACTGGTTACCCATTTGTTTTGTACATCCCTGTGTGGTGTCACATCAGCAGCCAGTTCAGAGAGACCTGTTTGACTCTGGCAGCCTTGGGAGGCACAACCTCCAGAGAACTTTGCAATCTGAGTGCCAGAAAGCATCAGAGTGTATGATGAGAATGAAGCCACAGCTGAGGCTTCAGAATCACTCTGAATGACAATCTATTCGTTTTTGCACTAATCACCTGGTGTCATTGTTATTACTGCAGCACCTAAGTGCCCTGATGTGACTAACACACAGCATGAAGACAAGCCATCTAACAAGTCTTAACTTGCCAGGATGCATAATTAAATTGGAATTTTAGTGCCCAATAAAAGATGCTGAATTTTTTCATAATGTAGGAGGGAAAATTAAAAATACAAGACAGGGAATTGATATTGGCAGTTTTGTAATAAAATGTCACCTCCAAAAAGCCAATAAATAATGTATTCTGTCCTTACAGGAACTCATTTCATTTACATATGATCACTGCAAGATAATTCTCAGCTCTGACAAATGGGCTATAGTTAATTTTGCTGCAGCAGTTTGTAATATTATATGCCCTCAGCTGCCTGGCAATCCTCAGAGGAGAGAGCTGCTAATGAGCCAGTAAAAGACTTTGCAGAAATAAATGATACCTCAAGTTGTCCAAATTCAGTATGGCACACTGCTTTAACCACCCAGGATGGTAAGGTGACAGTGTGACAGTAGAGCAGGTGGCATCCCCACCTTCCTGCTACCTCCACTACAGCAACCTCCATCTGAGAAGTAACATCTAACACAGCCACAGCTGTTTACTTGGTAAACATAAGAGCCACAGGAGAATTAAGGGGAAGTTTAGCAACGTTACACAGGAAGCTCATTGAAGAAGTTGAGCAAGTAGATTCTAAGAGCAGGAACAAACATTCAGAAAGCCACAGAACTGAAATCTTGTCTAGTTTTGTCATACTTCAAGCAGCCCAATCACAATTCTATTCTTATGCAAGAAACATGAATAATCACACTGCCATTTGGCAAAACTGATGTAAGAAAGAAAAAAGTAAGCAACAACAACTAGTTTGAAATGAAGCTAATGGACATCTTAATTTTAAAAGCAATCTCTAAAAGACAATTTCAGTACAGTGTTATGCTGGTTTTGGATGGGATAGCTGAACCCCTGACTGCCCATAGGAAGTGGTGAATTAATTCCTTGGTTTGCTTTGCCTGTATCCACAACTTTTGCTTCACTTATTGAACTGTCTTTATCTGAACCCACAGGTTCTCTCTTCTATGACTCTCTTTCCCATCCCATTGGGGCAGAGTGAGCAAGCAGCTGTGTGGGGCTCAGTTGCCTGCTAGGGTTAGACCACAACAAGTACCCTGAACCAATTTGAAGCTGTAGCTAAAACCAGAAAAATGCAAGCAGAGCAGCTGCTTTACTAACAACAGTTACACACAGGAACACCCCCTGGCTGCTATTCCACACATTTCAAACAGGTATCAGTAGATACAGGCCTAGTTAGCTCCTCAGATTGGGCAATTTCATGAGACGTTTAACCAGCAAGTTTTACTGGTTCTTCTTTCAGCAGATTTAGGCAATAGCATTGCCACTGTGCTGCATTGCCACCAATATTGGCTAATACCTGTCCTTACATCACCTCTGTGACATTGTGGGAGCAATGCTCTGGGACACAGCACAACCACTCAACAGGCTGAACCACATTTGCCAAGATGCTTGCAAAAGGCTCTTCTAACACAAAAAGATACAGGAATGCCAAGAGACTTTTACATCAGGCCTTGAGGATTTACTTCACCAGCAGTTGCTGCCAAGCACTCACTAAGGTTAAAAATAAAAGATGTATTTCACCTCCAGCGAGTCAGATTTGCATTCAACAGCAGAGCTGATCTTCAGAGCTCAGCAGAAATAGAAGTTGTTTCTTGAAATTACAGTGGGATTGTTCAGTGAACTAAGATGCTTCCATGTCATTCATGCATGATCCTCATAGTGCTAAATATGCTTGCCCAAAATGAGCATGCAAAGGTAAGCAAGATAAAAACTAATCCAAAAGCATCACTACTGGGTTTGACTTATTTTTTAAAATGTACTAATGACTGAGTGCAACTGGAAGGCGCCAATACTGAAGTGCAAATAGCCTGAAATATTTGTTCACACGTGAAAGAAAGCAGTGAAGACTATGAATAGGAAAGGCATAGGTGGTCTTTAAGTTCTATCATAAAGTTTCTGTCACTCACAGTTCAGTGAAGGATGACCTTTTCCTAAGAAATTAGGAAATCTAAATATGGTCAGTAGAATCTAACCAGAAGATGATGGTTGAACCATTGTGAGGATACTTACTGCCCCATTCTGTCGAAGACTGCACAGTTCACGAAAACAAAAACCAGAAAATGGAAAGCTATAGAACACTTGAGGTCTTGGAAAATATTGTTTTGTGTCTCACTAAGATTATAAATCTCATAAATGAAGCCCTTCAACATTTTTTTGTAGCATGCAAATTAAAGGTTTCATTAAAATTAGCTTCCATTTAAAGAGGAAGTTGTCATTATGACTTAAAATCTACTTAATGATTGCATACATAATATCAGCATGTAGATGAATCAGTGAGTTCCTGCTGTGCTTAAAATAAGCTGAGAAAAACATCTACAGAGTTTGGTCTGTTGGGTTTTTTAATACAGAAAACTTCTAAATGCTCCATCAGCTTTTAGAAAGGCCTTAGCAGTTAATGCAAGCAGGGTTCTAAACACAGCCTATAACACAAAATGAGGCTTTAGTCAACTCAGTGCTGCTGCCTTGCCACACAGCCCTAGAGCAGCCAACCCCACAGGAGCACAGCCAGCACCAGTTTGAGGCTCAGCCCTGCCATCTTTCCAAATACAACTAGAAGGCAGGATTATTTCAGCATTCACTGCAGTTGTGCAATGTCACAGGAGCCAATATCCAAAACTACAGCATATTTAGGACACTGCTTCACCCCTAAAGATTATAAGGAAAGACTAGTTACACAGACTTAATCACCACAGGACAATGCTGTTGTTCTCTGTATGACACTCCCTAGGATAAGCACTGCAGCCCTTCTAACCTCCCAGAACTCAGCTGGCACAAGGACTGATTTACTGCCTAAGATAAGTGATGGTACATGGCAGTAAAACAAAGAAAACACATTAATGGTAGTGTTTGTAATTAAATTTCAAAGATCTGCCACTCTCTTTAGAGGATAAAAGAGTCCTGGATGGTCAGACTACCTCCCACTGCCCCTAAACAAAGCAATCTCTCCAGCACTCCACTCTTGTCACTATGTTCACTCCTGTAAGCAGCATGAGAACGATCCTCAAAAGGCATTTAGTTCTGTATGTAGCTGTTATTTGGAAGCAGAATGAAAATTGCTTCCTCCCACAATCCCCTCTCAGTTGCTTTACTGGCAGAAACTTTCCAGTTCAGGTAGGCAATGGCACCCACTGTATGCTCTTTCCTTGCTGATCCTCCCCAAAGCATCCATTAAAGCAGCATAAACAATGTACACACAGTGGATGATTCCTCCTAAGATTGGCTCCCTCCCCCTAACAGACCTTAAGTTATCAAAAGAACAAAAGATCATCATGAAAATTTCAGGCTACACATTTCTCAGGACATTCATTAATGCTTCATGTTTAATGAAGGGCTCGAGTGCCTGAAAAAATCTTGTAAGAGATTCTGTATCAATCTACAAACTGCCTTGCCTGTGTCCATGTGCCATGACAGCCACAACCATGCCAGGGGCAAAGCTGACTTAACAATAAGACCAAACCCCAAGATGTCTAGGCAAGCTCTCAGTAACAGAACAGGCACAATTCCATCCCCAGAACTGCCAGCACAGGCACAAATGGTAGAGCACTTCCACTATAACCCATGGACAGACTGGGAAAAAAAAACAAGCCTGTACAGGGTGATGGGGAATTTTGTGCCTATGAAACAGCTGATTTTGGCTACCTTGAGTGAAATAAGGTATACTAATTGAAATGCAGTTTTCTTGGCACACTGTATTTCTACTATTATCTTCTGGTAGGGAGGTTCTGTCACAAGTAGTAGCTCACAAATAGTATTGCAAGGTCACCTTGAAATAAAGGACTTAAATATTTTTAAAACTTTTATTTATTTATCAGTCTTTCAACGATTAAGCTTTTTCAATTCAGGAGTTAAACATTCACAGTTAACATTCCAAATCTTCTCTAAAGCTACAGTCAAAAACAAAGCAAACAAGGCTATGTATGAACGGGAGGAAAAGGAAATTCTCACAGAAGACTTTGTTTTTTCAATGTACCCTAAAGGAAAAGTAGGAATCAGCCTGTAAAAATTCTTTGGAGGTCATCTTTAACAATGAGGAACAATGAGGAAGTAATCCAACACCTCTTTTCTTCGTGTAATTTCCCTAGATAAAGAGGCATCTACAAAACAAAGATTAGACTCCCGCAGAGGGTCAGTGGCCAAAAAGCTGTCTTTGTAACTTGTAAACTGTCACTGGACGCTTCAGCCCCAGCTATTTCACAGCAGGCTGCAGAGGCAAACAATCAAGCACATTCTGATGCATTTGGATCCAAAGAAAGGGAACAAGCCAGCAGCCTGCCTGCATTATCAAAATGCTTCCATTCCAGAGGATCCCACTACATTGTTACAACATTTGTCCAATTTGTCCTGCAAATTGGAACCCAGTTTTTTAACTGGGCTAAGAGTTATGTCAGAGGTTGGCCCACCCCCAGTGCTCAATGTCTGGTCCTCACAGACTGGATGACTGCTGTAAATCAGTTCTACTCTTCAATAAACCAAAACCAAGTGAATTGTTATAAAAGCAGTACAAAACTGAGAACGGAAGGCCAAGTTCTTTTCACATTACATTCCACAAATATCCACAGTCTACACCCGGAAAACTTGCTTTTGGTCCATTTTTTGTTAAATGGATCTGTTTCTCCAAGTGAGAAACATCCCATCTTCTGCTCTCTCATGATTTTATTTCTATGGCATGCTACTCACACCAACTTGCTTCATGGTTGCCAAACAAGAAAAAGATGCAGTTCTTCTATGTTAGTAACACTTGGGATCACAGACTGTCTAAAAGTGAAAGACTGAAATTAAATGTCACTCTCCTCTTAAGTGAAAATTCACAGTACATACCTTTAGCTACTGCTTCAAGGACACTGAATTCACAAAACTGTTGAGTGAAGATGAAGAAACCAAAGTATTTGGAGCAGGCACTAAAATCCAGAGCTAGAGCACAAAACTGAGGTTACATTTCTTTTACCCCTCTACAGAGAGAATCTTTGCCTGGGAATGTAAAGGGCACCAAGACAGCAGCAATCCAGAGGCACAGGCAAACCCCTACCCTTCCTCCTAGGGAGGCTGAGTTTCAATCTCTAAAAACTGAATCAAGAAAATGCTCCAAGGCCTGGAGCAACTGTACAAAAACAAACACTGCAGCCCTGCTTTTAAAACCAAAGAAGAATATGCATGTTTCAGGCAGCAAACTTCCAACAGCAAATCATTAGGAGAGCTGCCTCCAGTGCTTCTTACTGGCCTGCATGGACATGTCTTCATTTACATGCCATCATTGGGCAGATTTAAAGTCTGGCTGGTGCCCAGAGGGGGCAGCTCCACTTTCCCCTGTTTGGGCAATAAATAGCCCCAGAGGCACCCTGATGTTTGTCACAAGCCTTTCCAGGTGACTGTGGAAAAACATTAACCAGGGGAGGGGAATGAGATCATCATTTGCCACCAAAGACGCAAATTCTGTCAAACACAAACTGCACTGGCTCAAAGCTCTGCTGGGGAAACAGCACAGACAAGGTGGCAAAGGGCAGCATCCCACTCCAAAATGTTTACCTGTATATATTACAGGCAGTATTTTCCAACCTATGGAAAACTGGCAGTTATCTGACCTTTAATTGTTAGATAGGCACACACCATGGCCTTTATCACCTATTGACCACACCTGGCACAGCAAACCTTACCAAGATCACTAATTTTAATAGAGGCAGGGATGTAAAAGGCTGACACTCTTCCCAGGTTTTAGAAGTACCTGCTCTCTAGTTTTATTGATAATCTTGATAAGCTTTACTCATGAGGTTTTGAGCTTGCTCATCAGTGTTTTGTGGCCAACAGGTTTGGTTTACCAAATGCTTGTATTCCCATATAATTAAAAAAAAAACAAAAAAAAAAACCAAAAAAACAAAGCAAAGTTACTGCTTCACTTGCCTTCAGAAATGGCATTTCTTCAGCTGAAAGCAGTATATATATACCCCTCTCCTCAAAAGCTATAATGTTATTTTGCCAGGAGTCAGACAACTAAAAAGTTGCTTCTTTTCTGGAGCAAAAACGCTACAAGAACACTGTAGAAATAACACTGACATCCACAGAATTGTAACAGTCTAGGATCAAAAAACTGGTGAATCATCTTTAAGATTCCTT
This sequence comes from Oenanthe melanoleuca, assembly GCF_029582105.1. Taxonomy (NCBI): domain Eukaryota; kingdom Metazoa; phylum Chordata; class Aves; order Passeriformes; family Muscicapidae; genus Oenanthe; species Oenanthe melanoleuca. Next base: position 3,736,847 of record NC_079334.1, read on the forward strand.
CTTAAATAAGCAGACCCACCATAACTAGGCTGCATCTAATTTATGCCAATTAGAAGCAGATTTAATCATGTGACTGAAGTTCCACATAAGACCAGGTAAAGCTACTTACTAATTACTTCCTTAATGCAATAGCCAGAGAATAAATTTATTTTAAAAGACAAATATTGTTGGGAATTAGGAAAAGCTAAATGTGAACATTTAGTTTCCTCTACATTTAGTACCACTTCTTCAGATACAAATTTCTTTCCTGGTAACAGAGTTCAAAACCATCTTGAATTCTGAAACAAGACCAATCACACTGATACTGTAAGACACCACTGATGCAATTTAGAAGTAGAAAGGTTAAGTTAATCTTTTACTTTCTACTGTCCTATGACTAAGGAGAGATTTCAAAACATCCAAAGTCTACTTATGAGAATACTGCTAAAATGAAGTAGGGCTGTAGCTTGAACTCAAAACACATCTGCAGATCCTAGACCAAGACACTCACACAAAATGTCATCTTGCTGTGGTTTGTCTGACCAAAATACTTTCTGCTAGTACCACTGTGGTCTCCACAGAGGTTTTTGCTACTGTCTGTGGTCTAACCATTACAGCCATCCCAATGTTAATTCTAAGTTTGTATCAGTTTAAGATCACAAATATGTTTCATGTTAACCTACAAGTAATCAGGAAGCATTTTGTGCAGATACATGCTACATGTTTTTCATGACTTAACACCATTTATTGATGCATTCAGACAACCATTTTGGGATAGGAGGGTGTATGTGTGTGATCCACACATCTCTTTCAACTAAAAAAAAAAGCCTGGGCAATGAGGAGCACCTACCTTCTAATACTTTCAGTGCAAAAAAATATATAGTGTCCCTACTTTGAAGCATGCATCTGCCATCCACCCTTTGTAACAGAGCTACACAGCTTCACAAGAACAGTGGTGACAATCAGCACCACTACAGGAAAATAAAGATTTTTTTTTTTATCAAACTATTTATAGAAGATAAATTACAACATAAAACTCCAGCAACAGCAGATTTAGCAAAAACTTCAAGGGAAACAGACACAAAGTTTACACTTACAAAAATCTCTTATTACAAAATAGGAATAAAGGCTAATTTTACATAAACAGAGAAAGTTGGAAATCCAGTTGCTGAAAACATGGATAGAACACACCATTTACCCTAATTATGAAATTCACAAAAGAAAACAGCACTGTGTGAAACATTTCCAGTAAACAATGCCAGATGTATTTCATAGTTAAGTACTGTGGTTACCTTCACACCTACACAGGTGCCCACATGGCAAGGTCAGATAGAAAAGACAGGAGCCTGGAGGAGCAGGAGTACAGGCAGAGGATATGAGACAGGACAGCCTTGCCACCAGGAGACCCCACAGCTAAAGAACTCATTAATGCACAGTCAAAAATGCAGAAATGTTGCTGGGCAAACCTGACTTTAGGGGTAACAAAGAAATTGTAACTAACATACGTAAAGGGCACCATACATAATAAATTCAGAGATGATCTGAAGTTTTAGACCAATGAAGAAGAAAAAAAAAAGGAATAAAACCATATTAGAAAAGATATCAAGGAAACTCAAGTGGATCCTACAGAGAGGAAAAAGAAACAGGCAACATCATCATCATATTCCTCCCAACACAACTCCTAGGGCTGATAACCTTTGTTACCCTATCCAGCAGTCCAAAGCTGCTGCCCCAAAGACCCAGAGCAGCAATGGAAGGGTGAAAATAAATCCCAGAGAAGGGACAGAAAACAAAAAGCCCATGTGTTACAATTTTAGCTGTGTTGGCAATATTTCCTTGTATGTAACTGCAACATTCTTCTTAGAATCATTAGTCAGATGGTCATAAAGAAAAACTGAGTCACACTGTTAAGACTTCCATTGTACCAGCAATAAATTCTTGGCCTTGCTTGCATGCATGCTACTTTTATAAGCAGACACATGCACAAGGGGTACTTCCTCTTTGACCATAAACAAGAACATAACAGCAAAGGAGAAGGAATGCAAGACTCCATCCATTGTTGTCTTCACAGGAAAATTACAATAGAATAACAAGGTCTGCAACAGCCCCAGGAGAAACAATCAAATGGGCCACCTGAACTGGTAACATTCTCTGCCCAGAGAGGGAACTCTGTGCTGGGGTGACCTGCCAGTGCTGTTTTCTACCTAAGGGCCTTCCATACATGTGTACACCTTCCTACAGCAGCACCTAAACACAAAACAGCGAGCCTGGCATCCACTGTCTGTGCTCTCTGTCTGCAGAAAGAATCTCTAGATAGCATAGGAAACACTCCATTTCTTCAAGAAATCTTAAGAACAGGAAGGAAACATGGCTGAGTCGATAAGCCTCCACAATCTTAAGAGTAGGAAGGGTAAGAATTTCAGTTTATTTCCTGGACAAGGGCCCAGACAGGAGGAACACGAGCAGAAAGCAAGAACTGGGTCAGCAAACTACTGAATAGTTATTTGTCCTAGTTTTCAAATACTGAAAGTGCTCTTGCCCTAGCCCAACTGCATCTGTAAAAGGTGTTAATAGATGTAGAACTACACAAATAAACTGTTCTGGAAAGAAGCAAAAAATACCTTAGGCTGACCAACACCTACTGTGAATGGAGTTAGCAAACAAAGGATCTCTTTCTAGGATAAGTTTGTTCTCTCTTGTAAGAAAAATTAGCTATCTGGTGCCATTTTGATGTGAAGACTAACTACTGTGTCCATGGGTGTGACCAAGATGCAACACAGCTCTTCAGACTCACCTGATGGGCACAAGAGACACAGGCCAAGCTTCTCAGCAGAGACTGAGTGCTACTCATAGAAGCCAGCCACTAATCTGTATGCCTAAGATGTACTCAGCTGAGTTCTCTGGCTGAGAACTTCATACAGAGGATCAGATCTGAACAGAGCAAAAACATCACCTTACCCACTTGTACCCCCAGGCACACCATTATGGAAAGCCTGAAAGGTTCTTCCAGTATTGACAGCACAGGAGTGGCACACATGATTTTGGCAAAAAAGGAGACACCAACAGGCTCTTAGTCCCAAGAAGAGTCAATAACCAGCACTGTGAATTTAATACATTAGAAAAAGCAGGGGGAAAACCTTGGGGGACCTTGGACCTGCCCAGATAACCAGGCAACTCCTGACGTATGCAGATAAGCAAGCAGCTGAGGCTAAGTAAACAAGTAAGAAGTGAAATAAGCCTTGAAATTATGAAACACAAAATCCAATACCTATTTTTAGTATGTGCTAATGTGTAATAGTTTGTAAACTTTACATCACATTCTACGAATTTACTAAATTATTTGAGAGGCTCCCTTTGTGACAGGAAAGAAAGCTCTATGTGAAAGCAGAGGTGACCAATCAAAACTGCAGTTAAGATTTCAACACAGCACAAAGTTTCCTAATCTCTGTGTCTGCAACAACAGCACCACTCCAAACAACAGTAAGAAAAAGTGAAGATACCAACCACTGCCCACCAACCAAGGTAAGGTCACACAGTGTTAACAGATAAAGCTGGGCAATTTCAAATACAAAAAAAGTCATTTTTGACACAGCAATAGACAAATCTTGCTACAGGATGAGGATTCACAGGGAAAATGGACAAATATACAGGGTAAATACATCAACAGGTATTAAGCACATGAAGCCATCTTTAGCTCTAAAAATATTTTAATACCAGTACATGTCTGTCTTATGTTGCTTGCATATTCATGCTTAGAAGCTATTTTCCTCCTTAGGGGATGGACATCCTCACAAAAAACTCCCTAAAAGTGTCCTCTCTGAGGAAGAATAGCAAAAGGACTAATGCATACAAACAAAACAGGAAGTAAAATTATTATAAGACAGAAAACAAAAGTCTGTAGAAGAATGGATGAGGGTTGAAACAGAAAATTTCCTAGGGAGACCAGGCAAAGCACCCTAAGAACACCAGTAGCTCCCCAAAGGCATTCAAGAAGCCAGCAGGCACTACCCTGACAGGCTCTGGCCAGTGACTTACATAAGAGGACAAGGGGACAGAAAAACGCTACAGCTGCCAGGTTTCTGCCTTCTCCCCGGAATGGTCAGCTTGGCTGGGACTGGTAGGTGGCCCTGCAGCTTGGCCAGGCTTCAGACTCAAAGGATATAACTAGAAAGGTCAGGGACAGAGCACAAAGGCTCAGTTGGAGGTGCTGAAACCTGGCACATTTGGCACCCAGAGGTCAGGATTTCATCCTGCAGCCAGGGACACATCAGTGACCCGTGCCATGACCACAGCCAGGGCACAGCTCTCACACTTCCCCACCACCTCAGCACCAGGAACACACAGAACCTGCTGAGCACAACCAGCCCAAGGCTTCTTGGTCTCTCTGCTTCAGGGAGGTCTTGTCACTTTGAGCATGGGTGACACACAGGGATAAGAAAACCGAGCAAGTGAAGCACAAGAACAAGCAGGGCTCGGAGGCACACAAGTAGCACACAGCCTGCTTGGATTGCACACAAGAGGCTGCTCAGAGACCCTCAAGGGCAGAAGCTTAAGCAGCAGCTCCACAATGAAGGCAGAATCCTGAGCCAGAGGTAGTTTTACTGGTTTATGTTATAGCTCTCCTGGAATTATAAGTTTTGATGAAATTCGATGTAAAGAAATCAAAACACTCAGTGTGCCCCAATTTTTGTTCTTACATACAGATTAGATAAAATCTTTTAACTATGATTTTTAACTTCTGTCAGGGATTGTGTTTAAACTTGTCACGCAGCAATCTGATGTCACCGATTCCCACTGACAAAAGTCAGAACAGTAGGTGCAAATGGATAAGAAAAAACTAACCAAATAACCCCCACCCCATAGAAAAAAACCCCACAAAACCCAAATTCACAGAACTGAAAAAAACAAAATAAGCCCTAAGAATTCACTGCCACAGTTTTCCCCTTCCAATTAGGATGCTCCACTTGTCACATCCTCACCCTGCTACAGAAACATTCAAATTTATTGCAAGCCTCATTTTTGAGAAATACAAAACAGAGCAATGAAACAAATATCCACAACTTCCACATGGACTAACACACAGCAGTTATCTTAAACACTGCAGTGATTTTCCCCAACACACCAAGTACTCCTGACCCTAATTTGTTACTGCTCTCTCACAAACAGCTGTGCTACCTGTGAGGAAGCACAGACCAATTTCTCTCACCTCAAATTCCTCCCTGGTTCTTGATGTTTGTATTCAAGCTTAGGAAGGCTACAGTCCAAGATTCCTATGAGAAAGATGTGCAATCAACATGAAGGCTGTTTCTCCAAGAAAACTAAAAATTAGATAATAAATTTACATAGAGAAGGAAAAAAACCCAAAGCATATGTGTCCTACACAGCACCTTGTAAACACTTACATCACACTGGATGACAAAATGCATGCCTACAATTAAATTAACATCCTTCCATTTTTGTAGGCTCACTCACCCAGATAACTTTGACTTAACTCCACACAGTTACAGCTACATTGCATAAAGATGCATCAGCACAAAACCAAGGAAAGCAGGAAATTTTCAACCATCTCCACTATATCATTCTCTACAAAATGTTCAACTTAACTCCAGATACCATATCTTATGCAAACTCTCTGCCAAACAAATCTCTGCCTTGGTACTTGTTAAAGCTGATTTATTACTGTCAAATACATTAATCAGCATGTTAATCTGCCTCAGGGCACTTGAAGTTAGTGAAAAGGGACCTTTGTCAAGCCATATAAAATGTTGCTTTTGGTCCACACGGGAGTTTGAAATCAGAGCTTGGGAGAGATCCTCTATGACATAAATATTACAGTATGAAAACAGCAAGGAACGCAGAAGACTTTTCCTGTAATCCATTTCCATTTTCTCTGCTTCACTTCATGGCATGTTGTTAAAGCCTAAAAATTTCCCTAAATGAAGGCTGAGTTTATCTTAGGATCCTGTGTTGCTGGAGTTGTAAAGCACCAGCATGACAGCTCCAATCTGACATTCATTGCACTCCAGTGGAGGAGGGAAGGCTTGTAATTTATACAACCTACTTCATCCATACTGCAAGTAGTACACAAGACAGAAAATCTGCCTCCAACATTACACACACTACATTATGTACAGTGAGTGCTGGTAATATTTCTATGCAAAGCCTTACATCCAACAGTTTAAAACCTCCCCAGTTGCATGGCTTCCTTATTCAACATTTCCAACAAAAAGCAGAACTGGTTTTCACTAGCAGACCACTTGCTTCCTAATATAATCAATTCTCTAGACAACTAACCAGATGACCCAAGATTTCCGTACAAACAAACCAGAAATTCAAAGATGAATAAAGACTGTTGGGCAACCCCTGAAGAGAAGAAGTTTTAACATCCACACCCTGCATGTTTGCTTAGCAACTGGATCACCATAAGCAGCACAGGATATTGGTACTGGTGTATTACCTGTCACCTCCCCTGGAGCAGCAGTCTCGGATGCAAGCAGCAGCAATGAGTATATTCCCTGCCTTTCCTTTTTATGTTTGCTGAGTAATTAACTTTAAGTGTCAGCAATTCTCAACTGCTCCATCATTAGCATGACTAAATGTCATTCCATGGTAGGAATTATGCCACTGTGCTTTGGTCAACCCCAAATACCACCACTGTTACCTGTGACTCTGAATGTTGTAACAAATAACATGCTTATGAACTGCTCATTTATTACAAAGACATTACTTCCATTACTGTCCAATTCATGAGTCCTTCAGCTTGAAATGAGAAAGTGTTACCTCAAAACAGGATCTTCAAGAAGGAAGCACTGAGATTTAAGGAAGTTTTAATGTCTACATTAAAACATAATGTGATTTTGGGTGGTAGTACAAGAACTACTGGACACATCACACTTACTGCTAAAAGAACAGGAATGTGGACTTGTGCCTTTTCCAGGATGGCCTTAGCCTTCAGAAAAGACTCATGTGAGTCTTGCAGGCAGATAAGCCCTCAGGCACTTGTATAATAATGAACTATTGAAGCAGAGCCAAGGCATGAGTTTTCAGAGGAAAACAGTCATGGGTTCTTCGATCATGCTTTGTTTCTCACAATGACTACTGTGATGTGTAACAAGGGGCCATTTGATCCTGTTAACCAATCCAGAAAAAGTCAGCTGGAATGGGCTTACACAAAGGAATGAAAAACTAATGTGCTTTGAGATTATCTTGTACCATCTTTCCAACAGCATTTTAAGACTCTGCTGCTCCCAACCCGTGTGCCCTGGTTACTCAGTCCTGCAGAGCTGTACTGCTACATCAACCCTGACCTTATCTGAGTATTTGAGATTCTGGAGTATTATCTCCAACAGTCTTGTACATCACCTCCCTTTGCCCTCACTGACCCCTACCCTGGAGTCCTTCCAAATCAGTTGACACAACTGGCATTTTCAACAGCATCATGTGCTGCTTGGGTGTTTGGGACACAAACATCTATGCCAGGGCTCTGAAACTTGGTCAGCTTCTCTTGCTGTCCATCAAGGATAAGCTTAACTTAAAACTGAGTGTGCCTTCAAGGCAGAATGCATCCTACCCTTAAACTCTAGAGCAAAGGTTCAAGGCTAAATTGAAGAGTTTTACAAAGTAACTAAAACCTACAGACACCTCCTCAGATACTTTAGCAACAAGTAGCTTCCTGCTAACTCAAATATTTCTTTTGTAACCCAGAAAGTTTTAACATTTTATTACTGACCTTCTTTCCTTACAGTCCTGATCGATATAAAAATGCAAGAAGAAACCCCTATGAAAATTCCTAACAGAGAGAAAAGAGGCTTTACCAAATTATACTCTGTATTTTTGGGGAATGATCTAAAAAGAGAACAAATAATTGGTGTACATTTATATTTAAATAATATCATATTTATATTTAAATTTCCGCACCTATACCAAAAATGTATTTGAAAATTGCCCCTTGAGAAACACCTCACAAATCAAGTCTAAGCTACCTAGCAACTTCCTTCCCTGCATTATGAAGCTTGTAAAAAGGAAAGGATTTTTATAAGACATCAATTATTGAACTAATTCTGTAATGCTGCAGATTTCACATGGTTGCCAATTATTAAAACAGAGCAGGAAGTCAAAGAGCAGCTGCACTTAACCACAGACATTAAGATAACCATGACACAAGCCTTTTGCAGCATCCTCCTAACTTGGAATACATAAGGGTCAGAAAACCACCAAGTAAAGTTTTCGTTGACTTTGTTATGCTGTTCTCAACCCTCAGAACACTCACCTCAGAAAATAAACCATTTTGTTCCCCACTGAAGGTACAGCAGGCAGATAGCCAAAGCTGGCACTCTGTCACATAGCTACTTTAATAAAAATTATGAATAGACTCTTACTTCTATTTCTATAATCATGTTCTATTAAAACAAAAAACTATTTGCCTAAAAGATTAATATTGAGAGAAGCAGAACATTGCTGTGACCAGCCTTGCAATGCCATATGCCATTCTGGGAAATACACAGACACACAAATAATCCTTAAACTAACAAAATTTGCAAAGCACATTGCTGTTCATGAGCAAATAGGCTGTATCATCCATAACATCTGAAAGAACCAGATTCCACCACCACTAACTTACCTCCACAGCTCTAGTATTTGTCTACATGCCCACAAATTCCACCAGCCATGGAGACCAACACATAAATTAAAGCAGTAGGGAAGAAAACAGAAAAAGTGAATCCTTCAGTTTAGGCCAGGGAATGGCAACTGCTCAGTCTCAGGAGCAGCTCACCAGGAAAAGCAGTGCAGCATTCTTCATGACAAAACCATACCTAAGCTGTCAGCTGAGATGCTGAAATGCATGTGACTCCTCATGCCAAGCCCTACTAGCCAGCCACTTCCCTGTTCCTTGTTCCAAATGCTGAAATCCCTTTCCCTGCAGCTAAAAGGCTGCCAGGACTCTCAGGACTGAGATACAGCCAGTCTCAGCTATACTTATGTTTGCACTGCACAGCTTTTACAAACATCTCCCACTGCTGTCCAGGGGACATGGATACGTTTCCAGTACAAGCAAGAGTTAATCTTTAACTCAGGGAATTTTACCACCAGCTAAAGGAATTTTACCATTCAGATTTAATCTAAGTAGCTGGAGTTGGATTTGCTTTCAAAAGACAGCTTTTACTGCTTCTATTCAACTACCTAATTTCCATCACAAGCTCTGCATTTTACAAAAACCAGCAACAATATAGAGATATATGTGATCTTGAAGTCCTTATCATGGTTACACCTCCCAAAATCTAGTATCACCTACCAAATAGCTTGAACAAGAAAGCAAAGAAGCACAAGTAAGTGCCTTTAATGAAGTCTGCAGAATTACATGAAGAAAATATTTCACATAGCAGGAAGGCCCATGGCTCGTTCCCTCCAGGAGCCTGTTATTCAAACATCCATAAACATCCAATTTACTAACACACACTTATGACAACATTTTGAGAAAAATCAAACTTGACAAGTAAAAAACATCCATCAGGAAGGAGCTAAAACAGAACACTGTCATTAAAACACAGAAAAGCCCACTAAAGGCTCCTAGCAGCAAAATGACCCTTATCTAGAAGTTGTAGAACTGCTTAACACATCCAGTGATCTAAAAAATTCCACAGCACACAAATTGCCATCCTCTAGACCCAAACAGAGCAGCACAATTTACCTTGGCTTCAAACAAAGAATGGCAGCCTCTGCAAACCTCTAAGCAGATGGAACCAACATGTTAGGGAAAAAAAGCATTTAATTTGGTTGAGAAAGAGGGAAACTGGATGAACAGATAGGAGAAATGGCTTTGGTGTACTTGTGATAAAGCAGCCTAGTGACACCTTATCTTTGAATAGATGCAGATGATCACAGATACCCTTAGAAAAACAACCATTCCCCAACAACAAACCACTTTGGCAGAGATAGACTCTTACAGGATCTATTCAAAGGCAGGCAATGTTGCAATGTTATGACATCTAGATCTGCTGTACCTTCACTTTTCACCATTAGGTGAGAAACATGAACATTTAGTATTTTGAGATAAAATACCAGCAGAAAGAAGAGAATAAAACAGGGCAAAAAAAAAGAAAGCCTCTCCTGTAGCAGCTTTGCAATGCACTTAGATGTGCTGGCAGAACACTGAAATACCCACTCTGAGTATTCAGATGTGACTTTCAGCCCATTCTGCTGGTAATTTGTCTCTTCTCTTGCCTACTGCTATCTAAAGGTACCTCAGAGCCAATGATTACAGCTCTGCCTGTTCCAACACTTTCCTCCTGTAAATAGTGCCTGACTATTTTCTGTTCTCACAAGGGCTTAATTAGTCCTGTTCACAGAGTGCTACAGCAGCTGGCACATCCCAGCAAACTCCATTGCATTTTCACAGCTATTGAAATCCATCTGAACCATGCAGCAAATTTTTCTACACTGACAATTACGTGTCCTGTGAAATTTACACCCATAGATATGCTTGAAGAACCCTTTCTGCAGTACATTTAACCACAGGACAGCCCTGAGATGTCCCAAAATCACCAACACACATTCAGTTCACAGAAACCTAAAGAATCCTGCTTGGTCAGAAAGAGACCCTCTCCTCCACCAAAGAGCAGCAGAGAACCTGCAACTCCAGAATACATGTTAAATCAAAAGCAAAATTCCATTTAGACTCGCAATATTTGCTTTTCATATTTCTAAGCACCTTAATTTTGCCAACTCACCTAAAAGTTCTTTGCTATTTCTCAAATAAAGTAGCAACAGCATTAGCTGTGTGGCACCTGCTCTCCTGGGAGAGGCTGCCTGCTCATCACCACACCAGCTGGAACATCCCCATGTTGTGAGCAGCCCTCTGGAAACAAAGTCTGTCACCTTGTCCTGAAAGGGAACCTTGAGGTTCATCATCAAACTGGACTAAGACTATATTTTTATGTCAAACTATTGGGATAAACTTTCTAGAAAATATATGTAATCACTGGCTAAATTCAGTTCTACAGTTTTTACATGATGGTAAAATTCTGCATCTCTCACTACACAACACAGAAGGCAGGAGGCTGTTCTCATCAAAGCTCTGTAACAGGAACTATGTGAAAACAACTCACCTCCTGCTTCTTATTAGCTTACACACTGACCCCCAGCATCCTACTTCAAAAGTCAAATGTTCCAGTAGTAGGAACATATTCAAATAAATAAAGTTTAAAATGTTTTCAGAAATCAGTTTCTTCAAGAATCAGAACTAGCATCTTATTTGTTTCCATATTCTTGAATTTTGAAAACCAGTTTCTGTGTTACACTTCTCTTGACAGACAAGCTCCTACTTTAAAAAGCAGAAGCAGTCACCACGTTAAGCACAACCAGCTGAAATACATCTTGTAAAAAGACAAGGCAGTTAAAACAAACTCTATCAGAATACAATAGTTTAAAGTAATAGCCCTCCCCTTAAACACTGTCCCAAATACTTTTTCATAATCACCAACATTATCTTGTGCAACGTCTTTTCAAATCTACCAATGCCGTCTGTCAGAAAATTCACTGAATGACTCAGACAGACACTTTCAAATCATAAATACTCAAAGCGGCTATTTCCATTTCAGAACTACTTCTATTCAAGGATTTGAATTGCTGATGGCATAATAATCCAACAACCTCCTGAAATTTCTTTATCAAGATTTTCCTCATGCACAAATAGCATGTCCACTAACAAAAGCAAGGCTTGTTGCTTTGCACAGTGTCTTGGACAATATGGTTATACAATCCAAAACCTGTAAAACTTCCAAAATTTTTACTGCCTAATATCGAGTCTCTTTCATACATGAATGCTTTACACAGCTCCTTGAACATGCAACTGAAGATATGAGATAACAGCAGAGATCCAAGCATTAAAATCACTGGCATTACATGCCCCGCCAATTCCCATTAATTTTCCTTCATCACAGATCTACAGAAACCTTTGCCTAGAGCAAGAACAAGCTTTCCAAAGCCCAGCCTTCTAATCCTGCATCCAGGAGTCAGGTTCCCAGTCTGAACCTCACCCACATTGCCAAAACCACTGGTCACTAGCCACCTGCCAAACTCGTAGCAATGTCACCAGCTCAACAGCACTGATCCAACTCCATCAGGGCACAGACTGGAGTAAGGGGGTGAAGGAAAACCTCATGGGTCTGGCTCTCTTGTCTCTAAGACAATTTAAGCTCCTATACCCATGGCATTTTAAATCTATATTTGAGAATATACATACAATATATACAATACATATATATGGAGAAATTTTCACTGTGAAAAGTTTGCTTGAAGAAGTACACCAAAAATACACTCTTGTCCTTCACACCACATTATGTTCTCAGATCTGATTTACACTCAGAAAGCATCATTTTGGAAACCTGGGCTGGGTTGGGACACAGCTTTTAGCTGCTCCATCACTTATTCTGATTCAGTTTCCACATTAGCAACTATCCTCTATGGCTTTCACAGCAAAGCTGCCAACAGCCATATTTGCAATCATATTTAACTGTCAGCTCAGACAAGGCAATAATTTCTGTACTTTATCAACTAATCTTACACTTCCAACACAACAACGACCTTCTTTTAAGTTACCTACTAACACACACTAATAGCCTTCATATAGGTTGAAGTGTCACAAAACACATGAAGTTCACACATTATTAATAAATTATTCCTATAATGCAAGAACCACAGCGGGAAATCTTCTTAACTGCAACTAGCTGGCAACCCTACAAGAAAAGAAAATAAAACAAACTCAAGACACAAACTTCCTTTCTCCCATAAACAAGGTTGGTCACAGCCAAAGATAACAAGGAAAACTGGCCATGTTTCATGATTGTGCTGCACCCATAATTCCATGACACAACACCTCCTTCTATTGATTACAGACATATTTTCCTCTGCTACAGCAGCTACCACAAACCTGAAGAAGTCTCAATAAGGTTCTGCAGCAAACAAGCACTTCCACACTGAAATACTAGAAAAAGGCCTCTGAAATCTGAGGATTTTTACAATTCTGAGAGTGCTGTGCAGCACACAGCTCTTCACTGACTTCCAGAACAGACTGTGAAGACCAGAGCCAGAAATTCAATACTCCCTGACACTGACTACAGCAAGGGAGTGAAAACAAGAGTTTAAATTACACTCTAAGACATCAACCCTTGAAACCAGATTATGCCAAGAAGGGTTTGCCCAGAGGGCCTAGCCAGTTTCATAAAATTCGATCCATTTTTAAAGATACACAACATGGTTGCAACACACTAGACAATTCAGCTGCCCAAAAAACTTCAATGCCGCAGGAAGAACACAAAGTTTCTTTGAACGAGGGGTAACATTTAAAAGCTTTTCTGCTGTGTGACACTTGCATCATAGTTTATATACACAAAGTCCTTAGGCAAAAAAAAAAAAAAGTTACCATTTAATATTAATGGTTTGTTCAAAACAAATGCCCACACATCTACTGAAGCTGCAAAATCAACTGAATTGTAAGGCTAAGACAAAAACACAAAAAGAAACTGACACTGCTTGAAAACCCCAGCAAAGAACAGCAGCTGTCATCTCTTCTTTGTCTTCCAGGCGATTACCATATGTTTCAAGGTCTTTGTTGTTCATCTCAAGCAAACAAGAGATGAATACCTGACTTTCTCAGGAAAAAAAAAAAAAAACAAACAAAGAAACAAAACAACAACAAAACTTGTTTAAAAGTTTCTTCTGAAGCCACTTGAGAATATCCAAACTGTGGTTACCCTAACATCAAATATTTATATTACGTTATCGACTGTTGGTAACTGCAGTGCTTATAGATATATGCACTTAAAAACACACCGCTGGCCAAAAAAAAAAAAAAAAAAAAAAGTTCCCATACTGTGCAAGCGGAGGAATTATTATTTCTACTGCCTCCGTAAGAAGATTTCAGGCGCAGCAGCAGCTTTGCCTGCCCTGACAAGCAACAAGTGCACGGAAGGCTATAAACAAGACCCACTTACGGTGCTCTTGACCCACTTAGAGCGCCCCGCCGGCCTAAAGCCTCCTGCGGCATTCGGCGATGGCCCCGAGCTCTGCCGTGCCCCGGAGGGAACCCGCCGGCCGCGGGCCCCGCTCGCAGGGCCCAACCCGGCCCGGCCCGGCCCGGCAGCGCCTCCCGGCCCCGCTGCCCGCCCCGCCGGGCCCGCCGCCGCTCCCTCCCTGCCTCCCTCCTCCCGCCGCCCCGCACAGCGGCCGCGCAGCCCGGGCGGCCACCCCCGGCCCAGCGAGCGGCGGCCGGGCCGCGCACACCCCGCGGAGCGCAGCGCGGCCGCGGCTCCCCGGCGCTCGCTCACCTGGCAACGGCCGGCGGAGGTGCTGCCGCCGCCCCCGTCCCGCGGCCGCCGCTGCCGCCGCCGCCGCCGCCCGCCCGGCCCGGCCGCCGCCTCCTCCGGCCCTACGGCGTCACCATCGCACGAGGCCGCCGCCGCCAATGCGGGACGCGCGGCCGCGGCTGCGCGCCCGGAGCCGGAAGGACGCGCGGAGCGCCCGGCCCGCCCCGGCCCGCGCTCCCGGCCGCGCAGCCGCAGCCGCACCCCCACGGGAACGGCTCCGTGGGATCCGTGGGGAGACAGGGCCGAGATACCGGATCCGACCTATGTGTGCGTGTCTATGTGGGCAGACACCACCGTGTTAGTCAGACCAGGCACTGAGTGCCGTGTCCATCTGTCCCTAAACACCCAAAGCACTGAGTGCCGTGTCCATCTGTCTTTAAACATCCAAGGCACTGAGTGCCGTGTCCACTCTGTCCCTAAACACCCAAAGCACTGAGTGCCGTGTCCATCTGTCTTTAAACATCCAAGGCACTGAGTGCCGTGTCCATCTGTCCCTAAACACGTCCAGGCTCGGTGACTCCACCGGCTCCCTGGGCAGTTTTTTAAAAGAAGTTTTTTCTCATGTCCAACCTAAGCTGTCAGCTGGCACTCTTTGTGCTCTCGGCCTGTCGCTGCACCCTCCTGTAGTTGTAAAGAGCCATAAGATCTCCCCTGAGCCTCGTTTACTGCAGGCTAAACACCCCCAGCTGCCTCAGCTACTCCTTGTAAAACGTGTTCCACACCTTCACCAATTTCATTGCCCTCATCTGACCTTGCTCTAGCACCAAAAAGTTCTTCCTGAAGGGCCCAGAATTGGACACAGGGCTTGAGGTGTGGCCTCATCAGTGCCGAGCACAGGGGGACGGTCACTGCCCTGCTCCTGTGGCCACACCATTCCTGATCCAGCCCAGGATGCTGTTGGCCTTTTTTGCTGTTGACCAACAGGGTCAGCTCCCAGGTCCTTTTCCAGCTGGCTTTCCAACCACTCTGTCCCCAGCCTATATTGCTACATGGGATTGTGGTGGCCAAAGAACGTAAGGGATTGGCAAAGAATGGAGTTTCCAGTCCCCAGCTGGAGGGGGGGTTTCACTTTTCACTGCTTCCTGTGCCCTGAGCAGACAGCAAAGTGTCACCATCTTTTCTCAGAATCGGTGTCAGGGGAAACCCCAGCACTTCATGACAGAGATGCCACCTGTGGAACAGCCCAGAGCCATCCAGGCACAGACAACGCACTGCAGGGAAGGTTCCCTACAGAACACATACCAGAAAGGACAAAAAGAATCATGATCAGCAGTTGTAAATGCCCAAATAACAATAAACCCCCTGTTATAATACAGTGAGCATACTATGCTCATGCCCTCCATCCATCAGTCTTCTCCTGCAGGACCTGAAGCTGTTAGTAAAATATCTTGTTTCTTAGCTGTTTAAATGACAGAAGAGATCTATATTTTTATATTTTTTTTTTTTTTTGCACTAGAAGAGAACATTGAGAGGGGACCTGGATGGGGGTCTGAATGGATCTGAATGGGGGTTCCAAGAGGATGGAGTCAGGCTCTTCTCAGTGATGCCAAGCAATAGGACAAGAGGCAACAGGCAGACACTGATGCACAGGAAATTCCACCTGAATATGAGCAAGAACTTCTTTACTGTGCGAGTGACCATGCACAACACAATATCCAGAGAGGGTGTGAAATCTCCCTTTAGAGAGATATTCCAGAACCATCTGAATGCAGTCCTGTGTCACATGCTCTGGGATGGCCCTGCTGGAGCAGGGAGGTGGGAGGAGATGATCACTGTGGTCCCTCCAGCCTCACCCAGTCTGTGATCCTGTGATTTCTGTGATTGTGGTTGCACATCCCCTGTGTCCAGGGCAGCTGGAGGAGGGTGAAGAGGCCCCACTGCACAGGCTGACCTGCCTGCTCTGGGCATGGCACTGGGCAGGGAGGCCACAGCTGGTACAAGACCAGAAGGATGATGAAAACCAGACAGTGTTCCCTGGCCTGATGTCACAGGAGGCTCCTGGGGAGGCTGGCTCGGGTGACAGAGCCCAAACGCCCGTGTCTGGTATTGAGGCACAGAGGGGGAGCACCAAAGAGAACAAGAACTTGCCCTGTTAAGGAATGGGAAGTGTTGGCTGAGCAGCAGGAAAACCTATGTGACGTGTAATTTCACCTCCCAAAACAGTGTCCTTGGGGGAAACGGTGGAAACCCTACACCTGTGTGTTTTACAGTGAGACCAGCCAAAACACAAAGGGAACACTGCTCTGTTAGAGGACAACCTTAGCAATTGCCAGGGAGAATAACTGGATGATTTGGAGAGCCTGTCTGTAATCTGTGTGGCTCTATGCACTTTAATGCTTTGCTGAGCCATGCTCCAATCAGCACACTCCTCCCCACACCCAGAAATTTTAGCTCATATCAGTGAGTGTGAGACAGTTAATGGAAGCAAAATTATCCCTATAAATTAATATGTGAGTTGTTTTGATCCCTAATACCCACAAACAATAAATGCATCCTTCCCATTCCTTAAAACTATAAAACTATATTTTATAAAAATATACATATAATATATATTTATAAAACTATGATTCCATATTTTCTCCTTTAAAATATGTCCCATCTCACACATTCATTAAAGTTTTTGTTATTGTGAAGGGAGCAAAGTAGTTACTGAACATTACAGTTGCACTCTTACATGTATTTAGTTTCTCTCATCCATCAAAATGTATTTTGACAGCCGTTGGGCAGCAGCATGGGGAGCAGCAGCTGCAGTGGCTGCTCCAGCTCCACCCCGTGCCTGTCAGATGAAGTATTTCCTCCCCTGTCTTTCAGGATTTCTTCTGCAAAATGGTGCTAATGATTTAAAAATATTTTGAGCTTCACTGACGAAAAATATATGTAAAAGCTGCATGTCATTTTCATCTGTCATTTCCTGTCACCATTACTTAACGTGTATGCAGCCAATTAAGAGGGAAAATGAGATAGGAATACTGACTCAATAAATATTAAATAAAAGGAATTTGGGTAGTTTATTCTGGTTCAAGAGCTCAGAAATCAAAAAGCAAAGCTGTGCCCTGCATTACAGCAAAACAAATTTTCAAAAACAGAGTTATGTACTGCCTGGGCATTTGCAGCTTCCTAGAAAATGTAGCAGTAATAAAATGTTCATTGCCTTAATTCCTCCAGAATGTGTTTGTCCTATATACACAGCCCTGTGATTTGTGGAAGTTGGCAGGTCATTACTGGTTAACTCTGTTGTTCCCAAGCAGGAGAAAACAAATCTGCCCGTGGCAAATGAAACTGAGACTGGTCAGAATCCTCACAGTGAATTACAGAGAGCTGCCACTCTAAAAAACTGGTCTAGGTGATTGCTCAGGCCAAGATGTCAAGTACTTGTGCAGTTCCTTGAGGCTGTGGACAATTCTGGGTTACAATTAGCTCCAACAGATGTGGGTCTACCCCACATCTTTTCATTTTTTTTCCCCTGAAAGGCAGTGCTGTCCTTGCATGGTAATGCCCCATCCTGCCCATCCCACATAATGTTTTGGGAGTCTTGTGAAGGGCTGACACACGGTTATGGCACTCTGGGAAGAGCCACAAGACAGATGATGATTCAGAATAAAACCTGCCTTAGGGTAAGGAAGAGCATGGACCTTTTTATTTTTTTTATTTTTTTTTTAATTTCAGGATGTGTGTTACTGCTGCAAGCCTTTAAATGGGAAGTTTAAAGTACTGGAATTATTGGAAGTTGGAGGGGCTTCAGAGCCAGCTTGCATTGGGTGGGTAACATGGAGAGCTAACTGTGACACTTAGGGCAGGTGTCCAAGTGTCACAGGGCAGTATTTAGTATTTAGTTCTTTTTATGGCTGCTGCATTTTATTACTGCTCACAGGGAGAGCTCCTGACCCTGTTTGCTCCTACCTTCTCTCTTTGTATCTTCAAGGAAATGCTATCATACCTTTTGGAATTCTAATGCAAAAAAAAATTAAATAGATCTCAACTGTCGTTTAAACAGGGCTAAGAAACAAGACATTTTAGTAACAGCTTCAGGTCCTGATGGATGGAACAAGAGTGTGCTGTGATTATTGAATCATACTGGGGGGTTTATTATTGTTATTTGGCCATTTACAACTGCTGATCATGATTCTTTTTGTCTTTTCTGGTAGATGTTCTGCTGGGCACAGAAATCTAACCTTTGCTTATTTTTGAGCTGGTTATATTTAGATTTCAGAGCGGGTGTGCTCAGGAGGTGGCCCAGTCCCAAAGCCTGGAGCTGGGACAGGCTACCCACTCGACAGTCTCTGCATCCACAAGCCTCTGCACCCAGAGTGTTGGTGCCAGGGAGTCAGAGTATGGCCAGGATAAACATCTGCACCAAGGAGATGCACCCATCTCTGTGTCCCAGGGATTAGACAAGGCCAGAGGCTGCCTGTGAGAAGAAGGGGATCTGATATTATGTCCTATGACAATCCCTTCACAGCCTGCCCTTCAGTGAACCTGACTTCACAGAGTATCTGCTAGAAACTATTTAACCTGAAATGTAGTTGAACAAAAGCTAAATGAAAGTTAATGACCATATAAGCACCTGATTCTGGAAAAGCCTTGTGACAGACACTTGAGAAATGCCCTGTAGTCACTGGAAGGTATTTCCCAAGGTCTCCTTGGGATGTTCTGTGGCTGTGTCAGCAGATGAAAATACTGTCTATATTTCTGTAGCCACAGGTGATGAGGAACTGCTCCCACAGTGTAATTTAAACCTACTAGGCTTCTCCCTGCATGGGGTCAAGCAAGCAGAGAGAGACTCCTGCATGTTTGATTTCATAGGACAGAACAAGATCTGCTTCATTTGTGCTTTGCTGGGGTCCACAGGGAACAAACTTTGGTATGTATAGAAAGTTTAAGTTACACCAATGCTGCATGTCAGGATTCAACGTGGCTGTTTCCTGAATTGCAAAAGGCAGCAGCTGCTCTGCTACACTGAGCAGGCTCAGACATTTTGGTGACAAAGAATGGGAGCCTCCAAATTACTCAAGTGGCCTGAAGTTTAGCACTGTTAAAAGGTTCGTTTAAATTTTCTCACAACCCTGCCACCTTCTTTTTAGCATGATTAATATCAACTGAAGGTTTCTGTTCTGGGATCAGCTATTGCTTAGCTTACCTTGCAGCAGAGCACACTGAGGCCTCATTCATTCCCACTATAACTTAGGCAGTAGCTGCCAGCTGGAAAATGATGACAGATTTGCATCCTGTTCTGCTCCATTTAGGAGCCCATGTGCACTGACTTGCAGTAACAGTATATTTGCATAGTGCCTTTAAGCCCAAAATGTTTTAGTTTTACATGACTTAAGGGTGGCCATTTCTATCAGCCTTGAAGTGCAGCGACTTCAGGGCTGGAATGTGGCAGCCCACAGTATATAGCAGTGTACTGTGTGAGAATCTTATCCATAGGAAACTGCAGACAGAATTAGAGCAGGCAGAAACCAGGTTGACCTCCCTAAGCCTTACTTTAGCTACAAGATCTTCAATTGCCATAAATAAACAAGCCCTGAGCTGACCTCTCTTGTGTAGCACAGTCCTTCCTCCAGCATTGTGCCAGAGTAATGCTCTGGGTGCTGCAGACCCTCCAAGGCTCCTGCTGAGCCCCCCATCAACCCCTCCAACCCTGCAAGGTGCTGCTGAGCCTCTCTGTGCCCAATGGAGTGTCCCCACACAAAGTGGATACAGCTGCCTGCCTGCTATAGTTAACGAGCAGAGGACTCAATTAATTAGGCCTTCAATTAAACCTTTTTTTCAGCCATATTTCTCTAATATCTTTACAGAAAAAGGAGGTCTCCTGCTCCTTATTTAATACAGAAGGAGGCTGGAGGTTAAAATGGAATTAAATTAAGGAACTATGTGAAAATTACAAAGCAGACTATCAGCAGAGCTCAGAATTAAGCTTAGCTCCCAGCTCCACACCCCTTTCTATCACTTTGTGCATTGAACAAGTCACAACTTAAAATCCACCACTTTTTGATTTCTGTGGGAATGAAGCAGTTCTGCTGCAGCTTTGTTTCACTTCCTTTGGATTTGTATCAAGCCAATCTGGCCATGCTCTTATTCTATACTTACTACCACCCTGTGGAGGTTCTTTTATGTGTGAGTTCCATTGAAATTAAGTTTGAAGCTAGAGTTTAGTGGGATCAAATTTTTGGAAATAAAATTCGCAGAAAATCTAAAATACTGACACCTGGGTCTTGTGGAAAAAAAAAAAAAAAAAAAAAAAAAGGGGAGGAAAGAAATCCAATGGTCACTTCTCTCCTATGGCTATATGGTCCCAGTCCAATAGGAACTGCTGGCTCCAAGCAGGCTGCCAGAGGTCTGGAATGCTAGGACAAAAGGCCAAAACACATCTTTTTTTCCATCCAGACAACATTTTAGGTGGAAAAAGGACATATCCACGGACACCCAGATGAATAGCAGCCCTAACAATGCCAACTTTTCCACTCCCAGAGTTGTTTACACCCACAAAATTAATTGTGGTGCCAAACTGCAGGGAGAGTGGTGACTCCCTAAAATGTGTGGTCTTTATCAGAAAGGCCAGATGAAGTAATTTTGAACTATTAGACACATTAACAATGCCTGAGGGTGTCATACACAAAGAGCTGACACCTTCAAGCACTGATGCAATAAGGATGGACAAGAACATGAGGTGAGGGTAGTGGGAGGAAAGTTTTTTTTTTTCTGATCTATCCAAGGTAGAGCAAATTTTATTACTGGGCTAGAAACAGAGTATCCCAGGAGTGAATAGCTCACACATTTGATCCAATCTTGGGCTCAGTCCAGCTCCCACTGAAGTTTAATGGGAGTTGGATCAGGCCACTGCACTCACATTTTTTCCATGCATGGAAAACTATTTCCGTTACTTTGAATTACAATACCACTGGCTTTGGATTTTATATAATAAAGTAAATCTAGGCCACTGTTTATATTCCAAAAAACTGCATTCTGGGATGCCAGCAAATATATTGCCTGTTGGGTTAAAAAAAATAAAATAAAAACTGGACACATTGGTTTAAAAAAACAACAGCTCCTAATTATTAAGCATAATTTCTCTTACTTGTGCTTTTCTGGAGTCCTCAAATATTTGAAGTATGAAAGGTACATATAAATTCTTCTCTGGTGGTTGAAATGGTGGAATCTGTAAAACTGCAATGTCTTATAAGAAACAGAGGTTTAATATAAAAATAATAATCTTCATGACTGGCTCATTGCTTATTGGCATATTTTAAAATTTACAAGGAAAAGAAAAAACAGCACCCTTGCAATGTCAGTAACAAAGAGGATGTATATTAGCAAACCCTTATATTTTGGGAATTGGCTTCTCTTGATGGTTCTGACTGCAAATGAACTCTGCAGATGCTGAGAGGTACAGGAAATGTCTTGTGCTAGAAACAGCATTTGCTCCCTGCTTCATGAATTGGATTGTACTAAAATCCCAGTGTGAAAAGGCTGATTAGCAGACTTTGGTAATGCCTTCTGCCCTGGTACAGTTTTATTACAGTCTTCTTATTACCAAGGAAAAACAGAGATAAGACTTCCATAGTGAACACAGACCCACACTCTGGGAGCAAACCTTCCTGTGGTTAGCTGATGCTGGGGAAGGGCACTGCCCTCTGAAACACAGAGCAGCAAAAGAAAAAAACCTCACCAAAAATAAAACAAAACACATGTATACACAAGCAGCAGAGGGGAAGAAATGTCATTGAGGGGTGTTTAAACTATATAACTGTGCTGGTGGTGAGGAGGATTTCATTGAGCTGAACAAGGTGACCACCTGCATCTACTTCAGAGAGGAGAACCGGCAGCAGCATGAGGAGAGCAGCCACGTGCATGTGTGCAATGCTTCTTTCCACTGACAAAATACACTCTGCAAACATCCCTGGCACCAGCAGCTTTTCCTCTCTATTGAAAAATTAAGTTTCAGCATGGGATTTAAAGGAAAAGGAAAAAAAAAAAATCCCTCACACACAGAGCCACGTGGTTTGGGCTGGGCAGACTTCCCTCAGCCCAGATGGTGCAGAAGTCAGGTGCTGGCTTCATGGGCACTCCCAGGCTGTGCACTGGTCAGCCACAGGTTGACCTTCCTTCCTCACAACAGCAGGCTGTGAACTTTCCTCTACCCCACTGTGGTCTGGGGAGCATCCAGGAATGTGGATTTTAAGCCATACCCTCGTAGCCTTAGCTAACCTTCCCTCTAATGTGACAAAGCCCTTAGAGGGACCAAGAATCAGCTCCGAATTTCCCAGTGAAGGATTTAAAATCTGAATAATTAGGACTCACCCATGTCTGGCTGTAATTTCCAATGTGCAGTAACTATTGCAAAATGCTGAGATTTACTGATCAGAGAGAGAAGAAAGAGCCCACTCCTCTTCTTCTCGCTTTCTGTAATGAAACAGCACATGCTGGTGTGCTCTGCCAGCACCTCCTCAGCTTCTTCACCCTGACTGAAGCATCCGAGGGGAGATGCACCCAAAGACAAATCCCCCAGCAGAACCGAAGGAACCTCCAATTACCTGGGGGGGGGGAAACTCCAAAACCAAAACGTCTCTTAAATAAGCTTCTTTAATTATTATCACCATCTGTTTATTTATACAAATATAAAATATATTTATATAGATTTATATAATATAGATTTGTTGCTTTGGCGGCTCCATTCATTTACAGACGTACTGGTCGACGATCTCTGTGCACTTTTTACACTTGACGTAGCAGCACCAGTGGAACTTGCAGTGGCAGCGCTCCACCTGCACGCTCTTGAACTGGTCGTAGCCCCGGCCGCAGCACATGAGCTCGCAGCCGTCCATGCCCTCCGAGGTCTTGTTGCAGAGCCGGCCCTGCGTGCCCAGCGAGCCCGTGGTCTCGTTGCGGAGGCAGTAGTCCGGGCTGGGGTCCACGTACACCAGGTCCTCCTGGGTGGGCATGTTGAAGCGGTTGTTGACCAGCTCCAGCTTGCCCTTGCGGCTGATCCTCATGGCGGCGGCGCTGTCGTACTTCTCCTTCAGCAGGTCGCCCACCTTGCGGAAGTCGGCCAGCTGCAGCCAGCAGGTCTTGAGGCTGCACGAGCCCGACACGCCGTGGCACTTGCAGGCCACGTCTGCCAGCTTGTACACGGCCTGCGGGGAGAGGGACGCGTCAGGCAGGGCCGCGCCGCGGCCGCTCAGTCACCGCGGGTTCATCGCGCACAACCGCTCTCGTTAGCCACAATTTCTCCTTTCGCCCTTCAGAGCAGACAAAGGTCTTCTCCTCCCCCTGCTGCGACTGCTGTGCTCCTGCTCTCTAAATATTGCTATTTCTGGCCAGACCGCCTGCAAACACGACTTCCTCACCCCACCTGCTGTCCCTCTGGCAGATTTCTGACAGCAGGGTCAGGAGCAGGAGCCCTCTTTGCGTGGACTCTGGAAATTCCCCACCTCACAGACCACCACGGTGTGGCATGTTTTTCCCATTCAGTGCTGCAGAAAGGGAACACACACCTGGGAATCAGCCCATTTCCTACTGCCTGCACCAGGACTCGATGCTGTTGTTACAGGGACACATCTGCATCCTTTGGAAATAAATGCATACCCTTTCCCTTCACCTATGCCGAGAGGAGCTCGTGCAGGGCAGTGTCCAGAGAGAGGCAGGCAGGGGTGGTGGTGCACACATGGATGCATCTCCCTGGAAGGCAGCTGGAGCCCTCGCTGCCTTCCTGCGCCATCTCGTGCCCAGCTCTCTCCACTAGCAGGGCTGTCACAGGCAGAACAGCCAGCATTTCAACAGAACACGCAAGCTTCCCGTGCTGTCTTTTCCCAGCTACATTTTCAGGAGACTGCAGGGGCTACAGATGCATCATACCCCTGGAAATCCAGCATCAAAGTTAGCAAAGGGTCCTGAAAATTCAGTGTAAAACCCTCATCAGAGCAAGCACAGGATGTGAAGGGAAACGGTGTTTACTCTCCTCCTCCCCACACTAGCTGGGAGCTGAGAGAAATACTGAGGAATAAAAACCAAGGAAAGTAAACTGAAATGCAGGTTGGGTTTGTTCTTCCTATTCACTTCAGAGACAGGTACACAAGTGCAATGCTGTCAGCTCTCAGACACTGACAGAGCTTGCCAAGCAAGAGCTGGGCATGCCCTCACCATCAGAGCTACTCTGTGTTACAGCAGCTTGATCCCCCAGCCCTTGGCTCTCATCCTCTCACCATCAGGCTCACATCTGCTCTCCCAAGACCATCCTGCAGTGCTTTTGCCAGATCCTGCATGCCAAGCAGAGAGGTTTGGCATCGGCTGCGAAATTACCACCAGCTGTATGTGATGGGGGAGAGCAAGGAAAATGAGAACAAAACAGACTGTTCTGAAAGAGATGGCCATGTGTCTCCCAGCTAGGTTTTCTGCTGAAAAAATGCAGCCAAACACAGAGGTTCTTTTTTGCCTCGCTCACTGACACAGAAAGCTTCCCAGCTCTCTGATTTCACGTGCCAAGGTGATTAAGGCAATTGAGCACTCTGCAAGCAAAAGCCTCTGCCTACAACAACGTTCTGGACCAGCAGGGAGAGGTCAGAGTTCTGCAACAACTGGTTGCTCCTTGCTTAGCTAATGTCTAGTGCTTTTGACAGCTAGTGAAGATGCAATTTGGCTTAATGGCTAAATCACATGGAGGCCAATCCAGCTCCTGAGAAAGTCAATGGAGTGAGTCCTTAAAACAGCAAAGCTTTGGTTCTGCTCCTCAGAGCTCAGCTTACCAAAGCAATCCCTCACAGGGCAATGTAGCAGCTACAAGCTGGGAGTTAAGCACTTGTCTTGGATCAAACTACAACTGCAGAGGACCAACCACACTGTTACTTAAGGATTCCTGCTGTACAATGACCAGACAGGCTACAGCTGAATTTCCTGAGCACCAGACACTTACTATATCCTCACTGCACTGCCAGCCTGCTTGTTATAAGCCTGTGTTAGCACTTTTTGGTTATGGTTCTGTCAAATCCCAGGCCACTCATGCCTCCCTTGCCCTTGCATGTGTTTTTATAAAGTATTATGATTCTTCCTAATCCTGGGCTTTGTTCCTTTAGAAAAACACTGCAACTCAATCCCCCTCAGTTAATGTCATGGGAATGAATTCACTCTGACTTGGCTTTCGGCAACTGATGCTCAAAACATCTGGCCCATGTGGGCAGTAACTGCTGTGGGGAAGGAGAGTGCTACCAGTGATCACAGGTGAGCATGGTGGAGCCAACCACAGCCTCAGTTGCTAAATGACTCTCCCACTCTCCCCCTTCACTGACAAGATGAGGAGAAAGCAGAGGAAACTGGAGAATTCCTCTCTGACCAGGCTCGGGTCAAGGTAAAGAATAACAGACCCCACATGCAGTTCTGAGGGCAGGATCTGATGGATGGCCATGCCACTTAAACAGGTTGAAAATGCCTCTAATGGAAGGGCTTAAAGCCCCTTCCCATAAGCCCAAGTTCTCTTCCAATTCTTTTAGTGTAGGAATGGGAACAGGAAGAAAATTAATGGGTAATTCCTATGTGGTCAATTAGCCAGACCCCCTTCCAGGCTCTTCTGGCAGTGGCTGGAGTGACTGATGACTGAAGGCTGCCATATGCTGGCTGGGTAAACAGCATGGAAGGACTGACTGCCACAGTCTGCCAGACAGAGTGACAGATAAGGAAGGGGGGCAATAAGAGAGGCTAATGGAGACCAATTGGAAGAAAAGACAGATGGAAGGAAAGGACATCTTGAGATAACAGCCAAAGACAAACAAACAAGAGCAATAAAGCCAGAAGCCACCAACACAAGGACTACCACGTGGAGTGAAGGGGTGATGGGGTCAGGACTGCCTGAAAGATAAAAGACCTTTAATTCCCTCCTATCCCCCCCCAGCTCTTTCTGAGAACCACTGAGAGGAGGGACAATCCTCTCTTGAATCTCACGATTCAAGAAGAACTTTCTCACTCATAGCAAACTGAGTGAAGGGACATGCCAAAATCTGCCTATAGATTAGAAGGGATCAGCTGAAACCCTGGCTGTGAGAGCAGGGCAAGGCTGCAGTGGGATGGCAGCTGGTGGTCACTCTGCAGTGCTCACTGCTGGGTCTCCAGCAGTTCTCTCTTCCAGCAGAAGTTTCTGGGAATTAGGAGTTACATATGCACCTTCCTACTTACAAAACCAGTATCTCAGAAGTTTAGGCATGCAGGACCAGACAGGACTTCCTGGGTTATTAAGTATGATCTCTTGCTATTGTAGGCACTGCTTCAAGTAACATTTTCCCTAAATGCATAGGATGCCCTTTTAAAAGCAATTAGGTTTTCAGCTACCATTATTCTGATTGCCATTCCAACAATAAAATATCCTTTTCTGATTTCCAACCTATATGTATTTACTTTTTGCCCATTTGCTATTATGCCAAATTGGCCTTTTGCTCAAAAAGTACTTTTCCTTCCCTATTATTTCTCCCACGAACACAGACATCAGTCATATCCTCTCTCCACTTTCACTTTACTAGGCTAAATATGGCAAGCTGCTCTAGCACACTTTCTTAAGACAAGATTCCTATCCCTTGGGTCAGCCCTAACAAGCCTTTTCTAGTCTGAGGTCATTTTACTTGGGAATATGAGAACACACAATACTCTGGGGCCTCACGAGAGCTTAATACAATGGCATTAGTATTCCCCCATGTTGTATAAAAAGACTTATGTCTAGTGTGTTACAGGATATTTACCACCTTCCAAGCCACATTACATCTGCAGTCATTTGCAGCCAACTGCTGAGACCAATTCTTTCCTACCCTTTTCCTAATGACTAAAGATGTATTTCATGCAAGGCCTCAAATGATGGTTTTAATGTTGTTTTACTGAGTGCCATTAGCTGCTGCACAGAATTCAGATTCTCCTCTGTAGTCATAATACCTGCTACCTTGGCATCAACAGCAAAGTTCATCAGCCCATTCCTAGCACTTGTGTTGAGGCTGAGAAACAAAAATCCTAAGGGCAAGTCCTTGATGAGCTCTGCTAATTAAGCTCAATTAAAATCAAGCTACATTCTTTCACACAACTTACTGACGTCTTTCCTTGAACCAGTTTCTTATCCATCTCACAGCTACTGCAATTTTCATTATATTTCCCAGTTTAACCAAGAATTTCCCATGGGGAAAATATCTCAAATGTTTTACAGAAGTTCACACAAATGAGACCCATTAGATCTAATCTGCTTTTAGCAAATCAGTGATGTTCTAAATGATTGTGTGATCAACCTTTGAAACAGTCTTCTCAAATTATTTCCTATTTTCCTCTGTGACATCCAATGCCCTCCACTCCAACTCTAAGCCCCAAGCAAAGCATTCATTCACTTTGGGTACCAAAACTTCTCTGCCTTTAGACTCAGCCCCAGCCTCACTGGCTGTCTCCTTTCTTCCAATCTCCTCCTATTTGCAAAGTTTAAAAAACTTTGGCTGTTTATTTTATTAGCCTTTTCAAGGTCTGACTCAGCATGATTTTTCCTGTTCTCACCTCCTCTTTCCACTTCTTGACCTCTGAAACTGAGCTTTTTGTTATTTATTTGCTTTTTTTCCCCCCTCCATTCTTAGTAGGCTCTTGGTCTATCCCTAACAGCTTCTCTGTGGCAGTTATTCATTCAGTGAGGTCTGGATATTCTTCCTACAACTTTTTTTCTCTTGTTGGCATGCAGACTTGTAATGGCTTTAGCATCTTTGACTTGAAAAAGTTCCAGACCTCCTCCACCTCCAGTTCCTTGGCTGAGCTTATTAATCAGCTCCCTTAGTTTATCAGAGTTTTGTGTTCTGTTTTTTTGGTTTTTTTTTTAATCCAGAATCCTAATTACACACGGGTTTATCCTTCCATTTAATTTAATCTATCTAATCTAAAATGACTTGTATTCATTCAATCTACTGCAATTACTGCAATTCACCTGGCACCTCAGACTAGGGACCATACTCTGTCTCTGGAACCCTCAAGGCTGTTGGAGTCTTATGTTCACTCCTTGCTTTTTATCTGTAGTAATCCAAGTTCATGCTCCAGATATGCAGCAAGTAATGCAAAAAAAAAAAAAAAGAATGTCACATTCAGGCTACTACTCCACCACACACACTTCTATTTCTAAGCAAATGCAGAGCCTCTGCCCATCCAAGCAAAAAAAACCCCAATCCCAAACCAAAACTCACTTAGTTACACAGTTTTCAAGTCCAGTTTTTCACCTTCTGCAAATTTACCCCAATTTGGTTTTGCAAAAGAACCAGGAAGTACTGGCAATACTTCAACCTGACACATTGATTTCACAACCAAAAATATTGAATTAACCATCTTTGGTGTCAAAATGAAGCTGAAATTACACCCAGAAAAGACAGACATGCAAGGGAAAGGGAAAGGGAAAGGGAAAGATAATTCAGTAACAATTAGAAGTAAGAAAGGGCAGAAAATTGATAAGGAAGCTAAGGATATTAGTTAGGAATGTGCAGAAGAGCAAGACTAAGTACACTTAATGGGATTTTTTAACATGAATTAGAAATAAAATTAACCTTTGAAAAGCTTACTTCTAGGGAAGAATGATAAAACCTTAAAACACCCTGGGGAAAATGCATGAATGTTCAAGTTAGTATTCCTGTTCTACTTTTGGAAGGAGGCAGGATTACACAGCTGCACTGCATATGAATGATGCTACACCTTCCAGGTTATTAATCACAGACAGAGGAATTGTGTGAAAAGCAAAAGTGCATACACTGAATGCATACAAAATGGGAAAAAGGAAAGGGTACACTAAAGTGACAGGAAAATTATTTGATGGTTGATGAGAGCCTCTGAAAGTAAAAGAGTCTTCAGTGCTCAATCTAGTTTGTCAAGAAAGAATGGTGAATAAATTACAGTAGATAAATACTTGTATGCTAAGGAAATTCTGATTACTAAGAGGGTCTTGGATTTAGCTGTAAAAGTCAGAAAAAGAACTGACTGGAAGCCAATGCCAGATAAATTCAAATGATCATTAGGTTCAGAGTTGAAACAGTGATTAATGCTGGTATCATACTACAAAGGGAAGGGATGGATTCTCCATCCCTAGGGGTCCTCAGACCAAAACTGTGAATCTTCTCAGAAAATGTTTGTCACCTAAATGCAAACTATTTATTGTGCCAGTACCAAGGTAAGTGAGCAAGGCCTGAGTTTCAGAGATAGCCAGGCTCCTGGCCTTATATTCCCAAAAATCTAAATAATGGTAGCAGAAGACAACTCTACATGCCAAAAGGTTCTTCTTTTTACCACCAACCTGTCACTCTCAGAGCTCTGGGAAGCTGATTTCTTAAACATAAAAATGGGCCATAACAGCACCTAGTTTACTTGAAAAGTGTTTAAATACCTGCATATGTGTGCCATCCAGTATCTCAACAGACCTCAAAATTCACTGGCTTTAGCTGGCATTAGAGACATAAAACTGGAATACTGTCAGTATTGTCTGTAATATTC
Organism: Oenanthe melanoleuca; assembly: GCF_029582105.1. NCBI lineage: Eukaryota > Metazoa > Chordata > Aves > Passeriformes > Muscicapidae > Oenanthe > Oenanthe melanoleuca. Next base: position 3,766,657 of record NC_079334.1, read on the forward strand.
ACAAAAACAGAAAATGTGATTCTATGCTTTTACTTGGGCATCACTAACTTGGCTCCCATCAAAACCCCGAGGAATGTGATATCCAGGTACCCCCAGGTAAAGGGGATAGCCAGCACTCCTCTTACCCTGCAGCAAAGGAAGCCTGACATTAAAATACTGTCAGTACTGTCTGCAATATTCACAAAAACAGAAAATGTGATTCTATGCTGACACTGGGGCATCACTGGCTTGGCCACCATCAAAACCCCAATGAAATTGATATCCAGGTACCCCCAAGTAAAGGGGGTGGCCAGCACTCCTCTTGCCCTGTGCCAAAGGAAGTCTGACATTAAAATACTGTCAGTATCATCTGTAAAATTCACAGAAACAGAAAATGTGACTGCATGCTTTTACTTGGGCATCACTGGCTTGGCTCCTATCAAAACCCCGAGGAATGTGATATCCAGGTACTCCCAGGTAAAGGGGATAGCCAGCACTCCTCTTACCCTGCAGCAAAGGAAGCCTGACATTAAAATACTGTCAGTACTGTCTGTAATATTCACAAAAACAGAAAATGTGATTCTATGCTGACTGGGGCATCACTGGCTTGGCCACCATCAAAACCCCAAGGAAGGTGATACCCAGGTACTCCCAGGTAAAGGGGATAGCCAGCACTCCTCTTACCCTGTGCCAAAGGAAGCCTGACATTAAAATACTGTCAGTACTGTCTGTAATATTCACAAAAACAGAAAATGTGATTCTATGCTGACACTGGGGCATCACTGGCTTGGCTCCTATCAAAACCCCGAGGAATGTGATATCCAGGTACCCCCAGGTAAAGGGGATAGCCAGCACTCTTACCCTGCGGCCAGCCTCGTTGTTCTGCAGGTTCATCAGCATGCGCGCCTGCTCCTCGGAGCCCCTCACGTAGTTCTTCTCCCTCTCCTTGGCGTCCACGAACTCCTTGGCGAAGCGGTACCCGTACTCCACGTTGTCCCCGCAGCCGCCCCACAGCCAGTCCCGGGGCAGGTCCTTGGGGCGCGCGGCGCGGCTGCAGCCGCACGAGGACAGCTCGCCCTCGCGGCACGCGCGGCTGATGGCGTTCACCACGCCGGCCGCGCTCACCGCGTACGTGAACGCCGTCTCACGGCTGCCTGCGACACATGGGAGACAAGAATCAGCACGTGGCTCTGCTCCGAGGAGGTGCACAGAGTTTGCTGGAAATAAAGAATGCCGTGGTCATGAGTGAAGACTCCATCCCGCTCCTGGGTAGCGGATCCACAGGCAGGGACTGCTCGTCCTCTTTCCCCTTTGTCCTGGTTTACAGCAGATTTGGGGGAACAGATTCAAGCAGTCCCTTTCCCCCAGCTGGTTCAGGGAAATATTTTTCAGAGAGAAGTGGAAAAAAACCCTGTTTATTTAATAGGCAAAGTACTCCCCAGCACAAAAATGAACAATACTAAGCAGCAAAACATCTCGCCCTCCAAAGAGATGACAAATTCAGAAGAGCCCCCTCTGTGGGTCACAGCTCACTCAGGCCGTTCTCAGTCCCTCCGTGGGTCACAGCTCACTCAGGCTGTTCTCAGCCCCTCCATGGGTTACAGCTCACTCAGGCTGTTCTCAGTCCCTCCATGGGTCACAGCTCACTCAGGCTGTTCTCAGCCCCTCTGTGGGTCACAGCTCACTCAGGCTGTTCTCAGCCCCTCTGTGGGTCACAGCTCACTCAGGCTGTTCTCAGTCCCTCTGTGGGTCACAGCTCACTCAGGCTGTTCTCAGTCCCTCTGTGGGTCACAGCTCACTCAGGCTGTTCTCAGTCCCCCCTTGCTGGGAAATGTCACAGCCCAGGCCAGGCCTGGTGGGCTACAACTGCCAGCTCCCACTGCTCCTCTGGATTTTCAGTCCAGAGCAGGTTTGAACAATTCCAAGAAAAAGGGAAAAAAAACCCCACAGTCCAGGGAGCTTCTTTGCCTCAGCTAGTCAGAAAAACTAACCAAGAACAAAAGGAGAGCTCTCTTCCACTGTCCACTGCAGACAATACAGTCTGTGTGAAGGATGCAGGAGAGCAAGTGCAGTCTGATAACAAACTCTGCACCTCTTCTCTCCCTCTTCACTTCTGTAACCAGTCTTAAAGCTGCAGAACTCAATATTCAATGCCAACAGAACAGACAAATGGGGATACAAGTGTGATAAAGTCACCCCAAGACATCCTTTCATTCTATTTCATTGAGGAAACTCTCCAGCAGCAGGAGAGTCGCTCACTTGCTGAAAGTACAGCAGTGACTTAGCCACTGTGTTTGGCAATAATCATTAAGCACAAGCAACGAGGCTGGGTCTGTACAAAAGGAGTACTCTGGTTAAGCCAGTTACTGCTCTGGAATGCCTCTCATTTAACTGGGACATGCAGTCTTTGTGGGCTCCTCTTCACTGAGCTTAGATTAGTTTACATAAGGTCAGCTGAAAATTATTGGTAGACAAAGTGAAGGAAAGTAATTTTTACACTGCAGCATCAAGGCAGGGGCTCTTCCACTGCCTGAAGAACCACAGCACTGGAAGAAGTAAAACTCCCATGTAGATCATAATAAATGAAAAGATTTTGCATTAGCAGGTTTACTAGGGACTGCCCTGCTTGGCATGCATGCCCTACACAGCTCAGCAGCTGGATCAGGTCTCCAGCTCGGTATTCCTGGCAGGGATTCAGCCCCAGTGTGACCGGGGCACCAGCACAGCCAGAGCACTGCATCGGTGTCTGCAGAGGGGAGAGGGAGAAGGAGGCAATCCACACCTGCACTCTCACCGCATGTCTAATAAATGGCTGAGCCAACACCTTCAGAGCCATTGTGCTCATCACCAAACTTGGAGGTGATAAAGAGAACAACTGCCAAAGCTTCATTAGAATAAGCAATCTAATTGTGAAGGGCTACTTACACCAAACCCCAGCAAGATGCTCTCAAGCAAATTTTAATGACTTCAAAGGGCAGATCCTCAAAGAATAATTTATCACCAGCTCAGGGGGCTCTCAGTGCCAGCTCCCTCAGCAGGGCTGAGCTGAAGCATTTGGTGTGCTCTTGTTCCAATTTGCACGTGCTGACAATCCCTAATTAATAGCAGCTTATCACCAGCTTAGTGGTAATGACCCAAGACAAAGGCAAGGCTGGAAATGGCATCCACCTTGCAGAACAACTTTTGACTTTTTACCCCCTCTAAATGAGATGAACACTAAGGATTTCTGCTCTGGAACACAGCTGATAGAATGCTACAGAACACAAAATACAGAAGGGAGGTCCTTACCTGCAGGTCATTAGAAGAGAACTATGCTCACCAAACCTCCCTGGTCCAAGAGATACAAGAAGTGACTCCTAGTTAAGGCAACTCAGAAAAAAGTGGCCCAGAAGGGAGTTAGGGCAATTCTTCAGTAACCAAAATCAATCTTTTACTCAGCTAGTTTGTTTTGCATCTTATAGGTAACAGCCCAATGTACAGTTTTGCCCCTACCTGTATGGAGAAAGCCCTAAGGGCACACTACTCATCCTTTTAAGGACAGCAGTGCCCTGTCTATAGAGATTAGGAAAGGAGCTCGCACTGTGACAGCCCGTGCAGCAGAGCCTGCATGACTCCAGGTGCTTAGCATCCTTACAGCCTGAGATTCCTGCAAAGACACCGGGATTTACACTTTCACCGTCCGTATTTGACCCGTCTGCAGCTGCCAGACGGAGCAGCACAAGTGGGGCTCATTCGGGGTGTGATTCCCGGCTCGGTCTGGTCTCCGGCCCAGGGCTGCGGTCCCGGGAGCTCCGCGGAGCTCTGCTGCCCTCCTGTGCCCGCCCGCCCGGGCAGCGCTGCGCTCCCCCGGATCGCCCTCCGGAGGAAACGCGACAAGAACGGACCCCGCCGGGGAGACCGACACCAAGGAAAATGAAAAAAAAAGCTTTCGTTTCAACTCGTTGTTTTTAAAAGCATTACCCCAAAGTTTGCCGATCTCGAAGAAAAACAAGAGGGAAAAAAATTCTCTTTGTTCTTTAATTTTATGACTGTCTTTTTTTTTTTTTTTTTTTTCCTTTTAGCAGTTGAAAAGGCTGAAGAGATAAGATCTTTGGCTCCAGAAATGACTGGACTAACCTGGAAACCCCAGGCTTGCATTTAGGATTCCTCCGGAGGAGATATATTCTCTCCTCCCCTGAGGAAATTCTAACGTGACCTTTTGGGGTGCTCAGTTCTCTCCCCCTCATAAATGTAGCAGTAAGGAATATGTCTGTATATAATGTATACACATATATACATATACACACACACATGTGCAGTCCAAAATCTGTATTGACAGAACAGGAAGCAACTTCAGAAGGATATTTTTTACATCACTAGCTATTGTTATTGAATAAACCACATTTAAAAGCTAAGAGCAAGTCTCATAAAAAGACAAACACTAGGAGAAAACAGTGCTCCAAAGCAGCCTGCCTCAGTACTGCTCCAGTATCACTGGACTGCCTCACTCCCGTGAAAAGCACAAAATGAAGGTGTAATGATTAAACACAGACCGACCAGCTCTCCTGCTCCTGAGCTAAGTCAAGTTCTGTGAAGGGGAAAAGAAACTGATCTTCCAGGTTTCAGAGTGAATACTCTCACACAGATCTCCCAGGCTTTGGCCAAGCCAGGCTCTCCTCCCCTCTCACAATCTAGTGCAGCTCCAGAAATCATGTAATATATGCCATGCCCGCATCGGTGGGTGGGCAGAGAGGGTTGCTGGCACACTCTGCACCTTCTGGGTCCTTCTTATCTCCTTTCCCCTCCCTCTCCACAACAATCTGGCATGTCTGTGCACTCTTGCAGATATTCTGGTCTCCAGACCTTTCTTGTGCCATTGGCACAGAGTATAGGAAAAGGGCTGTGGTCCAGATTTGGGACTCAGAGGTTGAAAATAGGAGACAGACACGCAGTATGAACCCAGGGAAGAATGACTTGACATCTGGCATTAACCTAAAAGATTGAAAGGCTTTGTCTTCTTCCCCAGTGTGGAAAATATATTTGCTGAAATGATAAGCAATGACTCATTACAAAGCAGGAAAATGTAGAAGCGAGGAAGGTGAAGCTATAAAAAAGAGGAGAGGCAGCACTTCCTTCCACAGCAGCTTATCACTGACACAGATAACAGCCATGAATCACCAAAGATCCTGGAATACCCCAGGACACCTGCAGTAACATTTTTCTTTTGTGCAGTCTCTTGCTGGAGTACAAACATCTGAATGTGCTCTAACTGACCAGAGATTAGTTCCAAAACTCTGTTGGGATAGGTTTTCAAAGAGTGGGCAACTGCAGGCAGTCACTACAGACACTGCCATCAGCAGATTCCTACCACAGATAGGGTAGATAGCCCTAACAGGGCTCAACAAGCACATGCACACTAACACACACACAAACCAAGGAGCAGGACTGATGGCCATACCCATGACACACCTCTATCTTCACCAAAACACAAAGAAATCCACTCCCATAACTCATAGGATGAAATTCACTTGAGAAAGGAGAAATCCTCCCACTTGCACTACCTTCTCCAGGTCCTTCTTCCTCTACACATTCTGATTCTTCCTGACAGCTTTTCATCCTTCAGCTCTGATCTTTGCTCTCTTAGTTCACCTTTACTTCTCTTCTCCACGTGTGGACTCTCTCACTGCACCAACCCAGAGCTGCAGGAAGCTACTGGAGAATGAGGATTGCTCCGGAAGGGAAGATTGCTATTTTACTAAATCCTTGTGGAGTCACAAGTATTTCTTTCGGGAAATCAAACACTGTTCTTCAGGAGAAGTTACATGTGAGGGAGTGACATCAGAAAGGATAGATGGAGGTCTTTTCCCTGTGGTGGATGAAATTTCAGCTTTCATTGCCCAAAGTTTTAACAATTTGGGATTGCATGCAGCCTCATCAGGTCACCACCCTCCCTATGAGAAAGGGAGAGATTAAGGATGCACAGATGCCTTGGATATGTGACAGGACCTGGAAGTATGTGTAAAGAAATGGCATTTCCCAAGGGAGTACCCCAGAGAAGAACTGTGGGGGTATGAGCTGGGCAGAAAGGGAGGAGTTAGAATAGCTCTGGTGGGCTGAATTAGGAATTCTGCAAGATTGAGTAACACGTGCAGAAATTCCCCTAGAATTCCCTAGGATGACACATGAATTTCAGGATCAAATGGAGAAGATCAGAGGACTTTGTGCCCTATCACCTAAACGCCCCAGAGGTATTAAAGATGCATGTCTTGGTGTCCTGTTGCCTATGCAGTTTCTTTGAGAGTGAAACCAAAACCAGTGCAAGCACTACTGGGGGTAGAGGAGCTGAAGGTGTTTTTCCATCCCTGGAGTTCACAACCGAGAAATAGTTCTGATTCTTCTGTGTAAATGATTGGCTTTGTGGGTGGGAAACAAAACCTTCGGACAGGGGTTGTGGAGAGAGAGTGAATGTGTGTGTGTGTGTGTGTGGCTGTTTTAACACCTTTTCTTTATTGGCCTGGCTGTCGGACATATCAAACCCAGCCCGGATTTCTCAGTTTCTTGCCATCAGATGACTGCATTTCAAAAGGAGCTGAGACAATGTAGCTAAGTCACACCTCAATTCAAGTGCAGCAATGGCCTGTCAATGTGCCTCTTATTGGGCAGGAATTATAAAAATCTCTTAGGTTTACACAGAGAGTGGAAGCACGGGGAAGTGGGGGAATTTCCATGCCCGGAGAGTCCGTATTTCCCACTTCTCAGGGCTGCATTCCCTCTCTGAGATGCTGGCAACGATAACACGGGGCCATTGTTCCTGCCTCCAGCTTCTTCCCTCATTACCTTTAAAGCAGCACACCAGACAGAGGCAGCCCCCCTTTTCCTGACCTTCTCATGCTCCCCCCGAAAGAAGCTGCGTCCCGCTCTCCCCCCGCTGCCCCAGCTGGCTCCTGCTGCGGCCGAGGTGCATCGGTGCCACCAGCCAGGCACAGGCAGCACTGGGGCAGTGCCAGGGAACGGGACAGCTCGTTAAAGGCAGCTTTGGGAGCAGTGCAGATGGGGCTCATCACTCCTGCCTGGGTATTGGAAGGACGGGACAGAGGTGCAGAGCAGAGCCCAGCACTTTCCCGCACTGCTGGGCGTACTTCTGCACTTGTAGGTGCTCCTACCTATTTTCATCACCCTCCCAAAGACGGAAGTGTTGTCCACCGTGCTGCAGTTCCACCGGCGCTGCCGAAACTGGTACTGGCACTCCTTGATGGCGCTGCGGGCCCCTTCCCCGATGAACACCATGTGCTCCTGGTAGAGCTGGCAGAGCTTGCGCTGCCCGGGGGACAGCCCCGGCAGCTGGCTGCACACCGGCTGGGCGCCGATGATGTACATCTCAGGCCTCTGGATGGGGTTCATGGCCAAGGACCTGCGATGAGAAAAACATCCCAGGGAGTCTGGAGGGAGAGGCCCCCTCCGCGAAGCGCCCGACACCTCTCCCCACCCGCCCAGCCCAGCCCAGCCCCGCTCCGGGAGCCCGGGCGCATTTCTCATGTCAGCTGCCTCCCTCCACAGCTCTGCCAGATGCGAGCCTTTTCCAGGGCTCTAGCGGGAGCAACACTGTTCGTTTGTAAGCCGAGCTTAAACACAGAGGACACCCGGGATGGGGAGGGGGCAGAAAGAGAGCTCGGCACTTTCCCTGCAGAAGAAAGCCAGCAGCTATTTTACACCGCGCCAGCGAGCGATGCCTGCTTTGAGCCAGGCTATTTTCCGCTCTTCGGGGGAAGGGGCTCCGCGGCTGCTCCCCGGGCTTTTGGCAGCGGGTAGGAAACCTTACCCATCCACTCCCTACACATTCCCCACATCCTAAAGCCCGGACGGCATTTCAGCGAGCCCGTACAAAAGGAGCCCAGAAATGCCTGGAGGAGAGGGGCTGCGTCCCACCACTGCTGAAACTGGGCAGGGACAGCGGGAGGAGGGGGGGAACCTGGAGAGAGAAGAGGGCTGCTGCGAAAGAAGCCCGGGAGGCAGGGAAGTTCCCGAGGAGGGCGCAGAGCAGGAGCTGCTGCACGGCCCCGGACGGTCCCCGGACAAAGGCTCCGCCGGCTCCCCGCACTTACCACCAGGAGTTGGCGTCGGCCACCGGCGAGGTGCAGCTGCAGAGGAGCGCGGCGGCGAGGGCCAGCCTCGGCCCGGTCATGGTGGGCTGCGGGGGCAGCCCCCGCGGAGCCGGCCGCCGGGACGGGGCGCCCTGCGGAGAAGCACCGAGGAGGAGAAGAAGAAGAAGAAGCCCTGGAGCGGGGCCTGCGTGCGGCGGGGGCGCGGCGAGCTCAGCCCGGCTGCCGCCCCCTCCCACCCCGCAGGACCCTCCCCCGGCCGCCGCCTCCCGGGGGCTCCGGCGCGGCCCAGCCTCCCGCCCGCCCCCGGCCCCGGGGCAGGGGCCGCGCTGCCGGAGCCTCCCGGTGCGGCCCGGGGGGAGCCAACAGACGGCGGGGCTGTTCTCGCCCTGCCCGAGCCCCCGGGCCGCCCCCGGCTCCGCTCGGCCTTTGATGCGCGCCCGGTCCGGCGGTGCCCGGAGCCCCGCAGGTGTGCGGGAGCCGGCGGGGCACATCAAAGCGCCGCGCTGGCCCCGCTGCCTTTGTAATGCACAGGCGGCTCGGAAAGGAGCTGCCCCCTCCCCAAAAGCGCCTCCCGAAGGGCCCCACGGCACGGCCCCAGCCCCGTGCCCCGGGCGGGGGCTCTGCGAGGCTCGGCGGGGCCGCCAGTAGAGCTGGCACCGGAGCCTAATGGTTTATGGGCAGGGGAGGTGGACACGAGAAAAGCTTCAAAGGCTCCTCTCGCCCAAACACCCTCTCCCTTCCCCACTGGAACCACCGCGGGTCTCATAGGCAGGGCAATCGAGCAGCTCCTCAACCCCGTCCCTCCCGGCCACCGGCAGAAAGCAAATGCAGGCATCCTGCACTGTTCGTGTACTTCGACGTGCTCCTCGCACCCTGCCTCCCTCATGTCGTAGGGAACAGCCGCCTAATCACACCATCCCTACAAGGCTCCCCACTGTCCCGTCCTACCCTGCAGCACACGGTTCCCACCTCTCCTCCACGGAAAAATGCCCCTGCACCCCATCCTCCTCACCAGGCTGCTGTCCCCCCAGCCCTGCCCCTGCAGAGTCCCCAAGGGCAGGCAGAACGCGCGGGTCCCCCAGGCTGCGGGGCACACGAGTACCCAGCCTTGCCGTCTGCCCCGCCAGCAGCACCCGAGACATGAATCACCAGCCTCGGCAGCTCGGGCTGCTGAAGTGTATTTTTTATGGAATTCCTCGCACCCGCCACGGTGGACTTGCTGTGTTTGTTTGCAGCACGCTTCACTTCCTCCCCCATCCAGATGTGCTGTACCTGCAGCTGGTGGCCCATCTCACCTGGCAGGCAGATGTGGGGCTGCAAGTGCCAGAATTAGCCTCAGGACAAAAAAGCCTTGTGTGACCCAGAACCTCAGTGGGAGGGGAGTTTTACTGCTTGGGCACAGCGGGATCCATGTCTGAAGAAAACAGGGTGACTTTATTCACATCTTCTATATCCTCCCTTTTCCTCCTCCCACAGCCCCGAGCGTGACGGAGGGATGGCGAGGTGTATGTGTGTGTAGCCACGCATACATGTTTTGGGTCTGTTTCTATAGGGAATAGACAGAATGGAAAGTTTATCTCCGTGAGTCTGGGGAGGAAGGAAGTAGTGTATGGATGAATGGCTTTTCCATGACAAACAATGAGTCTGCACAGACATGGTGTGATGTCACCTAAAGAATTTCCAAGCCAGCCTCAGATACAGAAAACCTTTTTGCTGGCAGAGATGAGAGCGTCCCACCTTTCCATCTCGCCACAGCCAGAAAGAAGAACCAGGGCAGGGGGAAAAAAAATAAAAGACCTCACTGTCTCACACACACACAAGGCATGTGCCATGTAAATAGATGACATGATGGGAGAAGTGCATCTCCAAGGTTTGCCCTCACCCTGCGGATTCTGAGAAAGGAGTAAACCATGGCGAGCTGCCCGGGTGCCTCTCCCAGCCAGGAATGTGAGACAGCAGCAGCTGATGAGGCAGCTCCACAAATACAGGTGATGTCAATGTCCCTGTGAGCTTCTCTGAGCACATGTGTGCAACTGCAGCACTCATGGGGCAGCCAGGACACACCACCAGGCACTGGTGGCTCACTGACAGCACCCTGGAAACAAAAACCTTGCCAGCCAGGAAAGGCTGAGAGATGCTCACATGAAACTTGGTCCAGAAACACATGGCACTAATTAAATATCTCATTTTGAGCATTAATATACACAGGCAGACAGTGATTAACAACAGTAAAGTGTTATAAATACTGCTGGTAGCAACCTGATTGCCAACGAGCACAAGCAAGTGCTTGCAATCTTATTTTGAAACATGAGACATAAGCATTGCTGTATGGGATAAGACTGCTTCTCCAGCCAGCCTATATCCTGTCAAAGGTGGCAACTAAAGGAGCTCCTTCAAACTCTGAATTCTGCCTCAAATCCACTGCTGGTGAAAGGAATTGCCATTCAGCTAACATGTGAATCATGGAAGCGAGTCCTTTTCAAGGTGCTGGAAATAATTTCTTCACTGGCTGTGTTTATGACCTCAGATAAAGTGATAATAGCAGCTGAGGCATTGCTGCAGGGATTTGGGCTCAGCCAGCAACTTCCACACCAAAACTGAAAAGCACTTGGCTGGTGGTCTGAAGAATATGGTCCTCCCCTCTTGTGCCTGTTTGTACTTGCCACCAAAATCCTGAATGAGAGGTTTTGATTTTATAAATAAACAGCTTGGGTTATCTTTTAAGCCCAACTGCAGGGCTGGCTCAAACAGCTTTGTGAGGTTGTTTGCCCAGACAGAGCTGGGTGGGAGGCATTGGTGAAATTTTGTGAGGATGAGAAGTAGGGTGAAGTGGGGCTGCTGGTGGGCTGGGATGAATGGTTAGGGAGGAAGCATTAGGTTGGACAGCCCAACCTCACTGCAGGCAGACCCCCCCTCCTGGCCATCACCCCTGTCCATCCTCCCTCATCCAAGCAACTCTCACCTTCATCCCAAATCATCCTTCCCCTGCAGCAGCCCACTCACACCAACTCAGACCACTCCTGCTACACTAGGGGATGACGGAGCAGGAGGAAGAACTCCAAAACCACAGGTTGCTCTTACTTCTGTGGAAAAAGGTCCCATCCCACCCCTTCCAGTGGGCAAGGATCACTCAAACAGCAGAAGTGAAGCTGCTTGAGCACTGCAGGTCTGATGCTTGCACCTAGAGCACTAAGGATCACCTGGGCCAAGTAAGGAGCTGATACCTGGAAAAAGGACATGAATATCAACCCTTAGATTAAAGGTCTAATGCCTCTTAGAGGGCAAAGCAGTGGCAGCAAGCCTCCATCTTTGTAAAGCCTTGGCATTCTGCTGCATTCAACAGTCTGCTGCCCTAGGCAACTGTCTACTGTGCTGGATGGCTGCCTGAAATTTGTACCTGTGTTTGCCTTTGTTCACTTTTCAGAGGTGACAACTGTGCATGAAGCATAAATTTACACATCCAGTCTCCAAAGTCACAGCGAAGCAGCTGGAGAGCTATCATGCTTTCCCAACACTGTCCCTGCCATGTTTGCTGGAGGGAAGCTGCAAGTCTCCAAGAAAGGGAGGTCATGTCCATGAGATCATTTGCAAAGATTTGGCAGACCGTGAAAAGAGTTGAACCCTTGCTGGAAGACAGCCCTGATAAACGAGAAAGGGAGGGTTACTCATGCAAATTCCTTGTCCTGCCCTTACTGTTCCTTAAAAATTCGGGATGTCCCCAAATGTGACACAGATGACACAGATCTCTATCGAGTGCTATAAGGAGTGTTGCAAGAAAACATCACTTCCACACAACTCCAGTGTTCCTCACTTCTGCAACTTGTCTGATTTCTTCTGGTCTGGGCAGAACTGGACATACATTCTTCCTGTAATGATCATCTTTTGAGTTCCTGTTTACTCTTGCAGCTTGAGTGGAGTTCAGTGCTTGCTTTTAATGCCTCGCAATGTCCAGTGCATCCAGGAACAATTATTGCTTTCTTTGACACAAGACACTTACTCAAGATGTGAAGGATATTCACTGAAGCAGAGTCTCCTCTGCTTAAGGAGCCAGTAGAGATGCACTGCCCAGTGTCATGGTTTAATCCCTCTCCCTCCTCCTCCTCCTCACCCCAGCTTGTATTGCTGAGCAGAACACCATCTGGTCTGGGATATCCCTCTGGCCAGTTGGGATCAGCTGTCCCAGCTGTGTCCATTCCCAACCTCTTGTGCACCCCCAGCCCACTCACTGGCAGGGTGGGGTGAGAGGCAGGAAAGGCCTTGACTCTGTGCAAGCCCTGCTCAGCAATAACCAAAAATATCCCAGAGTTATCAACGCTGTTCTCAGCACAAATCCAAACACAGCCCCATACCAGCTATTAAGACGAAGATTACTTCAGCCAAAACCAGCACACCCAGGAAGGAGGCTTTCCATGTGCTGCTCCAAGGGGAATCCCTGCCCTCTGGTTCTGTGCCATGAACCTGCTGCTGACAGCATCAAGAGATGTATCATAACGTCCTGCTATCCATCTGCTTCTGGCAGACAGGCTTTAACCACAGTTCTTACTAAGACTTCAGGAATCTCATTAAAATCACATACTTGCCCATTCAGCTGGACCAGTTTCAGAGGGAGTGTAGATTAAAAAAAAAAAAAAAAGAAAAAGAAAAAAAAAAGAAAAAAAAAGAAAGAAAGAAAAGAAAAGAAAAAAAAAAAAAGCCAAAATTACTTGAAGCTAAATTGCAGTCTTCACACAGAAACCTAAATCATCTTTTATCTCACCACTCCCTGACTAGTCTGGTTCTGTGCTGCTCCCCTGCTGCCAGCCTGTCCTCTCTCAGCATTGTATCACCACACTGCTGTACTGGTGTCAGCCTTCCCAGATCAAATGTGTTTATTTAATTGTATTGCAATTATTATTTAACCGGGAGTTGAAGCCACCTCCATAGGTCCAGCCACAGCTGGGGTGTTACAGAAGGTGTAATAAAACCTTCTGAAAGTAACCCAGCACATCAGTCCTTCATGTCTGCCCTTTAGTCTTGCCATTGCCTTGCCTCACTGAATTGTCACGCACTGTCTCTGCTGGAAAGGCAGATAATTCCTGCTTATATTCTGCTTGTTTCTTTTGGTACTTACAGACTCGGTTTTATCTCCTGATGTGCTCATGCACTACCTTTTTCTGCATCTCATCACCTGTCACCCCTGCTGACAGATCCAGATTTCCTTTCACCACTACCTTGCCCTTTCATTTTTCCATGACTCCCCTGGCCAATGACATCCAGCCTCACTGTCACCAGGGCATGTAGAGCAGCAAATGCCAAGATATACCTGCCAGTCTCAGCAGACTCAGTGACAGCTGTCCCTGAAGTGCCTCACCAAGGAGAGCAAGAAAGGAAGAAGCTTGCAAATAAATCAGAAATACTCCACAACAAAGGTGGCCAGACACTAAGCATTTCCACCATTTAAAACCAGAATATGTATAAAGGATAATTATTCTATGAATAAAACGATTTCTCATTCATGAAAGATACAGAATACATGTATAGCCTAATGAACATTGTCATTTTCAACACTGTATTTCATGACAGGCAATGAGCTCACTTGGAGCAAGACCATCTCACCTGCTACAAGAAAAGAAGCAAACTCCAAAGATTAATCAGGACATGATCCTCCTTCCTCTCAAGAGGATTTAGTGGTACTTGTACTCATTCTCACAGCAGATTAAATCCTAGTGTTGAGCCAACCTGGTCCACTGAGACCAGCACAACATGTCCCACAGAAAAGTGCAAGAGACTCAGCAGAAGCTGCATATGCTGACACAAAATTGATTTAGAATTTTTTAAATCAAGAAAGAAGCAACACAGACCCATCCCTGCAGGTATATAGCTGTCTGGAAACTCTCAACACTTATGATATTCCCATGGACAGATCCAAGCCATCCGGTTCCATTTTACATGAGAAATCTATTTGCATGTTGGCAGCCTCAGCTGAGAGCCAGAGTCCTGAACCAGGACAAGTCTAGCCCAAATTTTGCACTTCTTGTTCCCACGACTACTACAATCCCAGGCTTTCTGGGGCTGCAGAAATCATCCATAATCACAAACTGAAACCTGAGTGTTCTCTATTTATATGGGAAAGTCCCATAAGAAATTAGACCAGTTCTACTATGTATAATTATAAATCTAACAAATCACTGGATATGTGTATTTGAAAGAAGTACCAAGCATTATCCTCTGCTGACCATTCAGCAGCTTATTTAAGATGCCCACAGTCTTCCAGCTTCCTTGCCAGACAAGCACTCCATCTCCTTAAATTGCACCAACTTCATCTTCAGAAAATGTTCCCCAGGCCACCTCAAAGGAGCCAAGGGGGATCAAGATGAAACACAAGCCCAGGCAGGATTAGGAAGCCCATGCTGCTGCTCCCCAACATCAGATTTCCAAGAATGAAAGACTCCATCCTTTAAGGCCATCTAGCTAACATCTAGCTTCCCCAAATGTCAAATTTACACGAAGGATTAACCATCCTAGAGGGGAGTAAGGAATGAGAAAAGCAAAAAGAACATTCATCCCTCCTTTGTTTCCCAGAGGCCAACCCTGGGAGCTGGTTTGCTACCTGCTGTATCTGACCATGGCACAGACCCCTCAGCAGTGACAGGGGCAGCCCTGTCCTGCTGGGGAGCTGATGCTGCCTGCAGGATTTGCATGAGAACTCTCAGCTCAGATTATGGTGGCTGTGTGCACACACGTCAGCCCTCACTGAAGGTCGGGAAGCACAAGAACACAAAGTTCTCTGACAACATGAGCAAGGAGGCAGAGCAAGGCAATCCAAGTCAAAGTAACTTCTCTGCAGAGATTTTAGGACAGGCCAGGGGATGGAAACAGTTGGATGACTTGAAGTGTTCTGTTCCTCACTCTTGGAAAGTGTGGAGCACCTTCATCCTCCCTAAAGGGGTGTCCAGCTCCCCCAGTCCCAGTGGAGCCATCCCAAACTGAGATTTATGTCTCTGCATCTCACAGGCCTGGAGCTCATTTTTGCCCTGGATATATATTCCTTTTAGCTTGTTCCATACTCTGTAATAATCACATCAACTGCCAAAGGAAATCAAATATTCAAAGTCCAGTTAAACTGTTGCTGCAGTGGCTCTTAACTCTCCAGGGGTGAATGACTGGAGGAAATGGAGATGCACTGTTTCCTCCTGTGCCTTGGACATCCTGCACCTCAATGCAGAGACCAGCATCAGACTGGGTCAGATCAAGACCCTCCCATCAGTTAAATCACTGCCAGCAAAGTCTGGCATGTACATTTCCAAAGGAAACAGTAAACCATTGGAATAAATCCAAATTCATTATAATTTTTCTCCTTCTTAATAGGCTCTTCAAAGAGGTTCTTACAATGTCTAGTCTAATAAAAATAATAATGGCCAGCTTTCCTCCATTCTAGACTTGTAAAACAAGCACATACATCCCTTAGACCCCACAACCCTGAGAGCTACTATTTTTCCCTTACCTTAAAGGGAAAGAGAAGTGGAGGAGGGGGTGAGTGACAGGTTAAAACCAGTAAATCTGTGGTGCAGATTTACCTCCATTCAATAAAGCATTAAACCAAGAGCCTGAAAGTAAGTATATCTCCACTCATTTTTTGCTGAATTGGCATCAAAATTAAAATCTACTTGCTTTTTCCATTCTTACAACCATCAAATACTTCTGCCATCAATTAAATGTTGTTCCTGCTCAAATACAGTGGATTCAAATACAGAACATTTTGGGAATAATGCCCAAGTGTATAATTGTACCATAGTTTTCACAGTTTCCAAACCAAAGAAAAAAGCATTTTTTTAAGAGCATGCTTACTGTGTTTCATATTTAAAGATAAATCTGTAATAAAGGTTGAAGCACTATAAATAAAGCCCTGTCTATATCAGGAGATGACATCAATTTAACCAATTTCAGAACTTATCTTCTATACCATCACACTTCAGTGAAGGAATTTCCTGTTAATTCTGGGTGCAACAGATTTGGGCTAAACCTATTCAAACTGTCTGGGGAATTTACTGCATATAACCAAAAAGGAGATAATTTTATATCTCAACTTCATTCTAGCACCAATCACTTATGTGCAAGTTGAACTGCAGAAAATAAAGGTATCCTGTTACAGATCTTGTTTGTAAGTTCACTGCCACAGGCTGAGGGCACAACAGAAAATGAACATCAGCCTCTTGGACAGGAACTACACAGAGCTATGATGCTGCCAAAGCTCTTGTGTTATCAGGGCAAGGCCTGAAGTGCAAGAACACAATAGCAAAAAAAGGAAAAAAAAATCCGTGCGCTAAAAAAATTTATAACAAAGCATTAGTTTGAAAGATGGCTCTGTGGAAAAATTACCTGATTTGTAACAGATGAAGTTTCCAGTATTTGTGCTAGCATTTGCTGCTTTGTAAATCCTTCCCAAAAAGGAAAAAAAAAAAAAGAACAACTGGAAAAGTAACTGAACTGCTAGTGCACTTTACTCAAATTTGTTCATTTTCATTGACTTTCCCTCAGTTTTCAAAGCATATTATATAGATATTTTAACTGCCAAAGCTATCCAAAAGCTTTCCAAAAAAAGCTGTGCTTTTTTCCTGCTTCTCTCGCCAACACGAACTTTAATGTGACATTTTGGTACAGACACTAGAATAGCATCCATCTCCTCCTCCCACAGCTCTGCCTGCCCAGCAGGGCTAACGAAAATTAAAACTTGCTTTACATCAACACAGCCAGTGCAAGTTATCACCAGACCAACTTTCCACGCATGGGGAGGCTTTCTGAGCACATCTTGCACTCCACCAGTGGCAATCTCATCCTCCACAGAGCTCAGCCCACACCTAGGCTTCAAAAGAAGGAATCAGATTTCAGAGGTGCCTGTGGAAAACTGGTGTTTTTCCTTTCCTGCTTTGGACATGAAAAGTGTTGTAGACACCAGAAACATAACTCCAAGAGGTTAAATTATCTGGAAAAAGCAGGTACTTATCTAACATCTAATCTACTCAGAAAGCAGTGTACAAGCCCATGAACAACTGGCACCAGAGAATTTGGCCCTGAGTGGTTCTGAGTCCCACATTTTGCAGCCCTTCAAATACAGATTTAAAAGTCACTGTTCCCACAGCAGGTGCAGCTGGGCTGGATAAAGCTGCCCCATTCAGATCACTACAATCCTGCAAACTTCAGAAAGGCACTTGGGTATTCTGACTCCTAATGCCAACCAGTTTTCAATCCAATTTGCTCTGGAGGGAGTGTGGGTTGATAACATCTTTGAAAGATCATACACCTGCAGTGTCATACAGTGTGAGATTGTCACAAGGTCTCAGAATCACACCTGAAGAAGGGAACCAGCAGGCACTGAGTGATTCTCATTCCTGGTAAAAATTCAGAGGGAAGGGCTTTTTCCTCAGAAGCAGCCAGTGCTTGGAAGACTGAGGCTTTGGCCTCTCCTGTGGCCAAACTGTACCCTGGGCACAGGGTGGACATCAGGTGCCCTGCAGGGACAGAGCTCTCACACCTTTATCCTAATGACACTTTCTGGCCATAAATACTGCATAAATCCTCCAGTGAAAACATGTAAATATTGTCATTATTCAGTCCATTCTCACACTAGACCTTGTGCAGAACTTACCACACACAACTGAACAGTCTACAGGAAATGGTTTTTTAAAAATCAAGAAATGTGTTTCTTTTTCACTTGAAACTAAAGAGAAAACACATAATGGGAGAAATCCCAAGATCTTCCAACTGCCACTCAAGTAGAGAGAATTAAAATTATCTATTTTACATTACAGTCCAAAAGAATATTTACAATCCTGGAGATTCTTTCCCCAACCTCTTGAACATATTTATTCTCTCTGGCAATATACTGTTGAGTAAGTCAACTGGACAGGACTAGGGAATTTATGAAGGTGGAACAGCTGTACATCTGGAATGCAACCTTTGCTTTATTGGACAACTACAAAGTTCTTGCAAAGAAAAATGTATTTGTCCTGTAAAAAAACCCAGAGAAGATAGGAATTGCTCATCTTGCAGGAGAGGGAAGCATGCTGCATTGCACAGAGGGGTTAGAGGCTTGCTGGCAGGTGTGGACCTCAGAAAGATTCTGTACGAGGATATGTGCACCATCCTTGCAGCAGGCAAGGTGTAGGATGAAAGAGGGAATTGCCTGAGTCTACACTGCAGGGGAAGCAAGAAATCCTATTAAGGATTTATGCTGTTCCAGCAAAATAACTTCCTCACTAGAAGCAGAAGCCAGCTTTTTCACTGTCTTGACTTTGCTCGTGCTGACAGCATGCAGTTCTTCGGTCAAGCCCAGTGCCAGCTTTGTACAGAGAGATTCAGCATCAGGAAATGGGCTAGAAAGGCTCCTACTCCTGCTCTCAGTCATCATTTCATTTGCCTCTGAGATGCACTTCCAAGACTCTGAGTGAACAGCCCTCCTGTTCCTGAACACTTGTAAAGAGAAAGAAGTTATTTACTACACGAATGGGTTTGAAAATAGAGTGATGTGCACATTCAAAAATATGTTCTAGGGAAGGCATGTATGGGAGATGTCTGAGAAGACATTTGTGCGTGGTGTGTAATAATTACAATGTGTTTTCATTTACACAGTGTCTCCTCCACGCAGAAGGGAATGTAACAAAATATAACCAAAACCACACAGCCTTACAAATAAAGGGACAGAGAGAGAGAGGGAGTTTCATACAAAGGTTAAACAAAAAAATCTGTTTAATGTCACTTTGGGGATTACAGGAACTGCAGTAAAACAAACATCCAGAAGAAACTTTGAAGAGTTGCTTCAGGAAAAGCACGTGTGTGCCACCACATCTGCATATTCAATATGTCTTGCTGGGACAGCCTGGGGAAAATAGGAAGCTGGAAATTTTCAGTGTGGGAATTAGATGGAAGAATGTGAACCATTCTAAACAAAACAGAGTGAAGCTGCCAGCTGACTTGCTAAAATGCCAGTGCTCTCTAGGATCCCTTGAAACAGAGCTGAGGACTGGCCTTGCTGCTCAGGGAGTGGGTTTGGAGCCAGGAGATCTGGGCTGGATTCCTGGCCCTGCAACAAGCCCAGCATGTGACCCAGCTGGGAAGTCATTCAGCTCTCAGTTTCCAAAAGCTGATTTCATGCCTACACTTCTGGGCACCTGGCGTGAGACAGCGTGAGCCCAAACATCCCGGACTTCAAACAAAGTTAAGCTGCAGGTACTCATTCCCCATCCATGAAGAACACACAGCTTGGGACTTAGCTCCATCACAGATGAAGCAGGGCTAAAACCTGCTTCAGAAAGCTCCAGGTACTTCATGATCAGACATCTTTTGCCAAAGGAGAGGTGCTATGGAAATACAAAGGACTATCACTGAGTTATCTGTTGCTTCCCATGTCCTGTGGCAAATATTGCCATTTTATAAATATTTTCACAAATTTCAATGTATCTGAAGATTTTTATTTATGCTTCCTGCTTCAGGGCATCAAGGAATAATGTTCTCACTGTTCCAAAAGGAACCTAAAGGATACAGATCAAGACTGCTGGCAAAAAAGCATGGAACAACAGCACTGACAAGACTAGGAAAATACTAGATCTCAAGGATGAATTAGTGGAAAGAAAGACATTTTTCCACATAATTTAGTCAGCATGTATGCTGGGGGGGAAAAAACCAAACAGAAGTAAAGCCATATTTCTAGCTTATAGTTTTCTGTGTGCACACATTTTTTAAAAATTCAGAACCATCAGAACTAGAGAAAGTTGTATTCTCATTGTACATCAGGGGGTCTGGCGACACAAATTGATTTACATTATACTGTAGGCAAAGGTTTATTATTTTTTTTTTTTTAACGAAAAGTATAGACACAAGTAGATAGAACAAGTGTAAAACACAGATCTTATTCTACCCATTTATATTTCCACCTCCAGCATGGTGAACTCTTTACTTTCTTCCTGCCCTGTTTGTGTCTGCCCTTAGTTTTACCCCTGCATTTCCAGAGAGGATTTCCAAGATTTTTGTCGTGCACAGATAGATAACACATGTTGGCAAATTTAGCTGCCTTAATGGGGTTTTAAAGTTTCCACATGAACCCAAGAACAGAAGCAAGAACAAAAGAAGTTTCTGAAAGGGAAGTCCCTTTGCAACCATTTTTCTGTGCATCCATTGTAGTTGAACCAGATAACTTTCAGAAAATCAAGGGAATTTAGCACAGTTTCTGTGCTGTTACATCTAGGAATAAAATGTTAGAGTAACTTCCTTTGGCCACAAGCAATCCAAACCCTCCATTAAGTTTAACATTGTATTTTGTGTCTTTAGCCTGCCTTCCTTATAAAACTCCATGTTCTAACTCTCACCTTTGTGCCAAGCTCTAACTATGAATCTCATTTTCACAGCATGTTTCCAAAACAGTATTGCCCTATTTTTCAGTTTTCCTCCAAGAATTTACTTCAGAGCCGGTGCTCGTAGGGCAGGTGACATAACTTGGTCCAATTCAAGTGAATTGCCAATTTTAGAATGTCATTTACTACCTGAAAATGTGCTGGTGGCCACAGTCCAAAGAGGGAGGAGTCAATAGTTAAAAGTAATGCACGGGTACAAAAATCTTGTGTTTTAAGAGCCACACAGCTACATGAGTACCCTCCCCAAGCTGAGCTTACCCTCTTGTGAGTTTACCTTCCTCTCTCACTTTGGCAAGAATATATGAATTACTTGTCCCTGGACCTCACTCTGAGGGCCTCTTGCAAGGCTTGACTGGAAAGTCCAGGGACTGATGCTTTTTCTTCCTTGCAGCTTCTGACAGGGAGCACAGGGAGAAGCTTCCCTGACAGCCAAATAGCCCTTACCCACTGGCCAGTAATGCTACACCTGCCCTGACTGCATGGAAGCCTCTGGCAGAGAGAAGGCTGCACCTTCTGCCCGAGCCTCAGCCAAGGGCTGGAGCATCTCCCCCATCCCAGGGTGAACGTGTTGGCTGTCAGTGCAGCCACACACACAGAGCATCCATCTACCTCTGCTGGGTTTTGGACTAAACCTGTGCTACAAAGGAAGATTTCACAGACCTGCTGCTGTAGCAGGTACCACAAGCATGTCAGACACACGTTTCTGCTGTGACTGCAGAGCTGTCCCTTTTAGCTCCAGTTGTAGAGGTCTCAGAGTTCAATCCCCAGGAACCGCTTATGAAAGCAATTACCACCTGAAAGGTCTCTTTGTTTTTGTGCCACTGCTTTTAATAACAATGATTGCATCAGATATTTTCTGCCATCTTGATCTTTTTTGGTACTGCTAACTAAGAAATGACAAAGCCCAGCACTTAAAATAGCACCCAATACAATGAATGCAAACGCTCGGGTTTGAGGCTTTACATCCTGCCCTCCCAAAGCTCTTTCCCTTTGATGATTTTAGCCCCTGCGTACCAAGCTCCACACAAGCCCTGAAGGGTGTGACATGCATGGCCAAACCAGGGAATCACCTGCAGGCAGGGGCCAGCTTGACTGCTCTGAGCACCAGACAGTCCTGTCCCACAGGAGCAGACAGACGGACAGACAGACATGAGAGGCACACAGCATTTGAGGGAGTTGTCTGGACAATCACAAATTGCTTTGATTCTTCAGGCAATCCTTTCATTCATGCTTGGTTCAATCTGTTAAAGCAGCATCAATTGCTGGCCAATTTAACAGCAAAACTGGGAATATAATCCAGACCTCCCACACTTCACACTCTGACCATTCCCCCCTCATATCAGCAGAGTTATGCTCTTGTCAGCTACTGACTGACAAGTTAAAACAAGACCTGAAGAAAATACCCAAATCCCAAAGGCTCAAATCTGTAGCTGGAGTCTGCACTGAGCCATTAGCTCTGAATTTTGCCCCAGCATCTAACTATACATCCACAGTATATTGTATTTTGAATAAACCATCTGATTCCAGGAAACACATGGCAGATAAGAATTACTTTGTGTGGAACAATGAAGCCTCATGTAGCACCTATTAGAGGTATAAAACCTCCAAAGCACAAAACTCCACTTTTTTTAAAAGGAAAGCTTCATAGTGACCTAGTCTTCACAACAAAGCTCAATAGGCAAAAGGATCCCAGTATTACAATTTCCAAATAATCATCTGATCACTTACATTTTCTTTATATTCTCTGACCAAAAAATGAAAGATCACAACCAGCACGAATTCCAAAGGGAATCCATTCACTGAACAACCTGACTTTTAATGTTTCCAGCATTGCAGCAGCCACCACCTCTCTGGGCATCCTGTGTCAGTGTTTCACCATCCTCAGGGTAAAAAACTTGTATCCAGTCAAAAGTGACTCTCCTTTGGTTTAATTATTGTACTATTGCAACAGTTCCAAAAGGACCCTTTTAGTTTCATTCATAAAGAAAAAAAACATTCCCCAAATCGATTTTGAAGAGGCTCCACAAAACCAACTTTAAACCCAGTTTAAGACCATGGGTTGTATGAAACTTAGTTGACTTTTTGTGGTCACACTTCAAATCTGATGAAGAAGGTCTGGAAGCCAACTTTGAAGGACAACTGTAGCCCCATGGTGTGTGGCTGCATCTAAGTACAAATAGATCAAAAGAGAGAGAAAGGTTAGCTGGGCATGGGTTTTATTGTCCAAATGTTTTTGTGTCACTTCTGTCTTGCAGTCTCAATGGCCACTGCCCATAGGCAAAAAAAAGCCAAAGGCTAAAAAGATTCCTGTGGATAAATTCACAAGATTTTCACTCCACAGATGAAGCCATGAAAATGCAGAAAGCACATGGAGTAGTGTAGCAGAAGAAAAGGAAGGATAAGGAAGGACTCTGTTCTCTTAAATGACTAAATTGAACCAAAAGTTATCCTGCAAATTGTCAGGCAAAAGTAACAAACAAGGCCAGGCTGAGATGGGAGCTAGAGAGAGACCTGGTGGATGCTACACCCAGCCATGCAATAAAAGATGCAGGATAGACAACAGTGCAGCTTTATCAGCACAAGCTGCTTCCAATCATAGAAGCCACGAGTGAATGATGTGGATCTTCCTGAACCCCTGCCAAGCAAAACTGTACGGTCTCCACTGAACACCGGTGTAACTGGAGGGGAAAAAAAATGAAGCATTTATCTGGCAAGTGCTTTCTAGAAGAGAGCATGGCTGTCAGGAGCAGCTTGAGGGGCTGGAATGCTAGAGATGGTTCCAGGGGGATGGAGCAGCCATCAGAGTGCATGAGACAGGCAGGGATTTTTCATAAAATGCAGTTTTTCACACAGTGATTACCACCTCCTACTTATACCACATGACATCATGAAAAACATGGCACATAGTCCTTTACTCCTGGAAACATAAAGTCAACTGAATAACCATGTGACAAATTGTCCCTTTTCATGTACTTTGTACTCTGTATTTCTAAACCTCTATTTCCAAACATCTGTCACTTAGACAGAGAAATAAAAATCTGATGGAATAGTAATTTCTGTGCCTTCTTCTCCCCAGACCAACACTACAGAAGATTAGGATTATGAATCCAAATTCCAGGCTGTTCCACTCAACATGTAAACCTTAACTGCTCAAAAGAAAGGACAGATGGTCTAAGT
Organism: Oenanthe melanoleuca; assembly: GCF_029582105.1. NCBI lineage: Eukaryota > Metazoa > Chordata > Aves > Passeriformes > Muscicapidae > Oenanthe > Oenanthe melanoleuca. Next base: position 3,790,280 of record NC_079334.1, read on the forward strand.
ATACAACACATGAGAAAAGAGAATTCAGAGTCTCCAGAAAATGCATCATCTAACCTCTGCTGGCCACACACAAGAGGCATTACAGACACAATATGCCAAGACACAAAGAAAAAAGTATTTCAGGTAAGCTTTTCTGCCTTAAAGAGCATGCCTTTTCCTACTCCCCTTCAAATGTGGTTTGAAAGGCTTAGGGAGAGGAAACACCACATTATTTCCATGGTAAGAGTCTGCAGTTGAGTTTGGGACAATACAGTGAAAGCCTTCATTAGCACTCTTTGAGAACAACTCGTAGAACTTGCTTGTAGCTTTGCCAGTTATGAGTAATGCAACAATCACTAAGATACACCAACACTTCTGTGTCACATTTCCTTCACACGTTGCCTGGTGTCTACTGGACTCAGCCTTCTTGTGAGCAATCCCACTGCCTCCAGACAAGGAATCCCTGCCATGACAGGTCTGTGAGATGCCACACCTTTCACCTGCTCCTCACTCCAGGGAAATTCTCCACTTCAGTTTCTGCAACTGATCTAAGCAAAGCTTATCTGCAGAGAAAAATATATATTGCCCCTAATGTTTTGCTTATTTACCTGGTGGTTAACCAATCTCCCAACAGCACAAACTGCAAAAATATGCCACAAAGGTAATACACTCTGGGCGACACCCCAGTACAGTTCCTGTGTGTGACTGCAGCTCCATAATCACTAAAACCAGGTCTAGGCATTGCTGGATCACCCAGGAGCACAAATTTCATGGGGATCAGGCCAAGGCATGTGATCAGGCTGCTGCTGATTGAGCCAGAGCGCAGGATGCGGAGCCAAAGCCAATCCTGCTCTGGCCACGTGCCAGGCACAGGGGTGCAGACGATACCTGATCTGGCTGGAGCTGAGCACAGTGACACCTGAGCCGGCATAAAGTCTGCTAGTAAAAAGTTAACCTGTCAAAAACTTCTTGAATTAACTTGAGCAGGCAGGGTGAATGAATACCAGGTCAGCGCTTCACATCATGTGGCCACCCCATTTTGGAGCCAATAATAGGAGCTGCACTGCTGGCTTTTGTGTGCTGCCAAACCACAGCCTAATGTCGATTGTGATGTTTATATGCATGGGGAACTCGGTGTAGGATCAGGGACTCACAGTCCTTCAACTCGCCTTGCCTCCAACTTAAAGCAAAAAGGAAAGAAAAAAAATAAAACCCTAATGTTTAACCTCTACAGAATCCACCAATATGGAATCTGCATATGAAGGCAGAGCCATGACTGCTTCTGTACCAGATAAACTTAAATGATAATTAAAATAGAGCCTATTTCTTCAGATTAGTGAAGGCATCAGTACAGCAAACACATCAGTAACTTGGATGATCTGTGCACTATTTTAGCAAGTGAGACAGTATTAAAAACATACCGTGTCATGTTGAAAAACTGCAAACTTTCTTTTTTCTTTACTAAGGAAGAGCAGTCCTGCTCTTCTGAAACTGCGTTGAAAAGCCTTACCTGATCTCTGGAAGAACTTAAGCCATTTTAACACTGCTGCAATACTGCCCAGTTTTCAGAGTTACATGAGTACAATTGCACAAGGGTAGAGGCACATAGGAAACATGGTTTTCAAACAGTCTTGAAATTGCTGGAAGTCACTGGAAATTGCTTGGTTTATGTGAGTACTTCAACAATTTTCAGAGCTAGTTCAAGAAGGCCATTACCCGAAAACCATTTTCAAAAGATTTTCCATTTCCCATTACAAAGGCCCTAAAATGGTCCATGCAGAGATGTATGGCAACCTTGACAGCTACCCAGAGGGAGGTGATCCTGCCCCTTTACTCAGCCCTGGTGTACTGCACCCAGTTTTGGGCTCCCCAGTACAAGAGAGACCTGGAGCTCCTGGAGAGGGTCCAGTGAAGAGAGACAAAGATGACGAGGGGACTGGAGCATTGCTGTTATGGGAAAAGGCTGAGAAAATTTGGCTTGTTCAGCCTCAAGAAGAGATGACTGAGAAACGACCTCATCAATGTCTCTAAGTATCTGAAGGATGAGTCAAGAGGATGAAGCCAGGCTCTTCTCGGTGACATCAATAGGACAAGAGGCGATGGGTATAAACTGACGCATACACAGTTCCTCCTGAAAACAAGGAGTAACTTCTTTACTATGTGCGTGCCATGCACTGCACCAGACCGCCCAGAGAGGTTGTGGCATCTCTGGACAGACACTCGAGAACCTTCTGGATGCCACCTTGTGCCATGTGTTGGAACCAGAAATGCCCCAGGTGACCGCTGGGGTCCCTCGGGCCGGGCTCGGTGACCGCTGGGGTCCCTCGGGCCGGGCTCGGTGACCGCTGGGATCCCTCGGGCCGGGCTCGGTGACCGCTGGGGTCCCTCGGGCCGGGCCCAGGTGACCGCTGGGGTCCCTCGGGCCGGGCTCGGTGACCGCTGGGGTCCCTCGGGGCGGGCTCGGTGACCGCTGGGATCCCTCGGGCCAGGCCCAGGTGACCGCTGGGGTCCCTCGGGCCAGGCCCAGGTGACCGCTGGGGTCTCTCGGGCCGGGCTCGGTGACCGCTGGGGTCCCTCGGGCCGGGCCCAGGTGACCGCTGGGGTCCCTCGGGCCAGGCCCAGGTGACCGCTGGGGTCTCTCGGGCCGGGCTCGGTGACCGCTGGGGTCCCTCGGGCCGGGCTCGGTGACCGCTGGGGTCCCTCGGGCCGGGCCCGGTAGCGCCCCCGGCGGCGGCGCGGGGCAGCGCAGCCCTGGGCGGCAGCGGCGGGGGCGACCCGCGGCCCGCGCTGTTTCCAGGGCGACGGCTGCCGTGTTCCGGACCGTACCATTGCGCAAGCGGCGCGGGTGAGGGCGGGCGGGGGAAACAGGCCGGGCCCGGCGCCGCCTCCTCCCCGGCTGCCTCCTCCCCCCGCGCCTGGCCGCGCCTCCCCCCCTCCCGCGGGCCGGAGCGGCGCCGGGCCCAGCAGCGCGCGGTGCGGAGCGGAGCGGGCGGGCCCGGAGCGGCGGAGTCGGTACCGGCGGCGGGCGGGCCGGGCCGGGCCGGGCCGCGCCACCCCCTGCCCTCGCTGCCTCACCGCCGGCGCGGGATGCGGGCGGCGCGGGGCCGCGGGCTGTGAGCGGCGGCAGCGCGGAGACAAAGGGAGGCGGCGGCGGCGGCGGCGGGGCTCGGCGGCCGGCGCTGGGCACGGGGCGCGGGGGCCGCCGCCGGGGCGCGCCCGCCGGGATGCGGCGCGGGGCGGCGCGGCCGCGGCAGCAGCGCGGCGGCGGCAGCGGCGCGGCCCGCCCGGCGCGGCGGTAGAGGCGGCGGGGCCGGGCCGGCGGTCGCGCAGTCGCGTCTCCCGCGCCGCCCGCGCCGGCGATGTGAGGGCGGCGGCGGCGGCAGGAGGAGCGCGGCGCGGAGCGGAAGGCGGGCGGGCCCCGGGCGGAAGCGGGCCGGGCCCGGCGGCGAGGGGCAGCAGCGCGGCGCCGGCGGGGGCGGCCGGGCGCGGGCGGGCGTGCGATGGAAACGCACATCTCGTGCCTGTTCCCCGAGCTGCTCGCCATGATCTTCGGGTACCTGGAGGTGCGCGACAAGGGCCGCGCGGCGCAGGTGTGCACGGCCTGGCGGGACGCCGCCTACCACCGCTCGGTGTGGCGGGGCGTGGAGGCCAAGCTGCACCTGCGCCGCGCCAACCCCTCGCTCTTCCCCAGCCTGGCGGCGCGGGGCATCCGGCGGGTGCAGATCCTGTCGCTGCGGCGCAGCCTGAGCTACGTGGTCCAGGGCATGGCGGACATCGAGAGCCTCAACCTCAGCGGCTGCTACAACCTCACCGACAACGGGCTGAGCCACGCCTTCGTGGCGGAGATCAGCTCCCTGCGCTCGCTCAACCTGAGCCTCTGCAAGCAGATCACGGACAGCAGCCTGGGCCGCATCGCCCAGTACCTCAAGGGCCTGGAGGTGCTGGAGCTCGGAGGCTGCAGCAACATCACCAACACCGGCCTCCTGCTCATCGCCTGGGGCCTGCAGCGCCTCAAGAGCCTCAACCTGCGCTCCTGCCGGCACCTCTCCGACGTGGGCATCGGGCACCTGGCGGGCATGACCCGCAGCGCGGCCGAGGGCTGCCTGGGCCTGGAGCAGCTCACGCTGCAGGACTGCCAGAAGCTCAGCGACCTCTCGCTCAAGCACCTGGCCCGCGGGCTGGGCCGCCTCCGCCAGCTCAACCTCAGCTTCTGCGGGGGCATTTCGGACGCGGGGCTGCTGCACCTGTCGCACATGAGCAGCCTGCGCAGCCTCAACCTGCGCTCCTGCGACAACATCAGCGACACGGGCATCATGCACCTGGCCATGGGCAGCCTGCGGCTGTCCGGCCTCGACGTCTCCTTCTGCGACAAGGTGGGGGACCAGAGCCTAGCCTACATCGCACAGGGCCTCGATGGGCTGCGCTCGCTGTCCCTCTGCTCCTGCCACATCAGTGACGAGGGCATCAACCGCATGGTGCGGCAGATGCACGGGCTGCGCACCCTCAACATCGGCCAGTGCGTCCGCATCACCGACAAGGGCCTGGAGCTCATCGCCGAACACCTCAGCCAGCTCACGGGCATCGACCTCTACGGCTGCACCCGCATCACCAAGCGGGGCCTGGAGCGCATCACCCAGCTGCCCTGCCTCAAGGTGCTCAACCTGGGACTTTGGGAAATGACTGAGAGTGAGAAGGTCAGGTGAGAGGAGGAGGAGGGTGCCCCGAGACCTCCATCTCCTCTGGAGGGACTCACTGACTGACTGACTGACTGACTGCTGCAGAGGAGGAGAGAAAGAGAGAGGGGCATGCACAGAGACATGCTACCCACGCAATCTGGCACTGCAGGGAGGAGCACAGAGAAAGAGGGTATGTCCTCGACCCTTCTGTGCTGCCTGCCTATCCTTGCTGTGGAGGAGGAGGAGGAGGAAGGGGGAGCAGGAGGACAGAGAGAAAGCACCTATCCATTTTCCAGGTCATGCCTCGAGCTCTGTGCTAGGGAGACAGAGCTCTCCCTTCCTACAGCATCCTTCCCTGCTGAAGAGGTAGAAGCCCACACTCTTATGCACTGGGGCTAGAGACACCCCTCTTTATCCCCACTCCCACATTCCATCCCCTCAAGCACTAAGGATGGATAAAGACCCTTGTTCTGCCATGTATTCAGAATAGATTATTTTTGGTTTATATAAAGGAGAGTGGGAATGAAGATGGGAACAAAAAATAGTAACAGCAGAAAAGGCTTCCTAGCTACACTCGTGTACCCAGCCACCCAGTCATCCTGCGCTGGGCACAGACAGCTTGTGATAAAACCACCATTCCACCTCTGTGCTTGCCCCTCCCCTGTCAACACATTTGTGACACAAATACTGCTCCGTAGGTACATTGATTTTTTTTTTTTTCTCCCCCCCCCCCCCCTTTTTAAATCTCTTCAGTCTCCAGTTTCGTGTTATTCTCTGCTGTGGGTGGATACAACCTCCCACTATTCCAGTTCTCCAGTGCACTGAGACTAGCCATAGCTACAGCCTCCCCTTTTGTCAGTATGTTTCCATGTCATCCTGCACTATGCGTAATGGAAAAGTCCAGGCACTCCATTCTCTCTCCCCATCTCTCCACTGGAGATGAATACACCATTTCCTCCTTCTCCTGTCTCTGTGGGGACTGGACACAGACCCCACTCTCTTAAGCCTTCCTGTGCACTGGGGGACACTGAGAGTTCCTGAGACTTGTCTTCCCTTTCATCATTCTCTTTTTCTCCCCTCCTCCTCCTTGGCAACAGGGATAGACATATCCAGCCACATATCCATTCCTCTCTGGGTCGGGTGGTGAGCAGGTAGAAGGGAGTTCTAGCTCCTCTCTACCTGGGGGACATGAGGAAGAATCTCCAGCTTCATTTCTGCTTCATTTGAGATACTGTGACCTGTTTTTATTTTTAAATGCATAAAAAAAATTACTGCTACAAAAACAGCCTCTTACTCTCCCATCCCTTGCTTACGTCCTGCAATTGATCCCAGTTTTCCTCACTCATTCTCCCCTTTACAGTATTCATTTTCTTACATGGTTTTATTTTTAAAGACATATGAAGTTGCTGTTCTTGTGGATTTTTAAGTACATTTTTTTTCTGCTGAATATATTCTATATATATAAATCTATATATGATGTCTGGCTACCTCGTTTTAATTTGTTACTTTTTTTTCCCCCTCCTCAAAAGCCCTGGAATTCTTACAGGAAAGAGATTTTGAGACTGAAACATTTTTGTGCCTAGACTGGAATAATGCCCCTTGGGTTTGTTCTTATTTTTGCCTCTCCTCCACCACCACCCCTTTTTTTAATTTTTTTTTTATTTTTAAATTTTTAATATTTTTTTTAGGCTTGCCCTACTGTGTCCCACCTTCACATTCTGGTTGTGCCTCTCCCTTCCTCCTCACTGGGAACTGGGGACCCAAACTGTGCTTCTGCATTTTTACTCTTCTAGCACAAATATGTAACGTGAGAATCCATGCTGAGGATTGGGCTACTGTTAACAAAAATGTGTAAAATGCAAGTTCGGTTTTTTTTTTTTTTTTTTTAAATATATATGGATATATGCAAATGCTTTCCCCTCCCCTCCTAAGCCACCTACAAAAGGTCACTATGCCAGGCTTCCTGTTTGTAGGTGGAGAGGAGCAGAGCTGGCCTAGGGGCCCCAGGGCTGCCATGTGAAGGGGAGGAGACTGAAGTTCATCTGTCTTATCTCTGTTCTGTCAATAAAATGGAGCTGGGTCTTTAGATTATTTTTTAATTATTATTTTAAAGAGGAAGAGTAAGTTTGGGTTTTGTTTTTTTTGTTTTGTTTTTGTTTTTAAATATCTTGGCTTTTTTTTTGCTTATCTGTTCAAAATCTCAAATCCTCCACAGTAACAGGCCAGACCACGGAGTTAACGCAAACCCAGAGACCCCCTATGGATTAATTGTACTGTTTGTGAATTTGTATAAAAAAATAACAAAGATCCTCTTAAAACATTTTATATTCTTACAATAAAAGGTTAAACATATTTATATAATAAAAGAGGAAATATGAAGTATGTTTTTGAAAAAAAAAAAAAAAAAAGCCGTATCTGTGTTGTCTGTGCTTATTGAAGATGTGTATGTGTTGGGTTTGGTAAGAACAGCCTTGTGGTGTTCTGATGGTGGGATCTGGGGCTGCAGGAGAAGGAAGGAAGGGAGCCTGATGCCTCCTGTGCAGGATGTTGGGTAACATCACCACGAGGAGTTTGTAGGGAAGGGGTTTGGCAGGACCAGCCGTGGCTGTGAGATGCTGGCAGCATCCCTGGGGACAAACCCAGCTCAGCGGCTGAGTCTGAGGTCAGACAAACCTAAAGTGCTGAAACTTGCTAGCAGCTGAATCGACTACTTGGTGACAAAGGACAGCATTTGTGAGGGGGGGGGGAAAAAATGCCTGTGTTTTATTTTTTAAGCTCCAGACAAACTCCATGGCAGAGGATTTTTTAGTGATTTAAACTGTGGCCCTCCCCGGATAGAAGACCCATCAAAATAAAAACATTTCCCAGCAGTGTCAACCACCAAAATCCCTTGCCCTTGCAGACCTGGGAAATCTGAAACGTCTTGGTTGATTTCCACTGGCCAGCCGAAGATTAAAGAGAAAGTAAGTGGGACCGTGTTTAAAAAAAAAAAAAAAAAAAAAAAGAGTTTGAATAATCTAACGTGTCCTTTGTCCTCCACCATAATCTTTCTCCTCAACGTTATGACTTTTAACCCGATGCGGTCCCTTTTTAGCCTCCCCGACGTGGGGTGTTTTATTGTTGCCGGGGATGGAGCTTAAGCGGTGTTTATAGGGCAGCCACAAAGCGCTTCTCCCCCAGCCCGGCGGCGGGGCTCGCTCGCCCGCTGCCCCCTTCCTGCCTCGAAGGAGGGGGAATGCGAAATGGTGGAAGAAGGCAGAGCCATTGTTCAGCAAAGTTAAAAGAGGAGCTGTCCTTGCTTGCTTGCTCAGTCATGCATACTCAATCTGGCCGGGCCCGGGTCCCTATGGAAAGGAGGAGGGCGATTCTTCCCCTCTTTTTAACATTCCTCTCCAGGCCTGGCTGTATTTAAGCTGCTTTCCTCCGCGCCGAGGAGGAGGGAGGGGGATGGTCTGAAGTTCCTGTACATTTGCATTTTAAGCACTTCCAGCGCTGAGCAGGCCACTTTGTTCCCGCTGCGGCAGCCGTGCCGGGTGCTGCTCCAGGTGGGATGCTCTCCCGGAGGAGGTGCCCCGGGTGCCCGCACCTGCCTGCCCTGCTCCACCCCTGCCTCACGGGCATTTTGGCTGAGGCTGGACCGGGCACGCTCCTGTTGCCAGCTTTACCCACCTCTCCTCTTTTGTGTCACTGCTGCATTTCAAAGGGGAAAGTAGTGCCTGACTCCTGCCCTCTTAAAAAGAACCACCATCTCCTCTGCATCCTAAGGACCTGGGCTATCTCAGGGTCGGGACTTGGGGGCGTGTGCTGTTCTATTCCCTCCTTTCCAAGACTTCCAAGCTTTCTGCTGGGAGTCCATTCACAAAAGCTGCATTGTTCGCTTTAGGGAAAGCCACCACAATTGGATCTAATTGAGCCTGACACTATATCCATCTTCCTCTACTTGGAGGGAGGTGTTGGGGTCTGTATTTCCTGCATTAAGAAAAGAGTTTACAGTAACTTCTTGATGGAAAAAGAGCATGTATGTATGAGTGTTATAAACAACAGGAATTCCAGATCAGGTTCCCATAACAGCTGAAAACGTAATTGCTCCTGGGGTCAAGCAGCAGTCCCAGCCAAGGATTGGGAACGATAAACCTCTCCAAGTAGGTTTGTTTCTGGTGGGTTTGGGTGAAAATGGCATCTCCTTACTAAGCCCCATGTTCACATGGATAACAGTGGGACATTTCATGTTTCAATATGATGTGTCTGCTCATAAACTCCATAATCAGAACGAGGATGGGATTTTTTTTTCCTAAAAAATCCCCTGAACTTCTTCTCTAAACTCAGGAAAAAAAAAGCCAAACCAAAAGCTTTGCCCACATGGCCCAACATCCTCTTTTAAGGAGAACACAAGCCAAAGGAAGTTGCCAAAACCAAAGCCACCCTGAAGCCCAGCTCACAGACACCCTGGACTGTTCCCGTAGATGGAGCAAGTGCTCCTCATCCCTTCCTCTCATGCTCCATTGTGACAGCACCTCCTTGGACACGGATGCACGCCAACAACCAATTACCACATAACTTCTCAGCATAACCAACCACTCTTGAATTTTTGAACATGACTCAGTTGGCAAATGGGGTAGAAAACCATAAAAACCACTCCTCTACTTGAAGCGAGCTGGCAGTGTCCTGTCTGTGTCAGTGAGCCCACAGTGCCCCAGCAGTGGCTTTGGTGCCAGCTTTGACAGCTGTGCCCAGCAGGAAATTGTACTGGAGGGCCCCTTGCCCACACCTGCACAGGGCAGGGCACGGAGGGTGGCCCAGGGACCTGCTTGATGGACCAGCACTCTGAGGAGCTGAGGGGCCACGCTCCAGAGGTTGTGGCAGGAAGAAGAGCAGAGCAGGAGCGATGTGCAGGGGGGATGGAGCGACTGAGCAGGAGAGGAGGCAGCCAGGGACGAGGGGCAGCAGCTGGGGATGCCAGCTCACAAGAAATCCTGCGTGTGCGTGGGGTCCCTGGGCTGCTGCAGCAGCTGCTCCCCTCGCCAGATCCACGGCTGGCTCCTCTCCCTGGGAGATGGGAGGAGAAGCAGGCTCCACCTGGGTCCTACTGCCCTTGCACTAGCACATGGGAGGTCCGTGCATGACAGATTTATACACTTTATACCTTCCTGCTGCACGCTGCGGGTTGGGCTGAATCAGTTTGTCATGGTGGCTCTGGGGTCCTTTGTTTCACGGTTATAAATAACAGGGTCACGGGGCAGCTGTCAGCCAAACCACCTGGGGCCTGTGCTATGGCCAGAGGTGATCTCTGTGCCAGGCAGCACACAGCTTACTGCTGAACCTGCCCCTTGGGGGTCAGGGAGGGGTTAAAACGAGACCTGGGTGGCCAAGACACTCGTAGATTTTGGAAACAAAGCTAGAAATTAGCACAGGCTACCATTAACAGTGCAAGGGGAGACGTCCCTGGATCTGGCAGCCTCGCCATGTACGAGTGGGGGATGCTCCAAGAAAAGTGAACCCTTTTTTTGTTTTCTCTCTCTCCCTCCTCTACCTTAAATGCCACTCTTTCAGCCAGCAGCTCTTTAACAGTGCCTTCTGTGGAGGAGAAAGATAAATGGATAAACTGGACTGGATGGTGTGGGCTGGACCCCTCAGGACACCAGTGAGGCCCCGAGCCAGAGCTGCTGGCTGGGCTGCACTGACACTCCCCACCCTGCCCAGCCAGCCAGGCTGTCCTGCTCAATTCCCCAGCCCCAAGCTGCACGGAAGAAAGAGCTGGAGAGGGTTCATCAGGCTCCTGTGCCAGAACTTAAGCCTCCAGCCACATTTGGCAGGGATGTGCTTCTCCCCCTTCTTTAATTAAATTTACCATATGCACTAGCTCAATGACAGCCCAAACTGAAATCGCATGATGGAGATTTTGAAAGATCCGAATCTCATCTGTCCCTGCAAGATGAATGGAAATGGGATTTTCCTAAAATCTGGGGTGTTTCTTAGAAAAGGTGTCAAAAGTTTAGTACCAGTGCCTGGACACACACCCTGAGCAAGTATTTCCACATGAGAGGGTTAGTGAGACATAAACCAAACTCGTATTCTGCTACAGAACTAACTCAGATCTAGAAATGGGAACCTTCTCCTAGTTATTTTCCTTCCTCTGAGTCTTGTTTCTCTGGGCACCATGTAGTGATTTCATGATGAAGCAATTTCCCCTCCCAGCTTTGGGGAAAAAAAATAAAAAATCCCAAACAAATTTTATCTGAGCTTGGTCCTGTTCCTCCCCGTCCTTTTCCTCTTTCTCCCCCCAGATATCCCAGCTTTACAACCCTTGGATGTCTTTAGGGGTTTGGCAGTTGGCACACAGATCCCAGCTCTGCAGCCTCTCTCCTTGTTCAGTGAGCTGAAATGCCAATAAATCCCTGCCATTATCTCCCTCAGTGACAGCTGTGGTGGCACTCCTGGCTCCCCAGCTTCGGGTGCATCCTTCAGTGCCATGAAGCCTCCTGCCACACTGGGTAGAAGTCCTGTGAGGCAGTCAGACCACAGGTGAGCTGGCTCCCTCTGCTCCCCCGGGCTCCTGGAGCTGCCAGGGATGCAATGCCCGACTTGGCTCCAGCAGATCTCCACCCACTTGGCCAAGGCACCCTGTGCAAATCGGCCAGAGGTGAGGGATAACGAGATCCCTCGGGCTACTCGTCTATCTAACACCCAGGAACACCAGGAAAACAGATGGAGACCACGCTGCTGCCTGTGGTGCTGGTGAGGTCTCTGCAGTCACATGGCTGGGTGGCACATCCCCATCCCCATCCCATTCCTGTCCTCAATCCTGATCCTCATCCCCATCTTGTTCCCATTCCAGATTCTGATCCCCATCCCGATCCCAATCCCCATCCCATTCTCATTCCTGTTCCTGATCCCCATCCCCACATCCCGTTCCTGATCCCAATCCTCATCCCTATCTTGTTCTCATTCCTGTCCCCGATCCCCATCCCAATCTCCATCCCTTTTCCCATCCCCATCTCGATCTCCATCCCCTATGCCCATCCCTTTCCAGATCCCTTTCCCGATCCCCATCCACATCCACATCCCCCATGCCCATCCCTTTCCAGATCCCTTTCCCAGTCCCCATCCACATCCCCATCTCTATCCTGATTCCCATCCCTTCTCCTATCCCCATCCCTTTCCCGACTCCTTTCCTGATCCCGATCCCCATCCCTTTCCCAGTCTCAATCCCCGTGCCTTTCCCGATCCCAATCTCGATCCCCATTCCTTTCCCTTTCCCGATCTCTCTTTCCCCATCCCGTTCCCGTTCCCGATCCCGGAGCGGCGCTGCCGGCTCTCCGCGGGTGCAGTGCGCGTTGTGCCCGCCAGGCGGCAGCATTGCCCGCCGAGTGCCGCGTCCGGTACCGCGCGTAACGAACGGCAATTAATTAATGGACGGCAATTAATTAATGGACGGCTCTGCACCCCTGGCATCAAGTGGGAGGGACGAGGAATGGGATGGATTAAAGGGTTCAGCTGTCCAGCCCTGGACACGAACCAGCACGGTGCGGCCGAGGCGGGAGGTGCAAAGGATGGGGAACCTCAGGCTGCTCATCATCATCATCATCATCACCATCAGCATTTGGTGAAGGGTCCCGAGGGTTTGCACCATAAACCAAACTGGAAAGCCACACCTGGCATAGCTGAACTGGGAGTCCATTATAGAAACACAGGTTTGGGTTGGAAGCGATCTCAAAGACCATCTAGTTCCAGTCCCCCTGCCACGGGCTGGAACACTTCTGCTATGAAGTGGCTGCTTAAAGCCCTATCCAGCCTGGCCTTGGACACTTCCAGGGATAGAGCATCCACAGCTTCTCCAGGCATCTGTTCCAGGGCCTCATCACCCTCACAATAAAGGCTTTCTTCCTAGTAAGTAATCTAAACTCAACCTCTTTCAGTTTAAAGCCATTCTCCCTTGTCCTATCACTACACCTCCTAGTCAGAACTCCCTTTCCAGCTCCCTTGCAACCCATCTAGGTACTGGAAAATGCTCCAAGCTCCCCAGAGCTTGCCCTTCTCCTGGCTGAACAGCCCCAACTCTCTGAGGCTGTCTTCACAGAAATGCTCCAGCCCTCTGATCACCTCCATGGCCCTCTGGACTCGTCCCAACAGGTTCATCCCCTTATGCTGGGTGTGCATCAATGCTCCCCATCACGTGGGAACTTCACACCCCAGCCTGCAGAGCTGCCTCCTGGAAACCATCCATCCTAGACTCAGCACTTCTGCCCTAAAACAATCTCTTGGCATCTGTAGCTTGACAGCAAAAAACATATATATATACATATATTTTTTTTTTAAGCATGCAAGCACGAGAATGGTAATGGCACAGGACCAAACTTAAAATAATGCTTAGATTATTTTCAGTTTTGTTGTGCAGGATTCTGCTGTGTTGTTGGCACAGTTACTCCACTGGACGCCTCTGCAGCGATGTAAGTATATGTATGTGTGTGTCCTTTCTGGTACATAAATTTAAATAGTATTTTTTTTATCCAGTTCTTACACTGCTGCTACAGGTACAGTGACGGCGTCCTTTTCGGAAGCAACTACACCTTATAATTTACAGAATTTTCATAATTAGCTCTGCAGACTCATTACACACACAGACATCAAAAAGGGAAAATCAGCAGTAATGGGGGAAGAGAGGTGGAAACAACTTGACTAAGGCAATGCCCCAGATCCCAGTGTGGCCAAACAGTGCCTGGTGTCCATCCCTTCCATCTCCTTCTGACCCAGCAAATGCAGGAACACTTCCCAGCACAACAACAGGTACAGCTCTGCCTGCAGCCCTCTGCCTGCTCCCTGCACATCTGCACCAGGACTGTCCCTGCAGCAGGGACCACCCATGAGGATCAAAGGCACCACACGGTCCTCAAGGCTGCAAATGTCACCCTCTTCCCCAGAGTCACCTGCCCACCAGCACAGACTTGCCCAGACCACACTGAAGGCCAGCAGAGAGCCAGGGTGACTTTTTCCCTCCACACCCAGACCACACAGCCCAGTGGTGCCTGGGCTGCCCAATCCCTTCCCCTCACCTCCACTGGGCTCAAATGCAGCACATCAGGGGGAACATGGGGAAATATCTCCCACCACACCTGCCAGGGAGTCAGCGGGACAGGGGAGGCTGCATGTGAGCTCCCACCCTGTCCCCAGTGCCAAAAACAAGCATGTTAAAGCTAATCTACCCCTGTCTCAGCTCAACTGCTTTTCTGTGACTAAGCCCCTTATAATGGTTTTACTAAAATCCCCTTTTGATGGAAAAAAACCCAGCTGGAAGTTTCGGGCAGCGGCACAATGTGCAAGTCTGCGTGTCCCTTTCCCCAGCTTCACAAAAGCCTCTAATCGAGTGGAAAATTTGCTGGAGGCCAGAGGTTTAGGCCTGCAATTATTTTTTAAGGGATTATCAGGAGAGAATGGCGGTACTTACGACCCTCCCTCTCTTTGTGCTCTGCTCTGTGCCGCCTTCAGATGGACTCAGCCAGAAACCTAAACCACCGCAGCTGGATTCAGCAAAACCAGGGCTTGGCTGGGCAGCTTGCCTCCTCTCTGTCTCACAGGACAGATCCCAGACTCCAGGTTAGATGAGTCCCACTCCAGCAGCATGCAATGAACAGAAGTGCTTTTCCACAGAAGCAACACTCTCAGATTTTTTTTTTTTTTTTAAAAGAAAAGCCTGAGAAAAAGCAAACTGTTCCAGCCCCGTGAGCCTCAGTGAAGTGAGAAACCAAGGAGCCAGAAGGGATGAGGTCCATTGGACAGGCTGAGCTTTGGCTCTGCAAAGCCATTATGTAGGAGGTCTTACACAAGTTACTCATAGCAAGCTCCAAAAAAGACTTGGCACAGGGGATGTGAGTGCTGTAACACCCAGCTCTGGAGGGCTCTGCTCCAAGGGTGGGTCCTGGCACTGGGGTCCTCGGTGCTTCTGCGGCCTCTGAGAACAGCCAGACACCACTGAGCATCCAAAACACCTCCTGGCCTGGGCATGGAGCCACTGATGTCAGCGCCCTGAGCGTGGGCAGCCAGAGGAGAGGCACTGCTGGCCCTCCTGCCCAAGGGCTCTGTGCCCTGCTCAGAGCTCCCAGTGCTCACACCTGGCCCAAAGTCAGGTGCTGCTCCTCTTCCATCAAACTGCCACCTTCCCAGCCACAGCCAGAAGGAGCAGAGCTGTTCCCTGCTTCTCAACAGCAGCCTAAGGAAGCCCTGCTTTAATTAATCCCTGCCTCCCAACCCACCCCTCTGGAGAAGGCACGAGCTAACCACAGGAAAAAGGGCTTCTCCTCACTGTTCCCATGCAAGCCACACCAGAGTGTGGATGATTATTCCAGACTTGGAGCAAGGAATGAAACATGTGAAGGAAACAACATCCCAAGACCTCTCAGCATGCTGGCAGCTGTTGGCTAAAAGGAAGAAGCAGCTCATCTTTTGAAAGATGTTTCAAAACAAAGCGGCAGCTGCCACTGAGGGTTTTTTTTTTTTTAATCTTATCGTGCCTGCACGTGCTGGGTGTGCTCTAAAAACACCTGGGCATGCTGAGGGGCCAGGATGCTTGACTTCTGGATACTGGTCAGACTCAGGCACTTTGGGGAAGGAATTTTAAGTAAAAAAACCTCAGCATCCAAGGGGTGTTAAACCAGAAATAATTAAAAAACCCCAGACAAGCATAGAGAAAAAGTCAATGAGGCATCTGTGGAATTATGATGCCTGAACGAGTTAGGTGGTGCCTAAGCTGGGGATTTTGATTTTGCAATTTTGAATGCTGCCTAAATGTCATTTGTCTTTGTTTTGGGGTTTCCTTGGATCAGTTTTTTTGCCCCTCTCTACTTCATTCTCTCCATCCACATGGACACTGTTTTTGCAGGATTTTAAGACAGTAAGATAAAAAGACAAATGGCCAATCCTTCTCAAAACTGCTCATTAAGGCTGATGTCCTTTGAGACACTCTCTGAGCCTGCTCCCCAAGCCAGTTTGTAAACTCCAGTGTCCCAAAATAAGGACTGCAGTCACCAGTAAGCAGTAGCACAGGGTGTGACCTGTGTGATTCACTAGTGGCACTAGAAGGGCAAGCTCAGGTGAAGAGTCAGCTCCAGCCCAGCTTCTCATCCAAATAATAGAGCAATGTGCACAGTGCCACAGAAGATCCTTTACTACCTCCAAGGAGCAGATCTTCCCCCAGTCTGCTCTCCTGAATACCACTGAGCCTTGCTCCTGGAGTCCTAAGTCCTTCTGCTTATACAAAGTCTGCTGTCCACAGATAACCTTGAAAAGCCCTGCTTACAGCATCACTGAAACACCATGGACTTCCAGCGACCAGCACCCAAATTCTGCACAGAGGTAGGATCATATACACTTGGATCATTTCTGAAAAGGGTTTATCTTACCTGAATATAGCCTGCAGCCCCCTTACTCAACCACTTCCAGTTTACTCCTAATAATTTTTCTCTCTATCCACCTCAAATTTTTTTTTCCCAGATTAAGATGTGTTTTTAATGCTCTCAAGAGAAAAAAAGCTAACAAGTTTTCTGTTTCAGACAGCCTCTTCCATCCTGGAGGAACACCCCTTTCCCTGAGTCCTGGCACTCAGCTCCCTGCAGATGCACCTCAGATGCTTCAACTCCACCTCTGTGAAGAGCCCAGTTATGGTGCTGCACTGTACAGGTGGATTTCTAGATGTATATTAACATGTCTGGAAACTATTACTATCCTCACAAACATTAGTGAGGCTTGAAACCAGAATCCCAACAACGTAAAGAGATTTACCTCACCACAATGTTACAAAGATTTCATATGTTTCAATATTATAATATTGAATATTATTACTGAATATTCAATAATATTATAATGTTGTTAAGGTATATATTATAATGAAGATGCAACTTGTCACATGTTCATTTCTGGCCTGAAGAAGGGGCCCTGCAGACAAAAGGGTTTCCAAACACGTCTGCAGTCACTGCTCTGGAGCTGTGCTGTGTCAGACACAGGCTGGGTGTTGAAAGGGCTGTCTATATGTTCAGCTGCATATTGTTACAAACATTTAAAGAAGCTGCTGTTTCCAGAAAGGAAGGACAAGTTATTACAATTATGAAAGCTGGGGGGTTTCCAGGGTTGCTGGTGTGCCAGCAGAGGATCCAGAGCCAGGACAGACAATCACCACAGGAGAATCCACAAGTGCCTGAGGACCACCTACACAACATCTGCGTGTCTCACCCACCAGGTGTTGCTCCCTGGAGCACATAATTTGGGCATGCACTCAGTGTGCCACTCCTAGCAGCTCCTGGCTTCACCAGAACAGTGTCACACGCTGCCTACAGCAACGTGCAGAGCAAGGAGTGCCAGCCCCAGCTCAGGGAAATCTGTCATTTACCAGCACTATGTTCTGTCAGTGCAAATCCAGCCCACAGCTGGGAATTGGCAGCACATGCTTGAGCTATCACACTCACAGAGCAGGAACAGAAAAACTGCTCTGCCCACAACTACCCAAAACTGCAGGCATTTTAAGCCAAAGTCTCAAAAGGAGGCACACAGAGAAACCAGGGGTCAGGCTCCAAGAGAGACACAGATTCAGACTCCAGAAAATAAGCTGCAGAGAGGAGTTCATCCCAGGAAATTGGGATGCACAAGGATGTGCTTTCTTTACAGAGCTGAATGCACCTATCACAGCTCTGGTCACTCAGTCTACCCTTCAAGGGTGAGAGCATCTCTCCTTTATGCATGAGCTGCTCTCAAAAGCTAAGGCTGAAATCCTGGCAAGAGTTCCTCACTTTCTTTAAAAGCAAAAGAAAAAAACCCCACCCAATACAACGACGAAAAATAATCAAAAAAACATCCTGAGTCAAGAGTCTGCTGCAGAACAGAATGAAAAAGTACTTGGTCTTCTTCAGGAACAGATTATATTTCTTATTTCCATGGCTGAAGGTGGCCATGGAATGGGATTCAGCACATGGATGCATTTCTGGAGGATCTTTAATAAATATGCAGGGGTAAAACCTCTGTCAATACAAATCCTATGGAAAATATTGCTCCTGTAGACAGAAGAGAGACCAGTTCTGTCTGTGTACTCAGGCACTGCATATATGAAGATATTTTAGAGGCCTCTATACTTAGCCATTGTGGTTTCAATCTTTCCCAGGATAGAGGTAGCTGTGTAAGCATACAGTCAGCACTGGCTAAACAAGTACTTTTGAAACCATACTATTATTACCAAATTAGGCTCCTTTTTTTTTTTTTTTGAAGGGGGGGGGAAAGGGGAAAATCCAGACTTCAAGATAAAATCATAAAACAGCTCACAAAACAAATAAACAAAAAAAAAAACACCAAGAAAATGAATTGAGCTTCATAAAGGTGAATTATGTGCTATTAATTAGGTACACTGATAAAACATAGTGGGAATTTTTACAGTAGATAAGGCACTAAGGAAAAGAAGGAAGATTTCTGAAGAAAGAAATGAAGTCTTTGGATGTGATATTATCAAGACCTATGACCTTTCTTTAATCCAAGAGAGTCTTGGATTAAGGACCAGACAGGTATTTCCCCCTTTGATGTGAGGGAGTTCAGTGATGCCTGCTCTACAAGAAATTCTCAAAAGGTGCTGAGCATTACCTGGAGTTGTTTTTTTCCACAGGCAACTCAGCTGCCCCTCCTTCCCTAATCCCAGGGCTCTGATCACATCCCACATTTGCTCTGGGGACTCCATTCTGAAGCCATGTGACATTTACAACACACAGTCTGAAAAACACACCTGGATCTGAGATTTGGCACAAGCTTCCTGAAGGTTCACCAAAAGGTTCACCAAAAGGTTTGTGACCCACCTCAGCACAACCAGGAGCAAGTTACAGCTTGGGCAAATAAAAAATGTGATCCAACTTGGAAGCTTTGACCAAGATGCACTTGGAGAGTTTTAGTTCAGTTTAGGCATAAGCTCAGCTCTAAACTCACAGGCTGGAACAGAGAGCAGCCAAAGGATCTGCTCTCACCTGCATGGCAAAGGGCTCAACACAGGTGACAGGGCTCACAGCAGCCCTGCCACTGCCAGCACAGACACGGCCATGGGAACACTGCAGGTCAAACAGGGAGGCACTTCTGAAACAATTCCCCCCCAGCCTCACCACCCATGCAAGTGATTTGCAACTTTGAGCAGCCTTAGAGCTTGCAAATGGGATTCTCTCTGGATGAAACTACACCACAGACCATGCCTGGGAAGGATACTCTGTGCATTCTCCACATCCATGGGATCAGACAAAAACTAGCCCAAAATAACACTGCCCCACCCCAGAGTGCTCTTGCATGGGTGCCAGGAATCAGCACCACCTGTGCCCCCTCCAGGTCTGCTCCTCCCAGCCCATTCTGCCACCAAGAACTGGAATGCAGAGGTGCAGCAGTACCTGATTATTTGGGATATCTGCTTTTGAGCACCCTCTGCTGGATATTACAACTCTGAATCCCCTGCAGGGCAGCGATGCTGGCAGGCTACCTGTGATCACCCAGCTAGATCACAGGCATGGATGGGTGATCCATATGGGGTGTGGAAGCAGGGAGCCTGTCCTGGGCACCCCTGGGATGCCCTGGAATACAGTGCAGTGTGAGTGGATAAATCAGTATCCACTGAAAACCACTAAGAAAAGTCAAACCCAGCAAAAGCCACAAGACTGAGCTGCTTACAACTCACTGAGTCTGAAGGAAACATGCTGCTGAAAAAAGCTGCTGATGGGAGCACCTGAAATGCATTGTTCCCCAAGAGCATGGAGCTGCCCAGGCTCTGATGATGAAACTTTTCCTCCTGCAGAGGTCACCTATCCACCACAATGCTGGAGCTGGCAAAGAGGTAACTGAGACAGGCCAGACAAGGTGGGCAATTGCCACCTTGAATCTACAGTCCATGAGGAAAACAACAGCAGCCTGACATCCTACGTTTCAGCCTTCAGGTGATTAGGAAGTTGTGGCCACCTCTGATCCCAGTAATCACTCAATGCAGAGAAAGTCTGGCTCAGCAGTGACTCCTCTAAGCTAGTGCCCAGTGCCAGATGTCTCAGAGGAAGGCACTGGAGGTTTATAGGGCCAGGAAGAGCTTTTAACTGGCTGCAGCTGGAAGGAGAAGGAAGCCCCATACCTTCTAATTGAGCTTGAATACAACTAAACTGTGTGCAAGACTTTTATCATCCACATATCTAACCCTTTCTGCATTCTACTACACTCTCAGTCTCAATTATTTATGTGTTCTGTAACAAAAAAAATAAGTTTCACGTGTGTCAGATGTTTTATTTCAATTTCATTGGAAACCCTGTATTACATAAAAGTATACACAGGAATGCCTGGTTTACTTCTCTGTACTTTTAAGTTTATATACTTCTGTCAGGTTGCTTTTTATTACTCTTCACTCTAATGAAGGATGCATAATCTTTTTCAGTCTTTCCACACCTCCAGGCATTTTCATCACCTTGCTCTGTTAAATATTTGTAGCAGGGTGATCAGAAAAATAAAATATCATGCATTCATTCAAGACCAGAGTCCCAGAGAATCGCTTGTCCTTCCACCAAGCAGATCCCACACATCCCTAAGGCTGGCAAGGGACAGAGATGGAGGCAGCAGGGCTGGTTTCACCCTCTCACCCTGCAGAATTCACCACCACTGCAGGAGTTACACGCTCACATGCCATCCCAGCCAGCTCAGCTGTGCCAAGGCAAGCCAAAAGGCATTAACCCTGCTCCCTGCTAGGAAACAAAGCCTCCCACTCATTCCCCAGAAAAGTTAAAGGTACTCATTTCTGAGGGACTGTGCAGTTCTCCAAAGACAGCTCAGAAATAACCTGGGAGGATCCCAGATGAAGGCTGGGTGTCTTCTTACATCTGTCTGGTTTCCGAGATGGAGTGTAAACAGTGGCACATTAGCTCAGATTAATTACAGGCTGCCGGTAGTTTGCTTTCATGTAGCGAGCTCTGGGAACATTACACCGCTGATAATTAAACAGTGCCTTGCCATCAAAGGGCTCCAAACCACCCAGCAGAGCAGGCAGGCTGCTCAGGCAGGGCTGCTGGGGTGGCACACAGCAGCAGCTTAGCAGGACACAGGAACACAGCACGCTTGTTGAGGAAATGAGAGATTTCTACCCAGACTACAGAAGGAATTATCACATGTTTTACATTAAGTACTGTACAGTCAGACCTGGGCAGGATTAGCATCAGTGCCAGGAGACCTTCACCATTTGCACACAGAGTTTTATATCCCATGAGAAAAATAATTTCCCATTATATGACTCCCTACTTCTTCTTTGAAACTTTTTTTTTTTTCCCCTGGAACAATGACACAGGAATGAGCCATTAATGACCAAGGAATAAAACAAAGTTATCTCCTACTTTGTTTTCTGCAGGGTGAGAAAATACAGAACCAGTCACAGAAAAACTCATGGGAGTGGGATTAATTTTGTGTGTCACCACACCCCTGCCTTCCACACACACCACTGCCCGTCACTTATTTGAGATTTTGTGCCTAACAGCAGCATCAATACTGGGGTATGATGATCAAACCTCCCTTCTCTTATGCCTTATCCCATCTAGGTTGCCACATCCCTGTTAATTTCCTTTTCCATCCCTGCTTTTTCTAGTCCCAAAGCTGCTTTCCTGTTCTTGCCCCATGCCCTTGAGTCAATGCCCACCAAGGTCAGGGAAGACCACGGCTGCTTTGGCTGGGATGGCTGGTTAATGAATTGCTCCTGTAAGGCTGGGCTGCTCCCCAAAACTGCAGCCCTGAACCCATCCATTGTTCTCTTAAATCACCAAAATGAGAGGTCCATGTGGAAGCCAAAGGGAGAGCAGGGCTTGCCAGGAGTTTTTCCTGCCCACCACAGCTGCTGGCACTGCCTCACAGTGCCCTGCAGAGAGGACTGGGAACCTGCAGATCAGGAACCCAGCATCCCAAGATCAGCTGCCCTTTGCAGGCAGATCTAGGGACTGGGGATAGTAACACACTGAAACACACACCACATCCCTTCAGCATTCCCAGAGTAACCCAGAAACTCCAGCCTGGGCACCAGCAGCACTGCAGAGGAGCAAAAACCTCATGCTGTCCTCATGAGCACACCACTATCACTGGGTTTCACACAGCCTGCCCTCTGTGCAGGGACAGTGACCAATTCAGCAAATTCCACCTTCCCCAGATTTAAGGCAAGGCCACAGATGCTCTCCAAAACCCACATGAGACATGCCTGGCCAGGAGGAGATCCACAGCAATGACAGCCACAGGGAGAAGGACTTGAGGGGGAAGGAAGGGAGGGAGCAAACTTCACACAGGAGCAACACTGATTTTTGAATGGTTAATTGCATGTTACTGTGGTTTAGTTAACAATCTGAAGTGAGACACACACACACTGCCATGCAGCACCTCCTCACCTAACAGAGGCATCTTTTTGACACATCCTGCAAACTGCCATTGTCACACAATGCACAAAAATTGAATAAAAGCCATGAATATTAAAAGCCATGAATATTAAGTCTGCACCCACAGCATTTCATACAGCAGCAGCAACATGCTGTAAGACACCAAGCAATAAAGTACAAGAAACTGAAGGAGATAGAAAGCTACCAAACTTCTAAAATATCTGCCAATATTCAATTACTTACCCCCATCCTATGAACCATGGACAGTCAAAACAGCAGGATCAAACACAGAGCTCACAAATGAAGCTAAAGAAAAGTACTTCTCTGCTCCCTCAGACTCCTGAGTAACAGAAAGGATAAACCACCCCTGGGCTGGTTTAAATGGCAATTGTAATCCTCTGCACTCTCTGCTGCTCACAGGTATCAGTGCCCAGGTGAAGCTCACTAAGGAAAGGAGCCACTCAGGCTCAAGAGAAGTCCCAGAGGCTGGGTTAACCCTGTAAACCTCAGCTCCCAGCCCTCACCCTCACAACTGAATCCTCCAAATGAAATCTGGACACCTTTCTATGCATGAGATGCATATCCCAGAGCCTTCAGATCTCTCACTTTAGACCAGGACCCCAGTGTGCCACCAGACCTCTGCCTGCAAAGCTGTGTGGCTTTGGTCTGCAGGAATATTTGGGGGCCTCTATGTGCTAGGCACTACAAAGCACGAGACAGAAATTAATCCCCAGCAATTAACTCCTAGATAAATGTAAAGTCTTACACTAAAGAGTTTTCTCACCTCCTTTTTGCAGTAGGATGATCATATAGCAATACTGGCATTCCTCTCACTTAGACTGGCATAAGGGAGAAGATTGGAAAATATATTCAGCTGCCAGAGATGTGACTGCAGCATGTCAGATGTGCAGGCAGGTGACCCTGGAGAGCTCATGGAGAAAGAGCAGGGGTTTCCACCCACCCCTCTGCCTGAATACGTCCCCCAGAGCCCCAGCAGATCCATGTCACTGATGCAGCCACACTCTCCCTGCTGCTTTTTGGAGATGACAGCAAGCTCAGGTGGGCTGTGTCCACCCCTTGACACTTCCACACCCCAGGAATATCCTCCTTTTTCCTAAATCACTCCCACTGCACTAGCAGAACCAGCAGAGGAAGACAAGCCAAGAAACAGAACTAAAAACTGCAAAACCCAAGCCCTGTTTAGTCACCAAGCTGCATCTGTTCCTCACACGTTTTGTGGAGGGATACATTTCTGTACATTTCCAAAGCCCAAGGTCTCCAGTTGTCAGCACAGTGCCAGTGCTGGGGCTCTTTCTGATATATTTAGAGCTTGCAGCTCCTCTGCTCATTAAGCCATGATATTTGAGCTATGACTTTCACTGCTGCTTTCAAGGTAATCCATCTGAACAAGCTCTCAGATTGTAAATCTGGTTACTGAGCAAGAAAAATATGGTTGCCCCAATACGGTTTGTCACTGAGTGAGCTTGGCTTTTTATCTGGAGAGCAGGTTTTATGTCTGCCTTGCAAGGACAAACTCCTGATCAAGACTAAAAATCTGAGTGAGACAAGTGACCAATGCATCTGACCCAAGGCTGAAAATAAAAGCTGGCTTCCCACCTTAGTTTCCAAGTAAACTCCACCAAATGACGCAGCACCCCATACTGCATTTCACAGGCAGTACAGATATATTTAGCCCAGAATGCCCCTCCCAAAGCACAGTGTGGGGCACAACTGGCTGAGCAAAAGCCAGCCAGGAATACAGGGAAACAAGCCAGGCAAACCATCCTCTTCTACTCGGGAGTGTGGCTCTTGTTCACTTGCTTTGTTGAATACAAACAAACAAGCAAAACCCCAAAACCAGGAAACCTCGCAGGAGGAGTTTTATTTTCAGGTCAGGCAGCAAACCCAACAGCTGTAATTAGGTCCTGGAAATTAGCAGTTTAATTTATTTGTGTTGTTGGGTGTTCTTTGTATTTCCATCCCAGAGTCAGAAAAAAACCAGCATCTACCCTTTCCCCAGAGGCTTGTGAGAGAAAATGGTGTAAACACCACAGGAGCATCAGACCATGTAGACATGGAATCTCCCTTCATGGATGTGAAATGAGGAAAACAAGCCTTGAACAGTGACACTTAGGTGTCTGAAGGAGCACACTGGTTGCTCTTGGGATGTAGGAAAGTGCCTGAGGGAGAGGAATTTCAGAGGTGTGGAGACAACTTGCAAATGACTTGGTGTACGCCAGAAGACACCTCTAGATGCTTCCAGGGCATCACCCGAGGGTTGTGGGAGGGTTAGAAAATAAATGCAGCTCTAGGAAGCTGAGGTTTTTTCCTCGGGGCCCTGAGAAGTCAGATAACAAACAGACCAAATTATTGTGATCAGAAGGATAGAAGGCTGCTCTGAAGCACCCACCAGGCAGGGTTTTGGCAGAAGGGTGTAGGAGGTGATGAACCAGAGATGTTTCCAGCCAGAAAGCTACAGGAGGGCTGTCCACCTCCTCCAGAAGGAACACAGGGCATCCTCTTGGCTTCCACGTGGGGCAATCTCCTGGCCTCAGCTGAAGAAATTACACACTTGGTCATAAAAGATGCCTCAAATCAGGAAAATGATCTAGAAATGAACCAAGAAATCACAGCAAACCATACCAAAGCTGTGTGAACAGGAGTGTCCTATCAAGACCCCTCTAGGCAGCTCTGCCTAATAGGGCTGGCTTTAGTTCAAATCTTGGGGAAACTCTCACCCCAAAGGATGAACTTTCAGTTCTGAGCTGGCCCGAGCACAGCACGAGTCCTTAAGGAGCCCTCAGTGCAAAACACAAAACCATTTCTCTCATTCTTTTCCTCGTCCCCAAAAGGGAGGCAAGGTGGAGTCAGGGAAGATTTGTGGCCATGATAAAATTTTAAATAACAGTACAAGCACAGAGACCTTTGATTTCTCAGCCTTGCACTACCTCATCCTCTCCTGTGACAATTCAAGAGTGGAGTGTCTGTCTCCCAGATTTTCACTCCTTTCCCCTAAAGTGTGCTCTCCTCAGCCTTATGGCCATTCCTTCCCTCAGCCAAGAGAAGCCAAGCACAGCTTTTTGCCTCTGTTATCTCTGCCCCAGACAGCCAGGAGGGGAGGCTATTATTTAAAGAGGTGCAGAGTGAGACTGGGATGATTGCAATCACTGGCCCCTGGGTACCGTACAGCAGAGCAGTGCTGAGAAGTGAATAACCCCCCTCCTGCAGGAGAGCTGAGGAAACCTCTTTTTCTTACCTGACTTTAAAAAGCAATAGAAGATTCTTCTCTAATAAGAGGTAAAAAACTGTTTTAAAAAAAATCCTGCCTAATTCCTGTCCTATAGGTTGTGTCTGTATCACTGACAATGTTTGTCACCCAAACATATAAGAATGACAGGCTAATAATAATGATCTTTTTATCTCTGACTTTTTATCAGTGCAATGCTTGGAACCAAATTTATGATGCAAATATTTGAAGTTATGATGTCAAAATTCAGGTCCCTTCAGTAGTGCCTGCTCTAGCATGCTACCACTGTAATCCATAATGAAAAATCTGTTAAAATACAAAGAGCACAGTGAGCTCTTCAAACACAATCAAACACCACTCTTCCCCTAAATATTGGCCAAAAAGGTTAATGCACTCACCTAGCTCATCACTAGTGATTTAATGTTTGTAACAGTCCCACCATACCCAAGGGAGTTTCTGTGAGAACAGGCTTCTCTCCTTCAAGAACAAGTCTCCTGCTCATTGAGATTAATTGATTTCACACACAGTTGTTTATGTGTGTGGCCTCCCTTGATTTTCTGAGCTCTCCTCTCTCCAAACAAAACAGCTTAGGGATGCAGATGGAGCCAATTGCATTTGGGAAGAGGGGAGATAACACCTCAAAGCCAGACAGAAAAGGACATTTCTTGCTTCAGAGGCTTTTTTCCTGGATGATGTTTGGGGCTGCCTGACAAAAGCACGTTTCTAGGGAATACCATAAAACTGCTTCACAGACACACTGCACAGAGCCCGGCAGGAAAAACCTCCCCACAATGGTGGGAAGGGGGAAAAGTAACTTCTGAGGACAAAGATATATGGCAGGCTGGGAGATTGCAAACAATAGGCAACCAAGAAACTGTCTGAAACTTTAAAACATCCTGATTTCATAGAACAGCTTGTAGCCAGACTGAGAGAGCACCAGGATCCTCATTTGTGCATGAACGTGTATTACCAAGTGCTGGGTCGGAAGGAAACTTTTCTTCGGAAAGAAATCTGGATATAAATTTGAAAGCACAACACAGAGCAAGAAAGATTAACTGTCCTCAGCCTCTCCAGCCATGTGGACACACCATGGGTTCAATCTGCACTGAATTACAAGCCATCACTGACAAAGCATTGAAGTAGCCAGCCAGCAAAACCAGTGGAAATTTACTTTTGTGGATCTGGTCAGAGAATAGAATCTCAGTTCCCCAAGGAAGGGCTGAAATTTCAGCATCTGCCTGCATCCCAAATAGGGATGAAAGGTCCAAATATTACACCATTTCTTAGCATGAACAATTCCAAATGCTCTTGATTTGGAAATGCAGGGGTGGGAAGGAAGACATTATTGATAGAAACAAAACATTCAAAATGTTTCAGCAGAATTTTCTCTGTTTACCAGCACTGTACAACGTAGGAATCCTGTCTTCCATTTTGGTCCTTGCTGTGCAAAAAAAAAAAGATGTGTACAGGCTGGAGAGGGTCCAGAGAAGGGCCACAAAGATGACCAAGGGAGTGGGAGGTCTGCCAGTGAAGAAGGCCTTGAGAAAAGAAGGCTTAAGGGAAATCTTATCACCATGTTCCAGCATTTAAATGGTGGCTACAAAGAAAATTGAGACTCCCTTCTTACAAGGAGCCACATGGAAAAGATACAGGGTACAAGTTACTCCTGGGAGAATCCAGCTGGGCAGAAAAGGAAAATTTTGCACAATGGAAACAATCAGCCATTGGAATAATCTCCCTAGGGAAGTGGTGGATTCCCCAGCACTGGACACTTTCAAGATTTGCTGGACACTGTGCTGGGCCATTTGTTCAGACTTTGTGCTTTTGCCAAGAAAGGCTGGATCTGATGGTCCTTGATGTCCCTTCCAACCTGTCACTCTGTGATTCTGTGAAAATGAAATGTTGATCCAAAATGAGAGGTTTTGGGGTGTTGACCTGAAATTTAAACTCTCATCCTGGATTTCAACATGAAATGACATTTAAGTTGAAATGTCAATTGGAAACAGAAATCATTAGGTTTTGGAACATCACTACAGAAAAGCATGTTTTTCTTCTGAAAATTTCAATTTAGATCAAACCATGCTTTCTTCTGGGAGCTTTTTTTCATTTTACCAGCTCTGTGTTTGTTTGTTGTTCTGCTTGAGGATTGGACATTTGCTTCAGGCATAGGGATGTCAGCACTGGGTTTATCCACACTGGAGATTCCTTATAGAAATCCAGGAATACACCTGCACCCAGGCTTTCTTAGGAACCTGAACTATTACAGAGTAATTAGCTATTTTAATTTAAGGAAATGGTCCCAGGTGTCAGAGGAGTAGCAAACAGAAACTCACTTTGCACACAGAGGAGGAGTGGGGTCTGCAGATACTTCTGGATGCCCTCCAAAGCATCTCCTCTTCATCAGCATCCAAGATTACACATCTCTCTCCAAATGTTTAGCTTTGCAAAACCTTGGAGAGGAAAAGGCAAGTGGGCCTCTGGAAGCATTAAAATTACTCTAAAAACTAATTTTTTATTTAATATTATTTCTCTGCAGAATCCTACAAACAAAAGCCTAACTCCAACCTCAGTAATCCACAGAATTTCTGTGCAGACTCCTGGAGCAGATGTGTAACTTCCAGCACACTCTGCCCTGTGCAGGAACAGCCAGGCAAAGGCTGCTGTGGAAGCAGGGACAATGACAGAAAGCAGAATTTCCCTAAAACCTGCTGCTTCAAAGCCATGGGATAAGGGCACAGCACAACAATTTACAGGGACTAGTCACAGATGCAATGCCTCAGATTGCCACTCATCAACAGAGTCTGGCAGATCCACCCAGCACAGTGCTGAGGCATGGCAAGAGAAAGCCTTGCCAAAGCAGGAGTGACACACCAGGCAATGGATTTGAGGTGATGATGCTGGTATTAAAAGCCAAAGGTGTGTGTACATGTGGACAGAGCAGCAAAAGGGAAAAGCAAAATGTGTTTAGGTGGAGTCACAGCTGTTGACTGAGCAGACCAGCAGCTTTTGCCAGAGCCAAATGGAGAACAGATTATGTTCAAACAATTCTGGAGCTTTTAACATCAGCCCAGCACCTGTGTGTTGATGGACTTTGTGAATGTCAGCCTACAATTTGGGTTTGGGTGTTGCTCTGGAGCTCTTTCAATCCCCGGCTGAGTTTAGGAAGTTATGACCACCCCATGGCAGCCTCTGACACCTGTCCCAAGGTGTCAATGAGCCACAATTTCCACAGGACTGGACCCTATCCCTGCTCCAGCTCCCAGCACACACATCCTCTTGCTCACAGCTCTGCTGGATAATCCTTGCCTGGCTGTGGACGAAGGATTTGGGCTTTGTGAACATCACCACCTCTTCTACCAGGAGGAAGAATGAGTTACTAAACCAGGTGGGAAGTAAGAGGATCATATTCCTTGGTGCCTCAGGGAGGTGCAGGAAAGCTTTCCATGCCTGCTCCATCCTGTGGTGGCCAACTTCCATCTGCTCAGCTGGGCATGGACTGCATCAAGCACGAGGTTTGCCAACTCAGATCTCACCCAGGTTTACCAAAAGCAGCAACAAACTGACAGAACTTTCTCTCTAAAGTATTTAAAACACATTTCCTAGTTCAGCCTTGTCCATAAGCTAAAGTAAGGTTTAGGTAACACAAATTAACTCTGTGTAAACTTAACTGCTATTCCTATTGCTTCTAGCTTGGTTGACTTGAAAGCATTACCTGGCCTCTCTAAGTAGGGCCTCATCCAGACTTTCAAGGTTACCCCACAAAACTTTTTTTAGTTCAAGAAATTAAGAAAAAAAAAAAAAAAATACACACTCCTCCAAACACCACAGTGTCAGCTGTGCTGACAAAGATGCCTCCATGGTCACAGCTGTGCCCACAGAAAATGCTGTGGCTCCCCTTCTTCCATGGCTATGGCACAGACAGTCTAACACAAGCAGCCAGACTCAGACAGTAAATTGTTCCTGGAGAGTGAGTCTGACCTAACTGGCACCATTTTATTGGAAGATAAAGAAGTTTTACGTGTCTTGTAGATGAAAGTTTGGGTTGTTACCTGCAATGGGGTTTTATACTGGGGTACAAATGTTGTTGTGCAGAAATACGGATCCCTACATCTCCTCAGCATGCTGTGGAGGAGAGCTTTTGAGCCTTCCAGCAGGCTCCTTGGAAACAGCAGAGATGCTGAAAGAGCCTGTGCAGCTTCAGTAAAAACTGAACTAAGCCAGTGCTGCACTCACCAAGCTTACCCAGCTGAAAAACCTCCTTGCCATTCATAAAAAAAATTATTGGGAGTTCATTCTGAACACTGGCAGAATTCCCAAACAGCTAGTTAAGAATAGGTGGAAATGGGGAATAGTTATAAAAACAGAAGAGAAATTGGAACAGGTAATTGGTCATAATTCACAGGAGCCCTCACTCCACTCTACCTGTACCCCAGGCTGTGAAATCTCCACAGGTGGAATAGCAGCTGCAGCCACCCACAAGGCTGCAGATGTTGCTGAGAAATCTGGTTTGTGCCCACCACACATGAGAGAAAGAGCTGACATTTTGGTCTAAAATCAGAAACTTCCATAAAGAATTATGGGGCAAGCCCATGAATATCTGCATCATCTCAGTGTAGTTTTCTGAGATGCAAATCTGGGCAAAATTGACAGTGATGACAACCACAGAACACTACAAACCTTCCCAGCTGTGACACAGAAATGATAATGGCAAAATATTTACTAAACAAAAGCCTGACATGGACTGCCAGGACCAGTATTTACAGTAATTATTAACAAATCTGGGCCATAAAATATAATAAAGGAACCTGGAGAATTGGTCGAGCTGTAGAAATAGAGGGGGGGAAAGGAACTTAATTTTCTTTTGTACAGTATCAATTTATTATGATTGGAGGCAATTTTGAAGTACTCAGGAACACCTCAGGGAGCAATGAACCCGACAGACACAAAATTATTTTTTCTGAAAAATGTTCCATTAATGAAGACATGCTTGGGCTCATATGTCTCTCTCGACACTGTGATACATAACAAAAGGTTTTCCAGCTAAGCAAGGGAGATTCTCATTTAATTTGCTTTACAGCTCCAACTTGTCCATTACAGAGGTGCTACAATGCTTCAGGACTCAGTTAAACAATGGTACCAAACCAGCCAAAAAGCTAAATACAGAACAACTGGAAAGGGAAGACAAATTTAGAGAGACCACTGAAATATTAGTATTCCTGTGACTTTTGTTAACCCTCTGCCCTCAATGATGGACAAAAACAAATCTGAAACACATGTTCCACCTAATCACTTCAGCCTCCCTCACCTCCGAGATGGGAGTTTGCAGAAAATGTATTTTCCCTCAAATCCTTCAAATAAACCAATACTTAAACTTCATAGGTGTGTTCACACATCTCTCTATGTATAAAAACACAAAATGCTGTTTTGCTTTTCTTCCCCTAAGACAAAAACTATCAAACCCTTTGAGCCTTTCCCACAAGCTCCTTAAAACCACAAATTAATTGAAACCAAGAGCTCTTGACCCATCCCTGCACGCAGCAGTGCCATGAGCTCTCCGGCCACAGACCAATTCCCAGGAAAATTCACTCCATTTGGATATCCCTGGTACATTCTGCATCAATTCATCTCATTCTTTCTGCTCCAGAGGCCAAGATGAAGCTTTGCAGAATGGACTAGTCACTTGGAGTAATCAAGTCCAGACTACTCAAGAATGCCCAAGTATCCAAAATAGCTGAACCTCAGGGAAAAACGGGACCTTTGACAGCATTTAGAGCTGAATACCCCAAATCACCACTCCTGAAAGCCCTGGCCTGGGTTACCTTTGCTCTGAATGTGAGAGTATTAAACCCGAGGCCACCGGGTTAGCTCAAAGAGGGGCAGAGGAGGCCAGGACTCAAAACCATCTCTCTCATGTGGCAGACCACAGCATTAGCTGCAGGCATGCCTGGAAAGAGAGATCAGTCAGGGGTCTCCTGCAGGGTTATGCAGGACACTAATGGTTTCATCCCAATGGTTTTATTTAGATGGAGAAGGCTGCCAGGCTGGGCCACATTTACTGCCCCAAACTCAGAAATCCTAAAGAAAGCAAATTCTATCCAGCCTGACAGAAACAGCAGCACTCCCTTTCCTCTGCTTGTCCCTCTCTCCTCCTCTGAAGATGAGGGGCACATCACTCACTTCTCAAGCAGACTCACACAAAAGCCAGCTTGGGGAAGCACAGCTCTGAACAAAGTGAAAAAAGGAAGATGCCTCTGCAGGGAATCACCTACTGCTTCCCCACTGCTGGATCCCTGCAGGAGCAGAAAGAGGCACTGTCCCTTCAGAGCTGGCCAGGGAGAAACTCATTTCTGGTCTCTAGGAGCAGCTCAGCCAGGGAGGAAAACTGTGGGCTACAGTGGGACAAGGGGAGATTTCCTGAAGCCTGCTGCAGAATAAACACTCAGAGATGAGAGGACAAGGGACCCTCCAGTCCTGAGGGCTGTGCAACCAGATTTAAAAATAAAACCTACGAGAGGGAGAACTGGCTTGCCCAGGACCTTGAAAGAGCCAGCATCCGCTGAGGAGAGGGAGAGAGCAGCAAACCACCAGCCCCAGGCAGCCAGGAAATGCAGCAGCAGCAGCCAGAGCCACAGCCCAGCCACAAGAGAATAGGTCGGCTTAGCAGGGATGAAACTGGCTGGGCAGTTAAATTTAGACAGGTAAACATTCCGAGGGGAAGAGCTGGGGTTCACACAGCCCTGGTGTCTGCCTGGCCAGCCCCTGGGGACAGCCCTTCAAAGGCTGCTGGGGTGCTGAGGCACCTCAAATTGGGCTGCTGGGGCCAGTGGGCTGGGAGCACACAACTCTGGGGGCACCTTCACCCCAGCATTTGCTCCGAGCATCTTCCTGCCTGGCAGCATCCCCAGCAAGCAGGAGAGCTGCTGAGAGAAGCATGGAGGACACTGCAGAGCAAAGAAAGGTGCAAATCTTGGGAATTTACAAAAAGGGACAGAAAGAGACCTCGCCAAGGAAACCTACCAAGGGAAACCAAACCAGCATCAGTGTGGCCATTGGGGCGTCAAAGCCCCTTTGAGCTCCCTTTCAGAGAGGAAAAAAGAGTAAAAGAACTGAAAACAAGGAGTTAAGTCTTGCAAACTCAGCCTCTGGAGCTTGAGTCATGCAGACCCCAACTGGAGGGGACACACAGCACTTCCCCCCAGCCCTGCCTGCAGCCCCCAGGGAGCTCAGTGCCTGTTTTACAGCTCCAAGGACAAGGATCCATCCCCACAGGCAGACACACTGCAGCCATGGGCAATGGGCAGCTGTGCAGTCACAGGGCAGGGACAGCATCCCCACTATGGGGAGCTGCAGTGCCCTGAGTGACCACCTGCCCCAGGGACCCTGCAGCTCCACTTGGACACAGCAAGGCTTGCCTGAGCTTAATCCAGTCCTAAGGCAAAGCTTGGAAGGGGGCAGTAGATCCCAGGGTCTGCTCTCATCTCATCCTGTCCGTACAGCCTCAGCCAGTTGTCTCTGCAGCGAGTCCAAGAACTTGCACTTCAGTAAAACATCCCTTCCAAGGAGACACCCCGTCCTTGTTGGAAGGTTTAAGAGCTGGAGAAGCAAATGCTGCCTTTGGTTGTTTGTTCTGAAGGTTAATCACTCTGCTGTTAAAAACACTGCCTGTTTCTAACAGAGCTTGAATGCACAACCACATGCCTTAAGTTCTCCTCTTGAATTAGAAAGCTCTCTGAGCACCAGCTGCTTTCAGAGCAAGGTATCACACCATGCCACATCTTAATGTTCTTTCTGAAATGCTACCCAGGTCCTCATTCCTTAAATCTCCCATTAGAAAAGGACTTTTTCTTAGGCGAGGAGAAATTCTCCTGAGCCCTCTCTGCGCTGCCTTCAGTTTAAATAAAGTCTGTGTGCCTTCTCCCAGGAAGCAAAGCTCCCTTTCTATGCAAAAGTGGAATCAAACCACAGACTGCCCTTTCTTACATAACATGCCTTGGCTGTCCACATCCTGATTTTACAAGCACTGTGTTTAAAAGTCTCTCTGAAGTGCTCAGTATGTGTGTGTGCGCGTGTGTGTCCAATTTATCTGGAAATGATGAAATGGTTTTCACTCGAACTTTGATCAGCTGCTAGGAAAAAAAAAATCTTATGAATAGAAACAATTTATATTCATTTAAATGAGCAATCATGCAGTTTTCAGAAAAGAGCTGGTTTCCCTGTGTGCCTTGAAACCCAAACCCAACAACTTCAGGACAAAAGACTCAAGATGTGAAGCAGTCCAGAAACAGAGGGGCCCACTGGGCTAGAGAAAGGGACAAATAGCTTAAAGGTAACTTTAAATTTCACAGTATTTGATCTCTTTCTAAAAGAACAAGCTCCTGGAGACTTCACTATACAAAAATGTTAATTTTTCTTTAAAACACAGGACCCCCAAATTTCTAGACCCAGCTCTTTCCTAATTTCTACTTTTTTTCCAACTGATGTAATGAATTCTGGCAGACTGGGAGGGAAAGAAGACTTCTCAGGGCTGGGAACCTGCAGCCACAACTTCAGTTTCAGCTTTCCTAAACAGAGATCAGCCACATGTGGAAGGACACTTTCAATGTCCGTGCACAGAGGCAAGGGAAAGGACACAGGGGCTGCTCACAGCTTCTGAGAGGTGTGCTAATACTGAAAGGGAGGGACTCCTTTCCAGAGGGAAGGGATCTGTTGCAGAGATTCCTGGGCACAGAAACGTGAGAGAGCAATGGTACCTGTGAGCAGAGGAAACCCAGGGCTGGAATGGGGCCACACACTTCCCCAGCTCTGCCTCCTGACCCTCACTGGCAGCTCATCCTCACAGACTCTGCTATTTTCTTTAAAGAAGGATAAAAACCCGAGTAGCTGGGCTAGTTCTTCTGCACACATGGCAGCTCATCCCATACACTGGATGTTTGGGGTGGAAAACATTCCACCTGAATTCTTGCACAGCCCAACCTTCACCTTGGCTAAACCCAGGAGTCCATGCACAGGACATTGGTTTAGGAGGAGAACGTCTCTCTCCTGCCAGCCTTCAGAAAGCCCACTTCTTTCTCTTTTGGGACAAAGAGCACATACCCAGCTTGGTTCTCCATTTACAGCTGCATCTTCTGTGACACAAGACAGGCACCAGCAGAAAAAGTGGTCCCTTCAACTCAGGTGTCAATGCCCAGCAGCAAATGTGGGAAGGAAGGACCATGCCAGGCTCACACTGAGCACTGGTGTGATGTGGGGAAGGTGGGGGAGGCAGTGGAGATGTGCATGCACCAGGCAGATGGACGAAGATGAGTGCAAAGGAGAAAGAGACCTTGTGTGTGCCCAATGCTGAGTGGCACAAAAGCCCTAAAGGGCACCAAAAAAGAGCCCTCCACACCTAGGCAGATAAGCAAGCATTGATGCACACAGTCCTCGTGTGCAGGTGATGTGGAGCAGAGCAGATTGCACTGGAAATGTGCAGGTGCACACCCAAGGTTTTGGCTATGAAGAAACTGAAGTAAGAGCTTAAGTACCAGTACACGTGTAAGAAACAGCTCTGTCACAAAAAACCCTGATCCCAAAGGTGAACAGATGAGTATGTGGGGGCAGGCAGCAAGGCAAGAGTGATGATGATGATGATGATGATGATGACACGCTGTAGGACAGCCAAGAATGCCTTAAGAGGTAGGTGAAAGTTGGACAGAGAGACTTACAGGGACACTCACCTGATGGCAGAGGAAAAGTATCAAAAACATGGGGCAACAAAGTGTACCAGAGCTCACAAAAATGCCTTTGGGGAAGCTGTTTTACCCATACCACTAAGGGAAGTATTGCACCACAATTCCCAGAAGAAAAACCAAGTTTCATAGAAGAGCGTGTCTGTCACAGACACAGCTGGGATGCTCATGCCCTGGTACTGTGAAACCGGGCACACTTTCACTTCCCATCTGTGCTTCCAAAAGCACAGGGACCCTTTCCCACCACATCCCACGGCCCGTGCTGGCACACACAGCACACGGGTGAGAAGGACTCTGTGGCTGCTCCCAGGGAAGCCGCCGTGCTCATGCCCAGGGAAAGGATTCTCCTCGTCTGACAGTAAAACCCCTGTGCTCCACCTCACCGGAGTAACATCTGTTTGGTGAACTCCTGTCTGTCACGCCCGAGGAACATCTGTTTGAGCAGCACGGCGCCCGCCGCCCGGAGGAGCATCCCTGACAGCCGAGGGTGGCCCCGGCACCGCGGTCACACCGAGGGGCCGCCCCGGATCGGCCCAGCCCCGCGCTCCGCTCGCCGCGGGGGCGGCTCGGCCCCGACGAGCCCTGCCCGCCACCGGGGCTGCTCGGGGCACGGCGATCCCGCCGCTCCCGGGGCTCCTGCCGGGCTGGGCGGCAAAGCGCGGCCGCGTCTCCCGGGTGCGGGGAGCGGCAGAGCCCCGGTGCCGCCCGCGCCGCCTCCCGCCCCCTCGGGGGCCGCACGGGGCCGGGACGGGACGGGGCGAGCCCGGGGGTCCGCAGCGCCCCAGCACCTCCCGCCTCCTCCCGCGGGCCGGGGCCGCCTCCTACCTGCATCTCCCGGGCGGCGGCCGCAGGTGAGGGGAGCCCGCGTCGGGCGCGGGGCTGCGCGTCCCGCTCGGCCGCAGACCGCGAGGGGACGCACCTGCCCCGGGGGCCGCCGCCGGGCCGAGCCCCTGCCGCTGCCTGAGGGGAGCGGGGACGCTGCCGGCGCTGCGCTCCCCGGGCCGCGCTGGGCTCCGGCGGCGGCGGCACCGAGCGCGGCTCCCGGCCCGAGCAGGCGGCGGCGGCGAGTGCCGGGCCCGGGAGGTGCCGGCGGATCCCGGGGGCTCCGGCCGCCTCCGCCCCGCCTCCCCCCGCCCCGGCCCGCCCCCCGCGCCCGGCGCCCGCCCCGCCGCGGGCACCGCCGCTCCCGGCGCGGGGCCGGCCGGGCTGGCCCGGGCCGAGTCGGGGCCCGCTGCCGTCGGGGGCCGTGCTGGCCGTGGGGACCGAACGCTGGGCCGGCTCCCTCCCCGCGGGATGCTCGGACACGCGTGTGTCGCTCCCAGCGCATCCCTGCCCGGCTGCCCGGTCCCGCCGCTGTCAGCGTCCCCGGAGAGCTCCGAGCACCCTGCCCGTGTGGCTGCTGGCCCGGGAGACAACGAGCCGGGAGCCAGAACCCCTCCGGTGCGGGCGGCGGGGTTCCTGGTCCCCGCCAGCGGAAGGGGTGACCCGCTGCTTCATCGCAGGGATTTTTGACATCTGTCTCCCAGTGCGGGTGGGCGGCTGGGTGGCAATGAAGGTGCGAACGAGGCAGGGCCCGCTGCGGGGATGCTGTTGAAATAAACTAGCACGGTTCGGGATGTTGTTGAAATAGACTGGCAAAGTTCGGGCGCGCTGTTGAAATAGACTAGCAAAGTTTGGCTCGGGAGACGGTGCTCGAAGCTCTTGATGGGGCTGGCACTCAACAAGCACATCCACCCCTCGCCTGCAACACCAGGAATCACACTGGGGGCTGTCCCCCACCTTCCTTCCCATAAAACTTCACAGATTCGCAGCCAGATCCCGTTCTCACTTTTCCTGGCAGAAGCAGCAGTAGCTGCACAGGCATTAGCAGGATCGCCGCGAATTTCTTTTGGTGTGACTGCAGGCGGTGCCAACCCCCGGGACTGCTGGGCAGCTCCGTGCACAGAGACAGGATTTACATGCCTGGTCTCCGAGCTCGGTGGCAGCTCTGCAGCAGCCAGAAGTTACACTTGTTGTGTCCAGCATCTCTGGGCCCCACACCAGGGGCATCCAAAGCCCCCACACAGCAGGAGCTGCAGAGCCTCACACACGGTGCAAAGAGCACCTTCTGCTCCTACACGTACACGGACTCACACATAGAAGGATCCAAATGGAATTACCTCGGGGAGGCATTTCGCCCCTGGAATTCCTCATTGTACTGGCTTGGGACAAAATGCAGCTTGAGACACCCACCCCGACACAAGCATCTTGTTTCAAACAGCTCTGAGCATCCATTTGGGTTCAGAGTGGAAATACATTTTTAGAGGAGCAGGTAAGTGTTTGAATACAGGCTACACATTACAAGAATTAGAAGGCTCCAGCTGTCTTAATTTATGACCAAGTGTGCCAGTGTTTCCCATCACTGCAGTCATTAATGACACTTTCTTTTAATGGAATAGGAGGTAGAGGAGGTACAGCTAGAGGTAAATAGTAACCCAGTGTTGGTGGCAGGAAATAAGGAACCATTGTCCTCAGTGCTGTGTAACCAGAAAGATATTAGTTGGTACAGCAAATGCCAACTAATTAAAGGGCAAAGGATGTCTTGAAATTGCAGCTGGCTGCAGGGACTTTTAGGTGCCAGCTTTTTTGCTCTGAGGTAAAGCCTGTTTGCCATATGGGCTGCTGTTCCCTGCTTGTCTGTCCAACTTCTAACTTGCACGTAAAGGCTGCACAGAGGAGAGGCAGGTGCTGCTCTGGGGAGACAGCAAACAGCAGGGACCCCTCCTGGGGACCTGGAGGTGGGAAGGGGAGTGTCACAGAACTGAGGCTCGGTAACAAATCGCTTGGTCTGTAAAGTGCTTTTCCACAAGGGACAGCTGGCCACAGCAGGTCAGAGATCCTCACCCATCCTCACAGGAATCCTCCTGGGGCTGGCACTGCTTCACACCCCAGGATGGTGTCTTACATCAGGGTTAGAGGGAGCAGACGGGAAGGCAGAGCTGCTGGACCACCAGCAGAGGTGGATGGGCAGCACTGGATACATGTGTTCCTTAAAATCCTCAGCTATGGGCCATGGGGATTATTCCAAAAGTAGACCAGGTTATTGAAATACCATGCTGGCCTCAGCATAGTCCATGAGGAAGATGGGAACCCCTGCAGCTTTAATCCATCCTTGATGTCTCCACTGCTGCTATGGTGGGATGAGAAGGGCCATTAAGAGATTCATACTGTGTGTCAGGGCTTGCTGGGTGCCAGAAAGGGCAGGAGGCACAGCTTGGGGTGTGCATCTCCAAAACTGGGTGGGAGTGATTTCCCAGCTGGCCTGAAGTGTCCTGAGCCAGCAGGAACGAGGTGCATGGCCCATTTCAGAGGTCTGTGTGTCACAAGGGGGATGCATTGGCAGTGCTGCCACTGCTGAGGACAAAAGTCCCCACAGAATGAGTTGGTCATGGTGTTGGTGTTGGTGGGTGATGACAAGAGGCCACCAATTGCTTTACCTTATTGTGTCCTCTCTGCTGAACTGTCTTTGTTTTCTTCCTGGAAGGAAAAAAGTTGATTGCCTTCTTTTCTTCTTTTATCCTAGTCTCTCCCACGAGATTGACTTATCTTCCACCAAAACAACACCCTATGGATGTCATTCCATAGATTGTGTCCACTGAACCCATTCCTCCATCTACAGAGCAGAGCTTGTATTCAGCCAGAGTGATCTTTACTAGGTGTTGGTAAGGGGCCACGAGCTGCCTGTAAGGAGGGGCTCCTTCTCCTCTCAGCTGCCAAAGGTGTTGTCCATGTGCTCTTTACACATCCCAATATGATTAAACCTTGCTGATTTAATAATGGGCAGCCTCCACAGCTGGATCTGGGCAGGATGTGGACTCCAGTTCATGACTAGAGTCTGGGATGTGACTAATATTGGTGGGAGACACTGCACAGCACACCCAGGGAAGATGTTCCATCTGCTCTGTTGCGAAAAGCATCTTAACCCATGCAGCTCCTGGGAGAGCACAAGCTGTTTTATTCCTCCTCATCTCACTGGAACATTCCTATGGCTCCAACTGTCCTCATGCTCCTCCTTCTCTTCTACTACAGCAGTGGATCTTGTGTCTCTCCCCTCACTGGTCTCTGCTACCAGTGACCAGGAGGAGGATGGGGAAGTGCTCAAAATATTTGAGATGTGGAAATACTAAGCTCACCTTGCAGAGAAGAAGAGCAATTTAAAATGTATTAAGGAATAAAAATCCCTCTCAGCTAAGGGCAGGGCCCTGCAGAATATATTGAGAAGGAGGACACCTTATCACTAGATATCACTCAGCCATGTGGCTCCAACTTTTCTTAAGGCAGGTGTAGCCCAGTCTAGCAGTTCAGTCTAGCTCTGATCTCTTGGGAAGTTTCTTACATCCCTGTTGCACCTGCACAATCGTCTTCCCCCTGGTCAGCTGATCCTGTGTGCTCTCAGCATCCAGGATAGAGCTGAGGCAGAGATGATGCCTATCCTGGGACAGCTTTCAAGGAGGAGAAATATTCACTGTGCTTCTTGCATTGACATGGACCTTTTTTTTGTCCTTTACCACTGGTGGGGGCAATCCCTGTGCTGGGATTACCACGAGTAGTAGAAGCAAGTGAGAGGAAGTGAATTTGTGAGGAGCTGGACACATTTCCAGCAGTGAGATTGTTACGAGTCAAGGTGGAATTTGTGGAAATGGGGAAAAAAAGTAATCTTGAGCTCCTGCCAAAGGAGAGCTCATTCCAGACAAGCTACCTGATGTGACCTGCCTTGCAGGTGTGAAAACCTTCATTGACCCACCCCCACATTCTCTACCTGCCCCTGCAAACACCGAAGGAAAGCATCACCTCATTCCCAGCCTCTGCCCTCGTGGGAAGCAGCCAGTTTCCTTGGGGCGTAAAGCTCATGACCTGAGAATCTGTGGCACTCCACAAAAGGAAGTATAGGCTAAACTTCTGAAACATTTTCTAAAGTTGACGTCTTTCAAAATGATGGAATTGTCTGCCCAGGGACACGTGGATGCTCCACTCCTTGAGTCAGAGGCAGGACCTGACAATGCAGGGGAGATGTCACCCTGCATCAGGGAGAGACAGTGAGGGGGGAGAGAGGAAATACATTAGATGACTTGAACCATTTCCAGCTCTAATTGCTATGATTTTGCAGTAGTTTTCCCAGCCCCAAGTATAACATTAACCATCAAAGCACGATTTCACTCATGGTCAATTAAACCAGGATTCATCTGGCTTGACATCACCAAGAGAAATCCATCCTGGACTCAGGGACACCCTGCTGAGAAAACACAGGAGCCAGACAGGGGCTGGACACTGGTCATCCTGTGGGACAGGCAGAAGATGCTGCCTTTAGAGGTGGACATCTCCAAGTATTCTCTTCCCTTCTGCAGCACAGGACACAAAGGGAATGCAGCAACTGTATGATGTGCAAACACCTTTCCTCACCTCAGTGATCACTAGTAGGGTCCCTGGGATTGATCTTCCTGTCTGGATGGTCCTGCTGGCTGGGGGTCTGCTCCAGAGGTCAGATGGAGACAGCCTGCAATGCTGGCTGACATGTGCAGCCCTTGCAGGGCCAGGCTACCTTTCCACATTCAGTGGCTGCTCTGTCCAGTTTGCCCCCTGGTCCTCCAACACAGACCTGGGAACCCATCCAGGGGTTCAGAGTCTGGAGCTGCTGAGGTCCACGGCGTGGAGCCAGGGAATGGCTCTCCCACGGCTGCAGCTCTCCTCCATGCTCTTCCTCCACAGTGCCAGGGGTGAGCCAAGCCACTCACTGGGTTCAGAAAACCAAGAGATGAAATAACAGAAGGCCTTGTGAAGATTCTGGGGTTTAAGGGATGCAGCAGTAACCAGGCTGACCTGGCAGCTGCCTGGCTTGCCTGTCTCCACCTAAGCTGGTAGCACGGCTGGGGAGAGCACAGAGAGTTCAGGTCTCCTCATTTAGCCCTTTAATCATTAGACAGGCACTCCCAACCGCGGGTTCTGTGGTCTGGCTGAGTTAAACTGTAACTGCCCCCTCGGCGGCCCCTGCCAGGATCCCTGGCCGCAGGGACCAGGGCACAGCAGCCTCCCACAGAGCCCCCCAGCCCTGGGAGCTGGCTGGCAGGGACAGCCCGAGCACAGGCTGCTGTGGAGAGTGCTCTGCATCCCAGAGGGTGTAGGGATGGATAGGGCCCTGCTGGGCT
Organism: Oenanthe melanoleuca; assembly: GCF_029582105.1. Lineage (NCBI taxonomy): Eukaryota > Metazoa > Chordata > Aves > Passeriformes > Muscicapidae > Oenanthe > Oenanthe melanoleuca. Next base: position 3,831,473 of record NC_079334.1, read on the forward strand.
CTGTTCCATGGAGCTGGGAGAGCTCCCCCACCCCTCCCTCCTGTGGACAGATAAACATCACCTGTGCCATGGCACTGCTGGAAAAGGGGGACAGGAGATGGCCCTGGGGCCAGCCCGGGGTCCCAAACCCTGTGCCTTGCCACATACAGAGCACAGCTCCCTGGTTTGGGGAGGCACAGGGCCACAGCCACAGCCAGACAGTGAGGTAGTCTGCATCAACTTCCCTCTTCTAGGACCAAGTCCCTCCATCTCTTCTACTTGGCTTAAACCCCGAGGTGAAGGAGCTGTACATCCCTCCCAAAAGTTTATTGGTATGAATTATGACAACTCTGGATGGATATTCCCTCCCTCCCTGCCTTATCTTCCCTTTGTAATTTCTTTCTTCACTTGCTCAAACATTCTCCCATGTTTCTTTCCCGGCCCCACAGGCACTGCTGTTGGTGGGCATGGAGGGCAGAACCCCACAAACCCCAGAGCTGGGGTGAGAGCCACTCCCTGGGCTCGCTTGGTGCCTCTGCTTGGGCACTCCCTGACGCCCTGGTGGCCCTGGGGACACGCAGGTGACACAGCTGGCTTCTGGGGAGGGTGGCACTTCCTCTGTGGCCTGGCAGGTGCAAGGGGAGGAAATAAAATGTGCTGAGACACCAAGCCAGGAGGGTGTGACCAGTGCTGCCCTGCCACCAGTGCCACAGTGCCACCAGTGCCACCAGTGCCACCAGGCAGTGGGCAGAGGCTGGGTGAGTTGGGAACACCACTGTGCAGAACAGCACAGTGTTAGGACTGTGGGGCTGCAGAGGGAGGATCAGGGCAGCAGGCAGGGAGATGAGATCTGTGATATAGTTAATGTGTGCTGCCTGGGAGGGATGTCACAGCCTGGGGACAGGCACTATTTACAGCTACTGAAGCCATAGCACATTTCCTGTTTTTATTTCTGGGCTCCACAAATCCCAGGGACAAACTGGAGGGTGTCAGCAAGGCTCTGCAGCTCCTGTGCTGCTCTGACATCCTCCTGCAAACCAGCCTGGTGACAAAAAAGCCTTTGTATGAAAATCACTGTGTTTTGTAGGCTCCAAAGTGCCCTTTGATGACAAATGCCTTTGCTTAATAGTCTCACCTTCACAATGAGGGCTGAAGAGAACACAAATGTAATCCCTGGACACTGTAGCTTCTAAACAAACAAACAAACAAACAAACAAACAAACAAACAAACAAACAAACAAACATATAGCATGGGTAATATATGGGCTTACACAAACACCAGCACTAAAACATGCCAAGTAGGCAGAGATGGAAACGATAATAACCAAAGCACCAAAGTGCAGTCACAAGATACAAAGAAGGAAGAAACCACATGGCAATTGATGGTTTTCTTCTAAGGCACTCAGATGTTGTCATGAATATGGCCCAGGCACCAAACAAAGGGCTGTGCATGGATGCTGATGCTCCCATGGCACAAGCAGCCCTTGGCACATCTCAAGGGTTTGTTCATGGAAAAAGTGTGTGCTTGTATGTATTTACACATGCAAGAAACTAAAGATGTAGAAACCACTGAGTTCTAGCTCAGAATCCTGTAGTGTACTCTTGCAAAGGTAAAATTAAAGACATCAGAGTTCCCCCATGCAATTTAAGTGCAATTGTGTATGTGTTCTGTATTTTCTGTGGTTGACATCCTGATGTGATGACTCTGAATTTTCAGCTTGAGACATGGATTTTCCAGGATGTGCACAGCACCTACCTGCTAACACCACTTGTGGCATCTGAACTTACACCAAATCACTAAATGTTTCATCACATCCTGGGACTGTAATTAAACACACCTGCAAAAAAACCGAAGAAAAACTCCCCAAAAAACCCAAAGCAAAAAAATCCCCAAACCCAAAGAAGCCGACAAAAAGGGAAGACACCATGATTCATGCCCCAAAACATATTTGCTCATGTGCTTAAGATCTTGTTTTTCACTCTGGCAGGAGTTTTTTGTGGATTCAATTCTTGTTTTTGAGCCTTTACCATTCACTGAAGCTACATTTTTCTTTATTTCCCTCCAGCAATGAGAGCTGGAATTCTTTTTTGGGTTTCTTCTTTTGGTAAATGTAGATGAGGACCCTCTTTCCATCACAGGGCTTCAGGGGCTGTGTTTGGAAGAACCAAATGTCATAGAAGATTGTAACCTTGTGTTTTGACTTTAAGATATGGCTTGTATATTACTCCTTTTATAGCAGCATGAATGACATCAGACACAGAGATCTGTGGAGAGCAAACAAGCTTTTGTGAGGTTCAGAGGGCCAAATCTTCCTCTTGTGGACCTTCATGAGGATATAAAATTGGGTTTTAGGGGGAACCACATCATTCATTGTCTGTGAGTTACAGGAACCTTCCCAAGCACACAGAACCTGAATTCCCAGGCATCAGAGCTCCATTTAGAGCCTGAACTGCAGCTGGTAGATGCTGACAGAGCAGGGGGAGCTGGCCTTTGACACATCTTTGGCTGATTTGCTCTATTTTCTTACATTTCCTCAGCTCTTCTATGTAGAGAAGGTGCTAGCAGCTAATGGAGCTGGTGCTGCAGTGAGGGCGTGCTTCAGGACACCTGGACAGCCCAGACCAGCTCAGGTTTGGCTGCAAGCTGGGCAGGAAGTGGTGGCTGCCAGTGACTCTTCACACATCCACACATCCTCCCAAATGATCCGTGACATCTCCAGCGCAGCACAGCGGGCTGCAGCACACCCACAGCAGCACAGCCCCAGGCTCCATCCTGCCCCAACCTGCCCAGATACCATCTGCAGATTGCACAGCTAGCCATGAGCACCAGCAGCAGGGCTGTGCTGAGCAAGCCTCTCAGCAGAAAAACAAACCCAGGGAAAGCTGCATCATCCTCTGGAAGCCCTGAGCCGGGAACAAGCAGAGGAAAGCTCTGGCTCAGCGTTAGGCTGGGTCACTTTGCTGCACGGATCCAGGACTGGTTTCACAGTGAAGTCATTGCTCCTGCCTGTCACTCATGCAGAGGAAGCCTCTGGGTCATCCCTGATATTTGTCTGCAGCTCCAGAGGTGGCTTTGATCTGCTCTTCTGACAGATGGGCACGGACCATTGTGTACTGCTGCTGTTGTCAGGAGTCATCACTTCATTAACCAACAGGGGAAATTAGAACCTCCAACCACAAGGGTGAGGAGCAGCCTTTGCTTGGCACCTTGGGCACTGAGCCTGGCTTGGGCTACTGGGGGAGACTGCAAAGGCACTGGGTGCAGCACATCTCCAGCATCCACCACCTGGCACAGTGCCTGTTCCTGTGGCTGTCTGAAGCCAGCAGCTGCTGCCTGTCCCTGGCACACCAGGCTTGTGTGACCCTGCCCAGGTCCATGAGCAACCAGGGGTGGCAAGTGTCAACCCCTCCCTGCCGCACCATCCTGATGGAAGATGTGAACTTGCATTATATCTTGCTGACCAATCCCAGTTTTATAATTTCCTCCGGGTTCCTCCAGGGTCTAGTCAGGGGTCTAATTTGGATGCAAGGTGTCATGTTGCTGCCAAACTAACAGGAGAGGACCCTTCAGAGGGCACTGGTAGGAAGCTCAATCACTGCAGCCATGGAGGGTTTTAAATGCACAAGGGGAACTTGTGTTTTATTGTCTTTATCTGTCCTCAAGACAGTGTTTCACACTTCTCATATCACTGGGGCAGGAAAAAGAGTCATCTTACAGTATTGTACTAGAAATGGTCACAAGGGAGTTTGCAGGAGACACCAACTTGTTCCCAGCTCCTCCTGAAGGAACAGCAGCACTAAGTGCTTTGGGGTAGCAGTTCTTGTGCTTGCCATGCCTGCCAGGTATCTGAAAGCTGTCCAAAGTAACCAGCAAACCCCTCGTGTGTAACCACTTTGGATTAAAAAATAAAGATAACAGAAGTGGGTGCTGCTTTCTGAGACGTGCAGAAAATTGGCAGAGCTGAAAAACTGGGCACTACTGCCCCAAAGCATTTTGCTGGTTTGTCATCTGAGCAGACAATGGGAGTGATGGAGTTACTGCTGCTGAACTGATTGCTGAGCTGAGCCCTGGCAACTGGCAGGCAGTGTGCTCCTAGCCCCACACAAATCTAAGGGAGGATGGCAGCTGACACAGTACTGCCAGCTACCACTGTCCTCTCCAGCCCTTGCCACGGTCCTACATCATCCTCACTGAGATTCCTGGTTTTCCACACAAAACCCTGTTGTAGGGCCTCCTCTGGTGCCAGCAGGAATTCCCACTCATCCTGGTTCACTTTGCATCTTTGGAGCCCCAAGAGTCTGTAAAGACATGAATATTCACCAGTTGTGCCAAAGAGGCCCCTTGGGAGCAGAGCCAAGCTCTGCACAAACCTGTTAAGAGTTTGGTTACTACATCAGCTGCATTCTGCCAGAAATGCTTAAACAAAATACGAAAAGAAAAAGGGAAAAGAGGATATCATGGACAAGTGTCATTCTCATGGATTTATAGCTCCCCAAATAAACTCCTTTGTAGAGTCAAAATTATCAAGGAGGAGTCACTCAGGTGTCAGCCTGGGTGAGAGAGCAGCAGTGCAGACACTCACTTGTGATCTGTGCTACAGCTGAACCTCCCTGGCTTTGCTGGGTGCCATCAGCCTGTGGAAGTTCCCTGGCTGCTCCTGCTGCTCAGCCCCAGCTCTCTCTGAAAACCACCTTACACAGTCACCACTTGAATTGGGAAAACATACCTGAATCCAAAATATGCTACTTTATAATGAAGGATATCAGCAGAAGTGGCAACAGTTCAAAATATCCTTAGAAGGAGCTTTCTCAAACTTTGATGACTACCACCACCACAATGCTCATCATAACTATTAATGCTAAATTAATTAAATCATAGATGAATGACATGAACTGCTGATTGAAGTCATGTGGGGACTGAAAAAAAAAAAAAGAGACACTGAAATTAAATTTACCTCTTTCTGCACTTTGCACTCAGTCTTTGAATCCCATGTGCATGTATTGCACATTCTCCAGTCACTGAGTATCAGATGCAGCATTTTGGAGCTCTTTGCAACTGCAGCCTACAAGTGCCTGCAAACACAGAAGTGTATGCCCCTTCTGTGACATGTCAGTCACTTCACTGTCAGACAGTCTCAAATATTTCATTTGGGACTTTGGGAAAGGTTTGTGTTGCTGCCAGGAACAACCTGGCTGGGAAAGTCAATGTGCTTTGTAGACAATAAGGAAGAACAGAGGAAGAACATCCATTTACCTCCAGTTTAATGTCAAATTGTATCTCCAAGTCTTGGAATTCCTGATAAGCCTCAGGCACTCTACGGTGTCTGATCACAGTTAATGCTCAGCTCTGTGGCTGAAGAAACAGAACTCCTCTTTGCTAGGTGAAGAGCTGGATTATAAAACCCACCAGAAATAAGTGGGGGCAATTACAGGTCAGAGATATGGGCATGGGGAAATGCTGGAATGCCAGGGAGAAACAGCACAAACAGGAGCAGCCCTCCTAATGTCTAAGCTACCATTAGCATGAGGGACAATTTAAAGCACCAAAGTAATGAGAGGCTTGTGACAGAACTGGTGGTCTTGGATGGCAGCAGTGGCAGGGTCTGTACAATTACCCGTTCAAAGAAATCAATTAACCCTGCACACATAATGAAGGAAGCATCTGGCAAAAACATAGTTACATAAATACCTCACTGAAAATTGCATCATGGCCATATTAGGCATGAAATCATGCAGATTTTCTAATTTCCAGACCTTGGCCATTGCAGGTTTGGCATTCCTGAAGCATGGTGTCCAGTGGGCAGCTCTGTATATTTATAAATGATCACACAGATGGGCACAGACACATATGCATACGTGCACTGCAGGGCATTGGGCTACAAGAGGATACACTGCTCAGAGCCAAAACTAGCTTCTGTGCATTATATAAGAAAGGTTAAGAGCGTTCATATACATTCCAAGACTTGTGGTTCCCCAAATGGTGTGCCCTTACAGAAAATGAAGGGTTTGCTCAAGCTGAACAAAAATCCCTCCAGGATAGGTTTTGAGCTACAGCAGCCACCCATCCTTTTTAGCAATACACAAAGAAGCCAAAGGTTTTTTTAACTTGCCTTGTCACCAGATTTGTGTCCATAGACATTCTTGGAGCTGAATTCCCACTGAAGCAAGCGACAACTTCACACAAATGGGCTGCAGTACCTGGGCCTAAATATTTAACTTCTTAGCCAACCTTCTAGGACAGTTTCAATGTTTGCAATTGTAAACATTGGGAAAAGCTACTGCTCCTGTACTTAAAACCAGATGGACTTAAAGCCCACGCCCTGAGAATCACTTGCTGTAACCCCACAGCTACACCCAAGCTGGTCCCAGCTGTTCCACTGACATGTCATAATACATCACCAGGATATTCAGAAATAAGGTCTACCAACACAAGGTGTCTGGCTCTGTTTGCTAGAGATGCAAAAAAGTTGTTTGCACCTAATTTTAGTATATTCACCTACAAAACATTTAGTTTCCCAGGTCATACGCCCTACTTGAGTTTGAGGGTTTTTAAAGACATTAAAGAAAGAGGACTTTGGCAATTTGCCTGAGATTTCTAAACATCCTGAAGCCCAGTGAGAAGACCTACTTGATGTCTCAAAATCCCAGTCTAAAGGTCACTAGTCACATACAGATCATTAGCATGAGCAATTGGCTTTATTTACTGTTTTGGGGTAATCTGGTAATCTTTGGGCTGGCTGATGCACCCCTACTGCCTCAATCCACATAAGCAACAGGCATCTGCAGCACAAGCACAGGAATAGGAGATCCTAAATATGTAGCTTCTCCCAGTGGATTGCAGATGTGGTTTCAGCAGTTTCCCTGACTGGTGTGATTTAGAAAAGCAGGTTTTCTCAAGTCACCCTGGCTCATGTTTCATCAGGAGCCTGGAAAACACAAGGGCTGTGCACACCCCTATGAACCTATCTGCAAAGGAAAATGTTTCAAATCTATGTGTGCTTGATCCCAGGGCTGACCATTTGCTGCTTCCACTGCTGCCTTGCCTGTTGAGTGTCACAGTAGCTGCAGACTGTAGTCAACACAGACAGTTCTGTTCAGATGCCTCGTGCTTTACTGCACAATGCATTAAATGTAACCTGATAATGCACAAAAGGCGTTTGGCATCTTCTCCTTTCAGCACGAACAGTGTTACTGTCATGGGCCATCCAAAACATGAGTCAGCCTGCTAGGACACAGCCCTGCAACTCACCAAGCAGCAGAGCCAGTGTGGGCTGCAGAGCTCACTCAGCTCTCCCTGCAGATGTGCTGCTCTCCCTGCAGATGTGCTGTCCTGCTGGCGCTGACGCAGACTCCTGACCTTTCACTACTCCTTTAAAAAGGACAAGTCCTTCAGAAGTGCTGTTTGTGCCAGTATCAGAGTGATGGGTACCTTGTTGTGCAGTATCTGGTTAAATTTATGTGGCATGTGGTCTCATTCAGCTGATCTGGACTGTGCTGCAGAAGCCAGGCACACCCTGGCCTGACAAGATTCACGAATCCCCTTCTCAGCCAAAGATGTCTGAGTGAACATAAACCAGACTGGGAACCAAAGGGCTGATGGACTCTTCCTTTCAAAGCTCCTGAGACCCTTAATCCCCACGCATCCTTTCTCCACACACTGCTTTACATGCCTGATTGACCCCAAGTGATCGAAAGCCAATCAGCAAAGGGAAGGGAAAGTCCAGGCACTGAGATCAGGACGCCTGTTCTGGCTGCACAGGCAGTCTCCTGTACTGAAACAAGTCAGGACCTCAAGAGCCTCATGAAATGATGAATCAAGGAAAAGCAGAAGGGACAAGGCCAGCAAGAAAGCCCAGAGAAAAGCTGGCTGTACAGACAGACAAAAGGAGAAGGAAATTGGTTAGAAAGTGTCCCAGCCTGGGGAGGTCTGTGCTGTCAGGGCTTCAGGATAGCTGTGGAGGATCTGGTGGAGTGTGTTTAGCATGGACATTGTTCTACCAGTGGGACCCAGTGTTGCAATGCTATTCTCTTTAGAACAGTCAAAAACACCAGAAAAATGAGATTTTTATAGTGACATTATTCAGGCAATTTCCCATGTCATCAACACTCGTCTGCAGACTGGACACTGGGTAGAGCCCATTTCTGCCAGCCCTGCAGGGAGCACAGCTCATCCTGTGTCACAAAACCATGGCTCTCCTCTGCTCCTGAGGGACAGGACCCACATCCAGGTTCCACCAGGAACACATTCAATGGGACAGTCTTGCTGGCCTCTCCTCAGCAAGGCTTTCCAGGCACGTTGCTCTGGAAGATGTGATCCCGATGCTGACTCAACATGAGATGCACATCTGGAATTCAGTCACACATTAGCAACTTTTAAGTCACTGACTTGGAAAGCAGGCAGGAGAGACAAAGGGGACAGCTGACTGTGACAGTTTTATCTCCACTCACCTGACCTGTGAGGTCCAAGGGTATGTGGGACACCTCAGTGCTTGCCAGTCCCTCACCTTCACCTTGCAGGCAGCCCTGGCTGTGTCCATGAGCATTGCCAGGCACGTGGAGCAGACAAACCCCAGCAGGTTTGTCCCAGTGGTCCTGGTGGGCAACAACTGGGACCTCAAGCCTGGTCTCAGGGAGCAGCCCTGCAGCCATTCAGCCCTCCTACCTGCTCTCCCCTCCTGGGCATGCAGGAGAGGACACCAAACAACACACACTGAAAGAAAGACACGGCACAGAATTTTTAAATAATTTTATAATTTCCTGATGAACTTAGTCTGTGAATAAAAAAAGAAGAAAAAAAAAAAAAAGAACAAAGTGTTTATATTATCAAGGCAAAGTTGAATATAACACATTTTCTTTGCAGTTTCATGATCCTGTCAGTAACATGACTCCAGCAATAAAACACACACAAGTTGAAGGCAGCGTGCGCACTTGCATCACGGACACCAATGTCTCCCGCTGCTGTCATTTCCAAAAGGAATTCAAGTACACCAGATGCCATCCCTAAAGCCTGCCTCCCCCTTCACTAAAGTGCAACACGTCTCTTCCAAAGCAAATGAGGGATCTGAGTCTGTGGAGCGGATGGAGGATCCCAGAGAATTGAACTCCACAGGTGATCTGTGAACTCGGTGTGCAGCTCTCCTCATTCACTGCCTTGGAAGGAAACGGCAAGATACTGTTTTAGTGGGCTTGGAGCAGCATGTTGGGCTAGCACAGAAGTTATTCCCCTGTTTGTGGTCCCATTGGATTCATCCTCCTCCAGCATCTGAACAAATAAAGGCATCTTACACTGAAGCGTTCCCAGTTATACTGTAACAAGTGTGTAATGAGCGGCCAAATGCAGCCACCCCTGGGCAGGGACGGAGGGAGGACCTGGCCTTGTCCATAGAGAGCTGGGAAGATGGGGCAGATAAAAAGAACAGTGTCTACTTTTAAAACCTGGCTTTGAATTTGGGTTTTAAGATAACCACATTTTACAAAAAATAAGAGTATACGTGACCAATAGATCAATTTTTTTGCCAGTTTCCAAGTGCAAGAAACCAGTGTTTTGAACAAAAAGCCCTACCAAAGCACCAAGAGCCTAATGAAAATATTTACTTAAAAGCAAACCACATTGACTTGACTTTCAAGATCTGAACTAAGCTTGCAAAATGGGGACAAACAGCATATGGTTAAGTTTGATAATAAAAATACATTCATGTAATGCAATTCTTATACCTATGTTCATTGGTAATTTGTCAGGGTTCTTTTTGTTAACCTTACACGCCAGTTTAGCCTCATGTAGTTCTCCTCAAGCGATGCAAGTCTTTGATGCAACCAGAGCAGAAAGAGGCTACTGGTCCTTTCCTGCCCCATAACACGCTTGCACCAGAGGCAAGGAAACACAACTTTGATAATGAACTTTACACAACTACCTGCACCAGCTGATCTGCACTTGCTCGTGTCCCTGCATCAAGGGGTGGGATGGAGGAAACAGAAAACTTGGCCAAAGGCATTTGGCCCATTCACATCAGTGGCTCCCATCTTAGGGGACACCTGCTGTTGATAACTGCTACCAGAAAATCAGACCAGACTTCAAAATTATTGTTTCATTCCACCCATTTCTGTCTTACACGTGTACAGTATAAACCTGGGAAAGCAGGAATTTATACAGGGTTTGTAACATTTCCTAAGAGGCCAAGCTGCCTTGGACCTCAAAAGCCTGTGAAAGGCAACTGGTTATAATTATAAGCCCACAAATCCTTTTCTGTACAATCCCGAGAGGAGGAGTCACGGCTTTGTTGCTTCTTTACTTGAATTCCTTTTAATGAAATTAATTTTTATATATTTTTAAAAACACATCTTTTTCAGTTCTACTACTATCTTTGTTTCAATCTGACAACAGACACACATTGTTGGTAACTGCCCCAGCCTTAGGACCACACAGACAATATCGACAAGCAGAAAACAAAACAGGAAAAAAACACCCCTGAAAAAGTCAGGGGAGATACTGATGACAGGGTTACAGCACTCACCACACACACTGGAAAAAGTCAGGATTTCTGAGTTTAAGCTTTTGACACTAAAAAGTTTTGAAACAGTTTTTCTTTCTTTTTTTTAGTTTTAAAAATAGTCAGCGGACACAGCCATTTTGTTCAGAAGGATCTGCTGTTGCCTAAGGTTCCTTCCATTTCTGTGGAAAAAACAATTAAAAACATGGTTTTGTTTTAAAAAAACCCCTGACACTCCTCTTCCTCACCACTCAGATGAGAGGGGTCAGCAGAGTTGGCCTTGCCCGGCCCCGTGCCCAGCGCTCCCACCCCGCTGGGGCAGTGCTGGTTATCCACAGCCTCTCCAGTCCCTCTTCCAGTGCAGGCTTGAGCTGAGGAGAGGATTCCTTTAGGATCAGATGCCTTGCTTGTACTCCTTCCCTTTAGCATTTCACTGGAGTTGTTTGATGGATAAATGCATTACGTATGCAGTGACATTTTTGCTTTAAAATGGTATCAGTGCATGACTCCACATCTTTTGTAAAGACCCCTGCAGTGGCAGCAATTGGCAATTAGAACAGGACTGGGGACTCAAACCTCATCAGATGTAAAAATTTCCCAACAAATTGAGCACTAGCAGCAGAACAGGTGGGAATTACAGGGCAAACGAAAAGAGATGCCCCTTTGGTTGAAAAACCAGGGTTATCTCTACAGGATTTATGACCTTTATGCCTCCTTGTGCAAATTCCAGAGCCCCAAAGTACCAGGAAATTTTCCAGAGAAGGGATCTTCCAGCCGAGCAACAAGAAACAGTGCATGAGGCTCTGCACATCATGTCCTTCACCTTCTGTCCCCAGGACTTGGCAAAAACTGGATACTCCAGAGAGGGTTTGGCATTTTCTGGAGTGAAAGCTGGTTAAAGGCAATCAAAACGAGAGAGAATACTTCGAGAAGCTCAGAGCTTCATCTGGGAGCATGCCAGGTAATTCTTCTTCCAATGGCAAACAGTGCTCATGCTCTTACCCTGCAATGCTAGTGTTATGTCCTTTTAGTGTTTTACATCAGGTTGGATTCAGAGGAAAATAAGGACTTGGACTTGTGGATATCGTGAACAAGTGTGGTTGCAGTGTCAGCTTTTACAGTGTACATGGGCTTCAGGCTTCAGTTATTTTTTAGCCCAAACCCTGCCAAAATCACCTACTTAATTTTCTACAAACAGCTCCTCGAGTCCTCACATCTCTCAGCTTCTCTACAAACGACAGCTCGGAAGAAAAAAAAAGTAATATTAAAGCAGTTAAAACTTTCACAGCTCCTGTAGCAAATGGAACTTCATTCAACAGGAGAAGGAAAAGCAGATTTCCCCAGGGTCTCTGGGAAGGGCCCCTGATTTCCTAGAGCTGCTGCACAGCAGGACCACTGGGGTAGAAAACTGTCTGCATCTGCCTGGCTGCTGACACTTGGGAGTAGGATTTTAAAAGAGCAGTGGTGGGTTAGGCAACTGGATGAGCACTGCAGGGTATGCCACATGTGGCATGTGCCTCAATGCAATTCCATGATGGGCTATAAGAATAAAATCCCTTTGTTGCCTTAAGGCCAATGGTGTGGTACTCCATAAGAGTGAAAAGAAAAAGCTTTCAGTTCAGCATTAAATCATGGCCAGCAGTACCTCCCAAACCCCAAAGTTCCTCAAGCTGTTCACCACAGGATCTCTGTCAACACAGGATCAGAGACACTACCTGAAACAGTTCAATGGGGATCAAGCTGGATCAAGACTGTTCCTAAATGAGATCTGCTCCCTCCCTGAAAGCACTTTACAGAGGTCTAAGATCAATCTTTAAGATGGGAAGCCTACAAGACCTAGGAGATAACAGTGGTTAACGAGAAAAATCACCAGGGCCCAACAATTCAGATGGAAGGAACAGCAGGTGTGTGGCTGGCAGATAAAGGACCAAATGGCCGGTGTGAAAACCAGCCAGGCTTGACAAATCCTCCCTGGGAAGAGCCTGGGAGATGTGTAAACAGTGAGCTTCACCTGGCTTGGTGCACAGATCCTGCACACGCTGCCATGACAGCACCAGGCCTTTGGCTGGGGCACTTTGAACTATAGAGATACAGCCACAGGCTGAGTTAGAGATGCTGAAGGAGCAGCAGCAGTTCCCTGCAATGTGTGGCCAATGCAGTAAAGTCAGGGAATTGAAATAACAGCCTGAAGTGATATCGCCCCTCTCTCCCACCCCCTCCCCCTGCCCTGCCTCCAGCAGAAACGCTATCAAGGAACATCTCAGTAAGAGGTTTACAAGCAGGAGCCATTTGAACCATCGATAAGGGAAATTCCACAGCTTCTCACAGAGGAAGGATTGTTTTACAGCAGGGAACCAGGGCAGCTGGAGATTTGACCATATAAGTTAATGAGAGAGTCAGGAGGGGTGGCGGTGGCCGATGATGCTGGGCTGATGGCTCTGATGCTTTTACAGGCGGCATTAAATTCCTGGAGTGAGTAATTAGGGGTGATGAAGAAAAAGCAAGAGGGAAGATTTCAAAACAACAGCTCCCATCAAAACGTGCTGACTCAAAAATAGAACCAAAGGGGTGGTTCTGGGCTGAGGCAGGCCCAGCAGTGTGTACAGTCACTGTCTGCCGGCCTTCCGGCATTCCCCCTTCCACACATTCAGCTTCCCATTGCTCCTCACACGACACAAAAAAGAGCTTCAGACACAGGCTGCTATTACAGGAAGAACTAAAGCTAGTTCTGATCTGATCTGCAAAGCACTGGCAATTCCAAAGCTGGAAAAGGAGTGATTCACCTCTTCTTTTGAGACTTACTTCTTCCTAGACTCCCTGGCTATGAATGCAGCTCCTTCTGCTGAATTATTACAGTAGAATCAACGGGGGTGTGATTTATTTTAAATCAGCGAGTTTTCAATAGAGTCTACAGGTACATAAGGTTACAGTTTTGCCCAATTTTCAGTGCTTGTTTGGAAAAAACTACAGGGTACATCTTCCCTTACTCAAACTTTTGCTGATCTCCTTTCTTGTTGGAAGCAATTAGTCACTTCTAAAGATAAAAACAAGGTGTGAAAGACCTACAGGGTGAGCTGTGCTGTGGATCTGAGAGAGCTACAAAAAATGCAGTTTTCCTGAAAGGGCCTGGAACATTTTCCTTAGCATAACAGCTTAGAGATTAAGCTCAAAATGTAGTAAGCCATATGGAATTAAACTGCAGCCTCTGAATGGGAGGTTTACTGAGAGGATTCATAATCAGCTAGTGACCAGAAAACCAAGATCTCTTCCACTGCTGTGTTGCAATTTGGTCTCCTTTTGCCTTCCTCTTGCTTTCTGAAGTAATATGAGCCAGCCAAAGGGAGCAGCTCCTTTAAGGAGCACAGGGGGACATGCTACAGGGTTCTGTCCTGCAGATGCCCCCAGACACACATAACCACTGGCAGCCTGGAAAAAATGTGTCTCCCCATTAAAGCATAGTCCAAGAATGAACCCCCAAGTCCTACTCATAAAATAGGATTTCTGACTTGCTACCACAATGACAAACTGACCTGGGATTTCAGGTCATATTACCTATCAGCAGGAGCTGTAATTAGTGTCAAAGGTGGATGGGAATAAAACTAAGGCCTCTCATATACACAGAAGAATTGCACTGGTTTAAGTAAAGCTGTGATTTTACACCTATCTACTCAGCTGGGTGCCAACTCCAGCAGAGATGCTCCTCTTCATAAGGGTTATTGCCCTGAACTCAAAACTCATTCCTTGTCAATGTAAGCTAAACCAAAATAAATTAAATTATAATTATAGTAAGAACTGTGCTACTGATTTACCTAACTTAGCTTTAAAATTATACTTTTAAGCTAAATGATGCAAATTTCTCATTTACAGAATGCCTAAGACTATTCTGATGACAGATAGTGCTCACAAAGTTATGGCCTGAAAAACTGGACAAACTAGACAAGTTAAAGCTGGGAACTGACCTCTTGACCACACCTGCTCGAAGGGAGAGAGCTCTCTATAAAGTAAGAACTTAGGAGACAAAGACCTATGATGAGAAACCTCATCTAAAACCCCCCAAAAATAAACAGATGAAAGCAGTTACCTCAAAAAATGCCCTACCTAGCACTTCAGAGTCAGACCAGTGAACAATAAAAACCCAAGTTAAGTAAACAGAAAGTACCAGTATGCCTACCTGTTTTTCCCAGCTGCTAGATGAAATGACTAACAGGAGCAAGGAGAGAAACTTTCCTTTCCTCACTCTGTTATTTAAGAAAATAAGAAGCATTGAGACAGGCAGCAAGACCTGAGCTAGCTGATGCTGGCCAGCCATGAGCCATAATCAGAGCACACTCAGGTTTGGTTTTAGCACTATAAAATTCAGGCTTTCAGCTTTCATGAAAATAAAACAGGAAGAAGGAAAGAAGATAAGAAGGAAAAAGCAATATATTAATGGAAGGTGAGGGCTACTCTTCTGGAACCTCATGGAGAACTAGAGCTGCTTGTGTTCAGTGGATCCCCTCTTCTTTGCTCAGTAGACTTGGAAGAGCTCAGCTTGGCTGTATCCATAGTCACCACCAACAAAGTCAATGGGGAATTGGATTCTAAAGTAGAAAGGCAGTGAGAAGATGAATACAAAAACGGCTGATTAATCATAGACTGGAAGAACCTAGAGAGCATGTAGTTTTTAGAAGGGTTTTTTTTTGCCTTTGTTTTCTCTGTCAAAGGTGCACCAAAAGTTTCTGTTCCATGCTCTGTCTTTCACACTGCTCTCCCCTCCCTTGGCTCCGTGCTGCTCCGTGGGCTGGTGGCAGAGGTCAGGAGGACTCCTCCAGGGCGTTGACCACCTGCTCCAGGATGTCGGGGCAGTGATCCGCGATCTGCTGCAGGATGGCGTTGGCGAACTCCTGCAGCTCCACGCTCTCCCTCTCGCCCTTCTCCAGCTCGCTGTGCAGCTGCAAGAGCACACAGAGACAGGTCAGCCCCTGCTCTGAGATGGGTGACAGCCCTGCCCAGCAGGCTTGGCTACACCACCACTTCAGGAGGCAGCTAACAGAGCAGACACGTGCTGGGCACTGCCAGCACCTGCGTCCTCCCTCACCTGGAACCAAACGCTCTCCATCCTCTTTGTTTTTCATTCTACAGGTTTGTGACCTTCCCAGGAAAGGCCATGTCCACATGGCTTAACTACTCCTGAATACATTGTTCTATGATAAAGATAAGAAAAACTTCCTCTGTAGAATGTTTTTCTGAAGGCAATCATATACTCTAGCAGCTTGCTAGTATATTGCCTAAAATAGTTTGACTTCTATTCATGAACAACTGGACGTTTCATAGGTCATTACTTGAGAATTATTCCTGATATGAAGTCAATAGGAATATCACATAATTATACATAATCCACCCAGAGTTAACCAGAATTCTATTTTCCCTGAGGAATTACTAATTTTCAGAAAGTCTCTTTCCTAACTCAGTCAGAAGATGACTATACACAGTTGCAGTGGAACATACACAATTTCTGTTTACTAACTCTGCATTTCCTGTTGGGTCATTCGTTCTTCAGATCACTATAATTGGCTCAGAATGGGGGACAGATTTTCAAACTTTATATTATTCACTCTGTCTACAGTTTATAAACAGTTTGTCCAACAAGTGGTGTCCCAAACCATGTCACACAACATATGCAAACACAGCTTTTAGCTTTGAGCCTAATGCCATTGCCAGATTTAGGGGCCCACAGAGTCTTAATAAAGAGCAGGAAACATCTGCCTTCAGTAACCTGTTTAGCTGTTCAGCAATTGATAAAGTCCATGCTGGCCTGTGAACTGTGCAAAATCCCAAGCAAGGCTGTAATGTGTGCAAGCATTTTAGGGATTTCTGTATTCACAGTGGTCTAAGGACCTCAGAGAACAAGGAGAAGCAGCATCCCTTACTAGGTCAGATGATATGGACAGACAGACTGGATAAGCTCTCTAGCAGACAGCCCTGCCCTAGACTATATACAAAAAAAAATCTTAGATTTTTAGTGATAGGATTTTCTTCTAATGAAGTTTATTCCCTGTGAGTATAAGACAAGCATATAAGTAGCAGGTACATACACTTAAGATGGATTCTGAAGTTACTTCCAGCTTCTGAAGCCAAAGTTCTTTCTCACTTTGAGCTGCTGCGAGCAACTATCTTATTTGAACCTTCTTTTAAATTTTGTGTGGTTTTAAAAAAATTAGTATTATCTGTCAGTTCTGTAACATTTCTTATTCCTAACTGATCAGTATTTTTATTGGAACTCTACTATGTTAATACATGACATGGAAAGAATGTCAAACTGGCCTTTTTCATGCCTGAAGGGATAACTGTTCATCAGTATACAAATTTCTTGATCTGTGTTTTGCACTTCTGTAACACTGCTCAATGCAAGTTTTAAAAAAGAGAGAACTATTAGGCAGCAGCACAGCAGGGATCGTTTTACTGCTTTAAGAGCACAATGCAATGGCAAAGGTTAGATTTCTACAATTAAAATTCTAATCAGATACAACAGTATGTCTCTGTTTAGTGATGGTATCAAGCAAAGCACAGCTGATTGTTTCCGCAAGAAACACTGCTTAAAAACAAACAGCCTAAGAATGACTATGGAGTAAATAAAAATGCTTTTTAAGGAAGTTATGGTGCAGGCTTCTGTAGACAGAAGTGTGAGAAAGGAAATTAAAAGGGCAAGCATGCTACACTGTTCCCTTGACTAGGCAGGGTAGCATATAGTAAATTACTGGGGCTTTGCGTGCTGAATGTTAGTTTAATGTGTTCTTATGTGCTTTGTTCCTGCTGGCTGCTGTACTCACAGAACAGCCATAGGAATCTGAGAGGGGCTCCTGCCAAGAATCACAATGCAAAGGCAACCTGATCCCGCTCTGTGGAGTGACATGAGCTGGGAAGTGGGGAAAAGAGAGGGAGGGGAGCACTCTGGGCTCGGGCAGGGCTCTGGGGGAGAAGGGGGACTCAGCAGTAACCCATAATGGCTCAGGAATAGCAGGCTGTGGATGGATGATTAGCCTGGTCTAGCAGGTATTAGTCAGGAACGTGCAATGGATGGATAAGCCTAGGAAAGGTGCAGTCAGCCAGCAGGACTGAGACAGGAGTGGTGCTGGGTATTAAAAGCCAGGGACTGGGATTCAGGGACTGCCCCTGGGTCTGGGGTCGTGAGCCTGGTGAGACCCCAGCGATGCAGGCGGCCCCAGGTGCAGCAGCTGCAAACCACTGCTTCATTCCTGGGAGTGCTCTGAGCCCTGAACTCAGAGACAGGGCTGCCTTGTGCCTTCTTGGGCCAGCACAAACTGCATGGTGCCATCCACCAGAAGAATGGGAGGCCATGAAGCTGGGAGAGAGCAAGAACAGTGGTTCTCCTTTTCTTATCTGGCACCTGCAAGGGTCCTGAGCTCTCAGTCCACAGGAGGAGAACCAGGAGAGGGCAGTGTTAGCAGGCAAAGCAGAGGTCCTGCACACCACCACCTGCCCAGCCAGCATCCCTTTTCCTGGCCTTTCAACCAAATCCTCCAGGTGAAGCCCCAGGAAAGGACAAAGCAATTAAATTAATGAAATATAAGAGCATCTGCAAGAGACTGAACTTCAAAACTGAAAGAGGGTTGGTGGACAAGGGAGAATCCTGCAGGATGTTTTCTTCAGTGGGGCAATACTACAATATCAGTGAAGTCTCAGTTTCTTGCTCTACTTGTCAGCATTCATGTATTTATAAGATGCCTTATAAAATCAAGATAAGCCCAACAAAATAAGATCATGCCAAAGCTAATGAATCAAATGCAACCAAAAGTAACCAACTCAACCAGAGGAAGAAAATATTTCCAAGAAGAGAACTTTTGACCATCAAGAGTCCAAAAGGAGAAGGCTCTGAATGCTGAAGGCCAGCAACAATACTTTACAAATTAGTGCAGACAGAAAGTCTACACAGCTGGCTGGCAGATGTCTGTGACGAAACATCTTTGGAAAAACAGCAATGATAGCCTTGAGTTTGCTAGCTTGAGAACAGCTAGATTTAATAATGTGATTCCTGCTTCAACTAAGACATCTTAATTGACTCTATGGCTGGTGGCAGCATTTCTAGATCAGGGATATCATCTCCATTGACGTCACTGCTCTCGGCAGCAGCTGGGAGCAGCACATGCCAGTCCTCCATCAGGAACATCCAGCTCTCATAACTGGATTCACCTGCATGTTTGGAAATCCAGATTTTAGGGAACTTTTTCTTAAAGTATTAATATCAGTTCTGCTCCTGGTTTCCTAGATTTTTTGTTGTGAATGCAAGCTGACTTGATGTTATCTTCCCCACGCCATTTATCTATGAAAATAAAGAAATGTGAACAATGCTTTTTTGTTGGCATTTCCAGTTGAGGATATGAGGAGATTCACATACTTGCCTCACAGAAATAACCAAAAACGAGTAGGCAAAGCCAGACATGCTTTTTGTCTAGTGGATATAGTAAGAATAGACAGCTCAGAAAGAAAAGGACAGCAAGGACCCCAGAAGTGCTTCATAGTATTTATCTTTGGACAGAAGAACAGAAATGGCCTTCAGCATCTCAGGGGAAACAAAGCTTGCAGATAATCTGCAATAGGTTCAGACACTTTTCAACACTGCTGCCTTCCTTCCTGGGTTTAGAGAAAGTTATGATAAGAATAATTTTCCATTTAAACTCCATCACTAAAAAAAAAAATCCCTAACAATTCACTGTGATTTTAGTTCTCTGTTCCAAGATATTTCAGAACTTATTTAAAGATTAGACATTCAGAGTCATAGGAATGATGCATACGAAGATAACTTCATAGTTAAGAAATAGGATGCTATTTATATGGAAACTGGGTGATTTGTGCTGCTCCTCTGGAGAAGCTTTGTGGCCTCTGATTTTCCTATAATGCAATATTAAGCTAAGATTCTTTAAAACTGTGATTTTTGCCTCATTAACAATTCCACAGAAACACTGATGAAAAAAGGCAAACACAGATAAACTGGTATCTCATCTTGGGCTATGGACATTAAACCTGAATACAGAATATGAAGAGCTTGTAGAGCAGCACAAAAAGAAAGTTGGTGGAGTACTTCTATATGGATACAATATCAGGATATAGAATTATGTTTCTCCAAAGTTAAGTGTTTTGGGATCAGGTTATGGTTAGTCCAAAAAATACATTTAGACCTTAAAGTAACATAAGTAAGCATCAATAAGAAATTACACTGATTTAATCTAAACCTTTGTTTTGTCTCAAGTTAAACTCCACTCAGGCAAATGGTCAAGAGCTTTTGCATCTACCCAAACAAACCAGTGTAAATATATGTGTTTGATGCAGTGAGAGCTAATTACATATAAACCTTGATTTCTCAACTAAATACCTACAGAAGACCCAAAAGAAAGGGCTACAAGTATGGAAATCTAGTCTGACGAATTTCAAAAAATGAACAATTTTTACTCTAAATCCTTAAATATTTCTGCTCTATGTGGAAACTTGGAGTTTATGTTAGCTCTTTCAAAATATTTTAAAAAGCATGCATTTAAAAATTAAAGTAAAATTTCAAATGAAACAGTCTTGTCTTTTTAAATAATAACCACAATGCAGTAACATTGCCCATTTTTATTTGTGTATGGAATTACTAATTTTAATCAAAATATATACTATCCATCATTAACATTAACTATTCCTAACTTGAAAAGAGAGATAAATCCAAGCAGAATCCACAGCTCAGCATCAGGAGATGCTGCACAAAGCTGTCACAAGGAGCACAGTGTTTGAGGAAGGCCCAGAGTGAGAATTTACTGCTCAGAGCAAAACATGGGGAGAGGTGAGCTGCCCTTGAGAAATCAAGGGAACAGCTTTGGGTTGAACCTACTGCTTGTAGGGACTGATTCAAGTGAGACCTCTCTCATTTTCTCACACACAACAAGCTTGATGATATCCTGAAATCAGTGTTTTTCCTTTTATATCTCATTTGAAGTTAGGAATTGCTAATGTTCCTGACTGATAGTATGCATTTTAATTAATATTAGCAATTTCATCGACAAATAAAAATGAATGATGTCATGGCATTATGGACATGGCTAACCTACAGATAATGTTTGTGATTTTAACCAGTATTTAAGAACTATGAAATTGTTCTCATCCTCACCCAAACCATTAAATATAAAAGTTTAAAAGACTTTAAAATGTAACAATTTTAGAGAGTTCCCAAATCCATTGCTTTCCCAACCAAACTCAGGAAACAGATTTGAACATGAAGAAGAATATAAATTGTTGCAATTATTACTTCTAATTTTTAACAGAGACCAGAAGTGGACTGTTTAACTTTAAAATACATTATGCATTCCCATAAGATTACAAATTAAAAATAAATGACATAAATCAAGTGGGGGAAGATAAAGCTAATAGAAGAACAGTCAGAGAAGAAAGACAAGGGTTAACTCTGAAGTAATAGAGTAATTTAGAATGACTAAATGCAAATCATAGGAGAGTAATTTCTTTACAGAAACTAAGTAAGTTGAGTAATTCCTCAGAGATGACACAGAACACAAGCAGAATCTGAACAAAAAAGTACACAGGATGTTT
Organism: Oenanthe melanoleuca; assembly: GCF_029582105.1. Lineage (NCBI taxonomy): Eukaryota > Metazoa > Chordata > Aves > Passeriformes > Muscicapidae > Oenanthe > Oenanthe melanoleuca. The sequence goes on from NC_079334.1 coordinate 3,852,517, forward strand.
ATAAAATGGTTATTTGTAATTTAGAGTAAAGTTTATCCCACTTGCAATATTGTTTGTATAACAAATCAAAATATGTGTTGAATATTTTCATAATTTAGCAATCAAATATGCAATTTTAAAATGAAATTTGACAGCCACAGGTATTAGGTTTGGTGTCCTTTTGTACAAAAAGCTTACCATTGCTCTGTGGAGACTGGAATGAGAATTAAGTGCAAGGTAAAGTTGCTCCTTGGAACCAAGCCACGACTATTCAGCTGACACAGCATGTTGTGACTGCTACAGCAAAGTGACATTATCACCTTTTTCCTTCCTCTGCTTCGAGCAGCTGAGCAGAAAAGGCATTCCTGATTTCTTGGGAGAGGATTAGTAAGCAGGAATCCCTAGAAGGTACTCTGGCTGAAGCTTTGCTTTGGCAGAAGCTGGTTCACAGGGAGAGGGAAGACAATCTTCCTGCACAACAAAGGCTCTTTGAGGATCACAAAGATTTTCCAGAAGTCCCTCTCTCTGTCACTCACAGCAAAGCAGCCACAGGAGCAACACTTAATAGTGGGGTGAGACCAGCTCCCACAGCAGGTGACTGCTGAGAGAGCTTCTGATGGAAAAGCACCCGGCCCAGGTCTCCAAGACTGTGCTGATGCCAGGTCACAATGCACATGCTGCCAGAAACACCTCTGGGGAAGGAGGGAGAGGTTGAGGAAGGCAGGACATGCTGGTCAAGGCTGGAAAGAGCCTCTGATGGCAGGGAGCCAGAGGAAAAAATGCCTCCTACTTGTAGGGTTAGGAAAATTGTATTAATTGTATAGATCTTCTGTTGGTAGAAGTATTTTTTTGCAAATATCACTGTAGGACCTATTGAAAATAAGAAATTCTCCATAATATGAGGTTTTGCACATTTACAGGTTTTGAATTTGAGGTGCTAAGAAACATTGCTGGTAGTCCTTCAGCTATTAAAGATCTATCACTACTATGATAGATTAGATACCAGATAGAACCTACTTCTAATATCTGGCTGCTCTGTTTCATTGGCTCTTTTTAATTTCTTACACTGCTGCCTCTCAAGGTGGTGCAGTGCACCACCTCTGACACACTGAAATGAGGATTTTCACCAAATTCCAGTTTCTACTACATTCTTTTCTTTTGTACAGGTAAGAGCAAAACAAAACCCAAACTATAAATAAAAGTGTGGACCATATAATTATGTTCTTAATGCCATTTCCATTCATAGAGGACTACAATCCTGCCCTTACAGGCAACTGTCTGAAATGTGAAATGGAGCAGTCATTCTACAGAGCTCAAGGATATTAACATAATGATACCTCTAGGACCAAGTGAAAGAAAATATGGTATTTAATAGAAATTGCTAGGATAATGCAATTATTTATAAGGAATGAATGGAATTTTTATTTCTTAAGTGTCAAGACTTGGAACATTCCCCTTTCCTTCTGGTAACTTCAGTTTTTTTAATAAGAAAAGTCAAACAGGACATGAACTGGTTGAAGGATGAACTGAACAGTTCCAGAAACAGTACTGGTTAGCTTATTTGGGGACACTGGGTCAGAACTGACTCAAAGGGACATTTTCCCCACAGGATCCTTTACTTTAGATCCTTCCACTTTAGATCCTTTACTGTCCACAACTTAGTCTAGTATATTATTTTATATTAGATTTTGAGACATCATATACTTACAAGTACTGGCTTCAGTTCTTCACTACAAATGGACCAAAATTTTACTACAATAAGTCAGCCTTACAAAATGTGTTTGATAAAATGCCAGCAAAGAATGATAAAGTATCTTGGCCCCACAGCTTGATTACAATCAATCTTCCCCAGGGATGTGGTCACAGCCCCAAGCCTGGAAGAGTTCAAGAAGTGTTTGGATAAGGCTCTCAGGCACCTGCTGTGATTCTTTGGAATATTTTGTGCAGGGATAAGAGTTGGACTTGAGGATCCTTGTGGGTCCTTTCCAACTCAGCATATTCTGTAATCAGTTGAAGTCACTAAGGACTATCACTGAATTTAATGGTAGTGTCAAGACACTATTATAGATAAGAGGCACCAATTATTAGTCAAATTTTGAGACTACAAAATTATTTATGTGGCAACAAATTCCCCTTAGATCCATGGTGTTGATGCTGGCAGATACTTTTCCAACAATTATTTGTACATTAGTTTCTGTGGGTCACCATGCATGCACTGGAAGAGTGAAAAGTTTAAATTTACTTCATATACCAGCTATATCTACCAAAAGAAGCCACAGAAAACTCCTGCTGTTTGTACCTGAGCCTCCCCAGCAGGTATGAAAGATCTACCAAGTATATTGGCTATGATGAAACACGGCAAACCAACTTTTGTCAATAAAAGTTGCTGCAGTGGGAAATAACAGTTCCAAAAGCAGCAGCATCAAAATGAATTCTTAACTATTTATAAAAAAAACCCAAAACAACCAAACCTAACTAGGTAATCTCATTGGTGAGAAGTGCATACGTTGGCATCATACTTAAATATTATTGGTGTTGGTTAAATGTATCCTCCCTAATCATATTAGCACTTCTTAACATTCAAGGGGATTAATTTTTTCCCACTGAAGCTTGTAAAGCATTATCTACAGCAGATCATATTAGAAGGGACAGGAGTGAATTTAATGCACTGGATTTGAAGTAATTTACAAAACTCATTAAAATTCCAAAGATGCAAAACGGGTATTCTGTGATGGGCTTCTGCAAATCTGGAGAACTGATTCCCACCCCCCATGGGAATACTTTAAGCACAAAGGAAACTCTGCAGCTAGAAACAGAAAAGCTCCATGGCTTAGATGAAAAGTCTGCTTTGTAAATTGAAATATATCATTAGTTTGCCTTTTGCAACTGAAGCTTCTTAAATACCATCTGAGTGAGTCTGGGAAAGCAGAAGAGACAGCTACATTTTATTTTAGCTGACATTATTTATGCTTGGGAATCTCGAATGGAGAAGTAACTTTAAACAACTGTGGTGACAGCAGTGCAGAATTAAGACAATAATGTGAGAGGATAGAAAAATAATTATTTTCTCTATCCAGAAAAACTTAGGCAATTACCTTTTCTCACAATGCTTTCTTTACTGTGTAACCCATAAATGTTGCTAATGGACTAGCAAAGTTTTAATGGGAAATGTTATTTTTGGGCTTACTATCCAGAAGAATGTGACAAAGAAAGCCTTTCCTATTTTCTTTACCCACATCTCTTGATCAAATAGCAAATACCACCTGTCTCCACAGACCCTGATTACATATGAACACCACCACAGCTATAATTAATGAGGCAATTTATTTCAGCAATATCCAAATTTTGCCCACATCCACCCTCATTTTCAGAGGTGCCTCCCATACATGCTACAGGTTTTGTCACCCACTGCTTCATCCCAACCTGACAGACAAGGTGGTTCAAAGTAATAAGCTTCATGTTTTGATTGATATCAAAGGAGCTATAAGACTTCAGTAAAGGAGGATGGCATGCATAAAACTGAAGAAGTTTTAATCCTGTATCAGTGATTACAGAAGCCAGGAGGCTCTGAAGGGAAAAGGTGTCATGCCTATGGAGGCAAATGTAGATATTGAGGGAGGCATACAGCACATGCTGAATCAGTAATGTATGAAGACAGGTACAGAGAGACAGCATGACAGTCTTGTCCCATCTCAGCCCTGTTACAGGCATATTTATCTCCAGAGGTCTGCTCTTCCTGAATTTTCAGACATGCTTCTGCTGTTTCCTAGAATTTGGCTGTTCTCTCAAATTTTTGAATCAAAATTCAGTCTTGAGTTGAAAGTTCAAGGAAATCAGTTTTAAAATCACAAATGAAGAAAAACAGAGCTGAAATGTTCAAGATAAGCTCAAGATATGTTCACTGACCCACAAATCCCCTTTTAACTGCATAGGCCTTACACTAGCATGTGTGCACACTGTTGGTATAAAACATATGAAAGTGAATAGTGGAAGACTTGGTATTGTATTCCAAAGTCAGGGTTAAAAAGACAAAACTAGCCACATTTAGTACTGGTACAAGCCCCTTGTAGTAGTTTAATTAAAAAAAAGGAAAAGGCACTCAGTAATATAGGACTAGAACAGTAAAGTAAAAAAAAATTGAAAAGAGAAATAAGAACGAGTTAGAAAAAATGTCGTGGAAATGGAGAATTATAGTCCAGAAACAAGAGATAAAAAACTGCCAATTAAGGGATTAAGGAAGGCAAGACATTACCAGAGCTGGGAGGAAGGAAGATTATTTCAGTAGATGATTTACAACGAGATTGACAGCTTCTTGTGGAGATTTCGTCTGACAAACTCTTATTAAACCCTTTCAGTTCTATATTCCAAAACTCTTGGATATATACAGTTGGGTTTCTGAAGTCACTGTGTGTGTGTATATAAGCATGGGTGTATCACATCCAGCACACTGAGCCCAATCTTGATTCAGGTATGCAGGTAAGGTGGGTAAGCAGTAGAAATTACTGGCAGAATATTCTGTAACAGCAGGCAAGGACACTGCATTCATTTATATAAAGAGACTCATAAAATGTTGATTAAAATATAAATGGTTTATAGAATTAAAGTAAGAGATAAGATCTTGATGACTACATTGAATTATAGATAGCAGCTAAAATTTGTTAACAGCTGAAACATGGCAGAAGTGGTATCTTGCCATTTGATTTCCCGTGAGTGTGGAGATGAATAGCCCCAAGTACAGATAAAAGAGTAGATGAAATTCCATAATAAATGGAAATGATTTAAAAAATTATTGACTCCTTTTATCAGCTGAAGAGCTCATCTTTGCTACCTGCTTTCACCACTCACAGCATGGTTTCACTACATTTTGGTGTGGCAGTAACACCTAAATCAGCAAGTTTAGGTCGGTGTTGAGAACTTGAGGCCACCACCTCACCTGCTCCTGGGTCATCTTGTGCAGCTCCTTCTCCCAGGCTGCCTGGTCATCATCCAGGTGGTAGGAGGCAGGCGGGGTGAGCCCACGCAGGATCAGGGGGTCGCGGTCGTGGCACAGGGCTGTCAGATGGCCGATGTACAACTTCAACTTGCTGCGGTTCTGGTCGAGTTCTAAGAGGGGCTGAATGATCTGAAACAAGAGAGCAGGGACAGTGAGAACAGCCTGAGAGCCAAGCAGTGATGAAGGCAAAGATCTAAGTTACAATCCTGTCCAGCTTCAGAGTGGAAGAAACCTGAACACTCTTCCCCTCGTACTCCTGCCCATAATGTACCAACAATCCAGAAAGAAACCAAGGACACTGGTGAAAGGGTGCAGTGATGACAGCTGTGTGTTTAGATTGGGAAATCATGATGACATGGGTGAAAAATGAAACAATATTAAACTGAATGCATTAACTCTACTGATTATCCAACAGTACTTCAGTTTAACTACTTAAAAAAAAATTCTGATAAAAGGTGTCTGTCCACAACTTGTCCAAAAGGCAATGTCAATATAGATTTTTAGATCATTTTGCTAACAAACATTTAGTTGTAAATTAAGTATGCAATAAACATGGTCTAAAGAGAATAGTTTCAAATTATCCAAAACATAACAATTCCAAGATGACTGCATCTCTACTGTAGAGATTGGATAGAGACATATCTTCACCAAAAGGTTAACACTTGATTTTTTTTATAACGTTTTACATAGTTAAGGTATAGTCTTCTGTAGTTTTTGAAAAGGCAATGACTTTTACTAAGCAGGCCAGATTCTATATAACAAACTAAAAAACTGATATCAAAGGATTTTAATAAAGTACTATTTTATTTCATTTTACTTTACCCAATCTGAATCTAATCATTGCTCCTTGATGCAATCCAAACTAGTCATCCAGACTCCATAAAAAGTATCTGAAGAGCCATTTCTCATTTTCTTACAAAAATATAGAGCTCAAGTGCATAAGCACCTCTTCAGGGCATCCCTTTCTGTGACCTTTCACAAGAATACTGCTTCATTTGTTCTAGATGTTTGTGGGCACATTTTTGAAACTGCAGTAATGTAAACCTCCAAGGTCTGCAGCTGATGAAAAATTAGGGAAGAACTGGGCTTAGGGCCTCCTTTCCATAAAATGAGGTGGTGGGCAGGGAGACCTGGGAAGCCTTGCCAAAGTTCTGGCAACTTCTCTTCGTGTTCCCAGGCAGAGGCTGCACCTGCTGTTTGTTAGTGAGCTGGGGATATCTTTTCAATAGGACACCTCTGACCCTGCTAATGAATAAGGAGTGAGATAATCTCTGAGTCAACAAAACATGGTGCTGGCATTACTTTCAACAAAGACTTTGGCTTCGACCTCTTTTAGTAAGGCTGTCAGGGCTCACTTATTTTGTTTCTAACACTGCTTTACATGCATTAGTTTCTACAGAGTGTGAGGATCTGAGAGGCATGGCTAAGCAGCTGACTAATGTCAGGCTCTACAACCCCTCTAAAAATAATGCCTTGTTATATCAGGATGGGATGGGTGGAACAGGAGGTGGATGGAGAACTGGCACATCCCAGAGGGCTGCAATGAGTGGCACTGGGTCTAGTTGGAGGCCTGTCACTAAGGCTATTCTCCAAGGGTCAGTACTGGGCCCAGTATTGTTTAATTTATTAATCAATGACTTGGATGAAGGGGCAGATGCCTCCTCAGCAAGTTCTCTGATGACACAAAGCTGGCAGGAGTGGCCAGTACCCTAGAGAGCTGTGTAGGGCTTCAGAGAGACCTTGACAGCTTGGAGAGATGGGCAGGGAAGAAGTGCCTGAAATTCAGCAAAGACAAGAGCAGAATCCTGTACCTGGGGAGGAAAAACTCCATGTACCATCACAGGCTGGGGCTGACCTGCTGGGAAGCAGCTCTGTAGAGAAGGACCTGGAGTCCTAGTGGACAACAAGCTGTCCATGAGCCAGCAGTGTGTCCTTGTGGCCAGGAGTGTCCTGGGATGGATTAGGAAGAACATTTACAGGTCAAGGGAAGTGATCCTGCCCCTCTGCTCTACCCTGGTGAGGCCACACCTGGAGTGCTGTGTCCAGTCCTGGGCTCCTCAAGACAAGAGGGACATGAAGCTCCTGGAGAGGGGCCAGAGAAGAGCAACAAAAATGAGGGGACTGGAGCATCTCTCTTATGAGGACAGGCTGTTCAGCCTTGAGAAGGGGACCTTATCAATGTCTGTGTATCTGAAGGGAGGGTGGCAGAGGATGGAGCCAGGGTTTTGGTGGTACCAGGCAATAGGACAGAGGCAATGGGCAGAAACTGATGCACAGAAGTGTCACCTGAACATGAGGAAGAACTTCTTTCCTGTGCAGTGACCATGCACTGGAACAGATTGTCCAGAGAGGATGTGGAGTCTCCCTCACTGGGGATATTCCAGAACCTTCTAGAGGCAATCCTGTGCTCTGGGATGGCCCTGCTGGAGCAGGGAGGTGGGAGCAGATGATCAGTGTGGTCCTTCCAGCCTCACCCAGTCTGTGAATCAGTGACTGCAAGCTGCAGCAGGGCAGAATACTATGCTGTCCTGTAGACAGGGCAATAGCAAGGAATACTTTAATAGAATCAACACAGTTACATTTCACTTCCATCACCAAGCAAAACTGTCTTCAGCCAATTATATCCATCAGCTTTGGTTATTTCCTGAATTTGCACTATGTACCCTCATATCATATAGTATCTGTTACCAAGAGTATGATCTGAAAGTGTATTGCCTGTGCAGGTGAAAACCAGTGATGCTTCTAATTCAAAGGATGTCTTTCCTATTTTTCTTACTATTTGGTTTGCCCACAGAGGGTAAAATGATGGATTATGACATCTTAAGAAAATACCGTTCTATAAAAAAGTAACAGTCAATGTCTAATAACTAGCTAGATAATAACTAGTCCAATCAATGTAGTAGCTGCCTTGTATTCTTCTCAGACATGACAATCTCTTTAATATCCATCAGATGCACAGACTCTAGTCTGAAGAGAACCTGTCTGGATAACCCTCCTGGCTACTCTTTGTGAACAGAAACCCTCCTTGAAGAGAAAGCAGAGCTATCTAGCAAGCAAGAATGGAAGATTTTCATACAACAGCTGAATTTGATTGCTCAAGGATAAACTCCCTTTTGAAGCACATTCCTCCTGCACCCTTCCCCCTTCTACCTCGAGCTGGAAAGAGGCCAAATGAGGCGTGTGAAAGTTCTTAACTAGCAGCCCTCCCAAAGCTGTTCACAGAGCAATCATTCCCCTCACTTGGGATCCATTAAACGCTGCCAGTCAAGTAGGAAGTGCCCTTATATCTGGTTCCTGCCATATCTAATTTGAACTGGCCACTTAGCAGGAGGTACTGTGCTTCCCACACTGCAGAGCTGCCCCTGCCTTATCTCAAGAGGGTGTAAGAGCATTTGCTAAGTGGAAAAGCAGGGCAGGGCTGGGTTCATAACCCACATGGTGTTCTCATGAGCAGCTCTGAGCTGCAGAGCTTTCTAGGAAAACAGTGGGTAAACAGACCAAACCCAGGAATATCTTCTAAAGCAGCCCTCATTCATTAATTGCCCTGATAGGTTTAGGCCATCCTCATCAATGCATGGAATGAAGTCTGCTTAATGTACCAGCTTCAGAATATTGCTAATGGCCAGCTAAGTTTGACAGCATTTCACTAAAAAAGGCAATCACTGCAACTCTGAGGCAGAAATGTGAAATGCCTGACAAATCTCTCATGCAAACTCAAACCAACTCAACCAACTAATAAAGATATTTATGAATTTATTCCAAATTCAACTCAAATTTTTTTTTGCGATTTCGTACATTTAAAAAATACTTTGACTATGACAAATGTGAATCTAACTGTAGTTGAACAAGTCATTGGGGCAAAAGAGCTTTAGAAGGAAATGACACTGCTTCTTCAATGGTAATCCTACTGCTGCTGGACAATGGTCAACTGAAATAGGGGTAACTGAATTTTAAGTTTTATATGCTAAGCCTCTGCATTTACATACCTATATACACAACAGTGTTTAGTGGAAATATCCAAAAAACACAGGTGGTAATTTGGAAAAGAAAACCAGCAAATGTCCAGAGACATTGGCAGAATAAAGAGTGAGTTTAATTAATGTGCAATTCACCACAACCACCAGCTTTACATTATGCCTTCTCCAGGCAGAAGGGATAATGATCTGACCTTTCTCCCTGCTAACAATCCCTTTTTCTCTGAAGGAAGCAAACACTTTTCTTTTTCAGAACCAAGTAATTAACTTTACTAATTTCAGAAAATACCTTCTAAATTTCTACTTAAAAAAACCTGCAGCTGCCATTTGCCATCTGCATCAGTCAGTAAAAGTTATCTCCTTACACAACTTGCCTTACTTGTCAGAATAATGCATCAATGTGGAGGTTGATCAGGGATCAACAGTAGTTATTTTTAAAAGAAAAGGAGAAAATAACATTTTTTGGCACAGCAAGGGCAATATAAAGTGCCATATGTGCATTTGGCACTGGCAGGACTGCTGTCATGCCCCCCATTAGCCTGACTGCCTTACTTGCACATACTCTGTGTGTATATATCCCCTACAGAACCCTAAAGGGCAGAGTGATGCTGGTAAGTGGTCTTCATTCTGAAGTCAAATAATTCAGTAATTTTTTCTTAACTTACCCCTAAATCTCTAAATATCTGAGATAAAAAAACCTCCCTGGAAGTACAGCTACATCAAGAAGAAAATAAAATAGAACTGACAAGTAATCTCAGGTGTCCAAGTAAACAATGTGAGGTATAAAGGACAGTGTTTTTGTATTAAAAGTGCTACAAAGAAGTATAGGTGGAATTAATCTGAAAGTTTTCAAGGAATTAATTAATTTGAGAAACTATCTAGCTTGCCAGCCTGGTCTACACATTGTTCACTGCAAATCCTGCACAGCACAAATGAAGAGAGAATTCTGAAAAAAATCCAAGCAGAAACCCCAAGCACCACCCAACACCTCCTCAAAACTTCAGACTGGACATAACAAATATGTTTGGAAACACAGTGCAGGTAGTCCTTTATGTCCTATCAACCACATCTGTCATTTGAGAGTGGAAAATTTTTTTCAAACTTTGTTACATACAGTTGCAACTATGCTACCCAAAAAAAATCTACTTCCCAAACTACAATTGCACAGGAGAGGATGGGGCCAAAGATTGTGTAAGCACATCTGTTTGTTAAAAAGAAATTATTTCAAGAGGACCTGACAAATCTCTGTATACCTCCCTGTATCTGGGTTTTATTATAGATATTGCCAGACAAGGATATTTTGCCTCTTGAGCTAAATATCTTATATTGGGAGATATGAAAATAAACTAAGATAGTGAGTGACATAGTCTGGAAGTATTTGCATGGTAAATCAAATTATGCCTTCTTGCTCAGACCATTTGTGTTTGTTTGGCAACAAACACAAGGGTTCAACAATAATATTGTAACCACTGAATGCAATGGAGTTTTATGAGGCATGAATTTGGCTCAGAATGTGCAGAGCTTTCCCAAATTCAGAGCAATTTATCACTGATGTCTTCCCTTCATTATTTTAAATGGAAACAGAAGAAAGTTCGCAAAAAGACACATCTTGACCTCAGTTCAGTTCAGCTCAGTTCACTGATACACAGAGATACTTGGTTTCTTCAGAAGACACAAAAGCTCAAGGACAGGCACAGTATTCTTTAGGTTTTAAAGACAAGGAAAAAAAAAAAAGTTTTATTTTTAATCTTCATAATTTTCTCCTCATAAACCAGAACAATATACGTGAGGAGCTCAAAGAGATTCTGGCTGTTTTGACAGAGCTGTCTTACTCAGTTCCTTTCTGACAGAATCAATTAGGAAATCATTTTTATATAGCAAATTATTTTTGAAATTTTTATACACCATGAACAAATCCCATGGATTAATGATTTCCAGAGCTCACCCTCTTCACCTTGGGAAAAATCCAGACCAGAAAAAAATAACAGAAAAAAATAAACCAGGGAAAGGAGTTTTGTCATTAGCTCCCTGTGTTTAAATAAAATCCTTTCCCCATCATGTAGGTGAGGCAGAGAATTGCGGTGGGTTGGTAGGGTTCCTAAAGCACTCTAAAAGAGCAAGCAGTTCTAAAATATTTTTATACATAACAAATCCAGAAGTGCTTTCCATGACACTGGCAACTTTCATTTATGTGGGCTGTGGAGCAAAGTTGGCAGGGAACCACGTGAGGAACAGCAGGGACTGCTGGAGATCAGAACTCAAATACTGATGGGAGGGGCTTGTAACTGGACCAAGGGGAAAATGAACTTTTGGGAATTTGGGAATGAGATACCTCAGCAGAGCTGAAGGGGGTGTTTGCACACAGCTTGAATTTTACCTGTTTCCTCAATCCCTTCCTTTCAAAAGCAAGGACATTCACTCAATCTCTTACCCCTAAATAAACTCACTGCACTGTGCACACCTCACACCTCTTTACTATTAATTTCATTTGAACTTCATTTGAACTCTTTGGTCCTGTAAGTTGTGCTAGTTGCCAAGTTAAATTTTTGAATAACAAATTAAATTATAGAAAGCTGTGAAACTGACTGATGATAATGATAATTATCATCAAGGATAAAAAAAGTAGTACTACAGTAAGCAAAAATAGTTTAACAACCATTTGCAGCTTGTACATGACACTGTGGGCTTAAACAGCATTCTCCTGATCAAACTTTTGTAGGTGTAACTAGGCAAGTTTTGATTTCACAGAATCAGTCAGATTTTAGGCTGATTCCTTCTCTACAAAAATACAGCACCTTGAGAATAAGTAAGAACAACCTGCTTGTATTTGTAATGCAGTCAAGCTTTCTAGCCCTTGTTGTCCACACAAGAGTGAATAAGAAAGCACATGCATCTCTTGCTGTGCTGTGTTTTGTCTGTTGCTTCTTCCTACTAGAAGGGATAAAAGCAGAGTGTGTCACACTCACACCTTTGTCTGAAAGCAGAACATGGCAGCAAGGCACTGGGAGAGTGTCCATGGCAATGCTGATGTGTCAGGGCTGTGCTCTGCTGTCTCCCTGCTGCCTGTTCCACTGCTAATGCAAACCAGAAGGTATTTCCTAAGTAGTCTAGCAGAGAACACAATCAGTGCTTTTCCTGTTCAGATGAACTACAACCTCCTGTCTGCAGGTGTTAGCAATCTTGTCATGTTCTTCTCTAACTCTGGGTCTTCATTCTGCTGTTGCAGCTCTCTACCTGCTGAAAGACACTTCCAAAGCCAAGACTTGTGAAGGTGTATCTCTCTTTAGGAAGTCTTTTTGGAGTTGATTGCTCTACATTCAAATGCAAAAATCCCATTAATAATATACCTATTTATATGTATATAGTAGTTCTTATCTATAAGTTACTTTAACAATCAGATGTAGTTGGAGAGCCCATAGTGAAACTCCTGTGAGATGGAACTGCAAATCCTGACATGCCCATCAGTCATTATGAGCTTTACCAGCCAGGAAAATGCAGTGCCTAGATTGGCTACATGCTCTTACAGCTTTTATTTTAGTTACCATTCTCTGGAGTTTATTTTCATAGTTAATACACTGGAAAGCAGGTTAAGGATTGATTCTTTTTCTAACATTGTTCATCTCCCCTCTCCCTCAGTTTCTTTCCTCCTGACAGCTAAAAGGGCTTGGCTGCAGCTGCTCCTCCTCTGAGTGTCCTGTCTGGGACTGCCAGAGCTCAGAATAACTGGGAGACAGTAAAGACTATCTCACAAACTGCAGGCAACAACTCTCCTGCAAGTGGCCAGAAACAATATAATGTTTGAGTGCAGAATTCCTACTTGCTACAAAGACCAAGCCACTAGTAGAAGATTATGTTCAGCTGCAAATCAAAAGAGAAAATAAGACACAGACCTGACATAATCTCATCTGGCAGAAATGAACGATGGCCTTTTTGCAATTGTTTTGCTGAAAAGCACAAATCTCTACAAAAAGAAACCAGCCATCTGTTTTGAATGTTTTAGACTGTAAGTATCTACTTGTGTTCTTCTTTGATCTGTAAGAATAATAGGAAGACAGTGATACAGTCCAGTTACACCTCTGTTGTGAATGTTAAATTCATCCCAGAGCTGCAGATTACAAAATTCCATCTGGAGATCTTAGTTTTATCATTCTGGGATCAGAAAGAAGATGAACAATGTATCAAGATCAGTTCTTTTGTGCTCATAGAGATAACATTCTTGGACAGTGAATGCATTCATTCTGTATGAATACATTCTTTCTGACAGATATTAGTTATTAAACAGCAAAATAATAGTTAAAAAAAAAAAAAAAAAAAAAAAAAAAGAAAAGCTAGCAGAAGAATTTTTCTCCAGAAGAAGAAAAGTATCAGGAGTGGAAGCTGACTTTGTCTCAAGGAAAGCATTCTTCTCTAATCTTCCTAAGGGTGAATTAGTTACATCATCTTATATGAGTGCATCACATCAGGGTTCTCACTAAAAGGTTGCCCATCTGAAAAGGGGGAGTGAAGAACCCTGATTGTCACCAATATGACAAAACAAATCTGGCCTCTCTCTCACTGTCAGGACAAGTTTAAGCAATGTGAGATTATCTCATGCAGCCCCCTTCAAATTTTGCACAGGTTAAATCTCCAAGGAAGCACAAGACACTTTCACAATGCTTCTACAGACCTGGATGAAGAATTGTAATAATATCATTATTACAGTACACAAATAGTTTGTAGATTTTAAGAGAGGGGAAGAAATGACTCTTCAGAAGACAAGAGATGACAGTAAAGAACAAGAGATAGTGGTCTAAAGAGCTTTGTCCAGCATGCTGGAATGGCAGCTCCTAGAAAATACAGATTATTTTCCCTTTTCTTGGGAAGGAATAGAATCTTGGGAAAAAAATAAGAAGTAGTAATAGAGTCAAATACAAATCTAACACAATTTTGGGAACAATTTCAAAATGAGCTATTAGAATCACCATCGTATCAGTTTAACAAGACAATTTCCAAATACTGCAAATATTGTAATAATACCTAGCACTCATACAGCACTTTTCCCAATCAGAACTTGCACTTTTACAAAAACTTCAGCTCATTTTACAATTAGAGAATTTGAGACAGGGAGAAAGAGAACAAGTGAGTGGTTGGAGATGATGCCAGGAAAGAATTTATCTTCTGAATCGTGGTCTAGTACCATGTCCAGTAAATTACAATGTAATGTGAGTCAGGCATGAAGGCCTGGTGGTTTTGACCATTTTGCATGATCTAACAATAAAAAAGACCATTGAAAATAAATCTACTCAAAAGGCTTATGAGGTCACAGCGTAGTGAGTGACAACACTGAGAATCTCTAAAGTGTGACAGCAGGACAAGCAGCTCAGTACAAATTGTGTCTTGTGGAGAGAGGATCACATTTATGTAGTGAATGAATGCCTGCGTAATTTAAATATGGAACTCACCCTGAAAAATTATTTGCTTCACTAAAAGAAATCAGAATCAAATAACACAGGAAAAAAAAAATCAATGTTCTCCTCAAACTTCCCAAAGTATAGACACTTTTAGTGTTGTAGTGATCCCAACTTCACAAAGATCACATTAAGCTTTATGAGATGAGCCAAATATTTTCCTGCAATGACTTAGCCCCTCTTTCCACCACAGACATCACGTCTGAAATCTGAATTCTAAACTTTGTGAGTGCCTTCAGTGCTCAACTCAATTCTTACTGCTTCTTACTTAAAGTCTGTCAAAAAATATCACAAAGAGCCTTTTTGCCTTACAATATTTCTACAGTAATAGGAATTGCCAATACTTTAATAATCTGGAAACATCCCCATTTTTATGCACTCCAGTCCACACTAGCTCTTTGACCATTCCACTGTTGCTCCAATAAGCATGATAATTTTTTTCAATTAACGAATCTGTGAGTGGACGAAGCAGATTTCTGAACCACATCCACACTTTCTCCCATTTTAGGCAGCACAGTTGTGCTTCACAAGACAACTGGATGAATTTAGCAGCTTGGGAAATCTCTGTATGGAAGCTTTGCTTTTCCTTCCCCCACCTAACCTGGCACAGATTTACAAGAAGATACACCCACATATACACCTGTCCTTTTGCATGTATTAGACCTCTTAAGGTGTAAATTCATATTATTCTTGATAAAAGTGAGTAAAATTAATTAATCACTGGCCAGAGCACTTTAGCATTTGAGAAAGATCAAAGAGCATCCTGATGTGAAGCCACACTGGAATTGACTTGGATGTAGAGGAGGACAGAGCTCCATCTGGGGAATAAAAGGAGTCATAAGAAATTCAGACAGCAAGAAAACAAGCCTAGTGAAAAATGCTAGGAAAGACTATTTCAGGATGAAAGATGGTATTTACATTGAACTATAAACTGAAATGTAAACTACCATCCTCAGAAATTACAGAGAAGGTGCACATGTTTATGAACAGTGCTCTATTTCAGAGGAGCTCTATGTGATAATGCTGATATGTATAGACTTGGCACAATTAAATACTAAATTCAGTCAATTCCAGAATGCTAGAGGGGAGAAGTCTTAAGACCTAAAGCATAAAAATAAAATAATATAGAGCAGACACAACACCAACCCAGGACACTATTGTACATAGTTTTTTGGTCTCCATTTAATCTTCAGTATTGACTGGAGGTGATTGCATACACAGACCTGAAGGAACTTTAAAAAACAAATGTATTGCCAAGTCCCATGCTATTAGTTACATTTTATCATTGTAATACAAAAATTTAATTTAGCACATGGAAGTTCAGGACTCTGTAACTTACATCATCTTAGCTTTTACAAAGAGAATAAGGATTTTTTTTTTAATGAACATGGAATAGCACAGTAAAAACAAGTAATCTGTTGGGAATAACTGGCTTGGGAAGCATCCATCACCTTTATACTTTCCCTGCTGATGTATGCACGACAATCTTGAGGCTGACAAGTTTCCCTGATGAGATGTGTGGAAGGCAATGCTGGCTGACTCATTATTTTGACTGGGAGACTCTGTAACAGCTTTCCTGAGGAAAGTGCCTCAAACTGGACAGATAAGCTGTATTTAATGTCAACCACTCATTAATTCAGAAAACTATGAAAAACCATACTCTTAGCACAGTTGGATTCTTAAATGCATCAGCACATGGGAGAGGAAAGAGATCTTTCAGCGTTTTCTACACAAACTCCATGTCTGCTCCAGAAGGGAAATCAGAATTATTCCTACCTTCATAGTGAGTGTCCTCTTCCATTTCATCATTTACTTACCTCATCTCCCCTGTTTAATGTCAGTGCTTCAGCTGATCTTTACAAGCATTATCTCTAAAACTTTTAACAACATACACGAGCGCACAACCATTGCAAGAGCGGTGATTTTAAAAGAATGTGAAATCAACAGCGAGTGGAAATTAATGAAGCTCTTTATCAATTTGTCCACTAAAGAGATTTTCTCAGTTCAAACCCCAAGGCATGAAATTCAAGTTTGACACTGCCACAGTTGGATTAAATTTTTCAGATGGTTGGCTTGAAAAGAGGGATTTGATCCATACAGTCAGACAGGCTGTAAGTCTGTAGTTAATTGAGCAAGTGCAAGAGATGACAGTGCCTTATTCTCTTATGAATGTTTTACAAATCTAGTACAAAGCAATAATTTTCAGAAATTCAAGGACCCAAGATTTCCACAGAAATTTTCAATTTTCTTTCAAATAACTGATATGAAAAAATCAAATTCTCAGAAAAAAGTGCACAGAAACTCATGTGCAATATTTTTTTCTTAAAAGGATAAATGAAGAAGGAAAAGGTTTCATACAGATTTTTAAAATACTGTCATCAGTCCTTTAAAATACTTCAAGTATTTCAGAGAAATGTATTCTGCTTTAAAACTGATACTCCAAGGCATAAATGAATCCTGTGTACTGTGGTGGACTCATCAGTTATTTGACTCCTGGCCAGCAAGAGGTTTCTTTCCTAAAGAACAGGAGTGAGGAGAAAGGCTCTGTCCTCTGTACTGTCTTTCCTTTTGGAAATGGGAATTGTTGTGGGGACAATTTGACAGCAGAAAAGAAAAAATTGTGGACATGGACACAGAGAAACAAAATGCACTTTAAATGAAAAACAGCTCCAAACCTCTCCCCCATTGTTTTAAAAGAATGAAGGAGACAGAATGGAGAGAGGAAGGTTAAGGGGATATTCCTCTTTGCCTTCACATTTATAGTCAATTCATACTCCTAGTCCATCTAGAGAATCCTATATTGTGAGTTGTTAAATCTCTGTGACTGGCAAAGTCAGTGTGCATGGCAGCAGTCTTGGCAGGAGATCTCAACATGCTTAAAACCTTCAGGAGGAACATTATCTTCAGGAGGAACATTATCTCTGAGCAAATTCTTTACAAACCAGAATTGAAAAAGCACACACAGGTTTGGCTAGGGTGCAAACTGCTTTGAAAAAGAATCTGACTGAAAACATTTCCTCCATGAAGTCAATGATAAATGATAGGAAAGACATTTCCTGCTCTCCTACTTGCACAGAAACTCAATTACATGCCCTGGAAAGTTCTCCCCACAACATGGTGAAACAATGGTAGGATGATTAGAAGAAGAAAATCACAAACTGCACATAACCACAGGAGAAACACCCTCATGCAGAGACATGGAAGCAGTGGGAAGGGAGCACAGCCAGGTTTCACAAAGCACAGGAGCGAGGTGTGGGAGTGACTGCTGGAAACTCTTCTATTGGCAGGAGAGGTTGGTTCTCACCGTTCTGAACAAAATGGCTGAGCTAAGAGCATCTGACTGGTTATGCCCAAATACCCTCCTCCTCATCCTAGAGGTGCACAGGTGGCAATGGGAGGAAAGCCCCAGAGCAGCATGGGAATGAAATAAAGAGTTGGTTAGTATTTAAAGCACATATGTAAGTACAAACAGTAGAACAAAGTAAGTACAAAAGTACAAAGTGTTTCAATTCCTTACGTGGTATTCTGAGCTACCTTGAGCTGCAGCTTTCTTTGCTCCCTTGTAGGCTTTGTCAGCATTCAAAATTGCAAAGGGGAAGAGCAATCAGAGCCCCCTCCCACCCCCTCTCTTCCCTATTGTCCTTCCCTGAGGGGTCTTTGCAAGAATTTCTGTAAATGTCGATATTTTATTTTGTTTTTACATGTTATCTTTTCATTTCATCTGTGAATGCTATGCTGCATTCATTTGCAAGCATGTACTAAAGTTACATGCTGGAAATGGCTTCAGCTCTCTGTAGACTTCAGTGTAGAAACAACAGATATTCCAACATTTGTGGGAAATTAAGATTAGGAAATCAATTTAATTTTCAGTATTAAAAATTTCACTCTCCTGAAAAAGGAGAGTGAAACATCAACATCTTCCAAAAACACTGCAGAAACTTCCAGCCAGTCAATAAGTGGAGGAAGGTATTAAATTAAGGCAAGTGCCCTTGAAAATGAGATTTTTTTCTGATTTTTTCTTTGTATACACTCCTTCTTATACATGAAAGGAGATTTTTCAAGACCTATTTCTGCAGGGTGAATAAATAATTGGCTTTTGCTATTTTCCTCTTGTACCTTACTCATTATTTCTGTGTATCACTAGGCTGGCACTCAAAGGTCTAGAGTGAGATGCTTCCCTTCAGATCTCACCAATTTCTACATGAGTCAGAGGGCAAAGACAAGCATTCCTTCACCCCGTAGAGGCAGTGATTAATGATGGCTAATATTTTAATTAAACTGCAGTGGATGAGATTACAACATGGGATGTGCAATTATGCTGGCATTGTCTGTGCCACCCAGGGATGGTTAATCTCTCTAATAGTTATCAAGCACACGGCTGTGCTTTGTAAATGCCACAGGAGGCTCCTCACTGCTGTGGAGATGGTAAATTGATTTTCCTTCAGTTCACGGCCCATTGAGTTTGTGAGGGAGCAGTCTGTGCTCATTTGGCACTGAGGCCGGGATTTCCTCGTGGGAAATGAAAGGAACTGCTCATATGCAATCCATAGATCAGAAAGCTGATCCCGGAGCATGATTTCCTGCTACTGAAGACAAGAAACAGTCCTGGACACTCCACACACTCAAGCAGTAAACCTGAGCTACTAAAATCTGAATATGTCGTACAGGACTCGAGTCTCGCATTTTAGGAGAGTGAAGTTTTTGTTCCTTTTCAACAGCTTGGTACCAGGAACTTTCATATTTTACAAGGTTCATTCACATTTCAGGAGCTTTACACAAAGCCAACATGACAGCAACATCCAGTTCTGGTTTATAACTGCATCCTGGAATGTTACTTTTGTTCTAAGATACTGCAAGCATGTAAGGGAAAACTACTTATGACACAAAATCATCAGCCCTTACAGTAAAAATTACTTTAAAAACAAAAGAGAGAGACATTACCTGGTCAGGGGAGGGCTTGTGGTTGGTTTGGTTGGAATGGGATGAGGATTTGAGGTGGTCATCCTCATAGTTGTCAGCCATCAGCTTCATACGGTTCTGAGTCTATAAAAAAAGCAAGAAAAAAGAATCTCATTCTATTACTGTTATCACAGGGACTAAAGGGAACAGAGTATTTATACAACTGCATGTCCAAAATCCATACATGGGAAAAAACAAGACACATGCCTAAACATCAGTTGGTATTACCATACAGAATTGGTAAAAACTGTGGAGACACATTCCAACTTGTTCCCTTTAAGGCTAAATTAGTTTTGCAATTAAGTGGATCATCTGACTTGTGCCCACTAAAATTTGTGCTGTATGTGAAATTTCTTCTTACAGATTCTCGGGATTATTGTTCAAACACCAACTTGGAGAATAATTCAATGAAAACATGAGTTAGGTGTCCCTAAGTCAACTAAGAAATTCCCAATGAAGCCCTCAGAAAGCAGTCAGTTTTAAAAAACCAAGAAGTAAACATGCTAAAAATAAGTTACTGCTTAGGAAGTCCATCCAGTTTCAATATGAAAATCAGTTTTCAATTGATATATCAAAGAACATAAAAATTCTGAGGCTGGTCAGAAAAATGTGAGTTACAGAAAAGCCATCCTGTCAGGAAATTAAAATGTTAATAAATAGATACTGGGGAAGAAAAAGTGTCACAGTGAAGGCTTATAAAATTAAACCCTGGGCACAGTTGAGTAAAGAATTAGCAAAGTATGAAACAAGTTTCTATTTCTTTCTTCAACTTCTTAGGAGATTTCAAGTTCCAGAGAAGATAGGATTTTTTAAAAGACACAATAGAACATGAATTATGTAAGAATAAATGGAGTACCTGACTTGAACAATACCATTCTAGGTAAGCAATTGTAAAAAACATTAAAATACATTACCTGGCTGTGTCTGCAAAGGAGAGTGTTAGTGAGATAAAACCTTTGAACACACTACCCTGAAATGAGGTCCCTGAGCACCTACAAACACACAACAATAAAGGAGGAAGTGCACCTGGAAGGATGTCCCAGCTCCCCAGCAGGGCTCACAAAGGCCATTCAGGCAGCAATGACACTCTGGGGCAGCCAGAAGAGCTGGGTGAGGGCTTTTCAAAGCCAAGTGCTGCCTCCCTTGGCATTCTTTGGGTGCAGGGTCATTGGGAACTCACACATGGAGCAGCCCCAGAACTGACTGATGGCATTTCTCCTCCCAGCTCAGAAGGCACAAAGAGCCCAACTTTGAGCTTTGTGAAATCCTTGTAGTCTAAGGAAATCAAAAGACTACCCTGACTTACCTTAGATAGGATACAGAATAAATTATCTACAGCTAGACATATGAAATCATCAGACATGCACTAAAATTAAATATCTTAAATGAAAGCTCAAAGATCATACAAATTCCAGCTGTTGATTCAACCCCTTCATAACTCTATGGTTTCTCACTGAAAAGTTTAATGAGCATCTCGAGGCTAGAGAATGCAGATTCTGCTTGTCTCTATTCAGACTATGAGAGAGAAGGTCCAGGGTTTGATTCTGGATTTGATTTTATTTTGGAATAATTTAACAAAAGCTAATAGTAAATTGAGCTTAATCAATAAGCAATTTAATCATGCAAAATTTTTATATTGTTTGCTCTGCTTTGTCAAGCAAGTTCTGAATTCCAAGTCTGACTCATCATTCATAAATCACTACTTGAAACATGCTACATTAATCCTTAAACAACCAGTTTATTGTAACAGCACTTTCTTAATATTTATTGTGTTATTATATTTAAGGTTGTCTCTTCAACAGTTTCTTCTTTGCAATGAGAGCAATTGATTTTAAACCATTTCACATATCCTTGGAAATTTATTGTTTTGATAATAAATAATAAATTCTTACATGACCTTCAGTGTGTGTGTGTGTAGAAAATGTACTGAGAGCCAGATGTTCAGCAGAGTGCTGGTATAGCACATTCAACTTTCCTGAGAGAAAACACAGCTCTTCTCAGATAGAGGCAGCATGTCTTATATCATGTGAAAAAAACAACAACCCAAACAAACTATGTTAGCTGGTACAAGTAGAGAAGAATATAAACATTGTAGAGAATCACAGACTGGGTGAGGCTGGAAGGGACCACACTGATCATCTGCTCCCACCTCCCTGCTCCAGCAGGGCCATCCCAGAGCACAGGATTGCCTCTAGAAGGTTCTGGAATATCCCCAGTGAGGGAGACTCCACACCCTCTCTGGACAATCTGTTCCAGTGCATGGTCACTGGAGAAGAAAGAAGTTCTTCCTCATGTTCAGGTGGAACTTCTGTGCATCAGTTTCTGCCCATTGCCTCTTGTTCTATTGCCTAGTACCACCAAAACCCTGGCTCCATCCTCTGACATCCTTCCTGCAGACTCTGACATTGATAAGGTCCCCTCTCACTTGTCTCTCCTTGAGACTGAACAGTTCCAGCTCCTTCAGCCTGTCCTTGTAAGAGAGATGCTCCAGTCCTTTCGTTATCTTTGTCACTCTCCACTGGAACCACTCCAGGAGCTCTGTGTCCCTCCTGTTTGAGGAGCCCAGAACTGGACACAGCATTCCAGGTGCTGAATAGAGGAGCAGGATCACCCCCATCCTGCTGGCAGTGCTCTTCCTAATGCACCCCAGGATACCATTGGCCTTCCTGCTTTCCAGGACACACTGCTGGCTCATGGACAGCTTGTTGTCCACCAGGACCCCCAGGTCCTTCTCAGAGCTGCTATCCAGCAGTCTGGCCCCACACCTTATCTTTGTCAAGCCTGGCTATGCCCCTGTCCCACTTTAAATCTAATTTAAAGCCCTCACAATGAGCCCTGCTGAGCCCTGAGCTAAGATCCCTTTTCCCTTCTGATACAAGTAGGCCCATCTGCTGCAAGCAGCAGTGCTGTATAAACTGACCCATGATCAAAAACCACAAAATGCTGCTGTTTACACCAGTCCTGAAGCCAGGTGTTCATCTGCATGACTTTCCTGTTTCTTGCTCCATCATTCCCTGCAACTGGCAGCACAGAAGAGAACACAACTTGTGCTGCAGATCCCTTGGCCAGTGTTCCCCAGGCTTCCCTCATTGCCCTTATCCTTTTTGCTGGGACTTCATTCCTGCCCTCTCAGAAAACTGTAAGAGGGTAACAATCAGTGGGCTGTACCAGGCTGGGAAGTTTCTTGATGATGTCCCTTACCCAGCCTCAGGGAAGCCACACACCTCCCACTGAGTTGAGTCTGGTCAGCAAAAAGCAGAGTCCCTCAGAAACTGAAGAGGTTGTGTGCTTCTGTCACTTAAATTCAAATAGAACAACATATTATTAATATTTGGCAGTATTGAGAAGAAGTGGCTGATGGAATCGAGCTGGTTTAGCCTAAAAAAGAGGAGGCTTTTTAAAATTACTTGACAGAAGGGAATAGAGGACATGAAGCCATTGGAGGGGGTAGCACAGGAGATGACAGATGTAAAATGGAACACGGAAAATTCTGATTAGAGATCAGGAAAATTCTTCTCATAATGAGAAGTGCCAGGCAGGCTGCCAAGAGACTGTGGCATCTCCATCCTTGAAGATACTGAAAATGCAGCTGGACAAGGCTTTGAGCAAGGTGCTCTAATTAGTGATGTTCTCAGCAGGTGGCCAGACACAGAGGTCTACTCCAACCTAAAATATGCTGCAGTTCTTATTATTTGGCATTTTCATCAGATCATTTGAGATTTCAAAGCTCAGCTTTTTAGAAGAAGCACAAGGTAAGTTCCAAAATCCTTCCTACTTGCCAAATGTGGTTGAGTTGCTTAGTTCCACTACAGCCCTTTGAACATTTAAACCCAGAACAACCTCTGCAGTGTCCTGATGATGACAAGCCTATGGGACCAGTTCACCTAGAAAGATATTTTCTATGCTCCCCCTTTAATTCAACCTGAGCTCCCACTGCAGCTGCTGTGCATTTAAGTGTGCATGTTTGTGACAAATCTTGGCAAGAAAATGTCAAAACCAGTATTGTGATTCCATTAAAGGCCATAACTTATCCATGTATCGCTGGAATCAGGCAAAAATCAAAATATGGAAGAAAAGCAGCTTATTTCCTGATGGATACCACTAAGAATTATTTTCCAACATTTAAAGTTCAAGCAGTGTTGCAAATAAAATATATAATATTATAATATTATAATATTTTACATTTTTTTTATATATATAAAAAGCTTCTGCTTAGGACTGGATTACTAATGACAAACTTTTGCTAGAAATTTTAAAAATAACTGTAAATACATGAACTGAGTTTCTCTCCTATTGCTCCTCCACAGAAAAAAAATGTCCAAAAGGATGGAAATTTCTAGAGCAAATGGCTGCTGTAATGATTTAAAAACAAACCGTTTACTTTTCTGTGGGGAACCACTCCAACATCCTGCAGTCCTGAGCTGGTTTGTCATGGTGCTATTATACAATCCTCTCCCACCTCATGAGGTTATGGCTCAGATCCTAGGGCAAGCATTTCTACATCACTGTAAAAAGTATGAACAACAAAGTGGTTTAACCACGGGGTCCTGTGAGAAAATAAATGAGCAGTGCAGACAAATCAGTTGTGTCAGGAGTGCTTTTGTCTAAAACCTCCAGAGCTCTAAGCAGAACTTGCAATGATAGGAACTGGATGTCAGATTCAAATTCTGCTTATAAAAAATACCATGTGCTCTGACAGGTACCTTCTTCATGCTTGTGCAGAAAAAATGCTGGAATGAAGAAAACTGGATGAAAACCCACAACTCAAGAGGTTTTGTGATTTTTTTTTCCAGAAGGTACCTTCATTTCACTTTTTTTTTTTTTTTGGACAGATTCCATAAAACTCCTGGCCCTCCAATTATACCTTCCCCAAAGCCCCCACAGCTTGTCAAAGCCTTTAACAATGCTCTTCTTTTCTTCCAATAGTCACCATGCAAAAGAGCAGTCCCAAACCCTTCAGACTGGTGTAAATTCTCAAAATTACTCAAGAGCCACCACAAACTCTCCAGCTCCTAACTGAAAGCCAGGAATGACTGTGGAGGCCTTGGCTCTGCAGACCAGAGTCTATGAACTGCAGGTCTAAAGCTCACCATTTCAAAAAAAATCCTCAACTTCCCCATGTCATATATTAGACTTTAGAAATATCAGATCTCTCCCCCCTCTCCTTTTTAGCACCCCAGAATTTCTGCAATTATCCTTTTGCCCCTTTGATACATTTATTGTTAATGACTTTTTTACTTCCAGTCATTATTTAAGTCTTTCTTCTTTCCTATCCCTTGCTAGAGCAGGCAGTTATATTAAAAGAAAAAAGCACAAGGAGAAAATATCAGATAAACCTGTTTTAACCATGAATGTGAACAGTCAGCATCAGACCTTCTTTAAACGTGCTCTCTTTGATTGTTTCAAGGTCCTGCCATAATTTCACTGCATTTTCATTACTTCTTTTTTTTTCCCTGGGTACCACACTTGTGCCTGTATTCTATAATCACTAAATGTTTGGCTAAACAAGGAAATTACCACAGTTAAACTGTTTCTAACATAACCAACACCTGAGCACTTTCATTGCAAACTGCACATGTACACTACTTTACCTGCCAAAACGTAGCCATAGTTAATTTTTAAAGAATCACTCAGCTTGTTCATGGAGATTCAAAGCACTCTCTCACCTGCAGATTCCTAAAACTAAGTTATTTTATGTTCACTGATGTTCACTGCAGGCCACACTGGTAGCTTGCTCGTGCACCTCAGCACTAATGACCAAATTAATAGATTTTATCACAGATAAATTATGACATGAGAAAAACCAGAACTGATGCTGATCTCAAAGTTTAGGGGAAAGTCAGAGACAAACTCTACAATACTGCTGGTAAAGCCTAGAGGAGTGCTGCCCATGTCTGACAAACTCTTTATTGTGGAATTCCACATATAAATTTGAAATCCACAGATTCAACTGCAGACATTGTTTATAATATATTTTACAGAATGTTTTTATTTGAAAGCTTACATGAAGTTGTATGTTCTAATAAGAGTACATACCTTTCTTAAGCATTTCTGCAGGACAGCTAGTGTTCTGGTAACCATTACCCTGGAAAACTTTTGAAACCACATTTTATTCATGGGGATCACACATTTCAGTATCTCTAGAGAAGCTCTCCAAGAAACAGCAGACAGCAGATCATGAGCTGTGCATTCTCTCTGTTAATCCAGTCTACCTCACATGCTCATTGCAGCAACTTCCTCAGAGAGTTTTCAAGAACTCTGTTCCTCCACCATGAAACACAACACAAACCATGACATCAGTGACTCTTTTCTCATTTTTTGTAGAATATTTGCGTGGGGTAATTTTGGTTTTTCTAACCAGTCTAAACAAGCTTTATTAATCCTTTAATGTAGAGTTTAAAAAAAACCCACGTTAAGTAAATATTAATATAATGACTGTACTTGTGACAAATGAGTGTGTGGTGGAGGCAGTGTGTCAGTGCATTAAAGGAGTTATCCCATTTTAATCTGAGTTGAATCTTTCACTGGAAGCACATGCAAAAGCAACAGATGTTTAGAATGTTTAGAAATATTTTTGTCACTAATAACATAGAAATAGAATAGAAAACTCAGACTTTTCTTTGGAAGTATGGGCTGAATTCAGTATCTCTGAGAATTATGCACTTGTGAAGGCTTTCAGTTCTTCTCTACTTGTTAGAAACCTGCAGTGAGCCATAATCCCTGTTAGTGTCCAGCCAGCTCCCTGCTGGAATCTGGCTGTCAGAAACAGACAGAATAATCCTTGTTATTGCTTGTTATTTGAATATGATGCCTGCATAGCTACCCTGAGTGTATTTACACCTACTTTAAATACACTACCTTGAGTCTATACCTACCTGGAGCATTAGGACACTGAAAGATTGTTTAACTATTTAATTCTGTGCCCCCTTCCCATTCATGACACTTAATGAAATGGAAAACATTTCTCAAATTTGTGAAGAGAAGGCACACTGATGGCTCAGCTGCCATCTTTGTTTGTAAGGTTTAAAAGACATATCATCAGTTAGGTTTGGCTTTCCTTTTGGCTATGTTTAAGATTAGCAACTGAGATTTCTCCATTAGCAGCAAACCAGCATAGATTTTGACTGCATAGACATGAAACCCATTCCTGTTACTATGTTTTTGTACATGCTGGAGCCTGTGTTTTTGTGAGCTCAGCAAAGAGCATGTGCAGAGGCTGGGGTTTGTCAAAGCTTGCAGGATTTAACACAGTTTTACCTGAGATGCTTCCTTCTGCATTGTCTGCTGGCAATGTTCCAACAATCCAACAATATTACATTATAAAGTGAAAGACTTTATCAGTCCAGCTAATTTCTGTGTTTAAAGATGTCATTTTCCTGTTTATCTCCCCACATGTGATAATTATTGAGAAGCTTCATCCTGAAGAATTCATACCTCTCCAAGCCTTTGAACTAAACTAAAGGAGGCAGATCATCTAGATATAGACATATGTGGAGGGGATTAAAAATAAACTTGGAACTGGAATTTTCCCTGTACAGGAATGTGTCTCTTGGAACTTAGATCCTTAGGAGATGAACAAACTAACCATGGAATTGCCCAGTCACAAAATTTTTTGAAATCTATTGCTCTGATTCCTGTATGAAGAAAACCAGTGACACACAAAAAATTCAAATCAGATCTGCATTTATATTACACCATACAATCATTACAGTATATGTTCCTTTAGCTGTCTTTTACTTTCTTCAGAGATACCTCAAGATGTGTTTAAGATCAGTGCTAATAGAAATGCCTTTCTCAATTACTTGTTCCACAAAAGCTGGAACCTGCCCAGTCACAGGTTTGAAAGGAAACTAAAAATAAAAAATACCTCCTCTCATGGTTAACTACTCAGGAGCAAGACAAGTATGTTATTTCTTTAGCATCTTTCCACTGCAGGTAAGAGTCTTAGGCAGAAATACCATGAAGATGTGCCTTCCTGTATCTCAAAGATGTCTGAGCAAGGGCTGCAGTCTGAGGACATTTACAACCATACAGTAAAACTAATTTGTAGAGAATGGGTGGGTTATGCATCAAGAATCTACATTCAGGTAGGATCAACAGGACAAATGGCAACTCACAACAACATCCTCAAAGAATCCTTTGTGTGGATGTCTCACACATCACAACACCCAAGAAATAATAGACTGAAATTGATCTGAAGACAGAACAGCAAACAAACTCAGCTGCTGTTTCAATTCTTAAGGCAAAGTAAGAGAACTGGTTATGTTCACATTCCAGTTTTGAGCAGATAAAACCTCTAGGTTTAAAATAAGCAGATATTTTTGGGGTTATAAGCCTGCCCTGTGGTGCAGTTTGTTAGGGCAAATCTGATTTTGATTCCATGCCATGGAAAAGAAGGGTCTTGCTGCAGAAGAGAATATAAGATCAATACCTTTAGTGCTGCTACACGCCCTTAAAACAGAAAAGACTAATTGATTTAAATTAGCTTAACAACTGGTTTTTTTTTGTTAAATTATGCTGCCACATCCACTATCAGACTATTGTGCTGTCTTCACTACCTCTTTGATCAGTAAAGAAGTGATTTATTTTGTAGGCAGCATGGCTACCCTTGAAGAGCATGTGAGTCCACTTTACCACCCCTTTTATAATGAAACCTGCGTGGTTTGGATTTGCATTCTCCATCTTCCAAGCATGGCCTTCAACCCTGTAACAATCTCCTCCAGCAGCCTGCCTCCCCCGTGGTGTCTCCAGGCAAGAGTCAGCTGGGACCAGTGTGAAAGTATGTATGTTCTGAACAGCCAGCCATATGTGTGTGCTACAGCCAAACAAAATACAGCACACTCAGTTCTCCTTGCCTTCCCCTGTGTGGGAGCTTGACTTTGGGCTCTTTTCACCTCTACCCAGCTGTGGATGTTAATTAAGTTTGTAAATTACAAAATCTTTGAGACTTCTTTTCCTCTGTCAAATTTGGTTGCAAATGGTCAATAAATTGAAAAGTTACTGGGTAGGAATCACAGCACAGCTAAGCAGATGGATGGCACTGTCATTTCAGCTCTTCTTTGGAGTCCAAATGAACACATTTTGTTGGAATTGTAAGAGTCTGGATGTAGACTCTCAAGATACCCTTGCACTAAATGCTACACAGAAGTGGAATTTTTTGGTACGTGCCTTGCTTTTGGATTCTGGGAGACTGACCTGCTACAAAAGCTCAAGTGATCAGCAGCAAGCAAGGTTCTCATGATTAGCTCATGTGCCTGCTGAATATTTAATAGATACAGTTCATTGTCTCTCTGATCTACTTTGATACTCACCACCAAAGACAACTCATTTTAAGAAAAAAGTGAAATGCTATTTCTAAAACAATGCAAAAGGAAATACCAATCTTTGCCATGGTCCTCATTAATCAAACTGTTGAAAACTTCTAACTTCTGTACTTTCCCCCTTGCTCATTTTTCCCCTCTCAATGTCTCTTTTGTGGGTCCAAACTAAAAATTTAATCTTATGTTTTACAGAATAATACAAAAACAAGACAAAAAAGCAGTGAGAAAAACAAGTTGAAATGTACTTTGGAGCATAAAGTCTTCCAAAAAACTTTGATAGACTGGTAACATCTTTTACACAGCAAAATCTAAAATGTATCTTGGGTTATACTAAAGTTGAAATACAGATCAACATTTCACTGATCTTGTAATTACTTTAAATTGTGCAATTTAAAACACTAAGCACTACAGATAAGATTACTCTAACAAAATTTGTACAAAATCTGAATGCAAACCCCCTAAATTACCCATGTTATTTCCTATAGAACAGACAAATATTTCTATCAAATACAGAAAAAATTTTGCTTGACATTGTTGACGGGACTCCTGTTTTGTTATCACTATTTGCCTGAAATTTCTCCTTCCCTTTTCACTTCTGCTTCACTCCACACCCTGCTCATCTTACCCTCAACTACCTTACTCTGTCCCCCTTCTCTCTGTTATTCTATTTGGTTCTCCTTTCCAAAATAAATCCACTTGCATATGCTCAACTTCACAAAGCTGTCTGTCTAACATGACCATTTCAGTCACTCTGCTTTTGTCTCACTCTTTCTCCTGGTCTGAAACAAGAACATTTCTCCGTCCAGTGGTATCTATGAACCCCAACTGGCAAAGCTCATATAGGAATTTACATACAAGATGCATCCTACTGCAAAATCTTAAAAGCTAGTCATGATCCCGTGGCTCAACAAAATCATTTGTAGGCCATCTGCTCATGTGTATCTACATACACCTTTCTTAGCTGAAGTGATTTGGAACTCTTCCAATCTTTGTCTATTGTGACTGTGTTGTTACAATAAATATAGTAAAAGCACTCTTTTATCCAGCAATTTTTCATTTTGGAAAGTATATGCCAGTGTTTTGACCACAGACCTTTTATTGTTACATATTTTTATTGTTATGTGACTCACCACTTCAACTGCATTTGCCTGCAGCTTCAAAGAGTTGTTAAGAGCAAAACCCCCTCCCCTCTATACATGCTGTTCTTGGCAAAAAAAGGAGTTATGTACAGATACAAATTCCTAGATGCTAAAGTGATGTGAGCTGCTCAGTATCATCCCAGCACAGACTGTCTGTGACTGCCCAGAACCCAGCTCTGGGTGTATACACGAATGGATCTGTGTCTACATGATATAAACAGTGTTGATAGCAACTTTAAAAAAAAAAACACACAACGAAATCTCAAGACTATTTGCGCTTGTTCTGAAATTAATTTTAAAAGCTGCTGCATGTAAAAGAAGAAACCTAGTATTATTCTTTTTGTGCCTTGCTTTCATCTTTGAATCCACGCAAAATCCTGCATGGTAACTGCTGGAGGGAAGAGTTGAAAGGGCACTTCCTTTGACAACCAGCAGAGCTTTGCTACCTCAAACTAAATACAAGTTAAGAATTTTTTCTGTACGGCCAATTATTAGGATTGACAGGCACCCAGAAGCGCCCTGCCTGCACAGCCACGCAAGCACAGAGACACTGCATTCCTGTCTGTCCACACTGTGTGTGGTGTGGTCTGCACACACAGGGCTCCTGCCCATCCTCACTGTCCCTGAGCTGGCCTGCAGAGAGGATTCCTGCAGATGGTTCCTGTCCCTCCCTCTGCTCCTGCACACAGCACACAGCCAGGGGAACCACAACAAACCAACGCTTCCCTTTTGCTTTTTTCTTGTTATTCCACCAGGGGTTGATTTTCCCTATTAAATCTGCATCACAGCTTAGGTGGTAAGCTAGAGAAACTGAAAAAACATTCACTTTTTCTGCTGTATTTGTGCCAAAATTATTCTTACCAAGGAATGAAATTCTCTACAAAATTCATGGCACACTATATGTAGAGATGTGCCAGTTTGGCCAGATTTCTCTAAGGTGTCTGCATTCCAGTATTCCTGTCTTTGCCTGCTCTATTCCTAATCTGTTTTCTTTCTGTGATTTACATTATATGATGCCATTACATATGAGTAGAGGCCCACACAATGGGGCCAATAAAGCACTCTGTAAAGCTTAGAAAAAAATTCTTAGAGAATTCTCTCTGCTACAGGACCACTAAAAGAAAAAGATCAGTGGAACAAGATGAGAAAAGCCTGTCACACCTCCGGTGAGTTTTTCTTAACAATCCTTTTACTGCTAAGTCATTAAACTTAAGATAGGTGATTCCACATGTTAAAGAGCACTGACAAAGCAGAGGAAGAAACAGAAAAGAATTAATAGAAGTACAAGAGCAACCTTGACTGATTGATTTGCAATTAGAAGAGGAAACAAGGAAACTTTCATATTTTTAGGCCCTCTTTATATCACAAACCAGCTTTCTGGCTGACAGTGGAGAAGGACTAGCTGGTTTTGGTAATCAGGAAAGGGGGGGAAGAGAAAAATCTTTTAGTAATCTGATAGTGATGAAAAGGTCTAGGAAAATAAGGAATTAGTCTTAGTCTGCACTTCCCTGTCTGTGGATCCTTCCCACCAAATCTGTGAATTATTCATTTTTTTAGTGCAGAAGAATATAGCTCTTGGATGCCTCCATATGAGATAAAGAAGACACGTGAAAGATGATAGAAGATCTGTATATATAAGTAAATGTATTTTCCCTTAGGGAAAAATAAAAATCAGGGAAAAACTAAACTGAGAAGGTACATTCCTTAATACTTCCAGAGAGCAAATAAACTCAAGCAGGCTTCCAAGTTTCAAACAGCCTGTGAGTGTGTGTGTTCTTAAGGATCACTATATTGCTTTTATTATTTTTTCAACACCATTACTGTCAGCAGTTGGCAGAGGTTTGGGTTGCTAGCTGTAATAAAGGAGGAAAGCCAAGGCTGCATCTACTGGTGTTTAGGAGATGGAGGGCACACTGGCTTGGTATCATAAATTATGGCAAAGTTTCGTTTAAGATGAAACCAGTGAGAAGAGCAACTTCTGAACTATTAAAAGGATTAAGAGTGGTATAATAGTGAAACAGAACATTTAAAAATGGTAAGTTTCCCACCCCAAACAAAAATCCACTGCAAAACAAGAGATACATCAGTTGTTCAAACCCTGAGTAAAAACTTGCCTGGAGTCAGCTGTGAGACCTCCCTCTATTTTTTGTTTACTCAGCTACAGGAAATATTTGTATTCATACTAAGACAGACAGGCATTGGTGGTAAACAAACAGAAAGAGAACAAAGGACTGGGTTCTGTGACTGTAAAATTGTACTCAAATAAAGAGAACAAAAGCTCTAATAAAATGGCTACCCTTAATCAGGGCTGTATTCCACATAAAAGACCACTGCTTCCTCCAGGCACCAGTCCTGGGATGAGAGTTTAACTTATATTTGGGGAGCAGAGCTTTACAAAACTTGAGAGACTAACATTCACCTATACTGCTGATAATCTAAAATTCTACAACATGTAATTGCAAAGGTAAATGACTTGCATAAATGACCTCCAGGGAAAACCTGCACACCTCTTCTCTGCTCAAATTAGAAAAGGGCAGTAGAAAACAGCACGTACTTACTAAGGAGTAAATGTATCATTGGTTCTGAACCTAAACATGAATAAGCAGTATTTTAAAAACTTGGATTCTTCAGAACACCATGAATTTGAGGGCAATCTGTAGCCACCAGCACCACTCTTTGCAGAAGCTATCACAAGTAACTGATGTCCAATTTCATAAATCTGCGTCTCAGTTTGACAAACCTGATACACTGTCGTATCAATTTCTACAACTTAATGAAGGATTATTATCAAGAAACTAGTCCTAACTAACAGCATCTTACATTTCCAACTGCAAGATGAAACCTCTGTTTTCCACTGCTTTACCTATTCATTTGACTAGGCCCAATCTGACATTTTCAAAAAGGGAAATTATTTTCAGAATTTAATGAGCTTAATACAGTGGATAAGAAAAAGGATCTGTAGACTGAGAGATATTTCAGTGTATAAGCTCAAAAATACCTGAGATCACTGTTCATCAACAGTTCACTGTTTGCTGAAGTTCATTCTATGCAGTTAAGACTAAATTTTTTCCATTATCAATTTTTAAGATGGTGGGGATTAAAATTCTCTTTCGCAGTTGCATTTCTCTCTTTCCAAGGGGGGGGGGATAAAACAAAAAAAAGCAGTGATTTATTATGTTACTCCCAAAATAACACACCAAATCACAAATATGCAATATATTCTATCTTTTAGATCATTAATTTTCATTGCATATTCTAGGTGTACAATTCTTTCCATCATTCATTCCTCCTTCAAGTAAAGAACACATCACTAACACATTATGTCATACAACTGTTAATCTGTAATCTACTTGCAACCTTCTACATATTTAGTTTATGAACCCAATCAGTCACCTCGTATCTTTGACCTCACCTTCTCCTTACATGTTTTTGGAACACACCTTGAATCATCTATCACCTCACCAGTTACAGGTCTTACACAAATTAAAACCAATACTAAAGCTGGAAAAGTGCCTTTCAGCTTTCTGCCACTAGGCTTTAACTACCAATGCGTGAATTGTTTTTTACACAAGCTGGTTGGTAATGTCACAGATTTGTTAGGCTTTACATCCAAAGAGAAGTAACCACAAATAAAGTTTTACTTTATAGCTTTAGTATGAAACCATTCAGTGTGTTGCATGTTCCCTGAAGAATAATACCATTAAATACAGGAAGAGATAAGCATAATGTACCAAGTCAGCACATTTTGAATGCTGATTGGGTAAAATGTGTCTCCTGGACAATTGTCACTGTCAGGTAAAATTGCCCAGATGAACAGGAATCATTTAGTACAGAAAAACCTGCACCCATGAAATGAAATGAAATGGATGAATAGCTGAAGGAAAACAAATAGCTGTAAGGATGATTATACACCCATCTTCACCAAGTTCAAGCAAGCAATTCAAAATCTTCCTGAACAATGGGTCTACATGATACAGTTTAAGTGTAATTGTAAACTCACTGTATTTTCTGGTCATCCTTCAGACATTGTCAATTCAAATTCCAAGAGTGATGTCAAACCAGCCCAGCCACAAGGACCAGTGGTTGGAAAGTCTCAAATATTTTACCCCTGAGGCACATCCTGCCCTGGACAACAATCAGGAGCAGTTGTGCATGGGTCCTTCCCAGCTACCCCACAAACCATGAAGTTAAGCAAAAGATGTACCCATAATTGTATTCCTTGAATGAATGACCATGTGCAATCCTGAGCTGTTCTAAACCACTCTTTCTGAGACTTTATCTCATGACTCATCAGCTTAGACAAATACTGTTAGGAACTGTGTTCAACATAATATTTGTAGCAGAGAGACAGAATGAATTCCATAAATAATTCTGTTGAATGTATGTATCATAGAGAGCTGGTTTAATAAGCTCTCTTTATTTAAGTGCAAACCAATGTGTATCAGACTGGTGGTTTGGGCCACAATAACTACAGGAAACCACTATATGGAACAACAGTGATGTCAAATGACAGTGACCATTTTTACATTGCACCAATGTCCAGCACTCCTATTCACAGACCTTTAAGGCCCAAATTAGATCTTCTAATGCAATCTTCTGAGGAAGCCCAAGCTCAGTGAGCATCCTCACCTCTTTAATGCTAACTTCTTTAATTCTCTTAGTGCTAACAAGCCTGGTTCTCACAAGGGAGGCCTAACAATCTTTCCTGATATCCAGCACTATCAAGTTGGTCACTTACAGGATCTCTCAACTGCTAACCTAGACTTGTCCAGCAATCCTGATTTTCTACAGAGGCAATGTTGCTTAAATAAATTCTTATAGGAGTTCATAAGCCTTATATGAGAGCTACTGTATATGTGGCAGTAAATGCTGTTGGCGATTATCCACTTAATTTAAATTTATTTGTGCAAATTTTTAGTCCATTAAAAAGTTGTAGAACTAGAAAATGAAAATCTCAATATATGCAGTAAATGGTGGAACATTTCTAATGGAATGAAACAGGTTTTTGAAACCTGAACTTAAACTTGGGAAATATTAGTCCTTATAGTATTTAAAAAAATTTTACAAATGTCTAGATAGAAAGGGTACCAAGTGCTGTATTGTCACCTGAGTTCCACAATACCTCTATAAATCTTAAAGCCCTCTCTCTCAGTGAGGCAAAGCACCTTCCTCTTCCAGCAAACCTACACAGGTATACCCTAAAACCTCCAGGCTGTGGCATGGGCTGAAGGCACAAACAGGAAGCAGACAGGGCTGCCAGAGGCCCAGGAAGATGCACTCACATGGTTCCAGCAGGTTCCCTTCCCTGGCATCATGCAGCCAGCCACAGCCTTGAACATACATTTTAATTTAGTCATGCAAGAGGCAAAGGGTGAAGGTAAAGGAGGAGGGAGAGGGGAAAGAGTGTAAGTAATACCAGGGAAAGATGAAATGCTGCCCCAGAAAAGACTGCTGACGCTGCACTGAGTGCTGTTACTGTGCTAATAGATGCTTAAAAATGATGGGAAAAAAGTCTGGAACACATGGCAGGGAGAAGGTGCTTTCTTTTAATCTGTGAGGGCTCCTAGTGCTGTGCCCCAGGAAACAGTGCTCAAGGGCATGACAGAGCCTTGCTTTCTGTGCCTGCTCGCTGCTGTCAGGGTGCTGGGGTCTGCTCCTGGCAGAGACTTCCCCCTTGACAGAAACAATTGCTGAGGAGCAAAGCCTGGCAAAACAAGCAGGGCTGTGATTGATAATCTGGGTGCATTACAGGCCTTCGACAAAAGCCACGATGCTTAAACTTGACAGCTGGCAATGCTTGATGAGGGCCAATTAGTGGATATATATTAACTTCAGCCAGAAGTTTCTTCTGTTTCTAGTCCAACAGCTTCCTGAATAGGAAGTGTACAGACTGATTTCCCCCACTCCTGCCTGCTCACATGTATGCCAGCTATACTGCCAGCAGAACTAAGAATACAGTATAAGAACTACATATTTTGGCACCTTTGTGTATGAAAGGCAGTAATTGAAAAGCTGAAAGCGACCCTCCAGACAACTGGTGGTACAAGAACCTGAGAAAGGTGACTTTACTTTGACTCTACACATCATGCAGTGGATAGCTGAGGCTGAGACTGCACTGTGCATGTAATAAGTCCACAGCAAGTGATGATAGTTCTTGAATTGCTTCGCTATTCCTCAAAAAAAATTCTGTCAAAGTACATTAATCTGTTTGTTCCTGCTTCCAATTGGTTAACCTGGCATTCAGAGAACACCAGAACTCTGAGTACCTTCTGTTCTGGCCAGTTCATGAAGAAACCTCTGACATGGCACCCTCCAACTCCTGTGCCTGTTCTAAACTTTCTTATCACAAAAGTCTTCTTCCCCCACTTTTACATCTATTTGCAGCCTTGCCAGTGCAAGTACATGGGTACTGTGGTAAAGAGAGCAATAAACAAAGATGGATCCAAGTGCCCTGAATCTCATCACTCATTTCAAATATTAACTCTTCTTCCTCATCTATAAAGAAGTCACCACCACAACACTCAGACAACTTACATACATATTTCCTAGACTTCCTAAGCTCCCTTCTGACAGTGGTTTGAGAGATGTCTCCCCTCACTGAAGGAACATCCAGACTGCTGGAACTTTTCAGAGAACAACAAGGGTTTTGTCACAAAACAGCACCAGATTGAGCAATTACCTGCAGTGATTGTATCCATGCCACCTGAAGAAGAAATTTGCTTGCTAACAGGGTAATCACTCTCATCAGACAGTTTCAAATCAGGGCAGCTAAGGTAAAGCAAAGACAAACTGCACGCCCTCACAATCTGTATTATTTCATTGGGCAGGGTGGTAAGTGAAACTGCCAGAAGTGTGGTCATGCTGATACAGCTCCACAGCAGCAAGAGGAAAACATTTGCCTGTGGGTCTCCTTTGGACCTGTTTTACATTTTCTTGTTATAAACAGAAATTACTCCAGCCAGTGGAACTTCAGCTTGGAAAAGTTCACAGCGGAGGAGTGTCAGGTGTCAGTGTGCAGAGTTTCCAGGGAAACAAGTAACAGTGGAAAAATGTAATTTTTGGGGTGAGAAGCTACTCTGGAATCTACAGTTCTTTCCTTTTTCTCATGATCCCATGAACCACATTTACTTGGGAAACTCGTCTTTGCAGTAACTTGGCCTCATAAAGAAAGCCAGTCAAAATCTCACAAGAGGCACAAAGTAGAACAGAAAAAACACCTTTGGTACTTGCTTGCTTATATGAAATGTATATTCAATATTGCATCAATACTATTATTACCAGCCAATTATTAGTTATTTGCCAAATAATTCCTCTCCATTTGTGGGAATGTTAAATAACACTCCCCTCAAAATCATGCTGGCCCACAGAGGAAGGCACAATCTTGATGAGGATATAGAAACAGAAGGGAACAGCAAGTATTAAAGACTCCTCTGAATGGCAAGGCTGACTACAAAACTCACACTTACAATAGCATGGGGTTTCTTATCTCCCTTTATTTGAAATAGAAAGGAGCTCTTTTTGAGTGAACAGCAAGAGTGTCTACAGCAAGAACAAGACAGGTAGTAAATATTTTTGTTTCTATGCCCCTAATAGAGAAAAACAGTAATGAGCTTAAATTGCAGTAGGGCACATTA
This sequence comes from Oenanthe melanoleuca, assembly GCF_029582105.1. Lineage (NCBI taxonomy): Eukaryota > Metazoa > Chordata > Aves > Passeriformes > Muscicapidae > Oenanthe > Oenanthe melanoleuca. The sequence continues at coordinate 3,889,962 of NC_079334.1, forward strand.
CATATAATGATAAAGACAGATAAGGTATAAAAAAGACTTCCAAGGACTGAAGGTTTCCTTCACTTAAAGTCTTTAAGAACAAACTACAGGTCGACCTGGATGAATCAACTCAGTTTCAGAGAGCTCTCTACTGAGGCCATACTGTGCACTATTTTTCATTAGCAGTTTGCATGACAGAAGAAAATGAATGTTTATGCAACACATGGAGAAAGCTTAAGCTGGGTGGTTCTCTGAGCACGCTGAAGTATAGAATGAAAACTCAACATGTTCTTAAAAGACTGAGGGACTGATCTGAAAATAACTTTTATTTAGGCACAGACAGCATAATAAAGCATATGTAGTATTAATCTAACCTGAAGTCACATGACTTGAAATGAAAACATTGAGATCCTGTCATAGTAACACTGAGTCAAGCTAATGCCTAGTAACCCTGCTATAATAAAAATAATGAAACATTATATAAGAATACAAGTGAATATGGCTACTTACAAACAATTAATTTGAATAATACTCCAGGCTGTCAGAAAACACTAATGCTGTTCTGAGCCTTCTAAAAATCTTAACATCATTACTTGACATTTATGGCATGGCAGTGACAGAGATGCTGGTCAAGTCAGGCACCCACTGGGCTACATGCACCCTGTACAAACACAGAAAATGACAATCTTTGCTACACACAGCTCCTAGCAGAAAATTCCAGCTTTTTAAGACCCAAAGCCCACATACAGGAAAACCTCAGCCCTTCAGATGTGCCTTCCCTTTACCACTCAGAACTGTGGAGTGGTGCTTTGCTCTGTTGCAATAAATAGAAGCCGATATTAAAACTTAGCTTGACGAGGAAAGGGATAAATAGCAAGCAGGCTATTTCCTAAACAGCTGAGCAGTGGCTGTGCTCCACCAGCAGGCCAAAGCTCCCTGGGTCCCTGCCAGGCCGGTGTGACACCCTGGTGGGGCCCTCTCTGCGCCACATCTGGACCTGGTTACACAATTCCAGCCCGCGGCTCTTGCATCAGCCCGGCCCCTCCAGAGCAGCAGCTCCCAGCCACTGCCTCTCCATCAGCTACCCACACAGACACAGTGCCCTGCAAGGAATAAATTGGGACCACATTAGCTGGTGACCCTCGCCCTTCAATGGCCCTGCCTGTCTGATGACAGAGGAAATCCCTCATCCAGCCTGACAACCAATATGAAACAGGCAGCTGCATTTACTGGAGAGCCTGGTCAATGCCGAGTGCCTCATTAGGAAATGGGCTCTATATTGAGGCACATTCCTGCAATTCAGAGCCTAGAAACTCTAAATTAAAACAACATTGATGCCATATCCTCTTTCCAAAATGCTTCTCTTCGTCCAAACTTTAACGCACATACTTAGAGAAATTAAAGAACCAAAATGTCTTTGGCAGGACCCTTTCCCTCTCTTGTATAGCAGTATCCTTCCCATGTGAGCGACCAGGAACGTGACAGTGCTGGGAAAGGGGAGAACACAAGGAATGACAGCAGAGCCCTCCAGATTCTGGATACCCTTCCCTTGATGAACCTACATGTCTTCCCTGAGATTTTTAAATAAACAAAATCACAGGAAATCCTTTGAAACAGTTTTTGTTTTGTGAGTGTTGTACCTTTCTACACTCTAAGAAAGGTCCATTAATAGCAAGTCAGCCAATGGTAACCAGCACAAGCAATGAAAAGTCATGATCCCAGTCCTACTCTACACACTTGCATCCATTCACACTCACCACTGCAGCACAGTCAGGAAACAGCTTTCCTAAAGAAATCTATCCAAAGCTCTTCCCAGCCTGCAGTGAGATTCAGCAATGTTGGTATCAGAGCATGCACAACTCTTCCCACAAACCACCCCTTCCCATATTGCTCAGCATTTCTGTCTGCATCCTACGCACGCAGAAATGGGAATCTTTAACTCAGCTGTGTCTGACCACCAAGTGAAAGAGCTGCTTTCCCACCACAAAGCCTAAGCATTTCCTAGGAATGGGAGGGACTGAAATACCAAATACTTATCATGGTGCTCAACAGCTCTGAAACACGAATGACTGAGGTCAGGATCCCAACTCCCAATCTGAAGGGTTGAATAAACTTTTTGGGTTCCACAACTGCCTTTCAAAGTCTTCCAGAATATCTTAATTTGTGGCATCACTTGCTTTCCTTGAACAGCTGTGTTTAATACATCTTCAAGTCTGAAACATTTTTCCTTCACAATTTCTACTGTAAATTTAAGAATTACAGCTAAACTTTTAGGAAGTTCCTGAAAGGTGACATGGTTCTGTGGAACTGGCAAACAGATGGACCCTTGTTCTCAAGATGCAGAAAAGGGTCCATGTAGAAAAGGCTTAAACTGAAGAAACAGAATAGTTTTTTTGCTGGAAAATATGAGGCTGGTGACCTGGAACAAATGAAGAGGAGTGCAAGGGCCAAGTACACAGAATATTTGCAAAGCACATAGAAAAATGAGATTCCCCTTGACTACATCAGTAATGAAAATCCTGTAAAATCTCACAGCCATCTCTTCTGACCCATCTCCTATTTCTGGAGCTGTCAAAGTTGCTGTGATTTGAATTTATTCAGAAAAACTACATACCAAAACTACTGGCACTGAAAGAAAATAAATGGAATTTTAGATTCTCTGCAACTCATAGAGGTGGTGAGTAATACTCTCCTATAATAAGCAATGAGGAGTTCTTCTATCAATGTGTTGAAAGCTGCACACAAAAAAAATGGATACAAGACGATAGAACTTAGGGAGGATGTGTCAAATCTCTGTTTGGTCACGTAAATATTTCTCAGGTATATTTTAAAGTTTTATAGTTTAGATTGTTGATACATAAATATTTATTCTGCCTTGGGGATTGTGGATGTACTGGAGAATACCTGTGACTTTATACTTATACTACACATAAAGCTTTTATTTATACTATTCATAGCACAGATGTGTTGAGGATATTACTTTCTGCTTTCTTCATCATTTTTAAGATTAAAATCTTAAACAATCTTAAACAGTGACAAGTCTTTATAGCTGATGGCAGTTTTGGAACCAGAATCTTCAAAGGCATTCCAACAGCCCAATGGATTATTTTTAAAAAGGACTATTGCTCCCACCTAAGATCATAATTGGTATAATGAGATACCAAGTACAATTTCAAATTCATCTCCTTTGCAATTTTCATTTATTTGGGAAATTAAGTATCTCACACATACACAGAAAAGCACTTAGAACAGGCATCCTTAAGGGAAATGGCCATGTCCCTTTAGGAAGAGTTTATGATACTGTTAAGACTTATCAGCACTGAAATATAACAATAGGAACTACAACGTTTTAAGAAATTATTTATCTGAAATCTAAGTCATTACAGATAAGCCCAATGTTAATATGCTAATTATACAAATTGCAAGTACTTGATATTGCTGTGACCACTACTGATTCCTGCTTTAGTAGAAAACCTGGCTGAGCAGTGACAGTAATTACAATTGTTGCTCAAAAGTAAATAATACAAACTATAACCTACACTTCTTGCTCATTCTGAAGCTGCTACATAGAACCCCCAAAAGTACTGTTCTTAAATTTAACCATAAATAATTACCTTAAACAACATGGCCAATAACCTACTTGTGTTTGCTAAGGAAGAAGCACAGAAATCCCTTATCACAATGCCCTGTTTTTGTCTGACAGCAACAGAAATCATCTGCTTGACAGATGAAATGCTGCACATAAAACTTTATGAAGATGGAAATGGTGGCACTGAAGAAGTTGATACTGGATTGGCAGCAGCATATGTGCTATTACAAGGAATGTGGCAAGGGAATAACTCAGGAAAACCCATCAGAAGTGCTGAAGTGAAAAATCTACACAGATTTTTTCAGATCCTAAATCTCTTACTGCCAGGGATGCCTTTTGCTTCCTCTGTGTTTTACTGGCAACGTACTTTTCACATTGCATTCAGTACTGGAACATAATATTAAATGCTTGAACAGAAACATGTTTTTCTAATTGTTATGCCAACACAAAAAGATCTTAGAAACAGGAGAGGCCAGAAATAGGAAGGGACCAATCTCCTCAGAAGCACAAGACCTCCCAGAGTCTGTTCTAGAGGCTGGCACATGGTGCTCCTGTGACAATCAGAAATCACAGGAGAGACTGTGGAGTGTAACATTCATATTTGAACTCTACAGCTCGAAGGTCCTTCCAATTCGACTTCTTCCCCAACAAGGCAAATACAAACCCCCAAGAGAAGTACCACTACTTTTCCCTGAATCTGTGACTATTTGTGCCTGTAGAGGATAATAACCAATGCTCTCTTCATTCACAACTTCCTATATATACTATCACACATTTAATACTCAGGCAGTGACACAAAGAAACTCCCCTCAATGCTGAGTTCAGCAGCTCCTTTGAAATTGTTATTTATGTCGTTTCTGCCCTTACATACGACAGGATTTTACATTATTAGTTTCATAAATCAAGATGATAATTCCATATCAGATTATTAACTAGATTTTTCCAAGCCCTCCTGTACCCACCTGCTGCTTGAGCTGTTGCACAAGACGGTCTTTCTCTCGTTTCAGTGCAGCCACTTCATCCTGAGTCTTCTTCTTAGAGGATGAAAGCTCTAGCAGAGCAATATTGGCATCTTTTTCACTAATGGCAGCAAGAAGGGCTTCTTGTCTGGAAACAACCCAAACAAATTATATTATTATCCTGCAAAATTCAGAGGACTTCTCTACAAATATTTGAATATACCATAAATGCTGTACCAGTGTCCAACTCTGAAAAGCAGTAATAAATATTTTTGTCAGGGCTATATGTCTGTTGGTGGAACAGGAAGTCAAGACCCACACATCTCTCCCTAAACAAGTGTGCTGACACCAAATTGCAGCTTACAGGGTAAGAAAAACATGTTATGCTCTTCTTCTCAGTTTTTAATAACTACTATTCATTAGTACTTTGGCTGAACATTTTCCCCTACTCTTTCCCTGTAGCAGGAAACTCGTACAAATAGAATTCAGAAACATTTTATACATGCTGAGAAGAAAGAATACAATCACCCTAACTGAAAAAAAGTAGTTCTTAAAGGAAGCCAAAGGATTATATCAGGGAAAGCAACCTTTTCTGTCTTTCAACCTTAATTCTCATCTTTAGCTGGTGATGTGCAACAGGATTTCAAAGAAAACCTTGGCCTTATTGCCCAGTAGTATTGGCTTTTCCCACCTCTCATCATCTTGCAAAGAAGGAATAAAATGATGTCTTAAACGTATGGCATCATACAGGAGTGATGATGAAAGACGTACCAAGTACTACACATTTGTTATCTATATTTAATCTAAAAAAAAAGTTGCAAATGGACTTAAAGTTTTGCTGCAGCACTCAATATCAAGAAGTTTATCATCTGGATCCCAATCGAAGCAACTGTCTCAAAAATGTGAAAAACCCATGTATTTCAAGAGGAAAAGGAGAATTTACACAGACAAACTTGTTCACCATCTGACAGGACAGTGGACTTACACAACAGACTTTCTGTGTCTGAAATTTCTCTCTGGGTTTACACAGGTGTTTCTTGTACAGTCCAAGAGAGTTAGCTTGCTTTAAATGAACTACCAGCATATCAAAAATCTCACAGATTCAGTGTAGACTGAACTTGGATCCTCCCTAGATCACATCTAGAAAAACATTATTGCTTCCCTTTCAAAATGTAATACTGTAAGGTAAATTTTTTTAGATATTTTAGGATAATCATAAAGTATTCTAAATACATTTATGAAGAAATACAGATATTCTGGTGAGTTAATGGAGGCAAAGAGTACAAGAAAGGAAAAGGTGCACATCAGATTCCCAGATGTAGTATCAAGATTGTAGGTGTGGGAACGATGGATAATGGGCGTGTTATTATTGCCATTTTGTTTCTGCTGCTTTTGCTCTATGGAAAAGTATCCAATTTTGGATGTCTGCCTGAAACATGAAAAATACCAATAGGGTGAAGTGACAGAACATGATCCATGACCTCTGCTTTTTTTTCCAGCTATCGGTATCCTGGGAAAGACAGGCTGGCTTGGAGCTCTGGTCATTTTCACTTTCTTTAGAGTAATCTGTTTTGATTATAAAGAAACACTTATTCTTTTAATAGTAAGCCCACAATTCTTGCTGATGATTCAGGACCAGAGCCAAGAATATCTCCGTAACTCTATCTATGGAGCCATTACTCTGGTATGGAAATTGGGGGTGCCTCAAATAGCATGTAAGCCATATACCTTCTGCAATCAAATCCTTTCTTGCCCATCTCTGCTTCTTAAGTGAAAACCCCAAGGCCAGGAAAATGAGATATGGATAGCAGCCCATCACTTTTTTTTTCCTGCTGAAAAATCTTTGCCATTGTGTCTTAGAAAAGAACTTTCTACTGGCCAAAACTTCAGTGGCAGTGCTATGAGATGAGGGTGCTGGTGAAGAAGTGGGGTGAAAGCCATTGTGGCTTTCTGATTGTTTTCTGGAACTGAAACAAGGTGAAGTTTGAGCAAAAGTAAGAGAAATACCCTGTGATAAGTGCATTGTAGCTGCATGTTTTACTTCAGCAGGCTAAACATAAACTGCTCCAGGTGGGAGAAGTGCAGGTGTCATTGTCAGCTCTGCTGGAAGGGACAGGTCTGTAGTGGCAATCTTTTGCTCTCAGCAGAGCTTGCAACTGCCAAATGATACCAAGACCATTAAAAGGAGATAATGCCAAGCAAAAAATTCTTCTGACTGAAGAGCACAACAAAAGTGACTTATTTCCCTTCCTGAGAGCATTATCCCCAGGAAGGCCGGCAGAACATGGTGTGAGACAGGTGGTGTGTCAAGAAGGACAAAATGAGCTGCTTTGTCCATGGTGGTAGCAGCACATGTACAAACCTATCCCTCAGGAGTGCTGCAGTCAGTCCTGCAGGCTTGGGCACTGCTACAGTCTTGGCTCCTTCAGCAAAATGCTTCTCCTCAGTTCATAACATTGGAGGTCCTGAAATGTTCTCATGAGCAGGCAAAACATGCTGCACAACCCAAGGATGCTGATCTTTCCAAATGCTGGCTAGAGCCAGAGTCACTGAATGCTCACTGAAGTTAATTCAGGTATTTCAGAGGCTGGCACTAGTGTAGCTGTGCCAACATCAACTCAGCAGGGGAAAACTGCCTATTTATCTCTCCACTGGAGCAGGTTCTGCAGCCTGAAGTGAGCTGTACAGTGGCTCACAAGAGGTAAGCAGACTCTGTAACAGACTGAATATACCAAAGGAAACCTGAAATGGCAACAGTGTAGAAAAATCTACTGAAAACAGTTCCAAGTTTTCCTCCAAATTGGACAAAAAGGGAGATTAGCCTTTTCCTTCTATTTACTCTGAAGCCTTTCACTGAATGTGGATCAAGATCAATACAGACTAGAGTTGTATCAAGACCAGCAGGTTTAATTCTTAAGAGACAATGGTGGATGTAATCTCAAGATCAATATCAACATTATTTGCTCTGTCTGCAGTCTTCAAAAAATAATGCAAAGAAAGATGGGCTTGCCTTTTCAAAACAGATGATTACAGAATAGTTACAGGCCAAGTAGAGCATAGAGATTTGACAACATACACAAAAAATAGTATGCAAATGCATGTCTCCAACTCTTGAATAGAAATGTCTGACTTGGGGAAGATAACTGGGCAATGGGGTACAATTACACTACTATTAATCACTAATATAATAGAATCAAACTGTCTTCAAATGGGTTTCTATGGCACTTGGTTTCAGAAGCCTACATAATTCCTTCACAGCCCTTTCCTAGGAAAGGAGAAACAGCCTTTTGGTACAACATAAGAGGAGGTGAACTTTAAAAAGCAGCTCTGTCCTTTGCAGTACTGTTCCCAGGGTCAAAGCACTAGAATATTTATCAGCTGTATAATTAGAAAGAATAACAGACTGTAAACAGCACTGAATTAATGATGCTTCGAAACATGAAAACTATACATATTCATTAAAAGAATATGTTTACATATGTCAGGGAGAACACTTATTCCATATAGACATGATATAAATATATTGTCCTATAAAATTTTATTTCAAATAATGAAATTTATCCCTATCTGGAGTATTTCTGAAAGTGTATGAGATAATATGAAGGTAATATTGATATCAGCAGCAGCTTTGATTTTAATGTCATGGAGGAACTGGGGTAATTCCATCGGCCCTAACTGTATTACAGGATCAAATCTGTTTTCCTTCTGACTGGCATTAAACTGAAGTATTTAAAAGTCTGACAGAAACTTGAAGAGCTGAGGTAGCTAGAAGCTCACAGCAATCCAGTCAGTTCCTTCAACAGAGCCTGCTGCATGAGGGATGCAACATGAGGGATGATTAAGCTGCCAGCGTTTTCAATCTGGCATATTAAGATAAACTGTAATTATGGCTGTTGTGCCTTTAGTAGACAAGAAAGATTCTCCTGTTTTGTGAACTGTTTACTCATGGTAAGGGCAGCAATCACCCCAGAATGACAGAGGTGTCATTCATAAGGGACTTGTTTTGGTTGTCTGATTTTTGTCCACTGCATTTACTGCAAGCCTGCAGAAAATGCTGCTAAAAGCTTTTAATACTTTCCTATCAGAGACATTTGTCAGACTTACAGACTTCTTACAGATGGTGTGAATCACCATCACACTAAGAACTGCATCATTTGCATATGAATTAAAAACCCTCCCATGATGTGACAACAACAAAAAGAACTCGAAGGCAGACAGATTTGGATACATTACTGTAGTGTTATGAGAGCTAGACAGACAGGCAACAGCTTAGAACATAAAAGCATTGGGACATGGCATTCAGTAATTTCATGAGTTTAGCAAAATGACAGGGTTTGGGTGGGTCACACTCAATAAACTCTTAAAAAGTAATTAGGAGCACAACACACACTGGTTCAATGGGCCAGAACCCCTGGCTCCAACATTGTCCTTTTCATCATAAACTGTATTTACCACTACAACAGTAGTTCTGAACTCCACATTCTTTCCTACTTTTTTTTTTTTTTTCCCCCTCAATATAGAACATCTTCAGAAAATTAAGAAACTCTGATTTGCAGTAGCTCATAGGGAGGAGACAGTCCCTGCAGAGCTCTGGTATCAGGATTTGGTTCTTAAAAAATAACTTTGAAAAAGGTAATTATACCAGTGAATGACATTTCATGATGCTAACAGACTAGTAACTCACTTAATATGCAAGCTGCCAAATTCTGCACTGGCTGTAATTTCTGCAGCATTTAAGATGCAGCCCAAAGTATCCCAAAGTGAGCAAACTGCTATCCAAAAGAAACAGTAGCTACCTCTTACTGCAAGAGAGTGGGAAAAAAATTTAACTTGGCAATAGGTACTACCTGCTTTTTTTTCATTACAGCTGGGAATAATCAAACTTCAGGCTGCAAATTAATTTCCAAAGCACAGCCTTAAACCTTCAGATAAAAGGGATAACACCACACTCCTTCCATTCCAGTACTTGCTTTCTGAATCAGCACATCACCTGTCCCTGGCCTGGCTGGCACATCAGCAGCCTTTCTAATCTCTGATCTATGCTCCTACAGCTACCAAAACAGAAACTGAAAATTCAAACCAAATGAGATGAAAACAAGAGCTTTTTGTCATCAGCAAACTGAAGCTTTCTGAATGTACACCTTTCCACTGGTCCTTTCAGTATCATTGCATAACTGTGACCACAACTGGAAAAGAAGATAAAAATACCGACTCTTTGTGAATACAAGTGTTCGGTCACAAAAGTGATGTCCCTTTAATTTTCCATTTTAAGTATGACAAGATAATAATCTATTCAATGACACAGGAAGCATTACCACTTGTATTGACCTTGCTTAACAAAGATACTGATAATATATATAAACTTTCCTACACATATTTTCTCTAACATCCCAACTGTCTAGAACCGCAGAACTCCTTAGTAGGGTTGATAAGCACTGCTTAAAAGTCCTTCCCCTCAACATGTTTGATAAAGTCACAATTAGTCCTATAAATATTTTATATTACCTTTCCCATCAATGTTTTACCTCCTTCTTGTACTTAAGCTTTCCATCTTAATTTTATCACTTTGGCACCATAGGTGAAAATTTGCAATTCCTAGTCCTGCTCATGTCTCAGCTCTGAGCATCCAGAGTTGCAGTGCAGCCTTAGACTGTATCTGCCAGCATACCTAGAAACAAATCTAACACTTTCACAGAGAACTATCAAACACACTACTCATTTCCTGAACTATTTTTATTGATGAATACTTCAGTGAAAACCTGGCTGCTGCATATCACAGCTGCTAAACTGATAGCCCATGAGCCTTACCTAGGTGCCTGTGAAGAGTGGAAGTTCTCCAAGATGTCACCTTTTAGAAGGAACTTTCAATCCTGGCACCAGATGTTATGGGAGATCTGTTCCTTTGAAGGGCAGAATTTTTTTAAAGACAGCTTTCCTTGTTTTAGCAGCAGAATCTGGATGAGACACTGCAGTACTTACAAGGCTCTTGAGCTCCCCAGAACTGGCTTTTCTGAGAAGGAAGTCCTGAAACGGGCGTCCTTTCTTCCTCTGCAGTTTAACAGCAGTGCAGACAGAGCACAAACTCAAGATTTTCATCCAAGCAACTGAGGCCACCAGAATATATCCAACAGATTTTGAAAACTGACCTTTTAAGTAAGCCAGCTCCAATTTCTTTTCCTGGGACATGGTCAAGTACAGGTTGAGCTTTAACTTAGCATGGGTTTCACAATCTGCTTAAGCTGACACAGGACAGGCTCTTGTGGCAAGAGATGGTTCTGCCCTCCCATTTCCAGGTTCCTGCCCCTCCCTGGTGTCAGCACCACTGGCTGTGTACCCCTGCAGCCTGAGGAGCCAGTTAAAACCCTGAATAAACACGAGGAGCCCAGATCCGACCGCAGGTTCCTCATCCCTGGAGGAACTGCAGAGCTGCAGCTCTTCCTGACGCTGGGACAGCGTCAGACCCTGTGCTGCCACAGCTGGCACTGCCAAAAGAATGGAAAATGAATCATGGAATTCACACTGATTATAACATATCAGACAACCACAATTACTACAGTGAAAACAATTGTCTTGATGTCTTTGTGAATCTGGCCCGCGTTGAAAGACGGTAGAAAGAAATTTTGGCTTTATCAGTCAAACTTTGACAGCAATACTGCAACCTTACTGTGGCTCCTGATCACGTGAAAACCTCTAGCTGTGATTTATAACACAGTTTGTTTAAAGAGAATTATCCAGTCTTTATACTCATATCAAACAGATAGAGCATCTACCTCCTTGCTAAATTACTACTATATTATTTCTGGTTAGTACAATTTATCCCACTTCTGCATCTGTCCATTTCCAAGGCTGACATCCTGACAGGTGATCATACCTGCCTTCCTCTGTATTTTATCAACTTACAGGAAAACAAGGTAAAGGCATAACTTAGTTTTGGGACCATATTCATACTATCCCTCTTCTCAGTGCACTGTGGTTCCTTTGCTTGATCTTTTTGCAGCAGTGGTTATAGTATAGAATATTTAGTATTTATTTTTATTTCTTTTGGGAGGTCTCATTCAGCACGAGCTTTTACAATTCTCACTTTATTCCAACAATTTCTACTCCTCCTAAATGTCTCTTTCTCTTTACCAATTCTTAAAGCTGCTGCCAATTCCATTTTGGATACAGATACACAGATTTGAAACCTTCTTAAACTTTCCCCCCTTTGTTTGGCATGCAAAGACCTTAAAGGTTTGGACTTTTGATTTAAATAAATGCCCTGCTTCCTCTATGTGAACCTCCTGTGTTCTTCTGTCCAATTTACTTGCTACCTAGTAGTCTCCATTTTGCAGTCTATTACTTCAAAATTGGAAACTTCACTTTTGTAGCATAGCTTTTTTTCTTTGAATATAGGTTTTATCAATTAGTTATTACTACAGCTGAAGTCAGTTTTGGTGACAATTTTTTCTCTAGTGTCATCACCACTTCCAACAGTCCTGGAGTCTCACATCTTTACATCTTGGTGATCCAGTCATTATGCAGTTAACAAGCCTGGCAGTTTCTCTGATTTGTATCCAATAAATAGATCTATCCTACAAAAGCACATTTCTCCATGATTACTTACATTTAACACAATGTTATGCCTTAAATCCATATCAGGATACCATCCACTCTCTTAGTGTAACTTTTATGATCCTTACATTATTTTGACTCAGGCAATGCTATAATTTTTTTATTTCCTCAAAACCTCCAATATAATTAATATACAACACCATTTCTTTCATTTTCAGCTTTCCTGAACAACTTGCACCCACATTCCAGCTCTGAATATTGTTCTATTCCTCACTAATTGCTATTATCCCTGTGATATCCAGTTTCATGTTACATACCAGATGCAGAGAGCTACTTCATTTAGTTGTTCTTCTACAAACATCTAAATATTCTTCCACATGTACCATTTCAACAAACTTTCTCGTCAGAGCTATGGATTGCTTTAATTATTTATTGTCCATCTGACTACCAACCTGGATGTGCCTTGCCTAACTTCCTGCTCCTTCTTCTCTGAGGGTTCTTCTGTACATTTGTTCAAGCTTCTCTTCCAGAATCAGTGTGTCTAATTTCTAAAAAATATTTTCTTCAAAGTCAGACCTTTTAAAATTAATTCTGCAAAGGATGTATTTGGGCTTTGGTGGTAATAACAAAAGCAGCACCAATGCTGATCTCTATTCCATCCTAACCCTGACTGTACCTGGATTTCAGTCTTCTCTGACTGCTGCCGCTGCCCAGGACAGGGATTTAAAAAAGGAGCACAAGAAATGCCAAATGTCTGGATAACATGAATAGCAGCATCAGGGGAAAAAGAGGCTGGAAGCATTTTCATTAAACACTGAGGCATCACTTTGCCTCCTGCTCCTGGTAGCTCCAATGACTGCTGCTTAAGTAGTGCCAAAAAAAAGTGTTTCTAAGCAAGCAGGAGCTGTTGAAAGGGCTGAGGACAGAAATGGAGCAGGTGTCAGGAGCTATGGATAAAATTTGGATATACTTAGTTCTGTAATTGCAGCAGAAGGGGCCTGAGAGGGTCTCATTTAATTTCCTTTTTCAGATCCGGGTCTGAAAGCAGGTGTAGCCACTTGCAGTTCTCGAGTGCAGAAAATGGGTTTGAATGAGCAGGACAGCATTTTCTGATGAGTTCTGAAGATAACTTTCCAGATGCTTGAAGCAACTGGCATTCTACAGTAACTAGGGAGCATCCTACCCCTTTCATTTCTGTTTTTACCTCTATCCAGTGCCTGTTCCTCATGAGATGAAACCAGAGCTGCATGCAGTAAAAAGTTTAAGAGACTGAGCATGTGTACTCTGCTCCAGAACAAGCACTCTTAAGCCTGATCTAAACCATGCAAACAGACTTTTGACAACCCTTTATCAGATCTCTGCTAAGCACTATAATGATACACTCCTATTCAAAGCCTTTTTTCATATACAGATCTAAAGAGTTTTATTGAAATAAAGAGAAGCTCAGCCTTCTTAAAGTAAGCTGTTACTGCCTGTTTTGTAATGAGACACAAGGTATACGAATCTTAAGCAACACACAAAAAGTGAGAGACCAAGTAATTCACATGTGAGGAAGTTGTAAAAACCTCAATTTAGCACATTCTAGCAACCAACACCTTTTCAAGTGTACAAATCTGAAGCTACGCTTATGCTTTTGTTTTAAAACAAAAATCCTGCCCAAACTGCCTTATTGAAGAAACATCATCACAGATAAATTTATAGATGTAACTCTTTGCATCTTAGAAAAAGTAATAAATCTCCAATTTCAAGGCTATGAAATAGAAGAAACATAATTAAACCAGCTTGTATCAGACAAGAAACTGGCTCTCATGAAAACCTGCTAATACAATAGATATTGTATTAGAACTACTTTCTTCTAAGTAACATTTCACTTATTTTGGTAAAGTTGACCTTTAATTGGTTGTACAACTGGTAAGAATTATTATTTGGTATCTACTTAGTTGTTAAGATATATGGCACGGTTAATTTCTAGCAAAAAAAAAAACCAAACCAAACTTGCTGAATTTTAAGATGTTTAAATTCTGCTTTACAAAAAAAGAAAGTAAATTAAAAAATAAAGGGGTAGAAAATAACTGCAAGGCAGGGTGAACATGTGTGATGTGGACAACTTCTAACCCTGGCATTATCCTTGAGAAATAGGCATTTTGGACATCAATAAAAATTCTCAGCATTTTCTGAAGAGTACAGACTAATGAATTTACAGGGAAAAATCAGGATGCTTCACATAGAAGAAAATATATCAAAAACTGAAAGAGCAGCACCAAAATGCTAGATTTTAAAACTAACAACTGCCAAATGCAAAACATATAAACAAACAGTGCCAACTGGAATAGAAACATGGCTTAGTGGAGCTGAGAGTCAGGAGCTTCTCTCCATTCCTGTCATTTGTGATTTGACAAAAGCACATCACTTAACTACCTCTGTAAATGCAAATGCTACTGTTTACTAAAGAGCACATCTGGTAACATCTGTGAAACAGGGACATTCTAAGCTAAAAGGGTCAGGTCTCTTTTTTTGTTGTTGTTGTTTATTGTTAGCTAAAAGGAAAAAGAGGATTACCAAAAACGTGCACACTCCAAGATGTCTTATTTCTGCTAGGAGCATCACGACTGCACTGAGATTTCTCATCTTTTCACACAAGAAGCTACAAGGCCACAAAACTACAAAGGAAACACCTGAGCAGCGAGAGGACTCCCCAGCAGACACAGGGCAGAGTGGGCAAGACAAGTGGAAGTGGCAGCCCAGAGCAAACCTGCCTGCATGGATTTATGGCAGCCTCCCAGTTCAAGGCCCATCTGGCTGGGAAGGGGGAGGCTGGAGGACCATGTGCCTCTTACATTTTTGCCATTCCTGCTGCGGTATGGCAGGAATAAATCACAGGGCTGAGGTCAGAACAGCCAGCCCATAAAGTGATTCATGGGCCCAGCAGCACATTCCCCCAGGACTATGTACTTTATTACAGTAAACCTCAGAACAAGATACAATTTCCTGTCTCAAGGAGCAGCCTTTAAATCAGGACACCTGGACAGCCCTGCAGCCGCTTACAGAACAATGGTCTGAGCCCCACCGCCGCCTCTCCTCGCTGGCCCTGCTGCCTTCACCCAAACACCACTCCAGAGAGCCTCCTCCTGTGCACTTACTCTGGTGACAACACCATGCAGGCAACACGCTGATATAATCCTATTCTTCAGCCACAGCTCCCCACCCAAGAAATAAATACTCTCCATATGTTGTTTTTTCACTCCATTTTAGGTCTCTTCTGCGCTGTAAAAATTTCACTCAAAACGTTAAGGCAACAGAGGAATTGAAAGGGAAATCATTGGTTTCTCTGTTTGCAGGCAGACCTTGCACTGGAAAGGTTTTTTTCTTCTTTGCAAGCTAAAGAATCTGACATGCAATTTCGGTTGTAATGTGGATGTTCTCACTGTGATCAAGGGCTCTGATCTGAGTTTCGGATTTGGCATCTGGAAAGAAACTGAGGTGGTGACAGAGATGACGGTATTGTTAGACTCCTGAGAAATCTCTCTCCCAGCTAAGAGCAATGTTGCTCTTACACCACAGGATATGTTTACAGGATAAAGAAAAGAGAACTCATTTTAAGCCACAAACAAAGCAGAGGGCATTTTCCACTCTCAATATGCTGTGGAGCCTTACTTCTCAAAGATTTCAAGCACACAGACCTTCCAGGCTGCAGAGGAGCAGTCTGCCATGGCTGGCTTGTATTCCAGCTGTCCCTCAGGTAAGGCTGAGCCATGTGCTGGCTGCACTTCTGCTGCTCTCCTTGGAAGCAACAGGACACTCCTCAAATGGGAGCTTCCCATGTTCACACAAAACAGGACAGAAGAAAAACTCCTCCAGATCCACAGTGGATCACCAAAACCAGAGCTAAACTTGGGTATATTTTTTTTCAGTATGCATCATTCATGATTGAGAAAAGAGAAGGGAAGCTTCCTTCCCTTCAATCATTTAAAGGCAAGATTTTCCTGCAGCTTTGATGACAGTAAGGCATTCTGTAAAATCACTACAAACAGTGGAAAAAATCCTGGTAATTTTACTCTTCAAAGTTCTTTTGGATCTTAAAACTAAATCCATAACAAGGTAACATGTCCCTGGGAAGTTGTTTCATGGAAAACACACACCTGAAAGATGTTCAGAGGACAGAAACATAAGATAAAGTGACGGGGGAAGTTTTGGGAAAATTTAGATGAGAATTCATCAAATACTGTACGTTAAGAATGCTTCTGAACCAGTCAAACTAGATATATAAAAAAAATCTTGGTAAGAAAAGAGGAGAAGGAAAGGATTGATAAAAGAGATGTAAGCAGCAATAAACCAATCTGATTCATCCAAGACTGAATCTCCTGAAACTATTTGTTTCACAACTACTTTTCCTACAAGTGAAAACAGTTGTGTGGAAAATAACTTCTCCCACCTGCTTATTTTATTTTGTTTTATGTTACTTAAACATCTCCTTGACTTCTGTGCATTGTTTTAGAGCTCACAGCAGGCAGAATTAAGGCTTATTGATTTTATCTAGTCTGCTTTCCTGTACAGAATAAATATTTACATCATACCCCGTTGCTCCCAATCATTTATTCTGGGGGGCTTAGGTAAAGGACATCCACTTGGCACTGAAAGCCAGGAGGAACTGGCTCCTGTCCTTGTGAGCTTATCCCAGTGGATCCTGTCACAATCTTATGTCTTTCTATTTCCAACCCTTCTGTTCTCAGTTTCTGGATAATGATCCTTGTTTTGACTGTCTCTGATTGAAGTATTTTAATAATACTATTACTTGATTTTCTAGGTATTAGGACTATACAGAGTCTTGTGACAACTGTATCAACTATCCTATAAAACAGAACTAAAATCTTCATTCTATTCATACTCATTAATCCTATTTTTACGTAGCCAAAGTCCTGCTGCTGCCAAGATCACACTTTTTTCCATAACATGGCCAAATCCTTTCCAAGTCACTCCTTTCCAGATAGTGAACAGTAGACATCACATTGTTCTGATTTATGTGCTTCATGTTCATAGGCACTTTGTATAAATGAGCTTTCATTAAGAAGCAATTTAAATGGCCCTACATGTCTGCTGTCACCATAAGGGAACACTACACCATTTTCTGTATCACCTGTAATGTCATTTTACACTTGCTTCCAGCTCACTGATCAAATGATTATCAGCATCAAGCCCAGCACAAAATCCATTAAGCTCAAAAATAAACTTCACTTGAGTTTTAACTGTAATGGGAAAATGCTGACAGCTAATGCTCACTTTAAGCAGACTGTCTATACAGCACTAACAGATAACATTAAGGGACCTTTTCAAGGGCATGTAGTGATAGCAGAAGGGGTGATGCCTTCAAACTGACAGAGGATGGAATTAGATTGGATATTAGGAAGACATCCTTCACTGTGATGATGGTGAAGCCCAGAGAAGCTGTGGATGCCACATCCCTGAAGTGTTCAAGGCCAGGCTGGATGGGACCAGGCTGGAGTCTGGTCTAGTGGAAGGTTTGGAACTGGATGATCTTCAGGGTCCCTTCCATCCCAAACTGTTCTGTGATTCTGTGATGATGTTACAAATTGGTCTTCTGCAGAAGATTAATTATACTTAATGCAAAAAGTTACTTATATTAAACAAAGTTGGGTCTTTTTTGAGATTATCTCTTTAGAGATAATCAAGGAACCATATCACGTTTTTTTGACATTACACATCTTACACAAAGTAATTTGACTGGCATTAATTAAAAGCCTATTCTTTATGTTATCAGAATATTCTATCAGCTTATTCATAACTCTGCTCATGAATTCTAACAGTTAATCAATTCACTAGCCACCCTTTGCCTGTTATTCTGCAACACTTCCAGGACTTCAGCATTTCCATAACTTCTAGAATTTCACCAGAATTCCAGTATTTATTAAACTTTCAAGGAGCCAAAATTCCCTTTAGCCAACTTCTCTAGTGTTCTTAGATACCAAAAACAATGGGATGCTGCCCCCAACACATGTGTAACTTCTTCAGCATCTCCTTATGTTGGATAGAGAAATATGGAATGCCACAGTCTTTCTAAGAAGTGAGGCAAAAACATGTCTGTTCAAGTCCTATGTTATCCCAATTAATAATAAAGGATGGTAAAAAACAATAAAGTAACATTTTAGGCATACTGGAAATACCTCAAGTGGACTAATAAAGTGGAAAAAAAAAAATCTGTCTTGATTTTGGTTTTTTTCAGTAATTCTAATTATCCTAGCTATTTTACTACCAATAGAAAACAGCACTTTTTAAATAATTGAACAGGGTTTTTTGAATGCTGACATTAAGAAAAAAAACCAGAGACCATTTAATAGCAAATACAAATGGTCTCCTCTCTGAAACCAAAGACAAAATTATCACTGACTTGATACAGTAAGAGCTGTATGAAGGGACAAGACTCTCACTTTTTTCCAAATGGCTACAAATATTCAATGAAAGTTCCCAAGAAATCTTCAGCATTTCATCTATCTACTTAAAAAGACATATAAAATCTTATATAAATATATAAAATATAAAATACTTACTAAAAAGCTCTGAATATTTTAATGTTGCAAAGTGAAATTACACTGAGAAATGTAACTTTAGCTTTACATGCTTGTGGGAACGCTTGATACTGTCTCAGTCTTCTGTTAAATTAATGCACAGAGGTTTGGCCAAAGGACCTGTCTTTCATTTGATCTTCAAAACTTTACTCACACTAAACAGTAACTCATTCAGGGACTATGGCAGGACAGCACCTTAAGTTGCTTAGCAAAATCATCTCCAGATAGATCAGAGATCAGCACTGGCAGATCCTTAAGAATGTTTTGGCAGATCATTTGCAGCAAAGTGCTTGACTGTGACACAGAGTGGCTTCAAGGGTGGAGTGAAAAAGCAAATTTTCAGTTTCAGGTTTTGTCTAGAATGCGTCATCCCCAGTCCTATTTCAAAAAATCTGACAGCTAACAGTCTATTATTAACATGATTTCACTGCAAAACAAAGTAAGGAAGCAAAAGGAAATGCAAGTTTGTTTTTTTTTTTTTACTCTCACACATCTTGCCTTTTTACTCACTGGTACAACAGGAACAGGGGAAGGATAAAGGTAAGTAGAATAAATGTACAAATGAGAAATATCTCCTATGTCCTCTCCCCTTGAAGGCAGTACCCTATATAATCTTCTATTTAAAGGTAACCTTATAATTACAATCTATATAATCTTCTATTTAAAGGCAACCTTATCACAACTGTGTCCACCAAGAGATCCACTTGTGGTGTCTGACCTGAGAGCTCATTTGTGCCAAGGATGCCATGAAAAGCTGAGTGAAGTGCCAAACTCCCTGGCTGTTCCAGGTGATGTTCTTAGGCTCCAGCAAACACCAAGGGAACCCTTTTTTTTGCCCTGCAGACAAGCACATCCTGTGAAGGCGTTACCTGGGTGTGGCATGGCAAGCAGAGCCCAGCACAAGAGCTGGTGAGGGGATTAACACCTCTGCCTTTCATGTGGCTGCAAGGGAGCCCAGTGTCCTGGTGCTGGCATGGGGACATGCTCACAGCAGAGGTCACTCTGAGGGGAGGAAAGCAATAACAACCTGGCTGGAACAGACACCTTCTTCACAGAAAAGCCACTCATTTACGTTTTCGGTCTCGTACACCTCACTGCGAACGATTTTGAAGTAGTTAATTTAAAAATAGAGCAGGAGAGTCAGCTCCAGAAGCAGAAATAAAGTACACACACTAAATATAATCTATTCCAGCCTGCAGAAAATACTTCTGAGAGCAATGGCTGAAAAGATCCTCTGGGAAAAAGAATGTTTTAGAACAAGGGGGCTATCACACTGTAACAGCTTTACAACATTAAAGTCAATGGCTGTTTTTCATTAATACGGCTGGTCAATATTATTTTGTTTAAATTAACATTTCACTGTTTTTGATGTCATGAATTAACTGCCTAGCTGTAGACATTTTCTTTTCCTCTAGCTGAGACTGCTGAAAAGAGTGAAAGAGTGAAGAATTCTTCTACAGAAGAATTTTTAGCTTCTATTAAACCCTTTCAGAGCAAGAAGTGACGCTGGCATAAACCAAAGCGGGAGGAAGAAATAAAATGGCAGCTGAGAAGAGATCCCAGGCTCCCCAAGACAGTCTCAAATGGGTAGCAGAGGATGACTGTGACCTCAGAGAGCACAGATTCTTCAAAAAAAAGTGATTTATGACTGATGAGCAATGTAACCAGTATCAGACAATATGCCTCCCTAAAGGACACAGACAAAAGCTGTGTTTAGATTAACATAATCTCCTTAATTTTCCACATACTTGAATCACTCCAAGCCCTCAAATACTCTGCAGTTCTCCAACTATAAAAAAACCAAATTAAAATCCAACAATTTCAAGTGAGTGTGCATTACACACACCCAGCCATACATGGGACTTCAAATAAACACATCTGAATGAGACAGTAACTCTTCCTAAATCTAAATGGCATTTTCTTACAAAATGTGAGAACTTTTTCAGGTTCAGAGTAAGCAAAGGAGGTATGTCCATGCTACTCAGTAATTTTGGGAGGGGTGTGGGTAGAAGAGAAGGGGGTTTTCAGTGCAATTTGGTTACAAAGCTTGTTTGCACAGGGCTGTGCTGGCCTCATGGTGGCTATTCATAAGAGATCCCCAGAAGAGCTGTAAAGTCTGCCTATAGCCCAGGTGCTCTAATTGCTGTCTGTCAAAACAGAGCTGTTTTCTCAGCAAACATTTTGGAATGCCCAATGCTAAGTTGATTAGTTAGTGGGTTTCTGGGGAGGAGTATAAGGATGATGGCTGAGAGACAGAGCAAAATTGATGACTCAGACACAAAACTTGGATTTCATTACAACACTCCAGAGAGCGCTTAATTTCTCAAAGAGAATTCCTGCCACTGAAAGGGAAGCAGGTACTAGGAAGGAGTTCTTACCAATAATGTCTAATCCCCACTGCAAGGAACATTATTCAGTTCAAGAACCAGAGAGGTGTTATCAGTACAGAATCTGGCTCAGCTGTCACTTGAGTATGGCTGTTCCCATGACACCATTCCCATGCCAGAGTACACCCAGTGCTCTCCCAGGGAGCTTCTGAGGTTTCTCCAGAGCACAGCAGCTTTGAGGGGCTGACTCCCCATCCACACTGCTCCGGGTTGGTCATGGGGAAAGACAGACCTGGCTCCCTCGAGCTCCAGCAGCAGCCACCACACAGAGCCCATTGAAAGCACGACATGAGCTCATCTGGTGGATCTGGACACAGGCTGAGCCTGCGCAGGGCTCGGACAGCTGAGCCTGCCAACGCCAGAAAAAACACCTCTTGCATGGGAACACCAGGGCTGGGAGAGGGGGACAGCAGGAGGAGCTGGCACAAGGGAAAAAGGAAGGAAATTAGGGGCATATGGCACAGCAAGGATTCAGCCACCTTGTGCAATTAAAGAAACTCTTCACAGACCCTGGAAGTGGCAGAAGGCATTAGTGGTGTGCTCAGGCCATGACTTACAGCTTCCTACCTCTAGAGCCTGGTTAGGAAGGCAGATGGAGTTCACCCACAAGTACAGCAGCCCCTTACAGACCCCTTCAGGAAGGGCTTGGTGAAGCAAGCTCATAATGGCTCTTCCTGTACATTATCTGCACTTCTGTGTTTCCCATTAGTAATCACTGCTGCTGAACATCCACAGTATTAAAGCAACGTCATTTGTACCTCTCAGGTTACATCAGTGTCAATGCTCTACTCGAACTCCTAGGGTTTCAGGGGTTTGGAATTTTGCCATTAAACTTCCTTTCAGGCATGGCAAAGTGGGGCTCTGCCCGTCCTCATTTCCCAGTCACCTTCATATAAGGATTTTTATAAAAATCCCTCTGCAAGCATTTAAGATGTTTTTGTTTCCCTTGAACTAGGAATGTCTTTTTTTATTACTTTTGCTATTATATTTGATGACTGTTAATTGTGAAGTCTCAAAATCTACATTAAATGATACAACTAAAATGCAACACTTTGCTAAATCCAGTGCAGTATTACAGTTCCTACTAGAGTGCATCTCTTCATTTTAGTGTTAGCTGACATATCCAAGACTACAGAGGGCAGGATAATGGGTAATGTAGCTCAAATACAACCCTGTATGTGAGCTACAGGGGTAGCTCAAATAGTAAAAGCAAAAATAGTAACAATTCATGATCATTTAGGAAAAAACACTGAATTGATAACAAAGCTTAAGCATTGCAGTAACTTGAATAAAAATTCTAATGATGCAATGGATTGATATTAAAATTTTTGAGACTTAATACTAATCAACTAATTTAATGGTTTTTAACAACACCCTGAGGAATACAAAACTAATATTACTCTTTTTTTCAAACTAATAGTCATTCTAGAGGAGCCTGGGAATGCACCTGTGAAGCAGACATCATGCCAAAAGGCCTTCAGCAAGCTCTCTGGCCCACCTGAAAAGGCATTTTTTTATGTTATCACTGTCAGCATTGCCTCCACCAGGCACTGGCTGCACAAGTAGAATTCACCACCCAGAATGGCATGCACAGGCTCCCCTCAGAGCTACTGAGCCATGCACCTCCCAGTGGAATCAGAGCTGGGCAAAGAAATGAGGAACACGTCAATCAACGGGAGAACAAGAGAAAACCTGTTTTGTTCCCAGTTCTAAATCAAAATCAAAACTACTGCTATGAGAGGATCCACCTGCAAAAGTGGGATCTGCAGCCCACAAGAGCTCATGAGGATACACATTTAAACCAGGCAATTGCACACCACTGCCTGCACCAAGCTGCACTGTGAGAACTGAATGGTGACAGAGTGGGACAGGCTGCTGATCACCTTATTGACAGCTGTTTATTGGCAGCTTGTTCCAGAACACTGCCCACAAACTGGGAGATTTTGTCTCAGAACTTCAAACCCACACTGTAGGGTGCCTACTGAAGAAATCAGGCAATATGATCTATTTTAGGATGACTTTTTATTTCCTGTGCAGAAGGAAATACAAAACTGGGGCTCTTTACTGACAATACTCAACAAGGTTCTCACTTCATATTAAGCTATTTTTAGTATTTTCTTTTTTTATTGTCTTGATGTTCCACTTACAATCTTTATGTCATTAAACAAGCTCATACCAGGTCAACGTAAAGCTTTCCACTTTAACAAAGTGTAGAAGACAGTTCTGCATTTAAAAAAGGAAGAACAGGTGGACTCTGCAAAGTCTCCTTTGAGCATCCAACCAAAGGTGGTGTTTAAAAGTTAGACCTCTGCACTCTGAAAACAAATACATCAGATGTAAGGAATTGCCACAGGAAACGTTCTGTTCTTCAGGGTTATTTTCTAGACTAACCATTGGTTTATTGATTGATTCTTCAGGATTAAGCCTTCAACTTCTCCATTTTGCTTCAAACCATAGTGACCACAACTGCGTAACAGAGGCTGCTCCTGTTCCAGAAGGATCAGGAATGGCCTCTGAAATACCACACAGCTGAGCCTGGACTGCTGTGGTGACCAAAACCAAGCACTGCCAAAATCTGGAGCTAATGCTACTGTAAAGATGGAAGACATGAAGAGCAGTCAAGTGATCAGTCAGTGTAGTGAACTTTGTAAGTGCCAAAGGCATTTTTTAATAGGATAGGAGATTATGCAATGCAAATGCAACTTGATAGAAAAACTGGATCAAATTATAAATACAGAATTTTATTAAATAGTTTCTAGCACATGTTGAAGAACAATAGTCTAACTTGTTGATTTCTGTGCTAGAATTTGTTTTTCTTCCAGCTAAATTGCATGCAGACATTCCTCCTTTTGAATCAAGGGACAACCACTACTAAAAATTATCATTCTGTCTCCTTTTATATCAAGTTCCCAAATCAACCAAGGTTACCAGGATTGCACATTCCATGATAATACAAATATATCTGAAATGGAGCCTACAGCTGACTCCTGTACTGGCACAGGACCTGAGGGCTCCAGATTTAACACAGCAGTGTTCCAGAATCAAATACATCTCTATAACACAGACACACTGTTAGATCAAGACCTTACACTACCTGTCAAGAAGCCACAGTATTAAGGACTTTTGTCTCTCTAAAAAGACACAAAATAACAGACTTCATGCAGCTATTTATGGATATCCTTTCAATCACAGCTGAGGGCAAAAAAGGTGGACAACATGAATTACTGAATTAATGTCTTATCATCTAAATGGCTGCTATCCACACTGATCTTTCCAATCCTGTTTTAGTAGGGTCACCAAGGTAATTGCTGTGCAAGCAAAGACAACCATACCATATAACCAGTTTCTCTTCTACCACTAGCTACCAGAACATTTCCATAAATGACACTGCTCTGCTGTCTAACATACCAGAATTCCAAACAGAACCAGACTGGGGCTTGAATGCAAAAAGATTTTCTGAGGCTTGATGCACAAGACAGGGATTCAGAACGACTCTCCTCGAGTTTTGAATCTCTTGTTAGGAAGGTCATTTCCAGTTAAGAGTCACATCATGCTGCAAGTTGTTGTAGCATCATCCACAACATGGGGAACAGCAGGTAAGAGAATTTTTCTTAATAATTTCCTTGAATAATATGGATTCTTTTGTAGTGGAAAGGTAATAACCTCTCAAACACTCTAGGACACTTAACTGGCATGCAAATGGAAATTCCTCCATACATTCAACAACTTCCAGTGAAAGTTACACAGCTCAAAATCATACACAAGAATCTGAAATACTGGAGGCAGCACCACTTACTAAAATCGAATAGATCTGTGATTGGGCTCCAGTCATTTCTGCAGCCCCTCAGGTAGGATGGATACAAATTCTCATGTTCTCACATTTCAGCAGGTGAAAGGATCTCTGTGATAACCTTTTGCACCCTAAAGTTGCTTCCTCTGGATATAACTTGTGCTGCCATTTGTATTCACATGAACAGTAGCAAACAGGATATGGTGGGGAAAGTTCACCCTGCACAAGCTGAGATGCCTCACTGCTGCAGCCACAAGACAATAAAAGAGATTGGTTGAGATTTTTACAAGTTCTGACAGCCAATTCCACTACTGCTGGCTGGCTCATAGGATTTAAATATCTGCATCTCAAGTTTTATAACTTGCCTCCCTAAGGAATTACTAAGCTTCTTTCCAGAGACTGTTTAGAAGGGAAACCATTCACTTTGGAAAAGACAGGTCTAATGCCCTTCCTCTGGGGGCTCTGGTTTTGGCTTAGTCCCCTCTGTTCCCTATCAGACACAACAAGAGTGAACCTGATTGCTGTGAGTCAACAATTCTAATCCATAAAGTCCAAACATCAGGATGCCAAGGACCAGGCTTCACTCACAAGCATTATTGTGTCAGGCTCTTATTTCCTGAAATTAATGGAAAAATCTGAGGTAAAGCAAGATAAAGTTACAATAAAGAGGAATAAAAACATGAATGCAACTGTAGCAAAAGGCAATCAGATAGATATTTCCATTACAGGGAAACCTAAAGCAAACTTAATTTTTAGGTTGCAAAGATTCAAACTGTGTGATCAAACTTCTTAAAAGCTGTTTGTAGGTACTTCTGAAAGAACTCCAGATCTGCTTCCTCCAATTAAGTCTTGCTGTTTTCACCAGCAATCAAGGTAATTGAAGCGACCTCAACTCCAACTAACCACTTAGATCTGATCCACTTCAACACTTGATAATATACAGAAACCTTGCAGAAAGAGGCATTCTCAAGAGAAACAGGATTAAAGCCATATGACAAAAATATCTGTAGATTCTTAGTGTTATACCACACCCACCTATGGGACAAACAGAATTCTGCTGCTTCTCTTTTTAGGCAGAAGTCAGTGATGTTCTCAGCATCTTCCTTGAACAATTCCACATTCATCTGGGCTCAATGTTGTCTCCATAATTTCAGTGCTCTGTGTTCTACAGAATACAGTCTGTAATTTCAGCCTTTCAGACCTCACTGCCATGCTTTTCTCTTGGTTGCATTTCTTCAGGTCTATTATAACCTGTAACACTGCCTATTGGCCCAGTCACTCATATTTTGCCAGAATTACAGCCCTAAGGATATTAAACAGCACATCCCTATCTAAGCTCATTCCAACATCCACTTATGGACCTGCTGTACAGGAATCTGTCTAAGCCACATTTGATCCTGCAGACACTTTCTCCACAGTGCAGACTTCTCTGTGGCCACCAAGCCTCAGGACCTGCTGCATAAAGAAGTGTTTTCCCATGTTTGAAGCATATTTGATACTTAGATAAAGAGCAGAGCCTCTCTGTGTATCTCTGACCTCCTGCACCAGCAGCCTTGTCTACATCTATGCAAGAGTTAAAACCCAACATGGAAAATAAATTCCCTCTTCCCATGAAGAAAATATTCTTTGTCACTCAGCAAGTGGCACAGTAGTGCATTAGTAAGCATTGTTACGCTGTTGTAATTTCCCTGTAATGAAAATTTTAAATATCATTTGATGCTCCATTGGGTGTCCATGACGAGGTGCTGGCAGCAGAGGGATTGCAGGAGCCTCTGGGAGAAGAGACCAGGGCTGCCCTGTGCTGGACATGGCCAGCTCCTGATGGCTCCAGAGCATCCACTGCAGGATACCATTCAGCCCCTCAGCCCAGCTGGAGTCATCTCTGGGAAAACATGTTTTAGAAAGGGCAAAACCTGCCACACAGGTAAAGGAAAGGGCATGGGGAGAAAAGGGTGAGAAACAGCATTGGGATGACCAAGATCAGAGAAGGAAGAGGGGAAAGAGGTACAAAGCACAGATCTGCTGAAGCCCATGGACAGCCCATGGTGGAGCAGATTGCTGCCCTCTTAGAGCCCACGAGAGCAGATTATTCCTGAAGGACTGCAGCCCCATGGGGAGAGCCCACACTGGTGCCAGGAAAGAGCTCTGGGGCTGGAGAAGGCTCTCAGAGACAATGGATGAAAGCCTGTGAGGCTGCTTTGCTTGCTCTGCTAGATTTGGGGGAAAAGTCAGGATTTGCTGACACACTGGAAAAGGTTTCTCAGAGAAGCTGAGGATGCCCAGTCCCTGGAACTTCTCAAGGCCAGGCTGGATGTGGCTTGGAGCAACCTGGTCCAGTGGAAGATGTTCTTGCTTATGGCAGGGAGGTTGAACTAGATGACCTTGAAGGTCCGTTCCAAACCAAATCCTCAGAGAAACTGTGTACTGACCATACCACCCCATCCCTCCCTGTACTGAGAGGGCAGAGGAGTCTGGAGCACTGGGCTGAAGGGAGTGTAGGAAATGGGACTGGAAAGGTGCTGTTTTATTGTTTGCTTTGGTTCCCCACTACCCAAACCTTTAATTGGCAATACACTGCTTTTCTCCAAGGTGAGTTTGTTTTGCCCACGACAGTAATCAGCATCTCTCTGTCTTTACCATGATGCATGAACTTTCTCCTCCCATCTTCTACTCTTGTTGTGTTGAGGAGGATGAGTGAGTGGCCTTTAGCCAAAGTTAACCCACCACAGACATATTTTTTTCTTCCAAGACCAGCTTAGAAATACACTTGTAACATGAGAGGGGAAAGTCTCATTGGAAGTAAGCCCATACATTCCCATGCCAGAGGTGGCTTTTAAAGCTGTAAGTAAAGTTCTAGGTATGAACTGGTGCCCAGAAGGGGACTTCCTTAACTCTTCAGGCTGGAGGAGGGAAAGATCAGCTTTTATAAAAAGAGACTGATTGCACTCATGGGCATCCTGGAATGTGAAGAAATGAAAGACCTATCACCATGCACCCTGCACAGAGGGAAAACTCTACTGGATGAAGGAAGATGCAGCTGAGCTGGTAGGGAAGATCAGGGGCACCTGCTCTTTAAAATGAGATTCCCAAAAACAATGAACCACAGCAGGGAAGTCCACTCAAACAGTTCACTTTTTACCTGTTCTATGTATTCAGCAAGGAAATGTTATTTCTTAAATGCTGCCTCACCCAGCACCTCTGCCATGAACAATACTGAAAATTGTGGTGTTAAAAAATTAGCTTCAATTCCAGTATGATACAAGGACACAACAATCAACTCTTCAGTTTTAACAAGTACTGCTTTTTTTTTTCCCCTGCCAAAAACATTTTCATGCTGTCTTTTTTCCTACTCAGCCAAAAGCAGCAATGATTTTGGCTCTATGCCATCACAATAGTCAGCAATACCAAGAAACTTAATCACAATGGCAGCAATGTCAATAAAGCCCTGGAAGAAGCCAAAGGTTCAGTACAACCTTATTCAAAAGGAAATGTTTCCTAGGCTTAAGTGCTTCCCTTTAGCTCTATAGGATGGCATGAAACATGCTCTCACCCTATTCCCAAACTTCCTGTGGAAAGCAGCCACCTGGGTTACTGAGGATGATCTTCCAGGACTGGAAAATCATTAAACATCAGTAAAAAAACTAAAGCAGATTGGAATGGTGACCATGCAGAATCAGCAACTCTGACACACCCTGACTTGTGAGAATAATCAACAGAAAAGAGGAGGGGAGAAAAAGAAAGACTGAAGGAAAAATTACTTCTGGGTAGAAAATTACTTGGCATTTTCTAACCCACAATCAAGTTAAAAACCAGTGCATTCTGGTTTTTAAGACTCATAAAGATAATGAGACCAGGATGACATCAGTACCCTTCTAAAATGTACACATTTAGTTATTTTTCTATGGCAAAAATTTATTTTGTGTTTTCTCTATCAAAATGGTTTCTATTTTAGACATGAATAGTAGACACATACCACCAACAAATGAATGTAATACAAAGTCAATCAGGAGTAGTATATCCTTACTAAATAATTACAGAACAGATGACTGAATTTTCATCTGTTCAGGCAAGAACTTCTGAATCTGGTGCTCTAAGATATTTTAGGATAAATTCTGACAATGCTGATCTGATCAAAACAAAAAAAAAAGCCCTTTCCTGTGACAGATTCAAGAATGCCATTTGGTAACCTTCCACCATTTCTATTAGAAGAAAAGGAACATTTTAAGATAGAATGGCTATAAGAATCTTAGCAGCTCTGCTCAGTGTCACTGCTGGCTTTGAGGAACTCTTGAAAAAGGGGTTCATGGACAGATTCCTTTTTGAGATTAGTGGGCACTTAAGAACCACATCTCATTTTATTAAAATTTTGAATTTGAACAAATATCCTTTCCCCTCAAAGTAAAAAAATGAGAAAACATACACCAGTTTTAATTAATTTCAAAACTGCAAACTACAACCATAATGCACATAAAAGAGACTGCTTTTTACAAGTCATAAATAACAGTCCATGGTGCCAACTCCTTGGTACCTCTTCCACATATACCAGGTTAAAAATAATCCCCTCTCATGAATCACCACATTCATGGCACAGATGAGGCACCATGTAAGGAGCAATTCCTTTGGTAGCAAAGAAAGTTTTTGGAGCCCTGACCATACCAGATGATGGGCACTGGTAGAGCTAACAAACCACAGCAGTTTGCTCATTAAGAAGGGACACATCTAATCTGAAGGTACTTTGACTCTGTAAGCAGGACTATTTGCATTCCCATGTTTTCAAATACTGCTAAAAGTCTATGTGAACAAGGCAGATGAAGTAAGAAATTCTGAAATTCCTGAATTTCTGCCTTTGAATAGAAAGACATATAAAAACATCAAACGAATTGCATGAAAGTATTTATTTTAGTCTTTCTGACTGCTAACAATGAAACATGCAAATTATATTTTTATAAGGTTTTTACATCGTTCCCAACATCCCTCACATCCAGTCCCACCCATTATACTTGTAGTCTTTTCTCAAGGCTGAACTTACTTATTTTTTCCTTTTTGGATTGGTTTGTACCTACAAAATATATCCCTGCAATTGACATGGGCAAGCTCATGAATGCAGACATTGTTACAGTCATACAGACACACATGCAGAGACAGCTTGGGCCTATGGGCTTAGCAAAAGAAGCTGTATCAATTTAAGTCATATTTATAATGACAAAATTGCATTCAGCCTAAGGGTCACACTAACGATTGTGCTGAGTTAGCCCTTTCTGGTAGGATCAGAAGGGGGGTAGGGGAAGAAACACCTTTTACCAAAATAGTTAAAATGCTATAAAAAAAAGTCAGTCCATGCAGCCCGGGCCTTATAAGGAAGTGTTTTTAAACATTTATTTCTTGAAACACAAGGTTTCAATCAACAGCCACCGGAGACTCTGGGGTCACGATCTTCCCTCTCAATGTTCTGCACAAAGGTCAGAGAGGTTTTCCCTCCATGAATGAAGTTGCCTTCCAAACACTTCAGCTACGGAATAAACAGCTTCTAACCCAGCTTGCAAAACTCAGCATTGTTGTCTACAAAAAAGACAAACTCTTGCTAAGACATTTCACGCTCGTACTCTCTGCAGACTCTTTACAAATTAAAAGCCTGTAAAACCTTGAACCTTTATTAAGTCTGTCAGCAACAAGTAAGTTGAGAAGAACACCATATGTCAATGTAAGAAGCCTGGTGAGTGCCTACACTGTATTCCTCAGCTACCCCAACCAGCCTGAAGTGCTTCTTACACCTTGACATGGCAGTATATCCACACTGTGTTAGCACAGACATATAATGAACACTCATGCTTGGCATTAGCTGGGCTCGTGTCAAAAGTAAAATATTGTGAGGTTACAAGCAATCTGGAATATGTTCTAATGAAAGACAGAGGTTTAAAGAAAAAGTAAAGGAAAAAAAGGCTTTGCAGCATTTAAAGCAGTGAAGGCAAAACAAAGCAATGCCTTGAGGATGTATCTCAAATCCTGATCAGAATATTTCAAGGTTCAATTTTTACAGTCAAAAACATTAGTAAGCACCACCAAAGGTCAGAACCAAGATGGAAGGGGTGTGTTCTGCACAATCTCAGGTGGTACTTTAAAAGAAGTTATTGTGCATCTTATTGTGCCTTTGACAAACACTCTTGCTGGTGCCACTACCACTGTTTGGTTGGGTGCATGAGCCCCACAGAGCTGCCCTGCTGCAAATGTCACCGCACGGATTTCTTTCGCGTCCGCCGGTGATAAGTTACAATACTGAAACTGGTCCAGGAACGTACACTTGTTAATTTTGCTTTAGATGGATTCTATTAAAACGTGAAAATCTTGGCAAGGACTGGGGTGAGACTTGCCCACTGTCTGGGTCCCTTTCCCACCCAGCCAACAGGGCAGACTTTTTAGTTCATTATCACCTCATCAGTGCTCCTGTCAGCTGCCAGCAGTGAGAACTGGACTAAGCCACTCACTAATTCCTGGCCCTCCTGCCTTCAGTGAAGCAGCAGTAAATCCAGAACAGATGGATGCTCTTTAACCCTCTCAATCCAGACACTTACTTTAATCAGTCTAATGAACCCACCCAACTCAGAAGGAGGAATGAGTGACAGACACAGGATGATGGTGGGATGGAACTGTTGCAGTGCGGATCCTTTACAGAAACACCAGCCCAAATCTTGGATACTTTGCTGATAAGGGAGGCAGCTGGCCAAAGGCAGGAGGCCTGTCAGGTCAGGAGCAGGACAAACCTTCTATCAAGAGGAAAAGCTGAACAGGGATGGATTATAAAGCAGGGCAAGTTTATTACACAGAAATCTCGGCACATTACCCAAGCCATGAATGAAGACCAGAAGGCAAGGAGTGGCTTTTGGTTCTCCAGCTGAAGTTGCAGTTCAGGCCACTTTAGCAGCTTGCTGTCAGCCATCTCCTTCCCATGACATGAGACATAAGTTTCAAACCTTCCCTTGTGTTGTCTGAGACTTATGGATTGCCACTTCAGTGCACTAAGCCAGCAGAAAACTAACTTCAGAAAAATGTGGACATTTTATTGCTGTGTTAGTGCCCTAAATTAGTGCAGTGGAGTTTTGTGAGTTGCAGACACAGCGCAAAGGAGGACCTGGGAGAGGGAGCAGGAGCACATGGGTCTGTAGCTCAGCCTGCCTTGCAGTCAGACCACAGCTCCTCATGTTCCCAAAAATGTATTTTCAGTACTGGCCTGCAGACCGCAGAGCACAGCTTCATTCACGCAGCAGGGCAGAACCAAAAACTGCATGTGAAGTTTAAAATGCTTCTTAAAGGGGATCTTACTGTATCCTAACATCAAGAGGAACTTTTCTGTTTATTTTCATCCTAGTATATCTCAATAAGACCTAAAAGAATGTGGCTAAGTATAATACTTAGAAAGAATGAATTTTTCTTTTTTTTTAAGATTCTCTATATGATTTTGGATTCCCTGGCCTGCTACAGAAGACACAAACAAAAAAAAAATCAGCATTACAGTGCTCTGGCATCTCAGTTTTATACACTTAGAGGCTTCAAGAAAACCCTCATCAAGTTATGACAAAAAAGCAAGAAAAAGTACTTGTATATTAATTTTAGAGCTTGGAAACCTAAAGAGGGTCTTGGCTAAGGTAAAATTACACACCTAGAAGAAGTTATGAATGCCATTTAGAACAACCACTTTCAGTCTTGCCATTCTGTAGCATTTTATATATAAAAAAGGAAAGACACACAGGAACAAATTCAAAGTGTAGTAACAAAATGATAGCATATCTGCAAACCCAAAGTCTAGGCCTGGAAAAAATCCCTAAGTGGTAACTCTGAATACAGATCAGCACATGGCATGAATTATAAAGAGCACAAATGCAGCTTAATAGTACTTCTCCCAATCAGGCTATTTTAACCTCAGAAGTCCATATGATTGCAGCTTCTCTCTTTTGTACCTTTCCCACATGTATATGAAATATAAGAAGAGAAATGAAAGAGTCAATTAGCCTCTTGCCCTGTATTATGTAAACAGTGAGTCCTGTTTGGGCCTAACTGAAACCAGTTTCCTGAAACCAGGAGAGGTTGACAGGCACAACATGAAAAATAAAGCTTTAAAAAAAGTAGATTTGTTTTATCACTTTTACAAATATGCTTGATTAACCATTTAAAAACCATCCTGCTCTTGCAGGATGGTGCACAAGAAAAGTGTGTCCTTCTCTTGGCATTTTTTTTCAATTATAAGCCATACACACAAATTTTAAGCTAAATCTCTCCAAGATTTTGCATTTACTTTTATAACTGACAACTTTAGAAGTTATGAATGAGGAATATATAACATCCCAATTATTAACTAATACAATTAATTCTGTGTTAGTGTAACATTCCAATTATTGACTAACACATTCAATTATTAACTAACATAAATAATTTTGTTAGAATTTATAATTTTGCTCTTTAGCTAACATAGACCAACATCTGCAGGATTAGAACAGAACATGTGTAAGAGAAATACTGCTTTGGCAATTAGCCAATGAAATCAGAAATCCCAAACAACTTTAAGCACCACTGAAAAGCTTAGTAACTATAGAAAAACACATTCAAAGCTAGCTTTTCCTTAAGGATGATTACTGTAACAATAAAAAAGACAAAAACATAGCTGAGTTTAGTGTAACTGTGAAATAGACTGGGAAAATACTTATGCATATGGCTGTCACAATTCCATGAATTTTCAGTGAAAGGACAATCGAAGACAGAAAAATTATCTAGCAAAACCAGAAAAAAAGTTTGAACAACACTGACAATCTACTGTTCATCGTTAAATAATAATGTGCTAAAATTACACAAGAAAAACATACTGATGTAGGTTTATTGTTTTTTTTTTTCAAGTACATAGCTCAGCCATGCAGTGAGCTATCAAATACACTACAGCATCCTCAAAGGAGACAGTGATAGAGTCAGGTACTAGCAGTGTTTTAGGAATAAAACATTCTTCCACAATATGAAGAAAAACCATCTCATTAAAAGACCCTTTCAGCCTCAGTGATGGTGACTACCCAGTGGTGTGGAAGTGTTTTGGGACTAATAATTCCAAAGTTTATAGGCAAGTTGGTGATCCAAAGTCATGAAAATAATAACTCCTAATCCCAGTGAGCCTGGGAAGCGCTGTGTTCCTGAATGAGGAGCAGAGGGCTTGGCTGAGAATGGGACCTTTTAGTTGGGCTCAAGGAGATGACAGAAGTTCTCTGCAAGCTGTGAGGTCTAGCAGCACAAAGTGTGCTTACAGTGTCAAATTCTGGGATAGCAGAAGTCATCTTGAAGTGATGTGAATGTCCTGTCAGTGCAGAGAAGCTGCCAGAGCAGACTGCATTCTTGTCTCTATAAGTGATGCTGATGGGAACTGTGATGATTGAGTTTTTCTTGGTGCTTGCCTTGGGATTGCACTGCCCAATTAATGGTATCCAGTTTCACATGAGCTGCCCTAGGATATGAAAGACAGGAGGCCAACAAAACACAAGGAAGATCCCTGTCTTTCTGAAGAGGCACCTGTAAGTGCAGTGGGGTAATCCAGTGCACCAGGAATGGCAGTGAACTCCTAAATTCAGACAGCACAGTGCTGTTCCCCTCAGAACCAACAAATAAGGGATGAACAGGTGCCCCAAAGCTGGCAAGGAGCTCCTTTCTTATCCAGCATATATCTTGTGTATAAAATGGTGGAAGCCTTCAAAAACATTTTTTGGAGTCCAACATAAATCAGAGACCATCACTGGTAGACAGAGAACAAGGTTCTGAAGACCAGGCAAAGAAAAGGAAGTGGAAACTTAAGAAACAGAGAAGATAGGACAGAACCTCACTGTGTATATCCTGTTCTCTGTCCTATTCAAAACAACCTTCTATCATGAACAAGAAAATTAATTTTAATACTGCCCCTGAAACAACACTTGAATAACAGCCCTTTGTTAATTTGCAACAGCAAATGAAATATTATTCAGGGAGTTCAGGATACAGGGTGGACTAAAAGTCACTCTACTACAAGCAACTTAGACAGTTTATTCATGCCACTTGAATTTTTCTGTGTTGAGTTTCCCTTATTCCTAAGGAAGATACTACTTTTTCCCAAAGGCTTATTTCAGGAGTTAACATGGACTTTGCAACTGCTTTAACATTCTCAGATGGAAAGTGCTCTATCTTGTCAAGTATCATCATAACCGAGGGCCACAGTGTAAACTGAAATTATAGAAGGCTGCACAATTTAAAAAATAATCTATTCCTAAAATGTGGAGACTTTTGTAAGCCAGTGTAAACTCCTCTTGCTCACTAAAGCTGTAGGTGTGTATTTCCAAGTCCCAGCAGACGGTCACCAACCTCAGCTGAAGGGCTGGGAAGTCAGGTAATGAAATGCTTCCACTAGGCTATTCTAACTCTTACCTGAAATCAAAACACAAAGTTAAGACATAAACTAGAAAAATGGGCAGTGCATGAATTCCAAAGAGGAAGGGGAGCTTTTTCCTTTTGTGCATTCCTACAGTTAATATTTTTAAAATATTGTTTCTAAGACTTGGATTTCCTTAGGACTAGAGTATCTGAAAGGCAGATTTTGTCCTTTACAATGCATGTTCCAGACCAGACATATCAGTATACAGAATGATAATGAAAGTTTAACTGAAAATCTGTGACTGTTGGTGATGAGGAGTTAAATTTCCCATTATGATGGCATTTCATGATGATTTTATGATGATTTGGTGTTTCATGATGACAGTCTGCTGATTTATGTACAATTGCTTCCAAACTGACTTGGCAGTGGGAACAGGGGGTAAAGCAACTCTGAAGAGCTGAGGGTTTTATTCCATGCATCAGATTGCAACTTGACAGCTCTTAAAAAGTACTCACACCTTGAAAATACATTAAATTTTCATTAAATCATTTATCTGCTACGAAACTTATAGAGCTTATCGGAGTCTACAGAAAATTAACTATAGTTATTTTCAAAATAAAAATGACCCATACACTAGGCAGGTCACACAAAACACAAGTAATGCATGCCCACTGCAGCCATGGGACTGTCTGCATCACAAAAATGTGTAACCACAGCTGGACTAAGGCAGGTGTACTCCAAAAAGTATTAGACATAACTTACTACACTACTTACATATTAATATCACATTGCTACTTTGATAGTCAGTAAAAAGAAAATGAAAGTAGAATAGAGATCTGTTAAAAGACAGTGCATCTCCCATGTATGGGAATAAAGCTTTTATGCTATTTACAGCACTTAGATGAAAACCATATAACTGCCCAAAGCAATTTCTGCCCCTCTAAAACTATTTTCATTAAAAGCCTACAAGTTCTGTTTGAGGAACAGGCAACTAAAGATGAAGTTCTTGTACTTAGTTGTATTTAGGTTGCACTGGGATAGTATTTGCCCATCACACAGAACAAGAAATTCAGTACCTGTATAAATACAGACAATGAGGATGAATCAATGCATGCCATGAAGAAACATGGAGCACCCTGTCTCCCCAAAAGAAGGGCAGAAAACGTGTAAAGAGAGGCCTTGTCAGCTCTGGTGTGTCCAGTTCCCTCTCACAGGGAGTGCTATTCCCACGCTCTGTGCTGCAAAGGAGGCAGAAGCTGCAGCAGTTGGGAGCCCTGCAAGGAAGCCTCACTGGGATGTCATTCCAAGGGGCTGTGCCTGACCCCAGAGCATTGCTCTGTAGCCCTCAGGCTTCTTTTGTTTGGGCCAAGTGCCACACTGACACCCTCTGCAGCTCAGCTCCAAGCACCTTTGCCATCCCCCAACAGTTTACTTGCATTTTTGCATAAGTGCTGGTTTCTTTTGGCTCCAAAGACAGCCTCACCTGCAGGGTTTCATTTTTCTGTTTGACACCCTT
Organism: Oenanthe melanoleuca; assembly: GCF_029582105.1. Taxonomy (NCBI): domain Eukaryota; kingdom Metazoa; phylum Chordata; class Aves; order Passeriformes; family Muscicapidae; genus Oenanthe; species Oenanthe melanoleuca. The sequence goes on from NC_079334.1 coordinate 3,926,683, forward strand.
GCTGTTGATTTTCCCTTACTGCACAAAAGAACTTGCTCCAGTGCCTCTTTCACAACTGCTTCTTTGTAGTAAATGAAAGCCTTAATAATTGTATTTTGATTGTAGAGTTGATTAATTTTGACTTTGTTTAATTTGTGGCCTTTGCTGAGATCTTTGGAGCTGAGAATTAGAGAGCACACTGTACCACTGTACTTGGACATAGGGGGTTTGCCAATTTATTTCTTGCCTCATTTGTCACAAAACCTATGAAACTGCAGTCCAAAGCAAGCTTCATATTTTTAAAGGCAAGGCAAAAATGTATTTGTTTTTCTTCTAAATTAACATCTTCTGGCTAAATTAATCTAGTTTTCAAACTCAAAACCAGAGCCCTTACTAGCAATGAGACTTCAGTAAGCAAGAGAAATCCAAAGATCAGCTCAGCAAAACAGAACAGATTGCTTCTCTCCAATTACAGCACTGAAGCTGCAAGAAATGCTACTCAACTTTAGGTACAGACATATAAAACAAAAAATTAGGATGTAGAAAGGATCTGTATGAGAACATACTAGAAGAGAGAAATACATGAAGGACTATATATCTTACATGCACAACATTCCCATGAAACATTTGTGTCTCAAACTGTTAAGACATCAAAAAATCTACAAACCCAGAACCTTCAGATTTTAATTCCTGACATCACTGAAGTTCTCTGGCCATGGGTGAACAAGTCACTTCACATTTTGCTTTTCAGTTTACTCCTTTGAGGAACAACAATGGCATTTCTCCATTTTTATTAAAAAACTATGACTTTGAAATGTAAAATACTTAGTCAAAAGAACTAAAGTGAAAAATACTAACATTTATAGTTGCATTATTAATATTTTTGATGACACTGTGGCTAGATGAGATAAAGTCTTTTTCCAAATATAAGAAGATGTCCCTGTCCTAACTCTTTTAGGTTTCCTGCCTAATGAGGGCTTGAAAGGCAGCAAAATTTTTGCAGCTACCTTGAACCAATACATTGAATTGTTGTTTATTCCTTCCTATAAAAAAGAAGTTTCCTTGGAACGTGCTCCACATGAATTACCTACAAAAGCAAAAGTTTCTCTTCAGAAATTGAATCTGCAAGTCAAAGATAGTATCAATGATGGACAGAACTGAGCCCACATCACATGAGGAAGAAGCTCAGGCACTTAATACATTTTTACAGGACACATTTTTCATTCTTACAGCCATTAGTAAGAAAAATATATGACTTGTGCTGAAGAATCACAAAACCTGCTAGATAACAATCTCCATCCTCAACTTCACCTGAAGTACCCCCAAAGCATGTTCAGCTCTATTTAAGCTATTTGTGATAAAAAAATCATAGTATTTGTGATGTAAAAACATTCCTAGAACCCCTCTTCACTTTACTGAGATCAATTTGAATTCTCATCTTGTTCCCCAAACCACCTGAACACTCATTATGGACAATTTGAACATTAGCAGGCTTGAGAGAGTCCTCTAAGGACATCATGGGACTGAGTTTTTTCATTTCAACAGTAAACTACTGTTTATTCTGTTCCAGCTACCTACTTATTCACTTCATAGTGACTGAATAAGGAATACAATCCCTACTTCTTGATGAGACAGTTCTGTGAGATGATGACACAAATCCTCCTGAGATCAAGCCTGCTATATTACCAAAACTATGACTTGGCATAAGGGGACACCTGGTTTGTCATGATTTAGTTGCAACAAGTTAATTTCTCTGCCATTCAATACTTTACTGTTTTCTAAACATTTACATATATCTTTGACCATTTACTCCAATCCTTTTCTGATGAAATACCTCACTGCTGAAAGGAACTTGCAGTTGTTATCTCTTCGCAACAGTCTCAGTGGGCTAAAATTTTTATTCATGACATTAAACTAAATGATCAAACTAGTCGATTGTATAGCATATACAAACTATATAATTTAGTTTAACTTCATATGCAAAGCTTGATTCCTAGATTACACAGTAGAAATAAACTAGTGTGATCCTTTAGTTTTCAACTCAACATGAATTTTAAAGCTGTAGAGTGCCAGAAAATTGAAAAAGAGCTGTAGCTCTAGGGAAAGCTACAGCCATATCTATTTAGTGCTTGAGGTGGGCTTGAAAAGGGGTTTAGGCAACACCAAATATAACATTGTGTCAAATGATTTTTCAAAATTCCCTATGTTCCTATATGGACTAGCTTCTAGTACAGGAAGGTAGTATCCTGCAATCTGCAGAAAACTATTATAGAACTACTGAACTGGGGAGAACTGACTTCATAGCAGAGACAGCATCATACCTCAAAGAAAGACACTTTCATAGTGCTTAGTATCAGCTTTCAGGATTTCTAAATGAACAGTTATGGTGAATTTTCATGTGTTGGACCACAGTTACATGGAATCACCGTCACTGCACACAAAGTATCACCAGACAAACCCAAACCAACAATTCCTGAGTCCTATTGCTATGGAGCTTTCTCCATATTCCATAGACCTGCAGATGATACTTCCTATTTTGCCTCAAAGAAATCAAAAGTATTGTTTGGGAAGGGAAGAAAACAAAAAAACCATCATGGATATTCCCATACAGTTTAAAGACAAAGACTGTATGTACTGCCAACAACTTGACTCAGTTCTCCAGTTTTTCTTACTCAATTCCCACTTGTTGTCCTCCAGGATTGCAGGGAAGCAATTACTTGCTTCAGAGGTTATTTCTGTAATTAAAGCAAATTGACCTCACTCCTTTTTTTTTTTAAAAAAAGGAATTTCTGTTCCAGTCCAGAAAACAGACTGGAGTTAGACTTTGCCTCACCTACACCCTGCAAAGCTCCACTGTTATTTTAAAGGCAATAAAAGGGTGACTTGCACATGCAGAGTGACCATGTGAGCACATCCACCCTTTGTGAGTTCCCTCCCTGTATTTTGAACTATGTTGATGATATCCGGATGGGATTTACAATTGCTCAAAGCTACTATTGTTCACACTACATTAAATCTACAATATATGCAATGAGATACCATAATATTTTCACTTGGAACTTCTATTAACCCGCAACTTGACTGCATTTAATGAAATATGTAGTGCTCACAGAGTTGATTTATATGCATTACTATTTACAGTTCATGTTTATAAAAGAGGAAAAAGCACCCTAAGGAACTCATGGTTCTTTTGACTTTAACAGAAAGTAAAAAGTGCCTGATTTGGTTTAGCTCAGTAACACCCCTAGAAGCCCCAGAATCTTATAGCTGGATTAGGGATGGCGACAGGAATCACTCATGCAGCTGAAACAGCCAGCACAGGAAATCTACTTTTGCTATCAACCCTGAGCCAAAACACTCCTGCATATTCTAGAACAAAAATCACAGTCATATTTATGCTTCTTGTATATAGAATTATACACAAGCAATGTCTTTGCACACAGAAAATTTGGAAATGTCCTTTTGTCAAGTGTTGTTCTAGAACTAAGTGACGTGAAGGATTCACATTTCCAACAGAAAAATACACAGATTCCCTAGAACAGATACTTTTCCTTCTTACAGAACTTTTAAGTGTAATTATACAAAATAAAGACATACAGAATTAATTAGCAGAAGCCAGTATATTGGTGCCCTTAGAGCTATCTTACAAGCAATCTGTTCTGTATGTCTGTCTCTATTCCTCCACCAATTTAACACTCGGTTATCTATAAAAAAACAACATAATTCTTTTCTCTTAGATAACATGATCTGCATACAGGTTATGATTAAACCAAATTTTTACTAACACTATGCCCTCTGGGCAGTAAAGAACATGAATTTTTCTTGTGCTGCACCTGTTCCCTAAGACAGGTTGCAATAATGACTAGAAAAACTGAGAAAAAACAAGATGGGTAGTCATCCTCTAGAGTCAGGATTCTATAAGCCTATAATAATCATACATTTTAGTACTCTGTGTATATATATGCCAAGATCTCTATTGATGAGATCTTTCAGAGCAATTTCTATAAGACTGTTACAATCTCTTAACAGAATATGAAAGCATGACAAAACCCCTACATCTCATTCTGACTTGAAAGAGGTTTAATTTTCTTTCATCATCTAGAAAACTATGCCACCGAAGGGATCACTTACACCAAACTCAGTCCCTGGAAAAATATATCCAGAAAAATAATCTCACACAGAAAGGCATGGGAACAAAAGCAAAGTGCAGCTAAATTCTCCAGACGTTAAAGACTGAACCTCTTTCCTTTACCTCCTCCCTACAACATCAATAGTTTTAGAAATTACTGAGTGGAGCAAACCTCTTTAACACCACCTGGTGTAGTTTTCAGCAGTTGGTTTTGCTTCCAGGCCTGTCATGGCTCATTAAGATAGTACAGTACTTTCTATCTGCAAGATTGTTCTCAGGGACCATAGAATTCAAGATAAAATGAGATACAGGGGTTTTATCATAAGACAGAACAGGACTGTGACATACTGCCAAGGCTTTAGTACCTGAAAAGCTACAGAAGGGAAAGATTTTCAAGGTGGGTGAAGAGTAAAAACAAACCAGTTAGAAAAGGTAAATATAACTTTCCAATACTTAAAGAAACAGAGCAGACCACAACAATCTAATTCTGTGTGTACTCATATGGAACATTTTGTCCATACAGGCTTTGCTAAAGGTTCATGCCTTTGCTTTGCAGTTCTATCACTCTATGACACTCTGAAATTCAAGATTCACTTATATGAAACATCTGATTGACCAGTTTAGTACTGCTGTCCAAAAATGGGCTAAAGTCTTCTGCTTGCCTCCATGATTCAGGCCAGCTAGTGTGACTTGCACTGGAAACAGTGCTGCCAGAACACTCATGTCTCAGAGTGCTCAGAATGCTCAAGGACAGCACAGGAAGGATAACAGGACTCATTCCTTAATTGCCAAGAGAAAAAAAGTGCACAGGAGATTATGTTTTCTCTTGATTTTTCACCCAAACTTAAAAAAAATACTAGGAAAAGACACCAAATTTGCAGGTAACCAAGATATTTCAATAAACTTGAGCCTCTAATGACACACAATATATCTGCATGCTGTATTTCAGCTTTCCTATTGAATTCTGTACCACTCACTTGGAGATTAACAGCAGTTCCAAGGTCAGTTGTGTCAAATTATTTAAACATGAGGTCTACACTGTTTACTAATTAGAAATGTATCATTTTTCATATTTCAGACTACTTCAACTGAGTAGTTACAATTTACTGGGGTGACAATAAAGAATTAAAATTAACAGATATGATTAAATATTTATGCTTAAAAAGGACAAAACAAAATTGAAAAGGACAAAACAATGATAACAGGACAATAGCATGTTAATTTTCACAGTGTGCCCAGAAAGACATTTTAAAAAGAAAATTCCAAAGCTAATAGAAGGAAAAAGGGACTGACACGGATGTGCTTGCTCAGCTTTGCCCCAGACAGTGAATCCTACAGACACAGAGTGCCCCCTGTGGGACTTCAGCTTATTTAAGTGTACATGAAGCAGTCACAGGAGAAGTTTAGGCACCACTGCTGTCATCACATGATTGTCTGACACATCAAGTGACCCCTGGAGCTGAAAGCCCAGTTCAATATGACAGAGTCAGAAAGCCACACCTTGCTGATGTGATGGTAACGTGCTGCTGCTTTGTGACACCAACCACAAACACAAAGGGATTTCAAACTATGGAAGGACTGTTGATAATCCATATGCATAAACCACAACTTCTTTAAAGACCAGGAAACTCCTCAGTTTCCAAGAAGACATGTGTGGATGAGCTGACAAGTTATTGTTGGATGGACACTGATACTTTCGTTTTTTCAGTTCTGTTCACCATGGGTGCACACAACCTGAAGTATTTTTGTTTGGTTAAACTGTTTGCAGGGCTTGAAATTACTTCACACCTCATTTTGGATCAACTGATTTTACTTTTCTGGCAAATAAACTGTGTCAATTAATCAGTTTCTTTTGGATTACTTTCAACTTCAGCTTCACACTCATACCTCCAGACAATGCTGCTTTATTGCTGGGAAGATGAACTTTTCAGAAGATAAAAAGCCTCAGCTTCCACTGACTTCATTTTCAGTTCTGAGTGTTCATGTGCATGCCTTTGTATTTTTCATCTGAGAGCCAGAAAATGAAGATGGGGACTTCTCCAGCTATCAAATATTCTTAAGTCATATCATGCAGGAAAACTGTAGCAGAGATATGGGTGAACAGCCTTCCTGCACAGGCTGGCATCTCATTTTTATGAGTAGCCCTCCTGTAGCTCTCAGCAAGCCTTCCAGCTCTGAGATGAAGAAAGAAAAGCATACAGTAAACAGCCTCATTAAACTACAGGCCTGGCTCATTTCTGATCACCACCTCCATTCCATACCAAAGAAACACTATCTGTGGCATGAATTCATGTCATTAGAAACTACTGTAATAAATACTCAAAAGACTACTCAAGTACAGTCAGACAAGAAATCAAGAGATGTTTTCTGACAGCTTGATTTTGAAACATAAATTATTTTCTGTGATAACAATAAATTTATCTGCAATATCCTTGATTACTTTTCAAGAAATAAGAGGACAGTAAATTATTCTCAGACAACTACCAATCCTTCTGTTGTGAGCCAGCAGGATGAAAGATTCAACTCTGAAGTGCCAACTCCATTATGTAAGTCTGCATACCTTGAATTATAGGGCTAGCAGCAATTGCAATTAGCAGGAGAAGGCATAATTCAGGAAAGGGCTATTGGACAGTTTTCCAGGTCTGAAAAAACAGCTTGAGAAATGCCCCAACTGGGACTTTTCAATCCTGAAGCACATGACTAGGAAGACCCTTCTGGTCCTTCTGACCATAACAAAAGGGCTGTCTATAAAAAAAGCCATGCAGACACAGAGTCTGTTCCCCTTCCCTATAAGTGCAGCGTCCACTGCTACAGATTTGGCAGTTGCATGAGCTCGGCCTCAGATTAGACTGTTTGTGCTTGGTTATTTTCACACACTGCCAAAATTTGCTGACAACACCAGGGAAAAAAAAAAGGAAAGTAAAACTGGTGATTTTCAACAGTTTATAACTCAGCTCAGCCTAAGCAGGTTTTTATGGGACAAAGAACAGAGATTTCTCTGTAGACAGCACTTTATTCCTGCCTAATTTAAAAGATTTGCTGTGAATGATGGAAACACTAGAACTTCTTAAAGAAAACATAACAACACAAAAATCCTAGCAGTTCACTAGTATTTCTCTACAGTAGATCAGGTTTGATGATATAAATAGAGACCATTATCTGCCTCTGTCATAATTATTCACAATAAAGTTTTTTTAAAGAAAATGAAAATATTAAACTTCAAGGAAGAGGGCATCAAAATACATAGTATTTCTTTAAGGAGTAAAATTTCTTGCTTGGAATAGTTCACACTTAAGCTATTCTAGTGCCACAGTATTCCCTAAGGTGTGTGAAATGATCTTCTCACGGTTACAGAGTTAGTAATAAACACAGGTTTTACTCTAAGAAACAGTATTTTAAGCATGTATTTTTGCTAGCATTATATCTAACAACTTCCTATTAAAACCCAGAGGTAACTTTCTGGAGTCCCCTTGTTGCTTTAACACTTTCTTTCACCCCATATCTAGAACCTCCTAAAGCTGCATTTCCTATGAAATTTTTCTTGTCTGCTTCCCAGCCCCATTGGCTGACTGCAGGGCCTAGGTTGTTAAATCTACACCTCTATCAAATCTCAAATTTAATCAGTGCTGGTTTTGAGCACCTCTAACTTTTCCCACTGAAGCATGCCCTAAAACTTAAGAAACAATATCACTTCACCATCCCTTTGAACACTATCTGTACAACAGCCACTTTTCTCCATAAGAACTCCAAAATTCCTTCACAAAACTGACCACTCATTCAACTACTGTTACTGTTATTTTTCAGTTGAAATTGCAGTAAATACTTTAACAACATGAGAAACTTTTTGCAAAACTAGAAAACAAATGATTGCTTTTCATAAAAGACATAGACTGGGAAAGCAGGGCAACAAAGAATATACTGGAGTTTCTGTATATAAAAGACTTAATTGACTGGGAGCCCTCAGTAGAGAATTGTTTGCAACAGAGCCTCATGGTGAGGGTGAATTTCTGAAGTTTGGATGCCTTTGGCAGCTTTAGAGAACTTTAAGACAGACTAGCTATGACTAAAACATGCTCAGCTAGTTAACTATACAAACGTAATGCTTTTTCCATCTTTCTCTCCATGTGCTGACAGCATTACCATTCTCTCCAGTGTTCTTCTTCCTTCTGAGGTACAATGGATCTACCAGTTCATGCAGTCCCTGATACCACATTTCAGTACAAAAACTTTCCAACAATAACTTACACAGCTAAGAGAGGTCATCATTTAGAAGTGAGTAGTTATATTAAAGGATCTACACAATTCCAAATACATTTCAGGATATACAGCATACTGTGTGTAGATTTTAATGAGAAGGTTTGGCAGAGCAGTTTGGCAGAAGAAAGTACTGTCAAGTGATTGGATATGGGATACATCTCCAGTTGCTTTGGATTCCCACATCACCTAAAGAGCTATTCTTCCCATCCCCCAATACAGCAACTCTCAAGGCAGTCAAATTTATAGCTCAATAAATTTTTTTATTAAAAATAAAAAGTGTGGCTTTTAAGTACTGCAGTCTTCCAACATCCTTATGCCAGGTCTAGCTCAAACTGTTGAAGCTGAATATGAAGCTGGGGAGGCTTGGCCCACTTTACACAGCACATCTAAGTTAAAGTTTCAAGATCTAAGCCACCTCTTTCCATTTTGTAACAGCTGTTTTTCTATCCTTTCATTAAAAAAAAAAAAAAAAAAAAAAGGAAAGGAAAGAGACCAGTGTAGAATAGTTAAATAAATAAATAATGGCTCACAAAACCACAGTGGAGGAACCACTGCTAGTCCTGCCAATAAAAATGTTCCTTCTCTTCAGGGCTGGCTAAACAACTGAAAGTGTTTCTAATGAACTGCTGGCAGCACTATCCATCATTGCAGTAAATGGACTCATGTCTCCCTAAACTAAGGATAACTATTTATCTGCAATGCACAGTCAGAAATTAGGAAGTATTTAAGCCTGAGAAATCTAATCCCTCTCTTCTCCCTACCTCTTCAAAGCTTGGCTTTATCCAGGCTTCCTTGTATAAGGACGATTAGAAAAGTTTGACTGATAGGGAACTTCAAACTGCTCCAGTGCTAATGAATCACCAGCATGAGTTTGAAAAATAGTTGACCAGACCAGACATCTGCAGTCTGATTTTAACATTACAAACACCTGATATTATGTTCATCTTCTCCCTCTTTTTTTTTTTTGTCATTTGCTACACTGCCTTGCACCTTACCTTGAAGTAGTCATAGGCTGCTCAAAGCAAGATGGCACATTCATTAGACATAGAATAACTGAGTCCCAATAGATGCTTAGGATCTCTGAAGATGCTATTGTGCAAATAATAGAAATCTACTGTAAACAATCAAAAAGAAGAAATGTTTTTCAGCTCTAGAGGAAGTGTGAAAGTGATGTCAGTAATCCCTGGCCAGAAGTCACCTCTGAATGCTTGACTGATTACAGACAGCTGATATTTGCAGAGACATATCCATGCAGGGGCTGTCTTCAGAACAACAAGGATCAGAAAGGAATGCAGAGACATCAATAAAACATGCCTACAAATAATAAAAGAAAACACTAACTTCATTTCCAGGACCTCCTCCAAATGTTTCCTTCTTTCAGCTCGTAGGTTGGTCAAATGGGTTTCCTTCTCAGCCAAAGACTGCTGTGTAGAGGACAACTTGGCTTTCATTGACTCCAGCTCCTGTTTGACCTTCTCCATAGCCATCATCAGCTCTTCTACCTAAAACATTTTTGGAGAAGACAGGAGGAGAGAAAAATTATGCAGTGAGACCAGGTGGAACTTTCTGAATGCTGCTACTCAGCACTTGTGCAGGCTGGAGGCACCATCCAGTGGACAGGATGTCTACACTTCATCAAAGCAGCACTACAGCTTGGGAATTAACTTAGTTTGGTGACTGCAACATAACCATTACAATACAAACCTTCAACTCTTCTGTATTTCTCTTTAAGAGAATATACCACAGGGATAAGAGGATGGCCTGCTGGTCCACAAAAATGCAAGGTATTAAATGAAACACACTGATAATACACCAAAAGGATAAAAAATGTTCACTGTAAATGATGCCTGAAGAGAAACTACATGTGCACTTTAAGAACAAAGGTAACATTTCTAAAGCAGGGAGAGGAATGGGTTCCCATGAAGATGTGAGGCTACTTCCCTGAAAATACCATTTGAACAATGCTCTTAGGCATGTGTAGGGATTTAGCAACATAAGACATTCAAAGAGCTGCTGATGGCAGACAAGTACAGCAGAACAATGCTCTTATCTTCAGCAAACTGGAAAGATTTAGAATCAACATGATTATAAATTCTGCCAAATATTTTACACAAATGAAGAGTTATTTTATTTTGCACTTGGAACAAGTTCTGTCTCAGGTAAAATTTATTAATTTATTAAACTAATTAACATGCAAAATCACAACATGCTTAAATCCAGCTACATACAGAATTAAAAAATCTCCGGATATGCTTTAGTAATTTTATAATACAGCTCAATGGCACACATTACTTCCACTGACTTCTGACATGAGAAATCCATGTAGGTTTTCTCTTTCCATCACAACCAAATGTTGATAAATAATTTTATTATATGTTTTCAACAGGAGAAACTCAGATGCTACTGCTGCACAAAATGAAATATTTGTGTAAATTTAGTATGCAAATACAGCACTATATTGCCTTTATATCCTTCCATAACAGTTAACTTTTGATGCATCCTGAATGTGAATTATTGAATTTATAACAAGCTCATTTTCTACTTACATATTTTTACAAGGAGAGCTGAGTATGTCATTTGCTATACAGGTGGTGTAGGAGGGAACATGTAACATGCTTTAATAAATTCTGTACTTGTGAAGGCAGAGCTAATGACTCAGGACAAACATGAATAATAAAAGTGGTTTTCATCCTCAATCAGTGACAGAGCAAGAAACATTGCAATTGAGAATTAGATTTATAAAAATCTAGCATAAACATGGTGCAGTGTTTACTACAGAAAGCCTTTCTACTTCCCTTCAAATGCAGCTGCCAAAAGGTAGAATTCTTATGCTTAGCAAACTAAAGAAAGAAATCAAAATATGCAATTATCATAAACTATTCAAATGTACAGCCAATAATTAATCTAGTAATCAACAAATCAAAGGAGAACCTCAGTGACAAGCAGTCCAAACTGGCAAGCATGGACATAATAACCAAAGTTTCACTGTTTTATTAGTGTTCAGTGTGCAAAACAAGGTCAGAAAATCTGTGAATTTTTAAAACTAAGAGAAAACTCTATAAAATGAAATAGAAAAAATATATCAGGAAAGAATGCAAAGAAGAACTGCAGAAATTATGAACAGCAAAAATACTACTAGGATGGAAACTGATTCTTAGAAAAATGGTGAGGTAATGAAGGAGCACTTGTGCATCAGCTGCTAGGATATCAGTTTCTGCTTCCTGTGTGTGGATCAGAAATACCTACATAGACATTTTCCTTTAAACTGAAAAGAGGCTTGCCAACTATAAACCCCTGGGCTTGAACAGAAAACCATCTCAAATCAACAAGCCCCCAGCCAACTGCAACAGTCAAAAGGGCCTGTGTCAATCTGTCAGCTGCCAAGATAAAACAACCTCTGAAGCAACATCTTCTCCATAATCAGGTTTGAAATATTTCTGACAGGCTTCCTCCCACTGCCAGCCATCAAGGTCTGTGGTGCTAACACCGAAGGACTGCTTTGCCTGATGTAGATGTGTAGTGTGACAACTCTGAGCTGTTTGGAAGACATGAGGAGACTGGAGCCTGGTGTCTGGGACAAGGCTCCTAGGGAGAGGTGGCAAGGGCTAACTCTGCAGAGAATCTCCTAGTAGTGCTTACTGCAGGTACTTTACCTTTTTCTCATTGCTCTGTTTCATAACTTTTAATTTTTAGGTTATAGTTTGTATTTTTGCAGGCCAACAGAAAATTGATCTAATCATGTATTAGGAATGGCTGGAATGTAAGTAGCTTTTAAACTGTGCCAACAACTTGATTTACAGAACTGTCATTACCTTCCAAGCTCTCCAGCAAGGACCATTTGTCATGCAATTTACTAAAGACAAAGTTCACCAAAATAGTGATGATTGTCTTCACAGCAAAGACCTCATTGTTCAGATTCATCAGGCTGTAGATAGTCCATGGGTCTATTTCAAGAAAACTTGTACAAAACAAAACATTTTATTTGGCAGTTTCTGAATCTGAGTGCAGACCTGTCCCAGTAAGCAGTCCAGTGAGAAATGACAGAGGAAGATTCACTGGAAGCAAACTACTTGCAATGCACATCTAATATAACCTATACAAAAAAACTTCACAACTACCCTTGAAATTTTGTCTCCTGAGAGCAGCTAATTATATAATAAAGAAAAAATATTTGCCAAAACCAGAGCTCTTGGCACGGTGAGACATTTTCAGAGACGTGCTGTTGACATTTTCGATTTAGCTGTGGGTAAGCTTGTGCCCTGTCAGTTGTAGCTAGAAAGTCTCCACCCATTTCAGAAGATGCAAAGAGTGAACTCTTGCAACTCTTTTCTCTTTGCTCAACTGAGAGTTTGTAAAACAAGGTGCATCTCTGTCTGGGACTTAGCCACGATTCAGTTCTCTGTAGACAGGCCAGAAAGGTCTTCATGTATTCTGAGCAGAGAACTTCAACTGAGATTTATTTGTTCATTGTTTCAAGGCCTTAAGTGACCTGACTGGATGACAGCTTATCTTTAAGGAAGAACATCAAGCTGAAATAAGTTTCCATTAGAGGAGAGATTTCCTGAGACTGAACAAACTATGTGAAAGAAGGCAAAGAATGTCAATTAGATCAGGATGGGATTCACAGCAGCAGAAAAGGTAAATGTCAAGATAGGACAAATACTTTGCATGGTATTACATCTCCTTCCTTAGGAAACATGAAAGCAAGGTGGAGAGAAAGAGCAGTGCAATAGGAGAAGTTTATCATATCAGTGACAGCCTGTAAATAAATGATCTAGTAACAAAAAAACCTGAAGCTCTTTTCAGGAGCCTATCTGCCATCTTAACCTCCCTGCTCCTGCAAATCAAAACCCAGGCTTTTGCATAGACATGGAGAAACCACATTATCTCCAAATTTGTAGTGGTTCCAGTAAACCTTTCTGGTCACTGGGTAATGTGAAGCCAGGGGCTTGGCAAAGAGCTTGGTCAAGTTCCCCAAAAGTCAGTAAAAAGATAGCAAAATTGAGAAAGGGACTGTATGTACAAAGTATTACTGAGGCTGGCAAATCCCACCAACCTCTGTACTAGCTCTTGGAATGATTTCTGGTGATCAGGATAGGAAAGGTCCAGTTCCCTCACCTGTAACATGAGAACTAATGCATGCTATGAATTCCTGAGACACAACTGATATTTCAGGCCAGAAAGGATTCTTGTATCAGTTGATGTGATTGTAATTATTTGCCTTTTAAAATCAGAGCCCCAAGACTCCAACAGACAGGTGGACTAATGGAATCTCAGCATCCCCAAACACTTCAGACTGTTTACATTACAACGTAGTGGCAGTTACCTTCTTTTCTTCACATTGTGAGTTCTCCTGAGTGATAAAGCATCACCTGAAGATAGCTTTTCTACTGCACAGAAAATTGGAAAAGGCTTCTCTAGCCCTCTCAGGAAGATAGATCTACAGCTTAATTTTCTGCTTGCACCTTTTCAAAGAAGCAAAGCAAGTCTGGGTCATGATCCAAGCCACAAATGCATCATGAATGCTGGTAACATTATGTAATCCACTACAGTGGGACTGTGCAACTCTAAAGAGGCAATGACAGAGCCATCAGTATGGGGGGAAAAAAGTGCACAATGCTATACACTTGAAAAAACACTTGCAGGGGCAGAGGCTCTATGCTGAAATAGTGACCCATGCAATCCATGTTTATAGGATATGTGCATACACAGAATGAGGAAAAGGCTAAAGAATGCCCTGCACAGACACCAAATGTTCTCAAGTGATAGGATATGAATGCATCTAAATTCACATGCATATGACTGGCATTAAAGATAGCAAATCAGTGGTACACTATATAAAAATACTTTATGTTAGGTAAGGCTTTTTCTCACCTGTAGATTATCAATTTTTACAGAAGAGACTAAGTATCTTATTTTGTTTTTCATCTTTTCATGGAATGGTTTGTGTTGGAAGAGACCTTTAAGCACCCTTTAAGCCAACCCTCCTGCCATGCCCTTCACTGGATTAGGACCCTCAAATCCCTGTCCAACCCAGCCCTGAATACTTCCAGTGATGGGACATCCACTTCTCAGGGCAATCTGTTCCAGGGCCTCACTGTGCTCATTATAAAGAACTTCTTCCCTATGTCCAGTCCAAACTTCTTCTCTTTCAGTTGAAAACAACTGGCCCTTGTCCTGTAACTAGACACCCTGAGGAAGAGTCTCTCTCTCTCTCTCTCAAGTTCCCTTTTTATACTTCAAGGTTCCAGTGAAGCCTCTCCAGACAGAACAATTCAAATTCCCAGGGTTTCCTCCCAGGAGAGGTGCTCAGCCCTCTGATCATGTTGGCCCCCTCTGGACCTGCCCCAGCAGGTCCATGTCCTTCCTGTGCTGGGGGCCCCAGAGCTGCTGGGGTCTCTCCAGAGCTAAAGAGAGGGGCAGAATCCCCTCCCTCGACATTGCCTGAAATTAAATGTCTCAAAGGGCACAACAAAGGCACCTGACTGTTACAACAAGATCCCTATTCCTAAGCTGGAGATTCAGTATTTTAGGTCAAACGCAGGAAACACAGTTTAATATTTAATTACATACCTGGAATCAGAGTTGTTTTTATGCTTCAGATTGAAGGAAAGAAATTCAAGTTCAGTCAATATACAGACAGATACAGCAGGCTATAGGATAGCTGTTTATATTCATTATTGTGTCTCAGAAGTTCCAGGCAGAATACAAAATGCTGAACTTTCAGAGGACACAGGTACAAATACCAAACAAGCAATTTTCCATGATCTGTGTATAAATCAATCACTAGAGATCTTCTCAAAACCAGCTCAGCAGGCCAACAAGTATCTTTAAAATTATTTATTTTCTAAACATAGACCTGTTTTGTATAAACAAGAAATCAGCACTGCAAGACAAAATGTAATAAGAATCTGTACTTTTGCACAAAATTAATCAGGCAAGCAAAACATCTTGAAGTTAAAAGCCAGTAGTAAAAATACCAGAAGGGCTGAAAAAATAATTTACATATCTCAAAGTGTCACTCTCAGATGACAGTCTCCTATTTATCTACAGCTCTTGAGTTTTTAAAGTATTTTTTATCTCACCATGTACATTGCTGAAATGATAAAGAGACTTCAAATTTCTGCACTATCTTTTACTTGGCTGAACTGATTAGACTGCAGAGAAGGAAAAGAAATAGACATGAAAAGAAAGAAAGGCAAAGACAAGAGATCTGGCTCCGTGTAAACTTGTTTGGATCTCAGAAAAATTTCCTAGAACAGATGTTAAGACATGGAAAAAGCACAGGCCAGACTTGGGACTTAGGCATGTAATTTAACTGCCTCCAGTTAATATTACAGGGAGAAAGCACTGAGTCTGACATAACTTGGATTGCCAGCAGGACCAGATGGTTTGCTTAAATCACAAGCTAATAAACCTTTACACAAAATAAGAGGGAAATGAATTATAGTTTCATCATAGCCCCATTTTTGTTAAAGCCATAGGGTGGCTTTAAGGTACTCTTAAAGACTATATCCAAGACATTCTTGGCTATTCTGAATTAAGGGAACAAACTTCAAATTCCTGTAGATACTGGGAAAACTGTTAGAGGCATAGCTTTTTTAGAGCTCAAAATATCAGAGCAAAAGGAGAGAAATCAGTAAACAATAACAAGAAAAATCTCCCTGTCCCTCAGTAAAATTACACTGTGAAGTCTGATTTGTAAGGTAAGGACAGCCCTCAACCACAGAACAGCTGAAAGCTCTGCCCCACTGACAGCAGAGGGGTGGAAAGCAGGATGGCTCTGTCCCACCACACAGGCTGGAGCTCTGGCTTCAATTCAAACCCCTCTTATCCAGCACCAGTGCACAGGATGCAGCAATTAACATGTTTCTACACATCACTTCTACCTGCATCTCAAAGGGGATGCCAGACTTGCAGCCCTTTGCCAAAGTCAGCTGTGTACAGCACTAGAGGACTGTGGCACACTGCACATGGAGAAGAAGTTCTGTTTGCAGCAAAGAGGGGAGTTAGTGTTGAAGCTGTGAAAATGGCTGGTGGATTATCAGTTCTGCAGAGAAAAGGGAGGGTTCTTTAAACATCTGTAATATACAGCAGTAATACTGTGTGGCTTTCTTAAGTCTCTGCCTTTGTTTTTTAGGTTGTTTAGATTTTGTATATTCAGCATCCGTGATAAAAGACAGAGTGTCTTGGTGTCTTAACAGAACTGGTGCCACTATTCTGTTCTTACCTTATTAAATGGGAAAAAGGAGATGAGCAAGATAAATAGAACAAAGGCCTATGGTCTGAAAATCTACAGGATACTGCAGATGAATGCAATTTTTCTTATCACTGTGAAACTGAGATATTTAGACAGCTGATGTCTCTTATTTCCATGAGCTGGTCTCCAAACAAGAACTTCATTATAAAAAGAGCATCTGATAATAAAAAGGAGTTAATGCTCTGTATTGCTCCTTGCTGTCTCCACTGATGGCTCTAGGCAAGGAAGAGCACTAATGAGATTGACCAGACATCTAACATTACCATGTTCCTCCTGCAGAAGCCACACAAATATCAACAAAGACATCTCTGTCAAAGGGTTTACTTGAGTATTCATCAAGTGCTTTTTGCTCATACTCTGAGAGTGCTGAGTTTTTGTATGAAGAAAGGAATCAGGATTCACAGATGCTTGGAAAAGAGAAAATTCCTAAGCCTTCAGGACTCTGTAAGTCACAGCTGTGTCCTGTAAGGATGTTTGGAGGTAGCTTTGACAGCTGTATCTCCTAAATGTGGGCTATAACCTACATAAATAAGCAACAGGCTACTGCTGGGACAACAGCTCTTGAGAAGGAAACAATAATTGCCTCTGCTTAACACAAAATATTTGAGTCAGGCCTTGAAAAAAAAGTAAGTGAAAACTGAATTCTGTTTTCTATTGAGGAAAAGAAATCTGTTTTAGTCACTGGTATCTGAAGACTGAAACACGTTTTCCTGAAGTGAAACCATTATCCAGTGAAACATTCTCATGTTTTTTAATCCACATAATCATACCAAAGGAAGCTGTCCTGTCTGACTTCCCATGGATCTACAGTCTCAGGAAACTGTCTTGTGTTTATCTTCCATGGCTAGCAATTCCTAACCCTTGGGAATAGAACCAGCAATCACTAGGAATAGCAATAAGAATCTCTACAGAGGCAGAGACACTAATGAAGTACATCCTGTGCAGCACTGCACACACTTATTTGGCACAATTTATCACATCCAAACAAAGTTCTCTAGATCTATGGTTAATTCATGATACTCAAGCCACAACTCTAAACATGGCCATCTTCAAAATAAATTGCCCTTTCTTAGGTTACATCTACTGTGCTAAGGTAGAAGTGAGACTAATTGCCCAAGGATTTCAGCAGTTTTTTTAACAGCTTTCTGCAGACCATGCTGATTTCCATTTTGCTGCATTTTAGACAGTTTCAGGTTAACTAGGATATGTCACTATGGCAGACAGTTTAAACCTAACTGAATAATATTCAAAGTAAATATTTAATGCTGTGCTACACAGCACAGCAAAGACTGTCAATTTATAGAGCACAGATTGATTTTCCAAAGAGAAAAATTCTGGGATGATGAATTAACTCACTACAAGCAGTGAAAAACGTTATGCTGATTCCATGTACAACTTTAACACTCTTTTCCCAAAAGACATGAAGGATCATGAACATAAATAAATGAAAGCACATGCACTGCCATGTGAAGGTTGAACATGTGGCAAACTGAAGAAGCACAGTCTCATTGGCAAACTCAGAAAAGTTTCCACCTCTACAAACTTGTGGAAGCAGATCTTCAGCATTTTAGTTAACAGAAAGCAAACAGCAGAACCTAACTACAATAAATAAAAAGAACTTCCACTATTTGGAGCCCACTGAATACAGACTGAAATTCAGTGAAGGGTTTGAAGGAATACAATGGCAAACAGCAGTACAGGAAAGTCTGGAAACTTTTGTGTGAGTAGGAACTATTTCAAATGAAGAGGCATCCCCAATTTAACGAGACTCAAGCTTGTTACTCTTCTATGTTTTTCTACATAGGAAAATGCTATGCAAAGGAAAACAATTTTTTCTCTTGCACTTCATAGACTGAGAGGGGGAAAATAAATTATATCAGAAAAGGAACATGTATTTTTCAATTTATCAATCTAATGTTCAAGTCTAAAAACCTTTTCTAATGCTTTAATCTACATATTATTGTATCATGCATTTAAGATCACAGAGAATGCAACTGGAAAAGAAATTTAAAATGAAAAAAGCACAGGACTAGCTTAAACAAATATTAACACAAGTGTTTGCATGGGTCCCCACAAATCCAAGCAAGCAATAATGTAACCAAGTCTGCAAGAATTTGATTTTCTCTTGAGCCACAACAAATAAAATGCTGTCTAGAAGTAGGTGCTTAAGAAAATAATGTAACAGGCAGAAAGAAGCCAAGATAGAACTTTGTCTGGAATACCTGACTTAGGAAAAGGCATAATGTGAAATCAGTATTTTTCTATTAAATAATAAAAAGGGATAAAAATACAGACAAAATGATCTTAAAATCAGCACTTGCACCCAATTTATATATAACAGTTTCCATCAGTATTTCTCATTTCATTAAATGAAAAGATGAGTTCTATGGAGAAATGCTCGATGTATATTTTGCACAGAGGCTTTCACTATACCCAATTCTCCTGAAAGTCATCAAATATTGACTACTTTGCAACCTTAAACGAGAGCAACAAATTAAACAAAAACAAAGTCATAATCTCTGGTGGAATTTAAAAGACAGGTAGATGTGCTGCTGAGGGACATGGTTTAGTGGTGGGCTTGGCAGTGTCAGGTTGGAGTCTATGATCTTGGAGGTCTTTTCCAATCTAAACAGTTCCATGATTCTAAGAGATTTAGAAGTTTTTTTGTCTATAATGTTAGAAAAAGATCTCTGCCTCAAAGTCATTAGGCATGATTTTCTATTCATCATTTCTCTCTCTATTCATTCTTCCCATTTGGAGGCAAAAAACCCTCCCCCTCCCTCCAAAAAAAAAGCCCCCAGCTCAGCACAGCTGAGAAAAAAGACAAAAAATTCCACTCTTCCACCTCTTTAAAGGTGTATTACTGAATGCAGAGGGAATTACACACCAAATTACCTCTCCCTTGCAGGGAGTGTGACTCAGTACAAATTGGAATATTTTTAAAGGAAAAGGTCATGCAATCCATTTAAATACCTGGGGAAAAGAAGTAACATTAGGGAGATGCAGTGCTCCTAAAAATTACCCAAACATAATCACTGGCAGGGACACAATGCACAGTGAACTTCAGTTACTCAAAATGTTTTCTCTAACCAAAGCAGAACAATCAGACAAAAGGATAAAGTAAATCTCTTGGAAAAAAATGGTAAGATTATACTTTGACACTGACTTAAAAAGCTCTTAAATTTTTTTTATCAGTAACACAAATGAAAATATAAATTTTTAGCACAGATTTTTACTTAGTATGAACTAAGTACTCAAATTACTTTGCACATGTACATATATACACACACTCAAAAGCCAAAATGATTTTGGCAGACTTTTACAGAAAAGAGCTTTTCAGAAGATATTCAAGAGAAGTTCAGCCAAAGAAACATAAACTTGCTAGAAAAATCTTAGAAAAAAATCTCCAGCACCTTCACTCCTAAACCATACCTTGGATTATTGCCTTGATTTCCAATACTTAGTCCATCAAATTTCTCATTAGGAGATACAGAAGAAGAGACAAAAACATTCATTAAAAGCAAACTGCTTGTTTACATGCACCATGTGTTACAGAGCAGTAAGAACTCTGATATTTCTGTGGTGCTCAGAAAACAAGCACAGGTAAGTGGTTCCTGAAAAATTCCACTTTATGTTTTTCATTTACAGACATTGCAGTAACTTAGTGTGTCTGAAGCTGTGCTGTGAAATAATTCCAATTATTTCTCAACATATGTGAAAAAATATTTCAGATCTATTTCAGTAACAGAATGCTCAGCAAAAAAGATAGGTATTTTAATTTATTTTGCATTTTTTAGAAGGTACTTGATAGGATATTATCCAATATATGATAAATCTGTTGTAAATGTAGTTTCTATTCTATTCTTACAGTGAATTGTAGTCTAAATAGTATTTGCTAGAAAGTTAAAATCAGAATGGTGTTCTGATGGAAATGCAAATGACAGATTCCATTCAAAACTTTGTGAGAATTTCTGTACAGGACAGAAAAGGCTCTTGGAGGCTCTACGTTCAAACCCTTGCAGATCTCATATTTACAGCAGGGAAACAAGAAAGAACTGTGAGGGAGGTTCTGGTTGAGTTATTAACCTATTTAATCTTTATTTTCCCAAACAGATACCAATTTTGAAGTAGAGATATGTGACAGAGAATTTCAGGAGTCTTATTATCTGCATATTTTACATATAATATGTACCTGAAATAATATTAATCCTGCTGAAATAATTTACAGAGACAGCAGGAGAAAGGAATGAGCATAAGAAAATACATTTAAACAATACATTACTTTTACAATATTAAGTCTTTTATTTTCTCCCTAAAAAAGGAAAGCATAAAAATCTGTCCTGTGTAGGATAAAAAGACACAGTGTATGAGCACAGATACAGCTATTTAAAGACTGACATACTTAACCTCATTTAAAATGTCCCACTGAGAACCATCACTTCAAAAAACACTGATGGAAGGTGTCAAGGTCAGACTGCCAAGTTAAAAATTTCAGTTTCAGTAACTACTTAAGGAAGGAAGGAATGACAAGGTAATGGCCATTATTTTATGTGTTTATTTGCCATTACATTTTAATGTAATGGGTAAGGAGTTAAATGTTAGCTGATACTATACAGAGAGTGCATTTAAGCAGGAGTTGATATTGATGAGAGAATAGAGCTGCACTACTATCAGCAGGAATGTTATTTAAATTTTTAACGTCTTCTGCTTTTCAAATTTGAAGGAAATAAAATAAGCTAGAGAAATGGATGTTGTGGTCAGGCAATGCACCATCTCACTCAAAGAAATAGGAACCCATTGTAAAGGCTGCAATAAGTTTCTGGTAAAAATATTTTCAGTAATAATACTAAGCAAGTCCTGCCCCCACTTCCTCACATGTCCCTCAAGTTCTGCATGGGGATTCATGAACCAGGGCAGCGAAATGCTTCACATTAAAAAATCCCTTCAAAAAATAAAGACAGTTGTTACCATGAATTAGGTCATTGCTCCATTTCACAGCACAGCCCCAGAACGACCTTGGCTGGGGAAACAGCAGGGATATGCACTCAAGCATGGGGAAGAAAGTGAGTAATGAAAAAGAGAGCATGAAGTATCTTAGGTCAAAAAACATTTGTGAACTATGCCCTCCAATAAGGAAGGCTAAAAATGCCAGTAATCTTACTACTGTGCTCCTTGAGAGAAGAACCTGTCACTAACTATTGTTTGACACCGAGTCACAGAACTTCCTTCACAAAAAGGGTCCCACTCTTCCATGAAGATCAAAGCACATTTCCAGCACTGTCCTGGGAATGGTGCTGACTGGACTCAATTCATACAAAGGATAACTTCCTGCTGCAGGAGAGGGGATGGCACAGTGAAAGGGTCTATGAACAAGACAGGGCATCTTGTCAAAGAAAACCTCCAACAGTGTTTCTTAGAGAGCAAAACTACTTCTGCATTTCCAAGCAGGTAAAAACTTCTCTGTAATTCTTTTTTCCCCCCCGGAGGAACATAATGATAGCTTTTCTAAAATAAACTGGATTTGGTTAAAGCAGAAATAGTGCCTGAATCTACACTTACCATCTCTAATAAAAATCCTTTACGATAGAAGTGTTTATCTGAGAAATCCTACCTTCAGCCTTATGGGAATACTTAAGAAGTAGTCTGCAGACACCTTCTGACCATCTCCAGAGGGCTGAACTAGTGGGGCCCAGTCACAGTACCACATATCCCCACAGCTGTGAGGAATTCACAAGGGTATTTACAGAGAGGATCCAGCAGGTGCACCATCAAAACCAGATTACTCCTATTAGAAAAAAAGTTCTTCAAGCCTTCCCATCCATGCAAGACTGCCTCATCTGCTTTCTGCATGGCAGGGTTTCTGCTATACAGATCAGTAGGGATAATACAACTATGCCAAATTCAATGGGGGCACTGCTCCCAGCAGGAAATGCCTGATTTTATTCTTAGGAAAGATGAAAGAAAGAAAGAACAGGTCTAAAATCCTGAAATAAACAGAAAGCTTTAGTCAGCAGGAGACACCTTGCATACACAGACTGTATATTAACACAGTTAACCCACTGTCACAGCTGATACACACTGACAGGATATTTTCAAACACTGGATTAAAGAGCACAAGATTTTAATCTATAACGGACATACAAACATCATGAAATCCAGGGGAGCTTTGTGGACACTGTAATTCAAATCTGAAGCCTATAAAATATCACAACACCACACATTATGAGATGATAGAGGGTGGGATTACACAACACAAGGCTACAGTAACAACACTAAATATTAAATATTGGGGCAGAGGCACACACAAATGAGATGTCCTCATACCTTGAACCACCTAAAGCCAAAATGGTTGACCTCATGCACTGATTCATTAAAAAGCTTCAGACAGGCAGTGAAGTGGCAGAATGGTAGAAAAGGAGATAAACAGGAGAGGAAAGGAAAAGCATGCAATTAAAAGCAAATTACAATCAGTTTGAACAACATCAACATTTTAAAAATCACACACATCACTCACACTCGGTGTAAGAACATTCATAACTTGTTATATGGCTTGTGAAAGTTAATGGATTTGCATTGATAGTATATGGAACATGGAGTCATGCATTTTAAAACTAATATTATATGTGTTTGTCTTTCAAAAATTTACAGAGAACTTCCACAGGACATAATTAAACAAAGAGGGCATTCTTTAAAAGTACTTGAAGGAATATGCACTGAAAAACATTGGAAGGGAAGTCTCCTCTGCACCTTGGAGAAACAGCTACTTGCCACTCCTCTAAATACACCTTGTATTGTATTTAATGTATTTATATACATGTGATTGCATTTAACTGATACCAGAACAAAATCCTATTGGACAAAGTGGGCACAGCAAGTCTCCCAGTGCTGACTAGAACGAGACTCTGCAGATCCTTTGCTGTTTTGCCCATTTGTTGCTCATATTTTAAAAACCATAACTGGTCTGAGGAGGCAGTTTAGTTCTGTTGCAGTAAGCAACTGCTGTCATAGATGTCAACTTTTTCTTCTTCCAGTACTGCTGCTCTCATTCCAAACTCCTTTTCCCTCCTCACTTGTGAGCACTACTACATCCAAATTAATTTCTTTTTTACGCTATTATGTACCATGTTCCACCAATCTTTACCCACAAATCTTACTTGTCTTGGCTCTCTTCCTCTCTTCTCAATCTCTCCCTTGAGCCTGATGGTTTATTGATATTCTGTCTGCCTTGTCTCATTTTTAGGATGTTACACACAATAGCAACAATATATTTTTCTTATATTTGTATATATAATCTATAAAGATAATTATATATTTTTATGTTCTTTGAGCACCAGCTTCCAGGTGCACAAAGAATATTGAAATGGTCTCTTTGTCTTGTAATTAATTAATTAAAATATTATAACATCCTAGGCATCAAATCACATACACTTTGATTATTTCTGTGCCTCATCATAGAGCCCAATGCTTTTTCAGATACATTTTCCTTTCAAGGAGATGTCATGTTCAAAGTGGCATTCACTACCCAGTTAACATTTCTATTTAATGTAATTTTTTAAAAGGCTACAAGAAGTTTGGAAAGAAGGCATTCTTGAAAGTGAGTTCCATCACTCATCCTAAAATACAGCAACCAGAATCATCCTCAATACATCTATCAGCAAACAGCTGAGCTTGACTCTAGCTCATAGAGACACAATTGCTATCTTCAGGAAAACTTGAATTTTTACTTCTTCTTCATTAAAGCCTGTACTACAAGAGTACATGGTAAGAAAAACCTCTTAATATGTTTTGAAATACATTTGGTCAGAAGTATTGTTAAGTAAATAACAAAGGAGATTCCTCCATTGAAATGTAACTAAGCAAATGCTCCTGTTTGCTTATTATTGTAGATATAGTGAAAAACACTGAAGAGGCTCACAAAAAGTAAGAGTGCCAGTTTCAGCTACTGCTTCACAAGCTTTACCAAAATCTCACAGATTTATTCATAACTTAGGGAATGCTTTCTTGATATTACTAACCTGAGCTAAAATCAGGCATGCCCATGATTCTTCAGAGTTATCAGTGGCACAAAATCAATTAATGCAAGTTGAACTTTTCTTTTAGTGGCTTCAATACACAAGTATGTATTTTCTGTGTGCATGCTTGGCTCAAGCCAAGGGATTTGTCTTATTAACCAGCTGCTTTGCAAATGGAAGGAGATTGTGGTCCATAAACACAACCAGGCTAATAAAAACCATTGTCTTTCAAATACATTCAATGAACAAGACAGTAAATCTAAGTATACCTCACATACAGGAAGGCAGCTTTGACAGGAAAGACAGATCAGAAGAGTTACTACTTAAACCAATATTTCAAAAGGTCAGGATACCTTGTACTTTGATTTTAATTTCAAGAAAACCTTACCTATGAAATACAACTTACTATGAAGGCTTTGCAGATTTTATGAGTGCTGTTACCTAATGGAACAGACAAGCTCATCAAGCAGGAAAGCAGGGAAGTTAGTACTTTACTGTCTGGTTACTTTCCTAGGAGGGCTACCAGTGACTTTACAAGATTGCAGACCTGTTTCTCAGCATTGATCCTGGCTGACTCCTCTTGTGCTAGCACCATTTCTCGCTCTGCAGTTATCTGAACACTTTCTCTGAGTGCCTCTTCCAATTCTTCAATCCGATCATCCTTTTTACGCAGATTGTCCTGGAAAATGACGGGAGACTAGGTGAAGATGACTTGTTAGAAGTACAGCCCTTTAACCAACCAAGTTTTAAGCCAATCAAAATGTGCTTCTCCCTCCCAAGGTGCAATTGCAGGCCAATAATCTTCACACAAAGGAAAGAATGATGAAGGGATGCAAGAGCAAGAGGAAGATCACAGTAAAGAGAAGGAGAAAGCCAGTGAAGCAGGAGCTCAAAGCAAGAGTGCTTTGCCTGGTGTGGTTATACCACAGTCTTGTCAGGTTATACAGCACAGAAAAGCAAGGATGGTTGGAAAATAAGGATTAGTAAGCAGTTCTGAAGAGGCAGAGAAGCCAGAAATGGCAGGAAGGTAGCAGGCATTCAGAATTGCCCATTTGCTCGCACATTCAGCAGCAGCAGGTGTGGTAAGAAGGGAAACAGAGCACTGCACTTTGGAATTCGCCATTTCCAGGTTAAGAGGGAGAAAAGCAAACATTGACCCAACAGAGTTTTCCACTGTTCAGATTAAGTCTTCAAGAAAGTTTTACACCCAAGGCTCTCTAGGAAATATGAAGGACTCATCTGGGCAGGCTGAATTTCAGACATTCAAATATCAAGACTCCCTAAAAACTTAGGAAGATGCTTTTAATCAAAGAGCATCTTCACAGCTGTGAGTTCAGATGTGCCTCATATGTTCAGAATGCTGAAGAAAACTTACTGCTCCTCAAAAACATGTTTTATGGGTTTCTACAAGCAGCATAACTTAAAAAAATATATATACAAAATGATGGTACTGTTATTTGTAAGGGAGACTCTCCTAACTTTAGTCTTGCAAGGAAAATGAATGTGTCGCTCCTGCTACTGCAGAGTCAGCTTCACAGAAGGCTGCAAAGCAGGCTGTGCATGCATGAATGCCCTGGACCATGGCTGCTTAACAAACCCGGGGCAAGGGAGCAGCTTGATGGAAGATTTCTGCATTTCTTGTCTTGCAGACTGGTTTAGATCATAGGGTTCTGATGAGATATTAATGCATACTGAAGTTAATACATGGCTTTTTAGTCATCTCAGTAGCAGTGGAAGAATCAAAAATGCTTTTATTTGTTGGCATTTTGCTCTTTGTAAGATGCACCCCTTTGGATTCTGTCCTTTTGTATTTGGGATTGTAATTTTTCACTTACACTGAAAGAGTTTTATACCATATAAAGAATAAGGAAAAAGAAGACTGACTTAGAAAAATATTGTCCTTGCAACCTTCATAATGAAAAACTTAGTCATTGGAGTTTAACAAATTAATCTGACTTATGTCTTGATTCCTGCTTTCTAGGACCACATGCCCAAAGATAGTTGTATGAAAACCATTTTTGACAGTCTCAAAACTGCCCCTTTCAATCAGTGTTCAAGCAGAGATGCAAAGTTTTGTAGCAGACTAGTGCAGGACACTTGGCACCACTGCCCTGTTAAAGAGCAAGACTGGTGTTCAGCCACCAGCAGGAGCAGCAGGACTTGTTAGGCTTTGCAAGCAGAGCAGCTTTCTGATGATAGTTACATTCCAAGGTGGATTCACAGGGCAAGTAACTGCTGTTTTCTAAAGAAACAAATGGAGAGATCTACATTTCAAAAATAGGAGTTGCTTAACATGTTTTCATATTGCCATAATCTTTAAGGAACACTGATAACATCTTCCAAAACTACTTTATGGTTATAATAAGGGTAAATTATGTCTTGTCAAAAAGATGAATAATAAGATTACAAAAAGCTCTGCAAGGAATACTGACCTAGGAAATATTTATTTGCCTATCTGCATTACAGAGTAATTATGAACTTTACTCCTTGATATATCATTCACAGACAGCCAAGTGAATGTGTAGTTCTGTGTCAATTAACAGAACTGGGAACTGCACATTTGAACAGTGGCATTTAAAATGGAAACTCCTTTAAAATAAGAATGCAGAATAAAACATTCTAAAATATAGGTATATCTGCTCTTCATTCCAGGCAAACATTTCAGAGGTGAATTCAATACTGTATTAAACATGACACTATATAGTGCTCTTTTCAGACAGGTGAACTCTAGAGGGACAGGAGGAAGTACAACTGGTGATACCAAAAACACAGTGCTGCATTACTTGCATTTGAAAAATCTATATTGATATGTAATTACTTTTCCTAATATAATACATAAACTTTTACATGATAGAGGATTACAAGTTAAAAATCCAGGCTGACTTGGAATGAATTGCCTAGAAATTGTAAACTTTAATACTAATAACCACCCAGTAAGGAAAGCCTGAGTAGAAGTTTTTCCTTTCTGTCTCAGTCAAACCTGGCTAAAAGATGTGCAATTTTACTCTTCTAATGGTGTCATGATGTGCATAACCACCTGACAAAACCACACAAATGACTGGCAGGAGCAGCAGGCTGTTGCTTAGTCAGGCAGCACCTCCATTAGTGCAACACAGTCTCAAAACACTCTTAAATAATTGTTTCTAGTTCATTGATTTGTGACTAACTGATCAGTATTTGAACGACTTTTTTTTTTATATAAGCTGCTGATTTGTATTAGTAGATAAAACTGAAGTGAACCTTTTGACATACCAGCATGTTTTTCCACCTGTTTGGCTCTGAACTCTAAAGCATGACAGGCTCATGCTGACCTGTGCTGCTGCTGCTGCTTTCCTTCATTTAATTACATGAAGTATTCTACCTTTATTGTGATAAGAATTAAACTCTGGGAAAAAATCTTCTACCAATTTAAACTACAGTTATAACATTTTTCCTACAGTGACTATTCCTCTGAAGCAGTTATACCTTTGAGCATCACACCAATGGCAAATATCTCTGTATTTTGATAAAATATCAGAATGATAAACAGTGACAGCCTCTTTTCAGTAATCTTACAAAGATGACTACTCAGAAATAAGGAATTATTACTTACCTGTACAGTAACTGCATTCTTCAAGGTGTATTACTTAGCCAAATACCTGCATGGCCCTCCCTCCCCTACCCTCCTGTATCCCATGTGCACGAGATTGCACAGCAGAGATGGAATTAGACTGGGACAGAGGAGACAGCTCTGCCTTTATGCTCACTGGTGGCAGCACACAGAAAATGAAAAACCCATTTGACACTGTGGGAGTGCCAAGAGTTCAGGCACAATAAAATTTTTTTGCTACCTATGCTGTGATCCAGTTGCTGATTCGCATGCAAAACTAATTCCATACATGCCTGTCTGAAAGCCTGAAAGGAAAAGGAGGTGTGACTGACGCACGTTTCTGGGCTTTTCCTTTCACTTCAGGAAGGAAGTGGTGGGATGGCCAAGTGATGCATGTTAAAATGATGTATCAATTTAATCTATCCTGCATTCATGTGATGTGTAATCTGCCATGAAGTTTTATGGAAGTGCATGAAATAGGATACATGCTTTCACCAAGGCATTTAGCTTCAATTAAATCTGAGGTATCCTGGCAAACTTCAAAAACGTTGTCTTGAACTACACCAAGATCTTTATGGCCTAATTTCACTCTTGGAATTAAGGTGGATTTTTCTAGTCAGCTCTTAGGGAAGATTAGTTAACAGTTTGAGAAGGCAATGAAATGATTCTTTTAACTGCTGAAAGCATTTCTAGGACTAGAGAATTGCCTAGGTACTGAAAGTATTTTATCAAAAAATCCTGTAAATAATGCAAAAGCACATTTTACCTGTGCCCTTTCACAAACCAGATGGGAAGAATGCAACACTGGAATTCCTAGTTTTGCACTAGGAATCAATTGCTTCTTAAACAGTGAAATCATTACATCATTACAAGCCTTTATTCATGTGCACTATTGCTTTTGCTTATCATGTATTTCCTCAAGAAACCATAACCTAGATAAAGAACTTAATGACCTCAGTGCATTCTAGATGGAATAAAACTCTCCCTAGAAAGAAAGCCTTTCCTTTGTAAACTGACCTTCCATGGGTTAAGTGGAACCTGGGAACTCAGGACTATCAGCTGCCTCAAGTACTACTTCAAGATTCCTCATGGATACAGTCATTCAGCATTTAAGACAACAAATTCTTCAACACTATTTGGAGACACTCCATTCACAAATGTTAAGATTTTTTTCCAGCTAAAAACATGAGGGCCTGATTAACTGTAACTCTAAAGTGCATGCTGGTTAATTAATAGGAAAAATTAAAATCTTCAAAGACTTTTCAAAAAATCTTCCGTAAAGTTCCCTTGCCTCCTCTTTTTTGCCATAACCAGAACCAAATATGAAGAAGAAAAATTGATTCTACTTATAGTCAGCCCATTGCTGAGGACTTCTGGTTTGCAATCTCAGGAATTTACCAAAAGACACCAAAAGACTCACAAAATTAGTTGAAGGTGAGTTTCTGTTGGTTGAATTACTGAACCCAGAAGGGAAGATGCTATGCCAAATACCTACTCCTCAGAAGAGGACAACTGGTGAAAATAAATCAGTTAGTTAAATAATGTCTGCTCTCTGAAAAATATCTGTAAAAACCTGCATGTCTTCCTAAGAAGGTCCTGAAGCTCTAAGGGAATATACAGTGTGGTGCTACCAAAAGGAGGTACTACACTTTCATTTCATTTCAGGAGCAAACAATGATAAAGCCTTAAAGCTCAGGTAAATATGGTGGATCTCCCTCATTCAGTTCCACATGCTGATCAACTACTTCAAATCTATGAACAAGAAAAGCACACAAATTGTAACTCAAAAATCGGGAAATACCTCTCACACTGATGAGACAATACTTTGACTTTTGGGGTTTTCAAGAAGATACATCAGGTAAATGCTGAGGGCCAGAACCCCATGATACAAAACCCAAATGATAGTTAGGACAGAATCTAGCTCAGAAAGAGTGTTTGGGGTCCTTCTGCAACTCATCCAAAGCAACAGAAGTCCACAAAAAATCATGTAATTCATTACCATTTCTTGAAGAAAGTGGCAAAATAAAAAAATCTTCCAAACCTCCAGAAACTTATTTGCTTGAAAAGCAGAATGAAAGAAGAGTTCATAAACTCCTGGAGAAGGAAATACCTTTATGGTAGTGTACAGCTTGGTACCAAGATGCAGCATAAACCCCAAAGAAATTGAGATTCAGCACTAAAGACTGCAGATAAAGTAACAGAGAGGCAAACTACCAGGTAAAGCTGCTACAATACATTTTGCTGGGCACCAACAAGCAGTGGAATTACAATAACTATGGATGCCAATGCTGGGTGCATACAGCTGTCTTGGTGCTCTCCATTGGTAACAAAAAACCAATGTATTGGAGGTTATCTGTGATTGGGGAATCAATCTCTGGCTGTTAGGCAGAAGCTGAGCACATCCAACTATTAGGTTTACATGAAGTTCCTGTTTCTCACAGAGCGAGATGAAGAGTGTTTTTTGTAAGCACAGCAACAGCAGATGTAATTATCAGGAGTTGCTGAATGAAAGGAGAAGTCTGAGAGCTACAAAGTACAATCTGCCAAGCAGGAGCTCCTTGATCAACATTTCCTCATCTTTGGAGATCAGACCTGAGATACACAACGATTATGTCATTAGAACAACATATGTCAGCATCTGGAGGGTTGTATCTGCCAAATAAGACACATGGATTGGAATTCAAGACTGACAAGTTACATAAATACAGAAAAATAACTACAGGAGACAAAAGGAGAAAGACTAAAGTAGAAGAATTTAATTCCAGTAGGAGTTGAGAGGGAAGTGCAGCCAAAGCTGGCCACAGCATTGCATGTGCTGTATTGAAAACATGAGGAACAGCAGAAGGTGATGAGTACATTTTCTGAGAATACCACAGTAGAAAAAGAGAATATATGTACATCTAGAATTTGTGTGCACTTATGGATCATCAATTGAAGAAAGAATGAAAATATATTTACAGTAAAAAGAAAAAATGGATAAATATTATTTCTAGACATGATTGGTTTAAGATAACCAGTCCCTTAAGATGAGCATGGTAAAAAAAGCTTTATGGAAGCCAACACTTTGTGAGAAACGGCCAGTGAAATTTTCTTTTTGAATAGAAAGGTAGGAAATGGAGTGATATTTCGACTACACAGTCCCTGGAGTACCATTTCAACTATACTGTCCCTTGAAAATACTGAAGAGTGATACAGGACTATGAATGATGCTGCCAACAAAAATAAGTGCTCTTCTGTATGTGGGAAAGATGCACATTAAAATACATTTACATGGGAACAAACCCACCCAAACCTATGAAAGTTGGAAAAGGAATCTATCAACTCCAGTGATAGTGCAACAGACAATAACCGCACAGATACAAATTACTATCAATGGATCTGATTTAAATTAAAGGGAAAATGAGAGGGGAAAAAGAAATCCTAGTGAAAACTTAATGAAAAGAAAGGCCTAATATTTCACATTGTCTTTTTCTTAGAAACACATAAAAGCCTTAATAAACTCATGCATATTGCTATTATTGCCTGACAATTGCTAAACTGTATACAAAAATGTGTAACAAACTCCAGCCATTCATATTTTTCCTTCCAAGATATTTTATGTCTTAGCACCCAGGTGTGTTACTTTCAAAAAGCATTTCCAGAACATGTAGCTCTTTTGTTCAACATCAGGAGGAAAGTGAAATACAGAGCCTTTGATAATGGTCCTAATCAATACAATCTGAAGGAGGACAGAAAGGAGAAGGAAAAGGACAGTTCTAGACACTATTACAGGCCCAGGGATGGGGAAAGGCAGCAGTGGTTATTCCTGTGGGAAAGTGGCAATGTCCTTTCCTGATAGCTGCCATCTCTTTGACACTTCTTTCCTGTTGCTGTAAGCTTGGTGCTCCCAGCACAGCAATCAGTTATGAATCTGGGGCTTGTACAGGCACTTTTCATTAGCAACAGCCCAGACAGACCCAAGCACCTTGCCAACACTAACAAGCAGGTTTACCATTTAGCAGCTGCACGGGGTGCCAGCAGCTTTCACATTTTGCTCTGGCTGTTGCAAATTACCACATTTGTAGCTTTTAAAACCTAGAGGGACAACGTTTCTATCAAACCACAGCAGCTCACTGCATGGACTATTGAAATGGGACCCAGAGCTGATAATGCAGCTGTGAAAATGATCTGAAGTGAGCAAAAGCAATAGATACCTCTAATTGTTATGGGGTTTTGTGGGTTTTTTGTTTATTTGGTTTCTCCTTCTTTTTTTGAGGATGTGCGTGTTTTTTGCAGAGGCTAATTGGAGAAATGCTACTGTAAGAAGATTTGTTCTTCTCTCATAAATCAATACAATGACTCAAGGCTCCTAAATTGATACAGGATTACAGAAAAAACCAGCAGCAGTTCTAACTAACTGTGCCATTAACACGAAGCTCAAATCCATATGTTATTCCCTTGATATAGCCTTATTTATCTGAACTCTCTTTGTAAATGTCAGTCCTGTCATCATCATTGTGCTAATATATCACAAGCCACAAGACCTTTCTTTCCTCATTTTCAATCCTTCACCAGACAAGACCATCAGAACACCACACATGGACAGCTATAAAAACACTTCTCTTGTTTTCCCTTTTTCACAGATGAATATAGGACAAAAATTGCTACTGATAAAAACACCACTGGGGAAACGTTTACTAAACAGTTATCCCACTGAATCTCTACCACTCCCTCAATTTTTAAGGGAATTCCTGCCATCATCTGTTTTTTCATTTTACCCTCTGATGCCTCTTTCTTGATATGCATCATAGTAGAGCAGCTTTTGTATTTGTGCTATGAACTGCTTCCTTTAAAGCAGCCATCTGTCAAGATCCTATTGCTAACCACCAAACATTTTAAGCTAAAAATCCCTTTCTTAATTTCACCCCGTGAATACTTCCTCCCTATCTTCAAACAATTTCTCATCAGAAATAAATTAACACTGATTTTTCACGCCATCCAGGAACACCCCAGTGCACCCACAATCCCCCTGAAAGTCAGATGCATCAAGTGAAGGTAATTTCAAGAAGAAGATCTGCCTTGGTACAACATGGAATTGAACTGCAAAGCAGAAATAAACATATTAATTTAGGGAAATGATTGGCTTAAAACATTAAAAGCTGTTCTCAATATCTTCACTAGTAAATGCTGGATCCACTGTTCCACTGTATCCAGAGAATAAGGATACATTTGAAGACAATGAAAATAGAATACAGTACAGAAAATGTAGAATTTTGACAATTAAGTAGTAATGTAGTCAGAAAATAGTGAGCTTAAAAATACTGAAATTTTGTGCTTGAAAATAAAAGCTTCTCGTTTGTGTATCTGCAGCATTACACTGACAGTAGCTTTTAACAGCTTATAACATCCATAAAAATCACCATTAAAATTAACAGGCTTAAAACCCAAAAGAATAAGAAAATGAAAACACATTCTGAGAGATTCTCACTTCTTTGTATGAAAATTCCAATTTTTTCTATAAAACAGTGAACTAGTTCAGAGGAATGGGAAAAACAGATATTGTTTCCCTTTAGCCCCAAATATTCCAAAATAATCCTTTATTATTCTCAGTCTGCAAAGTGGGAAAAAGTACTCCCTGGCTCTTGTCTTCACTCATTCTTTTCCATGTTTAAGTATTTAATTTTATTTAATATCTGTCTGAACAGAAGCCTGTCCCTATGTTTACTATTTTCTTCTTTGCCTTTACCTCTCCTGTGTTTCTGTGGTGGATGGTTGGCATCACTGTACATTATTCACGGGGGGAATGCACTGCTCACACATCAGTGGCACAGCAGCATTCTCTGGTTTGCTGTTTGATACTTCTCAAATGGCTTTTTAATAGTCCTTCTAACCAACACCATTTTCATAAAACTATTTATTCTAATTCTGAGACTGCTCTCCAATGGCAACAGAGATAACCAGAACCCATCACTGTGCACATATATTTAAGACTGCTTCTCCTGACATACATAAATAAATTCATACTTATCCTGAATTTCACCTGCTCCTTTATCCATGGGTTCCAGTTATGAGATACTTGTGGAGCCATATATATTGTCTTTCACTTAAATATCCTGAAAACATCAATAACTATAATTTGGAATTGCACAAAAATGTAGTCTCAATTACAGAAAATAGTACATCTGCCATTTTTTAGCTGTGCTCTAGAAGGACATGGATACCTGTTGTTAGGACATCATGCTCCTTCAGCTTTCATTCCCTTGCTTTGGAAAATCATCTGACCTCAATGATAACAAACTTTAGAAGAATGCAAATGCAAGCAACAAAAGCAACATAATGTTTTAAGTGAATTTTGCTGATGAATTTTAACTGACTACAGATATCTTTTTAAATGTTAATATCATCCTCCTTTAATTGTCAGTAACAGACTAAGTGATACCAATATAGTTAAGCTTTTCCCATGCCTGCATTGAGATCTGAATGATCAAACCAAATTAAGGGTATGAAAAGACTGGTGCTTTTATTGTGTTACAATCTTCTGTCAGTTCTGAACAAAATTGCAGCCTAAGTTTCAATTCCAGTTAATATTTGCACATCACAGTAAGAGCAGTTGTTCTGATACCTCCTAAGAATGTGCAAATTTTAGGCAAAGAGAAAAATTTAATGGGAAAAGTGCTGATGAAAGACAGAATAGACTGTTTTCTATATTGAAAAAAAAAATAGTTTAAGGGTGACACCAATTTCGGCAGTTTAGTAATCAAGATTAAAGAATAATACTGATTTTGAATGAAATTAATTAGGCTTAGTACTGTCGGAAATGAATTAAATATTTTTAAGGAAATGCTTGAGTATTTGTTCCCACAGTATAGAAGTACAAAAAAAAATAAAAAAATTCCATGTGTATTATTTTTTAAAAATAAGTTCTGAATCCTGTCTGAGGTCCCCATCATTGCCCCATCTCCCTTTCTTTTTCTATTGTGCACAAGAAGAATAAAGGAGAACAGCAATTTTCTTAAACAATGAGACTATGAAATGAGCCATGGTAATTGGGAATTTTTATTCTTGGGGAGAGACGAGTTAGAAACCACTTTCAACACAGCAAGAAAAAAAAAAAAATCTTATGAGAGAGACGGAAAAAAAAATCAAGAAGAAGGAAAAAATGCAAATTTATTACCATTTCTCAGGCTCATGAAATAAGACACCAAAATGAAAAGAGCTGTTCTTCCCCTTCAATGTGCTCCTATTGTTTTGCTTAAATCTGGCCCTCAATGTTTTCTACTCTCAGGAGAGACCTCCTCACAGGAACCACACCATGCTGTCAACAGCTACATTAATCTCTCTGACAGCTTTTAGGAAAGCAGTTTGAACTCAGATACTAATGTTGGGGAAAAAAGCCTATGCAAAAAACATCCAGTGGTTAAGGCTGCTGGCACACACTCAGCTGTGCAGTCCTCACTGTACTCAGTTTCTGGCAGACCATGAAGAGTACCAACCCTTCCCTTTGCCAAACAGGCAAGAGCACAAATAGCAGGTTTCATCTTCCACTGACACATCATGTTTCTGCAGAAAAGACTGGGTGAAAGTGTGTCTGGGGAATAATATTCCTGATGATCACAGAAAAATGTTAGGATGCAGGGAGTCTTCTTTCCTCTTAAAAACTCTCAGGCCATATAATGGCTTTCTCTCAATACAAATCTCAATCTGCAGTTAAGGGAAATACTGGGGTAATTGGGAGACTGCCTAATGCTGGTTGTAAATAGTGACTTCCATGAAATCTTTCCAGCTGACTGTTCAAAACTGTAGAGCATTTTTACTTTATATAGGAAGACAAAGTCAAATGGTTCATCTTTTTTAAAGATGTGAAAGAAATGAATTAATCTAACCTGAACATAGTAAATGTATGGCAAACTAAACCAAACCATAAAGTGAAAACTGATAGAGCAGATGGCTAAGTGTCTATCCAGGGAAATGCTTCTCCATTTCAACTGCCAGGGCCCTTCAAGCTTCCTTTCTGTAAATGTAATGGTAACAAGTATTCTGAATGGAGCACTCTCTCCTGGTCAGACACAAGAGAAGGGAATTCCTTAACAAAGGATTTAATGTCATAAACATTGATTATTAGAATGACAGATTCTGTCCCTGTAAGAACTGCCATATCAAATTACAAGCTCATGCATTTATTCTGATACTCTTATTTTAGGCAGAAAAACTGCAACTTCTTTCTACAATTAATTTCTGAGACAAATCCTTTTCCATGTTCAAAAGTATATTTTTTGTTGGTGGTTCAGAATGCGATATTTCACACACAAGCAAAAATCAAGTTATTTAGACCTTGCAAATATTCATCAGAAAAATGCCATCAGTAAAACTGGAGACATGACTGTCCCCACAGTTTGCCTGTGGATCACAGCTCACATTGTAAGAATGTGAATGCACCAGAGTCTAACAAATCCAAGAAAACTAAGAAATGAGAGAGGTAAATATAAAGTTTTTTAACAGTCACCCCTACTACCATATACTTTTATGCAGTTGTTTGGAGAAATAGGTATTGGATTTCTATACGGAAAAGTTGGAAACTGGTATTAGACCCAGGTAAATACTTCTGAGTTTTAATGTGTATGAAAGCTTGTCTTGATGAGCTTCCTTTAAGTAAATGGAGAATTACTGTCTTGCTGAGTCTACCAGGCACACATGTGAAAGCATAAGAGATAAAAAGGACTAATCTCAAGATGCTTTTCTTACCTTGTTGAGTTTACTTTCTGGCAACCTGTTAGTAAATTTTCATGCTCTTCCTTGAAATCCACATTGTACTTTATTATTTCAACAGAGAAAAGAGGAGAAGCCTTTTTTCTATGACAGAAGCTCATGCTTATGTGCACTACTGTCTTGCTTGGGTGGAAATCCAACAGTGCAACTTTTACATGAAAACATAATGTCACAATAGTGCTACTTCATATTATGCATTTCTATCATTGTGTAGTATTTCTCCACTGTGCAATGAACTTTTCAGTCCTATTTTTGTGTTGCTGAATGATAAAAATGATTAAAGCACTAACTCTGTGAAAATGCCTAAGCCTTTCTTCAGTTAGAGAGCATTACAACTGAAGAATAACTGAGTCTTGTCTATAATTACTGCATTATTTCACACATATGTAATGAAATGAAGCTGTCTATCCATCACTCATGCATTACCTATGCCGTAAAAATAGATGTATCCAGGAGTGCTTAATTACAATTTTTAATTCCCAAAAAAGGTCTACAATTCAAATTAATTCCTCCTCACCTCCCCTCAAGAAACCTCCCCTCGCTCTAAGTGATGAAATTTGTAGCCAAAAGGTCTTAATTTTTGGAACTTCTCCCAGACATCCAAGAAAGATAAGAAAAATCTCTCTTGACAGAGGGCTGTGACATGATCAGAACTAGAACTAGCTTTTTTCAAAGCATCTGCCAGGGTTAAATATGTGCCTGTATCTACACTAACTGCAATACACCGTGCTGAAAATCACAATCCTCCAAATACATACAGTTTGTGAACACTCTATTTTCTGTAACGTACTGTAAAAGCTGATGGAAATGAAAATTCCTACTGGAATATTATATCACTAATGAATCATGATGCATATTGATGTCTCTACTGCATATTTACATCCTGTTTTGTAATGAAAAGCCAGCTGTCACAGAATCTCTGAGAGAAAGAGCTGGAGGGTAAGATGATTCCAAAACTATTGGCTACCACGGCCCAAATAAAAAAGGAGGAAAAATTTGCATACA
This sequence comes from Oenanthe melanoleuca, assembly GCF_029582105.1. Classification (NCBI taxonomy): domain Eukaryota; kingdom Metazoa; phylum Chordata; class Aves; order Passeriformes; family Muscicapidae; genus Oenanthe; species Oenanthe melanoleuca. The sequence continues at coordinate 3,964,659 of NC_079334.1, forward strand.
ATTATTTCAATTAGAATTTTATGAAGTATAACTGGTCTTTAGAGCCTGTACTTGTTCATAATTGCTGCATTTTCATATTTAGTAACTGACAAGAAAAAACTCATCCTTTCAAAAAGTACTAAAAAATTCCTTTAAAAATGAATTGCAAAGGGAATTGGTATAGTTTCAGTGAGTGATGCCATGAGCTCTGTCCTGGAGGACAGGATGAGGATGACCTAGACCTGAATGTAGCCTTAAGTGAAATTAAAGCCACTTGCATAAGTGCTGATGGCACCTGCTCAGGCCCAGGGAATATTAATGCCTCCAAGGCTGGGCAGCACAGGAAATTATCCAGGGACAGGAAGGCCAAAACCTCTCCATGATGTAATTAATGGCTAAAAAGGACTGGGAGAGGAAGAGAGAGAAAAAGAACATTTTGATCTGAGCTCAGTGAGCAGATACATGTTTGATATGCCAGACTGTTCTCTGGAAAAAACCCTGCAGATGCAAGATGGCTTTAAAGAACAGATTTCTGCCAGGCTGAAACAGAGCAGCTGACTGTTTTCTGGGCTGTAACATGTTGAGCAAGGCTGGAATCTGTAATGGCAGTGGTCTATATGGAAATCAGAAATGAGCAAGGAACTCCACACCTGAAAGTCTCTCATCCCAGGAAACACCTAACGTATTTAACCAGCATAACCAATTTGCTTCAAATCTGATGATGCCTAGAAAGTTTTTGAGAAGATCTTGAACTTTAAGTTTGGAAAGGTTTCCTTTAACCATTTCTTCAGAAATTTTGTGCTTACTGCCCAAAAGAAGTTCAGAGATTAATTGGGAAAGCATAATCTTGCTTTACTAATAGCCTAATTAGAAGGCACCATAATTTTCATTATGGCACAGTATTACTGTCAAGAGATGTCCACCCCACCCTCAAATCCAATCATAGCATACCAAAAGGAAGTTCTTCAGTAATTTAAGCTCAGATGTACAGGGCTCCTCTTGGGTTTACAGTTTTTTGAGTGTTGGCACTGACTGTGTGCACATGCTGGGGTTCCTCATAACAAACAGTTAACCACAACAGACTACTTCAGCTGGAAGGGACCTCCAGCAACCACCCAGCCCAGGGCTGGCAAAACTTAAAGTATGTGGTTGAGGGATTGTCCAAATGCCTCTAGAACACTTGGCAGCCTTGAGGCATTGTGGCTGGTATTTAATGAATTTAGAAGGTTCATCTGATGAGAATGTATTTGCTTATCTATCCATTTCATTAAGCTTTGCCTGGATCACAGTAAAAACATTACTGAACATAAAGTTGCATATTTGTTTAGATTAAAAGTTGAGCTCTTTCCACTGGAAGGATAGATTTTTCCAATATAACAAAAGAAATACCCTATCACAAGAAACAAACAGCATATACTTGCATCTACCATTTGTGGATTAGGAACATACATTAAATTATCTCAATTTGGTGTGGAAAAAGAAAAGAAGAACTAGTAAGTTTACTTGCTTTCTACAGTTGCTCATTAAAGCACTCAAACATATCTTACACATCATGTGGACATATAGTTTGTCAGCAGCAATTAGAGACTGATGGATACCTGCTGCAACACAGATTCAATAGTACACCAACCCACAGAACAGATACCCTGAAAACTCTGGAAAAACTCTAGAAGATGCTAGAGTGATAGAACAAGAAAATATGCATACTTTCTTTCAGAAGCCAGCTTGAAGTATCCATTCAAATAAAATTAAATTCCAGTAAATGTTACCTTTCTAGGACTAACAGCATATCAATTATTTTTCACAATAGCCAAGCTTTAGTCACTTCAAGCAAACAGTTTTTACTCCAACCCAACAGTTTGTTTGTTTTTTTATCCTGCTTATAGACCAGACACTCGTCAACCTCTCAGATCTCTGGAGAGTTGTGGTTTAAAGGAACCCAGGAGGAAAAGACAAATTTGGAAAGCCATTTATCCATCTCACTAGAATTGAGACATTATGGTTTTCATTCTTCCTCCACTCCCCAAAATACCAAATTCCCATCACCAGAGAACTGTGAATAAACGAACATTTTGTTACCGGGCTCAGGAAGAAAGAAACCACAAGCCGGAGAGGAGAGGAGAGGAGAGGAGAGGAGAGGAGAGGAGAGGAGAGGAGAGGAGAGGAGAGGAGAGGAGAGGAGAGGAGAGGAGAGGAGAGGAGAGGAGAGGAGAGGAGAGGAGAGGAGAGGAGAGGAGAGGAGAGGAGAGCACTGTGTGCTCGGGAGCATGTTTATTTGACTGGATTGCAGATGGTCAACCAAAGAACATGCAGATCATATATTTTTAAGCATTTCATGATGTCTTATTATTAATTCCAGCCAAAACCACCAAGACCAAAATTATCCAAAATTGGTGCTCGTGTGTCCTGACCCCAAAGCCAACAATGGTTGCATTAAAAAAAATGTTAAATATCTACAGTCCTCTCAGGTTTAATTTTTTTAATCGATTACAAGGCAGTGCCCTTTAAGAGTCTAGAGAGAAGACAAGTCTCCACAACTAAGAAACTGAAATGTGGTCCTGGGTAAATTTTACTTCCAGGAAACCAAAATGTTGCAGTCCTTGAGAGAGGGAGGCTATAAGCAGAGGGCTCTTCTAAAGGAAGGAGCTTTTATTGAACCTGTCACTTGTCATTAAACACTCCATATTTTACCTTAGCCTGATATTTTCATTAGAGCATACAGACCTTTTTCATCTGTGAATGAAAGCATTCCCTTCAGCCTTGTGCTGAATTTGGGTAAAGGCTCTCTAAAATCCAGCCCACCCAAACAGGACAATTATGTTCACAAAAGCAAGAAAAGCACTAGGGAAAATCAAGTAACGTTAATACCATGGTAACTGGCACATTTCAGTGTTGACTATCACATCACAGTTCAATCTTAAATTATTTAATACATTTAATAGTGTCTATTTTTAATGTCAGAAAAACTTGCATGTAATTATACAGAAAGCACAGACACCAGTGCAGAATAAAACACAACACAAGCAAAGTGCAAAAAAGGGTGTACTGCTCTACAGAGATCTCTAGCTGGAAAATCTGAATAGGACAAGGTAAAGATACCCATGCTGTTCATATTTTTATGTCTATGATATCTCAGCTGCTTGAAACACCTTATAAGTAAAGAATTGGATAAGAAATTTCAAGGGCAGCTATACATTCTTCTGATATGTAGCATTTTTTCCATCGCTTTTTTCTGAGCAAAAGCTGCCTCACTGCTACCACCAAAGCTGTACCATCTCCTTCATGTACCAGAAACTGGTGTTAAATAGTTTTAACAGGACTCAAAGTTCTCAGTAACTGAAGTATCACTCTCTGTCCATCGCAATGTAGTGCAAACATTTTAGATAATTTAATGTTTCTTAAAAAAAAAAAGTGGTTTCAGTATGCAAATAGATGCTGAGAGAAGACAAATTTCAGGCTTTTTTCAGCATATTACCTATGTGAAGAAGATAGAAAAATCAAAAGGGAAAGAATAACGGGGGGGGGGGAGGGGGGAAGAGCCAGAAAAGGAAGCTATCCCTTCTAAAATCTTGAAGTGCTACATAAAAGCAAAGACGATGGTCTGATGGAATGGTGTATTTCAATAAATATGCCATCCATGTAATTGCAAGGCAAATGTCAAGCACCAGCTGTCTTTTCAGACTTGAAATACAGATTTACTCAAATGCAGATTAGAGATCTAACCAAATACTGCAGTAATTTTAGGAATTTTTAAAGACATTTCACTAATACCAGGAAGACTGTGTTATTTTAACATACCTGCCACATAACAAAAGCCTTGTGAATTGTCATAGCATTACAGCCACAAAAACCCATTAACAGATATAGAAATCCCACATTCCCACCTTTTATAAAGGTCTGCAGTTATGAAATCATTTTGAGACACTTGGAACTTAACAATTTCAGGGCCCTTTACATACAAGACAGGACCTGATGGAGAAAACCATAAAATGGTGCAGCATCCCACAGAACAAAGTAAAGGAGTGTGTGTTTGGAGAGAATTTATATTTACTAGAGAACCCTTAGGATATATTCTGTCTTCATTGTAGATGTATTAAGAGACGTGGCTGATAAAAAGAAACAGGATTTAACCTAGGATAACAAAGGAAATCACCAAGGAAAGGCTTGCTCTTTAATGATTAACAAAATGAAAGACTACAGGGTAGGGTACAGTTTCCATGTTTATTTTCACTCACCAAAAAGAAAGGTATTTTTGTAAATTATAGAAAACACAGTCAAAATGTTTATTATTTCCACACTTAGCATCATGGTATCTTTGCTGTACTCCATGCCAGTAGTTGAATATTTTTATGACAGGAATCAAAAACTTACCATTTGATAAACCTCCTGTAGCTAATCTCAACACAGCACACTGAAAAATACTTGACTTGCTTTTATACCAGTGACTTTCTTATGCCTGGGCAGATTTGAGGTAACCAGATCACTCTGTGGGGCAGCAGCATGATCATTTCAGAAATAAAGCCAACTGACCAGTAAGCACACCAAGAATTCATGAGGTAAACAAGGATGACATAGAGAACACAGTCCTCCAGTTACCCCACAACAATTCCAGCTTTCTCTAAGAATACTTACTTGGTCATCTTTCATTTACTGAAGAAAAGACCCCAGTATAAGGTAGAAGCAGCTGGGAAAATACACAAAACAGCTAAAGAAAAAGGCTGTTAGAAGAGCAGAGAAGAAAGAAACGTCACACCAATCTGAATACGGAATTGATACAACTATTTCAACAATGCACTTCATAACCAAGTTGACAGTTAAAAATATATTTTCCTCTTATGAAAATGGACTGAGATATGAAGGCAATTGAGAGAGGCTGCTTTCTCTGAAATGCTGTAGGATAGATGTGTCCTTGTAAACAACCAGTAACCAAGTTGTTAGGTAACAGCCATGCAAACAGACCAGGAGGTAGAGCGGAGAGCCTGGCTCATTACCCCAACTGCATTAATTCAATCCCCACGTTACCTGAAGCTGTTGGGAGCTGTCATTAAGGTTATCCTCTCGTCTCCTGGCCTCCTCCAGCATCTGTGCACTCTTCTTTTTCTCCACTTGCTCTTTGTGCTTCAGGTTTGCTACTTTCTTATTTTGATCTTTAACTTGCCTGCAAAAGAGAGGAGCACTCAGAGTGTGGTCCAGGGAACAGTGGGACCATCAAGTGCCACCACTTCCTTGGTGGCACAATGCCACCAGCACCAAACTCATCCTCAAGCATCATCCTCCAGTGTTAATTCAAACAAAAGAAGGCTTCATTCTGCTCATTACTATTAACCTAAACTAGAAAATTTCTGAAACAAAGGCATTATTTATTATTTGGTATAAACTATTAATTAAAAGATGCACATGTCCTCTTCTGACTTTGGGGAAGGAAACTCTTCTCTGTTCACACACACACAAACACACAAAATCACAGACATCTACCTAATAACCTGTTTTTCTTTGGGTGCCACTGTATTAAATGTGAGGAAAACAGGAGGAGTGAAGGGAAAAATGACTGAAACATGACTTGAATATAGAGGATTATCTACAAGAACTAGGCCATCTGTTTCAGAAGTAAAACAATTCCTTTTCAACCTCACGATCTACCTGTTTTCTGGATATTTTGAGGAATTTCCTATCATTTCTTTTTACACAAACAAGACACAACAAGTAAGAAGAAACTATTTGAGCATAATTTCCTTTTCACTTGCACCTATGGACTATTTTGGATGATCCTGGCAGCTACCACTGCCTGCAAACAGGGTTTGGCCTTTCAGGACATTAAGACAAATGGAGTATTGAATCTAATTACAGACCCTTTAATTTCAGCCTCCTGACCACGAAGAACTTAAGTCTCAACTTCTAGACCAATCAAAACAAAACAGGCTAGCTTTGCTTCCTCAGCCCTTTTCTCCATAATTATATCTGGAGTTTGGATTTTGGAATAAAAGACAGATTCTTTGGTTGCAAGATTTCCCCAAAACATCATGCAAGTAGTAGAGACGGCTCTTTAATTTACTGTTTAGAAAACAGAATGATATACCAGCTTCAGATCTGGTATGTTATCCACACAGACAGGGAAGAATGTTTCTTCTGTATTTCAGAAATACTTTTAGAACAGATCACAAACAATCCTTCTTTAATATTTTCTTTATAGCTCATAACAAAAGCATGATCAAGAACGTATCTCTTTGGGATATATTTATGTTCAAATTATGTGGCATATGACCAGTCAGTGTTTTGAGTTCCTCCAAAATCATGTAGGTTCAACTCTGAGCTCTGCTTTTTTCCCAATGAAAGCCAACTGAAGCTGGGAAAATTGTGAAGACAGCAAATTTTCCTTGGTGCTAAAACAAACTATTAGGGTAAAAAAGTGCTGATGGCCTCTGGAGACCAACGAAAAAAGAAAAAGTCCTTTTCTGATGATGTTAAAAAATTACTGGCACACTTAACTACCCTGTCCAAGAGTTACAGATGATTTGAGTCAGGATGCTTTTTAAACACAACCAGTGTAATTGTTGAGTTATTCTAACCCAGTGCTGCACACTGGCAATGGGCACATTGCCCAGTTTGAAAGCAGACTTGCTCAGTGATTAAACAACTTATTGGAAATATTATGTTGGCACCAACTCAGCTTGTACAATACATGGTTCTATCTGTCCAATGAAATAAACACAAAGTACAGCTAAGTTGACGCAGAAAATGAAAATATGTCAGTCCAACAAATTCAATTCCATATGAGAATTTTTACTCACCTTTTAAATTAAAATCAGAGGAATTCAGTATTTTTTTATAAATTTGCAGAGCTAGATTCACATATTGGGAGACTGACCTCTATTACTACAACCAACTAGTTAGATAAGAGACAACAATATCAATAAAGCCCCAATCCTCACCAAAATATGTCTGAAATAGATAATGTCCTACGTGGTAAAAAATATTTTCAAACAAAGTATATATTTCAAAGGACAGAGTAGCTATAAGGATATGTACTATTGGCATCCCCCTTCTCATGTCTGAACCAAAATTAATGACATTCTAATATATTAGGTAGATGTTTTAAGACAAAGACAAGCTTTACTAAAGTTAGGTCTGGAAATTACCTAGTGCTTGTAATACTGAGATCACTCTTCATAAAACCTTCTACTAGACCAGGTTGCTCAAAGCTCCATTTAACCTGGCTTTGAATCATGTGCAACACACAACTATCCCTCCATATCTTTGATGTCAAAAAGGAACAAAAGCTGGGTTATAAACTTTTCAAATTATACAGGTATCTGTGGCATTAGCTAAAATTTCCCCAACTGTTTAATTATATAATCTAAGAAGGTCACATGAAAACCCAAATCTGTGAACCCAAAAAGGCTTGGAGTCATTTGATACATGAAAACACATTTCATTTCATCTCAGTGCCCGTGGCACCAAATGAAAATTCTCACTTTTAAAATGCCTCATGTTGGTAATCATGCAAAAGGTTCAGCATATACAAGCCCACAGCCCTTGGACGTTTGCACCATGAAAGTTCTGTGAAACACTGGAGACTTCCTACTGTGGTTCTGTAAAGAATGCTCTTCATTCTCTGCCAGATAACTTTCAGTCTTCAAAACCAGTCAGAAAATCATCTTTTTATATATGCAAACAATCTTTTAAAGTATTTAAATACGTACTTATATTTTTAATATCAAGAGACCTCAAAAGCTTGCTTATTAGGTATCACCCCATTCACTGCTCAGTAAGACAGTTCTGTTGCTATTTTAAACACTGCAGTAATACTAATGATTGCTATAGAACAATTTCATCTTCACACCACCACTGAACAATGTGCAGAACTGGACCACATACTGAACTGGAACAATAAAACAAAATACAGAAAGTACGTGACTTAAGTGAGCAAGTTGCAACTGGTACATTTTATGAGACAGTCAAGAGGAAATTTTTTCATAATATATGTGCACAAGGAAGTTTAGTAGGAAGAAAGAAACAGAAAGAAACAAAGCTCTGCAAGTCTCTCAGTTTGAGAGCTTAATTTTGTAAGCTTAATGTTCTTTCAACTCTTTTGAATGTTATAGTACATATACAGAACACATATCCCTACCAAAGGGACAGTAATGTTTTTAAAAAATCCTTAATCTCTATGAATATCTTTATTAAAACTGAAAAAACTTGCCAAGATTCAAGATAGTGAAAAGAGAATGATTTATGTGTAACGACAGCAAGAGCTTATAGGTTTATCAATGTTTTCTAGAAAGCTCTACCGTTTGCATGTACAGCAACACAGCCATTTGCAATGTTTATATGGACTTCATATCATAAAATAAAGAGTTAATGAACTTCTGAGAGATACAGTGCATTAAATATTACTAAAAATACACTTTTCTATGGAAACCTCTTTGCAAAACAGGACTACAAAAGAAAGGAAGAATTCTGGTGATTCTAATTAAAGCTGGAGAGGCAGGTCACGTTCAGTGATAAAAAGCTTTGAACAAGATACCAACTGGGACCAGCAAAAACAACAAAACTAACAAAAGCAAAAGTACCTCATCTCAAAAGATGCTTATTCTCAGAGTCACCTCAAATCAAATAATAAAAACATTACAGCCATATATAAAAGAAGAAAAATCTAATGAGAATGTTTATGTTGAATTACGGTGAAGAATCCCACTCACTTTGGAAATAACAATTTCTTTTTCATTTTTAATAGCGATTTTAAGATAACTATCTTTTTTTGAGAGTCCAGCTCCTAAAACATTTTGCCCTCAAAAGTGAAAACTCTTTTCCATAATTTAAATTTTTCTCTATTTCACAGTATGTCACACCAACTAGTGTTACAGTGTAAGGTATTAGATAAAAGGAAGTAGAATCAAATTCAGGCTTCTGATTTAAAAATATAAACCCCAAAGTCTTTCAACTAAAGTCATGCCAAGATTTTCACAATAAATCATTTCACATCCTTTGATTTTTGGGTGCCCAATTTAGGCCATGTGCCTGATGAAAAAATCCCCTAAAATTTCCTAAATTGGACACTGAAACCAACTGTTCATATCTATGTCTTTACTCATTCTTTAATGAAGCAAAGCTTCATCACTTAAAAAAAGCCACACCTTTCCACTTCTCTGTGAAATTATTGAATTTCCAGTGGTGAAATACAGCCCAACACCATAGGGGAAAAAGTCAAACAATCACAATAAGCAATAAAAAATTCCAAATGAGAAGATTTCGCATTTTAAAATTATTTCAAAACAGGAAGACAGATATAAACAATAGAAGACCAGTGGAACATCAGGTATTCCTGAAAAGTGGCAAATCACTTTGTTACCCATCAGAGTCCTTGGGAAGACCTTTCCTCACTAAGAAGACCAATTGCTACATAGGCCCTTTCAATTGTTAAGGCTTTTATGAAATTATTTTTGTCTGTACTAATGTCAATATTTTTTGCATTTTAACACAAATCTCCTTGTCTTTTACTGTAATGCACATCAGCATACATACAGCTGCTAATTCTCTCCTCCTATGGATTTTCATACTATGCATTACTGTAATGTAAGCTATTATCTGCATCTGACTATATTTTCTGACAATTTCAGATGTTATTCTGGTAAAATATAAGTTGATAAAATGCTAACTGAAAATGTGGATAAGTTAATTTGAATTTTACTATTATATTTTAATGTCGTTTTCCTTCACATTTACGAGGCTAACACACAGCAGTGTTTTTAGAACAATCCAAGTCAAGCAAACACTCAGAATGCTTTTGAACCACCACAAAAGCTTGCCTGCAATGTAAAGTGTACACACACATGCTGTATTCCACACAATGAATCACACACCAGGAACAAACATGCAGATCTTGTGCACTGCTGTAGAAACAGCTTGTTTTACTCATCTGGCACTCAGTAACATTTCTGTGTGTCTGTCAGCCATGTCTGAAGGATTGCTGAGCTCAAGCCTTCATTGCTGTAGCATTACCACCACCCACAGGACACTCCACTGGTGCTGCAGGTACTAATCCTGATGGACAGATGAACTCCAAATGCTTTAAAGAACACTTTGCTCCTCAACATGACTTAAACTATGAAGTAGACAATATGACTGAAAAAGCCTACACTGAAAACTGGATGCAATGATGTAATAAGTTATTTAACTTTGAATTGCTGAAGTTCCTTGTGTTATGAAATATTAGGTTCTACAATGTAAAGTGTAGAATTATAGAATATTTCAAGTTGTCAGGGACCCATAAGGATCATGGAGTCCAACTCCCTGCTTGTTGCAGGACTACCTAAAACTAAATCATTCCACTGAGAGCATTGTCCAGACACTGCTTGGACTCTGTCAGTTGGAGCTGTGATCACTTCTCTGCCCCAGTGCCCTCATCGTGAGGAACCTGCTCCTGATCTCCAGCCTGAACTTCCTCTGACACAACTTCATTCCTTTTCCTCGTGTCCTGTCACTGAGAGATAGATCAGCACCTACCCCTCTCCACTGCCCTCCTTGAGGATGGTTCTAGCATTGCCTAAGATCTCCAAGTACTTTGTAGTCCTAAGAGACACAAAGAAGTATCCAGATTATATTTTCCCCAAATTTTCCTGCATCACTTCTTTGTTTTTAAGGTCTGGCCCCACAAAATGTTTTAGCTGGCTATATCCTTAATCATAATTTCTGAATTTAAAAGATCATGAATGCAGTGACATAGCTGAGTTGTTTGGGTTTTCTTGCTTTGTTTTGCAGGATTTTTTTTAAGTTTTGGTATACACAGAAAAATATTTACATTCTGGGGTGTATAGCAGAAAGAAACCAAGGAAAAACTCTTACCAAAAATGCTACTTTATTTTGAAAAAAGGAAAAAAACCTGTTTTGAAAGGTTTTGATTTGGCTTTTAGTTGCTCAAAACTCAGTTCACCTTAGTTAGGGTTATTAACCAAATCATGGAGAATAATAGCAGTGTTTGGAAAGCCTAATTGCTTAACCACAAGAAAAAGCAAGTGATGAAAGGAAGATAAATAAGCAATGAAGGAAACAGGACTGACCACATCACACAGACCCATCACCACAACTGGGTGTGTGATTGACAGTCAAAGGGAAGTTGTCAAGGGTTGAACAAAGTTCTTCCATCAAAACTAAGGATCAGGGGAATTACACACTGCTGAAGATCTACATGGAATTTTGAATGGCTGGGTTGGGTTTTTTTAAAAACTGTGTGTGTTATCTGGGCCTTTTCCTCAGTTTTGGCTGTACTTAGCAGTTCCTCAACTAGTTTGTCACTACCTTTCAACGTTGTAACACGGTCAAAAATTGTGCATTAAATTATTACCTAAAAGAAAATAATTTCACTATGCTTCAGAATCTTGGTTTAATATTACCACCTCTGTTGCACATTGCAACCAAGCTAAAAGACCAGTCAACACACTTAAACTGCTCTTGTTTAACTGCACAACACTCAGCTACCTCTTCTGCCTGTGAACTTGCCCCAAAACCTCTCATCATTCTCTCAGCTCCTTGCTGTTCTTTGCCACTTATATGACAAGGTAAGGAATGCCAATGAAAATATTAACAGATCCTGAAAATTTAACTGGGCTGCTGCATGAATCAAATTGTCCCATGGTGGCTTTAAGAGATGGGGGGCAGACTTCATTTCTTGAGGCTAGGAAACTTTGATTTCTAAAAACAAATCATGTGTTCAGGTCAGCACTGAAGGAGGTAAGGGATGAGGCTGTGGGAAACTAGTTTGCCCCACATTTTAGGAACAGGAGCCCAACAGTGTCTGAATCAAGAGGTGTTCAAGTCAAGACTTCAAGCAGATCTCGACTTTACACTGACCACTGTCTTTCTTCAGTAAAAATTATTTGCATGATATAATTTGCACATCAGCCAGCACATCTCTCCCTGCAGCTGAAACAACAAGAAAGTTTTCTTCCAGAAGCAGCTGATGGGAAGATATGAGATAGGGGAGCACATGCCATATGAATTTAGAAATAATAAAATAATTAAAAAAATGTTATCCCAACCTCCTATAACTTAAAAACACCTTGGAAAAGAAATCTATCATGTGATTCATTGCCAACAGATAAGGTTTACCAAGTAATAAGATGGCATAAGTTATTAATGCTACATGGAATGTTTCATGGTGGAAATAAACAACACCAGAATTAACCAGGGCGCTCTCCAGTCATGAGACAGAAGCCCAGCTGCCTACAATGGCAAAGTCAAATGTAGCTGTCCTACTATGCTAAAAAAAAAATAAATAAAAAAAGTGCCCCAACCAACTGGCTAAAATTGAGGGATTATCATTAGAGATTAATCAAAGTGTCTTTGTTTTAGTGCAAGAAGTCCATATCAAATCAAATAAACCAAAGGTTTGCTTTTGGACAGGGCCAAATACAACAAGACACTAAACATCGACATCGCCTCATGTTTTCATTAATCCAACTACAGTTATGTAGATAAAATCCTTTGCACCTATTTATCCAGCTAATGTGCAGCTAAAAAGAAAGACTAATAAAATGAATGTGCAGCTTCCCAACTACTTAAATTCTCAGCACCTCTTTCCTAGGAAGCAAGATCTGTGATGAAAATAAGGAATACATTACCATAATTTCATAACTGGTGTAAGATTTTAAATCCAACTTCAGAGATTAAATATCAAATTAATTATACATCAGGTTTGATAACTACTTTTGAAAGCTGACAGAACTAGAAAAGAAACCTTTAACTTTAAAACCTTACAACTTTTAGTTTTTATTGTTGTTAGGAACATTAAAAACACAAACTTCAGGCAAACTGTGAAATAAACCTCTAAAATAGTGGTATGGGTGGGTGTTCCTTTGTTAACAAAAATACTAATACTTTAAGGACCTTAATAAAAGCATCCAGTAGTTCAACAAATAAATTTGTTCTGTTGTATTTTTTCCCTGCTTTTGTTAATTGAGCAAACAGATGCAAAGCCAAAAATGACATTTATAAAAGAGCTGATTAGGCTTTGGTGTGGATTCCTTCCCCCTGCAACATGCTGGGTTAGTTGAATTTGGCCCTAAGAGTGTGGGAAGAAGTCCCAATGGTGCTGTTCTCTGTACCTTTAACTCCAGCTCACAAACCAACTGCCCTGAGAACAGATCACACACAGCCAGCCACTCTCTGCTCAAGAGACCTAAACAGCAATAAAATCTTCCTTATGAATGACATTTTATTGAGGTTACAGAGGGTATTTTTGTGATCTAAGGTAACACGTGTCTTTTTTAACTGCAGTCCCACTAGCCAGAAGAGAAAACAAATCACAACACAGTGTTGTTTTCTTTCAGACAGGCATGCCATCTTTTAATTCCTTCTAGAACAATACCCAATACAAACAATAATTAAAAACAAAAATCAAATGTAAAAGCCATTGTAACAAAAAAATATGAATGCAAGGAGAAGAAAATTTAAAAACTAGGCATTTAAGAATCATGCTAGTTTAGCCTGAAACATCTATGTGTATGTAAATAAACTATGAAAAGAAAAAGTTCCGTTCTAAAAACTTGCCGGAATTTGGGATAACAGTTGAAAATTATTCTGTCCCCTTGATAGCTGTATGTTAAAAAAGCAAGATATGTCACACAGATTTAAGCTGACAAATACTGAAAATCCAGTCTTCAAGCAAAAAGTATTAAACTAAGCAGTTGCTTAGGACAAAACCAAAAGCACAACAGTAACTCAGTGCATGAGGATTTCTGATATAAAAAGAAGTATGTTTACAAGAAGATTCAGAGCCTTGCTCTTAGGAAAAGATGTAAGGAAGTGATACTAGCAGGGCCATTCTGAAATAATGTAAGCCTGTCCATTTTGGAGCTAAAACTCTTATGATTTTATGTCACTGAGCTGCTCAAATAAAAACCTGATATAATTTAGCTTATCTGCTTAAAACAAAAAAATGTTTTCAAGAAGAATCTTTTAAAAAGACTCCATACAGATGTGAACAGAAAAGTGTTTATACTGTTAGATATAAAGAAGTTATACAAAATGTGATCCAAATCTGGCCATTGCCAGAGATTATACCAGGAAAAGCATACAAAAGGATGGGGCTGATTGAAAAGCCAGGCTATCACACTCATCAAACTGAACCTTGCCACAGCATCTTCCTCACCATGAGAACCTGAGATAGGAGGGACACAGCTCTGTTTTGGGATCCACAGCTGAGACAATTTATGGCAGTGAACACAGACCACAGAGTCTCTCAGAACACACATCCCACATATTTCTTTTGGGTGTTCAGCATTCAGCTATTAAGAGGCATCTCCTCTTCTGAAATACATTCTGAATCCCTGGTTTTGACAGCCCACATCAGGTCAGTATGAAGAGTGCCTGCTGAGATGATTTGTTACAGACTTTTGACTGCCTGGCACAAGGAGCACAGCAGCATTATTTGTAATAAATATCCCCCACACAGGGCTGCACAGCATATCTGAAGGTGCAGATGGCTTAGTCCTCCTCCTCTGATACAGCTGCAACTCTGCCTTCTCAGTCTGGCACACACAGGAGAACACAGCCAGGAATATTCTGCCAGTTAAGTGAACACCAAGGGGTTTCTGGAGAACTCAGTGAGTGTTGTAAAGCAACACATGTGAGTACATTAGAGGTGTCTCTAACAGCCCGGGGAAGCCATGGACAAGGTTACTGCCTTATGCATTTGAGGAGGGATTTCCACCATTCCACAGCACTTGGATCTGATACAGAACAAGTATGACCATGAGTATTATGAATACATACTTTAATTTTTAATATATGATGAAGGAGCACATTAAAAAGCTGCTGGTGACAAGATGATCCATGTGTCAGATATCTGAAATATACTCTCCCTGATACCCTCAGGGATCAGAAGGTTGCTAAAGAAATTAGCTCTAGTTTGGAGTGTGTACTGAGAAAGATACATTCTTTATCTAGGCAATTATACTACTCCAGTGAGCTACTTCTAATTTGGTGACCTTGAGACAAATGAGGCAAAATTAAGCTTTTAGCTGACCTGATCTCCCTCTCAGGGCAACTGCCTTGATGCAGGATGTCACTGAGAGATTTTCTGCCTCCCTTCAGTGAACTAATTTTCCAAGTGGTTGGGAAACACTCCTAATCATTAGGAAATATTAGCAAGCAACAGCCTTTGCTGTCAAGAAGAATATTAATAACACAAATACAATATATGTTCTATAAATAATTGATCTTTTTATATGACATTGGAGGTTGAGAGATGTCAACAGTGTTGAAAATCTAATTCATATTAATGAGCCTATGGTCAAAATAGAATCCAGAAAGACAAGAGGAGCTTTCCAGTCCCTTTCTACTTAAAAATAAAACTTCTCTAACCTCCAATCCAAGAAACAACTATTCCAAGATGTGGAAGAAAACACACAATGCACTCCTGATGCTCAGGAATTCTCATTAAATCAAATCCCTTTGAAGGTGGAATTAGGTTTTTTTTCCTGTTGGCTTTCTTCTTGTGCAGACTGATCTAAGGAAGAAATTAGCAGTGTGCAGACCCTTTAAACTAATAAAAAAAATTAAAAGCTTTAAATCAAACTCACTATGGCCCAAAATAAGGCTTTCCTTGCAGATACTGGCTAACTAAAAGAGGTACTTATATCTATTTAAAAAAATTATAAAGAAACAAAAATGGACATGGGGAAGATTGCACCCATAACAGAATTCACACCTGCTCCTGAAATTTGGAACAGAATGTGTTTACCCCTTCTATTTAACTTTAGAATACTCTTCCAAATGTCGGGCTTTTGTTCACATTGCAAGGTTTTTGTTCAAGTTACAATAATATCTGAAGTTTGAAGCTCTTAAAAATAGAAAACAGCCTCCTTCAGCTGTCATTTGTTTATGTGATCCAAGCATACTGAAAAAGAACATAGAAATAAGCAGTCAAAGGAAGCAAACTGTCAGAAACTGGGCCATGCCCAGCTCTCTGTGCACACATCTGCATATTCCTGATTAAAATGGGAAATCCGTGCTGGAAGCAGGAGATACTAGAAAGGGAAGTAGGCATGTCAGGAACTAAGGAGAGAAAAACCAGTTACTTCCATCTCTCTGCTAATTTTTATATAGTGCCACTGCATGGTGCCTCCAAAAGCTCTGCCTGGTTGTTTACACTGTGGGGAACAGCCCCTTTGACTGGGACACATGATCAGTAAATATTTCCTTTAAGAAGAAATTACATTAAGTGTTGCAGTTATATATGTGTTCTATTCCAAATACAACAGGAAAATTCATTATTTTCACATTCCAAGTCAGTGGCCACTTTTGCAATATAAAGTGTCATTTTGCAGTATCCTACTAAAGTTCTGACTATCATTTAATGCTTTCTTCCATACAGGATGGTCTTAAAGTAAGTGATGAAAAAGAAAAAAAAAATGAGCAAGAGGAGAAAGTGCTAAAAGATAATTCACACTGATTTGAGGTATCAATCCCTTAAAATATGTTGACATCCTAAATACTGAAAATGTGTTTGCCCTCATGTATTTTACATACATTGCTATGAGTCAGTAATTAAAAAATTTATTTCTAAGCTGTTTATTACTAACTGAAATTGCTAACACATTTTGCTGATTGATTTGTGAAACTGAAAAATTACGCACTGAAAAGTGAACTGAATGTATCTAGTAGTTGGTTTTAAGTTAACATTAATAAATTTGGCACAATTACATGAGAATCCAGGGGCATCCTCTAAAACCAAGAATCCTACCATCTGAAAACTAGGAATACACTTGTTTTAAAACACTCAAGGAAATAAAGTGAAAATATAATGTAGACTATTACAGAGCAAGGCTTAGGGAAAGATCCAAAGGTGAACAGAAAAATGGTGCTCCCAAAAGAATGCATTTTCAAAGGTACAGCATCCCCACTGCAGTATGGGAAGAGTCCTTATCCTTACAGATACTTGTGGGGTAAAGCTGCATTGTGTCACTTCTCTTTCAGCTCTTCATCACACTTGGCATGAACAACTCAGGACACTAAAAGTCCTAGGGCTGAGCAATACAGGAGAGGAGGAACTAGCAGGAAAGCAGCCTCACTTTTCTGTTGGGTTGGCACCTCTTGCTTTCTTTGTCAAGGCTGGCCCTGCGCACTCCAGCTTGACAACTGTCACTTGCTGGCAGCTGTAATTTCTAGGATGAAACTAGGCTCTTGTCCATTTACAGAGAGCATTTTGCACCTCAAGTTTGTAATTCTTGGTTACTTTTGGTTTTGTATAGAAAGAATTAAGTTAGTTGTAATAGTAAAGTTCATTCCAAAGTGCTTGAAGGAAGAAAGCTGTAAGTAAATCATTCCAAGACTACTGCCACCCCAAAACTACACATGTGCTTGATGCAGTTTCGATCAGATCTGTTCAGTATTGTAAACAGATACATAAGAATGTTCCACGTAAAAGCAATTTACATTGGTAGGAGTGTGCTGGGTCACTAAAGGGATAGGAGGCACTTTATGCCTTGGAGATGGGAGTTAATTACTCAGCAAAGAACTAGAAGTGACAAGTGGAAATACTTTGTTCTCCAAGGAAGTGAAAAAAACCCATTTCTTTTAATTAAGAAGAATAGCCTATCTGCTGGATAAGCAGGAAATTAAGTAAGTTACTGAGAGCTTGATTAAATCTGTCTGAATTGCCTGGAGTACTTCATGAAGATTATCTAGAAAAACTGACATATTCCAGTATGAAAGGGCCCTCTATTGTCTGCAGATGAGGAACACATTATGCAGAAAGAGGGAATACTTGAATACACCACCCTGCAAGAACAATGAAATGGAAGAGAGCCATAGAAGAGAAAGGGAAAGGGGGAAGAAAGAGCTTTCCAATTTAATTTTAGCCTAAGAATGTTACGCATGTTTTTATCTTGCAGTATCTGTAATAGCCTACTTGGGATTTCATGGATAAGAAATTTTGTTTTCATTTTACAGTGAAGTGATTAAGAATGATTTCCAATTAACTTACTGACAGCAATAGAACTGAATCTATAAACTGTATAACTGTAACAAATATCTCTGCTTATCTAACATATTTTTTCACGTAAAAGATGAGGAATTATTTGCAGAGATGATGCATAGGCCTGTTAGGGAAGCTAGTTTCACAGGAATGAGGGTGGAAAACATGAGCTAAATGACCAGTGAAGTAATACTCTCAATTGATAAGTAAAGCACATCTGAAACACGAGGGTTTGAACGTCCTCATCTGTGGCACACCTTGTGTGCAGGTCAGAAATGGAACCTGAACTTCACAAACTTCACATAGGTTCCAGTTCAGGCACTGGTGCAGACTCAACTCCACTGGCATGACCAGTAACTTCCCAGCCAGCTGAAAATCTCACAGCAGAAAAATGCTGCCTCAACAAGTGAGCTGAGAAGAAAACACAGGGTCAACTATGCTCTATTTTATTTGCCCAGAGCCTGAGCAAGATAAAGGATGTGACAAAAAGGGATGTGAAAACTGCAAATGGAAGATGGTCCAAATGATGAGACATAAGAGCAAACTTGGTAACTACAGAGGTGAAACAGCGAATCTCCCCTGTCAGATTAAGGGTCACTGTCCCAGTCAGCTCTCACCAGCAAGAAAAGCTTACAGAGAACATACAAAAAAATTGTGGAACAGAATTCCCAGTTTTATCTTCCCTGATTCTATTCACAGCAATAAAGTTTAAGAGTATCTGTGTTTTCAGAGGGGGTAGAAGGGGAGAGCCATATTAGGAATCATGAAATAAAAATGTCTGAGTAAACTACTAGACAAATCTACTAAAACCACTCTGACCTATATCACAGTGATACTATATTCCAGAAAGCAGCAATTCTCTTCAGAATTGTTTAAAAACTGAGAATACATATAGAAATTTGGAAGAAACTCAAGTGCAGTGGACCCTGCTCTCCTCCTCAATCCCAACAATTTTTCTTCTTTCCTTATAGCTGTACAATGCTATGAAATAAAAAGACCATTTTTGTTTACTGTTTTATCAGATGACTATTACGTAAAAATTCTTACCAAAAACACACAAAAACTCTAGAGCTTAGCCATGAGTACAGATTAACTTACCACAAAAATTCAGAATCCTGGAGTAATTCTGTTTGCAAGGATGTCTGAAGATCATCTGGTTCAACACTGTGCTCAAAACAAGGCCAAGGGAGAGCAGGCTCTCCTAGCTTTGTTCAGATGAGATTTGATTATCATCAGTGCTGAGGACTCCACAATCTCCCTGGCCAATCAGCACCTGACTGATCAGTGTTTTCCTGTCAATTATCTCAATGGGACTTTTACTGGAACAAGTTGCAGTTTGTGTCTGCTGCCTCTCAACCTTTTACTGAACATGTCTGAGAAAAGTCTGACTCTGCCTTCTCTAGAAATTTTGGAGGTGTATTTTGTCTCATCATCCACTGAAACATCACTAAAAAGACACTGAACACTGCTGATTCCCCTCTGAGCCACTGAATCATTCAGGTTGGCCAGGCATGATTATATATATATATATAAAAATAGTAATTATATATATATATATATATATATATATATATATATATATATATATATATATATATATATATATATATATATATATAAAATTTATTTATTTATTATATTTATTTTATTATATATATATATAAAATAAAAATCCCATACTGGCTGCTCCCTATCACCTTCTTTTCCTTCAGGTTCTAGTAGGAGGATCTACTCCAAAAAGCTCTCAGCATATGAAGTTACACTGACTGGCCTGCAATTCCCCAGATCATCCTCCTCAACCTTCCTGCAGATGGGTGTGATGTCTGCCAGTCAAGAGGAACCTTCCCTGACAGGCACAAGCTACTGGAGGTGATAGAAGGAGTCCCTGCTCTGACATCAGGTTGCTCCTCAGCATCTTGGTGTTCATCTGATCCAATTCCATCAACCTGCACATTTCTAATTTGTTGAAATTAGAAGGGACCTGCAACTTGGTCTAACAATCCTGCAGGCAATGATTCACTCCTGCACACTCCCCCATTACGATCTGAAAGGAGTCCTTACCATGATAAAAGGAGGAAAAGCAGATACTGAGCCACCCATCCTTTTCAGCAACTCTTTAAAAAGTCCTGTTCAACTGTATTCTCAATAAGTATACTATTACTGCTGAATGCAGGGCCTGTTAAAGCTTGTGGTGCTGTCACTTATGGAACCATTTGCACCAAGACTGTTTTACCACAGACACATTCACTGCCTGGCTTTTAGAATTTTAACAGAAATAAAAATCTGCCATTTGAGGGGATAAAATTTTGCACAGAAGCTGACCATTAAAGAGGAAAAAAATAGCCTTCAGATTTTATTCCTTAGACTAAATGTGATGTGACTCATATGGGTTAGTCAAAATGTTTAATGTTGCATGAAGTTTGAGAGATCATTTCGTTTAATCTTCTGATGATGACATGCTATGTAATTTGTTAGCTCTGGGACATAGAAGGATAAAGACACATTTTAAAATGTCTTCTAAAAATAATATTGTCTTTTGATGTTTCAAATAATATGGTAAAAACCCTCACCTTTTTGTTATATCTGAAAAAAACGAAATTGTGAAGGATTTCTCACTCAGAGCATCTGACTTGGACCTCTTCAAAATTCACAGCATACTGTGACACACAAAAATCCTCTCTAGTGCCATGTCACTTACGTTTGCAATGCTAGCTCAGTTCAAAATCCCACTGGTAAGCAGCACACTTTGTGAATATGTGTGCTGAAAACAAAGGAATAACACAAAAACTACTCATCATTTTATCAGATAAATAAATTAATTTCAGCAGGTAGAAGGCAATGAATCAGCTCATGGGAGACTGCAGAAAAATGAGAATTCTGAAATTATGTACAGCTGTGAATAATTTTGCTTAATTAAGATGCAGTCAAATGAGGCAAGAAAAGAGGACCTTTGACAGAAAAGGTACAAATACCACTTTGAACAGAGGAGAAAAGCTCTGATAATCACTATACCTAAAGCAAATTTGAAAGGCTACACCAGTGACTTGTTTAAGGAAAACCACAGTTCTATTTTGTGACCTACTCATCACCACCAGGTCTAATGCCTTCATTTTTTCCCTTCCCACTATCATCTCTAAGATGCCATATTTCTTTTCACTCACAAGGATCAGATAACTCTTAAAAAAAAAAAGTACATCTTAGTGTAAATAATTCCACAAAGCCATTTTTACTCTAGAATTACAGGAAACATACATAGAATAGAAAACAACTACAAAGATTGCTGTTTTTGAAGACAGCCAAGGAAATTTAAATGGAAACTTCTCTGAAGACCTTTCTGTCTTTGCTGAGCTAAAACCACTGCTGACTCAACACTCTTCAAATTTTTAGCACTTCCTGACATGGTTAAGGACCAACATTGTGGCAGAATGAAGACCTGGAGTCTTCTGAAGGAATGAAACTAAAGCTCCAGCCACACTGGCAGTGAAATCTCTCCTGACTGCCCTGGCATGCTGTCAGCGCTCAGATCCATGGCTTCCTGGAGGTCCAGCACACCAATCAGTGTGCAAAGGCATTTCCAGCACAGTGAAAAGCTCACAGGTACCATAGACTACATGTCTGTCACTAAGTACTCTGCTGTTGTGGTTTGGCTTTATAAAAGAATTATTGAATAGCACCCTGAGTTTCCTGTACTTGCTGAGCATTTCATGTGATATTATCTGCTGTTTTTTATAGAAGGATGACATTTTAAATATTTCCTTGGTGGTTAGACGTGTTCTGTTTAATATATGTTTAGCACTCTAGAAAAAAGACTGAAATAATCTCCTCAGATTTAGTATTTTGTTTTTACTTTGATTTTACAAGGCTACACTTGAGTTGCTGCACTGACATTTTATTTTACATGGACACTCTTAGCAGACTTTTACCTGGATTCATGCCACCAGCCTGTACTCATCCAATCACCAAGCCACTTTGCTTGTGGAAATAAAGTTTACAGTATTTCATTGTTTCTTCCTAGAGCATCAGATTCGCTTTGGTATAGCAAAAAATACAGAAAACTTTCTTCTAAGAAGTGGATTACTTGCTTTAAAATATGACAGACACTACAATCAATTATGTGATCTAAACTAACAGAAAATCTGACAGTAGAAAGCAGAACACTAAAACACAAGTCTCCTGTGGGATATCTCCTGTCCAATTAAGCTGTTTGTTACCTAGTTTGAGGCTGGAAATATTATTTCTGCATTATCAATATAGCTTGTTCTTCCCTTGAAAAACATGCAGTTGCTCACTATAGCACCTGATAGTCTTTTTTATCTTTATCTGTCTCAACTTTCATGACACATATTCGAAAGCTTAGAAGAACTGGAGCATATGAATTTATGGTATTTTTTTGTATTTTTTTTTCTTGCTGCTGCAGGTAATGACATCAGTATAGTGTTATTTGGCCTGTTACTCTTGAACTAAGCCAGCATTGGGGAGTTCTTTATGTGAAGCTGTCATCAGCAGAGATGCTTAGCAAAAAAACTACTTACAGAAAACTGCTTTAATCCCCTTGCTTTCCAAGACTATTTTATTTACTATGAATCAGCATGACATCCACTCCAGATCCTTAAGACTTCTGAGCAGTAAGTGCATGTCACAACAGCAACAGTGATGAGGATTACACAGTTCTATTCTGATTCACTGAGATTGTCAACAGGAGAGAGACGATGAAAGCTTAATGGACAGATCAAAAAATTCAGAGGTATTGCACTGATTACTGTAAGCAAAGCTGCCCTTGATGAGAACAGAAATAATTCAGAGGATTTCTTCCTGTAAGAAGACAGACATACCTAGCATGTTCTTCACATACTCAATTCTTTTCCAGGAGACACGTTTGCTTTGATGTCTGAAAAATGGCTTTACACCATTCAGAGAAAAATACAGTTATGCCTCCCATAGTAGCATCCAAGGTAGAATGCAACTTCACAGAACAGCTATTTCTCCATATGTTGCAGTCAATGGTTATTAGGCAAACTCTGAAATGCTTAGAAAGAAACTAGTGTACTTCAACCACTGTAATTTTCCCGTTTGCCCTGAGGAGAATCTTTTTATTTTGTTTCTGGTCAGCAGAGATTTTGTAGTTCCAAGAGCAGTCATTCCACCTACTTCCTTACACTCTTGATTTATTTTAACAAATAAATGAAAACTTCAGCAACTAACCATAACAATTTTTAAAATGGAAAAAAAAGTAATCCAAAATAATAAAAAAACTGACTAAGAAACTGTGAGGACAGAATGAACAATCTCTTTAATGTCTTAGAAAACTCTTCCAAGTTCCTAATCCTAACACTTGGTCACCTCAAATTACAGCCATATCTTCTCTAGCCAAATTTTACAATATGCTCTAAGTGTGAGAAATGAAAGTTATGGTTGCATTGCTTGTGAAAAGAGAAATCAGTCCAAGTCTTAGAAAGGCCACAACCAAACAGCACCCTAAGATTGCTTCCCCTCTTATCATTAATTCCAGCATAAGCACAGGTATTGATAAAACCCTATAGCCATATGGATTGAAGTCAAAACAGCTTTGACAGCTGGATTCCATGACATTTAGGACTTTTCCAGCCAAAGCACAGCAAGCTCCACTCATGGTGGTAACAGGCAAATACAGACTGGCCCACAGAGTCCTCTGCAGCAAAAGGCAGAGAGGTTATTTCAGAGGAGAATGCTCAGAGGGCAGGAAAAGCTTCCTGGTAGTTGTGTTTTTTGGGATGTGAAGGGGGTCATTCAAGGCCATACCTCCTCTACCAGTAATTACAAGAATGCCAGTATGACACACTGAGTATGGAAGGTATTGATGGATGACAACAACATGATTAACTTCCAATCTTTTTCCAGTTTGTGGGAGGAAGAAAAACACGCACCCAAGGCCACAAGTGCAGCGCCTGTGCCAAACCAAGGTCACGACGCTGACACGATTTAAAGGCATCAGCAGCATCACAGCACTGGGGGATTCCAGCCACCACCACATTTTTCAGTGCTAACCATGAGCAGCTAAGTCGGATGTTGGTTGATAACTCAGAATTTTAGTCATTAAGTAGTGGCTTTCTGGGCAAAGACACTGCCTGAAACAATTATGATCATTCCTTCCTCAGGAGTCACAGACGGTTTCTACTACCAGACTTTATCAGCAAAGACTAAAATCCAACATGGTTACAGAGCTTTCAAAGGCAAATGATAATGTACTCTTATTATTTAGGCTACAGACGTTTACTCTGAGCTACTCTACTGAAATCCCCAAATCTGTGGTTAGTAACTGCCTTTAAAATATTAAGACAGAAAAATGAACCATGGCTGAAAGACTCAAAACATATTGTCTCTTAGTAGCTTTCTTCAGTGGTTTATCACTTTGTGTCTTCAACAAATTCATCCTCTTGCTAATTTACTTATCTTTAACCCTCAGCACTTGGTTCTTTCTGACAGCACAGCACCTTCAAGCTGCACCAAAACTAGTTCTGCAACATCACTGTAAGGTTCCAGGCACAGATGCAATGATAAAGATCCAGCAGTTAGTTTGTACGACCAGTATCTCAAAGGAACCACTTTTGAACTCCACAGCATGTGTATGTATCACAGAACATGGCTAATGGCCAGTCTCTCCTCTTCTTAAAGTGACAGATAAAACCAGCAATATTTAAACTGTCTTGCTTCAGCTTCCTACTCCTGGAGTTTTCTCCTTTTAAATATTTCATTGGTTAGTTTTCCCCCTTCTTCCCAGTGCACAGCAGCATTGATTTACAACAGCTTGATATAAATTCTTTCCTTCTAAACATGTACCCTATTCAACCCATCCTCCTACACAGACTTAACCAAATCTCTGATCTTTTATTTTGTGATCATGTAATTTGATGTGAAATCTTCTGTAAGATCTCAGTTTTAGCTGAATACAGTCTTATAAACACCCTTTTAAAAGTGGATACTGACCTTGAGGTGAGGCTGAAGGCAGCAGCAAATCCAGGAAGGAGATGCGAAAGAGAAAGAGTTAAGAGTTTGTGAAAACAGAGTCCAGAGATAAAGCAGTTCAAGAATAAAGGACAAAACAAGCAGATATAAATCAGGTAATGACACACAGACACACAATCATTCCCAAACACAGAGCTGCATGTTTTATAGACATCTAAAAAAAACCACCAAGAAAAAGAAATAAGAGAAAAAAGGACCTTTAGATTAGATTACACCATTTCAATTAGAGGCAACTTTCTGTAGAGAAAAGTCTCCAATATGTAACACTTCTTGGAAAAAGAAAATAAGCCATCTTACAAGAAAACTCTGGATTTACATCATATCATTAGCAAGTACCCTTCTTCCAGAACTTTAACAAACATTTTGAAAATACAGAGTTTGACAATCAGAGATGAAACCTAATGTCTTCCTTTATGACATCTTCTAAGGGCTTATTTTCTCTCCATGAGCAAGACATGTAATTTTTTCAGTTTTCCTGTAGATGATCCCAACTCATCTAAACAAACTAAATAGAAAGGAAAAAACCCCAACCACTAAGTCCTTGAGAGATAAAGACTTGTTAAAGCAAAAAGCTCATCTTTCTTAATTTTGACATTGAAGTCACCCCTTCCAAAGAGAAACAAAATCAGCAGCTGCCTCTTCTTCCTGCCATATAATTCTCCTGTATAAGGTGCAATCTAAAAACAATAATGACCAAACAGGTATTTTTTGACAGTTCTCTCCAACATTGCTCAACAGCAGAACTGACCAAGACAAAATGCTGGAGTCCCCTGTATTACATGAGGTCCCATAGGTTCATTATTGCTTTATTTCCCCCCAAATGTCTCCAGTATCTTTCATAGGCATGTGCTGTCAATTTCACTGATAACAGCAAGGTAAGTAAACAAGGAACCATAAATACACATCTTTTCAATCTGGTTCTAAATTTGATGATTTTCAATCAATAGAAGAGTGGCAAAGGAAATGTGCTTCTGTCCAAAAGTAGCAATTTGGCTTTCATATTTTTTTGTACTTCTCCCATGGCAAAACTTCACTATAAAAAGGCAGGATATGGGCTGGATAAAAATATTTCTACAGGACAGGATAACTGCTATATTCTCTATTATTCTTGGTATGTGGAGGCACGTAAATGAAATTTGAAGTCCTTATTTATGACATAAATTTTACTATCAACTGTGTAGGGTACTGCATTTGTACAAGCAGCTGTTGTTGGTCTGTAACAGATTAACTAGTGCAAAGGTACTTTTCTTTGGCTTCTGAACTAACATTCTTCAAATCAAGCTCTTCAAGGACAGCTGTTGTAAAGACTGAATTATTTGGGGATTTGGGGAAAGATGAGACTTGTGAAATGCCAAATACCACATCTCAGCGTTTGATCTTGAAGTAACTTGAATGTTCCAAAAGCCTTGGTTAATTCACACAGAAAAACGTGTAAGTAACAATTGTGACTGAAATCCAAGACTACAAACAAATTTAACAAAAGGGAACAAAAATGTGAAAATAAACAGTTGGTTAAATATGGGAATAAATATGGTAAGGAGAAAAATTCAGGACTTTTCATTTTGTGCTTCAGGGATCCTTTGCAATTTCTAGTTGTGTTGTAATGATATTGTTTCTTCAGTTTAACAGTGAAAAACATACAGGCTACAATTCAGAACAGCACAGTAGAATTTAAATGAACCATACAGTTCTTCCAACTGCTATTAAAGGTAGCATCTTTTGCTGGCACAGTATGCAGGCAAAACAGCATGTACAACAATATGCTGAGGTCACCTGCAATTTTCTGTGTGCTGCAGAAGTATTATTTAACCAGCTGCATGGATTTTCAACAGAGAATAATTATTGCTACATCTCCATTTTGTTTTGGAATAATTCTTTCTTCCAAAGAAAAATGCATTTTGTGTAATGGCTAGACCCTTTTCCAAGTTTTTGTTACAGAAGTACAAAATATTTTTTAGCAGTGTGGATTTTTAGAATAAACATAATATTTATCCAAACAAAACCAAGGACTGTTTCTGACAGCACATTAAAAATAGAAGAAAAGTCTGTAAGTGTGCTATCCCTCAAACTAAAACCAAGGCAGACACCTGAAACTGCCAGCTATTGGAAGTAAATGGAGATCTGCCATGGACTGGAGGTGAAGCCTCAGCTCATGGGCTACATCAGTGAAATTGAACAGAGGAGCACAGCAAAGCATCTGCCCCAGGCAGCAGCCCCAAGCAAGCAGGACCAGATACATACCCAGACATGCTCATTACAGAGCAAAATCACAAGTTTTATTTTGCACTCTTTCCCTTTGAGCAAGAACACACACTTGCAGCATTCCTTACAAGATCCAGCAGCAGCGCTCCTGCCCAGCCCCATTAACTGTGCACTCCGATGAACAGTCACACAGGGAGACAAGACAATTGTAATGCCAACTGGCAGCCTCAGAGAAACCCACTTTCTTTTAAAATACCACCTCATTACTTCTAAAGATAGAGCTGATCTAAATCTGATCACTGAGTGAAGATCAAAAAAATGAGATGCAAAAGCTTAAGCATTTTTCATTAAGAAATCTGTATTTTAAAAGCTGTTGGTTATTCCAGCCACAATTTTTTCTGCATGTTTGTGTATCACAGGGAGTAAAATGAGCCTGCTACATTTGTCTCAGATATACTTAGGATGTAGTTTATGTAATGATTTTCAGTCAACCTTTGATTCCCCTTGTTTGACAGTGAGTGATTGTGTGTATTTTTTATTCTGTCATTCCTTCAAAGCAGTCTGACAAGGAACAATAGGCATTTGATCTTCCTTGTGTCTGTCAAAGCAGAAAGGTTATTTGTGTTTACTCCTTTTGACACGTTTTCTTGATAAAAAGAATGATGGCTGGTCTTTTCCTTTTTTCTAGGTTGGTAGTTAGAGGGATAGGGAAGAGATGGAAAGGCAGAGACAGAAGGTTTGTGTATGCATCCATGCACACATGTATGCATGGATGTAACAGCACAAACCCAGCCACAGATGGCCACAATAGAGCACTAAAATTACTATTTCACTGGCTTGCTGGCAATTACTGCATATTCCTTTTGTTCTTTCTGTACTCCAAGACAATGCCAGGATCTGACACTTCCATTTGTACTATATCAGTTGCATAAAAGATAGCTTTGGTGGGGTTTTTTTTACTCCTTTCACACTAAGTTGTGAGTATGGATATTCCCATACTGCTCAAAGATGTTGACTGAAACAAAGCTACAAAACAGCTTTTGAAGAGATGTAGTGAAGGCAGGTAACAATGAAACTGATATGCAGAGTAGGTTCATTATTTACCTGATGCTCTTTCTCCTGATGTTTAAAATTATTTTAATTCTATCACAGCTCTTACACTCTACTTATCTAACAGCTGGATTAGGAGATATCTGCTAAATAAAATCCATTATTGCTACAACATAAGGCAGATGACAATTCTTATACTCATTACAGATAATAGGCATGAGAGGGAGTGCTTGAAAACCACCTTGATTTAATGATAAAAACAAGCAGGATTTCAGCACTACAGAAAATTTGGCAGGAAAAGAAGCCTTCAAAAAAAGTTCACAATCAGTGCTTCTCGTTACTGGTATTTCTCTAGTGCAGGGTCCTTCCTGGAGGATCCAAGGTCAGATCCTTAGTCTCAGATTAGCAGACAAACCACGCTGTCAGACAGCCCACTGCTGAACCTAACAAAGGAGATGGTCAGTGCTCAGCTCCATGGACACAAATCATTCTGCTTAACAGTGTCAGTCCTGCCTGCTTGAACACAGATATAATACCAGTTGAGGGGGGTCACTGAGGGGGCAACACAGCGAGCTCATTCAGCCACAGCCTGCACCAGCCCTGACCTCTCACCACGCCAGGGGCTGCACTAATTGGGGTTCTTTGACCTTGTATTTTAGAACAGCTGTTTCTGCAGCATCACAAAGTTTCAGTTTCTCCCAAAACACAGGAAGAGGGAAAGAATGGGGAATAAAGGACAGCTAAATAAAGAAGAAATTGAAGGATATCCCATTATATGAAAAAGGTGAGGATGGATTGAGGACACACCGTAAAATCACTGTGATGGGGCTTTTATCTGGTGCTCTCTCCAGATGGATTTGCAATTACTGGCAGTGTCTCTGTGTCTCTCTTTTCTTCCCTTAGATGTAGATTTCAAAAGCAGTTAGTGAGTCTGAGTGTTGCTCTTAAGGCACTTTAACAAAGATTAACTTCCAGAGGGCAGACAATTGCTTTCTGAAAATCAGCATACTTTCAAATGTCTGCAGTAAATACCTGGAAGGAAATGTGCCTGCATCTTTTACTATTATCTATTTAAAGAAGTTATGTAGATATGAAATGTTTTTTGTTTTCCCCCTGTGCAACTTGATATGGGACTTCAGGTGTGATGCTGATCTCGTATGAAGATAAAGCAAAACTGAGAAGAAAGAAATTACTTCTTCCTTTCCTAGCTTGGAAATTATGCAAATCTTAATATTTAACGGATCTGTGTGCTCAGAGGTGGAGCTGGGCTAACTATGGGTCTGACCACTTCTTTCCATTACAAAACCCTGTCCTCAGTTGCTTGCCAAATATTAAAAAGTTGTGCTGCTATTTCCCATGACAGGTTCAACCTAACTGGGGATTTTTGTGGAGAATTTCATCTGTGTCCTTCATAAAAGGCAGCATTTTTATGGAAAAAAATTTTTCATATACAGTTAAAAACTATCATTTCACATAAGATGTCAATTAAAATTATAAGGCAATCTTCATTTTGGAATATCCTAAGCTGTAAGAGTTTTATTAGAATTTTAATGTTCACTTAAGCTACAAATTTTTCAGGGAAGTGGATGAAAAATACAACAACAACAGATTCTGCCTTGTAATAAAACCACACAACTATAAGATAAATATAGTTGATTTGCTTTTGTTTTTTACGGCACCAAAATGGACTGAAGTATTTTAAAATTATACTTAATTGTTTCAGGTTTTCCAATGCCTGAATCAGAGTTCAATTTATTTTTGGAGGATTATAATCAGTTAAGACAATACAGTATTATAGCCATACCATCTCTCAAGGTTAATTTTAATGGTGATGATTATGACTTTATAAACACCTTTCCTTAATCTGACAACATATCTTTAAATTACTTATATGCCTTGATGTGATTCTTGCTTAGGAATGCTCTAAAAAACTATTTAAAAATTCACAGAAACAACAAACGTGAAAACCAAAGAATTATTCCAAGATATGAGTAGCAGTTTGAAAGTATTTCAGCTTCAAACTGTTGACTTAAGCTTAGGACATAATTTACTAGTATAGTTTCCTTTACTCTATTCTAGGAAACTGTAAAGTTGATGGAAAATACAGCTAATTTCTTTCTCCATCTATCCTTCACAGAACACTACACAAACATATCTGTCTTAAAGAGCAACAAAATAGGATACTCCATTCTACTGTCCATATTTCCAGCATTCTTCTGAGATCCCCAAATGTTTTTTAATCTTTTATTTACTGTTGAGAATAAATATTTAAGATGAGGAGTATACCTTTTGGCTGCTACAAATCAAAACTTGGAAGGTTTCTTCTTGAAAAGGGCATCCTTAAATTCTTTTCAGGAAAACTCTCCAAGTTCTCTTTCTTAAAATAGTCCTTTACAGGACTGCTGGTATTCCACAGCTGAGTGCTGTCTTCCTTTGTTTCAAAGCAAAGTTTCCTTCAGGAAAAAAAGAAGCCCTGTGTCCTCACAAGAACCACCTACCTTATATAGTGAGTGTGCCAAATGAAAATCAATTTTAAGCCTGCAACTGGAACCAGGACTTCCATATATATTCACTCAGACCTCACTTCTGAAGAAGCATATAGAGACATACTTCCTGCCACCTCTCAAGTACAAAGCCAGCTCTTACTTGCATAATATGTGCACACCAATAGAGCTGTGTATAAACTACTCTGAAGGCTCTAATGGCTATGTCCCATATGAGGAGCATTACCTTTTGTTTATTTTCTTATTACAGGATAGTCACCACAATAAAACTCAATAATTAGTCAATACTGACCTCTATCAGTGAC
Organism: Oenanthe melanoleuca; assembly: GCF_029582105.1. Taxonomy (NCBI): domain Eukaryota; kingdom Metazoa; phylum Chordata; class Aves; order Passeriformes; family Muscicapidae; genus Oenanthe; species Oenanthe melanoleuca. The sequence continues at coordinate 3,995,675 of NC_079334.1, forward strand.
ACATTTTAGAACATTTGAAGAACACTGAGTTTTGGCTGGTTCAGGCAAAACTGATAGCAAGAGATTAGAACCAAAGGTAAAACACAGCAAGATAATTAGAATTAAAAGCAACAGCTTCTGTGGAGTTTAAATCAGGGACAACAGTAGCAAACTTCTTTTGGACTGTGGTCAGAAGCAGCACTTGCACTCGACACAAGCAGGTCCTGCAGCCCTGGGGAAGGCAGCAGCATTGCAGCAGCCCCAAACAGCAGCAGCAGCCACATTCCAGCCCCGAGGAGCAAACAGAAGCCTTGAGGGCACTCACTTTCCCAGGAAGTCCCACACAAACCCCCCTACGTGCTGCGGTGCGGGCACCAACACCTGGTAGGGAGGGTGCAATTTGCGGGAGCCGTGCTTTCTGAGGAAAGGCACAGACACAAACGTCCCCCGACAACAAAACAGAACACAGCTCGGGGGAGCGGGATGGGACACGGGGCGGGGAAAGCAAGGGAGGAAAGAACACAAAACGAGAAGTTACAGAGAGACACGAGGTTATGGAATAGCAATACAAAAAGCAAACGGTTAGTTACAAAGGAAGTGAATAACCAGACAGCTACAAAACCCTCTACAGCACTGCAGGAGGGGACAGAAACAAAACTTACAGGGCTGTTCACCCACAGAAGAAATGTGGACTTAGGGCCCACCTTCCCGTAAGAAAAAGCAAAATCCTCCCCACAGAGAATAGATACCAATGTGCTTGTGCTTTCAACCTTGTGTTCACTCTGGAGAATTTTTCAACTTTTGCAGAACATGCACCATACTTGATATATTTATTTTAATATTTTTCATCTGAAAAGTAATGTCTCAGTAATTGCAACAGCTACTGAAGAGTGGAAGGATTTCCCTCTTTATGTTAACTTAAGCACAAGGCAGCTTTGCCTGGATTGAAAAGGTTAAAAGAACACTTTTCTGCTTTTAATTTCATCTTCCTCTCCCTCTTGTCTTTTCTCTTTCTCTGCTCCTCTGTGCATATCTCCCTAATAGGCAACACATCTCTTCTGTGGATGAAACCCTGATACCATTTCTCCCTCCCTGACAACATACTGTCTAGCTGTCACATAGAACTAGCAAAAGGGAAAACTACAGGGACAAGAGATTCTCTTTTGAAAAATCCCATTTTTTTAAGTACAGTTATTCTCTGCATGTGACTTTCTTCTTCTCATCTTGTTGCACATGGAACACTGACTGTTCCTGACAAGCACAGCAATATTTGCTGCTTAGCCTGCTGACAATTGCTTCTGCAGGCACTAAGGCTCTTCTTTGCACAACATAGTTTGATCAGCTGTAAAAGCATTAGAAGTCAAGACAGTTTCTAGCTCACTCTGCATGGACCACAATTTAGGAAAGACTTTTAAAAATTATCTATTTTTTTTACCTGGAAACCAAAACTCTTCTGGCTCTAAGACATGCATGTAACATGCCTGGATATACAGTTTCAGCCATGAAAGAGTATTTTATAAACAAGCATTGTAGATAAAAACAGGACCAACCTATACATGAAATAGGCATGATAAAATCTCTGCTTTGTGCAAAAACGCACAAGAAGATAACAAGCTTTCAGGGAATACTTACTTGGGGGAGCAGATGAAAACAACTAAGGTCAAATGGAAATTCCAACAATTATTCAGAAAAAGAGAAATTACCAGTCAAAACCTTACCATAAACTATGTGGAAGTTTCTATCTCTTTCTCCAGTGCTGTGTTTACATTACAGTTGCACCTGAAAAATCATTTCAGGTGTTGACACCTGGATAAGTTACCACATTAGATCTTTAGATCATGAAGACTCTTTCTATTTCCACTTAGAGTGGTTATAGAACATGAATACTATTCTATTTTTCTCCTTCCCCTTGATTTATTCAGCTGCTGGCAGTCACATGATAAAAGCAGTCTTTTCTTTTACGTAGTTGAAATACCTATTCTAATTACTAGAAATAAGAGAAAAAATATTCTATCTTATCTCAGCACTGGTAGAAAAGATAAGTTAAAAAGAGAAGAGGACCACTCAATTTTTTGCCAGACTGAAGATCAGGTGGTAAGAAGGAATGGATGAAACTGAATAGTCAGAGTATTTACCAAATTGTTATAGAACGGTATTTAGTAACATGGGGGTTTTATGTTTTCACAGTAAGACTTTAGTCTGTGACTGAAACATCAAGAAACTACCATGCAATAGGGAAAAACAGTAACTGCTTTGCAGATGTCTAGAAATGCATCTTTACCAAGAAAAATCTTTGCTTTCTAACTCTTTGAAAATGGTGTAAATGCTTCTATCTATAAAAGAGGAGACCCATCCTAATTTTTCTTTGTTACTTTTCCTTTGTAAAATATAAACTTTTTTGTTTATAGGGCACTTGTGCCTATTCCATTTTGATGCTGCAAGTCAAATCATGATTCATTTCTGAATACTAATGTAATAAAAACATCAGCTTGCATTAAAAGCATATGTAAGAGAATTCTCTTCCTGCCATTTTATCTCCTCTAGGAATCAGGCTGAGGAATGATGCATATTTCCGAGTTTCTTTTCCTAAGCAGTAGTTACTTCTCCACAAAGAAAAAAAAAAATTAAGATACTATGAACATGTTTCTTCCCCCTATTTTACTTGCTGTTTGTACCTGTTCCCTGGGAATCTTGCCTGCCCTAAAGAGGATGAGACAGGGAATGTCACATCTGAGATGGGGACCCCAGCAGGACTGAAAAAAATCACACAGACAAATAACTTGCAGCTTTTTCGTGTCTATACTCATTCAACAGTATCAGCCTATTGCCTGAATGTTCTGCTGATTGCATTATGTACCAATGGTCTGAACAATGCATCACTCATGAAAAATGGAAAGACATTTTAGAAGAATATATTCTCACTTCTGGGTGTTCGCGCTTATGCCATAGGCATGAAGAATTTTGGTTAAATAAAACAAAGAAAACTAACAAGATGTTGCTTACAGTCACAAAGAGAGAAGAAACCCAGCTGGCAAGCTGAACTGTTCCAGAGCTCTGTAGATTTCAAGGAAAAGAGAATTGACTCCTTAGAAAAGAGTTTTTCAGATCATTCAGAGGGGCCCATAATTTGACAATCAACAAGCCATGAAAAATAACCACTGATTGCAGAACTTTTAATGTCCTCCACTTAGTTGCCCTAATCTTCCTGACACTAAATTGTAGAGTAGTTAAATAGTGAAAAGACAGAAATCAGAAAGACTATTCTGGCACAAGGCAAATGGGAATAATCAAATTTCCATTTTGCTGCTCCAAGTTTGTGATTTTTCACTGAGAATGGTAAAGTAAACAAAAAGCCCCAAACAGGTATTACTGACCAGAATTCTGCTCTTGGCCCACTGTAAGATGAGAAAATTACAGAACACAGAACCTAATTCAGGTCTTACCCAAGATCTACGACCTATAGTTGTGATACAAATGTCATAAAATCACAATAAATTATAACTTTTTCCTGGGACATTACAGTCTTGAGCCTCCTGGCTCCAAGAGAAAGATGGAAAAAGTTGCGAAGTGCTGAATCAAGTTTTTCCTGTACAAAAATAAATCTGCTTATCAGATTCACCTGGGCCAAAGTTCACCTGTGGCCCTACCACTACTGAATTAGGAGGCCACTTTGTCAGAAGAGTCTGAGTAAATAGTATCACAAGATCTGAAAAGTCATTTTTTTACTTGTTTTTGTGAGAGCCATGCCTAAGGAATTTATTGTATCAAAACAACAAACTGTTTTATAAATATACCAAAATGTCAGCAGCTTTTCCTACCCTCTCCATTACCTTACAGCTCTATCTACCCTTTTAGTTCTACCTGCATCAGTACTATTTTTGAGTAGCCAGGTAATAAAAAGCACATGGTAAGACACCCTTTTCCTAACAGTGTAGCACAATAAAGGACCAAAGATAGAAAAACTCAAAGCAAACTTTCCCAAAATAGACACTTTAAGGTTTTTAAGACAAGAAAAACAACTTATCTCTAACATCAGTCAGCTCTTTCGGCACAGTTTCTACCTTGACACCATTCTCACCTTTCCAGCTCTGCTATCTTCTTGTCCTTGTCATTCTTCTCATTCTCCATCTCTTTCAGGATCTCCAGAAGCCGATCCACCTCAGCCTGAGCCTTGCCAGCCTCCTCCCGGTGCCGCGTTACCTCCCTTTCCAGCTGCTGCATGCGGTCGCTCAGCTCGGGACTGGCCCTCGCCTCCAGGGTTGCCTCATGAGCCTGGGAGACAGAGATTCAAGAGAAAAACACTTAATTCACATGAACTTGTTTTACTGATACTCTGACTATTCCAAAATGCTATCTAGATACCTGTTTCAAAATGGCAAGATTAATTGTTACACAGGAATATGAAAGGCCTATGCTATTTTTAAGTATGGGGAAATAGTCCGCAGGAAAAGAAATATTTAAAACAAATTTATTTTTTTTAATTCAACCTAAAAAAAAATTACTTTTAATCTGAAACAGAATCAAAAAAGGAAAGATAAATATTAAAAAAAAAGTTTAACTTTGAAAGGAAAGAAAAAGAAAAGCAAGTATGAGTGTAAAAATTCCTAAAATATACAACAGTGATAGGACTACAGGTTCTGTTTAAGGTATTTTTAACCTATATATTCTAGAAAAAGAAACCACAGGTTAACAGCCATCAATAACTACATCAATATGCAAAGCGTCACACTTTTGAATAGAGGTGCTGCTGTGTTCAAGCCCTTACAAGTTCTGTGAGCCACACAGACCAGGGTTAATGTTGTATGGCTGCCAACTGAAATTATCCTTGTTTAGTTATCTAGTTATATCTCCGTTATCTAGAAATACATTTTTCAAAATCAGACTACTGGGACAAAAAGTACCTCCAGACTGATGATGACATGATCCCAATGAGGAGATTGTTTGGGGACATTTTTAATGGCTTGGTTTGTTATAAAAATCACTAATTTCTTAATAAAACTAATTCAATAGTTGCCAAGCATGTAAGAGACAGGAAGAAAGCAGTATTCATGCTGGAAGTTAAACCAGCAGACTAAGGACTATCCTTTTCCTCTCACCCTGCCCCTCTGCTCTTGGATCTTGAACTGCACTTTGATATCAATTAAAGCTATTTCAGAATTGCTCAAAATTGCTTCAGGGAACAGCAAGTTCGATGGAGTTATTCTGTTGATGAGGACTGCCTACAAAACCCAAGGACTTGATCTTCTCAAAACAAACCTACAACAGAAACTAAGACTACAGATTTTCTCCGCTCTGTGTGCAGCTGTGGAAAGTTGTTTCACAAGCTGCCAATGTTCTGCTCCAAAGCACACTCAGTCTAGATCTGATAGTATAGGACTCTGTTGCTTTTAAAGGTAATTGGAGAGAACTGCAGCAGTAAAAAAACTCAGAGCAGAAAGCTGCTGCTTCCAAAGAACCAAGCAGAATTACATTTGGCTAAATCTGTTTAGTTATTCAGTAAAGTAAGACTGGAGGAAAATATCCATTCATTGACCCCAACATTTTTGCCTTGAAGTGTCTAGTTTTTAATTAGCTCCTTTAAAGCCAAGGCCACATTCTAGTAGAATCCAGGAGACTTGTGGAGCAGAATATTCTGGAACTGTGGAATGTCTTGATGCCTGTCTTTAACAGGACTGACCTTGGGATGGATTTGCATTGCCCAAACAAAGGAAAGGTTCATGTTCCAGGGCCTTAGCCCTGGAGCTCTTGGCTGAGGGTCAATACTAAGCTGTTGTGGCTTCCTTTCTTTTAAAAACAAGAATTCCAGAATGCTGGTTAGCTGGACAGTATTTTATCCTAGAACAAGATGCCCAGCATCCACCAGGTCTCCCAGACAGATGTCAGCAAGAGTGCCCAATAACCAAAAACCATGGAAGAGCAGAACCCTTTCCTGAGGTCATGCATTTAGGAACACTTAAAAGGCTCCCTACTTCTGAGTGACTTTCCAGCCAAACCCTGACACCCCGTGTCACTGAACTGTAAGCCTGGAAACCCTGAGTCTGAGCTTCTGACTTAGACCTGGCCACAAGTGCATCCCTGAGCCTGAAGGCTTTGGGAAGCCTTTTAGATTAAGGGCTGTCACTGCTTCCAGACTCCTTACTGCCCCATAAGCACTTCAAATGACACACCCTTGGAAAGGGCTCTCCACAGCAAGTGGAAGTGTAATTAATGCCCTGCCAAGAGGATGCAGACTGCAGGAGGACGTGGCAGCAGTGAGACTGACAAGTGTGTCAGCTCCACCAACAGCTACGAGCACCAGGGGACATACTTGGCTTTGGAAAGAGCCTTGGTGGGTGTTTCTGAAATGCTTTTTTGAAATTTCCAGCCTGTGGGAAATCTGAAATACTTGATTTCATTTCCTTTTCAACTACACCTTAAATTTTAAAAAACTCCTCCAATCCTTCCTCCCCAAATACAAGGAATGGGAATACTGTTTTAGGGGCACCTATATATCGACTGAGGGCATCTGCATTCTCCTAAGAGACACTATGTATAGAGTTCAGTCTGGTTTTCACCAGGCAGAGCCTGACTTCTGCTCTACTGGATTTAGGTATGTTTCCAACATCTCAAACTGTTTTCTTTAACAAATACTCCTCCAGGCTCTTTAAAGTCATCCAAAATACATGATCAGATAATCACAAAACTTCTTTTAAAAGAAAGCAAAGTTAGGCTGTTAGCCTGGCTTATTAAACTCACTAATTCAAAAGAAGTTATGAGACCTAATGCAATTTGACTGTCAGAACAGTCCTGATTTATTTTACTCTGCTAATAAAAGCATCTCCACAACAACCCAAGAGACACTACTGAGAAGAGGAAATAAATTTTCTTTTCTAGAGAATTAGCCAACAAGTCAGTGTGTCTGGTTCTTATAGAACCAAAGGGCTATTTACAGGACATAAATTATTGGTTAAGACACGTAACACATGTTATTTGTATATAATGCACATAAGTATGGATACTTTCACCTAACACAAAGAGAACGTTATGTGATATGCTGTAAACTGGAGACCACTTCCTGCACTGTGAGTTACTGACTGAGTGACTTTGGTCCATTTTGTGGGTTTTGTACAAAATACGTGTTTCATGACCATATCTAAAATCCTACTGGATTCATTTATTGTATAAGAGAGAAAACCAATGCATTTAGAGGTTTCCCACAAACTCACATCAAGATCTGGAACAGATGAAGTTGGCTACCTTCCCAATGGAACACTGTGCAAAATAATTCATCTTGGTTTTTTTCCCTTTAACCAAAAAGCTAAACACAAATAATGAATTCCTATATTCATAGTAAAAAAAATCCACATAAACTTGCCCTGCCCACCAAAACTGGACAAAAACTCCAAAAGCAGAAATTTCATTTTTGAAGCAGAATCCACATAAATATGACAAATGCACCAAGAGATTCTCCTGTATTAAGAGACTATAAGAAGGGTATTTTCGTAAGTTTGACTCTCATCTCTGCCTGACACAGTATTTGTAAATCTCCTGCCTTTTAATACAGTTACAAACAAGTGTGATAATGTATAAAAAAAGTATGATAAAAATTTAGTAAATTTGAAAAGCAGCTTACTGAAGGTGAAGGGAACACTGCACTTTCTTATCTCCACAGGCCATTGAGTTTACCTGATTGAAGGCTATTTAAACCCTCTAATAGCTTCTCCTGACCCTGTCAGTAGCTGTGTTCCTGTGTGGCATCAAACAGGTGAATTTAAGAGCACAGCCAAACTCACACATTCCATCCTGCTTTGACCTGTATAAGAAACAGCCACATTTTAGCAGGAAAGCAGCACCCTCTGAAGCTCTGTTTTTATTAGCAAAGCTCATCTGATCAGTATTAACCTTTGCCAGTGTGAATTCAGTTTCAAATTTTAAGTGGTTCAGGACTGAGAACAGTTTAAGTTTACTACTCTGGATATGCTCTCCCAGCTCTTAAGAGGGACTATAAACTAAGAGGTGGTTTAACAACTTTCTGCTTTCCTGCTCTTAGCCATCATTTCCCATCTGGAATGTGGTAAGTGATGGGGTGACTGCTTCAGGTACCTACAGAACATAAGAAAGAGTGATTGTTCCTCAAAGAAATAAATATACTCTAACTTCTATTGCTTCCACAGAAAATCAGCTGACAAAGCCAACTTCTACAACTGAAACAAAGATGACCAATGTTTCACAGAAATAACCAATATTTACAGATGGAGAGGGATGGAAGACAAAACACATTAAAAAGAGTTTTCTAAGTTGATATTTCTTGTGCCAAAAACCTCTTTTTTAAGAGGTAAGATAATCTTACACAGCTTAAAGTGTGCCAGAGACAGGGAACAAAACAATAGCACAGATCTAATTTAAAGGTTCTAAAACGTAAATAAAAATTCCAAACATTATGACCAAGACTCCAAATCAATATTCCTAAAATATTAACTAAATCAAACAGCAAATAATTCACAGCAAACACTTTCTACTTTTACCTATGAATTAAGACAGTAAATTCAGTTTAACATTTCACATACAAATGCTGCCAAGAACTTTTGGCCATGAAGTACAAGTTCCCAAGAACCTGAAATCCCATTTTAATCCACCCTCCTACCTCCAAGGGCACCTCATGTGTCCTAAAAATAGTAAATGCACAAACAAATAAAAAATATATTATGATTACTTACTGCAAAAGACAAACACTTTACCCACTTTCTCTACTTTTCCTACAACAAAGGCAGAAATTCAACTGATAAAACATTTGTGCTGACTTCTATTGTGCCTTTATTAGTTTTAACAAAACTGTAAACTGAAAAAACAACCAGACTTTCTCCTCCTTTAGTTCTAAGGCTCTACACACCCCAAATTGTAAAAAAGCTTTTTGAAAAGGCTATAATGGAAGTAAAAGGCTCAGGAAATTCTCTGATATACTATGTACTGTAAACTTGAGTCTGTCACAGAGAGTTATTTGCTGTCTTTTGACCACCTCTACATGGTTAGTCTTTGTTAATGGAAATGCAAATTTTTGATATTGAATAAGCAAGTGTTCAGTTGGAATCAATTAATGAACAAATTATTTTCTTTATGAAGAACCATAAAGACAGGAAGACACCTCAAGAGAGGCAATTTCCATTACTTAAACAAGTAATCTCTTCAGGGAGATACAAGTTCCTATGGATGTCATTAAACATTAACAATTTGCTCTCTTTGGATTCACCCCAACACAGAGTGAGCAAAGTCAGGAGGGAAAGGCCCACAGGACATCTCTCTTTGTGAGTGAATTTAATCTCCCCCACCTGCATCCTCTGATCTGGCCCTTACTCACCTGACCACAGGCTACCACAGCTTTACAGAAACAGAACTCAAGTAATGAGCAGACATTCAGTACCAGTTCTTGGATATTCAATGTATGGCTCTACACATTGTTTATTCTGAACTGCAACATGACATTAAAAGAAATAATTCCCCAATTTTCTGTCATACTAATTACAACTAATCACTTCTTAACACCACCAGTGGGAAATGAGGATGCATTATTAAACCTGCTGTGCAGGGGAAAAAGCAAAATGCAAATATATCCTGCCTTATTCACTCAATGCTTTCCTACTATTAAAAAAGTATTTTATCATCTTATTTCTCCAGATGATTATCATCTCTCATATATATCTGGCTCACTCTTGGAGCATTTGTCACACAATACTGAAAATAGCAAAACTCTAGGAGACAGTAATTTAGTTATGAAATGCCAGACAACTTACCTCAGAAGGAAAAATAAAAAAGACCACACAGTGTGACATTGGCTATTTCCTAAACTGTGGCTACCAGAGAGTCATAGGATGGTTTGGGTTGGAAGGGTCCTTAAAGATCATCATGTTTCAACCTCCCTGCTGTGGGCAGGGACACCTTCCACCAAACCAGGCTGCTCAAAACCCCACCCAACCTGGCCTTCACAAAGCCTCTTGTACCTTATCCTGTGCGTTTGCTCTAGCATACTGGAGAATAAAATACACAGTTTGCTCTCTTATCTTCTATTTTCTGACTTTAGAGTCTCAAAAATTTTGCATGCTATTAAAGATTTTGTAAAGAAAGTGCTCTCCTGACACAAATTCTTCAGCCAATTTGCACTAACTACAATCTTTTCATATTGTATCTCATTTTCTCAACTCCTTATCGGCACAATTTAGCCAAGTTTACAGAATTTCTGACATGGGATGCCACAAAAACTGAACAATTGCAAGCCCCAACAATTCTCTGATTCTCAGACAGTGATTGTCAGGATAGACAAGTCTGTTTACCCTGAACATTGCCAAGAGTAACACAGGTATCAGACTCCTGAAAGTTCTGTAACACCATTTTCATGCACAGAGCCACAAAAGAAACCTCTGATGAAAACCACCTTGGATTACGTAATTTACAGTGTCAAGATATTATTATACAAACACTCCTTGACAGGAGTGCTCTTTGACATCAAACAGGAGGCTGGAAATAGGATCCAAGATTAAACTGACATGGTACCAGCCAGCTGAATGGTTACACAAGCTTTTGAGCAATCTTTCAGTTGCTGCAACTTTGTTGTTATTTCTAATACGCTGCTGTGCCCAGTGTTACAGAACACTTTCATGCAAGAAGCTTGATTTGCATGGAAATTCCACCTTCTTGCTCTGAAAATGTACATACAATGGAGATGACAGAAAAGCTACAGGACATTTCAAGCACCAGCAGCGAGGGGAAACAAAACACTGACACAATATTAAGCTGTCCAAACAAAAATGCAGTTAGACAAGGCACTGGAGCAGTGAAGACATCTCAGAAAGCTTTTTGGAACATGACTGGTCAGACACCCCACTGCTTTTTGTTTGTATCCATACTGCCCATACCCACTACTAAAGGAATTCACCAATACACTCTGTGTTGGCCCAACTATAAAAGCACAGGTGAATACACATGCAACACAAAAAATTAAATGTGCTGGCAACAGCCTCTCAGATTGCCAGGAAACTTACTAGCTTGGATGGATGACTCAATAAAACTTCAGGGTGCTAAAGGGAGAAAGAAGGAAAAGATGGAGAAAATTTGGGATAGGAACAGTGTGAGAGAGAAACAGAAAAGATGCAACAAGAAAAGAATTTAAAATAATAACTGCAGCATTAATTTACCAAGACAACAGAATCTTAATTAGTGGCTATAGCATGCATTCCACTAAGCAGCTTCTGGAACATGAGAAACATGGAGAGTTACCCTCATGCAAATTCTAAATTTCATCTTGATTTTCCCAGTTTAACAGATTAGTCCAGCCCCCACATGCTGAATGTATTCCTTTAACTGGGTTTACAGATGACTTTCACAGATTGAGAAGAACTAATTCCTAGTGCTTCCCTTGTATCAATTTCAAGACAGCTGAATGGTTTAAAAAACTAATTCAGTAACTGACACTATCCAAATGCTGAACACAATTGCTGGGTTTTACTTTTGTTGTTACAAGAAATCCTGATTTCCCTGGTAGCCTCTTTCTATGTTAAATACATCATTTATAGTCTCTTCTTAAAAAAAATAAAAAAAATCAGCTGAGAACAAAAAACAGTCTCATCTATCAATATTATCAGCAATGTTTTCAGCTGTGGGAGAAAATCCATGTTCACAAAACAAAAAGCAGCAGAGTCTGTATTCGACTGGCCAAGCTAATTCTTGGGAAAGGCAGAATTTGGATCAACACTTCATTCAGTCTTTTTTTCCCTGTTTTTTGAAAGATACTATTCTCCTGAATTTGAAGAAAAAACACCACAGCAGAAAAAAAAAAAAAAAAAATAAAAAAAAACAACCTCTGAGTGAGCCTGTTGAATGTAGAGGTATTTTCCTGGCAGGAAATCACTGCTAACATTTTCTGTTGAAAAGTTCCTAGAACTGCAGCAAGAGGAAGTTTGTTAACATATGGTTTTGACTCTTTTTCCTCCCTAAAAATAAGGAGTATTTCTATAGGGAAAAAAACTATGCACTGGAAATGAAGATGGACAAAAAAATCCACTCACCTTTCCTGGAAAAACCTCTAATATTAGTTGGTCTCTCCCATATTAGAAAAAACAAATGAAATAAAGTATACTGGCTGGGAAAGACAAGACAGAAAATGCTGGGAAAATAGTATTCTGAAGAACAATAACTAAAGGAAAATTTTTACACTATAAAACTAATCCATTAAAATAGTAGTTTGGAAAAGATTTTCCTAAAGAAAAGAAAAACTACCACAGAGCATAATAGCACTTCACAAAAAACCAGGGAGAGAACCTTCTATATGCAATTTGCCTCTAATGATTCCATCTGAGCCAAAATGAAGACAGGACACCAGGCCATGTAAATTCAACAGGGATTTATGAGCTGTTTTCAACCTTCAGAATCTCCCTGCATCTCCTGCTGGCAGCAGGATGACAACTGAGCACAGAAGCAGTGAATGTAGAACAATCAGAACATTAACACACAGATTGGCATAACCATGGTATTATTGTTTGAAAAAACAACCCCAATATGAAAACCACAGCAGTTTTAGTCACTAAGCCAAGGATCAATACAGCTATCAGTGAGAAGAGGAATAACAACAACAACAACAACTGGATACCTCAAGTGAGACTCTGGAGACTGACATAGACTAAAACCAACACCCAATGCTGGAAACTAATGCTGAAAAGAACTTTTCAGCACCCTTGCCCTCCTCCACTCAGTTAATATTCTTGTTTAGTGTGAAGTTAAATCACTTTTACAGAAGGAGGGGAAGCTTGCAAGGTTCATGATTTCTCTGTCTGAAGGTTAGCAAGAGTTTTTTGCAAGGACTACCCAAGTCTGTTTTATTTTACAGTGGTCCAGTTTAGGTTCTTCTGCCAGCTTCTTAACTTCTAGGGCTAATAGATTTGACTGCAAGTACTCAAACTGTTCACTGGGAACACGAGGCAAGGGAAGCAAAACTGATGTTAGACACATCTCAATTCAAACTGTGAGGGAAGAACCTAAAAGAAGAAGCTTTTAACAATTTACTCTTAAGGAGCTACATGAGAGCTTACTTTCTGCATGTGTCTCATGCAAATCTGCACTAAGATAATATAATAAAACTCAAAAGAATGAGCCTCCAATTCAGTTTTAAACTGAATGCTTTTATGTAGCCATTAGTTTTAAGGTTAATTATGACCATTTTTGTAATTGTTAACAATGCAGAGGTGTAAAAATGAGTTTTTAAAATGGAGTTGGATTATCTGTCATAATTATTTCAAGGATGAGAAGGAAATAATCTTGAAAATGTCAAACTGCCTGAATCAATATCTGCAATGCATTTAAAAAGTGAAAGCCTTTAAAAATTTTTTTTCCTTCTATGAAAGCTACATTAAAGCCCATTAAAAAATTAAAAACAGCTGGAAAAAATATTATTAAAGAAATATGCAAATTTATTATAGGCATAAAACATATTCAGGTGAACATTAACTGTATTTCTTGAGTAACTAGGAGTTACTCCACACAGGTAATGATAGGCTATCCAGTTTTTTTTTTGGTTGTAGAACTGAAACCATCCTGACCATGATTTAAGTAGCTTCTTTAAATGAGGAGATGCTCTAACAACCTCTGGCAAATCTTAGCTACAAGAGATTTGTCAACTCATTACCAGCAACACAGGATGAAACTACAACTCTTGGCAGAGAATTCAATAAATTCATTTCTCTGTCCTTCGAAGCAGATAAAGGTCATACACAGAAATTTAAAGTACATCTCATGAAATTATCATATGTTAATTGACCTCTTCAGATAATCATCTCTAATCTGGATTATTACAAAATCTTGGATACTACTTTTTTTATCAGCACCTCCCAGAGGGACCTTTTGAGTAAGAAGTCCAGCAATGTATGAGGCCTTTATTTATTTTCCTTGTCCATTTAGAAGACACTCCTGCTAAGTACAGGTCTGAAATACCCACTGAAAACAGCCTGTGAGACCAATTACATGTGTACAGCTGCCTTTTCTTGCAACTGAATTCTGTTGATGCTGAGTAATAGAACAGTTGATTTTGTGTGACAGAATGAAACAGGATAAACATGGGTCTAGATATGGATGCACTGAATTTTCATTTACACTGTTCTCAGGTGCATTAACACCTACTCTGCACCCACAAACAGGAATTCTAAACAATTCTGAATTGATTACTCCAAATCACATACTTCACAGGTGGTATATTCTTTCCATTAGTTTTTATGCTTTCCTCTGGGCAGGGCCAACCCTGCACCTGAGTTTATCACATTAACAACTATAAGCATTGATAATTGGTATGTGAAATGTTTAGCTGTTATTTTTTAAGCTGTTGCATCAATTTAATGGCTCTACTGCTGCTATGAACTGCACTGAAGCAGACTCAGCCTCAAACTCTTTGTACCTGTTGACAAAACAGCCAGCTGCACTGTTACTGCATTTAAGTGAAATCAAAACTTAGCACAAGTATCTGAAAGTTACTTTCTGACAGCCTTAGCTTGTAATATGGTTTGCATGGACAAACCTTAACAGTTCTTGCTGAAAAGAAATTCAAAGAATCACTCTTAAGAGCCCAAGTTTCCTTTGTAGACATGGGCAATGTGTTTAGAACTGTATACTTATAACACAAATATAAACAGGCACTAAGATTACCTTCTTCAATTGTGTTTCCATCTTCAAACATTCTTCCTTTTTCTGTTCTAATGCAATTTCCAGTGTTTTCAGTCTTGAATCTTTCTTCAGTCCTGATGAAGCTAATGATGATGCATGCTCCTTAAGATCCAGTAATGATGTCTAAATTAAAAAATGTGAAATAATTATCAAGTAAGTGTAATAGTTAGCTCCTTTTCTGTCTTTATTTTTCTCTTATCCCTTCACACTATGTTCAGGATCTAATTTAGAACAACATTTTTTTCAGGTTGTTTGCATCACTGACTTAAGACTGCTTGAATCAATTCAGGCTTTCAGGATCAAAATAAAACCTCATCTAAATTAATTTCAAAATAATTTTTAAAGATGGACAATTTTGTAAACTGGAACTTGTGCTCCAGTGACAGTGATGTTTAAGAAAAACTGATTTTCAATAAAATTGCATTTTAAATTATATGTCATTAGAAGATATAGCCACTGAGAGAGTTGAAAGCATTTCTGTATACAGCTTCCATGGGATAAAACAGATTCAAAAAACCTTAATCCAAAACACATCTCAACTTCTTTATTTCTGAACAATTTTTCTGTTTGCTTTTTTTCCCCTGTCAAATGCTGATTTCCAAGTAGACAAAATGTTAGTACTTTCTGGGTTCGTATTTTTGTATTGTTTTACTTTGAGTTCTGAAAAAAGAGAGGAACAGAGAACATTTATATTTCTCTCATATAATTAAGGTAATTTGTCTAGCCAACTGGCTCATTACCAACTATCAACCTAATTAATCAAAGAAAGACTCTCGAGTCTGGCAGTGTAGTTTGCATAAAGGAACAAATATTATCCTCATGTTTTTGGCACCCACAGCTTTCATCAGCCTCTCTCTGCTCCTTCCTCCCTACATTCAGACTGGACAAGCTTATTCCCAGCCTATGAGCACAGCTCAGTCAATGCCATCACTGACCAGCAATCAGCCACTACTAACAAGATTAACTTGGGATGGCTGCTATCCCTGAAAAGGTGGTTCTGAAACACTGATGCTTTGCAAATTCTCAAATGATGTACTCTACCACATCAGCTTTGTCAAAGGACAATTACTACAAAGAAACAGTTTTCTTCATCTCAAATGTAACACAAATAGAGACAACAAATAACTCTTTCACAATAGATTCATGTTGCTGGTCAACCTCTTTCTCTGTGAGATCTCCTTGTAAAATGCTGACTCTCTCTTTCAGGTCCTTAATGTCTTTCTTGTAGTTGTCGATCTCTTCCTGTTTTTCTCGTTCATCTCTGTCACGCTGCTCCTTTAGACGCTCAATGGTCTTTTCCTGACAAAAGAAAGCACTCTGTGAAGGAAATCCCTCTTAGTCCATTCAGCTCCTGAGGCTTTTTATCACAACACTTCTGACACACTTTAAACGAGGAGAAGCAATGTATTGCCATTTTCTTTTCCTGACAGTTCTAAAGATCCTCAAGGAGGAGAAAACTGGAGAAATCTATGGATTTGTGGCTGTGAAACACCAGGATTTCTGGATCCCTGAAAGTTCAGTGCTGTTACACTGCAGCCCAATTCATCTGGTTCTGATTATCAAAATCAACCTAAACCAGGATGCATTACAGATTGCTTCCTGACTTATTTAAACCTTATTTTTCTACAATGTACTGTTAAATCAGCGGTTCTTTAGAAAAGAAGGGTTGTACTGCCTATGTGATGCTGGGATTTATATACAGTAAGAAAAGGCAAGAAAATACTTTTTTGGGAAACTACACATCAGTGGAGCTTTGGATATCTTGGAATGTGAAGGAATGCAAGCAAATTCCCCAACCTCAGGTAAAGTTTAACCATAGTTCATAGAATCTAACAGACTAAAGGAGCTGTAGTCCTGCTTCTCTGGGAATCAAGAAAAGAAAATATACAGTTATCCCAAGAAGTTGTCCTACCAAAAGAGAACAGGATGGTCTGTCTGTGAGCCGGTTATCTCCGAAAATCGAGCATTAAAAGAAGCAAATTTATCAGGATAATCACTGCGGACCCACGCCGGGAACGGGCCGCGCCCGCCTCAGCGACGCGTCCTGCAGCGCCCTCTAGCGGGGGAGGGCCCCGCCGAGACCGCCCCGGCCTGGGCGCGCAGCCGGGACCGGGACCGGGAATGGAAACGGGACCGGGAATGGAAACGGGACCGGGAACGGAAACGGGATGGGCACGGGAATGGAAACGGGAGGGGCACGGGAACGGGAATGGGAACGGGATGGGCACGGGAACGGGCACGGGAATGGAAACGGGAGGGGCACGGGAACGGGAATGGGAACGGGATGCACGGGAACGGGCACGGGAATGGAAACGGGAGGGGCACGGGAACGGGAATGGGAACGGGAATGGGAACGGGATGGGCACGGGAATGGAAACGGGAGGGGCACGGGAACGGGAATGGGAACGGGATGGGCACGGGAACGGGCACGGGAACGGGCACGGGATGGGCACGAGATCGGGATGGGCACGGGAAGGGGATCAGGATCAGCACAGGAACAGGATCGGTATGGGCACAGGAACGGGATAGGTACGGGATCAGGACTGGGATGTGCACGGGCACAGGATCCGGATGGGCACGGGAATAGGATGGGCATGGGAATGGGATCAGGATCAGCTCAGGAATGAGATCAGGATGAGCATGGCAATGGGCATGGGAACAAGCATGGGAATGGGATCAGGATGGGCACGGGCAAGGAAATGGAATGGGCATGGGCAAAGGAACAGGATGGGCACGGGAATGGGATGAGGATGGGCACAGGAAGGGGATCAGGATGGGAATGGGATCGGGCATGGGATCAGGATGGGCACAGAATCAGGACGGGCATGGAATCAGGCACGGGATTGGGATGGACACGGGCACAAGCACGGGATCAGGATGGGCACGGGCATGGGATTCGGGATGGGATTGCGCATGGGATCAGGATCGGGGTAGGCACGGGATTGGGAATAGGACGGACACTGGAACAGGATCAGGATGGGCACAGGAATGGGAACAGCTCGGAACCAGAACCGTGCCTTGGCACGGGGCCGCCCTGCAGGAACTCCCCAGGGCTCTCCCAGCCATTCCCACACTCACCTTTTCTGCCAACGCTTCTTCCAGCGTGGTCAAGGCAGTGTCAGTGTTTGTGGTGTCGGCCTGCAAGGATTTCACTCGATCCTTCAAGCTGCTCATCTGCTTCTCCTTGTCTCTCAACTGCTCCTGAAGGTTTTCAATCTTGAACAAAAGGAGTCAATTTTAAGACAACGACAAGGAAAACCATCCAGAATCATCTTAGGTTGTATAAAATGATTAAAACTATTCTTAAAGCAAATAAAGCCTAGTTCTTATAAGCCTTCCTCATCACCAAGTGATATAACCAAACCCATCAAATAACAACAAGGAATCAGTAAACTTTCCTACAATCAGGAATAAATTCAGAGCAAGCAAGTTCTGAATAGTATTCACAAGAACACCATAAAGAAAACCTATCATTCCCAATTTCTGAGGATGTCCGGCACTGTGTCAAAGGATGATCAACATATTAACAAAGAAACACATTAAGGAGGGAAAGAAAGTGACAAAACCCTTACTACACACGTAAACTTAAAAAAAAAATCACTTAATAACTAAAAATTTGTGAAGAAGTATTGTTTGAAGTATTTTCTTTGGTACCATCATCATACTTTTTGCAACACTGGCAAGTTGCTTGTGCATCTCACAAGTGGCTTGCTACATGACAGACTATCACAAATTGCCATTTCCTGGGTGGAAAATGTACCAGCCTTGTTTTCTGTGAGTGTAGAATTTAATCTGTTTAGCAGTTATGAATATATCTTTTCATACACTGAGAAGACCTAATGCCAACCCCCTTTCATGCATATATACACATCAAAAGAAACTGACACATTAACATGATAACATGTCAAAAACAAATTTATCAACAAAGGAGTAAAATGTACACAGATTTCTCAGTTGCTTCCTTTTTGTGTTGTTTTGGAAAGTTCTTGCATCAGCAAATGCATATAATAAACTAAGCAATGAATGACACATGGCATGTAAGGTACCCAACTACAAAACACTTGCAGCAAGATACTCTTTCAAAGACATTTGTAAGAAATATTGTGACCAGACAACCCTAAAGGCTACCTAATCCTATATTTATAATGATAAATTAAAGCATTAACTAGCCTTTTGTTTCACCTGTTAGCAGCTGCTTGGTTACTGGAAATACAGCAACTATCCTCAGGTTTTACTCTTCCATGCTGGAAAAACAGAGTTTCTGTGATTACACAGCAAATGGCTCTGTGACACATGCACTACTACCTTGCTATCTGTATAGAAATTACAACTGGAACACAACAGAACATGGAGATTGGTTTATCTTCATCATTCATTTCTATTAGAGAAAAAAAGTATTAGACCTTGAAGTTATGCTCAAAAGTGAAATAGGGCTCAATGCTAAAAAACAAAATTGAAGACCACCAAAAAAAACATAACTAGAGACATATCATGGCAGTCAGAAATAACTGTAAGAACTGAAAATTCCTTTTTTGTATACTCAGATCAGGTGTTTAATGCCTTGTTAGCATACACCTGTAGCCCCTGGAGCTGCAGAAAGAACCCCACTAGCTCTGACTGAAACGTTCTGCTGCCCACGTGCAGGGCTGCCCAGGAGTGGCTGCCTTTGACTTCAGCAGCTCCCAGTGCCATCAGCTGTCTAGACAGGCTGCCTGTTTGGACAGCTCACCATGAAAATAAACTACAAAGAAGGCTGAGTTATTCTTAGACTTGTGTTTACTTCTGGAGGAGAAACACTCTGGCCAAAGGCTCTGGCTGGCTGAAGAGGGGACAGAGCAGAGTGGCTTTCTGCTGGGAGCAAACCACAAGAGGCAGCTGATTAATTCAGCTTCAGCACATATTAAGGTGCTTACCAAGGCAGCACAAGCACTTATTTGCACAAGCCCAGTGTGCATTTTCATGTTTCAATGACACTGTTTGCTATGACCACAGTAAGATGACAGCACTCTGTATGACTGCTGCACCTCCTCACTGCAACTGCACCCTCTGCTATTAAAAAACACCCAAACCAAAAATGTGATGTGTATGAAGTGTGAACCTGTCTATTCCTTCAGTCTACATGCATATTTTTCAGTCTGGAGCAATAAATGGTGGGGTTTGTTATCACTGAGGGAACAGCAGGTATGCCAAAATATTGCCAGTCATATTTAGGCACTACCTAAAAAGCCACTGTAGCTCCAGATGTGCATTTTGCAGGGTCAGATAACTGAAGGACCTGATCCTTAAATTACAGAACATTGGAACTGGCATTATGGGTCAAAACTCAAATATTTCTGTAATAACAGATGCAGAATTTCCCAAAGAAATCAACAGCAATTTGCCTTCATTCCATTTTTCTCCTAATTCTGGAATACCATAGCAAATAATAAGTATAGGGTCTCCACAATGATATAACCTGAAGAAGAAAGCAACTAAGTCTACACTCTGTCCATGTAATTAATTAATGAAGAAATTTGCTCCTATGTCCTTGAAAGTAGTTTGAGAATCCTGTCAAAAAAGGATTCTTAACCCCCCCACCAAAAAAACCAATTCTGAACAAATTCTCAAATAACTGATGAAAATGAAAGAGGTAACCAGAACAGGGTCTCTGCTACTCATGAAAAGATTAAATAAACCTTAATGGAATCTTCAAGCCCTGTGGAACAGAGTGGCACAAGAATTGAATGAGAACTGTTCATTCTTGAAATATTCAGAGAGGATAAACCTCCTCAGAAATGTTCCACAAACCTAAGGAATATATATATATATATATTACTGTACTGTATTTCTAAAAACCTCCCAAAAATAAAAAGGAAAAGTATTTTCCTTTTTCACACAATTTTTATTTATTAACAGTCTTTTTTTCTTGCCATATTTACTTATTTTACAGTGTAAAGCCAGCAATCTATGGCTAAATCAGCAACATTATCCTTAGTGTAAAGGTACACAGGGCTACACTGGCATCATCTGCTCTGCATGCCAATTTTTCCATCAATAATGATTTACTGGAATGTTTTTTCCAACATTACCAGTTGTCAGGCACTATAATGCTTCAACTTGGGTGATTTATTCTTAGTTGTGTGGAACTAATTATTTTGCCTTCCAGCCCTGCAGCACAGAGTAGAGGCAAGAGAAGATTCCTCTAGCATTCTGCTCCAAAGGCAGGAAGCATTCCACTTCTTGCAAATACAGACTCAGTAATAAGCCCAGGCAAATGCAAATGAAAAACAGCCCAGGGATTCAAACAAAACACATCTAGTTAAACAGCCATCAAGGCCACTAGATGCCCAGATTCCTTTGGTTAGAGGTTACTAGATTCTGTGTATCATGCTTCAGCCAAGAAATTCTTCCATACTGTGTCCACCCTCTTGCCATGCCCTGGGGCATGAGGAAATTGAAGACTTCAAATACAATTTCAATTCTATCAGTGTCATTCTGAATAAATGAAGTGGGTTTGTGAACTGGTCATTAAGCCTCTTCCACAATCAATTTAACAGTTGATAGTATTCCTCCAGAGTAGTACAGGAGCAGATGTGCAAAAGAGCATCACAGAGTTCTGTTTAGCCTTGCACTTCTTTGATCCCAGCTTTCCCCTGGGGGAGCAGCAATGTAAACAGGATCTCAACAATCAGAGGGGTTTCAGAAGGTTTCTGCTCCATTCCTGTGGCACAGCCATCCAAATAAACAACAACTTCACATAAGCTGTTACTTTTCCAAACAGTTCTTGCTTGGTTTTATAAAGGCACTATTGGTCACTCCAGCTCCAGGGTCAATGACCACAAGGAAATGATGGATTATCACCAATCACAGGCAGAAATGTTTCTTTCACAGCAGGAATACAAACATGGGGATGAAAGATGCATTTTTGGAAGGAAGAGTGGGTGAGTAAGCAGGCATGTGATGATAGAACAGCTACAGCTCTGTCTAGGTCGAGACATGCCACTCCTTTAATATAAAATAACTAATATAATAATAAAAACTTGAGAGTCTACAGTCATACTTGAATTGCTGGAGGCCCATGGTATTTGAGAAACTGAAAAAGATGGGCTTGCATCAAAATCAAATTGACAACATAGTTAAAACAGGCATGATTGCATAAAAAACAAAAAAAAATACTGCTGTGGGGAAAAAGGAAAGAGGTTAGTGAGAGATCACCTTAAGTACTCAGAGACTGCTCAACAAAGCTGTACTATTGGATTTGTAATTATTACTGCATTTCATGTCATGTTTTGGAGAACATAATGGAAGCCTATAAGATATTACTGGGGAGTTTTCTGAGATTAAGCTCCAGTTTTATTCATGTCACACTGAAAATTTCACCATTATAATTGTCTTCCTACTGCAAAAGCACCACTAGAACAGTCCTGCAAAAATGAATGAATTGCAAAAATGTGCATTTAATTTAGCATTAACAGATTCTGTGAGTGTGAGAAGCAAGGTCTGTCACATGAGTGAATATCACTCATAGTACTGAACTGAATCACTACACTGAAAGTAATGTTCTTGCTATTAATTTTAAAGGTTAAATTCCCAAGACTAGCAACAATGTGATGCTTTAGGCAAAGCATGTCTTTTTGCAAGGGTGAGATTTTTAAGTTGTTTTAAAGTTCAGGACAGATCAAACAATTTTCATTTTTCTCAATAAGATTTTGGCAAATGCAAATCAGAGTTTCTTCCAAAGTTCAGCTACACTTATAATGTTTTTGGTGTTTTTTCTCTTTTAGATACAACCAATTGATATTAATATGGTTGTCAAGTTATATTCAGAGATCCTTGTTCTTGAACCATCATACTAAAAGCCATCTCAGGGAACACTGGATTAACTTTTATTTTGCTTCCCAATAAAGTTTTCTTTTACTGCTCCTCTACTTCAATGCTTACCTGGAACACTACTGCCTTTGCAGCATCACACTGGAATATTGTGCACTTTGGAAAAGTCCTGATGTTGCTGACTTTAAAATAGTGGGATTTTTTAACACCTCAAATTAATACAGGGAGTCTTAGATGGGCTAACAGAGGAACATACAGTTACCTTAAGAAAAAGAACCAGGCTAGAAAGGGTGAGGACAGCACAGAGGACTAAAACTGAATTTTAAAAGGCTGAACTCCAGCATTCTGGTGCACCTTACACAATCAGACATATGAACTGCTACACAGGGTACAGCTAAAATTAAAACCAGCTCCTAATTAAAAACAAAAAAAACCAAAAAAAAACCCAAAAAAACAACCAAATTTGCTTGCTTTTCCAGGTGATAAAATCTTTCTGTCATAATTACTCTTGAGATCTCCAATCTGCAAAAAGCCTTTTGAAATTAGCATAAAGCTCTGTAGAGTTTAGCTTTACAGAAAAAACTACTTTGTTGCTATGCAGCTTAGAAAGGAAAAATAACTTAGTTTTGTGATTTTAATTTAAAGTAAACCTTAATTGTCAAATAAATAGATGGTTCACAAACAGACACATTGCTACTGCTTCAAAACAAAGCAGCTTGCAGGCAGAGAAAAAAAAATCTAGCAACTGCAGGACACTTCATGAAATCAATGCCTTATTCTTGACCTAAGCTTGCAATCAGGATGACTTGAAAAAAGAATGGTGTGCAGGAAGAAGTGCTGATTCAAGAAAAATTGACTTAACTTGTAGAGACAGTTGGTTTTTTTTGTACCTCCAGTAAAGGAGCAACAAAGAATTGACACTGATCCAACAGACTCTTCTCTTCCCATTGCCTTTTATGCAAGGCTGCTTTGCAAGTGTATTTATACCAGCCAGAAAAACAGTCAATCTATGTTTATATAAATAATCTCTAAGGACATCTATTTCTATCCCTTTGTTTTCCTTGGTCCTCCTTTCTTTTGCACACCCAGCCACTCTCTGGTAACACCAGTTTTATGACAGATCACTGCAAAGCAGAACTAAGAACAACACTCACCATAAAGTGAATTTTAATTCTAGCATCTTCTAAACAGTAAAGGTTTCTTCTGTACTGTCACATTCCCTATAACAAGCAGTATTTAAGCAGATCTTTCAAATCATATTATCAGAATATCAGTATCATGTTTGCAATCCTTCTCTTCTGCTAATAAACAGCTTGAATTTCCTTCAAACCTAACACAATCCTGTCACTAAAGTTTGCTTTTTCTGAAAACTCATACTGAGAGGAGTTTTCCTTACAAGCTTCTAAAGATTCTCCAGCACAATTCAAATAGAGAAAAAAATAAAAATTAGGACCCCAAGAGTTAAAACTGATTTTTGAGTTGGTAAATGTCCTGAAATTCACATTTTCAGGGGAGCCAATGTATATGTTGTTCTTAAGCATTGTCTCAGTTCCAAAGCACTGCCTAGAAAATATTACACATTAGAATAATGTGTAATATGTGTAATAATGTAGCAATGACTCACATCCTCAGACAGCTGTAAACCAGTTAAATTTAGTTGTGGAATTGCTTCATTCTGAGGTGGTTCAATAATACCAACAGCCTGACCCAGTTAAAAGCAGAATCAAATTTTGAATCAAAATCCTGCCATGGACACAGGTCAGTATAAGGCAGGGGGTTTGACCTGAAGGGAAGGAACTCTTTCTACCCCACTGATACTGTGTCTCAAAGCATACAGATATTACTATGAGTGGACAATACTTTATGTAAAATGCAATCAAATAACAGAAGTATAAAACCTGCTCATAAGAGATTTGATTTGGCAATATGTGAGCCAGCTGGTTGGTTACATATGGTTAATTACACCATCCATTAAAAATTCTCTATCATTTGTTTATCTGAGAGCTTCTCTGGGTGGCCCCTTTTGTTGATATTTATCAGGTAAGAGACTGCAGTCATTATCCACCACCAAGATTGGACCCTTGGTTTTCATCAAGACAATTTGTTGGTTTCAATTTGAGTCAGATACTTTCATTCCCACAAGTAATTCAAAACAAAACACTGCTATCATAAATACCAAAACAAAACAGTTTAAACTCTGCTGCTCCTCTTCAATGAAGTTTAGATATTACTCATTTATTTCATATATATTAAAATGTCATTATAATGAGAACCATAACTGAAATCATCTGGTAATTAATTTCCCAATCTAATTACAAATAACATCCATTTGGTTGAAATCCTGGCCTAATCACACAGAATAACATCATGCTAATTCTCCTTTCAGCTGTGTCCTGACATTCTGAAGCAATCTCTAAGGCTGTGTTTTCCCAAGTTTTACTCCTACATCCTACCAAACACAAAAGGATTAAAAACCCAAATATTCTGGGTTTTACTCACTCCTGTTCAAAGTCTCTGAACAGGCTCTAACAAAATGTGCACAGATTTAACTTAGGAAAGTTCATTACAGAGAAAACACAAATACTACAAATTGGAATAATTTCATATTGATGGATCCCAAATGCTCAAAAAAAACCAAACCAAAAGTACTTTATTGTGCAAGGCTGATAAAACAAGGGGGAAAACTGAACTTAGTAACTGTAAAGTTAGATCTGAAATCCTGTTTTGTAAAAAGCAGAATAAAACTAACAAGCTGTGACATTGCTCTTAGAACATCTCAAGGTTCACAAGGCTAACACTTAGAGTAACATTTTAGAAGTGAAAAGTGAAAAGGATTCTACACTGAGAATTAAACTTTTTTACTTGGATAAACCATATTTCATTGATAATTACTGTGAAACAAACAGCCCTCTTATTCTCTGTTACTCAGCAATTCTAATGGTGTTTTTCTGACTTGCTTGAGACTTTGGTTTTGGCTCCACACAGAGTAAGGCTCCTGTAATACTGATACCTCCTCTGTTAGAGACACACATCACACTCTCACAGCAGGAAAAAAGGTCAAGAAAAGACAGAGAGCAAAGGATGAACTCCTCAGAATACTGAGACAGCCATGAATAGAAATCAGGCAGCAGAAAAGACCAACCATTGAGGCAGACCAATGGACAGGATGGGAACATGGGATTTAATGCTGATTATAAAGGAAATCCTCACAGCAAACTGAACTCCATTTACATTATCTTTTAGGCTCACTCAAGCAGAAGGCTGTACAACCTGAACAAAGATTTTAAAATAAATTAGATTCAGATACTGAATTACTTTTCCCAAATCACTGATTTATTATGATCAAAGATACACTGTAGGGTATAACTGTCCTAATCCTGAGGGAAAAGCTCTGGAAAGGAGGGATGCTTCTAATCCCAGTGTAAAACATGGCCAGTCAGCTGCAATTGTCCTGCTTCATCCTCCTGGAAAGGATATGGAGTGATGAATAGCAAGGGATTAGGAAATCATACTGTAAATGCTAAATATGAGGGTGTATGTTTTTCAGCATTTAGCTCTCACTGCTCTTACAGAATTACTTCAGAACACAATTACAGGTGACTAAATATCAAACTCTCACATTAGCTACTGGTCCATACTCACAACCCCCTAAAAATTTTAAGAACTTCATGTACCATCACCTGCTAGCACCTCTTTATCATGCAGAAGAGCATCCTAAGTATGAAATGCATGCTATCCTGAGACAAAGGGACCTTAGTTTCTCTGCTGACACTACTCCATGCTGGCCAGTTTTCTTACCCTTTGGGTGAAATCACAGATTTGAAAGCTGTTAATACACTTGTACCTTATGACAGTCCTGAAGACTGTATAAACTGGTAAAGACCCAGCTTGGAAGACTGTTTAATATAGTGGGCTCAAAATTCACTCCTGAATCCAGGAAGCTATTGATTTAAACTGAAAAATGACTCCTTCCCTGTTCTAGCAAAGATCCCTAAGTAGACTAACACAATCACTAATGTCTGTTCCAGACAAAACTCAGACAAAACCCCCAGGGGCAGAAAACGCCTGGTGAGCAAAGTGCTGGAAATTGTGATGCCTCACAAGGCAGGGAGCAAAGAGAAGCCATGTGAGGAAGACTGATGTAAGCAACCTCAAAAATGGCACACACCCTTGCTTTTCCTGCCTCTTCAATCATGGGGAAGTTTGTGTTTGTCTTGCACCACAGTGAATGCACCAACAAAGCTTATTAGCTTTATCTTGGAGACAAACTACACATTTAATTCATAATGAAGGCAAGGGGCCCCAGAGTTGGCTGTCCTCCCAGATCCCTTCAAGAAACCAGAATTTGTCAGTCCCCCTACCTATGAGTAATGTCCCATCTTGCCAATCAAGAGGTTATCTCAAGGCCCAAGAAGGACATAATATTAAAATGACTTCTCCTCTTGGAGGGACACTAGAAAAGTTCCTTCCATGTATTTCAACAGATTTGCCAGATTTGCTCAGTTGTGGTTTCAGATCACACCATGAACTGCAATGGAGTTTTCTTGTAACTGAGCTGTTGCTATCAATCTTGTGTGACACTGTTAGAGCAGTGTGCATCAATTTAAAACCCTTCGTCACCAGGCTGCAATAGCTGAACTACAGAATCAACATCAGTAATGTCACAGGCCTGCTTTCTGTCTTTGTATGAGCCTACTTACCTACAAGGGTTACTTCAGAAAATAAAAAAAAAAAATCAAGCACTTCAGTTACTAAAGTCAACTAATAACATCAATATAAATGGACAGAATATTCCTTACTTTAGTTCTCAAAATAAGAAACTGCCTTGCTATCTTTCACACAGAGCAACATTTGATTTTTTAAAAGAATACTAGCATACATCTGGGAATATAGGAATATATCCTACATAGAATCCAGATGTTTTTCTTTTTATTGTGGCACCACAAAATGCTCAAAAAAAGCAATATAAAAATAAAGAAGCACACTTTCCACTTAAAAATTCTAAATAATAACATAGGCAGGTATAAAACCTTATTTTGAATCCAGTATGTCTGTCTGCTATAGATGCTGCAGTAGCAGCTATAACTGTGCACTAAAATTACTATAATACCATAAATAGTGTATTCCTTGGGTAAGTCCCTGGAGAAACCACTGTCACCTCTACCAGTGAAGATGCCATGGAAAATCTTGTCTCAAGCTAAGCTTGTGGACCTTTTAGGATCATTATTCCAATCAGAAAAATGTATGTTATTAAATAGCTCAAAAGAACCAAAGATAACAAATCTTTGGGATGTTCCTGAAACTGCTGTAACATCCTTGGTATGGCAATAAGCCACCTTTAAAACTGAACTAGCAAGGACCTTAAAAGTGATATGAAAAAACTCTGCTATTCTCCTACCCTAATATCATCTTATTAATGGAAGAAAAAAACCAAAACAGCACAACACACCATGTCACCTGAGCTGGGCTGCAATTACTCTGGAAGGTCTTGATACATGGTCAGAGAACTGCAAAAGTCCAAATGGAGGGATAAGAATCCTACTTTCAAAGTGGCCATGGCTCACTGTGCAATGAAATTAATTCTGTGTTGTGTCCTAATTTTCCATGTAGACATTAAACAACTAATCTACCTGGATGGCAGAAATGAAAAAAAAAAAAAAAAATTAAAAAAATTACATAATACTTATGCCAAATTTTGAGAGAGATGAGAGATTAAAAGCCTGTCAAATTTTTCCTATTATTCCTCTAACTGATGATAATACTATTATCTACCCAGATGGTAAAGTGATTCTAAAAGTGTACTAGTGAAAAGAGAAGCTACTGCAGCATCTTGGACACAAAGGGTAACCAAGAAGCCAGAATAGCATTTAGAAATGTCTAAAATTTCAATTTTGTTTTGCTCTGTGGTCATCAGCAAGCCTGTAACAGAAGGGTCTGACTGAAAGAAAAGCAGCAGCAGAAGAGGTCTGATATTCCTCCAGGGATACAGAGACCCAAGTCCCCCATGGCCCTCCAGGACACATCTTTGAGGTCAAGTCTGTCAGATTTAATAAAGAAGCTGACACAAGCCTGTGGGGATGTTTGGTCTTTTTTGTGGCATTTAAAATCTCTGAACTGGGTTTAGAACCAGTTACAGAGACTGTTACAAGAAATACTCCTGCAATTGGGCTGGATAAGCCCCAGAGTTCCTGGGCCAGTCTTTGCCCTTTGCTGCTGAGTTATTCTTTGCTGTCCAGTTCACACAATAGAGACCCAGACACCCTTCTAGTATGACCAAGCCACTGCCTGCAGTGTGGACACTGTGGGACTTTTAAGCACTAAATGCCACCCTAGAGAGGCTCAGAAGAATATCTCCAAGTCCAGCCTGTATTTTATGAATTCTTAGAAAACCATATATTCATTCACTTGGTAGCCAAGTTCAAGGTCACACCTTGGATGAAATGACCATAAACTGAATTAGATCTTTGGAAATGCAGTTTCTTCTCTGAGCTCTCCCATCTCCTCAGGGTTGTGGCAGAGGAGCTCTCTGAGTAGGTAAATCTACTTCAGAGAAGAGAGAATAGAAAGAAAATAAACTTTAAAGAACAAACACTGCACTTCAAAGTCAGGAATACTAAACCAACACTGCTGTTGTAGTAACTATGAGCACCACTGATTTTAAACAACTGAGTTAAATGTTTTGTCTGCAGCCCCTCTTTCCTTTCACACAGTATTTCTAATCATTATGCATATTTATTCTGATTTCAAAGTTTTCTGGAAAGCAGAGGACATTGATTTCTTGTGGAAAAAGGCAATGCTTCTTCAAATTCTTCCCAAATTCTAGCTAGACAAGTCAGTACAGCCACCAAAGTAAAAAATAAATCTCTGTCCTTCCTTTATCACAGGTCAATTTTCACACAGAGCTGCCAAAACCACTGCCATGTTCAGACACTAGAACTTGCATTTTATTTGCCTGCAGCTGCATTGCACAAAGAAGGGAGTGCTAACCCTTCTCCCCAAGACAAAACATGACCTACCTCCAAAGCAAGAGGTGATTGATTCCCTGTTTTGTTTTTTCTTTCAGTGTATTATTGCTTATCTTTTGTCCCAAATGCTATTTCCCTAAAATGCTTTGATTGCAAAATATTGATTTTTCTTTTCATCCTTGTCTACCAGCACAGATAGACAGATGTAGCAAATAAACAGTAATGAAGCACCACTTAATGTTTTTCAGTTTCAGATTTCAAATTTGCCCAGCATGGACCCTATTTTGTTTTCAAAGATGCTCTCCCCTGGATTTGAGTTCTAACAACTTAAAATGAGATTTTATGCAAAATCTATTTTCAGTGAAATGAGAAAAAAAATAATTCTGAAGGCTCTATAAAACTGAGTTTTTGCATTAAGTTTTGAGACACAAAGCCAAAGTCTCCACATTTCTAGCAATGCCCTACTTCTATTGT
This sequence comes from Oenanthe melanoleuca, assembly GCF_029582105.1. Classification (NCBI taxonomy): domain Eukaryota; kingdom Metazoa; phylum Chordata; class Aves; order Passeriformes; family Muscicapidae; genus Oenanthe; species Oenanthe melanoleuca. The sequence continues at coordinate 4,025,578 of NC_079334.1, forward strand.
CTAAAATAAAGGTACTACCAAGCAGCATCACTATATGAGCTTAGAACTGGAAAGACTCCAGGATTTAAAATATGAAGCATGTGGTTTCCTCAGCAACCTGGAAAATGTATTTTGGTGCCTACTGGGTATCAGTGATGATGCCAATTGTCATGTTAATTTTTCAGATCTTTGCTGTTCATAATCTTATTCTGTGTCTTTTAACTGATCTTCAGTCAGCCAGGAAACTTTCATTTCTTTCTTCACCTTCATTTTTGGATGACTAAAAAGTATACTTCATAGTTCACCAGCTTTAACCAATACAACAAAAACAATGGTTCATAAAACAAACCATGAGGTGATCTGTGTTAATGATTCCAAAGAGAGACCCTAAAATAAAGGGTGCATTTTAAATAATTTTTTGTTTCAACAGCAGCAATTTAGGATAGCACAGTTTTGGGCACCACACCAAACAATTCCTTGTCAGTGTAACCAGAATAGCTGATTACACACTTAAGTCACAGAAAATAAAAAAATCATGAGATCCAAATACCCATTCTTCTCATAACTGCTGCTTCCAAATAGATATTATTGCCACAGAAAAATACCAATTAACACTATATAAGAAAAGCACTTTTTGTACCACGTGCCTTTCATGATCTTCCACTCTATTCAATTAAAATGCCTGAGTACCATTTAAACCATGTCAGCAAACTTAAAACAAACATTTACTATCAGATAAGTAAACCAGCAAAAGAAAAATCCAGACAAACTACTACTTATAATACCTATGACCTCTGAAGATACTTTAAACTGGACCTTCAGATTTTCTACCTGAATATAAGACTAAACCCCAACCTGTCTGAACATACCAGTTTGTAATCAGAGGGAGGAATAAAAAGACTAATCTGCATGGAGGTAAAAGTTTAGAGACTGTTTTTTTGTTTTTTTTTTTTTTTTTTTTTTTTTTTAATGGCAATAGAATTCTGAAGTGTCCTGGAAGATCTGAAAGATAGCACCTGGATAAAGCAGAAAACAAGATGTGCACTTTAATAAAATGCACTCTAGAAATGTAAAACCAGAAAAACTAAATCACAGTTTACAAGGATTAAGAGAAAAAACAAATCACAGTTTACAAGTATTAAGAGAAAAATATTTATATGAGAGGAGCTACAGGCTTCTGAGTTTCCAGGCAGAGGGCAGCAATAACTATCTGTGCAGTCATAAAATGACAGCCATATGTACCAGATAAAAATGAGACTTCATATTTTTTCCTTAGCACCTGAAACAGATTTTATGCAAGTTCTCATAACTTCCACAATAATACATATTAAAAAATCAGGTAAGTCCTTCCTCAGGTATTTTCTCAAGCTTTGCTTTTCTGTGGAAAAATGTTACAGAGAACAAGAAAAAGCAAAGTCCTACCTATAGAAAATCCCACATCTAGTCTTCAGTTCCAGGTCTGGACAAGTGATTAAAAATATGAGTTAAAGACATCAATCCTTAAACTTTAAAGGCTGAACTTCCAGTTATTTACCTCAGGCTATACAAAAAATAAAAAATAATTCCATACTGTGGAATTCTCCACAATAATATTCTAGGTTAGCTAGTTACACAAACAAGAAAAAATATCTTTGAATTTACAACTCTCACAATTTAACTGTTCATGTTAAAGAAAATGCCTCCAGCAACATCAAGGTTAAAGCAAATTCAAATCTCTGCATGAGATTCTAGTTAGCAGCAGGAAATAAATGTTTTTCTACAGATAGGTAATATGTTTTTATACATGCTCCATCCCTGGAAGCATTCAATGCCTGGTTGGATGGGGCTTGGAGCACCCTGGCCCAAAGCATTTTATGGTGCTTTGTTTTGTTTTTGTTTTGTTTTTTCTTGTTGAAGGAGCTCAGAGGCAGGTTTAGAGAACACCACAAACTGCAGTTTATTATGGCAGTGTAGCCATCCAGGCTAACAGGACCTCAAAGCTTTCACACCTAAAAGCCTGGGTCCTTTCCTTCCAACCTGAAGACACCAGGTACTTTTACCTGAAAGCAGCAGGGAACAGTTCTGAAAAAACAGGCCAGATGCACAAAGACACAAGATGAAACTGTCTCAATATGTCTCAAAAAAACAAGTATTAAAAAAAACAACCTATAAATGATCTAATGAAAGATCATTCTCAAGTGTCAAGCAGAGCAAGAAAATGTGTGAAAAAGCAGCCTAAGAGTGAATGAAAATAAAATGACCTCAGTGACATTTAACATTTACACAAATGTCAGACTCCCCACCTCTTGGTTAAACATTCAGCTGGGATCTCAATCTGTGCCTGGAGGGTGCACGACCAGTTTTATGAAACAAAAAGAAACACAGCACAAAAATCAGGAATCTGTGTTTCTAAAAAGATTAACAATCATAAAAATGAGACCATGAGGACTGGGAATTAGGGCTTCTGCTCTGGAATTATTAATGATTTATTTATGGCTGAAGTCCATGCCTGAACTTGCATTCCCACATGACATTTTCTGTAACAGAGCTGAGCATGACCTAAACCCTCATAACTTACAGTTACAGACAAGAAGAAAAGGCACTGGCCAGGCATCAGAATTTAATCAATATTCTGAACTATTAATATCACAAGAAGTCCGTAGAATTTTTTAAAGGTCTTGGGAAAAAATTGAACAAAAACCCCACATCCTCAGCCTAATACACTGCATAAGACCTCCAAATACAGCTTCTCTAAAGATACAGAGGAAAAAAAACGTTCTGCATATTAAAATTTCTTGCATTACACACACTTCTTTCTTTTTACCCTGTGTAGAGGAAAATTGGGATATATTGTGTGTGCAATTTGCCAACTATCATCCATAATGACATCCACTGCCCTAGACTCAATGCCCTTTGGGAAACTTCTCCAATTTGTTTGACAGTCTACATGTTTTTTTTTTACCCAGACCTCCCCCAGTTCACCAATAAGTCTACATTTTCTTATCCAAAAAGATATGAAGGATAGTCTGATTATCCTATTCCAGCACTTTCCAAGAAATATTAAGTATGATAATACTAACAAAAGTTATACAAAGTTCTTCATAAACTTTCCAAGTAGGTTACAAAGAAATCATTCTAACTGCTTCTACTGATACAACCCTCATTCATTCAGTCACATATGTCATGATCAGCCAGTGCCCTGTGCTTCAAACCAGTGTGGCTTTGGTTAGGTGCTGGGTGGGAAATGATTGATTTTTCAGATGATGTGCCCTTATAAAAATGGCTCAACCACTGGTAATATTAAAATCACTGAAAGGCAACAACCTCTGTTTTGAATTCTACTTTTTTTGTCAAAAATTCAAACTGAAATTCATCCTTCACCACATTCCCACTACATCAATGGACCTGAGCATTGATCTTCAGAATGCACATTTGAGTTCAGACTTTTTGACAGCGCTGGAAGCAGAGATGTGTCAGAGGTGTTTATCTGACTTACCTTCTTCTGAAGAACGTTAACTTTGCGTTCCTTCACCTCCAGCATGTCCTTGAGGTCGTGGATCTCTCCTGCCTGAGTCCCCTTCTCCTCTGCCATCTCCTGGATCTGCTTTGTCTTCTTGTTGAGCATGGTCTCCTTCTCCTCCAGGCGTAACCGCAGCGCATCCACCTGAATTCAGGAATGCAGAACAAGCTTTGCTCAGCACTGAAGGAGAGAAACCTCACAGAAGTTAAACTGCACTTCCACAGGGGAAATATTACAAACAGATTCAGAAATCTAACACCCCTTTCTTTAAGAATTCAACAACCATAAGATTGGGATAAAACAGTTATCATAAGTGACAGGAAATAGTAAAAATAATAAACTGTGCTATTCCCAACTAGATGGGAATAATGCTCCTTCTTGGAAAACCTCAAATCATACTTCTCACATACAACTCAGGTTTCTATCACACACAGTACTGAAATTTTTTTCATCAAAGTAGAAGCCAACACAATGTGTTGTGGAGAAGTTGCCTTACATGCAGGGAAATAGACCCCTTTATTTGAAACATTACTAATAATCAGAGAATAAAACCTGACTATTTGTACCAGTCACTTTACACTCTAGGTTTTAATCACAGTAGTAGCTGAGCCTGAAGGCAATGAAAGTAGAACTCTGCAGCCTCTGCAGATCACAACTGGAAAGAGGTTACCTTAGGGTGGCTAAGAATATTTTGGCTCAATAAGCAAAGTAATAGTTTAAATATAACATGTTTTCCACAGCATGCAGTGTTATATTAAAGGTAAAATTGAACAAATGACACAGTACAGGATATTGTGGGTGCAATTTGGACACATAAACATATTTAGAGCTCCCATGGCCTGAATGCATTTAGAAACACACTCTGGCAACTCTGTGGTGACCTCAAATTTCAAAACTGCATGTTGAGCACCTTTTGCTCTTCCTTCTGCATTTCTCTTCCATATGTGAAACAGAGCTCACAAGACAAAGGAAATGGGAGAAGGAATCAGAGCTACCTGAATATAAATTTGATGAGAAGACTAAGGTCACCACAGAGCACAGGCTAATCTCAAAGACTATTGTGGAATACGAAATCCAACACCACCAACCTGCTCAGGACACCAAAGGAACCCACTGACCCCTATCCACTCAGCATTCAGACAGAGCTCAAATCTGCCAGCTTGGCTGCTAATCTTATTTGACAGTATCAGATTTGGTTCCTGTTAGCTGAATCCATTACAGGACATCAGTCACACAGAGTAAACAGGCTGATCAATGAATTTCTTGCTCCTCCTGCACAGCACAGACTAGCAGAGACACGAACTGAAAGGATGACAACCACTAGACAACTCCAGCTGGGGTAAGAATTTAGGAATTTACTCTGCTTATGGCATTCTGAGCAACACTTAGTTTTAACATGTTATTCTAATTCCATTTTATTTTGAGTTACTAATGAAAAAGTTGTCTCAGAGGCTCTGCATTTCCAGGGTTCCACTCACAAAACCCTTTGGTGTTTTGTCTGCCTTCCTTCACACAGAGCAGTAAGCACTTGCCAGCAGGGAAAAAACTGCCCTGCTCTCCCCATCAGTGCTGCAATCCCACTGCCACCTCTGTGTCTGGAGCCTTCTCACTTACACATACATTATTAAAACCACATTCCTGACCTCTCACCCAGCAAGTGGGGCAAGGAGTGTGATCTGCAGGGATATTAGAGTACCAGGTCCTACCCAAATATGATTTATAGGATGGATAGTGTTTGTGATGAAAGGTTTAGCAGGTGGATCACGCTTTGTCTTCTTTTTTAAACATATAGTTCTATAGATTGATTAGGTATGCTCTTCCCTGGGAATCTTTGATATTAAAACTAAGAGTCACTTTTATTAATTCTTAAAGGGAAACTGAAAATCTCCCTTACAAGAAAATCCACATCCTCTCAACAGTTGTGTTGCAAAATATTTGAGACAGTCCAGATGCCTATAGCACAGTGTTAAGTGAAAAGACAACATCTGCAAATAGAAATTTATCCACAGAATGCTTTCCATTTTCTGATTGATCATTCTCTTTGAACTCTATATTAGCTTATGGTTTGGGGTAAATGGCATTCCTGGTTTTATTTGTGTGAGGTCCTTGCCTAGGAAACCACAGAAAACACTTTTAAAAGTATTTTCAAAGGCTGGCAGGACACACAATCATCACCTTAGCACTATTCCTGGCAGAACACTGCACTTGTTTATTCATGTCAGCTCAGTTTATGCATGGCATCCTCCCACAGTGACAAGAATTGAGGTCTGTGGGAGTCAGGTGATGCCAACTACAACAGAGTCAGCTCAGGATTTTCTCAGTGCATGGAAATGATCAGGCAAACACTGCTGAGGTGCTGACACCCCTTCTCCTGAAATTTGTGTCTTGGATGGTTTTGTACAAGACTTAAATTTTTTCAGTGTAAGAGTGATATATGAAAAACTGCATTTGGAACCACTGATTTGTCTTCACAGAGTTTTCCAGTAGCTGCAAATAACATTCTATGTCTCTGTTCTCAATGTTTCTAGCCATACATTAAACATGTAAAAGTCCAAATTTCTCAGGCAAATTAGTCCATTAGTAGCTCCAATTACTACCAGAGTAAGCACAATAAATGAAACAATATTTAATATAATATAAATCTCATCTTAAGTCTGTTTTAGAATCTTGAATTCTGTAATGACAGTCTTAGCTTTCAGAATATTACCAAACTATAGGGAAATCATTTAAATTTTCACAAGTCCACAGTGAATTTTAAGATCTCACTGTGTTTCTCACTGTGCTCCTGAGTTTCAGGAGCTTGTGTTAATAGCACTGAGATTGAAAACAAGGGTTTCTTTCTGAATTTTATCATCATCTCCACTGTACTGTAGCAAGCAGGTTATCCCAACCCTTGTGATTCCCACTTGGGTTGAAGAAGATGTCAGTGATGCCCAGAAAAAACAGGATACTACTCTTTTCCTGAGTGATTCTTCACATCTACCTGTTCAAACCATGGCTGAACCATAATTTAGATCAGTGAACCAAACCACACTCAGTGGTATCAGAAGGTAAAACCTCCCCTATGCTATATCCAAGCCCCAATTGCTCTGTAACAGCAAAATTCTCAAGTTTAATTCTCTGTGGGTATGACTACAGAAGAGGCAGCAGAAGGAACAGATGGAATACCAATCCTGAAATGTGTGTTCAGAGCCTGCAAAGGTTTCTAACAGAAGCCAGCCACTTTTTACAGCAGATGTTGAAGTAATTCTATATCAGCATTCAGAATTCAAAGATCACTGAGAAATGCACAGAGACATGAAATTAAAATTGGTATGTGAGGTGAGAGCTGCTTTTTACCCACTGTAGCTATTGTTAGGTGAAGTCTCCAAGTATAAACACATTTTTAAAAAGATCACCTTTGTGACATTCCATTACTAACTGGCAAAAATATATAAATCCAAAAAAAGGAGTGAGGCCTTTTTACTGATAGCACAGTCTGTAATTAAAACTTTAAAGCAATGTTTATTGACTGATTTGAATGCAATGATAGCTCAAAAAACTTAATTTAATTCTCTATTTTTGACATTGATCTTTCTTTTTAAATAGATTAGAGTTGACTCTTCACCTCCTTATACCAATTGCAGCAATATCCATGATGATCTGTAGATGAGGGTGAATTCTCCACGAACATTTAACTCCCAGTGTTCAGGTAGCTGGTGCTGATAAGTGTTGTGAGAAACACCCAGCACTCATTTGGACATTCCCCACTAAATGTAATCCACTCTGTCTCTGATTTGGCAGAATCTACTGCAGTTTCAAAATGCCAGTATAAACCCCAATAAAGAAAGATCTTTAGAAAAAAATATGTTCTAATGAGACATTCAAAGCAAGTAAGAACTTCCACATGATTAGATTCATTTTTCTACTGAATATTAATCTAAATTTATCATAGGAACAGACCAATTACAGAACCATGCTAGCTTGGGCTGTATATAAAAATAAAGGACAACATTCTCACTGGTTAAAGCAACTTCCCACTGAAGCCACATAACTTCTGGCACTGACCTAAGCTGAAGGGCTCACTGGGTGAAAACTTTATATGGATAAAGCCTTAATTCCAACATAAACACTGACTTATTTTTTGTTTTGTTTACAAAGTGACTGTACAATTTTAGAGCTATTTTTAAATGTTTCTACACCAATTGAAAAGCTAACCACAATATCCTCTCCACCCAATGAGCCTCAAGATAAACACCCCCCAAACAGCTCTCTGCTGCTTGTAGTTCTAGGGTGGCAGGTGCCAAATCCATTTTTGAGATATTATATCAACACTTTTCCCCACCTGTGAGCAGGTTCTTTAACAGAAGACTAAATAAGAGGTAGAGGCTAATGGAGGCATTCTCTTTTCTTTAAAAATGCTTATTTAAATATTATTGTAAAAAACTGAGCCCCTATGAAGATGTCTGACAATGTGTGTCAGAAACTGCAGCTCTCCTCCTCCTCACAGCTCTCTCTAGGTGTCTTGAGAGAAGCTAATTGTGTTTTAACACTGACCAGTGCTGTCAAGAAGTGAGGCCAAGCTCACATTCCTACCTCATTCCCAAAGAAAACCCTTGTATGGGAAAGATATCCTTTCCTTTAAAAAAGCCAAATCATCACAGGATGCAAGGACAAACATCTCAACACTGTTTGTTTTCAACATGTTTCAGTCCTATACTTAAAAGGATTACCTGTGAACACAAAAAGGTAATTGTGTAATAATTTGTTTGGCTTTCTGCCAAGAATTCCAACAAGGGTAAAAAATATATTATTATTATTATTGTTATTATTATTATTATTATTATTAATATTAGTAGTAGTAGTAGTAGTTGTTATTATTTTTCAAAAACTTCTTGGAAGGAGGAAACCAGTTTGGTTTTGTGGTGCTACATGAGAACTTCATTTGGAAGCAGCCAATGGAGAGCAAATATTCTCAATGATTATTTAGTAATACTACAAGTTAGAGATCTGAATAATTTTATGTATTAAAGTACTTTGGCCTTTAGGTAAAATAAAATCAAGAATAACTGTCAAGAGTATCTATCAATGGTATATAAGCAAGTCTTCTTGGTTTTAAATATTCTGTTTCAATTCTGGACATTTTAATTGAATAAATATATTTACCTACCATAACAGCTGAAATTATGAATCTCTAGTGGAGTCTTTTAGCTTGTTAATAAAATAAATTTGTTCAAGAACTTCATCTCTCATGGGTAGAAAAGTGTTACTATTTATTAGTTAAAAGTGAGAAATGTGTTTCTACATTTTTAGGTTTGTCACATACTGCACATTTAACATATCTATATTCTTTTCAACAACTACAATGGATCAAAGCCTGCACTTTACCTGTGAAAATGTTTATTTACATAACATCTACTTTCAGTGATACTTTGAAGTTTAAATATTTCTTTTAAATAGACATGTACTAATCTAGTGTACACTCCTGAACTAGCAAAAAGGAATTAACAAATTTAACAGGGGTTTTATGACTATAAACTGGAACACTTTCCCAGTTATGCCCACTAATGCAATCTCAACTTCTACATAAATCTGAGAATAAACAGAAATGCCATCCTGGAACACCAAAAGATATTTACTATGTAACTTTATTCTTGCATGTCCACCCACAGATTTACCAATTTTGGCTAAAGGAAAGCTAAATTAGGGTAAGAAGTTCAGATCAATTCTCTTATGCTCTTGTAATAAGGAACCTTCTCCCAGTGTCACCCACAAATTTCCTGCATGCCTTTCTCACAGCTCCTTTGGCTTTGACTCTTTCAGCTGTAACAACAAAGTTTTTGATGCATCACTGCCATCTTTTGGACTTCCACTAACATTACAGCTTCCCAAGCCAGGGACTGAAATGCTGTCTGCACACAACATTCCATTCTTGCTCTTCAAGAATGTCCAGAAGCAACACATTTATGCTACATTTATTACCTGTTTGATGTTCAGATATACACCTGGGTCTTACATAATATGGGAATTTATTAAGCACTTGTCACAGAAAAACAGTTGAGAAAATATTTTTCCTTTACCCTGGAATATGCATCATAAACCATCAAAGTCCATATTTTAGGCTTACAGGAGTTCCTGGACATGCTGGCAGTAATGGTGAAGCCTCTGCAGAGTGTTTGCTATTGGAATCACCTTCCTTTTTCTTCTCTCCTCTAGCTACAAGGTCACTACAAATAAATCCCCCCAGCTCAGACATTGCAACTTCTAATTCAGCCAAGCACTTCTGCACACATATTTATCTTTAGATCAACCCCTGGCCTAGAGAATCAAACCTAAATGCTCAGAACAAGCAGTACTGGAAGGCTGTGGGACTGTACAACCTAAGAACACAAGAAATAATGGTTTTCTCTTTTTTCTCTGTGCACAGTCAGCAAGTACAGGATTGCCCACTTCACCTCTGTCTGCAGGATGGCAGCTCTTTGCTCTTTAGCTGTAAGGGACTCTTTGAGAACCTCAATGTGCTGCTTGCTGTCAGAGAACTGGTTGGTGAGGGTCTCCAGCTTGGTCTGCAGGGCCAGCAGCTCCGTGTCCTTGCGTGACAGCTCCTGCTTCACCTGGCCGATCTGAAACACAGAAACGATGGGCAAAGGCAGAAACACTTTACACCTTCCTTACAAAAATTACTATCAACACACACAACTACCAACAACCAGTAGGATACTCTTAAATTATCCCACAGAACTATGAAGCCTTCAGTTATCTTGAGTGAAAGGCTGGCAAAAATTTGTGTCGTGAGCAAAAGATACAAGGAAGAAGAGTGGGGAGCAATGTCATCAGTTTTTCAAGGGAGGTTCTTTTGTTATTCCTCTTCCCAAGGACTGACCAAACCCAGGAACGTAGCAGGGCTAAGGTTTTAATGAAGATGAAACTGCTGTACTGACAAAATACTCCTAGCCTGCAATATCAGAGCACCTGCAGGTCTCTCAGCAGCACAATGTTTGCTTTGAAATGTCAAATCAGCAAGTTGCCCTCCAGCTCCTCACCTATCAATCCAGCCTCATGCTCAGAAAGGATGGAGTCACCCTTACTTTTCCCACTATTTACAAAACCAGCTTTTTATTCTATGAATCACACTTGAGTTTCTGGAAGGTTCTAGAAGCAGATGCAAATATTCATCAAAATAACATGAAAACTGTTTGTGGAATTGCATTTTGTTGAGAGCAATTTCCTAGATTTAATTTAGTGAATTAAATCAGTATAGAAATGCAAATTTATTTTAACAAATGTAGGTTGGATTATTATTTAATAAACAAACAGTAAAAACAGGGAAAAGAGAGCAATGATATTAGTAAATTAGTAAAATCTTTAAGTGCAATCATCACTCAGGACAATTTTTATTATGTCTGAGAAAAAAAATTAATAAAAGATGACAGGAACCTCTAAATGTAGTCCAAGTTTGTAACAAACTTTCTGGTTTGCTTCCTGTCTCACAGAATAGCCCCAAAGTACATTGTCCACTGCTTCAAAACAGAAATTAAAGGACATCACAAGATAAAAGATTGTCCAAGTCACTGTTCGTGTTTGGAAACAAGGCACATGAATGAAATAATAGTAAAATTTACAAGTTTTTTAAAGTTTTTGATTAGAATAAATGCACATACTTGTAGAAATAACTGAGAAAAAAAGTTTGGGTAAATGCAGCTTTATATTGACAATACTGCTTCAATAACAAGCAATTAAATGAAGAAAACTCTTTACCAAAGAGTATTAAAATTGTATCAAAATATGTAATCAAGGACTCCTGTATTCCACTGTGAAACAGTGTACATGAAGGAACGGGGAAGAAGGAGGACATGCATTTCAAAAATTCTCCCAAACTCATTTTATTAAATGAAACAATGAAAAGGTATATAAGAATTTATGGAACTACTCAACTGTTTCTTGTTCACTTCATTCAAACCCGCTAGGTTGTTTTTTTCACATTTTACTAAAAGCAAATATGCACAGAGATGATTCTGCACCTATTTCAATTCACCACAAAGGCACTGATGCCAGCAGCACATTTCTGCTGTCAGCCACCAGTTGCACAATACTGCCAGGCACAGGACAACTGCTGGGAAGAGCTGAATTGTTTACTGCTGGTTATCTTTTCTAAACAAAAAAGCCTCCTGAAAAAATCTCAGATGACAAAACTTTTTCAATTAGTAGGAAGCCTGAATCAGAGTAAAACTTTCCCAAAACGACAGACTGTTTTTGGGCTCATCTCTGAAGAGATGTTTACCACATTTCATTACATGAAGATTCCCAAGTAGCACCCTGGGATTCTTGTCTCTAGACAAGATTCTTGTCTCCCATTTCAGAGCTGCAAGCCCACACTGCCAATGTGCCAAAGTTCTTTAGTAAGAACACAGAACACACCATCCACACTTGCAAGAGAAGTAAAGACAGCATCAAGTGCTCTCATCTCTCTTCTTGATGAAAAACCATGTTCAGACTTGTGAGTGAAACTCTGACTTCACAGCAAAGGAATAACCTAAATTCATGCTGCTAAAATCGAGCAATCAGTTTCAAAAGCATTCAGCATCCAGATTTAGTTTTTTTTTTTGAAACTATATTAAGAGGGTTCAACACAAGTTTTCAAATTGTTTTCTTTTACTAGGAAAAGCAAATCTCTTTGAAAGTCTGTCCCCAAAATGGGTGCTGAATGCTTCTGAAAATCTGCTTCAGTAGAGAAGAGTAGGTTATTGCTCAAACAGCTCATACCATTAAAAAACAGCAACAAAACAAATACAGATGTTCAGCTGGAGAGTGATGTTATATATGGACACCAGAACCATGAGAACAAAAAGGCAGCTACCAGGCTGAGCAGGCTGTTAGTTCTACTTGTTATATCAAGTCATGAAGAAGGTAGGAGAAGAAAGCCAGAAGAGCTATCAAGCCTCAGTGAATGGCCACTGCACACAAAAGAGAGATCTTACTGCAGAGACCTCTGTCTGGAGACCAGCCACTCTTTTTTTCAGGTCCTCCCCTTGAGCCTCTTTGGCACTTAGCTCTTCCTTCAGTTGCTCTACCTGTCACGACATTGTTATGCTTTTAAATATTTATTATTTGTCAGCTTCTACTCAGCCTGCTTCAGTCCAAGTAACTGAAAGTGACAAAGAACTGAACAGAAGGATTAACACTGGTCACTCCTCTTCCATTCTTCATTAAGTCTTCTCAAAAGTTAAATGTCTGTGTAATTTCATATAGGCTGCCAGAGAAGAATTTGATTATGAAACAGAAGATATATAGTTACGGTTATGTTTACATATGTCAAGTGTGTGGCACTTATCCCAAGGGTTTTGAAACTGCAGTTCATAAGGAAATTATGACAGGAAAAAGGACATACTTCAGCATAAGAAAAATAATGTTAATTGTCAAGCTACAGCCACAAATTACTTATACAATACAAATCTGAAAAAAACAAATGCTGTGTAATTACAGAACAAGGTGGCAGGATTGAAGATGGCCATAAGTCATGATCAGATACCAAAAGGAAACAAATTTTCTGCAGGAAAATAAGTGAGCAGACCGGGAGACAGAAAAGGTCCAGAGAACGAGTAGCTGAACAGATCTATAAATCCACAGAAGGAAAGGACAAGGGAAAATTGAAGAGTTGCTAACAATGAAGAAAGAAAATAAAGAAGAAAAGATGGAAGGAAGTGGTGCTCTAATCTCCTCCCCTATTCCTAATCTGAACAGGGTACCCTTCAGCTCCCAGAAGCAACCCTGTGTAACCCTGTGAGATAAAGAGCAAAGTTCATGTCAGCACCACCACTGTAGTAGACTCTACTCTCATGCTGACTCCACTACTACAAAGAGAGTGTAATGGAAAGTCATTATTGTGACAGTTCACACTCTTCTCAGCTTTTATATAATGACAAGGTCAAACAGTCATACAACAACAGCTGTAGAAATAAGAAATATCCTTTTGGATTTTAGACCAAATAAAACCTGAACCAATAATGGATTAATAATGGCCTAAAAATAAATGAGAAGAGGAAGAGGAAGAGGAAGAGGAAGAGGAAGAGGAAGAGGAAGAGGAAGAGGAAGAGGAAGAGGAAGAGGAAGAGGAAGAGGAAGAGGAAGAGGAAGAGGGAGATCAGGTGTGACAATAAAAAGAGAACTTGGGCCACTGATCTTACTGAAACATCATCATAATATTTTTAAATTGGAATTTGAAATTTTCTTAAATATTTTTAAGTTATTTTAGTGGCTTCACGGCAGGTATTAAATCAATTCTGTTTCCCAGCATTTGACTGGAACCCAGACCATTCCTCCTAACTAAAGCAAGAACATTTCCCTCTGTTCACCCAGCTCAGTCTAGCAGAGGGCTGCTGGCAGCTCTCCCAATACCTTATTCTTCATGAATTTGGAATGGCTGCGGTACACCTCCATTTGCTTCATTTCCTCCTCACGTTCCTCTGTGCTCAGGGCTCCGTTTGACTTCAGCATCTGAATCTCCTCTTCCAAATCCCGGAGGCCACGCTCCATGGAAGAAATCTTTGAATCCTGAAAATGATCAGAGGAGACAGGTAAAGACACACTCTTAGATTATTTGTTAACCTACTGCTGGAGTAAAACAGAAGGAGATACATGTCAAATAAATTACCCCCCTTAAAACTGACTTAGGAAGTTCTTAGAGAAAATGGTGTTCAACTCTCTACATATGAGTGCTCAGATACTCATTTTTCAATTTATTTTTTACCTTTCAAGGAAAGCAAGAGTTTAGTACTGAAAGAAAACATGGTTCAGGGCAGGAACAACATATAGGATGAACAAATAAAGGAACATGAAGAAATGTTGCCTTTTCAAGGCCAGCACAAACCAGAGACATTTAATTCTAACTGAATGGACAGCAAAATGTGACTGCAAGAATGGCAAAAAATTGGGTTTGTACCATTGGGTAATTTAAGTGGGGTCACAAATGGGGAATAGCAAGGCAACATAAGCAAGGAAAATGCACAACAATCTAGTTTTGATTGGATAAAGCAGAAAAGGGTCTGTCAAGTATTCTGACTGATATGTACAATATATAAAACCTTTCAATGGGGTAAAAACAACCACCCAGGAAAATAAAGAAGTCAGTCAATCATTATCCTCATACTTTTACAGGATGATCAGAGGCATTCATTCAGTGTACCTGGTTTACTGTTTCTTTACAAGTCTTTTGTGTTAGGAACAGTACTAACAGCTTCACACAGCACACAGATTCATGCATATTCATCATCATGGATATGCATTTAGGAACTATCATCTCTTAAAGCAGTCTATTTTGTCTTATTTCATTTCCCCAAAATATTTCATCTTTCCTGAAAGACAGATCTGATTTCAAACTATACTAGAGACTTTGATAAACAAAACCTTTTCTTTGTCTGATCAGCAAAGCACAGATGAACAAAAAGCTGATTCTTGCACATACAGGGTTTCATTCATGACATGAGATTTTTTAAAAGCATCATTATGAAGATCTAATTGGATCTCCTGCCTAATGTTTGATACTGAAGTTAAAAACAAAGTAGATTTTTGCAACAAAAAACTAGAGGTAGTAAGGTGAAGTGATATTGTCAACAGTATTTAATTTCAGTGTTCACATCATTTCCCAGAAATGTGTTTCTCTTTTGATAGTAAAGACACTTAATGTTACCAGATGGTCAATTAATTTTCATTATTATGGACCACAAAGATGACTAATAAGAGTCATTAAATTAAAGGCTTCAGAGTAGAAAGATGGGATATAAATAAAGAAAACACTGATACAGAATGAAAAAAGTTGCAGGAGAAAAAAAGAAAGAAAAATAAAAAAGGAGGGATATAAAATGGAAAATAACAACTTGCAAAGACAGTTTCCAGTTTTTCAACTCTATTTGTCCAAACTCTGTCTGATGTATTCATGAGCAATACAGTATGAAATATGATCACATAAAGCTGTGTAAACCACACACTTGATTGTGGCTCCTGAGCTCTTGGCCAATTGCCATCAGTCCATTAAATACTTAAGCTAATGGCTTAAGAATTCAATCACAAATTCATCCAGAAAAGTTGGGTTTATGATGGCATGCAGACATATTTCTAGCTGTATGACCCATTCATTAAGTGAATGTCAAGCTTGCTAACTTTGTGGATATACAGAATGCAAAGCAGTATTTCAAACGTTGATAACACAAAAAGAAAAGAACCCACATTATAAAACCCCACAAATCTTTCATATTAATCTACCATTCCCATTCTTGTAATATAATGAACTGCTGGTTAACTGTAAGAAATCTGTACTTGCTGCTGCAGGCAGATAAAGACAAGTTTCTTCTGTGTCTGTCTCTTCAGTGACCAAAAGTAATAAAATAATAATAGACAATAAAATATTATAAAAAATGTACTTATTTTAAATTACAAAACTGACAGAAGCATATGGCACTTGGCAGAGTCACCTTTCATATTAAAACCCATTTTCCAGAGAACAAATCCTGCTGCTGCCCATGCACAATCATTTACCTTCATCTCAATAACAGTTTGGAGAGCTTTTGTCTTGGCTGTGTCAGGAGTGTTCTCAAATCGACGATGGATTTCCTGTACCAGCAGAAATGAAAGCAAGAATTACACTAATGGCACTGCCCCAATACAAACATAATTACTAGAAGCTTCTCTTTCTAATACAGAGCATAACTCAATGCTGCTTTCTGATGTTGCCAGTTCACACATTTCATCACTTCTCATATCACAGGAAGGATTGCCAAAAGCTCACTCAATAGAATCCCAGCCTCAGTTAAAAAGACACAGCACAAACTGCACCTTTGACTACTCTCTTACCCAAAATAAACTTGAAATGACAGATGGGTCAGCTACAAAGCTCTATCATCTGCCTGCTAAATTAACCTGAACTCCTGATAGCTTCTCATGGAACACATACACATAATGCACCTGACCAGAGGCTTACTGAAAACAGCAACACTGAGCTTTCAACAAGTTATAAGGTGCAGTTGTTGTTAACTCTCTTTTCCCAGCATTATTTATCCCAGAGTGGCAACATTTAACTAGACAGGATGAAAATCTTTCTCAAGGCTCTTGGTCTTGAGCACAGCTGAAAATACATGACTGTACACCACATTGCTCTAGAGGCTCAGGGGATGCAGACAGGAGGATACAAAGTCCATGTGATATTTCTGTTGATGTAAATTGACAGAAATATCATGCTTCAGACTGCTTGCTAAGGGATGAAATTACAGAAAGCTGAAACAACTTGTTCTACCATATAAAGCTGGGTTTTCAAGCCAACATGTGTAAAAAGGAGAAACAATATAGAAACATTAATACTCTTTCACTCTTGGTCTTCATACAATATTGTCCCCACAGCATTCTCTAGTGTTAACTGCAGGAATGTGAATTCTGTTAGAATGTTAATCTTATATGCCAGAAAAATGCTTTGGTGTCCATAGAGCACAAGCTGTGATGCCAGTTAACATAACAATAGATTTTGTTATGTGCCCATACACACACTCTGCCCATCCACATCCCTCAAACAGCTGAAAGACAAATCCCAAAGCCATCCACAAATTTCTATTTTCAAAAGACATGGTGAAGATAAAATTTTGTATGGCAGTCATCCATGCAACTAGTTCCACATGAATAACTATCTGAATGAAAAAGGTAGAGTTGCACAGTGCTTTTCAAAAATATTGAAAACACTACTTGTAACATTGTGAAGTTCTTACACAGCTCTCAAGTGAGCAACACTGAAATGTGCTGTAGCATGACAAGGGCCACAAGAATCTTGCATAAGTCTGGCATAAAACCATTTGCATAAGTTGATGCCTCTGAATGGTAATAACAAGAAAATCCAATAAAGGTTTCTCTGGTTTAAAATACTGTATCTGTATATTTTCTGAGAAGCTATTTTTACAAGTGTGTTTGCAGTGTACAGTGGTAATCTCTGAAATAAATAAATAAATAAATAAAATCCTCCTGAAAAAATAAACCTGCAACCCCCTCTAAATACATTTGTTTCTCCTAGAGTCAACAGAAAACTTGAGAGCCTCAGCACAAATACTACTGGCACCACACAGACCAGAGTGGAGCAATACCATTATTATTCTACTTACCTGTACCTACATTCCCAAAATGGATTTACTCAAAGAAATTAAAACAAACTCTTGTGAGCTTTTAGCAACTGAGAAAACAAAGGAAAAGAAGGTCAAATTTTAACACACCATAAATCTATTTTGGACACTGAATTATTTTTATTTTAGTAGTTAGGTAATTTCCACATGTGCAGAGACTGTTTCTGACCTGAGAATGTAAAATCAGCACTGTATGGAAATGGGACAGGTGGAATAGGCAGCAGGACTGAGTGTCTGTAAAGGGATGCTGACACAACAGTGTCTGCTTCCACCATTGCTCAGTGTTTTCCCAAAGAGAAAAATTCTCCCAACCTCCTTCTTGAGAAATGTCTGTATCTCCTCTGTCTGAAATGATGCTCTGCACCTCAGCAAAGGAAATGTCCTACTTCTATTGCCTGAAGTAATTCCACTGTGATTTGGATGACTTAACCTGCTGAAAAATAACACCTCCCAGCTCCTGACTGCACAGGAAGGGCTTAATTTTGGCAACATGCCTGTGATCCTGAAGAGCCTGAAAAAAAACTACAGGCAGACTGAGGCTCTCAGGAACACAGACTGAAGAGTGGCTGCTGAAGGAAAGCAGTGCACAGATCCCCTTCTTAATTATGAAATACAGGCTGCATCCATGTCTTTCAGTGGCAGAATGGAAAAATACTAATATATCAGATCTCTGATGTACTCAGATTCTGTTGTGGACACACATCCCACAGAAAATTAAGATGTGAATCTGTAAAACAGGATTTTGTGCAATAGTTCAAAACAGAGGGCCACACACAAATATCAGAATCAGAAAAGCAGAAACTCAGTCCTTCATTCCTTGCAAGTTATCCATTCTGATAAAGTAATACTTCTTCCTTTACTTTCACACATTAAGAACCTTCTTATGTAACTGCTATTGTTTGCTAACGAGTTAGTAAAATTTAGCATCTTTGCACCTTTGAGTGCAAATTAATTTATTATAACAAGGAATGGCTCTTACAAATCTCTTTTATATTTATTGCTTTCATATGTTCAATGACTCCTTCATTTAAAAGTGATAGCAAAAAGGAGAACAAAATTATGGTGCAAATTGATTCCATCTAAAGTATATTCATAGGCAACAAAATTCCAAAATGAGATGTTCTGCCCCAAAAAAAATCTTTCAATAACTAGAAATTGAAGGCTAAAAATAGTCAGAAGTTCTAAACAAGGTGGGCACCTTCTCCAGAGTTGGGGTTTATATTTCAGCTTAATTTTTAATTAAGATTATCTATCTTCCTTTTCAAGAAAATCTACCACAGAAAAATCTGCCAAGTAGTTCTGCAGGCAGCACAGTGCCTCTAGGAGGAACAATACTCTAATTTTCTGGTCAGCATAATTACACAGAACAGCTGATCAAACACACTGAGAACACTGAATATGTAAAGAATAGCTGTGATAAAGTGATTTAAACACACCATAAATAGTTACAAAGTCCATCAGGCCTTTTTGAAAATAATTCAAAATTAGAGAACATAGTTTAGAATTGAAGGAGCCCTCAATACTGAGCAGTATTATCACTCTAAATTATACACCTGTGCATAATAATGAGGGTTGAATTTAGTCCAAACCTTTTCTTCCTTTATAACCTGGCCATATCATGCATTGTTATTCCCTCAGTCACTCCTGTGTCTGATTTTGCATGGAATTTAGAACAAATGTGAAGGTGCACTTTCAAGCAATGATGTTTTTACAGTGGGGTAGGCTGTATGCTTAAAAATACAGCAATTTATCTCTCAGTAGCCACAACACAAGCAGTTTCCAAAGCAATAAAGGACGTGCCTTCCAACTCCTGCCAAACTTGCATTATTAGGCAGCACATTCCACATAAAGTGGAACAAAAACATGCCATTTCATACAAATTTTGTTTTTTAAATGGCTAAAAAACTTATTTGTGTAATTAAAAGCACAGTAATGATTCTGGCTTTTTTAAATCCTAACTATACCATCCATATCTTTGAGTAATCAGCTATGATGTCCTGTGCTGGATCTCTGCATCATTCATTGGACTGGACAGTTTTAACTAAAAACTGGTTTTATTCTCCAATCTTATCCTCCAGGCCTTACTGATGTTGTATCTTTAGTTTAGTCTCTCAGATGAGTGTTCTGCCTACCTAGATTTTAGCAACCTAGCTCCAATTAATTACAATGAAATGCAAATGCTACATCCAAAGGAAAATTTCAGGAGCATCCATCAGCTCAGTATTAATAATCACTGTTAATTTAAAAAAAATTTCAGCAGCTATAGAAGATAAAATACATCTTTAGTTGTGTAGAAGGACAAATCATACCCGACTAACCTGATTTTCTTCCAGCTGGCTGTGTGGCTAAGTGGGGAGCAATGGGTGTTCCATGTCCCAAGGCCTCCAAACATCCCTGGAGGCAAATTTGTGAGCCACAGACTGTGAGCACTCCCAGCAGCAGATATATGGAATTTGGGGAAGACAAGAATTGGATCAAGCCATGTGCCCTTGATGTGGAAAATCTCCCAAACCAGCCCTGGATGTATGAGCAAGGGGAGGTGGGAAGCAGCTGTTCCCTTGTGCAGCCCTTGTCAGACACTGCTGGAGCACTGTGCCCAATTTTGGGCTCCCAGTACAAGAAAGGCACCCAAAATCTGAGCAGAGTCTGACAGACACATGATGTAAGAGGAGAGAGTGATAGAAAAGTGTTTGTTCAGCTGAAAAGGCTTGGGGAGAAACCTGATGCCTTCTAGAATTAACTGGAGGCTGTAGAGACGATGGAAACAAAAGTCTTTCCAGAAGCAGAAGGATGATAGGCAACAGGCAGAATTTGCAGCACTGAAAATTCAGACCTGCTAATATGGAAAAGCTTTTACCAGGAAAACAACCAAATGCTGGAGCAGGTGCCCAGGGAGGCTGTGGAATCCCCACCGCTTGAAATTGCTGGTTTGAGCAGAAGGTTGCATGAAATAACCTGTGGGAGAGCCCTTTAATCTGCATGACTCATTTATATAAATATCTTTACTACCTGGTGCCAGAAAGGTGACTGGATAGTATCACAATTGTTTAGTTTCAGGATTTTTATGCCTTTTTTTTTTTTTTTTTTTTCAGAAAGTGCTCCATACCAGTAATTTTAATTTCTGTTTCAGCAAGATGTAAAACTGAACTGAAAAAAAAAAAGCATATGAGAGTCCTGTAGAATTTATTTCATTGCTATTAGAGTTTTTGCTACTAAAATTATATAGTTATCCAAGTCTGGAAGCAGTAATCATGGTAGTTCCTTCGGAAATTATTTCTGCATTTTTCCACTTGTCATTTCCTGCATTTGCAAACCCAATCAACATAATTCCCTAAAAAAACCAAAGTGACTATTCATAAAGAGGACAACTTTGAAAGATGAGTTGGCAATGCACACACATTGGTAATGGAGGGTGCCAGTTGCTTTGAAGCTCAGTTACCCCTGGCTAAAGAAACTCATCTGTGTTTTGCAATTGTATTAATCCATTTAAATTATTATTTCTAAATCCAATTAAAACCTCAGATATTAGGACACTTCAGTTTGTTAACAAAGGCATCAGCTAAAGTGAAAATTAAAGCACAGATCCCTGCTCATCTCATTATTTCAATCAGCAGGAAACAAAAGCAAAATCACCCAAAACTTTGGCATTAGAGTAAAAGCAAGGTAAGATGAGAACTAATTCAAACCATCCAATTAGTTGTAAGCAGCAAGTCATTGTGTGAATTCAAAAGCTGACGAAAAGTCAATTAAAAATTAAAATCTCCATCTTCTAGAACTTCATTTACATATGTGCTATTATTAATTTTTTTCTCTTTCCTCTTATTAAGGTGCAAAAGCACTCATTTTGTACTTAAATTAGCATCCAACTTGTCCAGGATATTTTTAGGTTTTCTTCCTTCCACTACAAAGTTTCACATTTGTGGAAACAAAATTCCACAAATCTCATTTCTACTGAACAAAAGTGCAGGATAATGTGACCATCTCCAAGGAAAGCATACCTAAGATGTCATTTGTAAACAAAGCAAATCATGCAACATGTATTGACAAAGAAGATCTTCTAATGTAACAAAACATCAAAAAGACATTGAAGTTTCAGCATTTTAAACCCCTAATCCCCAGACAGATTTATGCATTGTTTCACATGGTTTTAAAAATCCTATCTGAAGGGTATGGAATACTGAAATAAAATAGTAAGAAATTTTCTTGTATGTTGAAGACTAGCCCATTCATATAGAAAAAAAATTGTTTTTAAGTAAGAACAAGAATAATTTACCCCCCCCCATACTAGAAAAAGTATATGAAGAGACCTACTGAAATTTTATTCAATTTTTTTTTTTTTTATTTTTCAATTTTTGAAGAATTATGAAGCTACCAACCTCTGCACTGAGGAAAGATGAAAATAATTTCATATGTGTTTGAACATTTTTAACACTCATTCTTACCTAAGGTGACATATAGAATATTCCAACTAAAATAGCATTTTAAAAAATTTAAATGCATAAAAAGTTATGCATAAAAAGCATTATGCATGCTTTCAAGTTGCAATAGCCTGTTTTCTCAAATTTTGACCTCAAACACCTCTGAATGTTTTAAAACTACCTGCAGACCAAACAAGCAATTCTAATGAAGACATAATTATTTAAATTATCTTGACTTCTAGCTTTGCCATTTGCTTCTAAAAGGTCAAAAGCATGAAGCAGCAATAAAAAAGCAGAAACTTCATTTTTTACCTCATCAGAAAGACAACTCCTAGTATGATGGTTGTAAGAGTTCCAGTTACTGAGTCTATCTACCCCTGCAAAACAAAACTTCTCTCCTGAAGTATCTTATTTATGTTGCAAAATCTTGGCATGGGACAAAAAGCGTGTTTTGATTTAACTCTAATTGCTCCAATTAAAATTTCTAAATCCTCCTCTGAGCGTGGAGCAGAAAAGGGTAAGAATTTTAACACACCCATGGAAAAATAATTTGGTTGCAAAACTTGTCAGAGCTCATTAAAATCCGGCCAGACAAGGGAATCAAGCTCTCAGCACTGGGCAGAGCTCAGCAGGGCTCCCTTAGGTGCCACATCCCTCCCTTCTCACTGAGCTCCTTGCTGCTGCTCTTTGGCCAGCACAGGATCAAGTTTTGCTAATCTAAGTGTGACAGCCTGGTGTGCCTGCTGCTCTGGCCCATGGGGGGACAAAGGACACATTTAGGGCTAAACCTCCCTTTATTTGTTAAGCACTCCATCCCTAACTCCTTCACTCAGTTTTGTACCCAGCTGGAATAGAAATATGTCTTGAATAGAAACATAAATAAAAATTAAAGTCAAAACTGTAATTTACTATCTAACATTTTCTGGAGACAAAGTATAAAGCTCCTGTCAGTTCTTCCCTCATTCCACACTACTGTAACATGTAAGCCTTAACTCTAGAACAGCCTTCTAAAGAAAAAAACCTTCAGGATAAACAGCTTCTTTCTGTTTCCAATAAATGGCTGTGGTCAGCTATCTATACTCACAGTCCCTCTTGGACTGTCCTTACAGATCTCAGTCTGCCCACAGTACTCCAAGTGTTTGGAACACTGGGTATGGATGCAGTCACATCATATTCTGCCATAAGCTGCACTGATATTTGGGCTATTAATCTGTGTATCTGAAAAAAATCCATTTCTAATCAGTGCATCTAGCACTTCAGGGGGTGAGGAGCAAGGAGGCTGTCAAAAAGAACACAGCAAGCTTGGTTATCTTTGGAGCTATGGAGCATCACTGATAATTCTGCAACAGCCAAGTCTGGAACAAAGAGGCAGCAGCTAATGCAACTTGGGAGCTATTCTGGAAGCTGTAGTCCAGCTGCTGGATTTCATCAAGTATGTCTTCCTGGTATGAAAATAATTTTGTTTTTGAAAGTTAAGTCTAGAATATCACCAACAATAATTGTCACTAAGACTGAAGGAGTATTCAAAATAGCAGCCATCTTCTGGTAAGCTCTGAAGCTTAAGCTTGTTTTCCAGGGTAGAGGAATGTGATGCACCCACACTGTTATCTGCCAAAGTCAGGGCATTCTGATGTTCAGTGAGACATTTGAGTTTTAATTATTTCTTTTAATGAGAGAATGTCTTCTGTATCAATTGCTGAATACATCCTATGCTGGATATAGTAACTTTCCCATAGACTTATATAAATAATTTCTTGAGATCCTCAGAAGTCAGGACAATTGGGAAAAACTCAAGAGAGTCCAATTGCTTATGGATATACCTCTCAGCAGCTGCAGGAGAATCCATTTCATAATCTGCACAGATAGTGCCCTGATCAAAAATATGTGATGTCTTTTATATGAGGGACAATTAAGCAGCACCGGATTTTTCAGCCTAGAAAAAGGGGTAACTTTGAATGGATATAACAACCTAAAACAGTGAGTGGCACAGCTATAATCTTATCAGAACCACAACTCTGATCTCTCTTAGAATTTATTTTCCTTAGGAGATTCATGGAATCTTTAGTACAATAACAGCAATAGCAAAAGCTTAAGAAATAAATTAATTCACGTTTAATTTTCAAGGTGATACTGCTGGCCACTGTAACTGCACTGTCTGCCTGAAAAACTGTCTGATGACCTTGAGCCTCAACATCACACTTTGAATTACATGTAGGTTTCCAAGCTGGAAAACTGAGGGATATCTTTTTGCTTCAGTATTATTTCCAGCAAGCATTCTATCATAAATATAAAACCCTTGCAAGAGTCAGAAACAGTACTAGTGGATTCTGACATCTCAGAACTTACTTTGCTAAGATGTTCAAGACTGCTATTAAATTTTTTTATGTGTTAGGACATGAAATATAAAGTGACCTCCCAAGCTTTTGCAAAGCCCTTTGAGATACTAATGCTTCCTGTAACAGCAATGAAGAGAAGAGTTTAGCATGCCTTTATTTAGAGAAGAGTTTAGCATGCCTTTCCAGATACTGGGAACACTAGATATAAAACCATCAAGAAAGTAGATGCATTTCTTCAAGGCAGCTCAAAAATTCCACCATTAGTATCTGGGGTAGCAAAGGGCTAAAATAATCTACAACTATGGAAATACAGATGAACATAAGAGAAGGTCAGCTGAGGAGGGTGATGCAGACACTTAACAGGTGGCAACCTAAGAGAGACAACTTCCAAGTGTGAAACATGGACAACAGCTGTGAACCACATCCTGCAGAGCATCTGGGTGCTCAGGCAATCAACTGCAAGTTCCTCTGATTTTCTCCAGCCTGCCAGAGCCCCAGGCATGAGATTTGAGTTTGGTGCAGGTAAATCTGAGGTCACTTAGCTCAGCCCTCCTCAGAGCTCAAGGACAACACATGGGTACAAACAGGTAGGTGATCTCTACATCCTCTAGGAAGTCTTTTTTTACCATCAAGATTAGGATTTAAATGACTGATGATTTCCAAATAAGCATGAATGAAACAAAAGTTCTTATCTTGCAACATCTACTCATCAGCAGCAAGAACGAATGCAACCACATTCCTAAAAAATTGCTAAAAAAAAGCTCCTGCCAGCTTTTCATTTATGTTTCTGGACCTGAAGCAGAAACAAATCGAAGCCATTTGAGGCTCTTCCTGAAATAGTTACAAGAATTGGAACAGAATTATCATTGGTTGCTAAATAAAGGAAAAACTGTAGTGCAGAAACTCTGGAATCATATTATCTTCACACGAGACACTCAAGAGATTACTGCTCTAAAAAAATAAATCTGGCCTAAATCCTGGCTCTGAAATGCAATGGACTCCTGTTTTCTTATATAAATGCTTGCAAGAGCACAAGCACTATGGGTGAGGCCCTGAAAAACGTATGAATAAGAGGTATTAAGACATATTTATGAGCTGCATACACTCATCTCAAAAAACTCTTCCAGGCCTTGCTTTCCTGACTTCTTAAACCTTGTGTACACATAGAGCTTTCAAAAAAATGCTGAACCATGACACAGACACCAATATGCAGAGCAGGTCATTAGATTCATATGCATAATACACATGGACAGCTATCAATTTGTGCCTTCAGTCAACAGATGTAAAATAATCTTTACACAGAATCTTAGCACTAGTGAATCCATGTATACACTAATTTATCTGTGCATCTACACAATCCATGCTGAATTACAAGCCTTTTACAAGTTAATATTAAATATACATTTGGAGGCTGATTGACAAGAGGAAAATGCATTTAATAATATCAAAAAATATCATGCCACTGGCTACACAATAACTCGTTTTCTTTAGTTTATTTTCCTTTGTTTGACTAAAATATTGGTATTCTATACAGACTACATTTTGTTATAATTAGTTTAAAATTATTAATGGTGAAGAATGCCTACCATTGGACTCTTTTAAGGTACAATACATAAAAGTAGTTTTTTTGTTTTCAGAAGGATGGTGAGAAAGGCTTACTATGTGTGCAGCAGTGTCCCTTTAAGAAATCTTTTTTCTGCCTGTGCATCCAGGGCAGCTAATAGTTTTATCAAATACCCTTCACAGCAAGATGACTGTTTCCATGGAAACTGTAGAGCAATCATCCATTACTCCTGCTCTCTCTGCTCATGATGCCTTGGGTTTTAGCTTTCTAGGCATCACTCTCACCTCAATACAGGTAGCTACTTTCTCTCTAACTACAATAGAACAGTAGAATTCATTTTACAGGCTTTGGGACAATTCACCTCCAGAGCTTCCTATGGAGACTACAGGGAAAGTGGGGCCCACAGCACAAAACCCCAAAAGGTACATGCAAGGAAGCCACGAAGAACTTTAAAATAGGCACCAATTGTGTCGAATCTAATGTAAAACACAGCTTAGAGAAGATAGAAGATTCTTTCCTTACAACTGTGAAATGGATAGGAGACAGAGAGGGGTTTAAGATTGGAGATGAATGCTGGGTTTGTCACTCACCTCTCTCAGCACATTGTTTTCTTTCTCCTTCTGTTCAAGGAGGCTTTCCAAGTGGTGCACGTGCATCTCTGCCTCGGCCAGCCGCCGTGTCCGCTCGTGGTCTTCCTCGGTGGCTTTTGCTGACAGACCTTTACTCTGCAGCATCTCCAGCAGCTTTTTGATGGACTCATCCCGTGCATTCAGGGTCTGTTTCTGTGTCTCAATCCGCAGCTCCATCTCCTCCAAGGTTTTGCGCAGCAGGAACAGCTCCTTGGCCTGGCGCTCGTGCTCGGCGTGCAGCCGCTGGAAGTTCTCCTCTGTCAGCTCTGCCACCAAGGGCTCGCTGGTTCTGCTGCTGCTGTCCTGCTGGAACAGCTGGTTCAGGTCCCGCTGGATCCTCAGCTCATCTTGGAGAGCCTGGATAGTCATCTGCATATGCTGAAAGAACAAATTAATACAATCAGAGGATTCCCTCTCCGCTGCAGAAATAAAGAAAACGGCATGAGCAACATCCAACCTCCTGAACCACCAACCAAGAGGAAACCACAAAGCCAACAGACCCACACCAGGGCTTTTAACCAGAATTGAGGTGGAACTGGGCTATACTACAGAAAGTTCAAGTCCCTTCTATGATTAACACTCAGAAGACTCTTGCTTGAGTGACTCTTCCACTTGCATCAACTTGAGAGAATGATTGTTTCAAACAGGGAAATATCAGCAGCTTCCAGCAACTTGTGTCAGTACCCTTCCAAATGTTCACCTGCCCTGTACAACAGTTCTGCAGAATAAGAACCAGAACTACTATCTTGGAAAAGCAGAGGGGTACAGTTCTATCAGAATTTACATGTCACCCACAAAACTGAAGGTCTTCACACTAACTCTACTTCAGCACTAACTCTACACCTAGCACAGATTTCCCATTTGACTTAGAGAAGAGACTTCAACATGTAATGAAGAAATACAGCTACAGAAAACTGGATAAATGCTGCATAGGGAAAAGAGCCACACCATAAAATTTAATGCATGAGGATTTTAGCACAGAAGAGAAATAACCACCTAACAAACAAGAATGGCAAATCATCAGCAGTAATTTGTTGTGCAAGACAATAAATCTTGTCTCAATGACTGAATACAGTAGGTTAATATAATGGGACAATGAAGGAGAAGCACAGTTGGCCACAAAAAAAGTCCTTGCTTTATATTTAGGTAAATCTTTTCTTCTCTGCAAGACAGAAGCATCAAGCCAATAACAGAAGTGCAAACACTGCACAAAGATTTGATTACCAGGAATGAGATGCACACTGAGTGACACATCTCTTCTCCCTTCAGCGAGGCTGACATGCTTACAATTTAGTCTGAGTGAGTATGAGTAAGTTGGATGCACTGATCCCTGGGGTCTACACTATTACAAAAACCAGTATCTGCAATACAGCTACTTCCAGTCTTCACCAGGCTAAAGTACTAGAATAAGTTATGTTCTATGATCAAGCTTGATGCAGAGACATATTGGTGAGGTCTAAAATGTAAAGACGGTGTAAAATTAATCTTTTCTATAAATCCAAGTACTTCATTTTACTCATGCACTTGTAAAAAGAGAAACTAAGAAGATTTGGTTTTAAGCACTACTTCAAGAATACATTTATCACAATTCTTATGTAAAATGCCTTCAAGATGTTACAAAGCTGTCTGGACGTGGCTCTAAGTGGCCTTGCTTGAGCAGAGGGGTTGGACCAGCTGACCTCCACCAAGCTCAAGCACAAAAAGACAGCAGATATTATTTATAGCAGAGTTACCTACCTTTAATCTACAAAGGGTTAGTTTGGTTGTACAGGATGGTGCATAAAGGAAGTCCAAACCCATTTTCTTTGCAGATGTCGTATTTTAGACCAAGTGCTTTCCCTCCATTTGTGTTCTGGCCTAAGAGCAGCTTTTCCCAACCAAAGCTGCTGTTACATCATCAGCTCACCTAAGACCACACTGCCACTAAAGGGACCAGTCTTGCTATTTGTCCTTCCTTAGCTGGTTGGCACTGACAACAGGATTAAAAGTTCACCTGATGGCTAAAAATCAGCCCCAGCAAAAACCAAACAAAATGTATTTGTAGCCAGATCTCCAAGTGAGTTGATAGTGTGGCTATATCAGTGCTGATTCTAGTGCAAAGCAGGGGTGGCAGGTGCTGCCAAGGAGCTGGCAGACAAGAAAATGCAACCATCCTCTGTAGCATCAGCATGAACTGAAATGAGCTTAAATGCAAAGCTCTGTGGCTGGTTTAAGATGCTGTAATTGCCTTTTCTTCTATTTCAATAACACAATACCTGGCAGTTAGTAATTTGGTTAAACTAAAACTACACTTCAGATTATAGAATCTGTGTGACAACAGGTGTATTAGGTGAGAGAACAAGTAATTACTCTGTCCCCTAAAAGGTACACTGTGTTTATATATTGGTGGATACTCAGATTTTCAACTAAGAGACGAAAAAAATATCTGAAGGGAATTAATATGGATTTCCCAAATGTTTTCAGAGATCACTTTCTTTTTAATTAAAGATCTCAGCTTTCAGTTATTGACTGTGATTTGGAGAAATGACAAAGGGAGAATGCCAGAACCATGTCCAAACCTTGAAAGTGAGGCACTACAGGCAGGCAATCAAAACTACTGCATCTGTTTGATTAATGTATGTTGGTTCAGCTGTAAGAGAAATCCTGCTGCACTCATTAAAACATTTGCCTCATCTGTACCTATGTCCTACACCAATAAAGTCAGTAGGACTACAACAGCAGTAGAGAGAGAATGTCCTCAAATTTTGTTCAAGTTAAATAATAACCCCACTAGATAAAACTTTACAATTCCATAGATGAGTTAATTCCATTTGTATTTGAGAAGCCCTACTTATTCACAGCCCAGCTGTGTGTTGTTCCTCCAGCTAACAAACAAATTCCCACAAGCTTCCACCTGGCTCTCCACATACTGCTACTTCAGCATTTCCTTTCTCCCAAGAGAGAAAAGAGCTTCTTCTGAACAAACACATCATCTATTAAATGGAATTATTTCCTCTACTCAGTGTTGTCTCAGAATCAAACTTGGGTTATTTATAAACCTCAATGGCCTAAATCACCACAACTAAATTCTTGCATTTTTACCATCTGATCTGCTGTGACATGTCATTTCAGGTTACATTGACAAAAACTGTGTCTCAGACCCACAGAAATTATTTTCCCTAAATATGGAAATGCTTCCATGGAACTTTAGGGTCACTGAACCAAAATATATTATATGATTCAAAAAAAAAAAAAAAATACTAGTGACAAACAGGATTTACTGATATCCATCAGTCTGTGAAATAAAGACACAGGAGTTTGAATACCTGACAATTGGTCAGCAACTGCCTGTAATTCAGTTTCCCAGGAAAAATAGAGAGGTGGAGTTAAAGGAAAAATTAGAGCTGAGCTTATGAATAACTCCCACTGTTCTCTGAGCTGCTGCTCAGTCGAGAACAAATTTTATTATGTGAAAGGTAACTGGAAAACACACCACAATAATATTCTGTGCTTTTGACACCCACTCTTTTCCAACATGCAAAATGTATGCAAAATGGATTCTTTTCTCTGCTTTCCAATTTTTTTTATGATTCTCAGACTAACAGAACAATATTCTTTACTAGCTGGTATCACAATTAAAATTTCATAGTTAAATCACAGTTAAAATTTCTTCTCTTCCATGTAATTTCAAAGAAAACAATTTTCCCCCTGAAGGAGCAGGCGAGCTTTACTAGCTTCTCATCCATTTTTTAGATTTCACTTTTAAATCAGAAACTATCCTAGAAAGGCAAAATATTTTCCAAGTTCATGCAACACTAGCTACTGATATTAATTTCTAAGACCTTACTAGAGATCTCAAGAAAAATTGCAAAAATACTGTAGAAATAGTCTTACCTAGAAATAAACATGTAAAAATACTTTTAATACCACTGAGCTTCATTATGTCATATCCTACATAAATAGTAATATAACAACCATGATTTTGTGAAACAGTTTAAAGCAGGCAATGTAATTGAAGTCAAAGTTATTATGATGAATCTGTACTTTTGTCAGATTTATTGCTCTTATCTCAATCATGAGGATTCCCTGTTTTCTTCAAGTAATGAAAACTGGTCTTTAGGTCTCACTACAAATTATAATGACACCTGCAAATCACAAAGGTATTTTTGTGAGCACAGTTCCCTATTCTCACTGGTTACATCCAATATTTTTTTCTTTTGACAGAGCTAAGCACCTTCAGGCTCATCTCATGCACAGCCCTAAAAGGACATGGTGCAAACAACACCAGTTGTTCCTCTGCCTGTATCACTTCCATGAACCAACCAGGCTCTGCACAGACTCTGACTTTTATCCAGCAGCCCAAAATTCACATCTCTAAGTAGCAGAACACGATTCAATCTTTGCCTCCACCTGCCAGGACTGAGGTTTGCATTTCCCACACCCTGGCAGACTGGTGAGCCTCCAGCCTACAGTATGAGCACAGCCCATGATGGAGAATTCCAGGTGTTTGTTCCCAAAGCTGTCCTGCTGTTGCACTCCCAGGGTAATGCAAGGCACTGGTGAGTTTGGGAACCTTGCTGCAGGCAGCTCTTTTCATCTCTCTCCGTTGAAGATTTTCCTTTTTACATAAAATATTTAAAGATTCAGTAGGCCTGACAGAAAGTATTAAAGAGAGCAGAGCTTCTTATTCTAATTGGTGAATACATAAGAACAGAAAGACCTGAATAGAAATACTTCCAACTAACTTAAATGTTTATCATCTCACCATTCCAAAGGAAGTGAGGGATGTGCATTTTAACTTCCTCACTCAGAAAAAGAAATTTAATTGATACTCTACAGCCAAGACCTGTATTCTAACCCTATATTTTAGATCAAAAGGAAGCAGCCACTGCTACTATCATGATTTTGAAAGAAAGGATTAAATTGTGATATGCTTTTTAAAGAAAGGATTTCCATATTCCTCTTTGCAAGACTTGACCTACCAAGATACAGGGTTTAATATTGCAATATGCATTTGTCCATTTGGGTTTGGATGCCTGATTTAGATTATTCATACTGCAGATACTGTCTGTGTAACTGTAATCAGACATACAACTTATCCCATAATTTATTCAAGAAGTCTAAATGCCTAAATTAGACCTCTGGGTTCTGCAATGCAAGCAAGGCACCTAGACACCAAACACTTCCATAGCTCAGTTCCCCTAATCTCCTCTATTTAAATTCTAAGTAGATTAAACCAAGAAAATTCCTTTAATTTTTGAACATCGAGAAAAAACACAGTATATTCAAGAGAAGCCTGAAAAAAATCAGCAAAAAGAAAAAGAATGTCCTCTCTCCCAGAAACCACAGAAAAACATAACATGTAATTATACAACAGTGTCACAGAAATGTGTCACAATGAAGTGGGAAGCATTGTTACATTCTGCAAAACTCAACCACTTAAAAATTTCTCTGACACTGGGAGAACACTGAAGACTCAATCATGAGCAAAAGAATGTAGGGTAATGGTAAGGATAGGGAGAAAAAGTGAGGTCCTATTAGAATATTTAGTGGTGTGAAAGCTTCCACCTAAAGAGAGGTTCAAGCTCTTACTCATCTTCATGTGATCCAAAGGAGGTCCAGTCAGGAAGCACTAAGATGTTCTTGGGTGGATCCCTAACAAGGTATTCTTACAGAAAAAAAAAAGAGATTCTGCTTTGCACAAATATCTGAATATTGACTGACTTCAAAACTCAAGCTTGCATTCCTCACATGTCAGTGTCATAAAGGGAAGAGTGTCAGGGTCTTATTCAAATTACCCAAGACCCCTTAGCAACTCTCACACTCTATTTCCTGCTTGGGGTAATCTTACTCTTACCAAATTCTTAATCAGAAATTCCACTCCATAGGAAAAAAAAAACCAAAAAAACAAAAAAAGAAAAAACCCAACAAAAATCCACCACCTAACAGGAATTTTGGTGAAATCAGCAGATTCAATAAAAGCCCCTTATAAAAATATTACTGACAAACTTAAGATACTGACAATTTCCTGGTCACTCCTACTGTTAATCCACAAAGCCAGTACACCCTGTAGTGATTGAACTTTATGATGCCCAGGTATTTGGCAGTTCTCTGCCAATCTGCTCAGCCATCAGAAAATCTGTTCTCCATGCAGAAAACACTGTGTGCTTGGACACACACAGGACAGGTGTGCTGCTTTTGGCTGGGGTAGAGTTATTTCTCTTGCTGGGTGGTAGTTAATGGCTGGCTGAGGCCAAACCACAACACTATGTTTCCCTTTTTTATACTATATCACATAGTTCTGTATTTATTTTTCAGGATCCAATCTAGGAATTAAAAAAAAAAAAAAAAAAAAAAAAAAAAAAGTTAAAAAAGAAAGAAGCAAACATAATTTGCTAATCAAACAAAAACTAAGTTTTGGAAGATGCCAGTTTACAGCTGATCTGTCCTTTAGCCAATTATTTTTACAGCTGGTAAAGAAAGACAAGTATACAAGCTTTCAGCTACAAAAGGCATTGCAGGTCTGAAATGTGCTTGTAGTACCTATAAACAGTGCCTTACTTTTGCTTTTAGTTCACCTTGACTACAATGCTATTTCTCTAGAAAGGAAAGATACAATAACTATGATATATTTTATTTCAGGAGGACAATTCTGTAAGGTCTGTTCCTCAAATGTACATCACCAGAAAACAAGAGAATATAAAAATGCTTTTCTTGTCAGCAAATCCACATGCACAAAGTTTTGCATTATGACAATAATCTCATGTTTTTTACAACAAAAGCATTTCAAACATTTATAAGAGGATGAACCACACTCAGCTCAAAAGAGACCACATGCAAAACAGCAGAGAACAGGATTTGGTCACTGTGTGAAATCACTCCCTCCCGTGCTCAGAGAGTTAAATTTCCATTTCTGGGAAATGGATTCTGCTGAATGCTCTGCAGAAGCAAAGGCCTGGCTGTCTGAGGGAGTCCCTGCTGACATTCAGCTGCAGCCCACGCAAAGACATTGGAAAAAGGGCTAATGTCAGGTGTCCAGCAGGGCTGGGAAGAAACTGAACTCACTGATTCCAGAAATGCCACATATTCCCTCTAAGATGGATCAGGGGCTTCAAAACCCTGATTTAAATGGAAATGAGTGGGTGATTTTTATAGTGTTAAGCTTAGGTACAAAATACTGTTATGATTTTAATAGGATTTAATTTGTGAGAGTCAAAGAAAGAGACCTGTGTTTTAAAGACAACCCTACATTACATTATCTCTGAGACAGCAGAAGAGCAAGATGGTAAAAAAGTGCTATAGATAAAGAGCTTAAGTTGTCAGTAATAAATTTGTCAGCTGAACTAGACTTGCACAAAATGACTCATTTAAGGGGGCAGTGTGCAGCAACCTACTTCTTTTGCCCTGTTTATAAAAAAAAAACAAAACCAAAAACAAAACCCAAACAAATCTACAGAAATGAATTAAAGTCCTAAAGGAAGCAGATCAGAAACACCCTACAAAAAGTGTAAGCACAGAAGAACCAAAACTGCAATGCAACCAACTCATCCAAACTATACAAGTACATCCATGCAAGGTAAAACAAAGTGCTAAATGTCCACACACAGGATTTTGTCTATGGTAAACATGAAGCAGCTTACCAGGAATAAAGGCAGGCTGTTTCTATGGTCAAAGTATAGATATAGATAGTTCCTACAGAACATCTCATGCACAGTAAAAATAAGATTTACTGTAAAAAAAAATTTGTGCCTATTCTAAATATTCTAAAAATATATTTCTGAAATTTATGCATATATCCACGTGGTAAGAATAAAAGTTCTGATGAGGCATAGGCAAACCTATTAACATCCTACAAACCACACATTTATCAGTGTGAATATGAATACAATTCTGACAGTTCTCTGACTTCCTTATGGAATTTGAGCTCTGTCAGACACCAGAAATAGTCTAGTAGGCAATAAAACTCAAACGAAAATTATTTTGAAGTCTTATCAGTAAGTCCCAGCTACTCAGTGTTTACACTTCCAAAGGTAGGCTCTTCTATATCAGTAGTTTACTGGGCTTCAAAACCTTCTTCTCATGAAAATCTTTCAAAAATCTACATTTCACACCCTTTGAAAGTCAACATGCTACGATGCTGGAACTAAGAAACTGGGTTCTTTTTAAGTGTCCCTCATCTTTCTTGAGAATAGACACTTTGGGATAGAGAATTTCTCATCGGAATTGACAATTTACATACTGATTTAAACTCTATTTCCCAGCAGGCTGTCCAAATTGGGTTAGCATTACACTACTTAAACACCATGTTTTATTTATTTACAAATATGAGCTTTGATTTTTTTTGTTCTTATGCTGCTAAAGAAACAAGAGCCCTTGCATATTTCCAGTTTCATTCACTGCAGGAAGGCAACTCTTTGCAGATTCTGCCTCCCCTGTCTGGCAAGTATAAGTTTCTTGTGTCACAAACTGTGTTGATAAAATGGATCCTTGTGCATGAGGCTTCTGCAAACAAAAAATAAAAAGCCAATATCCAAACTGACCTATATTCAGGACAGCCATGACAGAACTCATAGAGTTCAATCTTATCCCATTCTGCATATCTATAAAATATACACAATTTTATCCACAGTACAGATTATTTCTAAATCTGTGAAATTGGTGCTTAAGTGCCAAATTCAGCTTCTGTGAACCTCTCATCCCATGAAAGTAATTATAAATTCGGGAAAAGAGAATTTTAACATTTACATATGTATGAAAGTCTAATATTTTCAAATTAATAGCATCTATATGAAAGGTGACTAATTTGTTAATAGATCAGGAGCTTTTCTACAAAAATGTATTATTAGTCACCTCAATTAGGGAGGTCAGCAAATCCATCTTTCCATTAGCTGACTCAAGGAATCAATCCAAGATAAAAGATGCTCTGCTACACAACCTTTGATCTTGTGTTCAGTACTTTCCAAATATCAGCATACATCAACAACATGCTCTAAAAAGGAAAAATAGCTGCTGATTTCTATTAAGAGAGTGCTATATGAAAAACTGATGGACAAGAAAGCTGTTGATTACTCACATCACCCATCTCACCCAGATTTAAACCTTCTTCTACACTAGTTGGTTTGGAAGGGTTACAGTATAAATCTCAATGCACATATAAAACTTATTGAGCAGTTCAGGGTTGTGACTGCTGAGGACTGAATTTTTCAAATAATTAGTTTCAATGTAAAACAGCAAGTTTCCAACTTCTGCTTGCCCACAGCAACACAACACTTGGTTCTTCCTGTCAATCTGGAACGTGTCCTTCACCTGCAAGCAGCAGTGGGAGATCTCCAGTGCTCAGAGACTATGGATTGGTGACTATGGCAGAAAGTGTTCTTTCCATGCTGTGCCTCCAGAAATAGAGTTCTCAGACAAAAGAATTAAGTGTTTGTAAGCCCCATTAGACTGAACTATCAAATCTGGACAGCAGCTCACCTGCAAATTGCAAACACAGAAATTTACTCATGGTTTGTTTGCTGGCTATTTCACTGCATTTTCTTGAGAAGGGAAGACATCAGATGACCAAATATAGCTATAATTGTGGGAATACTGCACACAGGACTTGAAGTAATAGAGTGCCTGATATGCAGGATCTCATAAACCACATCTGGCTGTATTGAGACACATGCAAGGCTCTTGCCAATGGAGTCTTTGCCCAGTGTTCAACCAAGAAAGAGAAAATCAACAGCAAAAAAGCCTCTCAGCTGCACTGATCTTGGGTGCAATGAGGCTTTGCCATCTTACAATTTTCCCTGCAAGGCAAAAGTCATCTCAGGGAGATGATTAGAGTGCAGAGGCCCTGTATAGTCCCACAACTCATCCCCATTCCACTGCAAGATGGAACCAATTTTAATATGCCAGGATGATGCTGCTTCTGATTGTTCACAGTCTTCCCTCACTGCTGTCCAGACCACACATAATTTTAACTGTTGCATCTTTTCACATTTGCTTTATCATCAATTCTTCAGGGACAGCAAACCAAGTTGCCTGGAAAAGTGATTGCATTTGGTTTTCTTGTTTTAAGTCAAAAATCTAAAAGGCCTAAAATGATTTCTGAAACAAGAGCAGTACCCAGGTATATCATCAGCTACTGTGGAGTATGTGCACTGCTACATACAAAAAAAAAAACAAAACCAAACAACAAAAAATCCAACAAAACTTCACAAAAGTAATTCATTCTCTCTTCTTGAAGTAAAAACTATGGACCTTTTTGAAGTCATCAATGCACTACAGTCAATGACAATGGCAGCTTTAATTTTAAGACTAGTTTGCAAGATTGTGGCTTGAAGCTCTCACAATTAAGAGAAGTTCTTGCCACACAGAAGATATACATCCCCTTCCATCTTTGCAACTTCTTTTCATTTTCTTTGAAACATGAGGAGGAAGAAAATAGGAATCTCTTGAACAAAATTTAAAGAAGCAACAATCACGGACAAAACTGAGCTAAACCTGTGGCTTTTGACATAATACAGGGTATTTTCAGCCCTCTGCCATGAAATATTGGCTACACTCACAAAGGAACAGGCTTCAAAATCTTCTTTTCTGGATATGTCAAGTCTCTTACACTAAGTACCATTCTGGGAAGACAGGCAGTTCAAATGAATTACCAGAATTTCAGGATAAATTTAGAATATGGCTGCAGCAATCACTGTCCCTGTGAAAGAACATATAAAAAACCTCTCATCAAAATGTTCTGGCACTTACCCTCATGTTGAATTGACAGCAGCACCTCTGACAGCAAAGCAGAACACAGCACATTATACTGAGTTCTAAAGGAGCTTTGTGAGACTTTTAGGAGGTTGAGCAGCTTGAAGAGATAAGCAACAGAAAAGCATTAAGAACTTGGACAGCTCTGGAAATGGGAAGGCCCAGCACAACCCACCTTCATAGAAAGCATCAAACTTCTGGTAGATGCAGTGATGGATGCAGCTTTGCAAGAACAAATTCAAGGATTTCCATTGTTAAGATTTTTACTAGATCCTAGAATGTGATGGAAAATACCCAAACAGAAAAGTTTTTCCATTCAGAAGATGGGTTCTTTGCCCCAGATTGTTCCTGCTAGGTAAAAGGATTTTCAAAGCAAGAGGCAATTCCCTCTGGCAGCAGTGCTCAGTCACCCACTACTGAAGACATCAGGTGCAGTAAGCTGGATTCTTAGTAGGCATCAGAAATCCATCTGTTCAGAATGTGAACCAGACAAGCTAAAATGAGTACCTCCACCAGGACTGACAGCTAGAATGACTTCTGTCAGTGAAAAGCTTCAGTCCGTCTAACCTTGCACAATGCTCTAGCAATCAAGAGAACAGGGAAGAACATAAAGGAGATCAGACTTCATGGCAATAAACATAAAACTATCCAACACTAAACAGTTTTGCAATTGCCCATGGATCAAAATGGTCCAGTTGGTATAGTCTGTTTCAATAAAATCATTTAGGGTAAATCTCTCACTGAACAAATACTGGCTCTCAGTAAATCTATTCAGGACTTACTTATTCATAAATTAGTACTACATGGCCATTTAAGCAATCTGTCATGCTGTAGGCTTCTTGTAATGAGCAATGACTGAACTCTTGCTTCTTTATAGGCCAGGCTGAGTGAGAACACATAACTGTGCAAGAACTGCAATAATAGACATCAAATGGACAGAAATGCTGGGGAATACAGTTTTCTTGGTTCTTTATGCAGGTCATCCTGTAACCAAGTACTCTGCATTTAAACACTGTTCTGAGAAACATCTTAATCTGCTGATAGATCTGTATGAACAACTGTAAAGACAGAAAGGAGAACAGAACTCCCTGTTGTGAGTACAAGGCATCAATCCACCAACTCTAGCAAGGGCTTACATTTGTCTGAACAGTCATCTCAGAGCTACATGTTTTATAAGAGTCTGTTCATTCAGAATGAAAAAAAAAAATTGAAAAGGGCTTGTAGCATTGAAAATCTGGAACACTTGTCTAGTGTTAGACATTTCATTACAGGGCAACACAATAAGCTGGCTCTGAAGATCCAAATTCTACTCATCTCTTGGGCATGTTCTGGGAAGAATTATGGAAATTACTCTCTTCTTCATCTATCTCAATGCAAGGCCAAAGGAGCAATGGTGGTACTTTTTAAATGCTAAGTTTAAGGCACATTTCAGAACACCTCATTGTGCCTTCCCATACAAATAAACTCCTATGTTAATTAAAACAGAGCATAGCTCTTTTTTTAATCACTCAAATGGATGTCTAGTTTAGCTTTACCAGACAGAAGATTCATATACCTAATTAACACAGAAACCCTGAATACATTATTTAGAAACCACTCTGCAACTCTGCATTTCATAATCCCTGCACTTCTTTCAGATTCACCCAACATTAACATACGTTTTACTCATCATTAAAACACTCTCTTGGCAACCCTTTTTTGAGATACTTTTCCAGCAGAGATTCATGACTGGTTAAAGGATAAGGAGCACAGGAAGTGTTCTCCTCTCTCAGTTTCAGGGAATGAGGAGGAAGAAACAGGAAGAGCCAGCAGATCAATACCTGGCTGCGAGCCTGGTGTCACTGGCAGGATTTTGCAGTTTTTAATTATAGATCAGTTTACATGACAGCAGGCCTGCTGGCAAGAGCCAGGCTACACCTGTCTCAGAGGGGAAACAGGATCTCTGCTCAGGAGCCAGCAGGGCTCATTGAGAGCTCTAAACCACACTGGAAGGGGGAAGGGAAAACAAAGATGCTCACTAGAGATAAGCCTGGGGCAGAACTCCACGGTTGGAGGTTCCTCTGTCTGGGGTGGGATGGAGACCCACACAGCTGCCAAGATGCAGGTTAGATGTGCTAGAAACCACATGGTGAAGGACCTGAGAAAGGTCACACAGGAATTGGAGATGGTGCTGTGTCCAGAGAGGAGCAGTGGAGATGATGGAGGGTCTGAGCAAAAATCCCGTGAGGAATTTGGGGGAGCCGAGCCTGGAGGAGGTTCAGAGACACCTGAAGGGAGGGGGCAGCCAGGTGGGGATCAGCCTCTCCTTCTGACAAGTGATAGGACAACAGGAAATGGCCTCAAGTTGTGCCAGGGGAGGTTGGATATTACAAAAATTTCTTTAGTGGAAGGGCTGTCACACAGTGAATCGGCTGCCAGAGCCCGTGGCTGGGTCACCATCCTGGAAGCAATGCTAAAAGTTGTGTAGATGTGGCACTTGGGGACATGGTTCAGAGCTGGGCTTGGCACTGCTGGGTCACAAGTTTTGTGGTGACAGTCAGTAATTTGTTCACTTTTTTATTCAGATTTTGTTTTTCTGAGGAAAACCTCATTAAAATCCTAATATACAATGCTCAGTAAAGAACAACTGGTCAAATGTAAAAAGACATCTGGTATATTATGCTAAAAAGAAAACCCCACTATTTGGTTATTTTTACCAGGAATCATATTAAGCTAAAAAGAAAACCCCATTATTTTATTATTTTCACCAGAAGAGGACATAGCAGCTCCTTTTGATTAAACTACAACAAATAGTTCAAGAAACAAAGAATCAGCAGCAATTCAACTGTTTTATATTAAGTAAAAGCAGTTGAAAAAATAGCTAGTTGTTAAGTTATTTAAAATCTTATACAGAATAGATCAGAAAAGTTTCCTTTTTAAAAAAGGAAATCACTACTTGAGCTAGTGAAGAGTGAT
Organism: Oenanthe melanoleuca; assembly: GCF_029582105.1. Lineage (NCBI taxonomy): Eukaryota > Metazoa > Chordata > Aves > Passeriformes > Muscicapidae > Oenanthe > Oenanthe melanoleuca. Next base: position 4,065,815 of record NC_079334.1, read on the forward strand.
TTATAAACTCAAACCTCAGCTACTGTCAGAAGAGAATATATAATGGGGACTAAAACATTAAAAAATTGCATCTTTCCCTGGTCAAGATTAAAACAATTTTTTAAAAAGCTCTGGATAACAGCCAAGCAAATAATGTAATTGCATTTCTGTGAGTCAAAAATCACCATCCTCTCACTTTCTAACCACTGCTTCCCTCGAATCCTTAGGACATCAACTGCCATGTTTATGTATGTGCTGGGATAACCAGAATAATACACCACCAGCCCTGAAACACAACCACAGTATAAATAGTGAAGCAAACTGTCTCAGCAGAAAAGGATTCAGAACAGTAAATAATGAATGAAAAAAGGCTTTCAATAAAGCATTACCATTCCCATGGTCTAAAGGTCTGAGCACAAGATTTATATGGAGAGGTGGTAATTCTACCAGCTGATAAACAGGAATCAGCTCTCAGCACATGTGTCCTTCATTAGGCTTTGCTCATTCTGTATTAAATCTCTGAAACTATAAAGCAAATAACAAATACAGTGCATTTATACTGATTATGTATTTTTAAAATACTATTTTATCTAGTCTATGATTTTTAGAATTCAGTACTGGTTTACTGCATATTGTGTTTTTCCCCTTCCACACCCACAGCTCTGCTCACTATCCCACACAGACAATGGAATGAACTCCCTCCATAATACTCCCCCTTACCTACAGCTGCCAGCCAGGTTTACTTCCTACTGAAACTGAGCAACATAACTCAGAGCAAAATTTCTTGGTCTGTTCTCACCTTGAATGTTGCTTTATATGTTGTTTTTCTAATGTTCTACTTCTCTACAAGCCCAGCTGTGGTCATCAGCTTCTCCTAGGAGATGTTTCTTCCCCACCCCCAAAAAAGGAGTAGGTATTGCCATACAGATAACCAGAATATTTAACTGTACCCTTTCTTGGGTTGTAATTCAGGATGTGACCAAAAGTATGTACCATCTGTTGAAATCAGGTGGGGAAATCATCTTTATCTTTTCCACAACCCATCCTTCCTCCAGGACATATCTCCTGTTCATGGCCATTGAGTCCCAGTGCATGACTGATAAAATTACATCATCCCACTGGGAGATGCTCCAGCCAGGGGGAGGAGCCAAGCCTTTGCTACCCAGATAAAAACAGATTTGGAACATCAGAGCAGCCTTTTCCACTGGATTCCAGAGGAAAATCAGACCCTTCTACATCATCACTGGACCTCTGGAGGAAAACTGCACCTTCTACAGTAGCACTGCTTCAGCTGAACCACATCTGCCACTGCAGGAGGATGCATTTATAGAGACTGCTGCCAACACCCTGACTGATGGGGTGTCAGATTGGATTCTGGCTCTGTCAATGTTTTGGGGTTTTTTGTATTACTGTATTTTTATTTTAATTTTTCCTAGTAAAGAACTGTCATTCCTATTTCCATATCTTTGCCTGAGAGGCCCTTAATTTCAAAATTATAATAATTTGGAGGGGGGGGGGTTTACACTGTCCATTTCAAGAGAGGCTCCTGCCTTTCTTACACCTGACTTGCAAATCAAGACAACCCTGAAAAAGCTGCACTATGGCAGCTCAGACAGGATTGGTGCAAATTTGTAACAACCCCTAGTATCTGTTTTATAGAAAATAAAATAGGTCTAACCTGTTGCTAATATGAGGTTTCTATCTAAGCTGTCTTCCAGAAAACAAATAATTTCCTTGAAACAAACCTGTGCATTACTGATTTAGACACGATGGCACCTAGACACTAAACATACCTTAATTCTCCCAGAAGGCAGACTGATTGCCTTGCCAGAAAATGTGACAATTTATCTGGAGGAAGAATTGAACCCCCCCAAATCTCTGTGCATCACCAGTGGCCATGAGTCACTGCTGTCACCAGGCAGTGGCACACACAATAACCCTCCTGTGCCTCTCTGCTGCTGGCACTGGCAGTGACTCACCAGTGGCTCCACTCAGGCCAAGAATTCCTGGGATGCAGCTCCTGTGCCCACCAGGAGAGCAGCACTCTCAGCTTCACACACCCAGCAGCCCCAGCCAGGTAATAACCATGGTACTCCTCATCCTGCCTCTCTGGGATAAAAGCCACTGTACTCAAGCCAAATAAAAGCCCTGGGGACATTCTGATACTACTAAATTAAACACGTGGGATTAAATCTTGAAAAAATTAAGACATTTGCAAATTCTCATATTTCTCTCCTTCCTCACAGCAGAATCTGTATTAGGGACTCTAGTTCAAAAGACAAAACACTTGTCTTAACCAACCACATTTTTTAGGTTCCTAATGAAAAGTTTCAAAGAGTCTCAATTTTTTATTGGTGTGTCTGCTCTAAAAACATTTTCAGTGAAAGAATACAGCACAAACAGTAAGTCACTAAAAATGAACAACTGTGGTGACACAGCATCTCAGATGAAAAATCAAGTATTCTTCATAAGTGATTTTAATAGAAAAAAAACACAATTATGTTAAATTAGTCTGACAGAAAAATTCCTTTTATTACTTAGAAAAAAGTAACACAAGAACCTTGAGCCCCTTCAAAACCAACAGAAGGTCAATTTAAATATATAATATAAATAGATAACAGCTGAGTAATGAATCCAAAGCTGAACCAATGACTCCATTGATCCACTCAATCAATTTATTACCTTCTGAATGTTGCTACAAAAGTGAACACTAAAATTTATGAATAAAGCATTTCCTTTCCCAAGACAGAAATAATTAAACTAGAAATAACTTTGTAATTTAATTACAAATTACAGTAAAATTAAATCGAACTATACTGCAAGTTACTGCAAAAATACATTGGCAAAATAAGATTTATTTAAAAATTCAAAAATTTAATAGGTGTGCTGCAAAAATCTGAATCTTTGGAAGGAGATGTATTACATAGAAAAAGATACTTCATTATTCTCTGTTCCTGCTTACCTATCAAATCTTAAGAAATAATGTGCTTTATGTGTTTGAGTATCAACATATATTTTAAAAGTATTTGTAATGCTTCTAAAGCACATTGCCCATGTATAAGCAGTACTCCTCACGGGCAAGACTGACTATAGTTGAAAGGAATAAAAAAACTAGAGAAAATAGAAAAGTGTTGAGGAGTCAATTTCTTGACTTCAGTATTAAAATCAATTCTAGAAATCACAAGTAAAGCTCCTGAAATTCTCATAGGAAATAATGAAAAGAGTTCCTATATAGGTCAGAAAAGGATGAAAACAGAATTTCCCAGTTGGCTCTTTTTTCATGGGTGCTAATTCTATTGGAAAACCAACAAGAAACATCAGCCTCACACTGGACTTTGGCTTTCTGGCTGGCTTTCCTGAAAAAAATCTGCTCAATCTTAATCCCTACCACACTTGCATGGGAGATTCCAGTAACACCTCTTTTACTCACAACATGGTCAGTAAGAACAGAGACAATCTATTCACAGGAGAATGATGCAGGAGAACAGCCCACAGGTAATTTAGGAGAAGAAACATCTCAGCTCTCAAAGCTGAACTCCCATTGAGTGTCCTGTGAGTATAAAGACACAGAGACTTCAGTGACTTCTCTGCCTGATTCTGCTTTGTCAGGGAAGAGGCAAAGCCTAAAATACCGTGCCTCTTCTTGCCAGGAAAACTGTATCAATACTAAAATTTTTATTTAATAACTACACCTTCTTTCTAGTAGCAGGGAACTTTCTTATCCCCCTTGCCAGCACAGCTCTGCATGTGAAGCTCAAGAGATGACTAATCCCTGTCAGTGACATTTTGCACAGCAAGACACTGCTAACCCTAAGGGAATCCCTCCAAGTATTCCCCCCCAACTGCTCCATTTCCACCTCTTGTTCATGAAAAGCCTTCACACTCCTCCCAGCCACCACCTTCCCCTCAATCAAGTGGGTATCCCTGGTTTAAGGGATACTGTAAGAATAAGAGCTCCACAAAAGTAGGTAGAGTATACAGGAGGTGAACATAAACACAGAAGGAACATTTCAGATACTCTCCATTCATAGTTCCTGTTTTCTTTAAATGATTGTCTGCATGTATCACCACACTACAGGTGGCTGCATGCAGTACCTGTATATTCCATGGATTACCAGAAAACTCTAAGACTGTGCATAGTTAGAGCTTTTCTGTTGCCTGCACACTTCCATTTGTGTCATGCTTAACAAACATATGAATAAAACACTACTTGCAGCTTTGTGGGTCTCCCAAAGGATAATTTTTCTGAAATGCTACAGACAGTGTTTGTCCCCAAACTACAAATTTCCCTCTCTGCTCTATTACAGCATGCCCCAGTGACCCAGAAGAACAGACTGTGAGGAGGAACTATCAAACCTAGAGTGCTCCCCACTGGGGAAAAAAACAAAACCAAAAAAATTTAAAAGAAAAAGCATGCTTTTAAAAACACCAAGTTATATATAAATATGATGACTCCACAACAGTTCCAGTGCTCTGCCACATCCATGTAATGAAGGTTTTCCCCATGTTGAGGAGCAACTTTTTGTAGTTTAGTTTATGACCACAAAGTATAAAGAAGAAAAATATCAAAGGTTATTTATTTACTCCAAGCCTGTTGGTATTTCATAACTGCATTCCATCCAGAGAGTAATTAAGAGTTAGTAATCAGCTACATTCATTTAGCACAATTTAGATATTTGTATCAAATACATTTGCTAATGAATAGATTAAATTTTTAATAAAAGTTCAGGGCATGGAGACATTTATCAGGTGCTAAATCTCAAAAATACATGTAGGACTCTCACTGAGTCAATCAGCTGATCAACCAATTCAGAACAAGAGACAACATCTGGTCTGAAATGCAGCACTTATTTCCTCAGGAAGATGAATGGTGCTTATTTTAGTTAGAGCAGCAGAACTTCTTTAGATGTTCTAATTAAATTTCTGAATGAAAGAATCAGCAACAGGAAAATTTCAATCTGTCTGGACAGCACAGAAGACTTCACCAAGGCTATCAATTATAAAAATGAATGCTACACCAGGATGGATTTCTCCTTAGTGCACACAAACTAAGGCATGGGGGGATGCAGAGACCAAAGACCCAAAGCAGCACATCTCACCTAGAGGCACATCTTCAGTGTACCAGCTGCATCTCCAGCAAAGGAGATGTGGGGCAGAAATGCTCAGAGATTCAGTTTGGGCATAAACAGATTAAGGAGGTTTCTCTTCTAATTCCATGCACTGCTCTTTCATAAGCCATTTATAATGGTGTTATTTCATGTTTAGTCACACCATTTATTTACTTTTAACAAAGGATTTGTGAAGTGAGTCTTAGCAGTAGCTTAGTCACAGATCATTCCTCACTTCAGGCTGTAACAAACTGGTGAACAGAACATTATTTTGTGTGGGAACTGAAGTATGCTCAGCCCTTAGCACACTGCTCTGAGCATCCAGATGATGACCATTCTCACAGAACACACACAAGGTAAAGGGTTGGAAGAAAAGTCTTCCAACCAGCAGTGGAAACAATGAAGGCTCTTCAGCACAAGGCACAGCAAAACCTAACTAATAGCCACTGAAATTTCCTAAGAACTGGTCAGAAGCAATGTGAAGAACACTTGGACACAAGAATGAAAGAAAACTGAAGTCCTAAAATGGTTGTTAAAAGAACCCACATGAAGCTAACAGGCTAATGTTCTTGAGATTAACTTTGAAATCATACAGAGAGGTACTGTCTGAAGAGCAACACACCTGTGTAGAAACTTAAAGAAAACCTTTCCACTTCATGTTACACCCTGTAAGCTTTCCTACAGTTCATGAAGAAGAAAGAAAGGCTTTCTGGTATTCTGAGACAATCCTACTATAATCTCAAATAAACACACCATGAGATTTCGATGTTCTACCTTTGGATATATTCCTGCCCTCCAAGTTCCTGAAAAGGAAAGCTGTTCATAAATGCAATAGTCAAGACATCTGCATGAAGAGGTGAATGTCCCAAATCCGTGAGTATCTCAGTCATGCCAATATAGCTGAAACCATGTCAGGCACACCCAGCATTTCCTTCTGCAAAACCCTGTGCTCACAAGACAGATACATCAGCTGGGCAGCACAACAGAACAGAAACTCCAGGCAGCTCTGAGAACAGACTTGCTGTGAAACAGAAGAATCCACGTTATTCCACTGGATTTTAAAGAAGCTGATCTCAGCTGATTCCTAAATGGCAAATGGGAAAAAGACAAGCAAACCCAACAACAAAAACAAGCAAAAGGCAAAAAGCCAGTACCCTGCATCCTGGAGGCCTCAGTCATGATACAGTAATTAAAATGTCTTGTACAACAAGGATTGCCAGTGCTCCCTGCAAGCAGAGTGCAGGCCACTGGCTCCAATCACAGCTAAGTCAGGAACTAGTGAACCTCCAAGTGTTATAAGAGGGGAAATTTTAAAATCTCTTTATTTACTGAAACTGCTTTGGTCATGCTAAGTCATCACATGCAACTGATATCTTACAGGAAGAGAAATCCATCATAAGTTTTCTGAATCCCTGTGCCTTGAGAACATTTATGCAAGACAGGCACCTTGAGCAGACCAAGAGTCCCAAAGTAGCATGACCTGAACTCTGACCTTGGACCCCAGTAAAACATGGCATCCTCTTACCACATATACAGTGTGAGTCTGTCTGTCTGGTACTCATGCAGACTGAGAGGAGGGGATCATTAAAAGGGAGGGTAAGCAAGAAGCAGGATGTTCCATTAATGACTCTTGGTATCCTGCAGACAGAAATTCAAGATAAAGCCAGGAACATGAGTAACCAAAAGCGACTGCTGAAGGGGATGGAGACTGAGGCAAAATGAGTCATATGCTTCCCAAAGAACACTCAAAACATGCCAGGGAGGGAACACAAACTGAGCAAGTGACTGTGTGCAACTGGCAGCCTACATATAAAAATCATCAACAGATGACATTCAGGTAAACCCTGATCTCTGCCTAATATTTCAGAGGCTAAAGAATGAGATATGGTGGGCTCCATGAGAGCAAGCCTTCAGCTTGGGCTTAATTTATGAGGAGCTTTCTGGACAGGGGAATCACCCAGGAATGCTTTGAGCTGATCAAGTTGAAAGCAAACATAAACAAGTCTGAAGAGCTCCATAAATTTTACAGAATAATCCTAGGAGAGAGGTTTCTCCATCCATCCATCCATCCATCCATCCATCCATCCATCCTCCTTTGGTCCATATTGATAAGACCTGCAAAACCTGGTGAGCTCCCTCTAATCTCAGTACTGTGACAAAGTTATTGAACAACAGATGTGAAAAAAAGGAATTTTGTCTCCATGTCAAGATTTAAACACACTGATCCCACTCAAGGTTGTATGGAAACAGGACCTAATAGAGAGACTGCCAAAGGACTAAACTTCATGCTAGACTCAGTGCCTATGAGTTGGAGGAGGAATCATGAGTTGGATGTTTACACAGATCTCAAACATTAAAGATTACTCTCATTCAAGGCCCAAACTGATGGATGTGTTCAGAAAATAATTAAGTAGTCTCCCCTCCCTTACTTGAAAGGCATTAGACTGGAAGTCTTTGTAAACCAAATATTTCCTCAGGGAGCTGGTCCTCCAAGAAAACATAAGTATTTGGCACTCCTGCTGGACAAGGGAATAATGGATGCCATTTAAAATAAGTCAGCTTCAGGAAATGAGACAGACACATGAAAGCAAAGAGAAAGAATGACTTAAAACCAGCTAAACAGCATTAAAACAAAGTCTATGCAATGCAAGCTGCTGCTCAGCCCTGTGCCACTGAAGGTACCATGCCAGCTGTGTGCTGGAGAGGCACAATACATGTTTCTTTTACAATCTACAGATCCATTAAAAAAATTGGTTGGGACCTGGTCCAACCTCTCACTTAAAGCAGGGCTAGTAGCTAGATCAGCTCATCTCCTCCCAAATATTTATCCTTGTGCCATAACCCATGGATTAGCAGCTTCATATATATTTCAAGCCTGACTACACTAGCAGAACTTTCCTTCTAGTTGGTTTAAATAGGAAGTAAGTTGGACAGCATTTGTGCAGAGTCAAAAATTTCCTTCTCACTCATACACACATGCAGTAATTCAAGCTGGAATTCCAAAGCCTGTGTGTACTGCATACATGTAATAATATTAGCCAGAGAGCATCTCTGTTCAACTAGAACTGTTTGAGGTAATTGTAATGAATTACACAATGAATTTTTGACAATTTATCTTGGTGAAAACCAAACCAGTGCAAAAGGAGCAAAGTTACTACATGTAAAAACGTTCATGAAGTCCTTGCACCAGCAATTTCCATTAAAAAACAAAAAAAAAAAAAAAAAAAAAACAAAAAAAAAAAAAAAAAAAAAAAAAAACAAAAAACCAACCTAGGAAAAAGACCAGTTAATAAATATTTATGCTTTCTAGACCACAACAATACTGCAGTTTTCACCAAAGATCAATAGTACCACATCTTTCAATGCACCATCTCCTACTTTTGCAAAGGCCTCTGGACTCCCTCAGGCAACCTCATTTCCTTTTCTCTTTATCTGTTCTGAACACAACCAACTTCTATGCAATGGAAAACAGAAACCAGCTTAGCAAAATATAGGTTTAACCAACCTAACAGGCAAGAGCAGCTGAAAGGAAGGAAAAAAATCATTAATTTACTAGAATAATGATAAGCAGTGGTGGGATCTGTAGGAAAAGTATCTGCCCATAAAGTAGGCAGCGCAAAAGGAAAATTATTTGATGGTAAGTCAAAAATTTTCAGAGGAATCAGAAGAGACCTTTGCTTCCCTTCAACTAATACTTGAGGCTTCTTGCTACAGATTAATATTATGTGCCTAAGACTTTGCTGCTCCCTTTCTCTCCTCCCAAACTGGTTTTCAAGAAGTGTTTTCATACAGCAAGTAACCAAGTTTGCATTATGGCATGACAGACTAACTTGAAATTTAGCAGGCACTATGCACAGCTATTTACAGCAGCTATTGAGGACAAAGCATTTCTTCTGACTTACTACTTTAAAAAATCTTTTAGCCCACATTGAGTGCAATTGGATAAAACTGACCTCAAAGCAGCTGCTTAATATCCTCTGCATAAATCCCACCAGAGATAAACCGATTAGTAAGCAATCAGTAGTTAAAAATGTGTAAAAAATATTGTTCCATCCTGAGAAGGGTCTGACTCTCACTGCCACTGTGATCCTGAAGAAAAACTGTTTTTTTCAAATTCTGAACATTTGTTCTGAGACACATGGTACTGAAGGAAGCTGATCCACCAGTGAAAGCACATTACATCAGTAATGGCTATGAGTACTGCTATGTAGACAAGGCATTTATTGCTTCCCTAGTCTTTTTACACCATCTATTGCTTTTCCTGGATATCCCTCCTATGAGTTCTTTATCTCTATGCCTGTTTCTTAGACATATATATATGTCTATATAAAAAATCACATACATATATATACAAAGCAAAAATTTAAAGAATGCTGATTAACAATATAATTTGAGAAATTTTATTACTAAGAAAATGTTGCCCCAAAGCATGCTAAATTTTCAGTGCTGCTATTAGGCAGCTAGTATCTCACACATTTTTTTACTGAATGTGGAGACAAACTGAAAACCTTAATTTCTTCTAACCTCATCCACGAGGCAGGAAGTTTTCATTCTTCCACAGTTTATGCAAAGGAAGTAGTAGCCACAGAAATATTCAATTTCTTCCACCAACAGATATGACAAGAGGACTTTGCTGGGGTTCATTTGCTTATAAGCACTAACTTAAAATTACTGCCTGTGGTATTTTTGAGTCAAGCTGATTCTGTGAGATTGTACTTGGCTGACAGGATTTTTTTAGCTTTTTTTGGTTGTTTGTTTTTTGTTTTGTTTTTTGTTTTTTGTTTTTTTTTAATGTTTTTGCGGGAAAAAAGCCCTCATGGCTTCAATTCTAACCCCAGCAAGTTAGTGCCTGAATTGCAGCAGCTGCATACTCCCCACCTACAAACACAAAGCAGGGCATCATCCATTTCTTTGCATATGGATCTTCTGGAACATCCAGCTCCTGGGGCTGCCAGGCATCCCAGGTGCCAGCTGAAAAGCTCACCACTCAGACTACCACTTAGTGGCACGCTAAGAAAATGCCTGTACATCAAAAAGCAGAATAAAATTTAATTTGTTCATGAATTAAAAATGCCGTTCGGAGTCAGATCACACAAACTCGGGGGAGACACATGCCCTAAAGATCTTATTCAAAAGTCACACAACTCAACCCCTGTTTCTCTCCTTGTCTAACTGGGTTAGAGACACAAAAGTCAGAAGAAGAAAGGAAGCTTTTGATCACTTGCCCATCAGCAGCTAATCTTTAACATGTGCTCAGTTTTATCTCTAACTTGCCAGAGCCAGAAGGTAACAACTGAAAAGTCTGTACATTTGGTTTAACATTTAGTTTTGTAATAGGGATTACAATGTCACACCACTAATGAGATTAGATATTTATTTAAAATTTACATGGATATTCTGAAATCTGTATAATTCATAAAGCTGTATCTAGCATTGAAATCTTCAATATAAACACCTATAATTACCTACCTGTCCATTAATCATTAATTTTTGTTGGTTTTTGGTAATTACTGCCATCTCTTCTTGCCCTCCTTTTCCACTAAGTTGGCAGACCAAGGGGTACATGAAAGAAACATTAACTTTTAAGTCAGCCAGTCGTATTTAGCAGTTCAAAGTGCAGTATGAACAGTAAAAAGTGAAAATAACACAGACTCCTACACGAGTTAGTCAATTTTCACTGTGTTTTAAGTGCAATTATTGAGACCTGGAGAGGACTCTGACTCAGCCATATCTCTGGAACACACTGTGACTCGGTTCTTACAAAAACTTCCATTCTACATCTTGACCACTATGAGTTCCCTTCCACAGAAAGATACTCAGAGAGGTAAAAGATGCTTGCTAAAAATGCAAACTGACTTTCAGCACCCGGCATTGTTTGACAAGCAATGAAACATAATTACAGAGGCAACTGCTGAAAGCAGCACTCCTTCCCAGACAAACACCAGCACCAGGCTAACAGAGCAATCCATTTCCTAGACTCTAAGGAACAAATATCCTTGAAAAAGCCTCTGACTGTATAAACACTGAAATGTTATTGCTGCTTTGTATATTAGCTGGTAAACACTTCAGGCATTTGAGGGTCACACATTTACTTTTTCTGACACCTTGAGCATAAATTGGCACAATACCTCTTCAAGTTTCATGTCCTTATACAATAAATTGAGAATAGAGGTCAGAAATACTTTATTTCTGATAAACCTAACATAGATCATTAATTTCTAAGAACTTGAGCAGCAGAATTCATACTTAAAGCTAAAGAAATACAGAATTAGCAAGTCACTTATAGAACCTAGACAAAAGCAGATGTATATCCACAAAGGTGTTCTGATGGACCTCCATAGAGATATGTGAATATTCCAAAAATTAAAGAGAACTTTTAGCTTCAAATTTTTAATCAGCCATCTTGAATGCTGTGAAACACAGATACCACTGTTACCTCTAAGAGAACATGCATGCCTTTGAGAAGGTTAAACATGGAATGGAACTAAGTTCTCTGTACATCTGAGATTTAAAGTAATAACTGAAAAACATTTGCTAAAAGAGTTTTTCTTCTTACAGTATAATTTTTAAGAGCAAAGCAATATTCTGTAGTATACCGTTTATTTTTCAGGATACTCAATTTCTACTAAGGAAATTTTTTCCCCTTTACAATTTCAAAAGTATCTCTGAATTCAAACCAAAAATCTGCCTATCCCAGCTAAATATAACATATAATTAATTTTATTTATACTGATAAACCATCAAAAACTAGACTAACTACAAAAAAGTCACTATCACTGTAGAATACAAATAAAACATCTAGACCCCAAGGTTCTGTAGAGCAATTTCTCAGTATATTCATGCCACCCCTTAGAAAACTCTTAATCTTGTTCAGCTCCAGACTGGTCAATTAACTGCTCACAGAAAGCTCCAAATTCTGCCTTTTCACATTTGTTTGGCTGTATCACCTTATTCCATGATTTTATCACAATATGAACTACAGTGAAATCACTTCTGTGTTTCTGAGTCAGGTAGGCCAAAAGCATCTAAAGTATTTTAGAAATAGAACATGTAAAAGTTCAGCCCCTAAGCAGCTCACCAAAACCACATTTGATTGAGGAAGCAACCCAGTCTCACATGGAATTGCAAAAAAAGCAGGAGACAACAACATGAGCTTCTAATAATAAAGTACTCATTCATCAGTTAGTAGGAATATTTAGCCCAGCACTTCCTTCTCCACATTTCCAGAACATTTTTAACTAATAGACCAAGTTCTAGTTATAACTGAATTTCTGCAGGTGTTCAGGTGTTGGCAGCTCCAACACCTCCACAAGAATCCACCACAGGGCAGAGCTGGACCTCTCAGCCCTGTGTGGGGGTGCTTGAACGAAAATATATTTGAGAAAGGGCACAGAAGAACTCCAGGAGAGGAGGCACCAACAGAGGGCATGAGAGAACAAGGTCAGGGAAAGAAGAGGAAGAAGAGAAAAAGAAGGGAAGATGCTCTGCCCTGGAGCATCACTGCCAAAGGGACATGGAGGACCCACCACTGCCAAGGAAAACAAAACCAGAGAGCAGCAGAAAAACTGATACACCTTGACTCCAACTCCCTGAATCACATCCTGCCTCACTGAAGGGACCCAGTGCACCTGTGGTGCTTACAAGGTGGGCAAGAGAGGTGTCTGCAGTGAAACTGGGGATGGATTCCCCTAAGTGTTTTAATGTTTGTCTTTTTTTTACCCAGTAATTAAATATTTATGTTAATCTGCAATAAATTAAGTTGAATTCCCCAAGTCGAGTTTGCTTTACCCATGACAGCAACAGGGTAGTGATTTTCCTGTCTTTATTTCACCCCTGGAGCATTCTCAGCCCTGTTCTCCCTTTTTGCTCCCCATTCCTCTGCAGCAGGGAATAAGGAACCAGCTGTATGGGTGCCAGGGTCAACCTACAGGGATGTAACAGCACTATCATGGTAAAATTTAACAGGAACATCATCACATTTAACCCAATTTTCACTTATTATCCTTAGAACTGTGGTAATTCATTACCAAAAGTATTGTCATTAAAAATGAGATATTCTTCAGTGGGGAAACTGAATAGCAGAAAACTAGGCATGCTTATACTCAATAAGAAATCTTTATTTCCTTGAGCCACATCTCCAAGGGACTGAACATTTAAACACTCATTTCTTCATAGCAAATGCAGAGCATAAACAGCACAGAAAAGATATGCATGTGGGAAAGTGCCTGCAACACACATCTCCAAAAAATCCTACAGGATACCTATCCACAGTGAAGTTAATCTATCCACCAGTCTAACCTGACTAGTCAGTATAAATAACCAACCACTCACTGGGCAGCTTCACATTTCCACCAGTCAGGCACAGGCTTCGACCAGTGATATAAACACACAAGTATCTTATTTCTACATTTTCTTTATATATAGTTTTATAAAGCCATAAAAAAAAGGCTAAAAGAGAAAAATTCTAACAAACTTAAGTGTCATCTGCAAAACACCAATGTGAAATACTGTGAATGTAACAATAAATTCAACTTCAACATAGAGTCAAGGAAAAATATTGTGTACCACTGGTTTCTTTTGAGAAAAGTTCTCTTTAAGTCCAAGCACACTGTGAGTATGGAAGTCAGAATTTAGCAGATTTTACCTAGAAAGAACACATACATATTTAGGAAATATGGATATGAGAAACCATAGAACAATACAGGCTGGAACAAGTGGAATTATTCTAGCATGGTGTCCTGCTCAAAGCAAGAGCAGTGGAGTCAGTTTACTCAGCAGCTTCCACAATCAAGCTCTGAACATCTCCAGGATCTGAGATGCTGATAAACCTTGGAGGGTTTAATTAGCCTAATGATGAAAATGAAATGCCTGGTAAGAACAAACTTCTCATGTTACAACTTGTGATCACTGCCAGGTCTCTTCCACTGCACATCCCTGAGAAGTCCAGCTGCATTTTCTTCACTCCTCCCCATTAGGCAGGAGGGAACCACACACAAAGATGCCCTGAATTTTATTTTTATCAGACTAAGCCAAACCAGTTCCCAGTCCCCATACCATCTGATTACCCACCACACTCATGCCAGAACATCAGCACTGCCCAGGCCTGCAGAGCTGGAGACTGGGCATGGTACTCTGGATGTGCTCTCAAATGCATGGCCCATGAAAAACACCAGTAGGCAAATAACAATTAGTGCTGCTTCCCACCCTTTGAACCTGCCAGCCCAGCCACACATTTGCCAGATGGTCCCAGTTATTCCACTCAATCTTTTCAAAGTGCAAAAAAGGGGATAGCAAGGTAGGATACAGCTGGATAGAATACAACTATGCAAATAAGTTACAGATTATTCAGAAAGTGGCATCAGGTACAACACAGCCCTCAAAGCCAAATTTCAGAATTTTAACATCCCAAACTAAGATCAAAGGGAAGCTAATAGCTACATACACATCATCTACTTACAGAGTGAATGTCTCTTCTGCTTTGAATGACAGCCCACGTACATTCACATAAGTATCAAATGTCAAAATATCCACCAGTCTCTTTCATGTGGCACTGACCATTTCTTGTTGAGTAACACAGATCAGATAAGAGACTCAGAAGTCCTGGCAGCTACACATGTGACTTTTAAGCACTTCAGAAGCACTAGTTTCAATATGGATGGTCTCCACAGACGAGACTGGGATTCTACACTTGTTGACACAAAGCAGAGTGGTAGAAGTGTTTATGTCTAACATCAGACAGGTTTACATACAGCAGTAATCAACATAAATGATATGCAAAAGATTATTATGGCACTGACTTTTGACTGTGAGGCCCTGGAAGATAAAACAATAGCAAAGCAACAAAAGGCAGAATAAAATCAGCAGTTTCTCTTCTTGGAATTCATACATTTGGTATCATCCCCTTCAAAGACAGGTTGGCAACTCAGCAATCCTAGTAAAGATTTCTTGGGTACAGAGTGGAGGAAAACACTTGGAATTGATAAGTAGTAATCCTGAACAATGAATAATTGTGAATATTTTCTTAACACAACTTTGGCCATTATACTGAAGAAGATCAGGCTCCAGGGAGACCTTGCAGTATATTCCAGTACCTAAAGGGGCTACAAGAAAACCAGAGAGGGAATATTTACAGGGGCATGTAATGAGGAAACAAGTGGTGATGGCTTTAAAATGGAAGAGGGCAGATTTAGATTAGATATCAGGAGGAAATTCTTCCCTGTGAGGGTGGTGAGGCCCTGGCACAGGTTGTCCAGAGCTGCTGCAGATTGCCCATCCCTGGCAGTGTCCAAGGCCAGGCTGGATGGGGCTTAGAGCAGCCTGGTGTAGTGGAAGGTGTCCCTGCCATGGCAGAGGGCTTGGAACTACATCACCTTTAAAGTCTCTTCCAACCTAAACCACTCTATGATTCTAGAATAAATCACCTGCAAGCTGAGAGAGATGAATCAATTCTTGCACTGGAGATACTGTCAGTGGCAATATTATCACTATGAACTTGAAATGCCAGCAAGATGTACTAAATCCTCTTAAAATGGCAATGGAAATCCATCATTGATTTTCTCTGCAGTATTTGAAATTATAAAAATAACATGCCCCTTAGAACAGCTGTGAAAGAACAAATTTTAATTTCTCAAGAAATGGTTAAGAAAGGAAGACTTTCAAATCCCATCTCATCTCTTGAGAAAGGTCCCTGGAGGTGGAGAACTGAAGGGTCTGAAACTACCCAGAAGTGTCAAATCCTTACAAATACACTCTCTCTATTGAGCAAATTCTTTACAGAAATGCTCTAGTTTCTTGAAACAAAAGCCTCTTTCCCAAACAGGAATAATAAATTTGGGAAGGTAAAAAAAAAAAAAAAATAAAAATTAATTAATACTTTAAGACAAAAAGCTTAAAAGATGGAGCATTTCTACCCTAAGAATCCCTAGCACTAAAACTTAAATTCTGGCAGGAACAAGCCAAGTTCCTGGGAGTATGATCTCAGTACTGAAGGTGAGGGAGGCTCTCAGGAGAGATTCACTGAGCTGGACTCAGAGCTGTAACTATTTCAGCAGGTGCAGACAGGTACAGACAATACACAGAACTCAGGGTGTGACTGCAACAGTGTTTTTGTACCTGAGTGCTGATGGTGCAGGAATATCAACAACACAGGTGTGAGAGATCACCTGAACAAATCAAACACTCTGAATCCAAAGGGAATTCAGGCATGCAAGAAAGAAAAAAACTTGTGAGGAAAAAAAAAAACCAAACAATTTCAACAGCAGACAGTGAAACTACAGAGGGGAGAATCCAAAATGAGCTAGTCAGACAGTGGCAAAGCAGTTGTGTGTTTTCAACAGACATGTTAAAGAGATTTAAAGTATTCAAAATAAATGTATGTTTTTATATATAAACACATGCATATAAAAACTCATGTATAAGCATATTTAATAGAAGGTAAACAGAAAGGAATGTCCTGATAAATCCCAAAGAAAGGAATTGAGACTCAGTCTCAAGGGAAGTAAAAAGGTCTCAGGAAATACCTTTAAAACCTGAAAACAAAACAGAAGGGGAAAAAAATTATCAGGACAGCAGTTCCTGATCAACATCAGGATTTCCAGATCCAGCTGAATGCTAGACCTGAAAAGCCAAAGATAACCATATAAACAAAGGAAGGCTGAGTGACCAAATAAAGATCTTTCACAGCCTAAAATGAGGAAAGGTATAAAATTTGCCAGGTACTTACACAAACCAGCATTTTAAAAGATTGCAATAAGGAAGATGAACCAATGGGGAATCTAAATTAGTGGTGAAAGATTAAAAAGTCAGATTGCTTGCTGTATGCTCAGTTCACAAGCTCTGCAAGAGCTTATGATAACATGAATGCTTAATGGAGAAGTAATGGGAGACTGCTGAAATCTGTAACGAGGCATCACATAAATATTCTGAAAGGAACTTGCACACTGCAAAGCCAGTGCCAGCACTCACTGCCAGGTACATGCAGGTGTTCTGTGTGTGCATGGCAAGGGCTGCAGGGTGGCCTCTGGCACAAGAGAGCAGCTGTACCCCTGCCAGACAGGTAGGAGAGCAGGAAAGAAGGAGTGAAGCCAAGCCTGGGAAAATGGGGGACAGGAATGTGATTTTTAGGGTTGTTTTGTTTTATCAACCTACTGTTTTCAGCTGGAAGAAAAACCTACATTAATTTTCCAAGGTGAGCCTGTTATGCCTGTGGCAGTAACTGGTAAGTGATGTCTCTATCTCAGAGACTTTTTTATTTATTTTCTGCTCCTGATCTTGTTGAGGAAAAGGGCCAAGAGAGTGGCTTAGTGACCATCTGCCAGCTGGCCAAGGTCAGCCCCCCTAAAAAAGTTGCAAAGAAGTGTTTGTGCCACTGGACAAGCTAAAATCTTAGACATGTTGAGTACATTCAGAGGCAATGAGAAAGACTTATTTTCTAACACCTAGAAATGTAGTGATAACTCAGCTAAGTCAACTTACAACAAAATAAAAAAAAATACAAATCCTGAATTAAAATTTAGATTTTTTTTTTAACAAGATGTTACAGAATTTTTTTGCATGTAAGATTTATATCTGATTTAAAATTTT
Source organism: Oenanthe melanoleuca (assembly GCF_029582105.1). Taxonomy (NCBI): domain Eukaryota; kingdom Metazoa; phylum Chordata; class Aves; order Passeriformes; family Muscicapidae; genus Oenanthe; species Oenanthe melanoleuca. The sequence goes on from NC_079334.1 coordinate 4,083,484, forward strand.
TTTTTTTTTAAAAAGTCAGGTCTTTAACTTCTAAAAACTGATCACAGGCATGCATTTTATAAGTTGGTTAAACAGACAGTACATAAAAAACTAAACTGTACATCAGAATAAAATGGCTAACTACACTCTGAAAAATTAAACTGCAAGGCTAGAGAAAACCCTCAGGACACCTGGATGGCAAGATTATTGAAAAAACTAACATGGTCTGACCTGAATTGAAACTGAACAGTGAGCCAAAGGCAGAGCAGCTACAGAACTGTCATAAAGACTAAACACTTCTTGAAGTTAAAAAAAGATCAAGTGACAACATAAGGCTCACCACAAAACTCTCATACAGATATGCCTACATGTTGATTAATATTTTAAATGCACCAATACCATCTGTATCATAAAAACTTCCTCCCTCAGAGACATCTTTTAAAATAAATGATAGTCATGACCATTAGTTAAGTTGCTTTGAAACAGAAAAACTCTGTTCATAGTTTACATTAAGCTTACAGAAAGATTTGAGAAAAATGCATCTAATAAACAAAACTAACGAATATTTAAAAATAAATCTGCACTAGAATCAAAGCTAAAGAAAAGGTGGGAGGCAAAACATATCAAACAAGTCTATGCCCTGAACACAGTATTTAGAAAAATAACAGAATTTTATAAGTAACCTTGGATTTGTGGGAATCCTGTCAAACATAAGCCTCGAAGTCATCTGGATCCAATGCATTTGACTGCAACTGCTCACTGTGAAGCCTGCAAGCTTCATGAAGAAAAGAATAGAGTGCTGGCAAGAGTACAAGAGCAATTGCCATGCCTGACACTTGCACTTCAGTTTTAGCAGACAAGGGAGCTCTGATGCCTTGGACTGTCAGGCAGGAGAGCACAGCTCAGCTGCTGATGCTCTGCAGCACCTAAAGCAAGGAGATGTCAGAAATACTGGAAGCAAACACAGACAGGCTCTAGTTTCAGCACTGCCAATGTCCTCAATATAGTTTGTGGGGCAAACTTTGGCTGTCTCAAAGCCCACTCAGCATTACTGCATTTTATGCAGCTGAATATAAACTGCAAGCCCAGTCACCGTGGAAGAACAAAATCTTGGGTTGCTATCAAGGCTTAGACTGGAAAACTTAGGCCATTATTTAGAATGGAAACCTAAGAAAAGAACACACAAGACATTATTCCAATCTATGAAAACACAGTTATGATACAACAATTCAGATTGAAAAGGACAGCATGAGGTCATCTAGTTTAACCTCTTACTCAAGGTCATCTATGAGACCAAACCAATTTACCATGAAATTTATCCAGTCACATCTTGAAAATCTTCTATTTATATCCAGTATTTCTCATCCTCCCACCATGCAGCACCCAGTCTAGTTCATCTTCTCAAAAAAAAAAAAAAAACCCAAAAAAAAACCACCTCATTGTATGGGAAGGCTGCTATTAATCCTCTCAAAGCTTTCTCTTCACCAAATTAACCATTCCATCAGCCTCTTCTCACAGGGCCTGTGCTTCAGCCCACTAGTCACTGGCAACCCTCCTAGAAGATGCCACTGACATCTTTTTCTGCATTGGGCAGACAGAAGTTGGAGAGTATTCTGCATGTGGCTGAACAAGTGTGAAGCTGGAGGAAATAATCACTGCACAACTTCTCTGCTGCCACAAAACATCACTGCCTCATGTTCACCTCGCCCAGTCAGACCCCAACCTCTATCTTCCCTAAGAGCTTTTTTATTCCCACCATCCTTGTTGAATTCATGAGCTCATTCCTCCTCCTGCCCATTCCTTCCTGCAGACTGAGTTTCCATGCACAGCAGCTCTGCCCTTCAGCACATCAGTCCCCTCAGGGTGGTGCCATCTGAATGAACGGGACCTTGGCACCTCCATCCAGGTTCCCTAAGATGTGAAACATGGCTCAGCTTGTTACAGGGTAGTGATCCAGCCCTTAATCATGCTCTGAGCAGCTTTTTACCCACCTGGCTGCCACCTAGACTGTGGCATTCTAACCAGGAGTGACAAGAGTGCTGAGGGACACAGCAATGAAAGCCTGACTACAGGCAAGGTAAAGAACAGCCACTGCTCCTTCCTCATCCACAAATCTCAGCATTTTATCACAGAAGGCAGTGAGATCAGGCTTGATTAATCCTTGACAAATCCATCCTGACTGTGCCCAACCACTCTCTTGTCACTGACATGCTCAGAAATGTGTTCCAAAAGGACTCTTTCCACAGGGACTGAAGCAAGAAGCAGCATCCTTTAACTCCATGGCTTGTCCTTTGGTCTGTTTTGAAAACATTCATATTTCCACAAGGGAGACCTCTCCTCAGTTTCTTTTAAGGATGATAGAAATAAGCCTCCCAGTGACATCAAACAGCAATTTCCTCACCCTCAGGTTCATCCTGTGGTCAAGTCCTCTCAAGGAAGCCCTGAGTCAACTCTCACTCCATTCATGGCTGATAGTTATTCTCCCTGGACCACATCTCTGGTCACAAAGGCCTGGGGATCTCTGGTACCTGAGCAGACTGGCATATCACACAAAGATGTGACATTCTGTTCTCTCTTTGCTTGCATACTGTGGGAGACTGTGGGAAGCCAAGTGGGAAGGATGAAGAAATTGAGTAATGTGTCTGTGGGATCAACAGTCTGTGCTTCACAGTAAAACTTTTTTTCCACAAGCAGTTGGGAAAAAAAAAGAACCCAAACAACCCAAAAAACACCAGCCTTCTTTATTCCTTTCCTTCATATTTGCCCAAGAATGAGAACCTTCAGAAACCAAAGCATAACTTAATGAGTCTATAAAACTGAAAGGGAAATTCAATACTCATTTATTACTTCCAGCCAAACTCTGTTCTGAACATAGATATTGTGAGCAAAGAGTAAATGATTCACAAGTGTTGGCATAAGCAAGACTGATTTCATTCTAGAGTTCATTAAAAAACATGTTCTATGTAATAAAAATACATTTACAATTCTAAGATTATACATTTTAGTCTTGTTTCCCTCAGCCTTGCTCCTCAAGGAACAAGCCATGTGAAAATCAACCTCTTGCCAAGTCACTCTTTAGTTAGAACAGTTCCCTGATACTCAGTTCACCCAAAGAATTCACTCAACTCTCTAAAACCAGTACCAGCAAAAGGGGACAGTGACAGATTATCTAAGATTAATGATAGTGGGAATACAGTATTTTTAAAACAAATTCCATCCAAGAACTACATTTAAAAATATTTGTACAGCTTAGGACTTCCTAATACTTGGGTTGACTCATGCTGAATTGACTGTATTCACCATATGCTGACTGTGTGCTCACATTATTACAATACCAACTGCAACTCCTTTGGTGCACAGACTGATGGGTACTAGAGGGAAAAAACCCTGCAGAGATGTTACTTACTGATACTTCTCAATGGATCTGGAATTTCATTGCAAAAAAGAACAAGCAGAAAACTGAGATTAATGGGAAAACACAATTAAGACAAGAGCTAGATGTTTTTTTCCAGAGAGTTTCTGTCAGGTGTTGATTTTTGGTTTATTTCCCTACAGCTTATGACATCCACACTCTTGTTGTTGATCTGCCTGCTGGGCATTCAGAAGATGCACAAATAATTTGTTATGATGAAGTCAACATAAAACTCTGCTTTGAACATGGGGTTTTATAGGAACTCCACAAAAAACAGCCATGCAAACAAGTACCTTGGATACATAATGTGTGTGTGCCTTAGGGCATAACCTGTTGCACAAAACTGAACTTGTGCAATTTAAATGATTCTAACATCAAAAATGACATAAAAACAATTTTGCTACTCCTCTCCCAACAGCCAGCCCAGCGCTGAAGGGCAGAAAGAAAGGAAATGTGCTTAAGCAAGTGGAAACCAGCCCAAAAGAATAAAAGAGATAAAATTATTTGGTAAGAAGAAATGTCCATTTTACATGATGGTACAATCACTTACTTCTAATAAAAATACTTCTCTAATACATTATACTTCATGTTTTAGATAAGCTCCTATCATCTTGATTTAATAGCACCTGTTAAAAGTGCTATTAAACATACTGGTTAATAGCACCTCTTAGTGACAAAAAAACCTGGTGTGATAGACAAAAGTTCTGAAAAGAACTGAGATGTTAATTCGGAGCATGTTAACACAGGTTAAAAGGGAGGATGCTTCCTACTGGAAACTCAATCTCTCTATGGCATTTACAGCAGTTTTGTAACTTGGAAGCACTAACACACTGTCTCTCATTACTGGTAATTCAGGTTTATCATGCAGTGCACAAGGGATGCAAAGTATCAGTTATACCAGGCAGAACCTCAGCCAGTTACTTTTGAACTAACTGAGATCATAAACCACCAAATTCAGGTAGTCATGTTCTGCCTTTTCAATTGCAAAATACTTCAACAATCACTCTGCTGTGTGAAAATACACCCAATCTAGTCCAGAAAGAGACTTCCATAAATTAAGGGCAGCCTTTTTACCAGACCTCCCATCACTCCAAAAGGGTAACAAGTTCTGCAAGTTAAATATCACTGCTGTTTGCAATATATATAACTATGAATAAAAGGTAGGCACCACTGATCTTCATAGCTTAAAGAGCAACAAAAGAATGGAAGAATGGCTGAATGGAAGATTAAGGGCAGAAATATCCATCCAGTGAGAATGAAAAGAAATAATAAAAATCCAGCATCTTCCCCCTCAAAAAGCAGCGCAAATATAAAAATACTGAGGTACAATAACCAATTTTTATGAAAAAATATTACTTCAGCATTTTTGTAGTGAAGTCTGCTATTGGTGAAGTTCTGCTGGACAGAGTAGAATTTCAGAAAATCAAGTGCTCAGCAGCAAACCCTCAGTTTCAGCTATGTATAAGTCTGTAAGCATATTGACATTGTTGTTGGTACACTACTAAAATTAGTGGCCTCACTCAAGTGTTAATCAGCACAATTATATGCAGTGCATATGAAGGTGTCACAGCACCAACTACTGTCTTTAATAATCAGGTCTTTCTGCACCAAATCACCTGCTAACAAGCTCAACCTGTGAAGTACAGATCTGCTTTTCCCAGATCAATATTCAAAGCCTGTCTAGCATTCAGCAGTTCACAAAGAAACATTAACAACCGTATTAAGTATAAAAGAAAGTGAATTAATGATTTTGTCCACAAATTCCCAGACTTTCAGATTAAAGAAGTGTGACATGAAACACTAGAAAAAGTTAATTAATAAAAAAAGTGATGCTAAATATAAATGAATGGCAATTCTCACACAGTCAGAAGGGAGACAGACCTTAGGCTTCTCAAAGGCACACAGAATTGAGCTAATTCAACCAAATGGAAAGGAGGAGAGGAATAATTTTTTTAATATGTATCCCTAAATGGATTCTGCATTGAGAAAACACAGCATGCAGTTTTAGAAGGCAAATCTTGAATGCATTCCCAAGTCTACCTAGAAAAATAAAGAAAAAAGCTTTTCCTGGATAGAAACTATAACTTGGAATCCTCTTTAAGTCACAAGCATTGGATTTTGAATCTTACTCCTGGAAGATGGAGGAGAGAGAACAAACCAACACTACAACCACTTGCTCAACTGTTGTATGATAAGTGCAAAGCCCAATTTTAAAGTAAGTTGTAAACATATTTAGGGACTTACAACCAAAAGTTCAAACAAAATATGATGAGTTTTGCAAAAGTAATTTGAAGGTACACAATTTCCAAATAAAGTTACTTACAAAGGACTAATTGGTAGAGGAACTAGTATAAGAAACTCACTAGGATGTTACACAACAGCAAAAGTATTATAAATCACAACCTGAGCACACACAGCTGTACCCCCACCTACTTTAACTCTTTGGTCAAGCATGTGCACAGACTTCCTCAAATCCTAGCCAAAGCATGCTTCTTAAAACTCTTCTGCTCAAAAATTATTCTGTGTTAAGAAAAATCTGTATTACTTGGTTTATTTCAAGGTGATTTTTCAGTTTCCCTCCCCCCAGATAAGTTACTACAGATAGCTCCATATTTTGGAACATTCCAGTCATAGTGAAGTGATGAGAAAGTCTAAGCACATCCCTGCAAAGAGGATCATAAAATGACTGAGTTAATTCTCCTTCACCCATAAAAAATGCTGCTGACTGCACATACAGAGCACACTATTGACTTTCTCATATGGAAGTAAACCTATGGTTTCTTAGAAAGGTCCCTCCTTTGAGTAACCAAGCACCCAGATCTATTAACATGGTTACACATTAACAGGCTCACGACCACATGGCCAAACCTGACCCATCAGACACAGCTGAGGGAGAAAGGTTTAAATGCTGCCTTCCAAATCAAAGCTTCCACAAACAGAATAATTTGACTTTACTCAACAGAGACACAGGCTGATGAAGATTGGGAAATTCCTCTACCCTCAAAAAAAAACCACCAAACAAAAGGACACCTATGTTTTAAGTCTTTTGTACAACTACTTTGGATAAAACACAAGCAACATGTTAAAATTAACCTGTGTGCACACCAAAGGACGATTTCAGAAAAGTACATAAATGTGTTATGCTAATATAAGTCACACATATATGCCACAGTTGATGAGATCAAAAAATTATCTAAATTTTTACCTCTGTCCTCTCCTAAAGTTGTTGTCTCCCTTCTCACCAGAGTTACTGAGCAGCACAATCAGAAAAATACTGGAATATATGTATTTAACTAAGCTGTACCTAGTAATCACAACACTGTCATCTGCACTCCCAAACTGAATGAATAATGAATCACTGAAGAATCTTATTCTCCACTTACCCAACTGAGGGAAACAAGTCAATTACTTCCTAAATCTCTGGTGCAGGGCACATAATTTCCTAACAACCTATTTAAAAGCCTTTATTCTGCTTGTTCTTTCTGCCCATTTGCTCTTTCCAGGATTATTCTGAGATCCATCAATTCAGCTATTAGCATTAATTCTTAGCCTAAAGCTGTTGTCATCCTCTTCATGGATGTCCTCTCATCCAACAGAGAAATACTGAAACCTCTCGCCACAGAAGCCAAAAAATCTTTCAGAACTTCATGTAAATTTTTAGTCAATGCCAAATCCAAAAGTATGACCACTCTTACAAAGCATGTCTCCTTCTCATCACTCAACTGCTCCTGCAGATCAGATCCAAGGGATGAACTGACTATGGAGGAGTAGTATCTTCCACAGTGACATTTCACTTTCCAAACAGGCTGGTGTTTCTTAGCTCTGTTGATTTTGACATTTGTAACATTTCAACAGCTTCGGTGTGATGCCCTGAATCCATCAGCAAATCAAATGTTTACTTTAAAATGTTCCCATCTCTCCAAAGAGAAAGAGACATAAGATCAGCCTGGTGGAAGTTCTGGCAGTGAGACCAGATGCTGCAATAGGCTGTGTGGGTACCTCTAACAAGGAAAGCTCCACCTATCTCAAGTTACTTCTGTTGCCTCATGGTTTGCTTCTATTGATGGAAGAACCCTCTTATAACATGTGCAGTCTAATAAATTATGCCAATAGTAAAATAAAGAAAAAAACAAGTCTAACAACAGGTAAAGCCTGAGACAAAAACCTGTAGGTACAAGATTGCTTAAAGACAATATGCTACAACACAAACAAATGTTGAGAAAGCTTTTCCCTTCCCTCAGTCAAAAACAAGTATTTGTCATCTGAGACATGATTCCACTAAAAATCAAACCATAACTCAGACAATTCCATTATTCCTGTAAGGAAAAAAGGTATATAAGCCTCATCACAGTGCATTAAAAAGGGTTGTATTTGTGTGGGGGTGTATGTACACACATACTACATATATTAACATAAATTAGTAATATCTATTAATGCCTGGAGCAATCAACTGCTATGAAAGAAGCAGATCCTGTACAAAGTATCCGAAGAAACAGGATTTTAATTCCTGAATGATTGCAGTTCCTGTGCTGACTTGCTTTAATCTCAGAAACAAGTGACAAGAAGCATCAGAAGAAGTCTGTGGCCCCATATTCCTTGGACTCCACATGCACATATAATTAGAAGACCATCTGTTCACAAAATTTAACCACCCAAGGTAGCTGGTACCTGATCATTTGATAAGAAGGATCCAAAAAATCTCTGAAGTCAATGTCAAGCCTACTGTCTCATGTGGAAGGCTGCATCTGTGAAATGTTTTAGGCAGTGAAAGACTCTTCAGTGAAGTGCCTGCTTCTCCACAATGCTGCTCATGAAAATTTGATGACACTGTATTGGCCAGGAAAAAATGCATTTGATACAGATACCAGTGAGGCTTAATTCTGGACTACCATTTATCACTTGGTTGTTTTTCCAAAGCCAGGCTGTCACCCTGCTTCTCTCTCCAGCCCACTGAAGCAGGGCAAGGGGGAGGAGAAGGAAGAAGCAGGAGGGGGTACCAGTGCAGAAACAGGAATGCATAAAAACACACTACACAACCTGATTACAGTGCAGATATCATAGAGGAACAGGCATTAAACAAAGCACCTTAAAGTAAATTTTTTTTTTCACTTCTCTGCCACATTCATACAGCACTGAAAAATATCTTCTTACTGGACAGCTGATTTCATCCCTTTCTTCCTCCCTCAATAAAAAGTGTATTTTGTGTTACACCTTCAAAAATTCACAAAGTCATCACTCCATGACCTGATGCTATTTTGCATTCTTGCAATGAACTGCCTGAGATGATTAGAAATCTACACACTGCCTTCAAATTCCTTTTGATGTTGTGAAATCAAATTCTGGGAGAACCTAACTGCCTCCAACCAGCTGCTTATCCTTGTTGGCTTATACTATTCATTTGCCAAAATGGTGATAACAATCATTAGATTTTAAAAGCAGTCCTTAACAGGAATTGTATGCAGCACAGAGCAGCAAGGACTACATTTTTCCCTCTGTTTTAAGGGTATCCTGGACCAGTAGCTCCCACCCAGGGAAGAGCAAAAGAAGTCCACTGCTCACACATCTTAACAATTTAAATAGCAACAGGAATAAGAAGTAGTATAAATTAATTTTAAAATCTTGTACACAGCTCAACAAACAGCTTAACAGCAACAAGCATCAAGCTCTTTAGGTTTACTGATGATTGTACATTACTTAGCATTCCAGTTTACAAATGAAGTTGCTAAAATTAAACTGAAGAAGGCAGTCACATGGTATTTATTCCTGTAACTGTTATACTTAACTCCTCTGATTTCTAAAGCAATGATAACTAGAAAAGGCCATAATGGTGTTCTGTGCCAGGATTTTGGCATCTGATCATGCTCATTTTGGGGAGGAGACATGAAATACAAGACTATTTTATGCTTTTGGAGGATTGGGTCTTCTTTTTTTGATTGGTTTGTTTTGGGGTTTGAGTTGAGGTTTTTTTTGGGGGGGTAGCTTTTTTTGGAGTGTTGTGAGTTGGTTTTTTTTCTTTCAAGAATACAATCTCTTTCCTGGTGTGAATCTGTAAGAAGGCTTTTTTAATGGAGATCAACTGATAAAAATTTGGAATATCACGAGATCTCTTCAAATATTTAAATATTGATAGAAGGTCCTTCCTTTCTTTTCTTTATGGTTTAAATGTCAATACTGCCTTCACAATTGCAAAACACGATGTACATTGGAATGCCTCCATTTCACCCAAACAGTAGAGAAGTTTTTAGTGTGTAATACAAGGTTTGTAATAAGAAAAAAAAAAAGTCAAGTCTTCTCAGGATAATTAAGGGAAAACAGACTACATAATAATCTTTGGAAGCAAAATCATCACTAAATCAAGGAGGGGTTTTTGTGATTTACTAAGATCTCTGAGTTCCAATGGCACTTTGCAAAACCTTGAGTTGCTATCTGCTTCTCAAGGCTGCCAATATAACCAAAAACCCCCTTTCTGCTCCACAGTCCAAGGTGCTGCTACTGCAAGCACTAAGCAATCACTTGGATAGAACACCCAGTATCACCACAGAAGGAAACTAAATACACTTTGTCCTTATATTTTTTTTCCAGTACAGATGGTGACTCTGACCTTTCCAAGAGAACCAAGATCAATCTGAAAATACTATGCAAAAACATAATTATGCAGACCTTGTGGGTTATGAAACTAAGTTTAGCTGAAAAGATTTTCTTTTCAAGGTCTACTGATTGTTATCTTCAGACAAAAAAATGGAGATATAATTATGATCCACTACATTTATCAGATGCAGCCATTTTTCCATGTGTTCAACAGATTATGTCAAAAATTATACAGAAAAACTACAAAGCATTATCCATTCAAAGAAAAAAAAAAAGTGTAATCCTCAATAGCTATGCTACCTGCTGGCAAGAAGCTGTAATCTGATTTCTGTTGAGGATCTCAAATCACCACAAACCAGGGTATACAGAAAATATATTCAAATGAGTTCTTTACTGGAACATCCAGAGCACTAAGTTCATTCTCTTATTCCCCTCCTGCCAGCTGAGCCTAAAGTGTCATTTCACAAGATTTTTTTCTTCAATTACTAACATGAGTTATCCAACATACTACTTTCAAAGTACAGAAATATCCCTTCTAAACTCTTTTGGTCTCAAGCTTTTATCTCAGAGTATACATATATACAAGTATTTATCATAAATACAAAAGTTCCTCTGCCTTACAAATGTCTTATGAATTAAATGGACTGTTACGAGTATCCTAGAAATCTACTTTGCTGAAAAAAACCTGTTTTTTCCAATTAACAGTTCAGTGATAGTGGCCCACTCTGCTGACCATCTTCCTATCTCTGAGGCTTCCTAGTATTGCCAAACTGCAAAGGTTTAAAAAAAGCTCTATTTCAGTTTTTGGCTCTAGAGGCACAACTGCAGTCTTTTTTTGCATGGCCTGGCAGTTCCACCTGAAGTGCTCCTCTCCTTTCTACTTCAATCAATACCAGGTAGAGTAAGGCACCACATGAGAATGGTGGATTTGGCACTGGAAAGCTGTAACATCAGCAGAAAACACCTGTAATGGAGGAGCACCTCTGCACTACTGCCATCATCTATCATTGCTGAATGCCCACTGTTCATCTATCATTGTTGACTGTGACAAGAAAGAGGAAGCCTTACACAATTTCAAGATACCCAGTTCATAATTTAGAAAGCATGAACACTTAAGGGAAAAAATTACTAACTCAAACCCCATAAGTAACACAATGCTGAAAGGAATGATGGCTGCTAGAGAAATACAGCATTACAAACAAGACTTCTCAGGAATATAAACAGTAAATGGTGGAATAACACACTGCCACCCTAGGCTGTTAGGAGTGTAATATCTGAATAGACTCAACACATACTAGAGAAAGAATTAAGCAGAGAGAGTCTGCTCTAAGTTCTGCAGAATTTAAAGTAATTCCTGCTCCAGCTTAACAGCAAAAAAAGCACAGTTACACTACTAAGTTCCACAGCACCACTGACGTCACCTGTTTTATTCCAAGCTGCTTTTAAGTTGGTGCTATTCCCCTTATATGTTTAATGGATCAAGTAGACAGCAGCTGTTCAGCCCATGCTGCAGCTCAAAGCAACCCAAGGTATTAGATCCTACCTCAGTAGGAAACAGGGGACAAAAGGAGCCCTGGGGAATACAGATCACCACAGAATGTCTACTTTTATTTCCTCACAGAATTGAAAGACAGAAGACAGGGAGTTTTCTTGAGTGATCACATGACAATTTCTGAGGTCTTTACAAAACGCTGCAACGTGATAAATGCTTCAGATACCAAGCACACTTGAGGAGGTAGTTTTTGACTTATTCTTAAAGAGAACTGATTTACAATTTCGTGCTGCAGCTGGGGAGACAGAAGGAACCTTAAAGCTGACAGAATTCTAGAGAGCCAAGAGGCATCTGCCATTGAAGGAACTATTTAAATGCAATACTCTGGGATAAAGAGAATGCCTTTAAGCAATGCCTATGGAACCATATACTGCACAGTTAAACACCCAGAATGGAAGAAAGTTTAAGGATTTCCACCAACTAATAACCAGCTCGGGAATGGGAACAGTAACAGAATGACACAGCACTAAGACATGTAAAAAAAAAAAAAATTAATACATAATTTTAAAAAAATTAAATCAATGAAGAAGTGAGAATCAATCTGATTTTTCAGGGAAAGAATGTACTCTTTAGAAGCTCAGCCAGTCTCATAACAGGAGCACCCAATATATTTAAGAGGTTAACACATGGACAACTACATTTTTCAAAGTGAGACACTCACCACACACTCCTAAGAAATGGAAAACACTTCTGATTCTGGAAAAGAATGCTGGTGAAATGCTGGAATACATCCATCACAATAAAGTACAATGTTCTTCAAGTGCTTACCCCAAGCCAGGTGAAATTCCTTTCAGAAATATTTTCTTGGTTAAACTCTCTAACTCAGGCATCCAAGGTCTCTACCCACAAAAAGACCACAGAAATGCATCAAAGTAAAAAGAATTCTTCAGCAGCACCACACTATTTCAGCTGAAACATAAATCTGATCTTAAAAGTAGATGAGTAGAATGTGGGAAATTTCAATGCAGGGCATTAGGCATCAAATCTGCACTGCATTACTTATTTAAAGGCACAGCCACCTTGCCATAAGCAAGTTTCAACTGAGAGGAATTCCTCTGCCCTTGAGTTTCACCCCACCACTGCCCAGTTTCTAGGCAAATTATTTCTATCATGGTGCAAAACATACTCCCTGTCTTTCCTTTCCTCTTCTGGCTTCTGATGAAGAGGTTTCCAGGGAAACTTTAAACCACATACACTAAAAAAAAATTATTTTTCAACTCAGAAAAATACAGCTCCCACTAAAGCATGCTGAGGAGAGCAATACCATGCCAAAACCAAACTCCTGTTTACTGGTTTCATCAATTCCTCCTTGAATATGCATAGGTTTGCATAACTGAGCAATCATTTGCACTCTCCTGTGGGCTTCTTGCAAAGAATGATTGGTTAATTCATCCACACTGCACTGAAAACTGCTGTGTTTTTCCAAGAATCTTTGTCAACTACAGGAATACTTTCCATGTTTAGTTTAGATCTCTTCAAAGTGAGTTTTCAATGACATTTCCCACTTATGAAAAGAAAGGATTTTCTGTCTCTTCAGGATCAGTAACAAGGGATGAAAATAAAGCTCCACTCCCCAGCTGTAGCATTTGCTCAGGGCAGTTGATGAATCCAGCTGTGCACCACAACTGGGGCAAAGACCACAGCTGGGCAGGAGTGCACACCCACACAGAGCTACAGAGAGCATGTGCATGGCATTCTCAGGATTATATCCAAGATATCCCTCCCACCCACTGCCCTCAGAGGACCACCAAAAGGCTGTGACAGCCTCAGGACAGGTAGCATGCTCATTAATCTCCCCACTCATCCTCTTGAGCTCTACTGAACCCAGAAAATTTCCTGGAAATCAATAAGCAATATATTGATTGGTATGTGTTCCCAAGAAACAGGAAAGAAAATTCAAGACACCAGTGCATTTACTCACAAAAGGCTTAGGTAACAATCAACCAGGACTCACATTTTCAGGTACTTTTAACAACTCCCAAACCCAAGGGGTAATTCAATCACTCAAGCTGAGGTGACAAGAACAGCAATACAATCAGGGACAATCAAGTGTGTGTAGAAGAATAAAGAGCTGTGACCACAGGAAAGAGATTTGAGATGACCATCAGATATTGGAATGAGTCAGCAAGCATCTTGGCTCCATGAGCTTGAGTCAAATTTTTAACAGTACAACTGATCTGAGATAAACTTGATATAAAAGCACAAGCACTGCAAGAAGTCCTTTTTAAAAGTGATGTGCTGAAATACTCATATAAGTCTAAAACTCCAGCTCCTGCAATTATACTGGAACTCATTTTAGAAGGAGGCTGAGGGGGTAAAGAAGATATTTTCTGGTTCCCCCAAAGGATCTGGGAAATTCTTTGTTCAGAATCTAAACAGAGAAGTCTTTTTAATTACAGAAAATCCTATTAAACTGATCTTCCACATGAAGGGCTGAAGTGACCAACTGCAAAAGGCTATAGAAGACACAATGAATTCAGAATTTAATTAGAATACACTGTTAGCTAACTATAATCTATTAATTAGCATTCTTAGTTTTTACAGCTCAATGCAATAATACCCCTTTACTTTTAAATTGCACCCTTCTTACTTTTGGACCAAAGTTATACAATTCTACCAGTGTGGTAGTAATTACAAGGATTGCCTAGAGAACAGCAGCCTAGAAATATCTGTAAATGTTTAATTAGGGGATAAAGGAAAGACAAGGAAAAAAAAAATGAAGATGGAGAAATCACTGTTCTCTAAAGTATTCATATTTAGTAATTGCTTAATCCATTCTAAATCATGTATTCATGGCATTTTCCTTGCAAGATTTCCAAAGCATCCTCAAATATCAAATCTGATTTCAGAAAAAACGTTATTGTATTCCAAGACAGTATCTTCAATATGAAAACATGGCCAAAAATGTAAAAAATTTTAGAATTAAAAGACTTACCTGCAACTGAAATACAAAGAACACCAGAAAAGTTGAGTGATTGGTATTCCAGATATTTGTTATCCTGGTACTGCACCATTATAACTAAAATTTTCATTGCATTCCTGCTTCTAAAGAAATCCTACCTTTACAATAAAAATTATTCAACTTCAGGTTTTCTGCATTTCAAGATGACATAAGTAAATGAAAACCAAGTGTCACACACCTTAACAACTCCCATGATGTGATACTTAACCATTTGATAAGAATGCAGCTATAAAGCTAAATGACAAGTTCATGAAATTATTTCACCCTATCTCAGGAAAAGCAACTTACTTTCATCAACTCAAGCTCTTTAAAAAGTTAAAAGAAAACTGCAGACAGGTTCAGTGTAGCAGACTAATCACTAACCAAAAGTAATTTACTGTTTCAGACAGGCTACCTAGAAGTAGAGCACAACAAGCACTACCAGCACGACCCTTTTCTTCCAGCCCTTCCCTCTCTCCTTAACCTTCTAAAGCAATCTTACAAAAAGCATTGCCTAAAATAGCAACTACACCTTGAAAGCTACAAGATCATGGTCACATTTGAATTATGGGAACTTTCATTAAATGTGCTCAGATACTTAATAGGGAAAGCAATTTTGTCATGATGAAAGCTGACTTACATTTCAGGGAACTTCTGGAGTTGAACACTGGGTCTGTTTTCCATAAGAATAGTGATTTTTTTTTTTACCTGACAGTCCAGAAACATTTGGCCAGAAACAACTGAATAGCAGGACACTCATTCAAAAGCAAATATTTACTTCAGGACTAAGGCAGCAAGGAGGTCTAGGTGGGAGAACTTTAAGAAAACTTTTAATTAGTAGAACCAACTACAAAGAGACCTCAATTTTAACCAATCTCTCAATTATTTTAATTTGGAGATGCTTTTAAGATACACAAGACCAAAGACCTAGACACCTGAGAATCTCTGTTCTTCTGACTATTCTGTAACTGGCCAGACCACTACAAAAAAACCTGTAGGGTGCTTTAGGATAGTTGCAAAACAAGATATCCACAGTTTATGACAGAAGAATTACAGGCATGTATTAAACAGTGTTAGTTAAAAGTAGCCAAGAACACAATTTATATCTGTTTGTGAAAACTGTAGGTCTGGAGGTTTTAACTCTAAATACCAGTGAGCATAACCTTAATTTTGTTTTTAATGACAATCTGTCAACAATTTGACAACAGTTCAGTTAGACTGGGGGTCAGCAGTTAGTACATTCTGCATCTCAGAGAAGTACCAAGAGGTAAACAGCACAGAAATATTAATTATGAACAGAAGAAATATTTCCAAAATGAAACCGAGTGGTTACGATCAGTCACATGATACCCAAGGAAAAACGAGCACTCGAGGTGCAAGTCTGACAAGAAACATCTAAAAACAGGCCTGCAAGTTGAAAACACATTTTACCCACATCAATTACCCAAGAAAAGCACCAATCTAACTTAGCTGCTTAAGTGCAACATGCAAATCTATTAAAGTCGTTTAATCATGCTACCACAGCAGTGACATCAGATGACAAACCTGGTTTTCTTCTTGCAAAACTCTGTACTGCTCCTTCCAAATGGTGATTTTTGAAGCTTCGTCCTTCCTCAGAGCTCTCTCCTTTTTGAGCTCGGGACTCCAGAAGGTCTTGATGCTGTTCATGGAAGAGCTGAGCTTGCTTTCCTTCACCTCCACGTCCTTGCGGAGCAGGTCGTTCTCCCTCAGCACCTCCTTGAGCTGCGTCTGCAGGTCCATGATGGTGTTATCCCTGGCCTGGCGCAGCGAGTGAGGCACGGTGGACGCCATGCTCACCGGGGGCAGGTGGTGCTCTCCAAACGCGATGGTATCGCTGGCAACTCCGCTGCTGGCGATGTTGGGGCTGCTGCCCATGGCAGTCATCCGAACGCCGTACGGCAGCCGTCCCCCCGAGCGGCCCAAGGTCATGGTGCTCTTGGGCGTGTCCGCACCCACGTTCTCGTGGTCGCTGAGGTACATGGGGCCAGAGGTGGCATAGGCAGCGTTCAAGGACTGAATGTTCTCCATGGAGAGGGTTTTCCCGCCGCCGCCCGCGGCGCTGCCGCCCGCGCCGCCGCCCGTGCTGTTGGTGCGGCGGTGGCCCAGGCGCGGCGAGCGCGGCAGCCGCGGCGAGCGCCCCGGGCTCTGCGCGCTGGGCTCCGCCTTGCCCACCGAGCGGGCGCTCCCGTACATGGCTCAGCCGCCGCGGGAGGCAACGAGGCAGGAATGACAGAACTCCTGTTAAGCTCTTCGGTGGTTGGAAGTCAACTTAAGGCCAATCACAACTTGTAACAGATCCGGCTGTCCATCGCTGAAGTCATGTGCGCACTGTGTTCATACCTGTATCAATAAGAATAACATATTAAAATCTACATCAATAAAAATAACACATTATATACCTAGTTTATCACCAAATATTTGTCCTATATTAGATTATATTCTACTATATTTATACTTCTTCAGTATTTTTCAGTTCCTCCTAATAGAAAAAAACATGTTTTATTTAAACTCTTATATTTAAACTCAAAAAGAAACTTCTATTCTTGTTTTTCTATTGTTATATTATCACACTAAAGAGGAAAGGAAAAATAACGCCATCAATCTTCAAGCCATCATTGTGTTGGCCATGACAGAACCCTTCATATGTCATCTAAGCTTTCTTCCTATTTCTAACTGGCCTTAATGCTTTATCCATTACCTTTCTCAGTAACAGAGAATCAAAATTTTACAACCACTCAGTAGTATAACTTCCCTTCAAGTACTGCCAGCTTCCATAGGAAAAGGCTTCTAAACCCTTGTGCTGTGAAATCATCCTGCAAATGGGAAGGCAGGACAGACTGAAATGACTCTGACTAGGATCTCAACCAGCAGGTTCCCTAGCACTGCTGTCAGCCCCATTTCAAATGCAGAAGTCAGAACCAAAACTAAGAATATTCATGCAATCATTACTGACCACACAACTTAAGCAAGCAGAGATGCAAATCTGAAAGAGGAGCTGTGACCCAGCAACGAGACCAGCAAGGTGAAGAGGAACAGGAGAATCACAGCTCCACTGAAAACTGGTTCTAGACTCTTTTTTTCTCTCAAACTAAATGTAACTTAAATCTTTGTTCAGGTTAAGAAAAGATTTCTCTTGAAATACACTTCCCATTAACCATCTGAGATTAATTCCGTTAAATAATATTTCACAACAGCAGGGATCTCTTAAAACACAGAACAGTATGACATGATCCTGCTGCTGTTCCTTCTCCCCTCTGCTTTTTCTTTAAATACAGACTCTGGTGGCATGTGCAATGGAATTCCTTATTTTTGCAGTGCAATATGATGCTGTTGTACAAGTGCTGGCAGGAAACTTTAGCACAGAGGCTCTGGGCTGGGATCACAGTTAATAGCCAAGATCTAGCAGAGAAGCAAGAACTACAAAACAGCAAAACTTATCCCACTATACAGTTCTCACTTTTTTCCTCCACTGCTTTTTTCCAGTGTAAACTATTTCATGTTACTGCTCAACTGAAATCAAAACTAGAACACTGAAACACTCCTGATCCCATCAGATGAAAGAATACTAGCCAGTGTCCAAAGAGCAGCAGCATCTAATATATCCCAATGTCTTGTCTTTCCCACCAGCTTTCATCTACCTGCCCTTCTGCTCAGAAGTCAGCTTGCCAGATATTAGGAATACATTTCTCCAAGGCAGCATGGTAGTGAGATAATAATTGAACAAGCAGGTTAAAGATCAGGTTTGGAACAGCAATACATTTACAAAAGAAACTGTAGAAACAGTTCAAGTGGGTGGGAGACAACAAATAGTAATATTGCAAAAAGTACTGGAAAAGGATAGAAAGAAAAAAGTAAAATCCAGGAAGATAGAGCATTTTTTCCTTTCCTAATGAACTGGCATAGGAAAAGATACAACAAGAAATAGTTTCAAAATGCTTAGCTTAACTTTGAACTTTAAATGGAAAACAAGGCCAGGGTAAGTCAGCATTTTGCCAATTTCACACACACCATTGCATAGAAGATACAATGGCATGAGGAATTTTACAAGGCTTATGAAAATTGATACTGCTTTGTGAGCAGTTCTCAAGATGTTCAAGTGCTCACTCTGTTTTTTGTTAAATGACAAGAAAAGCTAGCAACAATATTGCTACAGAATATTTTAGAGCACATATGTAAAGAAGAACAGGCCAAGGAAAAACAGCCACCAGCATTAACTGAAATTATCTGCCAAAGCAACACCTACAGATGTATTTTTTTAATACAACTTATATTTCTTCTATTTCAACTACATATCCTTATGCAAAACAGGACAGAAATATAAACTATGCAACAAAGTCTACAGTGTTCCCCTGAAGTTGCTTCAATAAGTAAGATACTGTGCCCCAGATCTGGAAGAAAAATATTTCTTCCAAACAAAAAGGCTATTTCAGAGTAGTCTCACTGTTTGAGATATCAAAATGCTAAAACTGCTGCTGTGACACCACTCAAAACAAGCCAGATATGATTTCTTAGACACAGCATAAAGTACATTCCACCAAGAGCTTGCATTCATTAGGATTCTCTTGAAAATTAATCCAAATCACAGCACTTAATTCACTTGCTAAAAACTCACCACAGTAAATCAGGGCAAACACTCATTAACAGCTTTAGATGAGTTAAACTTGAACCAAAAGATTAGACTTGCACATGTTTCAGTTGAAGGACTTCAAAATTGTAAATATTCCAACTATTAACTAAATATATTCTTCCACACATGCAGCCAGTTTTGGTATTTCCACTGATACAGATCTGCCACAGTTCAAGATGAAAAAAAAAAATAAATTACAAGATAAATCTTAACTCTTTTATTTTTCCCCTTTTTTTTTCCTAGCAGCATTTAGCACTGACCATATCACTTTATTGTAGAAGCAGATATGAATACAATTCACACTAGGAAAAAAATCTTTCACCAAGAAAACAGCTAAGTGAGGGAAGTGACAAAAAATCTTTTCTTATTTGCAATATCAATGATGAAGAAGAAAGAATTCCAGTTTCCCTCCCAGAGTCCTAGCAAAAGTATATGTAAGATTTCTTCCAGATAACATCACAACCAGAAAAGTAAGTTTTTCAATATTCTGACTCACACTAGCATTTTACTGGGAATCTCACAAGTACAGTCTCTTATCTTCCATGAGGCCAACATGCAGCACTGTTACTATTTTCCTCTTCTACTGAGACTAAATTTAGTCATAAATAAATCATCCCTTAACCCTGCAAGATGGTGGTAACCACAAGGAACAATGTCCAACTGTGAATGTACTAAATGTACTAACCATCTTCCCTTGGCAAATTCTCCTGTAGATTTCAAAAACCTTTGTTTTTTTCTGCCAATACAGGAACCCTTACCCAAGAGTACAAGAAAAAAAAAAAAAAAAGACACTCTCAACATAAAGAGTTTAAAAAAACAAAACAGCTGAAGCAAGTGCTAGAGAGTTTGAAGAAGTTTACAATTATGAAACAAAATTCTCTTGTTCACTGTTTATTAAGGGAACAAAAACTCCAAAGAGCATCCTATATGCAAGGAAAATTTAAAAATGAAATAAAAAAATACATTAGCCCAAGTAAAAACTTTATATGTATATCTATATATATATATATATAAATTGGCATAGCACCTTTGCAGGCACAAAAACCTGACCTGCTTTAGCACAAGTTGAAAATGTTTTCTAGTGATTATGGAAAAACTTGTACGAAGGGCTACCAGAAAAAGAACAGGCAAGAATTTCACAATATTGCAGAAAAGGGTTTGGAAAAGGACAGTTATGAACACATTTTCAGTGTAAAAATTTTAAAACAGGTAGCAGCACAT
Organism: Oenanthe melanoleuca; assembly: GCF_029582105.1. NCBI lineage: Eukaryota > Metazoa > Chordata > Aves > Passeriformes > Muscicapidae > Oenanthe > Oenanthe melanoleuca. Next base: position 4,103,825 of record NC_079334.1, read on the forward strand.
CCTGCTTGAAATGCCACCTGAGAAAAATGTCTTCTCAGCTCACAGGTGACTGTCCAAAAACACTTAGAGACACACCATTAACTTTGGAAAATGTTCATAATCTGGCAACAGACATTTAAATAAATTCACTGCAGTGCAACCTGTAGCAACTAAAATCCACCTGTTTCATTACAACAACCCAGTCCTAGGCAGTGAAAAGCAACAGAGACCCCAGCTTCCTTCAAAACATGCCAGGATCAGCACCTGGCATGCTACAAGAACAGTAAAAAGCCACCTGCACAACTTCATGGAGATTTACTAAGGCAATTATGACATGAGAGAGGGCAGGAACAGGAACATGAATATTGTCAAGAGATGTGGTGGTTTTCAATAAAAGCTATATTGGGGCATAGCAGAAATGTAAGAAATTCTGGAGGGGTCACTTGAACATCTAACTTGAGTATAAATAATCCAATAAAATGAGATGTGTTTAGCAGTGCTGTCACACCCAGTCTCTACACCTATTCTTTAATGTGAACCAGAGGGCAGGTGTTCCTGACAGAAAACAGAAGATTCATTAAAAAAAAAGGTTCTGTTACCCTCTGGAAGATATCTCTGTCATTTAAATCAATAATGCCTTTCATGTCTCCCATTACTCCAAGACAAACCCTAACAGCACATTAGCTACTTCTAGGTAAGCAAGCAACCAAATGCACACAAACATGCTGCAGAACTACAGGGAAAATCCAGCCCACATTTTTTAAAACAAAAAGAATTTCAGAGTAACTCCTGCAGCCCTCAGCAAGTCCTGTGAATTTCTTTGCTGCAGTTTCTGCTCAGGAATGACACCAGTTGACAAACTGCAACATCTATGGAGACAATTCCTCAAGAGCATCAGTGCCTGATGGGAATGGGACAGTGGGATCACAGACCAGGCAGGCAAGTGCATCTCACAGCCCAGGGACTCCTCTAGAGTCTCCCAGCAGCAGGCTGGAAGCCACTGATCCAGCCTCCAGAAGACAGAACTTCCTTGTCACACTGATTCCTGTGTGCACAAGGAAAGCTTTGAATGTCAGCTTCATAATAAAAGCAAAGTCAGCCTTTACAGGAGGCATCTTAAACTGATAAAGGACTGTAGCAGACACATTAGACTTCATTAACAGAGGTAGCAATTGTTCCCATTTACATAATTTACACCCGAATAGTTAATGGCAAGTAAGCATGTCTAGATTACACAGTAGGATAGAGACTGCAGAGTAGACAGAACAGAGGGGAGGGCAGGTAGGAAAGATGGAATTCCAAAATAAAGAAAAGCTTACATTCCAATAAAACTCTTCCAGGAATCCACATAGTGGGTAAAATGAGAGAATTTACATGATTCACCACAACTTAGAGGTGTCCTAATCAAGAGAAAAATTAGTTCCTCTTACTGCCTAGCCCACACCACAGCTACAAAACCTATGGCTGCTACATTTCTTTTTATATGTAGTGTGAAGCCTGTCTTTTAGGGCTATTTTGCAGATTTTAGGTTTGCCTAGTTTTGGAAGCTAAGAAGGCTCACTACTTTTCACATTAAATTAATGACTTATTACACAAAAAAAAGACAGAAGCAAGTTTACTCTGAAAACTGAGAGCCAGCCAATGCTGGATACAAGGCATTGAACCCATGGAGTTCAGGGTTGTTTATTAAAATGTCCTTGTGGCCTTGACAGCAAGAAAGCAATAAGGATGAATGAAATTAGGACAGAAATAAGACAAAAAACTAACTGTTCATATTAGGATTGTCTGCCATTGCTAAAGAGCACATAAATAAATGCTGAAGCACTGCCATCTGTTTGTATCCAATCCTTTTTAAAAGCTGGGGGGATGGTTGTGGTGGTGTTTGTTTTGTATTCTTTAAATTAAGTTCACCTACTTGCACATCTGCCAGGTTCACTGACTGTAACAGAGCCCTCTTTCTGTTTCACCAAACACAAAATGGGAATTGATACATTCTGCACCATACACACAGGCAGATAAGTCTTCCTAGAAAAGCATCCCAGAAATCCCCAATATTCTTCAGGTAACTTTGACATATCAAAAAAATATGTTTTGTAAAATGCAGGTCATCAACCCTGACCCTAACAGTTTTAGGGCAAAAAACAGCGTTCATTTGTCAAGTGAGCATTTTGTCCTAAACAGAAAGTGACATTCCTGTTAAACACTTTTGACATCTGAAAGGTTAGCAGAAATGACACCCATACACTTGAACATGGGTAACATCTTGATCCCCTGTCCTTTTCAAACACCTTTCTGTTTCCCAGTCCTAGGAGGTATCCCATCCAGCACACACCACCTGTGTGCTGTGTGTCTGTGAATGAGAGCCAGAAACATTCATTCATCAGTTTCCCAGTCAATTTCGTTCCCACACATATAGAATTCCTTTCATGGGATCCACTCACTCCACAAGGAGGACACAACACAGCACATGCTCTGTCCTACCCTACAGCACTTTCTTTGCAAAAGTAGTTTGAACTGACATCAAGTTTTGTTTCTTATAATACCACTAATATTTATAATAATATAAGTACTGATAGCAGCACAGCCTGCTGTCACCATCTCTCTTTTCCCAAAAAACCCAAAACCACACAAAAAGGCTTATTATTATTCTAATAAATGCATATATTTCAGCTAAATCTTTATTTACTCATGTGTAGGAAGTCTTGCTAGGTGCACCAGGATTTCTTTAGTGCAATGACTGGGATGTAATTATAAGTCTCTAAATTTAAAGCAGATGTGAAGGAAAAAAAATTGTCATGTGCCTTTTTTAAAGGCAAAATACAAAAAGCAACAGGTATCAGAACTTCAACATATCACTTCTATCACATATATCATTTCCTAGGGATAAACTGATTAAATAACTCTGACTCTTATAATTACCTAGAAGATTGAAGACCTGTAGATGTTAATTTTCTGTCACTATATAGCTAAAGAGTTTTTGTCCATCAGGCTCCACAGGTTTTTAGGGTCATTTTAGAGTATTAAGTCAGTAAATCCTATGTGTTTGCATCCATTGCTGTTATTCTCTTTCCTACAGGTGGCAAGCAACAACAATCCACTTCCCAATAGCAGAAACAACATGCTAAAAGCACTAAAGATATTTCAGAAGCCCACAAGTGCCTAGAAGCACTAGTGAACCCATGCAGCCAGCCAGCCTAAAGTCACCATGGGCAACATCACAGAGCAAGGCAAGGCATGCTCCAGCTACAGAAATTCCATCATCATCTCACCCCGACAACAACGATATTGACATAACCCACGTGCTACAAAACATCACTACTGCTAAATCAGCACTGCATTTTTGGGATCTCCTGCTCTACTCCTGCAGCTACTGTAGGGTCAAGAACCCACACTCTGGGTGTAGTTCTGTTATTTAAAAATCCACGTGCATCCCTCCACACTTCCATTTCTGACCAAACCACATTCAGCTAAAACAAGCCAGACCCTCCAAATATGACACAATTCTCCACTGGCTTAGCCAGGTAAGAGTTGAAACAAAACTCTCACCCAAGAGGGATTTTTAGGGGAACAGGCTTGAAAAGAGGGAAGGGTGAGGGGATGAGAGATAACAATGGGAGAGTATCCTGCTTCACAAAGTAAGGAATAGAAGCAAGGAACTCAGGCACTGGTTACAATAGCATGGTAAAATATTTCTATTCATACAGCAGCACACAACTGCTACCAGGAACTGAGAAAGTGGCAAATTCAAAGAAAGAAAGAAAAAAACAACAAAACACCACTTAATACCAATGTCAGGGTTTCTCTCATCACCAAGATTTGCAATTCAGTAAAAGGGAACAGGCCACATAAATACCAAACCTGCCATTTTTGCTAATCAGGCCATTAGCCACATATTCCAGATGAAAATTTACGTGAAGGGAATCTTAAAAAAGTTCCTGACAGGATCAAAAAGAATGCTAAAAATTATGAAAAACTAGATGCTTTAATACAGCCCAGAGAGCAGGTTTTCTTCAGCTCAGGCTTGTGCTAACATCCCAAAACTGATTTAATTACAGCTAAATTGGTTTCCCAGAAGTGGTGGAAGAAGTTCAAAATATATCAAAGATTATGATAAACTCACATTTCATTCAGCAGGTCCCAACCCTTTTCTAGCTGCAGCCTCTCTTGCAGCTTGATGGATTTAGACAGTTTCAAATTTCTGGATGATATAGTAGGCATAGACTTGACTATTCCGAGAACTGCTGTTCTGTGATAAAGTTCTGAACTGTGCTTCCACAACTGAACTACATTCAGTACAGCTGCTAACTAAATAATCACTACTTTCATTACTGGAAAAAAAAAAAAAAATCCATTATTTTCCTACCAACTCTAGTCACAGCAGCAGGGGCAAGGTGGTGATTTCTCTCTCCTCATGCTACCTGGAATGGCTCGCAGGGTGCTGACTCATAACTGACCCTGAATTGGGGCACACACCCGAGCTGCTGCAGCTTCCAACACAAACTCCAGCACCGAGTCAGGCTGTGGCTCAGGAGGAGATGTGTGTGCAGCCACCTACGGCTACAGACGCGATAATCTCAGGGAGCAAAGGAGGGCAGGCAGCTGGCGGAGGTTACTGCTGCAGACATCCTCGCCCAGCTGGCCATTGTTAAAGAATTACAATCCAAACCGGACAACTTTCTGTGGTTACAGCCTGTTGGATCCGAGCTAACACACTGTCCAGCTACGACCAGCTTGAGCGTGGCCCCCAAAACGTGCTTGGACAGAATGGAAGACATATTGTTCTTCGGAACAATTGTATTTTTATCCGTTTGCTTCCATTCTCTCGGCTTCTGTACTGCTTCTCACCACCACCAGCACCTCCACGGGCGTTTCTTTAGATCTTTGCATCTCCCAGTCTCTCCCATTTCCACCTGGGCTTCCCTTTAAACCATTTCACACGGTATCAGCGCAAACATGGAACTTCCAGAGCACACACAGACATTCCAGGCTAAATAAATTGTGTGCTTCCTAGCAAACCTTCAGAGCTCACACTGCCAACAGATGTGGAGGGGCAGCAATTCCTGACACAGGCTTCAGGATGGCAGCAGACTCAGAAACAAAGCGCCGTGTCACCTGACACTGGCTCGTAGTAGATGCAGTAACATACATGAAACTCACCAGGCAGCGCTCACAGGGCAAACACACAAAACCCGGCACGGCCACAAGCACGGCTCAGCGTTACCTCGGCGGAGGTGACTGCGATAACAAAAGCGTGCGCTTCCCAAGGGCAGGCTGAGCGAGGAGGGGCGGAAAAGGCGAACGGGCAGAGCAGCAATGCCCGCCCGGACCCCGCCCGGCAGGACGCGGGCCCGCGGGGCGATGCGGCCGCCCCGCCGCGCTCCCGGCGCCGGATCGGGGCCGCCCCGCCCCGGGCGGTGACAACGTGCGGGGCCCGGCGGGGAGAGGCCGCAGCACCCCCGGCCGCCGCTCCCTCCCTCCCTCCCTCCCTCCGCCCGGCCGCAGCCCGCGGGCCCGCACCCACCTGCGCGGCAGCTCCGCGGCCGCAGCCCCGCCGCCGCCGGACGCTGCCCGGCCGCCGCAGCCCCTGCCCAGCGCGGCGGTGCTCGCACGGCTACCGGCGCCCGCAGGCCCCGCCCCGCCCCGGGCTCCCCCCAGCGGACGGCGAGGCGAGCTAACCCGACCCCCGAGCGCGGCCCCTCACCTGCCTGTCAGCGCACGGCGAGGGCGCGGGCGGCGCTGGCCGCGCTGGGCAGGGCCGGGCTGGCTCCGGTTCGGCCGGGCTCGGTTCGGCTCCGCCGCGCTCCCGCCGCTTCTCCCCCGCCGCTCCCTCCCGCGCCCCCGGCGCGAGACACGCGCAGGCCCCGCCCCCGGCACGCCCCGCCCCCGAGCGCGCGTCACCGCCCGCGCGCGTCCCCGCGGAAGTTTGGCCGCTCTCCGGCGCCGTAGCGGCCGAGCCGGGCGGGAAGTGCGAACGGGCCGCGGCGGGGCTCAGGTACGGCGGGCAGGGCCCGGCGGGGCGGGGACCGGCACCGGAACCGAACCGGGGCCTACCCCGCGGGCGGCTGCTGAGCGGGGCCGGTGTTTCCCGGGGGAATCAAGGATCCTGCCAAGGGGGAGTTGCTGCGATTTCAGGGTGTAAGGAGACAACAGCAGCACTGACTTCCTCAGCCCTTTCTCCCAGGGGACACTAAAGTGAGAGATTATGGCTAATGGGTTAGATCTGTCAGGCTACGCGAGGAATGACTTATTGTTTAAATTAGTATCTCCTTGCAATGAGTACAGCTCGTATCGTAACTATGTTATATTGTTTCACCATATAATATATTTATTATGTTATCACATTTTATATATTACAAGCACAATTTGTGTTCTAATTCAGACCTTTGGCAGGCTGATATCCACTGAGGTCTCCAGAAGCCGAACTTCCCTTTCAGCTGTAGAAGCAGAGATTCTGTTTGAAATTAATTTCTGTGGAATCCTATCGTGTATGGAAGTGCGTGCTGCAGTGTCTAAGCCCTTCTGTCTAAGGTATCCCCCCAAAAAATAGATAATTTATACTGCTGGCTTGGCCACACCTCAAGTATCCTGCCAATTTCAAGGGTAAATGGTTTTTCATTTCACAATAAGCAAGTGGAACAAAACGGAGCCTAAGAGCCTTAGGTTTTTCATCCCAGCTTAATTAGTGTGTCATCCTAGCAGGGTGTTGCTGCCAGAAATGTCACCTGTGCTGTGGTCACCGTGGGGTTTGTGCTGCACAGTTTGACAGATCTCCCACCAGAGTTCAGATGGTTTTGTTTCCAGCCTGGATTAATTTCTTGCCTGGTAATGGCATTTGGGAAAGCTGCAGGCGCTCTGCTCACAGGCTGCTTTTCCCTGCAAGTCCCAGACCATCACTCTTGGGTTAAAAACCCTCCTGTCTCTGCCTTGCAAGGACTGAAGTGACTTGTACATAAATGATGTGGCAATAAATCAATCTGACAGGCTTTTAGAATGAAGTGCCCATGTAAATAATTTATTATATTTGAGTAATATTCCTGCCTGGTCTGGTCTCCAGAAAAAAGCTCTTTCCTTTTGCTCTGCCTGCATGGATGTGAGACTCCTTGAAAAGCAAATTGTTCACTTTTGGTTTTGTTACTGTGTTACTCTTTCATACCTGGAAAAAAACTAGTATGACAGTTGTTTCTCTTTTCTTTCACCTTGATCACTGTTTATTATTATGAGGATTTTTTTAATATAATATCAAAAAGATTATTTGTGCATTTGTCAATGAAATATTTTTTATGCAGGTTATGCAAAGGAACTAAGTAATGTGAGAAATTAAACAGGATTTATATTGTTGGAAAGCAAGTGTATTTCAGATTTATAACTGTTTGGAATGACCTGTTTCCTAGGATGCTGCTGGTGCATTTTTAACTAATGAAGCTTTTTTGTAAGGCAAAAATTGGCAATGGACTTGGAAACAACAAAGCCAGCAAAATTAAATAGCAAAGAGGTAATTGACACACACCACTGCTATTAAAGAAAATGTTTGGAGGCACAACAAGCAAAATTTGAAAAATATGCAGGCTAAAACATAACAACACATGCTAAACTCAGCAGTTTGGGCTGGATTTGTAATTATTGGGAAAGCAGAGCCCTAAACAACTTCCATTGATGTTCAGTGGGCTTGTAGCAGCTGTGTAAAGGCTGCTATGACAGGAAACAGACAATGAGTAAGGAGGTGAGTTGCTCATCCTGTGTTCCAAAAATGTAGGAATTGACCAGGTAGGCTTTGTTTCAGATGTTTGGTGTATCCAAAAATTCTTCAATAGAAACACACCCCCACAAATGCACTGTTACTCTTCCAAAATTGCATAAAGGTAATGAAGAAAGAGCTTTACCCTGTGTTCATTAAAATGTTAAAGAAGTGGAACCAGAATTAGTGTTTTCTGTTCAGTGCAGGGAGGATCATGATCCTAGACACACCAAGAGTAAACTTAGCAGTGCTGATAAATCAAAGGGGTCACTTATTTTGGAGCCACACAGATCCCAGCGTGGGATGCATGGAGGTGTCCACCTGACACATGCTGAGCAGGAATTGGCAGAGTGGTGCTTGTTTGTGCATTGAAAGCAAATATATTTAAGCCATTGCAGGAAGCTCAGACATGCTATCTTATACCTTTTTTATCAAGTCATCAAGGTTATTTACCTAATGATATCAGAAATTAAAACTGGGGAGTTATATTGTGTGCAGGTTTTCCACTCCTTTTAAATTGTGGAGTAGCACAGGCCTGGATTAGGAACATTGCCCCACTACATTTGAAAGAGGTAATCTCAGCTCTGTGTTAAAACAGCCTTTGCATAACAGGTAAATCAACTTATAACATAGTCTGGGGTTCCCAGAGCAAAGAAAACTCCACAGAAATATAGAACTTGTAAAGGTTTTTGGATGTTTTCTTAGAGTAGTACAAACCTTGGGTTAAGTATGTGGCATTATCTTTAGTGCTTGCCAAATCTCTTATTGCTGCCTGTGTAACTGTTTGCTCTTGCTGGGCTCAGTGGAATTGTATTTATTGAAAGAATGTTGAAGATTTTCACTCAGCAGACCAAAGCCTGTCTGGGAAGGAAGCTTACCAGATAGAGAGGGTGAGGATGAATGAAAAGCCCTCTGGATGTTCACAGCCTGTGCTGAAGTCCTGTCTTAGCTTGTGGGATGCTGTGATGAATTCCTTGGAACAGCCATGTTCTCTAGCTGAGCACTGCCTGAACTAGAAAGCACAAAGCATGGAATGCAAACTATTCTGAAGTGATGCAAAACTGCCTCCTTCCACCTCACAAGTGAGGAGAACTGGGAACTGGCACTCCTACACAGGATCAGAGCACAGGGCATGGCTCAAAACCCTAGTTTGTCAAGGCAGAGTGGAACTGATAGGAAAAGACATGATTTAGGGGCACAATAAATTTGTGGGGAGTAATGGGCAGTGGGATAGGAAGTGTGGGAGGATGTTGGAAAATTAAAAGTTATATGCACACAGTCATGGCAGATGAGGTGTTGCTGCCATAGCCCCACAGTGATATACTTGATCTACACAGGTAGATATACTTGAACAGATTAAATTCAGGATTATCTGTTCTGGAAGACTGGTTTATTTCCTGCACAGCAATTTGTGTACATACACATTTTTCTCAGCAGTGATCAATTTCACCACCATGCAAATAAACAACTACTTGTAGAGTGCTGTTGAAAAGCAGTATTTCATCTCCAATTTCCCAAGACAGAGATTGGGGTTGGTTTTTTTTCTGATTATGTACCTAATGTATTGAAATTTTGAAAGACAAGATCAAAATATGGTAGTAGTAAAAGCTGATAAGTTTCTTTACCTGTTCTAGTTAGTCAAGGCAATGTTTTGGAGCACAGTGCAGCACCTCTAATCTTGTGTAGACTCTCTTAGTGACAAGAAAACTTGCTGAGAACATTACCAGCTAAACTCAAAAGAATACCCTGTAAATAATAAATAATGGTCCCATTGCCACAGAGGTAGTAAATTATAATTCCTAGGTGCCTTTAAACTGATGAACTGCTTGTATCATCCTGCATATTCAAACTTTAATTTTTAGTCTCTCTGGTTCAAAAATAGGGCATTTTTTGACACTGGTTAATGAGTCAGGCAGCTTCATCCCACAGCCCTGGCCCCAGAGGGTGTCCAAGGCTCTTTATAGAGATAGTTTATTATCTACTTCAGCATTAATGTTTCATGTGAGTTAAAACGTTGTGGGGAGAGGGCAGCGCAATGGGGAAACAATATTCTAGTGAGGAGTGGAAGCACCTTGCCTTCCCTGCCTCTGGCACCAAGATAGATTTATAGCTCCATTTGCAGAATTGACTTCTCTCTCTTCCCAGCTCCTAGTCTAATAATTTTTGATACCCAAGTTCTGTCACTCTGAAATGCTCAGACAATTGCTTTGAGACACAGGGCTTGGCTGTGCTGCACTTCCCCAGCTGCAAACCCCCCCACATTGCTCTGAGGGAGGGTTGGGTTTGAACAAGGCTCACAGCTGAAGCTGCTCCTGCAGGTAAAGCCTGAAACTGAACTGGCATCCTGTGTCTCCTTCACACATCATTTGAATAATAACCACTGACAACTAAATTTACACTGATAATGGTGCACACCATATAAAAGCTTGAAGAACTTTAACTAAAACCAGTATTAAGCAATTTTGCCTCAAAATGCCACCCACCTTCTTTGCATAAATTGGTCATAGTGTTTGTAGGCAAGTGACATTTCAGTCATTGTTTCCTCCCAAGGGCTCACAGTGATTAAAATCTGATTGAGGCAGCTTGGGGGTGTGAGTGCAGGCAACAGTATTGTTCAAATTTAAATTTTCTTGGCCACACACTCTATTTATGTCTCTCTAATTGTCTCCCTCCCCATGCAGTGAACTCTTTGCTGAGCAGAGGAAATAGCCTGCTTAAATCACAAGTGTTTCTCCTGGTAATGTTGCTTTCCATTTGCTCTTTTCCAAAGCCAAATGTATTTACAAATTGCTGCTAACTTCTGACTGAAATGCATTCAAGTGTATGAACACTGTACAATTATACAAGTTTGGGACTAAAGAGGAGTAATTCTAGCCAACCACAATTAAGGAGAATTTTAGCTGCACTTGGCATAATTGCCAATGCTCACACTTGCCAAGGAAACAACTGGCATCCTTTTTCTGAAAATTGTTTGCCAAGTCCTCAGTAAACTTTGGATTTCTTGTTTAGAGACTGGAAAAACAACTTATTTCAAAAAGTGCCACACCTGGAATGCATTAGCAAAGCAGAGTGCTGACTGACTGGCAAATCATGCTCTGTGCTGAGGATTTTAGGCTTTTTCAAACTGTTTTGCCATCTCCAGCTCTTGTACATCTGATTTTGCCTTGTATTTGTATTGCCTACAAAAGTCTGAGTGAGTGGCCGTACAGTGCTGGCAAGTGCTGGATACTGGCTTGGAAAAGGGTGCCATCTGCTGAATTATTGGTACCAGCTCTTACAGTTCTGCCAAGTTCTGTGGTTTTCAGCTCTGCACTGTTTATGTGGTACCATATAGCACCAGGCAGGGTGATTACAGTCAAAACAGCAATCTGAAATAAAACTGACATAGCTGAGTAAAGTTTTAGAAAGTTGTCCCTATTTTTTATCAAAGTATGAATGGGTATTGAAAGAGGTCCAAGAAGACAGTGCTGAAGAATCAGAAAGAGGGAATTATTTTCTTTTTCCTTCCCTGCCATGGTCCAGTGCCTTCACATTTACTTAAAAGCAAAAAAACCACATTTATAATTTTTACCAATGTGATATTTAGAATAAGCTTTCTGCCATGTCTTCATATGCACTGTCAGTTCTGTTCTCTTCAGTCACTCTATTTTCTCTCATCTCTAGGGATGCCTGAGAGCCAGGGGAAGGACAGTGAGAGCAGCAGCAGCAGCAGCTGCTCCAACACTTTGGACTCAGTGGCTTCCTTTGGACAGGTCAGTTCCTTTTGCTCAAAAGGGAATTGCAAGCTGCATGCTCACACTACTGGAAATCTGCTCTGCATATTTATTCCTTTTAAACTTGGGTACAGTAAGGCTGCAATCATGCTATACCCTATTGTACTTCACTTTTTTTCTCTGCAATAGTCTTGACATACCTCTAGTTATAGTTATATATAGTTATATATATAATAGTTATAATCTATTACTCTGGATTCTTCTCAAAAGGTTTTTAAACCTTGAACCTTAAAAGTGGGTTTTTTTATTCTCTCTTATTCCCAGATGGCCTGAGTCATGCTCACACATATACTCAGTACAGGTTCAGAAAAGCCAACTACTTTCAGCTATTAGAACTAATTTTTTAAAGTTGTAAAATAATTTGAATTAAAAAAAAAAACCTGTATCTGGACTGAATACAGCTTTTGGTGATGAAATATCTTCTCCATGATGGGCATTTCTACATAGTTCTTGAATGTGGCACAAGCTTGTGCATCCTCCCTTTTTCCTTATGCTTTTTGGTTACAGGCTTGCATTCTAAATCAGAAAAATATCAAGTTTTTACTTTTAAGTTTAAATAGAACAAAATACAAATTAGAGTGGTTTGTCAGGAGTTGGAATTGATATGTCACACAAACACACTAGAAGATTCTGTGTTCAGCTGAATTGTAAGGGCAGCCAGTACATGCATACACAATATTTATGATCAGGCTGCAACAACACGAGCTTTTTATTTCTCAAATCCTTAAAGATACATTTAGGCTTTTCTACATTTTGTAAATTGGATTTCTACTAAGACAAGCCTACACTGATAACACTTTAGGCTTCCCATGATGCTGGTGTTCTCCAATGATAGCAGTGATGGAGGCATCCAGAGAAACTGGATTACTCAAGAAATTCCTATTTGATGCTTTCCTGAGCTGCTGTCCTCCCTGCCCTGGTGACATGTGGCAGTGGAGAACAGCTCATCTTCAGTTTTGTTGGGGTCTTTAAATACACCTTTCTTGTTGGTCACAGAGATGCTATGTTTTGAGCAGCAAAACAGAAATTTACATGTGTGTTTGTGGCTAGGATTATGAATGAAAAATAATTGCTGCAGCTCAGTAATTAATGCCTGTACCCATCAAAAGTAAGAGGAAAAAAAGAACAGTCTAATGCACATACCTTGAGGTGTTTCCTTGCCTGTTCCATCCCAGTTCCAAGAAGTGGATGATGCACATGCTGGAAGGGCTGGGATAAAGCAGTGCTGTTAGAGGTGGAACACAGAGGTGAGATTGTTGCTTTTTTGCTGTTCCTCCCAGTACCAGTACACAGCCAGCGAGTACCGAGCCATCCAGCACGCCCTGCGCCAGAGGCTGGGCCCAGACTACATCAGCAGCCGGCAGGCAGGGGGAGGCCAAAAGGTACCAACAAACACCATGTTTCAACTCTACTTTTGCCAGGAAAACTAGGGTTCAAATTGTTACAATATTCCTTTTTTTGTTTCAAGGCAATTTCCCTCTAGTAGTTTAATATGCAAAGTGAGCACAGCATAAGTTCTGGCTTTTATTGAGCCACAGATTTTCCTTTTGCATTTAAAAAGATACTTAATTTTTCAGTGCTTCAACCTTTACAAAGGAGTATTTATCTACTTGTACAACACTGAGATGTTTTCTCTATTTTTTTTCCCAGAATTGGACTATAAGAAACATTATATAAATGGCTGCATTTACTGTCTTTAGTGCTCACTCTGTCTTCTGTTGATTAAGTCATATTTATTGTTATATTAATCCTCACCACATTTACTGGAAGAGAAAGCACCATTAGCCTTTTATTCACATTATCTGAACCTTGAACTTAGCTGGGTTTCCTCAGTGTAAGATGGGTATGTGTGATCTCTGTTAAAAATGAAGTGTGCAGAGATGTGTGCACAAGGCTATGTATTTATATATATATGTATTTTTGTGTATGTTCTTTTCTTTTCAGGTCTGTTACATTGAGGGTCACAAGGTCATCAGTCTGGCCAATGAAATGTTTGGCTTCAATGGCTGGGCTCATTCAGTCACTCAGCAGAATGTTGGTAAGGACCTCTTGGGGGCAAAGAAATGTTTGCTCCCTCTTGTTCCACTGTGAAGGAAAAGTCACTCAGATAAGGGCCAGGGTTTCCACACAGAACACAATTGCAATCCCCAGCCTGTCCCTTACCCAGCCACCCAACCCTGTCTGTCCCTAACACAAAATCTTCTTACCTTGTCTGTCACTTGCACAACCTTGTCCCTTCATCCTCACAGCACAGCCAGCAGACTCTGGATCTCAAGCTCCAACTGTGACTAGTGGCCAACTATCCCACTCTTTTCTAACACCCAAACTCATTGGGCAGGCACAGGTGCTCCCACTCCTCAGTAATCAGTACAGCTGTAATTCATTGGGAGAGATTGCCTTCTGTACTGTCCTTTCAATCTATCTTCCCACACTTCTGTTTTCATTTCAGATCTGTCACAGTCATTATTCTGAGTGGGTTTATGATTATTCTTGAACTGGTCTAATCAAGTCTCTGATCTCTATGGGGACCCAGCAGCCCTGGGCCAACTTTCATACTCATCTGTAATTTTTAGGCTCTAACCAGTTCATATTCTCAGTTAATATTCCCCTAATCTTTAGGGACTCATCTTCTTCTACAGATTTCTCTTCTAGCTAATAGTACTGAGGTTTTTACAACAGAAAACTTTGGGAAATTTTTCAACTATAACATGGTATTCAGGTGATCTTAAAGCTTCAGCCTCTTCCATATTGGCTGAAATAGTACCTGCCAGAGGAGTGTTGTCCTTATTTGCAGATCTGCTGTGCTTATGCTGAAGACTGGTTGTTGAAGTAGGTCAAAGCAGCAGCTTGAATTACCTTCTTCCTTCTGCCCCACCTTCAGAAATCTTTTCTTAACTCAGGCTGATAGATTCTAGAAATAGAACAACTTACTTCATTGCTTTCCATCTATTCTGCACCACGGTTTTCTTTCCCCTCTTTTCAGTCAAGAAAGGACTGATATCCTTCAAACTTCTACCTTTTTCAGATAATGCCATAACTAGTCATTCCTTAGAAACTCAGGCATTCCATGATAAAACCTTGTGCAAAGTATTTGCAAACTGCAGACTTCTACTAGATCATAGGAAAGAAATTACTTTCATAGACAACAGTTTCTTTTCCATTATTGTTTTATAAATTAACACTTAAAATATCTCCTTCCAGACTTTGTTGACCTCAACAATGGCAGGTTCTATGTGGGTGTCTGTGCTTTTGTGAAAGTTCAGCTTAAGGTAGGTGGTTTTGGTTTTTTTTTGTTGGCTCTGACTGTAGCTGAGCAATTGCCTGAAGCTGTGAATCAAAGTCCTTGCATGGGTCAGAGCACAGTCCTCAGGTACTGCTCTGCATTAGGGAGCCTGCTGGTGTCCTAAACAGTGACCTTGCTGTGGAACAAACAGCCAAGAGCAAGTAACCAGGCTTGGGAAAGCACAGCACCTGCGTGTATAAAATCCCCTTAAGCTGAAATTGTGCTGCAGGATGGGTCATACCATGAAGATGTGGGATATGGAGTCAGTGAAGGCCTGAAGTCTAAAGCCTTATCCTTAGAAAAGGCACGAAAGGAGGCAGTAACAGATGGACTGAAGAGAGCACTCAAGTAAGTGAAGATCAGCACTTGCACATTTCAGGTCTGTGGGAAGGAAGGGTTTTCAGTCACAGTGAGCCCTCTTGTTTCTCAGGTGCTTTGGGAATGCTCTTGGGAACTGCATCCTGGACAAGGACTACCTGCGAGCCGTGAACAAGCTCCCCCGGCAGGTACCTGCAGAGCAGGGCTGAGAGCAGGGCTGCAGACACCACTGCCCCTGCTCCTGCTCTTCCACAGCTTATCAGGGGTGCTCTCACTGCCTCTCACTCCTGAGGGCTCCTGAATAGCCTTCCTCACAAACAGCTCACACACACATAGCAGAGTGTTCCTCAAGTGGCACTGCAGGATGGCCCCACCAGCTGGGGGCAGGAGGCTTCTGGGCAGTGACCTGCCTTGTGGATGAGGGAAAAGGAAGCCTTCTGCAACTGCTGATCCATGGACTTTGATAGCAAAGCTACCTCCAAGCACAGTGGGACTTGCCAAACTCTGCTAGAGGCCTAGAGCTGCAAGGCAGTCCTGTCAAACACTAGGAGCAGATCCAAAGTGACACCTCACCAGGTAAAGATGGCCCAGATCTCTGGTTTGCCAGGATCATGGCCCATTAGAGACACTGCCACAAACCTGTAAGGTGACACAGCCAAAACATCCCATCTTTAATAAACAGGAATGGTGTACCTTCCTCAGAACTCAGTAAAGGCTGGCCTTGCCCTTTAGCACAAGCAGGAATGTGGACTGGTAAAACAAACTCACTCAGCAGAGCCTTGTGGGGCTGTGAGAAGCTGTAAAATCCTGCATCCATCACCTGTTCTTGTTTGCAGAGCAGTATGGGGAGACCTCACCATCTGCCCTGCAGCACTGAACAATTAAACCAACACAAAGTCACAGCAACTCAATGATTAACTGACTGAACTGCTGGGTACTGAAACAGCATCTCAGGTTTCCAACTTACTGTTCGACTTAGAGCAAACAAAACAGATTTTTAACCAGTACTTATTTCATTAACTTGATGGTGGCAATTTCTGAACCTTTTCTTTTTTCTCCTTTAGCAGGTACCCCCTGAGTTAGACTTGGTCAAAGCTAAAATACAGGACTATGAGCCTGAAATAGAGAAAGCAAGATACAGCAGCTATGTGGAAAGGCAGAACACAGCAGGGAGACAGCACTGTGAGGTGACACCTGGCTGTAAGCCTGGCCAGACAGAGGCTGCTGTAGTGACAGCAGATCAGAAACAGCCCAATGCTCCCAGGTGAGCTGTTACAAATTCATTTTTTAAGCTGTATTTGAAGTTATTGGGCCTTTTAAAACATGTAGACAGCTCAACTCCAAAGACGCTGTAAAGAACTAGTTTAGTGGATTTTCTTTACTGTTATTTCTTAATGATTTTTTTCTTGACAAAATGTAATTGCTGAGGTGCTGTTTAACCCTGTGTTTCTGGGGGAGGACAGAAGCACAGACTCCCTGGCCATGGAGTGTGATGCCACTTACCAGAGGAAGCTGCGCCAGCAGCGGCTGCAGCAGCAGTTCCGGGAGCAGATGGAGAAGAAGCAGCAGGTGCCAGGAGTTACTCCCAGCAGCAAACAGGGTGAGAAGTGGCATTCCAAACTGGCACTTCCCACCAGAGCTGCTGGCAGGCACAGGTTACCCACAGCACAGGAGCCTGGCCAGCCTCATGTGCTGTGCCATCCACACACCTTTGAGGCCACAGGCAGGAGCAATGTCATACATTCCCCCTCTGTGTTCCAAAAGTGTCAGGAATGTCAGCTTAAACCTGCATCCTTAAATCTGCAACTTTGCAGCCACCCTAAAGCAGCTGTTGCCAGCACCATCAACATGCTGCATCCAAGCTGAGGCTGCAGCACCTGGCTGTGGTAGCTGTCAGCAAATACTCATTGCCTGAGCTACTAGTCCATGGCCTTGGCTCTGGGGCCATGTAGTACCAGGAAATGGAGATGGACAGGCTGAAAACCACAGCAAAGTAGCACAGTTGCTCATCAGATGTCATCAGGTACACAATATTACTTCCCACATTCTGCTTCCAAGCCTTAGCCAGCTGTAGGAGAAAAGATGGTACCTGGTGGCAGTACTGGCTGTCATTTCAGACTTGTGCTCTGCTAGGAAGGAGCCAAAGAGTGTTTCTGTATTTCTGGTATTAACCTCTTCTTGTCTTGCCTCCTTGCAGCAACATCTGATCCTGCTGTGGAGCACAGCACTGCAGCAGAAGTGCAACAGGAGCTGGTGATAGAAGAGGAGTTCTTTGCAGGTCAGCCAAAGAGTGATGAGCAATAAAGTGTTCAGTCATTGGCACTTAAACCAGGTTAATTCAGAATACAGTAGAAAGGTGAAAGCTCTGAAGAACTGGAATGACACAAGTGTGTGATTCTGACCTTAACAATGCGAACTTTGCCCGAGTGGCAGGGAGATGAAATCCATCACTGTGGGGAGTTTCACACTTAAGCTCTTCAGCAGAGCTGTTACACCTATTGCTAAACCCTTTTCCTGAGGTGATACTGCACAACACAGAAGTTGGGGGGAATTTGAGGTGTGCCTTTTCTCAATATAACCTGGATCTTTGGGTCACACACTGTGGTGCCTGCACACTGCTGAAGTCCAGAGCACAAGGGGCAGGAGCCTGCTGCACACTGACATAAGAGATGCTTTACAGTTTAAATTTTATAGTGGTCACTGCTTGTAGGAAAAGAATGTGCTGGTCTTGGAGCTACTGCCACTCCTGTAGTACAGTACTGTGTCATGGATCCCCTTCTCATTCCTTCCAGATGATCCTGAACTTTGGGACATCCCCTTGGAGGTCATGGGTGCCAAAATAGCAGAGCCCTCCTCAGCTGCACAGCAGGCACCCAGGACACCCCACGGCCATCAGCAGAGGGGCTCCCACAGCAGGACACCCCGCAGGGGGAGCCAGCACAGAGCTGCTGCCAGGCTGGCACAGCTGCAGCCCCCTGCTGCAGCCCCCAGCACCAGCTGTGCCCACCAGCACACCCCAGGTACGTGCTGCCACAAGGGACTGAGCTCTGCCTTCACAGGGGCTCTTGGGAGATTGGGAATGTCCAGGGGGAGAAACACTCCTTTCTTTTGGACCTGGCTGCAGATGCTGGGACAGTGGTCTTGGAAAACTGCTTTTTCCCATCCTGCTGTCCCATCAAGGAAGAGCTAGAAAAAGAATTGAGGAACACATTTAGAGGAAAAAAAAAAAATCCATTTCTCACTTTCTCCCTGTGTGGCAGGGTGCAGCCCACTCGGGAGAAATCAGAGCTTGAAGAAAAGGAAGCTGGAACCTGTGTGAGGCACCTCGTGGCACCTGTGCCTCTGTCATGGATTACATCACAGGGCTGCAGCTGGCTTTCCAAATTGTGTCACACGGACTCTGCTGTACATTATGGTGAAGCAACAGAGAAGAGTTTCACACAATCAGCAAGAACTTCATGTACTCTTAGTTATTATGTATTTCAGATTCCTTTTTTTACAACCATGCCATTATTTGTGCTCTGCAGCACGAGACATGCCGTATTACAAGTGGATATTACCTGTAAATTGTACCAGAATGGATTGTTAAAAATGAGCTGTAATTCATAGCTTGTCTCTCCCTCAATGCTGCATTCCAGCACAGAGATGAGAGATTTTTAGTAGGATGGGGAGCAGGGGGGTCGTGGCCAGGGGACAGAAGGGACAAGCTGTGGCTGTGGCTGAGGTGCAGCCCCGCCCTTTGCCGCGTCTGCAGGGGCAGAGCCCCAGTTCCTGAGGCTGTTCCGAGCCTGTTCCCATTCCCCAGCCTGTGCCCCAGGGCAGGAACGTGCCGGGGCTGCTGCCAGCCCGCACACGGCAGCCCCAGCCCCGTGCCTCCTCCAATCCTCTGGAGCTGCACTGATGTTTTTAAGTAAGTTTCAACCCCTTTCAATACAGAAATAAACATGAATTTGAAAAACAAACCCCGCTGGGAGCTGTTGGTGCCTCTCTGCCCTGCAGCCACTCCACCTCCTTCCCTGCTGAAGGGGCAGCACTTTGGGATGGGCAAACAGAAACCTCGCAGGGGGTCAGAGGCCGCAGCAAAGCCAAAAGCTGCTCGGTCCTAATGAGCAGGCCAAAGGAAGAATTTGTAAGCTGTACTGGAAGAACACTCCCTCCACCTGGAGCAGCTCGGTGCAGGAAAGGGAGGGGCTCTGGGCTGGCCGGTTCTGGTCCCTGCAGTTCCGGGCGGCACCACGGCAGGGCTCAGCTCTGCTGGCAGGAGTGCCGCTGTCCCCAGGAGGCCATGGGGGGAGGCAAGAGTGATGCCACATCTGGAAGTTCGAGGAAAACCAGGAAAATTTACACAAACCAACCCTGACATCAATTTCAGGCCTCAAATGGGATCTTACTCCCATGGTTTGCCTCACTGATCTAACTGTAAAGACATTTGGAATATTCAGCATTTATTCCTCTTCCTCCTACTCTGCCTTCATCACTTAATCAGTCCTTTTCCCTTAAAAGATACTCTACTGTCCAGGACAAAGAGCAGGATTGGCTTCAGCGTGGAAAGACAGGACAAGCTGTAATTGACAGTAATAGATTACATCTAGAAAACAGTTCCACATTTCCCCGTGCTTGCTCCTGGCCAATTCAGCGCTGCCTTCAGAAAAGCTCAGGGAAGAAGCACATTCCACATGTTTGAGTCATACCCTCGCTGTTGAAACCATATACCTGCTAGGAAGGGAGCCTGCAGACCTTCCCAATTACTGAATTCAAACTGCCCCAAACCTTCACAATGAAAAAAATTCCAAAGTCTGAAACAGAAACGTAACGGCCTCAGCTTGTTGGCTCTGGAAACTGCAAATATTGCGGTGCCTCCCCTAATAAAGTCACTGCCATGAGCCTCTCGGGATTGGTCCCTTTGAAAAGGGCAGGAAAACTTACACTGGGAGCTTTTTTTTCCCTCGGAGGCTTGCGCAGCATGACTCATAACAGAAGCTGTGCTTAAAATGGAAAGAAATGCCGCAGCAATTAGTGTTTAGAAATACCAAATTCCTGCAAGTCTGCAGTTGGGAATGGCGAGGGGAAGTTGTTCACTCTTGACCGTTCCAGTTGCAACCCGAGGACTGAATTCCCGTTTTCAAGGTGGCTGAGGAGTCCCTTGTCCCTGCTCACATCCAGCCCAGAAACACCCCGCTCATCCCTCAGTGCTACAAGCAAGCACAGGCCACTCCCTCCCTCCCTCCACCTCTGCTTCCACCAACTGTGGAAAACACAACTGACTACAGCCAGGGAAGCCCAAAGTTTCAATTAATTTTATTTTTTTTATTTTTATTTTTACAGTGTACATTGTTAAATAATGTAAAGAAAACGCTTGTAATTCAGAAACAGATTTTATGTGGAAAAAGATACTCAAAGTGTAATATTAAACAAAATAATTTAACAGTTCAGTAGCATTAGTTTATTCCTCTAGACTTCAGTTATTCATCCACAGGAGGAGAGGGAGGGAGAAAAAAAAAAAAAAATCAATGGTAAATAAAACCAGTTCTTGCATAACATTAAGTGAAAAAACGACCTCAAACTTATTAGATCAAATTTAAATAACCATGTGCTGCATCCAGCTGACCAGCTCCTCTGCCACGAATATTGCCCTTGTCTCATTACTGCCTCAGCTCTGTCCCTGCTCTTGTTTCCCTGCATCCATCCATCCATCCTTCCAGAGATTCCTGCCTGGCTCAGCCCCGGGCTCGCTGCTCTCCTGCTCCCCCTGGAGCCCCTCCTCTCCTCTGGGCCTGCCCTGCTGCCACAACTGCTGCAAAACGAGGGACAGGAGCACAAAGCATCTCGTTTCTTTGTGAAAAAGGAAGAGTGAGAACATCTGCAGACACAAAAACTCCCTGTTAAGGCCCCAGCAGGGAACAGGCTCTGAGATTAAAACAAACATGGACAAGTAACACCCTGTGATGCACCAGCCTCCAGGATGCTGGTGAGCTGCTCCCAAGCACCAGGAAAGCTGCACCCTCATCCTTCACAGCTTTCTGCAGCACTACATAAATACTGGCTGGTATTATTTCGACTTTGAAGAGGAAACCAGTATTTCTTAAATAGGAAAAGGGAGAATGACCAAAGCAGAAGATACAGTACAGGTACTAAGAGGTGACAAGTGACAGACAGTGACAGTCCTGGTACCAGCTTGAAATTTGTTAAGAGTGAACAAAATTGTAAATCCTCCAAGACAGACAGAGGAAACTTCTTGATGCCGGCTGTTTCAAGTACATCCATTGCCGGCAATGGACGTTGCACCAGGACAGTCTGTTCCTGGCTTAAATGAATTTTACCAAAAAAAACAAAGGTAAGAAAAGCAATCCCAGCAGACAAGCCCATGCCAACGAGCAATGGCACCTCTCCCTCAAGCCACATCCTGACCAAACATCTTTACCACTTTGCAGGTGGAGTCAAATTGCATCTTAAGTCGGGCCTTTCCCAAAGACACACGTTCTCCCCTCCTCTCTCCGTTCCTGACCCAGCCCTCCTGCCTCCAGAGCCAATATTGGTTAAGTCTCGTTTTAGCTTCACCTGCATCCCCCTGTCCCAGCCCACCTGGCCCTGTCACCCCACACCTCAGCTCTGCCTGCACGAGTTTCCCCACACCAGAACGGCTCCGGCCGCGCGCGGTGCCCTCCCCTGCACACACACCCTGCCCTCACCTCGCCCTCTGCCCACCTGGGCTCTGCTGGGAAGACGACGCTAAACTGCAGAAGCAAGAGAAGTCCAAGGCACTAAAATATCCAGCAAGCATACTGGGAGAACAGACAAGTATTCAAGTACATTAATTTATACAATTTTACATTCACATTTATTTATCTAATACAATGAAAATACAAAGGAAAAAGTTAAAGTGTCTCCAATAAGTATAAGGATATAGCTAGCTTTTTTTCCCGTTTTTTTCTTTTTAACTTTTTTAACCCTCTATATTCCACTCATTTTTAAACTACTGTTGTCCAACAACATTTATATATCACAGTGTTTCCACATCAAAACTGATGGTAAGTACATGTCCGCAGGGAACTTTTAAAATTTTTTTTTAACAATTTAAATTGCTCTAATGCTGCAGTCAAAGCTGTTAATATCTTACTTAAAGCAGTAATGACCTATCAAGCATGGGCTGCACCACAAGTCCATTCGTGTGCCCCATCATTTCAGAGCCAGATACGATTGACTGGGGAGAGGGAGAGGAGGGGGATTTGGACAGCTTTTTCCTGCTCTTGGTTCTCCAGGAAGAGGCGAGAAGCATGCTAGAGCCTCATGCTGGGTTCAGCTCTCCCACCAGGAAAATTTTACAGCAAGACTGTATGAACTGACCCAGGGCTTCTCCTCGCAGCTCTCGTTGCACACGAGAGCAGCCCCTCAGTGAAAAGCTCTGTCCCATCACAAGGATGCTCATCATCCTCCTCCCCCTTCCGAGCGTGTGGGGAAACTCCCGCTACAGAGTTGACAGCAATGGTAGGAAAAGAGAAATTCATTCCCAGTCTGGCAAGCTACCAGTTCATTGCAGCACTAGTATTGATAGAGGCCCATCTCCCTCCCCAGCTCCTGTCCCCAGGCGCAGCCAGCGGGGCTCCGAGCGTGGCTAAGTGGTCCGCAGGTTGGAGCCTGGAGGGTTGCTGACAGACTTCTGCAAGTTGCTGATGTTGAAGCTTTGCAAAGAGGTGGCCCCCACGGGCTGGAACTGGCCGAGCTGTGGCTGTGCTGGCCCCCCTGGGCCGCTCCAGGGCGGGGGGAAGGAGGCTGCTGGGTAACCGTACTGCTGCGGGGGGCACATGGCCTTGCTGAAGGGACCTAAAGAGGTAGCTGATGCTGCAGGGATGGGCGTAGCACCCAGGGAAGATGCCATCGAGATACACAGCTGACCTGGGGCCGAGAATTTTCTTGCCATTCCAGGGCCCTGAAAGGTAATCCAATCACCAAGACAAGTTACACAACTGTGCTTTAAAAACCACCAGTCCAACCCACTCCCAATGGGTATTTCCAAGGACAAATGGCCCTCCCCTTTAGTTTCACCCTCCCTCCCAGAGCAGCCATCCTCCACGCATTCCAGAGCTGCTGCCCAGCTGTGTTTGAACCCCAGGGAGACAGAAGGACACCCACATCTCACCACAAGCCCCCAGAGGTCACCCCTCATCACCCCTCACCTCGTAGCTGCTGTGCCCCTTGCCAACTTTCTTGCCAGACAGGTTCATGGCGTCCCGGGCCCAGTTGTCCACCAGCTTGTGCAGGTCGTCGGTGAAGGTGCCCTTGCGGCTGGAGGCCATGGGCTGGCTCTGGGGGGCCTGGCTGTTCACTGCAGCCCCCACTGTGTTGGTGCTGCTGGTCCCTACAAACACAAACACAGCCATCACCACCTGGCTCAGCACTGAGCTGTGTCCAGTGCACTGAGTAACTGTGGTAATGGCACACCAAGAGTTAAACTGCCATGCAGATTAATTCTGAGCTTCAATTCCAGGACACACTGAAGTGGGAACTGCAAGGGCTCCTACAGGCATTTTCTCAGATTCAGAGTGTTTCACAGATATCATCCTAAAGGGGGAGTGGTAGCAGCCTACAGGTGTTCATAGAAGAAAAAGGACATTAGATTTCAGCACTGAATGACAGAGGCACATGGCTCTCATCCTACACCTTTTAATCAGCAGCAATCACTACTGGCACAGGTCAATTCCACCTTGGGGGACAATGCTGGATGCTGAGTAAGGAGCAGTAAAATCAGCATCACCAGCTGCTCTGTAGCAAATTATCTCCGCTTTGTGAAGAGAAAAACTCACCCAATTTACAAAAACAAAAAACAAATCCAAAAAATCAAAAAACAAAAAAAAAAAAGCCCCAGTCAGAAGCAGCAACTGTTGTTTCCAATAGCTGCCATACTTATGTTCTTGAGGATAAACAGATGGGACTGTCTTCATCCACCAAACAGTCAGGATCAGCAGAGAAAGTCTGCACTGCATTAAATTTTGGTTTTTGCCTCTAAAAGCATTTTTTGCTGTTATGTTCAGATTTCCTAAGTCAGAATAAGAAGCATTTGAGATGCAAACAACTAAAACAGCTTAAAGAAGGCAGAAGTGAGAGTATTCCTCAGACAAGCTCTGACAGGTTTCTCTTTGCACTGCAAGAACACAAAACCCCTTGACATAAATGCCAGGTTTCAGTTCTGCTAGAAAGCTTGTTGAACATGATATCCTGTGGGGGGGAAAGCCAACCTAGCAGCTTTGTTCTGGACAGCCTTCCTATGCCCCTCACATTTATAAACAAGCAACTGCACTCCAACCTAGGGTTTTAAATGCCAGACCTCATAACATGAAGCAAAGAAATCCTGTATTACCTAGGATCCTAAATTCCCAGCAGTATGGCAAAGTATCCTCATTTACAGACATGGAAGTGCCAGTTAACCACTAGGGCAGATGCAACAACAAAAACAGCATCAGCAGGGCTAAAGACAGCACTGCTTGCTAGCACTTATCCTCACCTATTCCACCTGGGAAATCCATGAAAACCTGAGTTTATGGCAGGCATTTCTGGAGGGAAGCTATTTAGAGGTGGATCACAGAAATGCCAGCAATGAACACCACATCTCTACTGCAAAGGCCAAATAACAGAGTCACTGTCTCTTGCCTGGCAGTTCCTTCATCTGTCCCACTTTCCCTTGGCCATCAGCCACATTCCTTGCCACCACTTTATCATAGAAAGAACTGGTTCCAAACCCCTGCAGGAATGTTTCGTACTGAGGAGTGGATTAGGAAGGTGACATACTTACTATGCAGGACAAATAAACAAAGTGTTACTGCCTCTGGTAGTGCTGAGGAGGGAAGGACATGGATCCATCCCTCCAGTTCCAGCTCAAGCATGGGAATGGCTCCTGGGATGGGTGCCCACAGGAGGTGTTAGTGGGGGCAGACACATGCCAGAACACACAGCAGGGGAAGAAAAAGGTTCCCTGAGCAGGGAGTGAGGCTGGAGCACTGATGGAGAGGAGCAGGAACACTGTGTGGTGCAAGGAAAGTCTGCTGTGAAGTAACAAGAACCTTAAGCATGCATCACTTGGAAAAGGCTCTGGATACAATCATTTAATAAGAGCAATGATGTGAAAGGTGAAGTTAAATACAAATGAGGCAAAAGCATGGAAGAGGTACTTGGGTGAGGGGGAACACTGCCAAAACCAATAATAATCACATTCCACCATGAGGGTTCATGCAGGAATTGACACACTTGCTCTCATCCTCTTCAGGATGGCCAGCATCCACTTGTGCAGTTTCACATTTCCACTTTAATCACTAAGTACTCTGCATCCTGGACCTACCCTGGAAAGCTTCCTCAGGCTATGGAAGGGGGAGAGTTGACTGAGGCATATACTACAGAACATTCAGCTGAAGAGATGTAAGATCACTTAGGAGAGAGTTTTCTAAAGAACTAGATTAGTTTAGGATGACAAAGGCTGCCAGACCTTTGTCTCCCAAAGTGACTTTGTCAGGGAGCTCCTGTCTCAGATCACAGGCATACCAGCCTACAGCATCAGAGCTGAGCTCTCACCTGATGTCCATTTAAAACTGACTTCTCAGGAGTTTCAGATTTAACTCTGACACACACACTGCCTGCAGAAACTGCCATCCACAAGAGGCTGAAAAGCAAGTGCTTCAAAAAGCAAGTGCAGCATTCCATGGAAAGAACCCCCACATTCCTGCTCGGTCACAGCAGCCGTCCCCAGTTCTGCTCTGCCACGGGGATCTCAAGTGGAACAGGCTCTCTCTCTCCAGCCCACTACCTAGAATGCCTTCATTCTGCCCTCCCCCTCCATAAACCACAGTCAAATGACACCTTTAAATCAGTCTTAAATGACATGTGCACACACAGGCTTTTCTGAACATCTCTTGCTTTGGGAGACACACTGGAGCTATCTGATGGCTTACTCTCAGGCTTTTAAAACGTTGGAGGAGTGCCTGCAATTGGATCCACCACTGAGGTGACAAGCCCCATCAAATCCCACAGCAAGCAGCTGCTCTGAGTACAACTCCAGCACATTACAGTGAGCAACTGACCCTGATGCTGCTCTTGTTAGGGAGAGCAGGGCTGCACAGGGAAGGGGAGGCTCTGCCTGCCTCCACCTGGCTGCAAGAGCAGCACCAGACTAGTCAATGTACTAAGGACAGAGCACACATTAGAGGGCATAACACAGACACACAGATGCTGTGCTGGAGACAGAGTCAGGGACATAAGGCTTCAGTGACCAGGAAAAGCTGATGAATAGATTTACAATCAGGAATTGGAGATAACAGAAATAAGATAATTACTACAGAGCTGGTTGCAAGGACAGACTTTTTTCACCATCTTCCCTGAAGCACAAAGAGAGAGTAATTTGTTAAAGATAAGAGAAACAGTGAGAAATGTTTAGTATCAGGAAACATTACAAAAAAGCTTGGTGAGAAACAGAGGACACAGCACAGCAGGGCTTTAACAGTCATTACGGGGACATTCTAGACAAACTCAAAGACTCATCTGACAGTTTAATCACAAAGAGAGGAGGCCCAGCCTCCTACATTTATCCATCATGATTCCCAAATAATTGGGAAGAATGTCAGGAGACACTGAGGTCACAACTGTTATCACACAGTCACAACAGTGGCTGTTATCACAAAAGGAAAAGCAAGTATATCTTCCATTTTTGCCAGGACGTAGGAAGCATTTTACAATTACCAAATTTCAACCAGCAACAGATTTGATAGGTCAAGTGCTTTTAGTTTGTCATCCTCCTTCTCAGATGTGTGAAAACAGTTTAGACATTCCCTGCCAAGCTGTACCACTCTGTTTCTCCAGCTGCACAGTTGAAAGCATCAATCACTGCACTGTTTCCTCAACACCACTGATTCCAGCCCAGTTGTTCTCCAGCTGTCACTCCCACAGCAGTCTGCAACAGCACTTCAAGGACAAGGCTCCAGGAAGCAAGCAGCCTGCAGCAAGCCAAGAGCCAGGCCAAGCTGAGCCATGCTGAGTATTACCTGCTTCTACAGGACAGCTACAACACTCCTTTCAAAAGGAGTGTGTTTTCCTTAGCATCAGTCCCAAAAGCAAGAGATACACATGCCAAAGTACTCTTATAGCTAGATGATGGCCATTTTACAGCAAGCCAAGGCCTTGGAAGTAAATTATACTCTCATATATTCAATTCAATGTCAATTCTAGAAACAGACTGGCTGTTCTTCATATTCCCTTCCCCCAAAAAAGGACAGGCCAGACTAACAATTTTAAGTTAGCTTTGGTATGAATTTAACTTCTTCCCAGAAAGGAACATTAAATCTTGAAAGAGCAGGTGTCAGTGCACATCTGCATGTTAATATACACAGCAAAAACATTTAAAGCTGCTAAATTTGAAAAATTAGATAATTTTAGTTCTTAGATCCCAAATCCAGTGAAGTGGGAGAGAGTTAGTGCAAAACTGAACAGCCAGGAAGAGTTTCCCTCCCTCTGCCTCCCTTCCTTTCTCAGAGGATGGGGCTGGTGGCACTGCAGCTGTCTCTGCAGAAGGCCAGGCTCAGCTCCCACACACAGCTCTGGCTCAGCTGAGCCCCTGCCAAGCACAGCCAGACAGATGATGCAGATGTGTGGTACTGCCATGCAGTGCAGTGAAGGGAGGGCTCCTGACAGCACTCCAAACTTCCTCACATGAAACAAATGTCAGACATTTAAAGGGTGCAGCCTGCAGAAGCAGCATGGGAGATATTGCAGCACTCTCAATAAAAAGCATCACACCAGCAGCCTTGGCTCAAGCATAGTGTTATTTCAAGCCACATCAGAAGTTTGAGGCTCTCTTGTAAGTCTGGCCTAATGTAAGTACAAATGAGAAGATTCTGAGAAGAGCTGCAAGCTAGCTTGTGAGGGCTGACAGAATGTCTGAAAATGTGTATTTACCCACCTGTACTACTATTTGTTTTACATTTAATGTATCTCCAATTCACAGGAAAAACTTCTAAACCTGAGCCCATAAGGTTCTTTTGAGTTTGGTTGGATTTATTCTCTAATTGTTTTAAAACCCATTTAACACTTGGATCTTTAGCTAGCCATGTGTTAATGAACACAAGTCATCACTACCAGCTGCCTACAGATGGCATCAAAGCTCTGCACTGTCACCAGCTCTGGAGCTGAGAGCATGGGGACACCCATCCAACTTGTGCTGCAGTGTCCAGCTAAGGGATAACCTGGAGAACAAATCTTCCTCACTCTCCCAACAGACAGATTACCTCCTTACAAGTCTCATGTTGTCTAACATGTGCTGAAGCAAAATTACCAATGGGCCTTGCTAAGTCTTCCCAGTTTGTGTCATTTCACTGAGCTGTTCTGAAAGTCTTCTCTAAAGGTTTAGGGAAAATGAGTGCTTGTTACAGTGAGTTTAACAGCAGAGAACACCCAACATGAGAACCCAAACTTCTAAAGGTGTGCTAAGAGCAGCTGAGCCATAGGATGGGAGGGAATACAAGGTGGCAGATGAGGATGGGCTGCATGAAACAGATCCAAGCAGCAGAAACAAAACCCAAAAAAGATGAAACAAAAAGCAGACAAGGAAGGAGTAAAGGTGTTACACACAAAGAGCCAAGCAGGGCGTACTCAGAAATCGGGTCCTCCTGCCACCAGGCTTGAAGGTCACTCTCTCAGATGCACAGTTAAACTTCGCACAGCCTGTGAGAAAACAAGAACGGGGAGAACAGAGAGAGGAGAGGAGGAGAGACAGAACACCACTACAAGATGTTAGCAACTTGAAGTTGGAAGGGTGAAATGCAATCACGACACACAAGAATACATCTCCAAGTGTGGACTGAGGAGCACAGAGACAATTTACAGAGTGAAGAGATTCCCTCCAGCACCTCCAGACAGGAGAACAAGTTTGCACTGCTACTCCCCAGCACATAACCCAACCATAAAGGGGCAATCTGCAGCAAAGCCAAATTCTGGCAAAAGTACCCAATTATTAAATGGTACTGCACAACTCTAGATGAAGGGAGATGATTCAAGTAGCTCCAAAATGCCTGATGTGCAAGGGGAAGAAATCTAGAACAGCTAAATTCAGATAAGTAAAGGAATTATCCCCTTAATGACAAGCAAAACAAGCCCTCCTTACTGAACAAATCAGAGCTGTGCCTGAGAAATTACTTGATAACATATTAATAACATACTAATAACAACAACCCACAACTTGAGAAACCTGAGTACATAAACAATTCACTACTCCCACCATTTCATCTTCCTACACTGACTCTTCCTTCCAGGATAATGCACAATTAAAGAACATGAGCCTTTTTTTACCTTTTACTGTTAAAAACTCCATTGACAGAAACAGCTAAACCAGTTAGGAAGTCTGAAAGGACTAAGACTCCAAGTCTTTGGAAACTTCCAACCATTTCGTTTATCTGTTGACATCAAACCTGCTCTGCCCCCTCCTCAATTCTGATTTCCAAGCCCCCAATCTCATCTGTCTCTTTTCCTCTGAGCCAACACCTTTCCCACGTCAGCAGAACTTCGCTGCCACCACTCCCACTGCACTCTCTTGTGCTGTCCTTGAGGTTTCAGACCTTCAGCCACCTCACACTTCACCTGAGTGAGAAGCTACAAATCCAGCTGCAAGCAACATCCTTATCAGGCTTCACACATAGGCTGGGGACCCCAAAGCTACTTCACACCATTAAAATCCAGCGTTATGAAGTCAGTCATTCATTTCCAGTGCTAATTACACCGACTGCATTTGGAGTCTTACCTTGGCCTGGCGCAGAAAGGCTCGGTACCGAGAGGGCACCATCACTGGTGAAGGCAGAGTAGAGATTTTCACTGGAAGGTGAAGGTTTGAGGGGCTGTAACAAATGGTTCTGCCCTGTCTCTGGCACACTGCCAGGAGGATGAAGGGTCTGCTGAGGGGGCAAGACTGATGGTGCACTTTGAGCTGACAGGTTACCTAGAGGAAAAAGGAAAGCAAAAAGTTTTGGTTTCCATCCATTTTTGAACCTGGTCAAGCATAATCAAGGCAAGAGAAGGAAACTACTCCAGTTTGAGAAAGCAGTGAGACCAGAAAAATGCTTCAGTTTTAAGACAACTCTGTGCTGGTTTATGTGCTCACAGAGCTCCTCTATTACACAGCAAAACAGAAATGAGCAGCCGGGGTGACTGGATACAGAAATCTCAGCATGACATGGAATTAACAAAGTGAATACGCAAGAAGCAGTATCAAGTATTTCTGCTGGCACTGCTGGCCCTCCAGCATTGTTTGCTCCTGCTACAGGATTAGAGAAACATTTCCCATTACCCAGAGAGTATCTGTCACCCACATCACTCAGCCAGTAAACAGAACAAATTCCTGAGTTCTGTTTATTAGAAAAATGGTCTTGGTAAGAAAGGAAGCCTTGACAACTGAAACTGATTCTCAATTTGTAAGTACAACAATCTTCAAATCCATTTTCAAAAGCCACTATTTTAACATGCATCAACTGTGAGTTTCTGCAGTGTAAGGACACTAGTAATATCATGCTTAAATGGTACTCAATTAGGAAAAAAAAAATCTCTGCAAAATCAGTTTCAGGAGGGAACAAGCAGAGTATATCTTTAAAAAACAAAGTTTTCTACCATACTGTAATTTACACTTTTCTTCCTAGTAAGAGCCCAATGACTAATATCTAAAAAATACAAAGCACAACTTTAAAATTGCTCTTACAGAACAATGTCACAGCACGTATCAGTGGACTGAAAAAGTCCCAGGCAAGACTTGCCAAACAGCAAAAGTAATTTCAAAAATTATAAAAGAAATCCAGGGAGGAACAGGTACACACACACACACCTCAAAAGAAGAGACACAGACCCAGATCTAAGAATGAGAGATGGTACTTTGACTATTTTATCTGCTAAAAATATTGAAGGAAGCCTTACCTGATAGCTGAGGGCTTTTATGTCCCTGGGAGCTGCTACGACTGGACTTGCTGCTTTTTCCTTTTGTAGGTCGTCTCCTCCTTCCTGACAGGGGTGCAGCTGGGGGAATAATTACTGCAGGTGGGGCCTTTCCCAGTTTCATGTAGAGTGACTCAATCTCCTGCTTCTGGCGGCTCTGCAGCTCCTGGATCTCTTTAAGGTGCCTAAAAAGTTACAAAACAGTGGGATTTGCAAGAATTTTATGTATACACACACATGCAAACAATTCCTCCCCTCCAGTCAAGCCTGAGATGCTTCTTTGGTCAAATTCTCAAACATTTAAGAAAGCAGGAAATAAATCTTTTCCACAAATAACCACTGAATACACATGGAAGAACACTTGCATTTTCCAGTGTGCTCTAGCCCTGGCTAGAATTCCAAAACTAAGTTCCCAACGTTGCAATCATAAAACCAGAATAAACAGAAGTACAAAAAAAGCATTCAAATGCTACAGGAATAGCTAATTACTCATTTTCTCAGACATATGGCCTTGGAGACTTCTACACTGGTATTGCCTTACAATTTGTTTCAGAGCAGTTGCATACACAGGATTTCAAACTGCCGACTACCCTAAAAAAACAGTTCAACTTTCAGTATAAATAAATTAGTAGGTCACATTGCTTCACTTTAAAATTCTTTTTCTGAGCCAACAAGGTCTCTTCAGGAAAAGAACCAATAGAAATGCATATCAGAAATGCAGAGACTCGTATGTCATTTTCAAACAGGACTCTGTTTTTTCCACTAACTCCAGTGATATGCCAAACCTTCCTTAGATCTACACTCTTATCCACGGTGCAGCTGGCAGTTTACATACATCAAGGTTACAGGGTAGAAAATTCAGCCCAGCAAACATGTATATTTCTCTTTTGTTATAACTCTATAGTGCTTTCCCACTAAAGAACCTTACTTCCCACATAAATGCTGACAATGGCTCCTGACAATTAGCAAGGGCTAAGGGAAGTACAGGTGAGATTCACATGAATCCTGCTGCACCCATTCCACACACAACCACCCAAAGACAAAGCCTTACTTCTCCCGTAACCGACGGAGCTCCAGCTTCAAGTCTTCATCTTCAATATCCGACTCATTGTCACTGCTCATGTAGGAAGAGTTGAAGGAGTTGCTGAGGCTCTGAACAGGGAGGCTGATCTTGGATCCCAGGTGCTGGACAGAGTCTGGGCTCCCTGAGCCATCATCCAAATCCTTAGCCATCCCACTGAGAAAGGCAGCCTCCGGATCAGAGGATGGACCATTCATGTGTGGGGACTGCCTTGACTCCAACTCTTTCTTGGGAGCTGCAGCTGAAGCAGCAACTTGTTCCAAGCCCACGGAGAGAGGAAGAGTGACTGGCTCTTTCTGGGCACAGCTGACCTCATCCCGAGCCTTGAGCACGGAGAAGCGCCCCACTTGATCCGCGGTCGTCGTCACCTGGAAGCGCCCGACCTTGGTGGCCTGAGCAGCATCTCCTGGCAGTGACAGCCTGGGAGCTGTCTCAGCAATGCCATCCACCACATCCAAGGAGGTGGCAGCCACAGCCCCACTCTTCCTGCTCTCAGCTTGCTTCACCAGCGTGCTCTCTGGGCTGCTGCCAGAAAGGCTTGAAGAATCAGTGGAGGTGGTTTCAAATTGCACTGGCTTCGTTTCAGGTTTGTCACCCTCTTTTAGCACATCATCCACTGCCACAGATACCTAGAACAGAAATACAATCATGCAGACTTCCTTAGTTTTTCCTTAACATGATGCTTTTATTTTCCTTAATGGTAAGATGCATCTGAGAGGGGAAAATAACTCATTTCCTAGGTACGCCACAAAGCAAGCTACTGCTTCTCTCCAGGCAAAACACTGCCACACAAAGCAGCACTTCTGTGTAATCTGTGTGGAGGATTAACCAAGAAACAGCAGCCTCAGATGGGGCCAGAGTGATCATCCCAGCACTGTTAGTGAAAGAGCACCAAGGCCTGCCACGATGAAACCCTGTGTTCAGAACTCCAGACCTGCACAGACTGTGCAATTCTGCAGATCTGCTTTCACAGGCTCTACGTGGACAGCCAAGTCCTGCACAAGGCACACTGAGCTGGCACAAGCGGGAACCACCCAAAGATGTTCTACCAAGAACCACGTGAGTTTAGCTCCTCCTACCTGAAACCGTCCCATCTTCAGCACACTGGCTCCTGCTGCAGCCACAGCACTGGTCTCTCCATCACCTGCTGCCAAAACTAAGCAAAAAGGGAATGCAATTACAACAATGAGCAACAATTTATTTGAACACCAACCATTTATTTTTATGTACTTCAAACTCAACTCTTAACTCCAAAGAAGCTTCTGGACTCATAGCATTGTATTAATATTTAAATGTTCATTATTAATGTTAAGTTGAAGCATTTTTCTACAAAGCTTCCCTGCACGATGCATTTGCCAGAAGTACACTTTTAGGCAACAGTAAAAAAGCACACTGATTTCAAACAGGGACGTGAAATAGACAAATAATAAAAAATAGAACTGAAATTTATGAAAGAAAAAGCTTATTCTGATTACCTAAATTTCACAAACACTGGGGACAATTTAGTCACAGAAAAGGGGCAGGTTGAAGAAATGCTATAAACCACCTTTACTCAAAGCAGTCTATCTGAAGTTTTCCAGCTCCTAGTTTTGCTCTGTGCACTGGCAGTATAAAGTTACAAAGCTGAGAAATAACATTCTATTTTTAAATTAGTTCTATTGGACAGCTTGCTCTGTTTATCAAGAAACTTCCCAGATTGTTTACCTTTACCTGCTAAATTTAAAAGGCAAAACCCAACTCATTCTATAGCAGATTAATGAATTCTACATTATAGTTCACCAATGTCCCAAAATGAGACTATTTCATTTGTTTTCCATCAAGGTTTTATTGGCTTCTGAAGGTTTGTTATTCAACTTCAGAGGCACATGCATGTTAAATAGTGTTTACTAGACAGTTCAAGAAAATATTTCAGCACCTTATTAACAGCTTCTTTTAAAAACAGAAGATTTCAAAAAATAAAACAGTTAGGTGAATACTGACAGGAAAACCTCAGATTATTTTGCAAGTGTTTTGATTTTCCCCAAAAACTCAAAACATATAGATTTGAAAGTCATTGATCAAACAGACTTTAACTGGTGATCATCCAGTCAACCTTCATTTGTCCTAAAGCAGACAGAAGAAAGTCTGGGCTTCTTACTACCTTTCTTAAATTTTTAGTAGTTTAACCTTGGTTTCTCTGTTCAAACAGAAATGAAAACACCCATAGGTAAGGGAGAGGTATCCTAAATGCAGAACACAGTGTAATGACACAAAATGAGTCCTGCTGCTATTGCCAGGAACACAGCACATGACAGAAAACTGTTCCTTCAGGTCCTGATGCTGTACCTTAGCAGCACAGTGGAGACTCTTTGTGACTTCTAATTTAGCATTTTGGACAGCTTTACATCCTAAATGAGTCACTACAGCACACATGTATGTATCATCTCCCTTCCTCATGGCCTACAGGGGAAAATTTCAGTCTGGCTACTAAAAATTAATAATCTCCCCTCAAGGAGCTGCCACTCCATGACTTAGTAGAGAATTCTATAACCTTCCAAGTGGTTACTCTGTTCAATTTTGATTGCTATCTCCATGCTGAGGAATCACCTAAAGCAATCCTGGCTGTCTTACCATCCTTCAGAGACTGTGCTGCTGTGGACACTGGCCCAGTAACCGTTGTTGATGCCACTGAGGGCACAGACTGCACGTTCAAGGAGAAAAACAAAATAAAATAAGGTAATTAGCAATTTCACTGAATGCAAATAAATCCAACATACTGCATATTACATATTCTTTTGCTTCCAACAGGGACAAAGTATGACCCATGAAAAGACAAAATCAAGACAAGAAATTTTCCAGGTCTTATAACCCTGAGGCTGTGAGCAGATCACCCCTTGGCCTGTGCAGAAATAATGCATAAATAGCTACTTGAATTGTCAATCATTCAGTAGAAGCTTTTAAAATTTCAGATCCAAACTTGGAAACACCCTCCCAAATTAAGACTGACATATCACATATTGCTTGTTTAGTGCTCTTTCCCCTTATTCCACAGTCATTTCCATTTCTAGTTTGGTGACATCACCAGGAAAGTTGAAATAACAACTAATACCAAAAAACAGCCTCAGGAAATTATGTAATCTACTGCAATATACCGACTTTCCCGATTTTGGTTGACTCAGTCCCACAAACTGGAAGATGACTCTGAATTTTTATTTTTAAAAGTCTAAATGCTGGTGTAGTGACATTAAAGGCAGTGACCTAAGGGACTCTGACAAAACACTGAGGTTTTTCAGACTACTAAACTGCAAACATACACAGGCAGGAGCAGATGTCACTGGGACGGTCTCTGGACTAAGGGTTCTTCTCAGTTGAGCATCCAGATCTTCCAGTGGCTGCTGGGACTGAGAAAGAAATGAGTAAAACAATGTCCCAGCTCAAGTAAAATAACAGCATTGTTGAGAAACAGACATATTTAATACTAAAATTTAAAGCACTCAGACAAAATAAATTAAAATTCTATCAAGCTTCCTTCCTACAGATTTAGATTTATTATGTACAGCACAGTAA
Organism: Oenanthe melanoleuca; assembly: GCF_029582105.1. NCBI lineage: Eukaryota > Metazoa > Chordata > Aves > Passeriformes > Muscicapidae > Oenanthe > Oenanthe melanoleuca. Next base: position 4,139,488 of record NC_079334.1, read on the forward strand.
GGCTGGAAGTAATTCATGCAACATTTTTGTTCAAAAACCACAGAACAGGAAAAATAATTGGAATTAAAAAAAAAAAACCAAGAAAAAAAAAACAAAACCCAACCCACAAGTTCCCTCAGACAGTCTGTATAGATGGATTGACTTGAAGAGGATGCAGAATCTCTCAAATATGCTTATTACTCAGATTTCAGCTGTTTCAGTTAGAATACAAGATTTTTTCAAACTTGGCTAGTTGGATTGGGGAGAGGAAGAGAAGATGATGATTTTACCTAAAAGTATCTTGAAGATAAAAAAAGTCCCCAAGTTTCAAAATTATTAAATTAGGGCCATGCCCATAAGATACACTGAAAGAAGAACTTATTGTCAGATGCGATTAAGTTGCAATTCTGACCCTACAGAACAGAAATTTTAATCCAAACTTCAGCATTATTAATCTTTCCAAGTCTTTTAGGTAAAAAAAGACCCCAAAAAGCTGTATCTCTTTTTAAAACTGAAGATCATGACAGCATAAAAATACTACTTTCCACTGAAAGTTACAGGTACCAATAGCATAAAGATGCTTTCAGCAGGTTGCCAGGATAACACTCCTCCTGACTTGTACAAAACAAAAACCCTAGGAACAATAAAGCTTGTATCAATTCCATTATACAAAAAAAAAAAAAAAAAAAAAAAAAAAGGAGAAGATGCAGATTTCTATTACTCCATTCAGAAATCCAACTGCTTAGCAACAAGTGAGGCAATTTATCAGGAAGTAAAGTTTTCCTTACAGAACAAGGGGACCAAAATTAAGCTGGAGAGATTAATCTAAATGCACTTTAAAAAGCAATGAAGGAATAAACAGAACAGGTACTTAAGACTATGGAACAGACTGTTCAAAACTGGTCTTGAGATGACGTGTACACTGTCTGCAAATTACAAGTCTGCTAGAAAGGGAAAAAGTTGTGTAATCACCTATTAGTGACAGAAGCAGCATGGAAGGCAAGCCTATCTACTTTAAGACAAGCCAGTAATTTTCCAGAAAGTATTATGTGATAGCAGCAAATGCTCTTAACAGTCAAGTAGATTTGATCCAGTTGGTCTCCTCCAATTTTGTCTCATTCCTAGACAATCCTTCTGACTTCAAATGAGAAGTGAAATTCAGTAAGTTGTTTGCAAAGGACAAGAAGTAAGGGATCTATATTTGTGACTCTTCCATGCCACAAATCCTGCCAGAAATACCCATGACAAACAGGAAGCAGCCTTTTGCAGTGGTACTGTGGCTTGAGTCATAGAAGGGGCTACAAGTGCTTTGTAGCTTAGGGGAAAATACTACTAATATACTGAGTTTCCAGCAGTGAAAATGAAAAGGACTGTGAACTCCATATGACTGATTTTAACCAGCTGTCTCCTGATCCATCTGACACCTAACATGGGAAGAATGTAGGTAAGAATTATCATCAAATTGTTGTCATCTTCTCTTCAGTAAAACCATGCTTCAGAAATAATTGACTAAAAGAGATAAACCAGCTTCTGCCTCTGAAATCAGGGGAAAAAACAAGTGGTTTGTTCTTGCTCAGTTTGGAGAAAGAAGATGCCCATTTCCTTGCCACTCACAGGGCAGGAATATGGCCTATGGTTCTAAGATCAAGATATAAAAATGAGCTACTTTTAGAAAATATTTCAGTTGAATAAGCCTTTTTCTTTCAACTTCAGATGTCATCTGCCTTAGTTGGACAATCCACACAGTGATCATCTGCTCAAGCAGGGCCATCCCAGAGCACATGGCACAGCATTGCATCCAGCTGGTTTCCTGGATATCTCCAAAAAAGGAGACTCCACACCCTTTCTGGACAATCTGCTCTAGGGTTGCACAGGAAAGAAATTCTTCCTTATGTTTAGGCAGAACTTCTGTGCATCAGTTTCTGCCCAATGCCTCTTGTTCTATTGCACAGTACCACCATTTACACACAAAACATCCCAGCTGACTATTGTATACAAGGACAGAAGCTAAGCAGGGGAAGCATTTCAAGTCATGTTCATGATAAGGATCTTCAAATATCTTTTGTAAACATTAAAGCCTAGTAATCATGCCCTAGTAATAATCACAAAATTTAAAAAAAAAAACAAAACACACAACCAAAAATAAACAAAAGAAATAAACAACCAAACAAAAAGGCAACCATCAAAACAAACAACCAAACCCCAAAACCTCACGAGAAATTGACAAAGGCAATTCTACATTTCATAAACATATCACATATTATTTTGCTATGATACTCTTTTCAAGAAGAAAACAGGTTCAAGTTTTATGCACACACTCCTCTGCATTGTATTTTTTAAAAAAATATTTCAAGCTCAGATGAACACACTAAAACCCTTAAGCCTGATTAGGCACTGGGTACAGCACCCCAAAGGGCAAGCTGCACAGAAGCACAGAATGGTTTGGGTTGGAAGGGACTTTAAAGAACATCCAGTGCTGAAGCCACTCAGGCTACTGCTACAGTTACACAAAAGGGGTTACTCAGTCAAAAGAAAAGAAAACCAAGAACATTAATAACATGCAACGGAGAGTTTAATTGAAACATGCTCTCTGAAGGGAAAAGAAGCAGATCAAATCTGCCAAGTTGTGTAGCACCTGAGTTAGTGAAGGTCCTGGAAAAGGAGGCAGCTGCTCACTGGATGGAGTGCCAGCCGGAAGGTCAGAACCTATGGGTAGCACCTACGGATAACCAAGAGGAAACGCGCGTCCGTCAGACAGGCAACCACAGAAGGATCAGATACCAAGCTACAGTCAGTCATGTCACACAACAAAAGCCTTAACTAAATTTTTTTTGGTAGAGAATTCCTTCCTGGACAGTTAGCATAGAGTCTTTAGGGACTTTTGCAACCAAACTGGGGGAAGTTGGCTTTGTTGTATTGTATAATCCAGATTATCTTTGAGCAGCCACAATTTCCAGTTTAAACAAGCTGTAGTATTCACAAACAAAGTATCTTGGGGATATAATTCTTCCAAGAAGCTGATTTCTAAAATGGTGCAAGAATGTACTCAGTCTCCTTACATAGATCTATGTTAACTGTCCATTAGAAACTGTGAGCTGCATGCTTCCAGCAAATTGTTCCAAGCAACATGACTTGAGAATAGGAACTGTCAGTGCCTGAGGATGTCTCCACTTGTTGAGAAACAGATTTGTAGAGGTCTTACACCAATCTTTTGATCCATCACTTCTTTTTAAACCTGAAAGGTGTTGATGACCCACAGAAGGTGATTAGGCCATGCAGCTGGGCAAGGGGAAGTCATCCAGGTTACGTGGAGGAGGTTAGAGAGACTCAAAAGGTTAGAAGGAGGCATCAAAGCCTCCTCACCTGCTCAGACAGCACATTCCAGTTAGTTATTTCCATTGTTAGGGAAGTGGGAAGTTCTAGGAATTAAGCAACCCATAACACAATTTGCAACTCTTATTCTCAGCTGTCATCCTGAGGTTTGACAGTGCCCATGAAGTGTGAGCACACAGAGCCCCGTGAGCTCCAGCCACAGCTCTGCCCTGCAGTGCTACCACAGCTTAAACCAAGGCTTCCAACTGCAGGGAAGATGCACTCCCAGAGTTATCTGTCCTCCCAATAACATTTCAGCAAGAGCTAGGCCCAGTTGCATTAGCTCAGCTTTTCTGTACAGCAGGAACATGAGAGGATGTTACCTGCTCTGAGGAATGATAAATTTTTAAGCTGTGGTAACTTCATCATTTAGTTTATAAGTAAGAGGCAAAACATACTTTAAATACATTTGTAAGACAAGCTGAAACACATTTAACTGTCTAGGTTAACAGTCTGGCCATAAACAAAATAAATACAAGACACAGTCTAGAGCAAACCCAGAGGACTAAAGCAGTAAGCTCTTTAATCCTCAGCAGCAACACAAAGTGAAATTAAAATTAAGCTTTGTAAAAAACCCAAACTAATTTATAAATGAAAATTTCAGAGAGGAGGTCAGATTTCTACAACTGACAACCAAAAGCCCTATAACATTTATTCCATTTAAGCCCAAGTCTTTGTAATTACAGGTTTGCAACTGGCAATTTTCTAACTGCTCCAACTGCTCCTGAACTAATACCAGTTCCCATTTTTTTCTACTATTTCTTTTCTGATTTTCAATTTCATTGAAATATCAATGCATGCCTTTGTGTCTAGATTTCCTAATCAATTTTTTTGGCACATATTCCCACTGTTCCATAGCAGAGATTTTTTATTGTCTTTGACTACAAAGAGTAGATGGGAAAGCTTGCTAATGAATGGAGATGCATTGGCTCAACCTGAATGGCCTGAAACTGGTTAATAGCAAAGCTGGCTAAAGACAATCAACACAAAGTGTTGATAAGTACAAAAAAACATTACAGAAACAAAAAGAAGCGAGTATTAAAGTTTCTGGTTTGTTGAATATCTGAAAATTTTTAAATTTATTTCCATTTAGGAGCTACTTTTCCATTTAAGGAAAGGACTACCAAAGTAGTTTAAAATACTGAAATGTGCTGTGTCCCCACACAGGCAGACATTTAATAAAAAAATTCACATATTGATATATCTGGCTGGTGGGCAGGTAACAACATCCACAGCACCTCTCAAGTTGTTCCTGAGAATCATTACTTCTTTGTAAAAGAGTGTTCTGCTTGTAGAGCATGAGTCAGTAAACAAAAAAAAAAATAGTTTATTTTCAGGTATCTTCTAAATTTCTCAAAATCCTGCTCTCATAAATCTAACAAAGAGAAACAGTATCCAGGTATCAAATAAGTAGCAGAGAACTTAAAAAAAAAATCCTTTCAGTCAGGTTCACCCTTGACTGCAAAGAACAGCTTCATGACAGAAAGCAAAACTATGCTATTTCAAATGCACCACTTTGTGAAATATATAACCAACCATCTCAGTCTAGTGCTCATGTAAAAAGATCAAAAGCTATTTAAAGTAAGACATCAAAATTCTATTTGAAAAAATCAGTATCAAGAAAAAAAAAACCCAAACAAACTACAGTTGCTTCACTCTTTGTAGTTTAAGAAGAAAAACTAACAGTGACATAAGAGACATGTCACAGAAGCATAAAACAGAATTGGACCTTTTATGTCCTTTAGGGACAAAACATGGGACACATAAAACCAATCAGAGCACAAACCTTTCAATACTGCATTAAATGAAGAAACTTCTTCCTGAATAAATATTTTGCTTTACAAAAAGGATCCTGCCCAAGAAGGCTGTTTGTGGCAGGAGCTGAACATGCTACTGTGTTTCTTACCGGTACCCTGCTGAGAGGGGGCTTTGAAGGAGAGGTCCCTGCTTTCACTGCTGCCGTGGCAATGCTGCTCGAGGCTGACACGTAGCTGGCTGGGGTGATCACCTGCCCAGGAGTGGCAACTGGAGTCACCACTGGCAAGCCAGTTGGTCCAAGAGGCAAACTGCTTGGAGGTATACAAGTGCTAATGGATGTCAGGGGTTTGGTTGGTGCAACAGCAGTGGTTGGGATGCCAGGAACAACTGTTGTTTCCATCACCAGAGAGGTCTCCAGAGACACTGATGGATGCACTGTGCCCACGTTACTGTGCTCACTGAAGAGAGACCGTAGCTTTTCTTCCAGGGTCTTTATATCATCAATACCAGGGGCCTTAGACTGAGCATCAGCATCAGCCTCCAGACAGTGAACGTGAGGCTGGTTGGGCAATGGAGCTGGTTGAGGCTGGCTGTGGATCAAAGTCTGCTGTACTGCAGGCAAGTTAGTGACTGGTTGTGGCAAGACACCAGGTAAGGGAACCTGGGGCAACATGGGTGTTGCACCTGAAATCTGGGGTAGGACAGGTGTTGATGTAATTCCTGATGGAACAAGTAAGGGATGAACCACTGGCTGAGAGACTGAACCACATATGCTTGATGCAATCGAGGATGATAAAGGTGCAGAGATTGGAAGAGATAAGCCAGCTGCATTGCAGGCATGTGATTTATCCAGAGAGTTCCCACTCTCAGGCAGTGATTGTGGAGCACTGACAACTGTTGTTTCTGCCAGACTGGACACAGAGCCACTGCTGCTGAGCTGGGGAAGCTGCAAAGCCACGTTCTGAGCCAGAGAGGGGGCAACAGACGTCTGTGGTGCTGCCATACTAGTCCCAATCTGGGGAGTAGACTGAGATGTCACAGCTGGTGCAGCAGCACCGAAAGCAGTGACACCAGGAACCTGGGCAGATGGCAGTGCTGAGGATGAGGGTGTGCTGATACTGGGAGCAATGTCTGCAGTCACTGGTTGAGCAGGCTGGGACGTGGCAGATAAGGAGAAAGAAGCAGGGGCGCTCACGCTGGAAGCAACACCTGTCGATTGCTGTCCAGACTGGGAGGCTGGAGGTGGAGAAATAGAGCTTGGCACACTTGTGCTTGGTGCAGCTCCAAGAGCTGCATTTTCTGAAGGCAAAGTAACAGATCCTGGAAGAGAAACACCAGTGCTGGAGGAAACAGATACTGAAGAAGTAGGCACAGATGCAGGAGTTGCACCGCTGCCGGCCATGGTAGAAAGCGCAGGTGGAAATGGTGGGATTGTTTGGTTGAACACTGGAGGAGCTGTGCTAGGTCCTTCTGTCATTTGAGCATGCCCCATCTCAGAGAAAGCTTGCTGCAAGCTCAGTGATGATGCTGAGTGGGAGAGATTCATTCCAGGACCGTGAACAGGAGATGCTGCAACTGGAAGAGAAGAAAATCATCAGTCCTTTTCCTATCCATTATGTATGGAAAGTTCATTAGAGTATTATTGTCTATGGCTAGACTAAGACCACATTTACTTCTTAGCATAAAAAAACCCCAACAAACCAAACAAAAAACCCACACCAAAACAACAAGAACAGAAATCCAGGCTTATATTAAAATACAGAATTAAGGTTCCAGAGTCTTGCAGGCTGCTCATCAGCAGTTTTCCTCCAAGAGCCCTGCATGGTGTGACCCAAATTATGGTCACCTCTTACCAGCACAGACAGCTCCCTGCTTCCCCATATACTTCAAGAGGACTTGAGGAACACTTAACTAACTTCACAGTTTTGATGAACATATCTTATGCATTTTAGGAGTTTGGACAACTCACCCACATCTGAAGTCTCGTTTCCTCCAGCAGCAGCAGATGTGAAAAAGCCCTGTTCTTTCAGTCGGCTTTCAGGGACCGGGCTGACAATGAACCGTCTTCCCGCAGAATGAACAACCTGGGTAAAGGAGCTAGAGGGAACCCCTAAACAAAAAGAAGGTGGATGTTTAGTGACACAGGGTTGTAATTAAACACATAACCTGCAATATGGAATGTGCACTCCATCATACAAAATAAAAACTTGGCTGCACCCATCCGCTGAAACAGAAAAAGATAACTGTTGAAAAAAATCACAAAAGACTTACCTATTCTTTGTGGCATGGAAGATGTAGGATCTGGCTGTTTGAACTCTAATTTCTGTAAAGTAAGATAAAATTTAAACTTCTATTCTGAAACAGAAACCCACAAGATAGTTCTTAAAATGCTACCTTACTGACATGTGGGCATTTAAGGGAAGCAATAGCACTTGGGACCCAAGCACCATCACCAAACTAGAGGAATTCTGCCCAGATAAACGTCAGCTACAGTGTTTTTAGAAATTCTCAGCTTAGTGACTGTCAATGTAACAAACTGATCTAAAAATTCTTTTGGAAATCCAACTGATTTCCTTAAACATCCTGCAGATAAATGGATGTTCCAAATTAGTTCTGCCTGTAATTAAGGCAGAGATTCAGGAAATGTTACCTGAATGCTTTCAGCATCCAGCAAAGAGTTTCAAAATCTATGTTTCCTAACCGAGTTACCCAATCTCTTCGTACTTCATTGGATGGAGGACCTGAGACCAGGCTCTCAAGTGTTTACTGAGCAGCACAGGGCTGGGGTTTTACTGTCCTACCTCACAATAATCTCAAATCCAAGAAGCATCAGCATTTAAGACTGTCTGTTTAGTGGGCTGTTAAGAGATTCAGCAGCTTCAGAAGTCTTCAAACACATTAGAAAGTAAGAGGGTTTTTATTTTATTATAGCTTTTTAACTCAGTTTTAGGCACTCACTCTGATATGAAGCTTTCTCTTTTTGTCTTTTAATTACTGATCTTTGATATCTCTCATGACAGGAAGTTTCTAGCTAGCTCTACTCACAAAGCCATACCACCCAAAATGGAAGATACCAACAGCTGAGGCAGTCTGTCCTTCACATACCTGAGACCCCGGGAAGAAGCTGTCATCTTTTGTCCTCATACTCTCCAAGCCCTGATCCCCTTCTGGCTCCACGCTTGCATCCTCACTTAGCATCTCATCTGCTTTCTCAATAATCTCTCGTACCTGTTCTACAAATGAGTCTCGCTCTGTTGCTAAAATAAACTCATTCTGCACCTGTAAAAGAACAAAGCAGCGTTCATTTTCCACAAACAATTTCCAAACAATATATTGAATAACCACCATTTAGTTTTGGTGCTAATGTTTGTCTTCCCTTTGCTGTTCTTCTGAACAAGATGAAAGTGGTGACACCTTAGAGAAAAACACTGTTTCTCAAATTATCTCCAGCACAGAAGCGTGTGCCCTGGTTTAATCTTTGCAGTGGAACAACATTTGATCTCACTTCTTTATCAGACTGTCACCTCAATCTTTGCTTAGCACAGGGAAATTTAAAATTAGCAGCCTTATCTTACTGCAATTCCTCCTGTCTAATGAATGCAATGCGCACTCATTAAGAGACACATTTAAAGAGAACTATAATATAAAAGAAATTGAAAATTCTGTATTCCAAGATGTATTCTGTGCTTCTCTCTTTCCATGCCATATACAACTTCTCTTCTATGCAGGCTGCATATCACTGATTTAAAGTCTGGCTGTGGAACAAAAAAGCCAATATGAATTATGTTCCACTGCTCAGCCTGTCTAGTTGCAATACATTATATTGCTTTATGAAAATAACTTCTCTTGCTTATGTTGGACAAAACTAGCTTAAACAAGTATACTTGGTTGTTAGAAAGATATTTTTGATTTGGTCTAAGCCATGAGAGTATTCTGTCTCCTGAAACTATGCATGGCAAAACTCTCAGAGATAATCTATGAAACAGAAGTAAAGCTGTCAGTCACAGAATCTCTGCTGCAAAAGAGGAAGTGCCTGACAAGGATGGTGAAACACTTGAAGAATAAGAAGATCTAGCAATGTCTGCTCTAAGAAAAGCAAATAGAATTTTTTTTTAACTAGGCACTTACTAGAAGATTGCCTGCCGTTTAGAAAATGTCAGATTAAAAAACAAAACAAAAAAAAAAAAAAAAAAAAAAACAAAAAAACAACCAACCAAAAAAACAGAAGCAGTTTTTTTACTTGATAAAAACCTCAATCCTAAGGTAAAAACTGACATAAACTTTCATGTGACTTGCATGCGCAGCATTAATTAATAATCAGAACTGCTAAACTACTGCCAAATTTCTAGTTGTGTGATAAGATGAACACACCATGCTGCATAGGAGACCAATTCTACACCATAAAGAAAAAAATACAACTGACTGGATTCTTCATCTCAAAAATATATCTTACCATAATTGTAGCTATTTCCTCAGGGTTATCACCATCCAAATCAAATTTGAAAGTAACCATTTTCCGATTGTGCGTCTCTAGCTGGCATTCCACTACCCGATCACCTTTGTTTGAAACCTAAAGCAAAGCAAAGAATACTTCAAACCAAAAGCACAAGAACCTAAGCTTGCTGAGATTTTAAAGTTCACCGAGACACATGAACAGTACTGGTATAATACAAACATGTTCTATCTTTCCAGTCTAATAAATGGTGCCATGTAGAGCATGATTTTTGTCTGAGGATATACTGAATATTCTGGAATAGTCTGTGGAACCACTGGTAGCTAAGCAAACCAATGTTACCATATACTTGTAATGCTTGTAAAGGGTCAAATATACATCATTACTACTGAGCTGTCCCTAAAATAAAAAATACTCACATTTAGAATTCTCAGTTTCGGCCTAGAAGTCTTCTCGTGGCGAGAGCGACTGCGGACAGACCTGCGCATGTGACGCTTCGCTGTCCTCCCCTCGTGCCTGCCACTAGAAGCTGGGACATTCTCGTTGCCATCACTCAATCCTGAAGCAACATCAGAATGTGCACTAGAAATAAAAGGCAACTTCCTTTTAGTATCCATGCATTCCATATCTGCAACTTTAACTTTTATTCTGTACTGGGAAGCGGCCTATGTGTGTTAATCATGGATTAGAGGAAAAAGAGTCCTGTTAACACCTCGGGTTGCTTAAATAGAAATTTTAACTATAATTACTTTTCTACCCCTCTTGCAAGCTGAGTTGTACAAATCTATCTTATGCTTTCAAGTTATTTGGAGTTGGAATTCTGTTTAAGTGCCAAAAGAACAAAAAAACCTGTCTCTTATGATCCATTTGACACGACAAAAAAGTTAATCACTACACACAACCTTAACTTATTCCCTCCATAAACCACAATCTACTCCACCCTTCATGACCCTGTTTTTCCTCCAGGAACTTTGGTTACTCACATCCTCAAGAACACTCCCAGTGAAAAAAACATATCCCTGGTGAACAAATAAATCCAAAGATTATCCATGGAAGTATAATCTAACACATGACATTGAAAGTCAGTTTGGTGAAAAGAAACAGTGCTCACCTATCCATAGAAGAAGTCAAAGGGGTAGACTGAGCAGGCTGTGTCACTGGAAGAGTCTCTGAAGAAGCAGTCTGTGAGGCTCCCTGAGTACCCTATGGATAGAAACCTACAATCAAGAACCCCCCCAGAGAGTACAGTTCCTTTTCAAGCAACCCAGTAGTCTTCAGTGTTTCCTCCCAAACCAGTTGTAAAGCTGAAAGCTCTGCCTTTTTAGGAGTTTAAATAGCTGGCATCTAGGGCAGCTCTAGTTTACAAAATACTCTAGAGCAAACTGCAGTGAAGCAAAACATCATCTGAGGAGAGGTTAGGAGAGGAAACCAGCCACACATCCTTTCTACTGCCACATGTCACTACAGCTGGCCATGCAGTCACAGTCTTACTAACAGAATGTGCAAAAGGCAAGCCAATGCAGAACACAAAGACAATTCCAATTCTCCCTGCAAGAACCACACTGCAAGGAATAGGCATAATGACAGATTCTCAAAGGCTATTGATTGCAGCTTGTCTTTGATATGGCAAAAATGGTCTACAGTACTAGCAAGAAGTGAAGTGTTTTACTGCTTTTTGCCTGCAGGATGCACACTCACTTCCCAACAGAACAACCAGTGGCAACAAGGTCCCCACATTGGCATGACATTCTGCTGTAAGAAAAAGGTAATTTGAAATATTAACTTCCAACTGAAGACAAGCACAAGAAGGGATTAGTTCCCCACAGATATACACTGCTGCAGGAGTCAAACATCCAAAATCTCTTGTTACATTATATTCCATATATTTACCTCCACGACTGCCTGCTGTGAGGAGGCAGATGAGGCCTGTTGTGCTAAACTCACAGGAGGCTGGGGCACCTGAACCTGTCCTCCCAGGCTGCTCATGGAAACTAAAACATTCTGCTCCCCGTATGGCTGCACAACAGGAGCAAGGTAGCCTGACTGGGCCATTGCATCTGTGGGCAAGGGAGGGGACAGCACAGCAGAAGGAATGCTGGCAGAGGCCACAGCTGAGGAAGGTGCAACGTTCGAGTCCCCTGGGTACTGCGGTGCCAGCCGAGATGGGAAGCCCTAGAACAGAAATGAGGGAATCAAGTCAGTGAATGGCAGAGTTAATTAGGAAACAAGACAGTGACTTAAAAAATACCAGTTCCAGAGGCACGTTCCAACCTTCAGTACTTGTTCAGGCACTCCCAAAATCTTCCCAAAGTGGAGCAAACTGCTCATGCAGCCAGCATGCAAGTCACCATGCCTGAACAAGCAAATTCCCACTCACAGTCCCAAGTCCTAGGCAAAACAATCTCCATCTCCCAACTCTCACAGCTGCCTATACAGCTTATGATTTTAAAGCCTGAGATTAGAAATGAGCTTGAAGAATTTTCAGGCTGAACAACTATGGCTCAGATGTTATACAACTGCTGCTGATTCTTGAGAATAAACAGCAACAACACTCTTGTGTTCTTCCGGTCCTCTTGTAATGAGCTGACCCAGAAACAAGGAACACATTTATTATTATTCAGGTTGCCACTTTTTACAGTGAGTGATATCCAAGCTGCTGAAGCAGTCTGTGCCCACCAGTCCAGCAGTTCACAACCAGCATCAGGTACTTACGTCACATCCAAGATCCAGCTGCCTGACTGATTTCTATGAATTCTGTGTCCCACCCCTTTCCAAACTTGGAATGAAATACTGACACTGTTGAAGATGCTGCCATTGATTTTCTTTCCAACACACATCTCCTATTTTCAAAATTACAATTTCTTATTTTCTTTTTCCCCAAGCTGACAGATCTAATGAATATATAGCTGTCCTCTCTCACACAGTGGTGGAACAAAGCCCTACATTATGATTCTGTCATTTTAGACAAATTCCAGTGCCAAATATAAAAAATTCAAAATGCCTGGTTGTCCAGGGAGTTTTTTTCTCTTCTTTCCTCCTTAAAATGGTTCTTTACCGCACAACAGGATTTATCCTAGTGGCTTAATGGCTCCCATATGAGAAGTGAGCTGGCCAGGGCACACAGCTCAGGTCTGGTACCTTAGAGAAACGGGCAAAAATGTGGAGAAGGTCTGCTGGCTTGCAACAATACCTGGTAAAGAGCATCTCCAGCAGGAAGTGAAGCTTCAGCAGCTTGTCCAATGCTGACTGGCAATCCCACGGCCTGGACAGTCGGCTGCAGGAGCTGTGGGAGAACCTGGCTGGGCAGCTGAGCCACAGGCTGCATCAGTGTGGGGAGCTGGCTAGGGACAAGGCTTGGTCCTACAGGAACAGCAGCTGCCGCAGCAGACGTGGCCAGCGTGAGCAGTGGCTGATTCATGCCAGCTGCCATTGAAATGGGCAGTGACTGGAAACCTGGCTGAGCCACTGTCACATGAGGAGCTGCTACAGGCAACTGAGACACTGGGAACTGGGGAACCACGGAAGTTGGCAAAGCCTGTCCCACGGGGAGAAAATGAGAGCCAATGGGGACTGATGGGGCAACTGAAGGCTGAGGGAGAGAAGATGCTGCAACAGGTAATTGAGGCTCGCCTTGGATGATCGACACTGGTTGGGAAACAGGAAGCTGGGGAGGTAAAGAAAATAGAGATAGATTTTTTTTTTTAAAGCAGGGTTGCGGAAAGCAGAGTTTTACACATTAGTCAAAGAAAGCATTATTCAAGTTACAGCACTCTGTTAAAGTGGCTGGGGAGCACAGTTGGCAGAGTGGCTGGGAAGCTGGCTGGAGTTCCAAACAGTCCTCACTTTGCATCACTTCCCTTGAAGAACTCAACGGGTTCTTGAAACAGACACCCACAGAGGGTGAAAGAGCAACATTTGAATACCCTGAAGCACTGATTTGTGCATAAACAGAATCAAATTCCCCTCAACTCTGTCCCCAAGCCTGCCTTCTTACAGCAAAGAAGTGCAAATCTTACAACAAATCTTTGTCAGCTTTGAGTATGGGGACTAAAGCAAAGGAGAATCAAAATCCACTGTGCCAGCATTCAGAGAATGGCAGGGAATATGTCAATTAAAGCCAGCAAACGATGCAACTGGAAAGGCAGTTTAGATGAACGAGCAACAAAACAATAATTTAAAAAATAAAATTGCGGCTCACACGTTCAACAGAGATATGAGCCAAAATGAAGCAATATTCAGTAACAGAAGCTTCTTGATCAGGAAGTAAAGGAGAAGAGCTGATTAAGGAAGATGACAGAATGAAGAAAGGAGTCCTATAGTTCACTACCTAAATAACTGAATATGTTTTACACATGTAATGGTGCAGAAGATAGACAGTGGATGGGAAACAGAGAAATGACAAGTTCCTGAACATCAGTTCACAACACACCATTCATCAATATGTCTCCTGATATTTTTGACAATTTAAAGATCTTTGTGCATGGAAGTGTTCTCCTCCCTCAAATTACTCACAACTATACCACGTGTACAAGGGTTTTCAACATATTTTCCAACAAAACTGACAGTTATAGTATAATACTCTTGTATAATATAGTAAAAATACTTTTGTTTGGATGAATGTTTTGAAACCATGAGGAAAGATGACAAAAGTGAAAGCTGCAGCATATTGAATCTACCAGCTGTGGTGAAGAAGAAGAAGAAAAAAAAATCTTCTGCTAGAAAGAATTTTGTTTACCTGTGTCCCAGCTGCTGCCTGAGGCATTGGCATGACCTGTGAAGTTTGAGTTTGAGAGACAGTTTGTGCAGGAGTGGTGCTGGCAGAAACTGAGGGCTGTTGCAGCTGGTATTGTCCAGGCTGTTGGGAAGAGGCTGGCTGCTGTGCACTCTGCAGCATGAAAAAGGAAAAAGCTGTATTACTCCCCAACAGAGGTTTTTTAAAGCACATCCTACTTAAATTCTGCTTTTTACTCTCTCCTAAGTGATATCGTGGTTCTTCACAAGATGCTAAGTCAGTCAAGCTCCAGCAGTTACTTATTAGCATTACTAATAAATTCTATTATTGACACCAAATCTTGCAAGAGAATTCTCTCACCTGTGAAACCAAGAATGAAGATTCTATAAAGAAAGACAAGGCACCTAACAGAATGTTGCAGATCAGATTTCCAGATAGAAGAAATTGTAAGAAAAAAGTCTGCCTGTCTAGACAGTCTAATCTGCAAATCCTGACATGTCTCTCCTTGAACAGGACCACCTTTGCAAATTCAGGTGGAAGTTGAGGAAGACAGTCATGGGTAAACAAGCATTAATATGATTTTTAAAATAAATCTCAAAGTCAATGTGCATCTCATAGCATGTTAGACTGGGTGAGAACCAGAGGTTTCCTTTGCAGCAAAACTACAGGTCAGATGGTGACAGAGACAGTCAATTGCTCTTAAAAGAGTCATCCAAATTCCATACTGTGAGTACTTTGGTTGTGAGTTTAGGAACTGTGATCTTACCTGCTGAGTGTGTTGAGTGGGCTGGGATGGCACCGATGCATTGCTTGAGCCTGGCTGGCCTTGCACCTGTGTCTGAAGGGAAACAAAAAGAGAATCAGCTGAGAAAAACTACATGGTTTCTGCTGCAGGCAGTTAAAATAATTTCTGCCTGGAATGATCTGGTTGGAATAGGTTTCTAGCTTGTCCTCATGGACAAATTGTCCTTCAGGCCAAATTTCATTACGACAACCAGAACAAAGCAGAGTGATCTGGAGGAGTTCTGAACGTCATTTTCAGTCTTCCAAAATAACCAACTCAAAAAAAACTCTGCAACCCACATGCCCCTCAACATGAGACAGATCAGCCTACCAGCTTCTTCTTCCACTGGTGATGCTTTAAGAGCAGGATGCCCTGGTATGGTAACTGGAAATAGATGCATTAAGTTGTACCTTTACATGTGCTCTAAACACAACCAGGTGGGGCAATAAAAGGAGGCTACATGGACATAAAACTAGCCATAAAAAAGCCAAGCACGAAGATATACAGAATTCTAGACCATTTTCAAAGTTACCAGTACACATAAATGTAATGAGTTTTCTTTGAGAGGCATGTCAAAACACAGGCTAATAATCATTCCCAGAGTCACTACCATTCAAAGGCTACAAGAATCAGATATGGAGGAATATGAGGGTTCACACTCTAGCTGAGACAGAATTTTCGAGTAAGCAACGAAAAAAATGGATGAGTGACATACAAATGAATGTGGAAGATGCAGTGGAAAATGGAATGGATTTTCATTATTATTTTTGTGGCTGAAATTTTTTATCAGATCCCAGGATCTGTATTATTGTTTTTGTAACAACTGTATTTCTTTATGAGCTTCTGGGAGAGAACCAGACAAAGACCTCAAGGTGAGTTCCCTGAGCATGTACCACTTGGGTGAACTGCCTTTGTAAAAAGCATTATCTGGTGTATATGTATCATACCAGAAGTATCTATGAAAAGTCCTTAATGTTGTGATCATTCTGCTTGCAGAAGCTCATTAGGAACAAGTCTGTTAAAATTCCATACTTTTCTAATTATGGAAACTGTGGGGAAAGGAGACTGCCAATGAAGAGAACCATTTTTTTCTTTGCTGTTTCAGAAGCTTCAGGCCCTTCCTTGCTAGGATCTACACATGTGCTACATCCCACTCCTGTAACATGCTGCAATATGCTGACATGGACTCAGTTAGGGTTTCAAATTCTAATCTTCTAATGAATTAGGTAAAAGATTCCAGAACTTATATTCTCCCAAACAAGTGACCTCTTTTTTTTTGTTTGTTTTTTTTTTTGTTTGTTTTTGTTTTTTTTGGTTTTTTTGTTTTGTTTTTGTTTTCCAGATGTATTTCATATCCATCTCAATTTACCTCCTGAGTTTAACAAAGGTTTATGGAGAAAAAATCTCCACATAGTTTTCAAAGTTCTTGAGTAGGAGATTCATTCTACAATCTCTACAGCACAGCAATTGCTATCCATTAGACTAGTGATGAAAGCTGTTCCAGCTTTACTAAATGTTTTACTAAAACACCTTTAACATCCCTTACAGAAAGCCTTAAATACTGAGCTCTTGATCTTAACACAGACAGGAAAATTATTCTCCTTCACACAAATCCCAAAGTTGCTAATACTCCAGTAACTAAAATGTCAAAGCCTCCAATTCCAAGGAGAAAATAGGTAAGAGAGAAGTCTACTTAAAGTAAACCCTCTCTTTTCACAAAAAGTTATGAGACTTCAGACTAGGAGTGCAGACACAATGTATATAGACACACACCTCACAGTGTACAGAAAAGCGACCATTGCAAATGCAAATACCACATATGCTGATAAAACACACATCTCCAAACTAAGCTTCAGGCCTCTAATTTTGCTATTTAAAAGGACACCACATAAGGCTTACAGGGTGGCAATACCAACTAGTAGTTGATTTGCCATTAATTAACTACTCAAACTGTTTAGCTTCTTCAACAAATACATTTCCAAATCCATGTACACATATGAACAGCTCCTTCATTCCTTTCTTCCCTCTCAGTTTCCCCAAGTCTAGAAAAAGCTCTTGCATTTTGGACAGTCACCAAAATAACCTTGTTGTCTAATGAAACATTATTTGTATGAAATTTCAACCTCAAATAAACACATTAAAATGGCTAAAGAGCAGCAGCAGAAACACAAAGCAAGTTGTACTACCACTGCTGATTCTAACTGTGGAGAAGATACATTTCATTAAAATGACTGTTTAAAAGCCAGTTTGGTACTCCTGCAATCTCTCACCAAAAGAACAGCCAGTCCCAGGAGGAATACTGACCGTTTTTTACTTTCAACACAAAAGCCCTACCAATATTTCAGCCAAATCTGAACACAGACGTAATGGTTGCTAATGCCTCATTATGTCATAGCAACCTGGTTAAGTTAAAGAGATCCTAGTATAGACTCGGTGGAAAGACACCCCCACAAATGCTAATTCTTAGAACCACATGGAGCAGGTCTAAAAGCAAGGTTTCCCTTTTACTGTGACTTATAAAAAGCAGTGAAATTGTGGAAGGCTTTGCTCCTGTAACCTGAGGATAGGATGCAGGTGGTCCTGATGAAAGCGAGGTGGACAAGGCCTGCTGAGTTGAGGCTCCCTGGGGGAAGCAGATGAAGAGCTGCGACTCTTGCAACACCTTCTGGGGCAGCTGAACAATGGGCAATGAGAAGTCTGAACCAAAAGCAGAAGATGATCCCCCTGTAGGGGGAGGAGACTGGAAATCACCAGTGTCAGAGGAAGTCAGCTGTGAGGAATCACTGGAGTACTCTGGGCTTCCTTCTGGCCAGCTGCGCCTGGCAGAGCCCCCTCTGGGACCCGCTACCCCAGCACCAAGATAGTTACACTGCTCCTCTGTCACAGGCTGCAGCCGACCATGCGACCCTACGCCTTGGCTGGACTCCTCTTGGCTGCTCTCCACGGAGCCCCGGCGACTCCTGTAGGCCCGTGGGGGCAAAGCCGCCCCTTCTGCCGGAGCAGAGCTCTGTGTGTGCACATGGAACTCAAAGACACAGCTGGCTCTGCCATCAGCACTGTGAGAGAGCACAGCCGGGGCCGAGTGCGGAACAAACACCTGGTGGAACGTCATCTGAGCTGGCTCTGCACTCAGGGGAGCTGAAACACTGGATAATGGAGAAAGGGGACCCACCCCAGAATCCAGCCTCAGGTTCTGAACGTGTCTTGCCAGGTATGTCTGCCCCGATTGCAAGTCGAACACAGAGCTTTGTGGAGGACCACCTTGCCCATGGTTTGACTCAGAGACCTGCTTCAAATGCTGTTCGGTCGCGTGAGAGGTAAAAGCTACTCGATCATACTGCTCCGATACCTGTGATGGATAGTGCATGCCCACCAAATATACAGCTTCTGGATGCATCCTGTAGTGAGCATCCTCTGGAGGTGTTGGTCCAGATCTATAGTCACTGTGGACAGGAGCTTGCTCAAACACAGGATTAACTTGCACATGCAGAGGCTCTCCAGCGACTCTCTGAGCTGCTGTGCCCAGCATGACAAATGCCTCTGGAGTCCAATTGGTGGGACTACCACCAGGTGGAACTAAACTCTGGCCAGTCTTCAGCAATGGCTGGAAGTGGCAAGTTTGGGCTTCCAAAAATGAAGTGCTCTTGCGCCGCTGAGCAATCGCCACCTTCGGCGGGCAGACAGGTGGTGGCGAGAAAGACACCGGCCGTTCATGAACGTTTGGGAAAAATATCTGTGAATCTGGGAACGGTGGTGTTCCCCCACGAGGATGCTGAGGCTGTATTGACATGAACAAGACAGGTAATTCATACATTAAAAGTGAAAGCACATCAACATGCACAGTTCACTAGGCAGTTCTGCGAAGTAACTTTATAGAATTCATACTCAATTCATGGTCAAAAACATACAGTACTTAGGAAATTTAGGTGAGTTGTAAATATCCATTAAATACATCCATGGCAGGCATAGTTACAATTGGGAACATTTGCTGGTGTTAGAGCTGCTTTTCCAGTTCAATTCCAATAGTTCACAAAAACAAACAGATTTTGCTCCTGACAATGGAATGAGACTTATTGTCATGGCCTATCCATTGTGATCAGAGCTTGAAATCCAATCAACCCCTGAGGTCACTGCCATATGTGGAATAAGAAATTCAGAACTTGAGAGCAACAACAATGCAGAGCCTCTGATTTGCACTTAGAAGATGACATTAGATGTTAGTATTTTCCAATACAAAAACACAGTGCTAGTGTGTCCTGTATGCTATCCAAAAAGCTAAAAAGAAACCTTTTGTAAGACAAAATTGACCATTTAATCACTTACGATCATACCTTTAATATAGAAAACCAGCACTCATTGAAACATTGCCGGGATAATAAAACATTCACAGGTTTCGGAACAGCAGAGTCCTCAGACAATTCCACTCCATCTGAAGTACCACTTCAGATGAGGCTCATCTTATTTAAGAGTTGTAGGGAATAATTCACTAAAGAGAGTTCTATGTAAGAACATCAAACAATTTAGTAATTTTACATCTTTTCGTGTCTGCCTGCAGTATGCACAGAGACAATGTATTCTCTTCCCACATGGAAAAAAACCTTGTAGGAGTCAGTAGTAAATATATTGTCCAAGACAAATGGCATTTATGACTTTTTCTAGTTGCTGTTTCCACATTGTTTACTTTCTCCCCAGCCTCTTTTGTCCGGAAAAGCAGCAGCAAATTTCCATATTGACTGACACTAATGAGAAGGTCCTACAGATGAAGTACCTTTCCTGTATTCTAAACCTGGTTCCACTTACTTCATTTACACAAAAATGCTTCTCAAAACTTGCTTTGTGTAAACTGAAGCTCAAAATGGAAAAGCAACTACCTCCTCTATTGTACGTTATCTTTGCATCTGACTTTCTAAGAAACACGAAACTACTGTTTCTTCCCATTAAGAAGCAGTTGAAGTGGCATTTCTGATAAGAATTTACAAAAAAAGCCTCAAAAGTATTCATATTCTGAATATCTAATATCAGTATCACAGCTAGCCAAAGCTTTAAGAATAAGCAACAACAGCAACCAGGCCTTAAAAGCTGGTTGTTTTGTGCAGGGCTAAATTAACATTCACTGTTTACTTGAAGTTGAAAAACAAGTCTCCTGACTTTGGGTAATAAGAACTAGTCTTCCCTTTACCTTCTGTGGTACAAGTGGGTAATTTACATTTATACTATCCTAAAACACAAGAAACAAGCAGTCAGCCACTGTTTGATAATGTTTACATGTACTGCTTCATAGAAATAAATAAAAATAATAAAATCAACATTCCAGCAGCACAGTAGAAGGAATTGACTCTTCAATTTCTCCCTTGAAAAATGCCCAGAGCACAGGATGTATTTAATGATAACTTATCTTACTGTGCCAGGAGGCAAATGGTAACACATACAGGACTGACAGAGAGGGAGGGCAGGCTGGAGCGTCGATGCTTGCGTGGAGAGGCAGAGTGCATGGGCAGGACACTTTCCAAGGCTTTAGAAAGCTTTTCTGCAAAGGTTTCTTCAGGGACAGTCCGAAGGCAGAAAGGAGAAAGAGGTGCAGACAGCACTGGTGGTGGGGTGCAAGGAGCACTGAGAGGGATGCAGGACATACAGGGAAGAGCAGGAAGGTGGGGGACACAAACTGACATGCTACGACCACGTTGAAGCTAAAGGAGGAAAACAAAAGTTAAGAATTGAATACTTAAAAAAAAAAAAAAAAAGTAATAACAAAACCAGCAAAAACTATAATGAGGTAGAAAATAAATGAAGACACACAATGGAAGGCCCAATATTGACTAATATGTGATACCACAAGATATGAGAATGCTGAATGAATGCCAAGACACACTGGGAACAGGCTGTGTGCACCTCTGGGGAGCCCAGTTTGCCTTAGGTTACTGAGCAGTGTGGAAAGCTCCCTGGCACCCTTATGAGAAACATGTAGAAGGCAGATCAGACAGAGAATGTTTTCTCTGGAGTCACAGACACAGCCCATAGTGTGTGTACTCAAAGATCTGGTAGTCTGACAAATAAAAATTTTGATACTAATGAGCTTTCAAACATTCATTAGTTTTTAGAGTGAATGTGTGTTTACAGCTATCACCCAGTTCTTCTACTGGGGCAGGCCCTCTGCCTGTTTTATGAGAACTGAATGTTGCAGCTGGCTCTTTATTAACTGCAACATTACCATAAAAATTTAAACCATACTCCCTCTTCAACAGGAATTGTGGAAAAAACCTGGTTTAATCTGTGGAAAAATCTGTAAAATTAGTCATAGCCAAGCATCTTCCAGATGTTGGGCCAATAAAAGCATCTGGATTTTTTAATCTTGCCACAATCCAGAAGGCCACAGGTCAAAATCCAACCAAATCAGAAGAAACAGAATAAAGTTTTGAGGTGGGTTTTGCATTTTTTTGTTTGACAGGTTTTGTTACTGCTTTTTCTTTTTGGTGTTGTATTGTGTTTAGCTGTGGGTTTTTAAAGTGGATGGAAATGTGATGTTTTTAAAGAGGCAGTATAGACTTCTTATGGAGATAGCTAATTAAAATCAAATGCAGATCTCCAGAGAGAAAACAGCAAGATATTCAGGGGAGATCTGATTTCAAGATTTCTGTTGTGAGAAATCTTACTAGACTGATTAAAAATTTGGGAGAGAGGTAGAAAAGAACTCAAATGGTTAACTAAATACATCTTCATCTATTCCAAGACAGGAGTAGTTATACATCATTGCTGATTCTAATTCAGTTCAGAAACATCTCCACTGATGGAGACTACAATACTTATCTATCTTTGTTGAATATTAAAAAAAACCCTTCCCAAACAATAATTCCATGCTGCAATTTAGACTTATCACTCCTTATTTTAACAACAATGTTGTGATCTGATTAGCCTCCTGTTACTTCACAGCAGCTTTTTACAGCTTTCTCTCTTCTCAAGCTTATCTTGTATAGACTCAATTATTTCAGTCTTCCCACATAAATCACATTTTCTGTATTTCTCCAGGGATTTTTTTAACACTCTCCTCTGGATTTTCTCCCAAGCCATCCTCCAATTCATTCAACCAAGGTGTCTAGGATAGACTTACCAAGAGCAGAACTACTACTTCATATAATGGGATGTTTGCCTTTTTTATGACAGCATGATGTTTTTGACCATGTCCAGCTTGTGGTCCAATATAACCCCTGACTTTTTAAAAAATTTATTTTGCAAAATGGCTGCCTAGCCAGTGGTTACTCATTATGTAGTTGTGTAGCTGATTATTGCAGTTTAAGCATGAACCTTGTTCTTGTCCTGATCAAATTGCATTGTGTGAGTCTTTTTAAGGCCATTTCTTCAGTTGTCAATATAATGTCATATAATGTCATCCCCTTCCCAACAAAGGGTTAGTAGTCCCTGTAGTCTGTCAGCCTCCTGGTACCACTGTCATCATACAGCATGAGCACCTTTTTGCAGCAAATTAAGCAGCTTAGCTATTCCTCTATCATATGCTTGTTCTCCCTCCTCCTCCCTAAAGATTTCAACCTGGAAGCCAGCCATGCCCAGAGAGTGACATGGCTTCTGATCCAGTATGTGCCCACACACCAAAATATGGCTTACCCAGAAGAGCAGCTTGTTTAGAGGGATTAAGAACTCATCATCAAGGACTAACAGTACCACATACTTCAGGTCAAGTGTCTTTGAAAAAGAGGGAGATGCTTTGATTGTGGGTGATAGTAGCCTGTTTGCCAAAATCCTAGTTACACAGTGATTCTGTAATAAAGCCCACAACCACAAACCAGCAGAAGTGAGGACCCTCAATCTTAAGTGTCTCCTTTATGATATTACTACATTATACCATAATGTCTGCCTCAATCTTGGATTTTTATTTGTGTAAAAAACAAGCAACAAGGGAACCACTGAAAACAATATAAAAGTAGCAGAGGTTCTACTCCAGAGCTAGAATGCAGACTGTCTTACTCAGATCTAAAAACATACCAAGGAAAAAAACATACCAAAATAAAAGGGCAACACAAATGAACATAGTAGGAAAAGTATTTGTGCCCAGTGCAGACTTTCCAGGGAAAAGGAATACGCATGATGAGCAAATCAACACAAGCTAGAAATAAAACTGGGAACAAGGATGTGGGGTCTTTTCAGTCTGGACTTCTCACATGCAACATTCTGTAACAGTTAAAAAAAAGTCTTACCTGCAATATCTGTAATCAAAGTCTCACAGAACATACACAGCAATTTCATATAGTGGCTTCAATTACTCTAACCCCTTCTACAAACTAAACCAGCAGCTTCATCCCTGGTAACTTCATAGTCACATAAACACACCACCTTCCCAAGCAAGATTAATAACTTATTTTCATGAGGTAGTCTTGTTCTGAGGATGTTACTTCCATTCACAAAAACAACTAAGCCATCATTCTGCTTAACTGCAGCCAAGATTAAATATAAGCCTTGAAGACAAAGATGCTCTTGCACTTTTCCCTCCCCCTCTAAAATCAGTCACCTTGCAAAAAAATCCCCTGAACTCCTCCCACGTGGAATTTGTATCCTATACAAAACAAAACATGTGGAAAATGGCCTGGCAGACTTGATTCTCACCTTTCAGCAAACATACAAAATCAAGTAATTCCATGCATTTGCAGTGCTGTTAGGTCTGGCTTACCGCTGCAGGTGGCTGGTATCCTCCATGCTGCTGGGACTGCACTTGGCCAACTGAAGCTGGGTATCCCTGGACTCCAGTGTTTGAGACTGACTGGTCAAGCTGGGAGCCATAGGACACAGCCTGCTGACTGCTCACAGACTCAGTGTACACAGATGAACCCTGGCCACTGTCAACTGTTCCATCAGCTGCAAAAGTTAAGGATAAAAATCTGCATTTCAAGAACTGAGATCTGGATTAAAAATTTTAAAGATCCTATAATTGATCAAATATTAAATTGATATTTGTGCCATGTCACGGGGACTCTTATTAGCATTTTACCTCTTGTAATATTTAAGCTGATTTAAAATCTTGTTTTCCTTCATTATGCCTTCCCCTAAAACCCTGAAAAAAATTACTCATTTCAGGAGTTCTTTGGGAAGATATTTAAGAATAAACTACACTTCCTACAAAAGGCTAGACTAGAAATAGAAACCTAAAGTCCACATTGTTATGAATGATCTTTCAAGATTTAATAATCATTATTTTTATTTAATTTTACAGACATTTAAAATAGGTGTGTTGTGCTGGCTGGCAGATGTACTGTGTAGGCACAGCAGAGAACTAGGCACAACAATCAATTTAAAATCCCTGTTATCTAAAGAGCAGAACTTTATCATTCTAATATGGAAGTTGTCATCTTCCATCACTATTCAAATACTGATTCAAATGCTGGCATGGAGAAGAGGAAAAGACAGGATTATTAATTCATCTTTTCATGTACAGTATGTAAAACAGAAAATTAAGACCTTTCAGAAAGGAAATTATGAGCTGAACTACGTGTAGATTAATCTCATTTCCACTTAAAAAATACATTAACCAGGATTCAAATAAGTGGTTTTAATAGCCTGATCTGCACTGGTGCAGGAGCATACAGCCTTCTATAGACTAGAATACAGTATACAGCATACAGAATATACCCCATATAGACTAGGCCAGAATATACTGTCCCTGTAGGAGGGCAGCAAAACCAAGGGCACGTGTTCATGCTTTAGGTGCCCTAGCTCATCCAGTATATTGCCTTGAAACAAAGAGAAACCATTTTGTGCTAAGACACTGGGCTGTGAATTGTGCCAAGCCTTGGCTCAGCTAAGCCACAGGAATGCATCTCACGTTGCTGTGCTTTCTAGTGGCCTATTGTTCTTCAGCAGCAGCAATGGCAGACAGCATCATCTCAAGGTACTGACTGCTGTACCCACCAAAAGTGTAAGACTAATGGGAGGAGCTGTGTAAGTGCAAGAGTTCCTAAAGAAACCAACTGAGGCACTTACAAAGAACAGATATACTGGGTTGCTGGAACTGCAGCTGTTGGTGTTGATCAGCCTCCGGCTCTTCAGGCTCCACTTGTGTAGAAACCGACGCTGAAGCAGTGGGGACAGGAGTAGTACCAGTGACAGACTGGGGATGCTTTGACCCTGCATGGGAAGCACTTGATGGCTGCTGTTGCTCCAGCTGCTGCTTCTGACTACCTTCTTCCTGAAGTATATTCTCCTGTTCTTCTTGCACCGACTGGCGCTGCTCTCGCTTGCGCTTAATCAAAGAGACCCTGTCCTTGATAGCCTTCGCCATTGTCTTGTGATCCCCTTCACAGACATAGCCAGACTCCACCTGAAGGAGGACACATTGACAGAATTCACACTGCCACAGACAGCCCCTGGCCAAGTGCTATGACAAAGCTACCACTTTCTGGCACTAACTTCTCATCTACACACTTCTGAACCATTTACTTCTAGACAGTAACGGCAAAAGCAGAGGTTGACAGGCAACACTTCAGTGTCACACAACAGCACTACTTCCACAGCTTTGTCAGACCACCAGCACTTACCATTTCCTGTGCTACATCCTCTGGGACATCTCTTTCCAAATCAAATGAAAACTCTATTGCCTCATTATCTTTATATTTGCCCTTGAGTTTTTTGATGTCTTCAATTCGCAGCCAGAGTTTAATGGCGATTTTTTCTCCATCATCTTCCTCTGCAAGTTCTACCCGTACTCCAGTCTCTTCTTGGAAGAAAGCATGATTCAAAAGGTCCTTAATAGCATATCTAGATATTGGGAAAGAATGCAGAAAGCACATTCAATTATTAAGACTTGATCAAATATTATGGAATAACCTTGCCAGATGCTCCCCTGATTTATTCTCCAAATTTTATACTGTTTTGAACCACCTCATGTGCACTCTGTTTGGCATAATTAGAAGCTTTGTCCTGAAGGTACAAAAGAGACTTACAAGCATATCATTAACCATCAGAGTAAACAGTTTAAACTAAATGGCAAGAAATAACTGATGTGCAGCAACAAAACTAACATCAAATGAGAAAAAAATATTAAACTGTTTAAAAGTAAGAAGTGAAACTAAAAATACACAGAAACACCATCAGACATAAAACTTCAAGAGGTAGTAAAAGGGGATGATTAAACATCCATGAACAAAAGTAGTTCTGAAGAGAACAGAGGGCAGCTAGAGGGTGGACAGAGGCCTGAAATCAGACATTCAGTAAGCAACAACCATGTGTTGCTGCAGAAAACAAAACAAATCCCACAAACAAGCCATCAGAGCAGTCACAGATCTCCTGTGATGGTATAAGTTAACCACCCGAAGTAGAAGCCATCTTGCAGAAAATGTGGATAAAATGAGCAGCAAGAATTTAAAACTTATTAAGAGTCCTCAAAACAATCAGTCATACCAACAGAACCAAAGGGACAAAAAATCCCAAAGGATTACAGAACAGCCAACCAATCAACCAATCCAAACACCTGGAAACCTGGAAGGATTATTTCGCTGAACGGGCAAATTTTTAACAAAAGCCATAGAATTTCTGAATAAACTGTCATGGATGGTTACTATGGCATTTGCACTTTTCCTGACACTTAATTCTGTAGAACAATCACTGAATCAGAATCTACCAAAGAACAGAAGCTGCAGAAGTAATACTGGTTTCCCAACTTTCACCAGAACAAAGACCCCAGGAACTAACTGGATTTGATATGGTCACACATAAAGGACTCAGACAGCAGCCAATCCCTTTTCTGCAAAGCAAGTACTTACCTTTCACCCTTGTTTTGCCGAATGCATCCCTCAATAATCTCCTTCACTTCAGGGATTGCAACTTTATCAAAGCTGGCTGGCTTGACACCCTGAAACACACAAGTAGCAACTAAGAAACTGCAAGGCCCATTTGATTTAAGTTTTGATTGTGTTGACAAACTACCTATTTTGACTCTCTAGATAACTGACCTAAATAACTAGTGCAAATTAAGGCAAAGTTTGACACCAGGACTACTGTTCATTTGTTTGCTGGGGACGTGTGCAAACATTTCACACACACCCCTTCCCATTTCCCTGCTACATTTCTGTAACAGAAGGCATTGGCACTTGGGTCCTCAAGTTATGATGGGAGAACTGTTTAGTTTCCATGGAAGTTGTGCTGGTTAGAGGGAAGTACACAGACAGGACTGAGAATGGAAGGAAATAGTTCCTATGTAACACTAATGCAGGAAACCACAGGATTAATTTAATAGTCTTGAAAACATTCAGTTGCTTCCCAAAATGCTTCCAATCTGCCATTACATGAAGCAATTTTTTTTACAGGAAAAAACCTCAGTCCAGGATGATCTGACTTGTTCAATGTTAAAAAAAGCCCAAAAACTAAAAAAACCAAAACCTTCCAGTATCTTAGCTCTCCCCCAAAGGCCTACTACACCTAAACCACATCCTGCATCACTGCTGCTGTGAGTTCAGGGAGATAAGCTTAGCAAAACAGGCCTGTACAAAAGTCCTTCCACAACACAAAGCAACCTTTTTTTCAATACATGCTAAAGCCACAGGGGGAAAGCAAAACAAAATCTAAATAAGACCAGCCACCCAAAGCAGCAAAACAAGCATGCCATGATATGTGACCATCTGGGAATTCTGAAAAACATTTCAGGCAGAGAGCCAAGCTTCATCACTTAATCATGGCCAAAAGTGATATTCTGGGGCTAATTGTCCACAACAACAAAATCTGGCACCCAATTTGACTTGATTCAGCCTTTAGTTTTAAAAATGTATTTTGGACAGCAAAGTGAGAGAGAATGAAGACATGCTGTTCAAATGTTTGAACAGAGCTTGAGTTTTCAAGCTGTTCAGCTTGAACCATTATACACCTGATACATCTGACCCTGTGTCATTGCTGAATGACAACTAAACACAAAGTGAAAACCACAGCTCTGAAGTACAGAAATAAATGAAATACCATTATGAGCATAGTGATTTGTGCCCTTAACAGAAAGTACTTCTCCCAACATCCTATAAAATACTGGTGACATCAAGACACAATCCTTCACCATTCCTCTATTGTTAGCAGGAAACAAGCCTTGAAATAGAGAAGTTTGAGCCTAAACCCCAGTCTTTGCAACTACTGAATCCGTCCTCAGAGTTCTTAAAGGAGAAAAAAAAAAAAGCCAACACAAAAACCCCACACTACAGGAAGGAAACAATTTATTTGATAAAAAACCAGTATGCTCTTATATCTACTTCTTTGGTGTAAAATTTACCCTTGTGATTGAAATTCACAGAACTGCAGACTCTACTGGGACTAGAATAAGCACTGAAACATAGGCTGCCAGTAAACATTAGCTGAATGCTTTCAGAAGCTTTGCTGACTATTAAGCCTCAAAAAATCAATGCCCCTGGTAAAAGATCAGACCCAAGTTTGGATGGGTAAGTTTCAGACTGTAACCAGGCCTTATCATAAACCTCCAGCTTCCAAGCAGGACACAGGACACTTGGAGCTTCTCCACTCTCAAGGGATTTAAAAAACTCTGCTCATATAGCTGACTTGTCAAAGATGCCCACCTTTCATTATGACCTCATTTAAAATGGTCCCAGAAGTTCAGGTTCATATATGGAGTATAGATATTTCTATATATAATTAAATGCTCTCATGTATAAATATATAACCTAAGCAATAATCACCCAACTCCTTATTGCATATATTCCCATCTAAATTTGCCCAAGTTTAACACATGTAAGTCTCCTAAATAGCTCAAGTTTCAGGCATAGCAGCATGCACTGACATTCATTTACACTGCAACAGCAGAAGGATGATGTCAGATCTGTGACAACCTCATTTCAGAAAAATAAAAGCTAACATGATGAAGACAACTGGTACAAAAAAAAAAAAAATCAGCTTAATGAAGCCAGGATATGAATTTTCTTGTTAATTATTGTACCACATGCTCTGCTGTTGCACAGAGCCTAAAAAGTTAAAAGCTAAGCATAGATTTTAAAATCAGTAATTCAGTCTGCTGCCCTGCATTTCTTACTGCTGAAAGAAATTAAACACATGTCCAAAATCTTCAGGCCTTTCCATGAGGACCATTGTACAATACCCCATTTTAGGAATTCCAAACCAAGAGTTTAGTTAAAAAGTGAAGCTCCTGCCAGCCTCCTCCAGTAGAATTTCCATGTTCCAACTGCTCCCCAGAAAATCTGGGCAAACATCACACTAGGGTCTAACACCAACATGGGATTCCTTGTTCAAGCAGCTCCCTATTTCTCACTCTGCTCCACAGTCCATGAGAAGGGCTGCCTAAGCCTCCTCTCCAGCTCTGGACAAGCCCTCCCCAGATACTGAACATCACCAGCTTTTCAAACCCTTTTGTTCCCTCCTGCAAGCACGAATGGAAATGTTGAACTGTTTTATACAACAAGACAGGGGTACTATAAAAGATTAAAAATCAACAAATCAGTGAAATCTTTTCTACCCAGAGCTGCCTATACACCTTCATCTGCCATCACACAGAAACCCAAGGGAGGTCAGGCCCTGAAGTTCACATAACCTTGATGTGTTCTTAAGAGTGCATGAGCTGGGCAGCCAAGCATACCTTCAGCAGTTTCTGAACCCAAAGGCACTCAAGGAAATGTTAAGCCAG
Organism: Oenanthe melanoleuca; assembly: GCF_029582105.1. Lineage (NCBI taxonomy): Eukaryota > Metazoa > Chordata > Aves > Passeriformes > Muscicapidae > Oenanthe > Oenanthe melanoleuca. The sequence continues at coordinate 4,169,195 of NC_079334.1, forward strand.
TGTTTTCTGGTTTTACCACACTCAAAGTGGTCACATTCCTACGTGCTGCTCCTGGTCCTCAAACTCCTTAGAAGAACCACAGGACAACTCAAATCCTAACCTACTGGTACTATTCACCAGTGGCAATTCATTAGGAAATAAACAGCCAAATCCCACTAGCATTATTTCCAAGTTTGCTAATGAAACAGCAGGAAGAGCTCCCACAAGGAAAAAAAAGCGTAGACAGGTATAACAGACACTCGTGAAAATCAACATTTTCTCGAGCTACTGTTCTAAAATCACACAAGCTGGCAGTGCTGCTGAAAACAGCTTCTTTTTCTCCATTTCCCATTCTCACACCCGTGTAATTTCCTTTCTTTTGCCAGCAAACACATTTATACAGTTGCAAATGAACCAAATCACAGCATGTATAAGACTTGAAACAAATCCAACCAAAAAAGGCTGCAGCAGCTTCCAGTGAGCTGAAGTTCCCTACACTGCTGCTCGAGCTCTCAGGCTGACAGGACAGTCAGGGCAGAACTGCTTATTTTGAAAGGAGCACCAATTTAAAATTAAAATTAAATTTAGATTTTGAGATTACCTCAAAAATATGCGAATTTATGTAGGTATCCACAGACACAAAACAAAAAACTCAGTTTACATGTTAAGCATAAGATTTCATATTTCACTTATCTTAGTTGTGATAAAGTTTGTGATTGTATCAGATTTTAAGCAGGTGAAAAAACATGTTCCAAAATTTAACATATAGGGTTATTTGATCAACTAAAGGCAAGTTACGTATTCTCAAAAACACTGAATCTCCAGGAAACTTTTAAACCCCAGAGTATAAGCTATCCATAATTCTTCCTAACAATTTTTGCCTGGAAACACGTAATATTTTGCATTAGTTAGATCACCAGATTACAGAGTCAGCAGTTTAACATCTTGTTCTAATGCAAGAGATACTGAAAATGTAATTTACTTCATCAGAGAAGGTACAATCGATGCTATATAACTTCTACAAGAAATCAAAATGAAGGCAGATGAAGGGTTTCATAGCATCAGACATTCTAAATTTAAGAAAAAATACTTAGATTTGGACCAAAACCATAGATAGAATAGCAGAATCAACTAATGTTCCAGCCTTGATGGTCAGGATTTTAATTTACATTTTAAAAAACTACAGGGGAAAAAGTAAAGTCAAGTTTAAAAGCTAAAGAACCAAGTTATGCAAATGCAAAGCAGTTCAAAAGATTAGAGGACTCTAATTCACCTCCAAAATACTTTTCCTGTGGCCACACGCACTTGACAAAGCTGAAACTCTTACCTCTTTAGCACAATCCTTGTGAGAGCAGCAGCAGTGGGACTTAACAATGACAAAGATGGGACAGATCTCTCTTTTTGTGAAATCCATCAGGAAAAGAGAGGCACACACACCACAGAGTCAGCAAGGTGCTATTTTCCCACGGGACTCGGCGGGGCTGTGGATTTAACGCACAGCAGAAGGAAAGCAGACATCCAGGCTAGAAGGGAGCATTGTTTTCTCTCTGACACTTCTTGTTATTTTCCAAGTCCAGTACATGAGGCTGCAGAGATTTGAGTTCAATACCTGCTTTTGTCACTCTACTAGTGAATGGAAAGAATCAGTGTAAGCAAGAGGCAAGCATGTCCCTTTCTGCCTGCCCAGCCTCCCAAGAGGAGGAAGAGGTGACAGCTCAGGGATCCTTTACTTCCTCTGCATGTCCCCGCCCTCCCACTCGGCTGCTCTGCCTACTCTCCACCCAGCTTTTCGGCAAGAGTTTAAGGCTGGGAGTGTGATCATCATACAGTTCCCTCCTGCTGCTGCACCAGTACCTGCTGGAGCAGTCACTCCGTGTGTTGTGCAGGGGAATGAAGGCACCTGCTGCTTCTCTCCTTTCCCTGGAGCTACAGCAGTACACACACAGCTCACTGCCTTTCAGCCTAACTAAACACAAGTCAGCACTAAGGTAGTATAATGCATTCTGCTACCTGTGGCAACACCATCCAATTTCCTTTTCCCTTTTCCTTAATGTGAGGGCACAGAGATTTGAAGGTGATTTTTGAACTGCTGGACAATGTTAGAAAGCTGCATTGTTGCTTGGTTTACACCACATGCTCACAAGCTGTCTAGAGTTATATATTCTAGTACCTCTCACTAAGCTTCAAAACTCAATCTGAAGTTTTTTTTTCTTCTGATATCTAGTTCCAAGCAACTATTGTAAAATCCATTTATTAATCAAACCAGCTGGCCATAGCTTCAGGGTTTGGGTTTTTCATTGTAAGGACATAAGAAGCAATGCTAAGAAAGATCACACACACTGTTTTCAAAGATGAAGTTAAGCAAACTAATTTTGTCAAGCTAGTGGTGATGAAATTCAATTTAGAATTACCAAGATCACTTTTCACCCCAAAATAACACATTCAGTCCCTCAAGCATACCACAGTTATACCAGTGGTGTTTTTAGAGTATACACCATCCATGTTGCAAAAGCAACACTCCACACACTTAATTAAGGCTACACTTTTCTGGGGTACATGGCATGACCTGCAAAGAACATTCAATATTTCAGCTCTCTACAAGTCAAGTCTACTTGTCCCAGTCTAACCACAACTCTTGCTTGACTCTTTCCAAAGATGCTGAAACTCTAAGAGTCTAAAAAGAATTCTACAATAACTGATTAATCTTCTCAAACAAAATGTCCTAACACTGCAGTCCAGAAGCTAATAGCACCAGCAGCAAAGTCAAATCACACAAACAAAGTCATTAAAGTGTCTATATTTCCTTTTTGCTAAGTTGCTACCATTCTAGTTTGAGCCAGTCCCAGGCTGCCACAAACCATTAATTCAAGAATTTAGAGAAAGCATATGATTGCAGTGGAAAAAAAAGATGTGACCTCTTTCCCTCAGTGCCAAAGAAGCCCTCAGGCAATGGTATATACAGCATTTAAATTGGTTTACCCCGTGATCTCCTAAATTTCACTACCTGCAATTAGTTACCTACCCAGCCCTCAAAACCTGCATGTTTAACCATTCCACCACCTCTAATCCTTCAGCTTAATCTTGCTGCCTGCTCTAAGAAGAATCTTTCAGATTTAGTTTTTTCCTTATTTCATACAGGATACTCCTGAAATTGTTTTGATAATTCTCACCCCAGTTCAACTGAATATGTACTATGATAAGAAAGGCTTCAGCTTAAGATTTGCTCAGTTCAAGAGATACATGGTTTGCCTACAGAGGATTGATTTTTTTTCTTGTTCTGGTTAAAAAGCAAACTAGAGTAGTTTGTTTTTTTGTTTGTTTTTTTTTTTTTTTAATAGAAATGCAACATACTAAACAGATAGCTTCACTGATGTCAGTATTTTCATAGCAATTAATTCTGGACAATTGATAATTCTGCCAAGAATTAAATTGGTAAATCCTGCAGCATAAGCTCTGTCCCAGATCAGTATCCTAGCAGAGTAAACAGCATTACTGCAATATAAGCAGTGGAAGGAGATGAAAGCTTGAGTGAGCCAGAGCCAGCTCATGAGGCACTGTTCAGGCAGGACAGGCCTTCCTGTCTCCTCTTCTGATCAAAACCAACAACTGCACATTTTCAATTGCCAGATCTACCATCTTCCACATCAAAATCTCCCATCTCAACTATTTGAGAGCTCTATGCCACTCAAACACTTTAACCAACTGGCCTTTACTCTCTGCAGTGCAGAGTGTGTAAGACTGTGCAAGTTATTTAAACCACATGGCCCTTAACTTTTTCCAAACCAACAGGTCAGCGGGTGTGCCCAGAGCTCAGAATCACACTCTGAAGACAATGGCAAAGCTGTAGAATTTCTACAGGCCTGCTGGCTGCAACCTCACTGATCACAAAACAGAAATTCTTCCTCTTCAATTTACCACCTAACCTCAAATAAATATTAAGTTGTTAATAAAAAAAATAGAGGTCAATCACAACAACAAATTGCCAGATGTACAGAATTAAAGTTGTTATACACACAAGATATATCTGTATCTTGATTGACACACTCAAACTAATTGCTTCTTCCTAGAGTTAAATTTATATGAGAGAAGTTTTGGTGAACAGAATAAAACAGACTCCTCATTTGGCCAGCAATCATTGCTCACTATCACCTTCACATACATATCCTACAGGTGACCCACAAGCCCAAGAGCTGGAGAATACTGACACTGCCTACTCAATAAACTTGTCTCTCAGTGTCTCAACACTGTACTTTTATCTACTAAAGCCAAAGATTTCACAGCATTCAAAGCCTTACAAGACTGCTATAGGAGACTACAGTTCTACACATATAAGTTTGAACAGGAACTAGTCATAACTCTTCTTAGAAATCACTGGCAGCAATCCTTTCCAACACTCTCAAGTAAAACTCAGTAACTCAAGTCAAAACCCACTGTATTTGTGAGAATACTGAAATGCTGTGAACTAGTGCAGAATATATACTCTGGCTCAGAGCTACCCCACTGACAAGTGATCCAGTCCAGTAAAAACGTTTTCACTTAAGACACAGAAGTCCACTGTTCTTCAAAACCACCAGGTAAATAAAGTATCATTTATTTCAGAAGTCCAAAGAATTTGAAGCTAAGAATACTCATTCAGTTAAAAAAAAAAAAAAAAAAAAAAAAAAAAAAAAAAAAAAAAAAAAAATCAAAACAGCTACTGTAATTGCAGCAATTCTAACATATAGAATAAATTAATCAAGCTCCAGAACAGGAAACTTTTTTCTTAGTATACATCTGGCAAACAATTAGCATATTGGTGCATGAACAGTGAACAGAGCCTTCTTTAGAAACAGAGGTTCTTCTGTAACAGTAAAGTCTGATTGGACAAGTAGCTCAGGTATTAACTGTTTTACTCTTGCACAAAAGCATAAAGGTAAGGTCAGTTGCCTCCTTCACGCACAGTTCTTTAACCTCACCCATAGAAGCAGGGAAGCTGCTTCTATAATGTGAACACCTTGAGTTAGCTCAAAGACCTTTGGCTTTACTGGGACTTGAGCTTACAAATGGCTTTCAAAAAAAAAAAAACCCCAAAACCAGACATGCCTAGACATACATTTCACTTACATATATATTTAGAAATACCACAGTGACACAATACTAGATGTGTCTGTCTTCTATTTTCAGTATGGAAAACATGTTTTTGAAAAATGAAATTGTATTAGTTGCACTCTCTGCTTTAATCTGCTTCCACTCTGGTAGAAAATCATCGTTCTGCACTCATTTTTAAGTTCATGTACAGTAACTCAACAGCCACAGATTAGTTCCACTGGACTTCAAACTAAATTTTTTAAAAAATGATGTAACATGGACCACAAAACCCATCTGGTACCAGAAATAGTTTTTTAGAGAGGATTATCTACTTAAAAGGCCTAAGGTAACGTTGCAAATACCAGAAATAGTGCACAATTCCAACAATGCACCAAAAGTCCCCATGCCCTTTATTTTCAGACTTATTCTAATAGGAGTGAACACTTTCCTGGAGTTATCCCATTCCTACCCCTTGCAACTATAGCAGTACAGCTGGCAGGACAAGAAATAGTAGCCTATGCATTCTTAGTGTCAGTATTTTTAACTAGTGGCACTCTCTGACAAATAACATTGAACCATCAGTCTTCCCACAGGAATGCTTCAGGGATTCACCAATAACAGAACTATAGTGGTTCTCATCACAATGCAGAGCCAGGCATTTGAAAAACACTTATCACCTCCCTGTTCCAAAGAGCCACCTTCCCATCTCCTGTTAAATTAACCTCAGTTAATGTAAGAAATGAATGGTAGTACAGAAGAGAATTTTAAATAATAGGATCATTGTTTTAAGAGACCTAATCTGTAAAAGATAGTTTTAAAACTTTTCAATTTTTTCAAGATACATTGTTTAGCCCATATTCTGTGAATTTATTTAGGTTTCTAAAAATACATTTAGAAACTCTGCATTACTATTACATTTCAGAACTTAAGTTACACTGAATTTTATGCAATTCAACCATTGCTCACAATCCTCCACTCCTTTTAATTCCTGATCATCTAAAAATCATATCCTGTTCAAAACTGCCAAAAGACAATCCAGGCTCATCAGTGAGAAACATAAGAAAGAAATAGCTCCCTTTACTTCAAGCCTAGTTTGTTTCACATCAATATTGACAAAAAAAGTTTTAGCTGTTATCTTAAAGACGAACAGTGCTGAACAGTGAGCTACTTTTAGAAAATAATTTAGTTGAATAAGCATTTTCCCTTCCAAACTCAGGCATCATCTGATTTAACTGTTCAAACCACACAAAATCACAGACTGGGTGAGGCTGGAAGGGACCACACTGATCATCTGCTCCCACCTCCCTGCTCCAGCAGGACCATCCCAGAGCACAGGATTGCCTCCAGAAGGTTCTGGAATATCCCCAGTGAGGGAGACTCCACATCCTCTCTGGACAATCTGTTCCAGTGCATGGTCACTGCACAGGAAAGAAAATCTTCCTCATGTTCAGGTGGAACTTCTGTGCATCAGTTTCTGCCCCTTGCCTGTGTCCTATTTCCTGGTACCACCAAAACCCTGGCTGCATCCTCTGCCACCCTCCCTGCAGATACACAGACATTGATAAGGTCCCTCAGTCTTCCTGAGGCTGAACAGGTCCAGCTCCCTGAGCCTGTCCTGCTAAGACAGATGTGCCACTCCCTCCATCAGCTTTGCTGACTGACTTAGAAGCTCAAGCTGATCACTGCTTTCCCTTACCTGGATCATTGTAACTTGTTAAAGAGGAATTCTAAAGTAACACGCAAGGCTGCTTAAGATATTAATGCTTCAAATCCTTGAATTCCCACCTTCCACTTTTAAGGATCTATATTTCTGAATTGATGAGTCAATGACTGAATCCCCACACAGGAAGATTCTGCACTCTTAAAGCTGTTCCAGCAAAATGCTTGTGACGGATTGGAATGGCTACAAGAAGCAAGTGCTAGAAGTTTAAGCATTCTTCAGTTCAGTCAGTGTGTGACAAGGGAATTGCACATAATGTACAATTTTTTTTAGCCTTTCACACTTTACTGCCAGTTTCCTCTCTGAAGGAATACAAGAATTTACCCTTTCTTACAATTAAACTGTTTTCTGTGCTTGGTTGAAGGTTTGTGGCCTTTCAATACCTGCTTTCACAAAAGATGACCTTATTTGTTGGAGGGTTTCCTCCACTACTTTTCCACTGATTTTTTTCCAATGCTTTTTTCACTAGAAAGGTTGATAGGAAAGATCTCTCTGTATCTATTTAAACCAGGTCAAGAAACCAAGTCATTCAGGGTAAAGAAAACAGTTTTATTCATGCCTAAAAAATGCTAGATATTGCTTCCAGGAAGTAGAAGAGGAAATTAATCATCACTCATTAAGCACCACAAGTAAAATTAATCATAGGTCTAAAGGTTTAGCATTTTTTATTTGCTATTTAAAACCTCTCAGGAAGAAGAAAAAAGTAAGAGCTGGAATACTTGGCCCACTGCATCTCTAGTGAAAATGAAGCAGCTGACTGGTCGAGACAGTTATGATGCCTAACTTTGAAGACACTAAAGAAAAGATTAATTTTATCTCATCTGATCAAACTACAGTGCTTTGTAACTGCCTTGTTTCCAAGACAGACAAGAGAATGACCTTCACCCTACCAGTGAGTTCCAGTTCCCACCAGTTAGGGAGATTAAGGAGTTTTAAACCGGTTAGACACTGCCTGGTCAGGTTACTCATTATGTGCCTTGTTCCCTTAGGCCCTTTTTTAAGCTCTGGAGAACCAAGCAGAAAATGTTATGCTTGCTGTGGAACATTTTAGTAGAGGACAACCTTTTTTTTTTTAAAAGTCAAAATGCAAAATGCTTTTTTTCCCCCCTTCTCATCCTAAGGCAGCTCACACAACAGACATTTGCTTAGAGAGAAGAGACTGAACTTCTGGTGAAAGAAAGGACAAATGCAAAACTTCACTTTGTTAAAGTAAGCGTGGAGAAAACCAAGCACAGAGCACAAGTCCCTCAGGAAAACTTAAAAGGTAAGTTTATATGGGAGGGGGAGAAAGAAAAAGGGAGTTTTCTGCTCATACTCAGATGATTAGTACATTTGAAACTGAGGATGGTTTTATTAACTTTTTTGCAGTGAACATATTTTGATTTTTATGTTAGTGGTAGATATGCAGGAAGGAAAAAAATCTGCATAATAAACATATTAATTTATTTTTACTAGTCTTAGGGCTAGTCAATCATCTAGCAAATTTAAGTCTTGGGACATCCAATATTAGAAATCTAGATTTTGAGGCACCAGCTTAGGTTTCCATGGTCCTACCAGAGGCTGAGGCAAAGCAGCTGAAGTTAGTTATGCCTTCACTGCATTGATTCCCAAACAGACTAAATTAAGAAATCATACTTAAGATGTCTGTTCTATAAATATCTCTTTTTCCATTTAAATGCACGTGTAGCCTATTTTAAATATCTCCTGTGACAAACTGTTTAATTGCAATATGCATGGAACAGGTCAAGGAAAACATACCAGTCTCCTGAGAAGAACAAAATCAGACAGGGAAACCCTCCTGAATTTTAGCAAGATTTTACTTTTTTTTTTTTTTTTTTTATGCAAGCAAGTACATAACAGAATTACATATCTTGATTTCATTTTGCATTGTAACTCTCTGCATTACTTGGATACAGAGCAGAATTGTAAAAAAAAAAAAACAAACAAAAAAAGGGATCCATTCCCCAATCTAGTAGCATACTATACACACAGTTGTGCTTGCATGAGAGGGCAGAGGAAAAAAAAAAACTAAAGGAGGGGGAAACAGCACTTTAACAATAGTGTAGCTTGTTATCAATTTATTGAAGGCTTAGATTATTTCTTTCCTGAGGCCAAGTAGGCATCAGTAAGTGCTCACTTACACATTCAGTCCCAGCTGAGGAGACATACTGCTTAAACATCAGATTTCCCCATCCAACAGGAAGGTAAAAATCCAAAGAGCTGCAATTTCTTTAAGCACTGACTCCTAATTTACTTTGAACCATTGGCAAAGAACAGTAGAGGGTGGCTTCAATGCAGAAAACAGGGTTTTGAGACAAAATTGCAACACCATGATTTAATGAAAACAAAGAGCAAGGCTAGGTTGGTTCCTTTATGCTTGAATGACAAGCCATGCAGATGTCTTTCCTTTCTACAGAAACTGCTAGTGAAAGGGTCTGGACTGAGTATGCTAAAGGGTGCAAGTACAGAGGTCAATATTCTGTGTCAAACTGCTGATTTCCTTACCAGAATGGTAAAACCAAGTCCAGCATAATACCTTGAGCCCTACAAATTCTGCACAGTTGTGTTTTTTAAGTCAAGTATATACCCAGATTTCTCTGTTAAAAGAATTATTCCAGATAAAGTGATCCAGAATAACAACTTAATTGGACTTAGGTTTCTTGAGCCAGAGAAAATTCAAGACCTTTATCCTAGGAATGTATTAAGGAATTACAAGAACTTCCCAGTGAGACAGTGTAGATGAGCATCTTAGGAACAGCAGGCTTATTGCAGCAATGCTATTGTCCGAGATGTGAAGCAACAATTACTGCCTGGGCCAAAAAATGTCTCATCTGAGAAAGGAACTTCAGCCTTCAGATCCAAGTTCTAGATCTGTGCTTGCCAAGGTGTATTATTTAACAAAACACTGATTCCAACCATGAGGAAAGACCCTGAACCAAAGAGGTAGAACAGGACTGAGTACTCTGAGCAATGCTGCAAAGCTGCAGTATCTGGGCATGAGTTAGAGCCATCCTTGGCACAAAAGGTGTCAGGCCAAAATGCAATGTAGGTGAAGGCCCCCTAAAACAAAGTGACCAATGCACAGCCAAAATGGGAGAAAAGAACATAAGCTGGCATTACCAAGAGGTTCTGAGAGGACACTGGGCACTAAGACACCTTTTACAATATTCTGTCCCAAGCAGTAGCAAGGATTTAATTTTAATTGAGCAACTTTGCTTTTTACTAAGCCTAAGTGTTCCCATATAGAGAGTGAGGGAAATAAACTAATTTAAATACAAATGGTCTGCAGTGAGTGGCTGCACACATTGATCTTTTAGCCTTTGGGGTTTCCGTGGTATTTAAGCTCCAATATGGTATGACCTTTCATAACAGACCATTGCTATTGTCCTTCCTTCTGCTCTCTGTATGCACCTAGATAAAATAATCCTTCCAATTTAAGGCACAGCAGGACAGTAGCTGCTACCTCAAAACACCCCTAAACATGGTCAGGGAGGTAGCAATAAAAGGGCTGCAATGGAGATGCTAAACATCTACAAGACACATCCACTTCCAATATACATTAGAAGGAGGTGTCCTTCTAAGGAGATCTCCTGCTGCAGCCACCTTTGCAGGAGGGGGTTTTCTGCCTCCACTCTGTTATTGCTAGTTCACACACAGTCCTTTCAAGTACTGAATTTGGCAAATGGTTCACCACTCACCCACAATTGCACACATGGTCTAAATTTCTAAAATCTTCTAAATCTAAAACTACTTGGCTCTTTTTCACATTGGTTCACAGAGCTTTCATGGAACAAAAAAGAGAATGCCAGGAGTATTTTATTTCACTTTTGTAACACAGGTCTCTTTCCACATTATACTACACCAAATCCTCCATTATCATTTAAGACAGGATTGTGCTTTATTTCCAGATAACATTTCTTCCCTTCATTGGAAGCCTTCCTTGAAAATTCTTCACATTTTGTTTCTGGTTGGTTTTGTTTTGAACAAACTGATTTGCAACTACACTGAAATAAACAAACCCAAATATACCAAGGCACAGAGCCTTTCCAAGCAGACAAATGTGCATTTCATTTTCTTTACCTTCCTGTCCCTTGCTCCTTCTGAAAGAAAACAAGATTTGCTGGATTTCATATCAAAGTCTATCTTAAGAGCTCTCAAGCAGCAAATTAAATAGTTGGGGGGAAAAAAATAAAAAAATCAACCAATAGATTTGATTTGTGAACCATCAGCAGAGTACAATAGAAGGTGGTGCTGGACAGACCAAAAAATTGCCAGTGTTCCTCATCCACTTAGAACTTCCACCATGAGCCAAAAACAGTGGGGAGAAAGGAGCACCACACAATCAAGGTAAGTGAAACCCTGGTAAGTCTCTAGGTAACTTGTTCTGCTACAAGTCCCTACAAAGCTTTCTGGTTATGTACTTCAAAGATCAGGGAAAAGACAAGTCTGTAAGACCTGGAGATTTCCAAGCCTGAGACTGTCCCAACAGCTGATTCTCACCAACAATCCAGTTCCTTGCACTTCTTAAGGAACAGGCAGGACAGTTATATTAGGCCATGTCTCCTGCTTTGGCTCTGTCCAAGACACATCCACAGGCACAGTAAAAGGTACCAGAGACTGTTACAGTAAGATATGTAGCTTTCTTTCAATCATCTCTACTGCTTCCAGGTCAGATTATGCTGTACACAGAGTAAGGGCTAGACTTCAGCCTAGTTCTTAAACTCTGTTTAGAAAATCACAGGTAAGTTTGCCAACATGCAAGAAAAATCCAAACCAAAAAAAAAACAACTCTATGCATATGCACGTATGTATATTAAAACTTATTCTAATATCTGTGCAGAAAACTGAAGTGACCACTTATGCCTTTTCTTTCCTTTTTCTGTGCCACTCCAGTATTTCCCTGGAAAAAAAGGGATAGTCTTATTGTTTAATTTTTCCAAAGTAGGCAAGTTGTTTCTTAGATCTGTAACTTCTCTGAGATAATATGCATGAAAAAAATTAACAGGAACTCATTTGTCTATGGACAAAGAGGTAAGTCTGGGGTTTTTTTTTATCCTTTGCACACATGCACAGGTATTATGAGAAACCCAACGCGAGTTTTCACTTCCCCAATCAGCCCCCTCACTATTCTTTCTGAATGCTCAGGTCACAAGGTTGAACATGTTTGTTTCACTGCACTGGTACAGTCTTCACAACACTGCCTCAGATATCCCAGATTAAATCTAGCCACACCATAGTGCATTTCTAGCACTGCACATTTCTAACACTGCAGTTCTGCTTCCTGTACTGAGGGTCTGCATGTTTCCCTCAGTCTGGTCACATGGGGCAGCTCTAATCTCTTTATTGCCTTCTCAGCTGTGCTTGTTTTCTCCCACAATGCCTCCACCTCCACCACTACCCACACTTGCTCAGTACTTACCAGGGTGGAATAACTTCCTGCTATTTATCAAGTGTTTCCACTTCATCATTATAACAAGTGCCCCCAAAACACAGGAGCTAAGAGCCACTCAGAATTCAATAAACTATTAAAAATCACTCTAGGTAACTGGCAGGCAGCTAAGCCAGTGCTCAAATTTGTTATCCAGAACAAGGTTATCAGCTTCTCTTCAAGACAGAACTGCTTCCACCATCCCCCAAGTGGCTTAGAAAATAATCTGTTATTATTCTAGTGCATTTCGTTGTTTGGTTTGAGGGCTTGGTTTCTTCGTATTTTTTTAAATCCTATGTAATACCTACTTACCTACTGAAAGAAGAGCATGAACACATGCAAAATTTTATTTCTATTGACATATTTTCCAAGCATCTGGCAGACATTCAGTGAGTTCAAAAACCCTGTAACTTTGCACTCACCCCAAAATAACCTCTATTCAGCTTGTTTTTTCCCCTCACACACTCTTGCACTGCAGTGGTGCTGTCCTTTGCTGCTAAAAGCAGTAGCTGGAGTAGTGAGGAGGGACTTACACTGGTCACTCGGCGGTAGATCTGCGCGGCATTTTGGCACTCGGAATAGGGGTACTCAGACGTGGCCATCTCTAGCATACACATCCCAAAAGCATACACATCAACGGACTCATCATATTTCTCCTCATACATCTCGGGGGCCATGAACTCTGGGGTACCTTAAATTAAAAGAACGATTCAGACTCTAAATGTCTCAAAGCGAGCAGAGGCTGCTGGCGTTACTCACCGCAGGGACAAGCGGCTGCGCAGACCTGTGAGACAAGAGAAAGTGGAGGCAAAAAGAAGAGGGAGGAAACCCTTAGTGACTCTGTTGCACCAATGTACTTTGTGAGTCTTCCATTGCAAGGCCTTTATGGAATAACAATGGCATGTGAGATCTGATGCAATTCCTGGTTTAGCTATGTTAGTTGATACAAGTACCAGAACAGACTGGATTAGCCTGAAATCAAACGGGAGGGGAGGGGATAAGAAGAGGGGAAAATTGTAGACTAGCCATAGGCTGCAAACCAAATACTAAAGAGAGTTAAGGCACTTACCTTGTCTCCCTGTAAGAAAAGAGGCACATTAAACCTTGTTCAATGAATTACCTGACTGCCCTCTGCTGCAAAAGAAGTAGTACTGGTAAGAGCCCACAGCTAGTCTCTGACCTGGTGCTCTCCATCTACTTGCTCAAGTAGAATGGTTCGGGTAAGGCCTTGCAATGAAAAGCTCTATTGTTACAAGTATAAATCTCCGTGAAAAGAGGATAAAAGGTAATTTTCTGCAAAGGCCACTCACCAGAGCCCTTTTCTTCATATACTTACCTTCCCACCTGCAGTATATTTTTAGGCCTACTGCAGATACAGGCATTAGTGAGGGACATCCTACAGTCAAAAATACTCAGAAATACAGAGAGATTGAGTTACAGGCATAGAGCGTGAGATTCAACAAGTCCCATTTAAATAGTGTGCAGAAAATTATTGCCCAGTGAAGCATCACAGAGCCCCTCTGCAAACAAAGGGCCTGCATTGTATGATCAGATTTACTTTAAGCCAGAGATGAAAGTTTGCTTTTTGTAAATTTAAGCACAGAATTATTTCCTGCAGACACCAGATTCCAGACAATTTACAGATCATTCTCCAGCCCACTGCTTGTTTCCACCACGCTAAACCAAAAAGAATGTAATTGCAGTCATTTATTCAAAGGCTAATCATTAACAGATAATGTAACAGATGGTAATTTTCCATTGATAAATTTGAAGATATGACAAATACGCTTAAGAAATTATGGTTTTTTAACACCATTCTTTTCTTCCCTATTAATACTTTGACCTGGTTAAGAAGCAGGAAATATTTCAGCGACAGCTTGCAAGAAAATTTACAGGTATACACCATTGATCCCAGCTAGGAATCTGGCACAGGACTGTTGAGTAATGCTTAATTTTAGCAAGCTCTAAATACTGAGAGCGAAAGAAACTTCATTCCCTGCAGTCTATCCACCCAACTATAAAAACAAAGTTGATAAAACCAATTCTTTCAAGAATCAGTAACAAAGATTACACTAGGTTCTACCAAACCAATTCCTGAAAAAGGTTATGAATGGATGGATACACAGGGACAGAGCCAGAATAAAGCAGTATTTCCCAATGCACCCTCCTGACTCACAAAAATCCACATTTTACAGACTCCCTAAGTAAGGTCTTCTTATTTAAATACATATATAATATTGACTTTCTTTGGTATACCTCAGGTTCTGATTACTCACAAGATGCAAGAGATTCAATATTAACCCCTGGTGACAATTTAAAAAAATTTGGCTGTATAAACTAATGCTATCCTAAATATCAAAATGTTGTTTGGTCATCAAAATGTACTTGTACATTTCTTGGAGCAGCACCACATCAAAGGCAAGATTTAGATATAACAAAGAGTGGTTTTATCAACAGTGTTGCACTAGATTGTTGGGCAGGACAAGAGCTCTATATTCTGAAATAGCTAATGTTAATATACAAATATCCAAAGCACAACCAAAATTTCAAGATGTCTGTCTTTGCATTAGGAACACAGAATGACCTCTGCAACCCAGAGACAAAGCCTACATATTTTCAGGCTTTGACCATGTACCTTTTCAGCATGTTTTTTAGGAAAGTTTTTAAAACACTCAAGTCTCCAAAGAGGTAGACTGGCTCAGCAGCCTCCAAAACAGGAGAGGCTTACCTATCACACTTTTGGCAAAAGAAGCTCGTTTCAGGGTTGCCAGGCCAAGGTCTCCAATCTTGACTGATCCAGTGGGGCCAGTAATGAAGATGTTGTCACATTTTAAGTCTCTGTGAATGATGGGAGGAGTGCGTGTGTGTAGAAATTGTAAGCCTTTCAATATCTGACGGCACCAGCTTCGTAGGACTTTAATTTTCATCACTTTAAATCTTTTCAAATACCTAGTGAAAAAAAGCAACAATAGGTTAAACAGATTCTGCTAACGAACAGTAGATAAAACTATACCATTTGCTGTTGGGATGCAAAGAAACAGTAATTAAAGGCGTGGATAAATTTAAGCTTCTATTTTAAAATCTACCTAGGTGTTTCAGGACTTCAGAGGAGCCAAGGATGATTCCTCTTTACAAAACCTATCTCCTTTCTTCTAGCCAGCAGACTATAATGATGAAACAAAAATGTGAAAGCTTGGTGTACATAGCTGATAACTCCTCTGCATACAAAATCATTCTACAGTAATTAGACAGTTGGATTGCTAAATTTCAATGACAAATAATTCAAGGCTCATGAATTATTCTTTATGTATTTAACTTCTTAAACACTTACAATCTCTATCTTGATTAATTGTTACTGGATGGGGAGGTGGGTCACTAGATCCAAAATGTTAATAACCAACAAAGTACAGAGCTGTGGAAAACTGCAAGAGCTCTGCAATCATTATTCCCTCATTTACAAGAGTGGTCCAAGCATTCTGTTCAAGGTTTCCACATTACATTTTAAATCTGCTTCAAATTTACCTGTGGAGCTATCAAGTAAATTAGAAATTCTTAGAAATCCTCTCCCTGGTGCAGGACAGGGTTTGATCACCTGAATCCAGCTGGTACTATTCATTACTTCAAAATTGTGGATAGATACAGACAGAGCAGAGCAATCTTTAAAAAGGCTCTGTCAAATAATTGAAGTGGAAGAGTTCACAGGTAAGTCTGTATCCCCCTGCAGGTGGAATGCAACCCAACCTTCACTGTTCAATCTTTGCCACTCCTTCAAACCCCACATCAGAAGAATCACATATCATAGCACAAATATTTTTCAATGTGTGTGACCTAAGACTAAGATCTTACTCTGTTACTTAACTTCAGCAGATTAGAGATGCCACAAGGTGAATAACCTCTGACAGTTTTTAAGTGCTTTCCAGCAAAGTTCTCTCTCAACCTCTCTTTGGGTAACACAATCTGAAGTGTTTTGCTCCTTCTGAAAAAGTACAGGCTGGACTATGTGTAGAGCAAGGACTTTATTCATGCTGGGCAATGTTACTCAGTCAGAGTCCCACATAAAGACCAGTTTCACACTACAGCAAGACTGCTAGTAAATTCTGTGACCAGCATGGAGTCTAGCAACTGCAAATATTAAAACTAAAAGCAAGTTGTGTTCAATTATTCTGTGGTAGTGGTCAGTCTCTTCTGCAGGTTCACTTAATTAGAAGATGCAGTTCTGATGAAATCACTTCAATCAGCTCCAACACAGAAATGCACTGTATTAAACCCTTTTATTTTAATTCCTCCAGTTCACAACACGAACTGGAAAATCAAGCTGCTAGCAATGATCCTGCTGTGAAAACAAATCTGTAAAAGCAAAGTCAGATCCAGAAGAAATCAGGTCTTAGGATGTAAAGAAAGGAAGGGGAAAAGCCAAGCCAAGGAAGGAGACCAACTGAAGGAGGTTCTGAATCCCATCAGCTACCACTTGAATTCTTGCTATTGACATAACCCTCATTCATCTCTCTTGAGCCTGTTCCAAAGATCACATGGTAGGGGCACTTCAGTTCAGCATCTGGAATCCCTAATTGCATTCTTGGTTACAAATATGCTAGTCCACTGCCAGCTTCTCACAGCTGAAGGACCTGGATCCAACCATCTCCCAGCATCATGCAGTGTGACTGTCACTGTTCCATAACACTGTCCTAAGTCACATGTCACTTAATGCAGAAAACAATTTAAAATGGAAGCACATATAAATACACAAAAATTGACAAGCCTACTAGCCAGCATGTTTTCACTTTTCCTACTCTTATAGAATAACTTGGGCTTGAAGAGACCTCAGGAGGTTTTCAGTCTAAGTTTCTGTAACTACAGTTACACAGAGATCAAGGAGCTATAGGAATCCTTACTAAAAAAATGAGAGAAAATTTCCTTTAAGAAATCATCACAGTTGTGTTCTGATCACTTTTTTACATTAGACAACAATGTCTATGTCCCAAGTACCAAAACAACAAGGGCAACACTTGTATCAAATTCACTTAAAGTAAACATACTGAAAAAAAAGATAATGAAGTAATAGTCAAATATATGCAAACACAAGTGTACAGTAGAAATCTAGGAACATGCCACAAGCACATGAAACACTTAAGGCACACCTGAAATCTCCCATACAGTTCACCTGCCAAGTCTCAAAAGTGAAGTGGACTAAAATAAACTAAGTCACAATCATAACTCCAGCTACACAAGAGTGGGGAAAAACCCTACAGTTTAAAAGATCTTCAAGTAAAGAGCCTATTACTTTTTTCTGGATTAAATAAAAAGACTTTCTTATTTCAAGGTACAAAACAATCCCACAGACAGAAAATCTACTTTATAATTGTAATAGTCTAGTATTACTTCATCATCTTGCTTATGACACGACATAAAGTGCAAGTCCAAATATTAAAATCTGTGAGAGAAATAATGGAGCAAAAAAGGAAGAAAAAAATAAATTTAGCACTAAACATTTAGCAGAAAATTAGGTAAACTTTATTTAAAGGCTGCAAAACCATTAAGTTATTACTTGTCAGAAACAGCACATGAAAGAGCAAATCTATTCTTTTATCTGGAATACATTAAACAACCTGAGAAATGTCTCCAGTGAACATATGACTAAAGAATGTTGTCATAGCCTTAGCTGTCCAGTGCTATTTCAAAAGACAAACACTTCACTGTAACTGCAGCCCAGACTTGCAATGAGCCATTTTTCTTCTTAAGAATGTCCATTTGTAGCTATCAATAAGCACAATAAAAAAATCACAAGACACAGGCTATTTCAACTAAAGAGATGGCAAACTGTTTCCAGCTCTCACAGCCTGCTTACACATGTAGGGTGTGAATGCCTCTCCAAGAGTGTAATGGGCACTGAACTAAGTGAGGGATGCAGAGCCCCTTTATTCCAGAGCTGGCAGCTTTACTCCCACCCCAGCAGAGGGATGGAGGCTGGAGCTCCACACTCCCAGAGATATGCAGAGCTCCTTTATCCAGAGCTGGCAGCTTTACTCCCACCCCAGCAGAGGGATGGAGGCTCCCAGCAGTGCAGGAGCCCCCACCAGCCCCCCACACCGCTAGAGGCCCTCGCAGCAGCTGCAGCTCCTGTGCTCTGCTTTTACCTCTGCCTTCAGCACACCCCGAGGTGTACTTGGCTGCCTCACAGCTCCAAGCTGCAGGATTTTGATCTGAAACTTCAGCAAGTTTCAGATCAACCAATAGGTGGTGAATTTTTTTTAATTTTTACATGTTATTTGCATTATGGTAACACCCAAAACCTCCCAAGAGAGGTGAATTAGAGCTTTGAACTTTACCAACTAGCTCATCCTAAATGGAAAGCAGCTGGAGGAAAAAAAAAAAGAAATTCTTAGAACTGAAAGCTGAGTATTGCTTTCCTGAGCTCTCAAAATTCCAAAGCATGTGCTTACTGGGACATCACAAGTAAGAACTGACAAGCCAGCTAACTTGGTAAGATGTTTTACCATACCTGCAACGCTAGTAATGCTCCTCTTAAATAAGAATGTTCCTACAGTAGGTTATCCCTCAGCAAAAGGGCTCTGTTCACATCTAAATATCACCTATTCCTAGTGCTCTGGTGTTGTGCTAAGGGAATTGAAATGCTGTGACTTGTCTTAATTTACTTACGTTTTTAATGTTCCAGACGTCATGAGCTCCGTCACAAGAACAATGCACTTTTTTCCTTTGACTGTAGACTCCCAGGAATCATAGAACCTGACAATATTGGGGTGCTGAAGCCCTTTCAGCATCCCAGCTTCCTCTTTAAATCTTTGTCGCTCTGACTTGGACAGCTTCCGATCCTAATGAAAAAGAAAAGGTGCATCAGAAAGTTTTGCTTCGTTTTCTTATTGACAGGCAGCAACTTGAAAACAGTTAGATACTCACAAGAATCAGGTGTCTTAAATGTCACTTGGTTTGCAGTTACCTTTAAATATTATATTTTGAACACATCCTATTACAGTCTTTTTGTAATACTTTGTTCTTTATAATTCTGTTGCTCTCAGGGTTAAGAACTGCAAGTCCATAGATTAACTCCTCTTTCTGCTTCCTCCTGCTTTACTCCTAATAAATTTAGCTGTTGCCTTACTCAGGGTGGAAAGGGGACAAAGTCTTGAACACTTCAGTGTTTGAGAATGAAATCAGATCCTTTAAAGAATCTCCCTCTCATGTACATACCAACCTTTCATTATTCCTAGTTGTCTCTCCAGACCACTGGTAACAGATGGAATTAGCCACCCCTGGAGGGGGTTAAGCATCAAACCTCTGCTAACATAAAGTATGTTCCTGTAGCTGTAGACAATCAAGGGAATGAACTGGATTTTCTTTGATTAAAAACAGAGCCTCATAATTGAGCAAGTTTCCTGAAATCTCACATCAACAAAACCAAAACTATAACTCCCAGTAGAGACAGAAAGCAATCTTTTGGCCTGAGATAGAATAGGAGAAAGCATTCCTGGACAATCCTGCTGTATTACTACCAATAGCTGGCTATCAATAAGACATTTATTACCTGAATGAGCAGCACATCTCAAAGAGAAGACATCTCCTTGTGCCATGCAGTGTTCTCAGTTTACCAATTCATGCACTGCTCACACCAGTCAAACTGACTAGCACAAATATGCAGTTTGCATTAAAAAAATTAAATATTTCAGGATATACTTATAGCCAAGAATTTCAGATGCATTGCTTTTAACAGTTATTTAGCAATAACCAAAGACCTATTTGTCAGATCTGAGTAATAATGTTAAGTCACTTGATTTCACATTGTCTTTTCCATTAAAAGGAGGCAGTAAAACTACACAGGATTTACTTATACCCCCATTGTCCTCCAGACAGTAATTCCTCTTCCTTTGTTTACAGGTTATGTGTTTTCTCAATACAATTCAGCTCCAAATATCTAAACCATCCTACATTCACTAAGATCATCAACTTGTCCTAAAAGGTTCACAGAGTATCTTCAGGCACCTATAGACATTAAAAAGCATTCAATCCTACAACTACTTCAGTGTGCAGAAATCAGCATTACTACCTCTTGTCATTCTTTCATAAGCATACTTGCACAAGTTTTGATATAACATGTGCAGAAATACTGAAGCAATTGAGCATTCATGTCTGCTTAGGTGTGGCAGGGGTTTTAATATGTAACTAGTACTCCATTTGAGCTGTTTTACCCATCTAACAGCTTTCCTTTCATTATAATGAACAAGGCAGCACAAGTTCTGTTTCAAACCTTGATCTTAACTGCTTCAAACTGCTGTGAGACAGAAAAGCAGTGAGCTGCTATAGGTACAGCTGACCATACACATACTTCTAAGCAACAGTGCTGTAAACAACACAATCACAGTATCATCTTCCTTACAGGAAAATAAAGCAGTATTCTCAGCCTCTGCACTTGACTCATATCATTCACTTTTTAAAACCACTGTATAATTCAGCTATTATATATTATAAATAATTCAGGTCATTATACAAAAATGCTGCAATATTTACTTTTCTATCACTTTTAAATAGTCAATATGAACACCTGCACTCATTTTGGTCCAAACCCAAGATTTTAGACACACATTTGGATTACATTTCCTTTACTGTGTGCACACTAACAAGTTATCTACCACAAACACTGTAAATCACTTTTAGACCTACACTTCACATCAAGTCAAGGGTATTTCATTTCATTCTCATTTTAAACCACGTAACCCAATCTCCCTTAAGGGCTTTATTCACTTTTCCCTGCCCCTGTACTGCTGTCCCCAAATAGAAACTAACAAGTGCTAATCACTCTTATCAATGAACAGACTCCTAAGAGGCACCCACATTTGGACTCATTTCTCTCTCTGGTCACATCCATGGCAGCATCATGTTCCTGCAAACACAGCTGTGACGTTCAGCAGACACTCAACACTTCAGTACTGGCATTAAAAACCCACCAAGATCGTGCAGTAGACTAAGTAAAACAATGCTGCTTTGAAAGTCACAGTGCCCCAGTGATCTGGGACAAGTTTGGACAAAGCACAGGCCAAAAACTTTCACCCAGGAACACAGCTATGTTTTTGCAACCAAGGAAACCCTGCACCCTTCAGTACATAACTGCAGCAGCAAAAGGGAACATTAAACAGAGCTGGAAGAAAAAGACAGAGAGGCCACTTGTTTCCTAAGCCCAGCAGTGCATACTACCTTTTACTGCTCTCATTTCCTTGGACACACAACCCACACCCTCACCCATTACAGGTTTTTATATTCTTCTCCTAAAAGAACACTAATGTTAGGTTACAGAAGACTGTCAATATACTTTAAAAGAACCCACAACCCTGACATTGAGGAAAATATTGGATCTCCTGTACAATTACACCAACACAGTCTGTATACACAATGACTGGTTTTAGCTGTACGAATTACATTCTAATGCAACTTGCAAACAGCTGACCTGCAGGCCAACATACAATTTTACATGTCCACTGTCAAAACCTGAGTAATTAAAAATATTAGACAGCAAGATCTCCCAGGCTACAAAGAGCCAGACTATAATAGAGCCCATCCCAAATGCATGTTGGCATCCTTTGAGCTTTTAGTATAGGCAAAAGTGACAACTTCACCTTATGCTTGTTCTTGTACAAAAACGCAACTTAAGCAGCTGCAGCTATTGAAACAAGCAAGTGAAATAGAGCACTATATGTAATTTGGGAGACTGAGATGTTACCAGCCATGTTCGGTATAAATAGTTCAGGAAAAGCAGGGGAATGAGAGTATCTTGGTATCACATGGAATCCAGAAAGAGGCTGTACAGCATAGCTGTGGCAGAGAGAATAAAGCCATCATCACTCAGGGAGAATTCAAAAGAGTGTTTTGCAAGACTTTGGGAACGGAACAGTTGTCACCATCCTCAGTTATAACTGCATACTCCAGAAGACTCTCAAGCCCAGATGTGTCTTCCCAACAAATCAGCTACTGGGGGCAGTACTCAGAATCTAGCACGGCCTCTGAGCAGGAGCCTGCAGAATTGCAAGACCCTCAGCTCTATCTCCACTTCTAAAGATGTAATGAAGTCTGTGGCCTCTCACCCAAAAGATGCCTTCCTTTCCGTTAAATTATTTTAAGTGTGAATCAGACAGGCAGATTTATCCCTTGCAGCCTTTTTTCCTGTAACTCATGGTCTAAATAGGTACATAGATGGATAATTTCCACATCTATTTGCTGTTTTCATTTGAAAACAGAAATATAGGTTTCCAAGATGAACATTCCAGTTTCACCAAGTACAAGATTATTTAGACAATTTCAATGTTTTTGTTGATTTTTTAAATTTTATTTTTAAATCGAACAGCCAGAAAATAAATAAAGTAGAAAGACTCGCATATAGTTTTCCATAAGCCCAGGAAATTTGAACTTTACCTGAATTTTATAAACAAGCCAGCACTTTAAGAATAGTAATAATGCACAGCTTGATATTCTATCCTTCAAAGACTAAATAATTTTGGAATCCCCACTAATAAAATTTAAAAATGGACATACTCTCTCCTTTCCTGGTCTTTTTTTACCATCAGCAACCTTAGGCAGAGAAGTCCTAAATCTCGAAATTAGCAAATCACATTCTTGTAGTAGCTCAGTTGGCACATGCTGAGCAGATATAGCCCAAATATTTTTAAAAATACACAAAGCTATCAAACCATAAGAGGTTGCTTCCTAAAATGGATTTAACTACCTTATAAAATGGACACCATTGTTCTTCCTAAACTGATAGCTTCCCTGGAGGACTTAAGTGACACATCCCAGTCTCTGGGCTGCCCTCTGAACAAACTGAAACAGATGCATCAAGCCTACTCCGTCCATTTCATTCATTCCTTTCCACCTACATTAAATTGTTTTGACAAGCCAGGACAAACAGCAAGGCTTCCCAGCACGTGACTTGTGGTTCTGCAGTGCCAGGGGCCTGAAAGGAGACAAGAAGCAAATGAAATGATTGTTCAGCTCAGAGCGACTCAATAAGCTTTTTCTTGGCTGTTTCCATTTATCCAGGTCCTTCCCATCAGATTTGTTCTGGTCAGGAAAGAGCTATCAGAGGTGTTTATATTTTTCAGTGTAAAACAGGGATCTTGGGGATTCATGATAAACCAGGTACAGGTTTATTCTTCCACTAATTTCCTTAATGTACAGCAGCATGAATTACACAGAGCTACCCTCCTTCTACCCCTGTACCTACATGCCTTACATAAATGAAAAACAAACCAACCCAAAACCAAAACAACTCCCATCCCCCCTCAAGATTAGCTATTGTAACAAGCCACAAAAAAACAAAGCTCATCAGCAAAAATGCCTGTATTCCTCTGGTGATTTGTTTCAGCCAAGACTTACTATCTACTCAGACTAAAGTCTGGGACAATTCAGCCAGCGTTAAAGGGACACTTTTGCAGTGGTGGCATAGTGCACCTCACCCTCAAACACATACTGCAGGATACCAAGAAAGTGGCTACTGAGAGAAATAGAATACTTGGAAGGAACTACATCTGCCAGTTCCTGCTATACATCCTCCAAGGTGATTTTCACTTGCTTAACATCAAGTACAATTTCTATCGCTGAAGTGCCAGGGAACCTTCATGCACAGCAGAACAAACCAGACTCACAAAACTTGCCTTGATCTGCATCTACAAATAAGTAGACTCATAAGCAATATAGGTCAACTTTAAACTGTCTGGGTTTTGTTTTTTTGTTTTAAAAACACTCAGTGGATGAGCTGCTACACAATTTAGAGCTCTTTCATCTTGCACAAAATAAGAAAGATAAGCAGTAAAGAGGATACAGAGATAGACTGGACACTTCATATACTACAGACAGGTTTTACTAGCTTTCTGAATATCCTACCACTAGATTCAGAAATGATACATAGCTATGGTCCAGGGACAGTTACTGGGTTGTTTTGCAGGGAGGATTAACTAGACTACAGCAACACTATGTAGTTTTCATGCAGACATGCACTAGAAAAATTAGCAGCAATGAACTGCCTTCAAGTGATGTGATCTGTAAATGTACAGCCACGAGAGACTTCAAAGTGCTGTTGAATTATAGATAGTCTGAATCACAACCAAGGTAAATTATCTATCTTTGCTGAGGTTACACCGAGCAGCTTTTTATCACGCATTCAAATGCCTGAAAATCTGAGTGAAGACTTTGCAGCTCCCAGCCTATTATCTGGAGGAAAAAGTAGCATACAGAACAGACAAATGTTCTTCTGTGTGCATTTCTGCAGTATATGAGAAAGGCTTTGCAAGGCTTTAAGCAAGGTTAATGAGGGGTCATCAGAGGAGAAGCTAGCAAGACTGCGCTCTGATATTCGGCACTGTTAATGGAACTGAGGCTTTGTGGGCTGCAGTGTTCTCATCCTGAAAAAATCTAGCAGTTAAGAGGAAAAAAGAGCACAGTAACCATTGAGCTAGATTAACAAAATATCAACAAAGAATCCACTGAGCTTAAAAATCATCCAGCGTTTCACAGTCGGTGCTTAGAAATGGAAGTCTCAGTGCACAAGCACTGCATCTACTTTTCTGTGTCAGCACATAAACCACTTAATACTTTACAGCATTAAAGACTAGGCAGAAAGATAAAAGAGAAGGCAAAGAGACTCTTCAAAACGCACCCCTGTACAGCAACAGACACAAAAAATTATCAAAGATCTGCACAGATCCTTCCATCACTCTACTTTCTACAATCCACTGAACACAAAAAAACTGATTAAATAGAGCTGAACAGCTGCTGTTCCAAAAGCACATATCCAGGCTTAAAAACACCAGTTCCCCCAGCCACTGCTCATAAGGAGTGCTCTGGGTCCATTGGCAGCTTTGCTGCTCTTCATTTAACATGCTCCAGCACCTTAGTGCTCTCCTTATAGGGAGAGGCCCAGAACTTTCCAGTCACCTCCCTGCTCATCTTAGTTTAAAGATAGAAGATAAAGCTTCTGACAGGTAGCAAAACAGAATGCAAGGCCAAGTGAATGATTACTTACTGAAAGAATGATTTCACATTGCTCCTTGGCAGTCTCCACAAGAAGAATCAATTTTATATAAGCTACGGATGATCTTCATGGAGCATGCAAATAACCTCAAGTATAACCTCATATATATTATATACTTCAACCTGAAGTATAAAACACATATCTAACACAACAGAGAAGAATAGGCTTGAAACACTTTCAAGTTTTAAGGTTCCTGATTAAGAGTAAATATTCGTCTAAGGTATCCCCTTAGACAAGGTACTAAAAACTCTTTAGGTTTCAGCGAAGTACACAAACAATCAACCTGAGTGAAACACCGAGGGATTATTTCCATTATTTCCATTACTTGTCAGTTTCCTGGTGAAAAGCACCTGCCTTCAAAATTTTCCACCACTGGTTATGTGGAAGGCAAAGGAAAATGGTTAATTGATCTGATAATTCTCTTCTGTGTTTTAGTTTCTGGCATTTCAATGCACTACTATAGTAGCTAAATAGAAAATTCACTGGAAGATGAAGTTAATTTCTTAAAAACACAGAAAATACAAATGCTTCTTATCCTCTCTCTCAGAATTGCTGCAGTTAAATGATGCAGCAAATGCACATCACTTATGCTGCTCAAATGTTAGAAATTAAGAAACAAATTATACATAACCTGACAGATAACTGATGGTAGGAGGAAGGAAAGAAGGGAAATGAAACAAAAGGACGACAGAAATCTTCATCAGTCACCATTTAGTGTAAGTCAATTATACGTATCCTGAAAGAATTTGTTCTTGAGTACTTGAGCAAATAAGAAACTCATCTTTGTCTCAACACTGAAGGGGAAATATCTGCAAACTACAGCCCACGTATCTGACCAAAAGATTCCATCACCACTCCCCATTTTATCCTGTGATTGTCTCTGCTTAATGAAGCTGTGACTCACCACCACAGGCCAAGGGGGCAGAACACCAAGAATTCTGTCCTCTGATGTGCTCACTTTCCTGCTTTTACATTTGCAGCAGCTCCGGTGCCAACAGCAGCAGTAGCAGCATCTATGACACCTGGTGGCAGTAATGTCTTGGACTTTTAACCTATCCTTGAAGAGACATCCTCAGTGAGTCTCCTAGTAACAGAAAAACTATCAGAACTGACATCTCTGCCTGCTTGCACCAAGTTCTGGCATCATTGCAAATACAACCTCCACAAGAACACAACAGCAGAAAAACACTAACAGGAGATGGGAATGCCTCTTCTTTCTATAAGGTCATGAGAGTCTTGAAAGTACACATCCCGATAACAAAGTTGGTTTTTGTTACAGTAGCAGTGTGGGAATTTTTATTTTCATCAATGCCAAAGGTGACCACACTGCTGGGATATTGTACTTGGATACCCTTTGCAACATTACATGGAAGGCTCATGGCCACTGCTCACCAGAGAGGTGCAAGCACACAGCTTCCAAAAAATTCAGCCAGCACAGATTTTTATGTCACTGCTAAAATTTTAAGCATTAATAATCTGTACAAAGTCTCTATTGGATGCTTGCTTTTCAGAGCTGTGTTATGTGTGAATATACACATTAATACACATCTGTACTACTCCTCTCCCCAGTCTCACATCAGCAGCAACATCCATGGGCAAAGCAAATAGGCTGAACTCAAACCTGAATCAAATGCCCCTTCCAAAGAAAACAATGACTGAGCTAAACATCATCTTAGAGTACATTAAATACCATACTCATACTTTACCAAATCAATTACATATTTTCCTTTCCTTTTCCATATTTTCCTCTCCACAAAAGCAGCAAGCAAAAAATTTTAAACAGATATGAAACCTAAAGCTTAGATATGACCTCCTCTGGAATCTTCCAAGTCATCAGAAATCTGGACTAAGAATGGCAAGCAACTGTTTAGGCTTCAGTCATTTCTATTCTAGGGTTGCTCTAGGCAGCATTTGTGTTTCCTTACGTGGAAGTCACAGGGGGAAAAGAAAGATGGCTAAAAATTTCATTTAATTTATCCATCCTGAGAGGCTGAACGTTAAGGGACAGTAATCCCTTTAAAAAATCCCTTTAAAAAATGTTGCTATACAAAAACAATCAGTAAAAACAGAGAGCTCATCTATTTATTTTCACTTTTAAATTGTTATTTGATCCATGGAAGATAAATGGATAAGTTTGCTTTCTGATAGCAGTTCTCCAAAAGGCTTATGTTTATTACATACAGCTTATTAGAGAATTGAAGTGTTGGCTGAACTGAATTCTTGATGAGCTATTAACCAGCTGGACCATCTTGTCACTTGGCTCAGATGCCTCATTAAAAGTTCTGAAGCACACGTCAGTTCCCATTTTGCACTGAACTGATGGTTTTGTCAGTGAGAGCGAAGGTACATCCCATCACCTCAGTTTTATTTTACTATGAAAACCCAGTTCTCCACTCAGGGGTGACAATACTTCAGGAAAAAAGTCTTCTCCACAATCCATTCTGGTGATCTCACAGATTTATTTATTCAATGCATTAGAAGTGCAATTGCAGCTTTTTGTTTCATGTGTTTCTGTAGGGCTCAGAGTCCTTTTATGAGTAGCTGCATGTCTAGAACATTAGGGCAAACCCTTAACTGATTCTGATAAAGGCAAACCAATTTAGAAAATCAACCACATATTACAATTCTTCATCTCATAGTCTTCACAAAGCTAATGACAAACAGGACAAGGTAGCTACAGCCACTTTTCAGCATGCTGGAAAGCTGCATCAATATGTTGGCTGGAAAACACCCAGGAGAGTTTCAAGATAACTGCAAGGATTCACTATTAATGAGCACAGTAAGGGCTCAGAAGAACTAGGAACGTTCTTGTGCCTCTCTGAGCAGCTCCCTTGCAAGAAATCTCAGCATAAACCTTCGAGACAAATATTAGATCAGCCTTCCCTGCCCCTCACACTCCTCCAGTTGTAAAATAAACTCACATCAGCCTACAGCACACATTGGCTTCAACACTGGTATACACATGGTGTTTGCAGACTGGTTACCCTCCAGGAGTTACTCTTCCCAGCTTCCCTCCTTTTCCTGCAAACACATCCAAAAAAAGTACTTCATTGAATTTACAAAACAGTGGATTACTATCAGTTTTGACAGGATGACATATGAAGTGTAGGCCAAGAACTGGCAGCCAAGAGAAAATCCTTACAACTATCACTAGAGTACTCCATGCCAGACATCTCTCATTCAGAGACAGATCTCTCATTTGGAGATCCTTCAGGGATCCATGAAAAAACTGCAAATAATTGCCAGGTGTTCTTGCAAGACAAAAGAAATCAAAAAGGGATCTCCTGCAGGGTAAGACTAGAGGGATCCAGAAATGAGTTAAGGGGTGACCAAAATGTGTGTTCTAGGTGAGGAGTCAGAAATACTTTCCACAAATACCAATCTTAGTACAAGCAAACATCAAAATCCTAAAACACATTGGAGAAGCACTTTCAAAATTTTTAAGCACAACTGGTGTAAATTTCCTGTGATCTACATAATGCCCACCTTCACCTGAGGGTTCTCAGAAGCATTAATAGTCCTTCCATGCTTACCCAAAAGATTGACTTATGAAAGCATTTCTTGCATCACTTGCATGTTTACTATAGACTTTCACAATACCATATACATCAGAGACACTCATTGCACCAGCACACTGTGTACATCTTTCTTGGCTAACACCATACATAACCTGCATCTAAAAAGTTACTCACAAAGTCACAAATATTTCAGACAGTAACCAAATGAACCAGTAACATTCTAATTTAGTAATATGTAAATTTAAAAATACGCATGTTATCTTTCATAGAGCAAGGAATTTGAGTATAGTTGAGTCAGAAGAGAGAAAACACTCAAATTTTTAATAGTGGACAAGTGGTAGGATGAACAACTAAGAAAACTGGCATGATGAAGCATACTCTGCATCCAGAAGCTTAATGGGCTTTGCAATTCAATCCTGAACAATTAAAAAAAATTATTAAAATACATGAGAAAACAAGGTCTAATTGAAATGCAGGTGAAGGGACCACTCAGCTCCTATTATCTAATGCAACACAGGATACAATACATAAAAACAGTCAGGGTTTTGCTGTATTCTAAATCAAAGTAATCATATGCACAACTTGGACATAGAAGTGCTATTTTTAGAGGATGAAAGGGAAAAAAAAAATAAACCCACACAAACCCTTTAAGTGTTGGATTGACCTGCAAGAAAAGCCACTGACAACTAAAATTCAGTTTTGTCAAACAGGTGAGATGAAAGCATCAAGAGAGTAATATCCAAAGGGAGATAAAACACACAGCTAGGAAAAAGCACTAGAGGAAGTTTAAGATGAACAGTTAAGGCTTCTTTTCCTTTGGAATTTGGAAACTACATATGTAGTATTCCCACTGGCAAGGCTATCCTCTATTAATCCAAGGGATTTTTCCAAAGAATACTACTGGGAATATCCCACACTGCCAGAAGACCAACCATGACCTAGAAGGCCTCAGATACTCAACACATTATCTATGAATCAGCTATTCAAACTGCTAGAGCTTATCCAAAATGTCTGTTTCTCATTACAATGTGCTTTAGTCACATACTGTCTGTCCTTGGTCTGGTGCCACTTCATTTCAATTGTTTGAACAGGAACACTGGAAGGAATTTCTTGAAGACAAACTATAATGCCTGTACATGTCATGGTTCAAGGGGCCTGCCTTAAATGGGTCATCACAACCTGTAAACAAGCTTCTTGGTTTTTAATTTACCTCCTACTTTGTCCCACTGAAGAATTCTACATGCAGCTCAAAATTCAGCTTAGTTGTGAACTAAAGCACTTTATCTAAAAAGAAAGCATCTAAAAAGCATTGAAAATATTCAAATAATGTGTCCATACAGTGAAATATCTGATACTCTGTGAATCATACATAAAAACTACTAACTAGTTATCATGTTTAACAATGAACAAGTTCCCTTAGCCAAAAAGGTAACTGAAAATGAGTGTGTTTCAGAGAGAGCCATTTTGCTAAGCACAATGTGTTCAGCAAGTATCCACACACAAAAAGCTATGGAAGCTTAAATTCAAAGGAAAGCAGTTTGTCAGAAAAATCTGTTCTGGTACTGCATCCCTTGCATCAACTACATTTCTGTGGGGATAAGAGTGGGTAAGTGGATTGAGATATTACATATTTCCATATTTTAATTTAAATTCCTTGCACTGCTACATAACCCCAAACAACACCCCAGTAAAACCACTTTAATTAAGCTAAAGACAGTATCATAAAGATAACAGACACTTGGATCTGGTTTTAGCCTGAAATCCACTGAATAGTACTTTAACAAGTACACAGGCTTGCTCTTGCTAGAGTCAGTAAAGAATTATCCTTCCCCAGTCTTGAGATAACAAAGGCCACACAAGCCTGCTTTTCACAGGCAGAGACAGGACACAGATAGATCTCTGAACAGATGTCTAACAGAGCAGCCATATTCATTTTCAGAATAAGAGCCTCCTGTCCAACAGGATGTGAATAGAGGCAGGACAAGACCACATAAACAGCAGTCTGGAAACACCTGAGAACTAATTCATTTCCAGTTCTGTTACTACTTCAATATTTTCTTCAATTAACTCAAGAACAATCCTAGTGCCAAAACAAACTTTCCAATAAAAACACTAATGCTTGAATGCCTATTATTAGAGATATTGATGAAAACCTCACCAATTGCTTTTAAAAACTATCGGGCAGCTTTGTAATTGTTTCCTCCTTAAGACCCTATCACTACAATAGAAAATCGTTTTTCCACAGAATGGCTATGATCCAAACACAGATGTCAGTACTTTGGAGGGACAGCTGTGTGAAAATCTCTTGAGAACTCAATTCTAAGACCTCTTTTCATAGGGGATTCAAAGGTGGAAGTGTCATTAAGTACTTTTAAAATCCTCAAAACTTAAGAACATTTATAAGACAGCTTTCTTCCTATTACCACAGGGTTTTTGTTTATATCTTGTTTCCTAGTTTGGGCCCCTGAAACTGAATTATTGCAATGGAAACAGAGGAAAGACAAGGACTTTAATCTTTGTTCTCTAATTGCTTACTAAAAATGAGGGCCAAGCGAAAGCACCTGCTTTGCAGCACCTCAGAATTATTGGAAAGAGGCTTCAGTAGCCAGCAAATAATATTACAGTACAGAGCAGCAAGTGTTAAAACTCAAAATTTATAATTAACAGCACCAGCTTTGATACTTAACAGCCTAGAATTGTGAAAGAGGGACAAAATCAACAGACCATCCAATAGGCAGGAGCTGGATAGATGAATCACAGTCTCAGCATTACAGTCCTATCTTCAAAGCTGTTAGCAGGCTGAAAAATTTATGAACAGGCATCTTCAGAATGAGTTGCAACATATCTGTCCATCAGAAGCAGGCATTCCCCCTTGTGATTTCACTTTGCAAGTAATAAAATCCAGACTGCACTGCAAACAAAGAACTGCAGTTCTCCCCCTTGCCTGCTCTTGCCCTGAGCACTGAGAGGGTTTTGATGCAATTTTAATCTCTCCTGTGCTTCCAACACACATTGGCTCTCACAGATCTTTCTTGTAACTTCCTATTTCAAAGCACACTCTGAGACACCTGGTCCATACTCCAGGCACCTTCTGATGAAGGTTCCCATAGCCATTAGATTTGGCTCTGTCTGCAGAGCAAATTCATGCTCAGTAGAGACCAAACTGAGATAGCTTGAGCACATATTCACCATACTGAACTGCTGACTCAGTGCAAATGACTCCGTTTCAGAATTAGTCACACATGTGAGTATGCGAGGTGGAAACCAAAATTTATGTTGAAACTATGAACTCTTCTTATCTCAACAACTTCAGCATGCTTGTGCCTAAATAAGGATTTCACAAGAGATCTACTGGCAGTGATCAGGCTTGTGGAAACAGGATGCTTTTCCAAGACAGACAGTGGAATGGGATGGTATTGTAAGAGCACAGTGGAATCTTAAGACCATAGAAGAGATTGTAGCTTCATACCAAAATTATGAGACTCATACCCAGAATTTCATTTTTAAATTTGAAGATAAAAATATTCAGGCAATACAGGGATCAACTGACTTTTCCTGTTATGAGCTCCTGCCACTCCTTCTTTCCAGAACACCATTTCAAGTTTTCACTTCCCAGGAAAGACAAACAACATTAGACATAGCACAGACCAGGCTCTGACCTAATTAAAAAGGAATTCCCATCCAATGTTTAAGACACTAGACACTAAAACAAAACCAAAAGCAGTCAGGTACTACTCTGATTACAGCTATGTTCAGATTGTTAATAGATTTTTGCAATTGTTTAATTTATATACATTTCTTTGAACTTGCAGATTCCCCTCCTTCTGTACAATCATCTTCTATCAAAAAAAAAAAAAAAAAAAAAGAAAAAAGGAAAAAATAACACACCACAAACATTTCTCTAATTCAGCCATCTGTATATCAACACTGTTTGCTGGTAGCCATTTTATTTAAACCCTGAACATCAAGAGTAGTTTAATGTGAAAAATCCAAAAGTTATTTAAAAGAGCTAACTATAAATATATAAACTTCTACATTTTACAATACATTAGGCAAAAAAGAATAAAAAAGGATTTTGAAAAAGGATTTTCTTATCAAATCTGGTAAAAATCAAAGTTATGTATTCCATTCTTTCTATGCCACTTTTTCCTCAAAGCTCATGGGAAAGCAGACATTTTCACCAGGGCATATGCTTTTAAAATAATAAAAAATTCACCTTTCAAGATCTGAGTTTACTACAACTAAAGTCATTTGAGCAGTGTATTTTCACAGATGCTTCCTTCAGACAAATTACAACATATTGGTACCAAAGCTGCTTCTCCATCTCTCACTACTGAGATTAACAGCTGCAAAGTCTGCTGCTGGTACAAATAGAGAGGCTTCTGTTCCACAAAAGACTTTCTGCTTGAAAACTTCCATTTCTATTTCTCCAGAGAAACTTACAACATGATGAAGCAAGCCATTTCTGAGGATATTAAAAGTTCCTAGCTTAAACAGTTGCAACACAAACAAGTGAACTGAATTACACTGTACAGCTTTGCTGCATTTCCTATCCTGAGGGTTTGACTGGCACATGCAGTACAAAAGGTAATTATATATTTGTGAAACAAAGCCAACACACACTAAGTTCAACAAACTGCTTCATACAGCACCATACAGATGCTGACACAGATCTTTCACAGGCTAGAGCATGGATCAAGTCTTCAGAGTTTAAAAAAGGTAGTTTCCAAGTAAGTGTAATCTAGAAAATGTCACCTCTCTTTTTGATCTCAAAACTCTGTGTGGAAACACTTCCTCAGCATAGAGACAGCACACCTGTCTCAACACTGCTTTTAGGTCCTGCTTCACAGCTCTCAAGTAAAAAACATTAAGGTGCCAATGGATGCAATCAAGTGTTTTCCTCTAAAGCACCTTTAAGAGCTTGGCTGAAGCTTCTTAAATAATTAAGCTCAAGACAGACACTTGGCTTGAAAATTTGCAGCCCAGGTAGTTAAGGTACACACCAGCTGGGCAACTGAGAACAGACTCTTGAGACAGGACTCAATCTGAAGTGATGCTGCCTAATGTATTAGTCTCATGTGTACCAATAAAGAATTTGAAAGCAGATGACCACTATGTAAATATAGAGCATTACCAACACACTTCTTCCTAAGACAGCTTGTAAACTTGCAGACCATTACAGAGCTAAACTGCAGAATCAGCATGAAAGACAAATACACTAATTTTCATACTTTCTTATGAAGTAAAGTGAGTATCAAGAGACACATTATGACAATTGCTGGGCGGTAATGCAAAGAAATTCAATCATATGGAGCTTATCAAGGACTTGAACCAACATTTTAGGCATTGTCACCAAGTATCAGACTGAACATTCAAATATTAAATTGTTATAGCAGGATTTTTGACAACAACACACAAAGAGGCTGCAGAAGTAAGCAAGGTATCTCCTTATATTACTTCACCCAAGGAAGTCCCCAGAACAACTTCACTTAGGCAGCTTCATCTCACTGCATCCAATGCTTGTATTTCCAGTTACTCAGCATGAGAGCACAGTCCTCTAACACTTTTAGAATTGAGTTACTGAAAAGACCTAACAGCAACTATTGCTTCAGTAGCAGATCCTTTTCTGAGTGAAAACAAAACCACTGAGGCACTTAGTTTGCCTTTTCTAAAGGCCAACACTCCAAACACAGCATGTGAAGCTCTGTGCTTTGAACTAGGCTTTAGTAACTCCAAAATGTGTTTTCTATCCACAGCTGCAACACCCAAACTGGATCCACAAGTGACCCAGAGGGATAAGTTCAAGGAACACTAAGGAAGGAGACTTGACAGCACACATTATCTCCTCGACCCTCAGAAACAAAGAAAACCACACTTAATGTCCATGACTTACAAGGTACAACAGCCTAATGTTGTCATGGAATAATCACCTGGTTCCCCACAGTTAACTTACACAATATCATTAGTACTAGTAAGACACTGAATCAGAAACAGAGTTGTAAAGCAGATAAACCCAAATTCCTCATTTAATCAAACATCCATAGATGCTACAAGCAGGAATCACTAGGAACACAGAATAAAACAAAAATCATGACAAGGATTTCAACAGGAAAAGGATGGAAAAGAAACAAAAAAAACCCCACCAACACCAAAGTGTGATTATTTGGAGTCTCCAAGTTATACCATCACCAGTCACAGTCCTATTGGATTCTCTGGGCTAACATGGGGCATGTGGCTGAATACAAACAACCTCTGTACCACCACCATTCAGGAAGGACTAAAAATCTAATAATGCAACAGCCACAGCTACCTACGATAAAGTGAAACTAAACTGATAAAAAGGGAAATTAATGCAGCTCTGTTTCCCCAATAAGACAGTCAACCCCTCTTATCTTTGATGAATGTGTCCCAGGATGTGCCAAAGTGCACAGCACCATGACCCTTGATCTCTGCCTGACACAAGTCATCATTCAAGGCTCAAGATATTTTGCTATCCCAGTATGGGCAACAGACTTCAAACCCCACAAAACACAGCCAGGCCAATTGCTGTACCTGCTGCTTTTGAGAGCACACACTGATGAGTCCCAGATTCTCAAACTGTAAACCTGGCACCTAACTACAAAATGACCACTCACAGGTTCCAGATGAGAGACTTTTGCTGTCACCAAAGCAAGAGATCACATGCCAATATACAGCTGAAAAAACCACTAACATTTATTAGATTATAAACTAGCCCAGACAAGTTATTTAATATAAAGTCAGAACAGGGAAAACTGGAATCCCTCGTGATTTTGAGGCAGAGGTCCACACTTGTTAAAAAGTGTATGTATCTCCACAAACACCAGCAATCTGTCAAAGGAAAGCATGCTCTCCATTCCTGGCATCTAGGCCAAGTGCATGGATTCAAACACAGGATGAGTTTTCCACTGAAGAAGGCATGCACTTCAAAGGCCACAAAATCCTCCTTTAAAGACTCCAGCACAGCTTCAAACTCCTTAACTCCCATTAGAGTCCCCAAACCTGTAGAGCTGCAATAATTTGTTTTAGAGTGGCTGCATTTTATTTGGCTTCTATTGCAGAGGCACTGCATTAGTGAATTCCAGCTGGAAACCATTTCTGAAACACAATGTACTGGGAATCAAAAGTGAGATCTATGAGCAACTCAACCAGACAATGTTTTGGGGTTGGTTTTTTTTTGGGTTTTTTTTGTGGTGGTCTTTTTTTTTTTTTTTTTTTTTCTTTTTGGTGGGTTGTTTCAAGGGGTTCTCTCTTGAAGCCCTGCAGAGACTAGAAGCCAGCAGTACAGTCAATTGCATTTATTGTTCTGTTGTCTAAATGCATAGATATGAAAAATGTCTTAAATGAAAAACCCTTTTGAACAAGAAGGCTTTTCAGAGCAACAGGCACAATTTCTGTCAAGGTTTGAGAAACAGGTGGTTTCACTAAACCGTGGTCAATTTCTCCATTTGTTTATGGTTTTTAATAGTCTGTAGTTACTGCAAATTTTTGTTTCCTTTCTAATTCAGTTTCAGCCCTATGCACTGCAGTCTTCATTAGTCAAGAAGTACAATCTTACTTTAAAATAATTTTCTGCAGAGTAGCTATTTTAAGTTAATGACCATGCCCATTCTCCCATTAAAGTGTTTTTTCAGTCATGGACTTAGCACTCAACATTTTTTTTATGGCACTTTGTTTCACATTATGCTCAGCAGCCCATGCAGCACATGACATTTTGTAACCAAATAGCCAATGGCCATTGGCAGACTTCCCCACCCCTCCTTTTCTCAATATTATTGGAACAAATAGCCTTATTTGCACAAAAAAACCCTCTGCAACCTGCAAAATCAAGCTAACCCTCTTAATAATCTGTGTCAAGCAGATTTATTACAACTTTCATTACACTCAATTCATTGCTAGCCAGAATCACACAGGTACCTCAGCTTTTCTGCCAGAAACATGTACTGAAACACAAACTGAGGATTAGCACTGGCCAAAAGACCAGGGTGATATTCTGGATAGATGTTCTTACCTAGTAAAACTACAAAAGGAAAGGAGACTCAGAACTCAGAGCAATCCTTTAACTACTTTAGAAACAGCACGAGCAGAATGCAGGATCTGTGGATGAAACATTTTCATCAGCCTAGCAAGACTTCCATAATACTCTAGAAAAGAATTTTAACTTCATCTGAAAAAAAGGATTTTGCATTTAAATTATTCACCTTCGTTCTTTCTTCATGAACTGGGTCTTGGACTATTTCTAACATTTTCATGGGACAGCTTTATTTCAAGTTGGAGTGATGCTTATAGCCCTCTAAACAAACAATTTGGTCACCAACTTGTGATCTCAGTGACTCCTGATAAACTCACAGCTGTTGGACTGAATATTTATACTACTAAATATACTACTAAATAACTGATGTATTTCCATCTGGTCTTTATGACAAAAGGATGACTATAAAATGGCAAATCACTACTGCTTCCAAACAAAACTTGGGGAAGAGGAAAGGGAAACTGCTGAGCTGGACTGCCCTTGACCCATGACAAACAGACAACTCAGCTGTCACTTATGTTTTGGTCATTTGAGTAGCTGCAGAAAGTATATCTGAAATGAGACACCCTATTCAGCTGAAGCTCAATCTAGTCTATGGATTTTTTTCCCTTCCTGGAAAGAAATTTGGCTTGGGAAGGGGGAAGGGAGAAGGCAAGAGTATAAAGCAAATTCCCCAGGGAACAGTAAGCACATTTCCATGGATAAGATTGACTTACCAGCTGGAAAATCTAAGTTTGGAGGAGGCAGTTCCAGGAGTCAAAGCTCAGATGCAGGTTTTAAACATGGTCATTCTTTCACATAGGGTAGCTGAACACAGATAACAAAATCTGCTTTATTCCACTGTACAAGAGGGGGCAGGGGGAGAAAATAAAATCCTTGTTTTGTCAGATGGCTTATACTGGGACCACAGGAGCAATCAGGAAGGTCAAGGTTAGAAAATAAAGCAAAAAATTACATTGGCAATGACTGATACACTGTTTTGCTGGAGGGGGGAGGAATGAGGATATTTCCTGAACAGGTAAGAAGCAAGAACAATTGCCATTCCCACACAGGAACAAGAGAAACAAAAGATAGCATTTCCCTGAATATTACTGCCAGAGAAGATAAGGACAGAAGTCAAAGGGAAAGTGGAAAATAGCTCTACACCATCAACCAACTCATTCTTTCCATTCTAAATTCCAATGCCAACTTCCTCAGATTTCATACCCCTCTTAAGTGACAAATTATACTTAAAACATCCCTACACTCACAGACTGCTGCTTTTAACTGCAGTCGTCCACACCGACTCAGTTAACACTTATCAGTTGCGTCATTACCTGGTAGTTATCAGCTCTTTATTTAAGGTAGTTGCACTCCTTTCAATTTTACAGTTACCCAAACCATGTGGTTTCTTGCAAAAAGTTATCAAGACCAGAAGTTGAGCAATACAGAGTTTTGAACAAGCTACAACAGCACAATCACACATCACAAGCATACTTCAGAAATTTGGTATTATCTTATAAGCTGCCACATTAGAAGCCACAACTGTTTTCTGACAGAGGTCAAACCACTGCAGAACTGCAGCAAAGCAAACCTTCAGCTCAACAATTCAGAACATAAACCAGCAATTTGCAGTAATAGTAAATAACAGAGCCTTCCACAAAAGAATTTTGGGAATTATTTTGCTGATGTTGAAAGCACAGCCAGCTGCTTTAGCACAGCTGATCCCGGCTTACTTCCTTTGGTTAGCCCAACTTAATCTAAAGCTACTTAAGCTTTCTTCACAGAACTGAACCATTTCTTTGCTTCCCCATAATCACTGTTTGCACTAGTGTTAGTTTTCCTGTATTCCAAATCCATTTCCAATCCATAACCCTATCATTCATATGGTTTAAAATCTAAGAATGCCTTCTCCCAGAGGTCAACAAATAAAGGATTTTACAGGTATATATATACAGGTATATCAACCAGAAACCATTTACAGCTTGGGTACATTGGGAATTTTCACAAAACCTCTACATTTGGAACAGCAAGACTATAAAGTTTCTCACTCTTGTTCAATTCCACACTTCATACCAATTCAGCTATGTATCTGAGAAAACTGACCCAGAAAACCTTCCAGAGCAGTTAGTCATCTACCCACTAACTAGGCCACAGATGCTGGTTTGGGATAGATATCTCTCTAGTTCCAAAAAAAAAAATGCTTTCAATGCTTAAATTATGGTCACAAAGTTTTTCAAAGGCAAAATGTGCACATTCACAATCTACTAAAAAACACCAAAAAAGCTACAACAAATGGCAACAAAATGCTCAACCTGGGCTTATGGAACTCAAAGTCTGAATGCATCCATAAAATTATTTAACCTGTTCATGAAAGTTACACAAATATTTAATCTGTAAAGAAAACACAAACTGCATATCCACAGTACATATCTCAGTTAGTAAGAAATTACTAATCTAAGACTAAAAAGGGAAGCACTTTGGCAAAAAGAAGACAAGAAATCCACAAACTTCAGTACAAGTATTAAAATTGAACTTGCATGAACTAGCCTTTCATAGCAATAGGAATTTCTCAGAATCAAGGCTTTTTGCTGTTCCTCACCTTTGTCTTGTTTTTTTGTTTTTTTTTTTACTCTTAAAGTTTGTCAGAAAAAAAAACCCACTTAGGTCAACACTAAAAACAGATTTCAGACTTTAACACCAATAAATCAAACTTCAGTTCTGCTAGGTTTTCTGTGATTCACTCAACTTTCAGAAGTAAGATTCCATTCTGGATGGGAGGAAGAACACTGCTTTTCTTGAACCACAGCCCTAAGATAACAACCAAGGCACTGGGCTATTTTTCCTATCTGAAGTGTTATTATACACAGTTAGTCGTGTTCAGTTGCATTGAAATGCTGGAAGGAAACCTGAGTATTAAAGACAATTTGTGACAGATCTTCAGGTATAGAACACACACAATACACTGGGGTGCTACAGCATTTAAGTCTTCAGCAGCAACCTTGAGCTCCTCACTTTTTTTTTTTTCTGTTCCTGAGGGTAAACACTGAACCTCTCAGATATGTTCAGGCTTGTATAAAGAGACCAGCAAAAAAAAAATAAAAAAAAAAAAAATCATACCATCACCTTAACTGGCTCACAGTTGCCATCAAGAGGCAAAACATTTCAAATTCAAGCAACCTGTGTAATTCATCACCACCCCTCCAGGCACAAATAACCTAAAATACATTTCTGCTTTTGAGTCTGCAGAAAGAAGCTCAAGCTGCACATAAAGGAAGTAGAGAAAGCCACAGGAAGAAAAAAAAAAAAATTCTAAAACTAAACTTCAGGTCTTATTTTTGTATCAGACACTTCTGTTGTTTCTCCTTTTTCAGCATACTCTTCCTGGCAAACCAAATGACTGACTAAGCCCCAAATCATGATAAATACGAATAAAAAGCATGCCCTCAAAAGCCATTCCACATACTGTCAATCTCTACTTGTCTGCATCCAGAGGGAACAATATATTAAAAACAAAAAATAAATAAATAAATCAATCACCTCTCAGACAGTATTTCTTACAGCAGGATATTTATCTGAAAGGACTGCTTAAGGAACTCTTTAACTCAAATTTAGCCTCATAATGACATTTTCAATTTAAGGAGGACTTGTAGGCTGCATTCAAATTAGCTATAACAAAGCACATTAATTTAGCATCTTGCATTTTTACATAGACAGATAATCTACATTTCCCAAATGAAAGAATACCATAAGCAGCTGAATAAAGATCAAGACAAACCAAAAATAGTTCTATGTTGGAAAATATTGGCTAGAATAGAAGTCTCATTTAAAAGAGACAAATTTGACAACAGATATGGTAACATTTCGCAAAATTTAAGCAAAACCTGGTACCAGATCAGAAATTGCCATTAACAGATGCATATTACATACGTACATAAATTTGCAGATCCTTAAGATAATCAGCCTGGATTGCTGAAGCTTTTAACAGTAAAATTTGGGGGTTATTGTTTGCATGTCATTGTCTATCCCAGGATAGAAACAGTCAAAATACATTCAGACTGGGGTCACAAACTTGCCACTAACGATCAGCATAGGTTACCCTACAAGAGGAAAACGTCCAAGGAAAGCTGGGCAACTCCTCCAACTGGGTAGTTTTAAACTACTAGTTTTAGGCTACATTAACTGGCCAAAACCAGACAACATGGCTGTTGGTATCAGCTCTGTACTATCCTCCACCTAGCTCAGCAAAGCTGTCTCAGATTTGCCCCAGTTACATACAAAGAGATGGATATTCCTATTCTGCTCAAATTCTACTAAACGGTGGCATTAAACTCACGATTGTGTAATTGGTTTTTTCCATCTTG
This sequence comes from Oenanthe melanoleuca, assembly GCF_029582105.1. NCBI lineage: Eukaryota > Metazoa > Chordata > Aves > Passeriformes > Muscicapidae > Oenanthe > Oenanthe melanoleuca. The sequence goes on from NC_079334.1 coordinate 4,210,330, forward strand.
ACCTTTCTGCTGCCAGCCCCAAACCTGCTATCAGAACCCACTATCTTCAACTCCTGATGCAATGAAACTAGAAGTGGCTGAAACATGCAGATGAAAGGGATGATCCAGAACAGCTAAATCGAAACAAGAGAACTCCTACCTCATATAAGAGGTCTAAAAAAGTTTATTTTCCACACTGTCTGCTATCTTCCTATAGCAGGACAAGAGGAGCTCAACAGGGACCTATTGAAAGGTTCTATCAGTGACTGCTTGTCTAACAAAGGAACAGGATCAGAACCACTCTGGGCTATGGCTCCAAACACGACCTGTTATGTGGATACTATGGGAGTCTCCAAAGCTTCCTCTTTGTTTTAATCTTACTGGTAACCTCTGAGGAGCCCTGCTACTCACTTGCAAAATCAGAAGACTCAAAATTACCACAGTGATCCTGCCCTGAAAGCAGACTCCAGAGAACAGTTGCCCAGAGATTCCCAATAGATGAACCAAGTGATTTCAGAACCATGTTCTAGGGCACACAGATTATGAAAAAAAAAATGGCACCACCTACACTTAAACACATTTATTCTGGTGTCATTGCCACATCACTTTGAAAGCTCATAGATACTTTAGTTACAAGGCCCTCAAGTATACAACATCCTTTCTAAAGGACTTCTAGAGTCTAAGTGTATAGGCAGCATTCCCAAAGATTCTGCTTAGACCTAAAATGACAAATTCAAATGTAGCATCTTGTCTCTGTGTGATTTAGAATGAGCTATCCTTGTAAAAGCTGCTTACTGCTTTACATACACATTAATACTCACATAGCTTCTGGAAGGCTATGATCTAACAACATAACACTACCAGTCCAATTTTTATCAGGCTGCCACTTCCTTTGCCAAAAAATCACCTGAGAGCATGTTAAATTATTTGTGAGCCAGGCAAAGCAAAGCAGTGCTGCTTGGAATTCCCCAGGCAAATCTTGAAGCACTTCAGAATAATCTGGATATATGCATGGTAGCTGCCATCACCAGATGAAAATCAAGTGGGATGAAGTTCAGAAGTATGCCTAAGATCTCAATATGAATTTTGGTCACTGCATTCCACCCGTTGCTTTTTTCAGACTCTTTAGAAAAAAAAAGGTTTGCCAACACCTGTGATGACCTTGCTGCATGGATCTCCTTTGGGATTAAGAGGACAGCATAGTACAAACATTATTAACCAAAGTTTATCCTCTGCAGCATGGAGTTAAGGGGCATTCTGCAGGTTGTGCCCACAAGACAAGACATGAGCAAGCTCCCTCTCTCAAACATGACCTCAAGAGGCACAGATTCAATCCTAATCACCTCTTCACTTCCCCAGCTCTCCCAAAGGGAATAAGGGCAACCAAAACCAAACACCTGGAGAAGTGTTGGTATGACAATTTGCAAATAGAGAAAACTGGAAATAGAGAAGGATATCTGTAGTATTAGTATCTTGACCAAAAACATTCTAACACTGTTTAAGGTTCAATACATGCCCTAAATGATTCTCAAAACGACCTACAAGCCAGTCTTAGGGAATGTTAGCAGCTTCCACAAAAATACTTATGAAGCCAGTATAAAAACTGAGTCTTGTTCATTTGGACAATAATCTAAAAAAAAAAAAAATATTTGAAAATATATGCAGATGGTTCATGTTAGATAAAAGCCTTCAACTACTCCAAGACATCAATTTTCAGCATGACAAATCCTGCTATTTAGAATACAAACTGTTCCAAGTGTACTGGAAGAGCACTTTTCCAAGTGTGCTGTACACACATCATGATCTAGTTAAAACCACAGTATTATCTGAAGTTTTAAGAGTCAAAACCAGTAACTACCTAACATCTGCTATCAAAAATTAATACCACCAACAACAAACCCCACAAACACATGCTAAGTCAACAGAAAGTCCTATGCCAAGCTGCAGGAGCACTGCAAATTTACATGATATTTATTATCTTTCTTATCATTTAAATGTTACATTCATCATGTAGACTGACAAGCTAAGCAAAAAGACACTCAACTTTTATTTCAACTCAAACCAGAGTTTGCAAGAAGTAATTAGTAATCTCAAAAATAGGTAGGCAACCTTGACAGGAAATGCATGACAGGAAGCATCAAGACTGACACTGCTTAGCATCATCTTTGTCACATCCAGCATGGAGAACCTGGGTGTCAGTCAGAGCTGTGATGTTTAACAAGCTCCTGCATGAAACAAAACCAACAAAGACAAACCAAGAACAACATGTGGCCCAGAGGGATGTTGCTAACCAAAAGGTATTGAAAACTGCACTGTACCATTCACTGCATCCATGGAGACTACCACAGATCTATTACTGCTTGTTTTATTTATTACTCTGCTCGACAGCTCTCAAAGGACTCTATACAGAATGTCTCCAGGGAGCTTTTATCAGGTGGGGTTTTTTTCCCTTACAAAGAAAGATTATAGACCTGGTACTTTTCCTCAGCCCTCAAAAGTTTTGTTATGAAGCTAAGTGTCTTTAAACCACAACAGCCCAAAACAAATCTCATTTAAGAGATTTAATTCTGCACCTCTCAAACCCACACAAACTGACAAACGAGAGCCTGTTTATTTCCATAAGAAATGCTGCATTTTCAGAATGTACTTATCAGATTATATTTATTGCCTCACAACCAGCCAGTTACAAATTGAACCACAGCCATCTCCAAAAGTGATGTCCCTTTGAGGTAAGATTATTTTCCTAAGCAGAGGTCTCCTAACAGCTGCAGCTCCAGAATGTACTTCAAAAGCTCCCTTCTCTCTTTCAGGGTCACCTTTGTCAAGTCTGAGGGAGCCTGATCACTGTTTATACTTCTGCAGGTAATTAGTCTGGCTCCTTTCCCATGTCATTTATCAAGTTGTCAATTGTATCAATTACAGCACAAACACTCAAGACTATGGCTGGGTTTTCATCTTTAGCTAAAGAAGAAGCTTTCACATCAGAGATTTGAAGCCAGTGAGTATCAGTAATTTGTTCTGCCCTATGACATAGAAAAGCAGCAAAAATTTAGACTTTATTGCACAAAATTTCAAGTTCCCTGCATATGCACATTTAGAAATCCAGCATCCTGGAAGTGCCATAAGCCCATTGTACACTTACAGCGTTACAGATTTGACTTTCGGTAGTTTGGAATCTGTAGAGCCGAAAACAGAAGAGATAATAAGGACAGCATGATGTTGACAGATTGTCACATACCTTGATTAATCTACACTTGTGACAAGGATGCAGCTGGCCCAGAAGCAGTCACAAACATGAGGCACACTGCTGCTGCAGCCACAGAACTGTGATCACAAACTAGTACATCATTATAGACACTGATGAGAGGTACAGGGTAGGCATGGGAGCCAGCATACTGCATTAGACTTGGACTTGATCTTACAGTAAAAGTTTCATAAAATGTATTTCTAAATAATCAGAATTAAACCACACTCAGAGCTTTCAAACAATGCATATTTGTTTCAGGATATTGACTGTTTCTCCAGAACTAACAGAATGTAATTGCTTTCCAACAGTGCTTGACAGATCAATTCCAGGTCCACACTCCCCAGCTTCCTCTCACTGCAGAAAGGTCTAGATCTGGTTTTCCATTTTGCTTTAATGTAGCTACATCATTTTGCATCAGAGCCAGCATCTTTGCAGTTAGCACTCCTAGTGAGCAATGTGCAACCAGCTTTTTAAAAAGGGAAAAAAAAAAAAAAAAAAAGGCTACAGGATGCCACAGTTATGCGATATAAGACCTTTTTTGGTTGTCAGACTTGAATGTGCAACTTCTGAAACATTCTCAGCTCTGCCAGTCCAGAAAGAAGAGAGAATTTAAAGAATGATACATGGACTTCAGCAAGCTGATATTTATCAAGGTAAGTCTGCAGTGGAGTCTATACTCCAAAGTACACAAACTGCATTCCACTGTTGTCTGTTGACCTAAAAATCACCATTAAATACAGCTTTAAGACCACGAGATAAAGATAGGCATCGTTAAATCTGAAGTGTTGCTGAAAGTGAAGCTATACATCACATCTAAGCTACTTCCTGCACTGTGAGTTTTAAGTTAACATTGTGAGACTCAAAAATTCTGACAGATGGAAATATTATTTAGCACCTTGCTGTTTCCTGCTACAAAGTGTCAGTTGCATTATCACTTTTACCAGAGTGCACTATGGAATCTCATGGTTCACATCCAGTTCTGGCATTATGCTTGTTCCCAGCTGGTTTTTCATTGCTATTTCCTCTGTAAGAAAAATCCATTTGTAAGCTGGAGTGTTTGTACACTACACTTGGTTTGTAGTTAGACATCTGCTAGAGAACTGTACATGTGTAACCTACACCCATTTATTACTCAGATGATTTATAACTGAAGGTAACCAAATTCACAGTCAGCTTTCCCTCAAAGCACTAATGAGTACAACAAACTTTGTGCAGCACTTTCACCTGTACAACTCATTTCTCATCCCTGGAGACTCTATGTTGCTTGGGGAAAGCCTTTTACTTCCTTTTTAATCCTTCAGCAGCTCACATGTTGAACAGAATAACCTGACACCACACTGAAGCCAGAGTAGGAATGGCAAAGCAATGTACCAGCAAGAAGGTGCATTCATGAACTGTGGGTTCTTTCTGTCAGAGAACACAGGGGACAGGAGGGACACAGATCACACCAGACATGCAGTGCTGTTCTACACCTACTGTTCTACTTCACCAGGAGTGCATTTAGAGCCAATGCAAATACCTTCATAATAACAGTTCACAGATCATGCTTCCTTTTAGAGAACACACTGCCCAAATGAAAAGTCTTCAAATGCCTCACAAATACACAGTTCAGAAGAGCCCAAGTTACCTCCACATCATCAAGCACGTTCCTATTTGAAAAGCTGCTAATTTGAATAACCCAGAGCAATAATTCTAGATGAAAGATTCTGCAGTCCAGCAAGTGACTGCACCAATCTGTACTGTACTGTAAATCAGCAGTTAAATCACAGTCTTTATTTAAAACCACTCACACAGGGACTCAGAGGGATGACACAATGGCACTAAGATTTGGCTTTTGTAGCCAACTATGTGACTTGCTACTTCTGGCACCTGAGTATTACTTTGCAAACTTAAAGCATCAAGGGAAGGGATCACATTTTAGCCACAACATTACCTGAACTGTACAGAGGTGACAAACTCGCTGCTCAAATATAATTTCAAAAGACCACTTCTGTCAACATTTACCTACTTAAAAACCTTTTAATTAGTAACCCTAACTACTATTATACTCAATTTATGAGATGTGCTAATGACAACAGCAGGAGGCACACTTGACTCAGAATAACTAGAGCTGAGATGAACACATACAAAGGGAATACAAGTATTTGAAGGCCAACACTACACCAACAATTTCCTTGCAGCAACTGAAGCTGAGCACTGGCACAAGCAGTAGCTGCTGAGCTCTTCACAGCTCCACTACATTCACAGCAGGGCAGGTATTTCACATTTGAACACCTGCACACACTATTTTAAAGTAGGTTCAGTTAGAATTTGCTTCATATGTACAGGTCAAGAAGTAAACTAGGATAGTCCATCAGTCACACTTGTGTTGGGTTTTTGTTACACTCAACAAAATTTTCTCATCTTCCATAGATCCAGAAAATATAGAGTCTTGGTCAGGACCTTAGCTTGCTGGAGATACTAAGAACATCAGTAGCTCAGGCAGTGAATTCCAGCTCTTTCCCCTTCTACTTCCTCCACAGTTCAATTTATCAAGCAGAAGGGGCAATTTAATTACAAGGCAATTCAAGAGCCTTGAGGACATGAGCAATATCCTCCACAGTTTCACTAACTTGGGAACACAAGCTGCATTTCATAAACAGCATCTAAACTTCCTTTGAAAGGAAGCATAGTCATCGTCTCAAGTCTTGATCTTCATTGCTACAGCACACATACATAGCAGTTAGGCATAGCAGCATTATTCAGAATTAAAAAGACATTCTGCCAGACACCAACACCAAATCTTCAGTAGTGCTGTTTAAAAGACTCTAGGGAGGTGGGACACCTCAGATGCTAGAGAAAAACTGCTATTGCTGAGGAACATTATTTCAAGATAATTAAAAGTAACCATCAGTTAGTTATGGTTACTGTAAAACAGCACAGGGAAAAAAAAGTAAAAATCATTCACATTCCCCTAATAAAATAATTATGTTTTGAAGGTACACCAATCATTCATAACATACCAATCCATCAGCAATTACATCTACCTATATAAGAGGATACACCCACCATCCCAATAAATATCAAGTTCCTCCTTTCATTTCTAGTCACAAACAATACAACAGGACTTAATCTTGAAATATTCTACTGGCTGTAGAGTCTAGCTCCTTCAGCAAATACTTTTAACAGCTATAAAATGTACATTCCTGCTTTAAACTTGTCACTTAGTACTGTCTACTGAGAGGAAAAACACAGTCTTTGGAATGAGGCTTAACTTCACCCACAAGGAACTCCTGCAATGCAGTTCCCCTCTGAGCAATACATGAAGTATTTCCCCCTTGCAAATATTTTCATTCATGCTTTTTGCAACTTGTTAATTTCAATACTATTCATTAAATTCACCAATCAACTGAAAGCCCAGCAACATGCCCTTTAAAAAGGAGCTTCTTTATTAAATTCCTTCAAGGGTGGTGCTTCTTCAGACAGTTTGTCCACGTGGTACTGATGATGATGAAGGCACTTCAAGAGGCAACATTAGTGAAAACCAACTGGTGCCAAGCTGACGTGAGTTTCTCATCACTAAGTGTGAAGATTAAAACAGTCTACAGAGATTAAAGTCACAGAACTCAAAAATTGAAAAGATAAAAATTTCAAATAAAAATCGTATAATGTTGATGGGTTATTAATCTCCCCACAGTTCAAATTGCACAAGTAAAGCTTCAGCAGAGCCCAACACTTGATCATTTCACTTTTAATTTATAATCAGTGCTGAAACAGACCACCACAGCAAGTATGTAGTTAGCTTAGAGGAGCAAGGCATGCTGAAGGGTCACAAAGAAAACTGGAAGCTTTCTTCCACAGTTAGTAAGCCCAGAATAATGGCAATAACACAATGAACCAAGACACTGGTAGAATGCTTGAGCAAGCAAATATGGATACAAACTAAGAAATCTTCTAATGAATTCCCTCAACTTGACTGGAACAGATACACAAGTGCTTTTGAGAAAGTTCTGGTGCAGTTACTGCAGTCAATCATTTGTGAGCCACTGAATGCTTAAAAAACCCTACAAAGAGTTTTGGGATTTTCACACATTGCTCTTTTGTCTGCCCTAAAATGGATGGGAACACAGTAATAAAGACATACTACATGAGCCCTTCTACGAATTACACCAAAACCCAACGCTGAAAAGCAAACACTAAACCTTTTAACTTAACCAGGTATTTGTTCCTGGTACTCCAAGCTCTTCCCACTTCTTTTCAGGTTGTTGCACAGCAACTTGTGTCTGTTATACAAGCTCTGACTCGCACAGAACTAAGGGTGCTCCTGCCATCCTTAGACTGGGATCCTACAGAACTCCGACTCTACTCGGACTAGAAACTTGCTAAGAGAGCAGCACCTTAGTCCAGTTTAATCCACCAGTCATCTAGAAAGGATAAACTTCAGGGCGTTTTCTAAAGTTCCAGAAAGAAGATAACTTCTTTGCCTGTTCCTGCTAACAAGTATGAACGCTGAAAGTTGGACTGAAAAACACAGCTTTGCAAGACTAAATAGTGTGCTACACTACATGATTTATGTATATTCTAGAGTTATCTATCCCACAAGAATCCACTGCCACTACCTATGAAATGCCTGGGAAATTACTGTTTTCACACTTTTTCCTAGAGAAAAACACCTAAACAAATTCTGAAACGTTAAGGGTAGTTCAAGTCGACATTCACTCACACATCTTCTCTCAGCTTCCCTGAAGCTGCACACAAGTGATTTTTCAATCCTCCAAGCCACCTTTTGGAGGCGTAAAACACAAGACACTATACGGAACAGAACTGTAGCACGTTTTGTGATGATAAAGCCAAAAGAGTCTTCAGAGAGCACACTATTTAAAATAATTAGAAGACAAACCAACTCTACAGGAAGGATGCACCTTTCTTCCAAAGGATTGCCTCGGGTAAGGTCTGCAGCTCCTTACGAATTAAGCAGACCTCGAGCTGATGGGTTTTACCCCCTTCAAGCACAATGACTAGCACCTGGGAGAGTGACTGTGCTGCGATTAATTCACTTTTTTTTATTTATTTCTTTTACCTGTAGCTCGCACCAGGCAACTTCCACAGTGGTTTCAGTATCCAGTCCTTTATAGACAGTTTTGAAAGAGCCTCTTCCAATCTCGATGTCAAACTTCAGGAAGCGGCCATCCGGGGAGATGCCCACTGCCTTGGTCTCAAGCTCTTCGATGTCTTCCTGCTGTGCTCTCCGCTCCTCAAACTCCCGGCTGGCAGCTGACAGGCTGCCAGCGGCACTGGTAGGGGGTAGCGCAGTTGCCTCATCTCCCTCCTCCTCCTCCTTGGGCAGCAGCGGGGCGGCATCCTTGCTGGCCGGGGGCTCCTCAGCGGTCTGTCCTTCCAGGGGCAGCGGGGCGGCCGGCGGCGGCCGCGAGTCGACCTCGGCGGCGCTGACAGGGGCGTAAGGGGTCCGGCCGGCGCCCTCGGCAGGGAACACCGAGGGAGCCGCGCTGCCTCCCGAGACAGGGGCCGAGGGCGCTGCCGGCTGCAGGCTGGGCAGCTCCAAGGCCGTGGCGTTGGAGTCGCAGATCACGCTCCGGCGGAAGAAGCGGTGCTCGGTGGCGGCCGCCCCTCGGCTGTCCTTGTCCATGGTGTGGCGGCGGCGCCGGTACTCCTCACTGCGGCCTCCGTTCCCCGGCCCGCCGCCCGCTCCGCCGGCGCCGGAGGCTCCGTGCTCGGCGGCTCCCAGCTTGTCTCCGACGGAGCTGTCCGAGCTGGAGCCATTCTTGGGCGGCGGCGGCGGCGGCACCAGGAAGCGCGGGCCCGGGGGGCCGCTGCCGGCGGCGTCCCCCGACATGGTGTCCCGGGGGAGCGCGGCTGCGGCGGGGCGGCGGCGGGAGGCGAGACGAGGGCCGGTCACTGAGCGGGGAGCGCGCCCGGCCGCGGCTGCCGTTGCAGCTGCAACAGAGGAGGGTCCCAAGGGCTCCTCGCGGCGGAGCTGGGAGGCTGGGCCGGCGGGGTGGATCCCCGGTCAGCGTCTGCATCCATCCTGCAGCGCGGAGCCGGGCAGCGGGGCCGACATGGAGCACCGGGAGCGCTGGGGTGGAGCGGGGGACAGCGAGGGAAGAGAAAGCCCGAGCACCGGGGAGGCCCCCGAGCGGGGCGGACGCCGGTGCTTCGCCGCTGCAGTTACCGCCGGCGATGGAGAGCGAGCGGGGCCGGCCCGGGAGGGGAGGGGAAGGAAGGGGGCCGGGACGCGAGGACGGAGCGGGGCGCAGGCCCGCACGCCGAGAAAGCCGCCGCGCTCAGTCACTCGCTCCGAGCGGCGGAGGCCCGCGCAGGCCCAGGGCAGGGAAAGGGGTCCGGGGGGCTCAGCCCCGCCTCACCGGGGCGCCCATGGCGGCCGCGGCCTCTCCACCGCCCGGCAGGCGCAGCCACCGCCCGCGCGGCCGGGCCGCGCTCTCTCCAACAGCCGCGGCCGCCTCGCGCGGAGCCGGAAACCCTCCTCCTCCTCCTCCTCTTCTCCTCCTGCTACTGCTCCTGCTGCCCGCGGCCCGCAGCCGCCGTGGCCCGCAGCCGCCGCTCCCCCGCGCCACCGCCGAGCCGAGTCCGGGTGGCGCCCGGCGGGCAAGACCGAGCGCAGCCGCCGCGGCCGCCCGGCGACGCCTCGGCGCTAAATGGCGACGGCGGGAGCCCGAACCGACACACGGTCCGGGGGGGGAGGAGGGGCCGCGCTGCCGGCCACGCCCCGCCCGAGCCCGGGCCGCGCATCGTCCCCTCCCCCCCGCCGCCGAGGGGAGGTGGCCGCGCCCGCCGCGCGCGGGGCACCATGGGAGCGGTAGTTTCCAGTCGCAGCGCGGGGCCGCCCGTGGATCCCCGGGAATGGGAGGGAAGGGGGCGGCGAACAGGATCCCGGAGTTTGCCCGGGGTCGGGGGGCCCATCTGCTGTGGGGATGCTCGTCCTGCTCGGCCGCCCCTTCCTCCACCCGGTCAAAAGGCATCGGGTCTGCTTGCACTGCTCCTTTCTTCAAGTCCTGTGTTATACCCACCTATTAAAATATTTAAATAATTCGAATAAATATGAATTATGCCAAATAATATGTGAAATATTAAATATGTTACATAGTTTGAATGCATGCATTTATTTAGATTTTGCCTATAAGTAGATAAATATATTTCACAGAATATCCCGGGTTGGAAAGGACCACCAGGAATGACTGAGTCCAGCTGCTGCCCCTGTGCAGGACACTCCAAGAGTCACCATATGCTTGAGAGTGTTGTCCAAATCTCTTTGAGCTCTAGCAGGCTGGTGCTGTGCCAGTGTCTGACCACCCCTGGGAGAAAAACCTTTTCCTGATATCCTGATATCATAAACTTCCCCAGCTCCAGGCTATTCCTTTGGGTCCTGTCACAGGTCTCACCAGAGAGAGATCAGTGCCTGCAGCTCCACTTCCCCTCGTGAAGAAGTTGCAGACAGCAACGAGGTCATGTTTTCAAACAGCCTCTAAAATTCTTTAACATCATGGGCTACAACAGCTCCGTGTAGCTGAGTGTGAACAAGTGCCAGTTTGGGTTTTTCCACCATTCAGCTCATTTCAAGAGGCACTAAGTGGCCAAACAACCTGAAATACAATTAACTGCTCTGTAAATGTCTTTAATCTAAAGAAAGAGAATTTGCAGGCTCTGCCCTTAGCACAAGTGTTATCCTGTGGCCACTTCAGTCCTGCTGGTGGCTGCTGCAGCTGAGCCTGGGCTGTACAAACCCAGCAGCCACAGCCCACGTGAACCCTGACATGAATTGGGAACTTTCAGGTTAACAGGGCTCTGGCAAAGACGAGTCATCTGAATTATTTATGTCGTGTTCCTCTTTTGTATCAATAAACCAAAACCAAGCACTTTCCTTCTTACAGCAGCAGCCTTTTGAAGTCAACTGGAATGTACTGAAGAAGGAGTAAATGATCTTCAGGCAGCTACAAAGCAAAAAGTTTCATTGAGGAAGAAGAAGAAAATAGAGAAAATTCCCTGAGCAAGTAACATCTTCCCAGCAAGCACACAGTTGTTTTAAATACTTTTTTTAAAAAAATTACTTTTAAACCAGCAGTTTAGGGGAAGTTGTGTGCTGCTGATGTGAGGCCTTAACTCCTTCTGCAAAAAGTAACACGAGTGGTTCTTTCAGAGCTCCACAGCTCCCAGCCACAAATCAACCTGGGCAATTCTCACGTGCTGGTGTTCCTCACAAATAAAATTTGGCATAGTAACCAACATACTCCTGTTTTTCGTGCATCCTTCTGTCCTACTTTTTATCCTTTGTAACAACAAACAAAATAATGGCAGTCTTCAAAAAAAAAAAAAAAAACAAGTAAAGTAAAGTAAAGATTTCTAGGGCTTGAAAACATGGATTTAGTTGGTGTATTGTCAGGGTGCCACTTGAGCTGCATTGGCACCAGGGCTGCGCTGAACGGGATGATTTGATTAGCGGCAGTGGCTGGATCGAAGCTGATTAACCCATCGCTCAATCTGCCGCTCCTCGGGGCCATCCGAGGGTTTGTGGGCGACTCTGGCAGCAGAAAGTCAATTCTTTTGTAGCAGCAGCAGGTGTATCCAGGCTGTTTATACTGTTAAGAGCAGAGGGACACAGTAGCAGGGCTGCTCTGAGAGAGCAAACCCCTCCTGCAGCCCCTCCTCTCTCAAATGCCTTCCACCCATCCTTCTTAAATCTATTTTCCCTCCGTTAATTAAGCAAAATCTTCGCGAAAGAGACTGCAGCATAGCCACAGGGGGCCCGAGGCTGTCTTCGACTAAAAAATAGTGGTAATTATGTAAAAAAGGCACCTCCCCGGTGTCTGATCCAGCACATTCCTCAGCGCTCCTGGAATTCAGGGAGCCTCCTCTCACTGGCTCCTCTTCTGGGCAGAGGTAGGCAGAGCAATCATCTTGGCAGGAAAAAAAGAGCTGAGCAGCTGACCTGGAGGTGGGAATGATGGATTTTTGTCTTCTTTGGCTCTGGAAAAAAAAAAAAAAAAAAAAAAAAAAAAAAAAAAAAAAAAAAAAAAAAGAAGGAGTGGTATGATATTGGCAATTATATTTTATGTGGGTGTTGATTTAATTTTGTCGTTCTAAAAAGGGATGAATGTAATAAAGAGTGTGGGCTTGCTTTGCCTTCAATTTTATTTCTTTTAATCTGTAAAACTCTGTTTAGGCTAAATGGAAAATTTCAGTGTTGCAGCAAGATTTAATAAGCCTGAAGTAAATTCTATATGTATTCTATGTTTAGAAACAATTAATTAAAATAGTTGCAGTGCCAGAGCTCCTCAACCAATTAAAAATATTTCTTTTACCTTTTGCTGTAAGAAAAATCCACAGAAGGAAGAAGCCTTGAGAAATTACAGGCAAAGAGACTAAAACAATCTTTTGATTGAATCCAAAGGGCTTACACTTGACATCATAAAAATATCTTTCTTTCAAGCCTTTTATAGTTACAATCATCTTGGTTGGAACAATAATAGTTTAGAAAATTACTTTGAATGAAGTGTGATTTTGAAGTTGACTGAATCAAATTTTATTTTTTCAGTTTTGCTTTCTCCGGTGAAATTTCATCCATTGTTGGCATCCATGACCTGTCCATGTGACAAAGACTTAATGGGAAGCAGCTATTCTCTATTTTCTCTTATGCAATACATTATGCAATACAGGAGGCTATGCCATAATTTTGATGCATGTGATTTTATTCCATAACCTAAGTGCTCTTCAAAGCAAACTCCTCATCTCAGTTTTATTGCCCATTACCAGATTGCAGCTACACTGCCATATTAAAACAGTGACAATACAAGTTTTTCTACAGTTTCTTCTTTTTCCTTGACATTTCTTAAATCTAGGCCTCTGCCACAGTGTTCACTCTTGTTTCTTAAATCCAAAAGTGAGTGAAATAAAATACTTCAAGACCTCATGCTTGAGAAATGAGAGAGTTTAACTTGCCAGATATTCTCTTTTGCTTTGTTTTTTCCCCTAGCAAGTCAAAGTTAATCAGAAATTAATCTAAAACCTTAAATTTCTTTTATTTTAAGTGAAGTTTTGTACTTGTAAGCAGCTCTGGAAGTTGGGTTGGTTATGAAATCCCTGTAACCATCTCTAGGACCTCCTGGCAGTTTAACTCTTCATGCTCTGTAGATGGTTTGGGATGGTGAGTCCTGCCCAAACCTCTGAACCTGGATGCTCTCTCCACAAGCAGGAGCCGTGGGAATTGGAAAGAGAAAGAACTACAATTCTTACAGGGCTTGAAACCAAACATCCCTCTTTATGCTGTCCTGGCTTACAGAGCCTGCAAGTTCTGCAGGAAGGCCAAAACACCTGAGAAAAATTCAGCTGGAGCTGAAGGACCAGTGAAAGAGGCAGACTGCATAAGAAGAATCCAGGAATGATGAATGATGTGGCATTTCTCATTTCTTGCTTGAGAAAGTATCAACAACCCTGCACCATAAAACTGGAGCAGAGCATGTGCTTCTTCATCAGATTGAAACACACGTTTCCCTTTCACCCACCCATCCACCCCCTTTCTAGCTACTAGAATAGAAAACAAAACTCTTTTCCTTTCATTTTTTTCGCTATTCTCTTGAGCTACATTAACAAATGGATTCCAAGTGTGTGAAAGTAAACCAGTGAGAGAATCAGCAGAGGGATTTATCCCTGGTTAGTTACCTGTGCTTTTGGAGGAACAAAGCACAGCTTTCCACTGTATTAGCAATCAATTTTAGATTTCATTGTAGGCTGTGCTGCTGGCTCCCTGTTGATTGTAGCTAATCTATCATTGTATTTATTATTAGCATATTTATCCATGTACATTCTCCAGACATAATCCATTCAGATAAAACTGAACAACAAGAACGTGATGGAAGAACATTTAAAATAACACAAACACTGAATTTTATCAGAGATCAGATTCAGTTATTGCTCATGCTTATGTATATTTCAAACTGTATCAAGCCATAATGGCAGATGCTGTGACCAAATTCGATGTCAGCCCTACTGGGAGCAGAGGAAAAACATGGCTCACTTCTTTCTTCGTCATCTCCACGGCCATTCTTGTGATGTTTCCTTATATAACGAGTTTATGGAGTAGTCAAACAGTGAGTAAGTGTTGTGGAAGCAGAGATATTTGCTGAAATCAGCGTCATGCTCTTCCTTTTTCTGTGTCTTTAGTCAATTGCTCAGGATGCCTCATCTATCTTTTCCCTCTCTGAGGCTTTAGGGAATTCTGTGCTTCACAGCAGTGTCATAACACTTCTAAAGCAAGCACAGAGGCAGGGGCACTGCTTTAATGAAGAGGAGCTGTTTGATGGAGGTGGGTGGAGGGAAGTGTGGAGAAGGTGGTGATGCTGGGTTTGCAGCATCAAACCTGCAAACTGCCTGATGCTGTGCAGCAGCCAGCCTGCCCTGCTTTCTGCTCACCACTCACAAGCTGATGAAAATCAATCACTCTCACAGCAGGTCCAGTCCTGCTCGTCTCTACATCAAAGCACAAAAATAAAATACTACTCACTTCAGTCAAAGCAGGAGCAGGCTCATACCAGCATAATGAACTTCCTCATGTCCTTCAAAAGCACAGTCTGGTCCAAATGCAAAACATTAGTCTGCTCTGGTGCCATTTCTGCCAGATCCAGCACTGGAAGGTGCTTGCCATTCCTGAAATGTGTTGGGCACTCCTGAAGGATGATGAGTGTTCTCCATGGCCATGGACACTGGGGAGAGCAAGAGCACTCACCTCTCACTCACCTCTCACAGTGAGGCCAACACCTTGCAGAATGGAGCCCCTGGCAAGGCAGGATTCCTGAAGGGAGCAATGAAAACCTCCCCAGACCACTTCTCTCCTTGCCAAACAGCCAGTGTGAGGAGTGACTGGCAAGCTGTGCATGTTACAGAGCTGTTCACTCCCAGCTTGGGCAGCTGGCTCCTCTTGCAGCCTGCCAGGACCAGGAGCAGAGGCACAGAGCTGGAACTCAGCACATGCTGGCCTGGCCTCCTGTAGTGCTTTGTCAGGAGTGAAAGGCTTTACTGACAACATAAGCACCACTGGTATCAAAACTGGCAAAGCTCTGCACCTGAATGACCCTGCTCCACACGTGCAAGGTTTCCCCACTCTCATAGTTTCAGGGGTGTAATTATAATCCAATGAAAAAATATCCAGGGTAAACAAGCTCTTGGGGGCCACTGCCAGATCACACAGGTCACAGCAGCTCTCATGTTGCTCAAATCTGTGTCCAAGACTGGAAAGAGAATCAGGGAGCTGCAGCTGCCTTGCAGATAGCACTAGACCTTCTGCTGTGCTTGATCTCAAGTGAAACACTCCAAGGAATCCACTTCATGTTTCTCAGAGACCTTGGGAGGCTGATGAGTGTCCCAAGGTTCCAGGTGAGAAGGGAGAGGTGATCTGAGTGTATTTGTTAACTGGAAAAACTCTTTGTTTCCTTTTCATGCCTATGGTATTACCCAAATGTGGACAACTATGTCCAAATAGTTAAATGTCACAAACAGTTAATGACTGACTCCATCCCAAAACATCAGCATGTCCAAACTAATTGAGATACACAAGAACTCATCAAGTAGCCTCAAATACAGCAGAATGGAAATCAAGAGTTCAACTGCCTTTAAGATGTGACAAAATGTTTTCAAAAACATTTGAATTACATATGTGTGTCTGTGAGGTGTATATGAGACAGCTCTATGTTAATGTCTTTCTCTGAGAAACAGCTTGCTCAATTTATCTGCCTCTGATACCAACACAGTTCTGCAGTTTCAATCCTGAAACATCACTCTTTTAAAATGCTTCTATTAAATAGTCTCATTTTCTGAAAACAACTTCCCCTTCTAGTCCATGAACTAGTGACTGCCACTGATAGCTGGAAAGCAAGGACATTGCCTTCTGGGGACACAAGAAAGTGTGTTTTACATCACAGATATGAGGTAGAGCAGGAGCAATGTCTTTCTGCTCAGACAGCTCATAGACTGCCCCAGGCAGGTAGGACAAAGCCTCAGGAAACAGGTATGTTTAGATAAAGTGATGGCTGCAAAACTTGCAGCTACACTAAGATAAGGCAGGCAGATTTTCAGTATAAAGGACAAATTATTCAAACTTTTGGATGAGTCAGAGTAATTCCCTGTAGCTCACTCTGTCCAGTTTGGGATGCAGAGCTTCCAGGGTGCCTGGAAACTGAACCACAACCTGTTCACTGCCAGCAGCTTCTCCCTCCCCATCAGGAGCCTCTCCACTGTGCTGGAGACAGGCACACAAATGTGCATTGTGGGCACCCAAATCTGCAAACACTACAGCTGGGAAACAGTGCTCAGTCCCATGAACATTGATATTTTACATTGCACAAACCAGTAAGGGTCTGGAGGGTCAGGCTCTTGGTGATGATGTGATTTACAGGTGCATCACTTCAGGTTCAAAACAATGCTGGTCATAGAAGGGCAAATAATTTGGGTCTATCTTAAATTAGCAAAATTTCCCCAGATCAAACACCAGTACCTAAAATTAGATCAGCAAACAAGTGACAGGATCTACACAACAGTCATTACAAGGTTTGCCAGGATTTTCCAGCAGAAAAGACCCAGAAAGAAATATAAATCCACTCATTAGAACTTCTAATATCACAGTGAGTAAATGACTTTTTAAAAACATCTTGCAGTACAGGGAATATTCAGTCTCAGGGGAAACAAACAGTCTCTGAGCAGCTAACACTTTTGGCAGCAGCCCAAGATAGCATGAGGCACAAATCACACAAATGCCTGAGTTTGTGTAAATTCTGTGCTTAACATCTGCATGAGCTTTCTTCCTAGCAGTACAAAAATCATAGTGCATGTTTGTTTCTTTGTCCTAAACTCAAACATCAATGATGTTATTAGACACATCAGAAAAATTACAATTGTTCCTTGGAGCTGAATCTTTTGTATCCCCTCCCTCTATCAGATATGTAACACTCCATGTGACTGATCATGTATTGACAGTCAATTAAAACCAACAAAAACTAACAAAAATAAGGCCAATCACTATTCTGTGATTTACCTCTCTTAAGGGAGTATCTTCTGTTAATTAAATTACATTAATTTAAAAGGCTTAATTTCTGTTAAAATGTAGGTGTTATTACCATGCAGGAGGTATGGAGGACTAGAAATGTGATTATTTGGGCATTACAACAGTCTATGAATATTTAAAGCATTAAACCCCAGAGAAGGTTAATGTAACACAGGAAAGTAACATTAGAACTACTGGGGTGAATTGCTGAATGGAAAAATGAACAAGTCTGAATATATTTGAATGTGAAATAATGTCCCAATAAGACAAAGCTGATATTCTATTACTTGTACATTGTTTCAGTGACAATCCCTGAAGAGCATTCAAAATCTACTGTTAAAACATGCAAAATGAGAGGTGCTTTGGAACATGAAACTGATTACTTATGCAAACTGCTATAAACAGAACTCATCGCCCTGATTTTAAGAGTAATGAGTTCATCATTGTCAGTAAAATGCATCATTAGAAACACTTGGTGGAGAAAAAAATATCCACTCTGAATATAGATATTTTCTTGGTCATCCACCCCTCCTGTTTCAAAACCAGGACATACACCCTCTTCAGTGCCTGTAAAACTGGTAGCACCTGTACACCACACCAGGATATTAAACTGTTCATATCATTTTATCAATGCTGTTGATAAAACATCTCTGGGCAGGGGAGAATAGTAACCACCACTGTGGTTTCTGACCTGCCTGTTAGCAGCTCAGCTAACTCAGCTGGCTGGTTCAGAGTTTTTAAAAATGCAAGCTGACAACAACATGCTCTAAATGTTGGACTAAGCAATTTCAGAGTGCTTGTTTAGCTTACTGTCTTAATTCCTTTTTCTTTCAAGTTTGCTTGGTAAGAAAGAAATATTCTTGCCTTTAAAAAGCTGATCATAGACAGACAGCATTTATCTGTATTTATTTACCTGTAATACACAATACAGGCTCTACTTGTGCAGGGAACACTCTAGAATTCTAACATAACCCTAGCTATTTTTGGTTTTTGCTTGAATCCCATTAAGCCCTCCCAAAGTAAGCCAAAAATTGTATATGGGGATTTTCCTTGTCAAATCTTCTGTTACCACTCAGAGATTCACTCTGTGGATTTTAAGAACCTGAAACTTGCTCAGGATCACAAAATGCTTCCTGCAAAGGGAATTCTGTAGATGCAGGATTTTGAGAGGACCAGCACAAAGCCCTTCAGAGAGGGGTACAATTGAGTAGGAAGTTCTGACATGTCTGCCCAAGAGCAAAGTAGGAGAAAGGCAGCTCTCACATTTCTGGGGGGTTGTGAATTCAGGGAGAAAAGGCAGCAGATAGAAAAAAAAAAAAAAAAAGCTTACAAGTCCATTCATAAGATTTTTGTTTTTTTATAGTACAAATAGACATCAGCAGTGACACCACAGGCTGGATCAGACCTGTCAGAAGGACAGGCAATTGCTGGAGGCAGACCACAGCACATTTTGTGACATCATGAGAGAGAAACAAGAACTTAGCTGAACAAAAATAACTCACATTTTCCTCAGCTTTCAGCTTCCAGTCTCAAAATTACACCTTGTTGCTCTTCACACTTAGCTGTGTGAAGTTGTCCCACTAACCCATTCCACTCTGTCCCTTCTCTCTGGTTCCTAAGTAGTTCACTGCTTATTCAGATTATTGAGACACACACTGCTTCTCTCTTAGCCATCTATGGATTGTTTTCCTACCTGAATCCCAGATTGCACAATGGGGATGATTGCTGCTTACCTAATGTTTGTTATAAAACCTGTGACAGCATTTTTCCCTTGCTGCTCTACAAGAGGAAATAGCATTTTATGTGAAATGCTGTGCTGAGTGTCAGCATGAGAGGTGTTTTAAAAGAGCTGTCAGGGAAATGTTTCCAAGCCTACCTTCCCTCCCACATCCAACTGTGTTGAAATAATCAAATGCTATCCCACTCTGTGCTTGGGAAGAGGATGACTAATTACTAAAGATTGAGGTAATTACTGCTCAATCTGTTGCCCTCAGCAGCTATTGGTCTGAATCACACCCACTGGCACCAAGGGGCACAGCTTGTGCTCTGGAAGCACCTTAATTTTTTGGGGTCTTCCTTGGGAGGCAGCAAGTGGGACAAGAGCTGCATGTATCAGGATGCTATCAGAGAAAGGGCTGCCACCCTGCCTGACCCAGCAGATGGCCAGAACAGCCTGGCTGTGAGCCCCTCTGGGCCAGCTCTGCCTGCTGGGCTAGCCAGTGTCACCCTGCACAGAAAGGAGAAGGTGCTCACTGGTTTCCTGCTGCTCCATCCTTGTGCAGCAGGGACTGGACCTTGCTCAGTGGTGCTGGACATGAGTCCCTGCTCTCCTCCCAGCTTGCTGCTGCAGTAGCACAGAGCTGGCAGAGGGCCTCCTGTATCACATTTGATCTGTTGACACTTGCAGCAGTGCTGGACTCCTGCACTGTAGGAGTTTCCATCTGGAGAAATATGGTAGCCCTTCCTGCCTCCTCCTTCCACTCCCCATGGAAAACCTCCCCTTTGTTTTCCCAGATTCTGGGCCAAATAAAATATACCAAAATAACACTGGAGACACAGAAGGAATCTCTTGCCTCAAACTTGGCCTGGGAGCAATACAGGCAACCAGGAGTTGTCTCACAAGTGCAGTCATGTGGGTGGAATCCAGGCAGGGTTTCACCAGCAGGTTTGCCCAGGCTGCCCTGCAAACAGGTACCCCCTTGTTTGTGGTGGCCACTTACTCTGTTTTCATGCCAGGAGAACCCAGCATCATACTCTCCAGCTGATTAATTTAAAACTTTCTAGGAAAGACAGGGACAGAAGGTCTTGAACTGTGGAGGTGCAGCTGCCTGCTGGCCAACATGCTGTGGATTTCAGAGTTGCAAGGAGAAGAGGCAGGAAAGCAATACTTACACCAGAGTTATTAGAGTTCCTGCCTCATTGCTGAAGCTTTTTATTATTTCAGGGATATTCTCCTGAGTAATCATGTAGTTTTGCTGCACTTATATAATGTATACAGCTCCTGACACCTGAGCCAGATGTTGACTTTCTGTAGCATAACCCACCTGCACAAAGGCACCATTATTGTTACTATTATTACTATTACTATTACTATTACTATTACTATTACTATTACTATTACTATTACTATTACTATTACTATTACTATTACTATTATCCTGTCTATGCACAGAGATATTACACAGCCTCTTTCCAACCCAGGGCTCCTCAGTGCCAGCCCAGGCTCCAGCATTACCCCATGAAGGAATCTGGGATTTGGCCTAGAGCTGATGATGTAGTATGGTACTGTTCTCTACTTGGAAGTAAGATAAGTGTTATTATCAAGCTTCTGTCATTGCTGTCTCACCTGGGGTACCTCTAAAGCTTTACAGTTCTGCACAGTTAATGCTGCAGTCCCTTTAAGACAAAGGACTTAGAGAAGGTTTCTCTAAAATGTAGCTCCTCTGTTTCTGCTGATGTGTTTGAAAAGTATATTACTAAGTAAAACCTGTTTAATTTATCCCACCTTGTACAGATTTTCACCCCTCTATGCAATCAGTGTCAAGACAATATGTCTGGTGATAATGAATAGCCACACACTGTGTGCTTCAGTTCTTTTATGGAGCTTTAATCTCCTCCCAATTCCATCTGCCTCCTGCTCTACCAAAGGCCATATGGCTCTGCACTGCTCAGGTGGGATGCAAGAGTCTGAAGCAGAACTTGCTCTTCTGAGGAAATTTCCATTTCAGGTACAGGCTGAGAATGGGGTCACCCACTGGTGTGGACATTTCTGGGATAAACATCCTTAAAGACCAAAAGGGATCCTCAGCACAGCCTGTTTAACCTCTGCTGCAGAGCCTGTTCTCCTCTCCCAAATGTGATAAAACTCACTGGCTGAACCACATCAGCACCTAAACAAGGTCCTGAGGATGCTCCTGGAACTTGTCTCCAACATGGCATGGAGAATGCCATTTAGTACAGACAGCAAGATAATAGACAGCAACTACACCAAGCAAGGTGCTTGGCCTCCATTCTCTCCTCCTTTCTCTACATTCCTCTCCTCAAACAGCTCAGTTCTACTAGTTTCAGATGCAAATTGCTTGTAAAAATGTATACAGCAAATATTTTATCTTAGAAAGAAGTTCTCCCTAATGGTCTTGCAGCTTCTCAGCAGCAGCACTTTATGACAGATGTTCAGGAAAGAACTTTGTGTCTCTAGCTAGGCTTTCACACTTGACTAAAATGGGCTCTCACCTTTATTGGAAACACTTCAGTGCTGACAATGGCACCCTTATTCATGGATATAGCACACACAACAACAACCCCTGGATCACAGCAATTCATGAAGTGTGCTCTGGGTATCTGCAGAGAATTCAGGGTAACGACTGAATGAATGTTCATAGGATCAATGGTTAAGTAACAAGAAGAATAATGTTATTTAAAAAATCAAATAATAAAATGTGTGAGGATTCCACTTTTCCTGCTGTACAAGCCCTCTTGTATGAACTCCAGGTTTCTTCAATTAATTTCTGACAAACAGCCTTGCTCTGGCTTGTGTGTCCTATGCTCCACATTCTTTAGATTTTTCTTATAGATGTTATGGCTGAGATTTTTCCCTTTTTTTTGCTTCTTTTAACCACATTTCCTTGCTCCTGCACCTGGCTCCTCTGGTTTACTGGTTCTCCACCTCTGTCTGCCTTTCCATCCTGCCTTCCCAGCCTGGGTGCCACCTGCACCTGCCCTCTGCCCTGAGCCTGCAGAGCCTCCAGCAGAGGAGACCTTTGAGAACAGGTTAGACTCACATTTACCAGAAATAGCACAAGTGCAGCTCCTCCTGCCTTCGGGCAGGAAACCAATTAAAGGACTTACTGAGGCCCCTTCCAGCCCTGCTTCTTTCTGATTCTATTATCCCTTGCATTAGTGGCAGAGCAGTAATGGAGCCACACTCCTTGGCACAAACATTTCCAAGTGATTGTTATCTTGGACTCTTGGGCTTGCAGCTGGAGATCCCCTTTTGGCAGCCAGGGCTCAGGCTTGCCATTCTGGCTTCAGAAATAAGTATCTGAGCCTCTTATTTCCATAAGGTTATCAAATCACCCTCATTTTCAGTTTTTCTATATTTTACAAATACAACAGCCATAGATTCTTTTTATTAAAATAGAGGTCTTGCCTCATTCTGATTAAATTTGTCTTTGTAGGTAATTCTGCAGGTAACACAGGCAGCACACAATGCTCCACAGTACATCCAAACCATTTGGAGATAACTACTCCTTCAATCAGGGGATGGATTCACTGTCAGGTGTCCAGGTAGGATATCCCAGTTAAGAAATTCAGCTCTTTCAAAATTATTAATTTTCTCTTGCATTAAATTCCTTGGTAAATAGCTTTATAAAGAGTAAAAAAAAAAAAAAAATAAAATTGCTTTACTGCATGTAGAAAGATTCTAGAATGAATGCCCCATTATACCCATCCAGCTGCAAATTGCTGTTATCTGTTCAGAACAATTAGCCTATTATCCATCCCCTTAAAACCTGACACCAGCCCATCATCTTGGAGCCCGAAGTATAAAGCCATCCATTAACTTCCTTCTACTTTGGATCAGCCCACAAAAACAGCCCGGTGTTCCAGCATCCTTCTCCATAGGGTTGCTCATTATCAGCTATCAGCTTTTGTGCTCACAGTTCCACACCGAGCACAAAGGAGAAGCCAAAGCGTTTGCCTGCGGTTTTCTATTATTTTAAGGGCTTTGGACTGAACTTGCATCAATATTGTTACTGGTGTACTTAAAATAATAGCTGAAAGAATAGATGACTGGAAAAAGGTGAGGTGGTTTGGGGAGGAGGAGGAAATACCAATGCTGCTGGAAAAACAACTTTAAAAAAAAAAAAATCAAAAAACAGTGGGGTTTTACAACAAGCACCACTGACTTTTGTGGAGTTGTTCCTAAACTGTACTGAAAGAACTGAGGAAAGAATAGAAACTTTATAGAGGTATGAACCAGTTAAAATATACAAAACATTTCAAACAAAATGAAACTCTGAAACAATCAGAAGTTTTCAGAACTCTGGTACAGACAGTCCAAAGCTCAAAGGCTTTCAGGCTTGTGTAATCCTCTGAAGTAAATCCATGCAGCTCACAGGGCAGAGAACTCATAAAAAGCATTTTCCAAATCAAAGGTCTGACTACTACACAGTTTCCTTGGAAAATTAGGCTGTCCTTGTGCTGTTTGCCAGTTTTTCAGTCACATATAAATTACAACATGATGTCTACTTGTGGGTCACAGCAATTAATTTAATTTCTTTCTGCCTATTCCTTGAAAGTGCTCCCAGCTAGCTGTTAGTCTGAGAGGGCATTTGTAAGTGTAAAACATGATTTGTTGTTTTAGTTGTGCTCTATATTGTTTGCTCACATTTCTGTGGTTCAGTTTTCTCATTGTTTTTATTTTTCTTTGCCTCTCTGTTTTGCTAGAACACAGGAGCACCTCAGACAGATACAGTAATGCATGGACAAAAGAATAAAATCTTGTGATGTGGGTCGAATTTCTCTTCTTCTTCCCATTTTTTTCCAAGGAAAAGCCAAGTGCTGTGTGAGCCAGCACACAGCAGGCTGCTCACACCCACGAAGATGCTCCAGTGCTGTGGGTGACACCATCCCTCTCTGGGTCCAAAATCCCCAGCCCTGTCTGCTTTGGGACTATTGAAAGGTGAAGGTTTAGGTGGCAGAAGGACACACTGTCCTTCTCCCTGGCTGCTGCTGGAAGCAGGCTGTGCTGGCCCTCTCAGAAGCTGGCACTAGCAGCTGGTCCAGCTCCATAATGACAAGAGCACAGGTGCTGGGAATTTGCCCAAGGGCACGAGTCCCAGATGAGAGATGCAAATAGGGGAGAGGGGGATGGACACAGACACAGCCCAACACAAATTCCATTCCCTAGGGTACCCAACAGCTCATCTGTCTGGGAGAAGCACAACAGGGATTTTTTCCTATTTGATGGGTAGAATTGATGTGTTGCCTTTGATTCATTATGGGGAAAAAGTCTTAAATTGAGATGCTCTCAGCCTAGTGCCAGTGGTGTTCATTATCACAAGCTGGCAGGAGGCAGGACTGCCCTGTGGTGGCAAAGAACAGGAACTTTCCTCTATCAGCATCTTTCCATCCAAGCTGCTTGTGAAGCTATTCTGCTTTCTTCCCCCCATTTTCACCTTCCTGACTGAGGGATGCACACTGAGTGGTGAGGGAAAGCATCTGGTGGTGGTGTTCCAAAGCAGGGCAGGGAAGGCTCAGAGCCTCTGTCTGCAGGTGACCCAGATAAAACACCAGCTTCCAAAGATGCTGCTTTCATTCAGGTGGCAGGTGCTGTCTGGCAGGAACAATCCCTCTCTATACCAGCTTTAGAAGAACTACTCTTCAAATAGTAATTCTACTATAATGAGAAGAAAAAAAGCCAGGAGTGAGTCAGGACTAAGTCAGTTTTTTATAAATTGTTGATTTTGGAATCCTGTTTCAGGCATCCAAAAGCAAGGTGGTTGCATTTTCAGGCTGACTCGTAATCCCCAATATGCTTTCAATTTGCTATGGATTATATATTGGGAAAGACTCTGATTCTCTTTTGCCTTAGATCAAGGTAAGCCTGTAATTCCTACATGATGGGCAGCCACAGATGCCTGGTGTAATTGGGTATCCTGGTCAGCATTTACACAGAATTGGAGAAGTTTGTGAGAAATGCTTTTGTTATCATATTTCTTGGCTTGCACTGCATGGGTTTGGTTTGCTTGCTTTTTTGGGGTTTTTTGGGTTTTTTTTTGGTAAAAATTCTAACAAACTAAACCACTCTTCATTTTAGCTAATGGTCACAGAAAAAAAAAAAATCTGTGGGAGGAATTTTTTTTCTAGCATAATGACAGGTTTCACTAGGAAAAAATTCTGTTTATTCCAAAATAAATTCTGTTAGCATTCTAAGCCATTTCTGTGGGGTTTTATCCATCATAATCTAATCAGAACTATTTTTAGAACAGCAGTGCATAATAATATTAGGCAGCACTGATCTCTGAGACAATTTGAGACTCCCAGTCGACTTTCAGCTAGAGATGTGTGCCATAAAAAGCCCTATCAGAGATTTGCCCCTTTGTTACAGAGGCTGCCAGACAGATCAAGGATTTAAAGGGCCTGCCATTTGAAGTCTCTGCAGTTTGAAGATGTGCTGTCAGGGATGAGTGTGGAGAAGGCTTTTGTTCTGCTGCTAGAGTGTTTGTAGATGAAAGGAGAACCCTGGGCCTGGGCCATCAACCTGACACTTTTCCAGACATGAAATTCACTTAGAACTAAGCATGGGATGCTGGACTGAAAAATAACACATATTTATTTTCTCTTTGCTTACTACTTTGAGGAGCATCCCAATCATTTCATAAAGGAATACTGATCCATAATTAGCCTGCTGGAATGGGGGATTTACATCATAAAGAACAAAATATGAAATTGCACAAGCCAGGTTCTGGGACTACCTTACAGTAATTGTTTCCATTACTTTCAGTGTGTTTTGATCAACCCCTTAGCACTTCTGAAGGACAGATATTTGGTCATCTGTCAAAACAGTCTATGTGACAGAACAATCACAGCAGTAGGATTTTTAAAATGAACAAAGGTGTGATGTGGTCTCTCATTCCAGGAATAAACCCCTCAGATCCCAGGTGAAGTACATTGGGTAAGACAGTGAAAACAGGAAATATTTTGAAGTCCACAGAGATTACTTTCTTTTTTTAATGTCTTTGATACCTTTACCTTATGCAAGGATATGTAGTAATGCAATTCCTTTTGTGACCCTGCAAAATTGAATATGAAAAGAGGAGAGATGGTGGGTGACTGTAAACCTTCAGCTGATATTGTTAGACTGTCAACACACCTGGCCTCCTCACCTTACCCATCACCCAGAGCCCCCAAGTACTCCTGCCAAGGAGTGACTGACTTTATATTGAAGCCTCTGGTCAAAGATCTCCAAGCACCTGATGCTGTTCACCACCTGATTATTTACTGCAGACACAGAGAGCACTTTGCTCATTATTGCAATTCAGCCACCCCTGGGATGAGAGAGTGTTTTAGGCAGAGAGCAACTATTACACAAGGGATCTGAGCATAAAGTACTGAATATCATGTTCTTAATAAAACTAAGGGGGAGTCTTGGTCAGAGATAAACAAAGAGATTTACAAAGAAAGTGATGCAGAATTTTTACTGACACAATTAGCTAAATCCCTGATTTTACTTCAGAGATTAAAGCACCACCATATAAAACATTGCTAAATAACATGTTGGAGACTGGCTCAGGGGAAAATGCTGCCAACACTATTTTCTAGTATTTTTTAGGAGAAAAAGGACTGACCCTGTGTGCATTTTGGGTACCTTCTAAGAAGAACCTGTGCCAGACAAACAGACATAATGGATGACTGTACAGATGTAATCCCACTGGTTGGTGCCACCACAAAGGCTCTGCTTTCTGCCAGAGGAATGACTCAGTGATGGATCCCTGGCAATCAGGGCTGGTATCAGGCACAGCACCTCTTCCTCCTCTCTTCTGTCATGGCTCAGCTGGGATGGACACAGACATACCAATGCTTTTATTCATGCACACACAGGGAAAGGTTTGATCTGGCTCCCATTGCTAGATTTCAGTCTGATTTAATGGGTGCAGCAGAAGGAGAAGATGCTGGCATCCTTTGTACCAGCATTAATTTGAGGAGAATTTCTGACATCAAGAGCCCTGCTCCAAAAATATTGCATATATTTGGCTAAGAACAAAACATTACTCTAAAGTACAAAATTTACTGCTGCTGCCTGCATGAGAAAACAATCCTCTGTGACTTCCATGATCAGTGAGGATGCCTCAGGGCTTTGAAGCAGACTTTGTGAGTAGATTCAAGCACAAAATAATGCAGGTGATCCCAGGGCTTGAGGAGCAGATGGGTTGCTTGGTCACATTACTGGTTCAGCTAAAGCTCAGCACTTTGTTTAATGATGCTTCGCTGTCTAAGATTGGAGTGGCCAGCATGCTGCAGATTTGAACCTGCTCTTCCCACCACACCAAAGGAACCTGGATACTGGGCCAGATTTGGATCTCCCACCAGTTTTAACTGGTATAAACTAGGTGATAACTGGGAACTGAGCTATGTGTAATAACTATACTACTTAAGATCTCTAAGCACCTAATATGAGCACTAAGCAAGTAATGAAAGAGCAGTAAAGCCCATAATACTTGGAAACCAGTCAGTGATGCAGTGATTGAAATATTATGAGAGTGATTTGAAATCCAGAATTTTTACAAAATAATACTAAGCATCAGTCATTGTATAAGCTAATACTGAGCATAATGCAATGATCCTGTTAAGTCCTCAGGCCAGGAAGGATTTACAACTTCATTTCCCAATGGTAATCAGAAACAGTCCTGTAGAAATAAATGCAGTTTTACTGGTGTAAAAGCCCAGAATTCAGACTACAGGGCAAAAGAAGATCATGTGCTGTTTAGTGAATTGCAGCAATCTATTTTTTTGCCACATTCCCTCATCTCACAAGCACATCTGGTGTTTTAGGAACATTGTATTCAACAGTGGTAAAAGGACACCAGGGCCAAGAATAACAAATGAAAAATGAAAACACTGGGGCCTAATGCTGATCTCATATGGGTGTAAATCAGAGGGATTCCAGCAAAGCCTTTGGAACCACCCCACTGAAATACTTGTGCCTGATTCAGGATCAAAACTGTACAGACCAGTGATTTTCACTGTCAGGCCTGAAATTCTTCCATTCCACTAGGAAAAATTGCTGCAAAACATCTTTAAAAGAGCTTCTCACAAGTATCACAAATGCTGAGGAGGTGACAAAGTACAGCAGAGAGGCTTTAGTAGCTCTGGTGTCTGCACCAAGCAATGTAAAATACCCATCAAACCAGATTAAGCACAAGTATTTGATTTGCAATTTGCAGCACAGAAAGTGGAGTTGGACTGCAAATAAATATATATTTTGTAGTTACTGGATCAGTAAGAGTTTGCTATTAAGGGCTTGAAAGACAGAGAAAGTAATTTCACTGACTGCAGGGTGGGTTGTCCTCAGTAACACAACCTTCTCCATAATATACATTATTGCACTTTGTATTTCTGATCCCGACCTAAGGCATTGCCATAACCACAACACTTGTAACACTTGGCAATTTAACTAAACAGACTGTCTTAAAAATGTAAACAAATCCCAGCTGCTTGTTGACAAAATTGTTTGAAGATATCAGATTTTAAAACCTCTCAGTCCCCATTTGTTGTAGGGAGATCCTAGCAGGGAGGAAAAATGTGTGTATAAATGTCTGTACAGAAAACTCTTTTGAGCCTGAAAAATTCTGTTTTCCCTTGGAACTCCACAGGAAAAACCCAAAAGTACATTCAAGACACAAATCCAATAACTGCATTGAATTTCCTAATCCCACCTTCCACTAATTATCTTGCCTGGTTGCTGTACACTTCTCAAGAGCTAAAATCACATCAAATTAGAACCATTGTAAAAACATGGGTCTTCCTCTTCCTGGAGATACATTCAGAAATTTGCGTTTGTCCTTGCCAGGTGCTGCTGGTTTTCTTTCATCCCACTGTTCTTGTATTTTTTCCTTGTTAAATAACTTCCCTCCTCTTTCAAACACTGATGGGATCTCCCTGTCTCCTCCAGGGCTGCTGTAAAGCTAACTGTAGCCAAGATGACTTTTTATGGATTTAAAGGGGCTTTGCAGGAGGTACTGGCTTTATTTATCTTCCACATGCTTTTCTTTTCAAACACTTACTTGTAAATCATGTTTGCAGTGCCTTGCAGTCACCACTGCTTCAGGGATGATGCTCCAGGTCCTGCTGTACAAAATCTCTCCCTGTTTTTCTCTAGGAGAGGATGCCCTTTTCAACTCTACCTTGCCAGAAGTCAGTAAGCTGCCTGCTTTGTCAACAGAGGAATAACCCACCCAGAGCTGCCCCTTGTTTGACTTTGCATTCAGTGAACATCAAGCTACAGAGCAGGGAGAATGCCTGACCTTAAGGACTGAAGTTCAGCAAGAAACTCTGAGATCTGGAGGCAAAGGGTTTCATATTACTGACTCCAGTGTCTTTCATTGATTAGACGTTTTACAACTGATAGTGGCTTTCAAGGTTTATTTGGAAACTTTGTCAGGAGGGCAGAGGTGGGGGAAGGGAGGCAGTAAGCAAGGCTGAGGGTTTCTTTTATATTTAATGTGTGGAGTCAGGATGGGAATAAACAAAGGTGGGAGAAGGGAATGCCATTAACACACCAATCCCAGATTTACCCCCCTGCTTACTGCTGGGTCAGTTTTCTCTGGCTGTAGGTGGAGAGATGGGGGTGAACACTGGAAGGAGGGAGGGCACAAAGGAAGGAATCTGGGACTTGTTCACTGTAGAGGATTTATTTAATGCTTTCAACGCCAGCTGAAGCACAACAGAGCAATCTGAATATTAGGAATTCATCTGTGTGAATACCCCAGTTCTGTCCCAGCTTCAAATTCCAGGTTCAATGTCATACAGGTGAAATGGCACACAGGGAGCCAGGCAGCATCTGCTCACAGCATGCAAAATTTGGGAAGATCTGCAGCTAGGATCAGAGTCAGGGTTCAAACACAAAAGGGAGAAAGAAGAAGAGTTTCATTTTGCCCAGTTCCCAAAGGCCAGATTTAGAGACTTCCAGAAGAAAAGTGAAGGAGCTTGTAAGAGGGACTCTTAATTAGATGAGTTTTCCAAGACTTACCCTGGAAAATCCAGCAAGGCTGGGAAACACTGCTGAGGCCAAACTCAGATATGGACCAAGGCCATAAGCACTGAAGCCAGTAGAAATATCCACAAGGAAGTTTGGGTGTCAGCAAGTTTTAGATTTAGAAGTAAAATGGAAAACGTTTTGGTAATCAGTTGAGAACTCAGAAGAAAAGCCTGTGGTATGGCTCACTAAAAAATCATGTAATGTTAACAGTGATCATGGAGAGGGGGCACAAATGTGTGTGACCCACTGGTGTTGAAAAAAGTTTCAAGTGTCAGTCTGTCCCAAGCCAAGGAGACAAAAAGAGAGCATGAAGCAACCTGTAATTTCTGTAGGCTGTGGCTGAGCTGCCAGAGAGAGGGGGTGTGTGCTGGAATGCACATAACCCCTTTCTAACCTCTCACACCTTCCCCTGCTGAAGATAAGGCTTGACATGGGAGTTATTTGTCCACTTAAGCTCCCAAAGAGCTCCAGAAACTGCCAGGAAGGCTGTAGTCAAACTAAACTCCCTGTTTCTGGAGTGATATCTTCTGGGTTAATTAATATTCTTAATCTACCTCTCAAGTGCAAATTTTTGATAAGTGAGAAAAAAATCAAATAGTCCAGCAACCAGGAAAGAACACTGAAGCTTGAGAAACTGTTCTCCAAATGGGACAAATCCTTCTTTTGTCAGACAAAGCAAGTCTGGGCTGCTAGGATTTCTGGGAATCATCAATAGTCAGCAATGTGAGCTTCAGGAGGTGACCTTGTACTCCTTACAACCTGATCCACCTGTATTCTTACCCTCACTGTGGTTTGCCACAACATTTTAAAAAGTTGAAGAGTGTTAAAAGGATTTTTCCTGGCCTTCTGGAGGAAAATAGTGATTTTCTCTCAAGGACAAACAGAAAACTACTGCTCAGTCAGACCCCACAAAAATTACAGTCTCTGCACCAGACTCCCATTATCAATCCAAATACTGCAAAGATTATTCCTCTATTATTTCTCCCACTTGCATCCCTATGGCCATTTTCACCTGGGTTAATGCAGACTCCCAACAGTCCAAAACTCTCTGATAATTTAACAGCAAAGAGTTCAGATAGCAACAACAGCACTCAGAGACCTGTGAAATATAACCTATGAGGAGATGGCAAAAGAATTTTTGTTTTCTTAAATACAGAGAAGACTGAACAGAGACATGATAACAGTCCTCAAAAATGTAAACAACTGTAGCAAAGAGGAAGGAAATAATCTCTTCTCTCCCACGTGGAGAGGATAAGAATAACAGGCTAAAATTGCAGCAGGGATTTTTTTAAAATTAAGTATCAGCAAAACCACTTGTAACTGCTAGAATGGTGTAACTGAGGCACTGGAATAGGTTGGAAATCAACACAGGCTGGATCAACATCTGTGTTAATTTGGCATGTACCCCTGATCTGCTGTGCTCTTGGAGCTGGAGGAGAAATGGGTGACTCTTTAATATCCTTTCTAGCCTTGCTTTCATAAAATTTAACCATTCATTGGAGTTCATGTGTTCATTTCTCACCCTCTGGGAGAATTTTAGGAGTGCTGTTTGCACATGTGTGTTCCTTGCCTGCAGAGCCTTCCCTGAGATTATCACTCTTCTAAACACGAGCTGTTCTCTGCAGCTCTCTCCTAGAACAGGTGAAGCTAGTCTGGCCAGCCAGGAGCTATAATCCCACCAACAACTGAAAGCACTAATATTCCTAAAGAAACCAGAGAAAATGGGGCTTTGCCCAGAGTCACTGCCTTCACTTCTGCAGCAGCATCACTAAGTTTTGCTGAGCTTTGCTGTTCCACCAGTGAAACACAGAAAATAAATAGGACCTGGCACAAGAAAGGTCAGCAGGGGCAGCCCCTGGCTCTCACAGGTAGCAGGTAATCTCCATGCCCAGGCTGGTTCAGTTGCTTGCACTTGCTACTCTCACTGCCTGGTTTCTTCAGAACATCAGCACTTGCAGCCAAGACCTTCCTCTACTCTTTAACCCAGCATTTTTCCTTGGCCAGCTCATTAATCAGTTCCTGTGCTATTGCTGCATCTCGATCTCTCCAGGATTTCCCAGCTCGGTACCTGGCATCAGGATTGCTCTTGGATTTCACTCAGTGAGGCTGAACAGCTCAGGCTGTGCTCTTACCTTCCCAGGGAGCCAGGTGGATGCACCCATAGATCAGCAGTGCTCTCACTCCTGAGTTAGAGCAGATATCACCCAAAATTGCAGGGTGGAGAAAGAGTGTCCCAAAACCAAACCCAGCCCTCTGCTGTAATACCAGATGAGGGCCTTGGAGGAGTTGAGTGAAGTCACCCTGCTGGAAGTGCAGTTGTCCTGAAGAAACTTTTGCCATCTTGGCTACTCTCTGAAGGATTTGATTTTCCTTCCAATTGGAAGAAGTTCTGTTTGATTTCTTCGGTGGCTGCACAAGCCCTCAGGCTGGAATAAGGGAGGGAAAGGAGCAGAAATAGCAATTCTGCCGTGGTGCTGCTCCTGAGTGAGAGGGGCTGGGGCTCAGAGCCTCCCCTTGCTCTTGGTCTCACAAGGAAAATCACAAACTTGTTTTCCTCCCCACCCTCCTTTCAAGGAACACTTCCCCCATCCCATCCATCTCTAGCATGCTGTACCAGAAATACTATCTATCTATCTATCTATCTATCTATCTATCTATCTATCTATCTATCTATCTATCTATCTATCTATCTATCTATCAACAGCCATTAGAACAGCCAGGTTTTGAAAGTTTCCCACTTATAAAAAGGAAGGGAGTTCAGGGGCTGCTTATTCTAAAACTGGTGAGTGCTACTCCTGTCTCACAATCCCTTCTAGAAGCTGGGCTGCATTCTCTGTGCCTGAGTCTCTGGACCATTACAGTGGTGCACCCTTGCATCATAATTAACAGTTACTGGAAAGGTATTTTGGAAAATGTGGTTCTTCGTAATCACATTTAGAAACAAGTGTATCTAAATAACTGTGCTCATTGAGGCACTCCTTTCTTGAGCAGCTATTATAACCCACTTTAAAATAAACCCACTCTCCTCTCTTCTCAAATTTTTGGCTCTGAGCTTTGTTATTAATGACATAGACAAATTATTTCCAAGTACAAGGTTGCTACTCTTTGCAATACCTCTCTGGAGAGTGTATTAAAAGAAAAAGCTTCTAGCATGGCATTTAGATATATTCAGAAAAAATAGTTTTAAAAAGACACATTATTATATATCATGCAGTCCTGCCTGAAATTTGTGCACTGGTAATATTTGTTCATCTACTACATGAAATCATAGATGCTTCATTCCTGTCTGACCACTAGAAAATATTTTGGAGATGGTTTTATGCTTATGTCACGTATAGAAAATCAAAAAACTTTGGCCAGCTTTCATGGGCTGTTTGCTGGAAGCCTGTCCACAAAGGACCTGTACAAGATGAAGTCCTTTTAACTCCCAGGAATGCCTTAATGAATACTGTTGGCATCCACCCAGGGTAAATTATCTATTAATAAGCAACATATATTTATAACTTGATCAACCATGACATCTTTTTATAGACTACAGTAAAAAAAAGTACACTGAAGCAGGTAATTATTTATATTAGCATCTGTGAAATAGTGTACTCACAGAGAATTTTAGTTAACTTGCAGGTTCCTATCAGGCCAGCAAGTCAGCAACAGCAGCATTTGGGGTTAAATGCTCTTTATACTATGGGGAAAAAAAGGGCAAAAGCCAACAGGTGCTGGAGAGCAGCAATGAGTAACCTCTTTCCCCTCCTTTTCACCTCCACTTCCCTGCACAATTCAAACAATCACTTCAGTGATAACGAGAAGCAGGCATCTCAATTTTCATTCAAAAGTGGGAACCTTGGTGGTGACTTTTGATTGTGGAATCAGCCTCATGGTTCTTGATGGGCTTTCAGCTTCAGGTCAAGTCCTCAGGATGAAATGAGCTGTACCCTAGCCCTGTTTTCCTGTGTAACACTAGCCCAGTCCCTAAACACGTCTCACTGCTTCAGCTCATACATCCCTACATTTAAAAAAAAAAGCTGTTGAAGAGGAATGCAGAGAGGTTAAATTCATCAGCACTTTGAAATGAACTTGCAGTACTAAGCACTAGTATTTTCACTGCAAAATGAGGCCTTTTGCTGGGAAGCATCAATGCAACAGGATCATCTACTGACAGACTTGTCAGCACTTTTAGGCAGGCTAGAGTATTAGAACATGCATTTGGCTGAGCTGTTTAAACAGAATATATTCCTTACTATAAATTTTCTATGTTACTTTAACTACAGAAATTCTCCTTCAAAAATCAACCCTGCCTACCTGATTTGCAAGCAGCACAAAGTAGCACTTTCACTAAAAATCTAGAGCACCATTGCTGATATTTCTGCTTGAGGAACCCACCTAATAATAAAAATAACAACAACATGTTTTTCTACACTGTGACTTGATTCCAGCTGCACACATTTCCATTCCAGTGTCATTCACAGTTGTTTTTAACTTCAGCGAAAAGCGAGTTTCCATTTCAGCTAAGACCAGACATATCAAATTCAACCCAAAAAAAAAAAAAAAAAAAAAAAAAAAAGTGTTGGGGAGGGGAAAGGAAGGGCATTTTGGCTGGGGAGAAAAATGAGAAGGGACAGTAAAAAGAGAAAAATGGGAATTTTCTCTGAGCTGTAACGCTATCTTAGCAGCAGCTAGCAGGCACAACTTTGGGAAAACGAAGAAACGAGGTGCACATCTGTCCATCCTGCTGTGTGCTGGGCAGGGAGGGAAGAGATGGGGAGGGAAGAGGTGCCAGGAACCTCTTGGTACACGGGCTGCATCACCGCGTCCCTGCCCGAGTGAGCTCATGGGGCTCAGCTGGGCTCGCAGAGGTGGCGCAGACGTGTCACGGAAAGTCCAAGAGGGGCGCTTGTTCCAGGGCTGCCCGGACAATGAAGAATGGGCTGCCAGCCCCTGTGTGTCCCCCGGGCGATGCCAAGGCAGGCAGATGAATAGCGGGTCTGTTCCAGCAGCTGTATCCCGGCTCCGAGCGCTCCGAGCGCTCCGCCCGCGCAGCGAGCCGCAGCCCCGGCACAGGGATAAGGATGGCCTCGGAAAGGGACAGCGCCAGCCCGCACGTGAGTGATTCTGGGGAAAACAGGGGGGGAACTGCACGGTTTGGGGGGAAATATCCACCTCTTCTATCGCTGCTCCTCAGCTTTTGGGCAATTTCCTTTGAAAGCTCAGTTCTGCTTTTTTTGCTCTGCTCCGCTTTGATGGAAAACCAGCAGCAGGATGTGTGCTCTGCTCTGCCAAAAGCAGCCAGGAGCCTTTCTCCAAAAAACTAAAGGTAAGAAGAGGGATATGACAAAGGAATAGGAAGGGCAGCAGAGGAAGAGATTAGCCTTCAGCCCTCAGAAGGAGGCAGCACATACCCTACAAGCTGATCTGCCCCTCATCTCACAAAGCCTTTCTCTGTTTGGCAGAAAGTGCTCTCAGTCTGGAGAGGAGAAAAAGAAATAAATGCAGCAAATACTGAGGGAGTGAAGAGGCCAAGGTTTCCTATGTAGGGTTTTTAGAGAAACAAAACTTCTTGGTGAAGCTCTTTCAGTTCTCTGTGTTCCTCTTCTGAGTGTTTGTGTTTTTTGAGAAGGGTGTTTCTTGTGCGCAGCGTGCGTTCTCGGAAAGGGCAACTACCCAAGGGCTTGGAAAAGAGAGACTGTTAGAGATGAAATGGAATCTAAAGCCCAGATCACAAACACCCATCAAACCTCAGAAGCTGAAGTCCAGATCTGCACTCAGACAACTGTGGAGAAGGGAAGAATATGAAGCATTGCCTAGGGCACAGCTTCCAGCCCTGAGTAGGTGGCACCAGGGTCCAAATTTCTCAGCTGGTTTTTCTGTCTGAAATGGTCTTGATCATTCTTAGGCTTGGCAGTGGGGAAGTCACTCTGGAGTCACAATTTGTGCTTCTTTGGCCCATGTCAAATTGTAAGATTTGTGCCCTTGGAAATAATCAGGACAATGCTCCTTAACTAGAAAGAAGGACTGAGACTCCCCAAACCTGCAGGATGTATCTCCAGTGAGATAAGAGGTGCAGAGCAGCTTTTGAAAACATGGGAGTAGCTATGCTCAATAAGAGACATAATTAGTGAGGAAGTAGCACAGGTAACTATGACAGTTAGTGAAAATGTACTTTATTAAGACTGGGAGAGATAAATGTTAGTCTTTCCTAGAACTAGACAATAAGGGGGAAAATATAGACATCATTAAGCCAGGAACTGATGGTAAAGAGAGGACAAGAAAATGATGCTAAATAAAAAGTCAAATTAACTCCCTGTCTATTAAATCACTCCATTTAATGGAAAGTTTCAGGTCTATCATGAATTTAAAGTCCAGGTATAATAGATGAAAAAAATCATCTTCATTGATTGTGTCATGGTGTAATGGATAAAACCCCTTAACCCATCTAGTTTGGTTCAGACTCCAAGGGATATAAGGACAAAAGCTGCAGATGGACCAAGAACTCCTCTGGTTTCCATGTGCTTTCTGAAAACCCTCAAAGGAGCAGAGTTGACCCAGAGACCATCGAGGCATGAGCTTGGAACACCACTCATGCATTTAACACATGAATAGAGAGTGGCTTTTCCAAGACTCATTTATCAAGGAACAAAGAAAGCTGTGGGTACAAGGAGTCTCATGCATACCTTTACTATCACATGTAATTTGACTGCCAGCCAACCACTTTATGCTATAAATAAAGGTCTGAGTGAGCCTTCTTCAAGCTTTCCTGGCTAAGCAGCCTGACTGCAGGGCAGTGATTTCCCCTTGCACTGTGACAACCCCCAGGATTGCTTCTCAGAGCAGAGCTTGTACCAGCAGCAGGGCTTTGGTAAGTGGTTGATACACATAACCCTGTCCTATGATAATTTGGATTTGTGCCCTGGTAACTTTGATTTTATCTTGGTAACTTTGATGGTTTTTCTTGGTGATTCTTACTTGTGCCTTGGTAGTTTTGAATCACTGTTCAAATTATTGTGATGTTTAATAACAGAGACAAGTTTGCCATCATGCATTTTAAGTTTTTACAGCAGCATATAAAAATCACTTTCACAAACACCTTTGATGATGATTGTTGAAGTGATCTAAATCCCTGTTCATGACAAATTGGTGTAGTTGGGGGAATCCTGAATCAGGAATCAGGACAATCCCTGAGCCAAGCAGAAACTCCTGTAAATGGCATGAATTGTCAGGTGTGAGGTGAGGGGAGGAGTGGTCAGTGGCAGAGAGGAAAAAAAAGGTTTTTTTCAGTGGAAAGTCCATTTAAAAGCCTCTTTTGAGCCCCTGCTCTGAGCAGTGAATGCAGAGCAGGTATCTCCTTGGAAGTTTCCAGCTGTGGGTTTAGGAAGATTTCAGGGAATGCACACTGGAGGCTGTAATGGATGACTCACTCCTCAAAGAGCTCCTGGATGGAGCAGCAGGAACAGCCATGAAAGTTAACTATGATACAATACAGAAACAGGAATTTTATTTCCAGATTGAGGAGCTTGTGTCTGAAGCAGTTGCACAGTGCCTCCTGGAATTCTCATACAGCATTTCCATGGCTAGGCAGGTAACTAAAATCAAAACAATGGATCTTTGTCCTCCTGTAGGAGACACCAGGAAAAGGCAATCAAGATTTAAAAAGGCTCTGATCAGTCCCCAATGTCTTTTGCTTATTCTGAAGCATGAACAGCAGCTCACTCAGCAAAACTGAAAGTGTCTGTAACAGGACTCCCCCATCCAGCATGTCATCAGCCTGTGGAATTTGCCATCTCCTGGGGCAGGTTAGAAGGTCAAATATTGGGGAGAGCAAACATTGAAAAAGGGTCAGGAGGTCCAGTAACAATATTTACAGTTATGCAAGCTAAAAAAGGTACCTTCAAATTCCATAAGCCAATAGCAGGATAAAAATAAATATGCTTTTCAGTTCCCTACAGGCTGTGGCACAATTGCTGACCAGACTGCAGGTCCATAAGTGGCACCTAGGACTGATTTTTTAACAGCAAGAAGTATCTCCTACTAATCCACTTTGTCCCTTATAAAAATTCTCTTGTTTTGTGTGTTTCTAAGAAGTCTGTTTTCCCATTCTGACTTCTAGGAACACCAACAAAACCTCAGAGTGCAGAGAGAGATGAAAAAAGGAAATGGTGCTGAAATAGAAAAAAGGCACAAGACTTACTTGCTGCCTTACCTGATTTATGCCAGCCAGTCAAGTGCTAAGAAAATAAAGAAAACTGGAATGAAAATGTTTTAATTTAAAATATTCATTTACCTATTCAAACATAAAATTTTGACATTATTTAAACCAAATTATGCATTTTTCTCCCTGAGTATCTCTATTTATGGCATCCAAGTGAAACTTTCATTTTCCTTTGTTACACACCTGCCACTGATGAGAAGCCAGGCAGGGTGCAGTATGTTGGTGGGGTACAGCAGAGCACATCCTGAGATAGATGGGAACTGAAAAACACATTTGGCACAGAGACAGAACAACCAACAAGATCCCATCACCAATTTCCTTTTACTTCAGAAAACACAGGTTTATAAATTAATTACAAGTCAGGCTTTGATAGAAACACTCTGGCTGGTTTGCTTGGTTTTCCTGATGCTGTTGCCCCCCTGATCTCCCCTTCCATAGAGATTTGCAGGGGGAAGAGGGATCCATACAGGGCAGTTCTTTCCAGCAGCAAAAGGCTCATTAAATCTGTTTAGCTGTGTGCCTCAGCTGCTGCAGCTCCCAGTCTGGCATCTCAACACAACCCTGCTTCATGGGTGATTTAAGCCAATGTCCCAGGCTTGGAATGGGAGTGACAGACATCATTCCACCACTCCCAGCACACAGCAGTAACCAGGAACAGCCCTGTGGGCAGCTGAAACTCACATTTTGCCACAGCTAGCTCTGTTAGAGCCCCAAATGAATATTGCAGAGCAAAGATTGGGGCTGATACTAAATAGCTCCATAGTTTTATTAGATTTTGATTCAATTTTTATGTTTTTTTGCCTGGGTGTTACATTGTGTACAAATGGGTGTTTAATGGATGAAATGTCATCTGTGTTCATACTGCAAAAGAGGTTATATATTGTATGTTGTGTCTTTCTTTTTATAGTTTCTTACTCTTTGGATTAAAAAAAAAAATTTACAATCCTCTGGGATGAGAAGCAGAACTAATACCTCACCATTTAGGGAATCATTCATACTTCAAAAGTAAAAAGAGTAAACAGCTAAAATAATCGTTCTGGAAAACAGACCCTACACTGAAATTTTTTGGCAGGAGTTGCTTCATGAATACCTTGAATGGAAAATACATCTGTGGAAATAAAGACAGGTTTACAAGAAACTTGCAAGGAAAGTTTGTTGAAGTTGAATAACTTCAAGTAATTGCATAGTTTACTTCCAATGCTGTTTTTGACCACATCTACAGCAGGCAGACTTTAGAAAGGCAGATAAATAGAGTTAGCTACAGGTCTAACAGTGTGGACTCCTCCAAAATGCCCACAAAACAATTGGAAAGTCCCCTTTAGCACAGTAAATCCCATCTCTCACATCCCACTTTCAGTCTAAATCTGATAAGGGCATGCAGAGAGTGTGCTCACAGCTGAGCTAGACTTTCAGTTTTTTTGGTATTTTGTGGCTTTAACTTGTGCCTCAAGGCTGTGATGTGCTTGCAAGTTCCTGGTTTTGGGCATGTACTTGCCTGTTCCTGCAGCAGCAGCCAGTTTGCACTCCCTGGTGCTCCAGGACCTCTCCTCTCCTCCAGCCATGCCTGGGATGGTGGCAGACTTGTGTCACCAAGAGAGCAATGCCCCTCTGGGCTTCAGCTGCATTATCTGGGGTCTGTAATTTGGGCCTGGATAGTGGAAGTCTGCACTGAGAAAGAGCCTTTTAAAAAAGAAATCTAAGTGCTTCAGAAAAATCCATTTCTGTGGCATCCCTGCAATCCAGTCATCAAGAGCCTGAGCAGCTCATCTCACCGTGTTTTTAACTAAAGTAACTCAGTTTTTCCTGCCTTTCAAGCAGGATCCCACTGCCAGGGTTACACCCCATCACCTCTGCCATTCATTTGACTCTGGCAAAGCTGGCTGGGAGGGATAAATTGAAAGAAAACGAACCAATTTTGGCAGGGTTAATGCTCCGGTTTGCTGTCCTGCAGTGGCTCCTGGGAGGATCACAGAGCTGTCCACCACTGGGACTGCAAGGCCATGAGAGCATGTACAGAAAACAGAGCCCCTCCTTTGACTGGAGCTCACTTCAGATCAGTAATCTGCAGGTTCAGTCTTGGTGCAGCCAGAGGGAGAAGCAGGGGAGCCCTGACAGAAACAGTGATTGCTGTCATTGTGGATGCCACCCAGACTGCAAGATTTCAGGCTGCTCCTTGAGAGCAAAGCCTTTACAGGGCTTGGGCAGAGATTCACTGTGCCCTAGCTGCTCAAAAGCCAGCTGTGGAATAGGTTATCACACTTTGGAGCAAGAGTGACCCTATGGTTTTCTTCCCCAGCTGCCAGGACCTGGAAGTGTGCACAGCATTACTTGTGCTGGTCCCAAAAACCAGCAAAACTCCCACCAGAACACAGAAAAATGTGGTCCCAATGTGCTGAGAAGAAGCAGACTATTTCTTGCCATCATTTTGGTTTTATTGCCAGATGTGACATTTTTCCTCCTCCCTTTACATTCCCCCTGCCCTCTCTACCTGGACAGATTTCCCACTGCTTGCTTAAGCTCTTCCCAAACACAGGGATAGCATTTTTCATCCTGAGGAATTGGACTCTGGGTTTTAAGGTATCTGTGGAAAATGAGGCACATGTGGAGTTAAAAATACCCCTGGAGCATCCTTACACTTCACCTTAGGAGGGGCAGTGAAAGAAAAGTAGCAGCATCTTTGTGAGGGAGGGAGCCTGGTCCCACACTGCCCTGGACATGTCTGATGACCACAGAACAACCAGGGTTTGGGTCACAACTAAAATGTTAAAAGTGGTGAGGGACAAAAAATGGGCTCTGTGAAAGCAACCTGATGAAGCCCAGACATTTCTAAAGAGCAAATTGGGAGGGGTGGAGGGAATGACCTGAGTCAGGGGGTGCTGCCACATAGCCTGAGGTAAGGGAAGAGAAAACTAGAGCATTAAAAATAGCAGAATTTCTTCATAAAGCTTGTGCAGCTGGGTGACAAATGGGGGTCAGAGGATGCTCAGGGCACCCTGTCAGTGACAACAACTCAGCATGGCTACACCCTGTTAGAGGGGCAAGCTCAGCCAGCAGCCACACCAAACCATGCCAGGACAACCCTCCTGCCACCAAATTCTCTTGTTGCTGAATCCCCTGTTCAGGCACAGCCCTCAGGGTCACCATCTCCTGCTTGCAGCCCTTTCACACACTGAGATGCAGGAACATCCACCCACACCTGCACCTTGCAGATTCAAGTGCAGGAGGAGTTTTGGTTTTGGTGAATCACCACGACCCTGGTGATGGTGGCGGCAGCACAGCTCTGCCAACAGTAAAACACTGAGACATCTCTGGGGCTGGGAATCCTCTGCAACATGAAATAGCTAAACCACACCTGAATTGAATTTTAACATAGTTAAAACACACCTGAATTGAATTTTTCTATCACCTTCATTCCAGCCTGTGCCTGGGAGCTGACCCATGTTTCTCTCTTTGCCCCAGCTGACACACAGGTACAGCATCTCCCCTCAGTCCAAGCCTCCATTCCCCAGCCCTCCCTGTAAATCTGCATTATTTTGCCATGTTTCTCTCCTGAGAGCCAAAAATGGGCAGTGCTTCAGGCATACAACAACCACAGGCTGAAGTGTGAGCTTCTCCAAGCACAGAAGGGTGAATGGGCATTTTCACTGTGCCTGGCTTGTGAGTCAAGTGTTTATAAAACTGCCTCTGAGGAAAGGCAATGCAAGAAATGAGCTCTACTGCTGTAATCTAGACTGCCTCAGGTATGTAAACATGTAACAGAAACATCTGAACTGGACACCAGAAGGATGGAAGGGCCCAAGTGCAGAGGCTGCAAGATGCACAGCACAGTTACCATACACCTTGACACACTCCTTTGAGCCAGCCAAGCTATAATTCCTTGTCAAATTACATGAATCAGATGTGTGACTCTGTAATTACAGCTGTGAAAGCCATTATACACAGGATCTTAGGACTTTCTATCCAAAATAACCCTTGGGGAAGAAATTTCTCATGAAGCTGCTTGGGTCAAGGTTCAGCAAGTGTTGGAAATTCTGGGGGAATCCTGTTGGCAGGTTTAGAGAAATGAGAACAAGAAAATGAGATAATGTTCTGGTCTGTGGCTTGTTCATGCTCTCTTGGGTTTTTTTTCTTTATTTTTTGTGCATATTTGGAGCAGTTTTTGCTTTTTCAGTCACAGAAGTGAATAATATTTTGTGAGATTTTAAAAAAGGCTCAAATTCACCATAGACCTTACTTATGTGAGAAAAACAACTGCTCCTACCAATCTAACAGGAGCCAAAGGGTGGCCAACAATTCCTCTGTAACCTGTGTTTTACTGAAGGGGTATTTCTGCAGAAAATAACAGCACAGAAATACTCTCAGTATTTGTGTGAGAACCAAGTTCTTCTGTCCCTAGTTCTCCAAGAGTGCTATGAATATCAATGAATTTAATTTCACAATCTCCACATGGAGCAAGAGGTGTTTTCCTGCCTATTTTACAGATACTAAGTCAAGGCAGAGATGGTTAAATGATCACTGATGTACCCAAGGGCACACCAGGAGAAGGTGGCAGGAGGAGGAGTTAAAGACTGAGCATCTCTGGATGGATGTATTGCCATGGAGCAACAGCATTCTTTGGTTTCATCTTTGCTCTCACAGGTTAAATTCTTAATCTCCATCAATTCTTGAAGGAATCATTGAGATTTTTTAGTCACCAGAGACCACCCTGTCACTTTTCACAATGAAAAGAAGAGCATTAACTAAGCTGTCAGTAAGAGACCACACATCATTCCTTCCCTTGCTGAATATTAACTTAAACATCCACTGGAAACACAAAAATTTTGTCACACTTTCAAAAGGTCAGGCACACAGCTGTGCTTGCACCTTCCTTGCTGGAACCAGAGTCACTCAACCATGCTGATGCAGGATGAAACCCCAAAGCCAAAGTGAAACAAGCTGAAATACGTTACACAGAAATTCTGATTCAGAATGACCATACAGGTTCTTGATGCAACTTTGAACTCTGCACCTCCTTCTGGCTGATTCAAGATGAAATGCTGCTGTGTGATTTCAGGCTGTGGCCACACAGTTTTTGCTGACTGAAGCTGGAACAGGGAGGTTCATCCTTCCTCATGACCACCATCAATTATTATTGCTGCCTCAAAGCAATGCTCAAAGTAATCACTCTATCAAGGCTGGGCTAGGAAACCTCCATTACTGAGTGTCTGAGCTAACCCAGATCATTGTGAAAGAACTTTTTTAAGGAATATGTCTGGGCAGAGACAGAAACAGCAGCTCCTTTAGGTCTTCATCTATCTTACTGCAATGGGATAATTGCTTGAATTCTTGAATATTTCTTAGCTGGTTATGTTAGCTGAAGATGTAACCATTCTATGATTATCAGAAGACAACAGATACACCATCTGGGTTCTTCTCCACTCAGTTAACAGATAGAAATACAATAAAAACTATTCCTACATAACACTGGACCTGGGGTTTTTCTCCTCTTTTACCCATGGTGATACCTTGACTGGAAATCCACACTTCTCAGGCACACACCCATTGATATGCTACAAGACAACACACTGTGCTGCTCTCTTCTTTTAACCAGAGCAGATTTGAGCTCCATCCTCACAGGTTGGATTCTTGGGAGCTGACTCTGGACCAGCCAGCCCCCATTTCTGGCAGGTGGTTGTGAAAGAGTTGCCCAAGGGAGTTGTGTCAAAGGGCTTTTACTGTGCTCCTGATGGCTCCACGTGGAGTCTGAAGGAATCTGAAGCGCTCACGAAATGTGGTTTCCCCTCTGGTGTTTGCTGTTCAGCTGGCTCAGCAGCTCAGCATTTAAAACCATTGAGAGTGGATTTAGCACTTGGGAAATAATGCTGGCCTGTTCAGACCCAGAGAGGGATGGGCAAAGTCCGGTGGTACAATAAAAGCCCCTCTTACCTCCTCCTTGTGTGATGAGCCAGGAGTTTGAGGGAGAAAAACTTCTCACACCCAGGTGCAGCTACACAAGATAACATGTGTGCAGAGGAAGGAATAACTTCAGTATTGCAGAAGGAGAAAAAAAAAAAAAAAAGAACA
This sequence comes from Oenanthe melanoleuca, assembly GCF_029582105.1. Lineage (NCBI taxonomy): Eukaryota > Metazoa > Chordata > Aves > Passeriformes > Muscicapidae > Oenanthe > Oenanthe melanoleuca. The sequence goes on from NC_079334.1 coordinate 4,254,626, forward strand.
AATACACCAAAACCTCACTAGGGAAGTATAGAGAGCAAATCATGAAAGAAATAAAAGGAGAGCACAGCCCCAAAAGAGACCTCCAGCAGGGTGTGTTCCATAAAATCACAGACTGTGAATGCTAGTAAGCCAAACTGAGGAAATAAATACAGAGAACAGTCCCAGAGGCCTCTGTCCCCAGAAACCAGAGAAAATGGAGTGCCCTAATTCCTCCTAGTCTGAGCTACTACACACAGCAAGAGGTGTGTTTTGTCCTTGAGCTGATCTAATGCCCAATTATTCTGCTGAAAACATTAAAATAAGAGATAACAGGCACACTGTAGATCTATATCCCTGTGTAGAGATCTGAACTCAGGACCAGGCTCAGACAAGTAACTCAAGAGCAGATGGCAGCAGCTCTTGGTGGCCACTAATTAGGCTGGTGAGTGATGTGGAGTTGAGGAGCCCTCTGATTCATTCCCAAACCCCTCTGCACTGCCTTCAGCTACTGGACAGGGTCAGTCTGGTGCTGCTCAGCTCTTTGGGCAGTGGCAAACAGCGCTGGGAGGGGAATGGGCTCAGGGCTGGGCTGCTGGCCAGCGTGGTGGTGAGCTCAGGTGTTCAGGGCCAGGGTGGAGCAGGGCTGAGTTTCCTCTTGCCTCACTCACACCCCACACAAACAGGGACATTATCTCTCCTGTGAGAGCAGCTGACTCAGATGCTTTGCCAGATGCAGGGGAAGGTGTCCCTGTCGTGGCCAACAGCAAAGAATGGATTAAAAAAAAAAAAAAAAAAAAAAAAAAAAAAAGCATCACTCTGTGGCTGCAAATGATAACAACACATTCCTCTTTATTCTGATCCAAAAACAATTTTTTTCTTCCTTTGTTCTCCTCCCTGTGTTTTCCTCCTAGCTAGGAGCCCAGTCAGTCTGTTATTGGTGTGTGCCTAATATATTTTTTATGTTCCTCCCATTTTTTGTTGTTTTACATATCATCAAATGACTTATGAAAAGCAAAGTTGAGCCAACCAAACCTCAAGAGTTATGCAAGAGCAAGCAGCCCTGAGCTTTACCACCAGATGCATGTATTATATGTTGATGTATGTACTGCAATGCATCATGCATTAAAGATGTGTGTCCATGGTTGATAAATCTGTGGATGTAAATTTATGGAGTACATTGTGGGTACACACAGATGCAGGTGTGGCTGCTGTTGCAGTGGCTATCCCTAAATCAGAAGGAACTGTCTCCAGCCCTGCTCCTGACCCCTGGGAAGCCGAGGACAGTGTCTGGTGCAGTAACTCAGCCAGCTCCACACAGATGACACAATTCCCTGCAGCTGACAAAGCCCTTGTCTCCTGTTATCACCTCTGGGTGGGTGTAATTGTGGGGCTGATTCAGCAGAAATGGGAGCCATCCTTGTGGGAAGTTGGTGTCAGGAGCAGCCAAACTCACAGGCTCAGAGAGGGCTGTGATTTACTGATCACCATCTCTGTAAGGGCTTTAAAGGCTCTCTTCTCCTTTTGGTGCATTCTCCAGGGCAGGTGGGACTCTGACTCCTCTTGGTTGGGCTGGAAATGACATTTTGGGGACCTAAAATTGTGGGAATATTGTATCTGCTGCAAAGCAGCTCTCAGTCTGCCTTTTGCCCAAGGCACACACACCACAAGCACTGTCAATGCTAACATGCTGATACCTGTGAGCAGAGGGAAATTCACATTCTGCACTCGAGTGCTGCAGGAGCTGAGGTGTTGAGATGGTGTAGGGAGGGAAGAGGATGGATTATAAGGTAAAAGGTCTTCAGAAGAGCCAAGAAAGCAAAACTGTTTGATGCCAGGGTCAAAAACTGGAAAGAATAACTGCAATGATTTCACTATATATTTATCTCCCAGTCAGATAGGGTTAAACATATATTAAAAGTGACTGGTCATGGTAATCATATTAATAACTGCAAAAAAGTTTCTTTTGCCCACTTTCTCTGGTGATGCTAGCAGCAGCATCAAAAAAAAAGTACCAGGGTGCCCAAACAGAATACGAGAATAAGAAATAAAGAGGCAAATTGGCATTTCTTTTAGTTGGGTTTTGTCTAGGGTTTTTTTTCAGGAAAATGACAAAAGACTGTAGTGAGTGCAGAGAAAGGCACCACAAAACCCCAGGACTACTGTACAACATGTTGACAGTAAAGCTGAGCTGCTCCAACAGCAGTGAGCTCTGCTGGGGGAGGCAGAAACCCAGAAGGGATGGGTGTGATCAGGAGTGAATAAACTGTAGGGATAAACTCCTCAGTCATTTCATGCTGGGTATGGTAAACTTTCCAGTGCACAACTAAAACTGGGAGCCAATATGAGCCATTTGTCCAAGCCCATGACAACTAAAGACCTCCACAATTGCCCTTTAAACACAGTCATGCAGTGCCCAGTCTGTCCTACAGATTTTTCTTCTTCCTTCCTATCTCTTCCATCCCTCCTCAACTTGGACACAGCTTTCTGGCTATCCCCTCACAGGAATCCAGCTTTGGCACACAATGCTTACTGAGTGAACCCCACTTGAAATCCAGGGCATTTGTCCTGCACCAGTGGTTCCCACTTCTTCTGTCCCTTGGGCATCTTGTGGGGAGAAACTACAGAATAAGCACTAGGTACAGTGAGAAAGGAATCATTAAAAACTTCAAAGTTTTGTTTTCCCACTCCAAAAATGTTCAGTGTCTGATGTGAATGCTTTCTTCAAGAACAAGACTGTTTGCAGAATGTGGGCATTCAATGTTCAGAGAAATGGTTATTCTGCTTTAATCTCCTCCCATTCCTATTCTGGCTCTGAGGTGTTTGCTTCCCCAGTACAGTCTCCTAGGAAGGCCTCATTTGCTGTATCCCCCTTTCCCAAGGTCTCCCAAAGCAACCTCTACTCAGGAGATCTCTGAAAAACACAATTGTCACTAGGGGGATTTGGGCCTCCCTTTAATTTCTGCCATGCTGTACTATAGCTCCTCATTATAAAGTTAGCTCTTAAAGGTTCTTTGTCTCTGCAGGGTTGAAAGTTGCTGACTGAATGTCTGGGTCCAATTTTCCACCAGTCCTCCTTTAACTGGCCATTCTCAGCTATGCAAAGTGTTTGCATAATGCTACAAGATCATTCACACATCAATCTTATTTTACATTTTGAACCTGTTCTGCAAAGGGGTTAATGAGAAAACAAAACACAACCTGAATAATAAGTCACCAGAAAAAAAACACTGTCCTCATGCTTTAATATAGAGCCAGAACAGCAGTTCTTCTCACAGAGGGAAGAGGAAGGAGGTTTTTCTAATCTGAGAATGTAATTCCCAGGGACAGTGTATGAGAAAACAGCAGTAATCTACAGAACACCCAGGAACAGTTGTTGAAAGATTCCCAGGGTGTAACTTCTGGCAGGACATCAGGTTCCAATAAAACCCTCTGAAAACACTAGCCCAACAACAACAATAATAATAATATTTTACATAGATGAGGAGTCTTTTATCTAAGGCTCACTGCAAATGATGAACGAGCTTCTTGAGGAGAGGTGAATAAAACCAACGCTCCAAAGATTCTGCCACTGATTTGGTGATGTAGAAAATAGATTATTGTGCACAGACTTTGGAGAGCACACAGGAAAGAGTTAACATGTATAGGCAAGCTGGGGAGCATTCTTTATGGCAAACTTACATGGGCATTGTAATGTGTTTTTTAATGTTTTCAGTAAATCAAGTGCTGATATTCCACATACCCAATCTGAGCACCTGTACACAAATCAATGATTACATTGTGCAAATACACAGAGCACTTGGTGAGTTCATTCACAGCTACTTCCCTGTAATGTGAAATTATATATACTCTGCTTCAATTCCTTCTTGGCATGCTCTTGTATGTTTTTTGAGACTAGTCTGGACATTAAATATGTATATAACCATATATAAGTGAATGAAAAATTATGGAAGTCAGAAGTTGGTGTAAGCTATATGTGAACTGCTAGAAGTTTTGGATCCAGGCTTTCACCTTGCACTGTGAGCCCATCTCTGCAGGGGGGTTATCTTTCACAAAACCTGAAATTCTGCATCACTCTGGGCCACATATGAACCTCAGCCTATATTTCATGTGCCCTACTGTGAAGATGCTGCTTGTGGTGTCACAGTGGCAAAACCCACAGTGAAATACAGCTTCTACTGCATCATTAACAGGTTTTATGGATGAATTGGATTGATGTGACTTTTTGGCATGAACATATCACCAAATGTTGCTGCCCTGACCTTACCTAAGTGACCTTAAGAGGACAACCCATATTGAGATAAGTGGCTCCTTTCCTCAGGGTCTCTCAGTTCATATTTCACATGAGGATCACATCTTGCTCTTTGAAGCCACTCTCAGAGCCAACACCACTCTTATTTCCCAGCACAGCACTCTCCTCAGACAGCAAAAGCTCTGGAGCAGTCATTGTCTGACCCTGGAATTCCTTCTCACTGCTCACATGAAGGAAATGATGAGAAACCAGTCGTGTTTCCCCTGTGTCACAGAGGTAACAACAATAGCAATGAAGGTTTCCCCAAGACTCCCCAGTCTCAGCAGTGACTAACAGGCAGAAAGATTAGATATGGGATGATCTAATAGCTGCTCCCAAAAGAGGGAAGCCCTGCTCCACTTCAGCCTATCACCCTTTGCTCCCTCCTTATCTCCTGCTCCCAGACACATCCCACCTTGCCCTCTTGCTGGAATTTACCAAACCCTTCTCACAGACAATTCAGCTTATTAAAGCTGGATAAAATGATCTCTTATAAAGGTTTGTTTTGTTGTTTCCATTTTTTTTTATTTATTTTAATTTAGCTTAGCTTATTGAGCTGGATTAGCTCAGAACAGAGTCTTAGAAAAGCAAAAGTGCAAGAGAGCACAAGACTTACAGCATTTGCTGTGGACTCCTAGATCACCATAGCTACCAGGTGTAACACTCAGAGTTGAACAGAATATCTTCTGTTTCACTTTTCACTTTTCTAATTTCACTTTTTTCTTATTGTTGACCAGAGCTACTTTCTGAGATAATTCAGCCAAGTCAGGAAGTGGATTAGCAGAATAATTGGTGTAATTCAGAAGTTGTATTCAGCTGCAAGTGCAGAAGAGAGAATAATTCTGGCTTCTTAGAGCTGTATTATATAATACCACAAAAGAATGAAGAGGGGCAATTAGAACTGATGACACACAACTGGAATAGCTCTTATGGGTTGAACATACCATGATGGCAAAGCATGACAGCCTCTAGGAGCTGTGTAATGCTTTACTCACTATCAGATATACCCACATGGCTTCCCTGTGGCTTGAAACAGCACCTATCACTAAGCTAAAATACAGAGAGGCATCATGAGTCACTGCAGCATTCAAGTCCATTTTCCCTGTCCAGTTTTGCTTGCCCTAAACCTGTAGGGCACCTGGTCAGAATCCTTAAAGGACCTTCAATACCAGCATTACTGGAGTGTTTTCGCCTCTCTACAAATGCACTTGTTTATTTTGGCACTCAGCTCCCACACAGAGGTGACAGATGTGCAACTGCTGCTGTTAGACACAGGTTAAAAGTTTGCAAACTGGTCTTAGCAGCTGCATTTGGAAGTTAAATTCTGAGAAAGGGAACTGCTCCCATCTTCCCAGATTCTGCTTTTGAACAGCCCTATAGTTATGGTCAGATATTTGTGGTGTTAAAAGAAGGTTTTGGAATTTCTTGTCCAGCTATCTGCTCTCAAAACTTAGCAGATGACTAACTAGCATTCATCTCTATTTGTTATTGAGCTAAAAACTTTTACCCCCTTGGCTTCTCATGAAGTTGCACTCTGTATCTTTTCAGAAGCAGAGCCTGTTCTAATGTGAAAGAACAAACAACGTGGGAAGCAGCTCGGAATTCACGTTTTCCAAAGCCCTGGTGTTAAATTCCCCCTGAGCTAGTGTGCACATATTCCAGGAGGCATTTGCACACATAAATCACTGCCTGCTCACATCTGGCACATGCAGAGAGCACACTGCTTGGCACACTGCTCACATGTGCTGAGACTGCTGACTGCAGATGAGCTTGAAGGGGTTCCTCTGCCATCAGGAGACACAAACCCCAACTGAGTATTTTGCTGATATTCTTTATGTATCAGGCTCCTGATTAAATTTCTGCAGCCTTGCACCCATGGGATTATCAAAAGAGGTGCTTTTCATTCTTGGCAAGTAGAAAAGATATTTCCACGTCCCAGATGTTATTTGTTTACCTTGCTGTACCTGTAAGTGATCACAAATTGACCAAGCTTCAATTTCAAGAAAAGCAGCTGTCTAAAGCAACAAATCCCATCTTACCCAGACCCTACCCAGGCTGAAGAGTTTACTGCAGATTCACAGAAGCTGCTCACTATTTTGCTTGCAAATACAGAAGATATGGCCAGAGAAGTTCAAGCTAAAAATACCAATCTTGTGCCATACCTAGGTTATTTTACCACCTTTTACCAGGGTAAGGGCCCATCAAGTGAGTTTTTCAGAGTGGTTTGTGAAAATTCCTTTGTAGTACAACATTAATCATATCTCTTTCAACTGTAATTTTTTTTCCCCTTCAAGTGGGTCAGATTCCTTCTGGGTCCTAAGTGAGAGCTTTTGAGAAAGGAATATTTCTTTTGCTCTTAACCTGGAAATTTACAGTCTGGTCAGAACTGCTTTGAGTTATGCAAGTCCAGATCTGTACTCCTTTCATAATTGTCTGCCATGGTAACAAAGAGGGCAGTGCCATGTCTGGTCCCTCAAGCTCTGTACTTGTGCCAAAGACAACCAGTTATACTGGCATAATTCATTTTGATGCATTAATAGCACAACAGTTTTTGGCTTTGCCAGGATATTTGCCAGTAGGATATGGCAAACTTAATTTAACAAAGATTTTTTCCTCTGTCAAGAGGGAGAACAATCCCTGATTTTAAAGGACAGGAGAGGAATCCTCATTTAGGGATTAATCATCCCTTTGTAACTCCTGCAAAATTCACACTCCAGGCTCTGATTTAGTTATGCACAATTGCTCTGGCTTACTAATTAAGAATAACATGGGTATTAGACTTTCTTCTTCCAGGTTTTTAAATTGCTGATTTAAAACTTCTCTTGGTGTGAGGAGCATTGTTAAATATCTGAAGTGTAAAATAGCAAGGACATTTGCATCTCCAGCCAAACCCACAGGGGTAAAAAGAAAGGCATGATTTACATTCAGTACCTCTGCCTGTAACCTGGAGGACATCTGGAACTCTTCAACCTCCACTCTATAAGAAAGGGACTTCTCTCCTGAGGCTCCAAAGCAGATTCATATTTTGACTCTGTTTGTGGTCACTGAGGGGGCTTGAGCTTGAAATTATCAATTCTGTCCTGTGACTTTTATATGAGGCAAAGCAAGAGATACTCCAGAGACACATGAAGCTGACATTGCAAAGCCTTTCTTGCTCCTTCACTTGAGTTCCTAAAAAGCATCCAGCTTTTCAGCTCATGGGGTGTTCCCAGCTATCCTGAGTCACACTCTATTCATTGTGAATGGAAATGAAAGGAAAACGGATTCTTCATCTTTAGATAGGAATCTCCACCCCTCCTACCCTCCCCTTCTAATCCTAAAGCAGATTTCAGTGAGTCCCACTTTGTTATCAGTACCAATAAGGCTACTCCTGTGGTAGGAAGATGATTTACAAGGGTCAGCCTAGCACATCTGCTGGATATTAGCCTAGGCCTTTACAAGGGGAGTTTAACAGTGCTGCTGAATGGCAGGGGTGATAACTCATCTCAGCCTGATTAAGGCAACATTTCTTCTAATAACTCATTATTCAGAGAGATCTGATTAGCTTGGACTTCAGTACTCTGTTGGGATTTATTATTTTCCTGATTCCTTTGATAGGAGTTTCAAATTATGAAATTTGATGCCAACTTTGATTCAGTTGCATCAACAGCTTTCTTCCCCCACAAAAAAGCTCTCAATTTGTTCACTCCTTTATGCCACCAAGACTTGCTAACCTCTTTGTACCTGCAGAGTTTCTTTCTAATAATAACAATAATAAAAATTAGGAGCAAACAAGATTAATGCTGCAGCAAACCAAAGAACACACGGCAGCATGGAAAACAAGCAGAGATGTGAGTAAGAGGAGATGGATGAGATGGATGATGAGGCTGGAGGCAGTGGCAGAATAAAGCATGGGCACAAGGAGCAGGGCAGCCCTGCAGGCACCCATTAGGCAAATAAAGCACATTCAGCCCTGTCCCCATCATGAGGGGTTCCACGTGAGCTTCTGGTGATTGGCTTTGATGAAGGGATGCTGGAAGTAGATGGTTAAAGCATTTCAGCTCATCCTCAGGACACAGTCAACATTCCCACTGGAATGATCAGCTCCTCCTGGCTCCTCGGTGTGAAGACACAGCAGGAGGCTGACTGCAAACTTCCAAAGATGATTGTGGTACGTGGGGTGCAGAGGTGATTGTGCAATGTGGGGTCCTGGGGGGAAGCAGCATCTGCTTTCCTCCTCAGCAACTTCCAAGCACATCTGGAGGGTTTGCAGGTTGCACATCCTCCTGCCACAGTAGCAGAAGTGGTTTTGGTGGGGGGGGGGTCTTTGGCATGGGAAGAAATGAATAGAGTGAAAACCATTTGTGCTGGACACTGCTATCAGATTTCATTGTGGTCTGTCTTTCTATGGGAGCCTGTGTTCCCAAAGGAGAAGAATTGCCAGGAAGGTCCTTCTCTGTGCATTTTCCCAGGTAGCTGCAATGATTTCTTTTATATGGAGATGTCATTTCCACAAGGCAGTGCTTTCTCAGTTAGTTCAAGAATATATTCCTGACAGTGCAAACTTGCAAGCTGCCCAGAAACACAAGGTAGACAAAGGGGGCTGCTGTTCATTTAACTGTCAAACACACAGCTGAGGTAAGAAGTGCTTTCTCCATTTCCCCCTCCATTTCCAGGTGCACTCAAGGGATTAAACCCATTTTGAAAAGCACTCATGCTCTGTTTGCAGCAGTAGCCAACTCTCACCCCAGCTGGAGCTGGAAAAGCTGAGATCCACTGCAGGGTTTGTTTCATTCCAGTGACCTGACCATCCACAGGGACAGGGTATTTTTGATAGCAAGCCCTTAATTCTTCACTCTGTAGACCCAGCTGGTCCAGAGAGGCTGACATCATTTGACCACAAAATACAATGCTAACCACCAAGTTTTTTGCCAAAATACAATTTGATAGCTCAACACATTAAAATTTCTTCTGGAATCAGTGTCCACTGTATATGCTATTATTCACCAGTGGCATGCATTCAATGTCTCTATGCAATCATCCATCAGGCTTTTTTTTTTTTTTTTTTCTTCTGGATATGTTTGCCAGGATGAAAAAAACAAGGAAAAATTTAAACCATTTTAAATGTGTTTCCAACTGCTGCACTAAGTTTTCTGAACCACATTGTTGAGTTGTGATCTAAATTAATGAATATTCTCCTGAGCAGCTGCTATTCAAAAGGTCTCCATTCTCTTTTTTGATGATGATCTGTAAACTATGGAACATGAATATTATCAGGTGGGGATACACATGTGGACAGTCTGGGTTCATTTCAAAGCAGGTCATAAGGGAAGTTACTTCTTCCCCTGTAGTCTGGAATGATTTTATAGGTTTTCTTGGAATGAAGAGTTCCCTTTAAACAAAAAAGTCCATTTTTCCAAATTTATGCTGGTGTTGCTGTTGCCAGTTTGACAACTGTGACACATGAACATTTCACAGGAAATCTGGAGGCTTTTTGGGTTTGTATTTTTTTTTTCCCTCAGGCAGCTCAGAGTCCTGAAAGGGTTGCTGATGAAATATTGAACAAGTGTTGTTAACATCTACTTCCAGCAATATTAACAGCTCAGCTATAAGTTTTAGTCAGAATAAAATCTTGATATGGAATAGCTTTCCACAGGAAAATCTTCTAATGAATCTTTTTAAAACTGTATTGAGAATACCAAAATTTGTGAAAGTTTTCCATCTAAACGTTTCAGAATGAAATATTTCATCTTTTCACTTGGAAATAACTTTTTATTTTGTATTTGATTGAGCTGGTATTTTATGTTACAGAACATCTAAAATATTTTTTGAGTAGCTGAAACATTTTCTCTCAACACAGTATATTTTTTCCCCCTTTAACTTTTGAAGCATTTAGCATCATCCTTGCAGATCAGAACAAAAAAAGTGAATTCAACCAAGCAGTGAGTGCATGTGCCCCTCTCTCTCCTGGACCTGAGCCACACAAGGTCTGGATCAGTTCCAGATTTCTGCTGAACAGTTTGGCTGCAGGAACTCCCAGGATCAGCTTTGGACACTCTCTGGTTAAGGTTTCAGTGTCAATCTGGCTATCCCAATAATATCCATCCTCCCTGGATTCTGCAGTTCTAGTGCTGGAAGAACCACTGAGTGTGTGGTCTTAGCAAATTCCAAACTCTCTGAACACACACTTTGTGCCTATAATACACTGATTAATAAAATAGAGGAGTGCAGACTCTATGGGACTGCTGTATGGAGGATTGAGATTTTCTGCTTAAAACATTTCCCTTTCTTGATCTGGAGAAACAGAGGAAGATCTGAACACAGCTATCTACTATGCAATTATTGATTAGATGTAATTATTGATTATATGTAACTCTGGGTTGAGATGCAAGCTATTTCCAGATGAACAGAACAATTTTAACTACACTGCAAGAAATTCAGTGATGCTTTCTAGAGCATGTTAATTGGGGTTGTTACAGGTAAACACTAGCAAGGTTGGGAGCTAGAACCAGCTCCTACCTGCTTTCTAAACTGTTCTCAGAAGGTTTTCCTCCTGAAAGAATCATGGAAAGGATAGAGTTGGAACCTCCCACTAGACCAGGTTATATCCAGGCTGGCCTTGAACATTTCCAGGGATGGGGAGTCCACAAACCCTCTGGACAACCTGTTCCAGTGCCTCACCACCCCTATATTAAATAATCTCTCACTAATATCTACTGTGGTCACCTCAGTGGCCTCCTCTGGACTTGTTCCAACAGGTCAACACCTTCTTTAAAGGTAAACCCAAAACATAAAACACCTCCCTAAAACACAAACCCAATGGAGTTTTGCATAATCCTGCTCACCCACCATTTACATCTTTTGGGATTTTGTTGTAGCTAGGTGAACCAACTCAGCAAAAGAAACTTTTGATGTCAAGACACAGCCAGATCTGAATGATGCACTGCCTTTACTCTCTATTTAACTCTGCAATTTATTGTCTTTTAAAGCCATGCTAGATTATTTATGGAGAGGAAACTAAGAAAAGAAACAGATATATGGCAGAGATTTTAGAATGTTCTCTGGCAGGAAGTTATGCAAAAGCAAAAAAGTCACTGCAGGGAGATAAAGCTTCTCTAAAAAAAAAAAATCCAGTATTAAGAGAAATGCATTTTGTCATCATCATATGGCAAGGTCCTCATAAATACTCTTGTTTTTGGAATCTCTTAAATTTATACTTTCTGGCATCAATATTCTGGTCCCACAGATCTGTTTGGACAAAGATGAGAAATGGTTATTGATGAAGCTGAAGAATTGACTAAGTCTAACTTTACCTGCAGTGAAACAGATTAGTAGAATTGCTGCTAAATCAGCAGCCAAGCTGACTCAAGTTTACCAGTGAGCAGCAATACATTTCAAAAGTTTGGGAAGAGAAACAGATACTCAGGAGTCCTTGGGGATCTCTGAATTATTCAGTGTTGCCTTCTGAGCAAGGCTGATGCTGCAGCACTTGGCTGCTTCTGTACCAAATCCAGTAACTGCTATTTGACTGGAGCATACAAAGGTGTCACATCTTGATTTAAAGATTCCAAGAGATAAAGAATTTACCCCCTCTCTCTTGGCAAGTTATCTCCCTGTCTTCATTTTCAATTTAAATTTAACCTCAATTCAGCTTCCTGTTAGAGGGGAGTTTGTATGCATTCTCCAGCAACATTTAAAAGTTAAAGGTTTAAAAAAGGTTTAGTACCTGCTACCAATTAAATCTGAATATTTCTTTTAAGCATGACAGCTGCATCTCTTTCAGTTTCCCATTGGAACACATTCATTACCTTCATAATTTGTATGGCTTTTTTTTTTTTCTGTGCACTCTCCAGATTTTATAGGTTTCTCAGCTGTGAGCAAGTTTCTCATGTCATTGTGATATTAAACAAATCAATCTTACAAGCTCAGCTCTGCTCCTGTCATCACTGTAGAACTGCCATGTCCCACAGAGAGCTGATATTCAGTGTTATTTCCATTAAGATCCTTAAACCCATTTCTGAAACTGCCTTCCAGTTGGATGATTCTTAATGCTCACAAGCTGTATTTGTATCTAGAAATCATTAGAAAGACTAGATATGAAAAGTTAGAGTAACCCTTATTATTTCATGCCACATCAATGCAAAACTGGCCTGGCAAAAATTACCTGGCATGTGGCCATATTGATTAGAATCAAGTTACTTGTTCCTGCTGGCTCAACTGAGGCTGGTTTCACCTTCACATACAAAGCTGAATGATCCCCTCTTGCCTTCCCCATCTCCACAAACAAATATGAGCAGATTTTTGTTAAATAGCATTAATTTCACTTGCCCCCTCAGCCACATTTGCAGCCTCATGGACTGCACAGTCTGCCCTCACACATTCTATTCTCCAGGCCTGCAAGGATCTTTTAGAACACTTATTTCAAGCCAGCTTTGGGCTCAAAAATGCCACAGATAAAAATACAGAGCTGCCTCAGCAGCAGTCACCACACCAATCCTAGTTTGGATGGTTCCAGCTCTAGCACTCAACATCTGTGCCAAAGCCAGCTACAGCACAAACTCATTCTGGCCAGCAGAGCACATCTGGGGCTCATTAAGGGCTGCAAAGGGCAATAAATCTGACAGGGTATCATCTAACACAAACAATATTCTCAAATCATATTTTCTGAAACAAAAAACAATGCCCAAAAAGCCAAACCTCACTTTATACTGGGCACAGTCTTGTCTATTCCCTTTCCTGCTCTGCTGGTTGAATCCCATGTCAAACTTTGTCATTATTTGCCCTCTGCTATCAAAGCTGAGCTGGGGTCACTGAGGTCATCTTGTTTTGCCCCTCTCTGTGGTCACTCTCCCCTATACTCAAAAGTTTGCTTATTGCTCAAAGATTTATTAGAAGTTAGCAAGAGAAAGCTCTTTTGCTTATCTGGTGCTGTTTAGGCATGCTGGGGTTTATTTTTTCATTCTTTATGGCTGCTGGTTTTCATCTTTCATGGCTGTTTGTGAGGGTTGGAAAATGTTTCACTCCCCTGATGCTTGATTACATCATCCTGATTCCCTTTAAACACAAAAGAGAACTACTGAGTATTTCTGCTGTTCCTGAATCATTAAGACTTTCATCATCTTCTGCTAAGCAAGTGAGCCATACTAATATTAGAGATTTTTTTATTGCTGTTACCCTTTAAAATGCCTTACTGCCCTCAGGCTGCAAGGTAGGGGCTTCTTTTTCACCCTTTCCAGTCTTTCCCTTCTCCATATTTCCACAGGCTCTATTTTACATAATTGCTGCCTCCTTCTTCTTCTCCTCTTCCCCATTTATCTGATATATTTTTAATAGCTGTCTTTACTTCCTCACTTAATAAGGAGGTGCTGCTAACCAAAGATATCCTTGCTCATGATTATGAAATTGTGGTTTTTAGTCATCTAGTAAAGTTTCCTCAAATTCATTCACATTTTCCTCTCTAGATGTCACAACTTCTGTCTGAGCTTCCCTTCCCAAACATATCCATTCATCATTTTCTTGGTTGCTTTGCAAAATAGGCCATGGGGAGCATCATGCATGAGACTAGACAGAGATGTAGAAAACAGGCTGGAAAGTAAACCTTGTATCTTTCCTTAGACAAGGCAGAAGATGGAAAGTTCATTTAACATTCTAACAAGAAAAATGAGATTATTTTCAATGTCTCTTCAGAATATGCTGGACTAGGGTTCAGGCCCTGTTCTCATTTAGTCTAATTACAGACTCATTACCTGGAATTACTAAGCTTGCACAGACAGTCTCTTTTCTAGGAATTAACCAGCCCTACTCAGTTTGAAAATTATTGGAAATATGTTTTAGGCAGTATTACCAAAGAAAAGAGAGGCTACTGGGAAAATGAGATTAGAAAGTCTAGAAGTTTAAATAAGCTCTAAAATACCAAGTACTTACTCATTCCTATTAAACTTTTCAGAAGCTTGTTCTTTATCAACAGCAGTGGTAATTAAATGTGCTGTTAATGCAGCTGTGTTACACCTGGGAAAACACTAAGGAACAGCATTAGCTTCTCAGATTTTTAGAAGTACCTTAGTGAAAGATGGAAAATGTGTAGTATCCCCTAAAAAACTGAGAACAGATGAATGGAGTTGCCTCATTGAAGCTCCTCCTTCCTGTTACATGCTGGGTGTGAGAATTAAAAGGAAGCAAAGGAAAAGTGAACATGATGATGCAGGAGTTTACCAGAACTAAAAGTGCTAATGGTTATGAAATTAGAGTCTTGATTACAACTGATTAAGCAAAAAATTGGTAGGAACATAAAGCTACTTCTTGGTAGATTTTCATTATTTCTGTTTTTGTTTTGTTTGAGGGCAAGTATGATAATCCACAACAAAAGAAGCATCCAGCTCTGCATGAGCAGGACTCCTCAAGAGTTCCTAACTCCTAAAGAGCTTTTCTGGTTTTGTTTTCTGGGTGATGGGGATTTTTTGGTTTTTTGGGTTTTTTTGCCTTTTTTTTTTCCTCCTTAAATGAATTGTCTGCAATAGCGTGAAGGAAGAGGAAGAAAGGAAGAAAATAGTCTTCCTAATAAGCAGTATGGATATTATAATATCCAACATTACAGCTATTGACAAGCTTTTAATGCTGCTATTTGTGGGGAAATAAAATAGTGCACCAACCAGGTAAAAATGGCTAGGAGCCAGGAAAAATTAGAAACACAGCAGAAGGAATCTGGGGCTTGGGGTATGCAGTAAACACAGATCTGTCAGGAGGAAAATGACAATTGTCAACCTCAGGAAAAGAGCTCTTCATCCCAGGCATGGTGCTGTTACTTCAGGCTGTAGAACTGATGCAAGGGCTGAGTTTTGTGTTTCATGTATAATGCAACAGGAGAAGTAATTCCAGTGCAGGAATAAAAAAGTTGATTGTTTTCCATCAACCCCAGCCTCCTTTCTTAGCTCATTTTAAAGTTTTAAATCTCTTTCCAGACTGAAATCACACCCACATAGTCCTATCCCCACTGGAATTCAATTTAGTTATCTTGGAACCATGACAATGAAATGATACTGCACCTATTTCTCAGTTATTGTGAAACCAAGAAAGTTTCATGAAAAAAAAAAAAATAGAGTTTAACTGGGGCAGAGAATAGAACTAGCTACTAAATATTTTACTACAGAAAGAGATCTGGAACACACACAACTTGGTGCAGCAGATTTGGTTTTTTCTGTGCTGTTGTCAACTCTTTTTTAAAAATCAGGTCACTTTTTTCAAGGAAACCTTAGTAACTGGCATATGTGGATATTATACACTGGAGCTTGAAAGAAAAGTGCTTTTTAACAGCAGCATCTCCCATCCCAGGTCTATTGCTTTTCAGCAAACAACAGAAGATTTGTCAAATTGGAGTGGCTGTATTTATTCTTATGTTTACACTTCTCTACAGCTGAATGCTAAATTAGAGCTGTCACATTGTCATAATTCTCTAAGCTTAGCTGGTTTGTTGTTTTTTTTTTTTTTCCAACTCAGTGTTCCTTTACACATTCCTTCAAATTAGGAAAATTTATTTTGAACATAACAATTTGAGGTTTTTTTCCCTGTATTCTACTTCAGAAATATAAATCTAGAGATAGAGAGATGTAGATCTATCCTTGCAAGGTGTTTGTATTGGTCCTTACAAACCAAAAATCCAAGAGCAGGCACTGTGCTGGCTGTAGAACATTGCTCTCTACCTAGTCTAATACAGATTTATCCTTATTTAACCTTTGACATCCATCTCTAAAACACACCTTTGAGATCTCTGATGGTGATCAAACATTGCAGGAGGTTGCTCAGAGAGGTTTTGGAGACTCCACCCTTTTAACCCTTTAATGACATGACCACACCTGGCTGAGTTTTGAGCAGAGGGCTGCCCCTGATGACCTGCAAGGGTGACTGCTTGCTTTAGCAGCAGGAGCAGGATGAATCTCATCTCCACCAAGCTCCACTGGCAAGTGGGAAGTGGTGCTGGGATCACAGATCCACTGCTGGTGATGCCTGGAGGGACCTTGGAGCTTGGCAAGGTCCCCACAGCACAAGGGCAGGGAGGGCTCAAGTGGGAGGCAGTGCTGCTGAAATCTTCAAATATGCATTCTGCTGCTGGGAGGGGAGGATTGCTCTTCCATCAGACTGGCCACAGAGGCAGCCTCCCCTTGACAGAAACACTGCTCTTGAGCACGTGAAATAATTATGAGATGAACATGCACTGAAAGTGCACTTCCTCCTGACCTACTTCCCAGGCAGAGCAGCACAGCTTGATGCCCTCCTGTTTGGAGAGGTAAAATTATCTCTGCATTCCCTGGGCTCCACACATGCCTCTATTGTTTGGTGCCAGCCACATGGCTCATTATCCTGCCTACCAGGCAGCCTCTCATAATGATTTCCTTCCCTGGCCTGTCAACACCCAGCTGACTGACCAAACTGGTTTCTGGGCAGAGAAGTGGCCCTGTTTACCCCATCAATAAATACACCTCTTTTTCTGTTTGTACTGTGAAGGTAAACATGCACAATGGCTGTGAGCTGGCCTTGGGAAAGTGGCTGGTCATTCTGAGGAGGTCCAGGCATCATTTCTTCCTTGTTTAGGGAGCAGATCCTTTCTACTCAAAGCATGTGGGATGCAGCTTTTAACTCCACCACAAAAGCAATTACATGTTCCATTAATGCCATGAAGTCTGGCTGGGCTCTGCTCCTCCATGGATAAATCCTGCAGCACTCAAGGGTTAGGGCAGGACAGTGGTGCCAATTCTGTGACAATGTCCTGGCACGAAGGATGTGAGCTCCAGAAATAGAGCTTTTGACACTTGGTCTCTTCAGAGAGGTCTGGGGCTCTAATTCAGGTGTGTAAGTAGGGAGGATGCTCCAGCACAGCTCTTACTGGCATTTCAAAGCCATCAACTGTGCTGACACTGCATGAGTCCTTCATCAAAAAAAAAAAAGGTTGAATGGGGAGAAGCTGCTGGGATTTTCTGCCCTGGATAAGTTAAAAAAAAAAAAAAAAAGAAAAATCAGTTCATGTGGGGTTTTTTGTGTTTTGTTTTGGGTTTTTTTTTTTGGTATTTCTTAAAAGTGATGTCTTTCTATACCAAATTGTACTGGAAGCTGTAGAGAGCAAGTGGTGACTAAATGATATTTTAATTAATTCATAACCTGAATAACTCACATGCAGACAAGTGATAGGAGGGTGCACAAATTGCCAGAACAAGATCTCCATTCCAACTTCCCAGGCAGAAGTCTACAGGCCACAGTGAGGAAATCTGCTAGCAAACAATCTGATCATGGGCTGTACATGATAATAGTTATTAGATAATAGCTATTTCTGCAAGCTTCACCCAGGATGGATTGTGAATCAGAGTGCATGAATCACCTGCCAAACCCTCCCCTGCCTCAGTGATAAGAGAACACAAAATCAAAAGTGCAGGTGCCAAATCAGCAGCAATGACCACTCCTGAATTCTCTCCTGGCCACAGTTTGAATTCTTCATGTCCCTTTCCCCATTAAGATGTGACACATCTGAGTGATGTGACCCCTATGACAGATCTGGATCCATCTGAGCTCTCTTGCCCTGTCAGCAGTGATAATTCCATTCTGCTTGGGCAGCTATAACTGCTCATTTCATCTCAGACATCTCTAACTAATCTCACAACAACCAGGTGTGCCCAATAACCAACTGTAGTTCTAGATTTATCTTATCTCAGGTTGTGGTTTTGGTTTTTGGGGGGATTTTTTTTCCCCTCCAATGTAACATTCTTCCTCCTGGAAACAGTTCTGGTAACAGAATCATGGGATACTGAACAGGGAAACTCCTTGTTTGAGATTAATTCAAGGAAACTGATTCAAAGGCATTATTTTGGTTGTCAAAGCAAACATAGCTTCAACTGAACTGGGCTCTGATTCTCTTAATTTATTTGTACAGTCTAATTAAATTAATCTTAATTAATTACACTAGAGAAGATTGCCTCGAATCCACACAAATGCTGGAAGCATGCCAAATCCAAACCAATAGGAGTTGTTAACCAGCACCCTTGGGCAGACAGCTGCACCCCAGGGCTGCCCTCTCAATTCCAGCTCCAGGGGATCTTTCTTCCCCCCAGCTCTCAGCAGGGGCACAGCTGGCCATGGACTCAGGCTCACACCACACAGGAGCTGCAGGCTAAAGGCCATTCCAAAGCCACTTGCTTAAATGTTGCTTTGGCTTCCCCTATGCAAAACACTTCCTGTGACACTTTACAAATGTCAGCATAATGAAGCCTGGAGCTCATTTCCACCCACCTCCTTCCCAGTGGTTGGTAAGGCCTCAGACAGGAAAATTTTCCTGCACTGCTGCCTGAGCAAGGTATTGTGGCTGAGGAGTTCCCTCTGGTTATATCAGAGGTTCCAGCCCTGTCAGGCTCTTTAAAAGGATCAACATTTAGCTAAATGGTTAGGAGAGACCACTGTTAGTCTTGAAGTGAGATTTATAGATCAGTTATGGTCCCCATGAGTCAGGAATGCTGGCTGGTAGCAGCAACAAGGTGTTTTATATAAATCTGGTGTCCTGCTGCTGTGGCCAGGGACAAACCCATGCAGGACACCCTGGCTCCCCTGGCCAGGCAGGAGCCAGGATCCAGCCACCCCATCTTCCTCCCCACACATCTGCAAAGCTTCTCACAGGCACAACTTCAGCCTCATGAACTTCCTTAATAACCCATGAAGGCTTTACTGACTCATTCCATCCCAATCTCCAGCCCTCAACACTTCTGGAAGCATCAAAGCCCATTTCCTGGCTCACTTGAGCTATCTCAAGATGTGGTACCCTAAGCCTTTCTGTCTGTGACCTGGGGTACAGAGTGATGGTGCAGGTCCCTTTTCCTGCCAGATCTGGGACAAGCAGACCTTCACCATTTAAGGCTATAAAGGAACACTTCTTTCACAGCATAATTTCCCTAAATCACTGCTTTAAAAACTGAAATAGGAGAATGAAGTTTATGCTTGCTTGCATTCTGTGCACTATCAGCAAGTGAGGTTGCACAGAATTTAGATTAAGGCCAATTTTATTTCTAAACCACTCTCTAATCTGATCTTTAATATTCTTTTTACACAGAACTGAAAAGCCACAGCATCAGCTGCATGAGAATCTGAGCCTAAAACATAAAACCTCTCCAAGCCCTACTGCAGTGTCCTTCCTGCTGTGCAGGAAAGGAAAATTGAAGACTTCAGGGGGCTAAAATTGAGATTCAGGACATGCAGTGTTAAAGTAGGAGAGACAGTTTTAACAGAGGAGAAATTTTATGGGAAGAATTGTGTCACATTGTTTGTATCTAATATTCAAAAGGACAGAGTGTAGGGCTACAACAACCATTTAAACTTGTATCACATTTAATAAGGGCCAGTTTTACATCCATGACAAACTCATGAAGTAGCTCTTTTTACACTTCCCCTCCCCAGCTTTGCTGTAAACAATATTCACTGTTACCTTCCAGTCACTACCTAGCTCAGGGTCTTGTGTATTATGTAAAATGCAATACAAAACATAACATTAAAACAAAATTAAGATTTTATAGAGAATTAATAGAAGAAAAATTAGGGAGACCTCTACAGTTTCTTTTACTGTATATTTTTCCAGCACTATCTTAAATGAGTTACATTAGCATCTTTGAAGACCAAAGAATTATGGTTTCTGAACTCTTTGCCCTTAGACTTCAATCCCTGCAGCTGCTCAGAGAAGTTTCCAAATTATTCAAGGCACTTTTGCAATACCTCCTAACCTGGAATACCTGTCTAGAAGGCATATAACCCTTTTTAGTCATAGTTATATCCACCAGAAAAAAAAAAAAATATTAGTATATTAGCAGAAGCATAGGATAACAAAGTATCTTAATGGTGATGCTTTCAGGACCACACTTTGTGAGCATAATTTAATTTAACATTGTGAACTTGGGCTGAGATGGACAAAGATAAATATTTTAATTGTTTAACTTCCATTGAACCCAGTGCAAGTCAGGAAGGGAAGTCCCAGTACCATTTTTCCAAAGTGGGAGATATTGCTTCCCAGCAGCTGTTTCACTTCTGATCTCTGCCCAACAGCAATCCACAATTTATGTTTAAAGCCCTGATACACCAGTGACCATTTTTATAACCCATTAAATGACTGCCCTGAACTTAGCATGCCTAACTCCTACAGCACCATCAAGCTGGGCTGAAGGATGGGAAGGAAAAGCAAAACCAACTTCATCCCATGAATCCTTCTGTCAATATAGCAGGCTATAAACCAAAACAACAGGATGACCCCACCCTTGAAAGAGCTCCAGGAAGACAATGGGAAGCCAAACTTAATATTTTTAATTACCAAGGCAAATCTTCCATTCTGTCATTCTATAACCACCTTAAACCTCCCCCATGAGCTTTACTGTACTGTATCCTAAGGCAGGGCCTGACCCAGCCTTCCAATTATTAAACTCTTATAAAGCAACACAGCACTGCATCTGCTAATTTCAGATTTTCCTTCTGCATCCAGGGGTTTGAGTGCATGTTGTGTTGCATTTTTCTTTTGCTCTGAAGATAAGAAAGGCTCCCTTGGTGACCCAGTTAACAGGTGATATGCCTAATCCAAACATATATCTAATTAATAATTTCACTTCCCCCCCCCTTTTTTAGCTTAATAGTCTATTCTCCAGTTTTACAAACTAGAAGCTTTTTTCTTTTTTTTTTTTTTTTTTTTTTGGTGTGCCTTTGGTTGTAAGGCAATTCCATCCCAAGATTTTGTCTGCTGCAGGTTTCTGTCTCATATGGCCAAAACCACAGGTTCTGGCACAAAACCCCATCTGTATTTTCCTGTTGGTTCAGAGTCACATAACTTCAATTAAGAGCAGCAAGACTGCAGAGAAACCTGAGCATTTCCTGTGCACCATCATCCCCAAAACAATGTCTGTGTCCCCCCCAAACAAAAGACACTGAATGTACCAATGAAAGAGGAAAACTGGAAAGGAACAGGCAGAGTGGGGGATTTTTTGGTTCAACAGGGAGCAAGGACTCAGGAATGGAGGCAATGCTGCATCTGTCAGAAAACTGGAGCAGATTCTGGGTTACCTCTGCTGCCTGTGTGCTCTTGAGCAAGTCTGTGCCTGCCATAACAGGACACCCATGATGTGATGAGGTGTCTGGGTGCCACTTGATTCTGCAAATAGAAACATCCCCTCCTAGTGGGACATGTCCCCTGCTCTCTATGCTGTGGTAATTCCTTCCTGACCTGACCTAGAGTGGAAATTCTTCCTGAGAGGAGAGAGGAGCAAAGAGCTGTTGTACTGATCACTTGACCAGAGGGACAAAAGCTCAACCTGGCTGCTTGGAAGGAACACCTCTAAGGTGTTCTAAGCCTCTAAGGCATTTCACTGAGTGATTTCCACAGGTTTGTAACTCTGTAAAGGCTTCCCACCAGACTGGCAGACCCCTTCAGAGCTACCACTTCCATATCCAAGAGCTGCCTTGCATAGATGAGCTCTCTCTTCTCAGCCCCCTTTTGAGAATGCAAAGGAGGAGATGGGGCAGCTCTCAGTGGAAGGTGTCCATGGTCCCCAGGGTGTGTGTGGCTCACACAGACCAGAACCCCCAAGTCCCACTGCTCATGGATGCAGTGCCATCAGCTCTGCCAAAACCCTCCATCACTTCCTTCCCACCTGGGTTCACACAGCTCCCTTTCTGTGGAGAGCACTCAAAGGGTGGCCAGGGGCAGGTAAAGCTCAAAAAGTGCAGGTGAGCCGGAGCCCTGGTGCCTTGGAGTGAGGTTTACCTGGGAAATGCTGCAAGATGCAAACCACCCTGGGAATGAGAAATTCACCTCCCTGATTTCATCAGCTCCAGGGGCTTCCCTGCATGGCAAATTCAGTCCAGGTGGATTATGTTCACAGCACAGGAATATTTGACTTCTGCAGGAGATCTTACCCATCCCTCTCTTCCCCTACACATCACCCACAAGAGGATTCCTTTTAATTGGCAGATTGGGAAAACTAAAATCCAGGGAAAGCAACTAGGATGCCCTGAGCCACGTGGCCAATGCCAAATTAACCTTGGGCTACCTCACATGGAAACCAACATGAGGCCAGGGCTGGAGCAGCTCTAAATGCAGAGTTACAGGTCACAAGGGACCATTGCTATAGGCTTGCCCCACTCTAAGATTTTTCTCCTCCCCTCCTCAAACATCTGCTACAAACCACAGTCAGAGGGGAACTGGACCTCTTGTCTGATCCAGTACAGCTGTTACTATGTTCTCTCAGTTTTAGAAACCAACCTGACCCCTCAACATTGGATGCAAACATGCTCAGACTTGGAAGGAGTTCAGTTTTAGGACCTTGCTTTATGAATGTTTCGTATTAAGATGATTTATATGAACACATTTGCTCTTTGGATCTGGCAGCAGCCTGCAATCAGACCAAACTATTCTTAATATTTTGGGCCATAAGCCATGCAGCTTGGGGATTTATTCATCTTAACGTGCTTGGCTTTGTAAGCACAATGCTTAGTTAGTGCTGTGCCTCCCGGCTGCTCTTCCATTTTTTATAAACTCATTTTCTCTGCTAACCTACTTCGAATTTTTTCTTCTAAAGCTGTTTTTAGTCTTCCCCTGCCCCTTTTCTTTTTACTCTTCCCCTGCCTCCCTTTTTTTTTTTTTTGTTTTCCTACCCCAAAACACTAGGATAAAACACTGGTGACTTGAATAGGCTCCAACTTCTATATCCTGACTTTGGAAATAATTGTTCCCACTAATCCTTTTGAGTGCACTCCCAATTCTATACATTCAAAGAGCTGTCCCCCCCTCCCCACACACACATACACACCCAATTGCTTCTGCTCAACAATCAGAGATCATGCATCAGCACATTGTGATTGCTGGTGCCAAGCAGTTCTTGAGCCCCAAACTGCTCCTAATCTATGGATTTGGGCTCCTCCAGCACTGACACCATCCTTCCCACCTTGTCCTCACCCTACCTACCTGGAAAAGAAAAATTATCTTGTATTCCAACTCAGCCCTGCAGCCTGCCAGTCAATTCCTGGATCCCTTCAATGCAGCATCATAAACATTCTTAACGAGGGAGTTTAATATAGATTTGGTGAGACAGTTATTTGAGTGATACATAATTTATAATGCCCTGTAGCACAGGAAGCCCTGAGTGGTGTCAGAGTGAACAGATTCAAGAAACTTGCCAGACAGCAAAGGGGGAGAGGAGTGGGGAGAAGAAGGAGACAGCAACCCAGGGAAGGAGGTGAATGAAAAGGAGTGAAAGACAGACAAGGTAAAAGACACAGGGTGACACAGGAATGGAAAAGGAGACAAAGCAAGTGGAAAGACCAAGTTTGGTAGACCACAGAACACAAACAGTGAGGAGGAGCTGGCTCCAAACTCCTGGAGCCACTTTTTGGCTGGAGAGCTCTCAACCAAACAGTTAGAGTCTGTTAAACTCAGCAGTGACCTGTCACACAAGGGACAGATCTCCATCAGGACCAGTCTGACACATGGGGAGAGATACCAGGAAAGCACCTCTGATTTATTTTCTGGGATTTGTGCAATATCAACTGAAGGCAACACAACACTTGGCTCTGAACAGGACCCCTGGTGAGCAGAACAGATGGCTATATTAAAAGGAAAAAAGCACAACTGGACTAGCCAAGAGCCTCCACAGAGACTGAGGAGGGGGAGCTCAGTTTTCCTTCCACCTGCAGCATCCACAATGAGCTTTACTATTACTTCTGTTTATGGGACACTTGCTGTTGTGCCAAACTGGAGAAAAACAGCCTTTGTCTCACCAAGTTCACAACACAGTTAGCACTGGCCAAAGTTCTCCTTGGGTGTCCCTTCCCTTGCACCTTGTGGCTGTGCACAGACCCATGGGCTGACACAAAACCCTGCAAGGGAGTCCCAGCACAGCAGGTGAGCAGGCACCTGGTCACCTCCACTCTTCCCAGGGCTGCTGCTCTCTGTGTGGGCTAAAAATGGTAAAATTTGCTCCTTTCAGCCCTGGTGAAGTGCAGGGTGTAAATTCCCTGTAGAAGGAGAGTAGCTAATTATTGTGCCCTTAGAAGCAGAAGCATTGATGGAGGGCCAGGCTTTAATCCCTCTGCTTTCTGCCCACAGAAAAGGGACTCTGCTGCTCTCCTGCCCTGCAAGGTGACTGTCAGGGGGCTTTCACCTCCATCAGACAATGCTTACAAAATATTCCTAAAGCTGCTGACTGACCAATGCTGGGGAAACACTCCCTGGGCTTTCCCTGCTGCTGTTTCCCCCATGGTGGCCATCTCTGCACTCACCCCTCAGAGTTTATTTGGCATTTTCCAGCATTTCCCTTGGAAAGAATGGCCAATAATACAGTTCCTACTCAGACATCACCCTCTGACACAGTGCTCCCATAAAAATTATCAATTCTCATTCTTGGGAGCCTCATGCTGCTCCACTGCCTCTTTCAGGCTGTTCTCCCCAGGGATAGGGTCACAAAACCCACAAAGTACACAGAGATTTGTAATTAGATCTGCTCTCTAATTATTTTTCCCCCTAATCTGAATAATGTGACAAGTAAACTGCAGGTTTTGTAGAAATTTAGAAAGAGGTAAAAAAATTTAGAGGTTTGTGCTCTCCCTGACCCAAAATCTGCCAGCTTTGAAAGAAATATTTAGATGAAGCTCCTCTACAAGTTTACAGAAGAGAGTAGCTATTTCTTGTAAAAATAAATGCACGAAGACCCCAAAGAATTTCTCTTGAAAACTCATTTTAGTGGAAATGTTTTAGGGAGATTCAGTGAACTCAGCTCAGCATAACCTCTGGTACCAGAGCCTGGTTTCACAGGCCTGGGGACCTGAGAATCCCCTACAGTAAAACCAGAGGACAAGCTGGAAAAAAAAAACAAAAACAACTTTTTTTTTTTTTTTTTGCAGTGATACTGATCCATCTTTCCATAAAAATTCCTATAAATATTAAAAATAAATAAAGTAGGAGTTAAATATCTGTGTGTGCACACTTTTAAGTAAGAATTAAGCCTTGAGAGCAGGGTGCCTCACTCAGCCCCTGAGGGGATCTGTGTTGCTGTGCCACATTTACACAAGAGGAAAAGGAGAGGGGATTTGCCTGGGGTCAGACTGAAGCCAGCAGGGAGAGAGTCAGTCTCACAGGGAGAGATAAAACATCCAGAAATGGGACACAGGGAAGCAGCTCCAACACCAGCTCATCCATGCTGCATGACTGGGACAGAATTGTTCTGGTTTCCCCACTCTCAGAAAGGGGGCACTAGTGACAGAGCCCCTCTTGGGAAGTGCTGCTTGCAGCAGATGTGCAGCAATGCTCTCAGGATGGGCTTGGTGTCTGACTGCCAGATCCAGCCCTTTGACACAGAAGGAAAGGCAGTCATCTCCCCTTTCCTAAGGGGAACCCTTCCAAAGTGACTAGGAAGTCACCAGCTCTAGCCTGGTGGCATAAATCACTTTGGTGAGCCCTCAGGTGTGTCCTGTGACTCCACTTAGGGTTCTGTCTGCTGAAAGGGAATCATTTCACCTCCTCAGTGATAGCACAGAACCTCCCACAGCTGCCTGGGCCATCCTCCTGCAGGGAAACCCAAGCTGCTTGTGAATCAGCTCCTCAGCTGCAGGAGGTTACAGGACTGAACTTTAAAGAAAGCAAAAGCAGAAACAGTCTTTGGAAAGTTTTGTGTACATTCTGGCAGCTCAAAAAAAAAAAAAAAAAAAAAAGCATCACAGCCATGCATTCACACCCCACAAACAGTGGTTTACTGGTGACACTTCTGGCACAGGCATCCCAAGCAAATCCATCCTCCAGCATTAATCCAAATGCCAGCTCTCTGGAGACTCCTTGTTTGTTTAAGCCTCTCCTTGTTTGAGACATCAGGCTTCCATTCTTAGCTGCTGGACTGGATGGAGCATTGAGGGCCAAATCCATAAAATCCTGGATCTCTGTAACTTTTCCTTGCATCATGAGCAGTCATGTTCTGGAGTGTGTCAAGAGAAGGGCCACGAAAGGATGGAGGGACTGGAGCACAAACCTGATGGGGAGTGGCTGAGGGAGCTCAGCCTGGAGGAGGCTCAGGAGGGACATTACTGCTCTCCACAGCTGCCTGACAGGAGGCTGGAGCCAGGGGGGTTTGGGGGCTGAACATCACAAATCTTAAGCTACCCAGATTCAAGTTTAGTGTCCAGCTTCCATCACCCATTATCCTTTTGGAGATCTTGTCTGGACTGAAAGAACTTTGAACCTGGAGTCAAACCTTTCCCAAAGTGAAGGTTTCCCAGTTCCAGTTACTCCACACAGCAGAGCAGTACCTGCCTGTGTTTCCATGTCCCAGATGGGAACATGCCATCACACTCACCCATGTGAAAACTGCCTGTTTTCACTGCCTGACCATCTGGCACACACATCTCTCACAATTCTGCCCCATTTACGCTCCAGGTAAAGGAACATGAGGGCAGCTCAAGAGAAGGATGTGTTTTCATTCAACAAGAGCTCCTGACTTGCTTTATTTTTTCTCCATGTAAGCAGCCAGAAACAGATGTCTCAGCCTCCTGGTATCAGTCACTCATTTAACAGCAGCTCTGCCCTGTCTGTACAGCACCCTTGTTCTCACCCTTAACTCATCATTACACAGAGATAAACTATCAATGCTCAGCCTTGTGAGGCTGCAAGGAGGGGGGGATGATTCTTCAGGAATAAGGAAAACAGTGCATGAGAGGGATCAAATCCCCAGCCCTGCACTTCTGGTATTGGTTCCTCTCTGTTTCAACAGAATCATGTGTTTTTAGACCATCTAAGGAGGAGCAGTCCCTCAATATAAGTTTTTAAAATGCACTGACAGAACATGACCTTTTGTTGGTCTTCTTTCCCCAAGGTGCCTCTATTCCACCCCTGACAGTGTCCCTGTAATGTTGAAGTCTCAACTTACACACAGCCTTGGAGTTTTTACCAGTTCTTTAGACTTCTACTTTTACCTCCCTCCAGCATCTTCTACCTTCCACAGCAAGAAATACAGGCTTTGCAAAGGAGCCTTGTTATCACAGGAATGTCAGAAATTGTAAGAACTAAATGCTTTGAGCTAGCATACAAACAAAAAACAACCAAACCAAAAGCCCCTTCCTATTCCTAAGCTAGCCCTTGTTAGGGATCACAGTTCACCAATAGTTCAAAACAGACACAGCCTTTCCTGGCTCACTTTTTCATACGTGTCTTTGACACATCAGGGTGAGCACCAGACCCCTTTCCAAAGTTCAGCCCCAATTTCAGCATCTGACACACCCCACAGACACAGGATCACTGGCTTTGTTCATGCTCTCCCAAATCAAAGAAAGCCACTCTTGCCCAGGGCTGCTCAAAGACACCCAAGGTCACAACATAACACAAGAGCCATGGCCCTTCCCTAGTGACCTGCCTGGAGCATGGAGGAAAGATTACATTTTCTATTTTATCTGGTAGAAAAGGAGCAGAACAGGACTCACCACTGAATGTAGGCACTTCCAGAGTCCACCCAAAGAATTAATTTCCCTTTTCCTGAGCAGGAGAGAAGCAAAGGCTGGCCCTTACTCCTGGTTTAAGAGGTAACCCATCAGCTGATGGGTTGCTGCTGCACTGAGGGCAAGGCTGCTGATCTTACTGCAGCTGACAGGAGGCTGGTTACTCAGAACTGAAGCCACTTTGCTATATGGAAGTGCTGTTTTTCTTTTTTTAAGAAATCATCCACTTCTTTTTTTTTTAATTAAATCACTTGAGTTAATACAGCAGGTGAACTCACTTAACAATGGATGGCTAAAAGCAGCCAAATTACCTAAACATTGCAATTAGGTTAAGGGCAACCAGCTGATTTGGCTTTTGTAAACAGTTGTTTCTTTTGACTGCCAAAAAACCCTGCCTGAATGATTAGGTGTGATGGATCCCACCCTTTGTCTCGTTGCATTTCAGTGCCTGATGTTTCGAAGAAACCCTGTCCTTGGTTTCAGAAACAAACCCATGGACTATTTCATCTACTTTAGCATCTTGTGTAAGACAGAAGCCAGCAAAAATTGTTCACAGGAGGTATAAAGCCCAGCCACTGGTAATCACAGAAACACAGAATTGTTTATGTTGGAAAAGACCTTTAAGATCATCAGCTCCAGTCACTAATCTAATACTGCTGAGGCCACCACTAATCCATGTCTCTAGGCACCACATCTGCATGTCTTTTGAATTCCTCCAGGGGTAGTGACTCAACCATTTCCCTGGGCAGCCTGTTCCAGTGTCTGACAAGCCTTTTGTCCAAGAGACATTTTTCCTAATATCCAGTCTAAACATCCCCTGGTGCAGTTTGAGGCCATTTCATCTTGTTATTTACTATTGCTTGTTACTGGGGAGAAGAGGCTGGTCCCTACCTAGCTACAGCCTCCTTTCAGACAGTGTAGAGAGTGATAAGGTCCCTCCTGAGCCTCCTCCTCTGTCTGGACTTGCTCCAGCAGCTCAGTGTCCTTTTTTAGGATTGTGAAGGGAGAAGAACTGAGCTCAGGATTTGAGGTGCAGCCTCATCAGTGCTGAGCACAGGGGGACAGTCACTGCCCTGGTCCTGCTGGCCACACCATTCCTGATCCAGCCAGGAACCATTGGCCTTCTTGGCCACCTGGGCACACTGCTGGCTCTTGTCCAGCCAGCATCTCCAGCTCCTTTTCTGCCAGGCATCCTTCCAGCCTCTCTTCCCCATGGGGTTGTGACCCAGGCACAGGACCCAGCTCTTCATCTTGTTCAGCCTCACACAAGTGGCCTCAGTCCCTTGATCCAGCCCCTGCAGATCCCTCTGCAGAGCCTTGCTACCACCCAGCTCGGTGTTGCCTGCGAGCTAAGAGTGCACTCCATCCTCTGCAGATGGAGATCCAGACCATTGGTAATGATATTAAACACAACACCCAACCCAAAGAGAAGATCTGTCTCTAATCCCCTGTAAGTTGGAGCCTTGTGTGTGTCCTGAAGGAAGAGAATTTAATATTCCTTGCAAAATCCCTGGCTTTTGGATAATCTACATTATTGTAACTCTGGACAAGCTTGTTTTGCACAAAAATACCCATTATTTTTTTAACCTTGCTGAGCTCTTGATCACAGCAAGTATCTTGTGCCTATTAATTCCACGAGGCTACCGTGAGGGGAAACTGGGTACTCTCAACACATTTAAAACATGCAACTTTGACTCTTTCCCAGGCTTTTTAGATAAACCCCAGGGAGAAGACGGCATCCCATTGCACACAGATGTGTCTGCTGGTTTAGAAATGGTTTGAAAGCAAAACCAGTGAGAGACTCCGGGTCAGAAATACAATTTCATAGAAAAAAAAAGGGAAAAATAAAATACATGCAAGAGTACAAAAGAAAACCACTGACAGAGTCAGAATACAACCTGACACCCTGCTAGTTAGGGTGGTGGTAGCAGTCAGATGAAATGGTCTTGTTGAAGCAGTGATCCTGTAGAAAGGTCTGGTAGCTCTTGTCCTCTGGAATCCAGTGGGAAAAGGCTGCCTTGGTGTTCCAAATCTGTTTTTATCTAGGTAGGAAATGTTTGTCTCCTCCCCCTGGGTGGAGCATCTCCCAATGGGATGATGTAATTTTATCAGTCATGGCCCATTAACAGAAGATATCTCCCTGGAGGGTGGAAAAGATCAAGAGCACTGCCCCACCTGGTTTTAACAGAATGTGATACATACTTCTGGGCACATTGTAACCTAGGACAGCCATGCTGATTGCTCCTGTCTCCCCAGGGCATGAATCCTCACCTGCGGATCAACGGGCCCATGAACATCAACCACTATGCCACCAAGAAGAGCGTGGCAGAGAGCATGCTGGACGTGGCCCTGTTCATGGCCAATGTCACTCAGCTCAAAGCTGTGCTGGAGCAGGGCACCTCCTTCCAGTACTATGCCACCCTCATCGTGCTCATCAGCATCTCCCTCTTCTTCCAGGTGATGATTGGGATTCTCCTCATCATCACTGGTAAGGTGACCACCAAAGTGCTGCAGGGGCAAGGTGCAAGGTGTGGGTGGGTTGGTTGGAACCCTTCTGGTTCCATCCAGGGGTGGATGTGGGTGGTTATGTCACTCAAAATAGTGGGTGGATTGTTTTGGGTTTTTTCTGCACATCTCTTCCTTCACTTTCCCACTGCTGACCCCCATCCCAGTGAAAAAGTGGGGATTTGGCCAAGATGGGCATCTTGCTGCCCCTGCTGCAATGTGCTCCTTCATGCAGCTCTTGCAGATACTGAATTTTAGCTGTATTTTATATCTTAATTCATCTGGGACTTAACAAAACATTTTGGGTAGAGGTATTCCCTATATTAACCTCACATTTAACCAATCCACAGTTTTCCTAATGGCCTACAGACAGCACATTAACACCAGCATTGGTTTGCTGGTGCTTGCCCAGTGCCTTGTCTGATGCAGGACTTGCTGTGTTTCAGTCTCCAGCAGATTGCCAGTATTAAAAACCTGCAAAATGCTGCATTTTCCTGTATATCCTACATGGTGTTTTATGGGGGGACAGAGGATTGGGGGAATCTGTGACGTGCTCCTTCCCCTGTTGCACACAGCACAGCTTTTCCTGGTGGCAGCTGTGATAGCTGGAGCCAGCTGGGAGGAGAAAGGGGGCAGAAAGAATGGCTGCTGTTTGCATGGCTTATTGGCCAGATAACCCTGGCAACTAGGGAATTGCTGTGTCTGAAGGGATCACTGACCATCAGCCAGGACCTACCCCAGTCATGTACCCAGGGCTGGCAGCTGTGTCACCACACAGGTGACATCAGGGAGTTAGGCAGAACTGGCCTTCCAGTGCAAGCAGAGCATTGTTGCCCCTATCTTCCATGTCCCACAGCCTGTCCTCAAAATATCCCATGGCAAGTGTCTAGCTAGTGTGCAGCAGTGACTTGCCTGTTTAGGGCTGACCCATTGCAGAGCCACAGCACTTCCATGACAAAACAAAAAATTCTGCCAAAAAATCAAAACAAGGTGAGTTTTTCTCTGCTCCAGCCTTCTATGTCATCCTAGAGCAAGCTTTGTCTCCTGTAGCATTCCTGTGAGTATTCCCTCTCCTTTGTAGCCTCAGCACTCAGGGCACCATGAACATCTACCAGGCAGGGGAGGCTTGCAGGAGCTGGGGACTTGGGGTCAGCCTGCAAAGCCATTTCTCTTTTTGCACTGCATTGCACAGCTCGTTTGAACCTGAATGACATTGCAAAGCAACCCCGCCTGAATATACTGAACAACACTGCCACAGCTCTCATCTTCATCACAGTCATCCTCAACATCTTCATCACAGCCTTTGGGGTGCAGAAAACTGGCCTCTACCCTACCAGGAATTTTGGACCTTATTAATTCATGGGGCAGTGGACTCAGGTAAGGAAGGATGAGCTCCCATCCCTGCCAGCTCCTGGGAGGGCTCTCAGTCTCAGAAAACACCACTGCAAAGTGAAGGCAAAGCTGCACAAATTAAAACAAAGCCTTTCCAGAGGCATGTTGCTGTCCCACAAAAGCCTGTGGCCAATGAACAAATTCCCTCAGAGGAGGAGTTCTCCTCCCTTGGTCTCTAAAGCAAGAACATCAAACATCAAAACATCCCCACTGCTGGGATTTATCAGCAGCAAGTGGTTTTTGGAAGGCTGCAGAGCTCATGCTAGATAAAAATAGCAGTTGTGGATGGGAGCTGAATTTGGGGAAGAAAACTAGGTGTGTTCTGGGAGGAATCCCAGGACAGCAGCACTATCTGAGCACAAGAAAAGGAAGGTGCTGGGCAAGGCAGGGGAGGGGGAATAACTCTTTACAACAGCCACTGTAGTTTGGCTGGGACTGTTTGAAGCACCTCACGCTCATTTTCAAGGAAGCCCTGTAAATAAGAGTTCATCCAAATGGTTGGATCACATCAGTGAGGGAATGACATGTTCTTAAGTCAAAAGCCCTTTAGCCCAAGAAGCAAAATTCCCATTTCTTGCTTACATGACCTGCAAAATATAAACACAGCTTAAATGCAACATAGCAGGGCAGCAGCCAACAAGAAAACCCAACTCCTGCCAGGGTGAGGATGGGTGCAGAGGCCAAAAGCCCCTATGGAAACACTGCTGGATGCAGAGAGAGGAAGAGCAGCACCCAGGGTGCAGGGGCAGCTGTGGGGGCTGTGCCTGCTCCCCCTGGCCATGCAGAGGGGCTGAGCTGACCTTGCTGGTGTTCCTTGTCTTCCCTGCAGGATCTGAGCAGTGCAGCTCTCCTCCACACTTCCACTGACCTCAGCAGGAGCCCATGGACGAGTCCAGAAAACTGGGTTAAACTTCAAAACTCTGTGTGTGTCATACCATACTGGCCCCATACTCTCATGCTTTGGCAGTTCTGAGAGGTGGGAATTTGCCTTTCCCAGCTAGAGCAAACTTTGCAAGAGAAAACTGCAGGAGCAGCAGCAGGTATACATTTTAAAAGTGCAGTTCTGTAAACTTTATTTTAGCTGCCTGCTTCACATATTCAATATTGGCTCATTTGGTAGAGAAGAGTGAATTATTTGCTTTGTAGGCAAAATATATAAGTCCAGCTTTTTTTTTGGTCTCAAATCTAAGCTGATACCCTTGAAGCAATAGTACCTCCAGTGTTGGAATGGATTTCTCAAACTAAAAAAGAAGTTTTCCTAGCAGCACAGAATGATGTGTGTACATGGAGATAGCTAGAACCAGTTCAAATGTTTTCCTAGTTGTTTAAAATTAAATGTGACAGAGTTAAGAAAACAATCAGATATTTCCAGCACTGGAATATTAAAAGGACAAAAAATAGTTATTGTGGTCTGATGTCATCATCAGGGACCTATCAGGAATGATGTCAGAACAGCCTGACAATATTTAGGACAAAATGAAGAAACATTAAACATAAGAACATAGCCTAGGCTTATTGCCACAATGAAAAATTTCAGTTGAATAGGTTATTATTGTATTAAAAAAAAATCACCATTATGATTTATTCTTATCATTAATATAAATGTTTTAAAATGCATTTGGTTTATGATGACAGCTCTGGTAATTATCTTTTATTAGAACAATTTGTTTCCTTAAAAAAAAAATCCTTTGAATTAATGAGTTTTAAGATTTTGATGAAAGAGTAAAAACTTCTGATCCTAAATTTTTTACTCTATAGTCATGCATTAAAAAATGTATTTTAATAGTCTTATGTAAGCCTATTTAAGTAATTACATGCTCTTTTGATTATTAAATGATTTTTCCATTGTACTGCAGAATCAGAGTTTAATATGGACTTCTCATTTTGTATATCCTTGCCACCCCTGAGAGAGAAATGCCATGAAAGCATCCTCACACCAGTCTTCAGGAGCTACTGGGAGTGTCTGACAACCAGAAACAGATCCAGAGAGATTTCATTTGCATTCTGCATTTGACTTTACCAAACCAAATCTGTGTCAGTCACACGTGGTGCTTTTTCTGGGAGGGTGGGAAGGACCCTGCCCACTGAGGTGGTGGGTAGGGCCAGGGCCAGCAGCAGCTCAGCACCAGAAAGTGACAGTGACTTCTTTGAGCTGAAGGAAAATTGCATAAAAAGGGTAGGGTGGAAAATACCAGTTATGTACTTACCAGAACTGAAGTGGCAAAGCTGAGCACAATCTGAGATCTGTTTGGGGAAGCAGGCAGAGACTTGCCCTACACTTTTTCCCAGGGATGACAGGTCTGGGGTGACTCTGAGTTTGCTGCTTAACTTGGACCTCAGTCTTTGCTCTGACTGGCAGCAAAGAGGGGTGGATGTTTCTGGGAAGTTACCCACCTCCTCTAGAAAAATGCTTCACTCCAGAGGTAGCAGGATGAGCTGTAGGCACAGCAAAAGCACAAGCCAAGGGCTGCAAGCCACTACTGGCTGGCTGGGTTCATGGAAAGGTAAAAATTACATATCCTGCATGCAGACCCCAAAGCCCAGGACTCCTTGCTTCATGGAGCACGAGGCAAAGCAATTAGCAGTGATGACTGAATGTAAAGAGAGGGAAAACCAGGAAAGATTCAGTTGGGAAAGGAGCAGTGAGGGGATTTTCATTACCAGATCTTAACTTCATCATTGTTTCAGAGAGCTGCTGGGTGGGGTATGGCAGCATGTGAAGCCTGTGTGAGCAGAGGGGGCTTCCTGCCACTCATTAGGCAAGCAGAAGACTGGCAGCACACTGGAATACTTTCCTTTCATCTCCTTTAATATTAATAATTTCTTGTTATAGTGAAATCACACTCATTAGCAACCCTGGCTGCCTTTTTCTGTCTTTGTGTGCGACTCCCGTCGCTGCCAAGCTTTTGATACTGAAAGGAGGCACAGCTGAAGTGAAAATGGGCCAGAATTGAATCCAAATAAGCAGTTGCTGTGAAAAGAGCTGACCTGCCATTTGTGTAGGCTGTGCCAAGCACTGAGCTCAGGTCTAGGCTCCCACCTGTGGTCTTCTCCAGGAACTGTTCCCTGCCTGCCAGGAGCACCACTGTGCTTCCCAATTCTCCCATCACATCACACCCATGCTTTGCTGGAATTTTTTGTCCACTGTTTCCACCTTGTTTCATGTGATAAACCCATGCAGAAAGGAGGAAAGCTGTGTTGTTGCCATCCCATTTTCTGCAGGGCTCACTGCTGGCCTTGCCCACTGCATCTTCCACCCAGCCCTTGCTGGCTTGGGCAGTGTGACCTCTCTCTCTGGTATTGCCTGTGCCCTGCTGCACAGTGATGTGGGTGCAAGTGAACACACAGACAGAAGACAGCTCTTGTAAGAAGACAATGTATTTATAAAACACAAGGGAGAATCTGTTTATCCCCCAGCTCCAACAGAGAGGTGGCCCAGAAGTTGTTTTGAAGGCACAGAGCCACTTTAAGGCAGGTAACTCAAAGGTACAACTCAGATTTTCAACACAAGACATCTGTATCTAAAAAAACAATCAACTTCAGACATTTGTAGGCAATAAGGAGAGATGTTCATGCCGGGCAAACATTAAGACAATGATGAAACAAATCATAATTTTCACACAATACATTTTGCTCTGATTAAAAGCCAGCCCTTTTTCATTGCCTTGCTGACCTGCAAAGCAAACCTGAGCACCACACTTCAGTCCTGAAGACACAGTCACATTTGTAGGCAGAGTCCCCTTGTCCTGCACCTCACATTTGGTGGCCCAGACTCCCCAGCCTGGTCACATCCTACTCTGGAGAAAGTCTCTTTGGCAGCACTGGCCACCATCTCCCCAGCCACAGAGCTTCCAGAGCTTTCTCCTGGCCTGATCCAAGGAAAATCCTATGCAGCTGACTTCCTCCAGCTGTCCAGGCAGGACACAGCCAGGATGCACATGAGGGCCAGAAACTCCAGCACAGCTTCCTAAAAAGATGCTGGTGACAGAAATGTGACCAGCTGTGGAGGGGAGTCAGCTTCCTGGCCATGTTCTTTCACTGCATGGCTGAGGGATCTGCTCCTGCTCTGCTTCCTGCTCTCCCCCTCTCTGTGTGGAGAGAGAAACTGCAGCTTGCTTTGGAAGGTTTGCTGCTGGCCAGCAGACTGGGGAGTTTGGAGCCCCTTCTCTCCCTACACCCTGCACTGAGGTCTCTGAGCACGTGGGCTGCAAGAGAGTTTTTGCTCCTCCATGGAGGCTGCCAGCTAGTGCCAATTAGTATTAATCACATTTACTACTGCTTGGATACCAGCTGAGAATTCCCACTGAAAGGGAAGAACATTTGAGATGGCAGCTTTGACAGTGGGGAAGCTGGACTGAGAAGCAGCAACTCCTTCCATCTCCACCAAGGAGTCTTCACGAGGTAGTTCTGCTTACCACTGGCCTGGGTTCCCAGGTGTGAAGGAAGGAGTACAGTCAGTCACAGCTGAAAAACAGGGACAAACCCCCCAAATTCTGCTGGCAGTGAGGAGTGCACCCTACTGTCCAGTCCACTCTCTGCTGGCTCTGTGGTGGGGAAGACTCATGGCATTCATGCCAAGACCTAATTCTTGCCCGTGCCTGCAGATGGAGGCCAGCTGATAACTTCAGGTGTGCAGCCCACATCCACAGGCAGGTGGGGAAGCCCAGGGCACAGAGAACTGCTCCTCCCCGTGCCTGACTGCTGGGCTGCACCAAAGGCAGCATTTCTGTGAATGCAGAGCGGGCACCGCGCTCGCCCTCCCGCCAGCCTCTCCCCATTCCTCAGGCATTGCGTGACACTGCCAGCCTGGACAAGCTGGGCAGGCACATCCTGGAGCCTGGAAAGCAGCTCACTGCACCCTCGTGGGGCTGTGCCTGTGTCTGAGCAGAGCACAGGCTCTGGCTTGCACTGGGAGCATGACTGACACTGCACATTCCAGACAGAGCTCACTGCAGCATTGCATCACAGGGCTCTGGTCTCCCAAACTCCTATAATATTTCTAAAAAATTTTAAAAAATGCAAAAAAAGTGTTGCTGTTGTCAGCTTCTTCCCTATCACCCCAAATGCCATGATTTCATTTAGTATCTGCATGGGTGAAGTATTTTCCCTCAACAGGAAGACTGCCCTGGCTTGGCTCCTCTGGGATATTCAGTGTCTCCACTCTGTGTTCAGAGACACAGCCACCTCCTGTCTACTTCTCACCACAGCTGCACACTGTTCTGCACAGCAGAACTTTCTGGTATCTGATTGACTTTTTCTGAATCCATCACTCACAAACCCAGACTGATGCACACAGACCATTTGACACGATTTCTATCTCACGTGCCAGAACTTGCATGCTCAGTTTTCTACTGCAATAGTGGAACTTGATGGACTTGACAAGCACCACAGACCCAGTAATAAATGAATGCCTGTTCTGAATTGGCATCTACTCCATCAGCAAAGAGCAAAAAAATCTAGTACCAGTCAGCTTTGCTTGTATTCTACATATATCCATTGCTCCTTCCCCACAGAACTGGGCACCATGAGCAGCATCCTGTGTCACACTCTCCCCTCAAGCTTGAGACCTTTTCAGCATGGCATGGGGACACTGAACCTCCAGTGTAAAGCACTGAGTGAGCTGGGATTTCTGGGTTTATATAATCTCCTAAAATAGTTACAGGGTCAAAAAAAAAAAAAAAAAAAAAAAAAAAAAAAAAAAAAAAAAAAAATCTTGCCTTACATTTAAAGGGAGTTTTAGGGGATGAGACTTCCCTTTTGTTCACTCAACTCTCTTCTGTTCTCACTGTTTGTTACACCCAGTGCCTGTGCCAAGTCCTGAGGCCACCTCCTCTGTACCAGGCCAGAATTCCCAGGGCTGTTCCAGAGATGGAACAAGACACAGCTGTGAGACCATAACTTATTAAATTAACTTTTAGACGCTGCATAAATGTACAGGACTTTGAGAGTGGAAGACTCTGTCTCCTCTTCTGACAAATCACAATATTTCAACTAATAAAATATTGCCATTTCTTCCCTGCTAGGGTTTCCCTGATATTGTTAGGACAAACACACGTCTGTCAGATAAGGCTGGAAAGTTCCTCCTGAGATGCTCTGTTAGTTTCTCTGTATAGCTCCTCCACCAGCCTCAGGCAGTGGGTCAATAATTTGGGTGGAATTGTAACATCACCCTTGCCAGCTCACCCAGCTACAGGCAAACATGGCTGTTGCAAGAGAAATGTATTTGCAACTCCATCCATGGCCCATAATTTGCTGAGCATGAGCACAGTTTTTCATGATGACCAAAGTGAAAAGTATCCAGATTTCCTTAAGTCAGCACATGGGCATGTGGGTGCAATACTGCTCAGAGAACTTTGGTCCCCTGCCCAAAACCATGGGTACTGGAGAGATGGCAAAGGAGAGGAAATGAGGATGGTTGTGGGTTATTTTCCCTTTTTTTTTTTCACTCAAGTTTTGAAAGAGAAGCTGCATTGCTCTGAATAAACCATCCTGGGCTTAGCTGGGATTTGTGTTTGTTTGGTGCAAGACCCAACAGGAAACAAGGCACCTCTCCCACTGTACCTTCCACCAGACTGCATGGCAGGAAATACAAGTCCTTCCCTTGCTGACATCTCCCCCACACACGGCTCCCACGTCCTGGGAAGCTCCTGCTCCGCCAGCCTGCTCACTCCTTCCTCCGCTGTGCCGTGCCATGCCAGGGCTCTGCAGGCAGAGGAGGAGTTTGGGCACTCAGCTGAGTGCCCAGTAAAGTGCACATCTGGATGAGATGGTGGGCAGTGCTGCTGAGCAGCTCTGGGGCTGGGGGCTACGCTGCCTTCAGCTGGCGCCGGTTCCACATGCCCCGCTTGGAGTGAAACCAGTGGAAAAAGTTCCTCAGGGACAGACGCTCCACTTCCAGCCCAGCCTGCAAGATCCTGGCAGAAAGAGGAGGAGACTTAGGGAAAATGTCA
Source organism: Oenanthe melanoleuca (assembly GCF_029582105.1). Lineage (NCBI taxonomy): Eukaryota > Metazoa > Chordata > Aves > Passeriformes > Muscicapidae > Oenanthe > Oenanthe melanoleuca. The sequence goes on from NC_079334.1 coordinate 4,293,197, forward strand.
TCACAGAGATACTAAGGGACTCAGCCCCAGGTAAACTGTTTTTTTAAGTTGTGCTGTTGACTATTTGCTGCAAGCAAATTGGATAGTCCAGAATAGCTCAGGGGTATCCTGTATCCACAAGCAGCAATCTAATGATGCCTTCTGAGAGCAGAACTGGTCAGGAGGAAACATGGCTGGCTGCATTGCATTCAGCTCACAGGAAAGACAGGACAGGACCCAAATCCTTCAACTACAAACCCAGAGTCCCAGGATTTGTGCAGCAGAAATCCCTCATCACAAAATCCTCAAATATTTGAACTGTACCTCATAATCTTTAAATGCTTCTCCACCAGTTGGTCTTCAAGGCAATTCAATTGCTAGATGTTACATGGGAAATGTGAGGGACCCAGACTATGCTCTGCAGTGCTTGGACAGGACAAAGTCTTCACAATCACCAGTGCCTGATCTGCATGAGACCAACCAGCAGTGTGGCTGGAAGGCAGCAGAAAACTGCTCTTCTCTTACTAGTGGCTACAGTAGAGTGTTTTGTGTCTCCTCACCTACTAGGTTTGAGGTCAGGATATGCTCAAAGACTCTCCCTCACTGGCCAAGGTTATGGTCCAAGCAGGCATCTCAATCTCCTTAGATCCCCACTCCTGTGGACATTGGTTCCCCAGGATGTGATGGGCTTCCCCTCCTGAGCACTTGAACAATGACAATGGATGCCTACCTGTCCAGGAGCTCCCAGTCCTCTCCTCCCCAGCGGTCCCGAAACTCTTTTGTGTTCATGCCTCCAATTTTGTCCAGGTCAGACTTGTATATGCCCAGGAGACCAAAGCCATTCACCTCCCAGTAGCCTGAGGAGAGCACAAAAGAGGCACAGCTTTGTTGGGGTTTTGAACCATTGGTGGCTCCAGCAGAGCTGCTGAGTGAGACTCAAGCTACTTTTAGCACAATGTTGACACCAGGGAGCAAACTCAGCACCAATGCAGAGCCAACCATGCCAACCAGCTTTGGGAATGGGAAAAGCTTGTGGACAGACAGCATGGTCTGTCTGTCAACTTGCTAGCAGAGCCTCTCACATCTCCTGTCTGGCAACACAATTCCTGGACGGTCTCAGCTTCCCACAGTTGTCCCTGGATGGCCCAGGATGGACACCTCAGGCTAAGGGAAATCCTGTGCTGTACCACTTTTCCCTCTCCAACTTGGCTTGGTTTCCCTCCCTCCTGGTCTACCAGCTCTGCTCAGGACAGGCTGTGCCCCCTAAGAAAAGAGAGATATGGACAGACAGGAATAAAGGATGGTTTTTCCAAGGTCCTTAAATCCATAAAGAACTCTAGGAGACAACCAGGAGAAACATCAGTAAAGGGCTCTGCTAGTTTTTTGATCTCAAATTCCAGGTACCTGATGCTGTTAAACCCCATCCTATGTCTAACACACACTCACCCTGTGGACCTGGAAGTACCTCAAGCTCCACACCTTGACAATGTCAGAGGAACAAATGCAGAGGGGGCAGGAACTCTGCTCTTCCCCCATGTCCCAATGTCTGAGCTCTCTTACCATCAGGCCACTGTGGGGACATCCCACAGTGCAGCCTCATGACCATGGGGGCAAAGGCCATCTTGCCTTCCACACAGTGCTTCCTGATTGCATCAATGACTCCAGCTGGGAAGTGGATGTGGAGGTCGCACAGGAAGACAATGCTGTGTGGGTCCTGGAGGCAGGAAAAAAACAGGTTGAGGGTCAGGAAGACAGAGATATGGGAGTCAAAATCTCAGTGCTGCATCAGAAACTGAGATCCCAAGGGCTGGCAAAGCATCCACTGATGTTCAGTGACAAGTGTGAAATACCATGACTGTGAGCTGGCAGAGCCAGGATCACAAAGCTGCTACTGCTGATTTCCATCCTGTGTGGCAGCCCCAGCTGGTGGACCAAGAATCAGAGCACAGAATAAAGAGACCCTTACTCTGGAAGGACAGGAAACACATGCACATTTGAGCTGGTCTGTAAGGCTATTCCCCTGCTAAAAACCAGTGTGCTCAGTACCAAAAGCAGTGGTAACACCACACACACACCACAAACCTCCCCACCCACCCAAGGCCCCCAGACTCACCGTGACGAGGTCTATCCCTGCCTGGAGCCCAGCAGAACGCTCAAAATTCCCTGTCAGCTTCAGGTACTGATAGCTGGGGGTCAGAGGGGAAAGGGAATTTCAGTGGCACAGGAGGCAGCTCCACACCAGCACTGGGCTGTGGAGCTGCCCTTGCCCTGTGCACCCCCTGAAGCAGAGGAAACCTTTGCTGGGGGAGCGCAAAAGCCCAGCACTGCTCCTGGTCCCAGTGTGCCTAGAGAGTCCTGCTCCTGAGCAGAGCCTAGCAAAACTCTCCTCAGCTCTAGGCCAGCTCTGCCCTAGGACCAGAACTGGAAACTCCTGGCACATAATGGAAATGACCAGTCAAGGCTGTTTCAGACCAGAGCAGGGTCATTCCAGCAAACAGAGGTCTCCATGCTCTCTCTCCCACTTCTCACAGCTTTCTTGTCTTTTCTGTCCCCCCCTCCACCCCATCACTGTGAGACTTGCTTTCTCTTCTCTCTTTCAATCTTGAAAAAAGAGGCAAATACAATAAATTTAGCTGGAAAACCACACCAGGTATTGCCTTATACTTTTGTAAGACTGTTTTATGCATATATGTGTATGCACATCATAACAAAAACACATTCTTGTCTATGTGCAAGGTCTGGATGGACAGTGCCTGTGGTGTTCCAGCTATTTGCTGCACATATGTGTGTGAGTGGCTTTTTGTGACCAAGCAGTCCCCCCACCTGTGCAAGGTAGACCTTTTCAGAGCCTTCTCTACATCCATGTCCTCACTGCTGTAGTCTGTGATGATGACACTGAAGTAGGGATCCTTGGTGACCCGGAACAGCTCTTCCATGTCAGAGATGAACTGCAGTACCCAACGTGCCTGGTTTTTCACTGGTTGTATTGCAACAGGGAGAGAACCAAAGCAAGCTGATTTCAGTGGTGGTGTTTTGTCTCAACAGGCAAGGTTTCTTGCCTCCTGTTAAACCCCAACAACCTTTCAGGGATGATGAAATAGGCCTGGTCCACAGAGCCAGGAATCAGTGTGGGTTCTTTCCCACCACATGACAGAGGTTTTCTCTGAGTTACAAGCCATGGCTGCTTGGGCCCTATCATATTAAACTTGGAGAGAACAGAAATTGGAAGTGACCCAACAAGACGGCTGAGCCAGGCTCCGACCCATGCCCAGGACTGCCACCCCTCCATGTCCCCTTACCTGGCACCACGAAGTGAACCACGGCGCGGTGGTTCCAGGAGAAGCCCTGTGGCCAGCACAGCTCGGGCTCGCTGCCCGCGGCCATCAGGCGCCGGCGCCGGCCCCAGGCCAGGCTCCTCATCCTCCTCTCGTCCTCGTGGCCGGCGCTGCCCTGCCAGCCCGGCGCGAACACGAACTCGGAGAGGCGCAGGCGGCGCTCGCCGCGCTCCAGCAGCTCCAGCTCCAGCAGGTAGCGGCTGCCGCGCACGCGGTCCTGCCGCTTCTCCACGTTCACGATGCGCCGCAGCTGGAAGCGCCTGCGGAGACACAGCGGAGTGGGCACCAGCACTCTGCCTTAGGCTGCAGTACAGGATGTGCCCAAAAGTACAGGATGTGACCAGAAGTACAGGATGTGACCAGAAGTATCTGTTCTATCACCATCTGTTGAGACCAGGTGGGGCAGTGATCCTCATCTCCGTGACACATATTCTCTGCTAATGGACCATCTGTTAAAACCAGCTGGGGCAACCATCTTTATCTTTTCACAACCCATCCTTCCTCCAGGAAGATATCTCCTGTTAATGGGCCATTGAGTCCCAGGGCATGACTGATAAAATTACATCATCCCACTGGGAGATGCTCCAGCCAGGGGGAGGAGCCAAACATTTCCTACCCAGGTAAAATCTGAGATTTGGAACATCAGAGCAGCCTTTTCCACTGGATTCCAGAGCAAAGCCAGACCTTTCCTCATCATCCCTGGACCTTCAGAGGAAAACTGCACCTTCTACAGGAGCACTGCTCCAGCTGAACCACATCTGCCACTGCAGCAGGATGCAGCCACCATTGAATGGGACTGCTGCCAACACCCTGACTGACTGACAGCTTGGATGGTGTCAGCTTGGATTCTGACTCTGTCAGTGTTTTGGGATTGTTCTTTGTAATACTGTATTTCTATTTTAATTTTCCTAGTAAAGAACTGTTATTCCTAATTCCCATATCTTTGCCTGAGAGCCCCTTAATTTCAGAATTATAATAATTTGGAGGGAGGGGGTTTACATTCTCCATTCCAAACAGAGGCTCCTGCCTTTCTTAGCAGACACCTGTCTTTCAAACCAGGATATCCCTTCCCTCCTTCAGCCCTGCTGGGCTCCTTCCTGCAAGCTACCACAAACCTTTCTGTCCCCAGGTTCCCCCTGCTTTGCTGTGCTGCTTCTAAAGTCCCATGGGAATGTTTAGCACCTGTCTCTCCTAAATCCACAAGCATCTGGGATTCCAGCCAAGAGAAAATATTTGGCAAGAGAAATGAAATAAAGGTGACACAGAAAATGACAAATGTGCCTGAATGATTGTGTAGGGCTGGTAAGAGTGAGTGTATTCAACACCACCTACAGCGATCTTGGCACAAGGACTATGTTTGGGCTACTGAAAGTGGCTCATGACAGCTTATCAAACAAGAATATGGAGTAGGACTGAGCAATCATACAGTAAAAACTGGCAGGAGCTGTAGATTCAGAATGGCCAAAACTGGATGAAATGCCAGGTTGTGCCCTTTCAAATCATAATATTTTCCTTGTGAGTTGAAAATCCTGAGAAAATCTTGTGTGTACTGATCAGTTACACCTGGTTGTGACTGATGTGACCCTGAAAAAGCAAATGTGATCTTAATATGTAGCATTAGGCCTACTTCCAGCAGGGAATAGAAGCTAAAAATACCCATTCCATAAAACATCCAGGATACTGGGCACTTATGTATAGGAAGACTAACACAAATTGAAACCTGCATGGAAAAAGACTGGTTAAAAAATGATAAAAATAATAAAAATTAAGGCCAGCCCAACAGAAGGGTTGGGAGTCAGAATGGTTAGCTTGTGGAGCCTAGAGGAAGCGTGTCTGTTTACCAGAAAGGATGGTAAATCTTGAGAAGAAGAAGAACCATACCAAGACCACATAACAAAAGAGTACCAGCAAAAATGCTGGTACTATTTCTCAGGCAAAAGAAGTGTGCCTAAAGTCCAGCAGTGTTTTACACCCATTCCTTGCCTGAAATCTTATTTATCACATCTACTTCATCCCCTGCTTCCCCAATACCAATTACTCACACAACAGGTATTCCCCATGCAACACAGTAAACCAGCTCTGGGTTTTCTCACTGTGCCTTACCCTTTAGTTTTCTGGTTGAGCTTCCTCAGGAAGACACGTGTAACTTCCAGGGCCTCACTTTCTCTGAGCAGCAAATTTCCTGAGGTGTTGCATTTCAGGTCAATCCAGTCTGTGCGCAGCATATGGAAGTCCAGGTTGCTCATGCTGAAGGTCTGCTCCCAGTTGACAGCCTGGTCAAACACTGGGACATAATCAAAATCCTCCTCATCTTCCTCCTCTGGGTCCCCATCCACCTCTTCCTCTTCTGCTGCTCCTCCAGACTTGCCCTTCACAGGAGAGGCCCCCTGAGCCTCTCCTTGTCCCACATCCCCGTTGGTGGCCACCTTTGGATCAGCAATGTAGGGCTGCACCTGGCTCAGCCCCTGTGGCAGCCTGGGCTGCTGGCTGGGGCTGCCAGTGCTCACTGTGTGTCTCCTGGCTTTGCCAGAGACCGGACCTCCTTTCCCAGCTGGCACGGTGCCTGCTGGCTGCAGCCTGTCCCTCGTGGTGCTGAGGCCTCCTTGAAGTCCTTTCCCATTGGGAATTGTGACCTCTGAGTCCCTGGGGTGGCCAAGAGACTGCTGAGACACAGTTCTAGAAGGGGGGTTTTCCCTTCTGACAGGCACTCTGCCCTGGATGGCCCTGGCATGCTGCGGAGGGCTCCTGGAATTGTCTTTGACAGCAGCTTTTAAACGGGGTCTCTTGGTTACTGGGTGTCCCTCTAGGCCAGTCAGTCTGAGGCTTTGGTTGGTAGAGGCCAGCATGGCTGATTTGACACCAGATCTTTTCATCCTCCTCCTCCACATCTCCCCTCCTGCATGGTCACCCATCAGCGAGAGGAGCCGGCGGCGCTCCCGGAGGGAATAGTCGTCATGGATATTGTCACTGCCCACCAAGCTGCTGGGAGCCTTGCCTGCTGGCCCTGCCTTCCCTGTGCCAGCCTGCTCAGGGGCACTGGTGCTCTCCACATCCTGCTCCTCGTACTGCAGGTCATCCAGGTTCCCCTCCTGGGAGCCTGAGGAATGAATCAAAAACGTTGACATGAATTAAATGAAAGAATTAAATGAATGAGAAAAGTTACACCTCTGGCATCCTCCCTGAATGGATTAAGGTTACACCTCTGGCACCCTCCCTGAATGAATCAAGGTTACACCTCTGCCTTCCCTGCCCTGCCCAGGCACCCACCAGGCAGGGGTGCAGCTACTTCTCACCTCCTCCCTCCTGCTCAGAGGTCAGGGATGCTCTCCCACGTGGCAGCTGAGCTCTTGCTGCCACCAGCCTCCTCAGCACCCATCACCCACCACTGCCAAAGGCTGTGGATCTGTCTGGCTTTGCTCTTAGCTGTGGCTCTGGCCACAGCTCTGCAGGGCAGGTGTGACCAGAGGCTGCCACACTGCACACCTCTGGCTGTGTTACTCCTGCCCATGGTTTTGCTAGAATTGCACCTCAGCTGGTGCTACAAGACCACCCACAAAAGTGACACATAAAAGAATCCTTGGGTTCTGACGTTAGGGCCCTACTTGGCTGCTCTGTCTTGTCTCCAGAGTCCAGGCTCTTCTCTGGCCGATCCATTTTCATGTACTTGTAGAATCCAAATCTGCAGAGACAAGAGCAAAACACAAGTCTGATGAAAGTTACTTTGCCCTTACCTGGAAGAAGATCCTGAGCACAGGGAGACCATAATGAGCTATCTTGCTGGAAAAGTGACCCTCCTTATCCTGCAAAAAAGTCCCCCTGAAGGGCTGGGAGTCCTTGCACAAAGTGTTTGACTGTTGCAGCAAAAAATGCAGGGGGCATTCAAGTAGCAGTTCCCTTGTGGGGCCACCACTGGGATCTGGGCACAGTGAAAATGCATTTCTTCCCCCAGAGAGAGGCCTGGTGGTGAGCATAGCTTGGCTTTCACAGTGACAGCTATCAGGAGGTTCCAGCCACTGTCAGGCCAAGCCTGCTGGGAATACACTCCCTGATGTAAGAGAACAAACATGCTCTGACTCAGCTGCTGGGTTAACAGTGCAAGAAAAGTGCTGGTAGACCTAAAAGCCCTTGAGACCCAAACGTATTTTCAACTTAAGTTATCAAAAGAAACTATAAATGCTTTAATGTTTTGCAAAACTTAGGGGATCTTTAAGAATTAAGAAAGTCCTACAGAAATGAGCATGAAATTCCACACCAATTCCAGCCTTCAAGCTCCTCCCCACCCTGCTAGTAAACCCAAATTTACAGCATGCTACCTTTCCAAATAATAAGGGTTTTCCTGGTAGAAGCATTTGTTGTCTTTCTCCATGTGACTCAGGCGGCTGTAATCATTTGGGTAAACAAAGGATAAATGAACCTGTGAGGAAGGGAGAAAGACAAAGTGAAACCCTCAGAAATGCCAGACATCAGCCACAAGGTGACCCAGACATAGCTGCAGGATAACCAGCCCTTTTTAGAGGGAGCAGGAGCTGCTCACTCTTTGCCTCTCTAGTAGCAAGCTGTGAGAATGGAAGACAGAAGAAGCATGCAGGATTCTGTATGCATGTGTTGGATCCCAGAAACCTGGGGTTTTGAGCTTTCTGTGCTGTCTGGCCCCCTGGAGAACACTGCTTTTGACCTGAAGCCTTACAGAAGGCTTCCAAATTTAAGTGATGAAGTTAAAATCACAGGTGTGTAGTTAAATAAAAGTGTGTGCCTTCACATAGTAAATGGTTTTAAATATGAGATTTTTATAGTATAGTAATGGGTATGAAACAAGATAGAAGATTTTGGGTGGTGTCTTTTCAGTGTTCATCTTCCTTCTCCTTCATGGGTTTCAGGTAGTAATTTCTGGTTAGTCAGTCAGTGTCACACTGAAAGGTCATGGGAATTTAGTTATTAGGTTAAGAGTATAAATAATATAGGTGTTAATTCTCTATTGGGTTGTTTAGCTTTAAAAGACCTTGTAGCAGCTGGATCTTTCTCCATTTTCTTTTAACAGCTACCTAGAAGTGCTGCTGAACGCTTTGTACTTTTTGATAAAATTTAATAAACAACCAAACCCAAACACAAAATAAATCTGTTTCCATGGTGTATTTGTTAATCCTAACTCTGAGTAAAAGCAAAAAAGACTGAAACAAACAATTAATTAAGTGGTGCAAAACTCCCACTGCTGTTAAATGCATGTGCCTTTCACCCTCTTCCTCAGCATCTGCCCACCTCTCTGTGAGCTCAAGTCCTGCAACAGAGTGAGAACTAGCTGGGAGAGAGAGAGAGCCAGGTCCTCCTGAAGAGATGCCTGTGGCTTTGGTAATCCACACATACTGCATGGAGAATGAAGCCCTCAGCCATTGTGAGGCTCCCTGGGAATGCAAATTCAGGCCCCATGGTTCACAGGATCTCTTCTTCCTCTTGGAGTATGGATGTCCTAGATTACAATATGCCCAAACTGTGTATTCTATCACCATCTGCTGAAACCAGGTGGGGCAGTGATTCTTATCTCTGTGAGAGATATTCTCTGCTAATGGGCCATCTGTTAAAACCAGATGGGGCATGTTCTTTATCTTTCCCATGACCTATTCTTCCTCCAATACGTATCTTCTGTTAATGGGCCACTGAGTCCCACTGTATGACTGATAAAATTACATCATCCCATTGGGAGATGCTTCACCCATGGGGAGGAGCTAAGCCTTTCCTACCTAGATAAAAACTGAGATTTGGAACATTAGAGCAGCCCTTACCCACTGGTTTCCAGAGGTCAAGAGCTACCAGGATCACTGCTTCAACAAGACCACTTCATCTGGCCTGCTACCACCACCCTAACTAGCGTGGTGTCAGGTTGTATTCTCACTCTGTCAGTAGTTTTTCTTTTGTACTATTGCCTGTATTTATTTTTCTCTTTTTTCCTATTAAATTGTACTTCTGACTTGGAGTCTCTCACCAGTTTTGCTTTCAAAACCATTACAATGCAACACCACGTTTCTCCTGGCTAAGAAAGCCTTACAAGGGCTTAGAAAACTTACAAACTGGAGCCCCTGGTAGCGCTGCAGAGGAAATCCATTCACCAGGTAGCTGGGCTTGTAGGGGCAGTCCGGCAGCGCCCGGCGCACACGGGACTTGCTGAGCAGAGGCACTGCAGGAAAGGAACAGGGGTAAGGGCTGCAGGAGGAGCCCTGTTGCAACCCATGCACCAGCTCAGCTACTTCTGGGCTCTATTCAGCCATGTGAAATAGTAAGAAATGGATTAAACAAAGCTTCTTGCACTGCTCAACTCTTCGCGCTCCTTTAAGGCGCTTACACAAAAATACGCTTGGGGATGTTGTGTGAGCTGGATGCCAAGAATGGGCAGCTGGCTTTAATCTGTGCTTTGTCTCCTGCAGTGACTGATACTTCCTCAGCTGCTTTGCAAGTCTTACCTTCATAAAGGGTGTCCCGAGGGTCAGGCTTCAGCATGTCAGCCGGGTGTGCCCTGCTGCCCGCAGCCGCGCTCCTGCGGCTGGCCAGCGTCCGCGGGATGTGCCCCACCTCGTCCATCTTCAGGAGCGTCTCGTCTAGAAACCAGAGAGACAACACAAGGGGGAGGCAGGGGATCACCTGCTCCTCGTCCAGTGCCAGCCCTTTCCATGGCACCAATGCTGTCTCTGGCACAGGCAAAGGAAAGGCTCTACCCAGGAAGTTTGAGATACAGAAGCTGGGGGGTGGGAGCACTGCTTTCACTGACAGCAAACACACACAGTGATGAGCAGTGGAGGAAAATAACCTCCTGCCTTGGATACAGCACCAGGGGTGTGCTGAACAGGCCCCATGCTGGCAGGAACTACTGGACACCTCTGTATTATTAGTATTAAGTTTCTTTTCAAAGGAGATAAAGAAAGATGAATGAGAGGAGAAACCTCAGGAGCAAAGCTTTTGCCTGTGCTGGATAAGGATCAGGATCTTGGGGAAGGACCTTCAGTGGCTGAGGAGGATGTTACTCCAGAAAGAGAATGAAGCCCCACAGTAAGGCAAGAACAACAGGAACCTCAAACTCAAGACTGGGTATTGGTTACATTTCTCCTTGGGTACTGCTGTCACAGGAGTTCATGTCTCCATGGATCTTACTCTAAAATGAGAGGAATTGAATAAAAAGTCCATGAGGAAAAGCTATATCCTGTCAAGAGCACTGGTGTGCAACTCCTGGGTACTGAACTACATGGGACCCCAGAAAGAATGGGATGTCATGTGATACAGCCAAAGGCTAATATGGACGAGGGAAAAACTATGGGCAGAAGGCAACAGATAAAAATGAGACTGCAACACTGCACCTAATTGTCAAGGGATCTTCTGGAAAGTCAGTCTTATTTTCTACCTAACCCTAATTAGTAAGAAGAAAAAAGCAGAAGGAAAAAGGATGAAGATGGAAAGCCTAGTCTTAGCCAAATGGGAGGTTTCAGAAAACACAGCAGCAGGTTGTGATCCAAGACACAGCAGACAGATGCCTTGATTACATCAGGGAGTCCTCCAAGCACAAAAGGGCTGGTATGGAAAAAAGCCCAGAAATGTTGGAAGGCAACAGCAGTAGATATGGAAAGGGGGAATGCTGGCAGAGCAGAGTGATGCTGACAAAGCTGGGTAAGGGTAAACAGGACTAAGGAGCTTCTTAACTGATAACACCACCACTTGATGTGCTAAGAAGGGTTTACAAAACAGGAGGGACTGGACTGATGTGTTTGCAGCAATCCAGCACCAACTCAAGGAGACCTGAGGCTGGTACAGAAGAAAGCAGCATTCCCAGCATCACCAGTGCATCCTGTTGTGCTCAGGACCCAGAGGGAAATCTCCTGGAGTGCCACAGCAGCCCCTTCTCCCTGGCTGTGTCTGGCTGGCAGCACACCCCTGCAGCTCCCATTTCTGGGACTCACTTCCCCCTGGCTCTCAGCAAGCAAACTCCATCCTGGGCTACTCTCAATCTACAACACTTCTCACCTATGCAGACTCTCCCCTCTGCCCTTCCTCACTACCTCCAGACTTCCCTGAAATAATGCTCCAATCTTACTTCTGATTCTCCTGTGTTTAATAATGAGTCACACCCTTGTCCAGAAGTCTTTCTCCTGAACTGTCTCCACCTTTTTCTCCCAGTGATGTGTATGCCTGGTATTTGCCTGGATAGACAATGATTCACGGTGAAACACTGGATGCAGATACACTCAGGAAGAATGGGGAGGTGCTTGGGAAAACTTGTGATGAAGATACTTACTAGCAAAAAGCGAGAGATACTGGGAGTCAATGACTTTGAACTTCGCTTCTGGGTCATTCAGTCTCCACTGGAACAGAGAAACACTGAATTAAATGAACTACCTATGCAGTTAACCAAACATGAACAAAAGGAACACACTACCCCTACTAGGACTGATTTTACCCAGCAGCAAAAGACTGGGAATGAGCTGAGATCCCCCAGGACTCATCCAAACCAGGAAAGGCCAAAAATCTGCAACAGACCCCAGAGAAGGCAGATCTATCCCAAATAAGCAGAGGAAGGGGTCCTGACACATGGCCAGGACTACCCCACACAGAAGCAGGTAAGGGCTCTGGAAGGGATAAGCTACATCCCAAGCAAGGAGGAGCTGAGGCCAGGGAAAGGAGGGAAATGGTCACAAACATCATTCCCATGGGGACACATGCACCATTCCCACAGACTCACTGCTACTTCCACATGGTCTGTTCCTCTGTCATCCTGCTTGTGCAGCACCTCAAAGTAGTACCTGCCTGCTGCTGACAACCTGTGAAGAACAAGGTGTCTGTCACCAGGAGCACTGGGGAGCGTTTCTTAGCTTGTCAGCAGACAATGAGTGGAGAGCAACCACACCCCTGAAACAACCTAATTCTCAGGGCAGGCAGGGTTAGGCTGCCAAGAAAATCCAGATCCTGACAGTGAGATAGGGAGCTTCACTTGTGCACCTGGAGCACTCCAGACCCTTCTCAGTTAATTCTGAATAACTCCCTCTCAGTGTCACCTGCTGGGTTTTGGTCTCTGGGAAACCTGGCCAGTTCCAAGGCAGGAAGCTTGGGATGTAGTTCATACAGGGGAGCCTGGATGTGCTGGTGGCTGATTGCTCCAGGGAGGAAAATTCAGTGTTGCATTCCTGCAGTAAATCAGCAAGGCTTTGGCAATACCCCAGAGTAATCCCTTTCTCTGTATTGCTAAACTCTTCAGGACAAGCCTGAGTGCTTTTCCCTTGTCCTTGTGATTTCCTGGTCATGTGCAGAGGTGGCTGGGACTGAGGGACTTTGCTCACCCACCTCACCATGCTTGACTTCTGGCTGTGAAATTTCCCAAACTCTCCTGGTGCAGTCCACTCCTTCCCTGTCTGTGAAGAGACACACAATGGCTCTAGTTAACATGAGTTTCTTCCCTTGCTACTGCACTAACAATGATAAAAACAGAAAATTGAACTCCCCCTTCCCTCCAGTTCCTCCTGGTAAGTCATCTGTGAAATCCATCACCTGTGGACAGATTTAGGTCCATTAACTGTGAACAAGGGACTCCCAACAGCAGTACCAAGAGGTAACTGGCTTAAGGTATCAATGTCATACCCCATCTGGCATGGTGCTGTCTGTAGCTGGGCAGGGAAAGAAGCCTGGCTAGTCCAAGGAAGCAGTAAGTCAGGAAGGTCTCTGTTCCCACAGAAACATTGAAGCCTGGATGGGAGAAGCCATGCAGCATGCACTGTACCTTGCCTACACTGGCCAGCAGCTGGAGACCAGAGGGGTTTTCACCTGGGCTCAGCCAGAACTCAGCATTGTCATCCGCAGCAATGGCAAACTGGAACTCCCCTGCCGAGAGAGGGAGGGAGCAGGTTGGGCTTTGGGCCAAGGGCTTGTGCACAGAACACATCCTGCTGCTCTAAAATGCTGTCCCTGCCCTTTTTCCTGGTGAGACCATCCTTCCCTTCTGCTACTATCACGTTTCAGCCTTTGAACCTCTCTGAATTCTCTTAACTCTGAAAACAAACTTCACAGATGTCACTGGCTCACTGTCCCTCCTGCACTGGCTTCACCTGACACCTAAAAAGTCTATGCAAAGCCTCCCAACAGCCCTTTTGCTTTCAGAGCAGCATTCTGTGTGAGATGCAGTGTTTGGATGGAGGAACGTGCACGTGGAGCCCCAGAGGCAGACAGAGGTGCTTGGGGCTCCTCTGTCTGGGTGACAGGGATGGCAGCTGCAGGCCAGTGACAGGGTGAGGCCAGCAGGCTGCTGGGGGCACAGGGATGCAGCTGTGGACACAGCTGTCAGCTGCTGTCAGATGGCATTCACACACCCAGGGAGCAGCAGGGACACGAGTGATGTCAGGGACAGCACTGGCCATGCGAGGGAGGGAGGCAAAGCCCAGGGATTGTTTGTGCCCACGTCCATGCCATGGGGATGTGCATTCCAGCAGCACTGTTATTTATCCAGCCCCTCCCACCTGCTTTCTCCTGGGCTTTTCCTTCCCACCCTACAGGGGCAGACGTGTTTCCAGTCACGCACAGCAGGGACCTGTTGTGGCACCAGTGGTTCAGCACCAGGAGGGGAGGGAGGGGAAGGTGACAGGAGTCATGAGTGAAGGCACTCAGAACCCTCACCATCAGTGAAAGGATGCAGGTAGCCAAATATCCTGAGACCATAGTTGGTCCATTTTGGGGACACGGCCAACTTCTTCAGTGTAGTTCTTGTCTGAAGCGGAAGGAGAAAAAAATTCATAAAAATAATTTTAGATGTGACAGGAACAAAGGGAGAATCAAAAACCCTGGGACAGGTGGGCAGAGGATTTTCTCTGAGAGGAGGATGGGGTATGGAATGGGATGGAGGCAGAGGGAAAGGCAAATCAAGTAAGAAATGAGGTGGAGCAGGTGCTGCTGAGGAGGGAAAAGCTGCATGGGGATGCCACTGAGATGGTGGGGACAGGACAGGGAAGAACATGGACATGCCACTTGGAAGAAAAGCAGCAAATAAAGGCTCCTTCAGACAGTGTCTGTGTGAAATACCCTCCCCTGTGCAGCAGAAGAGCTGCCACACCTGAGCCCTTGTGAAAGATTCCTGCTCCTCAGGAGGAGGACAGAGGTGGCTGAGAGGGAGGTGCTGGCTTTTAACAGAGCAGGACAGAGGTAGGGACAGGATGTGATCCACCTGGGAAAGTGCAGGACAGTGCATGTCATGGTCTTACTCACGTGAGGGAAGAGGGGGAAGTGGAGGTTTCTCCTGAGCTGCTCGATGGAGCTGCCACACCAGTCCTCAAACACGTGCAGGTTGGCCTGGCCCTGGAACTAGAAGGTATAAATGGGTGATGAACTGGTTCATCCAAGCCCTGTGTGCCTCCCCTGCTCCCACAGCCCTGCTACCAGAGTGCTGGGGAGAGGGAAAAAAAATTCCTCTGCTATGATGGACTGGTCTGCAGGAGACCTGGAGAACAGCTGGGAAAACCTTGCTGGCCACTGTGGGACCCCAGGAACACACTCCTCAAAGAGCCATTCAGAAGGGAACCACTGCCTGCCCCCCAGCAAAGTCCACACTTTCTGCCAGCAGCCAGTGGAGCTGGATGCTGAACCCTCCTTGCAGGACTGGCATCCAGCAGCAAAGAATAAATAAGCTGGAGACAGTACAAGCTGCCTTAGATGGCAAAAGGCTGAAGAAAGGAATAGGTTGCCTTGGGACCAGGGAGGTTTTGCTGGGGTTGTCTTGCCTATATAAGGGCTGGGGAAACAGCCTGAACAGCACCCAAATGTCTACAGATGGCAGCACATTCTTAGTTTTTGCTGGGGAGGCTCTAGCAGGCCTGAAGCAGCACACAGGAGGAGGGTCCAACCTCTCCATGCACTTCTGCCAGAGAAACTTCTTCACTGAGTTATTTTTCCCAGGATGGTGGGCTGGGGGTGTGTTTTGAAATCAACTGTGGCTTGATGGAAAGCCATGAAGCAGATTTGGCTCTGCACCAGTAATGCTCCTTGCAGGCTGTGCATGTGAAAACCATTTCTGTGTGCTAGGAAAAGCACATTCAAGTTCATGCTGCACTGGAGTGGTGTCCTGTCAGCCCTCTGTCCCTGGTGTCCCCACTGCCAGGGCTTGGTGGGTGTCTGCAAGCCCACAGTGCCCCCACTAACACCTCCTCCTCTTCCCTCCTCTGCTCACACCCCTCAGCTGTATTCTGCCTGCCAGACAAGGAAAAGCAGCGAGACAAAGTGGATGTGATTCCTCAGAGCAATGCACAAAATCAGAGTGGAGACAGACAGAGGGCTCAGGGTGATGGATGCAGCCCAGAGAAACCAGGGCTCTGAGGAACTTGTGATACAAATAAATCACTGCAAGTGTGGCAAACACCAGAATGGGAATTTAACTGCTGTGCCCCTTGGCCAAGTCCAGGTTCACACCCAAGAGTCTTACACTGCTTTTCTCAGCCAAATCAAATAATGACAACTGCTGCTTCTTGTGGAACACAGAGTGAGAGGAACAGGCTGGGCTGAGTCCTATGGAAGTCTGCTGCTACCCACAACTGATATTTGGTTTGGTTTTTTTTTTGAGAATTGCTTGCACAAGGCAGACAGCAGGCTCAGAGCTCTTGAATGAGCCTGAAATGCAGCACAACACTCCCACACTGTGGACAGGCTGGCACTGCAGTCCCCTCCTGCCAAAGACAGACCCAGAGGATGATCTCAAAGCTCAGGATTGCAATGAAGCTGGGCTGGCTTTGACATGGGGCAGCCCAAATGCAAAACCAGATATTTATGAGGCAAATCCCAAAAGACTGGCTAGACTTGCTGAAATGTTTGCAGAGTAAAACTCAGACCAGTCCCATTGGAATACAACACTTCCCTGCAGTTGAAGAGCAATATTAGGGAGAGGGCAGCCTAATAAAAAATAAGACAGACACCACTGTACTAGGTGCACCATCAATACTTAAAAGATAATTCCTGAAATTTCTAGCCCAACACTCCTGCCTCCAAAGTCTTTACAAAGCCTCCAGAGAGGAGATTCTGGCAGGAGTTAATGAGATCACTCTGCTTTCCTGCACTCACAGGTACTAGAAACAATTAACTGGTAAATAATAAGTATTTCTTGCATGCAATTTTAGAATATTTTCTAAATCAACAGATTTTCCCCTGAGTTACAGCAGCTTGACTTAGTTTGTTTCCTCCTAAAGGGAAAAAAGAACATTATTGACAGATAAGTGCTGGCTGCTCAAAGTGCTGCTTTGGGACTGAAAACTGAGCTAGGCTTTAATTTTAGGCCCCCAGAAGTCATCAGTGTAGCAGCTGTTTTGAAACTCTATCAGCTCTGTCCCTTCAACTCAATTCATAGCTGCATTACAGGCAGCTGAGAAATTCTTCTGTTTGCTATATGAGTATCCTCTCATGCAATGTGCTGTAAAACTCTCCTGCTTGGGGCTTTTCCAGATTGCAGCTATAGAGCAACAGCACCACCATTCCCAATTCCTACACACAGAAACGTCAATGGATTTTTCTAAAATTAGAACATGATTCCAAAACATGGTTACTATGTTTGAGTTCCCACCTTGGATCTACCTGGCCCTGTTCTACAAAGGGCTGGAAATTCAGGACCTAGCAAGCAACAAGTTAAGCTCAACTTCTCCTTTTAAAAATATCTGCTTTGAAAGTTCTGGATAGACTGATTGGGCCAGAACAAGGAAGAGGAGTCTGAGCTTTCAGTGGCAGCTGGATTTATGTGCCCTTCCCATTTAGATGGCTTCTCCTGCCCATGAGGTTTTTCCTGCCCCAACACCTCTTCCCAGCTGCTTATCACCCTGCTGAAATAGCAGCACTGCCTGATCACAGCTCAGACCCAGAACAGCCCCAGGTCACACACCAAGGGCACTGCCAGCACAGTGTGAGCGTGCCCAGGAGGAGAACAGAGTGTCAGTGTGTCCTGGAGCACAGTGTCAGTGTGTCCTGGAGCACAGCACAGTGTCAGTGTGTCCTGGAGCACAGTGTCAGTGTGTCCTGGAGCACAGAACAGTGTCAGTGTGTCCTGGAGCACAGCACAGTGTCAGTGTGTCCTGGAGCACAGCACAGCACACTGTCAGTGTGTCCTGGAGCACAACACAGTGTCAGTGTGTCCTGGGCACAGCACAGTGTCAGTGTGTCCTGGAGCACAGTGTCAGTGTGTCCTGGAGCACAGCACAGTGTCAGTGTGTCCTGGAGCACAGAGTGAGTGTGCCCTGGAGCACAGTGTCAGTGTGCCCTGGAGCACAGCACAGTGTCAGTGTGTCCTGGAGCACAGTGTCAGTGTGTCCTGGAGCACAGCACAGTGTCAGTGTGTCCTGGAGCACAGTGTCAGTGTGCCCTGGAGCACAGCACAGTGTCAGTGTGTCCTGGAGCACAGTGTCAGTGTGTCCTGGAGCACAGCACAGTGTCAGTGTGTCCTGGAGCACAGTGTCAGTGTGTCCTGGAGCACAGTGTCAGTGTGCCCTGGAGCACAGCACAGTGTCAGTGTGTCCTGGAGCACAGTGTCAGTGTGTCCTGGAGCACAGCACAGTGTCAGTGTGTCCTGGAGCACAGTGTCAGTGTGTCCTGGAGCACAGCACAGTGTCAGTGTGTCCTGGAGCACAGATTCTTTTGTGCGTGTCCGACAGCACAGTGTCAGTGTGTCCTGGAGCACAGTGTCAGTGTGTCCTGGAGCACAGCACAGTGTCAGTGTGTCCTGGAGCACAGTGTCAGTGTGCCCTGGAGCACAGTGTCAGTGTGTCCTGGAGCACAGTGTCAGTGTGTCCTTAGGCAGGATGACAGGGAGGAAAGATCTGGGCAAGCAGCAAAGCTGAGAGGATTGCAGCAGCAGAGACATGACCTCCTGCCCTATAACTGCAGCAGGATGGAGCAGAGAAGGCTTTCCCAGTTTAATCCTGGGCAGCTTTGGCATCACAGAGGCAAATCAGCTGCATAGCTGCACGCAGCCCAGGGCATGAGAAACAGGCACAGAGGGGGCCTGAGCCACGGAAGAAAGGAGACATTGTGCTGCCAGCTAGGAGCTCCTGAGCTTGTAAGACTCTTCTGTCTCCTCAGAGTGGCTGCAGCCCCTCCTCCTGCCTGGCCCAGCTCCCCTGACAGACTGGGTGACATTCAGCAGCCAGCAGCTGGGCTTGGCTGTGCTGGGCACTTGTGGGAATCCATCAGGACAAGTCAGCAACACAGCCCCCTGCCTGGATGGGCAGGAGGAGCCAAGGAAGGGCATCAGCAGAGACAGTGAGCAGCAATAGCTTTGTCTTTCCTTCCTCTCAGCAAAGGATGCTTCCTCTTTGGGATTTGGTACAGGACAACACTGCAGCTAAACCCTCTGGTTTTGTGCAACTGGACAGGTGTGCCTGCAAGGGGCTGTGCTCTGGACATGCCTCACACCTCCCTGCACAGAGAAGGAAGTCCTGGCATGAAGGAGAAAAGGACATTTTAAATGCACCCCAGCAGTGCCCAGACCTTTCTCCTCTCAGAGCTGAGCAGATGCTTTTGCAGAGGTAAATGAGAACAGCCTCACCAGCCACTTTTCTAAAAGCTCTACCCACACCTACAGCAGTGTCAAATGGTGACACTCACACCCCACAGCACAGGTTTGTCCTGGCACATTTCTGAATTAATGAAACAAAACTCTCCCCATCTCTCCAGGCTGAGCAGGCCCTGGGTGATGCTGGGAGCTGGAAGACTTTGGTGCCTGGAAGTGATGGCAAGGATAGGGACCATCATGGGTGAACCCTCCTTTCCCCCAGAGCAAAACTTCAGTTTGGGATTTCCAATGAGCACACTGTCCTACCACATTATCCAAGGCTGAAGAATTAAGCTGCCTATCTCATATCCTGAAACTGAGAGAGGAAAATTGAAACCTGTCCTTTTTTGGCAATGCTGGCTGCCAGCTCACCCTGCAAAGCTGTTAATTATTGATGTTTGTCTGGAATATGCCTCTCTATTCAAACAAAGACCAGCTCCCTGACCTGTGTGAGGTAACCTGGTGTCCCTTACCCCAGGAATCAGGCTGCTGCCAGGAGAGGCATGACTCAGGTTGCAAGGACCTGAACTGCTCCTTGCAGGGCCAGCAGCCTGCTCCATCCCAGGGGACTCACAGAGGCTGCTTAATTTGTGCAGGTCTCTAATCACCTCGAGGAATTTCGTGATCTGGCTCCATTAACTAAATGCCCCCTGGCTGGTGTCCCTCTCATTAGGAACAGGCTGCATTGCTCCCTTATCTGAAGGGGAATGATGAGATAAGGAAATGGGAGGAAAGAATAATTGAGGCACCAAGGAAACAAAGGAAGTGTTTAGCCCAGCCTGCAAAGGTCACCAGAGAGGGTCCCTGATCATGGAAGTGCCACTGAAGTGGAGAAACCCCCAGGTATGCAGGGCTTGGATGGCAAAAGGCAGAGCAAGAGCTGTGTGACACTTCTGTGTGCCACAGTCATGCATTTGCTTGCTGAGTGATGGGCCCTACACACCCCAGCCATGAATAAACTTCATTTTCAGGAAGGTAGTGGGCTGCCTGGAATGGTGGGTGGGTGCTTGGAGCCTTCAGGACTTGTGGAAACACCAAATTACCTGGAATCTGGACACTCCAGTCTTTCCAGATGATTACTCAGGTCTGTAAGTGTCATTAGGCAGGGAGAAGGTGATAGGGAGTGGACTTCCAGTAAAGTGAATTAATTTCCAGGCATAGGTCTCTGCCTTTCACTTTTGCTGTACAGGTCTCTAGCCATAACTCCTCTCACACCAAATGATAGAGAAAGGCACCCACCTCTGGCATCCATGGGACAGGCTTGTCCACAGCTGCATAATTTGATTTATTCCTTCCACCTTTTTGCAGCTCTTGGATCTGAAATACAAGTAGAGAACAGTCAAAATAACCTGATAAATGACATGGCACTGACATGGATGAGATGGTTCTACACAAGCTCTACAAGAGGGATCAAACCTCAGGTCATTCTCTGGGTTTTTTCCCCCATCTCTGTTTCAAAATGAATGCACAGAAGGCAGCCCAAGCATCCTCACCTGGTGTCCCAGCTGGTGTGGATGGTCCAGCTGAATGTCTGGGTCCTCATCTGGGACACTGGTGTCTGACAGAACCTTAGCAAGCTCCCTCCAGCTTTCATATCCTGTACAGAGGAAACAGAAAGGTGTCAAGGAACAAGGTTTAAAAAAGGTTAAGAGCTCCCTAACAGTCTGGAATGGTCCAGCAGAGACCAGGAGTTGCTTGGAGTTGGCAGACTGGCACAGAGAGAAAAATTGCCTTTATCTTCCTTAAAAGCTCTTCCCTCCTTCTTATTAATTTAATTCTTAAATTAAAGATTCATCATAGTTCTAAAATATATATCAAATATTTCATTAGTCACCACAAATTCCTCTGCAGGAGATTTTTCAGTCACTGGGTGAGTAACCCACTGATTAATGTAGCTAAGCACAACTTGTGCTTCAGGGACTGACTGCCATGGGGAAAAACAGGAGAAATTCCTTTGTCTTTATATAATTTGATGTGTAACTGGTGAGTTTCCCCCTAGTTCAGAGCAATGAGGCAGAAACCACTGTTGGTGAGTGTCCTGCAGCTGGACATGGGAATGGGGCTGAAACACACTTTGATGTGAAATTTCATGTGAAATTCAGCACTTGCTGCTTTGAGGGCTCCTTATAATAGTGGGAGAGAACAGCAGGCTTTTTTTCAGAGACTAGACCCATAGAAGCACAGAATATCCTGAGCTGCAAGGGAACCAAGTATATTGGGGAGGAAAAAAAAGGCAACAAAAGTCAGTTCACCCCTGGAGATTCACTGAGAGAAGACACCTAGAAAAGCAGGGTTTTTTTCCCTTGTGCAGGGGAGAGAGGCTTATTTGGTTTCATCATTAATCCCAGCACTTCACTGCCCTGTGGAATAAGCTCAGGACAGAAATCCTGGCTCTTCTGGGAAGGGCTGCTGGCCACCAGAGCCACTCTGGCCGCTGCAGGGCTGGCACAGAGCCTGCCTCCCAGCAAACACAGAAGCCTGGCTGCACACAAGTGCCAATGGCTGACATTTCTTTGACCCTTGGAAAAGAGAAGAAAGGGAGGCAATTCTCTGTGTTGTACAAATATTTACCTAACACATCAGCCAAGCACAGAACAGACAAAGGAGCCACGAATTAATCTGAAGGCAGCGATTTCCTCGCTGGGTAATTTGTGCTTTGGCAAGCCAGTTCTCCAGCCTGGTAGGAAATGATTTTCAGAATGTAATAGCATCAACACTCCCCCCAGAGAGAGTTCTTGGCACTCCAGTTCCTTCTGAAAAGATTGGCCTTTCCCTGGGGGTCTCCATGGGACACCCTTGAGAAGGATCTGGTTTTGCCCATGCTTTCCTCACTAAAGGGAGGAAAGCACAGAAAAGACAGATTTCCTGCAGCCCAGCACGTGTCACAGGATTGAAGACATGGCCCTGCAGGTCCCCAGTGCTGTGTGACAGCAGGAGAGGGGAGCCCTGAGGCCACAGGCACTGCCCTGTCTCAGGAGCACCTGGGCAAGGTGATCCACCACAGACTCAGCCCAAGCTCCCCATGAGAACTGCTCCAGCACTCTTGGTGGATACTTAAAGCCAACAAGCTTTAAGGAGTCAAGAGCTAAAATACCTCAGCAAACATTCAGTGCTGCTAACAAGGAATGCCAGAACTGTGAGCTTTGATGGTTTTGCTGCAGTCCCTCTACCAAACCGGTTCTGGCCAGGATGTGAAAAGGCAGAAAAACCTTGGAGGCAGAAATCAAAGGCTTGGGGAGAGCCTGCCTCACAGCCAGGGGAAGATGCTGGGCCAGGCATTGCTGCATTAGCCTGTCAGACAGATGCATGAGCCAGCTCCTTCCTTTCTGTCTTCTGGGCTTCACTTCCCAAAGCATTTCCCATCACTTTCCAAATCACACCAGTTGTTTCCCAGGCTGTTTTTTCACCTCAAACACCTCCAAGGGAGGCAGCACTTATGCAGACACAGCTGGCCAAGAGCAGCAGCCAGGATTGCTACAAGCACAGGTCCATCCTTTCTCCTTCTGCACCCAACTGATCCAAGGCTCCAGTCTCACAGGGATCAGCCAGAAACATGAAGGTGGTGGTTTTTTTTTTTGAGAAAAGTCCTTTTTGTCCCCTGGGAGATGCCTGCTGAGGATCCAAATGCCCAGCAGGGCTGACCCTCAGCTGCTTCTCTGGAAGCCCTCCCAGCCTGAGCTTCCTACTGGAAGTAAGAGCCAGGTGAATACAAAGAAAAGGCAAAGAAGCTGAAGGGGAGGCTGAAACAGATGCTGTGTTCTACAGCAGAGCCCCTGCAAGAGGCAGCCAGTCTGGAGCCAGCTGCCCACAGCTCCAGTGAATCAAACATTAAGAGAGAGAAAAGCTGTACTAATAGAAAATAAGATAGAGATGATTCTTGCCTAGGGTCTGCTCAGGTGTGAGTGCCAGGTCTGCCTCTTCTCAGCCATCCTTTTGACTGCTCTGGGGTTAAAATCAGCAAAGAAAGCTGCAAGTGGAGATGGAGAGATCTCACCCCACACTTCTGACTCTGCCAGAGCAATGCACTTGAAGCCCAGTTCAAGAGGGAAAAAAAAAAAAAAAAAAAGAAGCAGAAAGCCACAGCCAGAGATAAGAGGGAGCAGTGCCCAGGGAGCTATCAGGCCTCAGGGCAGGAGTGTGACCAGAGCTGCTCTGTGCTCAGAGATCAGATCCATCCTTGGATCCATCTGCCCTGCCCCTGGCTCAGACAGCACTCCAGGCTTCAATTAGCCCGTGAAGATACCTGGCAATTGTGCAAGGGGAAATCCCAGACCCACACAGGTGATCAGCTTCCCCTCTGAAAGGCCAGATTTGATTACTCTGCTGTTGTTAGTGCTGCTTACATAGCTGCAAATGCCATTAACACCCACATGCTAGCCAGCCCTTTTGTAACCCTGCTAAATGACTTCACTCAGCAGCCTCAGCAAAGAGCAGGTCCACAGGCTGCTGTGCACAAAAGCATTTCCTTCTCATCTGAGACCCTTCTCTTCTTCTTTTTGTTGCAAGAAAGAAACTGGCAGGAAAGAAGCAGGGTGTTGTTCTTCATTACCCCCAGCACTCACAGACCCCTCACTGTGGCTTGATGCTTTAATCCCCCCTTAGATCTTATTTCTCCTCTTATTCTGGTTGAATATTTTCAACTTGCTGTTATTCCATGGGACTTCAGCATCATTTTAGGTCTTTCCCAGTGTTCCTCCTGGCTGAACTGGAATGCAGGTGCAATACCCAATACTCCCAGATATTACCACTAGATGCCTTGCAAACATACTGGTCCAAAAGAGAACTACCAAAAAAACCCCAAAACATTCAAGGGTTGGGCCAGTCCAAGGGAGTCTCTTTGGTTACTTATTTAGATCAATTAAAAGGATAGAGAGAAAAGAGTGAACTTGTCCTCAGGTCAAGATTGGAACATCACTCCTGCAGTTAAAAGGATTCAAGAAGCATTAAACCCAGTGTTACAGAGGGAGCCCTGCAAACCTTTCCTTTTCTGGTTAGTGCAGAACCCACAAATCAGGTTGCTGAACTCCTCCAGGAACAAAGCTCAAGTTTGGAACCTTGTGTGCAGAAATAAATTGCTCCATTCTTCCTCCAGGTACAACTCTGGTTCACTGCTGTGTGAATGGCTTTGCAAACTGACAATAAGCTGCAGAGCATTAAAGGTACTGGAAGTGTGACAGAGGAAAAGGCAGAGCACTGCACTTAGGGAGGAAAATCAGCAGATTAACTACCCAGGGCACTAATGCAATCTCAGTGCCAGACTCACCCACAAATAACACCTTGCTGCTGTTCCCCTCTAGGTATAGGAAATGTATTTCATACAGCAGGGGAGGAACTGAAAAACAGTGGCTGGGGCACTAACTGGTTTCACAGAAAATATAATTCAAATCTTCCTTCTGCCACTAAAAATTTCCACTGCCCTAGTTAAATCATTGAAACCACCCATGGCACACAATTATCTAGCAAATATTGCCTGCTGTCTGCAAGCTCAGTGAGGATCTGTGTAGATGGAGATGCAGGGCAGGATTTGAGTGAGAAATACCATCATGTAGCTGCACTATCCTTCAAAATTACAGGGCTGAGCTCCTGTGTCAGCTCCAGAAATGCTGTCAGCTCTGTTTCAACCAAGAGTGCACTAGAGGAAAAATACTGTAAACTCTTGCTTGTCTGCACTTGCCATGCTGAAGGCACAGGAGGTTCAGGAGTTCATGTGAGCATGGAAAGGCAAACATGCAGCTGAGGTGCCCAGGCACAGCTTTGGCTGAGCAGCCACAAACCCTGCCTGAGGTGACTTCTGCCCACAAGAGCCTTGTGTCCTGTCCTGCCCATCCTCATCTCTTCAACCATGCAACTCAATCCCTCTCCCTCTCCCTCTCCATTAGATGGAGAAGGGGGAAGAACAGAGCACTCTGTTTTTCAGGGGAAGCTCAAATTGGCTCAAATGAAGGCTGAGCAGAAAAGCAACAACTGCTGCATCAGAGAAATGGCCACGATTTTGGCACTGCTAACTTCTGCAGCAAAGCAGGGAGAAATGCTGGCTAGTTACCCTCTTGAGGTATTCCATGGGCCATCTTAAACCACATAAAAACACACACAGATGCTTTTAAATCATAAAATATATATTCAACATTATGGCCATGATAGCTGTGCAGTTAAAGCCCTTAACTGCTGGCAAGTTCCACTCTTTAATTTACAGAACATGGCAATTGTGCTGCAATTATGGTGTGCTTGTCCCTGAGACACTGTGCTGCACACTGTGTTTGCCTCTTTGCTCAATATTGCCATCAAAACAGTCTCTCTGTGTTTTTACAGTTTTCTCAAAACAGCTACAGCCAGCCAGGGAGGGCTGATTCCAGCCATACTAAGAATTAAGGTGTTTGAGTAGCTCTCATCATGGAATCACACTTAACCAAGCCCAGCCTACTGCCAGTCATTGTCTTCAAAATATGGGATTTGCATCAGAACATTTACTGGTGTGAGATTTGCCTTGCCTGAGCTCCAGTGCTTGGAGCATTTGGAAAAACCAGCAGGTTGTTTTGTATACAAGGCTAGATTTTGATTTTTACTCCCTCTTCTAAGGAAAAAGTAATTTGCTACTTGGATGGTGAAACTGTAAAATTAGGCATTATTTTAATTTCAAAAATACCTTTAAACCTTGAACATTTGCATGGGTTTCTACCAATTCTCTCCCAGTGACCACATCCTCAGTGGCTGACTCACACTCTGCTGTCTGCCTTACTCTGTTTTGAATACAAATAATAGTAACAGCTTAAAAAATTCCTACCCCAACCTCAAGGTGACTGGCATGAGAAGCAGATGTTCCACCTGGTTTTGATCACTGCAAGTGGTATTTCCTGGCACTCTCCCCATCATTTGGAGGCAGTGGTGAAGCTCAGAGACAGGAGGGGCAACAAAGGTCTGCTCCATTGAGGTAACAAGTTATTTAAAGTTTGCTTCCATTTATTTTCAGTTTACCTCAGTGTGACAGATCCCAGGCACTGCACTTGGACACAGTCCTGGCAGGCTCTAATTCATATGTACTGCATCACCATGAGCAGCAGTGAGGACTGATTTTGTAAAGAGATGCATTTTTCTAAATGCTGTCTACCACCAAGAGATCTGCTGCTTTGATTCCACAATAATTGAATAAATGCAATTAATAAGAAGTTAATATGAAGGCAGCTTCCCACCACTGAGCATGGGGAGGTGCCTACAAAAATCAAGAAAGAAAATGGCAATTTTATGCTCAGCAGTCTTTGCAGTCTGTTTTTCTTTCTGCAACAGGACTGTGCCCAAGAGAGCTCAACAAGGTCATCCACAAAGCTTTCAGAAAGATTTGGTAAGTGCATTTTTCTCAACTGATCCAAAAACTGCAGCAACAGACTGCCCAAAGAGCTTTCCAAGACTTTTTTTTACAGAAGCCATATAGGATGTGAAGCTGAACATCAACTGAGCAACAAATCTTCAGGCCAACATTTGTTACTGCTTTACCAAACAGAGCTAATGCATTATTTTTTATTTTGGGTGAGGATTTTCCTGAAGACTCAATACCTTGCCACTTCCATGTGGATGCAGCATTCTCAAAATATCTTCTTACAGCTTCATTTTCAGTCAAGTTCTGTGGAACTTTGTGCTGTAGGAAATGCCATTCACTGCTTCCATGAGAAAAACCCCCACACTTTATTTGCATCTCTACTTGCCATTTTGCTCAAATCTTCCCCTGAATTCACCCCCAAAGCAGTAACTCTTGCTGAAATGTGTTGTTTCCATGACTGCCCTACACTTTCAGCTCCTGACTGGAATCAGACTATGGGCAGAGGAAAATAAAGAAGGGGCTGGACAAATACCTGCCAGAAATGGTGCAGGCAGGGGTGACCTGACCTCAAGGCAAGGAAGCAAGCTAAACAACTCCCTTGCAGCCACCCCAGAAATACCTTATAATTTGTTTAAATGACTTTAAATTGCCTGTGCTCTTGAGGATAGCAGAATGAGTGTTCTGCCCATGGCTCTGCACAGGACACCCTGCTCTGACATCAAACAAAGCCCCGAGGACAGAGGCTCCTCTAACTGTGGGACAGCACAGCAGCTCTGCTGAGGAGGAGCTGGAAGCAGGCACACTGATAAATCTCAAACCCACAGCAGTATCACAAGTTTTCAAATACAACAAAGAGGAACTGACAGTGCAGTGATTGAGGCACTGCTCTCCAGGTATGGCACACTGGAAACATCTGGTGATTGCATTTTGAGTCAGATCAAGCTCTTCTAATAATGCTGCTGGGGTTTGCATGAGGCTCTAAAACTACTCCCAAGTATTTCAGGAGCCTGCATGCAACCCCTGTGTACAAGTTTACTTCCACAATTTTGATTCAAAATCCAAAACTGCAGCTTCTGGTTCAGACTTGGGTGTTATTGATGAAAGGGACCTTAAAGTTCCAACCCACTGCCATGGGCAGGGACATCTCCCACTATCTGGTCTTGGACACTTCCAGGGATGGGACATCCATAACTTCTCTGGGCAGCCTGTGCCAGTGCCTCACCACCCTCACAGTAAAGAATTTTTCCTAATATCTAATCTTGCCCTCTTTCAGTTTAAAGCTATTCCCTCTTGTCCCATCATTACATCCCTTCATCCAAAGTTCCTTTCCAGCTTTCTTGTGGGCTGTCTTTAGGTACTGGAAGGCTGCTGTAAACACAATCAAACATCAATTAAAATGGCAGCAAAAGGCAACTGGAATATCAGGAATATTATTCAAGAATGCCTGAAATTGAATGTCAGCCAGCTGCTGACACCACCAAACCCACTCTCAAAGCTTTATGTGACCTCTAAGCCTAAATGCCAGCCTTCATCTGTCTTTGTGCATGCCACCTGACACCAGCACCTCAGCTTAGCAAAGCTGAGCTTTGTAACCCTGATTTCCTCTGAACCATCATCAAACACCAACTGCTAGCCAGGGCACACAAACAGGCAAAGACAGGCTTAACATTTTGATAGCTAATGGAAAATCCTATATACCTATGACTTAAAATATCAAACTTCAGAGTGCTAAGGGGGCAAGAGCTCTTCCATGACAGAGGCTCAAAAACTCTCATGGACAAAACAAGCTGCCAGTCCTCCCTCCAGGCACTCTGCTCCCAGCAAATGCAGGCTGTGCAATGGGACACATTGCTTCTGGGACAGCTTTATTTACACAACATGGGTTGCTATGAGGAAAAATCAGGGTTGTGTAAACTCTCTTTACTGAGCTCTTACCCAGTGACATAATTCCAAAATATGAACTTCTGAAATATTGTTTCTCCTCTGCCTGACCTAACTCCCACATCCATGTCCTGCTTTGGATCTCAAGCCAGGCTCTGCAACACACTTGACAAAAATAATTAAGGAAGTGGGATCCAGGAGGAGTTCACAGAAACTACTTTTTATCCCATAGAATCACAGAATATTCTGAGTTGGAAGGGAAGTACAGAATAACCCCAAGAATTCCAGAGAGCTTTGTCTAAATTCTCCTGCCCTGGGTAGCCTGTTCCAGTATCTGAACAGCCCCTGTGTGAAAAACCTTTCCCTGATATTCAATCTGTACCTCCACAGAGACAAAAAGAGCTTGTATTTACCATTGCCTAGTTTGCTAAAACACTCATGCCTAAATCCCACTGTTTGAGAGAAGATGTGCTGAGTTTGCTGACTATTTCCAGCCTGCTAAACTGGGACACACTCCACTCTGACTTGGGATTATCTTTTTTAACGTGGCATCTTCCAATTAAAAACTTTCTCAAGAAGGCTTAAGAGAAGCCACACAAGAAGAGGCAAGAAGAACAATTTGCTCTGTAAGCCTTGCCTTAAAAGCTCTTTGTTTTGAGCATCCCAGCATCCTTAAAATCCACTGGAGCTGGGAGAGGCATGATGATGGAGGAGGGATGCTGTGGGTGGAGACACCCCTGGCAATCCCTCCTGCAGAGCAGGACTGGGACTGAGCTGAGGGGCACCAGCAGCCCCAAAATACCCAGCCCAGCTCTGCCCAGCCCAGGTCTGTCTCCTTGTTGCTGCATGGAACAATCCCCTTGAACTTTCCTCCAAAGATTCCCCGTGCTGCTGCAGGCTGCTCACCATGAGCACATTTGCAGATGGGCAGACACACAATTATAGGAAGTACAAGACAGACCCCTGTGTAAGGCACAGCTCAGAGCCAGGGAGGCTGATGATTCAAGCAGTTTAAAGGAGTTTTTGCTGGCTGATAGGGAAGATTCAGTTTGCTTTAGCAAAGCACATGCAATACAAAGGAACTATTCTGCTCTCAGCTGATCCATAGGCACATCCCTCACTAAGGGGGGTTTTGAAGCTAATGAAGATCTTTCTTATCTGAAGTGCCAGCCATTGTTAATTTTTAGCTGATTTCAAGTGTAGATCCTGAAAGAGATCCATGTTCTTAGGGAAAAAATCCCCTATATACTATATCTCCTGTCATTCTCTGTATAGGCACTTTGAGTTGTTGCAGATTGTTGGAGTTTTTTTCATTGTGATGCAGCTTAAATATATTAATATTTTCATTATTATAATAGCTGGGAGTTGGAAACACAAATTAAAACAGCTTTGACAGTGGAAACATGATGATAAAATTGTGCCATTGCTGCACTTCATGAATGACATTTAAGTTGTATTATAAATTTAACCCATTCCTGTGCTACCTTCTGTATTAACAAAATCCATGTGTGATAGTGTTTTATCACACTGCCCTACATTTCATAAAACCAGGGGAATAATTTCTACTGCTCCTTCCAGGGAAATGAAAAATTATTCCCTGGGAGATTTCTGGGCTGAGTTCTGCCCCAGACAGAACAAACTCAGAGGCATTCAGGAGCTGAACTTTGCAAAGCCCAGGCTGCAGGGGCCAGCCAAAAGCTGCTGCAGGGCCCCTGTTTTCCACCAGGAATCTCTGCCACCAGCAGGCATTCCTAAGGGCTTCCAGGAGGTGATCCTTCACCCAGCAGGAGACAGCCCTGGAGCTGGGCCAGCATGCCTCACAGAGCTATCCTGTTTCAGTGGAATATTTAACAGTGCTGCAGCTTTCTACCACAGCATTGAAACTGCCCTTCCCACTGCTTAAGGTGGCTTGGCAAGGGAGGGATTGCAAAATGATAATTTTCTTTCCAACGCACTGGAAATTTCCATAAGCCAAGGAAAAGGGTTTCCTACTGCCCAGCACTCGTCCAGCTAATGAACTTCAGGACAAACAAAACCCTAACAACTGTCCAATCTGCCTCTTGTGTAATTCAGGACAGGAAACTCACACAGTAATTCCTGTACTGGCTCCAGAACAAATATCCACGGAAAATGCCATCTGACATTGGTTATTTACATGCTGACCTGAAATTTCATCCAAATACTCTTCTCAGTCTCTTCACTAAGTGTTACTGACCTTTTCCACAGGCTCCTGGTGTGATTCCTACCAAGCTCCACTGACTCTGTTCAATTTTAGTCTTTTTCCATAATGGTAAGAGTGTTCTGCCTTGCACAACCACATATATCAAAATACCCAAAATTCTAGGATGTTCTGCCATAACTGAAGCCAGAAAAAGCAGCTGTCCTCTCACCTGCATTTTGCCAAAAGCTGTTTATTGTCTGTCCTTTATGTTCCTGTGACCCCAGTCACTCCCAAAGCTCCAGGTTCTACATCAGACCTCAGGGCTGGTGCTCTGAAACATCACAGTGCAGTTTATGTGCTAAACAGTTTTATAGGAAAAGTTCCCAGTGCAGTGTCTCTTAGGATGGAGATGGGGACTGTGTGTCCTCCAAAAATAGCCCAGGGCAGCTCATTCTTCTCTTTTAATCTATTTTTAATGCATGCTAATACCAAAGCAGAGAACTGCTGAGGTTGGGCAGCACCTCTGGAAATCATCTGGTCTGAACCCCTGCTCACAGCAGCAGCACTGTCACCTAAAGCAGCTTTTACCAGAATCCCAAAGTCCTTTCCTGCAAAGCTCCCTGAGACCATCTCCTGTGGGATTCTCTGAATTCAGGTCCCTGAACACAGAAAATTCTTCTCTCATCAAGTCCCAGCCCTTGTTCCAAGTCAACTCCATCCTGCTCACCACACAAGACAAAAATAATTTGTGAAGTAGTTTGAAACAGCCAGCCTAAATACGCTGATAACTCTCAACCCCAAAAATTTACAACTTCACTACTTTTGAAAAACCTGTCTTTAAGTTCCTTGGAAGCTGAAATCCCAAGGGAAAGTGCTGGGATTTGGGCCAAGCCACACATGTGCCTATTTAGAGCCTAGCCTAAAATGGCAATACAAGTAAGTGCTTCAGAGTTTGCAGGAATGCTGCAAGGCTTCCTCTCTCATTCTGGGCTCTCCATCTCTCCATTAGAGATGCACTTTCTTCACAGCAAGTTTCAAGTCTGTGATCAAAAATCTTTGTGATCCTGGAAAATGAGAAGGTAGGGACAAAAGAGGAGAGATTGAATGCCAGAAGGAATAAGGTTTTGCAACCTGAGTTTTTTATTTATATCCCTACTATATTAATGAGATAGGAATTTTTCTCAAATTTTTTTTTCTTAAATTTCAAATGAAGCAACCACAGAATAATATCCAGGCTACCACCTGGCTATTGTTCTGGATGAATCAGAATTTAATGGGCTTTATAAAACATGGAGCAGAAAGTAAATCCTGTTTGCTACAGGATGTTAGGGCTTTGTCTATTTCATTTCATAACACACATAAGTGCCACTGTACATGCTCTTCTACTTAGAGACCTGATGCCAAAATGATGCAATGGGAATTTCAGAAGTCTGTTGCCCAGGAGCTTACCCATCAATAAAAAAAAAAAAAAAAAAAAAAAAAAAAAAAAAAAAAAAAAAAAAAAATCTGAATGAATATGCCAACAGGTAAACTGGCAGCAAACCAAAATCCACCAGGTTCATTTCTGTGCTGCCCTGGCTCTTGGCAAGAGTCAAGCCAAGAGGAAAACCTGGTGAAGACAGCAGCACTCCAGGATGGCCCAGTGTGCTCCCCTTGCTCTTTCAGCCAACATCAAGAGTGACACCTGCACAACAGATATCACACCAAAAAAAGTGCCAGGATGGACTCTAATTCCAAAGGGTCTGTGCACTCAGGCTCACACAGATCTGTTACAAAAATGCTGCTCCTTCTATTGGAAAAATCAGGCCTCTGGGCTCTCTGATACTCATTAGAAATTTAAAAAAAAAAATAACCAACTTGCTTTCTAGTTAAAAAAAAAAAAAAAATCTGATCTCTGTATCCCAGCAGCTGGCAAAGCCTCACTGGGTTTAACTTCAAATGCTTGTAACTGCATAATTTGGAAATGTCAGAGCAACATTTTTTGCTCATCTTTGCATATGATCAAAAGCATGGCTGTCACAAAACCAGAGACACACAGCATGTCCCTAAGTTTGGTGAAATCTGGTCCCTAAAGCATTCATTGCTGAGAGCAACACTTGTGGAGAGATGTCCTTTATGAACATTTCTAACTATTTTGGGTTATCTCAAATAAAAGAAGAGTTTAATTAGCAAACTCATCTCTGCTGCAGGCTGTGAAGAGTTAAAAAAAAAACCAGAGCATGCATAATTTTCCACCAGAATCCACAGAAATTTTTCAGATATTTCTAAAACCTATTCCCATCTCTAACCCCAGGAAGTCTTGCAGGTCTTTTTCACAAAGCCTGAGCTCACTTATGCCAGCAATGCAGTGGGCTCTCTGGACAGGCAAGCTCTCACCCAGCAATAGCTCAAAAGAGAGGAAATACTTAACACTATTTAAAATTTTTAGCAAACAGGAAATATCACAGAAGACAAAAAAAAAAGTTTTTTTTTTTTCTACCAACTCTGCAATAACAAGATGACTTCCCAGTTTCTTCCATCCCTTCTCAGCTGGCCTCTCCATGCTTTTTATTTATTTTCTTTTCTCCCTCAAGGGCACTCCCTTGCCCTCTCAGACTGACTATTTTGGGGAGCACACAGAGCTCCCCAGCAGCCCTCCTGAAAGCTCTCTCATGTTTCCTGTCTCCTCTTTCATCAGCTGCCTGCAAGTGTCCCAGTCTCACAGCACTGCAAAGAAACACAACTCATCAGCATGAATAAATGATAGCTGGTCCCTCCTCCCCCTTTCATCTCCTCCTCCCTGGCTGTGAGCAGCCCTCCTGCCTTGTGCAGCTCCAGGACAGGTTGGTGGCTGAGCCAAAATGTTCTCGCCAGCTGCCCCAGCCTGCTGCCAGCACTGGAGTGGAGAGCACTGCTCCAGCAGCATTGCATTTTAGCTGTTTTACCTGGTCCACCACCCCCTGCTCCTTCCCTGCCTGGTGCCCAAGGCTCTTCTCCCAAAAGCCCATCAGATTTTGTGACTCATCCCTCAGCCCAGGGTAAATCTAAGAAAGGATGCAAGGATGAGGAGAAAAAAGAGTAACAGTCATATAAGCCAGGACTTTGCCATCTCAGACATGAGAAAAGCACCAATGAAACCATCACATTTGGACACCAAACCACCCCTGAGCTGCTACAAAGGCCTGGGGGAGCTCTCAGTGCTCATGTCCTGGCAGGGTAGGGTCACATTTCTCACAGCACAACAAGTCCTTCCCCCTCCCCAGCCTGACAAGACCTCTAACAGATTGATGGGAGCAGGGTTTGGGGTACCTGTGAACCTGAGACAGGAGATAAACCCCTGGTGAAATCCTGGCTGTTTATACCACAAGGCAGCACATTTGTTCATCAACTCAATGTGCAGGCTTTCAGTAGGACCCATGAGATGCCAAAATGCAATTACAGTCAAAGAGGTGACACAGGACAACAGCTCAGTATTCTGTATTTTCTCTCTTTTTAGCAGCTTGCTCCAGCTCACTGTTATATCAAAAGGATGTTTTCTAACCAATGGTGCTGCAAACCACAAGCTGGAAAACCAAGCCAGGTTATTTTTTGCTCTTTAAAAACAAAAACATCACCCACCAGGGATTTTGCCCAATGGTCAGAACTGCCCAGCTATTTGTGTGCACAGCTGTACACAGTTTGTACAGAGCTGTACAGCTCTGGAGTGGAAGGAACAGAGCAAAGATTCTTTTTACCACTCATCTTCCCAGTAATTAAAGTAGGTTTCTTCCAGTTTTCTGAGTGACTGAACCACCCTGGAAGAATCAACCCCAACATATTTTCAAATGGTGTTTTGGTTTACTCAGAGAGGTGCTAGTTTTTAATTCACTTCTTAAAAGCATTCACAACAGCCTGGATTATCTAAAGGCTAGCCTTAGCCAGATCAGGAGAAAAATAGAAAAGAAACAGCAGAGCCTCTACAAAGTGCTAAACAATATCAAACATGTGCCAGGAGATTTTTGATTTGCTCCTGGAAGTAGCACAAGCAAACAAACAAAGTGAAATAAATATGGTAGATTATCTACTGCAGTTTTTTCACTCAACTCTAAGACCTTCTGCCAGAGATGCAGTTCCTGTGCATGGATCAGAACCCACAGGGGACTGCCTAGGGCTGCTCAGCAGGCTGACATGGTCCAAACTCACTGAATGTTGCTGGTTTCAATTAGGGACCAGAGCTGGTGCTTCAGCTCCATCCCACAAAAAAGGGTCTCTCTGAAAAGTCTCAGCACAGCACCTCACTGTGCAGAAAATCAAAGCCTTACACAGGAATTTAGTGATTAGCAGATCAGGCCATTGGTTCATCCCATCAGATAATCCATCTTTGACCAGTAGCCAAGATCTAATGTTTAAAAGGCAGAAGAAAACAACCTTCAAAAGTACCTTTAGCTGTATTACTTTACAGAGAAGGAAAAAAATAAAAGTCCTCATGACCTACAGAAACAGTCAGTCCATGCCCTGCGGCACAAATTGTGATTACTCCTTTCTTACCAAGCATAATTGCAAGCGTTACTATTAGTCATAAAATTATCCAACCCTTAAAATAAATACCAGCCACACCACTTGCAGCACTGGATTAACTATGCTGAGAGCACCCAGCACACACACAATGGACTTGTTTTACAAACAATGCTTTACAGGCTCATGGTGTAACTCCTATTTAATGGTGCAGTGCTGAGGGAAATCAAGAAACTGATTTAATCTCTAAAACCACTATGAATTCTGCTGTAGGACCAGCATGAAATTGTCTCCACAGGGGAAAAGATCAGGACATAGGTACCTTACACAAGTAAATCCTGTCACAAGAAAATCCTCTGCCTCAGCACATCTGCTGTTCCTTCTGAGACCTGATGATATCCATGGAAGCACACAGAGCTGCTCTGCTCCAGACAGAGATGGATGTGGGTTCAAGGGAATGTCAGAGCTCAGTCATGCCTGTTTATGTTCTCTTCCATTTTTAAAACATGCTGGCTGCAGCCCAGAGGAGCCCTACTGCTGGCTGCTGTGGGCTCAGATCCAGCCATGGCCTCACTCCATCCATGTTTGGGTGGCTGCAGCCAGCAAGGCAGACAGCTTCATTGCACAGCCAAATTTCTACCATTCAGATCAGTGAGAGACTCCTGGGTCGCTTCTCCTCCTGAGCAGCACCTGTGTGACCATTTCTGAAAGAGGCTTCCTTGTATTTTCCAGTCTCAGGTGTAAGGTGTCCTGTTTCCTTTCCAAACAACTCCAGCAGCTCAGAGGGATCCAGTTATGCAGATGAAGGATTGACCATCTCCAATCTCACACAGCCTGGCTTTAATTAGCTCCCCATGGCCTGTCTTTGAGCTCAGAAGTGCTGTGGTAAATCTGGAGTAACTCCCCTGAGCAGCAGAGTATTGAGAACAGTGTTCAGACCCTGAAGTTCTTTCTTTTACACTCCTGCAAGGGCTGAGCAGTGAATGGCCATGGGAGCAGCTCCAGGCCAACCCAGATTTCCAGCTTTCAATCCCAGGTGCCCCTAAGCCATCAAGTCTGACCATGTCAGGCAGGGTGTTTCCTGTAGTTAGGACCCTCCCACAGCATCCTTTGCTCCCCTCTCTCATTCCTGGCACCCCAGTGCTGCCTTCACACATGATGCTGCCATGGCAGTCCATCCATGGGGCATGGTGCTGTCCTGCTGTGCCCACCCAGCTCCCCCAGACCTGGTCCTTTCCCTTAGCCCCTAGTCCTGACCACTGGCAGCTGCTTCCTCAGATAATAACTAATTATTATAACCTAATCATTATCTTCCTAACCTAATCCTAGCTCATGCTCTGGCTATTTCCCACTGATCCCTGGCCTCTCCTTCTCTTGGTCCCTTTGCAACTGATCCAGGGTTGATTGTTGTCAGAGTGTTGATTGTGGTTGTGGCACCAATCTCCACTCCAGCAATGAGACCCTCTCTGTAGGAAAGCAGCAGATCAAGGAGGACATCTTCCTGAGTCCCTTAGGACCTGTTCCATAAAGTTGTCATCTAGTTTTTCTGGATTTTCTAGTTGTACCCAGGTCGTACCACCTGTGTGATGCCCCCAGTTAACTTCTAGCAAGTTGAAGTTGCCCAAAAGGACCAGGGCAGTTGACTTAGAAGTGTTCCCTTAACTCCTCCAAGAATAATTTGTTGGTGCCACTGTCTTGGTTCAGCTCCATAGTGGCCTCCCAAAATGATATCTGAATTATTTGTTTGCTCCTTGATTCTCACCCAGAGGCTCCCAGCTGTGAGCTCTGTACATTCCAACCCCTCTGTTACATACAGAGCCACCCCTCCAGGGATGGTGTGGGATAGTGGAACAATTTGAAATGCAAATGCATGGCTGCAACCCTAGAAAGGAAATTTGCAGTGCCCATGCCATGCCTTATTTATTCCAGGATCTGACCTCTTGCATACATCAGCCTTGTTCTGCACCTTAAAGGATCCCAGAAGGTAAAGGGGCTGTAACATACAGCAAGCTGTGCAGCCCCAGGAGCTTGGCAGGAGACAGCAAGGCTCTCATGGCCATGAAAACATTCAGGGGAGCACAGTGAAGCAGCAGTAAGTAGGTGAGGTCAGCAGCAAGCAGGCACTTGCAAGCTGGGGTGGACAGGCATGTGTGAAGAGGAGTGAACGTGTGGGGAGCACAGCCACACACCCAGAACTTGAAGCTGGGAGATGAGGTGGGTGGACAGCCTCAGAGATGAAGGGATGGATGCCTTCTGGCAAGAGGAGAGATGTTTTGTAGGGAGGAGCAGAGAGGTGCAGAGCTCTGGGGGTGGAAGGAAGGAGGAAAACTGGTGCCACAGCATAAAGGAGTGAACAAGTGCTGCAGTCACTGACACACAGGCTGGGATTATCCAGGTGCTGCTGCCTTCCCCTGGGCAGGGAGCTGGGAGAGGAATTGCAGCACACACCTGTGATGTGCCTGCAAATGTTCCTTGGGACAGTTTCACGTGGGAGACAGCAGCATGGACAGACACGAGCTGGTTCCTCAAGTCTCTCACCTGTGCTGCCTTCACTGCACATCCCACACAGAGGGGATCCCTGGATCTCTCCATGCACAGGGGAAGGCAACAGGAGAAACCCTAAGTGGAGAGAGAGTGCCTGACAGCAGCTGCTCCTCTGGTAGACAGCAAATGCAGAAGACAGCCTGTATCACTCACAATGCTTTAAAACTGCATCCAGACTGTCCTGCAAATCCCAGGCTGTATCTCAGCATTAAGTAATGCTAAAGCATCAGGGCAGAGTGTAATGAAGCCTCCCAGAAAGGAGGCCACTGCAGACTGCAAAGCTTTTATGCAGAATAGTGAAGCTGGTGTTGAAGATGTGCCTCTGGTCTATAAAAAAATTCACTTAGCACTGTCAGCATGTTGTTTAAGAGCAGCAGCACACCCTCATCTCATCTCCACCCTGTGGCCTCCTCTGGTTCAGAGGGAAGAGCTGCAGCTGGATGTTTCAGCTCCACACACCTTGGGCAATGAGGTGCATGTAAAATTGCCCTAGCAGTGGAGCTCAGCACCAACTTCCCTGGCCACCTGAAAGAACTCCTAGTGAAGTCCAGGTGCTGCAGCTCTTCTGATGGGATATGGCTCTTAACCTGGAACAAACAGGTTTGATTAGATGTGCTCAGCAAACAGCAGGAACACAGGTGCCTTTGGAGCACAGCACCTAAAAGGTGCTGTCATGAGGCACACATTGCAAAATTAGGGTTAGGCTATGTTTTCTTGGGAGATTTGATTGCTAGTTTCTGAGTTTCTGGACTCTGGGCTGATTTTGTAGAACTTAAAGCACACAGAGACCCTCTACATATTTACATTTAGAACTTGAAATACACACACCTGCAGAGAATAAAATTATGATTATTTTCTTTACAAAGCTACAGATCCAGACAGCACCATCACATCGACTTTAAACAATAATAGTAATTTTAAAATATGGGTTATTGACAAGGAAATGCACACAGAGAATTGTGTGGTTTCATTTAAGCCACATAATGAAATGACAAACCCCAAGCACCTGCAACAGACAGAGCTGGTAAAATCTGAAAGCATTAAAGAAAAATGATAACTTATGTGCCTCCAATTGTACAAATGGATCAACAACATTAATGAGAAAAATCACCAAAGCCTCATGCCTCTGCCTTGTCCTGCCAAGGTGGCCAAGGTGGTGCTTTATTCTCCCCATCACTACTTTCTCTCATTCTCTTTTTTCTTGTTTTTGTATTTTTTAACTTGCACATGCTTGCTCTGGGAGACTCCCCCCACAAGCACTGGTTTGAGAACCTGAGCTGTTCTCCTTCTGGGGGCTTCTACTCTCAGCCAAGCAATCTATGAAGCTCCACTCTCCCAAAAAAAGCTTTCTGTGCCTAAAGCTTTAGGCTGCCTTTTCATTTCACTCCACAATTAGAGAAATACACCCAGATCTAACAGCAGGGGATACAGGGGTCCTGCTCAACCTGCCAATGAACCACCCCAGGAAGAGCAGGAGGTCTCCCCCTTGAACCACTCCAGTTTCAGGATCTGAGACAAGAGCTGTAAACTGTAAATCTTGAGACCTGCTGAACCCAAGAAAGGCATCTCCATGAATTTTAGCAGCTTAACTCTGAGCAGAGATCTCTGCAGGCTTTGTAAATGCCCAGCTCTCCAGAGGGGAGGGAGCAAAAAAAAAAAATCCTCTACTAGAACTTGCCAGATTTGTGTGAGTGGGGAAGAGCAAGACACAGCTGCCTTTTCCCCAGATTGTGCTGAAAGAAAGTGATGCTTTCTTCACCTTGCTGGGTTTCAGGCAAATAAGTCTTTGCAGCAAAAACAGTAGCCCCAAGCAGGTCCTCTTGCAATTGTAGGAGACACACTTGCCCATATATTTTATGGATTGCCTTTCTTCACCCATGCTAAAAATACCTTGATGTCCCTCAGTCCTCACTCCACCTCCAGCAGGGAAAAGGAAAAGGAAGCCAGAGACCCACTTGGCAGTTTTGTTTCCTTTTTTTCACCAGTGAAACCACCTGTGCCCTGAGCTGGGACAGGAGCAAGGCTGGACCCTGCCATCCCCTCCAGCTCCTGGAGCTCTCCCCCATCCATCTGATGTGATGGAGACCTGGCACATGGTCTGGATGTGCCTCCAGACACAGAGAGGCCACTTGCCACGCTGGCTGGCCAAATGCAGAACTCACAGCTGCTCCCATTTCTCTGCTATTTGCAGAAAAAGGGGAATTTCACGTCCCTTTGGGCAGGAACAATCACCAGACAGACAGTGAACTTGCCTTTTCTTTTCTTCTTCCCACTGTTGGCACAGCTTTCCCCAGAAGCACTGCCTGCCAGCCATTGCAGATAAAACACAAATCCCAATGCAAACCATGTTGACATTTACTCTGACCTTTATTAGGCTGTCAAGAGGTGCTCATTTTGCTGCACCACACCCATGGTGTCCCTCAGGCTGCCTCCTCCAGCTGGCAGGACCAATGATGTGCAAACTTTTCACTATTTCTCCCTGCAATGGTCCCACTTTGCCAGTGTGCTGCCCTTGCACAAACTGCAGACAGCTCTATCCATGAGCCTTGGAGAAAGGAACAGGGTTTTAAAAACCAAGTCTGCATTCTTCCACCCATTTTTTTGCCCCAGGCTATCCAGTTCAGGCGAGTGCAATGAATGGGAAAGGTCAGAGGTGAGATCTGTATTCTGGGGCCCAGACAAGTTCCTGCCCCTGCTTTAGACACAGCAGAGCTGGTTCACCAAAGGCAGGGTGGCAGCCTGGGGAAGGGCTGTTCCAGCAGGGCAGGCTGGCTCCAGCACAATAATGGAACAACAGGCTCTCCCCTTGCAGGGAACTCATTTGGAGCCAGTGAATGCTTTTCCATTCGTGGACATTAAGTATTTCAAAAAAACAAATAAAAATTGTCACTGACACCTTTGACATAGAGCCTAACTGAGGCATGGGAGGTCAAAGCAGCTTGTTCAGCAGCAGAGACAAGGCTGGCCTAGGGCCCTGTCCACCCAAATCTGTACTGTAACCACCAGGCCACCCTGTAATAGAGAGCAAACAAGCTCTCATTTATGGTGGGACAGTGGAATCTCCAGCAGCTTGTTCTGGCAGGGGGCCAGGGGTGAATGCACACTCATTTTCTCAGGGCAGCCAAACCCCTCATCTGCCCAGAAAACCTTTCCACAGGCAAGGATGCCCCTGAAGCTCTGAAGGTGTCCAGCAGCAGGAGCTGCCCTTCCTGGCTGTTTATATGCTATTCAAAGGGAGAACAAGAAGGAAACAGAGAGAGAATCAGGATTTCCTACTGTGTCCCAGGACTGTCTTGGCAATACCCTGTTCTCCCAACAGCTTCAGCATCCTGCCAAGCATCCCTAGGGCAAGGCATCCCCAGCCCTGGGAACCCTCCCAGCAGCACAGGGTGCTCTGCCTGGAGAGACTGAAGAGTTTTCCTCTCTACCCTGCCAGGCCCAGCTGGGTCAGACACTGCACTTGGCAAGAGAAGAGCTCCCTGCTAATTTTATCCTGCAGCTCTCCACCCTGCTCAGCTGCTGTGGAGAGCTGGGCAACACTGATTGAGGGCTGGGACAAAGGAGTGGGGACAGGGAGTGAGTGCCACGCTGATGTGGGCTGGAGCAAATCCCTCCCCATCCCTGAGATGGAGCAGGGACAAACTGCAGCTCCCAGGGACCTGCTCCTGAAATGGAGGAAATCCCATCCCTGAGATGGAGCAGGGACAAACTGCAGCTCCCAGGGATCTGCTCCTGGGATGGAGCAAATCCCATCCCTGAGATGGAGCAGGGACAAACTGCAGCTCCCAGGGACCTGCTCCTGGGATGGAGCAAATCCCATCCCTGAGATGGAGCAGGGACAAACTGCAGCTCCCAGGGATCTGCTCCTGGGATGGAGCAAATCCCATCCCTGAGATGGAGCAAGGACAAACTGCAGCTCCCAGGGATCTGCTCCTGGGATGGAGGAAATCCCATCCCTGAGATGGAGCAGGGACAAACTGCAGCTCCCAGGGATCTGCTCCAGGGATGGAGCAAATCCCATCCCTGAGATGGAGCAGGGACAAACTGCAGCTCCCAGGGACCTGCTCCTGAAATGGAGGAAATCCCATCCCTGAGATGGAGCAGGGACAAACTGCAGCTCCCAGGGACCTGCTCCTGGGATGGAGCAAATCCCATCCCTGAGATGGAGCAGGGACAAACTGCAGCTCCCAGGGATCTGCTCCTGGGATGGAGCAAATCCCATCCCTGAGATGGAGCAGGGACAAACTGCAGCTCCCAGGGATCTGCTCCTAGACCCA
This sequence comes from Oenanthe melanoleuca, assembly GCF_029582105.1. Lineage (NCBI taxonomy): Eukaryota > Metazoa > Chordata > Aves > Passeriformes > Muscicapidae > Oenanthe > Oenanthe melanoleuca. The sequence continues at coordinate 4,334,697 of NC_079334.1, forward strand.
GGCTGTGCTCTCAGGACTCTCATTCAGCCCAGGGGAATAACTGAGGCTGCAAACCTGCAAGGATTCCATCAGTTTGACACACTTTTGGACAGTCCTGGAGCTGGTGCTCCTTGGATGCTGAACAAGCATTAATTTGCAAATGCTGCTCATAGGAGAGCCTGCTCTGGCTCTTTCCTCCTTTCTCCAAGCATCTTTTATTCAATTTTCACTGTAGCAAGAGAAAAAGGTCTTTACATTCTTTGGAAATAAGGAGATATATATATATAAATATCCTGACCACAGCAAAAAGCCATCAAACTACTGATTTTCCAGGTACCAAACACCCTTATGACACCAAACACATCTTTAATCATGCTGGTAGAGCTGCTTATGATCCATACAAGCTTGTGTAACTTTTATCCTTGTATTTTCCTCCACTTCTTTTAAACCTAAAACAGTGGTTTATTCTCTGCACTCTTCTTTCTACATCTCTCTTTTTGATCTCTGTTCCAGCCCCTCTGCTCCACTGAAATCCCAAGTATTTGCTTCTAATTTAGCCTTCAGTTCCTTCCACATTACAATATTTTAGTGGCCACTGGCATTTTCTGATCACTCTGCTCTGACACTCATTTCACTATGTCCCTTTTTGGTTATTCCTTATATTTGCTCAATAATTTCTGTCATCTGTACTTGCAAATCTTCCTCTTCTGCTGGTTTTACCTTCCACTTTTCTTTCTTCCTCTACTTCTGCATGAGCAGCAAAACTTGCTAAAATGCTGCTTTCCCTCCTTGATCTGCCTATGTTGTGCATTGAATTAAAGAGTTGTATGAAAAAGGTGAAAACAAAATTTACAAAGAATAAAAACAGGAAAAAAAAAAAAAAACAAAATAACTAGCCATGCCTTTTTGGGAAGCATGGAGTTTTGGGAAAAAGCACTCAAGAAAGAGCAGTGGAAGACCCAGAGTTAATTGGCAAAGCAATTACAATTTGCAAAGCAAAGGAAATGGGCCAGCATGGCTGGGGCTGATGGAATGCAGACAGCAATCAGACAGCTCAGAGAAACTGAAATAATACCAGCCAGCCTGAGGCAGGGTGCAGCAGCAGTTTAAGAGGGAGTGCACCTTCCCCTGCCCCTCCAGCACATGGAGGAGCCTCTTCCCCTCTGCAGCATGAGGTGCCAGCCAGGGAGATGTGCCTGGATTCCAAGGAATCACAAGTGCAGAGCTGTGCTAGCAACATCAGCACTGCTTCAGAGCAGCAGCAGGGATGAAGATGAGGGCTGGGAGAGAGGGGAAGGGAGCAAGGCAGGTGGAGGCTTTATTAGCTTCACACTAGGTTCTGCTAGCAACAGGGAAACTGCCAGTGGAAGAAAGGCACTGCCAGAAAAAGCAAATTAAATTCAGGCTCAATGCTGACAATCTGAGCTCCACTACTGGTACAACATGAACAAGTAAATACAGATCAGCTACAGGCAGTAATTCCATGGAAAAGGAAAACACCCATGACCAAGGTTAATTTCTGTCAAACCCTGGTGTCACAAAGTGTGTGCAATTCCCTGAAGAAGTAACCAAAACAGCAGAGACAGAATTAGAATACATCTTTTCAAGTATAAATAAGCTCCCAACATAGCAGTACAAGTGTCCTTCAACTCATGCAACTTACAAAGTTCTTCCTGACTGAGGAAGCAGCTGAAAAGGAGCAGGAGCAGGAATGGCCCTGGGAACTGAGAGACAGAGCAGCCAAGGCACATGGTCAAAAAAAGGTGATGAAACAAGCTCTGCCATGCTCCTCATCCAACAAACCCAGCTGCTTAGGTCCTGAATAATTAAACACCTGCAGAGAGAGGGTTTTGCCTCTGCCTGAGAGGGGAGAGGAGGATGATGGTCAATACCAAACCACTTCTGGGGCTTGGGGTGCTTACAGCTGGTGGCCCAGCCAGCACATGGAGACAAATCAAATATCAACTTGGCAAAACCTTTTTCCACAAACCACTGCTCAGGCTGTGTTTAGCACTGAAAATCTTTCTAGAACCCATATGAATTTAGATCCATGCAGATATTCCATGTGCTGCCTTAGTTCTTAATCCCTTGTCTAGGATGTTATTTTGAATTTCCAAGCAGATGCAGCTAACTACTCCCTCCCATTGGTATGAGAGTACAGACTATGGGGCATAAATGCTGGTTACAGAATTTACTCTGATACACTTTGATGCTTTCAAGTCTCATTTTGCAATTGCTCTTTACTCCTTATGTAAGGCAGACAATTTTAACCAAGGTGCACCTCTGGAAATTATAGCTCAGTCAGGATTGATGGGAAAACTTGGTTTTGGCAGATGGTTGGTTTATTTTGCATTTTTGATGGAAAACAAACAAAACACTCCCAGCTGGCCTGCTTACAACAGAACATGGCAATAGGTAAATGGAGGCTATTAATACAGGGTGGTCTGGACAGGATATTCTCAGCCCATTAGAAACTTTGTTCTGCAGCTCAGATGGGGTTAAGAGCACCCAGACATGACTGCTGCAATTTTACAGAAAATTGCATTACGAAATATAAATAAAACTAATTTGGGAAGTGAAGTATTTACGAGAAGGGCTGCAGATATCTTAACTAGGCTCAAAGGAGTGGCAGCACTGAGGAAGGCTGTCAGAGCTGCCAGCTCCAAATATGGGCCAAGCCCACACTAATGACATGGAAATAAGTAAATAGCCTCTTCAGGGAAGGTAGAAATATTTATTTAGAATGGTAGAAAAAAAAGTCCATGTATCATAAATACAGATTATCCCCACTCAAAGAGAGCTCTACTAGGCAGTTCTGTGGCCATCACAGGTGATGATACAGATCAAATATTTTTACTGATAAATGGAAAACAACAGTATGTGACACTGAAGTACTGTTTAGTGAGTGTGAATTTACATATTTCAGTGAAACACAGGCTGCCATGTAAAGCTACTAGTTCCTAAAGCTCACAATTCAGAAGGCATGAGAAAAAGAAAGTCAAAAAGATAACACATGCCTCTTATAGTCAAGCCACTGATCTGTATTCAGGGTTTTTACATCACTGACTAGCACTGACTGTCAATTTCCAACTGGTAAAAAAAGCCAACCAAACAACCCAAGAATATTTGAAATTAACAGAAATTAACATCGAGGTCACTGGAGTAAGAAAGGAAAGCCCCATGGCTGATGCAAAGGCCTGGACTTTCCATTTGTGTCTCTGATGGAAAGCAGTGCCACAGAAAAGGAAGAACAGCCCCAGAGGTGACAATTTTGCCACACAAGGGTACCAGACCTACACTGTAAAGTAACCTCTGACAGCTTAATCCCCTTCTTTTAGAAGTTGGGGAAAAAACCCACATTGACCTTTTTTCCCTCAAAAACCCCCCAGGACAACTCAAATGGGAAAGAGTCAGAAAATGCTGAAATAACTAAGCCTTAGGAAATTATAAAATCAGAATTAGTGATCTTTTGAGGGGCACTGATGCTTCAAGGGAACTAAAGTCCACTCAACAGGCTTTGAATTATCTAAAATGATTCAACATCTTAATTAGTGACTACATTATGAATATATAATAATAATGAATATTATTATTCTGTGTAGTTGATTTAAACAATTTATTATGGCAACACAAATTATTTTTTCTGTGATGCCTTAGGAGAACTTAATGGCAGCATAATCAAGATCACCTAAGCATCTTAAAGCATCAGGAGCTCTCTCCAGATCAGGAACATCCTTTTGGTATGGGAAAGCCTCCTCAGGAAAACAGAGCTACAGAGCAGCTCTGGTCAAGATCCCAGTGTGCTCTGGCTTGGCTCATGACACACACAGGCTGTGAATTCCTAACACCATGAAAAAGGTGAGTATCCAAGGCCCAGACTCACAACTGTTTCCCCCCAAGGCACATGGGTCTTTCTGAAATCTCACACCATATGTAAATAAGCCAGCTTATTTCCTTTTTTTTTTTTTCCTTTCTTAGCTATTACTGCAAGCCTGAAAAAAGAAATGGAATTGGGAAATAGCTGTGAGAAGCAACATCAGTGAAGAGCAAGAACAAATAGGAAAGGGAAACTCAACACAACACATAAATTCCTGAGGTATAGCACTGGAGGAAGAAGCCCATCATTACTCCATTCCCCACTGCCAGGACCTACAAGGCTCTCTCTCTCCCCAGGAGAGCATCCTGCCTTTTTCCACCCTGCAGATGTCAGTCATTCCAAACACCAGATTAAAGATGATGTGCATTTTCTCTCACATCTGCCTGAACTTGCAGGTGAGGGAAGGCAGAGCCTCTCTGTTACTGCAGCACACAGAATCATCTCTAGAAGACAGAACCATTCCTCTGCCAACCCCGTGGTGTGGGGCACCCCACTGGGATCCAAGAGATCCTAATCCAGTCCAACTCACAGCAGGAAGCTGTGTGCAGGCATACATGCTGTTTTGGCACACCACTACATAAATCTGTTCCAGTTAACATGAGTACATGAAGAGATGACACAAGAGCTTATGTTAAAGGTAATATGTCATCCTGGCAAATGATTTGGGGATCTGCTGAGGCCAGACAAACTGCAGGCCAAGTTCCAAGAAAACAAACACCCACCTGACTCCAAGCTAGGTGGTGAAAAAGCACCAGGTTCACAACCTACCTGCAGCACATGCCCCAGCAGCAGTGCAGGGATGCACTGGCCCTGCATGAGGTCTGGGCTTCCCCACCTGCTGTGTCAGTGAACCCACAAACCAAGCCACAGGGGGATCCCTGCTGCTCCCTGTAAGCCTGGATTCTCCCCTGGAGCTGTGAGACATGGGGCTGGGGATGCTCTCCTTATACACAGCACAGCAGGATGCCCAGTACCTCTGCTCAGCATCCAGGGAGGCTGCCCTGACCCCACCTGCAGGGCTCATCCATCACCCCACAATGAGCTTTGGGAATGGTGCTGCCTGGCAGGGATCACTGTGGGCTTTGGGAATGGTGATGCCTGGCAGGGATCACTGTGGGCTTTGGGAATGGTGATGCCTGGCAGGGATCACTGTGGGCTTTGGGAATGGTGATGCCTGGCAGGGATCACTGTGGGCTTTGGGAATGGTGCTGCCTGACAGGGATCACTGTGAGCTTTGGGAATGGTGCTGCCTGGCAGGGATCACTGTGAGCAGAGGTCTCACAAGTGCCCTTCCAAGCACAGACACACCATGGATGTCCTTCCAAGCACAGACACACCATGGATGCCCTTCCATGCACAGACATGCAAGCTTCATGGTATAGACACTCCTTTCGGTCAGGATGGGGTTCTTTGAGGGTTAACAGCTTGCACACAGGGGAATTCATCCTTCAGACACCCCTGGAGACCACATGGCCCCATTTCTCTCCACGTGCACCAGGGAACCTCGGGGGCAATTGGCTCTGCAGGAGAACGATACCGTGCGTGCCCAGGCAGGTAAGCTTGCAAAAGGGAGGAGGGATTGCAAAGCCAGCCTGTGTGAGCATGTGAATGAACCTGCAGATGTAGGTGTGCTCCTCCTTGTGCACCCAGGCAAGAGGAGGAAGTTGATACATTACATTAAATGTCCAACTTCACCTTTCTGGCACATACTCTGCTCACACAAACACCTGCCCGCTCACATCAGTAATCAGGCAGTGCTTTTCAGTGGCCTGGATGTTCTGGGACAGCAAAGGGATACTGAAGATGCACATACTGGGGATATGGAAGTCTTGCCATAAGGACTCCTTTATTTGCACATTTCCATGGTTTCTTCTGAAGCCCTCCCATTTTCCACTCCAGACTCCAGTGTGCACTCCCAAGTTAGAAAATCAACAGTCTGAAAACCCAAGTGAGACACAAACCACTAACACAATCCAAGATAGGAGGATAACACACTCCCAGTGTTATTTACTCACAACAATAAAATGTGGAGGAACAGGGGTAGGTTGAAGCAGTTGTCAAGGGCAGGTTAAATATGGGTCCCCAACTCCTTGTTCCTCCAAGCTTCACCTCCCAGGACTCTCTCCCACCCTCCTTGTGCCTGGCTCAGTGTGACACACAGACCTGCTATAAAATAAATTAGTGCAAATGATTTACAGACTCCTGAAACACCATGGTCTCTGCAGCAGGAAAACCAGAATCTGCACAGCAATGGCTGGGAATGACCTCACCTCCGAGTTTCTTCAGGGATGGGGCTGTGTTCTTACTATGCTGACACCAGATTTCAGAGGAAAGGGGATTGTGGCACATCCTGCCTGCAAACACAGCCCACTGACATCAACCTCACTCCCTAAGTTGAACCTGTCTGCACAGGTGGGCAAGAGAGGCACTGCAGGGCACAGAAAAGAGAAAAACAGAGGGAGCAGGAGGAGTTGTCAGACCCACCACCTTCTCCATCCAAACAGCACTGCAGCAGCTCTGGAAGGTGGCAATATTTTGGGATGAGGGTTATCCCTGAGGAAAGACCTCTCCCTGCCCTTGTCCCTTCCATCTCTGCTGTCAAGCCAACTGCATTACAGCAGTAAAGGCAGGATGCAGGGCTTGCTCTCCAGACCTCTGTGTTTTCTCCCTCCCCAACACTTCATTCACCCACGAAATAATAAAGTTTCCCCATCCCCAGCAGGAGCTCGTAAAGATGAGGAAAACATTCCTAGTGGAGAGCCCACTCCAGAGAGGTCAGTGCCTGTCAGCAGCAGGAGTAAACAGACTGTCTCCAGCTCCCTGGGTTTCCTGGCAGGGAGCAGTGTCCTGCCTGTTACAACTTGTTTTGGATGACAACAGGCCACATTTCGTGTGAGCAGAGTGTGCCCATCTTCAGCTCCTGCTTGTTTCTCCTCACTCAGCTGTAAACATGTTTAAGATTCCTATGAACACCTATTGGACAGCAAACCAGTCAAACATGCTCAATTAAAAGAAAAAAAAAAAAAAGGAGCAAAAAGGCAAACCCCACAATACCTGAAACACCTTCCTACTCATGAGCAAACAGTCCTGCCAACAAGGCTCCCTGGGAGGAATGTGTAGGAATATCACCTTAATATACTCACAAGAAAAAAAACAAAATTTTTGTACTTTACCTGACCAACTACTCATTTCAGCATCACCTTCCAAGGAAAGCCATCACTCACAGGAGCCCAAACTATCCTCTGTGCCTGTCCAGCCCATCCCAGCCTCCCTCAAAGCTCAACTTTCCAGATCAGCTTTGGCACACAGAAATCCCATGGTGTTCACCAGCACGTGTCCTGCACCTCAGGCTGATCCCTCAACCTTTGACTTTAACATTACAGAGAGATTTCCTCATGCCAGAGACTCTCCCAGCATCAGGAATGCCAGTGGGCACTGATGACTCCAGGATGTTCTCCTAGACTCCTTATTCACTTTTATCCAAACTATTTGATATGCTTGACTTTGTTGCACAGCAAAGCTGCAAATACCTCAAGAGAGCACAGTCAAGGCTCCAGTTTTTAAGCATCACTTCCTCAAACACCCACCCCATGGCATCTGACATCTGCTCTCTCCACCACACACTAATCTGGGGGGTAAGACAGGAGAGGAGCAGAAAGCTCAGGAGGAGAAGAAGACTTGTTCTGAGACACTGACTGGAGAGCAGGGATGGTGTGGGAGCAGCAGAGGAGCTTGTGCTCCACCTCATGCATGGCTGAGAGGAAAAGCAGTATTTTCTCTGAGTCCTTACAGCATTGCAAGAGGAGGAATCACTTTTCTGGAAAGAGAAAAACATATTTGGCTTTCCAAACAAGCTGTACTACAATGCCTTTTAGGGAGGCAAGAAGAAACTCCATTACAGACACAAGAGATAGAAACAGTGATCTCCTGCAAATCTTTCAAGCCCAGCAGCTTTTCATTTTTCTGGCCCCAATGGCCTTTTAGCCTTTTGCCAAGAAAAATTGCCCAATAAAGAGCTTTTGTGTTTTATCATTAATAACTGGGGAGTCTGTTGCATCAGCTAAGTTGAGGTGGCAGCTCTTGGCTGGTCCCAGGAGTGACTTACAACAGGGTTCCCACCTGGGACATGCAACAGAAAACAATGCAGAAACAAGGGAAAAACTATTAATTGCTTGCAGAGTCACTCCCCTGTACACCAGCTTCCCAGGATCCTGGAAAGAGCCACCACAAGGAGTCACAAACACACACAAACATCCCTGTCCCCAGAAAAAGAAATATTACTTAGTTTTAGCAGCCAAAAGAAAACAAATAGTATTTGTCTTCTGCTGGGATTTCTGATTTCTGTTAAAACAAAACAGGCTTTTAGAGGTAGTAGGGCAAGAGGAAGGGTGGGGAAGGTCATAGATTAACCTTCCTCCTGTTAGCAGGTTCCAGGATTCTGGCTACAAGGCCAAGAAAACATGACACCAAGTGCCCAGTGTGGCCACAGCCCCCTGTGATGCTGAGCCATGAGGAACTGTCTGCCAGAGGATTTTACCCTCCCACCCTTTCCAGCAGCATTTAAATACCTTCTGCTGGCAATGAGCAGCAACATCTCTGGTGGATTTGGGAGAACCTGGAATTTTATATAATTGAATTTTAACATAATGCAGTTATTTTGTTCATGTTCTGTCTTAGTTGGTAGTAACTGTAGTCATCTCACTGTTTCCAGTTTCAGTTTTGAAACAATAACTGCCATGACAGAGATGTAAAAATAACCCTGTCTTAAAGCAAAGGGGAAGAATCCAATTCACTAAGCAAGTTGTTTTCTCCTGCACATCTCTGCTGTCCCCCCTCTCAGTGGGGACATTTCTCCCATCCCCTCCTTCTCCCTGTGCATTGCTGGCAGTGAAAGCACCATCAGCTGTACAACTCCAAACACCTGACTCAGCCCCTCTCTCCTCATTTTTTAAATACTTCTCACTTGTTTTCTCCCTTGCTTCTACACAAGCCCTCTGCCCAGCCATACAAATCTTCTCTAAGCATTTTTGGTGAGGTTTTGACAAAGTGATGTACAGTAAAGGGCACGGTGAGATTGCATGAAAGATGTAATGCAAAGTAGACTTGTAGAACAACCCATCTTCTCATTTCACTGGGCATAAAAAGAGGATTATTACTAGAGGATTTATCCTAGCCAGAGAAATCAGATCTGTTACACCGCTGGAACAATAAATATGTGTTTTTAGCCTCAATATCTCATATAATAGAGAACAAATGTACAAGTTGAAGTCTTGTAATAAGACCCTCATGGTGCTCCTTTGCACAGTTACAGTCCAAAGCTGTAAGACTGAAACCAAGGCTGACTCGTGGGAGTAAAAATTAGGAAGTTTATAACTAGTAATGAAGGGACCAGTATACCACAAAGTAGCAATAGTTAAGCACGAACACGTAGTTGAAAACATACTTTCAAATTAGATTAATAGCAAGCACTGATATTGTTTAAAAACCAGCAGCAACATCACAGCCTTTTACAAAACTATGAGCCACATGAAACTTTTCTGTAACTCAGAAAAGAGAAGCGCAAAAAGCCGCGCCACAATGACAGAATTTTCCTGTACTTCAGACAAAAACAGGCACAGCTCCTTGCACTTAGCCCGAGCCTTGTACTCCCGAAAGTTTGCACAAAGCGCTGCGCCTCTCCAGGGTACGCATTCCCCGCTGCTCTGCATGCACTTCTCGCATCAAAGCCGCCTTCAAAGCATCCCTGCCGCCTTCCAGGCTCGCACCGGGGCACCGAGAACGAGAAGCATCTCAAAGCACGGTCAGATTTGGGTAGGTCTCCCGGCAGAAAGGGGGCAGGGAAGGGAACAGCCGGGGGAAAGCCCCGCTCCGAGCCCAGCCTGGAGAGCGGGCGCGGCTGCCGAGGATCGCGGGGCAGGATCGAGGGGCAGGATCGCGGGGCAGGATCGCGGGGTAGGATCGCGGAGCAGGATCGCGGAGCAGGATCGCGGGGCAGGATCGCGGGGCAGGATCGCGGGGCAGGATCGCGGGGCAGGATCGGGGAGCAGGATCGCGGGGCAGGATCGCGGGGCAGGATCGCGGGGCAGGATCGCGGGGCAGGATCGGGGGGCAGGATCGCGGGGCAGGATCGCGGGGCAGGATCGCGGGGCAGGATCGCGGGGTAGGATCGGGGAGCAGGATCGCGGGGCAGGATCGCGGGGCAGGATCGCGGGGTAGGATCGCGGGGCAGGATCGGGGAGCAGGATCGGGGGGCAGGATCGCGGGGCAGGATCGCGGGGCAGGATCGCGGGGCAGGATCGCGGGGCAGGATCGCGGGGCAGGATCGGGGGGCAGGATCGAGGGGCAGGATCGCGGGGCAGGATCGCGGGGTAGGATCGCGGGACAGGATCGCGGGGCAGGATCGCGGGGCAGGATCGCGGGGTAGGATCGCGGGCTGCGAGCGCGGCACCGCCGCTCCCTCCCTCCCCTCCGGGGTCACTCACTGCGCTGCGGGGCGGCCACGGCCACCAGCTCCAGGTAAGCGGCCCAGAGCGCCAGGGCCAGCGCGCCCAGGGCCAGCAGCAGCCGCAGCTGCCTCCGGCGCCGCAGCCGCGCCAGCAGCCGGCCGCGCATGGCGCCGGGAGCTCAGCGCTCGGCGCTCCGGGACGAGCCGCTGTCCCCGCTGTCCCCGGGCATGCCGCTGCCGCCGCTCGGCCCCGCCGCTCCCACCCTCCGCCGCTCCGGGGCGGGCCCAGGTGCGGGCGGCCCCCGCCCTCCCGGGCAGCTCCGGCCCCGCTCCGCCGCTCCCCGCACCTACCGCCAGCTGCTGGGCTCCCATCCCATCCTGAGCACCGCCCGGTGGGGAATGCAGCTCCAAACCCGCTCACAGCCGCTCCCCGCACCTACCGGGCTCCCATCCCATCCTGAGCACCGCCTCGGTGGGGAATGCAGCTCCAAACCCGCGCCTGATGCATCCCCCCGGTGAAGGGACGGGGATGAGAACTGCTCTGCCGGGGGATGATTCAAATTCACGCTGTTACTACACGCAGCTGAATGCATTCTAAAGTGTCTTTCACCTGGTACTTGGAGGTGCGTTGCTCAGTGATGAACAAGGGGGCAGGTGAAGCCTCCAAAGCTGCTTTCTGAAGCAGCTGAAATGTTCCATCGTCAGACCCCTCAGCGGGAGGATGGCAGAGACTTACAGGAAGACCAGGACTTTCCCTGCTGCTCCATTATATGGCTCAAGCACACTTTTGACTTCTCAGAGTCCTTCCCGTGCTGTTGGTTTCATTCACATCCACCAAGATGCTGTATTTCTCCTCGGTGAAGGAAAATGGGACATAACATCTGGAATGTACATCTTGTATCCAGCTGGGGCACTACTCCAGTTACCTCTTTCTGAAAATTTGTGATATGTGTTGGGACATTGGTGGCAACTGTTTTCCTTGACAGCTCCACTCCTGCACAGATGCAGCTCCTGTGTTGTGTGGAGCCATGAAGAGAAAGAGTCAATTTTTAATGAAAGTTTGTTACTCTTTTTATTTTTTTGTTTTGAGACTCCTACTTAGAAGGAGCTTTCTTAAGTGTGCACAAAAGGATGCTTACTGTTCTTCAGCTTTAAAAATGTGCCAAAAGCCTTTTAAATGACATGGATGCAATGCTTGTTTTCCTCCTTCCTACCCCATTTGAGGCCAGGGATGCACATGCATCATCCAAGCTTGAATAATGGGGGATAATCCCTCCAGTGTAAACAGCAAGAGCTGCCAATAGCCAGACAGCACCAGCACCCACACAGCTAAAAATGAGAAACTCTGTCCAGTTACATCTTTACAAGGCACAGAACTGTTAAGAGTTTTTTGTGGTGCGTTGAGATTTATCCAGCAGGAGAGAAATAAACTAAGTTTTTATATTTGTTCCAAAAAAGGCAGAAAATACTAATAAAAGTGTGTAATAAATACAGATCTAAATTAAACTTTGTTTACCATTTAAAACATGAGAATTGAAGGATGTATTCTTAGCATAAAGTTGTCTGCATTTCTTCAATGAACAGCCTTATGCTTGAAAAATAACAACTGTACTTTGTTGCATATTAAAATAAGTAATCACATTTTTCTCTAGTGAACATTCTACTAAAATGGAGGGAAGGGAAAAGAGAAAGTGGAGGCTAACAGTAGCACTGTCAACTAATAAAGAAAAACACTTTTTCCTGACTGTGCTGTGATACAGAAAAGCTCTTGTCTCTGGAGAAAAAGTTTATAGAAATGACTATGGTGTGGTACTAGCCTATCTGTTACAATCCAGTCACAGCAGTACAGTATTAAGGAACAAAATTCATCTGAATGTGTAATGAAAAGTGAAGTCAAACTTGAATAGCTCTGCACTATACTTGAAATAACTTATTTTGGACTGCTTATTCATTGCACAAAGTACAGATGTCCAGAAATAAGATTCTGGCAGTGATGTTCAAAGCACCTCACATAGCTGGTTTTATCTCAAGTCCACCAGCAGTCTTGTAGTCTCAGATTGTCAGACCTCCACCTGTCTCATCCTCACTGTGTGGGATATGGCAGCATGGGCTGGGCTCAGCCCTTCAGGGGGAGGAACAGCAGGAGAGCTGGAGGGGCTGATGCAGGAACAGGGCTGTGGTGTGTGGAGGTGGCTCAGAGAGCTGACACTGCTGCCTGCTGATGGACCTTGAATATTGGACATTGCTGCTGGCTTCAGGACACAGCTCTCCCAGCCTACCCTGAATACCCACTTCAAAGAAACTGACTCTTTGCCAGAGAAGCCAACTGGAGTATTTTTTGGCTTTGTTTGAGCTGCTGTTTGTTTTCTATTTTGGCTATGCTTCCTCATCATAAAAGCAGCCTTTGATACAAGTGCAGCACTTAACAGCATCTCCCATTCCTCTTGGCTCACTCCTCTCTAGATCCATCTCTGAGTATCTCTGCCTCTTCTTATTATGTTTTTGCTTCTAGTTATCTAACAACTGCTTCTCTGTTCTGTAAATCACTTTTAGCCCCATGCCAACATTGTTTCTCTGCAGGCTCCCCAAAGGTTCAATTATCTGCCACTTGCTCCTTCCCTTCTTTCTTCTTGTGTAATTTTCAACACTAATTGCAAGTTCCACACCAAAGATACCCAACTGTCCCTGTTCCTAGGCTTCACCACCCTGGTGGCTTCACACTCCTCTTCCTGACCTCAGCTGTGCTCTGAAGCACAAACAATGACTTCATCTCAACATTCTTCATAGAAATGGCTCAAAGGCTGAAGTCTAAGAGGAATAAGCAGTTTCTGAAGACACAATTCCCCATTATTTCTCTTTTCTGCTCCTCAGGATTTGATTTGGCTCTAAAAGGCATTACTGGTAGAGCAATCCCAGAAAAATCCCTGAGTGCTGCAGTTTAACATCACTGTAAGGGAATCAGTGTGGCCCCACAATTAACAACCTATCAGCAGAAGTTGCCCTGTTCAGTGGTGCTGATACAGGGGGCTGTGTTAACATGGTCATATTTTATCATTGCAGTTACACTGCCAGCATTTGTATGGCATGGCCTGAGTTGGGGGTTTTGATTTCCTTTTGCTGCACACACAGCCATGACTGACTGACAGGATCATGATCTCATTGCTTTCCTACAGCCTGGCTGTCTGGGTAGAAAGGCTTATTTAAGATTCTGCACACACTTGCACTTCCTGAAAAAGGCTTTTCTATACTTCAAGCTGAGAACTTTCAAGAGACATGGCAGGATTCAGGTATTTACCATAATGGAAGATGAACATATGTATTGGATAACTTGGGAAATCCATGTTTTCAATGTAGTCTTGCATAATTTCTTCCTTCCCCTGTCTTGATCATAATAATACATAGTTTGCATATTAAGTGACTGTGCTTATCATCCTTACTTTTCAAGAAGCCCCAAAGATGCAACATAGTCATGTTATCAGAGGCATTACAAGATACAAATATGAACAGCTTTCCCTGTAGACATCTGTCCACCCAAGTTAGGACTGAAGAGGAAAAACAGTTGTACTGGATGGTTTAGAAGAGACACTATACTGAAATAAATGTTTACAGTAAAAGAAAAGCAATTTCATCTCTGAATCAATACAGGAGCATTTGGCACATCCCCGACATGCTTCACCAGGGTAAATCCTGAGCTTTTTGTTGTAATCAAACCCATTTCAAGAGTGAATCCCTTCATGCCTGTGCAGTTAAGAACTGTCTTGCTTTAACATTGAAGCACTTCTGTGTTAAAAACCCTTCTGAGTTTTCTGAATAAACCCAAATAATCTGTATTTACACATCTGTCCCCAGTCCAACAGCATCGCAATTCTTAAAATATGCAATTTAGTCAGTGCAAGTGAACAGTCAACCCTATTGAGGACTCTTTTTCCAAGCTGTATTGCTGGAGCTTACTTGCAGGGCAGCCTCTCTATCCCATATTCAAAGATGCCCTTTCTCCAACAGTTCACTTGGTGCTAAATGGGAAATACCACAGGTCCACCACACTCTTCTCAAATACTTCAGTCATAGCAGAAATGTTTCCTGCCAGTGGGTTAAAATATTGCTTACCTCTGATGGCCTGTTTTGGACAGGAAGTTCTCAACTTTTGATGCAACCTAAGAATCCCAACTTTGCTCTTTTTGTCTAAAACCTTATGAAGGCAGCAGTCAAAAGGGATCACTACAGCTCCCACCATTAACACTTTCTACACTGTGTCCAAGAATGTTTTGGTGCATAATCCCAGTCTGCAGGCTTAAAAATGTGTATACTTCTACAGTTAGACTTGCACATTTAAGGAAAATGCTTTAGGGAGTAAAGTGGATATCTTCTCACAATTCAAAGCAACTGGAAAATAGAAAAACAAAATATTGCAGAAAAATTAGAAAGAAAACTCTTTGAATGTCTACAATATACTATTTGAATGGGGACAAATAGGACACCTTTATTAGGATTTTGACTGAGCAGGCACAAACACATTCTAGAACATCAAATTAAATGTGTTTGTGAAAGTTACTTAAAAGTCTGAACAACATCACTTTGCATGAGTATGAACAGATCCACCAGAACAAAGTACATATGCATGTTGCTCCTAGCTAGTCTCAAAAATACTGATTATCAAAAATTCCTGGCCTGCATAGAAACATTTCAATTCCAGAACATCAGGCTGTCCAGAGAGTCTATTCACAATGGCAAAAAGTACATGTTTTCTGAAGTGATAATTCTATTTACATAAGCAATTTAAATATAGCCACTGCATACATATACTATATTACTGTTCAGACTGTTAAGACTTTTAACACCTATGAGAATGTTGATCTGCCTGAGTGCAGTCACAGCATCAATGCACTTGGGAGTTACTGCAGATTGTGATATAGGAAGATGAGGGATTTTAAAATTTTGGTTTGGTTTTGTTTCACCTTGTGTAACCTTGCTGTGCAGGGTTAGCTGACACATCATGTCCCTATAATTAAAATAACTGCATGAAAAGTAAACTCCAACAAGTACTGCATAAAAATACATCAAGTTTAAAGCCAGAAAGAACCACTAAATGATTTCCTGTTAGCTCATGTCATTACATTTCATTAAGTTCTAATGGGTCAAACCCAGTAACTTATTAAAACAAGCTACCTTCTCCAGAGGCAAAATAATTTTTTGATTTGAAGATAGAGATGGAGAATTTGTTACCTCCACACCTAGTTTGTTACAATAAGGGGAAAAATAGCACAATCTCCCAGGTAAAAATGTATGCCTTTGTAAATTAACTTCAGGTTCAGGCCACTTCTTGTTGCTCAGCATTGCTCTGCTAGGATAGAGAGGCCTTTGGTAGGTTTTTTTTTCTTCAAGAGACACATATTAATCAGTCTTCTTTATGCAAGACAAAATGAGCTCTTGCACAACCTTTTCCCTTCCTCTGAATCATCTGTGGTTCTATGCCTTAACCAATATTTCAACATTCCTTCTGAAAAGCAGGCACTCCTTCCTCACTTAAAAGAAGCTACACAACAAGGTTTCCCTAGTCCTCATTATTCTCCTAGTTATGCAAGAGATATTTTAGTATCTTGGCTCACAATAGGAACATTTGTCCAGTTCTAACCTTTAATCCTGTAGTATAGTCTCTCTAATCTTAGAAGCAGATATTTTTTCAAATCTTTCAGATTCTGTGCTCCTACACTCATAACCTGGCATTAGCTGTATTGAAATGATAAAAAGTCATACATGACCAGTCATACATTACTAACTCCAGTTAGCAAAAAAAGCTAATCAATCTTTGGAGTAAATGCTACTTTTTCATTTCTACCTGAAAACTGTAGAAAAAAGAAGTTGAATAAGTCATGTAGTGGAACTTCTCCCAGGAAACCTTTTTGAAAGCACCAGTAATGCTTTGTTGACATTTTAAAGGGTAGTTGCCAGTGGTAGGAAGCACTTGGCTCTTTAAAAGCAGTTCTTGGCATGAAGGTCCCCACTTGTTTTGGCAACATTTCACATGATCACGTGATGTCAGACAGAAAGAGCATGTACAATACTTTGCACTTCCTGCACTTGAAAAATATTCAAGGTTCCAAATAAAATGGATTTACAGAGTAACAATACTGTAATTTCCCTCCCACCCCCTTCACAGAGGATGTGATCATAGCCTAGTGACATAGTAAGAATCATGTTCAAATTGTACTTTGATTTTGATACACTAGAAGATATATTAGGAATGTTGTCGTTTTATTCTCTTCAGTCTTTCTGAAGTCTAAAGAATAGAGGTAAGGAAGACAGGAAATTAAACATTTACATCCTTCTTCCCCCAATACTTCCTCTCCCAGTCTTACAAACCTGAATGCAAAAGCTTTAAGTCTTGACCCAGATATACATCATGCTTTCAAGTGAGGAAAATGTAATTTCACAAGCAGTTCTTTTGCTTGAAACAGCTGAAAATAAGCAGGATTCTATAGGTTCAGGAGATCTTTTTGCTAGGCTCTTCTCAGCTGAATTTAAGTAGATGGATCCTGCTGAATGAGTGGCTAAGGCTTCATTATATAGCAATTTTGAGAAGCAGCCTCTTAGGCCCTGTGGTAGGATTGGTTTCTTCTCCTCAAGCCAGATTTAGGTTATTCCACATTTGAACTCACTTTAACTTGATCTCTCTAAGAAAGTACCAGACAGCTAGGAAAGAGTGAGAGTAAATGATGGATAGCAATAAATACCCTTCCTCAACTGTGCACATCACATCAGCACCCAAGTTGCTCCTGAATCAGTTTCTGAACAGTTCAGCATTTTCAGCTCAACTGATCAGTGCAACATCCTTTAAAACAGCCCCTTGCAAGCTGCAGTGTAGTAGAGCACCCAGGGACAGACTGTCACCCACTCACACTGAAGTCTGTGATCAATTGCCCTCAAGAGCCCATACAGAATAAAAGCCACAGTACAGGACCATAAGGGACAGAAAGCTTGTCACAACTAAGTGGGCATTTCCCGTCCTGCATGGCTTTAGCTGATGCTATAAAAACAATTCTTCCTTCTCCAAACCTCCACAGCACAAACATCCATCTTTTCCATACCTACCTATGAAACACTAAATGAGGATCTGCAGGGCCACTTCCACATTCAAAAGAAATTGTCTGCTTTCACACACTAAGTTCTTCCCGAAGAGCAAGGAAGTGTTAGTTACTAAGTTAGTATATAGTTAGTAGCACTGAAATCCCTTCACTACAGATCTGCTCTCAGGCTGCAAGGTGGACAAGATTTGCTGATGCTGCAGTAAAAGCATGAATACCTGCAATTATAAACTCACCTGAAGCCATGTTGTAACCCTTGTCATGATTTCATCTGTTTTCTAGAATTGTGATGTCTGGTATGAAGACAAGCTGGAGAATCATTATATAGCTACAGTTCCAGCTCTCATGTAGCAACTGGGATCCTGCTCTTCCACCCCAGTTTGTTACAGCTCAGTAGAAACAACTGCAGTAGCAAAAGCTAACCATGATTTCTCTGCACATAATAATGATCTTGTTTAGAGCTACAAAGATAGATAATATGGTGTTTAAGGAAGATACTAGATCCCCTTTATTTTGGACTTCCTCTGTGTGTTAAAACAATTGTGAGGAAGGTGAAGAGAAGAGCAATTTCAGTTGTATAGCACCTCCCTTCCCACCAAGCATCCAGAACTCATGTAGATGCTGCTCATCCTTGCAGAAGAGTTCTGTAATGGGTTCTCTTTTTCCCACCATATTAAATCAGTTAGGTTTGTTCCAATTAAATTAAACCCAAGCAAACAGGAGTAATTTTAAAATAGCTATCCTGTCCAGGAGTCAAATATAAGACATTTTAGTGCAGACTTTCTACATGAGAATTTCCAGTTACATCCTGAGGTGCTGAGTACCAAAACAGTAATCACAAACTATTTTAAAAGCTGCTTCTCACATAGGAAAATGTCAGTCAAAATTCAGATCTTCAACTAGATCCTTCTATGATTAATAATTTCATTATAACCATGTATGTGATTTATAATATGCACCAAATAAAGGCAAAGGACACTATGCACTGATCCCTACCACAAAAATGAAGATATAGTCATACACACAAGCCTGATGTATCAGTCATGTTCTTTCAAAGTCAGTTTTATCAGGTGCCATCTCTCAGCTCAAACAGCAATATAATCTGGGACACTAGGAATGCCTCATACACACTTAGGACATGAACTGCAGATTTCTTCAACCTTCTGTCAATGGATGCCAGGAAACAAACAAGCAGGAGCTCTTCTTGCATATGACTATTCAAGTCTAGCAATGCCCTAGTCCTAAAATCAGGATACCAGCTAATAATTCAGCTTCAGCAGTGCCGTAGTTCATCCTCTAAGGTGAAGATTTTGGCTTTTAAGTCTTTCAGTTCTCCTTGAATTTTACGTGTTAGTTTGTTTCCTTGGCGGACCTCCCGGAGAATTGCAAGATCCTGGTCTGGTCCCAGATTCAAAGCCACCTAAAAACAAAAACAGACCAAGAAAAACAAAGCTGTAGAGTATACAATTTAGGGAGTATTATGGAAAGTATATGAGGGAGAGAACTCTAAAGGAGACCCTTTGTAACCAGCAAAGGGGATGGTAAGTTAATAGCACTAGGATAATGCAAATAGCACAATGCTCCAAAATCAAAATTAAAGAATAAAGTTTTCATAACATTATGTTGTTGTATTATAGCACTGGCAAGGAAGAAATCTTAATAGAATATAACCATGTTGACTCCTTTCTAGTTCCTGTAGTATTTAGAGAGACACAAAAAGGGGCAAGTTAAAGTATTTATCAAGTAACTCATGTCTAGTTCTAAGTACCTGAGGAGATAACATTTTATCTTTTGCTGTTGCAGCCATAGGTGCTCTAACCGCTGCAGCTGACCTGCTGCCCTCTGAACTGCAGGATTCAAGAGCAATTCAAGTCTAATGCCTTGACTCAGGCAGTGCCACATGGCCTGTGCTGAGTCTAACAAAGGCTGCTGGATAATCAGAATTCCTGATGGCAAGCTGGCCAGGGCTGACATTTCCTGTCACCCTGCAACTGGATAGCATGCCAGCCCAAACACTTTCAAGGGCACAGCGTTGGAAGCTGCTCTAAAATCCCTCTATTCTCTTGACCCATGATGGTTTCTTATTGTGTCATCATGAAGTTCTCGGTCCAAAATTTAATATCAAAATCAGGAAGACTAGTCATCTCTAGTCATTTTGACCTCAAGTGACAAGAAGGATTGAATGATCCCTCTGGAGACTTCTTGCAAATATTTTGTTCCCCTGCCCTCTTGTGGTTAACAGTGTTAAGAAATTGAGAATACAATGAAGGGCATACCCACAGACATAAAACATATAAATCTGCAGTAAAGGCATCATGAATACTTTCCCCCCCTTTCATATACTGCTGTTAGTGCTTTTAGAATAAAGTTGAAAAACCCACAAGCCAAAGAAAAAAAAGAAAAATTGAAGCCTTTAATCAAACTAAATGCATTAGTCTGCAAAAAGAACTCATCAGTAGCACACACTTTTGATCTACCTCTTACTGGAACAGAACCAAACACTATAGCTCTCACAAAGAAAATCAATCATTTTCTTTGCAGGAAAAATTTCTGAATCAAAGTACTGCCTTGCAATTTTGAGACAGCTAACTAAGCTACAGGTCTCACATAAGAACTTTTGAGAGTGGAAACAAAAATACATAGCTAATGTATAGGCAGGACAGCACCTGGTAAGCTTAATGCCTAATGGATAAAAAAAGACAAATATTTTCTGTAAAATACAGAGGAGGCATGTTCTGTCAGATACTGATATTTAAAGGAGTACTTAGAAAAGAAATTATTTCCTAAACCCTAGGGGAACACTACATTAAATACTGAGAATACATCTCAATAGGATAAGGCCACAAAGTCTACCTGAGAAAAGCTTAGCTGTTACCTTATAAATATGCTTCTCTACACCTTTCAGTTTCTGCTGAAGCTGTTTAATGTCATTCTTGAAGCCCTCTACTTCCATATTGCGCCGTTTCTCCAAGGCTTCACATCGCCGAGTCATCATTTTAAGGCG
The DNA here is from genome assembly GCF_029582105.1 of Oenanthe melanoleuca. Classification (NCBI taxonomy): domain Eukaryota; kingdom Metazoa; phylum Chordata; class Aves; order Passeriformes; family Muscicapidae; genus Oenanthe; species Oenanthe melanoleuca. The sequence goes on from NC_079334.1 coordinate 4,355,084, forward strand.
CTTCTCCATCTTTTCTGAGCGCTCCTATGGAGATGAAATCTCAATGGGCTGTACAAAATAAGTGCTGGAAGATCACACCAGCCAGGAGATGATTACAGACTAATTACCTTAAAGAGTTCTTTGCCAACATCTCGCTCCTCACGGATCCTAGCCACCTCCCCTTCCAGGGAGACACACTGCTCTCTGTACATGTGTGACAGGTGTTTCTCCTGCATTAGCTTGTCTTGCAGTACCTAGGACATAAGAGGAACAGAAAGAATAACTCAAGGCTGTGTTTACAAAACTTCCCCTGCTCTGGACAAGCAAGTGTGATAATAAAAGTTCATAACTATGTGAGCACAATATTCTAACATCAGTCGCATTACCAAAACCTTTGAATTAAGTTACCAGTTTTGTATGACTGCTCATCATTAAAAATAACATTCAACTAATGCTGTAACTCCCCTTTCATAGCTGCTTGTCCAGCACTGCATTTTAGGGGCAGATGGAAACAATTCCATATTGCCTGTTTACTTTCCAATTCCTTATTCTAACCTCCCAACGTCTCACTGTTAGTGTAGTGGAAGAGGAAGAAAAATTCAGACTGCTAGAGAAGAGCCAGAAAACATTAATTGAGAGGACTCATTCTCCCCTGACAGCAGCAAAGAAGATCCAGACACAGCATTCTAAGACCATAAGCTCAGAGCACTTAGATGAACAGAGAGCCACGGGCAAATCAGCAGGTTAGAAACTGTTGGCCCCACTTATTACATGGCTTACAGAATTAGGGATTTTTTTTCTGGGCATGAAAGAAACTGACAGCAACATGCTATCATAAATCCTAACTATACATTCTCTCTGAAATTCGAAAGTGACACTGATTGTGAAGTAGGAGAGGTTTTTAAATTTAGATGAGTGCCAACAACAATGTAACTTAAGGCAATCCAGCAGAACTTTGAAACTGCTGCTAGCGACTGTTGTGCCAAAGCCAAGGCACTTGCAATTTTCTAGTCAAAAACTGTTAAAAGAGCCTCTACCAAAGACAAAAAAAAATCACCTTTATTTCTTTGTTGTGGAGTTTTGAAGCACCATCATTTTCTTGAAGCGTCTTCTTCAGCTCCCTCTGCTTCTTTTTTCCTGACTCTGTGCTGAAAGCAAGATGATCCAGGTCTTTGCCAAGTTTCCTCAACAGACTGTCCTTCTCTGCCATCCATGCTTTCTCATTGGCTCTGGCACTCAACTTGAGATGGAGAAAGTCCCGGGTACTCTCATATAAAAGGCTTTGGGTCTTATGGAGCCTGCAAAAAGAGATCTCAGTGGAGTTAACTTCTTTCCTAGTACCTACCTTAATTTCATCAGTCATCACTGCAAGCTGGAAGAAGAGCACAAGAAGACAGGTGGTCTAAATGTGAGTTTAACTCTTCTAATCTCATCAAAGAAGTGCTTTTCCAATACGAGAGAGGACTTTTAAGCAAATTATTCCACTCATCTTCCACACACACTACCAGATGGCTGCATAATTTGCTTTTCTGCCTGCTGCAGGAAGCAACACATTGAAAGTGATAACATTTCTATTGGTCCCTGTCTTCTCATCTCATGACTACACCACAGTCACGCTCTGACACTCACTTTTCTGACATAGATTTGATCCTGTCCTGGTCCCTCCGATGCCGGAACTCAGCTTCCTCCATCTGAATGCGCCTGTCCTCGAGCAGTGCCTCAACCTGCTCCTTGGCCAATCGTGTCTGTTCTTCCATCTGAGCTTGCAGGGCCTTCACCTGCACCAGCAAACAAAGACACTACAGGACAAGACCTCACACCTCTGCTCCTGTCTTTGCAAGTCTCTTCAATTCCAAGATTTAGATCAAAAACTATACCTGATAACACCTTTGGCAGTTCTCATTTCTCAATCTTTGGCTTTTGTTTTAGTGCTAAGTATTTCAAACAACTAAAACATTTTAAAAAAAATCATGCTGCAGGCAAGAGAGGCATACCATAAGGAGAACATTAGATTGTTAAAATTTTTATATTGTTAAGATTTAAATTGCACACATCTAACAAATCCTGTGGCATATGGACAGGCACTTCTGCACCTTTGGTTGAACAAATAATATTTATAATAACAACCACCATCAATATCTGCTGTACAGGTTTGTCCATTATTTGCTTTTCATGCTTCATCCTTCCTCACACTTTACATACAGCTTCTAGTATCTTCCCCAGTCTGTGATTCTGCACATTTTATCTTTCATTCTGTCATGCTACCCATACCTAAACTTTTATGGAAGTCTAGAAAAGGGAACATCTCATTCTCTCAGTGCACCTCATGGGGGCTGCCCAATATTGTCTCAAACACATTGCTTTTGTCATGCTTCCACAAAACACCCAACCCTGCACATCTTCAGTTGGTTTAATGTAAATTTATATCTGCTATCAGATTATGGCAGATGACATCAACTACATATTCTATACTTAAGGACAACATATTTCAGTTAACATTACTGGAACATCTGCTTACATAAAGCTTCCAGAATCAGTTCTTAAATTTACATTCACAGCAAAGAAACAGCCAAGTAAACTGACAAAGAGTGAATCCATAGTAAAACACAGGGATTTATGCAATTGTACATCTACATCTTATCTAAGCAGACAGCATAGTTTTTATCATTATTTTCTGCAAGCCAGCAATTATGTCTATCAGTTAGCAAATGTTTTTACCTGAAGTAGAAGTGTTTCATCATCTTTTTGATATCTCTCAGAACTTGCTGGTTTCTCTCCTTTTGGTGTTGGTTTTAGAGTGCTCTGCTCTGTACCTACTGAAGAAATTTAACAGAAGTAGGGAAGGGTATTCCAGTGTACTTGCAGTACCTTTCCAAGCATGGCATATTTGTGTTCTGGTGGGCCTACAGGAACAGCAAAAAGGTTGCCACTGCTACAGTCACAAGGACTTTCTAGGAGGGTTAGCTAAAGACAAGAATTCTAGAACTTGGAATGATCACATACCTTTATGCCCTCTATTCATATTGCAGTATTTAGGCACCCTCCTAATTTTGTCAGCATATGTAGAAAGAAAACCTGACATGTTTTCTTAAAATAAATGATGAGCAGGCAGATGCCACAGCTGCACTAACATCAAGGCTTGAATGAGTTTTGAGCTTGTTGGCTAATTTCAGTCAATTTGATGAGACAATTATTTAGGGAACTTAATGGAGATTTACCAAAGCGTTCACAGACAGGAATTTTTTTGGCATGTGGGAGACACACACACAAAAAAAGCAAGGGCTGAGCTGCTGTTACTCAGCTTAGTGTGGTACCTGTGCTAGAAACATCATCTGGTTGGTGGGTCTCTGCTGGCCTTGGCAGAACAGTAACCTACAGAAACAAGATATCTGCACTGAGCATCTACTTCCCCAAAGGTGCAGTGGTCAAGAACACATCTTAAAAAGTTAAAAAGAGATATCCAAAAAGCTACCTCACTTCTACCACAAGACAAAGAAAACATTCACAAGTGTAATGCCCATGTTGAAAAGTTTCCTTTATCTTGGCTGAGTTTTGCCATTACTGCCTCTATATTTTTCACCAGAAAAAGTGGAAAGTGATTCTGTCTTTGATGGCTTCATTAGGATGAAAATCAGCACCCCCAGGAGGAAAAAGAGCATTTTGGAGACAGAAGACAAAGTGAAGATAATGTTATTTCCTTCTTCTATACTCCTCCTTGTCTCAGCTAGACAGAGAAACATGAAGATGCATTTATCAGCACATTCATTCAAGATACTGAACAAGCCTGAGATAAAAGCTAAGTGATAAAAACACTGAAACTCAACTGTTGAACTGAAACCCACCTAAAAAAGGGAGGCCATGAAAGAGCAGGTTATAACCCCAATGCTTATCTTTAGGTTGATATTTCATAACTGGCCTAATTTTGGAGCTACCATAAATCAGGAATTTTAAAGCTTCTGCAAGATTTTTGAAGAGTTTGAGCAGCACAGAGCAACCATGAACAATGCAGCATATTTCAGCCTTTTTCTGCACCTTATTCCTGAAGTAAATCCTATATCCCATCATAGTCTCTGTATATCCAAATCACTCAACTTTTTTGTTCAACTACATTGCACATCATATGCACTGTCATTTAAACAATTTAGCATCACTCCTGAAATATGCAACACAATGTTGTCTAGAGGGATGGATCTTCAGCAGTCTTCTGCCCAGAAAACTGCTGCAGCAACCTTGACATATTCTTTCCTGAAGCTCTAAGAGACAGGAATTCTAAGACAGCTGAGCTTCAAACACTGTGCCTGGTCATTTACTGCACCTTTTTCCCCCCTTTTTGTGGTGTTTTGCCATCTTCTTGACAACCATTTGCCAGATGACTTCACACTCCTGACATTTTAGAGGGATGTTTTGAAGGTAGAATGAGGCTGATGCTAAGTGGACCTACTTGCACTGTGTTTGTTCTTACTTACTTTTCAGCATTTCTACTAAAACCCAATGTGGCTACAGATCCCTCCTTCTTTTGGGCTCATTTAGCCATCTTTGGCTTGTGGGACAGATCCAGTCTGTGGTCAGACTCTGGGATATAGATACTCATGTTACAATCCAAAGAGGAGATCTACATAAAGATGGAACTTGCCTTATGTGGAGGCTCCTTATGAAAATATGTAACTTCTCCTTCATCTCTTCCTAGTGCAGCCAGGAGTTGTTGGATTTTTTTTTTGTCCTCCATTTCCCTGGAAGACAAAAGAAGTGGTCAGCTGATTTTTTAAGTATATCACATCACTGTGGCACACTATCCTTTTCCTTTACCTGTTGATGCTTGCAGTTTTCCAACCTGTTGAAATTCCTGAGAATATTACTTTAAAAATCAGCTCCCAAAGACATTCTTAATGTTGCCAATACAAGAACACCACCAATTTTGCTGAGATTGGAGAGCATTTCTCTTTTCAATTATGACAACACTATGTAGGCTGATACAATACCACATCATGGAAAAAATTTGCATTAAGAGTTAGGAACTACCTAAAATTCTTTCAGATTGTAAGTGTCCGTTGTTGTTAAAGCAAGCTACACTAAGGGCTGTAACAGACTTTTTATCACACTCCTGTGAATTGCCAAAGCACACCAACACATGTTTTGACTTAAGTTCTTAAATCTTTAATGGAAAAATTTATGCTGGAGCAGGGAAACAGAGTGAGGAGAAATAGCAGAGACAATATGTAATGAATTTGCCACCACCCCTATTCCCTGCCCCTCTGTGACCCTTGGGAGGAGGAAGAAAAGGAAGAAAATTCATCAGTGAAGTTGAGCTGGGAGAAGAGAGGTGTGGAGGAAAGGTATTTTAAGATCAGGGTTTATTTCTCATTATCCTACTCTGATTTCATAGAATGATTTGGGTTGGAAGGGACCTTAGAGATCATCTAGTTTTGAGCCCCTTGCCACAGGCAGGGAACCTTACACTAGACCAGGCTTTTCAGAGACCCACCCAAGCTGGCCTTGAACACTTCCAGGGATGGGGCATCCACAGCTTCTCTCAGCAACCTGTTCCAGTGCCTCACCATCCTCATAGTGAACAATTTCCTGCCAGCATCTAATCTAAACCCACCCTCTTTCAGTTAAAGCCATCCCCCTTGTCCTGTCACTACATGCTCCTGTAACAGTCCCTTCTCCAGCTCTCTTGTTGCCCCTCTAAGTGCTATAAGGGCTCCCTGGAGCCTTTTCTTCTCCAGGCTGAACAGCCTTCAATTTCTCAGCTTGTCTTTGTAAGACAGAGGCTCCAGCCTTCTGGTGATTTAATTATTAATTATTTCCCCCAGCCAAGTCAGTTTTGCCAGTGATGGTAACTGGTGAATGATCTGTGTCCTTACCTTGGCCCATGACACTTATCTTGTATTGTCTTTCCTCTGTCCAGCAGAGTAGGTGAGTGATAGAGAGTCTTGGGGGAGCACCTGACATCCAGCCAAGGTCAACCCATCAGAGATAGTTTTATTCAAACTGGTAACACACAATTCAAATCCGAACCAATGTTCAATTCTGCTCTTCCTTCTACTACCAGAATAGGAGGAATAGTAAGTGGAAAAGTATTGCACTGCACCTCCACTGGTATGGTTTCATAGGAAGTGTGGAATAATTGCTGCTCTGAGGACTCCAGGTCTGGCTGAGAACACAGTGCACCATGAGTTGCTGCTGGCAGTGCCTCAGCCCCCACACAAGGCAGCTCACCTGAGTTTCAGCCGGTCATTCTCTGCGTACAGGCAAAGCACTTGCTCCCTCTCCTGGAACAGGTACATCTGCATGTCACTCAAAGCCTTCTGCAGCTCTGCAATCTCCTCTTCCAAGTGGTGGACTTCCCACTGCAACTGGTGCTGAGTGGAGACAATGAGGTACTTGAAATGAAACAGAGCACTGGACAACACTTACATACTTCAAACTGCTTGTGCTCTCAGTCTGGAACTGGTATAGAACAGCCAGCTCAACAATTGTTTCATTTTCCTGTAATATTTGACCAGATGAGGGCAGTATTGGAAAAATTATTTAAAAATGTCTCAGAGCACTGAGAATCACTGTCACTTCACAATGGTGAAATAAGGTCTCAGCTTGGGTTTCCATTTTTGAGTGGTTGCATTTCCATGCTGATGGTGAGAGCAGGTATGGGGAGTCTGACATCAACAAAAACCTAGCAAAGCCTCTGTAACAACATTTACTTTTGAAATAAATCACTGAAGAACAAACATTAAAATATCTATATGATTCAGCAGTGAGAAATCCAGCTACTTGCAAACATTAAATTATCTGTATGATTTAGCAGTAAGAAATCCAGCTTGTTACTAGGTTTCATTTTTTCTACCTGGTATAGGAAGCTACCAACCATTACTGCATGAAAAAAATGCATTATCTTGCAACTTGCTCCTTTTTCCCACAGGACACTAAGATGTACAGTACATACTTTCCCAAGGACTTTCAGGCTGCTCCAAGCATGGCCAGTGCTTGAGGAGGCAACTCAATCACCTCAGAAATGAGTGTTTTATTCCCAAAGAACCATCCACAATTACAAAGATGACTGCTAGGCAGATACATACTATAGCCCATATCAGAACACTGTATATCTTGCAGATATTCTGTAAGATTTCTTCCTCTTAAAAGGCAAAATTTTTAGATTTCTGCTTAACAGCTTATAGGCAAGCTTATGAATTCCACCAAAGTAAATTCAAATTATATACATAAGTCAAAGCCTGTTAGATTTGGACAAAAGAACATTCCTTCACATGAAGCAAGGGAAAGAAGCTGGACAACACAGGAAATTAGCATCTAAACACAGGCCATAATATAAAAGAAGCAAATTCCCACTGTAAAGACATAATCAAGCTGTAATGACTTTAGAACATCCTACAGACATGTTTGTGTTAGATTTGAAAGAGGACAGCCAGCCAGATCTTAAAATCAACACCCAAAATCTACTTATTACCATGTTACTGGTAAATCCCAAGACTTTTGTGCTGAGTTTTCAACTGAAAAAAACCACTAAGCTTGTAAATGTCGTGCATCATTGTTCAAAAACTCATTTCCTAACCTGCTCATCATAGGCTTGCTTGTATTTCTCCAGCGTTTTCACCAACTCCTCATGTTCCTCATCGAAGGCAGCAACCCTTTTTCGGTAATAGTCCAGGAGCTCATGGGAGGGGTTGAGATGAGTCAAGCGCTCGCTGACTGAGGGGAGAGGAGTGAAGTCCTCCCGACTTGGAAACCGGGACTCAGATCTGGATGAGGCATGGGGGGTTGACAGCCTGGACAGAAACAGTCTCTGATGACATGAAAGCTTCAGACAGGAAGATTAAACCAACCTTTTAACATAGATGAAAAGATTTTAAATCTTTACACAGATTCAGTTTAAAACACAGATTAGCTTGACTCTTCTCTGGGTATTAACAGGAGACCACAGCATTTAGGAGAACCAAGAACTTTGATAAAGAGCAGCTTGCAGGTGTATTGTACTGTGGAGGAGGGCCCAACCCATGGAAAAGATAAAAGCTGTTATGGAAGCAAAGCCACATACATTATTTGGGGAGGAGGACTATGAAAAGAGGAGAAAAAGAACAGGAGAGAATTCAGAGCACAAAAAGTCCATTGCTGTTCACTTAGAAACAGCTGCCGCTGTGAAATAATCACGAAAACAATCTGGGACAGTCACTAAAGGAAAAACACCTTCTAAAGATAGACTGTCAAGTAAAGATGATAATTCAGGCTAGCTGATACACCAGCCACTATATAATTTCAGGTGTAGGTCTAGGAATCCATGTGCTTTCCTTTCTGGTGTACTTGATGTTTTTATCCACATGGCTTGTCCACCCTCAACACTGAAATAGAAGCTGCCAAGTTCTTAATCTTATGTTGAAGTGCTACATGGAAAGCAAGTCAATGTTACAGAAAGCAAACCAAGGATAATTACAGACTCTTTTTCCTCTAAACAATATTTAGTGCATTCAAACACTTAATCTGTTCAAACAAGCACCAAATTTGCAAATGGAGCTGCAAAGTTTAAAAAAAACCCAATACTTTGATAGAGTTATTTTCATTATTTATATTAATAGAACAAACTTTTCTTTGTAAATGATACTACAAATAATTGAAGCTAAGAAGCCTCTTGGCTAAAGAGCTGCTTAGTTAAAATAGTTTAGAATCCGGGCCTGGAGAATCAGGAATTTTGATAAGAAAGTGATTTGATAGGTGACACTGAGGAAGTGGTGACTTTATGGAGCCAATCATCAAAGCTGCTTGGATCAGAACATCAGTGCGCATCCATGAAAACTCTGGGCACTGTAGGAAACATTAAATACACAAAAGTGTAACTACTGCACGCAGGAACTTGCTACAGGACCAGAAACGCCTTAAACAACACCTTTAGAGAAATAACACCAGAAGGAAAGAGGCAACCCAGGCACAAGGTAAGCACTTTACTGCTGAACCGAAGAGCAGGAGAAACAGCAAAACGAAGAACAAGGACATATAGGAGCAGCCCAAAAAGTGCCTTAGGGCAAACCAGCCTAGCAGGCAGTAAGGAAATGGCTCTGGGAGCCGCGGTGCCTCCGCACTCACTACCTTGTGCTGCGCGGGATCCCCGCAACGCGGCCCTCCGAGCCCATCGCACCAGGCTCTCTGCGGGCGGGGGAGAGCGGCTTCGGGTAGGCGGGCGGAGGAGGGTGGCCGGCGGGAGCCCCGCTGGAAAAGCCCCGGGATAAAGGTCCCGGGAGCGGGGTCCCGCCGCCTCCTCCTCCTCACAGCCCCAACGGCCAAACAACCGCCCCACCGGGCCCGCCGCGGCTTAAACGGCGCGACGCCCCGCCCCCGCCGCCTCCTCCAATCACAGACAGGCTTTCATGCGGGACCGGCCGTCTGAGCCAATCAGCGCTCGCGGCACGGGCGGCGGCGGCTCCGCGCGGGTGCGTCTGGGAGTTGTAGTCCCGGGGCGGCCCGAGGGGCCTGTGCGCGTGCGCGGCTCCGGCCGGGCACAGGGAGGAGCCTGAGGCCTCAGTTTGATTCTGCGTGAGGGCAGCGATTCGGGCTGCGGGCAAAATAAAAGCAACCTTTATCCACACCAGCCGTGTAAAACCCGCTTTTTCCTTTGAAAATGATCTGGCATTCAGAAGCAGCCACAATTTTGGCTGAACTGAATGTGTTCATCATCCCGATGCTTTTTAGCTTCCTCATTCTTCTCACGTGTTCCCAGCTGTACCTAGCAGTAGCGGTGCCATTTTTGCACCAAACGATTTCCTAATTTATTAAGTGTTCTAGTGAAAAAACATTCTGCTAAGTAATAAGGTATGGTTCTTTTTTCACCCCTTAACACTCTGTTTAAAGGCGCAGACTTTCTGTAAAACAAAGATTTAAAAAAAAGGCTTATTTTCTAATCCACAAGGATCTTCCTCATCACAATTTGCAGTTTCTTTGTGAGGGGAAGAGGAGGGGCAGGCATTTTTCTCCGAGATGAGAAAAATGCCCCCTCAGGTTATCTGGGATATTTAGGTTCTTGCTGTTAAGAAAACGTGCAACATTCCCAGCATTCAGAGACCTCCACTAGCCTAAATATATTAACATGAAATCAAAACAACCTTGAAGAGTCTACAGGGAAACCAGCAAAAGACTGGATCTCAAAACAAAGCTTTTGAGCACGGATATTTTTTCCTTCTGGTGTTCCTGGCTAAGTCATTGCTTATCTTAGAAATTGGGTACATGGTGATTCTGCCCTTGGGAATACAAGACACATTTCTTCCTCAAAAGAATCTGGTACAGCTCATCAGAAGAGACACACAACCAAATAATGAAAGAAAAAAAAAGTGGAAGAAGCTTGTAGAAATACATAATTTCGAGATACTAGTAAGGAAACATCTGCATCCCACATGCTTATATAGTCTTACATAAAATTATTAAGTATCCATGTCAGAAACCCCCTACAAAATGCAAGAATACTTACCAACAGCACAATAACCTCAATTGATTCAATGTTTTATAAGATCAGTTTGGTCTTACTTGTAACTTCTGTCAAAATTAGCAATTTGAATTGGAGGCGTGTTTCCCACATGTAAAATGTGGATGGCACCTTTTAATCTGGCAGGGAAGTGATGCAGATAAATGTTTTGTAAAACCTCCTGGTAATGGGAGGAGGAAATTAACTTTTTCTGGGGCTGAAACAGAACAGCAGCACGGAGGTTTGAATAATCAGTAAGAATGAAGTGAAATGTGGCATTTGGTAAACACTGAAGGCACAGTTCTGGTTAAAAACAAAAATACATGCAATTTACTTTGGAAGATGTTACAGATCTCTCTGTGACCAGCGACAGGACCCGAGGGAATGGCCTGGAGCTGTGCCAGGGCAGGTTTAGGTTGGATATCAGGAAAAGGTTTTTCCCCCAGAGAGTGGCTGGCCACGGGAACAGCTCCACAACACCAGCCTGCCAGAGCTCCAGGAGATTTGGACAACGCTCTCGAGCACACGGTGTGATTGCTGGGGTGTCCTGTGCAGGGCCGGGAGCTGCACTGGGCGATATTTGTGGTGGTATTTCTCTTCCCCATCCCGACGCTTTCACCACCGGCCAGCGGCTCCTGAGGGCAGGGGCGGCGGGGCGGGGCCTGCGGAGGGGCGTGGTCAGAAGGGGGCGTGGTCAACCGGGGGCGTGGCCTCTGGCGGCGCTCCTGACGTCCGGCACAGACAATAGGCGACGCGGCTCCGCGGAACCGGAAGTGAATGGTGTGAATGTCGTCGCACATTCCTCCGCGCCGGAAGTGGCGGCGGTCCCGCCCTCCCCGGTCCGCCGTCCCTCCTGCCCCGCGCGGTGCCCTGAGGGGCGGCGGCAGGAGCGGATTTGCGCTGAAATTTGTCGCGGAAGCATCTCCGGGAGCGACGGGCGCGGAAGTCACCTCAGCAGAAGAAGCATGGCGGAGGGACTACTTTTTGGATCGGAAGGCAATGTGAAAAAACTTCCGGGGAGGGATTAGAAAGACGCGTCACTTCCGGCAGACCGGGACGCGAGGAGCGGGGCTCGGGCGGGGGGAGCGGCCGCAGCCGGGACAGCGCCAGCGGCTTTCGGTAGCAGCTCCCGCCGCCCTGCCCGGCAGCGCCGCCGGGGGATGCGCCTCAGCGCCCGGCCCAGCTCCTGAGCCCCTCGGCCGCCCCTCTCCGCCCTGCGCTCCCGGCGGCGGCGGCGCCCCCCTTCCCCTGCGGCCATGGCGGGGGGCGGCGGGTCGCGCTACGCGGCCGAGTTCGTGCCGCCGCCCGAGTGCCCTGTGTTCGAGCCCAGCTGGGAGGAGTTCAGCGACCCGCTCGGCTTCATCGGCCGCATCCGCGGCCTGGCCGAGAAAACTGGCATCTGCAAGATCCGGCCCCCCAAGGTACCGCCCGCCCTGAGGGCTGCGCCCCGGGGGTCCCCGGGCTCGCCGGGCCTGCTGACCGCGGGGGCCGGGCGAGGACGTGAGGAGCTGGGCAGGCCCTTCCCCCGCGCTCCCCACTCGGGGTTTCGTGTGTCGCTTTCCATAGGCCGCGGTGTCCGTGCCAGGGACGCCGAGGAACCTGTAGAGTCTTTGACCTCCGAGCGGGGCTGTGTAGAGGCTGCTTTGGAGCAGCTGAGGAGTGAATAGTGCGTGGCAGTGCCCGGGACTGCACGCTGTTTTTAGTTCCAAAACGTCAGCAGTCGTCTTGTGAAAGCTGGGAAGGCTTTGTAGGTGAAATCGGGCGTTTGCTGCGGGCGGGGAAGAGGGAGAACGAAGGGTATTTGTTCGTAATGGATCATTGTTTATAGACAATTTTTAGACCATTAAGAGGAGGGCGGCCAACCAGTTCATGTACGAACATTAGCATTGTGCACAGCTCTTCAGGAGGCAGCAGATTAATCTTCCCTTAGTAGTTACTTACGGTCACCTGCCCAGTGACCTGGTAAGGCAGCTTGGCAAAAGGCACTTACATCACTAAATTATTAAAGTCCAAATCAACTTCCAATGCGGCTTTGAAAACAGCGAGAGAGGTAAAAACCTGAAAAGAAAGCGTGTAACTGAGAACAATGTATGTTGCTGGTTGGATTTTATGGTTCTTTCGCTCCTGACCGGTTTTGGTTCCTGGAATGTGTTTAGTTGGTTTAATGACTTGGTGAAAACTTGACCTCCAAGGCGCTGCCCTTTCTAAAATAAGCTGCATAGCTCAGGTTGAGAGGCCACAAGGAGCCCATCCAGATCCTGTTCATTGAGGAGAACTGGAACTTTCCTGGCTATTGGATGCATTTGTGTTTCTCTGGGATTGCTGAGCTGTTTGCCTTGCAGGGTTTCACAGAATGCAAGCGTTGGGTTGATTTGCAATAATTACTAAATCATACTAACTTACTACGAATTTCATGCTAACATGACTGATTAATTACTCTTTTCTATTATTAGGAGTTGTAAATATTTAAGGTTGTGCTTGAGGCCTTTATTTGCTGCAGCAGAGCAAATAATAAACATTTTGTGTGGCTTGTCCACCTGTAATGGCGTGTCCTTCCTCTGGTGCAGTCACTGCCATGTGGACAATCTGCTGTAACTGAAGCTTTGGTAAAAAGTGCTAAAAAGCTGAATTACTTGTTTTGATGTCATAACTCAGTTTTGAGAGGTGATTCTCTGAAGCACTTGTGACAGTGCCGAGAAAGTCATTATTTAAGGCTCCATTTCTTTTGAAGAACTGGGCTCTCAGCTGGTGGTCTTGTCTTGATTGAAGTGACAAGCACAAAAACATAGCATGTGCTATAATGTGCTTGATTTAGTCTTAGTTGCTGTTGACACTGAGGATTTTTCAGTGTGCAAGAGAGATGGATTCTTTTTTAAATGTAAATAAATAACCAGCCAGCAGAGTATAGCTTGTGTTTAAGCTTAGCATGAGGTAATGCATACTGAGACGCTTTTGAACCTTATTTTCTTTGACATTTTTGAATCTATGAGGATCATTCTTCTAACTAAAATATGGTGGGAGGAACATTGTTGTATAAGCACAAAAATGTCTTAAAATTGGAAAATTACATCACCAGTTGTTCTGAGAAACTAATTTACTATTGGAAGCTTGCTTAATCAAGCATTATTAGGGTGTTTGGTTTTGTGCACTTCTCAGAGAAGTTTCTGGAAGCAGTAAAATGTCTTTCTGTCTCTGTTTAGGACTGGCAGCCTCCATTTGCATGTGAAGTACAAAGTTTTCGTTTCACTCCACGAATTCAGCGCCTGAATGAACTGGAGGTGAGCTTTTTCACTGTTGATATAAAATTTTGTGTTTGCACTGAAAGCAAGAGGTCTCCCTGCTTGAGATTTGCATCTTGGCAGGTTTCTGGATGGGGGGACACTTTAAAAGCTCGTAGATCACATCAGTTTATACTTTGCAGTGGCAGAGTTTGTGTAAAATAACTCTCCCTGGCTTTGAGAAAAATCTGGTTTTTATTTTATTACCCAAAATAACCACAGGAGTTTTTCACATTCAACTGGAAGTGTCTAAAATGAATTCCAAATACCATGTGTGTAGTAAGAGCAGCCAGTGTCTAAACTTCAGAGCTCCACAATCAGTGATTTTTTTTTTTTTTTCCTCTTAAAATATTTACTGTTGCTCTGATGCCTCTGGTTACCTCATACTGTCGTGATAATGCTCTTTAAGCCTTAAAATGGTTTTTATAGGCTTATTATAGCTGGTTAATTTTATGATTTAAAAACTTATGTGAGCTGTCTTAAAAGCAGTATGACCTCCATTCTGTCCTGGTTTTTCCTTTGCTCTATAACATTTCTCAAAGCCTTGCTTTGTTCACATACCAAAATGTCATTTGGCTTGTAAATGGGTTTCCTTGTGGAAAGTGACTTGAGTAGTCCAGAAGTCCTCCAGGCAGGAGGCCCTTTATGTGGTTAAGGCATATGTAAAAACTTTTTGCAGTTCCCTCCTCCTCACCAATGTATATTTTTTAAATTGTTCTTGTGTTTCTCCCTGGAATGCTGATTATTTCATGAACATACATTTTGCTTTCAGACCAAGAAATTAGTTAGTAGGAATTTAACTTACAGGGTCTTAAAGGCAGAGAGAAAAGCATATATCATTTTCTTTTTGTAAAAAACTTCCTTTTAACAACGTTTTTATTTCTAGTTTTTGTTTTTTTTTATGTGACAGGGAAATACCTCCCCTGCCAAGTTACATGTTGAAACACTATACATGGAACACTATAAAAACTTACATTGTTTTCTCTCAGGACTGTAAGGTTTTGTCACAAATGGTTTTGAACATAAGTGATTATCTACCTTTACTGATTCCAGGCAATGACAAGAGTGAAATTGGACTTCTTGGATCAGTTAGCAAAATTCTGGGAACTCCAAGGATCCAATTTAAAAATCCCTGTGGTTGAGAGAAAAATACTGGATCTCTATGGTCTGAGCAAGGTAAGTGTATGTAGGCCCTAGGCAGACAGGGATTTCAGTTTTCATTCAAGCTCAAGAAGCCAAGCAACAGGAAGGGCTTGTGTTACAGCACTAATCTCATTAATCCAGAGATTAAATAAGTGGGAAAAATGCAATGAAAAAACATTTCTAATTTCAATGTTTATGGCAAACAGTGTAATTAAATTAGTTACCATTGATTGGATTCCATACAGCAGGTATTTGTTACCTTGTATGGCTTGAATATGCTGATGTCAGCTGGCCACTTGATTTTTAGTTCTCCATTTTTAGATATGGTGGAGCTGCAGGAGTTTGAGGTGTTCTTTGGGAAGGCAGCAGTATGCCTGTGTGCAGTTCAGCTCTGATTAGCAATTCTGTAATAAATTATTGCAATTTCTCCTTCCTCCCTTCCAGCAGAGGTTTTCATAAATTTTTATATTTGAAAATTTATAATGTCAACTTCAGGAATACTTACTTTAATTTCTGAAACAGACTTGACTTAAGGCTGGCCTGAAATAAATATTTCTATAGCTATACACATATTTCTATTTCTATACACACCCAAATTCTTTCAAAATTTATGCACAGATCTCTGTTGGAGTTTGGTTTTGGCAAAATATATGTACCATTATAAACTTAGCTGCTAATAAATATAAATAGGTAGATTTCTTCTTGCAGGGAAAAGACCGAAGTTCTGGTAGTTCTAGTGATTCTAGGTTAGAGCATCAGTTTCCATTCCCCATCAAGATGTATTTCTCTTAGGTAAGTAAAAATGTAAAGACCTGAGTATATTTTAGCTTTAAAGAAAGTCAAGTATTTTGGAAAGTCTGGAAGGGCTGCTAAAATGCAGAGAAGAGCTGATCAAATGTCTTTAAGTTTTTTTTTTTTCTTTTTGTGTCTATTGACTTACTGGATATGCAGAATATCAGAGGGGTACTGGAAAATATCTGGGTCATGTAATGAGGTGGAACATTTCAGTTGCCTGTAGATTTGCAGCTCTGAGTTGATTTGGTTCATTACTGGTTTTTTTTAGCTGTTGTTCACGCATAGATAATTTTAGAAAACAAGTTTTCCTGGAAATTTTAAAGATAAGTTGAAATTTAGGAGTGGTTTCATTTTAAAAGGCTTTTGTAGACCTTTTCTGTAAATATGAGGGAAAATAATGATCAATAATACTGTTTTATCTAAGTGTAACTCTGTGTGATTATAGGAGAAACCAGAATTAATGAATTTGCTTGTCACTGTCACTATAGTTGTGCTTCTCAGTTTACTTCAGCCTCACAAGCAAAACATAAATTTCACTCCAGTAACAAAAAGTCTTTGCCTTGAGGTTTCTAACAGTATGTGAAACATTAAGCTTGAAATTTAGTCCTGGTGTATAAAGAAATGCAATGCAAAACTACACTGCTGTAAAAATGATATTACTCTTACAATAATATAAATGGAATTACAATCCATTTGTGTTTTAAGTTGCTTGGCAGGGAAACTGTAAAAGGAATGGAGGCAGTGGAAATGTGACCTGTGTGTCAGAGGAAGCAACTCATAGACTGTTATGATCATTGCTTGCAGGCAAATAGTCTTGTTTTTAATTCTATATACGTACAGATGTAAGCAGTGATACTTCTGTATGTGAATTACTGGTCTCAAACCAATTGAAGTCACATATAATAACTGGACTGAGTTGGAAGGTCACTTTTCCCTCTTGTTATAGTAGTCTCTCTTCCCTTCAGGGTTTTGTGAGAGTTCTGAGTTCCAGCACTCCCTTTTGGCTGGAGTCTGTTAAAATGGGCTTTATTGCTGGCCAGATTTGTGTTTTAAAGCACAGTGCAAGTCTGGTGAGAGTTTACTTTTCAGTTTGTTCTTATGGTAGGTTTCGTATTTTTTCCAGCACATCTTAACTGTTGGACTGCTCCTGTCCAGTATGCAATAGTATGCAATTTACATTTGCTAGTAAATTGAAGATCACATTAAATACACAAAGCAATAAGTAGGTGATTTGTTATTAAAGGACTAATTATTGTGGAAATGAAAAAGTGAATTTCAGGATTCTGTCACTTTTAACATTTGGTTAGTTTAATTGATTCTTGCCTTACTCAAGCTGGTGAGAGCAGCTCAAAACCCTTAACTTTTTATTTATGTGTTTCAGATTGTTGCCAACAAAGGAGGCTTTGAAGTAGTGACCAAGGAGAAGAAATGGTCTAAAGTGGCGAGTCGGCTTGGCTACCTGCCAGGAAAAGGCACGGGGTCACTGCTCAAGTCTCACTATGAACGGATCCTGTATCCCTATGAGCTCTTCCAGTCTGGGGTCAGCCTCATGGTGAGATACTTGCCTTTCATGCTATGGAGAGGGGACCCAGAAGGCACACAGAGTGTTGTTTTACTCCATGTGAAACTGGGACATGGGGTCAGTGCTGTTAGAAGCTCCAGCTGTGCCAACAAAGCTAGAACCACCCTTGTAGTTATCTGTGACAGAATAGTGCTAGAAGTTGTAATCTTGTGTGGAACTGAAGTCAACTGTGTTGGGAAAGAAGAGAAGCCTAAAGATTATATGCTTAATTGGAAGTGTCTGTTTTTCTCTTGATAACCTGGTAGCTGGGATTAAATTCTCATTTGAAGGGTGAATGAATTGATTGGCCTCTTTTCCAGATGGTGTGTGTAATGCTGTGTGACTTCACTCATCCTGTTTCTTAGCAAACAGATTGATTCACAGGCTGTGGAATGATGAGCACTGCCTGACCAAGACAGTGTCCTGTGCTCTGCTCCTCTAGGGCATCCAAAAGCCTAACTTGGATCTTAAGGAAAAAGTGGAGGCCGAGGACCTCAGCTCAGATGCCCAGGCTTCCCCAAAGCAGGCGTCAAGGATGAACGTTATGCTGAAGAGAACCAGGCGTGTCAAATCCCAGGTATTCCTGTTAATCAGCTCTTGCAGACAGAGAGCAGGTACTTCTCCCACCAGTGCAACAGCTTTTGGCTGTGGGAGCCTGGTCAGAAGCACCACTGGGAAGCAGTCTTCATTTAACGAAAATCCAGAGAAGTTTGTCACTGGAGACCTGGTTTGATATAAGATGCACTGTTCGTGTCAAAACTTCTCAAAGTTGCTTGTTGTTTACTGACAAGCGGCCTAATTATTTGGTAATGAATGTATCTGTGAAAACGAGATAACTCTTTGTGAGTTGATGTTAAAGCTTCTGCAAAGTTCTAGAACTTCTAAAAACCATTTTAAAATATGCCTCTTAATGCCATAAATGCAAATCTACATAGGTAATGGTTAATTGTGTAATTGTATGTGGGACTGAGTATCTCAAGCTGGGCAGGGAGTTCTCCTGAAGAATTGAAACAGATATGTGAGGAGATGATCAGTGGTGGCTGGAACTATGTAGGAGTTCTACAGTTTTTTCTGCTGTAGAGCAGTTTCCTTATTTCTGAGTTACTGGTGTTATAGGAATTTCTGGTATTCTAGTAGGTGATATTAAATCCTGGGAGGTACCCCTGAGAAAATCTGAATTGAGACTGAATCACCACCATTTAAAATGCTGTCTTACTAGAAATAATTGTGGGGCATTGCCCTGATGGCTCTGTTGCACTATTTAAATTAGTTTAATTTAAATTAGGCCTTCCTCTTTCGACAGAGATACTCCTTGCAGGCAGCATCCTGAGGCTTTTCACATGAAGTCTGGTGGCTCCCTGCTGGCTCATCAGCAGAGCGTGGGTGAAAGCTGGATTTATATGCAACCAACTTCCTACTTGCTTCATACCATTCTAGACTTAGCTCCAGCCCCACAAAGTTTTTTCAAATGCTCTTGACTGCCTTTTTTTTTCCCCACAATGCACTTTTCTTGTCACTGAGGTATGAGTATGCTTTATCAATTTTCACCTTCTTTTCTGATGGTTTAGACTGAATTGTCTTTTTTAGTGTGTTTTCTCAGCTTGCTAGAGCTGACTTGAAGTTATTTATCATAGCTGTATCACACAAGGAGTCGTGGGCTTGTTGCTCTTCCCAGATCTCAGACAAGGGATTGGTAGTGAGCTATCCAGAAAATCTGAGAGTGCTGCATGAACTTTAGCAGTCACTTGCTATCTGGAATTCTTCTTTGGATTTGAATGAATCTTAGGCAAAATGCCAGCATGTCGTTCTTCTCACACATGGTGTAAAAGTGTCACTGTTTTATTAAGGTCCTGTGGGATCTTGTTTCCTGCTGATTTCAGTAGAATGATGGTACTTGTCATTTCTCCTTTCTCCATGTTGGGATGATGATTCTTTGGTGATCCTGGCACTGTAAAGCTGTTTCACTTTGTTTAAAGAGCCTGCGATTGAGAAATAAGAGACTTTTATATAGATCATCTGCAAAAAATATATATATATATATATATATTTAAATGCCTTTTATTAGACTTGTAGTCAAGTTATCTTTTAAACATTGCGGTTATTAAAATGGTGGAAATGAGTTCTTGAATACAGGAAAAACTCATCCTACTTGCACAGACAGGAGAATTAGGTTTTGGCTGTGTTGGAAGCTGTGTAGAACTATCTTAAGTCGTCCCTGGAGCAGCATTTAGAGGCAGATTTTTCCTCTAGCCAGAAATGGTAGTAGTGTAAATAAATATCTGAGAACATGGAGACATTGTTCCAGATTTCAGTGCACCTTTTTATTGTAGACAGGACTCTTGTTTTTTATCTGAAATGCATACCTGGAATTGGACCAGAGGTTGTCTAAACAATCTTTAGAGAGCAGGTAATATGGAAGTAATGTAAAAACCTGCTAAATGAATGTTACTCTGCTCTAGCTGAAACATCTGAATGATTTGTGTAGTGTACTAAGTAGTCCAATATATGGTTAGTGAGCATGGAGAATTCCACAGACCTTTTCAGCTCCTTAGATCTTTTCCAAGTGCTAGAAGTTGTTTCCAAAGATCCTTCGCATTTTCTTGCAGATCAGTTACTTTAGGATGGGTAATGAATAAGAAAGTATAAATACAGTAATCAGAAATTTCTGAAATTGAGACTCGTCCTCAGCAGTAGAAGGGGATGAGAGATTGAAAAAGCAAATTCCAGGATTTTTGGAGAATGTGAAAAATGGAATAAAATAGGGAATGAGTGTTGTCCTCTGTGAAGAGTGGCTTGAGAATCTTTGGATACTATAATAAAATATCAATTGAAAACATTGTCTCTGAATAGGAAGGGAGTAATTAGATGGTGAGATAGTCTGTTCTGTAAATGAACTTAAATGCTTTATTCTCTCTTTTTTCTGAAGAAAACTTACACAAATAAAAGCTGGATAAAGGCAGCTGAGTTCCTAAAGGCTTGTAAAGAAAATTACAATAAAAAGTAAATTCATCCAGATTAGGAAAAGAGAATATCCTTAAGGAAATCTTAAATTTAGGAGAGTACATTCTTAGAAAAGGATAGTGTATCTTCATAGATGATCTGTTGGGGTGTATTTGAGCTGACAGGGGATTTGTCTAATGAGGTTATGTCATGGTGAGTTCTGGTAAAGAATTGCAGTGCTGAAACAAAAAGTGCTGTCTTTTCAAAGGGTATTATTAACTTAATGTCCAGAGAGTTTTCTTAAAAACAATTCTAAGTAATATATCTGCTTTCAGGTTTCTGTATGATTGCAGAATAACACAATAAAATAGACTTCAGGTTTTTTTCACTTGAAAGATTTCTTTCCATGGGAATAAATGTCAAACAAAACAGTGAAACAGAAGAACTCTGGGAGATGCTGACTAATGCCCCCAACATGTAAATATTATTGATTGTAACCATTGTTGTCTTGTGCATTGGGGGTGGAGGAGTGGGTATGCAAATGTCTCAGAATTGATGAGGGGTGAGACAAGAGAATAGTGAATGAGTCCAGTGTAACTGGATTGTGTTATTAGGCTTGGCCCATGTACAAGAAAGGCCCTTTGGTTGTACTTTCAGTTGGGAAGGTAAAAGACAGTCTGTGTCCTTCAGGACAAAGAGGAGATAAGAATAGAATCACAGTTTAATCACCTTAGTTTCACTTGTGTAGAGAAAATATAATGCAAAAGTGAGCTGGAGTTTTGTGTTGTTAGCAGTGAGGAAATGGCAAGGATTGCATGATTGCTGCTGCATCCATGCACTCACAGCTTTGAGTTTGGCCTTTTTTACAGTCTTCAAGGACACAGCAGAA
This sequence comes from Oenanthe melanoleuca, assembly GCF_029582105.1. NCBI lineage: Eukaryota > Metazoa > Chordata > Aves > Passeriformes > Muscicapidae > Oenanthe > Oenanthe melanoleuca. The sequence goes on from NC_079334.1 coordinate 4,376,128, forward strand.
AAAATGCTCAGTGGGGCTTCTGAACACTTTTGGTGTTTTCACCTTTAAATGTCAATATCCTGTCAGAGTTTGTAAGGTTACATAGGAATCTGATTTTTAAAAACATTCATCTTCTGGTATGCAAACTGTTCTTTTTCAAAACTCTGTAGCTCTTTCCACCTGAGCATGAATGGATTTCATCCACTAAGGTATAGTGATATCCCAGTAAATCAGCAAGGAAAATATATTTAGATAATGTATTTTTAAACTAAGCTGTAAAACTTTGTTGCTGCATGTTTATGATTTACTTTTAGTAAAATTATTTTTTCATATCTCATTGTGAAAACTTTATCTTTGGTCACAGTAGTAGGAGAAATTGAGGAGATTGTTGTTGAAATGATGTCTGTGCTGAAGTATGTGGGTTGATTCTGTCAGGTTCTATTAGTTGAGAGAATGATTGAGTTGTTAATGAATTTCAAATGGAAAATGAGGGACTAGGAATTCTCTGTGTTTTTCCTTATGGCTTCTAAGCCAAAAAGTGAAGAATTGGTGAGGAAAAATTTGCACAGTGGGCTTACCAAGTTGGTGACATATAAAATGAAAATAATTTAATAGCAACATGTAAATGTTCAAAATTAGAATATCAGCATTAATTAGGTTGGAAAGATGCCTGTTAGCATAATGCATACCCAGTTCAGTGGAAGCAGAGACTGTAAATATCACTAAAAATTCCTTAGAGTAATAATGCGTAGGAAACTGTATCTTCAAATGTCTTCTGGAAGCAAGAAAAGCAACTGATTTAGGTAGTAAAAATACTATTTTTTTAATGTTTACTGCAAATCTATTAGAACTTATGTTAAATACTATTTTCGAAGAAATTTTATTTTTAAATACTTGATTAAAACCTTTAAAGGCATGTTACCCCAAGGGACAGACATGAGATATCAGGCCATAACTTTGAAAAATAACAGATGAAGAAGTATCATCAGGAAGTTAACTGAAGAATAATTTCTTTAAAATTACATGCCCACCTTCAAAACTGATAGGCTTGCTGAGATCTTTCAAGATCAGTGAATTTCAGGAGAGAGTTTTTGAACAGTGAAAATTTAGTGGCCTTCTATACCACATGAGAGAAATTTTTCAGAGTATAAGAGGGCAGCATTAAAAAAATGCAAAGGTGATTGTGTTGCAGATAAAGGCAAGATGTTTTCTTCTTTTTCTTCTTTTTATGGTTAGATTACTGGCAGTGATGTGAGAAAATGAGGTAGGTCAGTAATGGGAAGCAGGAAGAAGTTCATCCGAGCAGAACACTTCAGGAAACATCTCTGGCAGGAGCTGTCACCAAATGAGTCTCTTTACTTCTGATTTTGAGCTTGCAACATGAGTAGCTGTGATATGAGTTGTGCTCACAATATTTCATCACAAATAAGCCCAGAAGCAGCCAAGCTTAAGGAAGTTGGTTAGAACTCATTAGTGTTGTGTGGATGTTTCTACTCAAGGGAGCAGATAAGGAAATGCTGTTGAGACTGCATTAAAATCCAGGCACTTGACTGAATCCGTAGTGATTTTGGAAAACGTTGCTCTGACATTCTTCTTTTTTTTTTGCAAAATGTCAAACCTAGTTCTATTTGGTGTAGAGGTGACTTCTTGTAGTTGATCTGGAATATTAGATAGGAAATAATTTGGAAATTCGGGACAAAAATTCTGTTTCTTACTCCATTTGTATATTTCATTGCCTTTAGGAACAGAAAAATCACATATTTTCAGGCCTGCTTCTTTTGATGAGCACATATTCTGGGAGAGTGGTATAGAAACAAATTGTGAAGAAACCTGGAGAGGAAATATTGGTGTTTTGTGCTGATGTGGTCTTGTTTTTATTTTTAGGCAGAGGTAGGAGAAATGAGTAGAAACACTGAACTGAAGAAGCTGCAGATCTTTGGAGCTGGACCCAAGATGATGGGACTGGCATTGGGAGCAAAGGATAAAGAGGGTAATGAAATCTTGGGCTCTTTGCTTTCTGTGAGTTCTTTGCTTTCAGTGATGCTGTTCAATCTTCCTGAATATCTCTAGAGACAGTATTAAGAAGAAGGCAAATCAAAACTGGAAAAATAAAATTAAATATTCTAGGGTTTCATTCACAAGAGATTTACAGAGTGCTTCCTATAACTTGGCAGAGTTTCAGCTCTTTATGTAATAACAATAACAATTAAGCAGCTGTTCCATGAGCTGAGTGGTTGAAAGGGAGAGCAGGACTTAAAAGTACTGAAGCTGATCCTGCCAGTACAGTGCACAACTTAGGTGTCCAATTCATTGTTTCTCATGAGAGCATTGGGATCCCCTGTTAGGATAAACAAAATATATTTTCCTAATCCCTGTGGATTTTAGATTGGCCAGGTATAACATGACATTTTTGCTTTCTTTGGACTGTTAAGTAGTTTCTGATCTGAAAGGCAGGGTGCCAGGCTGGGTATCTGTGATGTTTTTACAGGTTAAGTCTATCCCAGTGTGATATTAATAGCATTTAACTTGATTTTGCTTCAAGATGAGGTGACGCGGAGGCGCAAGGGAACCAGATCCGAAGCGTTCGGAATGCAGATGAGGCAGCGCAAAGGAACTCTCGCCGTCAACTTCGTAAGTTCGATGCCTCTGCTGTGATTTCTGATAGAAAGGACTTGGTTTACTAAGGTTTTTCTTTTTCCCCTGAAAGAACTCCCACCCCTCCAAACAGACGAATGAATGTGTGCAGCAGCAGATGATAGTGTTATAGGAAGAAAGAACAGTATTTTGAAAAACAATATGCGCTCTAGTCTTCTGTTTTAATCTTTTTTGGACAGGAAGGCTGTTGCAATGTGAAGCTGTTTTTGCTGATCATACTTGCCACCTGCTTGAATGCCTTCATTAGTTCAGTTTTTGTTTGAGCTCCCCTTAATAGAACAACTATAATACTGCTTCTTTTCCTTAGAAGAGATTCTGAGGTGCTCCGCTACTTCAAGAGTTTAGTTTTAGCAATTCCCCATCTTGTGTCTTTTCTGTTTTGAATTTAAATAGGAAAAATAAAACATTTAGTTCTTTGATGTTTGTGCATGGAAAAGCAATGTACAATTGTTCTTAATATCTTTCATAGAATGTGACTTCCTACTTTTAAAGGGTCATAACTCAACGTGTGTGTGCAGCCATGAATGAAGATAGGTGCTTTTATTGTCTAAGGAATCACTCCTCACTTAGAATTCTGCTGTTCCTTTTCTTTCTCTTAGCCTGAAAACACTTACAAAAGCTTATCTTAAATTTCAACCATGGAAGGCCAAGGCAACCTGAAAATTCTAGTAATCACATTCTTATATGGGGGGGAAAAAATGGGAAAATTTGGATATTTAAAAACCAAATCACTGTGCCATTGCTGATAAGTTTTGAGTGACTTTAATTTTTTCAATTGTGCTACTACTTCTGAATATATGGTTTTCCTAGGCCTCGTAAATTTTATTATTTTAACCATGCTTTAACTTTAAAATATTTTGTCTAGTGTCTTGGGGTTTTTTAATGGAGCACTATTATTTGCTTCCTCTTTTCATTTAACCTGTATTGGTAAGAGGAAATGAAAGTGCTGTACCAACAGAACTGTTGTTTTGAAGCTGTATTGCTGTAACTCTGATCTTTTGAAATTCTGTGACTTAATACTATTTGATTCCACACTTTTTTTTTTTAATACTTGGATAAGAGAAGCAGTCCTAAATGCACTGGTCATGCATTTACCTTACATAACATTGGGCTGAAAAATACTGTGGTGCAGTCTTGTGTATATTTCTCCATCATTTATTTATTTTTTAAAGTACTAACTGTGAAATTGATTTTACTTGGTAAATTACTAACAAGGAGATAAAATACAGCTGTTTATCTTCTCCTCTTACACTGCTGTATTACATGGCTAGCAGGACTCTTTGTAGCTATTACATAATCCCAGGTCTGCTTGTGAAGATCTATTTCAGTGCAGTTTTTGCATTTGCCACATCCTCACTTGTGTTAACATAGAGGTTGCATATGTTAATAGGAATTTAGAGAGAAGAAGTTATTACCAGTGAAAGGTAGCTAGTGAGGACCATAGAAAACTTAGGATTGCCATTTTCGTGCATTGTTAAGTTTTGGCAAGAGAATACGGAAGTGCCTGCTGAGGTACCCTCCCTCTCTTCTATGTACATGCAACACAAGTAGCTGGTTTGGTGCTTTGGACAAACATGATATTCCATGAGGGCAAGCGTGTGGATTTTTTTTTTTTTTAATGGCAAAATGATACCTCTCTGAGTAGAGCTACATTATTTTTTTAAATAGTTTCTTAAGAAACCTGAGCAGTCTACGTTAGAAGTATATTACTGCCTAGCTTGGAGGTTGCATACTTAACTAGGCTGCTGTAAGTTGAGAGGGGTTTGTCATTAACTATTTAATCCACCTGAGCCTAATCAGCTGAAATGCACATGTTTCTGTCACATCTTGATTAAATTAACAGACCCCACAAATGCAGCCCCACCCCTTCTGATGTTATTTTGGGCTGTGTGAAGGAACTCTCACAGGAAAGCACAGCCTGTGTTGCCAGGGGCTGGTGAGAGTAGTAGCAGAATTTGGAGCAGGTGTCATTCATGAAGTTCATGCTGTTAGTAAAAATTTATACATAAGGTATTTTTTTAGCAGTGACAAAGTAATACCCTTTATTTTTAGACTGTTACACTTCTTCAGTATTATATTAAATGTTTCTATTAATTAAACTTCTTTGCACAATACAGGAAACAAGAAAAAGAAAATTTGCAATCTCTTTGTGCAGTTCTCCCTGGCCCTAGAGGATATCTCCCAGTTGGTGCTGTTATTGTTGAGACTATCTTGAAGAACTCCCAAAAACTGTTTGCTTTTTGTATTGGGGTTAATACTTTTCTCTTATCACTTGAAGTTTTTATCCTTGGTTTTGGAAAAATGGAGAAAGAAGATTGTACCTTTACATGGGGTTTCCTTTGCTTCCTCGTGAATTTTTAGATTGCAATCTGTAGGTGTGTGGATTTTGTTCTCTCTTACCCATTGCAAAGATCTCACTGTTATGTTGCAAGTGATGTGTGTATTTCTGAAATACCTTTTTGAGTTTTTCCTTAGCTATGCAGTCTTTGTAGAGATTTCCACGATAAGAGGGTGAAGAGAGGGAGTTCTAAAAACTGTAATTTTCTCTTCTGCCTTAGAATAACATAAATGAGATGCTGCAAGTTAGATAGAAAAAGATAGTCCAACTGAAATGGATAGTTATTTTGCAGCACCCAAGTCCTCCTGCCCCCACGTTGTGCTGCTTTGGGAATGAAACTAAAAGCTGTCATTATCAGTACTTCTCAAAAACCAGAGGAGACTATTGGTGCTCATGTACTAGACTTCAGGATATCATCTTTTGTTCCTTAGCTTAAGTAAGGCAGGCTCTGGATGAGAAACTTCCTGTAACTTTTTTCTTCTTTTTTTTCCCCTACAGGTTGATCTCTATGTTTGCTTATTTTGTGGTAGAGGAAATAACGAAGATAAACTGCTACTGTGTGATGGATGTGATGACAGCTATCACACTTTCTGCTTGATTCCTCCTCTTCCTGATGTGCCCAAGGGTGACTGGAGGTGTCCAAAGTGTGTTGCTGAGGTACAGTTCAAGAACTACTAAACCTTTGTATGTGTACCTGGAAAGATCAGAAGAGGAGCAGTTCAGCAATCCATCTGTGTAGAGTGCATAGTTTGTTTTGGAATATTGTCAAGATGAGCCTTGAGTTTTGGTTGATGAGTCAACCTTTATTATATGGCCATGTGACAGCTAGAAATTTGACCTTGGTATATTAAGAGCTGAAACTCAATTTGATAATCTGGTAGTGGGAAATTAGGGATGAGAACTAGGGTTATAATGGATGCTTCCACATAAGGAGGACACATTTTGTGAACTGTGAAGTAAATAAAGTATGAAACTTAGGCATAAAGCTTTGATTATTGGAAAGACATTATAGCATTGTTCAGAATGGCCTGTAGCAGAAACTGAAAGAACTAAATTAAAATTTTGTTGTAGCTATTTTAGGTTTGGTTTAGTCTAAAAAAGGAACTGCTCAGGCTCTGAAAGTGGAAGGTAGTTGGGCAATTTCATTGCCCAAAAAAGAAGAGCTACCCCGTTCTAAGAGATGATTGATCAACAGATAGCAAGAATCACTTGATTGACTTGATATTTTTCTTAAAGAAACAAATTTTGCAAGCTCAGAAAGTTGGTAGATGTATGATTCAGAGGAAGAAGCTGTTTGTAACTGTAATTATGAGACTGGCTTTCACTCTTCAGGCTGTGTTGTTTCCAAAAGGAGCAGTTGTGCACACATGTTTATATGCCCATTTCCCCCCATCCCTTTCCTCTATGTTGGGTCCTGCTGATTTCTTTATTGTGGTGTTTGGAGAGTGGAGCAGCCAGAGGAGCTGGATCAGCTCACTGCTCTAACCTTTCACTGAGAGATGAGGTTGTCAGATGATGTCAGGCAAATGCTGCTTAAGGAGAGGTGGAAATTCATAGCTACAGGCAAGGGAAGAGATGAAACTTCCTCTTTGGGCTGCTGCTCAGAGAGTGGATTAACCTACTTTATTTTCTCTTAAGGAAGAGCAATAAAGAAGTATTAGCAAGCTGCAGCAATCTAATACAGAGTTAATTTAGAGACCATAGTAGTAAATAGGGTAGCTGCAACAGTTCAAGAATGTGGGAACTCAAGAAGTTTCATTATTGCTAGTAAAAACAGGGATATATTATTACCAAAGGAGAAAAAAAGTGCAGGCAGGGACAAACACAGAAAAGATAAGGTGCCAAGTAATTTTTTACTAGCAAGTGGTACAGAAAATACTTGAAAAATTTTGGAAATGCATTGAAAGTAAGAGAAGGAGAAAACACATGGCTGTAATATGTACTGGAGAGTAAACAAGTAACAGCAGAAATATGTTTGAAGTATTCACTAGCACTTTTTGCATCAGTTTGTACTTTAGATGTTAATTGTGCACAGATGCTTGATGTAATTTTACAGCAGGGTACTGGAACAGAAGCTGGGAAGAATAGGATAAGGGCTCTTTATATGTATTTGGGTCAACACTGTTTAACAGTGTTCACAGATGTTGTAGATTTTCTGTCACAGGCTCCATTTAAGAACCACTTTGATACATGCTGGGAATAGTGTAAGGATAGTTCCTCTTGAAAAAAAGAGAAACTATTGATGAATTCCTTCCCAGTTCTGTTTCTTTGACTGAATAGCTGACTATCATATAGTTTTACATCATCTTTGTGTTGTAATATGTCTTGTGTATAAAAACATGGTGTCATTTCCAAAGGAGCTGGGAAGAACACATTAGAAATGAGTGGGTAGAGGAGCTGAAATGCCCACCAGTATTTTTTTGCTTTTTCAGGATGAATGGGGATAGAACAGTAGAATACTTGGAGCTTTTCTGTCAGATGGGCCATGTCTGCTGTTGGCTGTGTGGCCCTGTTCTAATTTCCTTTTTTCTCTTCCCTACATGTTTTCACAGTGTCAATCTGTTGGTGATTTACTGACTTGATAAGACTGAAACACCTGGGGGGGTTGTTCCTGTGCAGTTATTCTGCAGCTGCTTGAATCCAGCGTGTCTACAGAAATGTCCTGTGGCTGCCCAGGCATCTTGTGCACAGCCTTGCTCTGTGGCTGGCAGCAGCAGCTGCTGAAATGTAGCTTTGGACAGGAAAGCAGAAGTGTGGAGCACTGGGGTTACTGTGTTAGATTAGCTTCTGTGCTGTTAATTCTGGTCTGTTTCCGTTGTGGTACGACTGCCTGAGCTGGAAAAGTCTCAAAACTGTAGCTTATTGTGCTGGGTAAGGACTCAGATGGACACTAGAGCTTCTTGCTAAAAATGTAACTGTGTCAGAGTCTGCTGCAGGGAACAATATTTCTGTGTTCTATCTCCCAGGAATGCAACAAACCCCGAGAGGCCTTTGGATTTGAACAAGCTGTCAGGGAATATACTCTCCAGAGCTTTGGTGAAATGGCTGATAACTTCAAGTCTGATTATTTCAACATGCCGGTCCATGTGAGTTTCAGCTTTTGTTGGGATTCCTTGTAAGGGAAAAAGAAAAGATGTTTCAGCTGGATCCTGGGTTTTTGCTAAGACATCTTAGCCTTGTTTCAAGAGGCACCATAAGCTTCAGACATACAAACATTATTTAGCTTGCTGGCATCTGGTGTCATTTCAACTTCATTTCACCCTTTCCCTGCAATGGTCAGACAGCTTTATTGCTTGTTAGAGTTCACTGTATTGGGCATTCTCTAGAGAGTTCTTGCCCTTTTTGATAAGCTGAACTAGATATCTTGCTCTTGTTTGGCATAGGGTCCCTTCTCCTGCCCTTCTGCCGTTTGTCTTGGTTTAGTTGGTCCAGAGGATAAATCTTTGTTTTCCTTCCTCTTGCAGTATTTTCTTGGAGACAAGTCAATAGAACTGAATCTGTCTGATAGTCAGAGTGATTTTGGGTTTTTTGGTTATTTTTTTTGTTCTGTATCACAGCAGCACTTTTCAAATTAGCATTTCTGCTTTGGCACATTTCCATTGTCCTGTGGACTGCATGCAGCACCAAGGTCTTCCTCCCCTCAAGTTCTTTGGTAACTTATGGACAATCTTGCTAAAGCCTCTACCTTTTAAGGACTCCATTTTATGAGACAAGTTTGGGGCATGGAACAAAGCTTATTTTAAGAATAAGCTTCATAAATAACTACATATAAGTAAGAGTAATGATGAGTTACATGAAGATCAAACTCCTGAACACAATTTTATATCTGATTTTCTTTACGGGTGTTTAGAAATTCTGGTCATTATCCTCTGAAATAGTTGGGAATTTGCTTGCTGGTTTGTTCTCTTTGCTGCTTCATTTCTCTTGGCTGTCTCCTCTTCCCCCTGTGTGTTGCTGTGCTTCTGGTGATTCCATGTCTTCTGTCCCTCATAGTGTGGTATCCTGTTTCTGAGGCATTCCAGCCACTATGAAGGAACACTGACCAAACTGTGACTTTAAAGAGGTGGAGGGGAGAGGGGGAGTGACCTTGGTGTATGAAAATTCATGGGGAGTTAATACTGATTTATTGCTTGAATGATAATTTTTATTATCTGCACATACATAACTTCTCTTCTGCTTTCAGATGGTTCCCACTGAGCTGGTAGAAAAAGAATTCTGGCGATTAGTGAGCAGCATAGAAGAAGATGTCATTGTGGAATATGGGGCTGATATCTCATCCAAGGACTTTGGGAGTGGCTTCCCAGTGAAGGATGGCCGACGAAAGCTGATGCCAGAGGAGGAGGTGAGGAGCAGGATATGTAAACTGACTCTGTTCTTTGCTCTGCATAAGATTTCACATCATGAATTTAGGTCAGAAATCAGTGTGGATTTTTTTTTCATGAAGAAATTGTTGCAGACTTTTGCACGTACTTAACATTCCTTTTGAGCAGGGCATTAATCTGATATTTGAGGTTCTTTTAGAGATCTGGTTGCTGATAACCAAGTCTGTTTCATGATTTAAGTCATATCTGTTTTCTGTCACTTAGCAGGCAAAGATGTGCAAGTTATTGCAGTTTGTCAGAGTCTGAGGAGAGTCTTTATTAATTTCCTTGTTCCAAACCTTTTCATTATAGAGTTAGCTACAGAAACATGATTTTGTCCTCCTTAGAAGGTTCTTAATGGATGAAACAAACCTATTTGGTTTAGCTTGTTTCTCTGTGCGTACTATAAGAATGTAGATGTAGATACAGCATTCAATTATAAAAAATTCTATAAAGATCATCTGGAGAGTACATTATCTATTTTGCCTCTTACCTTACTGTAGCAAAGCAAATTTTTTTGCTTCTTGTATGCTTAAATTCAGATAGATTACCCTGATTACCCTGCCCCAAATCAATTTATGCTGCTCCCTGGAAAAGGTAATCCTGCTCACTATTGTCTTCCACCTATTCCTGCACCTTCCTGTGTGTGCCTTTGTTGACCATGCCATAACTGTGTAGCTGCTTAGTGAGTCAGCACTGCTTGTTTATCTCTTTGTATGAAGATAGTCACTTATAAAAATTCTTAACAAGATGACTTAAGTCTTCTAACTCACTGCAAGTGTCAGAGCAAAGGAAACAGCAGCAATGTCTGGCTGAGATGAGGGCCTCACCAGTCCTTTCAGCAGCTGAGGGATATATCTAAAATTCCAATCAATCTGTGCTTACAGCTTTTGTAGAAGTAGAAAGTAGGTTAATGCTAGAGCACAGTAGTGGGTTTTTAAGGCTGTCTGGATTATAATTTTTTGATCGAGTTGTCTATATTTGAAAGTAGAGGTGAGAGTGCTTAACAGGTGCTGCTGTCCTCTCAATAATGAGTGTGTAGGAATTTCTCCCCTTGAGAAAACTTCCTAAAGTAATCTATACTCAACACATGAACATAAAGTAGATCAACATAAAGTGCAGCATGGTAAAATGAATGTTTAAAAAGCTGAAATAATAACAAGAGATTCACCGTTGATTACAATTTAAAGTTGTCATACATTACTGAAGACTTCCATCTTTAGTTCTTCAGCTGATGTTGCTGGTATTTTGTTCTGCCAGAAGAGCATGAAATCTGTGGTCTTGTGATGGGGAAGAAATCAAAACCTAGGTGTAGAAGCTTTGATCCAAAGAAGATGGCCTATGTTGAAATACTAGAACTGGTATTAAAATCTGAGTGTGTTTATTTCATGACTACAGTACTTAAGGAATTATTTCTGGTTTTGATGTTTCATTGTTGCAGGAAATATCCCATTATCTGCTATGGAAATTGATTGGCTGATGTTTTCATTTGTACTTTCATTTCCTGGAATTGGTGTCCTTATGTTCTGATTTGTTCAAATTTTCTCCTTTTTTCAGGATTATGCTCTCTCTGGTTGGAACCTGAACAACATGCCCATTCTCGAGCAGTCAGTCCTTGCTCACATCAATGCAGACATCTCTGGCATGAAGGTGCCCTGGCTGTATGTAGGGATGTGCTTCTCCTCTTTTTGCTGGCATATTGAAGACCACTGGAGCTATTCCATCAACTACCTGCATTGGTATGGGCTGTCCTTTGTGCTCTACCTCACACTGTCCTGTTTGTTTTAGGGAGTTTGTAGTTCTAACTGAGGATATTAGCATGTGAAAAGCTACATTTGCAGAGTGTGCTTAGCTGTGGCTGATTGAAAGTGAATACAGATGATTTTTAAGGCATTGTAATGAGTTCAAGGCCAAGCATTCAAAGCAGGCAAACCCAGGACAAGCATATTCACACTTTGCATTGACTGATGAAATATTCTTTTGTGGCCAGCATTCCAGCGTCACCCACAAAACTGTGCTTTATTATAGGATCATATATATTTTAAGAAAATCTTTTTTGTACAGCTGAGAGTAATTTTGTTTGCAGTAGAGTTGCTGTCTTGGTTGTCAGTGTGTGCCGTGTGCTGCCAGCAGGGGGCAGTGCAGCCCGCCGAACTGCCGGGAATGCTGCTCCCGGCTCTGCCTCTGGGATTAATAATAATAATAGTCATCATCATCATCATCCCTAGGGCTGTGCCTCCTGTTCAGATGTTTCACCAGACTCCTGCTTGTACTGAGTAAAACAGATTTTCAGAATAAATCTAGGCACTTCAGGTGCTAGGTCATGACAGCTCGTTTTGGTTAAGAAAGGACTGGAATAGTGCTTGAGTAATTATCTGTTTAGTTTTGGTCCTGTTCATATTTTTAATTAATCCATGTTATTTGGCGTATTTCATTTTAATAGGCCAGTAGGTCACAGGTTTTTAGTAATTAGTTGTGAATATTAGAGAGATAGCATTTGTTTTACTCCACTGGCTGGTATACTGTTCTGTTGGCTTTAGGAATATGACTACTCCAAGCCTAACTGAATGGAGGAGTATGATCTTTCTTTGACTGTAGCTGTGACAGCCAAGATTTTGTTTAATAAACCTAATTCCTTCATTCTGAAGGAAAATAATTGTGCATTTTATCGCTTTGGAGCATGGTGAGTGACAATTATCTTCCATGTTAGGCTTGTCAAGGCAAATTTACTACCAGGTATGTTGAGAATTGTGTTGGAGAGTAACTGCTTTTTCAGATTAGACTAGTACATCCTGAAGAAGATTTTGGTGATTAAAGATATTCATCTAGGTTTGAAGTGGCTCTTGAGGACAGTGCTGCTGGTTGTGAGGTGTGCTTTACAGCTGGGTGGCATCATCAGTTCCCTCTCATTTGTGTTCATTCCTGTGCTTGTGTTTTGGTAGGGGAGAGCCCAAGACATGGTATGGTGTGCCCTCTCATGCAGCAGAGCAGCTGGAAGATGTGATGAAGGAATTGGCTCCTGAGCTGTTTGAATCCCAGCCTGATCTCCTGCATCAGCTGGTCACTATTATGAACCCCAACGTGCTGATGGAACATGGTGTACCAGTGAGTAGCACACGAGCATTTTTTACATAAGTGTGCTCTCTTTTTTTCATTCTCTACTGGATTTGTATAACAATGGTTTGGCATACCTCTGAAATTTTTATGGTGGGCATTTGTATATTCGTTACTTAGAGTGTTTTTTAAAGCTGTTTTTTAGACTTTCCTAGACTAACCAGAAAATTTATCTTGTAGCAAAAGTGAGTGTGCCTAGCTTCCTACATAAAATACCTTCCAGAACAAGCATATGCTGTGTAATACACTTAATTTTTAATAAAAAAATCCCTTTCCTTGTGTAACAGCAAGTTTGTCTGAAATGTCTTTAAAAGCTTTTGACAGTAAAATACTTGTCTTATGTTCATTAGAAATCTCAGCATTATAAAATGCTTTTCTGACCAAGCAATTGACTGCAGGCCTCTAAACAGCAGTCACTGTCATTTGCTTTTGTCTTAGGATAAATTGCTTCCCTGGCAAATACCCCAACAAAGCAAACCATAAAATTTTTTCCAGAAGCTTTTGCTCTTTCTGGTAAAAAGGATTAAATGATGATAGAGAAATATCCCTTTTGGGATTCATAAAGACAGATTTCAACTGCTGGCTTATATATTCAGCTCTTTTTGAAAAAGGCTCTTGATTGAGTATTCACATTAAGAAGGCAGAAACAATCCTTACCACTGTTAGGATAGCTGTGTTGTCTGTGGTCATCTGTAAGTACAAAAAGTAGTGTTCAAACATCTTGTACTTTTGTGTCTTAAACTGCTGCATGTTATCTATTTTTTTTCTTTACTTTATCCTCCCTTTTTTAGGTTTTCAGGACCAATCAGTGTGCTGGCGAGTTTGTTGTGACCTTTCCTCGTGCCTATCACTCTGGATTTAACCAGGGATATAATTTTGCTGAAGCAGTGAACTTCTGCACTGCTGACTGGGTCTGTTCTTTTGTATATATTTGCTATGTGACCTCTGCAAGTGATGTGTTAGTAACTTAACTAGTTAAGTTATGTAGTGTACTTTATGTTTATAGTTCTTGGGGCAGCAGTTAGAAACTGAGGAAAGTTTCCATTATACAAAGTAATTTTGGTGAACACGTAATTTTAGGCAACTTCAAACTGAAGCTTTGGGCACATGGTCTTCCTTTTAAATTGGTTAACCAAAAACTGGCATCTCACAATATCTTTAGCTAGTATTTCTGTGATGCCATTTTCTGAATTTGATATATGTCCATATCCTACCTTGAAGTACTGTTGTCTTTTTTATATTGGAGATAGGCTTACAACAGTCTTTGCTCCTCCTTTTTGCCCACTCATTGTGCCTTTTAATCATATTAGTGCTGTTCTAATAGCTGTGCATATCAGTGCACAACTCATGTAAATTGTTCAGGAAATTGTAAAAGGAGTGTTGTATTACTATCCAGGGTTTACAGTTAGAACTTATGATCTCATCTCTAGTTTCTCTAGCTTCGTTTTTTAAACTACAAATGGAAATTTTAGCCCTTTTTCAGACATGTTTATTCATTAATCAGGAAAATTGTCTGTAGGATTGGAAGTGTGTTAGGGCTCTTTTTTTTCCTCCAGCCCTCATGATTTAATATGTGTGTAGCCTCTGTGAAAAACTGCTTAACTTGCAACAGCCACATGAAATTTCCTTTGTTTATGTAAAACGTAACCAAAAATGCGTGGCAAATTCATTTAGCATCTTTTTTGCTTTAAAAAGCACAAAATGAATGATACCAGTTTTGGTTAGCTCTAGGAATTTCATGTTAAATGTCTGTCCAAGCATATCCAGAGGGGAATGTATTCACCTTGGCATAACCAGATGATCTCTCTTTGGTACCAATTTCTTGCCACTGGAAGTAAAAAGAGCATAGGACAACTCTTAAACTTTTTTTCTCTTAAGCGCATAAGGTTATGGAAGATCCCCCTACCGAGCATTGATACTCTTTAGCCTCATCTGTGACATTATTTAAGGTTGTCACAATTTTCTCTGACCCATCCAATACAGCTCTTAGTGTCAGTCTTTCCCCTGTCTTTGTCAAAGGAAGGAAAATAGGAGCCAAGAGATTTTTTTTTTTTTTTTTTTTTTTTCCCCTGGTTTCTGTAGCTCCCCATTGGACGTCAGTGTGTGAGTCACTACCGAAGGCTGGGACGTCACTGTGTTTTCTCCCACGAAGAGCTGATCTTCAAGATGGCTGCAGATCCAGAGTGCTTGGATGTTGGGCTGGCTGCCATGGTCTGCAAGGAGATGACTCTGCTGATAGAGGAGGAGACACGGCTGAGGGAGTCTGTTGTACAGATGGTGAGTAGTAAGAGACAACCCTTTGCTTGCAAAAGAACTTTTGCTTCCCTCTCCCCCTGCTTGCATTAGAATTTTTGAGCAAGTGGCTAATTCTTTTTGTCAGGGAGTGTTGATGTCTGAGGAAGAGGTGTTTGAACTGGTTCCAGATGATGAACGTCAGTGCACAGCTTGCAGAACCACGTGCTTCTTGTCAGCTCTTACATGTTCCTGTAATCCCGAGCGCCTGGTGTGCTTATACCATCCCTCTGATTTATGTCCCTGTCCCATGCAGAAGAAGTGTCTAAGGTACACAGGATTTTTTTTTCTCCCTACTTTTCTTCCATATCTAATAGTTTACTGTAGCCCAGTGGCCAAATGCATTTGGTCACACTTTTTCCGTACTTTATTTAAGGAGTAATTTTATCCTCTTTGTTTCTTGGCTCCCAGGCAGACAGGTATTTTACATGTTCTGTTTTTCTGGCCTTGCTGTAGGTGGAAAAACTCAATATTATCAATATCCTGACTTTGACATGGACAGTAATACTTGTGTCTTTTTTTCCATACCTTCAGGTACCGCTATCCACTAGAAGACCTTCCTTCTTTGTTGTATGGTGTGAAAGTTAGAGCGCAGTCTTATGACACTTGGGTCAGTAGAGTTACAGAGGCTCTGTCTGCCAATCTCAACCACAAGAAAGGTCAGACTTTTGTCATTCCTAATAGGATGTCCTGAAACTCCTACATGTGTTCTGTGCTCTCATTTAATGAGAGAAATGCTGTGTTTTATGTATTGGAAAAAAGAAGTGACCTAATGCAAGAATGTAATGCATTGTGCATTTCAAATTGAACTGCCCTTTTGGAGCCTTGATTGAAGGCCACTGAAGCAATCTAAAATCTCTTTTTATTTTGCATACAAATTATTTTTGTGCTGTTATTACAGATGTGATTGAGCTGAGAGTAATGCTGGAGGATGCTGAAGACAGGAAATACCCAGAAAATGATCTTTTCCGCAGGCTCCGAGATGCTGTGAAAGAAGCAGAGACCTGTGCTTCAGTAGCACAGCTGCTTCTGAGCAAAAAGCAAAAACACAGGTAGGACAGGCAGTTTTTCAATACTTTCCATCTACCTCTTTGTTAGTTTGGACTTGGAAGAGTTAAAAACCCTGAGGTCTTACTGTGTGCAGGCTTTTTTCATTGTTTCTTTCCTTTGTGCTGTGACTTATTGAGAGGTAGGGAGGGGTGGAGGCAGATACAGTTGCACAAAGGGCCAAAAGGTGGACTTAGTTGGTATGTGATAAACATTTTGCTTTCAGCTGATTTATGTACTGAAATGAGAGCTTATTGCTGGTATGTATCTCAGACTTCTTGTCAGTGCCTGGCACAGTAGTCAACTTCCTCAGCTGCCTAAAGCAGACTTTTTGGGGTTATATTATTCTATTTGTAACAAACTCAGTTTGAAACTCACCTGGACAGCTGTACCACTGAAAGGCAGGGTAAATGAACCTCAAGGGGTTTAGGGGAATTAAATTTTGTTTTCAGGATTTTGAAGTTCTTGTTCAGTTCGAGTTACGTTTTTTCTTTTTGAGTTCTTAGGTGATGAAATGTTTTTGGTAATTTCTCAGTAGTCTTGATAATTTCTGTTGCTGTGAATAAATCCAAGGATCATCATCTGATCTCTCATCTAATATTTAATTGTGCTTGTTTCTACAGCAGGGTGAGCCAAGACAGTGGAAGGACAAGGACCAAGCTGACTATGGAGGAGCTTAAAGCATTTGTGCAGCAGCTGTTCAGCTTACCCTGTGTTATCAGCCAGGCCCGACAAGTAAAGGTGAGATTTGCATCTACTCATCTGATAATGTTGTGCCTTTTACTTTGTTCTGGTTTTGTGCTACTGTGTTGTTTTAAATAGATAATTTTGCTTGGTGCAGAGGATATAAGGAGGATGTAAAATATCTGTGCACTTTTTCAAGCTAACTGGTGCAACAGGCATTGTCAGATGTGATGGTGCAGCTAAACGAAGATATAAAAGATCCCCTTCCCCTGTCACTGTCCAGGCAGCCCAGTTCTAAATCTCTGAACCACTTACTCCTATTCCATCATCATTAATGCTCTCTGTAGAGGCAAAGTTTCTGGCTACATCCTACCCTTCATACATTTTTATAGAAGCTTCTGAGGGTTATATTGATGTGCTTTTTCAGGGCAGCAGGGAAGCAGTGCCACATTGTCAGTTATTCCATAAATGCATCTCAGCCTCGCTTTCCAGGCTACAGCCTTCTTAATCTGTATGCATAGCTTACATTTCTTGCCTTTCATATATATCTTTGCACCTGTCTGTGAATGAATCTAGACTAATAAGTAATCCAGATCATACTGATTCCCCTGGCTGCTATTACCATTTATCATTCTGGCACTCTGCATCATAGCAAGTGTTTTCAGCAGCAGCCTTAATTTGTCTCTGTGTCACTGGTGATGAAATACTGAACAATGTTTCACCTACTAACCAACTTGTAGAAAACTCCTTAAGAAACATCCTTAGTAAAGATTATTTGCCTAGAGAAATGCTTCCTGAGGTGTATGTTAATCACTTATTAGCCTGCATGCTCTGCTTGTACAGTTTGGCAGGTGTTGTTCAGTATTGAATAGAGGGCCTAAAATCCTGAATATTACTATAGGTGCAGCTGCTGCTACCTAGCCAAACATAAAGTTTAAAAATAGATTAGTTTTTTTTTTTAAGGCCTCTTTTCCATAAGGGTTTGGTGTTTATGCCCTCAATTAATGATTTTTTTTGTAGGCTTTTCTATGATAGCTCAGTGTTCTATTAGGTAGACATGAAAGATTGTTCTCCAAAGGGCTTTTTTGTTTTTAATGTATTTAAAACGTGCTTCTAATTAAAACATAATTCATTGATGAGAGGGCTGCAGGCATACAATTAACTCTTAGCAGTTTTAGCTTGTATTTTTGTCTAATACTTTCTCCCAACTCGTCCATCTTCCCCCACCCCTCAGCATTAGGAATCTGGTTCACGTACTCTGCCTATGCATGTGCATGTTCTTGAAGCCTCATCATAATCACTAGTCAATAAATAAATATTATCATTTTACTGATTACAAACTGTAGTCTCTTAGTTTCTGAATGAAGTCAGATAATGATCATTTATGCCTAAGCACTCACTAGCTTTTAGCATGGCATTTGAATGCAATTACCCATCATAATGAATAGCAAAATAATTGTCACGTTGGATGATGAGTATTTTCTAACACAAAAAGCATTGTAATTATTAAACTGTAATAATTTACAGTTGCCACTATGAAGCAAAATCTTCATAATGTAGATCTTATTCTTGTAAATGCCTTCTGATTTCTAGACAGTCATGGAAAGCAGCATCAGCCAGAAAGGGCAGTAAGCTAAGGGTTAGGAAATGCAGGTTTGCTCCTCATTGTGCCATCAGCTGGGCTGTCAGAAATGGCTGTCTTTTTGTAAGAGACTTGGGTGTGAATCAATTGAGTGTGCTTGTTGAATGTCCTTGAGTGAATCTCCTGCAGAGATTATTTCCTGTCTGTTTGCTGTCTTTGATTTTTTTTTTCATTGCAGTGCCAAAGCATGAGGATGAGGACAACTGCAGCAGTGCAGTTGGATTTCTGTGAAATCATCTCATTTTAATAAGAGGGTTTTGCATTTTCATTTCTTTCTTTAGTAGAATAAAGCCCTGATCCTTTTAAGTGGTGGTCCTGCTTTAGGGAATATTGCTTTCAAACTTTATCATTTTTATTTTCATGATCTGTGATATTTGTATTCTCATACATCTCTAGCTTGTTATTTCTCCTCAGCATGTTTTTTTCTGCTTTGTGTTGCTGTCATTACTATAGTGATCCTGACACTATTGAAGTGATGACCTGTTTGCAGAAGTCCCTCTTCTTCCCACTATTTTAAAACTAACCTTGACTGGGTAGCACTGAATATTCTGTTTTGTTGGGAGCTGTTGTCATCTGCAGTTGTACTATTTTAGGTGCAGAGTTTGATGTAACTAATGTGCCTAGGGTATGAAACATTAGGCTATCAAATAAATTTCGATGGTCTGTTACTTAATGTCTGTCAGACTTGATGGCTTTTGACAGCTAGCTGGCATTGTGTGCAGAAGCTCAGACTGGTGATGTGATGATCACATACAAATTCACAGCTGACTGACCCCTCAGTTGGATTTTCTTTTGGATTCTGTGGGTGTTTTTTCCTAATTGATTTGCACTGTATGTTCCTTCAGAATTTGCTGGATGATGTGGAAGAATTCCATGAGCGTGCTCAAGAAGCTATGATTGATGATGTCCCAGACTCTTCCAAGCTGCAGGAGCTGATAGACATGGGCTCTGGCCTTTATGTTGAACTTCCTGAACTACCAAGGTTGAAGCAAGAGCTGCAGCAGGCACGGTGGCTGGATGAGGTGAGGTCCACCCTCTTGGATCCCCAGAGGGTCACCCTGGATGTGATGAAGAAGCTGATTGACTCTGGTGTGGGCTTGGCACCACATCATGCTGTAGAAAAAGCCATGGCTGAGCTTCAAGAGCTGCTCACAGTCTCAGAGAGGTGGGAGGAGAAGGCCAAGGTCTGCCTGCAGGCCAGGTGAGTGTTCCTTTCCAAACTGTTCTCAGAGGTCACACACTTGTGTGTTTCTCATCTTTTGAGAGGTGTGGTGAAAAGTTGAGTGCTTGAAGCTGCAGTTGCCTTTGTTATTTTTGTTAGGTTTGTTTTGTTTATTTTTTTTTACCTCACAGCAGTTAGATTGCTCAAGAGTTGGATTTGAGATTGATGAATTGCAGAAGTGTTGATTCCCTATCATGTTGCACAGTAGCAGGAGGCTGAAGCTGTGGGTGTTGATGCTGTCTTTGTTACTCATCCCCCTCAACAAAGACAATGACTATGCTACCAACACAAGACAGCTTTCCTGGTGTTAAGGAGTTATTATGCTCTGCCCTTTTGAGCTTGATTATGCCAAGCCCATCAGCTTTCTCACCTCCTGCTATTTGGTAGCCAGTAGCACCAAGCATAGAGCCATGTTATCCTGTACTGCAGTGTCAAATTTATGGCTTTAAGATGACTGGCATTTTGAGAGAAGGCTGGAATTGGGTTTTTCTTGCTCTAGACCACGCCAAAGCATGATGGCTCTGGAGGGCATCGTGAATGAAGCCAAGAACATCCCTGCTTACCTGCCCAATGTGCTGGCGCTGAAAGAAGCCCTGCAGCGGGCTAGAGACTGGACAGCCAAAGTGGAGGCCATTCAGGTAGGGCTTACAGCAGGGACTGCAATCTTCTGCTTGCACCTCTTCTGTTTAGATTCATTCCTGGCACCTCTCCTCACAGAGGTGGCCTGAGGAGAAGCCTTGCTATGGCTCTTAAATGTGCTTACCAGAGCTTGTATACTTGATTTTCTTTTTGTGCATTTGTTTCCCCACTGGCTATCCAATTTCTGTTTCCCTTCCTTTTGTGCATTTCAGAGTGGATGTAAAAGCTAGCAAATTCATTATGATACGGTATTTGGTTTTGGAACTGTTCAGCATGTTGTCACTGAAAATACTTAGCTGCAGCAGAGAATGCTCTCAGGTTTTCAGTTTTGGATCTGGCTGTGGAAATCTTTTTTGTTTTTTGTTTTCTCCCTAAAATATTGTAAGATATAATGGCACTGGTGATCAGAATTTTCTGAAAGAGATGAATTAGTTCAGTAACCTCCTCTTCTACTGGTTTACACACAACTTGATCCAGAGTTCTGTGATGTTTCTGGGTGCTGATCACTGAACTAGAACTGCTTATCTTATACCAGGTACTTGTTGGGAGTTGAAGTGAAAGTCCCAATTGATCTCATGTTAGCCCCTTTACCTCTCTTGCAGTTAGACAGCATTTAGATAAGTGTCTGGAAATGGAGTGTTTCTTACTAAACCAGCTGGCCATGTCAAAATGACAGTTAAAAGCTGTATGAGAGAATTGATTAAAATAACAGTAGATTGAAACACTGCCCTCCTTTCCTTTCCTATGGAACTCTATTTTAGGCAGTGACAAAATAATGTATGGCTTGAAATTAGACTGGCACCTGATCTAATAGTGGAATTGCTGGCTTAGAAAAATTTCTTTCACCCCAGAATGGGAGCAACTATGCCTACCTGGAGCAGCTGGAGAGCTTGTCTGCCAAAGGCCGCCCCATCCCGGTGCGCCTGGATGCCCTGCCCCAGCTGGAGTCCCAGGTGGCTGCAGCTCGGGC
The DNA here is from genome assembly GCF_029582105.1 of Oenanthe melanoleuca. NCBI lineage: Eukaryota > Metazoa > Chordata > Aves > Passeriformes > Muscicapidae > Oenanthe > Oenanthe melanoleuca. The sequence continues at coordinate 4,397,071 of NC_079334.1, forward strand.
CTGGAGGGAGCGCACAGGAAGGACCTTCCTCAAGAAGAATTCCAGCTACAGTCTGCTGCAGGTGAGCAACAGACACTTCCATGGCAGGAGAGCACACCTCTCTGTCAGAAATTGGTCCCAATGGCTCTGTTGTCTGGAAGGGAGAGCTGGTTCAGTTATGCTGGATTACAGTTCCTTTTATATAGAGTATAATTTCAGCTGTTCTCAGATAAAAGGGATCAAAAATGCAATCAAATGCTAATGTTCAAATGCTAAGAAAATAGATATGTTATAGACAGTTTAACTATAAGAAAAAATGGTCAGCTACTGTTTATTTCACTTCAATGGATCTAGTGACTGTCCTTGTTTTAATAAAAATCAATCATGTGTTTGAAGATCTATCATATCTACTTGTCAGGCTTCCCTTTTCTAAGGAAAACAGTTCTGGTTCAGTTGCATTCTCAGAGGCTGTGTTTTTCATTCTCTTACGTTGTTAATTCTCTGCAGTTTGTCTTCACTTTTAGAGAGATGTCCAAATCCAGACAGAATTCTCACTCTGACTTTCCCCAGTGTCATGTGAAGTGCAGTAATCACACCTTGTGTCTCAAAGGGGGTTACTGATGTTTAATGTTTTCCAATGGGATTTTCCCTTTGCAACTGCATCACACTGATTTTTGTTCCCTTTGTGATGCACTCTAGATACAGCTTCTCTATATTTTTCTGCCAAACTAGTTATTTAATATGTTCTGGTTTTGCATTTTCCCAGATGTAGCAATTTGAGATTTTCTGTATTGAATTTAATTTGCTAGATTTTATATTTAATTATTCATTCTAACTAGTCATGATAACTTGAAGCTTTATTCTTGTTCTTAAAAGTGCTTTTCAACCTCTCATGTTGATTATAGCATACTTTTAGGGGTTTTTCAGGCACCAAATTGCTGATGTAAATATGAAATAATTTTTAAGACTTGATTGACAAAGGCCCTTGAAGTTGAACTGTGGATGTGTAACTGCAGTAGTGTTTTGGTTGGCTATATGTATGGTAGTGTAATCTGAATAAATTCTGTACTTCAATCAGAAAACACACGGTGGCTTTCAGTTTGACCTGCTGTGTCACTGGTTGCTGATGACATTCCAGTTTCATAACTGTGAGATACTTCTATCCTTCTCTGTTTATTCTTTTTTTTTCCTAGCATTAATAGACAGGTATCAAAGGGGTTAGATTGCTGAGCAGTTCTTGTTCCCTGGTGACAATTGTCATTCCTTGATGAGATGTCCTGGGCATCCTTGGCTCTGACAGGACACTTTCCTTGGTGGTTCCAGGTTCTGAGCCCTCGGACTGATATCGGTGTTTATGGGAGCAGTAAGAACAGGCGGAAAAGGGCCAAGGAGTTGATGGAGAAGGAAAAGGAGAAAGAGCTTGACTTGGAATCCCTGAGTGAACTGGAAGATGGGCTGGAGGAGGCCAGGGATGCTGCAGCTGTGGTAAGGAGCAATGAAAAGTGGTGTCTCCTTCGGTGTGGGCTTAAGTCATGTCTAATTGTAGAAATTCTAGGGAAGAACTGATCAAGGAATTTCACTGAAAAAGATGCCTCATCATAGAGTGTTTGACACAAGAATGTAGCTCAGCTTTAATTGCATTGAAAATAGAGGGAAGCAGTTCAGAGTGTAACTGCTGGTATTTAATACCATTGGGTATGTGTAAGTTAGTGTCTGTAGCTGCTCATCTAATATTAACATTTATTGAAATAATGTGGAATTAATGAGCTGCAACTCTGTCTTAACCAGGACCAACACAAATTTGGTTAGGTCAATTTTGTGGTCAGCTTGCAAATACTTGGTTATGGACACTAGGCTGGAGGGAATGTGTTATTTGGTTCCTCTTTTTTGGAGGATGTTCATGCTGCTTATCAGAAGAATTTGCTGCCAGGCATCTGGCTGCCCTTTCCCTGGGAACAAAAAAAATGTAGGCAGGGTCATTAATATGGCTTATACACAATCTATTTTACTGTAGTATGCTTGAATTATATATGTTGTATACATATATACAGAATAAATATGTTATATATTTAGTATGCTGTTATATACTGTAGTATGCTTGAAGTATAATTACCTGAATGGAAACATTAGGGAAGTGCAAGTTGCTTTAGAAGATACACGGTCACTCATGCTTTTAAGCTCAGCTCCATTGTCTCAGTAAACAGATGAACAGAACAGAATCTGACTTCTTCTCTGCAGTCAAAACCTGTTCTTCTGATGGCCTTATGACAGATTTAATTATGAACTTGAGAAACTTTGTAGGTATTGAGAAGGGTATGTAAAGTCCCAGGTAGCTGCAGCTCGTGCCTGCTCTAGGGAGTAATGGGCGACTGACCAGGAGGTGTGTTAGGTAAAGTTTTAATTAGATCACATAGTTCCATAAGTTTTGGCTAGTTTTAGATCTCTTGTTCTGTTTGGGTCAGACATTTTGTTTCCTTTTCCTGTGCTGCCAATAAATTGCTGTCTCTTGGCTGTGAAGGCCATGACACGTTTCTGTCCTTGCTGGGCAGGTGGCCGTGTTCAAGGAGCGGGAGCAGAAGGAGATTGAAGCCATGCACGCTCTCAGGGCAGCCAACCTGGCCAAGATGACCATGGTGGACCGGATCGAGGAGGTGAAGTTCTGCATCTGCCGCAAGACGGCCAGCGGGTTCATGCTGCAGTGCGAGCTGTGCAAGGACTGGTTCCACAGCGGCTGCGTGCCCCTGCCCAAAAGCAGCTCTCAGAAGAAGGGCTCCAGCTGGCAGGCCAAGGAGGTGAAGTTCCTGTGCCCCCTGTGCCAGCGCTCGCGCCGCCCGCGCCTGGAGACCATCCTGTCGCTGCTGGTGTCCCTGCAGAAGCTGCCGGTGCGCCTGCCCGAGGGGGAGGCCCTGCAGTGCCTGACAGAGCGAGCCATGAGCTGGCAGGACCGGGCACGGCAGGCCCTGGCCACCGACGAGCTGTCCTCTGCCTTGGCCAAGCTCTCCGTGCTCAGCCAGAGGATGGTGGAGCAGGCAGCGCGGGAGAAAACGGAGAAAATCATCAGCGCGGAGCTGCAGAAGGCAGCAGCTAACCCCGACCTGCAGGTGGGGGTGGGACTGTCTCACTGTTCCTTCTGCCTGCCCTCATCTAGTGTGTCACAAAGCCTTGTTTTTCTTGGAGAAGTGTGGGGCAGAGGGGAGGGCAGTGAAAAGCTGAGGGACTACACATGGTAAAGGTCCTTACTCAGTTCAGTGCTCTGCAGGCTTTGGCTGGCTACTGGAGAGTACATTGCTGCTCCAGGAGCAGGTCTGTTGCTCTGTGCTCATTGTCAGTAGGAGCTTCTGAAAATACTTATTTAAGAAACATTAGGTCAGATGGGTACAGGCCTCAAGATGTGTAAAACAGTTGCTACTTTTTTTTCCCATTTTTTTCCTTTTTTTTTTTCCATTTTTTTCCATTTTCCTCTTGACAGAATCCAAGGTCTCAGTATTTATAATTTCTCGTGGATTGTCATTCCCAGGCATTTGGTGTCTTGTTAGTAAATTTTAGCAAGGATGTAGTCAAACACAATAATTCCATAGCTGACCTCTTCATTTTGAGAGTGATGCTGTGGTGAAGAAGCTGTAATTTGTAGCACTGAAGAGCAGTATCCAGATCTTTCTAGTCACTATTACTAAAAAACAGGTAATCAGAATCTAACAAAACGTTTTACTTAGATATTTCCCTATCTTTATTCACACCTTGTTGTAACTGGTCTCTTTTGTGATGTCAGGCCAAAAGAGCCACTGTTTCCTTTGTTAATAACTCTTGAGGTTTTTACAGATTTTTTTTCCTGGAAATTTTATTGTTTAATTTCCATATTCCGCTTTTTTTTTTAGGGACACTTGACAAGTTTTCAGCAGTCAGCCTTTAACAGAGTGATAGGGAGTGTGTCCTCATCCCCAAGGCAGACTTTGGATTATGATGATGAAGAGACAGACTCTGATGAAGACATCAGGGAGACGTATGGCTATGACATAAAGGTGAGTAATCCAAAGTAATTTGTTTGCATGGAATTAATACAGAGCATCTGTCTTTCATTAATCCATTTTTTCAGAATGTTCATTGTGTCTTAAGCTGTCTTTGTATATTCTGCCCTAGCACCTGTGGCAGAAGAGGTACTTATGGATTTTTATCTGATTATCCCCATTTTCTGAGCTATTGTGAAGTTTTGTAATGATTTTATGCAAAATTTCCAAAGTCCTGTTTGAATTTCAAAAAGTGCCTTTTAGTGCTGAGGAAAAAGATACACTTATAAAGGGATTTGTATTTATTACACCCTAGAGGATGAACGTTGTCTTTATGCCCCATTCAGAGATACCACAAGTCATAAATACAAGTATCTACATGGAGAACTCTTAAAAAGTTTTTGCTACAAAAGATTAGCCTTCAAAAACTGCATGCTGTGTAAGAAGTTTCCTGATGCCAGAGCTTTCTTTGTTCATGTTTTCATATCTTTCTCTTCATTGAGCCCTTGTGTAAAGGAGGTACATGTGTTCCATTTTGGAGTGTGTAATTTTTTGAGACAAGATGTCTGGATTGTGTTGTAAAACCAGTGTCTGGATTCAGTACAGAAATTGTAACTGCAGTTCAACTTCTGAAGTATTTTATCTAGAGAGGGACTTCCATGTGAAAAGGCAGTTGTGGAGAAAACCATGTATTTAAAGTATTGAAATATCCTTTTGAATATGTACAGACAAAAAGGCAATGCCACAGTTCCTTCTTGAGCAGTGTTTTCTTTTTAGTGACAGTGTCATCTCTGCCTTATAAGATGGTATCTTTAGACACTTGTAAGTTCTTCTGAGGCAGATACTCTCATTTATAGAGGGGCAGCACATTCTCCAGGTATGATTTACAGTCAGACTTTTCAAGCAAAATAATAAATTATGTAGGCTAAGAGAGCCTCTTTTCATCATGTTGGCTTCTGAAGACCATACTTAAGGGACTGCTGGGTGAGGAAACTTATCAAGTGTTTTTCATGGACTAGCTGTAAATATATGACCTATCTCCATAGTTCCTGTATTCATCCACCATTTAACTAGGGATATAATTTTTGCCTTTCTTGGTATCTCTGAAGGAGTGCTTTGGAGAAGGGCTTTAGGAGCAGCACACTGCTTGGCCTTAGTAGAGTTTACTTTGAAGTAGGTGTTTCCTGGTTTCAGATGTTGCATGTTTGTGTGGCTATTTTTCAGGACAATGCCAGTGTAAAATCCTCCAGCAGCTTGGAGCCCAATTTGTTTTGTGATGAGGAAATCCCCATTAAATCAGAGGAGGTGGTGACACACATGTGGACTGCTCCCTCCTTCTGTGCTGAACATGCCTATTCCTCTGCTTCTAAAAGCTGCTCCCAAGGTATTTGCTTTTGTATACATTAAGACCAAATAAAGTAGATAACCAGGATGAGCAGTCAGTGAGGAGTGAAACTGCTCCATACTAGTTGTACAGGATATGTTGTCTGGAGGAAGGTACAGCAAAGTTATATTGCAATTAGTTTCCTGCTATTTGATAAATAAACCTGTGCCAATGTGTTTTGATTGTTATTATTTCCCACCTTAAAATGTTGTAAAAAATACATAATTTATTTTGGGTTTGATCTCTTTCTTTTATCTTGATGTGGCTTTGCCTGGAGAGGTTTAGATTGGATATTAGGAAAAATTTATTCAGTGGAAGAGTGGTTAAGCATTGGAACAGGCTGCCTGGGGAAGTAGTGAAATCACTGTCCCTGGATGTGTTCAAAAGACATGTGGGTGTGGCAGTTGGGGACATGGTTTAGTGGTGGGCTTTTAGTCTTAGTCTTAGAGGTCTTTTCCAGCCTTAATAGTTCTGTCCTGGCTCCTGTCAAAGGTTCTAGCACACCAAGGAAGCAGCCTCGGAAGAGCCCGTTGGTCCCTCGCAGTCTGGAGCCCCCTGTGTTGGAGCTGTCCCCTGGAGCAAAAGCTCAGCTGGAAGATCTGATGATGGTAGGAGATCTGCTGGAGGTGTCTCTGGATGAAACTCAGCACATCTGGCGGATTTTACAGGCCACTCATCCGCCCTCTGAGGAGAGGTTTCTTCATATCATGGAGGTAGGGAACACAAAGAAATATTCTGGTGTGGAGCAAAAATCCCACCACGTTTTGTTGGTGAATTTACATAGATATGATCTTGAATAGTTGAGTACTTAGTTGCTTGTCATGTTTGGATTTCATCTGGAGGGAATAGTAGATGACAGAAAATAACAGAAAAAGTGATTCAGAAATTCAGTTCTTGATAATTCATGCTGTAGCACTGTCCTCCACAGTTAACCATATTTAGAGCAGTTTTTTTTCTCAAGTAGTTCCATGTGCAAACCTTATTTTAGAGGATAACAGGTTAAGGGAGGAAACACTCTTCTTGATTATGCCTGGAAACAGCTAATCTGCAAAAGAGTTACAGGAGACATTTAGGGAGATGAAAAATTACACTTAGCTTATATAACGTGATATCTGTATGTTACTGCACTTTATTACTGAGGAAAACCTGTTTTGATAATGCAGACAATAGGATTCCTATTCTTCCTCAGAATAACAAATGGCAATTTTTATATTGATATACTGTGGAGATATCCTGGTTGTTTTGCTCAGCTGCCAGTGGATCAGGCAGGTTTAATCTGCTGACTCTGAGGTCTGGTCACAATCACTTAGCTGCATTGATGCAGAGGGCAAGGGATGTGTGCTGGAAGAGGAGGTCAGCTGCTGGGTTGAAGACCTTGAGTGGAACCCATTTTTTGTCATCTTGTCAGCTGCAGTTAGGGGTCAGTTTGACCATATGTAGTTATGGATTTTATGATGGCTTGTTGGGTTATTGAGCTGCACAGGAAGAACATAAGCCAAGGAAGAACCATTATGTTTTTGGTGGTGTACAGTAATACAAGATGGAAGGTTGCATGCTGTGAACATATTAATTGGTGTCTCATTTTCTGCATGCCATCCATACACAAAGTGTTAGTGTTGCCAGACTCCATCAGTTGGAAGAGTGGAGTACAAAACTACCCCTGCCTCCCAAGTACTGCTGCTTCACCACCTTTCAGCCTGAGTACCACATAAGCTTAATGTTCTTTCAGTGTAATGGTTTTGGCAGGGAGCTGATTGAAGAGCAGTTTGAATGCCAGCAAATAACAATTTATAAATAATAAGCTAGTCTGTTACATTAATAGTTAAGCAAAGCCTTTTTCCAGGGAAGTGGGGTGAGGAGTGTAGAGTGTGTGTACATTACATTTCCTGGTTAACCTTTATGAATACTTGCTTGACCAGAACTGCTCATTTTGTACTGAACATATTCTATGTCTAATTTTATACAAAAGTGTAGACTTGTGGGAAATAATCTTGAGAGGATTTTGTTTTGGGTGGAGCAGCTATATTAAGTAATGTACAGTAAACAGTCTCTTTACTGGCTTGTAGTATGTTCTTAATCTATTAATAATTAAGGTTAAAGTATATAGCTGCATTGACTGAAATCAAGTCAGTCCTGTTTGCACAAGTGAATCTTTCAGGTAGGAATGGGACTTGTCACTGTGAATACTATCTGCAGGGACAGAGCTGGCCAGTTTTAAGCCTCATTTGTGATTTGAATCTGTTATTTAAGAGCTTTTGGTGGCACCAGGGTATTTACAGTGTCTTCCAGTTTGGAAGCTGTTTAAATAATGGATGTTGCTTTCTCTTCTTGCTTGAGTTGAGGATACATTTTAAGAATTCATCAATTACTCTTTCTTAATCTCCAAAAGAGCAGTTGCTTTCTCTCAAAAATAATTACAGGCAAGACTGACCTCAGATGAAAAATAAGCAAGAGCATCTAACAAATGATTAATCTTCTCAACTTTTATTAAGAACAATGGGAAAAGGGAATTGTAATTATTGCTTATTTTGCCTTCTTACCCTTGCTGATAATTTACTTTTTCCACTGGGTATTTTTGGCTGGCTGTACTTTGACACAGTTTATAACACTTACGAATTTTTTATAGTATGGTGAAAATGAAGTTAAGTGGGTTTTTGTTTAGAATTTGTAGCAGTATGTTGTTGACTAGATTTCTTTATGCTGTATCAGAATAAGGGTAGAGGTAAGTACATTTCTCAGACCTCAGGCTTGCAGGAAATTTGTGTTTGAGTAAAATATTTATTTTCTTTTATGAAGGATGACAGCATGGATGAAAAACCCCTAAAAATGAGAGGGAGGGACTCTTCTGAGAGGAAGCGGAAACGAAAACTGGAGAGAGCAGAGCAGTTCTTTGGAGATATGAAGCAAAAATCTAAAGAGCTGAAGAAACTGGAAAAACCCAAGAAGAAGAAGCTAAAACTCACCATGGATAAGACAAAGGAGCTGAACAAGCTGGCAAAGAAGCTGGCTAAGGAAGAGGAGCGGAAGAAGAAGCGAGAGAAGGCAGTTGTGGCCAAGGTAGAACTGGCAAAGGAGAGCACAGAGAAAAAAAGAGAGAAGAAGGTTCTGGATATTCCTTCCAAGTACGACTGGTCAGGAGCAGAGGAGTCAGATGATGAGAATGCTGTGTGTGCTGCTCAGAACTGCCAAAGGCCCTGCAAGGACAAAGTGAGTTTCCTCTTAGTTCTGTCACAGGCAATTCTGTGTTAAGTCAGAACCCCTGTGCCAGGGTAATACTTAAGTTGAGCAGCATGAGAAACCAACATGATGTGCTTAGGAATTCTAACTAATTTTTGTCTTTTCCAAATTGTTCTACAGCAAGTTCAGCTCAAAGTTTGTATTGAGTTTAAGTGTTCTGACACTTAGGACTTAGATATATAAAATACACTGTTTGATAATGCAGTCCAAGAGGGTGTGTTTGGAGACTGACCTATGCTTAAGTATCCATCCCTGAGCATTTTAAATGTGTTTTAGCACACCTCCCTTCATCTGAGGAGAGCTGAGTCATCTTCCTCAGTAGCAGTAGAGTGTTTTTGTATTGATGCAATGTAAGGATGCAAGAGGGGAAAGCTTTTTGGAAGAGTTAGTTTTTATTAAACAGAAATAGCTTGTTTAAACAAGCTCTGTAAGGGCATTAATTTTTGCCCCAGAGCTTTTCTATTCTTGGTGGCTCAATTAGGTTTGACAGAAGGTGTTTTCTTCATAGGAGCTGTGCCTGTCTGTCCTTCCTTGTAACAGGCTGTGTGCTGATGTGCTCTCTTGCAGGTGGACTGGGTGCAGTGTGATGGGGGCTGCGATGAGTGGTTCCATCAGGTGTGTGTCGGGGTGTCCCCAGAGATGGCTGAGAATGAGGATTACATCTGTATAAACTGTGCAAAGAAACCCCTGCAGGGAGCCAGCAGCCCTGCCCACGCCCCACCTCCTCCCTTCTTGCTGAGCTACAAACTACCAATGGAAGATCTCAAGGAGACGAGTTAGCAGCTGCTTGATGCCCAGAACTCGTTGGGAAATGGACCTCTGAACCCTTCAGAACGAGAGGGCAGGAAGCTGATGTAGCCCCCGAGCTTCTCTTGCAAGGATGTACAGATGTGCAGTGAAGTTGGTCTGTTCCTCACAGCTGGCTTCCTTCCTGCAGCAGGAATGTCAAGGCACAGTGGCACCGACTCATCTATGCAGACACCGCCTGATGAGGAGCTCCAGCCAGTGTTTTCTGACTTGAGTGTTTCCATCTTTGAGTGTGGCTGTTGCTCTCAAGGACTGAGCAAACTCGAGGCTGTTAGATTAGACACCTGAGGGTGTTAGAAGTACATGTTGGCAGTGGAGCTGGCCTGGAACTGGTGGGCATAGGCTGGAGCTCTCAGACTTGCCAGGTTACCCTAAGGAGGTGACCTTTGGAAGTTCTCTTTCACCTCTCTATGCCAACCCAGTGTAGAGCAATGTCTTGGGAGAATGAAATTGCCTCCATATCCAGGCAGCTAACACTACACAGTAAGGGTGGGAGCAAGTGGATGAATTTCTTGTAATTTCTCTTTGTAGCTAAAGGGCAGAGGAGCTCAATCTCAGAAATCAGCAAAGGTTCTGTTTACCAAAAAAGAAACCCAACTCTACTCCACTAGGCAAATTTTTTTCCTCAGTGGGAAACAACCGATCTTCCTGTCCTGAGGAGGACCAGAAAGCATTGATAATGTTTAGCTAGACCAGAACTTGGGAAGAGCAGAGTGCTTCCCTTTCCACAGGGATGCTCTCTCCTGTTCTAGGCTTTGCTTAGAGTTCTGCAGTCCTGCACATTAAAGTTGTGTGGTGCAGGATGGAGCTGGCAAGGAGGTACAGCACCCAGGGCACAGCTTCTGAGATCTGTACCCAGGGATGGGAAGGAAAGAAGACAGCCCACTTACCTCAGAGGTTATACTGACACGTGCTTCTGTGAAAAGTTTCACTTACAACTCTTTCCAGTATCACCAGGCTATGGGCATGGCCTCCTGTGATAGCAGCAAGCAGTCTGCAGATACTGTTCACAGTGCAAACCCCTCCCTGCTGGCTTTGCTGGATGTGTACCAGTGTACAATCAGCAGCAGTTCTTGTTTGAAGTTGCCCCTGGCTTTGCCAGAGGACCAGAGGGCTTGGGGTCATCCTGGGTGACAGTTGTTTTAGTAAATCCATTTTTAAAGAAGGACTTGTTTTTACTTTTTTCTAAATGTCTCAGACTACTGACTTGTTCTATAAATAGATTATTTTTCTTTGATTTTTTATACTTACCACTGTTAACCAGCAGCACAGACAGAGGTTCACAAAGCAAAAACCTGCCCGTGGGCTTGGGTTTTTTTACTCCATTCCTTCCTTGTAGTACAAGGAATTAGCAGTTACCTTCCCCATTCTAGCTTGACCAGCTGCCTGTGTTTAAATAGGTAAATACATTTCATGTGCTACCTTTGTGTTTGGGTTTGTTCCTGTTAGTGGGGCATCTGGGCCTTAATGACTCCAGTGGATGCTGGCCTTGTGTATGTGAATGTCTGAAGTCAGCCCCTGGGCTGTCTTGTCCCCCTCTCCACTCGCTCCCTATTGTTTCCATTCTTCTGCAGTTCTAGGAGTGTTGTAAGTAGTGTCCAGTCTTACTAGGAGCTGGATTGGGATTTAAAGAACTATTGACAAAAACAAAAGTGTGCTGTCTTGACTGTTCTGTGTCCCTTCTCTTGTTCTCGAATATTTGCAAGTTTATTTATCTGGCAGAATTATCCATTAAAAAAAAAAATAGAAAACAAACCAACTCAGCTCAGGTAGACAGAACTTTGTTTTCTTCTATAGTAGTGTGCCTGCTACCTGGGAAGAGAAAAATGTGCAAAAGAAAAAGAAATAGGATGGAGGGCAGAAGATCCAGAGTCTTGGGAGCTTTGAGTGCAAATTGGACACAGACTTCTAATTCCTGCTCCTTAAAGACTTAATGTGGTGTTACAAGCAAAAGCAAGCTGTGGTTAAGCATGTGGCTGAACGGGTACCCTAGCAAATTTAAGAGTGTTACTTGTTTACTTATTTATGAAGGAGTCTATGCTTTGGATAGACATACCCTCTTTTTGCCTCCAATTACTTTTTTTTTTTCTTCTCAATGTACACTTAGTTTTGGTAAACTGATTTAAACAGTTGTTACTTTTCCTTTAAGCTTTAACTGATGGTACTACATAAATGTTTCCCATATGGAGTGGATAAACTGTCACAGACGTTTAATCGTTCCAGAAGTAGACTAGTACAAGATTTCTTAAAGAATCCCAGTGTTCTGTATTCTTTCCTGACTCCTAGAATTTGTTACACAACAGGGAAAAAATGTGGTTAGCATCTCCTGTTAGCCTGAGCATATCCTGGTAACCATTCCTGCGTTCTCTGTCGCGATGAAGTCGTTGTATGTCATTACCATCAACTGGAAAAGAGACCTTGGAGTAAACCCTCATTGCATGTTCCTGTTTCTCTGCATAGAAGGTGTGGTGGAGAGTGTTGACAGTAGCACTAGTGACAGCAAGATGGAAACAAACAGCACTACAATGCAACCGTGGTCATTCTGCTTGTAACAAGCACAGGAAAGAGCAAGCAACAGAATGAAATGTGTAAATCATATGCTGAAGTCACATTTTTAGTAGCTGTTTCTCATATAGCCACATGGAGAGCCTCAGTTCCACTGTTGGAAGGAGGTTGCCACACTTTCTTCTGGTCACAGATGTCTCGTCTGCTTTTGGATAAGGTGTTCATAAACTGAAGACCATTATTAGCTTTACATCTTATTGTTTTAAGCTTGTTTTTTAAGAGCGTGATTCCTATCAAAGGATTGCTGATAGTATGAACTTATGAATAAATGTTAACTTTTGGAAAAACCTGTAGTTAGTGGTTGAAAAACCCAAAGCTACAGCTGTGGTATTGTCTCCAGATCCTAGGGGTTTGAATTTTTGTAAAAGCATGTGCAGAGAAGCCAGCCAAAGCCAAGATAAAATTGTTCTTACGGGTCTGCTACAGCTATGGGAAAACTGTCATGCTTTGGGGACAAAAGTCAATACACAAAAAATACTAGCTCATGTATCTAGAAAGGTTCATGTCTTAATGCTGTAGTCTACAAAGGTTACTTGCCACTGCTGGTGTTATTTCTTTTTGTGTGTCTGCCACAAAAGGTCAAAGAAATTACCTAAGCCATTGTGAGGAGCTGAAAATGACCAGGGCTTGAGGTGTATAGCTTGTACAAACTATGTGTTTTCAGGTTTTTCCTGTAAAAAAACAGGGCCTGGAATTTGGCTGCTTTGCTTGCAGAGAGATAAATGTCACTGCTCATCTTCAGTACCATTGCCTTCAGGATTTATGCTTGTGACTGATCTGTAGCTGAATGCTTGTGCAGCCTGGACCATTGTAATGAAGACTTAAGAGGTAATATTGTTGATATGGGAATTGTCTGAAGGGATTGGAACACAGTCACACAGTATAAGGTAACAGGCAGTTGTCTGTTACATCAGCCACACTGTGAAACTTGCATTGATATTTTCATTTTTTAGAATGGTAATTTGGGTTGGGAGGTACTTTTCAAGGTCATCTGGGTCAACCTTCTGACCAGAGCAGTGCTGACATTAAAGGTAGGTGAAATTTTTCAGGGCGGTGTCCAATAAAATTTTGACTATTTCCAGGGATGAGCATTCAACAACTTCCCTGATTTCCCATTTGTTTTTGTAGCATATTCAGTGCAAAATGCACTTGCTGTAACGTGCCTGTTGCCAGAGTCTGGCTCTAATAATCCCTCTCTAATCATCCATTAGGTAGCTGGAGAGTGCAGGTCTTGGTTTCCAAGCTGAACAAACCCAGCTCAGCCTCCCTTGAGCCATGACATGAGCTGCAGCCTTCTGACAGTCTTGGTCCTTGTTGCAGGTTGGTCAATATACTGAGGAGCCCAAAACTGGGTGTGTTACTCTAGATACAGCTTAAAAATGCTGATTACAGGGAGGAAATAACTTCCTTTAACTTTCTCATATTTTTGCTGTGCAGCCTCCTATGGGGCTGGCCTGTGTAGCTGTAAATACTGCTGACTCCTTTTCATTCTGGATACTGTTAGCCCCAGGTCTTCTGGCTTACAGTTTCTTAGATGCAGGACTTAAATTTTCCATCAGCACATCACTTCAGCCAGGAAGGATCCAACTGAATGGGAGTTGTCTCCTCCTGTGTTTTGGGCTCTGCTGCTCCTGTCCTCTGCCAGCATTGATGTTATCTGACATCTGTGCCACTACCTAGGTGGGTGAGACAAAACACCTGAGGTACTGCACTTGCAGCTGTCCATCTCCAAGATTTCGGATTGGTAACTGCTGAAGCCCACCCTGTTTTTCACTGCCATTGTAGGTTGTCCATCCAGTCCCTGAGTGTGTTTTTCCTGTGGGTCAGGGTAAACACCCACTGCTCTCCCCTTGTCCATAGAGTTCATCACAGAAGGCAGCCAGATTGGGCTAAGGTTATAGTGGTGGCTGTTACCAGTTGCCTTATCCCTCATGGGCATGGGTGTTGGTTTGAGGAGGATTGGCTCCATCTTTCTCTTCGTTGAATGGGCATGATGTGCAGAGGGTTCATCACGGTCTATCAAGAAAGTTGATCTTCCTATTTTTCCTGGGGTTCAAATGATTTCCTAGGGGTGTAAAAAGTTTCTTCCTATCAGTCCGAAATAACTCTTAAATGTGCTGCAAGAAGTTGAGCTAAAAGCAAGATTTGAGGCTTACTCCAGTAAGAAAAAGCAAGGAACTCCTTCACATCCTCTCCAGCTGTGGTCACTAAGAATGTGTTGGGTCAGCCTGTGTGGAGCATCAAGGCAGTGGGGAGGTGCAATAAATCCAGCCCTTATCAGCATTCCTGCTTTGGGAGGGTGATAAATGTGTAGGGCAGCTGGAAACTGCAAATCGGGACATGGAGAGCATTGAGCTTTGTCATGGATGGCTCAGCACAAGTGAGTGTTAAGTTGTAGGTAAAGGAAATTAAAATAGTAAGGATTCATTGAAAAAAATATTTGTAAGGAGCTGTGTTCTGAATGGTTTTTAAACAAAAGCTCTGCTGCAGTGAATAGTTTTAATCTATTAAAATATTTTAAAATAGATTAGCGGGGCATTGTGTCTTAACTGAAGGCTTTTCAGAGGTCAGTTTTTGATAGTTGTGTGTCATACCCCACACCCCCCAAAAAGGCATTTAAAGCCAGGTGCCACAGGGAGCTGCTGGGGGTTTTTATATCTGAGGAGAGCAGTAGCAGAGCCCATGCAAGTCTGTGCTATGAATTTGAGAAACAGCTCAGGTTTTAGTGGGATGTGGGATATAAACACATTGTTTACTTCTGTCAGCTGATGATTTAACTTCTCACTTGATACAGCTGGAAATTGAGTTAATGTAGGCATTGTCAGTATATTAGATAGCACCATATCCCATTATTTCCTTTCCTGACAGTCTGTGAGGTCATCTACCTCCTGTAGATGCTTTAGCTTTGCCTAGAAACATTCCTGGGAGAGACAGTGGCTGCTGAGAACACCTGGTGGAGGAGTGGAACTATCCCTGTCTGCTGCTGCAAGGACCAGCCCAGGTGAGAGAGAGGTGATGCTGCTCTCACCTGCTGCCAGAAGGGGAGGCTCCACGGCTGTAACCCATTACCAGGTTTGTATCTTACTGCTAAGGCTGGAACACAGCCCAGTTTCTCATTTCCTGGGCCTTACCATCTACCGTGGCACTGGTTTCCTTCTGCTACAAATAGTCTTGGGATGGTCAGACTCTGGGATTTAGGGCAGTTAGTGCACAAATCTGAACAAATAAATAGTGGAAGAGTGCACAGCTATAGGAAAGGTGTTCATAACTTAAAGGATTTTTTTTTCTTGCTGAGCACTGTGATTGTAGGAAGCTGCTGGATTCCTGTTTGGAGCAGAAATTGGGCATGATCTTTGTGTAACTCCTGTTTACAGAGAGTCCTGCTGGACAGCAACACCTGAGATTTCTGCCAAAAGGAGTTCACTTTGCTGTGCCCTAAGCAGCAGCTGTTCCATGTCCCTGTTTCTCAGGTCTGGTGATCTCAGAGGAACATGATTGTTTCTTATGCTTTTTGCTTTCCTCCCCTAGGGCCTTTCCATTACATCTCGGGCAGTCCCTGTTCTCAGGGAAGTGAGGCCAAAGGAAATCAGGACAAACTCCCTTTGCAGACTTCTGTTTTGCTCCTCCCAAAATGCTTTTCCTTGCTCCCACCCCCTAAGGGCTGCCTGGCTCCTTCCACAGAAGCTGTGTGACTGCTGACTGTCCATTTGCATCACCAGGACCAGATTTGGGCAGCAGTAAAAACAGCTGTTTCCTGGTTTGCTTGTGTAATTCCATGGGTTCTCTTCTAGCACTAGGGTGTATGCAGTTCAAACACTGTAGTAGGAGCCATTCAAGGTAAATCAGAATATCAAAGACCACTTTCCTTTTCCTTCTAGACCCCAGTTATGGTCAACACTAAAACTAAAACTAGAAGTTCCACTGGCTCCATGTTTTCAATTAATTCCCCAATTGCAACACATCACTTTTTTTTGGTTTTGTGTTTTTTTTTTCCTATGATCACCTTGAAAGTTTTGTATTTGGGCTGTGACAGAGTTAATGAAAACACATTCCCAGCACTTGTCAGATGATTGGCAAGAAGTGCCTGCCCCTCTGTATAAGCTTGCAGGGATCAGGAATGAAGTGTCCTCCTCAGAAAGATGCTGTGAGCCTCTCTGGCTGAAGGAAAGTGATTAACGTTCATGGTGGAAGTACCTTGTGTTTGGGTACATTGCTCCATGTGACCTCTTGATCTAGTGAGCCCCCTGAGCATCACTGTTGGAATTAATGGTGGCAAAAGAGTGATGTGGCTTGGAATTTGATAGTCAAAAGTGGCAAAGAGTGAAGCTCAGCAGCAGCAGCAGCTGCCCTCCGAAGGGCTCTCAAGCCACCTTCTTTTGCTGTGTGTGCAGTGAGTCAACCCAGCCAGCCCAAATCCACTGAACCCTCTGTGCCTCGTGCCTGGCACCCCTTCCCTGCTCCACTCCTCCTTTTGGCAGGAAGAGTTAGATTTCTGCAGGCATCAGCTGCATCTATTTGGAAGCTGAACTTTTTCATTTCTGGCACTTAGCGTTAGAAAAATAAGATTGCCTTAAGTTATCAAAAGTGATAAATTACTTTTCTTTTTTTTTTTTTTTTTTCCTTTGAGGAAAAATGCAGAAGCCTGAACAGAGCCTTGGTGCCATATGTTGCAACTGACTACCAGAACAGGAATGACTTGTAGACAGGGGATCAGCCATGGTGTGAAGGTTTGTGATTCTTGCTTCAGGCAGAAATCCACCCACCTGGAAGCTGCCTCAAGGCTCCAGGTCTTGCTCATGTTATGTGTCAGAGCCCCACCAGGCACAGAGCCAGTGCTGGGAGTGCAGCTCCTTTTCTCTGTCTGCAGGGACCTCAGCAGGGCAGCCAAGGGCAGGTTAGAGAAGAAACCTGGCAGCACAGGTCCCTCTGCTTCCTCCTGCACTGCCTTGGGCTGCTGGTGACCAGAGGGGCAAAACAAGAGGCAAACTGCTGCTGCTGAGCAGTGTCCAGGAGTTGGTGGCTCTCACTCCTTGTGCTCAGGTGAGGGACTGCCTGTGATGTTTTTAAAGGCGAACATCTCCTGGCAGTGCAAGGATTTTTTTAAAATTCTGCTGATTTTCTGATTTTTGAGGCTGGTAAAATAGAACTCATGTTTTATTTCTTTTGACCATTTTTTGAATGCCCAAGTTTTCACTTTGTCAACTTTTGCATAGAAAACTACTTTTTTGAGAAACCTCTCTTTGTGTCAACTGATGACTAGCTGATTATTGGATTCCTCCCAGAATGGGAACTTTGTATTCTGAGTAGTTACCAGCCCAGTAATCATGAATAAAAAAGTCCCAGAATGTCAACTTTGTGTTCTGAGTAGTTACCAGCACAGTAGTTGTGAATTAAGTATCTATTTTTTTTTCTCCATTTTTTAGATTGTTTAAATAAGTATGAACAAATGCTCTGAGGTCACTTCCCAAATCTTGCTTGTTTAAAAGCAGATTATGGGTTTTGTGTCAGGAATCAGTTGACTACAGCCCAGTCTAACCTCTGAGAAGTTTTTCCTGCCAGAACATCCCCTTTGCAGGCAGACAGGGTGCAGGGACATGCAAATCCCTGCCCTGTCAATGGCTTTGATGTCATTCTCTCTGTGGCAGGCACTTTCAGCCTTACATCTTCAACTAAGAGTAGCATGTGCAGAGCATAAGGAAAGGCCATCAGTGGTCCCAATATACAGCTCCCTTTCTATCCCTCAGTTTACCCTGTGCCTAATCTATTTGCTCATCCTATGCCTCTCACTTCTGGCCACTGAAGCACCACTGCTGGAATTATGATTTCCTTTGGTATATGGTTCTTGACATGAAAACGTTGTCCAGTTTTTCCATGGCTGCAACAATAAACTGGTGAGTTTTAATTTCTTAATGCAACTATCAACTTTCACATCAGGAGGCCCATGACTAGGTTTTGGAAGAGCAGTGACTTGTACCCTCTCCCTAAAATGTGTTCAGACTCTATTCCTGCAGTTACTCTGCAAGGGTTTGTTCAGGTTGCTGGTAAAGTGAGAATAGGAAAAAAGCCTGAGAACTGGTGGCACCTCATGGAGTTGAGGGGGAAGTAGAAGGAGATGCTAAAAATCAAATTGAAGTCTTCAGGCTCAGGAGTCTTTGCTTGCTACTCAGCTCCTGCTTATTGTGTTTTATTATTTTATAAATATATATGTAGGTATCTATATAAACCTGGGCACAGAAGTGAGGTCTCTGCTTCTCTACAGGCCTCCAGTGATGACAGGGTTCTTCCAGCTTCAGGATTCTGGTTCTTCAAGCCATTATTTGGAAGCAGTTATTCCTTAGGGAGGCTGTCTCTGAATGAAGTTGTTTGAAAGGCTGCATTGCCTCAACACACGTGGAGGCAGTTTGTCCTGAGTGACAGAGGAGCAGAGGGGGAGCTGGAACTGGGGCACAGTTGCTCTCAGTGCTCAGCAAAGGACAGATATGGCTGATGGCTTTTTGTGTTGGGGATGCAAAGCAGCAGCAGCTCTGCCAAGGCCACTCTCCTGAAAAGACTTTTGGTGGTTTGGGGCATAATTCATTTTCAAATAGCTGCTACTTGCACAGCAGAAAGAGGTGTCATGCTTGTCTCCCTGTAAACATTTCCCTCTCCACTTTTCCCTTCCTCATTGCTCTAAGTAGGTGCTTTTTGAAACCCTCCTCTTTTTAGGTTTGAACTGCCTCTCCATGTGGCTGGAGGTGGCTTGGTGCTTTGGAGGAGAAAAATCCAACACTTGTTCCCTGCTTACCAGGACATAAATGTGAAGCAAGACCAGACCTGGGAGGAGGTTCTGTGGTTCCTACCAGAATATGAAGCATCAGCACTCCTGGGGTGGGCTGGGGCCAGTTCTTAAGCACATCTGTCCCAGACAATGTCGAAGGATTGTATTGTCTCCAGAGGCTTCTGTTCCATATTTGCACAGCTGCTCAGTGCATGGCAGCCTGCCTGCATCTGGAGGCTGCTGCAGGAGCTGCTCTGGAGGCATTGCTCCAGCAGGGGCTGTCCCAGTCAATGGTGGGTGACAGCCTGGGATGGGGCTGGGAGGACTGTGGCTGCTGTGGCTGGTGCCATCACCAGCCCTGTGCTTGGAGGAGGTTGCTGAATAGGCAGCCTCTCATTTCACGCAGTTTTCAGAGGAGGTCACCCACAAAGTACCCCCCTTGTGCCATCCTGGAGGCTGGCATGAGAGTGATGCCTGTGGAACAGGTGCCAGCATCAGAGCTGCCACTTGCCAGCAGCTGTGGCACTGGAAGATGCCCTGCAGCTGCCCAGGGGGGTTCAGCTTGCACGATTCCAGATGGCACACACTGCTATGAAAGCTCTTCCCTGGTGTTCTCCTTGTTCATATAAATATATGTGTGTGTATCTGTGCAGTTATTTTTAAATGGTGTTACCTCAGTAGAGCTCTGGATGAAGTTGTTTTGCTGTTACTACAGCATGCATATTACCTAGGTTTGTTCCTTTTTAATATTTTTTTCTAAAGTTCCAAGTTATTCCATTTCTCTTATATCTTTCTTGCAAACCTGTTTGGTAAAGCTTTGTTTCTGACTGTGCCTATTTTTCCTCTTGCCTTAGATACAGTTACACTCAAAATCTTAGACACTGAGATTTCATCCTTTGAATTTTTCCCTTTAGATTTTTCATTGCCTCTAATGGGTTGATTAAAGTCTCTCTCAATTTCTTTGCCTTCTACCATTTCAAAAATATGTATTGAAAGTATTTTTTAATTTCTGTAGTCTTAACTGATCCTTTGTGGTATTGTTCATTCTTCTTCTATTTTCTGTAGAAAGATTAAAAAAAAATCAGTCTTTCAAGTAACATCTCCCAGAACCATATGGACTTTTTCTTAGTTCACTCCAGAATATGTGTAAAGTGCAGCTTTACTTTAAACATGCATTGCTCAGGATTTTCCAGCTTGCTTTTGCACTTGTAGATTTAATATTTCCCCTCACTGCTTATGTTTACACTGAACATTTGTTTTCATTTTTGGGTTATTGTTGTTCAGCACACTTATCTCACTGGGTGGAAGTCAAATAGTCTGTAATTGATTGCACATTTTCCTATCATAGTCTATTAGTTCCTGCCAATTAGCTTCTCTTCTTTTTGATAAGATTATTGCTATCTGCACGCTGCAGTAATTGTGCTTACCGAGGGATATTCATGCAGTGGTGCTGGCAAATGCAATAGTTTGACAAGCTATAGGAATATTTCCTTAATCAATCTCCTCTCTCCTTACACCAATCTGTTGCACAAGGCAAGATATTATTTGTCTTTACTGTTGTTTTTAATCTCTGCATTCTTACCCTGTTTGACAGCTGCACTATTCACTGTGACATGGTTTCTGCACACAACGGGATGTTTTCTGTTTCTCACCACATTGCATAATTTCTCTTCTGGAAGAGGAATTATGGGAAAGCCATCTTCCCTGGCTTTCAAGAATCACTGATTTGAGGAGTGGAGCTGGTTTATTTGGACTATACTGTTTAATTGCTGCAGAAGAGGAGCATCTCTGTGTGGATTTGCCTGGTACCTTTCCAAACCATATTCTGTGGTAAAGGCCACAGCTACCATGTTTAATTAATTATGCACAATGGGAGGAAAAAGTGTTTATTTTAAATCTGAAATTTTCATCGAATGACATTAGTTGCCACATTGTGAGATGTAGTGAATAAAATCCTCATATTCTCTTCCTTTTTCCTGGACTTCTGTTGTCATCCCCGTTTCAACCAAGGCATGTGTTTGAGTTGTTGCATATTTGATCACTCCTTGGTTCAATTAATTCCTTACCTCTGCCTGCTTCTCTTCCATTTCCCTCTTTCTCCTGTGGGAAGTCTGGTGCTGTGTGGATTTACCACAGATTCATGTGGTGACACCACAGTGTTTGCTGGTTCTTTCCTGTTTTTCTCTTCTCCCTCCTCTGACTGCCTGTATGCATTTTGCTGCTGCTTTACACACCTCATATAAGGACACTGACCCCAAACCCGTTATTTTTTCCCCTGTTCTCTCTTCCCTCAGATTTATCAACAGATGTAATAAAAACATTTTAAGACCTTGCCTCATGTTACAGCTGTAACACATCCACCATGAATAGTATCCTGTTCTGTTTGCCTATTTATGGCCTCTAAGCACAAAGCTAATGTCATCATTACCTGCTGTAATCCCAAGACTTCCTTCTGGAGCAAGAACAGCTTATTTCTGTCATTTCTTATGCTGGGTGTGCGTAACTGGGGCTGATTGTCTGCTTGCTATGAAACTTTTCATCTACTGCTTGACTGTCTGTTCCCATTACAGCTTCCAGAGTGATGTCCTGGGATGGGCAGTTCTGCTTCTGGCAAAGACCAGTGGCAAAGATCCCTGTGTGTGAGAGAAGAAAGCTTGCAACCTGCCAGATTTCTGAATGAGGCTGTTTTGGGTTTAGTAAGAAGCAGCAGAGCGCTGAGCTGAGTTTATTTCCAGCTTTGCTGCCTGCCCCTGCTGCTGGCCACAGCAGAGTCCAGGAAATTGTGGGTCAGGCTGCGATGCAGGACCTTGCTCTTTGCCCTATGCTGCTAAGGAGTAGCAGTTGGAGGGAATTCCTATTTTGTCTCTTAGCTCTTCCCAGCAGGTCTCAGGGTACCTGTGAGGGTGGTATGCTCTTTTTCCAGGGTCAGAGAGGGGATGGAGAGAGCGGGAGCCGAGCGGTGCCGGCCCGGGACAGAGCCTGGCAGGGGGAACGAGCCCCTTTGCACTGGCCACGAAATCAGTCATGTGTAGGTTTTTGTCCAGCCCTGGGGGGTGGGGGAAGGAATGTGGGTTGGGCGAAGTCTAGGATTACACCACGGCTGAATTTTTTTTCTTTTCCACACTTTAAATAGCCGGAACCTTTGGCTCCTGCCCTCGCCTCTCCCGTGCCCGCGCCCCGACAGCGCCGTCCGCAAGGTAACCACACCTCTGCTCCCTTTTGCTTCTCCCTGCTCCCCCTGTCCCCCTCACCCTGTCTGGGCTGAGAGGTCACAGAACATTTTTCTGCCTGTTTAATAATTTTCTAGCATGGAGAGGTCCTCCCAGTCCTTCCTTTCGGCCACTGTCAAATGCTTGCCGGTGTTTCTCAGTCCTCTTCATGTCCTCAAGTGTTTTATAGGGAGAGGGGAGAGGTTGGAAGTGTTGATTTGTCCTTTTTTAGTTCTCCCCAAATAGGGGAGAGTGTTATTTGCCTGCAGTGCCTTTTCTTGCTCTCCTGGCGAGGGATGAAAGTCAGTGTAGGGCTGGGGGAACGCGTGGAGCAGGCTGGAGTGCTGGCACTGTGCTGGGGAAGTGCCCTCTTTGGCACGAGATCCTCAGCAATCCCAGCTTTACACTGGAAATTGGGAAGAACCAAAATCCTCACCCTCTTTGCTGTGGAACTTTGCAGCCAGTGAGGCATCCTGCCTGGAAGGAAAAGGCTCAACCCTCCCTGATCCTTCCAAATGGTGTCCTCTTGGAGGTACTTGAGGAAAGTGGGACAGTGAGCTGCTGCCCACCTGCTCTCTGCTGATCTCCTCTTAGCACAGGTGTATTTAGACATGGTGCCAAAGGATCTGAGAGCAGTACTGTGGGGAACTTTGCAAGAAATGGGCAGATGTTTAGAGGGGCAGACCTTGAGAAAAGCAAGATCCCAGATGTCAATGACTTTATCCTGCTGTTAGAGGGATAGCATTGTTCTGCAAATCACCTTTTCATGAAGCCTTGAGGATTTTCAGCAACAGTTGCTGCCATCAAAAGGATAAACTTGTTTTCCTATAATTTCAGTTTGTTCTCTTCTTGTATCTGGGACTTCTGTGTGCTTTGTGGCACCCACCACCTGGTCTGTAAAACCAGGCCTTGGTAGGCAGCAACAGAAGAGAAATCCTTATAAAATATGTTGTCAAGTATTTGATCCTGCCATCACTCCCCTCCAGCTCTAAGTCTGTTCTCCACACGTGACACAGTGGGAGCTCCAGCCTGAGCTGCTGCGTCTTCTGTGTAGGAGATGGATGGGCTTCCAGAGGGGGGAGTGTTTTGAGATGAGGCAATTTAAAATAATGAAACTAATAGTGGCTTTTAAGGACTGGTTTTGAACTCAGTAGTGGAAATGTATGTGTACTCTTAGCATCAGCAGGAATTGCTATGAGGAGAAAGAGAAGAACAGTTTGAGATGTGTGAGTGCATGTCCTTGCCCCTCTCTTGCCTCCCATGGTCCAAATTTCTGCCTCTTTGCATGGCTTGTGCTGAATGTAATGAAGGAATCTCTTTTTGAAGGTGGGATGGATAACAGAGTCCCTGGTGCTGTCAGCAATGGTGAAATGGTGCCCACACCCCCTGGAGTGGAAAAGGAGAAGGAGGAAGAAGAGGAGGAGGAGCAGACACTGGAGCGTGGTCAATGGAACAACAAGCTGGAGTATGTGCTGTCTGTGGCTGGGGAGATCATTGGCCTGGGAAATGTCTGGAGGTTCCCATACCTCTGCTACAAGAATGGTGGAGGTAAGTGCAGCCAGGGCCAGCAGCACCACTCCTCCATCCCTCCCAGCCCCTCAGCTGTGCCCAAATCATGAGTCCAAAGAGAAGATGCCAACCTTACCAACATGGTATTGCCATCTGGACCCCAGCCAGGAGTTTTAAACCAAATGGGACATGGATAGCAGTTGCAATATCTCAGGGTTTCTGATGGCTGTAGCTTTGTTTTCCTGGGATGAATGGAGCTCTGCTCCTGCTGGTGAAGTGGGTGGCTGTATGCAGAGAGAAGGCTGGGAGAGCAGGGAGAGAACTCAGCTTTCCAAGCAGTGTGTCTCACTTAAGGCTTCCTTGAGGAGCACCAGGCGTCCTGTGCAAATCAGATGGTGGGTTCTGGTGGGTTCTGGTGGGTGAGGCCACAGGGCCCCTCCCCAAAGACAACAATATGTCTTTGCAGGCTCTATGAGTAGGAGTTCAGGGGAACTCCCAGGAGTTCTTGAACACAGGCCCTGCTCCTGTGTGTGTCCATGGAGGGCTGTCCCCTGGGTGCTGGAGGCAGGGGGTAGGGACAGGGCAGAGTGAAGGGGCTCCTGCTGCCTTGGGGTGGAAGTACAATGCCACTCCTGCCCCACATGGTACTCCCTTGGCTGAGGTGCCAGATCTCCAGTGCTGCTCAGGCTGTGCTCAGCCATCCCCCTGAGGCCAGGCTGTGCCTTGGCAGCAGACCTGGGCCCACTGTGCAGCTGGAGGGTTGCTGGGGGCTTCCACAGTTTGTGGCTGCCTTTTAAAGGACAAAACTATAAAAAATGAGAACACAAAGTTTTTTTCAGCTTTGTCTCAGAGACCTGTGGAGAGAGGGAGCTGCTCTCCCTGTCTGGTGCAAAGCTGCTAATTGGGCCCTCCAGAAGGGCAGGGGAGAGGGGAGGCAGTGCTTGGCTGGGAGCTGGCAGGGAGTGAGCACTGGGGACCTGTGGCTGAAATCCCCTGGCTTGAGCTTGGGGCAGTCTCATGGGCCTCACTAAACTGCTTTCACCCCAGTGGCATAAAAGAGGATTAAACTCTGTTTAGCTACTTTCACGCCATGCTTTGTTCAGTGCTTGTTTCTTTTCTCCAGGTGGTCAGGCAGTCTCCTTCCCTGTTGAAAAAGGAGAAATTTTCTGCATGTTCCTTTTTTGTGGGAAATGCTTCTTGGCTGCTTGTTGAGCTGTGTCTGGTCCCACTGCTGCAACTTTCCTTGGGAACTGTTCAATGGATGCAGCAGGACCTGGAATCCTGTCCAGGCACTCCTTGCCCTGGGTGCTCAGGGAGTGCTTTGGGGAGGGGGAGCTGCTGTGGGAGCAGCAGAAGCAAGACACAAAGGGACTGCTCAGCCTCTTTTCCCTGTAGACATGGCCCTGAAGCAAAGTCCTGTGAAGCAGTAGAGGCTGTGAGGAATTTGAAGTCCCAGGCAGATTTTCCATGAGGTTAGAGCAAGGATGGGGCACGAGACTCTTGTGTGGTGAGGAAAGCAGTTTCTGTAAGGTTTCTCCTGGGTTGATGCAGGACACAAGGCTCCCTCCTGCCTCATGGAACCCATCCTACCACAGACAGCACTGTATCAAAATCCTTGTAATGGCTCAAGTTGAATTTTAAAAGCTGCCAGAGGTTTTGCCATATGCTCCTTTAGGAATGCTGATCCAGGCACTTGCTTTTCCCATTCTTCTATAAAGGTGCAGGGCATTTATTTAATTTCCAGCCCTGGGTTAACCACAGCCAGCCTACAACCATTAACTCTTGTGCCAGCAGTCCCATCAGTCTGAGGTAGTTCTGCCCTGCTGGATGACTCTTCTCTCCCTTCTGAACTGTGTGCAGGCAGTGGTGATTACTGCTCTCAGCTCTTGCTTTGCTTGCCTAAATATGAGCCTCTTCAAGAAAAATGGTATCTGCAAAATCTGAGTTATGCAAAGAGCCAGTCACTCTTCCTTTCTTTAGGGATATTTTCACACAACAAAGGAAGAGTAGTCCCTTACATATTTAATGCTCAGTGCATGATACCAAGGCCCTACATAATAGAGAAAAACAACAAAGAAAAGCAATAAATTATTCTTTTTGCTCTTGTTTGCTCTTGCTTTCACCTGCAGGGGCAGGGTCAGGCCCTCCCTGGGCCCCACTGATTGGGAAATACCAGGGAAGCCTGTCTGGTGCTGTGGCTGCCAGCACTGCACCCCCTCCCCAGCTCCCCACATCTGCCACAGCCCCTCACTGCTGGAAATGAGATGGGGAGGGCACTGGGGCTGGTTGTGGAGCTGTGTGCCCTGTTCTGCCAATTGACAGGAGCCTTTGGAAGAACAGACATGGATGGGAAGAATGGTCCTGTTTTACTATGAATAAAAAAGAAACACAAAAGTAAAATGATGCATTCAATAAAGCTATGCACTTGGCTTTAGCAGCAAGCAAAAGGAAGCAGGGTTTTGTACCTAATCATTACTAGACAAGAGAAAGGACAGGGGTTGAGAAAGATCCATCACCAATTTCCTAAATACTTGTGCCAGCAGCCAGAGTCCACAGTGGCTGGGGAGCCCTGTTTCACAGCAAGGATCTGGAGAACTCTTCCCACAAATTGGGAAAATACTCCTTGGGGCATCCACCCATAGGTGAGATCTCCAAATTCACCCCCAAGGTGGGTCCAGCTTTATAGGCCCAAATCAGTAAGTCAAAGAGACTTGATTATGTTTTTAGCACAGAAGCTCCTGGATCTCATGGCACACAGCCTGACCAGCAGGGGCCAGGGCTTGGCCAGAGCCCAGACCTCAAATGGGAGGGTTTCCCCCTAAAAATACCCTACAAACAAATCTCTGTTCATGGCAGTTAGGAAAGTTGCTTAAAACTATACATTTCTTGCACTTAATTACTTAAGGTTATACAGAGCTAGCATAAGTGTCTTTGTAATTTGTTTTGAGCTAAATAACACCAATTATGTTAATCATACAGTTAATCATACAGGATTCATCCTTTAAGTCAGCTCTGGCTGAGCACACCAGTTCTCCCAACTTGGGATGCCAGGGGATTAGGGAAGGTTGCAGAGACATGTCTCTGCAAATTTTTCCTTCTCTCCACTGTAATTCTGTGCTGTTTCACAGCCTACATGTCAAGACCCTCCTGCAGCCTTCCTATAACTCAAGATAACCAGAGGTTAGGGGACAGGCTAGACTGCAGGCTGCAAATAAGGGAAAACTGTGCTGGAAAGCTTGATTTGCTGCTTCAGAGACCTCTCCCAGAGCTTAGTTAAATATAAACTTATATATGACAACAATCTCTCTTACAAACAGGCTTGACTTTCATGATGATATGATTTTGTGCAAGTTGGGAGTTGAGGGGATGGTGTTGAGACAACCATTTCCCCTGCCATTTGCCTTCACCAATTTTTGTTTGCTGGTAGAGGGACACCATGTGGGAAGATGTGCATTGTTCCCACAGGGCTGTCACAGAATCATTGAGATTAGAAAAGGCCTCTAAGATCATGGAGTCAAACCATTAAACCGTCACCCCTTTCAGCTCCTATTTGCCCACATGGAGCTACAAAGGTGCCTTCCCTGCCTGTTCTGCTCACACATTTTTTTTCAAGATGATGGGCTGTGGTTCTGTACCTGGATGAAATGAGCACAGGGTGGGAGTCCCAGCCAGTCCCCAACGTGCCCCTTCTCTTTCCTAGCCCCTGCATGCTAGCTAAGCTTCTTAATGAAATCTCCTGGGTTTTGAGTCCTCTGGTGCACAAGGATTGTTATTTCCCATACACCCCCACCAAGCTGAGCCCAAAGCCAGCTAGCATCACACAGGGAGGGAAACCACAATTAATGTCTGATTGGGTTTGCCACCTCTGACCCTGCATGCCCTCTGAGCTCACCACAGCCAAGATGCTGCTCTCTGCTTGGCTTTACCTCTTTCCTGCCCTGTGTCCCTGCCTCTCAGCAGGGTTTGAGCAGCTCCAGTGGCACATGATGTGCATGGACCATCTTGTGGGGCTGTCTCCTGTGCTCTGTGGGGTAGGTAAAGGCCATTACTGCAATTAGTATTAGCCTGGGGTAATCAAAAGCCTGAAGCATTTAATCTCTGCCTGTTCCACGACAGGGCTGGAACAGGAGGGCAGCCCTGGCTGCTGCTGTGAGGTACATGCTTTCCTGCACTACACTGTGAGGTACTATCCTACTCTTCCTTTGCTTGTCTGCTGCTTTTTGCCAAGTAAATGATTGAGCAACCCCACAGAGTGGGCAAAAGTGTCAGTCTCCATGTGCTCCTCAGAGCCTTGATATTGGCATCTGTGGATTTGTCAGCTTATTCAGCCACATTAATCAGTGTGAAAGGAGCCACCAACCTGGTTAGAAATTGGAATATCTTTATAGCAGAGTATTCTTCTGTATTCCCATACAGCTATTCAAACCTTTCTTCTCCATTCTTTGTACATACTGAATTATTCATGTAATCACATCACTCCAGAAGATAAAATGTGAGGAATATTTCTTTTCCTGGCATCCTGTCTGTGACCTTCCAATGTCCACAGCTGCCATCCCTCCAAGGCTGTCCTGGTTACTCTCTGGAGACAGCCTGACCTCAGTCCCCTCATGGGGCTTATTTTTCTATCTGCCAGGTGCCTTCTTCATCCCCTACCTCATCTTCCTCTTCACCTGTGGGATCCCAGTGTTCTTCCTGGAGACGGCACTGGGGCAGTACACGAGCCAGGGAGGGGTGACTGCCTGGCGCAGGATCTGCCCCCTCTTTGAAGGTGAGTGGAGGGAGCTGGGGGGGCAGGGGGAGGTGGGGAGACCCTGGGACCCTGAGGGGATCAGCAGAGATGTGTCTCCCAACAGCCTGGATTGTTATTTCCACCCATTCCCAGCCCACCTGCCTGAGAGGTGCTCCCTTTCCAAAATCCTGGCAAAACAGATCACCTTTTTCACCAAACAGTTCTCACTGTTGCATTGCATCCCAGTTTCCTTCTTCATGGCCACAGCTTTGGGCAGGAGCTTTGTGTCCAACCAAGGCTGTCCTCTAAAAGGTAAATGGGGAACATGCTTCTGGTGGTTATGGAGAACCTAAAGCACGCTGCTGTTTTTTGAAGTCGATGCTCTGTCATCTCTGTGAGTCTGCAGGTGGTGCAAAACCTTACTGGTGAAGGTGTCAGTCCTCTTAATAAATTGTTAGTAGTCAGATCCTCTGTGTCTAACACTGTTACATCACAGTTATCCAGCCTCAAGCCACTTTCCATCATTTCTCTGAAAGTCACAGTTGCCTCCTCCTCACATGCCAAATCCTTTAGATGCTTCTCCAACACCTCCCAGAGGAGGTGTGCAGTGTTAATAAAAGAGCTTCCTGAGTAAAAGTGAAAAGGCAAAGTGAAAAATATTTTTAAATTAATTTTGTTAGAGGAGATGTGACTCAGCAGGGACCTCACCATTGTATGTCTCTGCCCCTTTGGGCATGTTCCAGCCATAACCTGCCCACCCCCTGCCCAGCATCCCTCCCATTGCCACCTTTGCACCAGGGAAGGCTGTGGCAGGGCAGCAGGGAGAGTGACAAACAGTGGGTGAGCAGCTCCCACAGGGAACCCTCTTCCTGTCCCCTGGCATGTGTGTCACCTGCCTTTGTGGCTCTTTCTGCAGGAATTGGCTACGCCTCACAGGTCATCGTCGTTCTGCTCAACTTCTACTACATCATTGTCCTGGCCTGGGCCTTGTTTTATCTCTTCAGCTCCTTCACCATTGACCTCCCCTGGGGCAGCTGTGACCACGAGTGGAACACAGGTGGGTGTGGAGCCCTCTCCCTGTCCTCCAGCAGGTCCCAGCTGAGGGACACCTGCTGCTGCCCAGGGCCAAGCCTCAGGAGAGAGTCTTGCTCCTGTGTGGGTGGGACATAGGGTTTGGGATGCTGAGTGACTGCAATGCTGTTGGCACTTTTGTAGGAGAGGCTTGGTTGATCTCAGTCATTTCTAGAGAGCACCAGTGCTGTGCAGTGCTGACCTCCCTTGACTCCTGCTCTGGCTCCAGCTAACATGGGTGCCCACTTGGCATCTTTCAATCATCCTGTTCTGTGTGCTGATCAGGACTGTACCTACTGAAAGGAAAAATTAAATGCTGTTATCTTAAGTGCCCTAGGTTTTTTGCTAGCCTTTCCATGGAAGGGATTTTTTTTGGTGCATCCTTGGGATTATACAAATCTTGTCCTAGCATCAATGCCAGTGAGTCTCAACACTGTGGATGGACAGGGAGGGATTTTTCAGATCCTCTGGTACTCTGGGCACTGCTGCTTACAGTTCTCCTCTCCCTGGGCCTTTCCCCCAGGGAACTGCATGGAGCTGCAGAAGGCAAACTCCACGTTCAATGTGACCAGCGAGAACGCCACGTCCCCTGTCATCGAGTTCTGGGAGTAAGTAAAGGACAGGCCTGTTCCCTTCCCTCCCAGACACCATTTCCATGGGCAGAGGACACACTTCAGTGGCACATCCTATTAATCCACCCATTCCAGAAGACACACAAGGGGGGAAGCTGGGCAGGTCAGAGGCTCTCAGGGCTCTCAGCCAAGGTTAACTTCACCGTGCCTGTGGTGTTGCTCTGGAGCTGTGCTGGCATGCCTCAGAGCCACCTGGTTTTGTCCTTCTCTGATGCTGTGTTCCTGTTCCTCTAGACCTTTTGGCCTTTTTGGTCTTACTGACCTCTCTCCTTTGAATCCATGCTGCTGTGTGATACCAGCATGTTCCCAGAGGCTCTAGCGTGGTGGGTGGTGACTTTTGTATGTGCACTAGTCTTATCTCAAAAAGAGAAAAAAAAATGGTGTTTTCATTATAGGGTGAGTAACTTGCAAGTTATGCTGAGGAGAGAACCTCAACAAAATTGAAACCAAGTGCTAGGATCAGATAACTTCACACTGAAATTTGGTGTTGTTGCCCTGAGGTCCAGAGTAGCTTTATGTCAAACACAAAGGCATAGGTTTGTTGGCTTAGGATCTCTGATGATGCTCAGCAGCCCCAGTTAAGCATGGAGCCCTGGCTGAATGACTGTGTAGGTGACCCCTCTGCTGCCACCCTTCATTTCCCTTGTGCTTTTTCATGGATGGATGGAGAGCTTTGTCCCTGCCTTACCCTCAGGGGTGGATGGAGCACACACAGAGCACCCACAGAGCTTCCTCAGCTCAGCGCAGGGGCAGTGCTTTTAAACTTCAAAGTCTTTAAATTTTCTTTGTCTCCTATGTGCTCCCTGAGCTTGAGCTCTCCCTTTCCCTGTTGCTCACAAGTGATTAGATGGTGACCTGCCTTAGACTGCTTTTCTTGTGGCTGGACACTGGAAAAGTTGTTTCTATCACTGCTGTGATTATCCCTGTGTTGTTGGGGAATAAGCAGCATGGTATTGGAAATTTCCACTGTCCATTCCTTCTGATGCAGCATCTGTTCCTGCCCTCCCTGGGCAGGGAGTTAGGAGGGCAGCATTTCTTTGAGAGCTCTGACCTGCCAGTGGGCTGATGGCACACTCCACAGGTCTCTGCTGGCTGCAGTACAGCCCCCAGTTAGTTCCAGTCCAGTGGCACCCTTTGCACTGGTTAGAGTCCACATCCTTAGAAGCAGGCAAAGAGCAACATGACAAAGTGGTTCTGAGAGAGCAGTGTGATTTTTCCAACCCTTCTCTCACCCCCTCAATCCCCTGCAAGGCTGTAGAGTAAGGAGGGCAGAGGGCAGCAGTGTGCCTTAGACAAGGGTTCTCCAGCAGCACCTTTATTTTGGGATAATTGTTGTCTTTTTGCAGCAGGGTGGACATTGTTGCTGGGCTCCAGTGTTGTGCAAGTCCCTCTCTGCCTGTGTCAGGCTTGGGTTTCTGGGACTGCACCCTGGGGTTTCACACTCAGCTTCAACTGTGTGGTGTGGGAGATGGAGGAGGAGGAGAAGTCCTTACTTCTGTAAGTGATGAGGAAGATTTGACATACACATGACATGGAAAGGCTGCTATTATCTGACCATTTGTACCAAGGTCCACATAGCCCAGGATTTTGTCTCCACACTGGCTGCAAAAGGATGCTCTAGGTGGCCTCTCCTGACTGCACAGCGAGGATTATGGTTGGGTCTCAGTCACAGAATGGGAATGCTGTGCTGCTCTTTGTCCTGAGGTCAATTATGTGGCTGCCTCAAAAGAGAGAAGTGTGCTGTGGAGAAGGGGTTGGACAGCATTGCTTTTTGGGTGATTCTGATGGATTCTGCGCGGTAAGTGCAGTGTATCCCTCACTCTGAGGATTTTGGAGCATGTCAGAAAGGTAGGTGAACTCTGTGTGTCCATGACCTGCCAGGCTGGCAGTATTTTTCAGAGAAGAGCACTGCTTAATTCCTCTGAGGCTTTCAGCTCAGATGTGAGCCTTGCTAGTGAGACAGCTTTTCTCCTCAAAACCATCAGGCACTGAGGAGCTGAGAACCAGCATGGTGTTGGGAACATTAGTAGCCAGTATCAGTGACCCTTGCATGTTCCTTTGCTTCCCCTCAATGCAGAAGAAGAGTGCTGAAGATTTCTGATGGCATCCAGCACCTGGGTGGTCTCCGCTGGGAGCTGGCTCTGTGTCTCTTGCTGGCTTGGATCATCTGTTACTTCTGTATTTGGAAAGGGGTCAAGTCCACGGGCAAGGTGAGTCCTTGGTTCAGGTCAAGCCTCTTCCCTTGGTCACAGCACTTGTTCTGCTCACCTTTTATAGGTTCAGAGAGGTCCTTGAGGTCCCTTGGGACCCACTGGCTGCACAAGCTGGCAGGAGCCTGTAGGGATCAATGTGCAGCAGGCTCTATGTTTTTGGGTAGGAAAAAGGATGGAAGGCCTCTCAGAGCATTAACTTCCAAAGTGTATATCCCTATCTACTTCCTCTCCATCTCCAGGTCCAGGAGACCCTGCAGTCTCCTCTGCATGGGGTGGTTACCTGTTCCCTTCCTTCCCACCACAGCATGAGCAGGCAGCATGTTTCTGCCTCTGCTGGCAAGTGCAACTGGAAAATCTTCCAATTCATTAGATGTAGACAAAGGTAACTGTGATGGCCCCAAAGCCCTTTCTGCCTCAGCACCATAGGAGCTGTTTTTTTATGCATTTTGTTTGTCCCAGCTCTTCCTACCATTGCCCATTCTCCAGCAATAAAGGTCTGCTTTTTCTTTCCCCACACTAGTCACCACAGAGTCACTTCTTTGAGTGTTTTTTGGGAAGAACTGGTGTGACTGTCCAGCTCCATTCCACGCTCTCTGTTACAGAGTATGCCACTCTCATTTGCACTGACCCCATTCCTTAGTTTCTGCTGCAGCCTCCTGACCCTATTCCCAGCCAGTTTTGTCTGGAGCCAGCAAGAACAGATGGAAATGAAAAGGTTTTTAGTGTGTTTCCTAAGTGGTGTCTTCTCTGCATGTCTTGAACAAGCCATCATGTGTGATGGTGTGTACATTTTAGCTGCACTCATTTCCATCAAGTTGATGGCATGGATGTTTGCAGTTTCTCTTGCTTCCAGAATGGTCTGGGATTATGAAACATGACAGGGAATTCAAGCAGCTTGCAAGGATGATATTTTCTGGTTTCCATGGAGTAAAATTAGAAGAAAAGAGCAACTGCTTGCTGTGGTGGCCTGGTAAAGGAAAACAGAGGCAGTCTAATAACAGCAAATATGATATTAAGATAGAGCAAATGTAGTGTGGGAAGTCCTGAGAACAAATTCCATCTATTTTAGATACAAATTCTCAGTCAAATGCAAGAGATTTCTAGCAAAAAGCGCTAGTCATGGTGAAATCTTGAAAACAGAAACCTTCTTGCAGTGAAGCAACAGCTTCCATAGGTTCATCAACCCTCCATGTATTTAATAATCTGACTAAAATGATGGCTGTGGGAATATAAACCCACTGGGAAAGAAATATTCCTTAATTCTGAGGATTTGCCTGTGGAGGGTCAAACACTCTGAGCTGAAATCACCCTTCTCAGATCAGCAGTGGTTCTCATCCTCCAGCACAGGGACTGCCTGGCCCCAGGAGTGCTCCCACAGGCAGCAGGTTGTCACAGATGGAACCACTTTGCCGAGGCATGTGGATCAGATTCAAATAAAACCCTGGATGTTGTTGACCAGCATGTGACAGAATGATCACACTGATCCCAGCAAGGTTCCTAGTGATGTAGTTAGTGCTAACAATGCCCAAAAAATAAAAAAAGATGGGGTCTTTGCCAAGCACTGTGTAATATCTCATTGGATCCAGATGTTAGATAGAAGTTTGGCAATCTTAATCCAGCAAAACATTCTCCAAATTCAGGCCTCTCATCTCAGTGGAGGTGTGAGTGTCTGTGGAGTGAAAAGCTTAACACACTAATTCATAGAGGCTGTAAAGCACAAAGGATGTTACCAAAATGTGAATCCAAATCATATCTCAGAGGACTACCTGTTTGTATCCTGAGCTCCTAAAACTGATATTATTTAGAGATTAAGCCAAGAATGTGCAACCTGGCATCCTGGAAGAACATGCACTAAGGTTCAAAGACAATGAGTTGTTTTTATGATTTTTGTTTTCATCTTGCTTTCATGGGCTGAGAAAGCTTAGACTTGCATCCCATTATTTTCTGAAGGAAGACTTTGGTTGTGTGGTAAATACAGTGATGGTGGTTAAACTTGCAGGACCTGCAGATTTGATTTACTGTCACTGTACAGCTCTAAATCAGAGGCTCCTTGAAAATTTGAGACTGTGGGGAATGATGACATTTACTTGTGCTGAAGAATCTTGTCCTACAGTATTCAGGATGCAGATTCAGAGGGACAGGGATGAACCTACTCCAGACATCTCAGGCCTCAATCCAGAGCCTCAGCAAGGAGTTATTTTTCACTGATCTCTGTGTCAGTGTTACCCAAGACTACTGAGATACACAGAGCAAGGCACATGAAATGTATAGAAAACCTTGAGACTGAGATGATAGTCTAGTACTGTGTTTTTCCAAGGAAGGAAAGGAAAGGACCTTTCAAATCCTGGCCTACAATGAAAAACTGAATCACTGGAGACTGTGTCCTGACTAGGGGGAGGATTGCAGAACAAGGTGCTTTGGACATTGCTTTATTCAGATGGAGTTTATCAGAGTGGATCCAGAAAACAGAATCTCGTTTTGAATCCCTACTCAGATCATAAAGATTACCCAGGGGCAGAGCAGAACTTGTCATACTGTCCAGGGAAATAATATGCTTGTTCTCAGCAGGATGTCCCCTAATGCAGAAACCTCCAAAGATGAATCACAGCCCATGAGTCCCTCTAAGGGATGGTGGGCTTTAGGTGGATTTTAAAGCCACTTATTCTGGATGGATGGGCAGGTGTGAGAAATGGATCACTTCACATTTTGCAGTTTTTCCAGAGATGAGCTCTCCAGTGCACAGCTGCCAGAGCTGAGAAAAGAGCTGTAGGGTAGCATTCAGATGAAGCATGCTGATGCAAGTGCTTGCTCAGCACATCCACACAGGTAGAACCTGAAGAAGCAACCTTTCTTTCTTTGGCCTAGCATGGCCTACCTCTTCTCAAGGTGGTCAGTAATTCAATGCAAAAGGATTAATGACATTACTTGAATTGTTGAGGAGGTTGCATGAGCTCTTGATGTCAGTTTGTGTGGGAAACAGACTGCAATGTGGGGTCACTGTGGGTGCTGCAGCAGTTAGCCTGAACAGTCCTGCAAGTACCCTGGTAGTCCCCAAACCGAGTGTCACATTTACCAGAGGTGAAGTCCCTGAAAGGATTCCCTAATACTCATTTCCAGCTTTCCCCCACAGGAAAGGAAGCTAGAGGAAGGGGATTTTAACCCTACCTGAGTGTGTCTGCAATGTTCATGGGGCTAGTGGCACAAAAAGCGAGAGGACACATGTTCAAAGTCCTGTTTGGGTCTACATCCTTGGTGCCAATTCTGAGATGTGCAGCCCTGCTCTGCCTGGAATGCTCATGATGGGTGATTGAACTGGGGTCACTCAGAGTCACTGCAAATCACTGCAATGGGAAGGGCTGGGCACAACCCCTCTGCCAGCTCCAGCTCTGAGCTGGGAACCCCCCAGCATTGTCTCTGGTGGTCCTTCAGTGGCCTGTGTTAGCTGCACACCCCTTCACCCTTGCCACTAAAGGCTCTGGAGAAGGGACTGCCTGTGTGTCACTCAGAATCTTTTTGGAGTAGGGATGTGAAGATGGATACTGGAGGCAGTCCTAAGTTTCCTGAGTGCATTTTAAAACACATTTCTTTCTACTGCAGGAGACGGTGCTGAGCAAAGCACCTGACCTGTCCCCTGCCCACTCTCCCAGTCTGGGGTCAGTTCTGTGCTGCTGGCTGGCACTGTGTGCTCTGGCCCATGCTGCTCTCTCACACTTGTCCCTTCCTGCTCCTCCCAGGTTGTTTATTTCACTGCCACGTTCCCATATGTCATGCTGATTGTTCTGCTCATCAGGGGAGTCTCCTTGCCCGGGGCATCCCAGGGAATCCTCTTTTACCTTTATCCAGACATCAGTCGCCTTGGGGACCCTCAGGTAAGGTGGAGGGGGGGAATGAACAGCTAAGCTGTGCTTGCATGGATTCCTCTGGCAGCCCTCACTCTCTGCTTTCTGTTTTCCTGCTCTCTTTCTTCCAGTTCCTACTTTCTGACCCCTCTTTTCCCCCTCTGTGGTTGTAAGGCAGTGCTGTGATTTGGTGTGTTTTCCCTGCTCTCTTGCCCTCCAGTGCTGTTCCCATATTTTCCTGTCTGAGTCTGAATTGCTCAGGGGTATGGGCAGGGGGATTTAATCCTTTATCATGAATGGTGCCAGCTGTCCCTCCTGTTTCTTGGGGTGACTCCTGCTGTGGAGCCAGACAGGGCATGGGGTGCACTGTACCAGCAGCTTGTGGGGATGAGCCCTGCCTGCTCCTGGCATACTTGCTCCACCTTCCTTGGGAAGCATGCTGGGTGCATGGATGGTGGAAACCATGGCATGCAGCAGCAGCAGTCCCTGGGACCTGGCTGCTTTCCTCTCCTTCCCATCCCTGGTGAGAAATTCCTGCCTGTTTGACAGGAGGGTCAGAGCCTGACTGCTGCTTTTAATCTCTTTGGGACAAGTTCTTCCACGTTAAATCCTGGCTCCAGCTGAGCTCTGTAGCAGCCTTTGTGTGAAGGTGTTTCCAAAGGAGATTAAAGGGTCCCTGCCTGGAAAATAGGCCAGCAAAACCCTTGGTAACCCCATTAACTCTTTCTGGTCTAGCACCAGTGCTGCCTCAGTTAGTACTTTTGTGAATGGGAATATAACCACTGGTGGATGTATGGCAGGACAGCTGCTCCCTCAGCATGGGGGTGCAGGAAAGCACAAAAGGGCTTGAGGACAGCTCTGTGTTTGCTGTGATTGTGTCTCCATTTGCACTGATGAAGTGCAAGAGGCTTCTGAATGAAATAGTATTTTTGAATGGTGTTCCTTCTCTTATGAAAAGTCCTGTTGTTACCCTGGCTATGTTGCCCAGGGGACTGAACTAAGCTTGGCTGGTTCTAGCTGTGTCCTCATTAGGTCTGTCCTGGCAAACTTTTTCACTTGCAGCCTGTGCTTTAGAAGCAGAGTTTCCTTCCAGCCTGGGAAATGTTGGCAGAAAGGCAGACTAACCCCTCAAAGTAAGGCAATGGCTCTGAACCAAGGAAAGAAAACTCTCCTGAACCAAGGGAGGAAAACTTGCTTCTCCCTCCCCACTCCACATTCCCCAGTGAATGCTTTGCTTCTGAGGGAGAAAAGCAGGATTTGGCAGCAATGGTTGCCTTCCTCTAGCATGTTTGAACCATCCTACTGAACCATGTAGCAGGACTTGAGTCTTCTCTTGTCTTCCCATCAGAGAGGGAAGCATTAGTGTCCCTGTGTGTGTGGCTGTGCTCCCCCATCTCTGTGCAGACACTGTGGTGTGAGTCCTGCCCACCCATGGGAATCAAGCTGATTATAAGTGGTTTGTGCTCAAAGGACAGTGAGCTGTAATTGTTTACCAGCCATCTTGCACTGCCTGGAAAAATGGAAGATTCTTTAGTGCTAGGGAAGGGATTCTGGAAATTAAAAATAAATAAATAACCTCTCTGATATGAGCCTTATGAGAAGGCATCTCAAAGGGAGGTTTAAACAAAGGGCAAACAATATACAAGGGGACAAAATCAAAGCTCCTCTAAAGCATGTGAAAAACTAGGTGAAAAGAGGGGATGAATTATTTATCAGATTCTACCAGGGGAGCAGCAACAGCTGAGATCTGATTAAATGTCAGAATATCAGGCTGGTGTGTGGAAATCATTGCTTTTTACCTGCCAAGTGACCTTGGACAGAACTGGGAAATCCTGTCTATGAGAGCTTAGTCAAGCTGATTGATGATGGTCTCTTCTGGCTGAGAAGTCTACAGTGCCCTAAGTCTTTCTGCATCTTCATTTCCTCAATCTGTGAAATGCCTGCAATTAAAATGGTAAATGAATTGCATTTGATAGGTAGATCAGACCATACAGAGAACTGCCAAAGCAAGGTGTTGAATAATGAAGTTATGCTTAAATATTGAGCAGATAACAGCAAAACCACCAAAGAGATCAACTATCTTGAACTGCATGTCCCCAAACAAACAAACAAACAAACAAACAAAAAAACTAAAAAGGAGCTCATGGCTCATGTTGTAATATGTAGATTATTTAATATTATGATGTTAGCATGTCAGTCATAACTAGGCCCAAAGTCTTTTCCCACTCCTTGACTGCATTGCTGTGCTCCAGATGCATCCTTTGTGTTTCACAGTGTGGACCAAAAGAGGGTCTTGGGGTCATCCTCCATTTCTGCTTTTGATCACTCCACCCTTTGCATTCATCAGCTTTATCAGCAGCAAATGCTGGAAATTTATGAATGTGATTAAGGAGAGGGATGCATAGTGGGATCCACCAGTGAGAAGATGAAATGAGAGGAATTCAGAAGTAGAATTAAGATTTAAGTGTGTAAAACTTGTCATTAGAACTTTTTTCAGGTGCTGTCAGGCTTTCTGTTGATTGAAGCTTTCATATCACTGCTAGTAACTGTTTAGATAGATAGATAGATAAAAAGAGAGAACAGATGGGCTTGATGCCAGAAGTGCTGTCTTATGTGTTGGGGTTTGCTTTCAAGAAAAGAAATTTAATAGTCTCCTTTCACTCTGGTATCAAGTCTCTTAGCTAAATTTCCTTAGGTTTAATGAGTGAGAATGGAGGAGTTGTGCTCAGAGGCTGCTGAATTTCTGTCTCTCTGGAAAAGCAGCAAACGTTTCTCAAAGCCTCCCACACTTATTTTCCTCTTGAAATTTCCAGAATACATCCATCATGCTGTATTTGCTTGTACTTCATCCAGTCTTTATATAAAGAAAGCTTCTGTGATAAGCTGCTTTCTACTCATCCCAGATGTGCTGAAGGGCCCTGAATTTGGGGGCTGTATCCCAGTCCTGGGGCAGGGAGGCACCGGAGGTGCCAATGGTCAGCAGAGTTGTGCATTTCTTTCTGAATATCCTTCCCTACATCCCTCTCATTTTCTTGCACCTATTTTCCTAATGACTGGTTTTTGAAGTGTTTGCCCCTGCAGATTTGCCTCTTGGCTCTTCCTTCCCAACAAACAGGACAGAGAGGGAAGGCAAGAGAAGATGCTCCCATTTTTTTTTGGAGGGGAGGTCTGTCCACTGTGTCTGTGGCTGCAGAGGGAGAATGCTGAGGTCATAGCTTGGACCAGGGCAGCTCTTACAGTCAGGACTGAGTTGAGGATAAGCCCTTCCAGCCACCACAAGGGAGGATGAGAGCTGTGTGCATCCTGCAGGGCTGGCACCTGCTGGGTTAACCATGGGCCCCTGTCGCCACGCTGGGAAGGGGTCAGAGCCCCAGATCGTGGCCCTTCCTGCTGCTGCCCCTCTGTGAGAGGGGAGGGCAAGTACAGGCCTCCTAAATATTATTTGTTCCCTGTATTTATTGTTTTCTCAGCAGGCCTTTGCCTTGACACAGTGGGCTGGGTTTGCACAGCTTTTCTCCCCGTTGCAGGTGGGCGTTGGTTTCGCAGGGGGTCCTGCTGTGCCCATGTGCCCTGGCAGGGCTGTGCTTGTCCCCAGATTCTCTGCTCCCACTCTGGGGGACACAGGGCAGGCAGGGAGAGCACAATGCTCCCACAGCATGCCAGAGGGGCTCAGGGCTGGAATCCTCTCCTCCTCCTTGCTGGAGCAGTGCATCCCCCGTGGGGCGAACCGCAGCTGTATTTACCTTGACTGCTTCCTTGTCCCAAGCCTGTTCCCAGCCCTGCTGAGCCTGATCTCAGCACTGACATAGCAGGAAGGGATAAAGTTGGCTGGCTGCCTGCCTGCAAGCAGCAGGGCAGGGAGGACCACAAAGTCCAGCTTCACAGCAGCCAGGAGCATCCCTTGGAACATCCACTCACCCCTTCACCTCCCTGGGGCAGGCAGCTGTGCTCCTTGGGACAAACCACAAATCTGCTTTCTTGTGGTGTTTAAAGTAACCCCAGCAGTGGGAGACCCCTCCTGAGTGCAAAATGTCCCTCCAGGTCCCCAGGTGTCCTGAGGTCAGTTTTGTGGGGACCTTGAGTGCTGGCACAGGATTAACTGGCGAGCAAAGCCCCTGTTCCTCACTCCCAAGGAGTATTTTTCAAGCAGATGGGGCTCAGGATTGGGAACAAGATGGTTGGCTGGGCAGATGGAACAGGAGCACTTTATAAATGCCAGTGACCCATTCCCTGTCTCCTCTCTGCTGGGATGAGTGGGGATGGGGAAGAATTGCCCTGAGCTGTGCAGCAGGGCCTCAGCTCTGCTGGTGCAGTGCTGTGGGATGTGGGCTGCATCTTTGGGCTGTGGCCTGAGTGAAGGGGAACATCAATCATCTGGAAATTGTGCCCTGGGAGCCTTGCAGTAAAACCTTAGGAGTCACCCTCTCTCTTTCTGAGCAGAGATGTGTTTGTGTGGTGCAGGGGTGGCTGTGGGTAGTGCCAGCACCACAGGCTGACCTGTGAGCTGTGAGTAAAAGAAATGCTGCTTGAAC
The DNA here is from genome assembly GCF_029582105.1 of Oenanthe melanoleuca. NCBI lineage: Eukaryota > Metazoa > Chordata > Aves > Passeriformes > Muscicapidae > Oenanthe > Oenanthe melanoleuca. The sequence continues at coordinate 4,437,538 of NC_079334.1, forward strand.
TGCAGCTCAAGACTTGGCTGATTTTTGCTCTCTGCTATGCATTACACCAAGTGTAACCCTCCACACAGCATGTACCCACTCTGTGCTGTGTCTCTCCTTGCTGTTTGGTGCTTCTCAGCATGCCACCTATATCTGATGTATGACACCCACTGGGGTTCAATAATGTTTTGTAGAAAGTGGTCTTTCTGTTATTTGTAAGTGCTTTGAGAACGTCCTAAGGAAGGATCTATCTCAGTGCTGGGAGCTATTAAATTCCAGTACATATAATAAAGTGACTTATGCTGAGAAAATTAGGGATGAAGGAATGGCCATAACCATCTTGGATAACTGCAGTTCAGGTTAAAACCAGAGTAGCAGGCTATTGCAAACTGGAGTAAACAACATGTTCAAAGAAATTGAATTATAAATTGAATAATCTGAATGGCTTAGAAAAATGCAGACTGTAATTAAATCAAAATACCCATGCTGCTAATATGCCAGCAAAATCTGAACAGGATAAACTTTACCAATCCCTTTGGGAGCAGTGGCCAGAGAACAGCAGGATGCTTTTATCTGCAGTGGAAAGAGAGCCCTGCCTGACACTGCAAGGCCTTTTAGTCAGAGTGGTCTGGGAACAGCTGAAAAAAAAACATTTCTCTGAGTCATTACAGGGAGGGAAATGAGCACAGGCAGCAGGCTGGGGAAGAAAGGTTTGAGTTGCTGAAGTGAGTGGTCCATGTACCCCCCGTGAGCCCTGTGGGGCTGGATGGGCAGTGGTGCTGCTGGAGAAGGCTGGAGCCCTACTCCAGTGGCCCCACAGGCCTGGGACTTGCTGCTGCCACTTGACCCCATCACCAGTGGGTCAGGAGCACACATGGCATTAGTCCTGTGGCAGTCCTTTGACCCCCAGGCAATTTGGGAATTGCAAGGAAACTGGGAAGGTTGTAGATGTCTCTTGTCTTTGGCCCAAGAGCTGCAATAGCATTTTAATGCCTGAAATAATGTGCAGGCAGCCTGAGCTGTTCACAGTCATGCTAAGTAGGATCATAAGCTCTGCAAGTCAAGCTTTATTTACAGTTTCAGCCACAGCATATGCTAAGGCAGGTCCTGTGTTCCCTAAAGATATCCCTTTGGGGCTGGACTCCCACACAGCCAGGTGTGCACCCCACAGGTGTGAGATTGGCCAGAGCAGACAGTGAAGAGAGGAGCCCACAGCCCCCATGCTGCTCTCTGCTGCACAGGGTTTTCACTGGGCTTTAGAAATGAGCTATGTCATAAACCACAGAGCTAATGAAGCTTGGCCTCTTGATACTTGGCTTCCACTATGGCTGGTAAAGCACCAGTTCTTTTCCTGCCTGAGGGGTTTTCTCCTTTTCTTGTGTGATTTATATGATATTTAACACTGGTAGAATCTTCTTCCCTGTAGCTTTCTGCTCAGTGGGGACCCTGAATTCCTGTCTTTTTCCCATTCCCTGACTGTTGTGCAATTCATTGGTAGTTGATATCCTTGAAGTTTCTGACAACTGTTAAATCTGGTTGAAAAGCATCAACTGAGTCTAATGTTATGACAAGCGTGGGGTAGGCAGTATAATGGCAAAAGTCTTGCTGTCTTGACAAATTAAGCTACAAGAGCTTACAAACCCCATGAGAAGGTGTGTTCTGAGCTCAAATTTTGTCACAGCACAAGCTGGCTTGTGTAGCTAGGCAACTAATTTGGCCATAGATAAGAGATTCGGTTTGAGTAGCCTGGTTTGATAAACAGGCCCCTAGGTGAACAGTTATAGGATATATTCAAACCCAAACAGGGATTTCAGACAATGAAACTGGGTGAAATCCCTAAACTGCAATTTACTGCAGTTCCATTCTAAACTGCAGATGCCCATTGGTCAGAGAGCAATCCGAACTCCCAACCTATCCTATGTGTATGCCTGGGAAATCCAAACCCTCTATTTAAAGAGAGAACCTTTTAAACCTCTATTTAAGGTTTATTTTAACTCTATTTTAACTTCTTTTTTAACTTCCATTTAAGGAGGGCTCACAAGAATCAAGTGCTTTTGTCACGTGAATCACACAGTCTCCGACTCAGCAACAATCAATGTTATAAAATTTGATGGAAAACAAGAGCTGTAACAATGAACAGCAAAATGAAAAGCAAACCTAGCAAAGGATTTGATCCCAGTCTGTGCAAAGATGTTTAAATTATTGATGCAAAGGTGTCTGCTGGTCCAGCTCACTTTAGTGCCTTGCTGTGCCTAAAATGTAGCTGCAAAATGAAAGCTGTGCTCTTTACTGCCCATGAGCACAGTGATGCTTTAGGAATAATTTTTAAAAAAAGCTTTGATCTTTTCTAATATTTTTGAGCTGAAAAAATTAATACCTTGCTCTCTAAACCCATCTTCCCATTCATCTCCTAAAAGAGTAAAATACACTGAGGTCAATTACTTTTTCGACTTCCCAGTGCCTTAAATTAGCTGTTCCAGTCCCATCTCATCACCTGTCCCTTCCCATTCTAGAAATCAGAGTTTTGATCTCACTCCCTGCTTGATCTGAAACCCAGAGTCCAGGGTTTCCATGGACTTAAGTGAAAGTTGTGGGGTTGAATGTTAGACAGGTGGCTTGGAGAGCAGTTTCACCAAACCTAGTCGTAGCAACACTTTGCCTTCTCTCCCTGCTGGGGTTTGCAGCAGTGGGCAGGGAGAGGATTTATTCTGTGCATCTGTGCCTTGAGCAAAATCCAGCATTTCTTCTGGAAAAACGGCAGCTAATGGGATTTTAACTTGCCTTCATAAGCCCCATCAGCCCAGGAAGGAGAAGAAGTAAATATAAACCAAAACCTCTCACCACGTGATTGTACTTTGCCCAGTGTGGAAGAGGAAAGGCAGAACCATGCCTTGGTAAGGGTGGCCTGAGCAACAGGGGTGGTTGGGCAGGTGCTGCCCAGCTGACCATTGGCTCAGGACATGAGCTCTTGGCTGACAGATACAGCTGTGATTTGAAGGCATCAAAAGCAGTGGGAAGCACTTCCATTGGCTCCTGTTCTGTTTGGAGGGGCTCTGGGGCAGGGCTGGCATTTACCTGAGGGCTTACTCTCCTCTGGGAGAGGAGAGTGGAGTCAAATGGAGACTTTTCTCGTAAAGTTGTCCCAGCAATACTTTATTTCTGCTTTTCTTTTGTCTCAAGAATGTGGCTACCCTTCAGCATTGGTTGAGTGATTGTCTTGTCTCTGTTTTATAAAACCCCTAGGAAAAAAAAGATCTTAGAAAACAGAAGTTTATTTAATAATCTTTGTCATTGCTTCATTCCTCACCATTGGCTCCTGCTTTTGCTGCTGTCTGCAGAAGGCAGTGACAGTGGCTGAATTGGTGACTGCACACAGTCAGGCTTTCAGATGAAATTTGGCATTGACAAATGTCAGCCTTAGAGCCCTGGGATGTGTTATTGACAGTGAGAGCAACGGGCCTCATGGGAATAACAGTGTTCTTGTATGTTCTTTTAGGAGCTGTCTTTTGCAATCAGCTCTGTTTATTTCTAGTATTCCTCCCCAGCTGAATTTCATTTAAGTTTTGGAGTCTTTACATGAGGTGTTGGAGGGAAGGGCCAGCACCAGAAGCTGTATGTATCTGTGCTGGCCAGTGGCAGGCTAGGCTTGTCCAAATCAAGTACCCTTCCTCTGGTGGCAGAGGGCTCCTTCAGCTCTCACGGAGTGTTCATCTCTTCTCCTCCTTCTGGAAGGCACTTAAGTGTCACAAGGTGCTGCAGATTGGTCAAAGAAAGAGAGAAAGAGGTGGTTATGAAGAGCTGCATGTGATTTGGGTGGATGAGACTCCTGATGCATCCCTTCCCTTTGGCACTCCTAGCCCCCCTGGGTGCCTCACTGAGCACTGTAATTCCTGGCACTGTACAACCTGCCTCTAGAAAAGGCTTGTTTCAATGCAGATCCTGCTGGCTTTCTGGTGCTTACAGCACCTTTGGGCTCTGCCTCTTCCCATCTGTGCAGTGTCTGTGCTGGCCTTGTCTTCTCACCTATGTTTGCATCTCCCTGTTTGCAGGTCTGGATGGATGCAGGCACTCAAATCTTCTTTTCGTATGCAATTTGTCTGGGATGCCTGACAGCTCTGGGCAGCTATAACAAATACCATAACAACTGCTACAGGTAACTGCTGCCTTGAGCCTTCCCCTCCTGAACATCAGGGATGGATGAATGCTGGAGGCTGTTGGCCTATGGAAGTGTCATGATTTCTGTTTCTACTCAAGGCATAGGAAAACTCGTTCCAGGTGTTTTCTCCCCAAATCCAGTTCTCTGTGCTTTATACCCAAGGGAATTGTCTGTCTGTCCCCTCTTCCACACTCTGTAAACTTAGCTCATCTTCACTAGCTTTGTGACTACAACCTCCCTTATTACATGGGTGCACGAGCAGCCACAGGGGAAGCAGAACTGTGAAATCTAATGGCTTTCAACTGGAGTCCTTTCACCTTGTGATTTATCCTTCTGTGGTTCATTTGGACCCAGTGACTGGCTCAGCTGTCAGTGCTCTGGGTTCCTGTGTGCTATCTATGGTTACATATGAGCCTGCAGATGTGTCTTCTGTTTATTGCATGCTGGACTGCAGGAACAGAAAGGGACCAGGTTGCCAGATAGAATCAGGCTGCTGAGTTGAAGTGGTCCAGTGAAAATAAGCTCATTCTGCTGTAGATGTATCCATCCCCAGGGTTTAAAGGCTTGTGTGAGAAGAGGCCACCTCTCTTCCCACTCTTTCTCCTCTGATTGGGTTGCTCCTGGCACTGAGTCTTTCCTCATCTTTTAAATTCAAAATTGTGGTTGTTGCCATTTAAGGACCAGGCACCCCACTGGCTACATGATCCCTGGCTGGCATCTTTCTTCACTTCAGGAGTTCATTCCTGCTGCAGGGCTGCCTCTCCAACAACAGCTGGACTAGGATACTTTTTTCTTTTCATGTCCCTTTCCCCACATTCAGTTTTGAGAGAAAAAGCTGTAGGAAAGGAAGAGACAATGGATCTGTTTCTGGCCTTCAACCTGTCCTTGGACATTAGCCCTTTGCATGCCCAGTCTAATATGTAACATGGAGATGATGACAGGGGCTGCTCAGGGCTGTAAAGACCTTCTGTAGCTGCAGCTGGGAGCTGCTGTAGAAAGGGGAGAGACCTCTGCACATGGTGCTGTGCTTCTACTCTTTGTGCTGTTTGGCTTTTCTAGAAATGCTGGTCTTAGTTTTGGTGTCAAACCTTTGACTAGCCTTTCCCAGGTATGGACCTAGTTTTAGTGAGTCAGTCCTGTGCTCTACAGCCTTTGTTTGGATAAGAAGACAGTACCAGGATTTAACAGGGGAGAGGGACATCAGCATGGTGCCCCACTTTGTTATACCAGGCCAGGTGTAACCTTTGGTGACCTGGAAAAGGATGTGGGCAGTAAAAACCATTGTTCATATGGCAGTGGTCCAAGATGGCATCAAACACTATTGACCATTTCTTGTTTCCTGTCACAGCAAGGGAATTATTCATATCTTCCTGGCTCCCTTTCAGGGGTAAATCTGTAGAGATCTCTTTGATCTGGCCATCCCCTCATTTTACTCTTTACCATGACACCCCTTCCCACCTTCCAGATAATGGGAGAGCACCTTCCAGCCCATGCCTTTCCAAGGAGGGTTTGACCTGTCATGGATACATCCAGGGGAAAGAGGGAGAAACACCAGGAAGGACGAGGAACTGTTTGAAACATGTGAGAATTTGTATGAAATTACTGAGAATATAATTTGAGTGGAGAGCAGGCACTTTATAGCAACTGGAGAAATGAGGTTTTGGCTTAGGCTTCCCATTGGGTAGCTGGGATTGGTGGAGTGTGGCCTTCCTTTCCAGCTGGGAGATTCATTGGGCCTTAGAAACCAAGTGCAAAGGCAGAGGAATGGTTCTGGGTGCTGTGCAGTCCTTGACAATGCAAAGAGCTGTGCTTTGGAAGAAATAATTTGAATTTGCATGATGCAGGGGCTCTGACCTAGTTAACATGCAAGCAGGAGCACAAAGCCCCAAAAATGCTATATAACTAAAGACTGATACAGAAAAATCACACTGGATTTACAGAGTAGCATTTAATAAAGTCAGAGCAGGCCATGAAATGCCAGAAGGGGTGCATTCAATTTGGTTGAGAATATCTCAGAATGATGCTGCAAATGTTATTGTTGTCCCCAGGGTTGCAGTCACAAGAGGACTAGGGAGACTCGAGCGTGAAAAGGAATTGGATAGATAAGAGATGTTCAGTTTAAAGTGTTGATGGATGGGAATGAGATGAAACAGAGAAAAGGGAATAGATCAGAGAAAATAAATTGGATGGCTGTGATTATCTTTTTCTCATAACGCAAAGACCAAAACATACCTAGTAGTGCTGAGAAGCCAGAAGATTGTAACTGAGAAATCTATTAAGGAAAAAAAAACATGTTCCCTTCTCAGACAAAAATAAACTGTTACATGCTGCTACAGGAGGGACCAGGGGAGAGAGAGGAAAAAACCAGAAAAAAACCCCTGGCATTTAGATGTGTGGGAAGACTATCTCACAAGCAAGCTTAGGTGAGCAATGCATCTTTATGCTATCCTTGGACAAGGCTTCCCTTGGGGAAGTCCTGCTGTGTTGTCCAGCCTGGGGCATCTTTCTGCAGCTCCTAGTGCTGAGTCAAGCTGCAGGTGTGTTGGGAGAGACACAGTGGCTGGGGCAGAAAAGCAGGTGCTGCCTTGGGGGCTACCATGGGGTGTGGGTCACACCTGGCTTATGCTTTGCCCTTTCTCCCAGGGACTGTGTGGCCCTGTGCTTCCTCAACAGTGGCACCAGCTTTGTGGCTGGCTTTGCCATTTTCTCCATCCTGGGCTTCATGGCAGAGGAGCAGGGTGTGCCCATCGCCGAGGTGGCCGAGTCAGGTGAGTGCAGACCCTGCTGGGATGGGCTGTGGGGGTGCTGCCACATGTGCCCCAGTGACTGGGGGATGCCTGCAGCTGCAGGTTCCTATCCCTTGCTCTCTGTCTCCAAAAAGCAGGCAGAAATAAGTACAAATGAGTACACACTCATGAAGTACTGAGATGCAGTAGCTGTGGTTTGAGCCTAATAAAAACTGCCTCTGTTGATGAGGGCTGGGGTTAGGCAGCTGCTCTCTCTTGTGGGGAGGGTGCTGAGGTGACTGCATGGCATATGCCCAGGCTTGTGCTGTGCTCCCTGGGCTGTCTTCCCCTGGCTCCCAGTCCTTGCAGCAGTGAAACAGCCAGAGGTTGCTGTGTCCTCTTACCTCCCTTCCTGCTTCTCCTTCCCTGAGTTCCATGCACAGCACAGGCTTTACTGCAGTGACAGCAGCATGGCCACAAGCTGTGCCTTGGCTGGGTGGCTGTCTCAGGCAGGTCTGAGCTGTGCTGTGCTGTGCTGCTGCTGTGCATTGCTCTGAAAGCCCTTCTCCCTGCAGGGCCTGGCCTGGCATTCATCGCCTACCCTCGGGCTGTGGTCATGCTGCCCTTCTCCCCACTCTGGGCCTGCTTCTTCTTCCTGATGGTTGTTTTGCTGGGACTGGACAGCCAGGTAAAGCTGCAGGACAGAGTGATTCCCTACCAGACAAAAGCCACTCCCTCTTCAGGACAGGCTTCAACTTGGCTGAGGGGGAGCCAGTGGGGCTGGGAAGCTGGTCAGGATGGGCTGACAGAGGTGGGATGTCTGCTTTTTTGCAGTTTGTCTGTGTGGAGAGTCTTGTGACAGCTCTTGTGGACATGTACCCCACCATCTTCCGCAAGAAGAACCGCCGGGAGACCCTCATCCTGCTGGTCTCCATCCTCTCATATCTGGTTGGCTTGGTGATGCTCACAGAGGTATTTTGGGCTCAGCAGCACCTGTATGGTGCTTGACAGGACACAGTGGAACCTGGTGGATGGTGAGGTCTGCTCTGGGGCCAAGAGCTTGCTGCTGAGTCCAATCCTGCTGCCCTGGGCCTGCCCTTCTCATGCCATTCATGTTCTCCCTTTCAGCCCTTATCCCCTGTGCCAGTCACAGTCCTGATACTTCTCCTGCCATGACTCATACCTGGAGCTCTGGACAGCCAATGTTTTGGTTATAAAATTGTCTTGACACAGACCAAACCTTTATAGCTGTAGTCTGTAGCATGGGAAGGGGAGTGCCCTTGTCCATCTGTTTCTTCCTGAATGGAATTACAGGAGCACTTGCTATAAGGAAACTTACCAGGTCTGGAGTGCACCCCTTATCTATTATACTGATATGCTCTTTATTATCCTTGTGATTAATTGCCTGGGAGCTAAACTGTTGTCATTTAAAACTTTTAACTCTGCCTAGCAATATACATGTGAGAATTGATGCTGCCTGAATGCTCTTGGCATTTTCTGTTATAATTTGGACACAGCTTTTGGAAAAGCTATCTCTGATACCGTATGTGCAACATCATGCCACAGGCCATTTTGTAGGCAGCCCTGCAGACCTGGGCAGTGAAACAGCCAGGCTGCTTGCAGTTATTTCCTTCTGCAAACTGGGACTTTAAAGTCAGATGGATTGTGTATCTTAAAGGGGGTTTCCATCTTCACTCCCAGCTACAAGAGCTGCCTAGGTTTTGTCTTCTGCAATATCACAATAATCTCTGGCAGTCAGTTGCCATCTGCTGTGCTGCCCTGCATTGAAATGAGGGGTTGCAGAGATTCCTGAGAGCAGCAGGGTGGCTGCATGTCTCTGTCAGGCCTTGGGCACAAGGGTATGCCTTTTCTGTAGGCTAAAACTGTGTCCCAGAGAGGGAGGTGCCTCCAGCTCAGGGAAAGATGCTGAGTTTGTTTCCTGCTCTGGCTGTAGCTCTTTGCCTGATTCCTCTCCCTTCTCTCACCTTGCTGCCCACTTGGGTCTTCCCAGGGTGGGATGTATGTCTTCCAGCTCTTTGATTACTATGCTGCCAGTGGCATGTGCCTGCTCTTTGTGGCCATCTTTGAGACTCTCTGCATCGCCTGGGTCTATGGTGAGTATGAACTAGGGGGGGTCCACAGCTCTGGCCTCTCATGGTCTTGTCTGGTTCATTCTCAAAATGCTGGTTGGTATCTCAACTTGGTAATTGATTCACAGTGCAAGGCAGAATCTAAACTTTTGCCTTGGTGCCCCTGGACTCAGCTGGCAGGGACCTCCTCACAGGAACACCCTGGGGGATCTGCTTGGCAGATATCCCCTGCATGTTCCTATGTGCTCCTGCTTTTGAGACCCTCTTTCCTTGGGGAATTGGTGCTGTCTGAAAAATCTTTTCTCAACCTGTGTTCAGACAGCTGGAGATTGAAACATTTTTGAGAGCCCTCTCAGTCTTGACAGTCAGCAGGTATGGGTAAAAACCTGGGCTGAGGTCCTAGCCTTGGAGATGCTGAGAGGCTGGCCCTGCTGACCTACTGAGCTGTTTTGGGGGTATAGGAAGTTAGTCCAGGACAAAACTGACTACACTTGAGGAGCTTCCTGACCCAACTGCTGACTACACTGAGGCTATTGCACTTAAACAGTGGTGAAGCTGGACCCTGGACATGCAGACCCTGCTGCCCTCATTCCCTGGTGGCAGTGAGGGATCCCATCCTTGCCCTCTTCTGCAGGTGCTGAGCGTTTCTACGATAACATTGAAGACATGATCGGCTATCGGCCATGGCCCGTCATCAAATACTGCTGGCTTTTCATCACCCCTGCAGTCTGCATGGTGAGGACACACAGGAGGAAGATGGGCAGGGCTGGGTGCCTCTGAGATACAGACACCTGCATATATACAGAGGCATGTGCTTATGTATAGGGGGTTGTGTGACCTGGAGTAAGGGGACCTTTTGTTATTTGTGCTTGTAGCTTTGTGGGGCTCAACAATGGAGAGAGGCTCAGCTGTGACAGAGGTGTTTGCTGGTGGGGCAGGTTCCTTGATGCCATGACCAGTGTTGCCTGTGAGGGCTGTCCCAGCAAACCCTGTTCAACAGTGCCCTGAGGTGCTCCTTTTTACTATGAGTCTCTGTGCAGATATGTACTCACCAGGAAGAGCTCTCTTTGATCATCGTATTGATCTTTCTCTTTTTTTCTTGGTCTCTTTCACCTTGCCAGGCAACCTTCCTGTTTTCTCTGATCAAATACACCCCGTTGACATACAACAAGAAGTATGTGTACCCTTGGTGGGGAGACACCCTGGGCTGGCTGCTGGCGCTCTCCTCCATGGTGTGCATCCCTCTGTGGATTGTCTACAAACTCTCCACCATCAAAGGCTCCCTCAGAGAGGTGAGGTTGGTGCTCTGGGATCAGGGCATGGACTGTGCTTCTGTGTTGAACTCCAGCCCCGCAGCAGAATCATTTGTGTGTTGCAGGTTGATTAGCAAGGAGCCCAGAATAAATCACTTAAATGAGATAATTGCTATAACAGACCTTTTTTTTTAAGTTCTGCCTTGCTGGAGGCTGCTTCAAACTGGCTGCTGCTAGTTTTTCATTTCTTCTGTCTTTTCACAAGTACCACCAGGAAAAAGATCATTAGGTGGAGAGGATAAAGATGATCTCTATGCTGCCCTTAACTGAGGCTTGAGGAATTGCTTTGAGAAAGCTCCAGATCTCCTGAGAATTATGGTCAGCTGAGTTCACCAGTCTGTGCTGAGGCCATAGAGTTGGAATGGAGGAGAATTTGGAATTACAATCAGTCTTGGTGCTCTGGTTCTTTCCTGCTTTCAGAGTGATGCATTGCTGGTGTCCCTGTAATACACTGGAGGAGCAGGGAGCTAGAAAACCAGCTCCAGATGAGCATCCCATTGCTGCCACAGGGTGATTTCCCTGACGCCACATGATTTCAGAGTGAGATTTCACAAACAGTCCTGAGCCCCCAGGATCTCTCTTTCCCTGTCTCCTGCCAGTGTTCAAGAATGGACAATGATCCCTGTGTCCAGCACAGACAGGGAGGAGTGGGAGCAGTTGCAGGGGCATGGCAAGGCTGCACAGCTTGATGTGGTGTGAGAGTAACCCCTTTTGAACTTGTTCCAGTTAAAGCCTATCCTGTGTGCACAGGCTCTGTGCTGATGGAGGGCATAACCTGGAGGTACTTGGTCATCAATCTCCCCTCAGACTGTTTTCTAGCCCTGGCCTGGAGCAAATGGAGGAAAGAGCTTTCCTGCCTTGTCCCTGTGTAAGATGTCTCATGTGCTCGGTGCTTGCTTTGGGACAAGTGGTTGGAAGATGAGTTTATCACCTCAGTTTCTGAAGTATTGACTGTGCTTATTTTGGACATCTCTGGCATTTAGGGACCAGATCTGCAGCTGGGCCTGGCTGGCTGAATGAAACCCAAGACTGGTAGGGGAGGGCCCAGGTCACTTTTTGTCCTTGCAGCTGTGTTAAGTCCTGGTCTTTGCTTTTCAGAGGTTCCGCCAACTCACCTGCCCACTTGAAGATTTGCCTTCCAGGCCAGGCACAGAACAGCCCCTTCCCTCCACCAGAGCTGGCCTCCTGATGCTGACAGAGCTCGAATCTCATTGCTAGGACCAGTGTGGCTCTCCCTCCCTCTCCCCAGGATGGTTTCTATACAGCGTTTGCCACCTGTTGGATAACACAAGGATTCTTCACTCGCCAAGAAGAGAGGGATTTCTGGGCTGAGCTCCCTTCTCTGGAAGATTTGAAAGGCTGAGGAAGAGGCTGTCGTGGAGATGGTCTGTGTGGAGTTAGCAATGCACCTTAATTCTCTCCCTGGAGAGAGCTCTAAACGGGCACATCAAGCACCAGTGTTCCTGAGCATCCCCAGGCTTCTGGTGGGCAGAAAGGAAGGACTGACCCTGGGGTAAAGAGTGTCAGAGTCTCAGAGCTGTGGCTCCAGTGTGGACTTTGGGAGCTTCTCCATCCATTCCATTAAATCTGTGTTTTTCCTGACTAGATCTGCTCTGTCTCTGTTTTGTCCCACTGACATTCCTTGCCAACAGCATTTTGGGTGAGATGTGTGTCAGCCGAGCTGTGCTGGGCATTCAGGTCTGGATGTCTGCTGCACAGTGATATGGGAAGGTGGCCAGAAGAGAGGAAGCTTTGTTAGGGTAGGAAGGAAAACAGGGAACAGTGGTTCAGAGGCTTCTCTAAGTGGTAGATATGGGGTATACCCTGGTGAAGTGCAATGCCACCTTCTGCTGGAGCCACTGCCAGCTCTCAGACAGAAGTGTCATTTGTCTGATGGGTCACTGGGCTGTTCTGGGGTCTATGAGGAGAATGTGGATTTGTGTTTTCTTCTTGCAAGTGTGGGATATGGGAAGCTCTCCCTTGCCTCTGCAGGTCTGTGTCTTTTTCCATGCTGACTGCCTTCCAGGTGCTGCGGAGCATCATTTCAGTTTTCCTGTGAATGGCAGAAGGGCTGAGTGCTGGAAACAGAACCCGCATGTTATGTCAACAAACAGGGCCCCTTGTTTCCAGGCTGTTTGGGTAAAAGAAATCAAACTCCAAGAGTTTGTGTTTTAAGTGCTGTAGCCCCAGCATCCGAGGAGGGCAGCCAGAGGACACGTAACCCTGGGAAGCTGGATGGCTCCCAGGAAACCCTGAGGAAGCCGGAGCGTGGACGGAGCTGAGCCAGCAGCCGGAGGCGCTCAGCTTCCCCAAGCACACGAGGTGGGCACCGCGCTACGGCGGGCAGACGAAGACGCGAATTCAAGCGAATTAGCGCTATCGGCGCCATTAACCACCAGGGGGCCCCAGGCCCTCAGCCTTGGCGGGCTGAGGGACGCCGGACCCTGAGGGGGCACCGGGCTCCTGAGGGGACGCCGGACCCTGAGGGGGCACCCGGGTGAGGGACACCGGGCTCCTGAGGGGGCACCCAGCTGAGGGGCGCCGGGTTCCTGAGGGGGCACCGGGCTCCTGAGGGGACACCGGACCCTGAGGGGGCACCCGGGTGAGGGACGCCGGGCTCCGAGGGCACCCAGCTGAGGGGCGCCGGGCTCCTGAGGGGGCACCCGGGTGACGGACACCGGACCCTGAGGGGGCACCCGGCTGAGGGGCGCCGGGCTCCGAGGGCACCCGGGTGAGGGACGCCGGACCCTGAGGGGGCACCCGGGTGAGGGACGCCGGACCCTGAGGGGGCACCCGGGTGAGGGACGCCGGACCCTGAGGGGGCACCCGGGTGAGGGACGCCGGACCCTGAGGGGGCACCCGGGTGAGGGACGCCGGACCCTGAGGGGCACCGGGCTCCTGAGGGGACACCGGGCCCCTGAGGGGGCACCCGGGTGAGGGGCGCCGGGCTCCGAGGGCATGGGGACCCCGCCATCCTCCTCCCCTTCATTCCCGGTGCTCTGTGGAGGTTTTCTCTGAGGACATCTGCCTCCCACAAGGAGCGGTGATCTCAGAACGCTGCCCCTGGCTGAGGGGCGCCGGGCCCTGACGGCGCCGTGACCCGGCCATCCTCTAAATCCTTGAGGGGTGTAGTTCTCTAGGCAATAACAAGTTCCCGAGTTTGGTTTTCGTGGCCTTAGTTTCCCCTAGTTTAGTGTTCTTGGAGCCTGGAAGCCTGAGATGGGACACAGGGCTGTATGGAAAGGAGTTACAGACTTTTGCTCCTGGAGGCTGTGAAACTCTGGTGAGCACCAGGGGCTGAGGGGATTTGCTGCTGGGAGCAAGTACCACCAGGAAAAAGGTCATTAGATGGAGAGGATAAAGATGATCTCCAGCTGCCCTTAACTGAGGCTTGAGGAATTGCTTTGAGAAAGCTCCAGATCCCCTGAGAATTATGGTCAGCTGAGTTCACCATAGAGAACTATGCTGAGGCCATGGAGTTGGAATGGAGGAGAATTTAGAATTCCAATCAGTCTTGGTGCTCTGGTTCTTTCCTGCTTCAGAGTGATGCATTGCTGGTGTCCCTGTAATACACTGGAGGAGCAGGGAGCTAGAAAACCAGCTCCAGATGAGCATCCCATTTCTGCCACAGCTCATGATTTCAGGGTGAGGTTTCACAAACAGTCCTGAGCCCCCAGGATCCCTCTCTTTCCCTGTCTCCTGCCATTGTTCAGCAATGTGCCCCTGACCCTTGTGTCCAGCACAGACAGGGAGGAGTGGGAGCAGTTGTAGGGACAAGGCTGCACAGCTTGATGTGCTATGACTGGCTGCATGCACAGCCATGCCCCCTTGGTAGGTCTGCACCCCCTACATCAAAATCTCAAGTTTCTGCATGCATCCCTCCCTGCCTCTGGAGAACACTGGGAAGTTGGGAGCTCAACTGGTTGCCACAATTTTCATGGTCAGCCTCAAAGCTTCAGAGCTCCAGATTCCCCTGTTACTACTGTGCTTCATGCATGAGCTAAGAGTAGTAAAGAAGTGAGAAATTCAGGAAAAGCCCCTTTTGGAAGAGATCCACAATGTGATGGAAGATGGAGCCAACCAGCTGCCCTGCCACTTGGACATGGAACTGACTGGTAAAAATTATTTCTTGAAAGGAGAGAACTGAGTTCAATACAGAAGTTTTAGCAACAGATATTTTTATTCATGTAATTTTAACCTTAAACAGAATTATACTTTCATTTTCCAGTAATATCTATAAGAGGTTTGTCCCACTGGGAAGTTATTTTAACCATAATAGAAAACAGTAGTTGTCCGCAGCTATCTCTAAAATCTGGCTGATATAAAAGTCAGCTTGGCTGCATGTAGGCAAAATGTGAGTTTGCTGAAAAGCTTTTGACTTGCTTTGTTTCAAAATAGACTGGTGTTCAGTGAATTGGGCATGTGGTTTATTGATCTGGTTATATATGAGCCAGGACATTTCCCAAGCCTATGTTCTTATGTGACCCAATTGCTGTAAAGCTTTGGATGAGCTAGACAGGTCAGATAAGCAAGAGAACCAAAGGTTTTGCTGAATACTCTTAAATAAGTGTCTGATTTCTGACATGACTTTAAGCAAAGTATTAGACTTGACACCTGGCTTGAGATATAAATCAAGTATGTTCTATCTTTCTCATTGAAAAGGTTGGTGGACCAAATCTGAAATTAATTTGAAATTTCCAGACATGACATTTTTTTTCACAGCACTTTTAAGACCCCATGCTTAAAAAGAATTTTTGGTGAAATTCAGAATGTGCCAATTTCAGCATATAGTGATTTGGAATATGGTGAAAGGGATTTTCATTGCATTCAAGATTAGCATTGCAGTCTGTGGAATTTGCTATACTTTTGCCAGCTGGGGAGATGCTGTTCTACCTTTAGACAAGAAGTGTGTGGTCATTGCATATTTCCCACCTTCAGAATCCAAAACATACAAACTATCCCAAGAATCCAACCCCATTACTTATTGGATAACAGGCATGAGATTAAAAAGCCCTTTTTTTTTTTTTCATGGATTGTTTTGTAGTGGTGATCATGGTTTTTTGGTTTGTTTGACTTTGATTTTGATTTTCATTTTGTTTGTTTGGTTGATTTTTTGTTTGTTTTTTTTCAAATGGGAAGTTCACCTAAAAATAAAGAAGTCCCTGAGATTCTGCCCCAGGTCATTGTTGCTTGGAAAGGATGACCTGTCCATCCACCTGTCCATGAAAACCAGGCTCTACTTTTCCCTTTTTGTGTCTGTGGTACCTGGGGAGAAAATTCAGCTTTCCTTGTCCATGGATGGAGATGCTTACACAGGGCAGGGGAGAGACTTCAGATCTCAGGGACAGACCCATGAGAGCATGGAGAGCATCCCAAATCCTGAGATGTTTGAGCAGACATTTCTTTTTCCTTCTGCCTTTGGTGGTAACTACAAGGCAGTTTTCCATGGCTAGTGCAGGATGATGTATTGTGAGTCGTGTTGCACATTTTGGTGACAAGAAAAGTGGATGTGATGGATGCCATGGTGCATAAATGGAGAGAACAGAGTAAGATGATGTTCACTTTTGGGATACATAATCCTGTGAAGCAGAGATCCCCAAATAATGTGGTAAGTGTGTCCTATGGGTGGGTGTAAATGAGCATATCCCACAGAGCAGGGCATTTGGCTGAGCCCTTGTGTGCTAACATGGTTAGCTGCCTGCCAGAGGGGATCTGCATGGAGCAGATAAGGGAAGTATGTGTAGGGGAGCACAGAGGCACACTGGAGTAGCTGTTACTTCCAAGAAGTTACCAGTGGGTTTTTTATCCCTGTCTCCATCTGACCTGCCCAGAGTTGCAGCACCTTGGTGCAGCAGCTGCAGGCGCCTCTCTGTGTCTCCATCTGACCTTGCCTTTGTGTCCTTGTGCCCTGTGCATCCGGGGTGTTTGCTGTCACATGTGCCACAACAGCAGGCTCAGCTGCCCTGAGGGAGCAGGCAGGGAAAGCAGGAGCAAACAGGCACATACCCATGTGTCCTCTGCCTGCTTTTGTTCTGTGATCCTCTTGGTCTCTGATGTGCAGCTCACAGAGGCTGCTAGACTATAGATGTCTCCCCAGCAGTGCCAGTCCTCCCTCCTGACCACCTTTATTGCTGACACTGGGTTCCTACACAATTTTTTCCATACCAGGGATGCTGTGAAATAGGGGATGTCTCACCCTGCCTGTACTTTCACAGATAAAGGCTGCTGGCAGCCTCCTCCTCCCTGGGAGCCCAGCACAGGAGTGGTGCTGTGGCTGCTGGAGCCCATCAGGGTTCTGTAGGGCCTCATTAGCTCTTGTTGCTTTGGTTATGTTCACTTGTGATTAGTTACAGTGAAACTGTTGTCAGAAGTCACAGGCTTACTCAAGCAGAAATTAGCCATAAACATGAAAAATAAATTATACCAATGCCTAGGGAAAATCCCCTGCAAACATAGTGTTCAGTCAGCAAGGCACGTTCTGAGCCAAAGAAGCAGCAGTGTTGTGCCCACGGGGCAATCAGCATTTCTTCTATTCTGTTAGCAAAAGTGTTAAAAGATGGGATTAATCTGGACAAAAGAGGGCAGGGGTGGTTTCTCCTGCAGGTGGCTCAGCAAGGGGGGCAGCCAGGGCTGCAGGCTTCACTGTGTCTAACAACCCCAGAGAGGCCTCTGCAGCCTCTGATGTTTGTAAAGCACAGTTTGGATTCATTCACAGGGTGTCATGCTGACAGACCTCTCCCAGAATCTGGGCAAGGGGGAGACTTCACTCGTTTTGGCTTGAAGCCTTGAGCCTTGCTGGCTCAGGGGCCCAGGGCTCACTGCTGCCAGGGAGCGTGGCCCTGGCGTGGGCTGAGCTTGGCAGCCTCCTCCTCTGGGCTGGCTCCTCAGCAGGCATGTCAGAGCTGCCTGAAAGGGTGGGGACACTCAGATAATGGGAAAAGCCAGTGTGTGTTCTGAGAAAATAAATGCTAAAAGGAGAGGCAAGAGGGCACTGCCAGCTGGCAGGTGTTGAGCAGGATAGGGAGGAGGACACCTTTGAGGAGGTATGGGGCAGATCTGAGCTTGGGGGCAAAGGCTGAGTTCTGGTCCCCAGCTGCCCAGAGCCTTGCAGGTTGAGGGAATCTGGTCCTTTCAAAGAGAATTTTCAGAGCCCACATCATGGGGTGACCTGCAGTCAGATTGTCACATCATTTAGCAGCCCTGTCCCACCTACACAGCTGCTCAGCCCAGAGTGCCTGCTCAGGGCTAACTCTGCCAGTGAAGCTGCCAGCTGGTGGTCAGGGAGTGCATCACCCCTTTCCTTGCTCTCTCCTGGGAGGGGACTGAGCACAGTCTGTAGCCCACCAACTGAGCTGCTCAGTGGTTTTTGCTTTTCAGTGTGGGTCATCACACCAGTGAAATCCCTCACATGGAAGCTGGGGTGATGAGATAAATGTGCCCCTGCCCATAGCATGATTTTAAAGCCGTGTGAATAGTTTGGAATAGTGGCAAACCCTGAAGCCTGAGTGTAACTTCTGGTACTTTCCAGGCTAGCAAAAGGAAATAGCCTTTTTTTTTTTTTTCCCCTCCTGGAGAATGATTTTCACACATAGCTGGATAAAGTTTTCATTTAGGTTGACTTTCTTCTTGTTTTACCTTAATGTCACAGGTCATTTCCCATCTACATCTTTGCAAAACCCCTGCAATGTTCCTGTGAAACACTTCAGTATGGATAAATCAAGTTTTTTAGGTCAGCTCTGCTTACCTAGGCTTATCACAATCCCCTTTTCATATCTGGATAACCTCTATTGCACCTATTCCTCAGTTGTGCTGGGTCACGCCAATCCTCTGTGACAGGACAGGCAGTGGCACTGTTTCCCACTGAGGGGCTGAGAAATGCTCCTCTGGTGAGTCCACACACAGCTGAGCATGTGTTGGATATGTCCCATGTTCCCTCCTCCATGCTGCTTTGGTTTGACCACATGGGTGCATGATAAGGTCAATAGGAATTTGGCAGGCACATTAACAGATAAAGCAAAAGATAAGAGTGATAGCATTAAACACAGCCATTAGAAAAAGAGAAAAGCTGAGCTGAAGTGTCTTGAGAAAAATGGTGTAACTGGAATGCCTGCTACTGGTGTTGGTCATGGGAAACTCTGGAGAAGTTTCATCAGGGCTGAGACGGATACAAAGAAAGCTGCCAGGACAAAACCACAGAGGGATTGCTCACTTCTAGTGAGCACCCAGCCACTATAAAGACTCCAGCAGTGTCTCTCCTTGCTGACAGAGCTCTGTCCCATGAGCTGTGTTTGTGTTCTCAGCATATGGCACAGGCATGGAGAGGGCTGCATGACCCCAGAGCAAATGTTCTTCACCCATGTCCTTCGTCTTTTGTTCCACCTGTCTGATGGTGTTGGTGTTGGTGAGACTTGAGCTTGGCCACAGAAGGTTTAATGTAATGCTCTGTGGAGATTCCTTCTGGATGTTTGTAGGATGACATTGATGGATGCCCCTACCCCAGTAAAGTGGTGGAGCCCTAGAACAGCAGGAATATGTGGCAGCCAGCCTGGGTCATGCTGTGGGGTTTGCAAGGGGAGAGTTCCTGTCCTGCAGAGATCAAGAGGACATGGAGTTACTCCCTGACTGCTGCAGTTGATATTTACAAATTCTGGGCCTTTACCCTATCTGCCTGTGGCTGCTTTCTCATCTTGCTTTCTTGTCAGGGCCACAGTTCAAGGTCTGGAGAGGTGCATGCTCTGAGGGAATAGGGGAGAAAGTTCTGCCCTGATGCACCTCCCTTCCCTACGTCCCACCACCCACACATGAGCTGGGTGATAATTTGATGGGGGAAGGGGTGGGACAGGAGGAGGAGAGAGCGTTGCCTCTGCCTTAACTCTTGCTGTATCTCTTTGGCACTCAGTGGATTCCCTGCCTGGACTCCAGTAGGACGGGAGGGGCTTGCCTGGGGGAGGCCTGCGCTGGGTTCAGGTGAGTTGGGCGTTTGCATGTTGAACAGATCTGGCTGGATGTGTCACCCTGGCAGTGCCAGTGACTTCTGTCCTCCCACAGCCAGCTGCTGTATGCCAGCTGCTTGCCGAGCTCTGGAGAGCAGGCCAGCAAATCTGCAAGGGCAAAATCTTCCCAACGTTAAACACAAAAGCAGGATGGAAAATAAGGAGCAAATAATCAATTTGGATCAACTCAGAGAAGAGGCTTTTCTTTCAGTAGTTCCTTTTGGAAGAGGAAAGGACAGCCTGAGATGCTGCACAGGGAGTGCCAGGAAGCTGAGATCAGAGATGCCTGAAGGATGGGTAATTGATACTGAAGGTTGTGGCAGCAGAGAGAAAGGGAGAGAATGATAGATAAGTACTCAGACAGCAGAAAGATTGAGAAGAGAGGCATCAGTGAGCAAGACAGGGACAGGGATGAAGGGCAGAGATGGCTGGTTGATGATAGGTACAGGAGCCAAGGCACTAGGACTGGAGTAGGCTGTAGGCATTTCAGCCACTGCTAGCATGAATCCTCTCCTCCTGTGCTGCTCTGCAGAGGGTGCTGAACCCAGTGCATTGACTTGGGGGCTGCAATTTTAAAAGATGTGACTGGCAGTACATTTCGTGTTCTTCTTGCTCCTGAGGTTTCATCAGATTTGTTCCTGTAGGGATGAGGCAGGGAGACAGCACAGTTTCTGCTAAACTCTTGGGATCTGTGGGCATATTTGTGGACAAATGCAGGCAGAACACATGAGGGTTTTGTAACACCTGATCTGTGTCTTCTTAAATCAACAGTGCTTTTAAAGTAATCACTACTAATCAGAGTTTTCATCTCATGCCAGTGGAAATGCCATTGCTCTAGTTTTTCCTCTTTGACAGCTGCTGATACAAGAGGCTGAACCTTGGACCTGACCTTTGCAGCTCTGCAACAGCCCAGCTTTTCTGGATTCATGGTTGCAGATTGGTCCTTGCAGAGGGCAGGCTAAGAGCACTAGAGGAAAGTTTGGATGCCCCAGGCTGGAGAGCACCTACCTGGCCTCTTGGAGGGTGCAGGTGGGATGCAATCCCACCACATCACAATGTGGAATTATGTCAGAAACTGCTGGAAAACACTTAAGGCCTGCCCAGGGTCTGACATGGGGTGCTGGGCTTGTGCAGGGCTGAGCAGGGAGCACAGTGTGGGGACAATCACGGCAGGGAGCACCTGTGGCCCTGCTCTGCTGCTCCATGCTGGCCACATACGTGTCTGTGCTGAGGGACATGCTGTTGGCTCCCCTCAGCCTCCCTGCAGGGAAGCATAAGGAGATGCATTATACCTCAACCTTGTCTGGCTTCTGGAAGTGTCTTGCTTGAGTGCTCTTCCCCTGTGCTCCCTGCTTCTCATCACTGACAGCAAGTGTCCCCAGGCTGTGCTTTTGGGAGGTCAGGCAGAGTGTGCCTTCCTGGAGGAGTTTAGACACAAGTACCTAGGGCAGTGGGATGCCAAATCCATGTGCTGCTCTCCCACCTCTGAACCACTGGCTGCAGTGCTGGCTCCTCTGCTCTGTTTTGTTACCCCACTCTTCCCTCAGCCCTCACCCCAGCTGCAGGGATGGCAGCAGGTGGCCAAGCAGGGCTGGGGGCTGGCAGCCTCCATCTCTTCATCTGACCTGCCCAGGGCTGCTGGCTTGTGTCTTGCTCCATGAAGCTGGTGCCCCAGAGAGGTGGCAGCCCTGTAGGCATCCTGCAGACTCTGTCCTGTCCCTGTGGAGCACTTCTGGGCTGTGCCACAGGTCACTGCCCCACTGTGCAAGGGACCTGTTTGCAGAGTGGGTGCTGGAGCAGAGTGGCTTTCACCCTCTGTGCCATTCACCTGTCCTGCTCCTCCAGCCAGTGACAGCAGCTGTGCTGGCCACACGCTTTGGCTGCACACAAGGACCTCTGAGCCAGCCTGATGCAGCCCCAGGACTTTGGCCAGACAGCTGCAGCCATTGGGTAGGTGGCTCTAGGGGCTCCACTGGGGCCTGGCTGGATCTGTGTCTGTACCAGACCTATTGCTGGTGCTCTGTAAGAAGAATGGATCCTGCTGTGGCTGGCCCTTCTGCTGTGTTGCACTAGATACAGCCAGACTATGGGCTGAGTGGAGGTCTTGAGATTACCTAGTTTGATACAAAGGCTGGTTTCTAGTTGTATTTGGACACCATTTATGAACTTCATCAGTTAGTCTTGGATTTTTCCTAGGCTAGAGAAAGAAACCACCTCTGTGTCTCTGTAGCCCAGAGCAGGGATGGTGATCCAAGGACACCAACAGAGACTGATTTGGCCATGGGAGCAACAGCCTCCATTGCTTTTAGCAAGAGATTTGCCACTGATCCTCAGGAAAGTCCATCCACTGTTAGGGGCTTCAGAGGGTCTCCTGTCCAGCAGCACAAGACAGAGCAGGACCCATTTGGCACCCTCCTGCACTGGGGATGTGTGCTCTGAAGGGTGATCCTCTATAATCCTGCATTTTGTATTGCAGATGTATGTGTCATCAGTGAACTCACTCATAAGGAGCTTGCTGAGTTCCTTATCTCACTCTCTCTGGTGTCAGTAAGTCGCAAACTCACTGACTGCACAAGCATTGCTCTTATTTCACACTGGAGAAAACACAAGTAGGATCTGATTCTTGTAACAGCCTCCTGTGCCTCATGAACCTTGTTGAATAGATGCTTTGAGAATACCCTGCAGCCCACAGAACCTAGAAGCTAATTAGAAACTGTAAAGAAGCCAACTGACTTTCAATTGCTTGAAATGAAAGGCATTTTAATTTTGACTTCTGTCCTGGAGTTGATCACTTTTTCTCTTTGTACATCTTTCCTTGCCTTTCTCTATTATGCAGCTGGAGTGAGCCATTCTCCAGCAGCATTCCCGTTTGGAAGCAGCTGTCTCTGCTCGTGTAGCTGCTCTCAGATTGCCTGGAAAGCACTTGCTTCCACTGCTAATGTTTTCTCGATGACCGATTCCAGTAGCAGCCCCCATGCACTAATTTAGCCGGCTTGGCTCCTGAAGCTGTGCCTTGGCACTGCCGTTCCTCGCTGATCCCCGATTTTCTGTCTCTGCTCTCCCAGACGCCCCCACCTCCTGCCATCAAAATGCAGCGCAGGATTTCAGCTGCCGACTGACTGCTGGCTCTGATTGCACAACCTGAGAATTTTCTGTGTCCTGCTCCTCCTTTTGTAACACAGCCCAGTCTTCTTGCTTCCTGATTCCTGCCTCCCCATTTTAAACTGCAGTTTATGTGCTTGGTTGCTGCTTGTTTCAAAATGAAACCAAGAAATATGAATGCACTGCAACTGTCTGCGTTATCACCTGTGATTCTGCATTCTGCAGTTCAAGCAGCACCCTCGAGTGTCCAAGGGTGCTTTAACATAAATGTAATCAGCTGCTTTTTAGAAACATTTCTGTCTTTTGTTCCCTTTGTTTCACCATTCCCTCTGGAGATTATTCTCATCCCATTTGCCTTATGATAAAAGAGCAAAAGAGGTCAAAGGGAGGATGTTAACTCCCAGCAGTAGGAACTCCTGTCTGACAGCAGTTGGGAACTGGCAGTAAGTTTGCAGGAAGAAAAGCTTTAGGAGAATTGCTATTGGTTTCTTTCTCTGGTGCCAAAACTCCAGGTGGCTTCTCTCATCTTTCTTGTCTTGCTCTTGTTCATTACCTCACCTGAGCAACTTTGAAAAAGCCCTTTTTTACTCTGAGAGAGGCTGAGATAGCACCATATTTTTCTTCAAATGACACTTTCTTTCTCCTCTTTTTTTAATTACTGCCTCTCCCCTTCAGTGGCATCTTGTTTCCAAACAAAGCCAAAAAATGCTGTTCTCCTTCATATCTGCATTGTGTGTTCAGCACAACGTAGGCAACCGCTGAGTGACCACAGTGCTTCAGAGATGTCCTTGGTTTTCCTTGCCCTTTGTGACCATGCTTGAAGGATCCCATGGTGGTAGGTGTGGGACAAACACAGTCCAGAATTTATGACCAAGGGGAGACTGTGTTGCCTCATTCAAATGTTCAAGAATGGAACTTGTTGCACTGGGTCTATGGTTGCCTGCATGCTGCCTGCTCTCTTTACAGGTCCTGCAGGAATCCAGGTGTATTCTTGTTTTCCTAGCAATAAATCTTATGGGGAAAAAATGTGGCTATCTCCATGCACCAAGTCTAGTACCAAATACTTTACCACTTCCTATGGAGCTGGAGAGTATAACAGACCACTGGTCATTTCTAGGAGGGCAAAAAATCGTCTCCTCCAAGCACTGAGGGCTGAAAATACAGCAGAGCACCTCTAGAAGAGACTGGTGAGGTCAGAGGGAGCTGAGGAGGTAATGTGGTGGTGGTAGTTGAGAGGGTCCAGGGGAGGGTTAGACTCTGGATTGCATAAAGGTGGCATTTTAGCAGCTGGGAAAACTTTATGGCAGAGGAAAATAAGAGGCTGGGAATGGAGTATTCACAGGACTTTTCTCCAAACTTTGATGAAGGAACAGCAGAAAAAGTGCAGGCGAGCAGTGAGGGGCACAGTCTTTGCTCCAAACTCATGTATTAAGGAGGGTGCAACCACAGGAAGAGGAAAGTGTTTGCCTGTTGGGGAGGATGTAACCCAGTAGGTGGCTGTGACTGCTGTGGGAGAACCAAATTGTTCCTAGCTGGAAACAAGAAGTTATTTGAGTCCCCATCTGGCCTAAGAACATATAGAGCAGGGGCACAGTAGGATTAAATGTTCAGGAGAAGAGCCAGGCAGTGTATGAATAGGCTTTCTCATAGAAACAGCAGGCAAAGCAGAGAGGGAAGTAGTGGGTATGTGCAATGTGCATGGCTTTGTCTGGGAAAGAAGTTGTGGTTCGTGCCATGAACGGCCAGAACTTTGGGCACCAGTTTAATCTACCATCTGTTCCCACTTGAAAAGGTTTGATTTCATAGCCAGTGTGCTTCCCCCTTTTTAAAATGGGAAAATGAATGCAGAAGTGCTGTGTCTCCCCTGCTGTTCTGTGTTTCTCCCAGCCATGTTACTTATTGCAGTGTCCCAACTTCTATCCTTCATGTTTGCCTATTCAGGAGTCAGAGGACAGGTAAAAAGTCCTGGTCCAGGTGTCCCTGAGGTGGAGGCTGGTGACAGAGTTGGGGCTGTGGGCTGACATACATTCCCTTCCAGGCCTAGGTGAGAAGAGGTGGTTCTCTGATTGTGACCTTTGCACCCATGTGTTAAACAGGTCTAGCAAAAATGAAAACACAAACATTAGCAGAAATAGGCTGGCTCTTAGATCCCCCTTACATTAAAAGAATAAAACCAAAGAATTATCTAGTCTTTTCCTGCCAGCTTCCTGGGACATCCTCAAAAAACCCAGATTTAAACATCACTGTACTTGATAATGTGCCCTGGACTGCAGCAAATTGGGATGTGCCAAGGACTGTGACAGATAAAACATGTCTCATTAAGTACGTGCTACTTTTTGTCTCGCATTTGACAGTACGTGGAGCTCTGCTCCTCTCAGAGATGGGGAGGCTGTGCTGCAGCATTGGAATGAACTGATTAGCCAGCTGGCAGGCCTTGCTGCAGGCAGGCAGGCAGTGGGGAGAAGGGTCTTGCTTGGGCTTCAGAAGCTGAGGAATGGCTAGCAGGAGGATGTAATGATTCCACATCCCAGTCCAACCCAGCAGAAGAGCAGAAGGGGGCAAATCTTGGACTGGAAGGACTGCTGAGCTACTGGGGAGCTGCAGGGCTGCAGCTGCAAGCCAGCTTTTAGGGTGTGTGCCTTGATTCCTGGGTTCCACCACCTTCTTTAAACATGGGGTTATAGACTTTTGGAGGAGCCTCTTACAGGGCTGATCCATCTTCACGCTGTCATGTAGATCCACAGGTGTCATAGCCCTCGGTGGTTTGCAGCAGTGCAAGCCATACAGTAAATGGGTGCTTTCCAGCATATGGACCAGAAAGGGCAAGGGCTGGAGATAAAACAGAGGTTGCTTCCTCAGTGCCCTCATGCATCTTCAATCAACACCAAAACTGGTTGTGCTCACTGCAGTACTGCCTATGTATAGACTCTTACTGGTAATAGCTCTGAAAACCTCTTGAATTTAACAGGGACCAGGATCTTTCTGCCATGTTTTGAAGAAGAAGCTATATTAGCCTGGAGGATAATCTTCACCAGCCCCTCATTTGTCTCCTCTATGGTTTATGTCCCCCTGATCTTGTTGCACCCCCTCTCACTCTGGTTGATGTCTCTCATGAGACTCCGTTCTCAGTTGATGGAAATCTGCTGCTGTAGCAAACCAAATAGGATGAGCCCTTCAGAAAAGCAGATGGGGAACAAAGCCTGGTGTTGCCTAGGGCATTTAGAGAGCAATTGGTGTATTACACAGTGAGATGTGATTTCCTTTCTTTACTTGAATAACAGGCAGGAGACATGCCTGTGTCAAAGAACTACTTGTTCTGCTGTGAACATTCATTAGAAATTGTCTTTTCATACATAAGCATCTTTCCTTGCCCCAGGGCCTGATATTTCCAGAAGGTTAGCATTTAGGAATAATTTCCTTTGCAGAAGTCAATGAGGCACTTTGATAATGATGCTGTCTTGTGTGGGTAAGTGCAAGCATGGCCCACCAGCTCCTGCTCCTGCTTCCTCCTTGCTTCATTGAAAACTGCACCAAAACAAGTGCCATAGTGTTCCTTGGCTGGGACAGTTAGATGTCAGGGTCTACACTTGCTCTTATTTCCAGTTAGGTCAGGTTTCCTGGTAGTCCCTACTCACCATGAGATGGCTCATACCTGGTGGTTGTCCAGAGGGTCATGAACTGAAGAGACATCAGGAACAAGGAGGGAGGGAATAGTTTGCCATCATGGTCCTGGTGCACCATCCTGGAGCAAAGGGTCAGTAGAAGACTTGGTGGTCCTATAAGGTAAAGGACATCAAAGGTGATGAGGTCCTGCTCACACTGAGCTGCTGATTGGGAGAGGTCCTTGGCCTGAGCTGCCTCCAGAGCCAAGGGAGACAGCAAGTTTAGATGGTCTAGAGCAGCTCCAGGGGCATGGAAATGTTGTGTTGTGGGTGATGCAGATTGTTGTCTCTGCTGCTCCCTCAAGATGGGGATGTTCCTTCAGGTGGCACAGAGGAATGAGATGTGCTATAAAAAAACTTATCAAATCAGCAGCACAATGAATTTGCAAGTACGTACAAAGGAACAAAACCCTGATTTCTTTGCAGTCCCAGCTGGTGGGAATGGAAGCAGAGATGCTCCTGTTTTGGAGAGACTTCTTTCCAGTGTATTTTCCTAATCTCAACAAGGGATTCACTTCTAGAAAGGCCAGTTTATTCTCAGTAATACCACCAGTTAGATGTACCTAAATTTACATACTGATATTGGGAACACATTGTGTTGTCTGGTCCCCTGACTCCTCTTCCCACAAGTGTGTCCTGCAGCAACTCCCTACATCCCATGCTCTCCTTCTCTTCTGTCCCACAGAGTCATGACAAGAGCCATATCCAAGGAAGGAGAACCCAATGGGGCCACCACATCTCCTGAAGAGATAGAAATGGAGGAAATGGAAGAGAGAGGCCAGTGGAGGAACAAAATGGAGTTTATGCTGTCTGTAGCTGGGGAGATCATTGGCCTGGGTAATGTGTGGAGGTTCCCATACCTCTGCTACAAGAATGGTGGTGGTGAGTTCACAGCACACATTCAGTTGTTCTAGATCTGTAGGTATGATCAAAGACATGAACATGCCTGGACCCATTTCTCCTATGCCTCGTGTGCCCTAAGGCACTCCCTTATCCTCTCCTTCAACAAGTTAGTTCCTGCCAAAACCAGGAGCAATAAAAACTCAGGGGTGAATCCAGCTCCCCAGTGGGTACTCTGTCTTAAAACCGCATTCTCAAATCTGGACTTATAAAAAAATTGAACCCTCATAGCAACTTAAGAGTCTTGGGCATCTCAAGAAGTTATTGGTCTTTGGAAAATATCAGATGCTATAACTTCCTCCTACATATTTCCCTTTTCCTACTTGTGGTGTTAAATCCATCTTTTTCAGGCCCTTGTTACAGAGGAGGAAAGACTTAGATAGTGCTAATATCTTAGCCAAGGCCTGATACCCCCTAGAAGAAACTTTTGCCTCTTCCCCTGGAGCAATTCTCACAATGATCAAACCACTGCTAGGGAAATTCATCCCAAGAAAGGTTCATTCATCTTCCCTTTTGCTTCTCTGAATGGTTCTTCTTTTCTCTTGCAGTAATAATGCTGCAATAAGATCATTACATGGTTAAAAGTAAGAAATTCTCATAACATAAAATTAAATGTAAGGGACTAATTGACTGTCACTAACTTTTCTCGGTGAATAAAAATCTAACTTTATAAAGAAAAGGAGGAATAACAAATTACAAGTCAAATACAGCAATACCTTCCCTTTTGTTCTTGTTCTCTAAAAACACCTTGAAATAACAGTCTGAGACTTGCTTTGCACCCCCCCCGAGCTTCCTTTCTCTGCAGACCATACCTCAGAGGCCTTTCTTTTCCAAGGTGCCATGAACTTTCACCAACAGCTGAGTGGTTCCACTGTAATTTTTCCCATGGCTTCCAAATTACTGTTCTCTGTGCTGTTGCTGGAGTTTATCCAAATTAAAGAGACAATAAAATACATCCTCAAAACCAAAGAAGGGCAGGGTAAGAAATAGTTAAAGAAAATGGAATTGAGTTTTTCTTGAACCTGGGAGGATTTTTAGCAGATCCTCCAGTCTCCTCCAATATTATGATGGGAGGCACCAAGAGCAAGTCAGATGGGCACAGGTTAGGAAACACTGGAGGTGCATTTGATTGAACAGCCCATTCTGCAGTGATGCTTTGAGAGAGGGGTCATGGGTTTTGCATGGAAAATTTCTCCCTGAGCTCAGATGAAATCTTTGCATATTTTGTGCTTGTTGTACCCGGTTCATCAGTCCATGCAATTTGTATGCTAATTAGGGTAAGTGAAAAGGCTACTTTTGTTCACTTTGAATATCTCTTGAATAACATTTTTCTTTTTAATTAAATTGCTCTGGAGTATCTAAGGCTGTGATTCAGAGGGTAACCAGGCTAGGCTTGGGAAAGATTAGGATGAAGAGTCCTTCCCTCACAGCTCCACACATGGTCTTTGCAGAAAGTGTGCTGCTGCTGTAGAAGGTACTTTTCTCTCTCCAGGGCTCTAGGGAACCATAAGACAGGCAATAGGACAAGGCAAAATCTTTTTTCATGACACTCAAAGATATTTTTACCATTGGAGAAGTTATTGAAATTGCAGAAAAGGCATTTACCACCTATAAATGCTGCATCCCTGTCCCACCCTTACCTCCCAAACTTGAGACTCCTGTCCTGTCACCTTTTTCCACCTTTGGATGTACTGAAATGGTTATACAGCTATGAAGACAGATGTCATAAAACCAACAGTACTAATTTTCTGTAAGCAACCAACTGCAATCTCATCTAATGCTGCACTGTCAAATGTGATCTAATTACTCAGCATCCTGAATTTATTACTGACTCATAAGGAAAGAGGGTCTGTTTCTGAGGGCTCCACTCAAGGCTTAGTCTCCTTCAGTGGAGCAGCAAATTGAGGAGGAGATCACAGCTGAAGTTTCAGCTGGTGACTGCTGTGGGACAGTTAAGAGAGATGAGACAATAGAGGTGCAAGAAAACCATTGCTGCTCAGAGACCAGAATGAGACAACCTCTGGGTCAAAATGTATCAGAGGAGAGGGTCTGGAATGTGCTGAAAGGCTCATCTGTGTGCAGGGTAGTAAAGCTGTCTTACAGATTTGGCACAGATGTCTTGCAGCAGCTGCCTCTCTCTAGTTCAGGGTCTGCAGTTCTTATTCCCTACCCCACAAACCTGGACTGACCCTGAGAATCAGCCTCCTTCCCTCTGGCCCCAGGTCTCCTGCAGCTACACACAGCTGTGTTTAGGGGAAATTTGGATGTTCTTTGTTGTCGTAACATTGTTGGCTTAAAAACAAGGGCAAGTGTTCCAAGTTGCTCATTGTCACTGGAAGGAATGTCAATGTGGATGCCTGTGCTGGCAGGGGAGGAGAGGGTCTGGGGGGACAGTGGCTGAGAAAGGCACCCTGATCTTGGTTGCAAGCAGCTGAAATGCTCTCCAGGCACTGGCAAGAGAGCTGTATGGAGTGGCAAGACTGCCACAGTTGTTTCAGCGAGAAAGGCAGTCACCTTATCTTGTTTGGAGGGGAGCAGAAGTGTGAAAATTTGCACTAAGGATGTGGAGAAAGAGAGTGAGGTGACAGAAGGAAGGCCAGCTGTGAAAATGAGATCTCAGGAGCAGTTTTGAACAGACTTGTGAGTGTATTTGATATTTTGGTTTGGCAACATAATTGAAAAGGCGCAAAAAAGTTTCAGACAGCTGAACAGAGCACTAAATAGTTTTTTCAGGGTATTAAACTTTTTTGTTATTATTTTTGTTTGTCTTTTCTTATGCTTAGCTTATGTTGGTCATTGTTTCTGGGAAAAAACCTTGCTTTTTCTCTCCTTCCTCTTCCATTTTGACAAGGGTTGACCTGAGGGCCATTTCAGGCTGATTTTTCTTCAGACATTTCTCTACATTTTAGCACAAAATAGATTTTGAAGGTAGAAGTTAAACTTCTTCATTTTGAAAATGCTGGAAAAATATTCTTTCCCTATTTCCATTCTCTTGGTGCAATCTGCTTTCCCAATTTGATATGAAATATGTCTCAAGTAAATTTATATCCTGGCAAATTTATTACTTACCAAGAAATGTCACCAGCCTCCAGGTTTGTATCCTCTAGGCAAGTGGGAGTTTTGCTGTGACTCTCATGAAAGGCAGAACAAATGTGGTTATGTGAAACAAGGGCCTGTTTTGTTCACCCCATTCCTGCTGAAAGCTGGAATGAGGTCAGGAACATAAAGCAGGGAGAACTTCTTCAGCACTATGTTTTTTTAGCTCCTTGCTGGCTACTCCTTACCTCTAGGTTTTGGCCCATGCCAAATGCAGAAGTAATGCAGTTGCACAAGACAGACCACCCTTGTATTTTTAGTGAGAAATCATGGTAGTGGAGACCTTGTTTCTTTAGCAGACCTTGCACAGTTAGTTCAAAGAAATATTTATGTTTATGCAGCTGATTGCAACTGTGGTCCCAGGTACCTGGCAAGAGGTTTTAAGCATAAGGTTTTTGAAGTGGTTTCTGAGGCAACATTTTATCCCTCTCTGCAGGAGCCTTCCTCATCCCTTACCTCATCTTCCTCTTCACCTGTGGGATCCCCCTGTTCTTCCTGGAGACAGCGCTGGGACAGTACACAAGCCAGGGAGGGGTGACTGCCTGGAGAAAGATCTGTCCCATCTTTGAAGGTCAGTCAAGTTACAGTATTTACTGGCAACCTTTTCTGACAATTAGTGACTCACATCTGGAAATATCATTATTCATTTTTTTTTCTTTCTCCTTTATTCTTCCTCCCTTCCTCTCTCTCCCAACCTTGTTATTCCTCCTGCTGCCTGCTGTGTGTGCAGAGGCATTGTTGTTGCATCCTTCTTACCACAGTGTGACCTGTGTCTTTGTTTGGGGTTAAGCCTCATGTGTTGGGAGTTGGTTGCCAGTCCCACCCTCACCTCCTCTGCTTTTCTTCATAGGAATTGGATATGCCTCCCAAATCATTGTGGGATATCTGAATATCTACTACATCATCATCCTGTCCTGGGCACTCTTCTACCTGTTCAGCTCCTTCACTTCAGTGCTACCATGGGCCAGCTGCAATAACCCCTGGAACACAGGTACACCTTCCCTTGATCAGCTTCTAGCCTCTTTCCAATTCTCAGAAATTATTTGGGTTTTGCTGAAAATATTTTTTTTTGTTTGGACAAAAAGCTCTCATGAGCCACCCTGTGATGTCATCAAAAGGTAGGCATTTTCTGGCAGGCACGAGAAGTGGATGGTAGTTTCCAAGCCAATCTAGAGCCTTCCTCATGTGGCAGGGGCTTTTTAGCTCTGGTGCAACAGTTTATCTTACAGTTCCCTTACTCTGCCCCATTCCTGTGGAGTTACTGGGGCAGTTGCTGCCAGTGCCTGACCAGTATCTGTGCACTCAGCTTTTGGGTGAGCCAGGCCAAGCCTGCACAGTAGGATCTTGCCAGTTCAGGTCTCCCAGTGAAGGAACCAGTAACACAAAATTCTAAGGACACTGTTTTCCTGGTAAAGCACATCCAAACAGCCTCCATACCATTATATTCACCAGGGGTCTCATTACTTGGTGCTCACAGTTCACTTAACTCTGCCCTGCAGAGAAGACCTAGCTTTGGCTTTACTCAAGGTGCTTGGGCTGAGCCTGGGAAGATAGAGTAGATGTGAAGTAATTCTCATGAATATCCTTGTCAGGACTTTTTTAACATGATGAACAGGTTGTTTTGCTTGGCAGCAGCTTGGTTCCCTCCCTTTTTCTCTTGCATCAGATGATTAATTTCTGCAATTAGTTAAATTTCTCTACCCTGTGGGCCTTTCACTCACAACTCTCTCTGCCCTTTCACCCCATCAGAGGTAACCAGCCTTTTAAAGAGCTGATCCAATTCCTTCAGCTCCTCCAGAATCAGTTTGTTTCTAAAGAAAGCCACATATGTTCTCTTTACAGAGAGAAGCTTCCCAGCAACAGCTGGATTTCCTTGGTTTTTCAGTAGATTGTCTTTTGCAGGCAAAATGCAAGATGAGGTGCATTGCATCTCCTCTGTTTTTAGTTATTTCACACATTGTAACAGGGTTGGGGATGGCAAAGGAGAACATGAAGGCTTCTGTGGTGTGTGCTTGTGTGGACAGGGAATGGTGCATGATGTGGAAAGAGAATGAGATCTCCTACCCTGACTACTTGTAGTTCCTATCCCTTGATAATCTATATTTTGCAGCCATCTGTTTTCAATTTGGCAGGGAATTGTTCTCTCCTTCCCCTTTTCCCTTCTTGAAGCTGCTCTGATAACTGTTGGATTGGGATTCATACCTGGGGAGAGCCAGAGTTTAATGAGATGCAAAAATTCAATGAGATGCTCTATAGCACAAGATGAAGGATCTGTGTGCTGCCAGAGTGAGGGTTAGGGTCCAGAGGGGAAGGAGCATCCCTCACAGAGGAGCCCTAGAGAAATTCTCACCTCATCAGCTTCCTTTTCTTTTGGTAGATCTCTGTGTGGACATTCTGAATAGATCCGGCCTGGACAACATGACCTTGCCTGCGAACACCACCTCCTCAATGATTGAGTTTTGGGAGTATGTGATTGCTTTCCCTCTGTTCAGGCTCCCTCTCATGCAAAGGCTCCAGCTGCAGGACTCCCTGGGTGGGGGGCTGTGTGTCTGTAGGAGCAAATGAGGTGCCACATGTCAGATCTGAACACTGGGAGCACAAGGAGCTGCCAAGGAGATGGGCACAGAGCCCAGGGTGTGAGACTGGGCACACCTCAAAGGCAGCTCACAGTGTGCTTGCCCAGGGCTGCTCATGTGCACCTTGAGGGTGTGTTCCCTTTCTGGCACTCAGGTGCCTGGGTGAGTGTAGCCACCAAAAGAGGCACCAAAAGCAGGAGAGAGCTTGCTGCAAGTAGGGCTACATGTGCTGGGTGTTGCAGGTTGGCAGGCAAGCATGAGAGGCCAGGGCAGACTCAACAGTCCTCCTCAGTGAAACACAGAGGGGGAAAACTGCATTTTATACCTTCTTTTGACCCAGTCCTGCTTGTTGTCTAAGGGAAATGATCCATCAGGCTGCTCAGGATCTTTTCTGGAGAGCAGGGATCTGAGATTGCATGCATGAGATGCCAGAGAAGAATTTAAGGAAGGTGGAGAATTTTGAGGAATTTGGAGCTAGAGGCACTAAAACACAGTCTGAGGGGTCTTGCAGCAGGCCAGACAATACCCCAGGCTGGGTCATCAGTGCAGCCTGGAGAGGTTGAAATGACTGCTGGTGCCACCCTACCACTCCACCTGCTACAGAGGAAAGTCTTATAAAGAAGAGGGATGTCAAGGACTTGGCTTCAGTAGTTGGGTTTGGGTTTTTTCCCTCATTTCTGTCTCCTAAAGTACCTTTGAAAGGATTGACTGTCCTTTGTCTGTTATTGGCACCACAGAGCACACAGAAGATGATATGTGCCCATGGTTGCAGAAAGAGTCTGCACAGTTCTGGTCCCCCTCTCCTGCCCTGCTCCTTGCACACACTATTTTGCGAGAGCTGAGATCCCTCTGAAACATTTGTTTGGGTTTTCTGTCAAAAGGGCAAGGGGACACTGAGGGAACTGGTTTTGAGCAGAATTTGCAGAGGAGTAAATGTGGGCTTGGGCTTGTGGGAGCTGCATTAGCTGCAATGCTGAGCTCTTCTGTGGCCTATCTTTATGATGGTGAATCTCCAAGGAAGGAGGCTGAGGGAAGGGCATGGGAATCATAAAGATAATTTATGCTTACATCTAGGATCTTGCATCTGTAGCGTATGGGGAGGAAGAATGGTAGCCATGGGCTGATAGTGGCTTTGGTGACCTGCTTTGCATTGAGTTGTCTCTGCTGGGGAGCTGCCAGGCTCAGGGAGCAGTGGGGAGCAGGTGTTGGTTTTGTGGAGTGTGGGTCTGATGGGCTTGGCTCCGTTGGTTTGGAGAGTGGGAGGGTTTGGGTCAGCTACAGGACATGGTGGAGCAGAGATGAGCAGAGAGGGGAGCTTTAAGCAGAGCTGGGACAATTTGCATGGCTGGGAGCCCTGGGCAGGTGTGCTGTAGACAGGCTGTTAATTCTTTGGATGGGATAACATGGGAAAGGTGTGTGTGTGGGTGAGTGGGTCTGGAGTGTTAATGCTTCTCTCCCTGTCCTGGCCACCGGCAGGAAGCGAGTCCTGGGGCTCACGGATGGTATTCACAAACTGGGCACTGTGCGCTGGGAGCTGGCTCTGTGTCTCCTGCTGGCCTGGATCATCTGCTACTTCTGCATCTGGAAAGGGGTCAAGTCCACAGGCAAAGTAGGAATGGAGCTTATCCTCCCAGTCCATCTTATATTTCTTCCCCATTCTCTTTTCCTTTTTCATGAACTAGAGGCAGGAGACACAGCACCAAAATGAAACCTAAAATCTGTTGAGGCCATACTGATATACACCAGTTGTGTTTGAGCCCTAAGAGGAAGAATAAATTAGTAGGTCCATCAGGGAGGGGAGAATGGGGAAAGAATTGGGAACTGAAGGGAGTTTTGAGTCACATTTTCATTTGCAGATACCCACAGTGGCTGATGGATTCTCCTCTAGTGCCCTTGGGAATTATCCACTCACAGTGTGTTGTCCTGCGGTGGCTTGAGGGTGTTTTGAACAAGATCCTCTGCAGTGGCAGACTTCCCATCCCTGGCAATAATTAAACACTTGAGCAAAACAGACAAGCTGCTGCCTGTAACCAGCTCAGAGAATAGATAATGAATCTCTCCTGCTTCTTTATCCTGCAAAACACTTGGGGTGGTAGAAGTGTCCTCGTT
Organism: Oenanthe melanoleuca; assembly: GCF_029582105.1. Classification (NCBI taxonomy): domain Eukaryota; kingdom Metazoa; phylum Chordata; class Aves; order Passeriformes; family Muscicapidae; genus Oenanthe; species Oenanthe melanoleuca. The sequence goes on from NC_079334.1 coordinate 4,472,240, forward strand.
CTCTCTTTTGTGCTCTTTCTGGATCTGGAGGTTTTGGGTCAGTTGGTCATTTCCTGCATTTTGCTGATGAGGCTGCAGCCAATGCTTCCTCCTGATGTTTATCTTGTAGAGCAGATGGACTGGTTTTCCTTTGGGAGTGAATGAGTGATCGATGCTTTGGACTGGGAATTAGGGACACTGCCATGGCCTTGACATGCACAGGACCTCTTTCTTTCCTGGAGCTGCAATGGGATGGGTGGATCATTAATGATGACTGATGATTAATGATTAGTCTTGTGGGTGTCCAGGGAATTTCCCAATAGCAAAGGGAGGGAACCAATTTCTGCAACAGATTTCTTCCTTCAAATCACTGTCTCTACTCTTCAGAAGTGTTCCCTTTCATACTTGATACCTGTGTTTCAGTGTTAAATCCCATCTGCTAACTTAAAACTGCACTGGACCCCTATTGCAACAGAATGAAATAACAGCTTGCTCCCCTGACAGGATTTCTCCCAGTTTTTGCTGGTGCTGACTTTTTGTCCACCATTTCTGAAGGAAGGAGAGCCAGACTCCACCTTTATGGGGAGAGGGGAAGGATGGATGATCTGCATTTTAAACCTTAATCTCTGATGCCCCTTAATTTCAATACCACAGTGCCAAGTTCACAAGAGATTGGGTCTGAGAGGCTGTGTGATCTGTGTGGAAGAATAATTAAGTCACCTCAGGTTCTCTTTATCTCTCAGCCTTCTCCACTGAGTTTCTCCTTTGCCTGGTGCTTCCCCAGTTAACCTGCACTGGAAGAAAGCTAGAGTAGGCTGGTTTAGCTGAGTTGGTTTGGCAAAACCAGACCAGAAAGTGAGAGAAAACAGTGACTACATATAGTAAATGGAATGGTCTTCCTGAGATAATGGAAGATTTTTCCATCACAATTTTTAGGGTACAGGGCTATTGGCTATTTACCAGCCAGGTGTTATGGACATGGTGCAAAAATAAGAGAGGGGTTTTCTGTCCCCAAATATACTACAAGTCAAACAGGCCAGTTGTCTTCTTTGCAGGCAGTAATTTTGAGTATTACAGGGGCACTGTCAAAAAATACAACTCCTTTCCTCTTTTTTTTTGCTGTCAATGTACTAAGACAAGCATTAGGAAAGACACAAGAATTCTGACTAGGTGCATAATTTTGTTCAACAGCTCCAGCTTAAACAGGAGGTTGTGTTTGCCTGAGAGGCTGCTCTAATCACATAACCCTGCCAGATCCTTATGTTTCTGCTTCTGTGATTTAAGGAATCCAAATTTAAAGAAACCATAGTGACCTCAGGACAATAATTTTAAATAACTCCATAAAGACTCATTTTCTTTTAAAAGCATTTTTCTTTTATTGATTTTGCCCTGTGTTTCTCTTCCTTGTGCATTCAGCTGTTGTGCATAAATATTCCTCAAAAGTGATTTCTGAAGGTAGATTTTAATAGTTGTGCCCAAAGGAGTGCCATTATCATTCGATCAGGGAATAGCAAAAGTACCATGTACTGTGACATATTTGACCAATTATCACTAAGCACAAAAAAATGCCATTTTAGGCCCATCACTATGAATCCATGGAGTAAACAAGCCTCCACATTACTTAGATGAATTTTAGTAATGAATAAATTTTAGGAAGTTTCAACTTGCTCACAAATATTCTGCAAATAGAAAAGAAGAATATGTTATATTAGAGAAATGATTTAGAGAGATTAATCCTACTGTAATACTTATTTATATCACACATAAAAAGAAGTAAAAATATGTATTACAAAAATAATGGTCTACATTTTCTTTAAAGGCTTTGAGTTGCCCCCATTTTTTACCTGTGAGCTCAGAGGCATTGAAGGGATGAAAGTGACGCAGGAACACTTCTGGAAACGAGACCCCTCATGGGATCTCAAATTGGACATCAAAAGTTGGTATTTCATTTAGAAAGCTCTTGCTGTGCATAGGGCCATTTTAATAACTCATTAAAACTCAGTGACAGGAAGAGATCTGGATTTCTTCTGCAGCTCTAGAAAGATGAAGGGAACAGCTGGAGAGCAGGGAAATTACACTGACTGGAAAGAGAAAACAAAGCAGAGTCTTGGATAAAGAACAAAATGCAGATTAACTAAATCACCAGTGAGATGTAACCTTGATTAATTTCTTTCCCACCCCTCTTCTATGTTAGCAGCAGCAGCTACAGCCAACAGCAGAGTGAGGGAGCTTTTCTGGGGTGGGGGCCTGCAGGTAAGATGAGGTGAAGTGATGGCTGCCCCCTTCCCTGCTGACCCTCTCTCCTCTTGTTTCCCTGCCCCTGCAGGTTGTTTACTTCACTGCCACCTTCCCATATGTGATGCTCCTCATCCTCCTGGTTCGAGGGGTGATGCTGCCAGGGGCTGCTGAGGGGATCATCTTTTACCTGAAGCCAGACATCTCCAGGCTGGCAGATCCACAGGTGAGGGGTGGTGTCAGGGAAATGCTGTCCCCAAGCATGTTCTCAATGCTCTGGCCTTTGGAGCTGAACATCTAGCTGTTCAGCTGAACATCTAGCTATGAAAGGAGGTCAGGGAACTAGGATCCTTAAAACTTCTGAGAGGGGTCTAGTCCCCCTACACAGCACATCCTTTTTGCTTGTTGTCTGCAGCATGTGGGTATATTCCACTCATGGGCTCAGCAAAACCAGAAGAGTATATAAAATATTTGCCATGTAACAGATTGTTTTTCTGGCTGTTAAACACAGATTATTAAGGGAGGGGTTATATAATCTATCACTTTTAGTTTTTTTCTGGCCTAGCTAACACTTTGGCTCCATCAGGGCCCTCCCAGGGCATGTGGGGTCCCTGTGCTTGCAGAGACCAAAGGCATGCACATAATGTGGGCTGTGACCAGCTGGGTTCCCTTCACTTGTCCTGGGGCTGTCCCAGCTGCCTAGGGCAGGGGCTGCCCATAGGGTCAATCCCTGCTACCAGTCATTGGAGCTCATGGAAACCCTCAGTGAGATCCTGCTCCTGGAGGGCTTTGGTTCACATGGGATGTGTGTCCGTGCCTGAAGAGCTCATGTGTACATGCCTTTGTGTGAGAAATCATTGTGAACTTGGGCAGCAGTGCCTGGGCTGGGATTCTCTGAAGGCTACTAAATTCCAGCTGCCTAGATGTTTGCACCTAGGGGCTGCTTAGAGGAAAAAGAGAATGAGTGGGGAACCTGGAGACCATCAGAAAGGTGGGCTGTTTTCCTGCCTGCCTAAAACTCCCAGCTCAGGGCTTTCCCTGGGACTGTGTGAGAGCAGAGCTGCAGCTTAGCCCACAGTTCAGCTCTCCATGGAGGAGTGGGCTGGAGCAGTGGTGAGGAACCCCACTCAGCTTTCCCTATGGAATGCCAGAGCAAGGGAGAACCTGGGTGCCTGACATCCCACTGGCCTGCAATCTCTCATCTCAGCAATTTTCTGCCCTTCACTGTGCACTGTGGCCTGAGAGAGCTGGGAAACTAGATCTGGGAGCAGGGAAAGGAGTACACAGATTGTTGATCACACTCTCATTTGAGGTGACTCACCAGTGGCTCTGCAAGGAGATTAATCATCTGGGACATATAGGGACCATAGACATCTGTAGTGAAAGCTTCAGATGGAGCCATGCTATCAGGGATGCCATCTCTACCCTGAATGCAAAGGTGTGGAGTGGAGAAATGGTGTCACCTTGAGGGATGTGAAAATATGATCTTCTCTAGAGCCTTTTCCTAAAGGGTTTCCAGTTCTATAGCTCAGTTTTCCCTCATAGTATCCAAGATTCTCCATTCACTGTAGATCCCCTTTCTGTCTCACAGGGTTTGTTCTCTATGACTGAAGGAGTTATTGTTGACAGGGCACAGCCATTTGTTTATTTTATTGCCAGGTCTGGAGACCACTGACCTTCTCTGTTCCAGGTCTGGATGGATGCAGGCACTCAAATCCTCTTCTCTTATGCCATCTGTGAGGGGTGCCTGACAGCTCTGGGCAGCTACAACAAATACACCAACAACTGTTACAGGTAGGAAGAGCCTGGACTTCTCACCTCCTTCTGGAAATTTTCTTAGCTATCACAGAGCTGCATCAGAGGTAGGCTCTGTCCCTGGGGGAGGCCTTGGGTCGTGCTGCTGTGACTAATGAGCTGCTCAGAGTGTAGAAGCTGCAGAGGACTCAGCACAGGGATGGAGAATAGCTAAGGGAAGAGAGGAGTCCAGAAAATGGCTTTAATAGTGCTCTCCTGCACGAGTCAGTGTGGAAATGAGAGACTGGAGGAGGGGGAGGAATGAAAATGGAGGGTGTCTTAAGCCACTGTGTAGACAGCACAGTCTATTTTGACAGAGTGAGTGGGCAGGGGTTACATGGCCAGCTCTGCCATCACTTGCTAGGCAGGGAAGGTGGTACAAAGATGATGGCTGGGCCCCCTGTCTCCAGTGCTTTACTACCATCAGAGTAATGTACTGCCAGTGGCCTTCTGATCCTATAAAGGAGATTAATCAAGTCTGTCTGCCCTTCTCCTCGCCCTTGGATTGCAGATTTATTTTATCCATGGCCTGACATGGAGCTCAGTGGAGCCATCATGACCATTTTTGACACCCTCTACAGAACCCTGAGAAGCAGGGACTTTGCTATTCTTTCACATATTGCTCCAGTACAGATGGTAAAATGGAATTGTGCTTGGGAGACATCAATCATTACTCCTTCTGTTCTCCTGTAGGTGCTGCCATGGCTGCTGGTTGAGCAGTTAATACTCTCTCCTGGCTCTCCCAAAATATTTCAGTCACCAATGAAATGGTGTGCTGACACCTTCCTCTAATTTCATAGGTGCCTTGTTCTGGCAGCTTAGCTCTGGGTGTACCAGATGTATCCACAGTGCCTGTCCCATAGCAGCTGATGCTGTGGGTCAACTCTGGCATCTGCCCAGGCAGGATCCAGGGGTGGGTGGGGGCTTTCAGTCCAGCCAGCTCAGAGTGGTGCCCAATTTTCACAAGGACCAAGTGCACAGAAATTTCAGGACAAGTAGCATAGCATATCCCAGCCTCCATCTGAGCATAGCTAATAAAGACAGGGTAGACACTGCCCTTGTCACTGAGGATTTTTATTATCCTATTACCCTTGTTTTACTAGACCTGCTGAACATGTATGTCTTCTTGCTTTCAGATACTCCTCTTTCTTCACTATGTTTCCTTTTGTAATCTCTTTCCTCTTCTTATTTAGTCTGTTGTTTTTCCTATTCTCTGGACTCTTGTCATTTTTTAAATTGCAATGTGCTGTGTGGTTGTGCCCCATTCCCCTGCTGTGCCATGTGTAGTCCTGTAACTCTTGAACTCTTGCTCTGCTCTGAACTTTTTTCTTCTGAGGGGTTAAAGAAAAACATTGCTGCTTCTTGGTAGTGCTGTCTAGCTAGGGAAGCTGAGCACAAACATGATTCTAAGAGGATCCATTCTTCAGCAGGAAACCCCCATTTCTCTCTGGTCTCCTTCATGCAGGGACTGCATCATTCTCTGCTCCCTGAACAGTGCCACCAGCTTTGTTGCTGGCTTTGCCATTTTCTCTGTGCTGGGCTTCATGGCTCGAGAGCAGGGCGTACCTATTTCAGAAGTGGCCGAATCAGGTATGTTTTTCTGGGAGACTTCAGAGCCAAGGGAAAGCAAACAGCCTGAAGGGGAGGGCACTCTCCTGAGGTGAAACCCAGTATGTTCTCTACATCCTCTATTACTGTGGGTGTCTGCAGGACCAGTACTCCTCAACACATCTTTCAGCTGAGGGTGGGCAAGGAGCTGTGGCAATAGGAGCTTTGAAGAAGTACGTGAACTTACTCTGTGCTGCAGGTGGTGGTGTGAGGGATACATGTGACCATCTTGTGGTCTTTTGTCAGGTCCTGGCCTGGCTTTCATAGCATATCCAACAGCAGTAACAATGATGCCTGTGTCTCAGCTCTGGTCCTGCCTCTTCTTCCTCATGCTGATCTTCTTGGGACTGGACAGCCAGGTACAACAAACCCGCCTCCTCAACTAACATGCATGTGCCTGTCCCCACCCTGAGCATTCCCCACAGTCATTGGAAAGGATAAGGTGGGTCTGTGCTTTGCTGGTACCTTAAATAGGTTCTTTACATTGTATGCAGCACTTCCACACTGTGGGAGTTCAGAGCTGGGGCCAATGCAGGCCAGTGGTTACGTGGGCTGGCATCTCTGCTGGCATCTTCTTGCTGTGTGTATGTGAGGATCACCCAGCTACATCCCCCCAAAATTGTGCAGCCTGCAGAGTGAGGCCCAGCACAGAGCAGGACAGTCTGGGATGGGGAATTGGGCTGTTTTCTCCCAGCTGCATCCCACCAGAACAATCCCCATGTCTTCCTGTCACAGGTGTGCCCATGTTTTACATCCCATGTCCCTGTTATGCCAGGAACAAACTCTGTGGAGTGCTGTGTGCAACTCTCCTGCTGGCATGAGGGGAGCAGAGGGTGTCCTGCATGTCCACTGGGCAGGCATTTTTCTCAAACTCTGCTCTGTTACATCTCAGCCCTCATGCCTGGATAATCAGACCTTTTCCCTCTGTTTCTGCTGGCCTTTGGTGGAAACAGGACAGATGAAAAGAAAAAATAAGGATTTGGGTGGTGGGAGCACAAAAAGGACAGTGAGAGGAAGTGCGTGCTTAGGAAAGGAGAGAGGCTGATTTCTCTGACTTGTTTTCTTCTGCAGTTTGTCTGTGTGGAAAGCATGGTGACAGCTATTATTGACATGTTCCCAGGAGTGTTTCGGAAGAAGGGCCGTCGGGAGCTGCTGATCCTGGCCATTGCAGTCATAGGCTACCTGCTGGGCTTACTGCTGGTCACTGAGGTGAGCAAGGAGTAGCTGGGCTGTACAGCTGAGCACCAAACCCCCTGCTACACAGCTCTGGGGGTCTGGGCAGAGACAGCAAGCTTGTCTTCAATGCTGTTAATTGTCTCTCATTTCTGATGCATTAGCTGTCTCTCACAGCCAGTGCTGCTTTGACCCTGTGTGAGACTGGTCCACTCACTGCATCACTGAGCCTTCCAGAGATCCTGGTCCCACAGCCCAGAGAGGCTGCCTGACACATGGCTTTGTGCAAATATCAGACCTGAGAGATAAAACAAAACGAGCAGTTTGGAAACAAGCTCTTCTAAGGAAAATGATCATTTGCTGGCTGCTTTCCACACAGAGCAGAGCAGCAGGAGAGGAGCCTGGGGGTAATGGCTGTGCCATAACCCTGCTGGAGCCCACGGGAAGCCTGTGATCCTGGGACCAGAAGCAGCAGAGCTGTGCTGGTGTGTGCTGTTGTGATGTCATGCACACAGTGTTTGCACTGCTCTGCAGCTAAAAGCTGCAACTCTTACTGCATGGTGCTGTGCTCTGTGTGTACCACAAGCTTGGGTGAGAGCCTTGGCACTCCTGTGATGCCTCCATGAGCTCTGTAGTGACAGCTAATTCCTGTTAAACCCCTGAGGCACAGATGAATGATCCTCCAGCAGGATCCTGATTAAGGATCTGCTGAAGGCAACACCTGCTGATCAGTTTGAGTGACACTGTGTCTAGAGACCTTCAGCATTATTTGAAAGCATCTTCTTGACCTGTAGAGGCTTTCCTTGGAGAAATTACATGAAAATCATCCATGGGCCTGTTCAGGTAGCTGATGGCAACTCTGCAGGGCTCAGCTCCAAGTCAGAGGCAGCAGGAAAGCCACATACCTCTGCCATTGCAGAACCTGGAACCTGGGCAGTATGTAAGGTTGCATAAAGGTAAAACAAGTTTCTGAATATCCTTGCTCAAGATCACAATTTTTGGGTGAGAAGTTCTGCACTGCTACATGGTATTTCAGAAATTATTCTGGGAACTTCCTAACAGTTTTAAAACAACCAATCAAACCAGTTCCTGCTCTTATTCACATAGAAGCCAGTCTAGCCCAGCAGTATCATGAAATGGGCATGAAAACCTCTCCTGCCACCAGGCTTGACTGTGGTTTTGGAACAGAGTGAGGGCAGCTCCAGAATGTTCTTCTCCCACCTGCTCTAGGTTCAGTGTTTCTGCTGCTGTTCTTCTGTTTGCCCCACTCATTTTTCCCTGACAAGGAACAGTTTTGCCAAGGCTCTGTTTTTTCTACCTCTTCAACAGGGTGGCATGTACATCTTCCAGCTCTTTGACTACTATGCTGCCAGTGGCACATGCCTGCTGTTCCTGGCTATTTTTGAAGTCATCTGTATAGGATGGGTGTATGGTAAGTGGAGGACAAAAATCTGTCTTATTCTTCCTCAAGGCAAGAATGTGAGGTTGAGAAGTGAGAGTGGAGAGAAAAGATCCTCGGGGGTCAAAGAAGTGCTGCAATTATGTTCTTTCTTGTCTAGTTTTCACTGTGTTTCCTTGCAACATTCCTTAATTGCTCCACATTTAGACTAGGAATGTTTTTTCCTTCTCTGTAGGTGCCTCATATTGAATTACCTTGCTGTTCTTTCCATCTGCCCTTTGAATTAGAAAATCAGATATAGAGGAGTGACTGCTATTCTTTGGTGTTGTCCCTATCTGCTTACATTGTGCATTTAGTTTAGTCCTGCCAGTTAATTTAACACAAAATTCTGGGATGCAAACTTGCTATGTGTTACTTGTGAGATGATTCCTGCTTCCTATTTGCTCAGGTTCTGATGGCACCCAGAAAAGAAATAGGAGGGACTGCTTTGGCTCTCAGTGAAGTCTGTAACTAAACTACTCAGGAGCAGGATAAAACTGAGTTTCATGACCTATCAGGAGGAAACCAACTTCATGTTAGTCTGTAAGAAGAGTCTCCTCTGATATCCTATGGGAGATCTCTTCCTGACCACAAATGCTTTGGTTCTTCTCCTTGAAGCTTGTGTCAAGGCTGGTGGTGTTTGGGCAAAGTGTCTTGTGTGTGATGCAGAGCAGCTGCTCCCTCTCTTTGCTTCATGGAGCTACATGAGCCTCATACCTGTAAGGATTGTGCATAGGTGTAATAGATGCCAGCTTAGACCAGACCTCAACGTCCCACAGTCAGCACAATGAAACCCTCCAAATGCTTTATGTACAGCAGGAGCCAATTGCTACTTTGGGTAAACTCCACTCTTAGTGGAAGGGTCACCAATCCAGCTGCTTGGTCTTGGGCTCCAGAGAATGCAAGAGAAGTAGATCTGTAAGAGAGATTTATTTTGGAAAGATGTCCTCCAAGGGAAGCTCATCTGACATCTTTCAGTAACAGGCCCTGGCCAGATTTTAATTTTTCACCTTCTGCCTAGTCCTTTTGGGATTTAAAGGGACATGGAGATCCCCATCCATCTGTGACAGGATGGGGATCACCATTCTGGGTTGATTCATTAAATTGTGCTTTGATGTTTAATGCCATTTTTACAGTCAAACAGGCAACATGCCTTTTCTGATGACCCATGGAGAGAAGCAATGGCAGGCAATGAGTAACAGGAGAGGTGATGCTGCCCCAGCAGACTCAAAGGGAGATGAAGTAGTTGGGGACAGAGAAATTGCCCTTTTCCTCACCACCATGGGTTCATTTGTGCCACTCCACACAATGTGGTTTTACCCTCTTGATATTCTGCTTTGCATCCATTAGGATGATTCTGGTCTAAAATGTAGTCAGAGGGCCAAGGTGAGGTGTTATAGTGGGGGAAAAAAAGTGACTGGTGGTGATTAAAGGGGTTTTTTTCCTCAGCCTTGGAATTGGCAGGGCTGAGTCTCTTGCTTACACTGTGAAAAATTACAACATTTCTGCTAACACAAATATGTGTTCTGAGTTTCCCCTCTCCCAGCACATACGCCAACCACCCACCACTTGGCAGCTTCCCCCTGCTGCCAGGCTCCCAGCTGCTCTCCCAAAGACCTGAGGATTTCCTCCCTGCTGCTCCCTGCCTCTGGAAGGATGGCACAGCATTGGAGTTACATAATGATGTTCCCTAGAGGAGAGTGCTGGAGGCATTCTGGTGTCCATAAACTCCCTTCCACTCTGGGACAGACAGCCCTTCTATAAGCAGGCATGGGGTTTGATACAGTTGAATGCAAATAAATGTAACTTGAGAGAAAAGACAGAGATTTTTTAATGGATTCCAAGCTAGCAGAACTGTGAAACTCACTGAGTTTTTTTTTTTTATATGGTAAAAGTAAAATTAAATCTTTGTCCCTTTTAATTTGGGTTTCATTTGCTGTTTTTATAAGCTGTGTAAAATGAGAAGGGCTCCATAAGGACAAGAGATAAGGATGTAAGCAAATCTCTAGTTAGGTTCATGTGAAGTTTATTCCTGTGAATTTGCATGGCTAAATGATTTGTCAGAGGGAAATGAAACCACTTTGAAGGTATATGGGATTGATCAGCACAAGGGAAGTGGTACCAGCATTCATGGTTAACTCTCTAGTGGCTGCATCCCATTCTTCCTTGCCTTGGAATAGTCAAAATAAAAGCAATCATCTTTGTTCACTCTAACAAAAATCTCTTTGGGGAAGTTTTATGGTTTTCTCTGCAGGAGCTTTATCTAATCCTTCTGATGTGCTGGGAAGGAAGGGCACATTGCTCCAGTATGTGTCCTCCAGCTTCTAATTTGCTCAAAAAGCCAGTGTTGAGTGGTTGAACTGATGACTTCTTAAGCTTGATTACTTTTTCATCTGCCTGTGAAATGTAGAATATGTAAAATGTCCTGTTCATGTACTCTGTGAGGATGTTCATGTCAGTCCCCCTTATGTATCATCACATCACCCACTGACTGCCACAGTGGCCGTGGAAATTTAGGACCTGGTGGTCATCCTACAGAGAAAAGGGACAAGGACAAATGGAGGCACATAATAATTAACAACATAAGTTGTGGGTTTTTTTCCTTGTTGGAGGATGGATGTGTGTATGTTCTTTTTGTTTTGCATCTTTGTATTTCTTTAATTAATATGTCTCTTTTACTAGATACTAGATCCAAATTGGCAGGGAAACTTTATCTGCCATGAAGTTATATTATGAAGTAATTTATCTGTCATATATCTTACCTGACAGTGTCTTTCTGTGGAATGGCTGTGCTCATATTTTAAACTGCAGTTCACATGATCTATATGTCTCTTTTTCACCATGGGGAAGATTTTGGCTTTTTGGCAAAATTAGTTTTATATACCATCTCCTTTCATCCCCAGTATATTTTCAGAAGTGCTATCTGAGTCCTCATGATATTTACAGCTTGGAAGTTCTCTGGTGTGGGCTGGGCTCCCACACAAGGCTGCATGTCCCTAGATATTCCACAGCTGTTTGTCTTTGCTTGAGGCTACTTGTTAACTTGCCAACTCAACACCAAGAGGTGTTCAAAGAACTATCCTCCCCCTTACCCCCAAATACTTCAAAAAGCTGGGTTTAAAAAAGATTTTCTTGCAAGCATTAGTCATGAGATATAGAAAATAATGGAAAGAATTACAAAAAAGGCCCAAAACCATACATAATGTACTTTTGTAGAATTACTATATTTCAGGGAAACATATTATGAAAATTTAATTCTGAGATATAAAAATCACAAACCCAAATAAAACTCATCAAACCTCAAGCTCTCACATGTGTGACCAGTTCTCTAGGTACATATTTTGCCTACTCCAGATTTATGGTGTTGAGATATAAAGAAGCAAAATCTTATCACATTTGCAGCTGGGAACTGTGGCCTGACCATGAGTTCACAGATGGATGAACATCCCCAAAAGCAGAATCCTTCTTTATCAGCTAAGCACCGAGAGAAAGCTTTAATAAGACAAATATGGTATTATTTCATCCCAGAGGTTCTTAAATGGTAACCCTTTTTTTGGATAGACTAGCTCAGTTTTTTTGTCTAATATTGTTGTCTTATTTTGCCTGAGGCAGTCTGGTAAATCTGGTTAGTTTTGGTTAGAAAGGTCCTAGGGTACCTTATAAATGACTTTCTGATTTTTCTTCATTTTACATCTCTTTCTGGCCAACATTAGTCTCCTGATACTTGAAGATATCCCAGAGTTTATTGCAAGGTCTGCTGAAATCCATCTGCATTTTGTTGTCTCCATTATGTCATTGCATAAGTTTGCTCTTTGTGCTTTGGGTTGGGAAGAGTCAATGGTTGGAGTCTGGCAGGACTTTCAGGTGCTTTTCTGAAGTATATCCCATTCCAGGGCACCATGAGATTCAGTTGGGTCCCCCACACTGTGAACAAAACAGTTCAGTAAGTGAAACTAATGAGAAGAGAAGGAGGAGATCAGACCCCACTAGACAGCTCTCACTGGAGAGTACAGCAACACTTGCAGATGGAAGGTTTGGCTTTCAGAAGAGTTTCATTGCCAGGTTTTCTGAGTTTATGTCAATAATAAAATATTCTGTGGAAGACGAGCTCTTGAGATGACGGGATCCTGCCCAACTCAGTGGTGATTCTTGACACGACTTCTCTGGTATACCAGCATGTTTATTTACAAAGAGAAGCTTTTGTTAGGTGTTCCCCCTCTGGACTCACACAATCCCATATGCTTAACCTGCAAGAGCTTTCCCTTGCTGCTGTGTAAACCAGGCGCCTCTCTTCATCTTTCAGGGATGAAATTAAACCCTCCATCTCTATTTAGCCACAGATGGGCCTTTTCAATGCCAGAAAACCCTATTAAACCCTTCTCTATTATTAGGATAGCCATATTTTCACCACAAGTAAACACCAAGGATAAAGAAAGTTTGGGATCTGATGTGACTAGTCCTTGAAGGAAACAAAACCAATCTGATCTCTGACTTTGTCTCTGTGCTGGTTGGTGGCCAAGGTGCCAACCGCTTCTATGACAACATTGAGGACATGATTGGCTTCCGGCCGTGGCCCTTGATCAAGATCTGCTGGCTGGTGTTCACCCCAGGTCTGTGCTTGGTAAGTGCAATTATACCATCATGACATGTCACTCTGGGTCCCCAAATTCTTGGTAGAAAAGGCTAATTTATCTCCAAGGTGCTGCTGTAAATTTTTCACACTTCTATGGAGAAGCAGAAGCTTGTCCGTAGCTGAGGTAGCTGTTTATTTCCTTTGTAAAGCCTTGTTTTGCCTGGAAAATTAATTGAGCCTGAAAAGCCAACTGTTTATTGTGAAGGCAAAAGGAAGTGTGTCCTCAAAGCCTGGAGATGCTTGGTCAAATTGCTTATGAATAGAAGACCAGTGAAAATGACCCTGTTCTGAAATACTTGCTTCAGTCTCTGTTGCTGGGACTTCCCATGGTTCAGAAATATCTATCTATAGCCATTTGCTTTCTATGTTATTAAATCTCTTCCAAAACTTCTGTAACTGTGTTTAAATAAAATGTACCCAAATTCAGGCAAGTTCTTGCCTGTTTTGAATTTATGTCCAGTCTTGCTCCACTGACTTTTACATTCTTTCTCAGCCAAATTCTGTTTTTGTATCTGATGTTGAGAGTTGTTTTCTTTGACCTCAGTGGGAACACAGATGATATCTATAGCTACAGCTTACAAAAGATTCCTAGTCCTTTGTCCCCAGGCTTCAGTAGGACTCAAAGATCTGGGAAATTTTCAAACCAGCCCAAATTGTCTGAAAGCTTTGTAGCTAGAGAGCCCCAGGAGGACAAAATCTGTGCCTGTGTGGTTCTTCTGGAGTGTTTCTGCCAGGCAAAACAACAATTCTTGTCCTTGATATGAATAAATTGCTGTCTCAATGTTGCTGGACCCTCAAAGCTGCTGCCAACTTTGCTTATGTTGAACTCTTCAGAAGCCTGAAGGCTTTGCACTGCAGAGATGCCTGGCCTGGCTCTGAGAACTCCTTGTGCATCCAGCACCAGGCTCTGCTCACTGCAGCCAGCAAGGTCCCTGCTGGCTCATTCAGGACAGAACTCTGGCACCTTGCAGAGCAGCCAGTCCTTGCAGGGTGGCCAGGCTGCCAGGCTGGGCTGCCCCTTGGCTCTCCTTATGTTTGTGTTTTGTGCTCCCCAGGGTGTCTTCCTGTTTTCCCTGATCAAGTACACACCCCTGAAATACAACAATTCCTATGAGTACCCACCCTGGGGCTACATGCTGGGCTGGCTGATGGCACTCTCCTCCATGGTCTGTATTCCTCTCTATGCCATCTTCATCCTCCTGAAAACCAAAGGACCCCTGAAACAGGTACTGGGATTGTGGTCACTGTGGGTGTGTTGCTGTTGATACCCCAGATGGTTCAGGATGGGCCCCAGGGAGGATGTACATGGATCCTCTGATCCATGGATGTACATTTCGCTTCTGAGAAGGCAAGGGCTGGTGAGAGTCACCCTTTCCCAGAATGTGCTGTAGCTCTTGTGGGCAATCTGGAGAGCTTGGAGAGTCTCAGCACAGCTCCTAGGCTGATCATCTAATGTGCAGTCTTTTGTGCAGTGTTGCACCATCATGCTCAATGCAATATATATATATATATAGAGCATAGATATGCTATAGATACCAAAATTGTAGTGAATTAATTTCCTGACACAGATGTTTCCAGGAACACTCTTTGAATATTGCAAACCATTCAGTGAAAATACGTTTGTAATTTATAATTATGATCAGTCACTGCTACAAACTGATTCCTCTTGTTACACTTGACTGACCAAGAAACACAAATGTTGTTTCCTAATGTCCCTGATGGAGTGAGCTCAAGCTCCAAAGACTAAAAACTCACAATGAAGTACCCACAAAGCAGCTGCAGACTGAGGTCAATTTTGGAAATCATGGGGCAAATAGTTTTGAGTAAATGAACAAAATCTGTGATTCTGGCAGACACTTCACAAGGAGTGGGAGCACTAAAATTTATCCAGGAAGCCATGGATGAATTGCCTGATCTGCTTGTGATGCACTCTGCATGGGAGTGAGCATGCACTGTCTTGAACAGTTTGTGATGGAAAAAATTAGTAACTGTGAAAGTCAGGTTTCAGCTGGGAAATGATAGGCTGTCCCATGGAGCTGGCAGGTAGCAAGACATCAGCTGCAGGATGGAAGAGGGGAGGAAATCAGGAGCTCAAGAAGTCATGTGGCACCAGAGAGGCTTAAAAAATGGGATTTAAAAGACTGGAAATTCACTGCAGAGTCCCTGTGAGCCAGCACCCTTTAGTGAAGAGCTCAAAGATATTTTCAGTTTTTAAGAATAAACTCCTCAAAGTTGTCCCAACACTGCATACATGTGTGTGGAACAGCCTGTAGCACCCTGCATTCACAGGACAAAGGGGGAGCTAAGGGCAGGCAGCTGCCTCACAATCCCTGCCTCCACCATCACAGTCTGGCTGACTGGAAGAGGATGGTTTGGGGCAGGAACCAGTCTGCAGGGCAACTGCTTTACCTGGGAAATGCCACAGAGGTAGGCATCACCTACCACCCTGTTTTGGATCATAGCAGGTACCCAGCATCTGATGATCAGCCCAATTGAAAGTCTTCACAGCTCCCACCAAAATCAATGGAAAACTACTTGGTATAGGAAAAGAAACAGCTTTATGTTGTTTTTTCCATTGCCACAGAAAACATGTGTGGTGCTTTTTGCTGGCATCCTCCCTCACAGCAGCAGGTCTGTGAGAAGTGCTGTACATCAGATTATCAGTGCACAGCCCAGATTTGAGCTCTGAGGCAGAAAAATCGTCACTGAGAGCAGCTGAAGGGAACCTGCTCTCCTGTTTCACGGCCATTCGGTAGGAGAGGAAGAGGGAGCTGGCACCTTGGCTCTCCAGATGCCTTTGCCCCCAGCAATGGTTGTGGATCACTGTTGGCTGTCAGTTTGCTCATCAGCTTAATTAACAGCGACTTCCTCTCCGCAGCGACTGATGCAGCTGATTTCCCCGGCGGAGGATCTGCCGCAGCCCCGGAAGAAGCACGTGGCCAGGCCGTCCGATCTGAGGCGTGAGGGATGGACTCCTCCAGTCCAGGAGGTGCTCAGCATCACAGAGAGAGAAACACACTTCTAAGGCACCTGGGATGTTTCCTTCATAACCCAGACTGATTTGCTCTCTCCTTCCCAAAGTGGTTTCTTTTCCCTTCTCTCCTTCACGTCTGTGATGGAAGCATCTGGGACAATTACTCTCCTTCCAGCCAGCTGGCTGCACCCACTGGAAACAACATTTCTTTTACACTCTGGGGACTGCTCTTGCTGCCAGCAGCTGTGGAGGCTGCACTAGGCTTTTGTCAGAAGTGCCCTTCAGTACTGTCACCAGTTGGGAAGAGTAAAACAACATTTTAGAAAAAAAGGAAAAAAAAAAGTGCATTCATGTTGGGAAAAGGAAAAGAAACCACAGTGGCGAGGGTGGTGAGAGAGAGCAGAGATTAAAGTGTAAAGGAACCAAGTCAGGAATGCAAAAGCATGAAACGATGGGGCGTTATCCAGGAAATAAGTAAGTTGGTTCAGAAGTACATAAGAAGCTGGAGGATGACAAAGGAAAGTGCATTACTAGGTCACCTCTGTACAAGGGAGAGAGAGCCAGGAACATATCATAGCAAATAACAGAAGGAGGCTGCAGTGTCTGTGGTTACAGCTTCAGCTGTCATTGGAAGGGAAGGGAATGACAGGGTGCTTGATGCAATCCTAGTTGTTGATGATTGATCTCAAGCCAGTATCAATCTGGAAAAGGGGGTGAGGAATGACTATCTGGGGGACTTGCTCTTGGTCAAAACTGCATGGCCCAGTTAAAACAATGAATATTTGACAGTTCTTTCAGAAAATTCATGGAGTGCAAGAGAAGTCCCAGAGCAGTTGGACGGAAAAAGAGCTGCAGCACAGCTGGGAAAATGAGACCCTGAGGACTGCACGCCCACAAATTTAACAGCACTGTTAGGGCATTTTGTAGAGGAATTATTGAAGGAGTTGCTGGGCTGATCCTGCTCTGCAGAGTAACTTTGGGAAGAGGGCGGGAGAATGATTGCATTCCCTGGGCTTTGCTGTGGATGACTTCTCAGGGGATAAGGAAGACATAATCAGGCACAATAATCATCAGCTCAGGCAAGATAAAGCAAAATTAATAGGTAATATAGGTTCACTGGAAGCAGATTGTGTCAAATTAGAGGTTGGTTGTTGCCTGGGTAGTCAAAAATGTGAGGCAATGGGTGGGAGGAAATGTGCTCTGATGCCAGGTTTGGTGCAATGCCAGATGTCTCTGTCCTGTGGAGGCTGGGGCTGTAAAGCTGCTGCCAAATCCTGCTTCAGTGCCTATCAAACATTCACAGCTGAAGCCATCAGAAAAGCCAGTGGCAGGACGCACGCGGGCACTGTGCTGTGGCCCAGGGTACATGCACTGGTGCATGGCTGTGCTGCAATATTGGTGCATCCAACCACGCCACAGAATGGCCTTCAGAATGAATCACAGGTGCCACAGGCTCCTTTCCTTGTTCCAAGTAATTGCTTCTGCCTGTGCTGTGTGGAGATAAACGACCAGGACTGAAAGTAAGCATGGAAATCAGGCATCATCTGTGCAGCTCGGTACCTATTCCAATTGCTATGGGAACCTTATCTGCTGCAGTTTCCTCTGAGTTTAACTGGAGAATTAGCATAGGGCAATCTTTTCCCCATTTAATTTCCTTTCCTTTAAAAACTAAAAACTACAAACTGCTGGTAAAATGAAGGCTGAAAGTCAAGTATCAGAATTTGTACCTCTCTGGGACATTATCATTTGAGATATTTCACTGTGGAAGATGGAGAAAGCTGGCAAACCTCATTCACATTCACTGCAAAGGATTGCAGCACCACATAAGACACCATTTATTATATTTTTATTTCTTGAAGAGCTGCATGTCATGCTGCAAATAGCTGTGGGAAGAGCTTAGCACCCAGAGGTTTGCAGTCAGGCCTCATGGGAAGCAGTTTGGTGATTTTTCCTCTCCCCCCCATCAATATTGCTCATAATTTGGTAGGGGAAGCAGCTTCCCCCAATCTTGATTCTTGTACAGTCCTTGGTAGAACATTGAGCCCCTTTGCTCCTGCTGCCATGTCTTTAAGATGTGAGGTAGTGTCATGCTGTCAGAGAAGTCATGGACATGTGTTCACTTCTTTTTCTGAGGCAGTTGAGTAACTCTGCAAAAATCCTATATGGAAACAAATACCTCTTCAGTTTGGAACACAAACATGGTGCTGTGTTACTGACTGCATGAACTTGTTCCTCCTGCTCATGCATAATCTGACAATAGCATCCCACCTCTGCCAGGAAGCGACTTATTTTTATAAAGCTAGAGGAGGTATTGCTGTGCCCATTGAAAGCAGTCATAAAGTTTCCAGGATCAGAAAATTAATCCAGATGGAACTGACAAAGTTTCAGGAATTTTGAGTCAAAGCTTTAAGTCATTTAATTACCTTTCCTTTAAAAACTAAAACACCCACATACACTCAGCTAGGGGAGCAGGGGGAATGCCATCAGTGGGTGTTTTTTGCTGTGCAACCCCTAGCATAATTAGAGACTGAGTAGTGGTTTATTAGATTTATACAAATGTCTCATGCATTGCTGCATGCATGTGACAGATCTGGGAGGTCTCCATCAACCCCTGGAACTGGACACCTCTGGAGACCTCTGAGTCTGATGGAAAACTGCTCCTGTCCTGCACACCACCAGGAATACATTACTGGAGGGTTGGTATGGAGAGGAGGGAGAGATTTATTTTTTTTCCTGTAATTGTTGATAACATGCCAAGACATGATGCATTTGAAGCTGAAGTCCAAGAGAAGGTATGAGGTTTTCATACTGTGCTGTTCCTCACAGCTGGAATTGAAACACTGTATACAGAAGAAAGGACATACACCTGTAAACTCTAACTACCACTTCCAAGTTTCCAGTTTGTTGTTTTGGTTTTGTTTTTTGATTGCTGGTTTGTCGGTTGTTTTTTTTTTTCTTCATGAAAAGGCCATTTTCACCCCTCTCTCCAGAAGGAAAAGACAAGAACAGAGTGTTAAAGAAGAAATCAAGCCAAAAGATCATGTGTATTCCTTCTCCATCCTGTTATTCCTGTTTCCCCCCACTTCAATCTTCGCTCCCTTCTTCCTTTGACAGTGACAAATGGCAAAAAAAAGAAGGAAATGGTCATTGAAAACTTGTACTGGACAAAATTTGAAAAAAGATAAAACAATCAGATATCATCAGGATATTTTCAATTTCTGTGACTCCAACCCTCAACATAGTTTTTTGAGGAAGGAGAATTGCAGTGGGAATTCTCCTTGGCTCTCAAACGTTCTTCTGTCCCAGGTGATCCTGGTAGCACTCAGGCAAAGGACAGTAATCTGCTGTAGGCTGCATGTGCTCACACGTGGTAACCTCTTCCAAATTAGCTAAATTGTGTTTGAGTGGGGTAAGAGGGGAGAGATGTTCATCAAAGGAGAAGTTAAAATGATAACTTATTTCAAAAAGATTAAAATTTAAGACTTGAGGGGCTGAGGAGATGTGCATCTGCTGCTATCCAGTTCCCTGTCCAGGGTTGCAGGAATAAGCTTGAGGTGTTAAAGAAAAAAACTTTACTCCTGAACCTGCCAAGGGAAGAGAAGAAATGTGTATGGATGGACACAGCAGAGGTTGTTTTGCTTTGTTTTACTCTTTAAATCCACAATAAGCCCTGCCCCCTCAGCTGCTTGTGGAGCATGATCCTGGCTCTGGTTTGAATCCCTGACCCACAAGTGCAAAGGAGGACATGCATTTTCAGAGCAGTCTGTTCTGGTTTGTCAAGCCTGAGCTTGGAAAGCTATGTGGAGAGGAAAGGGATTCCCAGGGAGAAATGCTTTCAATGTCTGTTTAAAGCCTGTTGTGGGCAATTCCATCCTGTCTTGGTTTTGGTGACATGCCAAAACCATTCTGCTAAATGGCTAATGGCTTTTTGATTCTTTTCTCCTGTTTTGTTTTGGTTTTTTATAGGCTGTAGAATAGTTTCCTGCCCAGCCTGGGTTACAGCCAGGATGGGAGCTCTGGACTAGGATGGCTGGTTTGGACCAGAGGCATGCTTATGCTCAATCATTATTTTCCAGTGGCCACTAAACTTTTCCAAAACATGCTTTATTGAGTGTGCAGCTTTTGTTGTATCATGGTGTCAATAGTGGTCTCTGGAGGAGCATGGGATATTACAGGCCATCTGGTGCCTTTCTGGACCTCATATTTCAACAGGACATGAAATAAGCTTCTTTTTCTCATGGAGAAATAAACCCTCCCTCAAGAATAAAAGCAACCTGTCACTTTCACATATCCTGGAGAAGGGCCATTGCTGCAACATGAGCTTCCTCCCCACGTTCTCAAAAACTCCCAGATGCAAGGGAAATGCCACCCCCTGTCTTGTACTGCAAAAGAGGCTGGCGTGGAGGTCATAGTAAAAAAAAAAAAAAATTTAGGCAGCAAATAAATTTTGAAATCTGAAGTGAGGATGACCTGGGAGCTGGAAGGAGTGTTTCTTGGTCAAGCTCTCCAGAAGCAGAGCTCTTTATGCTGGAATGCTCCAAGCAGCATGGATGTGGGTCCAGGAGCTGCTGAAGAGAAATCCCATCAGTGGCAAGGCACAGCAGTGCAAATCAGTAACCCTGGATTAGCTGGGACAGTGGAAGGCTGCTTGGCAATGGGAACTGCCTGATGCTGGGGCTCAGAACTTTGTGGAAATCATGCCCAGGCAGTGTTAGTGTTTTGTGCAGTGCTTTTGGATGAGATATTAATTCCCCAGACAGGCTAGGTGGCTGTGACTCCTCTTGGCACTGGTGTGAATCATACATCAATCAAGGAACAGGGAGATGGTGGTGGGGTTCTCTCTTTGTGCTCCATGCCATCCTGTCTTGTGTGTCTGTCTCTCATCACCAACACTGGGCTCTCCCACCCCAAAAATGCTTTTGCAGGGCTCAGCTTTACACCTGCTTTACACCTTAGCTAAGCATAAATTACCAGCAAGTAAATTACAAGTAAAACAGAGGCTCAGGAGCAGCCTCCAGTTGTCCCATCCCATAAACCTCCTTATGCAGGACCCCAAGCATTGGAGTCTGTCTCCACAAAGGCAAGCAGTGTGGTCAGGCACAGTTAGTTTCTTCAGAACCTCTGGGTGGAGGATATTTGAACACTTTCAGAACATATTCATTTTACACTGCTTAAACTGAGAAAATAACAGGAAGTAATTTTTTTTTCTTTTATGAAAGAATCAGATTTCAAAATTTATTTGCTGCCTAAATTTTTTTTTTTTTTACTATGACCTCCACTCCAGCTTCTTTTGCAGTACAAGACAGGGGGTGGCATTTCCCTTGCATCTGGGAGTTTTTGAGCTCAGTCTCACTTTCCTGCTTCTATGGTCAAGGGAGGCAATAGCAAAACCTTTGCTGTTTGGCCTTGGGGCCCTTGTGAGGCTTCATGTGAAGAGGAGAAAGACAAAAAGGGGCTGATCCCTTTTGGGAAGTTGGAGATTCAGAACATCTCAGATCAGTGTCTCTGTGTGGGGGTGTGTATGTGTTAGGGAATCTGGAGGAGAATTGTGCTTTGGTAGGTTTTGCCTTAATGACATTGCTACTGTGACATTGTGACAGAGGCTGGTGGGTAAATGTGTTGCTGTCAGCGTTTTTAGCTTGTGAGGCTCTGGACTTATACTATAAGTAGAGGTGATTAGTAATCTTGGTAAAACTTTCCAAAAATTTTTCCTCTCTGGAAGGAAGGGAAGGGTGTTTTAGTGACTGTGAGCAGAGGTGTCAGCAGCACCTTCTGGTTGTTCTGGGCACAGTCCCTTGGGCAAGCTGACGTACGGCACATTGAGCGATGGCAAAGCAATTTCCCACCGTCCAATCCTGTCAATAAATGCAATTTCCCTGGAGGGTGGGGGTGTGTGAAACTCGATTGCTGCAGACAGGGGCTGGTTCTGGTTGTGTGCATCACACAGCCAAGCAGCAGCAAGGCTGCAGGCTGGAGATATTTCCCCTCACAGAGGTGGCTCTGTCCCTTCCAGTCATAAATGATGATGTCCCTGTGTAGCACTTCACAGGGGAGCCAGCCCTTTGCTCTTCTTTGTCCCCAAGGCCTGTGTACTTATCATGATGGAACACCTGTGGTGGGCAGTGGTTATACTCCGTCAGAAACCCTCATTTGCATCTCATACCTAAATCTGTCCTCTTTTTCCTCTGCATCTATGACATTTTTCCCACACTCCTGTGCTTTTGAGGTCAAACACAGCTGTACAATAAAGCTTCTCCCTGTAGGAGAG
The DNA here is from genome assembly GCF_029582105.1 of Oenanthe melanoleuca. Lineage (NCBI taxonomy): Eukaryota > Metazoa > Chordata > Aves > Passeriformes > Muscicapidae > Oenanthe > Oenanthe melanoleuca. Next base: position 4,494,342 of record NC_079334.1, read on the forward strand.
CATTGTAGGTTCTATTGGGAAGTGCATAAGCTCCATCAGTATAACTGCTTATGCTGATTTAAAGCATCTGCCTCAGAGCTTTTATTAGCATAAGCCTCTTAATAAAGAGAGAGAAAAATCTGTAAGAGCTGCACCAATGATGTAACTAGATCTAGGGACACATTTACTTTAAAGTCAGGTTGGTTTCACAGAGTATGTGATTTCAGTTAAATCTTCCAAAGTATGTGAGGACACTTCTATTTATGTTCCATTCACACTAATTTTAATTTATATTAAGTCGGTAGGATCAAGTTTGAGCTAAGTTGAACATGATGTTACTGCTCACACTGTTTTTGATGGATTAGAAGCAACAGAGCTAAATCTTACCAGTCCCTTGTGAGTCCCTTGCAGTTTCACTGACAGAAATATGATCAGTTTTTTAAAACTACATTTATCAAAACAGCCTGGAGGCACAGGCACACTTTCATCAATGTGACTTTGTCCACTTATTACCCAAATGGTCTTTAAGCTGGAGTAATCATGCTTCAAAGTGGTCTTCTCTGGTTTAATGTAGCCTAATTTGTTTTGATTTAGATGGGAAACGCTGGTTGGCTAGAAAAGACCTGAGGGAACACCCTGCAGAGGGTAGGTACTGCTGTTAATCAAGTCCTGCAATCTTCCCTGCAGAAATCCCATGGCAGGTGCCTGTTACAGCTCTCACTTTCTGGTTCCCAGGCCTTGTGCTCCTTGTTGCTGTGCTGAGCATATCACAGGGGCATATCATACCCTGTGTCACTCCAGCATCCCTGTGGCAAGGAACATAGCTGGGAAGAAGGGGGTGAGGGGAGACTCTGCCACACTTAAAATCTGCTCCCAAATGGCTCCAGGGACACCAGTGGTACGTGGCCTCTGGGGCCACCTGGGAATCTCCATGTCCCTGTGTCACCTGGACCTCAGGCATGCTTGCACTCTGGGGACTCCAGCCCTAGAAGCATGTCTGGAGAAAGCTGAAAGCAGGTGCCTTACTCTCACCAGTGCTTAGAGACTAACCAGCAATTAGCCTGGGAGCTTGCTGGCTGCTGCTGGGAGGCAGGTACTGGTAATTAAACCTCATGCTTTGAAAGGCCAACTCAGGTCTGGCTTTGCCCACCAGGAAACTGAATCTGTGTCACAGTGAGATGCTGCAGGTGTCAGCCCCACCAGAAGAGTAGGCTGGGCTACCCACAGGAATGGGCCATCCTCAAGCACCAACACCAGCCTTGGGAGGGAGATGTGACAGTGCAGAGAGCTGAGCTTTCACTGTGCTTTAGCTGTGACAAGAGCCACAGACATGGAAATGTGTGTAGCAGCATGCTTCTCTCAGAAACATCCATGTGTACATCCTTATTTATTTCAATCAAATGGAAGAAATGGTCACACACCTAGACATACTTTACCCACACAAACTGGAGGTGAAGGCTCTTCATCAAAAGAAAGAATATGGAAAATGCCATAGAAACATCTTTAAATGCATGGATTTTATTTTAGTGGCTTTTTCTCTCTCTTTTACCTAATATCCCTTTCCTCCCATAAGACATCTCAGGATATGTCAGATTAATCTTCTTCATTTTGTGCTGAGGGACTCTTGGTCCTTCAGGTCTTACTTACTGACCAAAAGCTCAGTGCTGATAAATCTTTAGCAGAGGAAGATTTTCTCCCAGGTGTTTCTCAAACAAATGAATTATGGTAAGGTGCACAGGAGAAACAACACAAAAACCACTGAGCTTAAGAGAACTTGGCTGTTTCACACCTGACAAAATCTTACTGCCAGAATATCCAGTGACATTATCTCACTAATTCTCCCTGTCTCCAGAGTATTCCAGGGGAAAGAAGATGAATAGGCACTGAACAGAAGTGCACCAACCCAATCTATTTTTCGTTGACAGGTCACATTTAGTCTCCTCCAGTAGTGGAAATTCCTTTTCTTTTCTTGTACTTACTTTCAGTTTTGTCATTGTCATATTTCTTTTACATTTTTATTCCTTCACCATGTTTTGTTTTGTTTGTGCTGTTGACAGCAGGAGAGATTTAAAAATGCCCAAAGTTAGGAACAATTTCACCTGTAGATGACTTCTTTCAAAGGGCCCCTAGCAGCTGGAGGGACAAGTGGCATAAATGCAGATTTAATACCAGTAGCTAAAGGTAATTGTAAATAAAAGTACTCTCTGTGAAAAGTATTGGACAGGTTTCCAGAGGAATAATATTTCAAAGAAGCTGTGTGCCCTGGAAACATGGCTGGCAGCCTGTGGAGAGCTATAAATGTGTGGGGCATGACCCTTCCCTGTGCCATATAGGACTAGCTCATCCCAGCTTGACTGGAAATGCCCAAGATGAGGAGTAGCAGAGATTCTGGCAGTTTTCCTGGGGAGAAGAGGTCAGTGAGACTGGCAGGTGATTATGTTACCAAATATTAACAGTCAGTGGTGACAAAGAAACTCTGGACATCACAAGGTGGGGTTTTCAACAGGCCACCTGGGTTGGGAGTCACCTAGAGCACCTGAGCTGAGAGGATTGAGCACAGGAATTTTCCTGTCTTACCTACCCTCACACCTTTTCCCTGCCTATTCCCTACTGGCCACCCTTTAGGATAGGATGGTTGGGTGTCAGGAGTCAGACCAGAGCTGAGCCCTGAGCCTGCTCAGGGAGGAAGGAGGCCAGCCAGTTTGGCCCCACTGCAGGTTGGCAGGATTGCTGAGGTTGCAGAGGAGGAGGCCATGCCTTAGACTGGGCTCAAAAAAGCAATGCCTGCCAGCTCTGCTCTGCTGGCCAGCTTTGCTTCCCTTTGGAGGTGGTAGACTTGGTGGGCTGAGTCAGAGCCAGGCAGCCTCATATCTTGTAATAGCTCTTTTCAGTGAGTGCAGCCCTATTCCTCTGCAAATTATCCCTGAGTGATTATACTTCTGCTTATTTTGCAATGATTGTGTTAATGATTTCTGCAAATGAATTTTAAACCAAGAGATGTCTAGCCTGATTATTTGGCTGCTTTCACCACTGTCATCACATCCAACAGCTGTTATTTAGAAAACACTCTTTGCACTTGTGTTTACTCACACAGATTATATGGTGGGGTTGGGCTCTTGTGCTGGATATTTCCCAAGCCACCAAAAGCTTTGGAGGTGGCAGCCCAAATGCTTTGAACGCAAATACTGAAGCCAGCAAGTATTTGTCTGAGTATCTGCCAAGCTCTCATTTTCTGAGAACACACTGGTGAATCAAAATTTAGTCTCATGAACATTTATGGAAAACAACCAAGAGAGCAGCTCCAAATTCCATATTTTCAAATGAATTCTGCTTCTCTTCTAAGGCATGTTCCCAAATTCATTTGGGCTTACCAGTCTGTGTCTAGTTCTTGCCAAGTGTGAAATATCCATGTACTCTTCTTTCCTTGGTCCCACTTCCCTTGTTTTTTCTGGAAAAGCAGGGGTTGCTCAGACTGATGCTGAGAGACATTCTTTCTCTCCAGCACCTTTGATACTCACAGTCTGCTTCTGCCTCTAACTCAAACAACAAATGTGATACAGAAAACACTTGTGGCTTTCAAATTCAGTTTTCACCCCTTCAGTAGAAATGGTCATTTTCTGGCCTGTTTTCTTTCCAGACTAGAAGTACATGAGGTGGGGAGATGGTTTGCTGCCTGTCTGCCCGTGGAACTGGTGTTTCCAATGGACTCACTGCAGTTCTCAGGTGTTCCTCAGCCAGGACTCCGTGGAGAGCTGTGAAAACACATATAACAGGCTGATTCCCTCAGGCCTGAGATATCCACCAGCCCTGCAAGCAAATTGCTACTGTCTTGCTCTGTCTTTTTATTTTAGGAGGTGTCACATCAGCAGTTGGTCTTGAGTAGAGATTGAAGACTGAGAGAGAACAGTGATGGATGGACTAATGCCAGACTCAGAAAAGGGTGAGCTACGATATCTTGATAGCTGAAGTTTCACTCTTTCTGACAAAAGGAGGCCAGGAGCTTTGCTGCAGACTCCCCTCTGTAACTACCTGCAGGTACCTGCTTTAATTTGGTTGGTCTGACTGAAGGAAATCTTACCCAGTAACATGGCATTACATTCCAAAAGCCCTCACCCAGCTTGGGCTCCATGGCAACTGCAAATCAAGCTGGGCAGACGAGGGAGAGCTGAGCCTCCTGCGTGGTCCAGCACATCCAGGGCTGTGGCTGCACACTTCTCAGGAGACAGGGAAGCATGCCTTTGCCAGCTCTGCTTTCACCAAGAGTTGCCTTGTAGTACTATAGAATGGTTTGGGCTGGAAAGGACCTTAAAGGTCTTCTAGTTCCAACCCCACCACCATAGAAAAAAACTCTCCAAGACAGTGTGAGCCTTAGTTCACCAGGAAGGGACTTGATCTTGCCCCTGCAGGACTCAGCTGGCAGCAATTCTAGCAGTGTTCCATGTCATGGTGGGTGATAATGATTTCCCAGTTCTGCACTACATGCTCCCTGTGCTTGCAGGTCTGGCCAGTGCAAGCTGTGCTCCACTGCAGAGATACAGAATGGGTTTCCTAGGGAGCCAAGGCAGCACATGTTCCCTGGCTGATTTTGTATCCCAGCTGGGAGCCTAAAGGAAAGATTCTTAAGTCAGATGAAGTTTACTTCTCATTTAACTTTATTAGCTGCTAAATAAGAGGTACTCAAGCTCCCAGAGGGGTGTGGGGCACACAGACTCCCTGAAGAGGAGAGGGATGAGGGTGCTCTGTCAGACCCATAACTTTCTTCCAGAAGGGATTGCCACTCACTGCATTTGCTTCAGCTCAGAGAGGATGCTTCTTTGTCAAGATACCTCCAGCGTGTGTGCTGAAGAGACACTCAGCTCTCAAAGCCTCCTGGGTTTACCCAGTAAAAATAATTTTCTTTCTCCAATTTCCCTCTTGTCAGCTTTCCTGGCACCACAGTCTTTCTCCTTTAAGGGCCAAAAACACCTAATGGGGGTCTTACTGCTTTCTCCATTCTTCTCCATTATACCTTAAGCATTATACTTTAAGCATCCCTACTTCTGTTTTAACACAAAGAGAGAAGCTGGTGAAGTGCTAAGGTGTCATCTCTCATGAGAATTATGTTTTAGCTCACTTGGGCTCCTTCCCCTGCCTCTCTGTCAACACTGCCGCTAACAAGGTGAAGCTCACAACATCAGCAGCTCCCCCATGCTTCTTTTGAGAGTGACTTTCTACTCCCAGGTGGATGGAAATTATCTTGGAAAAAAGAAGAGAGGAGAGGAGAGGAGAGGAGAGGAGAGGAGAGGAGAGGAGAGGAGAGGAGAGGAGAGGAGAGGAGAGGAGAGGAGAGGAGAGGAGAGGAGAGGAGAGGAGAGGAGAGGAGAGGAGAGGAGAGGAGAGGAGAGGAGAGGAGAGGAGAGGAGAGGAGAGGAGAGGAGAGGAGAGGAGAGGAGAGGAGAGGAGAGGAGATAAAAGTTCTGCACAAGCTGTTTTAGAGCCACTTACAAGATTTACACACTAAGCAACTGGTTATTCACACATGGCTCCTTTCCTTGGCTAATGGTTGGTACCTGCCACTTCAAACAGGAAGTCTCCATTTTTCTGTCTGTCCCCTCCATCCCAAAAGCGTGACCCATGGCCAGTAATGCACTTGATCCTTGCAGGAACTAACAAATCCTTGCAGGAACTGCTGCAGCAATATGGATTCAACCAACGCCTTGCAACCCACTTGCCTGATGACTCCCCTTTTCTTTGGCATCAGGCCCTTTCACTTTGTCCTTCCTCCTGCCCATGCCCTTGGAGCCTCTTCTCTTCCAGTGACTGTGATTTTCCAGTGGCTGTGGGACCCCCCCACCCCACACCCGCGACATGCAGGGTGTTGATTTGACTGGACGTGAGCGCAAAGCTCATTAAAGACTTGTCAATAGTGCAATGTGAAGCAGTGTGGGGTGAGGCAGGGGGAGAAGGGCCCTGTGGCAGGAGGGGCTCACAGGTCCCCTCTGTGTGTGGGAGCAGGTCTGTACGTGCATCCCTGGGCTGGTGTCTCTGTCAGCAGCTCTGCGTGCCCCAGGGACCCGCCACCGGCTGGCACCGCGAGGCAGGTGAGTCCACTGGGACAGCAGTGTCAGGGCTTGGGGTGTGAGCACTGGGGGCAGAGAAGGGAAAAAGCAGTGTGGGGAAGAGCCACTTTACTGCACTAGCATCCCTTGGGAAGAGTGGTGCAGATGCTGGGCTCTCCTCCATCCGTACTGGGTTGGATGTGGGGCTGAGTAGTGCAGCACGCTGAGGACAAGGCAGGATGCAGGATTGTTCCTGTCTTCCAAAAGGTAATGGAGGGCTGAGCAAATGAGGACAGCCCTGCCTGGCAGTCAGTTGGAGCACTGTGAAGTGGAGCAGCTTTACCCACAGTTGCACCACCTCAGTACCTAAATTTCTCCTGTCAGTTGCCATTGCCATTGCAATGTCCCCTTGGTCAAGAAAGACACCAGTTGCTGGGAAGGCAGCAACTTTTCTGTCTGTCACTCCCATGCAGAGCTTACTGGAATCCCCTTGGTGTTAACAGGCAGGTTCAGCAAGCAACCTCCAAAAGCTGCTCACTGAGCAAAATCCCGGGTTGAAGAGGCTGTTTCTGCTGCAGTAGAGAAGTGGGGCAGGCATGAACCATCTCTCCCCCATGCTGCAGTGGGGGTGGCTGGGAAGGACCTGCAGGTGCTGCTCCCTGCCCTGCTGCTTCCATGCAGTCAGAGCAAGAGGGGAGATGACTGTCCCATAGCATGACCTGAAAATGGTACTGGGGTCCCAAATATTGGAAAGCTTCTTCTGCCTATGGGCTGGGGAAAAAATGTAGTGAATGCAAATGATTGCTCAGTAAAGATGCTGTATCTGCACTTACATGAAAATCTGGGGCAAGCTTCTCTGGGGAGGGTCTCCAGTGGGTAGGACTCAGGAAATGGGTTGGGTGATACACACATGAGACATGGGCTCAGCTGCCCTTCCCTGGGGCTGGGATAGCCCTCATGTTTCAGCCCCAAGGATCAACGTGACACACAGTGTTCTAGGTTCTTGGTGCCCCTTCACAAAGGTCCTGAAAGCTCTGATGGTCTGTGGCAGTGCTGGGATGTTTCTGGGTTCTGTGCCTGTGCCCTTCCTTCTTATCTGTCTGCAAGAGAGTCTGACTCTGGAGGAGGGAACTCACTCTGTCGGTGAAAACCTCCCTATCTCTCCTCTGTCTCCACAGCACTGGAGACCTGGACAGACTCTCCCATCCCTTTCCTCCCTCCCCTCCTACCCTCTCCCTGCTCCCTATCTCCCCTGAGTGCTTCTTGGAGCTGCAGTCTGGATTCCAAAGACTCCTCAGTTTGTTGTGACCTTGCTGTGATTCTGCCAGCACCTGGTAGAGAGCTGCAGCACATTAAATTTTGGTTCTTGTCCTTCCAAGAGAAGCTCTGCAACAGTTTGGAATGTTGTGTGGAGAACAAAAATCAGCAGCTGGAAATGTATTCTCTTAAGAAGAAACTTAACAAGGAGCAAGCAACTGATGTCCTTGTACTGCGGATGAACACCCCCATGACACTGAGTCCTGTTTGCTGGGGATAGAGCAAGTGGATGTTGTGTCTGGCCCCTGTGGAGATGCTCATGTGGTAAAGGCTGTTCCTGGTGCCAGAGGGCCAGGGTCTGCACCCTGGTATGGACTGGTTGTGTGGGATGTGACTCAAGTCTTCAGCCAAGGCAACAGGGACAACAGCCCTTCCTTTGCCTTATCTCCTGATCACAAGTCCTGGGGGAAGAGCTGCTCCTTTTCCACTGCTCCATGGGGCTTAGCACAAGATGTGAGGATAGGAGAAGATCTGAATGTTAAACTGGTAGAGATAATGCCCAGCTAGTTGCAGGTTGATCCTGGACAGCAGGGGATGGTGCTCTGGGTAATGAGCATGTTTTCCAGGATGTTTTGAGGAAAATCTCAGCCAAGGGGCTGGAGGTTACCAATGCTCTTGCAAAGTTCCTGCAGAGGCAGCTGGCTCTGTTGTTCTCTATTTTCCACTCCCCAAAACAGCATATAAACAAAGGGAGCCTTGTGGCAGCCTGAGAGCTCTGGAGCACAATTATCTTTCTGCTTTCATGAGAAGAACCAAGAGTTCGGCATCTGAGAATGAACACAGATTTTTTCTTTGGCTTGGCCATGTTGCAGCAGAAAAACAGTGCTGTCCTCTGCATGGTGAGGCTCTAGTCTTTTTGGAGCTGAGTTCTTGTGCCAGAGTGGGGACAGGCACATTCACAGGTGCCATGTTCTGAATGAGGTACTTGGTAGCTGCTGTGATCCTGCCCAGAAGGAGCAGGGGGAATTCTCATTCTTCTCCTATCTACCTTCCTCTTTGTGCTTTCATCTGAATGGAGTAACAGAAATTTGTTGAGGCAATGCAGGGTTTTTACCTGCTCATCATACTCCAAGGGCAGCAGGTGCTGGTCAGTATGGAGCAGGCTGAACTTGTCTGTCCCCTGTGGATGTGTCATTTCCCAATCTGAGCTTCCCAGCCCCAGGGACGGACAGTCCTTTGCTCCTCTGCCATGCAAGGTGAGAACAGGTATAAAGCAAGAGAGAAATTCCGCCTGAAACTGCCTTCTCTGTGTCCATTCTGGGCACTTCTGCCCCACTGATGTTCTCATTGAAGGCACTGGGAAGGTTTTTTCTATCAGCCTCCCTGGAGTGGGATTATATCTTGTCAAGGGATAAAGCAGGTCACCCCATCACCCTTCTTCTGGAGCAGCACTAACCTGCAGCTCTTCTCTCCCTCTATTCCCTACTTGAGGAACTTTGAGAGCTGTGCTCTTTTTTCAAGCACAGGTGAAACTTGCCAGTGAACTCAAAAAGTAACTGGGGTTGGGGTCAGACAGATGGGTCTTTGCAGAATAAAGCTGAGCTAAAAATGTCCATGTTGCTTCAGGAAGGGCAAAAGAATAATGCAGCAAAATCTACCAACATCATGAAAATGGAATCCCAGCATGACAGGTTGCACTGTATAAGAAATGGAAAATACTTTTAAATTTAATCAACACATGTAAAATAAGCAGAAATAGGCCTTTAATCTTTTTAATGTGGTATTTTCACTGAGAAGGATGAAGACAGGGATGCCTTTAAGCAATTTATCTGTCCTTCCCTATCTGGAAATATGCAGTCTGCCCAGTTGCTGCCTTGAGGGAGTGGGATATGGCCTGACCTTGATCCTCATGCTGCTGTGGTGGCTCAGAGTAGGTCAGGACAGTCTGTTAGGGCCAGAAAAGAGTCCTGCCATCTCTCTCTGCTTCCTGGGGAAGCTCCTCAGAGACCAGGATGAGTTTTAAGTGAGAGCATGAAAATGATTCAGAGGCTGCATCATTTGCATCTTCCAAAAAAGACACGAAGCCCTGCTTTCTTTAGGGACAATGTAAGGTGGCCACGGACACTGAGGTGATGGCAGAAGTGGTGAGTGAAGCATAGCCTGTGGCCAGAAGCAGGACCTGACCCCACTTTCCCCCATGGAGTGAGGAGCTAGAGGAAATTCAAATGGGCATCTGGAGACAAGGAGTTTGTTGCACTAGTTGGTCCCATTCCTCCTGCACATATAACACAAAAATGAGGGTGCCCCTTGGCAAAGTGATCACATGGCAGGGTGCAGCCAGTCCCAGTAGCTCCAAAAACATTTTCAGGGTTGTGAGGTACTGCCATAGCCCTCCTGGGATCATGGATGGGGCTGACAGGTGTGTCCTGGCCTCATGTGAAAGTCCCATTTATCTGATGGTTTATGAAATGTGCCTCATACCCTGAATGCCCCTTCTCATCTGGGTAAGTTGTAGTGTGGTGCCAGCCTCACCTGCCACATTATTAAGAGTGATGTGAGCTGCTGGTGGAAGAGGAACATGGGACAGCAGCTGCAGGTCAGACCCAGGTATCAGCACCCCAAGTCTTACACAAGAGGATGGAAATGGGGTGGAGCTTCAGGTCACTCAGCAGCTCCATCACCTAGGAGTGGTAATTTCCTTTTTTCTCACATCCTCTGTGAGTGCTGACTTCTCCAACCAAGCAATCACCTGTCTTCAGGGGAAGGGAGATGAAATGTTGAGCGACTGCAGTGGCACCTCTTGGGCAGCATGCAGAGAGGGCTGTGAAGCATGAGCCCTGTCTGCCTGACCCAGCTGGACAGGACAGTGATGCTCCAGCCCTGAGTGGGCTCCATGTGGGGCCAGCACTCTGCCAGAATCCTCAGGCTCCCATAGGGAGCTTCTCCCCAGCCCCTCCAGCTTTCATGGATGCAGGAAGCTCCAGCATATGCTGCTGCTGCAGTGAGCAGAAAATTGACCTGGAGTCTGCTGTGCCCTGATGGGCCAGTCACAGCTCTAAACAAGACACACAAGCCTCGGGGCTACTTGGCTGTCATTAAAATGGTGTGGATAGAAGGAAAAGTCTAATTGACTGAACAACAGCCTGCACTGTGTAATTAAACTCACAGTGGCTCTACCTGCATGGGTCAGAAGTAATTTATGTGGCTGTTAAATCACTGACAAATAAGAGGTGGAGAGGTGTGTGAAAGTATTTCTTACATGTGTTTCCATAGGTCATTTTGCTGTTTCATTTCAGGCAATTTTGTGTCCTTGAAATTTTTGGTTTCTGCCAAATTTGAGGAGGGTGTTAATATTGGATGCTGAAGCAGGGGGAAGTAAAAAGATCACTGTTGTTAGCAACAGTGTTTCAGGAGGCAGTTTCCAGTGGCAGCAAGACTTTTCTCAGCACTGTTTTCTTATCTGAAGTGAAATCCCTCAAAAGAAAAGAAGTCTGTTTGCCAGAACGTGTTTCAGCCTGGCTCTGCATCCACTGTCTACCAGGCAATTGTTTTTATTGACTTGAGCAGCAGAAGACCAGGCCTTCTACACACCTTGGTTCAACACAGGCCACTCCTTTACTGCCAGGAATTTATTTTCACTGATTGCTTGGAAAGTTCTGCCTTCAGAATATGGTGTGTTTGGAAGAAATGGAATGAGAAACCTGCTGTAGTGTCATGCTGAAACTCTTTGACCTTGTTTTCAAGTCCCTGCTCCATCTTGTAGCTCTGCTCTTATTGATTATCATTCTGAGTCCTTCAGGTGTTTTGCTGTGCCCAAAGCACTGTGTGCTTTTCAGGACAAATAATCTGACATGTCAGAGAGCTGCAGGACTGACTCTGCTCTCTCTGGGCTGTCAGCACAGGACAGAGCTTGGTGCTCGTGCTGGACCAGACCCATGTGGGTAAGTGGAGGGGCTGACATTTTGTCCCAGTAGGACCATGTGAGCAACACAGGACTCAAACACTTGGCCTGGGGTGACTGATGCCAGTGTTTTTGCTGGTCAGGGCTATGTGTCTGGGGAAGGACATGGCACAGCCAGGCTCTGGGACATTCACAAGCCCTTCTGTCCTAATCATTCATCACTGTAGAGAGACAGACCAGTAGGTGGGATGATCCTCTTCCCTGATTTTCTATTTCTTGACTGTGAAGAAACCTCTATAAATTTAGCTTATTATTTCTGAGCTGGAGATGAAGCACCTCACTTTTCTGGTAAGAAGAAACTGCCAGTGTGGTCTGCTGCTCCTTTATCATCTTACCCCAAGTACAGGAAATATGAGGTGTGACCATCTAGCTGCAGTATCACTCCAGAACTGTGGCAAGAGGAACAGGGAAAAGAGCACAGGGAGAGCAGGATATGTAATACTTTCTAAAGACAGCAGCTTACCTTCTGGTTTTTTGTCTACAGGAAAGAAGTGAGTCTAAATGGCTTCTGCTGAGTCCAATTTGTTATGTCTCCAAACATAGCTAATTACCCTGACTTAGCCCAGCTCTGAATTCTTCCCAAGGGTTTTGGTGCTATTTCTTCTATATTGATTTATAAAGTTTCTTTATTCTACTTTCCTTCTACATGTTCTGTATAATCTTTTTCTCCCTGCCTTAGTGAGGAGCCAGTAGCTGGTGTGACAGTGCTGTCACAAGGTGTAGGATGGAAATAGGATCTGTCAACCAAAGCCTGATTTGCTCTGAGTGTCCTGCAATGGTCTCTTCTGGCAGCTGCCTCATGGGCTATGTGAAATGGTCTCTTCTCCCTAGAAACCATTTTCATGCAGCCACTCACTGCTGGCTTGCTGCAGCCATCCTGGAGCTAGAGGAGTGAGGGTGAGGCTCAGTGTGGGTTCCACAGCTCAGGGTTACAGACTTTGTCCCACAGCAAGGGGATTTCTGCCTTCTCCACTGACTTATCAAAAGAATTACACTTATTTCCTGCTTCAGCCATTCCCTTCACAGTTGATAGAGTTTTTCTAACCTCAGTGATGAATTCTATGGGGGAATAAAATCTACCTGCTATAATCATGGGATGCCTACTGTAGTAAACTATTGAGCCTGGACTTGAGACCACCTCTGTCCAGTACTCTTTAGAAACACTAGTTAATGAGTCCCCAAACATCCCAATGAGTATTGTTTCTTTATGAGACTAGACTGCCAATAGGAAGAAGGTCAAGCAAGGTCAGCTTTAACTGCTAGAGCATGACACCTCTTTGACAAATGTTGGTTTGTTTCCTGATATATCCATACTGTTTTTCTTTTTGTTTGTTTGTTTGTTTCCAATGTTTACATCTATGAACATTTTTGTCAGCAGACTTCTCTGGGAGATTGTAGCACTGATCACCCTCACAACCCCTGCTGAGGATTAAATTTGTCTCTGTAAAATGGGCTGGGAAGTGGGTGAGTGATGGCAATTGAAGAGACAGGGTTTGCAGGCATGAAGCCAATTTATTGATGCTAGACATCAGTATATATACTTTTAAAGCTATAGCTAAAAATAGCAAAAACATTTATGTAACTAAGTAACCTTGCTTAATCATAGCTTTGCACAGACCTGCACAGGCACGTAGGGTCTTGCATGATTTCTCTCAAACCAGGCATACTAAGCACACTGTTATCTTTTGCATTCCCCTTTTAAGGTTCTGCTTTCTTTGGCCAAGGCTTATAGCCTATTCTGGCTAACACATCTATGTTGGTCACAAGCTGAGCAGTGCTTTGAGTCTACTCTCCATCTGTATTTCCATAAGTGAGAGCAAACCCTGTACCAGTCCTGTCTTCTGCACTGGCTGAGGGCAGATGCTGAGGGGAGAGGGTAAAACAAGGAAAAGTATAGAGTGTTATTTCCTTGGAAGGGTCCCTCAGCCTCCAACAACTTCCAGCTCAAGGTTTTGCAGAATTGCAGTAGATTCTGATGGATTTTCCTTCCATTATTTATGCCCTGATTTCCTCTTCTGAAGTCATAAACTCTCAACATTCAGCATGTCCTGCAGTGGGGAGTCTTTCTCCACAACTGCACATTTTCTAGCGTATCAAGTCTTGCTCTTTTTGAACCTACCACCTACCAGTCATGGTTTAACCTCTTGCAGTTCTTGTGTCAGAAATGGTGAATACTTGTATTCTATGAAACTGATACATTTATAGGCCCCTGCCAGCTACCTATTCCACAGAACAATGGATCCTGTTTCATTTATACTCTCTTTGCATGGAAGTTGCTCCACACTTTTAAGCAGCCTTATGGCTCTCTTCCATGCCTTTTTCTGACTTTGCAATAGCTTGTGTGACAGGAAAAGAGAACTGCACTTATTTTTTAAGACACGAGTGCAATATTGGGTTAGACACAGGTGTAGTAACAAAGCCTGCTCTCATTCTCTTTCCAAATTGTTTTGGTGTGATGGTTATATACTTCCTAGGGCTGAAAATCAATGCAGGTATTAATTAAATTTTTTAGTCAGACTCATGCAATTAATCATCCGCACTTTGGAGTCCTGACTTAGTGGGCTTTCAGTGGTTCACAGGCTGGCTCTAGTCACTTGTGAGCACAAGCTGAATACACCTGGGGATTACAGCACCACATGCAACGTGGTGTACAGGGAGGAGCTGAGCTGAGCAGAGCAGAGATTCCCTTGTCAGGTGCTGCAGATGCATGGCTCTGTTGCTGCCATGGTGAGGGATAAAGGCATGGGATTGCCAAGTGGATTACCTCCATAGTGCTTCACTGGCTGGACCACACAAACTCTCAGATGGCTCTGTGGCTGCTGCACTTAGGACCCCAGACCTGGGAGCTGTGGCACCTTCATCGTGCCCTTCTCTGCTGTCACTCAAACAGGACAGATATATTTCTCTGCTCTGTGGTGGGTCACCCACAACCTGTGATTTCCCTGCATGTCTACTGGTCCCAGAGCTCTTCCTGCAGAGCATTGGGATGAGAAGCAGGTAAGATGAGATTTGAGGGATTTGTTATGTAATGGTAACACAAAGTCTGACACACTACATTGACATAGGATACCTTCCTTCTCTCCTTTCTCACCAGGAGCTTTGCTCAGTGCTTCCCATCTTGTCTTTGCATAGCCAGGGCAGAAACTGCCTTTCCTGCTCCTCCAGCCCCTCAGCAAGAGTGGATACACATCTGAGTCACCATGGGCAAGATGGACAACACCTCCGTGGAGCTGAACTCTCCCTCCGAGGTGAAGCAGGCAGCCCTGGAGGAGCCAGAGCCCATCAGCCCTGAGGTTGTGGGCACCAAGAAGAAGAAGAAGGAGATCCCAGACAGAGGTTCCTGGAAGGGGAAATTTGACTTCTTGCTGTCCTGTGTGGGCTATGCTATTGGTCTGGGCAACGTCTGGCGCTTCCCCTATCTCTGTGGCAAAAATGGAGGAGGTGAGAGAAATGCACAGTGAGCATTGTCCCCAGGCAGGCTTTGGTTTGGTGTGGTCTGGGCAAATGGGTGGTCCTCCAGCTGAGAGCTCTCACATGGGGGGTGGGAGTTACTAAGTTGTCCAAAGCAGTTTGAGATCTGTCACACTTGTGCAGTCCAAATTTGCAGGGCTACACAAAACGAAACCAAAAACAAAACCAAAAACAAAACAAACAAAAACAAAAAAATCATGTGGGACCTCATTTACTTACAGGGAGGGATATGACAAATAGGCACTCGGTTTCTGGGGCACCTCCAGAGAAATCAGTTTGCATCTGTTAAAGGTGGGATTCTCCTCAGTCTGGTGTATTCTTAAGGGAGTTCTCCCTGCTCAGCTACAGAATTTCTGCACATCTTGGATCAAGTCAGAAAACACACTTCTGTGCCTCAGCTCCCCTCTAAATTGGTGCTCTATCTTCAGCCTTGTCAGGGAGATGCTTTTGTGGAGAGGAGTATGGGCAGGTGTCAGTAGAGCAGAGCAGAGGCTCTTTCTTCTCACTGCATGCTGAGCTCTCCCATTGTCTGTGCCTGTTACTAAGACAGCTTTCCTTATCCCCTTTGAAGAGCTGCTCACTTCCTTGAACCATTTTACAGACTTCCCCCACAGGTCCTTTTCCTCACCTTTAAGGCTGTATATATAATTTTAGTTTTGTCTGCTAGTCTTCCTACATTGCTCTTTGCTTCCCTCTTAGCCCTTTCTGGCCTGGAGTCCCCATCCCAAGTGCCACACTCATTCATGCTGCTCTGAGGGTCTCTTCTCATGTTTCTTCTCCATGTCTTTTTTATTTTCTTTTTGCCTTTGGCTCTCATAATTTCTCGTATCACCAGCCCATTTCTGCTGTTGCAGGCAGTGTGGGGTGCTCTTCTCCTCCAACCCTACAAAAGAGGAGAAGGGTCTTGCTCCCTGAAGCAATGTCCATTTAACTTCATGGCATTTAAGGGTATCTAGGCCCTTTTTCTGAAGCATGTAGAGTCAGTCCTAGCAGGAAACCAGAAAGTTAGCAATTTTGACAAGCAGTTTTCTAACTGGGCATGTTGTTTTCACAGAATTGTAGAATCATAGGATGGTCTGAGTTGGAAAGGACCTTAAAGATCATCCAGTTAAAAATCCACTGCCAAGGGCAGGGACACCTTCCACTAGGTTGCTCAAAGCCACATCCAGCCTGGCCATGAACACTTTCAGGGATGGGTCATCCACAACTTCTTTGGGTTTTGTGCAGAAGTGGAAATGTGAGGTTTTTGGGAACATCCAGGCCTGCCCTGAGGAGCATATGCCACCAACACCAGAGCCATGGCACAGGTTTGTCATCTTTGTCTGGCCACACTGACTGCTAGCTCTCCTCACAGAACATTTCCCCTGTGGCTAGGTCCCAGCACTGGTTATTAGCCAGCATCTGCCCTGTGGTTGCTGCGTCATCTCAAGCCTCACATCAGCTCTGTCCTCCCCGTGGCTGTCTCCTCACACATAAAGGTGGAGATGACACTGCCTATAATTAGATGAGGGGTGTTGTGAAGCTAAAATCGATCCTACATAAAAAGTCAGCTGAGAACCGAGGACAGAGGGTGCTGCAGAGGTGTGGAGCACTATTATTAGCACCAGCAATGGCACACGGGGTGATCTCTGCCCTGCCAGCTGCGGGCGCGCAGAGGGAGCAGCCAGGCAGATGAAATGCGGGAATTGTTTCCTGCCTGCTCCCGAGCACCGTGCCTCCCGTGCCGCTTGGTGCCGTGCGTGGCGGGATGGATGGCTCCTTCCTCTCCCGCACGGGCACTAGGGAGCGGGCGGAGCTGATGCACGGAACCGGGACTGGGACCGAGACCGAGACCGGGACCGGGCGGAGCGCACGGCAGCTCCTCCGCAGCCGGCGGGCTCTGCCCCGGAGCGCAGCAGGCTGCGGGTGCGACTCTAATTTTAGCGTCCTGCATGTGCGCTGCTCAGAGCATGGCCGTGTGGGCTGCTTCCATTACGCACAGGCGAATTGAACTGAATGGAAATATTGTCGTCTCGCTTAGCGCTGTCACACTGCATCGACTCACGGCTGGTTTGCTCGGGGCACGGCAGCTCAGCGCTCGGCCCATCCTCTGCGGGGAGCAGGCTTCTCCCAGAGTGATGCCTGGGCTCCCTGCTGGCCCTGCACGTAGCTGGATGTGCCCAGCTGTGCCCATGACTCCTTTCCCATCTGGCTGTACAGGACCTGGGGGTGATATCCGTGCGTGCTTGGGGACCTGGCCCTTTAAAGTGGCAGTGTCATTGCCAATAGCTCTCTGCCCAAGGAGAGATTCTCAAGAATCTTTGTCAATCCAGGATAAAAGACTTGTGTCCAAAAATTTATTTAGTTCTTTCTTCCCAACAGTCTAATAATATCTTTCACCTACAAATTTTTCTGACCTGTTGTAAATGAGAAGTGCGAGATCATCAGAGCTGCAGCCAAATTTCATTAATTGCTTGCACAGAAGCAAGACAGAGACTTGCTGTGCTGCTAAGGTCAGCCTCCAAACTGCACAGCAACAGGGTGGCAGCAGCCGTGTCCTTGGAGCAGACGCTGGCTCCCCGAAGGGCTCTCAGGGGGCTGGACCTTGCAGGCTGTGCTGTCTAGAGCACACGGAGGAGGCTGCTGAGCAGGCTTTGATGCCCAAAACTGTTCTCTCCCGTGTGCCAGGCTGCTAGGGAAGCCAAGAGCTTCCATGCCAGCTGGTGATTCAGGCTCGTGGTCACCAAGCTGCTGGCACAGAGAGTGTTTTCTCCGCACCACCCACTGCCAGCTCCTCTTGCATGCTGCCTCCCATGGACTCCCATGCCGGGTGCTGGCACCTGCCTCTCCCAGATGGGTTCAGCTCCCTGCTTGGCAGGCAGATGTCCCCAGCTGGGTGTCCCCTGAGCCAGCATCCCTGGCTGTGCCTGGCTGCTTCCCTGCCCTCAGAGAGCAGCTGCTGGAGCCTGGCTCTGCTGGGTGCAAGCTGGGCCACAGCTCTCCAGAGTGGCTTTGCTTGCTGGCTGCATGTTTGCTTTCCCACGATGATCTGGAGAAGAAGACTCAGACTAGCAGCTCAGTCCTAAGGGTAGTGCAGGAATCAGTGGTGTCCTGAACATGGCCAGCTTCTTCTGGGCAAACTGAGTGTCCTCCCTCTGTCCCCAGCCAGCATCTTCTGCAAAAGTTTGTTCTCCTCAGAAGTGATGGCCCACTGGAGTACATGCACGAGAAAGATAAAAAATGGACTTTGTCCCACATCCTAGAAGTCAGGATGACCTGAACTTGTACAGCCTTCCAATCACACAACTCTCTTATTCTCAGGCTCTCTTATTCTAATAGCTCTTCTAAAAACTGGGTGCCAGTAATATATCTAGTGAATGACTGTTCTACCTCCTTTTTAGTGATGAGATGATTTCCATAGGGCCATGGAGAAGAATAATATTTTCACTAGGAATTTTAAGGGTAAAACCTAAAACACAGGTGGTGTATAGCACTGTAACAAGAGCCAATACAGACTTGGTCACAGTTTTCTTAAAAGACTGAAGCAGCTATGAACAAAGAAAGCAGTGGCCAATGTCAGATATTCCTATTCACTATTCTCTCAAGAAGAAGAAGAATTGAAAGCTTCTGCAGGTAAGACAGAAAGCATCAACAAGTTACCAATGTCAGTGTCCAAGTTTTTGGGTTTGTTTTCAGATTTGGTTTGGCATTGTCTAAACAGCTAACAAAGTAAGCCTGGCATTGCATAGCTAGTGATACTAGTGTACATGTATACATGGTACATACATACCCACAGTGATAAGGGGAAGGCAGCAGTGACCTCAGTGAGAGACTCACTGAACACACCAACTCCAGCTGCAAACTGTCACCTCTGGGAGAGGCTGCTTCCCATCACATGGGTGCTGCAGAGCAAGAAACTGTAGCTGGAGGCATTTCCATCTTGATCAAAGGGGGAACTGCCTGATAACATTGCTCCTTTTTTCAGGGGCCTTCCTCATCCCCTATTTCCTGACACTGGTGTTTGCTGGGATTCCTCTCTTCCTGCTGGAAACTGCTCTGGGCCAGTATACCTCAATTGGTGGACTGGGAGTCTGGAGATTGGCACCCATGTTCAAAGGTATTGTGCTGTGTGTTTGTGACAGCAGTGGGATGTGACTACAGGACAAGCTCCATTAATGGTTTGAAGGCAAATCAGCAAATCCCTGGGGGCTGGGATGGGGTGGCAGGTGAGGGGAGGGTTTTCCCCTTCTGTCTTTATCAAACTGTCCTTGACCTTGAAGTCTGCAGTCACTTACATCACTGTGCTCTGTTCAAGCTGTTTTCTGTGGTGACAAGGGTCTTTATGAGCAGTATGGACTGTGATGGAGGGGCTCTGGTTGCAGGAGACCCTTTGTTTTCCCAAGCTTCCCTATATACGCTTACTTTAATTGCATGGGAATTCAACCTGTTGCCATGCTTGAAGTAACTGTTTTCTAGAAGCCAGTGTTAGAAGTGGGAAAGTGCAATTCTGCCAGTGAAGTGACAAGATCCTGTTTTCATGGAGCTCTGTTCATATACGTACAGGTAGCACACTGAAAGGTAGCACTGTTCCCCCAGTGGAAATGGGTGGCTGAGAGACATGAGGGAATGAGCCTCCCTTGCTGACCAGCTCACAGTGCAGCTATAGTGCACTGTGTTGATGAGCCAATTCTCTTTTTCTGGTTTCCAAAAAAACCCTTGCTGTCCATGAACTCTCTGGGTACTGGAGAGCTGGATTGATGCTGCTTTCTGCCTTCATTTACAGGTGTGGGACTGGCAGCTATGGTTCTGTCCTTCTGGCTGAACATCTACTACATTGTCATCATTGCCTGGGCTCTCTACTATCTCTTCAACTCTTTCACTGCGGTGAGTCACAGACATGTCTGCAGCATAGCACTGGCTGTGGTCTGGGTCCTCTCTCCCTTATGGGCAGTGATTTGTTTATGACCCACTGTGGGCATCAGCTGCTTGCCATTTGTGCAAAGAGTCTTTAT
The DNA here is from genome assembly GCF_029582105.1 of Oenanthe melanoleuca. NCBI lineage: Eukaryota > Metazoa > Chordata > Aves > Passeriformes > Muscicapidae > Oenanthe > Oenanthe melanoleuca. The sequence goes on from NC_079334.1 coordinate 4,514,039, forward strand.
CAGCATTGTTCTGAAGAGGTTCATCAGCCCTGGAGACAGTTATGTAGTGCTGTTGGGTAGTGATGCTTGTCCTCAGGAGGGGATGGTCCCATCCCCTCTACAGGAGCTGTTCCCCACTCACATCAGTTTTTAAAACTCACCCTGTGTTGCTGTTTTATTTCTAGGGCTGCTCAAATCTGAGCTGCATATTTCCAGAACTGGTCCTGTCAGGTTTTGTCACATCATGGTCTTACTTCTCAGAACTTACTCCTTATTTTAATTAGCTTTTATTCACTCCTCTCTTGATAAATTATATCAAAGGGATATTTTTGTCTGCTGGGAAAATGATTCAGAAAGTATCTAGACATCTGCTTGTGACTGTCCCTTAGCATGTGCTTTGGTATTATGTTTTATAGGGGGTTCCTCTTCCCTAGCAGGGTTTTCTACCATACAAGGTTAGTCATATCCCATATTAACTTCTTGGTAGCTGAAATATTTATTTCTGCTAAGAGTTTCCTTAATGTAACTCTCTGAGCAACCTGCAGCCTTAAAGACATCAACCCCATGGTTCAAACAGGATCTTCTTAAATTTAGCTATAACTCTGAAATGCTATTGTAGACACTGTACATCCATTGTACTTTTTGTTCCAGAAAAATTTCAAGTATCTATTAAATCTTTAGCTGAATCATTCCATTTGGCATTCCCAACTGTGCTTCTACCACTAATACCACCTATCACTGTAGGGTCCTGGATCTAGAACAAAATTATTGGCTGTGGGTGATTAGAAGCATCCTCAGGGATTCCCAAATAAACAGTGGTCTTCCCCAAAGTAACCCATCCCAACTAGATCCTGGGCAGGATGCATCTTAGGATGAGGCTTTGGTACATGCAGATGTTACAGACCTGGCTGGTGACAGTGTTTGTATGTACATAGGTAGATCCAGGTGTTTGGCTCAAGACCTTTTCTTTTCCCAGACATAATAATTCCAAATGAAACAATTACTGTCCTGGACAATTTACTCCTGTGCTTGTGTTATAACAGTTTGTTTGTGTAGACAACCCATTGCCTCCATTCTCAGGGCCATGTTGCTTTTTAAGCATTGAAGTTGGTGCAAAGGAAACATAAGAAACAAATCACTGCTTATTCTTTGTGCAATAAATTCTAGCCACTTGTTGAGTGCAGCTAGCAAAAAGCTGTAATGGTTATAAACACAATATCCCTTGATAGTATTTTAATTTGTAGGTATTAATTATCAACAGTGAATTGGCTTTCTATGTGGGGGGTTGCTAACATTTTATCAGAGCTCCCTAGCATTGCCCTAACCACACAATATATTTTTTCCTGGAAAATCTTTGTCACAAGTTATCATATTTTGGAAAATTGTTCCATTATTTTGTCTACAAAGGCACACCCATCCAGTGGAGCTGCCCATTCTCTTAGCAAAAAAAAAAAAAAATAAAAAAAAATTAAGGGGTTTAATTGTAAAAGAAGGCAGATTTCACTTGGGAGATATGACAGGAATGATAACCCTGCTGTCCTTGTGCTGGTGCAGGACCTGCCGTGGCAGAACTGTGGGAACGCCTGGAACACAGAGCGCTGCTTCTCCAACTACTCCCTGAACGACACCACCAACCTCACCAGTGCTGTCACCGAGTTCTGGGAGTATGTCCCCAGCCTGCTACCCCAGGTTTCTCCCCCTCCCCGTGGTCACTGTGCCTGCCCACCAGGGGTGTGCCTGTTGGCTCTGTTCCTTGGGCATTACAGCCAGCCACAGGGCATGGTGGGTGGGGGATGCACTGTGCAGGTCAGATGGACAGGCAGACAAACAGCCTCTGCACCTCTCTTTGCCTCCTTTCATCCCATCACGATGAACCTCAGTTCTCTCTAGGGATTTGTGAGTCCTCACACTTGTCTGCACCTGGCCCTTCACCCTCCAGCCACCTCTGGGAGCTCCCAATCCCTCTGCCCTTGATTGTTAGACTTCCTGCTAACACAGTGTCTCCCACCCTTAGGAGGAACATGCACCAGATGTCTGGAGGCCTGGGGGAGCCTGGCACCATCCGCTGGCCCCTGGCTGGCACTCTGGCCCTGGCCTGGCTGCTGGTCTACTTCTCCATCTGGAAGGGTGTGGAGTGGACAGGCAAGGTACAGTGTGAGGGCTGGCTCTTCTGGTGCTGCCTCTCAATGCCCTTCAGATTCAATTTTATTTAAGTGTCTGTAATTAAGGTTACAGTGTTTAGAAGCAAAATCACAGTAGATACTATTAAATTCCTGACATTTACCTTTCACAGCTGTAAAAATTGTTACCATGTTTATGGTAATTTTCATTCCAAGTGCAGAGAATAGCTCTTGCCTGTAAGGTCTGAGCACACATTCTTTTTGGGAAGAGGCATTTTCAGAAATTACTTGTATTTCCCACTTTGGGCCAGCCCTTGAGAGAGCAAAGCTTCTTGTGGCCTCTTCCTTTTGACAATCACAGTCTCTTAAATTGCCTCTGGTGGAAAAATTCTCACTATCTCCTTAGAAAATTTCCCTGCTGCCTTTTTTATATTGGTGGGAGACCTTCAGATGAGAAGCCCATTGTTATTCCCTGTGCAGTGTTCCCGGCTAGCACAGCAAAAAGGTAATTGCTTTGTTTAATGAAACAGCAGTGCTGAGATGCTGGGATGTGTTATTTAGAGCACAGCATGGTGCAGCAGGATACTATTATGAAAGAAATAATCTAGAGGAGAGATCAGAAAGAAGCACTTCAGGGGTAGGTCACCTAAGCTCTTAACTTCCCCAATGGCTTTCAAACAGGCTTTAGCTACACAGCCACAGCAAAGCCCTGGTGATTACTGGTGTGGGCCTTGTGATGAGGGATGGCACATACCTGTAAGATCCTGAAACAGTGAAAAGAAAGCAGTGGAATCAAGACAACTCATTTTGCTTGATGAACTGGTCTAGAGAAATACCAGCTTTGGCTTTGTAAAGTAAGGATATGATAACTTAAGGGGATTACTTCTGTGGACTGAAATTATCCCTGTGCAATTCCCTTGTCTTTGGGCATTCCAAACAGACTTTGGCATGCTGCTTTTGTGATTTGTATGTCCTTGTGTATCATTGGCAGGGAGAAACCTCCAACAGCCAGAAATGTTACTGGCAAATGCAAGGAAATGCTGCTGAAAGTGGCTGTGCTTGAGAGCCTGTCTCCCTCACAGGAGAACGTATTAGACTTAATGACACCATGGACAGGAAAGCACTGGTGGGCTGATGGCTTCTCTCCCATGGGGTCTTTTTCAGGTGGTGTATTTCTCTGCTACCTACCCCTACTTCATGCTTTTCATCCTCTTGTTCCGGGGAGTCACACTGCCAGGAGCCAAGGAGGGGATCCTCTTCTACCTCACACCTGACTTCAGGAAGCTCTCTGACTCTGAGGTTTGTAGCCTAGTGAGAAAAGCTCTTATCTCCCAGCTATCTCTGCATTAGGCTTCCCCAGGCACTTCTCATGAATACTGTAAGTACTTAAAATAACACTGGAATAACCCTGTTCAGGTACTCATCACCCATGTCCCATAGGCTGAGACAAAACTGAGGGACGGGTCCTTCATGGATGGAAATCTGTGCAGCAGTTCTGTTGTACTCAGCAGTGTTATCCACAGGGTATGGGGAGTCAGAAGTTATCCTGCCAAAGGGACCTCTCCTCTGGGCTGGGAATGTCTTATTTCAGTCCTAGGGCTGCTGGTCTGGCCTTGTTCTGGTGGTCCCAGAGACAGGACAATGTGGTGGTGCTGGCATGGGGACCTCAGAAGGAGCACAAGAACAGCAGCAGTTTTTGAAACTGCTTGAGTGATGAGTGATGGCCAGTGATGTGTTTTTGGTCGCTGGAAGCAGAGAGGAACAGGGGCACTTGCAAAAATGAAGCTTTTCAGGAGACACAAACTCTGCATTTTTCAGCAGCGAAATTCCTGTGTTTCCAGAGTCACCAGTCATGTGTGAGTGGGGACAGCTGAACATCCATCATTTCCCATTGAAGGTCCCAATGATCCCTCTTTCAGGACACTCTCTGTAACTGTACTACCAACTGCATTTGCTCTAATGCAGGAAACAAGGCTCTCAAGACCAGAAGAGTTGTGTAAATACTATGCAATTAAGAAACAAACAGTCTACCTCCTTTTCTTGAACTTTCTAAGCTTTAACACCTTAAGGCACTGGGACCAGCTTTGCAAGCTCTCCTCTGCAGTTGTTTGCACAAACTGCTCCATGTTGGAAAATCAAAGACACACTAGTGGAAGAGAAATGGAGGGTGTGAGAGCAGGATGTGGGTCTCTGAGTGGAGCACAAGTGAGAAAGCAAACACACACAGGCTCAGACAGTGCAAGAATCCATTCTCATCTGCATGGGGCACTGTTCAGAAATGCATGATCCTTCATCCATCCACATCATCCCATTGGACTGCTGGGGATATATGTCTGATGCTGGGCCAGGCTGCACTTTGATACACTTGACATAGAAGAAGGATGCAGATCCCCTACCTTCCAGTACATAAAGAGCCCTACAGTAAAGCTCTGGAAAGGGACTTTTGACAAGGCTATGCAGTGATAGGACAAGGGGAATGGCTTTAAACTGAAAGAGAATAGTTTTAGATTAGATCTTAGTAAGAAACTCTTGACTCAGCCCTGACAGGGTTCCCCCAGGGCCTGGACACCCCAGTGGGCTGTACATCCAAGCACTTAGCTCCACAATCTGCACCCAGGTCCCCTGGTAGCCCTGCACTGAGCTGCTGCAGGACCTGGACATGCAGCACAGAGTCCCCTTCTGCTCCACTCCTCTTCTGGCTCCTTCTCTGCAGGTCTGGATGGATGCAGCCACTCAGATCTTCTTCTCCTACGGCCTGGGGCTGGGCTCCCTCATTGCTCTGGGCAGCTACAACCATTTCCACAACAATGTCTACAGGTCAGTTGCTTTTTCCCATCCTCCTGTGTGCAGAGAGTGCTCATGGGTGAGGCAGGGGATGATCTCTGCTGTCCCCTTGCTGGCAGTATGCAGCCTAGGGGACACAGTGTGATCTCTGCAGAGGGGCTCCCTACCTGCAGGTCTTTTGTTTACCCCACCCTCTGTTCTTGGTAGGGACCTGCAGGTGGGTTTTCTTTCCTCTCTTTCTCTCTTCCAGAGACTCCATTATTGTCTGTTGTATAAACTCCACCACAAGCATATTTGCAGGATTTGTTATCTTCTCTATAATTGGCTTCATGTCACACATCACAAAGAAGTCGGTGTCAGAGCTGGCCTCCTCAGGTAAGCAGAAATCCAGGCTCGATTGCAACAGCAGCCTGTGAGAACCATTTGTAACTGAGCCTGGGGTGCTCTTGGGTCTTTCCTGACTAGTTGTGCTCGAGTTTTACTTTGCTGTAGTGAAATATTTAGGCCATTTGCTGTCTAAAACCTTCCTATGGAGAATAGATACTACCTGTGTTTTCAGTAGACGTGATCAAAATTTGGAGTCTCTTCTTCATGTAAAATCTTGAGACTGTGATCTCAGAATAATTTTTAACCAAGATGGGACTGTCTTTCTGCACTAAGACATATTTTGAAATTGCTGTCTTTCCAGAGAAAGCTTTTATCTCAAGAAACAGCATTATGTGGTGGAAAACAAAAGGCACCAGGAAAGTTATAACCAGCTCTGAATATCAGTTTGTTTTTCTAGCAAAGTGTTCCAGCTCCATTTGGTTTCAATAATTTGATGACTTTCTTGCTTGCAGGACTTGTTTCTCCAATCATTTCTGTCTCCCCATCTTATCCCCGGGTCTCCCACTGAGTTTTATGTCACAGGCACAAAGACTCAGCTGTTCCTAGCCCCTATATGGAAACCCCAGAATTCTTGGCTGTAATTTCTGTCTCTCTTATTTAACCATGGCCTTTAGCTCAGACTTCCCATCAAATGCTTTGTAAACATGGGCTCATCCCTCTTTTCATTACTGCAGGCCCTGGACTGGCTTTCCTCGCCTACCCACAGGTTGTCACACAGTTGCCCTTGTCCCCACTCTGGTCAATCCTCTTCTTCTCCATGCTGATGATGCTGGGTCTGGACAGTCAGGTGAGACAACCCAGGGACAAAGTGGGGGAAGATACAAAAATGCCTTCAGGTACAATGGTGGTGTCACCTGCACTTGATCTGTCATATCCTCCCTTGTGCCCCCATGCTCTTCTCTTGCAGCACAAACCACCAGTGCAAAATGGATGCTCTCTTGGGTTACAGGTAGTGGTCATAAACACAAGTCTACTTCACAATCAGACTCAATTCTATTCATGTCACACCTGGTTTCCAGGAAAATATAATCAACCAAATATGGTTTTCAATCATTTCACACTCTCAGAAAAACTTTCTAAAGCTCATGAATGCATTACCACAGACATTATTTAGAAAAACCAAAATTCAAATAATTCCTAAATGTTCTGAAAGAAGCTACATTTACAGAAAAAAAAATTATCTGCATGGATTATTAACTCAGTGCTGGTAAATAGTTTGACAATAGGCCCTCTAAGCACTCTGTGGAATTAATTTGCTGCATTAGCTTTTAAAATACCCCTTGAAATTCTCCACATCCTTTCTGACAGCCAGTTTTGGTGGGCAGGCAATCTGTTGGGGAGGCTATCATTGCCTGGAGGAAGAGTCTTGAGGGGGAATGAAGCATCAAAAGGAAAACAAGCTTTTAAAAAGTGCAGTTAAATACACATGAAGAAGCTTTCTGTCTGCATGCTGGAGCTCTGATTCATTCAAACACACCAGCAACAGCATAGCAGCTTATGCATATAAACCAGTGAACAAAGGCTGCTCCAATGCCTGCAATTCCACATGCATTTTGAAGCATTCAGCTAAAAAAAAAAAAAAGGAAAAAAAAGAAAAAAAAAAAAAAAAGAAGAAAAAAAGGTTTTTTTCTTTGTTGCTCTGTAGGCACAGCAGGGATGCTCAGGAGCCCAGCAAGGGAAGGGAGGCTGGGCTGAGGATTGTGTTTGTGATGCAGCCACAAGCTCCAGCCCTTTAGTGAAGGTGGGAGTAGGTCCAGTGAGTTTCCTGCAGATGCAAATGCTTGGGAAAGAAATAATATCATGGGGTGAGGCATGAAGAAGAGAAGAATATATGCTAAAAATTGTGGCTGGAGAGGGTTGGTGAGAAAACCAAAATGTTTTTGAAAGCAGACTGCACTGTCAAGAATAGGAGGCACCAGTGCTCAACTCCTTGCCACTCTGAAAGCAGCATGCTTTCATTCAGGTGCAAGCAGCCAAGGTTTGGTCTGTAAGCTGGGAAAGTGAGCCCCATGCCAAGCAGCTGCAGTCCCTGGGGCTAGAAAGGCAAGCCTCCTCCAGGCTGCATCCCCTACGAAGTCTGAGGCTGTCATGAGGCAATTTTCAGTAAATGGTGTGAAGGTTATTGCCTGTTCTGTGGCCAGAAAAAGCAGTGTATGGCCATTTGTTTCTCCACCTTATCCATTACACAGGAGCTTAATTTTGATAGGAGACAAAGAGAATTCAGCTCACTTTGTAGCCCTGTCCCTCATCACCCATCTCCCTGTCTTTCCCTCTGTGCATTCCCTGGTTTTGGTCATTCTTGTACCGAAGGGCTGTCAGCTTTATTCCATCCCATTATCTAAGGCATCATTTTCTTTGCTCCTTTTCTGCTGGACACCACCCTCTGTCCCTGGCCAGGGCTGTTCCCCTCCAAATGCATTTCCCTTTCTGGTCTCAGATCCCCTGGCCCTGCCATAGCTCTGGCTGTGCCTGGCTGTGCATCCATGTGCAAGGAATAGCTTTCAACAGTGCTTTTTTAGTCATGCTATCTCTTCACACTGTGGTGCCAGCTCAGTCCTGACTCTTCCAGACAAAAAGCCAGGTGGGGTGGGGTGAAGAGCTCACTGTCAATGACTATAAAGGCAGCTTAACCCATGCACGAGCAGCAAAAGATGCTTTAATGGCACTTGTGTCCAACATAAAAAGCTTAGCTCATGAAAAATTCAAGTGGAAGCAGTTGAGCTTTGATGCTTTGGGAATACTGCCTTTCCATGTGGATATAAAACCCTGGGCATGCACATCTCCCTTTGCCTTGCCCTGGCCCATATGGAAGCCAGCCCCAGCAGTCAGCAGTGTGCAAGCTTTTCCACCATCCCTGCCCAGCTATGGGCTCAGGCACTCCATTTTATTTCCACACATCTTCCCAACCCTCTCCTGCTCTTTTTGGTCTGTATACCTCCATCTCCACTCCTGGGGCTTTTTTACTTCCCAGGGATGGGGAAGTCCTTGACATCAAAAAGTGATGAAACCACTTTCATTTTCATTGCACTGCCTTGTACATTTTTTCAGTGTGACCAGGGAAGCCAGTGGGCTGCTGTCATAAATTCCCAGGGTTGTTGCTAGAGGCACAATGTGCTCTCTGAGAGAGGTATGTTACCCGTATTTTCTGGGAGCAAGATATAAAAGTAAATCTCACAATTTATCAAGAAATAGGAGGGAAGGATGCACTTCACATATATACAGTCAAACTGCCCTTGTGCCAGAAGGCAGAACTAGTAGGAAAACTGGAAGGCAACACTCATGAGGATTTCACTATGTGTTATGGTGCAGACAGCATTATTATATTGTGCCTGGTGCAGCTCTGCACAAACCATCCAGGGGTTTCCTCTAGAAAGGTGATGTGCTGTGAGAACAGCTTTTGGTGTGCTACATGCATTTAATGTTGTGTGCTTGAAAAAGGGAAATAAAGTCAAGGACTGAGTAATCAGAGATGTTGTTATTCAAATACACAAGAGACTGGGTAATGCAGGTTCTTATTGAGTGTTTTAGATCACTGAAGAGCACAAGTACTGTGAAGAGCAAGAAGGGAAGAGCAGTAAAGATCCTGCACATGTCCCATGAGCAGCCAGACACACAGCTGTGGCACAGGGCCTGGCAGCATGGGGAGCAGGGCAGTGATGGGGGGCCCTAGAGAGCTTTTGGGAAGAAACAGGAGGCTTTTCATGGGAAGCAAAAAGCAGAGATTTATCTCAGCTATTTTTAAGTATTTAACTTTGGTGCTCCTAACTCCACCTATATTCAGTGGGGAGAGAGATGAATTTTCCAAAGATGGTTCAGACCAGCTTTGTGCAGAGATGCCTCTTTCTTTCCTAGAAAGTCCATAATCACTAAGGTTCTCAACATTGAAGTTAAATATGTGTAGGTTAAATTATATATATATCTATATATATATCTATATATATCTATATATATATCCTTGGGGTATGCTTTTTCCCATAGTTCTGCACTGTGGAAGGGTTCATTACAGCCCTGATGGATGAGTATCCTCGAGTCCTAAGAGCCAGGAAGAAGATCTTCATTGCAGTAGTCTGCTTCATCTCTTATCTCATTGGATTCTCCAACATCACCCAGGTACAGATGGCTGTGCTTGTACCTCCATTCCTGACACCTTTCTGGCCACTTGGCATAGCACAGCACCACCACAGTTTTGGGAGAAGTGACAGCATTTCTCCTATTCTGGATAAAGTGGTTTGCTCATCACTGCTACATCTCAAGTCACTTAGGATGCCTCCATAATTTTTACCATCATCCTGTTGTCAATCTGGCCTGTTGTTCTGCTGTTTGCAATAAGGACTCAAGCCAACAGAACCCAAATTTAGGGAATCTTGCTGCAAAGAGTTAAGATAACACAAAGAAAACCTGTCTGTTGAGGGCTTGAACCTCTTGAGCTGAAGCTGAGGTTCACATGAGAGGAGGTGAGGGCTGACTGGTCTGGAGATCATTTGTGGAGCAATGTGGGTTCATGAGGAGGCAAGGCAAAGCTCCAGAGAGGGGCAGAGCAGACTAAATTGCCTCCTAAAGCAGAGAAGTAGAAGAGATCCTAATAAATTTCTCTTCTGCTCACCCTCAGCTATGCCTGAACAGGCTGGCTAATTGTCTGCAAGAGCACATCAGTTTTGCTGCTGGGAACCATGCTCTAGTGGAAACGTTGCAACAGTGGCTCTACTGTCCAAGGAAATTAAGATTAAACCAACATTTATGTAGTAGCAATCCAAGTTGCTGGTTGATACTGTTGATCATAATCTATAACTGAACTCCTTGACCCTGTTTTTGTCTTTTCAGGGTGGCATTTATGTCTTCAAGCTGTTTGATTACTACTCAGCCAGTGGCATGTGTCTTCTTTTTCTTGTATTCTTTGAGACTATCTCAATTTCTTGGTGTTATGGTAAGCACAAAACACTTTGTTCCTTTGTTTTCTCTATGGGCATGGTGACTTATTGAAAGAGCCAAAGCCAGTGAAGACAATGACAATTTTGCAACTGAAAATAGCTTGGACTGATAACTTCAGAAAATCAGGAGTGGAAGGCTGTCATCTTACCTCTCCAGGCCATCACAAAGACCTCTGCAGAGACTGGCAGATGCACAGGGTCTTTCCCTCTAGGCCCTCAAGAGGACACCAGGAACATGGAAGCTGTTAGCATGAATTTGTGTCCCAGTACCCCATCTCCTCCAGCTAATACTTCTAATGCCACATTGTCACCCTCTTGCTGTGCCTGGCCTGTGCTCAGCCATGAGAACATGTGAAGATCATGGTGCAGAGATGAGATTTTTTTTCAATGCTCATTTCTTCTTGTAGGTGTGAACAGGTTTTACAGGAACATTGAAGAAATGATTGGCTACAAGCCTTGCATCTGGTGGAAGATCTGCTGGGCCTTCTTCACACCTCTTGTCTGCCTGGTAAGACCTGGGGAATCCTGTGTGCAGGAGTGGGCCTAGAGAGGTCTCTAGATGGGCTGTAGGGAGACATGTTCTCAACCCAGCACAGGTCCAGTGCAAGGGGGTTCCAGGCAGACTGGAGATGGGTAAAGGGATGCAGGAGCTTCTTTCACTCTGCCTGCTGGAAATCACCCATAAAAAATGTTCTAGATGGCTGCTTTTAATCTAAATGAGGCCATCAGTTCTTCCTTCTTTTTTTTCTTTTTTTTTTTTTTTTTTCTGAGATGCCAGAAGATAAGCAAAATAATTTAATGTTTTAAAAAGCTTCTGGCTTTCAGCTACTCCAGCTTCAGCCTCTGACAGTCTTATGAGAACAAAGGCTGTCACAAATGCAGGATAACTGACTGCAGAGCAGTTTGGCCTTTGCAGGTTTACCCTTCCAGCAGTAGTAATGCAGGGAGTGGTGTGATAAGGCCAGGGATAGGAAGATGAAGACTCCTGAGACCAGCAGTGAGGATTCTGTTTACTTGCATAGGAGCTGCTGTGGGGGCACTGCTTGTCTGAGTAGTCTAGTGAAGAAGGAAATTGGGGATATTCCAATTCCAGCTTTTTACAAAGGATAAGAAGAAATTATTTGAAATTACCAGTTGGTGGGCTGAAAGAATCTAGACTAATGTAAAGAGCTTTTGAGTGACTGTAAGGCTGTTAGAAGCTAAGAGGGTAATGAAGGAAAGAGTGGCTGGACCCCGATTTTGCACTTTCCCCTGCAGTGGCTGGTGTTCTTTTCCAGGGTGTGTTCTTCTTCAGTGTGGTGGAAATGACCCCTCTGACACTGGGGAAATACGTGTATCCTGCGTGGGGACAAGGCATTGGCTGGCTCATGGCCCTGTCCTCCATGGTCCTGATTCCAGGGTACATGCTCTACTCTTTCTTCACCTCAACAGGGACTCTCCGGCAGGTAGGAACAGCCTCACCACCTGCTCTTGGCTCAGGGTGAGCTCCTCCCTGAACTAAACCTGCACCAAGCAGACCCTGCTCTGGCAGAGCTGTCAGGTTGGTGCTGCAGGAGCTCTGTGCACCATCTCCCCCAGGGAGGGTTCAGATCAGTCCCACTGCACTGAGCAGCCTCCAGTAAAGGTGGTCTGCCCTTCTGTCCATTGTTCCTCATTGAGATTTGTGATCATCACCACAAAAATGGAGCCCTCCTCCCCTGACTATCCCTTTTGTGTTAGGTACTGGAGCCATGGAAGAGTTTGAACAGAAATCCTTGAGGTTTCTTACCCAGAGAAATCCCAGCTCCTGATGATGTTTACTTGGCACTCCTCAGCAGGGAGATCATCATCCTCCAAGCCTGAATTCTGAAATGTCTCAGGCTAGGCCCTGCTAGCAGCAGAAACAAACACAGGGGTGGTTTGTCATGTGCCTTTCAGGGAACACTCAATGACTGAGGGGTTAGAAAGCAAGAAAGACCCACAATACCCACCACACTAGTCTTGTTTACAACATTATCTTTAGTAATTTGAGCAGGATTTTATGTAGCACTGAATCATGAGTCTCTATGTCATACCCAGTACTTACTGTTAAGAATTTATTTACAGTGTTGACATTCAGTCTTGAGAGCACTGTGCCCCAAATCCCTGGTTTGGTGCTTACAGCTGTAAGAAATCACCCCAGGAGTGGTGATTTATGGTTTTCCCAGCCCAGCTGGAACAGCAACCAGATGCCAACTAAATCACATGAGTTTATTTTAGGGAAGCTGTATTTTAAACAAAGTTTGACTCAAAAAAGTTGTAGCTGGAATTACTGGACTGAGGTCAGGTTCTCTGCCTTTGAGGTAAAGTTGCAACTGGATGTGAGTTTTCTTCCTCCCAGCATTCCATTTGGATGGGCTCTGATGTGGGAACTGGGTGGGTTTGGGGTCTCATATCTGCTTTCAATTCCTGGTTTCTCATTTGAGGTTGGGTTTAGGTACTTCTTCCTGTAGGACTCAAGCCAGGGTGTTATGTCAAGCAACTTTGTTGATTTTAGGTTGAAGGCCTGTGCAATTCCAGCAGTAGGCCCTTTCTCAGACATTTACAGTGTTCCTTAATTCACTCATAGTGTGAGTTGGAAAAGGGGGGAAGGGAAGTCTGAAAGTACAGGTCTGGGTTCAACCCTTTGCCTAGTCTCAATCCTGTTTCACTGGAGATGGAGAAAGTACATCACAGTACATTCTGGGGGAGCCCAAACTGGTCTGCAACCTCTCAGGAGTAGCTCAACTCCTCCTGACCAAAAGCTTGTGCCAATTATACCCACACCCTTCCATAGTGCTGTGTACTCCTGTGCTGCTCCAGGGGCTTGGAGGAAAGCTCAAGAGTGTGTTTCCAGCCATCCCCTCAGCATCTTGTGCAAACCATCAGCACCATAAGCAGCATGAGTGGCTGATGAGCACCCTCCCTGTCTGACTCTTCCTCTAACATTGCCCACGAACATCACGAGACCCAGACCCCCTCTCAATCATTCATAGACCTAGGGAGTGAGCAGCAGATGGCAGCAGGAAGAAAGTAGGCTAATCTGTGTGTGCATGTGTTGGTATCAGAGAGACTGAGAGAATTTTTGGCCTCTTATATGCACAGATCCTGGATTAATTTGTAATAGAGCTGGAGCTGGAGGGAAATTAGATGCCAATCCTGAATAAAGTGGTTTTGACAGACAGGAAAGATTACAAGTCCTTTTGATCCTACTGAGCATGAATGTGAGAGGGGAAAAAATACCGTGAATGGCAGAAGCAGTTCAGTGAACATTTCAGGGAGTTCACCCAGCAGCAGCCACTTCAGTGGTATTGGAGGGTAGGAGTTTGTTTCCCTTTTCTGGGAAGAGATTCTACCTGTCTTTGTGATGTCTGTTCAGGTCAGGCTTAATCCTCCTCTGCATTTTCTTCTGCAGTGCACAGCATCAGTCCCTCCCTGACTGACAAAAGTGATTCATTCTTCTTCATCACTCCTGATGCTCAATCCACACGCCTCCAGTAATGATTTGCCCCTCCATATTTTCCTGGGCTCCTGCTTCATTTTACTTGACTCTGCAATTTTCCTTTGATTAGCTCAGGGTGGCAGGAATTGCTGCTGTGCAAAGGTTTGTGCAGGTGGATGTTCTGATCTGCATCAAAGGCACAGACTCTAACCTTGTTAACCTGCTGTAGTTACTTAGTAATGTAATCAATCATAATTGGAAAATAGGTCTGCTCTAAAGCCTGTGGCATCCAGCTCTCTCTTCTTCCTCCTTGCAGCTGGTCTTGCCTGGTAGCAGTTCACCTCTGTTATCAGGATGCTCCCCATGTTTCAGATAAAAGGAGGAGCTGCTGTGCGCTGTGCAGCATGAAAGCAGAGGTGACTGGCAGAGGCTTTTGGGGTGCTGCCAAATGCTGCTGGAGGAGTCACTCCATCCACCATCCCCTCTCCCTGTAACCAGGGTCACCTCTGAGCCTTGGGGCGAGCTGCTGCCCCCATGCCCTGGCTGTCCCACTGCTGCTGCCCCCAGGCCTGGCTGACACACTCTCTCCTTTCATTCCCGGGCAGCGCCTGCAGCAGATGACACAGCCCAGGCCAGAGGTGCACGCTCAGAACAACGGCCTCCAGCCCAAGACATCCTTGAACGGGAGGATCTCGGATGCTGCTGTGTAGGAGGGAAGCCTGAACTCCTCACCCTGCCCTGTAGCTGCTCACTCAACACTGTCCCTCCAGCTCCTCTGGCACAGCTTGCTGTTCCTGGCTCTGCTTGTCCAAGAGAGGACCTAGAGGAGGAACCTGTTCATGGCTCTTCCTCCTGGTGTGGCTGACCAAGGCCCTGAACAAGCTCACCACCAGGGTGTTGTGCTGTGTTGTGACCACCTTCATCCTGCAACATCCTGGTCCAGGCCCTCAGGGAGGAGCACCTGGTGCCCACGTCTTCCTCCTCCTGAGAGAGGTGGTGTCTCTAGAGAGCTTAGGCTGATTGTAATCCACTTGTCTGTTTTTCTTGCCTTTCCATGTGAAACTCCACAGAGCATCCCCCAGTGCACAGCTGTGTTTCACCCCAGAGAGATTGCTGTCACCAGGTTCAAATCCCAGATGGTTGTTGATTGATGGAGCATACAACACCAGCAAATACATAACTGGAGGGGATGTGCAGAACCAAGGATTCTAGTGCAGAACATCGGATTCTAGTGAGGAGACTTGCATGTTGGTAGCTGTAGGACATCACCCCACACTTGGAGAAGGGCTTGGGGACAGTGTGTGCTGCTCACAGTGCCAGTCTCCAGACATGTTTACTGCATTCATTGGGGCTGGCACTGTGAGCCAGAGCCCAGTGGAGCAGTCAGCCTTTTTTCCTGGAGCATCCTGCCCTCTGTAGCTGTGTGCAGTAGCCACACCCACACCCTAAAAAGCATCTAAAAGGGTAAATGGAGGGCTCTTTGCTACAGGCTGTTCATGTCGCCCACACTGACCACAAGAAGCTTCATGAAGAGGCAAAGCTGTGTGATAGAGATCTTCCAGCACTGTGCAAATCTCCCTCCAAAATAAAAGAGGGTAGTTTCTGCCAAGCACCCTCCCTGGCTGTGTCCCTGGGTTGTAAACAATCAGATGGAGCATGATGCCCATGGATCATTCTGTTTGTATCTTTTTCAGGAAGTGGCCACTCTTAAATCCCAACTGGTGGAAGGCAAGAATTCCTGAGGCAGCCACTATGCTTAAACCCACCCCTGTGAAGCAGTGCTGACTTCCCTTGGGAAGTGTCTGTTGAGCCAACTGCTGTCACTGGCACATCCCTACTCCCAGCACATAAACCACAGAGGGCTGTGAGCTCTTGTAGATGGTGCAGGAGGAGTGTAACACCTTGGAGATAGCTGGGGAGTGTTTCAGAGCCATCCTACAACAGCAGCATATTTCTTGGTTGTAGAGCTTTGTGAAAGGATGTGGCTCATCACAGCACCACATGTAGGTGTGACAGTGATGCTCCCAGTTGTGCCAGCCTCCCAGTGACCCCACACAGACATTATCCTTGTACACACAGTGTTTGATGAGCACACATGCTGTGACTTAGTGCTGATGATTGCACAGCATTGCCAGGTCTGCTCATATTCCCAGCTTCAGATCAGAATCAACTAACTCATAAATGAGCATCCAAGTAAAGGTACCTCCCACCCATCTTTCTTACCAAAGTCTCAGGAATGACACTCTGCAGTCCCCCAGAGTCCTACTGCAGATGACAGATGAATTATGAGCCTTTGCACAATTGTCTTGCTCTCCAATAGTAGCTTCAAAATGCTGCAGGTTGGCCCTGTGCTGCAGCTCACCAGAGCATGGGCCAACCTGCTCTTCTGCCAGTCTTCCAGCCTGTGGACCAGTAACAGAAAGAAGAAAGAAATTTTCTGGTGAAAGCTCAAGTCAGACCCCTTTGGGAATGGGTCCCCTGCCAACTCATCGGTGCATCTTGATTAATGTTGCTTCAGATATGTAACCAATTTGTATTTGTACTCATCATTCTCAGCAGTTATGGCTGCTGGGTATTAAGTGCATGTTTTGTGGTCTCCAGCAACCTGAGCTGAGATCACACTCTGTCCCACCTGTAATTGTTACAGTGTTTGTGTCAAAAAAATCGCGGTTGTTAAATAGACATGAGGAAAAGCTGTATTTATAGGCTTGGTCTTGTAAAGCCAAAAGCCAAACACTGAAAGCTGCAATCATAGCTCATCACCATTAATCTCAGCCAGTTACAGACATGTCATCTTTCCTTGTCCCTTAATTGTCTGTGCCACTGTAGCTGAAAATTTCTATTCCAATTTCACCTATTTTATGAACCGGGACAATAAGGAAACCACTCTTCATAAACATGTATGTCCTTAGAGAGGGACATCTGTGCTGAAAAAATGTGTTAAAGCTCTAAACTTTGCAGTAATGACCCTTACTAGAGACCTGCTTTTGTCTGTGCATCCAGTTCCCAAAACCTCCCTCCCCTCAAATGCAGACTGAGGGTGGCACAGGTGGGTGATGGCCAATGGACTCAATTTTTGAGTGAGGCCATAAAACCATGGAAGACTTTGTTTCTTCCAGCTTCATTGGGATAGCTCAGGCTATCCCAATAATTGATCAGTGACAGTGGTAATTTTTTAAACTCTTGGCCAATGAGCTTGATTGCTAGCAGAGCTGTTCAAAAGTTGTTCCTCCAGGGGAGTGGAGAAGGAAGGGTCCAGAAAACAAAGTTCTTTCCCTGCTTGCTGAGGAAATCTCTAGACCCCAAATTCCACTTTGCTAGGATTTTAGCCCCAGCATCTCTCTGATCTGTGGGCTTGCCTGTGGCACATTATTCGAGATGTAGCAGCAGGTGCTGCTCATAATACCAGTATTTGATAAGATTCAACCATTTGCTCAGTTTTCTGCTTGAGACCTCCTTTGCTCTCTCTCCTGCCCTGCTCCTTTTTGTTCTCTTGCCTCCACCCTTCCCCACAATCATTTGTCCAGTGGAAATTATCTACCTCAGCCTTCTTCCTTCTGCTTTCTTAGTCCCATTACTGTGAAATTACAACTCTCCCTCCTTTCTCTTCCCCATTCTATTATTTTCTCATTTCTATCTTTCTATTAGCACCAGCCTCTCTTCCCTTTCCCATGTGCTCTCTTTCCAGTTTAGAACTTCTTCCTATGTGCCTGTGGCTTAGCCTCTTGCTGTGTGCATGCCCAACACTTCTGCCTGCTGAAAGCTGGAGCTCAGGATCCCACAGAGGACCTCAGCTTTTCACAGGGCCCAGTCCCTAAGAACCAATTTCCATCCCAATATCAAAATTATAATGAAGTTCCAGTTCTCTTCCTCTTTGCACCAGAAAATGGTGTGCCAAGGAATACTCTCTCCTGGTATTACTAGAAAGACATTTCAACCCATATTCCACCAGTGTACACAGAGCTGTGCCTGTTCTGAAAGATTTTGTGGCCTTTCCTGTTTTTGCACTATGTTATTTCCACCTTGAATATTTGGATCTGTGAAGTCTGGCATGCATAACCTTGCAGGTAGGAATTTGCCCTTAGTCAAGCTCTGTCTGGTGGACTGACCCCCTACTCCAGTGTTTCAAACTCATCCCATCCTTAGCATTAGAAGAGCCTTTCTATCTCCACACACATTTTCCATCTAGTGAGAAGTCAGGGGTGTTGATGGATCCCCTTCAGCTCATCCCACACCTCTGAAATGCCACTGTGGGTGGGTCTGTCAAAGCAGCCACATCTGTTCATTGACTGTAAGAACTGCTTTTGTCCTGTTCCCAGGATGCAGCACATCTGCTGACCACCCCTCTGCTCCTCATTCCTTCTGACTCACCCAGAGGAAAGGATGAATAGCCAGGGTGTGCAATGCTCCCCTCTCCTCACTGCTGTGGCTCAGAAGGGGATTGTGCTCACCTACAGCACTCCTACCTTTTCTCTGTGCCCTCACCTCCCCAGCACCTGCCAGCCTCTCCCTCCCACCATAGGCAGCTGCTTGAAATAATCCTCTATGAAACCTCTTAATTCTAAGGAGCTATTTAGGGACCTGTGTTCAAATCCCTCTGAAATCCTCTTTTTCCTGAGGCCTGCAAAATATAAAATAAATGCCGCTGCCCCCATCCTCTGCTGCAGCAGGGGGTGACATGGGCCATGGGAAAGGCAGGATTTTTCTGGAGCTGCTTCCCCTGGAAATCCAAGTGTGATCCTCTCCCCTGGCTGAGGCAGCACTGCCACAGGCTGTGTGGAGCTCCTGACAAGTGTCCATCATCCCTGTGGTGCTGTCAGCCGGGAAGTGTCCGTATCTGGAGATGCTCAGGAGAGGTTAGTGCTCCGTGTGCTGGTACCTGCCAGCCATGACGCTGATGGAGATGCCTCCTGACAGCCTGTCATGATCCAATGTGCTGCCAAGGAACTGTCACCAGCACTCACTGCAGCCCCAGGGACCAGACACAGGCCCTCTGGGGTGGCATGTGTCCCCACCACAGCTCCTGGGGACATGCAGCCCTCACCCCCTCAGCTGCAGCACTGTGCAGACTGGGTGTGGAGGGATTTATCCTGGGCAGTTGAGGTATTTCTGCTTCCAGATGAAAAGAACAACTCATCAGGAAGGGACTTGGCTGAATCACTTTTGTAATGACATGGGAGCAGTCTGGCCCCTGAAGGTCCCATAGCCAGAACACAGGGGCAGGTAAACTGCTGGAGGGCACTGTTGCCTGATCACTGCATCTCCCACAAGCCCAGGATCCACTGGCAGAGCAGGGCACCGTGGTACAGCTGGATGTTTTCTCCATTTGAGGGCTGCATGGCTTGGAGAAGGCTCTTGGCCAGTTTGCATTGCATCATGCTGTTGAGGAAAATACAAATATCCTGCACTAACCCCATAAAGAAAAGCACTTGCTAGTTTTGTGCAGACACTGCTGACCCAGATCCAGAAAAAAACCTGCTCCATATCTCTCCAGACACAAGGTTCTATCACGTAAACTCATCCCTTGCCATCAAGCCAAAGAGCACTGCCCACTGTCTGCTCAGTGTCTCCAGAGCCCCTCACACAGACCTGGGGGTACATCAGCCCCTGGCTGGCCCTGGGGTGACAAGAGCAGGGCATGGTGGCACCTGTGCCCCCTGTTTCAGCACACAGGCAGTGCCAGCTCTCTGCCCTGCTCTCTGCCCATCCCCATGTGCCTTTTGGACACAGTTGGCTCTGTCTGAGTGGCCGAGCCCATCCACCCACCACCCTCTTTTCTGTACATCCCCCTCCAGCACATGCCAGAGCTGACTGACACGGCTTTAAAAATAACTCCTAGGTGTGGAGGAGGGCAAGAGATGGAGAGGGACAATATCCCTATCTGCTTCTCCCTGCCCTCCTGATGGTGCTGCCGTGTCTGGCCAAGCTGGTTCGCTGCTGGTTCGCTCTGGGTCGCTGCTTTTTTTGTGCCCGTGGCACAAATGCTTTGATGTGTTTTTGAAGCGCGTTTGGTCCTGCAGGGGGGAGAGAAAGAGAGCTGACATCTCTGTTCCCTCTCTGCACTTACTGCAAATGAAGGGATTAGGAGTTATAATCCAAGATTCTTATTTTAAAGCGGCTTTTCAGCTCTGTGAGGGGAACTTCAGCGTGATGCTCCTGGGGGAGGTGGTGACAGAGCAGCTGTCACAGCCCCAGTCACCCGGGTGCCGAGGCTCGGTGGCACCAGAGTGCTCCAGGCTGCGGGAGTGGCTGTGGGAGCGGCACTTCTGCAAGGAATGGGAGAGTGTGCGTGCTCTGACAGCATCCCAGCCACTGCCTGGTGGGGATGACGTGCACCCAGTCCCACGGGACTGCCCCCATCCCTGGCAGCACCCTAGACCCCAGGACAACCCTCCAGCTGTGGAGACTCCTCTGCGGGGCAGAGCCTCAGATCTGAGTGAGATCAGCTGCTGCCAATCCCCCGTGGCAGCTGCTCTCGGGATGCTGAGTACCAAATTGCACCAGCCCAAAGCATCCTGCAGCCCTTGGAAAGCTTCTGTCCCACACTGCCAGCAGTGTCTGCTTTGGAGAAATACAGTGATCCATCTTCTTCTGTATTTGTTAACTCCTTCTCCTTCTTCCCACTGCATTCATGGCAGACCTGTGCAAAAGGTTTGCAAACTGCTGGGTTTTTTTTCACTGGCATCTCTGCAGCCTTTCCCTGTGCTAATTATTATAGCCCTGCCTCTTCTAGGGCAAGTCAACAGATGGTTAGGGTTTTATCTTTGAACAAGCTATTTAAATAGGGCTCTGGCTTTTCCCTTGCACATTTCTTTCCTGGCTGCATGTCCTGAGCTGCTGGATGGGCTGTCCTTTTCACTAGGGATGCCAGAAGTTGTGAGCTGAGACTGAAGGCTGAGGTCAGATCCCAGGAGATGGGTTCTTTCCTTTCCTTTTAGAAAGGGAAGATAATTCTGCCCTGGTTCATGTGGCCTCATAGAGTGCTGTGTTTTGGATTTAGTATGAGAGTAATGTTGATAACACCCTGATGTTTTAGTTGTTGCTAAGCAGTGCTTACCCTAAATTAAAGGGTCTCATTCTCTGCCAGTGAGGAGAGGCACAAGAAGCTGGGAGGGAGCATGGCCAGAACAGCTGGCCTGAACTGGCCAAAGGGATATTCCATACCATAGCATTTCATGTCCCATACATAAACTGGGGGGAGCTGGCTGGGAGCTACTGATCACTGCTGGGGGATGGGCTGGACATTGGTCAGTTGGTGGTGAACAATTGCATTGTGCATATTTCCCTCAGTACTATTATTATTATTATTATTATTATTATTATTATTATTAACTACTATTATTATTAACTACTATTATTAAACGATTCTTATCTCTGCCCACAGGTTTTACCTTTTTCTGATCTCATCCCTATTCCTCCAAGGGTGGAGGGGGGAAGAGAGCAAGCAGCTGCAAGGTACTTAGTTACTTAGCTGCTGGCTGGGATTAATCCACAAGATAAAAAAATATGCACTGAAAAGTCAAGCCTTCCATAATGGGAGGGAATAGAAAGGTGTACATAGAATATCAGGATGGGTATATATCACTCTAAGTGTTTTTACTGCTACAGCCTTGGTCCTACACTCCTGTAGAAGATCCTTCTGTTCCCTGTGTTTGTTGTTTGTTTTTGGGGTTTTTTTAATGAACTTGATATTGCTTGGGATACCCTACACTTAATGAGGAATAAGGATTATGAAGACAGGATTCTTATTTTCAAAATATTCATTGATAGCTGTGCCACACTGTAAGATCCCAAGGCTGGAGCATGGGTGCTGTATAAAATAAGATCCTGCCCTACATACCTGAGAACATTCCCAGCTCATGGATTGTATGGCTTAAGATAGAAAACAGCTACTCAGCCAGCTTTTAACCTCAGTTGAACTCATTAGCTGCAGAAAATTTGTTTCAAGACCCACCAAGTGTGACAGAGCTCCCAAACTGGTTAAATCCCACAGCCCTGCTAACCATGCATCATCATCCTTGAGGCACTTGCTTATTTTCAGCCACCTTTCCCAGGTCAGGCAGGTATATGTGCATGACTCCAGGCTGCTGAATTAAGGATCTGGGCAGTGATTTTACAGAGGGGCACTTCTTCCCCAGCAGCTGGTGATGACAGGAAACCCTGATCTGTGGGGACTGTGCCCCAGGCACCCCCTTTGAGCACAATCTTCCCAGAGTACCCCAGATGAGGTGTAAAGGGACCCATAATGACCTGCACACAAGAGTGACACTGCAGGCACATGGCAGCTCCGGGTTTGTGGTGACCTTCCTGCCACCACACTGCTCCCAGAGGACTCCCCTCTCTGTGTAGGCATTGGGATTGGTCTCTGAGGCACCACCTTCCAAGCAGGCAGTGGCCAGGCTGCATTTTGCTTCATGGGGTGCATAGATACAGCAAAGCATTTGAGGAATGTGCTTAATTAAAAGTCCATCTGAAAAGTTTCAGAGAAAAATTGCATCTCAAGAATCTCTGTGGAAAAGAGCAGTGTATTTTGATCAATTCCAACCACACTATGTATCAGTTATTGCACATAATGGATGCTGTATAGATATAACGGTACAGATGCACTGTGACAATTGTGGTATTTGCTTTTTGGGTTGTAATCCTTTGTGCCAGCACTACCTATATATGTCTACATAGTATCCTTCCCAGATACACTTGCCACCTTCCAATTAATAATAGTATCAGTACATTGGAGCAAGTGAGGAGTATTTCACATACAGACATTCCGGTTTTATTGCTTTCATCTTTGCTTTACAGCCAGGTGTGTGATCTGAACATCAGCCAGGAACTTTAATAATCTTCTGTTTCGAAACATCTTAGAAAATGCCTGTTTGGGTTGGGCTGGTTTATCATATATCCGTGGCACACAAAAACATAAATGGAAGCCTCTGAATCCCTGGAAATATCCTGTCTGTGTCTGGGAGGGCTTTCTGTCCTCCCAAGTGTTTCATGGTGGGCCTGGGGATCTAAGGGATTCTTTGAAGCCAGCAAAGAATTTACAACCTAACAGCCAGGGTTTTTTTAGCAGGTGCCATCTGAATCCAGCATCTACTGGAGCCAGCTGCAGAGGAGATGTAGCTTGCCTTCCCCCACCCATCGCTGTAGAGAGGAGAGCTCGCCTTGTGTGCACGTGCTTGATTCTCTCTCAAAGGTCAGCTCCATTAACCTTGGGGTCATGCTTTGTGTAAATATGCACTTATATCTGATCTGCAGGGGAAATGGAATTTTCCTTACGTGTCTCCCATCCAAATGCTCCCCAAGGATGATGTAGCTGGTGAGATGTGCTGCAATGGTGATGCTGCGGCCAGCACAGCTGTCCTGCT
Source organism: Oenanthe melanoleuca (assembly GCF_029582105.1). Classification (NCBI taxonomy): domain Eukaryota; kingdom Metazoa; phylum Chordata; class Aves; order Passeriformes; family Muscicapidae; genus Oenanthe; species Oenanthe melanoleuca. The sequence goes on from NC_079334.1 coordinate 4,537,041, forward strand.
CAGGCAGCACATGGTGCTATGCCCCATAGTTTTGTCCAGCACATCCTGTAGAAGCCTCCCACCCCAGAGGTGCAGCCTGCACAGCCAAGAGCATCCAGCAAGATGGACAGCAACGAGCTGTGCTCTCCCTTCCCCTCACGTTTTCCTCTCTGCCTCATCTCAGGGATGAATTTCACAATTAAGTTGCCACCTCCTGAACAAGTTTATTGCTTCCTGCTTTCCTCTGGGTCTGATCCTCAGGGAGCCTGAGCAGTGAGCAGGCTGCCCCTGAGGCCAGCAGGAATCCAGGATGCTCAGCACTCCACAGGAGCATCCCTTGGTGCGTGGCTGTGCGCCTGCACACGCCGCTGGAGCCCAGGGACACTGGGGCAGGGGCTCAGGCAAAGAAGACATTGGAGCACAAGTGACATTATCTCAATATAATTTCTAAAACTCTATTGATTGAACAGATAAAATACCTCTGATCTATTTTTTGTTATGTTTGTTACAAAATATTAGCCATTTGGACTCTTTGCTAGGTGTGACCATACCACTTTTCCCAAAGGAAACTTTTGTTGGTGATATTTACAGCAGAAGACAGGTACAGACAGACAGGTGCTTTCAAAAGCCTATGCAAAGGTAACACTTCTGTTGTTAGATTTTAAAAAGACACATTCAGATGGGGTCGTGACTAGTGTTGAAGAGCTGGGTGATTGAAAGCTGCTGTCCCAGGCGTGGTGGTGAACGAGAGGACAAGGACAGCTCTAGCTCACAAAACACTGCCGGCAGTCCCTGGAGCCTACACTAGCACAGTGAGGCAGCTGGTGGGGTGGGAGACGGGGAGGGGTTTGCTCAGCAACTTGCATTTCAAAGCAGAGACTCTGCCAAGCAGCAGCATCCTTGGTTTAGGGCTCAGATTGGTTTTGGAAACCTCAGAAAGATGTGCACATAGTTGCAGGTTGAGCCTTCTGAGAAACATGCAACAAAACTCAAACCCTTTACGGCTTGGAGGCCCTCAAATGTTCCAAACCTGGTGGTACCTTTCAGTATGAGTGTTGATGAAATTCAGCTTGTGGACTATACTCACACCTTTCATCTACAGGAAGGAGAGAAAATATGAACAGTGGGATGCTTTGAAAGTCTTGTGAAAGCATTAAGTGTTGCTAACCCAGCAGCCAAGACTATGGCATTAAAAATTACTACAGCAGCAGAAAAACACTGCATTAAACCCAAATTGTTTGCAAGGCTCAATTCTCCTGTCACATTTTCAATCCCTTTGCTATTGGTGGAAACAGATTAATTTCACTGGGAATGCACCAGCATGAGGAAGCATTAGGATAGAGCCTGATGTAACACAGCTCAGTCTCTCCTACTGTTCAGCAAAGCCACCTTCTCATTTGGCCACTGACTGCCCAACACTCACTGCAGAACACTTTTCATGAGGTTCCTGTTTTCTCTCTCCCCCCACTCCTTTTTAATATAGAAGGGCATGAATTTGGCAGCAAAAAGACACTGGTTCATTTGGGTTGAGCTAATCTCTGCAGCAGCTTCCTGCCTGACTCCTCCACCTGAAAGATTGTGCTAGGCTCATGATCAGAATCACTGCTGTCAAGAGCTGGTGATTTTCCTTTGGGCTGGTCCCTCCAGGTGGGCTGTGGTACACATTTTGTCCTTCATTAGCTTGTCACTGAGATGCTCCTTCTACCTGCACCCTGACAGTCTGTGTGCAAGGGTGTCTGCTCACAGCTGTACAACTAAGCTGAGTCTGTGTCTCACTGGTGTGTGGGAGGACTGTGGGAGCAGACAATACAATAGATCAGATGAGGTGCAGATATGTTTTAAAGTGCTTGTTATCCCTAGAGACCAACCTTCCAAGAAAAAAAAAAAAAGAATCTGTATTTTGAAGTGAAGTCCGAAGGGCTTGGCTCCACAGTGGGCTATTGACCAACCTGTTCCATGACAATCTGGAACAGAGTAGCTTTGTGCCTCTCCAGCTAAACCCAACAGAAGATGTGGTAGCCAGCAGGTTAGAAGATAGCAAGGGTTATCTACATTTGCTTCTCTGTCCAAAGCTCAAGGCCAGCAGCAGCCTTTGCAAGGTCAGGGGAACAGAACCAGCTTGCCCTGAGAGAATACTGTGCCTCAGGTACCTCAGCACTTCAGTTCACTCACTCCTACCCTTCATCCAGCAAGGAGAAGGGAGTCTCAAGGCAGTTTCCTTATTTCCTCTTTAGATTCTTGTAGCTCTCCCAATAAATTATTAAAGCAGCAAATATCTTTTGTAGGATCTTCATAGGCATTGTTATAAATATTTTATCTAAAAAAATTATTTCCTCAAGTATCTTAAGGTTTTTTGCTGTTGTCACTTTGTGTTAAATGTCAAGTAAAATCTAATTTATTTATTTTAACACACACACACACACACACACACACACACACACACACACACAGGGCTTCACTGGCTCACTGCACTCTGGAAAAACCCTGAACTAGTACAGCCATTCCTCTCAGACAGTGAAATAAATACTGGGAAGGGGGGACAGTGCCAGTGCCTCCTGGACACCCATTCCACTGCAGCAGTGAGCACAAACAACAGCAGCCACACACTGCATTGACCAGACAATGGCAGATGCCACACATACTTTCTTGGGAAGCTATGGGCAGCTCAGATGAGGTTCTGGCTGCTGTGAGGCAGCAGGGACTCCCTGGAGGGAGTCAGCAGCAGACCAGACCAGCTGTGCCTTACAGCTGGCTGGGGAGTGAGGGGCTGAGCCCTGGCCAGGGATGAGGGCTTCTCCCAGCATCCAGTTTGGGATGTGCAGCATCCAAACTGGCCTGGGGGCTGGCTAGGAGTAAGCTTCTGTGGTCTGGAGGGAGACTGGGCTTCTATTCAGGGTTTTCTTACAATCTTTTCTGTCATCTGCTTCTGCAGTCTTCCCTGAGGCTGTGCTTGTGGACTCCTCTTGCTATCACAGATAAAAGTGGCAGCCTGATGGCCAGGTAAGCAAACAAGTCAGACCTCTTGGCACAGCTGGGTCTGTGGTTCAGGCTCAGACACAAGAGGGACCTGGAAGTGAGCAGGCTCCTGCCCTGGAGGGCTGGCCAAGTGCAGACCAGTCACTCCAGCCCCTGTGTGTTTCCCTAACTCCAGCTGGGCTTCTGCCCAGGTCACACATGTGAACTCTCTCCCTGAACGTTCCAGCACAGCCAGCAAGTATCCAGGGAGCACTGAGGGGAGCTGAGCCTGTCCCTGATGCACTGTGGCTTTTGTCACTGGCAACAGCCCCAGAGATGAGCACATTGGCACAGCTTCTAAAATCCTGTGTGGATTTTATCCCACAAGGTTAAAAAAAAAGTTTTCTGCTTCTGTCTTCGCTGCCCCCCTTTTCCTGACATCTTGCACATCCCCACCACTGGCAACAACTCCTGCCATTCCTCACCCTGCCATTACATCATCAGCACTCAGTGCTCATGTCTCAGCCTTACATGGGAAGGAAGAGCATTTCTGTCTTTCCCTCATAAAATAAAATAAAATAAAATAAAATAAAATAAAATAAAATAAAATAAAATAAAATAAAATAAAATAAAAATAAAGGCCTTAAAAGGGATTCTGTCCTATTTTAGGATCCTAAAGTTGATCTTCTTAAACCTTGAAGGGAGATAGAATGAGTGAGACTAAAGCCTTTAAGCTAATTAATACTTTCCCCTCCCTACTGCACAAAGATATTTTTTTTTTCTAAAAATACATCTACAGCCCATTTTTAATGCTGTCTTCCTTCACATCAATGTCCCCAGTAAAGCAGAGGAGCTGAGCTGTCATGTCTATCTCAGGATCTGCCCCTCCTCTCACTTTGAAGCTGAGATAGAGAGGGAGAGAGAAGAGGCCTTGGAGCCTGGTATCTGGGCAGCCTTCCTATAGGAAGGGCTGATGGAGATAAGAATATAGCCAGGCAAGAGATACAGATGGGATCTCACATGAGTGGTCTCCAAAAAGTCCCTTCCCTCTAACACAGGTGGAAGAGCCCAAGTGAATGGAACACTTCACCCCAGAAAGGTGAAAGTAACACTCAGCTTTGCTTTCAGAGTACAAAAATGCAGGTGGGCAGGAAAGAAAACCAGCCAGAAGAAGGAAAGCAGAGGTGGGTCTGTTTTAGAGAAGACAGTGTTGTGTGTGTGTGTGTGTGTGTGTGTGAGTGTGTGGAGGTGGGAGGGCACCTCTCAGTGCCATCTCTTTGGGAAAGTACACATCCATTCCAGGAAGATCCCTGGACTGAAGCCCTCCCTTCTGCTCCCTCAGAACTGCTTGGTGTTTCCTTAGTAAGCATGCTCATACATATGCTACCATATAGGTGTATTTACATGTGGTGAGGTCTGCTAGGTCTCAGCAGAGGTCTCTGGTACAATGCTCCAACATAACAACAGAAAAAGTTTTGGTGTTCAGTGAGGCCATCTTTGTGTTGTACTGCAGCTCAGGACAGTCCCCCCTCCTCCTCTCAAGCTCTCTTCCACTCGTGCACTCCTTCATTTGGAAGCGGCTGCTGCAGGGAGATAATACTTGGAGAGCGATGAGGAGGAAGCGTGGCAAGTGGTGCAAGTTCTCACTCCAGCTTAGCAGGTGGCAGAGACGGTGGCAGGGAGAACTCCACCCCCAGGAGTGCCCCAAGGTCAGTCCTAGGCATGGGTGAGTCCATTTCTCTCAAAGACTGGCGAAATTTCAGAGTGGGTACAAACCTGTGGCCAGGTAAACGCAAGGCAGGAAAGGAAGTCGAGGAGTAGGAAACGGAAGACAACAGTGCCTAGAAAGCAGCAGGTCATCAAGGCTCTGAGGAGCAGGGCAGCAAAGTGCTACATGGGGACAGCACGAGCACAGAGGCCAGTGGGGCTGGCAGGGTGTCAGGGCATGTGAGCATGAAGGTTGGCAGTTTCTATAGATGGCTCCTCACAAACAGCATCATCTTGAGGGGAGACAGGGCAAGAGTTAGGTCAGTTGGCTTTTTTTTTTTTTTTTTTTTCTTCTCATTTTACTAAAAAATAAATCACAAACTAGATCTCTGTAGGCAGAAAGGGTCCCTGGGAGGCGGTGGGGAGGGGAAGTGGGGAGGTCTGTGCTGTTTGGTGCTGGTGGTGTGGCTACACGAGGCTGCGTGAGCCACTGGAGTACCTGCGCCTCTGAAGCAGCGAGCTGGGGGGACAGTACTGGTGGGGGTGGTTGTAGGGAGGGGGTGGAGGTGGCAGGGGAGGCTGATTGACCAGCTTCACGGGGGTCCCAGGGAGCCCACTGCCCACACCGCGCCAGGGGGTGGAGGTGCACGAGTCAGAGGTGACGTAGCGTGTCAGAGTCTGGTTGAGGGCCGGCTCCATCCGAGCGAGGCACGGCTTGTCCAGGACAATGACTTTGACAATCTGCTGGCACTGTACAAGTGTCCCTGCTGAGGCAGGGTGTGAGGGCACCAGTGCTGTCTCCAGCCGCTCCCGTGGCATGTTAAGACGCATGCTGGGCTGCATTCCACTCTCGGGCCCCAGGGCGGAGTTGTGCTGGTACGTTTGAAGCCTGTTGTGAATTGACACCTAGTTTAGAAACAGCCAAAGAAGCATTAAATGTTACAAGACTTTTCCCATCTGCTGCTACTGGCTGCCCTGAACCCCGCCACCAGACGATCTCCCATGCATTCAGCCCTCCCTCCCTCCCTCCCTCGAAAAACCAGAATAGGTACAACCCTGGCTGCACAGTCCCCCTCAACAGCCCCGTTGTCCCCATCTAGCCTAAGTGTCCCTGTCCTTTCCATCGTGCCAAAGGCAGCAGAGCCTGTGTTCCCAAATGCAGCACAACTTTGATTATCCAAACGGCACAGGGAACACAAATCGACTCTAGGAGTGGAAGTGTCCATGAATTCTCATGGTAATGAACAGACCTCGAGGTCATGCCTTTGTTCCCAGCAGCAAAAAGGAGAGGGGAACCAGACCACAAGGTTTCAGATAATCGAGGCTGTATGTTTCAGCAAAATGACAGCAGCTGAATCTGAGATAGTGACAGAGAAACTCAAGCCTTTCCCAGCTCCCTGCCTTTCTAAGTAGGAAGGTACACCACATGACTGGCTAATCTGTTTATAAAGGAAAAAACAGAAACCTAACGCAGTCTAGCAAAAGGCAACTCCCTCTGATCCACTTGATGGTTTGTCAGTGAAAGGAAATGATATTAAAAAAAAAAAAGAAAAAAGAAACAAAAAATGTCCATCTAGCTCATAAAATGATAAAAGAAATTCATGATGAAATGGCAGCAGATTAGATAATCTCAGAGAAATGGAAATGCTCCTCTGCTGGCAGAGTAATACTTGGTCAGCTGAAAGCAGGTAGGGAAGCAGGAGGTCGTCAGGGTTTCCACATCGAGATGCTGATAATGGAATCAAATAAAGGAGCTCACTGAGACCATCTGAAAAGGAGGAGCTGGCCTGGACTGGAGGTCCCTAGCAAGGGAAGTACAGCAGGGAAATAATGCTTCCCAAATGATGGATGAAGTTATAGTTCTTCCTGTCAGGAAGGCTGATGGAGACTCCAAACCAGAGCTAAGTTGCTGGCTCAAAACAAAATATCAGTCAAGTGACAAGCCCTGGGTAGGAAACATTTCTCGCAGGTTGGTGTGGCACTTCCAGCCAGGCAGGGGTACAGATGGGACAGTGGGGCTGCCCTGAGAGTCTGGCAGAAACAGCAGCAGTACCAGCAATTGGGAAGGAGAGTCTGTGAAGTGACCAAGCTCCCCACCATGCTGGAACAAGGATGAGCTGTCTGTCCCCATCCAGGCATGGAGGTTGCTCAGACTCACTGCACAGCAGGGCATAATATTGTGTCAATATTTATTCAGGTGGTGGAACATCCCACAGGAAAATCTGGCATAAAATGCCAATGACGTTAGGATACATGGAAGCCATTCTACACAGGGAGACAATTCTCCCAACAGGAATAGGAAACTGGCTGTCAGAGGCATCTTTCCCAGGAAGGGAAATAGGGTGCTCTCCAGGGAGAAGAAGCAGCACTTACTCCCCACAGAGAAGCTGAATTCTTCAAGTAAATATATGTTGACAAGAGGGGAAAGAACTACCCTGGAAAAGGTCAGGTTCAGGACAATGGAGATATTCCAGACAGAGAGTAGGAAGTAATTGATAAGATTTTCAGTGTGAAGATTTGCATTTCCCTGTTTCCTCACAGGCAGTGGGAGTATGGGTGTCTGTGAAGAAACAGGCAACCCACTGGATGCTAGACATTCCTGCAAAGATAGATGTACACAGGACAGCCAAGCTCCCTAACTAGGAAAGTGAAGCTCTAAGGAAAGTCTGGTGTACAAAGGCCATGCTTGATCCCCTTCAGGGGGATGGAGAGACAGAGCTGCAGAGATTGTGCAGGAAAGCTGGGCTGTGGGGAATTTGCATGTGATGCTGCATGGAGTTAGCATGTCAGGGAAGTCCTTAGTGGGGCTCTCAGTCTCCCCAGAAGCAGTGGGGTGGTTTAGTCCACAGCGTTTGGGAGCTTGGTCCATGAAGGATGTTACAGTTATAAAAACGGATTGAAAATGCTTTGAAGTTTAGTTTGGATTTGAAAGTTGTATTACCCGTCCTAGCAGTAACTTTTAATTGTATCTCTGGAAATTGGTAAAATTGTCAGTCTGGCTGGGGAGGCATTGATTAAAACCTGAGAAAAGAAACAACAGAGAATGTGAGAAGAGCTGAAGTGAGAGAGAATTACTTACCTCAGCTGCTCTGCACTCTACTTACCTCCACTGTGCTGTCCGAGACCTTCTCCCCCAAATCCTTCTTGCCTTTGAAATAAAATAAAAGATCTCACTCATGAGATCATGATGATCACTCATGAGATCACTCTAGTCAAGAGCTGGCCCTCACACTACGGACTGGAGAGTTAAAGGGAGAGGTGCAAGACCAGTCCAGACCCTCTTGCAACCTGTTAGCTGCTAGTGGGGTAGGTTTTACCTGTTCAAGGAAGAAAACTGGGCCACGTTCTTCAGAAGTTAGCCATGCTCTATCAGTAACACCTCTTTACCAGGTATTAGAGCTACAGATTGGGTAATGAGACTTCAAGGGTTTTTCTAGGGTATTTGAAGAATGTATACACTCTCATATTTCCACTATTTGGTCAAGGCTTAAGGATACAAAGCTGAGCACTTCTTTTTGCAGTTATTCTCACAGGAATCAGGGAGAACACATTTGCAAAGGCAGCACTTCTTGACCAAGAGAAGTTGGGTACTGGATACCCTCTTACCTGTTGGAGAGCCTTGCTTAGACTGCAGTTCCATCTGGGCTCCATTGGTCCTTAAGGAGAGAGTCTTTGTCCCTTGCTGTTTCTCCAGTTCCCCTGCAAAAGACATATGGAAATAAATAAGGAGAGGGATGGAGGGAAGGTCACCAACATATTGAAGGAGCAAAATGAGAGCAAAATTCAAGGAGAATTAATGCAAGGAAATCACAAGTGAGTGCCAAGAAGGGAGAGAGGAACAGCCAAGAAAAAAAAAACAGAAACTGGAGAGGATTTGACATGTGGAGAAACTTATGTATCCCCATAGGACCTTCTACATATGAACTTCATTTATACAGGATTGGCTAGTGCTGCACAAATGGGGACCACTGAAGCTGAGCAACTTTGGCTCATCAGTTTGTACATGGAAAGGCCATCAAAGGCTACATGGACACCTTGTCTGTATAAGGCCCATACTGACAGACTGCTTGCCCTCAGGACAGCTCTGTTAAAGGTATGAGATCTATCCCAGCTATTTACAGATCATATTTGCATAGTCAAAGGAGTATGGGACAGAGAAGAATCTTCTGGGTGTGACAGCCCTATTCCAGGCCACTGTATCACACTCCCTGTTTCATAAGCACCATAAGTAAAGTCTTTCCATTTCTCCTGCTGGCCAGTGATCACAGAGCCTGACTGCTTTTTCATCCTGTCAGTGAGCCCAGAACAATCCTGTGCAGACTTGTGCTGCTCATCCTCTTTGCCCCTGTTCCTGAAGAACTCTTCCTTTACCCTTTCTCCCTTGTAGTCACACGCAGTGGGATGGCATTGGAGTGTGAATTGCAGGAGAGACCCTTACATTCAATTCGTATCTGTTCCAGTTCTGTCACTTCTGCTATTGACTCTTTCAGGTCTTCCACAAACTTCTGCATTTCCTCAGCACCCAGAGCACAGAAGTGTAGTACCTGTTTCTTCTCTGAGCCTGAAACTGGAGTCACCAGTGTAATGCCATGGGGGTAATCTGAAAGAAGATCAACAAAATAAAGAGGTGTTATGCATTCTTGATGGAGTAATAGGTTTGTTTGGTAGGTCTGAAGGAAAGAGAGTTTTCAGCATGAGTCCAATGGAATTTCACACCCAGTTTGTGCACACCCACTGCCAGCAGTGGGAACATGCAACAATGCAGCCCTCCAAGAGAACAGAAGGACCAAGCTGCAGCAGCAAGGCAAGTGTCACCAGCACCACAGTGCTGCCAAAACCTGAGAACTCTAGCTCAGTTACTCTTAGTGCAGCACTGGCCCTGGGAACCTGAGCACAGGTTCTTTTTACACAAGGAATGTAAAGCCTTTCTCAATCTGTGAAGAGTAAACAGTGTTTATGAGGCCAATGACACTTTTTCTCCTGTGAGAGATGCAGCAGGAGAGGTTGCCTTCTGGGATCAAAGCCATTGCACCCACAGTGGCAGGAGTTGTCCCCAGTCTCTCCTTTCATCTGCAGGGGACACAGGAGGCGTATTGGCACAGCATGGGTGGGGAGCTCATTTAACTGTGCAGAGAGAATGGTAAAGGGAAAGATGTGTTTGTAGGTCTCTGCTTAGTACTCCCCACAGGCAACACACACAGGGATGTAAGTGAAAGGCCATGCCCAGAGAGTGAAAATATAACAGCAAAGGCCTTATGTTTTAAAGATCAGGTTTGTGTGCAGGGAGGCGATGACTGAAGATTCAGCCAACAGAATCAGGAGAACACAAGAGTGCAGAGAACTTGCCATGCTTTTGGCTGGACTTCCTCTATCATTTTCTCAGTGGCTGGTGGTTTCAATCCCTTTCCTTCTTTCCTTTCACATTCCTCTAAATTTAATTTCTGTCATCCCCTGTCCTGCTTTCAGTTTACAAGATCTTTGTGACATCTGCTTTTCTGTTTCTTCAGGAGATACACAACAGAAGATCTGTTTGCCAGAAGATCTTTGGGCACTCCCAGATAGTCACACTACCCCTGAAAGCTGATTCCAGCTCTGATTGTGCCTCCTGGGGATGCTCAGGTAAGAATGGCCCTTTAGTTCACACGGGGATGTGGGAGCCTCTGCATGCTGCAGAGTAGGGTGTTGGGAGAGTGACTTACACTGCCAGTGGAGTAGATGAGGGATGGAAAAAACTTAGTCTAGCCACAGTGCTGCTACATTTTGCCTTCCTTGCAGCATGTTCTCCATGTGCTCACAAAGCCCCAGGGACATCAGCCATGCTTGCCTGGGACTGCTGTGCTGCCCCTCTGCCTGTGCCAGCAGGAAGCCAGCCCATTTCTGGAACTCCTCCACGGCACAACCAGCTCCAATCATGACACATCGTGGCTCTATTCCCAGACCATCAAGGTCAGGCTGACCAGGGCTGGCCTCCCGCCATGCTTTGGTGTTTGCTGTTCCAAGGGCTCTGCCTTTGCCTTGGGAAGCTACCAGCACAGCATGGCACTGTGCAGGGAGGTGGCAGCAGCACCTGAGCCTCTGTCAGCATCAAAGGCAGCAGTGGGGCTTGTGACTTTGGTCATGAGGGGAGAGGGGCTGAAGCTGGCAGCAGCAGTTTTGTCAGCAAGATTCTGCACCTGCAGTTGGCTTCTGGGAGCTCAGTAGGATGTATATGGGGATTGATTCTCCAGTCTTCACCACTGGCATTGTTCCTGCCACCATGACAAGCCAGATCCTTCAATGAGGCCCTTCTGCAGATGCACAGACCTAGGAGAGGTACCAGGAGCTTCTTCTCATCACAGTGTACCTAAAGAGTGATCTCCTTGGCACCAAGCCTCAATTTTCTCTCCTCCACTTTTTACTCTGACAGAATCTCTCTCCTAATGCAAACTCACACAGCCCCCTCCTTCCTTCTCCTTTTTCCTGCCAAACCCCTCCAGGAAACCCAGGAGCAGTGGACTTACACTCATTCTCAAAGAGATGGAACTGCATCCCTAGCAGGCCGACTGACTTGCAGAATGTGTATGTTGAGGAGCTTTTCTTCTTCGGGCAGAGCTTGAGGATCTGTTGGAAGGAGAGAAGCATCATTGGTGATGGGGAGCAGTGGGGCAAGAATGATACAAACTGCTCAAAGCAAAAAAGCTTTCTGCAAGCTCTGTTAAGTGTACATGGGAGCAATGTTTGGTGTGACTGGCTCTTTGCTGGAGAGCTGCCTGGAATGCTGCTCTTGTAACAACACTTCTGGAATCCTGTAGGCATCACCCTGGGCCCACTCAGCTCTCTCCTAGAGGTGCTGGCTTTTGATGACCACATTTCTGACTTTGAAAGGGTAATTATCTTCACCAAAGAACAGATCAGAAGGCAAAAGGAAGCCTGTCATAAATACCTTAGAGCTGAGAACATGAGCATATGAGAATGCTGTGCTACCCTTGTACCTCAGCACTAGTTCTTATGGATGTGTTTATCCCATGGAGTAGAGGGACAGCAAGGAGCAGGTCCTCTCCCCAGGTTCACAACTGTGCAAATGGCTGCAGAGGAATAGGTGGGTAAAGCTCTCTTATCCTCTCCTTCTACAAATGAGTTTGGGTTTAGTCTTGCATCTGCTACAACCACAGTTTCACTTCGCTATTAAATTCAGCAAATTTCCATTTTGTTTGACCTCCTTCCAGTCTCATTGTAACTCTGCTCTCCTGTACCTGCCTCATTCCATTGCTGAGGCAGGATACTTTCAAAAATACTCTACATATTTGGAGGTCTAGTAAGTACTATCCAGGCTGCTACAGCCTTTTCCATGTTAGAAGGCAGTGATTTTAACATGTCTGGCAGAAAAGATTTAAAGTGCATGAAAGGGCTCGGTCTACTATAGTACAAACAGACAAAGAAATGAACCTCCCTTTCATGCCTTAAAGGCATGAGAGAGAGCAATGACATTGCTTGGATGGCTGTGAGATGTGACAGTTTTTCAAGGGTTACTGGAGTTTTAGATTTAGAAGGTTTTTAACAGTGAAGAGTCCAGAGCTGTGTCTTACAATGTTGATGAACTGGGAGCTGCCCTTAGAACAGGGGGAAAATGGATGTTGTGTGCTGGTTTTAGATTCCCTTACAGAAACCAGGGTAATAAAAGGGCAGTGGCTAATTGCCAAAGCACACTCACCACCAGCAGGTCATTGAAGAGGAAAACTTCCCTTTGGTGAGCTGCCTGTTTCTGCACTTTGTTGACATCGGTCACTTCGTAGAGGCGGCTGCAGCACACCAGCCGGCGGTGGGGCACCGACAGCACCTGCAGAGAGCACACAGGGGCATCAGGGGCTGCAGGAGGGGCCACTCTGGGTCTGCCCCACCCTCACACTGCACAGCCCTGCCCACTGACCCCATTCCACCCACTCTGCCCACACAAATCACCTCACCACCACTCCTTGCCATCAATTTTCCTGCTGGTGCAGTAGCAGAGAAAGCCTTTGTGATCTGGGTAAATCAGATGGCAGGCTAAACATAGCCTTCTTGCTCACACATCCAAACTCTGGCTACCAATCCTTGGGCCACTGCTCATCCTCTCTCACCCCACTGGACATCTGCAGGTTTCCTGGACTTTGAGAAATCATTCTGCTTTATTTTGGATAAACAGTATGTACGTTTTTGCACTACAGATTGGTTACTGCCAAAGAAGCTGTCTGTGCATTTGGGGATCCCTTAACCCCAGCAATTTTTAGGGAACTCATTAGAGACAGATGGATAAAATTATTTTCTGTCTCTTTGCCTTTCACTTCCTACACCCTTAAAAAACCTGACAGTTTGAAACACTGCAGAGCTATCAGTTGAGCACTGGCAGGCAGGATCTGCAGTAAAATTCATGGGCAAACAATGCCTGCACTAGATATTGTAAACTCTGTCCAAGGATATCTCTCAAAATTAGGAAGGAATGAGATAGCAGGAAATAAAGAGTTTGGAGAAAATGGAGTAAATTTGTAGAGACAAGCAAAGAAAGTATTACATAAGAGAAGAAAGGCATAGAGGAAAAAACACAAAAAAGAGGGCAGGGAGGGAAGAGGGGAAGAGGGGCTGAGTGGGTGCCAGTGGGGTTATGGTGCTCACCGTTTTCATTCCAACTATGGACTTCTCCACTTTGGTGACATAAGTTACATGGTCCTCATTAGATTTCAGCTCTTTCTGCTGGATCCTCTCATAGATCCCCACCACCAGATCCCGAGGGATGTCAGCACCGTCGTCCACCCCTGCCAAACACAGAAAATGTAGGGCAGGCTAGTCAGAGAGAAAAGGAAAGGGAAGAACCAGTGGTCCCTGGCAGGTCCCTACTGGTTCTGCACTGTGCCATGCTGGGAAGGCTGAAGAGGAATAGCAGTTTTAGGCTGTCTCCTTTGTTTCTCTAATGCATCGAATGCACCAGCAGGAGAGACTGACAGCTCTAAGGCCAATGCAGTTGATTTCATTATTCCATTGCTCTGCATGGTGGCTCCTTTCCATGTGTCCCCTAAGGTTTTAAAGCCACAATTTCACATTCATATATCTTGGGCTGCTCAGCAGCAACCCCTGCATTGATTTTGTATCACCAAAAGTGCTAGATGTGGAGAAGGCCTATGATGGGATTCAGCAGCTCTTCCTGCCAATGCAAGCATCAGCTCTCCTTGTCTGCTTGGTGAACTCCACCATTTTCCTTCTGTGTTGTCTCCTAGGAATAATACTTTCCTGCTATTCTCTTTGTGCTATCTCTGCTTTGACCCTTTCCTCTTTTACATCTCCTTAGATAATTCTCCAGATTTTGCTGACTGACCCTTCAGAGCCTGGCAGAAAAGGTTTTCTTCACCCTTTCCTGAGCCAAACACTGCAAACCAAGCTACCAGTCCTTCCTCCAAACTGAATTCCTCCAGTCATTTTATATTGATTTTCTCTGCATTCTCTCCAGCTCCCTGGTCTGAGAGGTACTATCCTGAGTGATGCTGGTGAGGAACTGCTGAGAAATGGAAAGGCATTGAGATGTCCTGGCTCCTTTACCTACATCCTTGCAAATGTGTCCCAAAAAACATTTCAAACACAGGCTGCTGAAACTGCTGGCCTGGGCATTGGCCTGTAGATGAGTCTGGATTGAACTGTCCCTCCTTGTCTGTGATGTGGTGACATTCACTCACTCTAATGAGTTGTGGTGTGTTGCACACTGGAGTTGAGTGACCTTCATGCTGATTTAATTCACTGTGGTGTGAATAGACAGATTTTCAGGCAACTCTAAGTGTAAGTTAACATTAAAAAACTCCCTCTTTTGTTAGTGCTATCAATTGTAATACAAAAGGGGATGATGGCAGGTAGCAGCCCCATTCAGTATCTGTGGAATTAACCTGAAAGAGGGCCTCAGTGTCACATTATACCAGTCTGAAGTAGGTGACAAATTGTGGAAGGTGTGGGAGGCTGAGATGACGTTTTCTGAACAGCCAGGAGGACAAAGAAATAAGTCAAAGGAACCCAGAAAACTAAAAAATCTTCAGAAAAGACAGGAATTTATGCTGGAAAAAAATTGAGGGAACTTTATCTGAATTGCAGATGTGCAGGAAAAGAAACATGGAAAATGGCTGACCTAGGATGACTAGGAGTGAATATGGCTGGGAAATTAGACAATAATTTGTCTAGACATGATGTCAAAAAGGCCAAACAATACTAAGCTGCACTAGTAGATCTGAAAATAAGAAGAAAGCAGTAGCTCTATATATGGGTATGTTGTGACCACATCTGAAAAAGTGCTTTTAACAACCTATTACCAGAATGGAAAGGACCGACCTTGAAAAGAGAAGAAAATTGATTTGGGGAACTGATGTATCAGAAATTGCAAAGAGGTAATGTATGCATGAACTCTGTCACGCCTACAGTTACTATAAGTAATTGCAGGCAATTAAGAAGGGAAAGATTTAGTCTGAAAAAAAGGAAAATGTGTTCATAGCACCAAGTAGGGGTTGTTTAGCACAACCCAGCAGGGTCTAAGAAGGATGGAGCTGAACAATAGGAAAATGTAACACAATGGATTTTTCCAAGCAATGAGATATCTTAAAAGATGAAGACATCTCTTAAAGGAAAATGGTTGATTTCTGAGAAGGCTGGACAGCTTTCTGCAGAAAAACAAAGCTAATTAGAATTTCCCTTTCCCAGCACCCCAGAAGGCATCTCAAAGGGCCTTCCATCTCGGGCTCACAGGCAAGCAGCAGAAGACCTGGAGAAAGGCAGTTCCACAAGGTTTTTCCTGCCTTCATCTAGGCAGAATTTAGAAAAGCAAGAGGGCAAAAAAAAACAAAAAACCAAAGCACCCAAACCAAACAAGCATCAAGGCAGGACCCTCACCTCTCAGATTGCGGATGAAGTCCTCCAGCATCATCTTCCTGTCAGGCTTGATGTTGGGGCTGTACATGTCTGTGTTGAGCAGGATGATTGCAAAGGCCAAGATGAAGATGGTGTCCGGGTTGTGGAACTGCTGGACCACATCTGGGTTGCACATGCAGTACCTCTGGCTGCAGCAGGAGGGATGCACACACTTAACAAGGAACGTGGGAGCTCTGCTCCAGCTTGGCAATGGCTTTATCACAAGCAGATCACATTCCTCTTTCACTCCACCTCTCACACATAAGAGAACGAACCCACTGCTCTCTGAAGGCAAATTTCCCCACCAATGCCTGAAATTTAGCCTGCTTGTCCTCAAGAACCAAAAAAAGCAAGTGAGACTGGAGAGGACCACTCAGAGTATGTCAGTACAGGAATGTAATACAGGAGGGGTCTGCTCCAGCCTGCCTTGCTAAGCCCAAGCACTCCTCTGGATGCACCAAGGGAGAATCCAGCAGCCCTGCAAGCCCTTCTTGGTGACTCCTGTGAGCCACCCATGAACAGGGAATCCCTTGCTGGCAGCCATGTCAGGACTGGCCTCACTCTGCCCCCTGAACATCTGACAAAGCCACAGCTGTGACACAGCAGTGGCACAGAGGACTCCATCGTTCAGGAGCCCTCCATGATCCTCCTCTTTGGAAGGGAACTCCATGGACATTCTCTCCATGAGTGCTGCTTTTTGCCCTGTTTGCAGCAGTGGGGCTGCAGGGCTCCTTCTCTTACCTGAAAGCCTCGATGAGCCGCTCCACCTTCTGTGCTTCCCCCTGCACACGGATGTGAGCCTGGAACTTCCGCAGGGCTTCGTCCAGCTCCATGCCCGAGAAGTCCATCTCGTCCACCACACAGCTGTGAGAGGGACACAGCCTTCATCAGATCATCCTCCCATGGGTGACATCAGGCAGGCTCCTCCACTGTGGCACTGAGGCCCAGTCCCCAAGGGAAATCCCATCACTGTGCCTTCCTGGATCCTTCTTACCATGGACAGTGATTTCACTCGAGTGATTCCTGCATTCTACAGCTGGTGAGCAATTCTTGTGCGTTACTATATGTTTATATATATATATGTGTGTGTGTACACCATGATATATACATATCACACCATAGACAGCATATACATTCACATATGCATGTACAGAGAAAGTATGTATATATATTTATACACATGTATTGATATTTACATGTATCTATATAGATATTTAGACATCTATATTGACATAGATATTTAGACACCTGTATCAGTAAGACCAGAATCATCTAAGAGAAAATAGGAAATGGAAGCTGTTGTACAGAAATAACATGCAACATTACCTGCTCATCTGCTGTCACTTTGCTTTTCAGTGTGGTTCACTGGTCACTGGAAATTCATGGCCAGTTTAGATATCCCAAGGAGGAGGTGACATCTCTCTTATTTCCCACTAAAGCATTCTCATCTGATAAAAGCCCTGCTGTCAGTCTCCCAAAACCTACCACTACAGTTCTTGCTCTCTGTATTAGTCAAATAATCTACTTGTTCTTATTCTTACTGCATGGTATTTCAGTCACTGGTAATGACAATACCTTTCCCATGTGGCTTCAGCACATTCTGTTAGCATATTCCTACCTTTTGTGCTCAGGTCATTACTGCAAGCATTAATCAAAAGACTAGACTCAGAAATTATGTCCCTTAGGCCCAACTTCCCATTTCAGCAGAGTATGTAGGCACTAATGTCTGTATCAGCCAATTCACCCCCCTGTTTATAATTCCTCTGCTAATTTCTCTCTCTACCACTGTCAGCAAAAAGTTTCTCATGTCCAAAGCTTTGTCCCCTGTCTTAAAGCAAATTATTCTAAGAAAGATAGATATTGAATTAATCTACTTTCCACTGACTTTGGTATGTAAAATTTACCTTCCTGCTTGTCATTATTCTTTCCCAGAAATAAATTCT
This sequence comes from Oenanthe melanoleuca, assembly GCF_029582105.1. Lineage (NCBI taxonomy): Eukaryota > Metazoa > Chordata > Aves > Passeriformes > Muscicapidae > Oenanthe > Oenanthe melanoleuca. Next base: position 4,554,518 of record NC_079334.1, read on the forward strand.
CAAAACTGAAATTCTGTCTGAGAGATGAAGAAAATCACAGGTGCTAAAATCCTATTTTCTTTGAACCTTCCTTAAATACAAAGTTACTAATTTGCTAATGGGACGTGCATTAAAAATTCAAGAACTTAATATTTTCTGCTTCTCTGTACCTTAGATGTAACTTCAATTAGCCCATTAATCCCTTTATTTAATTCTTTGTATTGGGTTGGTTTGCTTTGTCATATGGTAAAGGATAAACTGATCCCAAATTTAAGGAGGAGATTCTTCCCAAGACAGGTTATCTGGGATTTTATGAGGAGTGGTACAGGGAAATAAGAGAGGGAGGAAGGAGATTATCTCTCTTCTGGATCCTTCTGTTTCCTAGGATTATCTGGAAAGTTTGCCAAAGAAACATCTAGTAATAAAGGGATGTGCTGTTACCAGTTTCCTCTTCCTTTCTGAGATAAACTGGGGTCTGTTGGTTGTTTCTAAGTGCTGTAGTTTGCTGTGGGTTGTTGGGAAGTGGTTTGTGAGCTAAGCTGTTGAGTGCCATGAGCAGCCTTGCTGGAATAAAAATCTGTTGCCTCAAATGGCTGAAGGACAGAGTTCAAATGCTCAGAGACATTTCTGCATTCCTCCATTGCCTTATTGATTCAGGAGTAATCATCATTTAACTGGGGTGACACCTGCAGAATAACTTACCAAGAGCTCTGACTGAACATAAAGTGCTTTGTATCTTCTGAGACTGGACTAGCTAACAACCTCAGCTAGGAATTTTGGGCTCTTTCTCTGCACAAATCAAAATTCAGAAACAAATAGGGAGCGAGGAAAGAGAAGCAAAGGGACTGTTCTCACAGGAAATCTTCCATGAAATATTTTTTAATCTTTCCATGAGGTGGACTGCAGAAACACTTGGCAGTAAGAAAAAATTCCTCTACTTTCCTCTTTCCTTTGTTATTTTTTTTTCATACTTATACTCAGTGCCTTGGGTTAACATCAAGGCATTCTGCTTCTTGGAATTTATCTTTGATAGTAAGAACAGTTTTCCTCTCGTTAGTCGTTATTGTGTTCACAGCTGCAACCACCTCTGCACTTGGGCTTTTGTTATTATTTTTTAATCCTTTCCAGCAAGCAGGGCTTCTCAGCACTGACCCCAGTGATTTTCCTGCTATTGTCTGCTTCCAGACATGTGAACACCAAGTCCTTGCACACCCCAGGGACACCCACTAAGGTCACCCCAGTAACCCAAATCCACCAGCACTAAATCATCTACCTTTTGCTTACTCCTTCCCTCTTTGATCAGTCTTTCCTCCTCCACACAGGCTGCCCTATTTGTGTACAAATCTCAAGTAATAAAGTCAATGCCCTTAATACTGAAAGCATGGAGCCTTCATTAGGACAAGCAGGACAAGGCAGCTGTTCACAGCTCTTTTCAAGCTCAAGTAGGCATTGCTATACGAGTTATGCTCAGATTCTCCTTTGAGGGTTTTTCTCATAGACTGACTGATGCAGGTTTACTTTGTAAATTCTAACTCCTGGGAGTCTCTTCTCAGCCCAAAGAACAGTGTCCCCTGTCCTGCTTACTGAGAAAAGTTGACCATGCAGGAAGGACAGGTTAGGAAGAATGTTTGATTCAAGCAAAGTCAGCCTGTGCTTGGACTTGATTTATCTGACAAATCCTGTGTCAAAGGTCTGAAGAACCTACAGGAGCCATCAGGTACCAAATTGCTATTTCTGCTGCTAGACAGGTAGAAAGAAATGTGGATCAAACTTATCTGATACTTTTTGTGTGCAAATTTGACACAGCAAAGTCCAAAGAGGCAAACTGCCTTGTGCTGTGGGTTTGCCATGTTCCTGCTCCTCTTCTAGACAGGAAGTTTTGCAGCCTTCCCTGACTTCAGATTCCTGCACAGACTTGCATTACCTTTCCAAATGTACTCTGGTAACTGTGTCAGACATCCCCTGAAATGCAGCACAACTTTTCTTTGTGAAACCAGAGCAAGGAGATCTTTTCTTTCCAAGCTAGAGACCTTGGAAGCTGACAAAGGATATGAAAGTGGGTGGATGTCTGCATCCAAGGAATAAACCAACAGCTTATATGCACAAGCCAAAACCAGTGCTGAGTTCATTTTTCCACAAACAGCTGGACACCTGTGAGATGCCTGTTCCAGGATTGCTGGGAGGCTTGAGGGATGATGATGCAGGGACACAGTAATCACCTTATAAAATCTCATATTTCAACTCCTTCCTGCCCATGAACTTGCAACAACCCACACAAATTGAGCTTGCAGTGCATCCAGAGATTCATTTAGCCCACTGTCTGCAAGGATATGACTATGGATCATAGCAAGCAGGAAAAATGCTGGCTCCCAGGCTCATAAACAAGGTGGTGGGGGTTGAGGACTCTTGTGCTACCTGTGTACATGAGGAGCTATATCTGCTCTGATGCACCTCATAACAGTAATCAGAGAATTCTACACCAGGCTCCAGGACTGAGCAGAAGGCTCCTAGGTGGATTATTATGCTTAGCTATTGTCTCTGTTGTAGCCTCCTAGGCTACAGGGAAAAGATCCCCCCAAAAGTGGGTGGACAGAATGGCAGAAGAGCTGTGAGGATTTAGCACAGGCCTAAGCATGGCAAAAAAAGCCTATGGCAAAAGGGTTCAGTGAAGACAGGAAGCAGCTGTATCATGTGGGGCTGGGATCTGCTCACCCAAGTGTAATGACCTATTTTCCAGCTTTTCTGCTCAGGTGACAATGCAGCAGGAGCTGGGATGCAGCTAAAAGCCTCTGTAATGAACCTGCAGCCTCTACTCAGGGAGGGAGCAAGGCATGAGGCAGCCAGGTGGAAAGTCTAAAATCACAAGGCACAAAGATATTAATGGAAACCTCCCTTTTCTTGGCCTCTCTAATTCTGCAAGCTTTCTGAGGGTGAATCAGCATTTGGGTGAATTGTAGATGAGCTCAGCTGCCAGGAAGGCATGTGTGAACTGAACAGAAAGAAAAGTTAGCAGGACTCTCCAATTCCATGTACCAGTGGCATAGGTGTGTGTCCCAGTCTCTACAGTGGAGACAGCACCAGTCTTCCCTTTCTTGCCTTTCTGGAGAATGCTACAGGATATGTACTGCCTGTTTCTCCCTGGGTCTGTCATGCCTGCTCACTCTCCCTTGGCTGTTGGCAGCTCACATGGCTGCTTACTTGGGAATCCACTCCTCCCTGAGCTTCCTTGGGCCTAGGCAGGCTCGAGCTGCACCTTCTGCCTGTACAGGCCTGGCAGGAGAAGGCTGTTCTTACTCACACTTGGGGTGTGCTACACCCCTGCTTGCAGCAGGAGGTCAGAACTGCCTAACACATTCTTCCCTCTGTCCTGTTTTCACCACATCATTATCTGTTGCTCCAGCTCAAACCCTCCTGTGATGTAAGTCCCTTTCTGATCCTCTGTAGCATCCTCAGTGAGAAGGGGAAAGAAGGCTAGTTTGTGCTAACCTGACAAGTCCATTCTGTCTGTCCAAGAGGAACCTAACACTTCTTTGAGAGACAGTCCCTTTGCTGGGCTCCCAGCTCTGCACTTACTGAGAGCAGCTTTCCTCTCCCTGACCTTCCATGACAGAAAGAGAAGACAACATAAGCTTGGCAGACAGAAGACCTCTCACCCCCAGGGAGAATGTCTCCAACAGCAACTTCCACTCTTAACACCAAGCAGACCCCAACTCAGCACAATGTCTCCTCTGCTGGAATCTCTGCCCATTTCTGCTCTGACAGCAAGTGCACCAGGACATCTGCACTTCCAAGTCCCACGAGCTGAACACAAACCATCCAGTAGCAGCAGCTGACTCCATTCATGAAATCGCTCACATTATCTTGTTCATGACTGAACTATAAATGGAAGCAATTCCTGAGTCAGGAACAGGTGGAAGGGAAGAATGGACTAAAGTGAAAGAAAGAGAAGAAAAGCAACAAATAAACACAGAATGAAGAAAGGATGCAAGAATGATGTGTCTCACATTAAAGCTATGTGTTAATGCCTTGGGCCTGACTTTTTCAAAGCAACAGAATTATTTTTCTCCAGTACTTGAGAAACAGATTTGATTAAAACTGCTCAGTACCACATAGATCCTTTAATGGGCCAGGCTATTCCTCTCCAGCTGTATTCCCTGAACTGGGAAGGTCCTGGGACAGGTCCCCAGTAACTCCCTCTTGCTGACTGCAGGACAGCCAGTGGAAGGAGATTCTTGGATCTTACAGATGCTAATCACAGTGAATGGTTACTCTGTGGGATGCTTAAAATAGGTTACAAATGGGATTTATGCCCTGTAACACAAAATGCTTAAAAGCTGTATGTCCAGCCTAAACTAGCACACTGAGAAAAACAACACTCTTGAGGGCCCCATGTCTCTGCATTGACAAAAGGAATTAATAAATTTGTAGAAGACACTAAACTTGGTGATGGCCAACAACAGGTGAGATAAATGCTAGTTTTAAAGACTGACATCTTTTCTAAACAAGAAAATTACATACTGCATCTTCCTAAAGTGACAGACCTGAGTGGCTCAGTATTATCAATGCATGTGTGTCAATTATAGTCAGAAACTGTCAGAAAATCACCTCCTCTCTGTTATTCCTCAGGCTAGCATGTAGAGTACTTCTGAATTATCCAGACACCTTTTTTGAGTTACAAGAAAGTGAGTTAAAGGTTGAAAGATAAGAGCAGGAAGATTGAAGGGAGGTTATAATTTCAGGGCATTTAGATGCTGGGCATGAAGGTGTGGGAAGGCAAAATAGCACACCAAAGTGCTCAATCCTCATAAAATGCTTACCTCACCTAAACCCTTGCCCTTTAACATAAAAGGCTTTGCAACCAGCATAGCACTTCTCTGAAGTTTTACATTCTCTAGGTGAGCAGTAAAGTGGGATCATCTTCACAGTGCCAGATGCTGCTCTGCACTCCTGAGCTCTGCTGTTTGACAGCAGGAACAGGCAGAGCTTAGGCTGGCTTCTCTGTCAGCACAGCTTCAGTCCCTGCAGAAGCCAAGGGAACTCTGCAGACTTATGGCTGGACATTACAGCTGAGTCTGGAGTTTGTAACCTGGTCAGCTCTGCCCTGCCTCCAAATGCACAAGGGAGACCTGACACTTTTGCAGATGTTTTAAAAGCTGACCTATTATTTATTCATGCAGCTGGTTTAATTCAGCCTGGCTGCAGTAGAAATGTTGTTCACAATACACAATTGCAACGTAAGTTTTCACATTGAGCGAGAGCTGAACTAACACAGCAAGTGGCATCAATAATTGAAATTGCTTTTGGGAGGTACAGGAGGCTCCAGGGTCAGGTTTGGGGTGTGAAAGAGCAGATATCTCTGCCTGCATACAGGCTTGCTCACTGCAGGTGATCAGAGCCTGCCCAAGCACTGCTGCCTGCTCGTGGTCACCCTGCCTGGGCATTTGACCTCAGCAGGGCCAAGTGCCTGTTCTTCTTCTGCCTGTTTGGGCCACAAAAATGACTGTGGTATTGGGCAAATTGTGAAAAAGCTATTGTATGAGCTCTCCTGTCTGCCACATGCTCTCCAGGGAATACCATGTACCTTAACATTGCTAAGTGTGGGTGGATGTGGGGACAGCAAGACAGCCCTTGCAGAGTTTGTTCTCCAACCTGTGTCAGTGTTCCTGAGCTAGTTTGATGGGAGTTGGATGGGGAATGAGAACCAGACAAGGTCTTAGACGGTTCTAAAATGCCAAAAGGTCTTTGATCTGCCTCTTGTTCCCATAGAAACAGCTCATAAGTTGTGACCAGCCCCTGAGATACAGTGCACTGGAAATGCCAGCACACCACACTACACTGCCAGCCCTCTGCTTCCTGCAGCATGGACAGGAAAAATACCCAGGATTATAATTCTGGGCCATGATTTCTCCTTTCAATGCCTTGTTTCCATGCATGGCACGTTGCTGGGTGTGCAGCCATTCCCCATCCAGCACTCATGAGCAGCTGATGAAAAATTTGCTTGAAAACCCACCAACCCTGCTCAACCATACCCCCAAGCTCAGAAAGAAAGTACTTTGAAAAGGTGCATCTACAAACAGCTGAACATGCATGGTTTTTTCTTCCTGTTTTAGAACATCCTGCATATATTTTATGCCTTTAAGGAAGACGAATCAGCCATTTATTGTGAAGAGGGGATGGCAGCAGAGATTGTTAGAGCAAGCATATCATCTGTAGCCTGGAGAGATCTGACACAGGTTTGAACCCTGAACTCACCCCAGCTGTTTGATACATGTTCAGGTACACACAGTCCCTGCCCAAGATGTATCCATGTACACACAGCCTCAATATCTCAGTCCCCATCTTTGAGCTTGTTTTCTACAGATGTTAATAGGATGGGCAAGGTCACTCTTTCATTGAACATTTGGAGTGTAACCATGAGAGGGGCAGTGGAAACTTGGAGTAATGAGCATGATGTAGTAGGACCACCTGCCCCAATGGCCCCCATGCAGAAACAGGACAGGCAACCCCAGTGTAGCAGCTCCTGGGCACTGAGGCTGACACCAGGATTTGCAATAGGGACTGTTCCCAGGTGCTGCTGACACTGAGTTTGTAGTCCCATGTGAGGCAGAAGAACATGGTCATTTGCAGGGATGATGCCAAATTTAGGATCAAAAGGAAGTGTCAGCCTACTGTTGTTGCAATATTTCCCTGTGTGTGCAGAGGATAGGTTTGGACTTGAGCAGATTATCTGTCAGGGAAAGCAGCCCACACAATGCTTACTGGAGAAAAAGAGGCAATTACTTTTAATTGTAGTTCTCAGTGTGAAGAGACTGGACAGCCCATGTGTCTTGTTGCTGGACAAATCAATACTTCCACAGTATATTAAAAAAAGAGATGGGCCTAAGGTCAGGTAGGTACCTGCAGCAATAAGAAACAGCAATTGCAGCTGGAATTAAATTTAAAATTTACGCCTAGATTTAGCTCTTGAACTTTGGCATCCTCCAGTCTTTCTCTGGAGTAGAAGTGGTATATGGATGGGATTTGGAGTTTCTTTATGGTTTAGTTCAAGAGAAACCACTGCAAAATTCAAGGGAAATAGAGAACATTTTGGAGAATGGGAGAATGCAATAAAGGACCCAGTGCAAAGCACTGCCTGCCTAATGGAAAGGCAGCTCTCACTAAGAGTTGTGCTTCTGCATAATAAAAGAATGACACAGCTGAGTGCTGGTCATGCCTTGAAATGGGTCTCTGAACGAGCTAGACTTGAAAGAGGAGAGAGGTGTAGGCTGAGAGATGCATGGCTTGTGACCAGGAAAGGGTCACGGTGAGAGAATTGAAGGTAACAATCCAGCAAAAGCAGCCACTGAACAGAAGCAGGAAGGAAACCTCAGATTTTGTTCTGAAAAGGGGCAGCTCAGCTCATTGGAGATTTTGGAGTGGGGATGTTCCTTAGTGCTCTGTGGCTGCTGTGGCAATGAGGAGCCCTTAGTAATGCATGCTACTGTAATCACCTCATCACCACAAACAGGACCTCGTAATTATCCTCATAATGCAATTGGACAAACTCAAAGGGCCACCAATTTTCAACCTGGACAGAAAGACTATGTAGCCAGAACTCATTTCTCCCTGCTGGTCTCACAGCAACAAGCAGATATTTTTTCTCCTCTCTTAGTACTTCCCAGAAGGCATCGGAGGTACTTTATATGGATGGAATGAGACCCCAGCCAAAGAGTTTCCCAGCCCCCAAACGTGGCAGCATCCCTAGTTCTACCACCTGACAGTGCTGAGCACCTGCTAAGTGACCACAGGCCTCCTGAGGAGGGACTGAAATGAAAGAACTGATGACATGAAGGGTGAAACACATAGCTGGGAAATGTGGGATGCCAGACAGGGACTGGCAGTGGTGCAGCTCCAGAGGAGCAGGGGTGAAGGGGTATGGAGGATAACAAAGTGCAGCCAGGGGCAGAGTGGGCTGGCAGCTCCTTTAGAGTGCAGGGAGGAGGGGAAGAGATTTGCACACTTACTCCAGGACGTCCCTGTTGAACTGCTTCTTGCTGTTGCCCAGGAATTCCCCGATCATCTGGCGGCTGAGGCCCTTCCGCTGGAGCAGGAAATGGGCTACCCCAATGGGGGTGTCTGGGATGAAACCTCGGGAGATCAGGAACTGGATCCCTTTGTCTGGGTTTCTGGAAGGGAAGGACAGACACATGGTGAGTGTGCATGATCTCTTGCAGGCATTGTTGCTTGCATCAGTGCAGCCCTTGGGGTGTGCCTGGGCTCCTATGAGCTCATATGCATGTCAGGAGTGGGACTGGTTGGGGTGAGGAAAGGTATCTTCCTGTGTGCTCCCCTAGCTGCTGCTGGGGACAAAAGGATGTCATAGGACCTGCTGTGTCACCTGCTGTCACCTGGTAATCACAAATGGCATCCTACTGCCACAAAGGATTCTGCTGCATTGTACCATGCTTTTTTAGTGACTCTTCTGCCATCAATCTGCTCCAGAGTCAAAGGCTCTTTCCTCTGGGAAGAAACTTAGGAGATATTGCTGTCATGGTCTATGGGCAAACCAGGGTCAAGACTACAGGGGAGATAACCAAAAGTGGACACTTTCCTGTTAAAAAATAATTTTGTTTTTCATACATTTTCAATGTTCATTGTTGAGTGATACATTTTACCTTCCTCACCTGAGCTTGATGTTAGCTGCCTGAACAGAAATCCCATACTCAGATTTGCTTATCTCTTCCTCCATTTCTCCCACCCTTAGCTATGTTTTTCTTCCCTCCTCTATTGATTGACACCCTCAGGCAGATATCTTCATGTGTGAGAGAAGACACCCAGAAAATGCTTTGTGAGAAGGGAGGAAGCAATGTGCAGCTCCCAGACAGAGGGCTTTTCTCTCTCTGTGGCTGTGAGCATCTCTTTGAGAGCAGGTCTGGTGCTGAGTGGGCCTGATTGCCTGGCTGTGGGAGTGATTTTGTGCTTCTCAATGTGCCAATTTCTGTGCCTGCACATACAGCTCTTACAGAAGCAGAGTGGTTTGGGTTGGGAATGACCTTTAAAGGCCATCTACTCCAACCCTCCTGCAGTGAGTGGGGACATTTTCAACTAGATAAGGCTGTTCAGAGATCCCTCCAACCTGATCTTGTATATCTCCAGGGATGAGGCATCCACCACCTCTCTGCACAACCTGTGCCAGTGTTTCACCACCTTCATTGTAAAAATCTTCCTTACATCTACTTGTAACCAACCCTCCTTCAGTGTAACATCATTAACCCTGAGTCTATTGCCAGAGGCCCTGAGAAAACACCTGTCCCCATTTTTCTGTCCTGGTTTATAAGACCCTGTGTATCCTGAGAGTGGCTGTGATGCTCCATGGTGCCTGTCTCACAATGCAGAGAGGAACAAAAGGTACATTTGTACTGTGCAGGAAGTTTTCCTCCTATATTTCAGTCTGTCCCACTGGAGGGTCTCTATCATGATGCACTGTGCTGAGGTGAATCACTGCAGTGGCAGGAAGATTGCCACATTTCTTTGGTTCTCTGAGCTGGTGGGTGGAGAGAGGTAAGAGGGTGACTTAATGAAATGATGTCATGCTTCCATCATTAATCCAAATTCAGGATTCTTTGTCAAGGCTCAAGGAATGAGTTTGCTCAGGCAGTTTCCTGGGGTGAGGAAAGAATAGGATGAAATTTCAGAGCACATGAATGCGTGATATGCACAGGCACAGACTGTGACATTGTCAGGTGGTGAAGTATGTGGGTGAGCAACATATGTCTAGCTATAAGGGGATCAGCATTCAGCAGAATGGCCTGCTCCTTACAGGGGCCTCAAGGGCATGTAAAAAGTAGATGGGCTTGAAACAGTTCTGCTTACTCTGTAATGTCAAAAGAAAATATCCTGGGCAGTGTGGCATCCCTGGGGAGAGGTCTGCAAGAACAGGTCAGCCCATTAAATTTGTAAATAGGAGAGGTGCAGAATCTGTTACAGAAAACTCCAGGCCTTCTTCAGAGCAAAGAAAAAATACATCTTTCTTATCACACAGACCTCCTGGTTCACCATTGAAAAGTACAGGTAAAGTTAAGTGCAAAGGTGATATGGTTGGGACACAAGTCAAACTAAGCAATAGAGATTCATAAAATGCACATGCACCTGCACACTTTGGTATTTGGCAAGGGACAGTGTGGTGTTCACAACACGAGGATGAGCTCAGTTACACCTGTGTGACTCCAAAGTGACTGCACTGACTTTGGATCCACTCCAGAGGAGCTGAGAGCTGAATATGGCCAGAAATTGCACACACTGGCATGGATGTGCAGGTTTCAATTGAGATGGTACACACAATGCCATCAGATGATGCAGGATAGAACAGTCCAGCTGTGACAGCCCTCCTGCACTGCCTAGACTATAACTCAAATACTCTTCCACTAACAGCAGCCTTTCATCAGTTTTTTTAGGATTCAATTTGTTCTGATAGCAATACAGCATCTCTGCCACTGAACACCTGCAGTGTATCCCATGTAGTGCAGCATGTAGCTTTTACCCAGATGGGCAGCAGACAACTGCACTCCCTTCTCTCCTGAGCTATCCATTTTTGGTGTTGCAGGGGTGTTAAGCAGAGCCAGCAAATGCTGTGGGATTCCTCAGCTCCTGCTGGCTTTCCCTGTGCCCACGCAGCCAGCTGCCCACACACAGAGCTATTACAGCAGTGCTGCATCATGAAGCACTCGCCATTCCAGGGATCTCACCCCCTCACCGTGCAGCAGGGATGGGGGAAGTGCCACCACCAAATCCATGTGCTCCCAAAAGCCAGGAAAAAGGATGTGTGCACACACACACACAGCCCCAGCTCCATGTCCCATGGATCAGAGCCCACATCCCAAACCCCACAACAGTAAACTGGCTTCTTCCTGGAAATAGATAGGGAAAGCAACAACTGAATAACTGCAGAAGCTTAATGGCCCTCCCAGCCCCTTGGATAGGAAGTCACAAGGGGTGCATGTCCCCTAGATACTACTCAGAGATTGAAGAAAGGAATCATTCCCCAGAGCTAACAGCTTATTTTCCTCCCTCCTGTCCTCCAGCCTGTACTTAGAACTGGAAATATGCTCTGTAAGAGTGCCAAATCTGTTTGACCTAACATCACTTCACTTCTGGATGTGCTCTGAGACCAATCCTAAAAACCTTTCTTCCTGGTTCCTGCCTCCCGGAATCCACAGCCTCCGTGGTACATGTACAAAAATCCTGTACACTGCCCCTTTGTCTGTGAAAAACTCCTGCCTAGGACTGCATAATGATCAGTCCTTGCTTTGACTAAAATGCCCACGCTAATATGTGGAGAAACGTTCTCCTAGTATGGGTACATTACATCCTCATTGTTAGGGGACTCAAATGGAAACAAAGACAGAGAAATGAGAGTGTGATAATAAAGCAAAACTCAGTACTTCTCATGGCTTGTTTAGATGAGAAAAGTCTCATCAGAAGGCAATGAGCAAATCTAAATCTCCTTAAAGGAGCTCAGCTATTTTCTGCCAATGCACACATGACCCTGTGAATTAACCTCTTCTGATGGTAATCTCTGCTCTGCTTTTGCTTTCACACCTACAGCCTTCTCATAGGATGTCAGACTCAGGTATGTGAGAGACAGATGACTAGACCTGGTCTGTCAGGTGAAAACCTACCCAAATATCTGAAGGAAAATGACAGCCAAGGATGTAAATTTGTCATTATGACTCATACTGGGCTAGTTATGCTCAGCCCTACCTCTGTCTGTCTCTCTCTCTCTCTCTCTCTTTACTTGGAATTGCCCTGTGTTAAGGAACCAGTGCTGGGTTTACAGTCCCAGCTCTATATGTTCCTTTGCAACAGAGTGGAGCAGAGTGATCCCAGGCTCAGCTGGTGGATGCCAAATGAGCAGCAACTGGAACTGAAGGTTCAGTGAATTGTAAGAGCATGGGCACTACTCATGGGCTTGTTCCTGGGTTAGGCAAAAGAGGACAGTACTTGGAAGAATTTAGGGAAAGAGCTTCTGGGAAGTCAACCTGTGTTGTACATTGCATACTGAGATGAATAGGAATGAACTTCCCTGGAGATGGATCTAGACCAAGAGCCTGCCATCATCTGTTCTTGTGAGGCATGACACAGGCTGGGAAACAGAGGAAGAGTCACTTACATGTTGAAGAGGTTCAGTCCAATGCGGTAAAGGCGTTTCCTCATGGTGTCTGTAGAAAGTGTGGGGGACTTGCAGCTGGCGGGGTTCTCGCAGTGGTACCTGGGCAGACTGAGGATCATGGCCTGCAGGGCTTCTTTTGAGGACACCTCAGAGGCTGACTTGGCTGAGGTGGAGGTGCTGCTGCTGCTCAGCTGCTCTGAGTTGTCTGCATTCTCAGACTCCAAGCCTTTGCTTTGCCCTGCCTCATTGCTTGCATCAAACTGGAGCTTCTGCACGGCCATCTGATCCGGCTCAGCACTGCTGTCCCCCGTGCCATTGGTACTGACATCCACCTCGGTGCAAGGGAGGCTGTTCTCAGGTAAGCTCTCTGGGGCAGAGGGCAGTTCACTGGCTTCTCCCTCCCCTTCTTCTGGGCTTTCTTCAGCCTTGGTAGCTGGAGAGAGCCCAGCCTGGTCGTTGCTGCTGAGACAGTTTGCCATGGACACCGAGGTAGATGATGAGACAGAGATGTTCTTGTTGTCGATCTGAACTGTGACATCTCGAAAAGCCATCATGAGAGTGCTGCTGCTCTTGGGTAGAGTATCTGGCAGGAGACCTTCCTCCTTCTCCTGATCCTGCAGCTCAGCTTCTAAGTCTTGGTTTGGCTGCATGGAGCTGGCGCTGAAGGTCTCCCTGATCTGGTAGGAGCCCCCGTCCTGCAGGGAGCACATGGTCTTCAGGCTCCAGGTGCTGAGGGCATCATCGATGGATTTGGCCAGGGACTGAACTTGTTCCGTGAAGGAGTCCTCCAGCTCAGTCAGCGCCCCACTGATGGTGGCTGGCAGGGACGGGGACCTCACCAGCGGGATGCCCACGAAGTTGTAGCCCTCCACCAGGGCCTTCTCTGCGGAGAAGCTCTCCGAGTTCTGGACGCGCACTTTCCGCAGGGAGATGCGGCGCGGCATGCGGCTCTCCAGCAGGGAGTTGCGGATCTTCTCGAAGTTCTTGCTGAGCTGGTACTGCCTGAAGGCGGTCTGGATGGTGCAAGCTGCCCTGCGGGACACCAGGTGGCCGCCGTATTTGTGCTCTAGCATTTCGATCTGAAAAACACACAACAGAGAGTTAGGTTTTGCTAATTGCCTCCTGATGGCTTCTTGTTGCCCAGCCTCCTGCACTGATTAGTCTTCAACGACTGTCAAAGGAACTTCTGACACTGAATTAGCTTTTGCCTGCAGTGCCACACCCCTGATTTCAACAGAAGGTTCCTATTTGGGCATGACTGGCAAAACCATCAGCACCACGAGCTTCCTCACAGCTGTAACGGGATCCTGCCCCTTCCTAGAGTGCCAGCCATAAAAACTGGAGTCTGCAGGTGCCCTTCCCTTGCAGACTCACTTCTGGTGGCCTTTAGGGCAAGTTCATCATTGCAAATACAACATTCCAGCAATGTGTTTTCCTGCTCAGGAATTATCAAGCATTATCTCTTCTCTCAGAGTGTTACTAATGCTTATCCCCTCCTCATCAATCTTAGGAAACAATCTCATCAAAATAAGAAATCATTCAGAAAAAGGGAAGAAAATTTAATTTTTAAATGCTGAGAATGCTGGCTTGATCTAGCAGTTAATGAGAAATATAAACTTCCATTTAAATTAGTAGAGGCTGGGTTTGTTCTGAGTTTGTGTCTTTTAAAAAGTACTCTGAATCTCAAAGTGTCTTCCTTTTTGATATCTGAGTTTTTCAGGTGTCAGCCAGCAATGAAAAGAAAAATACCCAGAAGAAGAAAGACTCTCAGTTTTGAACAGTTAAAAAAAATCTGAATTTTAAATGTTGAGACAAGATAATAAAAACACATAGAAGGAGGATTTACCTGAACTGATAAAGACAAACACATGTAAATACATCAGCACACACCATCTCAACTGTCTTCAGCAAAGCAGGTATGTATGGTGGTTCCTGTAGTCTAGAATTTAAACTTACTGGTAATCCCCCCACTCTTTCTCTGCAGCTGGGTTTTCACTAACAAGTTCCAGAATGATAGATGATTTGGTTCCAATGAGTGGCTGACAGAGGACAAGGGGGACAGTGTGAGGATGAAGGTGGAAGATGAGGTTAAAAAAAAAAAAAAAAGGAATGAACTCAAACTACCTTCATTGAGGCTTAGGCTGAACTGTGAGCTAAACTCTACATCATTGGTACCCTACAGGGCAGAGTGCAGGTGCAGACTGTAGTGCTAATATGCGAGTGCACACAACTGGAAAAACAAAAAAAAGATGAAGGGCAGGACTGAGAGTGCTGGTGAAGTCAGTCCTGAATTAGCAGAGGATTCACTGCATCAGTCATGTGGTGAATATCAGCTCGTTAGCAGAACCAAAGGAGGAGTTTTACTGACTGCATCCTCATCCCCAGACATGCCACTTGTCCCTCACCATGCCTTCTTGGCCCACAAGATCTGATTTTAAGTGCAAATTGATTTCACAAAGTGAGAATGAGGCATGAGCCTCTGCTCACAGAGTCATGTTGTGTCACCTGCTTCCTTCTTCTTTTTCATAACGTGACGTAAGTTGCAGATAAAATCATCAGAGAGTGATGTAGCTACACGTGAAACCTGGTCTGACAGCTATGAGAAGTGTAAATGACCCCTGGCATCTTTCCAGTACTAACTCCTCTGGAAGCAGAGGAAGATAATGTGACCTTGGGAGATGGCAGGCAGAGAGGACCAATATAAACCCAGCCTTATTGTGCCTGCACTGGTATCCTGGCCATGGAGCAAGTACTGGGAGGCTGACATTTATGGAAGAGAGTGGGATGGGGAGCACATCCTGTCATATTTCCCTCTCTGGACATGAAGCAGGGACCTTTCCCTTGTGCTCAGACATGAGGTAGGCTTCTGTTTTTTGTCTGCCTTGCCCTTGAACTTGCAGTCTGTCCAAGGTGAACATCAAAACCCAGCACTAAGAAATACCAGCAATTTTCTTAGCAATGGGCTTGGCCACCACAGTTGCAGAGATAGCTGGCTCAGAGCTCTGCTTACCCCTAATTTAAAGAACATTTGACTAATACTTTCACTGCTGCCCTCCCAGAGAAGGTCTGCATAAATGTTGCTTAAAATCACCCCCACAATAATCTTGGATACAGTGTCATTTACCACAAGACCTGTCAGTTTTGGATGAACAAGGACATCTTAAATCCTGCCATGAAACCAACACTCCTGACACATGTATTTAAAGTTGGCCTGCCTGGAAAGAGACTGAACTATCCCTTGAGCAGGAGGTCTCAGGTAGATAAATGTAAATTAAACCAGTAAGCTGCAAAGGTCCAACCCAGACAGTTATTACTGACAACCGACCATGAGCACTTAAAATAATGATCTGGTTAATGAAAATGTAGAGCTAATTGTGTAAGGAGGGAAAGGAGAACAAATGGGAGGGACAGAATAACAGTAAAATGCAAAATAAAGCAGAAGCAAGAGCCTTACAATTATCTGAGGTTTCCAAGGAGGTGACAGCCATTCTGAAAACATGAAATTCATATGCTCTGATCTTATTAGAGGCCAAGACAAGATGTCATTGCTGATCTGAAGTAAAAGGCCAGTGTATCTCATGCAAGGACAGTGCTAAAAATGGCAGACTTTAATAGCTAGTGAGGAGAGATCCTTCTAAAAGTTTAAAGGAACAGAGTACCTATCAGTACCTCAATAAAAAAAATCACCAGCTTTTTGCAGCCTATAATCTCAGTCCTCCCAAAGGACTAAGGCATTAAGGAGCAGAACTAACCTGAAGTGTTTTCCAGCTCATACCAGGGGTGCAGGGCTGGGTTCTGCACTGGTCCACTGCCAACTGGCATTGTCCAAAGCAAGGGGAAATACTCTCAGCAAGGGGAATCCCACAGTATCTTTCAGCAGGCTTAACAGGGACAGGGACTGTTGCAAGGGATGCTTGAGAAGACTGGCAGGACCAAATGTGCATCCCCATAGAGAGAAGTGCCCTCCTCACCCTTGTTTGGTACCAGTGGGTCTCTGTTTCTTTGCTGCTTATTGATGACTGAGACATACTCATTTACTGTCAGATTGAGCTAAGTGACAGTCCAAAGGAATTAAGGTTTTCACACAGCTGTAACCTGTGTTCTTCCTCTCCAGAGGAGGAAAGGGCATCTGTGAGCAGCACAACAGTCATGGGTAATGGAGATGTATGTCTGGATGGCTGGAGAAACCTTCTCTTCCCATCTGAGAGGCAAGAAAGGCCAGGCATGATTGGCCTTCTCTGGCTCCTAATAAACCCCATGAATCACAAGTAATTGCCTACTTAAAGCTACTCTTCTCTGGGGAATGATCTGACAGCCAGCACCAAAGGAATGGAAAAGCAGGAGGGGGCTCAGGGGGATCTCAAAGAATAATTAGCTTAATACATTTCTGGCCTCAGTATGAAAACTCCTTCTGAGCAATTCAGGCCTTGAATTAGAAATGGCTGCGAAATATTCATTGCCATGAGGGATTGCATATGAAGGGAGATTTAACAAGGTCAAAGCAAGCCAAAAGGCAAGCCAAACTGCAGGCCTGGATATGGCCAGACATTTGAGGTGCACTCTCCATGGCTTTGTTGCCCATAGGCATGAATTTATTAATCTGCCAGGAGAGACCACGGCCTGATCTTATTCTCAGTTAGCACTGGTTTTCCACCCTTGTTGCCACAGAGCAGGGTGATGTGCCACCATTCTACAACCAGAAAAGAATCAGGCTCAGGGATAGAATCTGAGTCACTCAAGGCAATGCATGCATCATTAAAAAAAAATAAAATAGAAAAAAAAAAAGACATACAAAGCATACATATTCTCTATCACTCATTCTTAATGCTTTTCCCTCCCTCCAGCTTCTCACAATGGAAGGACATTGCTATAAAGGATATTTGCTAATGGAGTGTTTTCCTTCATCCATGGGACACCTGCTGCCCTTCAGCACAGCCCAAAGGTATGTGTGACTGAAAGCATGCTCCTCTTTCCTGTGGTCCCCTGCATTTTCCCAACATTACCATAGAGTCCAAGCACAAGGGAGCTTTAGTATGTGAGTCTCTGTTCCAGCCTCCCAGCATAAAGTACTTCTGCTCTGTGCACTGTCAGAATTCTCTGGTAGGGAGCAAGGAGAGCCATGAAGCCACTCACCAACTCTCTAGGATGATGCTGAGGGGCAACAACTGGTCCAAGCCTTAGAGAGGAGGCTGCACTTTACCCTCCTTCCATACTAGCACTCAGTCCTCTCTCAAAAGGTAAATGTGACTTTAGTTGTGCAGTGAGACTAAAAATGTCTCCTTCCACCCATTTCTCTTACTGTAAGTTTTATTCCTGTATTACAAGCTCTGCTATAAGTAGGGTTCTAGTGGAACAGGGCTCTGCAGGTCCTATCACCCTTCTTCCCATTCAAGTAAGCTACCTTGAAATTGATAGGAATGCCCATAAAAACATAAACTAGGTATACTACAGTGCAAAAGTGGAAGAATTAGTACTCTTCACTGCCTGAAAATCCCCCCTGCCAGAGATGGAGGCAATTCACTGAACTCATCCATGAGTCTGGAGGGTCCCACAAATTGTAGGGCCCCTTTGCTGTGAGAAAAGTGGTTTCACCAAGAAGACAGGCTCAGTCCCTGCAAGGTCAGTTCTGCAAGGCACCAGACATTAATGAACAATCAGCTAAACATGTCTGTCTTGTTCACATGCATCCAGGGCAGACTTGGCCTCTGCTGCAAGAACAGTGATATGGCAACATGACCTTAAAGCTAAAATAACACAGGACAGACAATCCCCAGGATAAACCAGAGCAGCTCTAGGATATTGAGGAGGCTAAGCCCATATATAGCAGTCAAGATGTGGCCCACCCTGAAGATATGTCACATAAGCTTGTGAAGCCAGTTAATTAGTCTCTCTTTTTTTTTTTTTTTCCTGGTGTGAAGCAAGAATTCTGTCTGAGTTGAGTATGCAGTGTTTTGAGAAAGACAGAGCTAGAGAGTCAAGGTGTCTCTTTTGCTCAGAAGTCTATTGGGTCACTGGTCTGACATGTATGTCTAGGGGCAGCATCTGTGCACTCAGTGAAGTGGTAGAGAGATGTCCCAGAAGTAGCAGCTTCTTCTGTGGAAATCTCATTAGCTGAGACCCTTCAGCTGCAATAGCACAGCTTCCACAGAACTCTCTCCCTGAACATAATCTGGACACTGCCACTAGTGTTCACTTGTCCTCACCTCACAGGTTGCAGGGTCAGCAGACCCTACAGCCTCTGGTTGAGCTGCTTTCCCAGGAAAAAGGCACAAATGGTGCATTTGGTTCTGTTTTGCACAACAGCTGTCCTGGACTGTAATTGCAGAGATGAGGAGGAGGGAACACATTCCCCCTGTGAGGGAGGAGGCCAGCCTGTCCCACTGTCTCCTGCTGGGAGTCCATTGGGAGATGCAGCTAGACATGGGCATGCTTGTGCTCTGCAGTTAGGCTGTAGCCTCAGGCACAGAAGGCAAGGCTTGCAACTTCTAGGACTGAATAATTTTTCTCTCAGCCTGGTAAACTTGCCTATCTCTTCAGCATCCTCCTCTGCACTAAGGGCAGTAGTGGCAGCAGTGCTCAAACATCGTGGTAGATGCTGTGCAGGACACCCATGGAATAAACCCCACTTCTCCTGAAAGCTCGTGCTAATGCAGAAGTGTGCTGGGGGCCTGCCCTGCATGATCCAAGATGGCAAGATGGTTCTTGGAGACTCTCCCATGAGGGAGGTCATTTGGAACAACCACTTGCTGGGAGCCCTACGGACACTTGTGAGCAAGGCACTACCCTTGGATGCTGCTGCTCTTGGCTACCCGCCACAACTGGGTTTCTAGGTCCATTTTGGACCACTGAATCCAGGCAAGGAGGAGCAGACACCAGCAAGGGTGGAAGGGTGACTCAGCCAGAGGTGGGGAAGCTACTTCCTCCATCAGCCTGACATACCCAAAGGGCAAAAGCTCCGGGTGAACAAAAGGCTAATGTGCTTGCTGAGAGTCGTTCCACCACGGTGCAAATGCAGTCCCACCCGTCCCATCCCCTTCTCCCACAGCCTGAGGAGGAGGAAGCCTCGGTACCTGTTTATTCTTTAGGTCAAGGGAGAGCTCATAATCGGAGGCAGCCGCGTGGGAACACGAGGCCGTCCCTTTGCTGCGCTGCACTCGCACAGGGGAGCCCGTGTGGTGGAGGCTCGCCTTCTGCACCAGAGGGGAACCCCCCGCTGCCTGCTCTTCTTGGAGCTCCTCCCGCTGGCCTTTTAGCGTCAGGGTGTCGGACCTGCCTTCCTGGCCACTCTGTCTGCCGGCCTCCTTCGGATCCTCCGTTTCACAGCCGGCCCTCGTGCTGCTGGAACCGCTGGGATCGTCACTGTGAACAGAACGCAACGTTTCGCTTGGTTTATTTGTTTATATTATATGTGATGGATCAGCATGTTTATTGTTCGCTACACTCATCACCCTGAGCTGCATTTTAAGTGGCTGGGGAGCCTGGGCTGTCAGAGGTCTCCTCCAGTGATGGATCAGGGCTGGAGGCTGATCCCTCTCCGAGGGCAGGCACCCCTGCATGAACCAGCCCTCGAGCTGCCTGGCTGCCTTTGCTCCTGGTGCTGCAGCTGGACGGGGTGGGGAGCCAAGGAGGGTTCATGGCCTGTGGACATCTCTCCTGGCAGTCACCCCTGTGCACTTGCTGCCTATTGCTCAGCATCTCTGCACGTCCCAGTTCCATCTGGCACGAAACCAGTTTTCCCTTGGGCTTTCTAAGGGCATGTGGGAAATGGGGCAGGGGCAGCTGAATGTTGCAGAGTTTCCAGAGAAACTCTTGTAGAGTTGAGAATTATAAAGGGGCAGCAGAGCCAGCCAGCCCGGAGATCCTGAGCCTTTGAAGAGTGTCTCCAATACAGCCACAGCAGACTCAGAGCTTCCATGAAAGAAGCTGCCTCTTTCTGACCCACAAATTGCTGTGCCACTGAGATCTTCTCTAGAAAGTAAAGCTGTCTTTTCTCCTGTCAGCCACAGCAGCAGTTGTGTGAAACCAGGGCCTGACAACAGTGCACTCTAAGAGAGCTATCTTGCTCCAGGCAGGATGGGATTAGCATATGTCTGATCCATTGAAGTGGTGAGGAACCCTTCTTGCCAAGTATATTCCTAAATCATCTGATTTCAAACAAGATTTTGTTATTCTGAGGTTCTGTTTGAGCCATGAGAGTGTTTGTTCATTGTTACCTTAGCCTCCTTCCTGTGGCTACAGAGGAGTAATGTATGATTTCTGAGAGTGTGCAATCCTACATGGACTCTGGCTGCCACTGCACCAAGTCCATCAGACACAGCTCCACTGTTTTCCAAGGGATGAGCATTCAGCTGAGAACAACATCCAGTTTGGAAATAATTACTACAGAACCAGTGCATTTAATTTCACTGAAACCAAGGATGTGTATTGCCTCCCATACTTAAACACTATTAAATTCTTTCATTCACTTCTGAAACATCTCTTGGATTTGTTCCACATAAAACCAGTTCTGCTATCAACTGGATACTAAATAATTTTATTATTGGTGTTGATATCAGAGCAAAAAGGGGGAAATTAGATATGATTTTATATAGTGCCCAAATTAGTCAGAAGCTTATTACTTATCTCATTTTCAAAAGTGCTGTAAGCCCTTAAGAGTCCAAATCTTCTAGCTGTAAATAGATCTTGCCTCCTAAGCTTCTGAGCACTTTTTCACACTTACTAGTACTTCAGAAGTACTGGTAGAAGTTTATTCTCTCCAATGGGAGCTTTTCTGTTCAATAGATTAACAACCAAATTTAGAAATTTTCCCACAGTTTCTAAGAAGGCTCCAAATCTGATGAGCCAGACACTACCACAACTTCAGAATTAAGAAAGATGAAGGATTTAAATTTAGAAAGTTTCTTCTTTTATATACATGCCTACAGTCACCAGTTAGACTTTAAAAAAAAATTCACAGAAGAAATCATTCTCTTACATAAATGCTATATAACCAATTTTGTTAAAACACATTAAAATGACGTTTTTGCATACTCATCATCAGGAAAGACATTAAAATGAGGCATAAAACTGTTCTTTTAGGTTGAACACCTATCAAAGTTTGCATTGTTCTATTCCTGATGCTACAATTTTCTCCACACCTAAAGATATTTTTAATTAATTTAATTCATTTTAATTAATTTAATTAATTTCTCTTCTCTGTCTACCCACATTGCAGGAAAACTTACTAAAGGACTTTTCCCTTACATCTCTCACTGTAACATTTTTATTGGCAGCCCCTGTGATACCCATTCTGATTTTAACCAGCAGAGCAGTAATTTTTATCCTCAGCCTAAGGGACGATCAGGTGCCATAGATTTGATCACATTTTCACTGTTTTTCTGAGGACTCCACTGGCTGCTCTGGGTAGAGCATGGAGTGTGTGTAAGAGTTTTCAGAGCTCAGTCCCACTGCTCTGTAAGGAGGATGTCACCTCTGGTGGGTGCATCTCTCTGCTTGGTTTTCTGTCACACACAGTGCAGAGCCTGAGTGAGCAAAATTCACAGTGACAGGATATCCTGCATCCACTGCCAACACAGAATTAAAACCAGCAGGCTTTGCAGAATCAGACTAACCTAAACTGGGAGGGAAGGCTGGATGTCTCTCCTCCAACTCCCTGCTCAAAGAAGGGCCATTTTCAGAGGCAGATAAGGTTGATCTGAGTCTTTTCCAGGCAGGTCTTAAATACTTCCAGACATGAAGGTTCCCAGGCTCTCCCCCCAGCCTGGAGCCATCAATCCCTGCCCCAGCAAGACTGTAAGGGTGCTGGTCTCCAGCCCAGCCACAGCTTTCCCCAGGTCAATTCTGACCCTGGCCAATGAGGCACAGGCTCAAGAAGCCTCCTTTAACCTCCTTAGGCATTGAGGTCATTCCTCAAGACACAGCAGGGCCCTAAGACTGCAAGGACTACTGAGCCACAGATGTGTGAGAAGCCACAGCCCCAGCACTGCTGTCCCAGGGCATTACTGAGGCCCCTAAAGACTCTGTGCTGGACAAGGACATCAGCTGAGCACACAAACACATTAACCTTGCCTTCCTCCTCCATGCCCAGTGGACACAGCCATACAGAATGAACTGTGCCTATGTGTGGAATTTCCTCAGGGTCAAAATTCAGTCACATCAAAATCAGATTCCACTGGAGCACTCAAAGGCATTTTTCAGCTAGATGTTTTTATGCTAAATATAAAGATTTTAACCCCATGCTGATTTGGCTGTGGTGCTATCCAGAATGCAATAGCAAACACTCCTGCTGAAGTGGGAATAGTTTCTACATGTTCTGTTGTGGGGGGGGAAAAAAAATAAAAATGGCTGAACCATTGAACCATTTTTAAGTTCTTTCAGTGTGAAAAAATCTGGAGGAAAACAAAAAAAGCAGACTTACTTAACCTTTGAACAAACCTGGGAAATTTCAGCTTCAGTTGTAACTTCAGTGATTTATAAGCAGTGGAAAAAGGGGTATAGGCTGGTTTTGGTTAGCAGTCTCAGTATTACCATTACAGCCCTATGGTTCCACTTACCAAATCTGTATTTCTCCCAGGTTTACTCTCATCTTGAACCTGTTTCTGAGGAAGAGTTTTGGGAAGGCTTATTCTTTGTTCTTTAGTAGCAATGACTGATAAAGCCCCACATAAGAAATAAAATACATTGCTAAAGATCAAAACTAATGCTACAATTAAATAAATAAAAACTTAACAATTCTTACATTTTCCCTCTGTCCTGGGTGACACAGTTGATTTGCATTGGTAACAAAATTGTTAAAAAAAGACGGCTCAGGAGCTAATATAGTCACAGTAACTATAAAACAAACAGTAAAAAAAAGTAAGTAGGGCAAGGAAAGAAAGTATAGAATGAAAGATCTCTGGGGAAAAAAATGTTATTAAGCAAATTAGGGGGATTCACTTGCTTTCCCTTGGCCAGTAAGCAGTCAGACTCCCTGGCTGTGGGATGAAAAAGGGGAATGGAGCTATTGCATGTACTGTTTCTTGGATGAGAAAATTGGTGTAACCAACTGTAATAATTAAAAGTCCCATGCAGAGTCCAAGGTGTGAATCCCAAAGCCCTGGCCAAACTCCAACTAGGTCAGTTTAGTTTGAATCCCAGCATCACCCCTGCAGTTTGAGCTGTAATAAGTGTTCTTTACTTGCTATCCTCAAGTGTCATATGCCTCCAGTACTCACAGCTTTCACAGTCATACAATCAGGTTGAGGAAGTTTGTAATTTCTTTGAATTCTGTTTGGTTCACAGTTGCAATAGTAATGTAAATTGCTTGCAATCAGGTAAAAGGAAGATTACAAATTCAGCTGTTCTCTTCTTCCTAGATGATCCTACATGACTTTTATGACCCATAACGAGCCTGGTCACTGCTACAAACAGATTCCATCTGCTGTGAGAAATACCTCTTGTGTTTCAGGTATGTCCTGTTCATTTGCACTGCTGACTTGTATATGCCTGCTACAGACAGGTTTGTTAACAGAAATGGTTACCACAGACAATCTGACTCAGGGCTTATATAAAGTACTATCCCCAGTCTAGCATTTCAAAACAGGAATATCAGGGTTGTGAGCTAAATCCCAGTACTTGTTTCAAGAAGGCAGGATGGTGAAAAGGCTCTCACTGAGACAATTCAGCTGGCACCCATAAATATTTTTATTTAGCACAAGTAAATCAGACTTCTGATACTTAGCTTTTATGTGTAGGTTTCTCATGAAGATTTTATATAAGGATTAGAGTAAGGGAAGGATGAGGGGAGAAGATGGAGGAGAAATGTTATAACAGTGAGGTATTTTTATTACTCTCTTTTTTCTCCCTCCCTGCTCCTTTGGAAGCATAAAGACCAAATCAATGATATTAAATTATCAAGCTAGAGAAGCCACTTTCCCATTTCTAGCCATATGAGCTCCCCATGTCTGCACAGGGCTGTTGTGTCACTGTCTGTCCTGGGAGAGATATGACTGCTTTGCTCTTGCTACAGCATCAGGGTGTTGCACTTCCTTGCATACTCCTCATCACCTCTTTGCTGCTGGAAATACATGGTACAGCTGGGAAACAGCTGCACTTCTAATTGACAGCTGTGGGGAGGGGAACTATGGTTATCTCTTGCATCTTGACTGTCAGGCTTCATGACTTGAGAAACAATAAGCAGCCCCTTCCCCTGAAACATTTCAAGGCAATTTCAAGGCAGACCTGCAGGCAGGAACACACAGGTTGGATGCTCTAGAAATTACATTCCATTGCACCACTGTCAAACACCAGAATCAGTTCATGGTCTGAGAGGAATATTCAGAGCTCTCAGAAAAGTGTTTGCAGGATGGCTGAGTGGCTAAATAGGGGCTCAAGGACCAGAAGAGTGACTCTTCTCAAGGCCAGTAATGTTAGTCCTGTAAGAAATTAAAACTGAGCCTTCTCACTGATCACTTCAGAGCTACAGAGCTCACATGTGGTCACCACACAAAACTCATCTCTTTAAGCCTTCACTCCTTTTGCAATTAAAAAAAAAAAAAAAGTAGCAAATTAATAAGAGCAATAACAGAGTAACAGAAAATAGCAGTAGCAGCTCTGGATTTGGTGAGTGGTTTGAGAAAGAAGAAGAGGATGTTCTTGTTGTCAGGTACAGTGGTCATGCAAAAAGGTCTAGCTAATCATACAGAAGCAAACTATGGCTGTGAGGTGAGTACAAAAGTACTGTGGAGGCTAATCTTAGCTCTTTTTTGTGTCCCTGTGTCACTCCAGGAGAAACCCATATTTCTGTTTCCCATGTATAACTTACCAAATGCCTTCTTCATGGTATTCAAGGTCAGTGAGCAGGATTGTGACCTGTAACTGAGGCCAAAGCTACCTGGATTAGTTGTGAAAAACCACAATTTATGCATCCATTTCACAGTGCTTCTTATGAGGATTGGTTGGTTATTGTACACATACCATTCTTAAATTGCTGTAAGTGATTAATGGCCTGATTAATTGCTTCTCATGGCCTTACATGAGACTTCAAAGCTTCAGAGATGTCAGAATAAAATAAATCCTACAAAGTACAACATAGAGAATTAGAAAAAGAGTTCACTAGCTAATGTCAGTAGAATGGAGTCCAGACCCCAAGTTTGCAAGAACCTGTCCTCCCTCTGTCTTTCCTAAACTCCCTGCTCAGCCAAAAAAAAAAAAAAAAAAAAAAAAAAAAGAAGGAAAATCAACTGCTGACTTAGCAGGGTCCAAAATGCCTTTTCAGCTTATTTCATTTCAGCGTTCCCTTAGGACACCCATGGTGTAAATGGGTTCATCAGAATTCAATGGGGGAAAAAAAATGGCTGAGAAAGGTTTGGTAATATATTATGGGATCTTTTCAAGGTTCAGAGACTTCTGACATGCAGGGGGCCTGAGTGCACAAGAATTGCTTCTGATTTGGTTATAATTTCAAGTTTTAAGGTGATTTGGAGGCAATGCTTCCTGGGGGTCTGCTGAAACTGATGGAAGGCAAAAGTCTCTCCTGTCAGAAAGGCAAGGAACTTGGAACTTAATCCTGGCAAATCATCCCTTGCCAGCCAAGCTGCACTTTTCTCAGACAGTCTCCCCCAACAAAGACAAATATAGGAACAATATTCTGATTTTGTCTACATTCACATAACACATTGCAAAGCAGTGGCATCAAGCCATTTTCTCACACTAGTTTTACCCAAGGAGGAATTAATGGTAAGTAGCCAAGCTCATCACCCATCCCAGAATATATTACTTATTTTATAAAAGGTCTTCACACACACCTGTAAAATATATTTGACAGCATGGTACAGTAAATATATTGGAAGTCAATTAAATTTAACATTCTTTAGCATGGACTGAACCAGGCAACATCTTTTCAGCATCACTCGAAGTGGTTCGGGTGAGATGTACATTAAGCAGACAGAGAATATAATAATACTGGCAAGAGCCTCCTGTCCCAGAGGGACCAACATGCCAAAGTCAGGGCCTTCTTTTCAGATTTAGTCTTTAAACTTGATCCCCTTGTGCTGTGTAATTCCCACATCCTAACTAAATATATCTGAAGCACCCCTGCCCTCCTGGTGCAAAGATGATTGTCCAGGTGTCAGACTGGGCTGGCTGCCAGTCTGAGGGCCTGGCTCTCCATGGCAGATTTCATCTACCAGACTAAGATCTCTGTTTTCCAAGAGGACAGGTTCCTCCAGAGGGTGGTTTGGAATAGCTAAGGCAGCTAGTGGTGTTCATGGTGCAAGGCTGGCTGTGCTGGGTGGTGTGGGTGGCTGTGTCGTAGCTTTTTTCTTACAGTTCCTACATGTGTCTGGATGCCACCTCAGAATGGCACTTGGGCCATCTCTCTGGCACACCCCTTCTTCCTCTTCCCATCCATGCCTCCTGTTTCACCAGCTGCAGAGCACAAGGTACAGCTCAGGAAGTGGAGCTCCTTTTTGAGCTTGGCACCCCGGGCTGGTTGCTGTGCTGTCTCTGCAGGTTAAACACAAGTCCCACAGCCTGGCACTGCACACAAGGTCACTTGTGGCAGCTTTGAACAGGACACCTGCGCTTCACTGAGGTGTGAAGAGCACCAAGTGGACACTGAAGGCATAGAAGGTCCTCCTCTGCAGGGTTTAATTACCTTTGTTTTAACCCCAGACCTCTCTTGCCTCTGCAATGTTTGGTAAACATGACCTTTTAGAGAAGGAAAAAACAGATGGCATCCTGCATTAGTGTAACTGCCCACTCAGCACCCCAGGAAAGAGAAACTTGGCTTCTCAGCAGCAGTCTTTCTGCCACTTTGAGTCAGATCTCTTGGCTCTCCATCCCTGAGGCAGGTTTGAACATCACCAAATTCGCTGATAAAAGCCTGCCGGTGCAATCATGCAGAAGATAGAATTTCACTGCTAAAATGAGATGAATTCAGGACTGGGAAGCAGCAGTGTCTCTGCAAGGCAAGGAGGGCTTGCATGTCCCTCAGCCTGTTTCTCTCCCAATCCAGCAGTGAGCTGGGTGAGGGACATGGCTCTTGGCATTTATAAACCTAGGCAAGGGCTTCTGCAATCTTCTTTTTTTACCTGCTGTGGCAGACTCCAGGTTGGACTGCACCTCTGGGCTATTTCCTAAGGGATCAGGGTCATTGATTTGTGAAGGCAGTGAGTGAGCCACTTCACAGGTAGAACTTAGTCTAACTCAGATAAATTTTATTTCTACTCTGAAGTATCTCAGCTATTTAATCTCTTGTGATTACTGCAACCCAGAAGAAGGTCATTGCTTGTGTCAATCCAAACAGAAAGAAGCCTTGTTCTCCTCAACATAAAGAGTAACACAGCCATACATCACCATCCCTCTCAATACAGACAATCCAAACAGCATTCACCAGCTTTATCCATATTTTAACTTTGCCACTGTGCTCAGATCTAGAGGCTTGCACTGCCCTTTGGCTGAAGACCAAGACAGAAACAGCAGGGTTAGCATTCCTTCCTCCTTTCCCCAGTGCAGTGACCACCCCCACAGCCTTATGCAGTAGGCACAAAGCTCTACTTTTCCAGTTTTTAACCTATTTTGTCTCTGCTGCTTCACTTACACTCTGATCCACTTCATGTCACATTTCTTCCCTGAGGTCCCATTTCTTTTTCTATCTTTTTTTCATTCCCATTTGGAAAACAGGATGACTTAGCAACTTACACATTTGATCACACAAGCTCAGTTTTCCCTATGGCACCTCAACTTTTCTTACCTATGAGGAATGGAAATTATTCCTACCCCTATTCTTTGTACTCAGACAGAGAACTTTTGGGGCAAGATCATAAAAAACCCATGAAGTTTGCCTAGACTCAACCAATCCTACTGTGTTGCAGTATCCTGGCTGGTGTTATAAATGGCTTTATTCCCATGGATTGCACCTTCCTCAGTGGAGGATCTAGGCCAATATGCTCTATTTTAGGACATTCTGTAGCATCCTTACCAGATCCAGTTGTGCTGTAACAGCACAGAGATATTTTTCACAACACCATTCTGCACCATTCTGGTTTGTGCATCTCAACCTACCACTCTCATATCATTCTGGGAAATTACAGGAATTGGTTATATTTTGCCAATCACCTCTGGAGGCATGTGGAAAAAAGCAAGCACTAGCAGTGTATAGATATGGTAGCCTATCCCTATATTCCCTTTTTCTTCAAAAGAGGGAATGAGAGATATTGCTGTTAACCCAGATACACAGACAAAAATAACAGCATCATAACCTGCTTACAGGAAAGCAATGTGGGACACAACAAAGGTAACACACAGTTCTAATCACCAGGCAATTAGTTTCCAGTGGGATGATGATACAATCTCTGTGTCTAAAGAATCGAGGTGCCAAGCAGAAATGGTTAAAAGTTAGTGGAACACACCTCCAAGTGATGTGGCCACAACTGGATTTCACAGTCTCACAAGAAAAATCTCACTGACACTTTACTTCAGGATGATGTTTTCTCACAGAAGATGGAGTAGTCTCTAACTATTCTGCAGTTTTTCAACAGGTGAGATGACAGTCCAAAATACCTCCCAACTTCTATGCAGAACTCAGAATGGCCTGAGCAGCTGTACAGTGTACTCATCTTCAGCATTTCAGACTCTTCAGCTTTTCCTGAAGCATATTAAAATCTGCCAGGGCCACTTGCAGGAGAAGGAATTCTAGTGCAGAGACATGCTTTTCCAAAGGCAGAGTTTAATGTATCTGAGCACAGAGCCTGTCCCATAGGGCTGAACAGAACCTTCATGCAAGTGAGTTAGTGTTGCAGAGCACCAAAAAGACAAAGGCCTTTGGATTGACATCACACTACAAGAAAATGTGTAATAAAGGCCACAGTCTCGTTGTGTCACTGCCAAAGAATGCTGGCATGAACAGTATTATTCCAGCCAAGAGACCTGCTCATTTATCTCCTGCTCATATGTTCTTGTTCCCTACAGTTCCTTCTTTCATTTACACTATTTTTCATCTTTCTGCTTTCCCTATTATTCTTTTTCTCTGTATAGTATGTTTGCCACCCATTCCTCTTACAGTAGCACTGTAACATTTGTTGGGATGAGTGTCTCTCCCTTTTTTTCTCCTTGACTCTTTTTTTCCATCTCTTTGCTCTATCTGTCTCTGCCTTGTAAGCCATTAACAAGCATGTGGACAGAGGGTCCACAGAAATCACCTGTCCAGTTCAGCAGAACACACCTTGGTGTACAAAAGGTCTGGAATGGCTCCATTTTGGGGTGGGTGCATCTTGACTGATGCAGATCAGGTCAGACAATACTAGCAGAAGATTAGGATGAATGGTGTGAGCTCCACCACAGTCCACCTGCCATTGTTTTACAAAGCATCTGTGCCCATTTTCTAGTGCTAAGATACAGGGCAATTTCCAAGGCTGGCACAGCTTCTTCTCATGCATGTCTGTAGCATTATCACACAGAAAACTCAGGATAGAGCATGTGTTTATGTTGCATTCTCCTGGCCTGGTACCAAAAAGTTGCCATGGTATGGGCAAGAAATTCTTTGCAGTATAGGAGAGAGAACATGAGGATGATCTGCAATCCAGGGTGAACTGCCTGGTATAAATGCCACTAACTGATCTCAACAGCTGTTGAAAGTGGCTTCCACAGCTGTAAAGTTGGCTATGATTGATCCTCTTTCACACATATTACCATGGCCCCAGAAACAGCAAGTACTGGCACATGTGGGAGAAAAGCATTTGAATCCAGCTCTAAATTCCTCTAAGGCAGGACCCACAGAAGCAACAGGGGAAAATAAAGAGCTGGAAGAACATGTGCCAGGCAATGGCTGCATACAGCTTCAGGCTGTCAGAAAATGTGTCTGATGGGCATCTTTGCAGTTTCAAAACAGGATACTTCAAGCATGTTTTCTTCAGCCTCTCTCTCCTAGCATCTTCCACCTTCCTGAAGAAAGATGTTGATAGAGGCAAGCAAAGCAACCAATGTGACAGGGAGACTCCACATTCCATCAGAAATATTTTTTTTTCCTGTTGAAGAGCCAATCTATTCCTCACTTTACTTCCACACCCTCATATTCTCCACACTTGCCTGAAAGTAGCTGCACCAGCTGTTGGAGAGGAGCAGGGAAATGCCTGTGTGGGAGAGAGTGCCAAAATGTCCTGGTGGAGCTCCTTTACAGGACCGAGACAATGCATCTGAAACTGACCTCCTGTTTCTTTGGATGCTTCCAAAAAGCCATTCCTCCCAGACCCTAGTACCAGATTTCCCAACTATACCTCCCTGCAAGAGATTCCCAAGGTTGTTGGTAATTATGATGTTAAGGATGTTTTCTAAAATATTTTTCACTTGTAATCCCAAGTGTTTCCATATTTATCCTAAATCTACATTCACTAAACATCATTGTGATTCTGGATTTAGGCTCCTGCAAAGCAATTGAAGCTGCAAAAACTCACTGTACAAAATTCCCACAAAAACTGAGGAATCTGCTCACTCCCAAGCTTAGGAAGAGTTCAACTCTGGGTCTAGACATTACTCTTGGCCCACATATTTGTGTCAGACTGAAATCAAAACTCTGAAAACTGTGAGCTGGGGGAATATTTATGTGAACTTTGCTGACCCATCTCTGCCTGTTTGCAGCTTCCCTGCAACCTCCAATGGTACTGTCTGGAACAGGATTATTAAGTCTACAGGGATGGAAGAATAAGAGATGAGCTGTTAAGAAGCAATAAAAAAAAATCTTCACTTCATGCCCATGACCTCAATAAGGAAAAGAAATGAGAAGCACAAACAGGATGTGCTAGCAAAGCAGAAATGTTGCATAAACTTATGCAACAAAACTTCAAAAGCAGTGCTCTGGGGGACTTTCTGGGGAGTGAAAGAAATCAGATTCATGGGCTTTGTGTATGGTCATTTGTCCTTAGAGTACACAAGACCATGGATGCAGAGGCTTGCTTTGCACTGGCGTGTCCACATCTGGTTAAGATTAAGATGGAGTTTTCTTCATTAAGAATCAGAGAAGAATTCAGCCTCCATGGTCCACTAATTGTAGGAACAGGCACTTGACACTACCAGCTGGGGGCCAATTAGGCAGAGTTGTTAGGTTTCTCTAAGTGGAAAGTTATAGATCTGATTTGATACAGGCTAGAATCATCATCATGCTTCACACCTGAGCCAAAGCCACAGAGCAGCTCTGAGCTGAGACAAAGCACTGACCTCCAGATTATATATACAACATCCTGCCAGCAATCCTAAATCAGAAATTATAATTTCTCATTTTATGAACTAGATTTGCATTTGTCACGTCAGGCATGGTCAGTCTTTCACAAGTTCAGATAAAATGTTAAGTAGCTCAGTTGTTTAACTGTAATGCTTAAAGAGTGATGGATACTGGTGGAAAATCATCACTGTCCACCTGTTTACCAAGGTACTTCAGTAATGTCCAGAGTGAGCATCCACTTAAGTGGTTCAGCTCTCAACTGCTTCAAGGGCTTCAGCCTTAAGGGACATTACAATCACAGCCCAAACAAGGTTTGGGGATTTCTCAGGAGAATCTAACTGTTAGAGAACCTAAAGTGACCCAAAGGCAA
This sequence comes from Oenanthe melanoleuca, assembly GCF_029582105.1. Taxonomy (NCBI): domain Eukaryota; kingdom Metazoa; phylum Chordata; class Aves; order Passeriformes; family Muscicapidae; genus Oenanthe; species Oenanthe melanoleuca. Next base: position 4,586,210 of record NC_079334.1, read on the forward strand.
AGTGAGAGCATTGTAGTGGAAGGAGAAGTGTTCCTGTGTTACAGCAGTGAGGAGTCAAAGAGGGACATGATGCTGTGACTGTGCAGTGGATAAAATTCATGGCTCCTTTGTGCCAACATCTTCCAACATGAAGATGGACAGAGGACAAAGAAAAATGCATCTTCACAGGACAAAGAAAAAATGCATGTTCAATGGAAACAAAGAGTTCAGGTAAAGTCATGAAGACTCAGAGACAGAGATGTCCAGAAGTAAATGAAATCAGAATTTGAGCTTTAAGCATGTGCTGCTGAGGGTGCAGCACACTCATGCAGCTTGAAGAGCTATCAAGAAAGATGTTTGAAGGTTTGAACAAACTGTCCAAAATCTGTCCATCCACTTATCAGCCTCTCACATATAAAAATGGAACAACCAGCACCAAGGGCTTCCTCCAGCAAGAACACACATTTCCATTTCAGTACTTTGGTAAGTCACAAGTAGGTCAAGCAGGAATTTCTCCAGAAATGCAAGGAAGGCTGCTTGGAGAAGTAGCCAATGGTCCACATGTCTCCTTACCACTAACTGCTGCCAGGAAGTAGCCAATCTGTTATGGTGACTAATCTAGCAGGCACTTTAGAAAGGAGTCCACAGTGGTTCAAAGTTTAAACCATACTGAGTTATTATTTCATTGGTCCACAATCATGAAGTATACACTTTGCAAATTTGTGGCACTAATCATATTTTAACCCTGATCTAAGCATCAGTCTCCTTATTGCAAAGTGTGGAAAATATGAACAGAGCTTGTCCAACTTCTCCAAAGATATTTCAGATGCAAGCCCTTCCAGAAGACTGCTCTCTCTTCCTGAGAGAACTCTGTCTCCTTTGCCTTAAAAGCAGGTCAGGTCTCATCTGCACTTCTTCCACAATGCTTCAGCACTCCAGTGCTCTTCCCAAGTCCATTACCAGAGCAGACCTGCCCCTGAGGCTTAAAGTTTTCTGTAGAACTTTTCCCATCACAGGAGGAGAGGTGATTTTCTGCTGATTTCCTATTCAGCACCACAGAGGCAGACTCCAAAAAGCCTATGAAAGGCAACTGAATGAATATACTGTTCCCTCCAATTGTGACTCCATCATTTCCTCTCATTACTCTAATAGAAACAAATCTTTCTCATCTCAGCCCTATTACCTCACACAATGGAAAATGGTATGTAATCCTTTTAGAACTGGGCTGCTGCTGGACACATTTTAAGGTCATTGTTCTGGGATGCCAGTCTCCACTCTATATGACTGGGAGAAGTGGGAAATGCAATTACTAGGCTATTCAAATCCCTAGAATGAAACCCTGCCATTAATAGGCAAAAGCCAGTGAGAAAGAGCCATTGCTTTATGAAATTACAGGGTTTGGCTAAATTAGAGTCTAATCAGTAACTCAGTAAAGGAGCAGGGTTAGCTCCTACTGCCATCCCTGGAGTTTCTTCATATCTCTCAACCTGATATTTGGCACCCCCAATGGAAACTCAACCTGCAAGATGGCTTATGGTCATAAAGCCAGTGGTGTACAAATCCAGCAGAGACAATGGTGAAGGATTTATACTGTCTTTAGTATGGGAAAGCCCTTAGAGTTCAGAAACAGAAATCTGCCTGCTGCTGCCATCACCTCATCCTGTATTTTGGCTCTGAGATTTTGACAGAATCTGGGATCAAATCTGTCTCTTAATATTCATGGCCTACAGCACCAGCTTTGCTAATTGCTGGTGCAACCCAGCTAAGCAGCCAGGTGGGAAATTTGCTTTGCTAAACTCATGGAGCTGCAACTTCCCCACAAGGAATTCACACGCTGGAGGAGAGAAGGGGGCTGGCTCTGCTTGTGGCAGTCAGTGAAGCAAAGCAGAACAAGATGAGTGGGAATAATCTCAACCACCTCATTGAGTTGGCTTCTGTTGAATGGTTAGACACTGACATGTTCCTAATCATTCCCATCCATGTGAAGCCAAGGCATTTTTAGCGGGCAGCAAAGAAAGAGCGAAAAATATTGCAGAGAAATGTTAGGGAAGACCACACAAAAACAATAATGACCATCACAAACTACAAGCAGAGACAATCTTTTGTCCCAGATTGTTCCTGGCAGTCAACCTCCAACTGTTATTCCCTGCACTTGCTTCTCCTCCTGCCCCTCTCTTGAGCTGCATGGCTGCTCCTGCTGGTCTCTGACTGCTGTCAGACAGTCACTCATCTCACTGTTTTGATGTCACTTCTCTTTCTCCTTCTCTGCTGTGTTTTTCCTGTCTCCCAAAGGATTCCTGTCCCACAAGATGAGTCTGAGCTCCTGCTGAAAACAGAACCATTCTAGCTGGTCCCAGACAGAAGGGATGTGGGCTGAGGTACAGTTCCTGCTAGAGGAGGAGAAAGCAACTGATCACCACTGGAGTCTCCAAGTCCCTTGAAGAGCTGAGAGTCACTTCCCTGTTTATGCTCTTTATTAGTCCCTATTCTCTTTAATCGGCTTAGACTGATGAGCCGAGGCAGCGGTGGGGATCAGCCGGGCTGTTTAATTAAAGGATTGCAGCTCAGCCTTGCAGTTTGGGGGTTTGTGTAAATGAGCTGCAAGTACATTATTTAATCTGCTGTGCAGAGAGGAGTTGGGGCATTAATGAAGCAAACTCTAATTAAAACTAGATGGCTGATGGTTATTAGTGGCATCAGTTCTGACAGGATTGATCTCATTTAGAGAAACCATCGGGAAGGGGAAAAGAGAATAAACCCGAGCTGGTTTATCAGAATTCACAGCAGCACCACTTGTGACTGGCTGTCCATTCAGTGGGACTCAGAAGAGCTGCAGAGGGAGCACCTCTGTACCAGGCTCTCCCACCAGGAGCCCTGATGAGCAGATTTAGCTCATATGCTTGGCTCACCCAGGATCTGATTGCCTATTCAGGCTGTCTGACCAACATATTTCAGTCTTGATTGACTTTTGTTCTTCCTTGGTTCAATGGTGAACCTGTTCATTATTTGAGCAGGGTGACAGACTCTAAATGATAAGATGAGCTTCTCTTAGAAGCCTACTGAGCCATTCCAGAAGACCATACAGATATGAGCTCCATGCTGACTCTGTGTTTTTCCCTCTCTGACATTCTTTTGCCTTCCTCACTGCTTTGTACCTGTCTATAGCTGTTACAGCAAGCTCACACCATTTGACACAGGTAAAACTGCTCCCCCCACCTTGTCTCAGGGTGTGAGACAGAACCCTGAGTTTTTTGGGTGACTTTTGCTGTATTTTAAATGTTATAGGATGTGTTATAGGAACCTTATAATTTGAAGAAGAGTGAAGCATCTATGTGTCAGTGTCACATACAGTAAGAAAAGGAAGAAGTGTGATTATGGGTTGATGGAAGTGGATGTTTGAAGAGAGGCTGAAGAAACATATTGTGTATGTGTGTGAGTGGAGATCAGGGAGGGGTTACAGGCAATTACACAACAGTACAAACAGTAATCTCTGGGAGGGAAAAGAGAGGGACAGCAATGCTGGGAGCATGGGATGTAGGGGAGGATGGAGGAGGATTGGCATATGTGTTATATGTGAGTTTTGTCTGTGGCAGGAAGATCAGTGATGGATGATAAAGAAGTAGAAAAAATAAAGGTCTTGCCGGCAACAATTTCCCACCTTGGTGAGGAGTCTGGAGATGAAGGCTTCTGCTCTGCATCAGCTGCTGGGCAACAGAACTGGTGTAAAACTGTTTCATTCCTGTAAGAAAAAACAAACCACAGTGGGTCAGTGTTCACTCAGCAGAAGCTTAAGGGAGAATGCCATTTTTAGAGCTGTTCCAAGGGGACAGTGACTCCCAGTGATGCTGAAAGAGTAGTCTAATTATTATATGAACATGTTTTTACTCCAAGGTGGAGGGAGGCAGAGAGAAGGGGGCTAACAGGTTTATTCCCTTACCTTACCTGTTCTGCTGCTAATGTCAACCTTTGGAGAATGGGGCAAAAGTGCACAAACCGAAAGTTTTCCTTCTAGCAGCATTTATTTCACAATCCCATGCATCTAATGAAAAACGATTTTGTCTGTCTTTAATTCTATTTCTTTTGGGACAGAAACATGTCCTTAAATGTTTTTTCTTGTATATATTTGCTATAGATTGCAAAGTAGTTGAAGTTTTCTTACTGGTGGCTAAATTAGCTCTGCAGACATTTGTTGTGAAGCCTCCCTAGAGCACAGAAATGGCCTTAGAACATCACTACTGGGCATTACCAGGAATAGTAGTGGAGCACTGATGGGACAAGCACAAGTAGGGGCACTGAGACCATGACAAGAGAAAGAGACCATAGAATAGAAAAGCAAAACCCTAAGAAGTAACCAACTTGAGCAAAAGAGGAAAACAAAACACAAAAAATGTGCTTATTAGATAAGAAAGACAAAATATTTCATCCAAAGTAAGAAATCTTTGTGTTATAGAAATTTTAGATACTGGGCTCTCATTTCCATTAGATAGGTTTATTGGAAGAAGTCAGTTATGGTATTCGGTATCTTGAGCTTGATGCCTCAAAAGAGGGACCCCAAAGAATCCCCTGGACAATTATACCCTCATGATTTAAACTCCCCTCACCTCATGTGACAGATCAACAGCATTATTGGGGTCTGGGGTCTCCTTGCTCTTCATTGGTTTGGTGTTTTGTTACCAAATGGTTCCCACTTTTTCTTCTTCATTTCCTCCTTAAATCAGTTTCAGTGGAGGTTTTGGTCAGTTCTGTAGTTAATGTGTCTTGGTTTAAAAGACAAATGTCTGCCAAGGAAGGTGGGAGCCTCCCTTGGAATGGAGAACATGACCCCCTTCCCTCCAAATTATTCGAACTTTGAACTTGAGGGGCTTTCAGCCAAAAACATGGGGGAAGTGATGCCTAGAGGAGCTGGAACAGAGGCTAGACAGAGTTAAGAGAAATAAAATGGATATTTATTGAGGGGCCTTCAAGGGCCACACCCTGGCAGTACCAGTGCCACAGCTGTGGCCCTGCCCAGGTGGCTCCAAGATGGAAGCAAAAGAGAGCTTGGTCATGAGATCTCATGTTTTTTAGAGGTTTTAGTCCATTTGCATACAGAAGTCATCTGTCCAATTAATAGCCTCAAATCATGAAGTTTCACCCTCCTTGCTTGCTTGCTTGCCCTCCTCTTTTCACATTGTTTATGTTTAGGGCCTGAAGTTTGAAGAGATTGTCCTTGAGTCCCCAGCTGGAATAGGACTGTTTATTCTTCACCACCCTGTGAAAAGATCCTAGTAACCCTTAATATAATATTAATTTAATAGCAGCTTAATAACTAAAAGCTGCATACCCAAGCAGAACAGAAAAACTTAAAACTTAAGGCATCAGAAGGACTAAGAGCAGTTCTTTACTGTGTGTGCACAACAGATACACAGGAAAGACTCACTAACTTGTGAGAAATGAGAGTTAATAAAGTAGGTATGCATTTATTCAGCACTGGGGGATAATTTGTCCCAAAGCACGAACACTTCAAACTATTGCTCTATTTATTCCTTAAAAGCCTAGGATTACACAATGCCTAATACATATTCATGTCCTAACCCCACCTAGTCTCACCTACTCTTGCTTTGTATTAAAATGAACCAAAAGTCCTTTTGGGCTTGCACCTCTCCAGTTCAGAGGTCATCAGGGGTCTCTGATGAAGGCTCCCAAACTCTTCATTGCAATTGAACCTTTCAACTTTGTCTCCAGAGCATGTGTCTCACCCTTCTGGGCACATTCCAGATCCTGAGATTAATTCTTGTTGGTTTAAGGTTTTGGATTTATCACTTATCACTGGCAGCCTTGCACCCCTCACCCTGTTTGCAAGTTCTGCCTCCATTTATCACAAACCAGTCTGCCTCTCCTCTTGATTTTTACAAGCATAGTAAATGTCAGGCATTCCTCATTGTCCTGGCTTTTGATGAACTTTTGACTCACAACAAGGCACACAAACCCTCCCAAGCACACAAAGCCCAGCGAGTCCCTTCCCGCTCTCCGTGCGCTTCCCTGTGGCTGCAGTTCCGTCACGGCCAGCAGGGGGCGCTGCTGGCTGCCGGCCGGGCAGGGTGGGGCAGTTCCATCACGGCCAGCAGGGGGCGCTGCCGGCCGGGCAGTTCCATCACGTCCAGCAGGGGGCGCTGCCGGCCGGGCAGTTCCATCACGGCCAGCAGGGGGCGCTGCTGGCTGCCGGCCGGGCAGGGCAGGGCAGTTCCGTCACGGCCAGCAGGGGGCGCTGCCGGGCAGGCAGGGCGGGCAGTTCCGTCACGGCCAGCAGGGGGCGCTGCCGGGCAGGCAGGGCGGGCAGTTCCGTCACGGCCAGCAGGGGGCGCTGCCGGCCGGGCAGGGCGGGCAGTTCCGTCACGGCCAGCAGGGGGCGCTGCCGGGCAGGCAGGGCGGGCAGTTCCATCACGGCCAGCAGGGGGCGCTGCTGGCCGGGCAGGGCGGGGCAGTTCCATCACGGCCAGCAGGGGGCGCTGCTGGCTGCCGGCCAGGCAGGGCGGGCAGTTCCATCACGGCCAGCAGGGGGCGCTGCCGGCCGGGCAGTTCCATCACGGCCAGCAGGGGGCGCTGCGGCCCCGCCGCCTCCCTCACGCGCCTCACGCTGCGATGGCGGACGGGCTGTGTGGGGAAGACGGGCTGCAGCAGGAATTTCGGAATTTCAGGCTGGCCCAGGACAGCAAGCAAGAGGCAGCAGAAATTCCTCAGCTGTGGGAGGAGCCAAGAGGTGCCCCTACAGGTAGGTAGTGCGTGGCTACCGTGCGCCAAAAAACCCAGAGCAGTGGCAGAGGAACTGTGGGGATGGGCGGCTGCAGCCTGGCTCCTGAACATGGCTGGGAGAGGCTCCCTTGGAGGGAAAAAAGCTCAAGGTCCCAGGGTTTCCCCTGAGGCACCTGACCAGGGGGTGTATGGTCCTTTTTTAATGAGGTAGGGAGTTAATAAGCTCCCAGTGCAATGGCTGCTGCCACAAGCAGAGCTTCACTCGAGGTAGGAGAAGGCAGCAGGCAATGAACAGGAGAATTCATCTCACCTGAAGTGGTGGTGAATTCTCCCCACAGTGATGGCAGCCTGTTTTCCCTCTGATGTTGACAGTGAGAGAGACTGAGCAAGTGGTGGGATCATATTTGAGTCCATATTCAAGCAGGCTCATACAAGCATACAGCTCTACAGCTGCTATATCCTATCACACTGGTCATTTACAAAGGATCATTTATATTGAAAAAGGCCCTCAAGATCATTGAGTCCAACCATTAACCCAACACAGCCTAGCCCACCACTAAACCCTGTCCCTCAGCGCCCCATCTACATGTCTTTTGACTACTTTCAAGGATGGTGACTTCACCACTTCCCTGGGAAGTCTGATCCAATGCCTGACCACCCCTTCAGTGAAGAAATTTTTCCTAATAACCAATCTAAACCTCCTCTGGTGCAACTTTGGGCAATTTCCTCTTGTCTTGCCACAGTTATTGGGGCGAAATCCAACCCCCACCCGGGTACAACCTCCTTTCAGAGAGTTGTAGAGAGTGGTAATGTCACTCCTCAGCCTCCTTTTCTCCTGTGCCTCAGCTGCTCCTCGTAAGATTTGTGCTCCAGAGCCCTCAACAACTACCAAATAGAATATTTTAAAAAATAGACACACCACATTTCAGCCATTTCTAATTCATGCATTTCCTTAAATGAAGTGTTCTCTGTTTTTATTCGAACAGCAGATGCACAATTTCATTCCTAATTGCACATGAAGAAAGCAAACAAGAGGGAGGGAAAACACAGGGAAACATAGGGAAAAAGAGGAAGGAACAAGGATGGACAAAAGACTGAGAAACAGAAACTTGTATATAGATGAAATGCCTTGCTAGTTAATTATCATGGTAGAAAAACACAAAGAAAAGGGAGAGTGGTGTGAAGTTTCAAGACTTTAGGCTCTGTCACCTGTGGGTGTTTTAAGAAGAAAACATCACCCAGATCCTCAGAGTGAGCACACACTGAGCACCACAGCTGCAGTCAGCTCTTGGCTCTTGTTCTCATGATTTCTAATGTGTGCTCAAAACCAGCGTTGGGTGCTTTCTGCCCAAACCAGAGTTGTCTTGAACCTCTGAGATCCTAAGATCTCTGGAATAGTTGTGCCCCTCAGGCAGGAGCAGGGAGAGGGTTAACCTGTGGAAGAAGTTGACCCATTCCCATCTGAAGAGGTTGTGTGTTACCAGGGCAAAGCAGCTTTCATCTGGCTGCAAAAGGCAAGTGTCCTAGAGCCTCACTGCCACTTCTAAGCCTCAAGGAAGTGCTCCAGGAAAGCAACTGTCTTCCTAATGCTGTGAAGTCTTCAGGTAAGATGTTATTTTTGTTGCTGTGATTCAAGAGGGCCTGGCAGGGTTGTGGTGTCTGGTGGCTACCTGGATTTTATCCTCCTGTAGTCTTGTCAGCTTTTGCAAGTTTGAGGTTTGAAGTGAGCCTTGAGATGTTTAGTATCTGTCATAAGTCAGGGTAATGCTTTTGATGGTGGTTTGTTGTTTTTTCTTTTCCTTTCTATGATGTCTTTTTGTTGTGTTTTAAAACAAATCTTACTTCATAAGCCAGAAACTCATAACTTGAATATGTGGCCTCTGAGAAGTTAAACCCTAGAAAGCATGATTGAAAAACAGTTAGGGAGGCAATGTAACTTCATTCATTACTATAGAGTATGCACCTGTAATTTTATTTCTTTTAAAATTCTGGTAGGTGGCAATGGTCAACCAATTAAAAGGGCTTGTTCTTTTGCCTGCATCTTTCTGTTCATCCTCTACTTTTCCTTCCTCAAACCATTACAGAGACTGAAGTTTAGCACACACTATCCTAGGCAGATCAGGCAGGTGATTGTGGAGATAATTTCTCCCCATCTGCCAGGACACCACTGAACTGTTCTGTTTCCAATTTATTGCTTTAAAAATAAACAAATTATTATCTCTTGGAGTGTACACTTCTGAAAGCTTGGAAGGGACAACCAGCTAGAAGCAAAGGTTCTGGGTGAGTTGGATGGTGCAAGAGAGGAAGGGGCTCAGGGGGGAGGAGGAGGAGGAGGAGGCATGCTGGGGTAATTGCTGCCAGCATGATACCAGTGTGTGGAGCAGCAGCACAGGACAAGGGCAAGCACAGATGCAAAGGGAGGACTGAGAACAGCCTGAGCCTGTCAGCCTTGCTCCATCTAGCTTGCTCCAGAGGCAAGGATTTGACAGTCCAGACCTATCTTAAATGCAGAGATAGCTTGGCTCAGAAGTTACCCACGCTGTCAATTGAAACATTAGCCTTCTCTCCTCTGAGAGAAAACAGCTGACTGAATTTTATTCAGCTGTTTTTAACATTGCTCCTGACAAGAGATGTCCTGCAGCCTCGATAGGGGTATCTGTGAATGAACTGTCCAGCCAGAGCAATTCCTGCTCTGTGATGAACTTCAGAGATGTTTATGCCAAACCTCCTGGCTAGCACAAGCTGTCTAGTCAGCTCAGGAGCTAGCTCTACCTTTCTGGCTTCTCACAAAGTTGGACTGTGCAGCAAAGGGGCTCCATGACTCATGCTGCCTTGTTCTTTCACTGGTTGATCCCAAGCAGATAAGCTTTTTTCTTTCTTAAAAACTGGTGTTGTAGAGGGAACAACAACTGAAGTCCAAAAATTGAAAGTCTCTGTAGCTTGCACATCACAGGGCCAAATGGAGCAAACTTTCCTAAAAGTCTTTTAATGCTGTATCTTCCTTTTGGACAAGTGCCTGGGGCTTTCTGCTAAGTGAGTGTTGCCCCCTAAGCATCAGTGCCCACTAGTTTAGCACTGATGAGGGCTGTCTTGAAATAGAGATGCCCCTCTGCTGAGAGCTGTGTCATGGTAAACAAACCTAATCTCTTTTTGTTCTCCTGCACCCCCACAAAAGCAAACCCCTGGCCCAGACAGCATATAGAAAATGGTGGTGCTCCCTGCTCTCCAGCAGTCAGCTTTAATTAAACATATATCCTGGGTGACCTGTTCCCAAAGATAGAGAGCAGCTCTGTGCTTTTCTGCATGAATGATTTTAGACTACAAGACATGTCAAAACAAGACAGAATGAAAATTGTTCTTGCTACAAGTACACAGAGTGTACCGTATACCTGTACTTCTCTCTGCCATGGTGCAACACCCCTGCACCCATCCACTGCTCTGGTCAGTTGTGTAGGACTGCTGGCATGCTCCATAAATGAAGATCACTGGATTCCCCAACTGCCAGCACCTGCTAACCTCTGGACTCTGATCCTTGAGCCCTACTGGCTTGCATATCCAATAGCCCTGCCCTTGGCCCAAGCACACAGCAGTTCCTAGAAATCTGACAATGTGAAACAAGTAGTGTTCTATCAGTAAATAACTAGTCCAACTCATGAAGCCTTTCTGGTTTTTCTTTAAAACTCCACCTTTTGATGAAAAGCCAGAGGCTTTGACCAAAAGTCACTGTTTCTAGTGCTGGATATCTCAGCTTTCCTGGAGTCTTTTGCCACTTGTCTCTATCTTGCCTTTTTTCGGATAACTGCCAAGTGAACAGATGGAATCGCAGAAAATCATGGCCTAGGAGGGGAAGATTAAAGGCAGAAAGAGTCAAAGAAGAACTGAAGTCATCACAGATGAAGTTTTACTGGCTGTTATCTTTCACAAGATAAGCACTGGAGAAGCACAAACAGGAACTATTTAGCAAACCTAAGTTAACGAAAGGCCAGTTGCAGTCCCCTGACTCCCCCAAAATGAAGCTCGATGCTACCTCTACCTGCCAATGGAGCTGTGACACAGCGTAGCTAAGGTTAGCTGCAGACCTTACTCCTTCTATCACCTCCCTCCTGTGATAGATCTATTTTTGATTCCAGTCAACCTGGAACTGAGAGTTGAAGATCTCAAAAAGGCACAGTTTCCAAGAGCACTGTCTAACAGCTAGCTGCTTCTCCCCACTTCTTCACTCTTCACTGCAGAATACCACAACATTTTCTACTGTCTTAATGTCTCATCTCAATTGTAGGGCATTAGACTGGTGTTTTGGAGGCAGCTGAGTATGGGCAGGGCTCCTATTGTAAGGAAACATGCGTGATTAAAAAGAAATTCAAAGTAATTTCTGGAATTTAGCTTCAATAAGTTCCTGTAAATTTGATGGCCTCCTCATGGTTACGGGATACTGTTGATGGCAAGAATTTGATAAGATTCAGAGAGGAACTGGACATTTTAAAGATTATCATATTCAAATATTTAATACAGATCATTCCCAAAGCAAATGTATAGGAGTCAACCAGCATTAGAAAGCCCATAGCTCATTTTTTACTCTTTCCTCTTGAACATTTGATGTTGGCTATCTCAGTAAAACAGTTATCAAACCAGAACCACAAAAGTGACTGACTGAGAAAATTGTGTATTAAGGGGCATGGGCCTTATTAACCAAGATACTGAAGTGTGAGAGTGCAACAAGCCTGAAACTATTGTTGCATGGAAATAGAACAAACCTTCCCAAACATGTTAGAATGATAACATAAAAGAAAACCTTTACTTGAAAGCTTTCAGGTACAAAACCTGCATGTGGTACAGTAATTCTATAATTTTTATAAGGTTAGTTGACCTATCTTATATTGTCCAATTAGGAGAGTAGTTGGTTAGGTAAAATTTCCCAGAATATTGCCCCTTTGGAATTGGTCCAGGGGCTTTTTTCCCCACTTTGTTTTTTCTTTCCAGATTCTGGTTGGAAAACAGAACATTCTTGTAGTTAGTTCTTTTCTTGGAATAAGACTAAACAGTATTTCAGGAATGTAGTTAGAAGGTTAGCTTATTGTTCCAAAATGTAGGGGGAAAGGGTATTAAAAGTAATAGGAGCTACAGCCATGCATTAGAAATCTACAAAGATACAAATATATGAAAAATATAAAAAGCTAAAAATCTTTCAGCATCACTATCATTTTATTTTACATTCCCTCAACTACTACAATCCCAACCTTAGTGTTGCTGAGATTCAGGGATCAAAAATTTCTTTGACTTATTTCAGACCAGTGCCTGTTAATCGCATGACAAAAAGGAAGATGTGTCTCGATGATGTCTGAATTGCAGCACACAGTCCTGCCTATCTCAGGCAGACTGCTGAAGGAACCCCCCTGTGCAGTGATGGATGAATGTACGACATACACAGACTTGCCCAGCCTTGCCAGGATGCACTGTAGCCCCTCTTTTAGTGCACCTGAGTGCCTGTCGTTCTACAGCTCTTCAGAATTCTGAAAGCTGTTCTTCCTTCTTTTCTCCACCACTCAAAGTCATGCTAGGAGGAAAGAAGAGGGGAGAACTTGCCAGGAGCATCTATTCTCTCTGCTTGCCTGCCAAAAATGAAAAATCAAATATGTTTTGTAGTCTGGAACTTGGCTTGCCTTGATCATCTAATGAGTGTTGGAGAAAATGTCTTCTTCCATCTCTAAAAATTTGATTATCAAAAGATCAGTGCTCATCCTCTAAAACTTATCTAGTCCCTGCTTAATCATCATCTTCTTTTTTGGTACAAAAATCCATTTTAAGTCATACCCTTTGCATAGCATTACTATACATTTCTTTTTTTAGTTTTGGGGAGGGGATGAAGATAGCATTCCCATCTCCAGAGTATTTGCAGTTTCTCACTAGAATATGTCAATTTTAGAGACCCTATAAAATACCTTAAAAGTTGCCCTTGCTGGTATAAAATATCATATGCATACACTACTGTTTGGGAAGTGACAATCCAATGTGACACTGACGCAAATGTGTGTCTGGGAGCTATTGCTATTGTGGGGGTTTCAGAACAGCACAGCTTGGAAGGATAAGCACAGAGCACTGTGCTGGGGAAATGGAATTTCCTGTGTTGGAGGAAGAGGGTCTGAGCCAATGCTGCTGCGATCTGATCTTTTTTTGGTTAACTCGTTGGGTGACTACAGCAGATATGTCAAATGTGCCATTCATTTATCACCATCTGCTTCTAGGGATGGGGAGACTAATGCCATATCTTCCTGAACAGTTGGTTTCTCAGCTTACTTTAGTCCATATAAGTGATGGGGATTTCTCCTGTTCACTTTCACCTTGAAGAAATTCTTGGGGGAAAATGTGGTATGACTGGCAGAAGGGTGCATGGATTTCAGAAACAAATTGTGGTGCTTTGCACCAATTTCAGTGCAAAGAACATGACCAGTAGACACAAGCATGTGGATGTGTACAAAGAGGGTCTGAGCATGTAGTGATAGACCCTCTTTAATGTAAGGTGGTATTTTTATGCTTGGGATCAGAGTCAGCAATGTGTCTGGTAAATGGTGAAAATGAACTGTGGCCTCATGCTCTGGCTCAGCAGGGCCTGTTCCTCTGCCAGGGACCTAAACACACCGTTTTCTCTTGGGTGACAGGCCACTTGACATTAAAATGTCTCCTGTGAATTCACTGTATTCAATGAAAATTGCTGCTGACAAGTCCATTTTGTTACCCAGAAACACTTGAAGGAAATCTCATCCATTTGTTAAGTCTACCAGGTGTGGTTGGTCTAACTGCCAGGTTTTCCTATATGCTGGAAATGAGCAAGAGTGACAAAAGGAATGTGATGTGCTCAGGAATCAACTGCAGGGGGAGAGTCCATACTGGCTTCTGGGTCCAGTCTGACTGATGTCTTTTTGTGACAGACAGAAGCAAAGTCTGGGGCCAGGTTTTGGACCCACTTTCAGCATTTCTCATGCTAGCTAGGGCATTACTTTGTGCAGCTTTGTGGCTCTTGATGCTTCAGCTATGATCAGATGAAATAACTTACACAAGGTGAACTAAGGAGGATAAATTTATCTGTGTACTAATTCTATATAATAATATAACCAGAGACAGTCTAGATGAGAGAAATTGTCCATAGGAGGAAATTCAAGATCCAATATCTACTGTATAAAGTTGGGTCCTTAAAGTAGTTAAATGTAATATATTCCACATGCAGTGCCGTCATAAAAGATAGCAGCCTGAAGGGACTTGGAAATAGTACTTAAATTGGACAGAACAAAACATTCCAATTTGGGAGATTTGGATGGCCTGGGAAAAGCTAGCTAGCTCTCTGTAGAGGGGTACTCATATCTGATCTTGCTGTGTTGGTGCCACTTACACAATTACTTGTTGATGAAATACTCTTTGGGTTTATGGAGGGTGAGTCTCATGCTCACCTATGTGTCCAGTGGAAGTGATTCACTCAGAAGTTTCTTTTCTTTCCTAAGGGACAGTAGGGACAGGGATGGAGGAGATGATAGAACTTGATAATCAATTTTCAGGAAAAAACTTCCTGGGGAGAAGAGAGTTTGTCATCAGCTACTAGAGGGACTGGGGGCCTGTGTCTGAAATATTGTTGAATCACATGTCAATTGGGAGTCCATTCACCCCATTTAAATTGGGATGTTTGTCTGCTGATTGGATTGGTGCCTGTAGGCACAAAAAAGAGGAGTCCAAAGTGGCCATGGGAGGAGGAAACACTGTATGTTGGACTCTGCAGTGCAATGTGCACCTTCAGCCTCTTCAGATCCTCTGTCAGTGGTGGAAACAGTTGATGACTTTTTTTGCTAGACAAGCCACAATGTCATTTTCTTTGGCTTTCTAGAAGGTTGAGTAGAGCCACTCAGGAAAAGAAGCTACTGTATGAAAGAGCAGTCTGATACTCTGTGTGTGTGTGTGTTTGTGCACATCTGATCATGCCGGGGGGATCCTCTGGTGACACATGCAGCACTCACTACAGTGAGAGGTTTCATAAGTTGTAGCCAAAACTAAACTTCAGATATCACAACTAGGAAGCTGCTAAGAATCCAAAGCATGTGTGAGGGGGAGTTTGTGTAAGTTCCTGAAATAATTTCAGTAAAATAATTACCCTAAACAGAAACTGTGTCAAATAATTTCTTAATAGAAAGCTATTTTTCCAAGATAGCATGTGACCTTTTCCAAGACAACATTCGTCTCTTCCAAGTATCACCAATATCATTGTTTTTTAAAAGATTATATAATAATTGAATAATTACATGTCAGTAAACGCATGCTGATAGAGATCTTCTGGAGTTTGAAACATCTTCTCATACCTCTTCTATTTTGTACTATGCAAAGGCCTTTCTTCTTTGTTCAAATAATAGATATATAATTACATAAAGTGAAAATAACCGGCAAAAGTTCACTTTTAAATACACTGATAAGCATTCTCCAAATCCCTTCCAGGACTTCATATAATAATTATAGTTTGCCAGCCTCATACCAATGAGTATGTGGTCCTTCTGAAGAGATCCAGAACCAGCACTCTGCCTGAATGCTCTGCTAGCAGAGCAAACACCTTTTTCCTTCTGTCCTATTTTGGGTCAATATGTATGAACACTGAAAAAAAGCGAAAGACTTGTGTTTGTGGAATTGGTGAACCCATTCATAATTACTGGGACTGTGAGATATAAACAGAATTTAGGTCTCTTCCTCAGTAAGAATAAATTATTTCTACTTTTTGAATGCGTCAGAATTGGACTCAGTAAAAGGATTTTTATTATGACTGAGTATTTCATCTGTTTTTAATCAAACTTACACTTTTTACTGGCTTCTCACTTATGCTTAACCCCTTAGTACAGGAAGAAAGCCCTGGAATTTTCCAGAGGCTAAAATCAAAGTGTGCCTAGCACAGGAGAATGACACAAAAGTAAATGAAGGAGTGCTGTTCAGTAAAGCAGAATCTCATAAACATGTAAATCAGCTCCATCCATAGCTCACCTCTAAGCTCTCTGTGGCCCTTGGCAGCACTGTCTGCTGCAGACCTGTCCCTGGCTGGCCCTGCATGGCCAGATGTGCTGCTGGTTCCCCTGCAGCTCTGTGCCCCCACAGGCAGCTCTGTGTTCCACGCTGGAAACCAGCTCAGCATGACAGTGAATTGCACCAGCAACTAAAGACAAGCTGAAAAGCTCGATCCTACCACGCTGGGCTGATGCACTAAATGTCAGTGGTGATGTTATACTGCACACTCAACAAGCATTTTCAGGATTGTTCTTTGCAGTAAATCCTGCTGCCAGGGGCTGAGCTGCCCCAGCTCTGCTGTTGAGGCTTGACACAAAACTCTAATACAAGGACTGCAACTGAAGGCAGTGAGGAAGATCAGGGCTTGGCTTGCAGAAGGCTTTAAAGCTCTGGTTTGGGGCTTTGGCTGTGGAAACCCAGTCACTACCACACCTACAGGTATCTGGGGCTGCAGCATCAATGACCCCATAACTGAAAGTGGACTGATTTCCTAACAGGGAAGGACTGCAAGGAGAATTAGGAATGCAGAACTGGACATAGGTTGCCTGCTGGCATACCCAAGCTAAATGGCGTTGTTCCCTGACGATAGAGAGCTGAATTGCTTCTGCTGTGGGAAAGAGAAGAGCAGAGGAAAAGTGCAGGCCCACTTGCAGAGCTGACTCTAATACCTCAAGGGACAGATAGCAATAGTCACCACTCCTTCAGAGGAAATTTAATTTGCCCATTTCCCTTCCACACACACCTACATGCTTCCACCAGGGCCTTGACATATGGAAAACAGGCAGTGTTCGAGGCTGGTTATGGACACAGCAGCTGGCTGACACCAAGGCCAGCTGTATTTGCATAAGTAATTGCCCTGGAAAGAAAGTACCATTTGGCACCAATGCAAACAGGGAGAGGATGCAACTTGAATGCTCAGCACATGACCATCACAGATACTTGAATTTCAGTTAAGAGGAGATTTCACAGCTTCATAAAATCCTGACCTTGCTAAAGTTGCAGAAGAACAGATGGAATTAATGAGGTGTTCTAAGAATTGGAAAATGTATAAAAGTTGTTCCCTTTGCCCATCTTAATTGTTCAATAATTCCTAAAATTTATAACTAGTAGGACATACAATATTCTGTCAAGTCAATTTATCAAGACAATGACAATTTAGATTAGTCCTAGTCCCAGGAGCTGGATTATTTTATACTCTTTCTGGTGCAGCAAAACTGGGAAAAAAAACCCACAAAAATGGAGAAGGCATCTCTTCTTACCCTTGCATACAGGAATTGTTCATCCATGCCCTATCTCAGAGCAAGATACCAATGTCAGCCAACACTCATATTTAGATAGGTAGATATAAATATATATCTGGCCAAAGATATATACACATACCTGGCCAAAGGAGCAGTGCTTCAGTCAGTGATGACTGTGGGAATCTATACAGCCTGCACCTGGAACCATATGTACAGTTTCCCTGGAACTAGATGAGCTACTTATGTCTGTCTGTACTACTGGATATCTCTGTAATGCCTTATTCCAGCTAACTTGTGCCTTTTGGAGACTCAAATTGCTAAGCATTTCACTTACAAAACCACAATTAATCTGTACTTAAAGAAGCTTGGAACTTCCTACCATGTGCTGGAGCCCTTTGTATTTGGAACAAAAAAAATACCTATAAGGTGTGATTCTGGAAACATAAGTGATTTTCCTCTACTGCAAGAGCCTGATTTCTGCAGAGATATTTCAGGAAAGTTTCATAAATACTAGAATTCAGAGTGAGGAGCTGTGGAATTGATTATGCTTCTGCTCCTGAAACAAGATGGCTGATGCAGACATTTTGAACTTTGTGGTACTTACATCTGGGCAATCTCCTCTAACAACTGAGATTTAACAAGTTCTCTTCAGTACGCTGGTGCCAGCAGGGCTGTAGCATAAGCTAACACCATGTGGCTCAGCATAAGCTGGCAGTGCTATTTGTGCTTTCACACTTCAGCTGTGAAGCTACCTCAGTGATGGTTCCAGATCCTGCATGCTGGCATGTGACAATACTTCCCATTCTGGGAAAAGGCAACACCAGTGGCTGCATCTGCATCTGTGGTTGCTTTAGCACCTGGAGCTGTTGAACTGGTGAACACATTCTACCTAGACTCTAGTTTAGCCTTGGAAGCTGTGTGGTGGGGGAAATTCCAGTTTTGGCAGCAGCTGTGTGGTATAAAAGGTGTGTAGTGCGTGAGGAGATCCCAGAGTTGTACAAAAAGCGTTCTGAAGAGACAGTGAAGTTTCTCACATAAAAAACAACCTCATCAAAATAAGTTTTTAATAAAAAAATGAACTCCTTGGCCACGTGGGACCACACAAGCTCATGTTCTGCTGCTGTTGACCAGCACCCCCAGGACCTTTTCCAATGGGCAGCTCTCCAGCCACTCTTCCCCTGGCTTGTAGCACTGCAGGGGGTTGCTGTTACCCAGGGAGAGGACCCTGCAAGGACTTTGCCTTGTTGAACCTCACACCACTGCTCTTAGCTTGTGGATCCAGCCTGTCCAGATCCCCTCTGCAGAGCCCTCTTACCCTCCAGCAGATCAACACTCCCACTTAACTTGGGGTCATCAGGCTTTATACCTTTGAGCAGAACAATTGAATTTTCCCACCCTTTTAAGTTTCTTGACAATCACCATCTTTTTTTTTTTTTTTTTTTTTTTTTTTTTTTCCCAAAGTAATTTACCTGAATAACTGGAATACATAAAACATTACAGACCCTGTTTCTATGGCCTCATAGCTAGGTACTTTCATTCCTTTCTCTCCAGGAACAACCACTGCCATAACAATTTTATTCCTGTGTCTCTACACTAATACAGTACTAAGGCAGTGAAGATCATATTGCTAGTTTTGATCCAGCACAGACAAGGTTCAGTGGAAGAGTACGTTGGGATGTTCTAGCAGGATGTTATTTTGGAACTTCCAAGGTCTTAGAATAGCAATATTTTTCCTTGCCAAACTTATGCTCTTGAAATAACTTAAGTAGAAGACTCTGTCTCATTAGGCCTTATGATAGCAGGACTTGGATTCTATTTCCATGCTCACTTCCAAACCGTGACCCACTCTCAGTTCAATGCAGACAGAACTTCCCATCTTGTTGAACAGGTTGCATTACAGATTGGAGTCTTGTGGTTATGCTGCACTTAAATGGACCACACTTTTTTTAGCATTTATTGAGATTTCATAGTTATTACTGCCATAGGACAGCTCAAGTCTCTTAGCAAAACAATGCTGAACTGTATAGAAGGCATCAGTAGAGGAAAAAAATAGGGTTTTTTTCTGCTTTAGCTGTGGGGTTTAACTGTTGGCTATGACTCCACTGCATGTTTCAGGTACCATTGTTAAGGTACTGCCTGGAGCACTTTGCTTTTCACAGGATCAGAGATTCCAGCAAAGGTTAACCATATTACAAGTTATCCCATAAATAAAACATAAAGAAAACATACATGTACTGAGAGTTTGCCTATTAGCAAAAAATCTGCAAGGATTTCAGAGGATTGAAGAATTTCCCATGACACACAGCAACACCTCAATGTTGAATCCAAGGCACAGAATATAAGGAAGGAGTTTGGAGGCCTCTATGGAATTCTTCCTCTTTTCAGAGGAAAAATATAATAACTGCTGTCAATATGCCAGCCAGAGAAGGGTAAATAAAGCTTGCAGTGTCTTTGACCACCTACTTGCTTGTGTAGGCATCGATTCTACATCTAATCATCCTTTGTCCTTTAAGTTTTCCAAGGGAGAACAGGTTTGATTGAAACAGAATGTACCCTGGCTGGCTGTACACAATCCTTTAACATCACACTCCTGAATGCCAAACCTTGGTCTTACTAAACTGCTAGCACTTCTGTGCAGTGAGAAGGACAGAGAATGCCCCAGAACTGTGATAAGGCACCATATGAATACTGTTTCCAAACTTTTTAATCTTTCCCAGCACATACAAAAGAAGCAGCTGTCCAAGAGCAAGGGGTTGAAAGGGAAGCTGATTGTTATTCATCTGGGATCTCCTCCAGCTCCCACTAAAAGAGTATTTCCATTGAGTTTGTATATAATCTGATTTCAAGTCTTATGCAGTGAATCCTAGCCAATTCAGCTCTTAAGGGCTGTCCTGACTCAAATGCTAACTATCTGCATCCAAATGAAGGCTCTTCTTACTTATGAACAGACCTTACTCTTCTATCTATAGCATGAGAAATGTCTTTTATTGCCATTGCAAGTGGGAGAATCAATAAACAATATGGTGTCTCACACAGCGGCCTCTTGTAGCAATGCCTATGTTGTCCTCCCTGTCTTCAATCTTTTTACATTTGTAAATAAACCCTTTCAAATAGAAATATTTTACTATGGGTGGCATAATCAACAGCCTGATCTAAAGAGCCCCTAATGATTTCATCTTGAATATTTCGTGAGAGATTATGTGTGCAAGGCACACAGTTCTGAAAATCCATGACTCACATAGAATCCACAATACATAATATTTATTTCCAGATCATAGAATACTCTGAGTTGGAAGGGACCCACAAGGATCATCAAGTCCAACTCTTAAGTGAACAGCTCATATAATATGGGGGTTGAGCTCGGAACCTTGGTATTTTCAACACCATGCTCCAACCAACTGAGCCAATCTCATCCAGCATGAGCCACAAAAAGACTGAAACAACAGCAAGAGAGGTGTCAACTGTCCCACCTAATCTCTCTTCAGTTTGTGTGCCAGTATTTCAAAGTCCTACCTGACTTACTGTGTCCCACTAAGCCAATGATAAGAGCAGGAGCAGTTGGCAGTAGCAGGTGGTGAGTACTTCACTTTCAGGGAAAAAAAATAAGTACTTGCCCCACTTCCTTACTGAGATCAGTGACCTTCTTATGGGTGGCAGGAACATTATTTAGGAGTGTCTGGAAAGACCTTTGATTCTTAGGCTGAAGACACTTTGAAAGAAGGAAGTGGTGGATGCAGGAACACATCCCTGTGCTCCTGTGGTTCATCCCTTTGGGTGAGGGGTGATGATGATTTGCTGAGGCATTCCATGGAAGCCTGAGCCACCACAGCCTGTGCTATACTTGTTTTCTGAGGTAAACTGGAAATCTCAGACCTCAGTGATGTCAACTCTGAACTTCTCAGCAGGGCTAAATTCCCTTTGAAAGGAAAAGATCAGTAGGAATGATCTCTGTGTTTAGTTATCTCATGCCTTGTCTTACATCATCCTCTCAAGAGTGTGCCAGAAGGCCAAAAGGAGACCTCTGATTGTTGTATAAATGACCTGCAGAACAGGATTTTCTGATTGTTGATATGGCATGAGGATGAGTGAGCTGTGTTCCTCTTCTGCCTAATTCTGAGTGACTGGAGAGGAAAACCTTTGCTCTGAATCAGTGGGAACTTGCACCTGTGCCCTCTCTCCCTTCCTAAATGAGCTCTAAATCCAAAAAACTTTACTGCAAAAAGTGCTAAGCTGGATCTGAATTTCAGCCTCCACATCTTTTTCTTAGTATTCTCACTGGCAAATTGTACTATTTCATTTGGAGTGTCCTACATCTCTACAGATCTAATCATTAAAACATAAAAAATACCAAAAATCATATCAGTCTTTGTCAGAGACTAGCAAAAATCTCTTTTTTTGCTTTCCTTGGCCTTCCTCTTATGAGTCTTGCCTCTTTTCAGGCTCCATCTTCCACCTGTTGGGAGAGGAAGTTTTGTCACCCATATTTGCTGCTTTGAGCTGCTGGAAAAATAGGAATTATGTGTAAGCAATTTAAAACTGCCCTCCTGAGAGTTCTCTCACCAAACAGTGTTTGTAAGTCAAGCTGCTCCACCTAAACTGACTCAAAGAGAAAACTGAGTTGTTAAGCACAGTATGCAATTTTCTGAGGCTCTCAAATTCCACATCTCAGTTCTAGGAATGTTCCAGTAGGTCTGCCTGATTCAGTCCATGCTCTAACTTCTGAAGTTGTGGCACCTTGTATTGTGTCTAAATTAAAATATATTAAAACTATCTATAGACCTGAGCTTCAAAAGCTGTCTGAGAAACTGTCTCCCCTTTGTTACAAAGCTCAGTCCCACTCATTTCTTCGCTCCACAGAGTGCTGTCAAACGTGTCCAGCCATCGCTGCAGTGACAATGTTCATCTTTCAAAGGCAGTTCTCAAAGCCCCCCCAGATCCCACTGGCAGACACCTCATGCTACCCCCTGCAAGGGGAGTGAGGAACACTCATCTGTGCACACAGGGGGATGCTGAAGGGAAAACAGGCAAGGCTATTTGCCTACTGTCACACAGCAAACCAGTCTGTAGTGTGAAGCTCCTATCATTCTAACAGCTCAGTCCTGGTTTCTAAGCAATAGCTCAGGCTTCCTCTCTATTCAGCAACTTAAACTACTGCAAAGGATTAAGTAGGCACTTAACACCATATTGAACAGGAGCCAAAAGAATTAATTTCACAGGAGAAAGAAACCAGCACAAAGAATTAAACAAGTCAGGGGGTGAAAAAGCTGTGTGCTGCTTAAAAGACAGAAACAACCTACACTTAACTGCTAAAGCTTGTAGTTGTCAAATCTAGCCCTCCCATACTCGTTCCCCTGCCTTGATTTGTGATACTTTGCAGACCAAAAAGAATCTTTAAACCAAGGAAGAAACCTCCCATAGAACAGAGTGCAAGTCACTTCTGCCCAGTAGCTCCCCTAAAGGTCTCCCTGAAGTAAGTTCCTTTACTGGATGGTGGGCACAGGGAACAGAACTGGGCACCTCTCTGTGACAAGAATGGCATCTGGTGCTGTACTACCTAACCTAAACTGTGGTCCAAGCAGAGTATGTCTGTCTCAAAAGCATTGTGCTGTGTCTGTGTGGATTAAGCCTTATCCTTGCTTAGACAGGGCTGCAGAAGCTGTGTAACCTGCCAGTGGGAGAGCAAATGAGCTCACATAACCATTGAAAGGCCTTGAACCTGAGCACTGAAAACCTGGGCTTACAGGCTGATGGCAAAGCAAGCCATTCATTGCAAGGAGCAAAGGTGACACAACATGAACTGGAATGAAATTGTTCATCCCACTAATAAACCACAGGAGCAGAAACAAAGCTGACCTGTGCTAGTTGTTACTAACAGCCAGCTTCACTGACTTATAACCAGTCTCCTTTCCAGAAGACAACACAGAACCCCAATAACACAGTGAGAACCTCCAGTGATTCCTCAGCACACCAAGCAAGCAATAACTTTGTTGGAATCACCCCTAAAGCTCATGGAAGTCTTGCAGCAGCACACAAACAGGCAGAACAGTATGAGGCTAAACATCTGCTTATAGGTTGAGAGTAGAGAAGTGGAGCCCCTAATGTCTTCTTATGGAAAAAGAACCTTTTCCTGATTGAGATAAAAGAGGATCTCTGTGAGACTGTGTAGGTGTCATTTGGATTATTTCATCCAGTTTCCAGGTTTACTTCAACCAAATGTTCTCTATCTATTCTACTATACTGCAAAAAACAGATAGCACATATGCTCAAAGAAAACCAGAAATAAAGGGTTTGTCTAGAACTCAGGTCTATTTCATGGGATCATTGAAAATGTTACTTTTCCCAAGGCACACATTAACATGCTTTGAGTCCTCACACCTTGCCTGCTTCCATTCAGGCAGAAAGTATCTCAAGATGCAGGAACTTAATTTGGGTTGATATACTAAAATGATCAAACTGAAAAGTTGCAGCATGCCCTAACAGGCAACACCAAATCTCTTTTACTAACTGGTTCTCACTAAAAGCTACTGGAAGCCAAGAGAGAAATAAAATGGAGAGCCAGCAAAATGGAAATCTCACCCAGCCAACAGGAACAAATACCAACAAATTTCCACATAAACATTTGAGACATTTTCTCCTTGTAAAACAACTCACACAAACAATATTGCTATTCTAAGACCTTGCAGGTTCCAAAACTACAGCCCTCAAATAATGAGATTTATCCTCTTCTGTGCTTGATCCCAATACATATACCTTTGTGTGGAACTCACAGTATGAGGAAGGAACACGAAAGAGACAGGCTCTGCCATGCACATAGAATGGAAAGCAGCCTCCTTCCATGTTGTTCTAGAATTTTGCTTTGTCTTTGGTTTTAGGTTCGAGGAGTTTGCTAGCTTTTGCAGATGGGAATTCCTCTGCTGTGCCCACCAGTAGGAATTGTTATAACTGTGCTTGCTCACATGGAATAGCTGTGACTTTTCACCCCATTCATGTCACCCATGCTGAACACCAGCACAGCAGTGCTGTGCAGGCTCCCTCCTCCTGCAGACTAATCATGCAGCTTGGCATCAATGGAGGAGCTTTCAGAGTTGAGGAGTACTGGCACACTTGATTACTCCGCTAATCCTCTTTCAAAAGGCATTGTTGCTATTCTCAGAATAATGAGTAGGAAGTTTCCTTGCTCTGTTAATGGGTCCAATTAGAGGCAAAATTGTTGAATTGCTTTCTGACAGCTTGCTCCATGACCCATATCACTTCTGGGTGAAGCAAAAGAAGTCAAAGTATTCAGGCTTTTGTCTAAATGACAATTCATTAAACAACAACGAGTCAAAAATTGCTAGAATCCAAACAACCTCCTGACAAGAAGTGCTTGTTTGGCTAAAGAGGAGCACTAAAAGACTTTTAAATGTTGGTTAACTTTTTTTAAATGACCTTCCAATGAACAATACTGGAACAAAAAAAAAAAAAAAAAAAAAAAACAGTTTGCTGATTCTAAAGCATTGCATTTTACTGAAAGATACAGGTTCTCATGAGACTTTATCATACATTGAAAATGTGTGGGTAGTATCTTAGCCAGTTTTAGTGTTCATAAATATTCTCAAATGTTGCCAGAGAGAGATTACAAGAACTTATGCTTGTGCTCAGTAGAAAGGGATTCTGAATTCTAATTTATCTTATTGGAGACTAGCCACTAGGTGCTGTTATTCTGGTAGCACAGTCCCATCATCACAGACTGAGTGCAGTGTTTTGTCCCTCATTTAGCAGCAAGAACCAGCTTCGCTTAGGATAGCAGAACTTCACCTGAAAATGAAGTCTACTTTCCTGTAAAAGGGTGTTAGTACAGTTCAGAACTGTCTGTGAAGACACTCACCTCCCCTCCCACCCCCATCCCATCTACTGGCAGTCTGATGTCTGTTTCCATGCCTAGATATGGGAAAGATATTGGAAAACAATTCTCTGATCTGGGGCATGACACTGTCTTCCTCATTCAGCAGTGGTGCCCATGGGTATAAATGTGACTGCATTTGTATTAGGGAGAGGGAGGCATTAGAAACCTGACTGCTGGAGAAGATGTGAAAGAGATAAAAATTAATGCCTGGATGCTAAACTTGAGTGTCTTGAGTCTTCAACCAGTGTGAGGAACATAGCTGGTCAAAGAAAGCAGTAAAGCTACCTTGTCCTTGGTGGCACTACTAACACATTTCATAAAATTAAGGTAGAGCAGGTGTTTGGAATAAGAAATATAGGCAACTTTTAAAATACTCCATTAATCCCCTAAGTGCTTTATGAGGAAAGTTGTGGAGAAAGAAAAATAGAGGGAGTACCACTAATGCCTACCCATCTCTTAGGTGGGATCTGACAGTCTGTATGCTGCAGAGCTGTATGAGGAGGAGCTTTGAGCCAGGAACATCCAAAGACTTTCTCTTGCAAAATATACTGGAAGATTATTTAAGGATTTAAGTAATTCCCAGAAGATCTAACTGCTCTTTTTACATGAGTGCTAATGAAAACTGAGCACCTGAAATGTCCTGGTAACTTTGGAAGACTGACCCTTTGAAAGTCATTCAGAGCAAATGGGAACACTGCTGTTCAGATTCCAAATCTGAGATGTGCTGCTCCACTGTGAGCCCCCAAGAAGAGAGCTTCTTTGCCTTTGGACAGAACTCTCTCTGCAAATAAATGCTCAGATAGGTGGGAGGTTTTGGATAGGAACTAAGAGCTGCCCAGATTGACTGTAGATTGCAGGTAATCCAAAGATACCACACATGACAGCAAGAAGTTCTCAGAAACCAACGTTCCTTGAAAGATGTCTGGTTTCCTTAACACTATTTCACTGTCCTAAAGCAAGTGTACAGGCTGGATTTTGTGAGCTCCCACAAGAGTATGCCATTCTACTGCTTGTAGACCTCCATAAGCTTCTGTGATTGTTCATCACTTTGCACTAGCCTTTCTGCACTTCTGACTATGTTGTTGCAGTTTACTGGATTAGAAAAAGGGTAATTACCCTTTCATTTGTGTTTGATAGCTTTGTTTCCTTTCACCAGTAGAACTGCAGCATGAGAAACCTTTTTATAAGAAAAATCCTGGAAACAGGCACAGATTGAGGCTCAGCTAGTTAAAGACTGGCACTTAGAAATGTTTTAGGCATAAGACTGGGCATTACTTGTGTTGTATCCTTGCCACATTCAAAGGCATGCTGAGCCATGGCATGGTGCTGTAGGGCTCAGTGCCCCCAGCAAGATGGAATGCTGAAGTCACTTGAACTCCTGGTAAGACTAAATGGATTTTTGTTGTTGTTATTGTTGTTCAGTGCTTGTGTGTCTAAACTTAGAGTCTTCTGTCAAACTCCATTTGGTTAACAAAATTCACTGGAGCACCAGTAACAGTCTGGTCTCAGTTCAGCAGCCCAACACCTGTACAACAGATTTTGTGGAATAAATGGCAATTCTGATTACAGGGAACTGCTGCCTTCTGTCTCAGAGGCAGCTGTGTCTCAGTGGTAAATAATGGGCAGTCTGAGTGCTCAGAAAGGAAAAAGATTCTGTAAATGGAAATTCATATTCTTCTGGGTTGCAAAAAAAAAAAGTAGTATGTCCCTCAGGGCAAGAGGGGAATTCCAGTCTACAGCCATTATTTGATGGAACTGTTTCCAATTACATATACTCTGAACTCCTTAATTCACAAACTCTTTTTTCTAAGGGGAATAGAGCTTCTGAAAAACCTTATTAAGGCAGGGTATAGAGGGAGAGAATTCCTTAACTGCTTCAGCTACTGCTTCAGTGCAAGCTAAGAATGCCAAGAATCACCCTGATAAAGTTCACACAACTATTGGAAACACATGGAAATTTAAATGCACTACAGTATAAGATCCCCTGTGAACTGCAAACCAAATCAGACCATAGATCTGGGATCATACAGAAAGAAAAGTAGAATCCATTGGAATTGTCATGGGCACCTCAAGAGCATGCTTGGAGTAGGTGGTGTTGCCTGGTTGTGTCAAAGGGATGCTCTGAGGATGTCCTGTGGGCTGGGTACTGCTGAGGGCCATGAGGAAAGGAAATGCATGCCTGATTTTCTTTAGGAATATTAAACAGCAAAGAGAATAAGGGTGAACTCTCACATCTGTGTACAGCTCCATATTACACCGATTCGGATATCTAACAGTGGCTAGCTGGAATGGATAAGATATTTTTTTATGTTCTTCACAGTTCAGTGTCATAGCTTGAAATTTTCTGGCATGATCCTTAAAATGGGAAAGACAATTATTTATGACCTTTCCTATCACCTGCTTCTCCATAATCTACTCTTAAACCTCTGAAGGTATGTCTGCAACTAGACTCATTCAACCTTTAGAAGCTAAACCCCAGCTGAGGTCAGGAGGTGCCAATGAGGTGTTAGCAAGCAGAGAAGTGTTTTGAAGAATAGTGTTTTGAATCTTTATGGAGTTGGGTTTTTTTTTCTCTTTTATACACTACTCAAAATTTCATAGTCTCTAAGCAGATATGAAAGATGCAGAGAATCTAAGTTCAACTCATCAGGTTGATCTTTTCACGTGCAGAGTGCCCTGAATAAAATTCTAGGGCTGCCTAGAAATAGACAGGTACTTTAACTGTGGGCTGTTGAGGTGTTATGGCTTGGGAGGGATTAGTTTGACTGTACATATGTAAGTCTGTGCCTTTCTTCCATTTGTTTTCTGGGACATTCTAAACCCAAAGCATTTGCTGCATTCTTTATTGCTGTCCCTCAGCTTATCTGTGGTTTTTAAACCTTACTCTCTCCTGCAGACAGCTTGGCTTGCTTTACAGGGTCATTGAGTTTGAGCTATCATACTTTATTTTTGCAATAGTTTAGGCTTGTGTAATATTCTTATTTCTTTTGCCCTCTTTCTGTGACATTTTCTAGTTCTGGCTTCTGTTCTTTTGCTCTTTTGCTGGAGGTTCCAAGTTTGTTGGAGAGGGTTTGGCTGCCTGCAGTGCACACATAATAGAAGTGCTGTGGATTTTTGTCACTAGACATCTACAGCATGGCTGCTTTTGTCTGCAAGGAACGAGAACCAGTAACTTTTCTACAGCTGGTACTGAGATCTCCAAGTGTCAGGATGAAATTAGGAGATGCCAGCATTTTGTTCACCTTCCTCAGCCTTTCTCTTGCTTCTAATGGTTCAGAAAGACTCTGGCAGTCTCTGCTTCTCAAAAAGATCAAGGGAATGACACATTTACTGTTTGACCTCAGATGAAATCAAATTCCTCTGTCTTTCTAACTATGTGATATTTTTGACCAATGGGAGATTCATAGGAAGAAAAACCTTCAGGGAAAAAAAAACCAAAAAAAGGAAAGAAAGAGTGTGATGGAAGTACCAGAGGTGGATGGGGAGTGTTAAAATAGGGTTTGGCACCCTAATTCTGCCTTGGCAACTAATAAAGTTAGGGCTTTTACATCAATCCAAGGAGCACTACAATGAAAGGCAAGATGAAGAACTGCTAATAATGGAAGGAAATGGAGAATACAGTCAAGAAGAAGGAAAAAAATTAAATTGTACAATCTTACCAAACTGAAATTCCAGTGCATCTGGAGGCTGGTTCTCAAAAACAAATCCAGAGGCTACTCCATTAATGTGCTCTATCTGAAATTCCATAGGCTGTGAGGTTAATGTGAACCTCTGGGATCAAGTAATACTCACAGATTTGAGCATTGGAAACTTGCCACCTTGCCTGTAGCTCTCCTCAAAACAACAGTGCTGGATCTGAGAATGAACTGCTCCACATGCAAAGCAGCAAGTGCATCTGATGCAGGAGCAGAAACTTTGGATGACTGTCATGTTGCACAATGTGCTGCAGCTTTGTGGCTCCTGGATGGCATGTGCCTCTGAAATGCAGCATTAGCTACTACCTCATCCCCTCCTTCCAGCTGTTTGTTGTTTTGCTTTGCTTTGTTTAATTAAGCCAGCCTTCTGAAGGAAAGGGCCATGCAGCAGTCATTCTGGTATTTAACTTCCTTCATATAAACCCCTTGTCAGTGTTGGGGCTGGGGTGATTACCAGGTCCTTTACATAAATCACTCTCCTGAAACTCATTTTTTCTTAACAAGTTCTCGTATCAATGTTCTCTTTATTATCTCTCCCTGGGAAGGCTTGCTGTCTTGTCTCAAGACCCTCAGTTTGTTAGAGGAGGAGGCAAAACACAGGCAACTGATTAAATATGCATGTATTACAACAGACTGACTGTTGCTCTCCTGTGTCCCTCTAAATACTTGGCAGGGAAATGCAAGGTATAATACAGTGTTTTGCTTTTTGCTTCTGTAGCATTTTTAAAGGATGCCTTCATATGACACTGTATTTTATTTTCACATCTCCTTTCCTCTCACAGTTTTTATTCAAACTTACCTTCTTCTTTTGTGTCAGGTCCTTACTGAAAGGAACCTGGGGCTCTTGTTCTCAGCAGTGTGTGTCAGGGAAGAAGTAGGGGAAGAGGGATGAAGGCAGAGTAACTTGCATTCCATTTTGTGAGGGTCTTGATGATGATGAGTTTCTTCGAGGTTTTTTAATTTAAATATTGTACTGTGGAAGAAAAGTGTGTTGACCTTCCTATTTGTGATTCTCCAGTAACCTTGACTGAATGAAACAAAAAGGAGGAAATAGGGTAACAAAGACTTCATACTTACCATGTTTAGAAATAAAAATCTGTTGGGGCTAAAAGTTAAAATACAAGTTAAAAGAACAAAAATATTTACCCATGCATCTTTGTCTCACTTGTGGTTAGAACCAGGGTGGGCATGAACCTTGAGATATGCAGCAGTGCACTGAAATCTGCTGTGACATTGGGACCAATGCCACATCATTACTACAGCTAATTGTTGTCACACAGACAACAGCCTTTTCTGGTACAGTGCTACCCTTCTTCTTGTCTGTTTATTCAAGATCTGGTTTTCAGTTAGCAATGCAGCCTGCACTTCTACCAAAGCTGAAATAACTTTTGCTATTAACTGCTCAATCCAGCTACTAAAACTTTAATTAAATTTGGATCTGTTGCCTGCAGGTCCACTAGAACATCAAGGGCCCCTGCTCTCTCCTCACTTGTGCCTGTTTGTCTGTGAACTTCCACTGGGCTGGCTTCATTGCCTTCCATGGTTAGTCTCCATTTATGTCAAGGTATCAGTACTGGAAAGTCACACTAAGCATCTGGAAGACACTGGAAATAGGCGAAATACATGAGTAATTTTCTTTTTAGGTCTATAGTTTATTTTTGGAAAATCTTTATTTTGGAGACTGGCATGAATGCTGTTTGGGCGATAGCTTCATCTATCTTTTCTTGAAAACCTATTCTTATGTAATTAATAATTAAAACAACAACATCAAAAGACTGATTGAGAAAATTGGTTTAGATTCTTCATAGTCCCCAGACAGGAATCCTGTGCATGGAAATTCAGCAAGGCTTTCTACCCAGGAGATTTTCAGCCAGTTATGGAATTGCCATGCTCTTTCCCCCATTATAAATACAGCTTGGTGAGCATCATGGGACATCCCAAGTTCTCAGAGTGCATAGGCTGTGTGCACCCTGCAGGTACACAAATGGGTGCAAGCATCCCCACACGTATGTCAGCATTGTGCCATTGAAACAGCATTCCTGTCTTGCAAAGCAAGCCAGGAATATCCTCAGATGGACTTGCTGTTATTAACAGGAACACCTATCAGCAAAAGAGGCGATTTCTGGCTTGGTGCTAGTAGAGATCACAAGGCTGTCAGGACAAAGAACAGCCTGAACTGTCCAGTGAAAAGGAGCCCTTGAGAAACAGAACTTTACACAGGACAAGAGAAAGGGAAGAGTCAGTAGCAAGTAATCAGCCAATGCTTGCACTCATCATCATGATGGGCAGGATAAAATTGAGATGTCACTTTTCCAGATCCCTATCAAGTTCTTTTTTATCTAAGTCCATAAATATGAAGCTACAGAGCTTTTCCCTCTTCACTTGGGGAACTGCTCTTTTTCCTTCATAATTTACATGAATATCAGCACTTGGGGAAGCAAAAGATTAATAGCAACTGTCTGTGGCAAGCAGAGTGTGGCAGGTTTCCTTTGTGCAGCGCTGCAGCTTCTTCTCACCTGCAGAACCTACTTTAGCTTAGTCCTGAGCACCCATATTGCTGCCAGCACCCCAAACCCTGCTAGCCCAGACCTACTCATCCACATAGCTCTGCTGCTCATGCAGAGAGATGTGTAACTTACTGCTTGTTCTTCCAGTGTGCATTAGATGCATTGGAACCCTGTCTTACTCTTTCTCACGCTATTCCAGTCCTTCTCCTTCACCCACCTTGCCACATGCAGCATCTGCTAGTCCTTTGCACAACACTCAGTCTTCATCTGAGTGCTGCAGCATCACTTCCTCCAGTTCCCCATGTCTTTTCTTTAAAATGCAGACCTCTTGCATTCATCTCAATTCTGCCCAGCAACTCCAATCTCACAAATGCAGTTTTGGATTTTCACACATCTCTGCTGAGTAAACTTGGATTTGCCACCCACAGAAATACCCTCATAAAGGGTAGACAAACACCACTAAGCTCGCTTTAGTTTATCTTAATTCAAACACATGATTGCCTACTGGGATGGTAGCCACTCCATGGTCAGACTGCCATAGGAGTCCCCATACTATACCCAGCTAGCAGAGGGTAGTGGTTGTAGACAAAATCTACTATTTCAGTTTAAATAGGAGCATCTCCATTGCAGCATTAGTATTGATAAATACATCTCTGAAGTTTGTGCCAAAGGAAAGCCATGGCTGCTGCTCATCCCACAGCACCTGCCACACTATCTGCTACAACAGTGCAGGAATGATGGGGCAAAAGAGGATATCTAGAAGAGTGAGAGACAGAGACTCCTCCTAAAAGAGGATTCTTTTAGCTCCACAGACTGTGGTCTGAAGGTTGATACTGAGGAAGGCTACACTTGATTTGAGTAGCACCTGTAACTGTGGCTCTTTGTTTCAGTGTAGGGCAGGAACTGCATGACAGGTAAACAGCATTTTGCTTGCTTTGTCTGCATTTTAATTGCCTACTGAGAACTCCCACCTGTGCTTTTTTGTGCTCTGTCAGAAGTTTCCCAAGCTTGACTCCTCTTGCTTAGAATGCTCTACTTATTTTTTCATTTTTGTAGCATGACTTCCTTTTTGCTTACTCAGAGTTTCTCCTAAGCTATCTCTGGGGCATTTTCAGTCCCAGGTTCAGAATGTGCTCACTTACTCTTTGAAGCAGAAAACATGGGTCAAAAGAGCTGATTTTTTCTGTATTCATCACTGTACCACTAAATAAAACAATTAAATGTGAAGTTCTTTTAAAAAACCATTGGGCAAATATTCCCTTCCATCTTTCCTTACTGATGATTTTGTTAATTCAGTGGGTTTCTGAAATGCATGTAAGCCACCAGCTATAAAAACTGAATAGGGGTGACACAAAGCACATCTCACTTAAACAATTCATAGACAATAGTGAGTGATTATATATGTTTATGTACTTTTGAATCCCTCATTCCTTCAGACTTCACTTGCCTGCCAGAGATAGATGTATATCTAGAGGGAAAGGAAGAGATATTTTAATAAGGATGCAGGTGTATCATCCACATACCCCTTCATCCTACACATCCTACTGTCAGTACATGCTGGCATGCCATGTTCCTTGTCCTCCCAAGAGCTGTCTGGGAATTGAGCAGCAGCAACCTTCCTCACAGCCTTGTTCTCAGCACTGCTGTATTCAAACAGCCACTACAGTGTAGCTCACACTCTGCTCTCAAAGCAGAACTGTAGAACAGAGGTTTGGGGCAAAGAGAGGTAAAAATTGCAAGTGAGGAAGAGGAACAAAGGTGAACTCAGTAAGAGTAAAAAGGAGGTGCTGTCTGGAAGAAGCCAGTGAAGTTTGGAGAAGGGCTCTAAGGTCTTTTCTGAAGGCCAGTGTCATTTTTGCTGTCTTTGCAAATGCCACTGTACTACAAGGAGGCACTCAGGTCCTAACTTTTCTTTGTGACTCTAACAGAAGGATTAGTAATAGAGAAATGTCATTAAATTGGTCATATTTGAACTATTTTTTGTGAAATATCTCCAACTAGTGCCACACTGGATCCCCAGGGAACAGTTACTAATTGTGCCTCTGGTTAGTGTTCACCTCAGAGAATTCAAAGCAGCAGCAAATAACACCAGAATGGAGAAATAAAAAATAGAGCTGGAAGATATTGAAGAGAGAGTGAGATCATGATACTCCAAGACCCTAAGTCTTTTCAAATTGAGGAAATCAGTATCCTCCTACAGTACAAGCTGAGAGAAAAAAGTAACCAACACAAATAACCCCTTGCTGGTAAGAAATTCCATAAACATCCAAGGCACATTCACATCCTGAAGGCTTTCTAGCCCTTGTTCCAGACCCTCCTTGCCAACTCTGCTGTTAACAAATGCAGCCTAGAGGTCTACACTGAATACTCCCACTGACTGTGATACAAGTTCTGTAAGAATTCCCAGGGTGTTCCCACTCTCATCCATGCAACAGAGTGTGCCACAGAGCACTTGGGTCTGTGAGCCACTGGGTCTGCCCCAGTACAGAATGGAAAACTAGGCAGGATGGAGGATCCATTTCAACGTGATGTCCCTGCGTAAAAGCTAATCAGGGTAACATAATGAAACTTGTTACCATCAAACCTCATAGCACAACCAGGATGGGCAAACACAAAAGTTCTTATTACTGGACATTGAAATTCAGCCCAGAATCCAATTAAGGCAGACATATCCATCATACAAGAGCTCTCCTTGGGTGAGGCAGGGAAGATCTGACAGTGCAAGACTTTGTGTGCATGACTTGGTGATTGCATGTACTGCTGTGATTGTGCCAGGTGATGAGAGGACAAGGCTGCCAACCCCTCTATGGCTCTATACTTAATAGGAGAGCAGGGGGAGAGGAAATACAGCAGTGGGAAGAAAAAACTGTGTCTTGCTAGGCAGTGTTTTTTGAACAGGTACTCTGTCAACTTTCTAGAGTGCACTTTGGTGTGTGATAATTACTTTTTGCTTCCCCAGGCTGCATGGAGTGCCTGCCTCTGTAAGAGACTTTTCCTTTGGCTTCCATGAGAGGAATATTTCTGGTGTCTTCCATGTGCTTGCTGAGCTTTCTGCCATCAAAGCAGACTGAAACCACAGACAATAGATTCTTAAATGACCTTTTGTCTCTACCCCTCATCATTCTGTGCAACTCATAAATGGTTCATTGCTACAAGAAACCTTGCTGGACTTGCATGTAATACACCATGTGTCTCAGTTCCTCCTCAAATTCAATATTCAGTTATGTTTCCTGCCTCCACTGCTCATTCTTTCCAGTGTACAAAACTGACACCAATCATGAATGTCTGTTAAGGATTTTTGACAAAAATTACAGATCTTTAATTGGCCAAAATTATTTCTAATATCAAGTTGTCCAGGGAGTAAATCAGATTTCATGATTTAGTGCAACATTATTCATGCCATAGAATGTTGCTGATGTTGGAGACAGGAATGCAACATGGACACATCAAGTTCATGCAGCAACAGCTGAATTTTATTGATGTGTGCCCCCTTCCACAGAGGCTTTGCATTTCCCATGCTAACACATGTGATTGAGTAAGAGACTTAACTGTGCCCAGCCCACTGCCCAATGGTATGGGTGCATTCATACATCAGAGGCATTGGTTGAAGTCCCCTGTTTGACTTTGAAACCCACCTATCCTTAACATGCTTGGGGACTTATTTACTTCTTATTTTGTAATGAGCTAGGCTGGTCCAGTAAATGTCTGTTATGGGCAAATTAAATGTGCAGCTATAGGCCAGCTATATCTGTCACAATAGAACTGGTGCAGCTCATAACATTTAACACTTCCTGTCCCGTTTGTCTCTTTCTTTCAAGGCACTGTACCTGCTTGACAGATCAGAGCCCTGGGACACAGTTTTTACTCTCAGCTCTGACTGGCTGGGTGAACTCGAGCAAAATGTTTTCCATGTCTTCATTCACTCCTGTCAAATGAGAACTGTCTTTGTAAGGGCTGAAGGGTCTACTTCTAGACAGTAATGCAGAAAAAGCATTATTGTTATTATTACTTAGGTTTGCATGGTATTTCTCTTATTCATGCTGCCACAAGATCTTCCCATGCTTAGAGGCATACTAGAGAAAAAGGTTACATGCTTGCTACTTGATGCACTTTTAGATATTGGTAGGGACATTTACTAGCAATATTCCACCTGTGAATAAGTGCATTATCTCCTAAAGCATTTAAAATGTAACATTAATGTGTATTTGTGTTCATCTCTTAAATGCAAGTATTTCTGGTGTTAGATCTGAGAGTTGGCCATAGCAGACTGCAATGAAGCCTTGTAAAAAACTGCAGCTTTTTATGGGCTTTGATTCCTTTTATTTTATATTACTATTTATGTTTGAGGTAGCAGGGTGTAAATTGCTTAGTGAGGATTTGTCTGCATCTCAAACTTACATCACACAAATGCAAACAACTTCACAAGATGAAGACAATGAAGGAGACCTGTTGTCAATGCAACAAAACAGTGAGAGGTGTGTGAGGACGAATTTACTCTGGCATATGAACAGGGATGACACCTTCGTTCTGTGTGTGTATCCTGTGAGGGGACCCCCAATATTTAACCTGAAAAACAGAGGTATTAATGGCAGGCAGAGACATCCCAAAAATTGTGCTATGTGCAGACATACTCCACCATCCTCTCCTAGCACTCTGGGTATTTCTTGGAGATCTCCCAAGCATTGCCCAGTCAGGCTAAACTGCATTGCTTTATGAGATCTGATAAAGCTCTCACTCCACAGTGATGAGAACTAGTCACATAAACTCTGGGCATACAGTAGTTGGCTCCTTCCTTATGCTTAGGGGTTGTCTACTGGGCTTCAACCAGTCAGTATCTGTTAAAGATAATGTTCAGTGTTTGCTATTTATTGTTAACTTCTCCTGAGTGAGAGGCTTCATAAAAACAGAACATAAATCCCTGTCACTCCTTCTCTCCCTCAGCTATGCCAAGGCATCATTATGGTTGCACATGTAAATGAACCACGCATTCAAAACCTTCATAGGAGCTTCTGCTGGGGCTCCTGCCCCTCCTGCATTCTACAGTTTCACTGAATCCTCTCCCCTTACCCTTGTAACTCCTTCCCACTGCTGTCCACTCTTCCACCACCTCACAGCCACCTGCACAGATAACCTCTGCTGAAGCCCAGATTATGGTATATCCTATCTCTGAGTGCTGCAGAGGCTTCAGGGAGCATGCAGATGTGCACACTGCCAGGATGTACTCCTGAGGCAACGCTCCAGCTGCGCTTCCAGGCTTGGGATTAGAAGACTGGGTTAATAGACTTAAAGCAAGCCTGAGGGTTGCCCTTAGCAGAGAGTAGAGACACACTTCAAATGCCTCTCATCCTCTTCTTCTCCTCTTCCCCTGTCACAGTACTTCCTTTCTTCTGCCTGCCTGTAAAAGTACTTGCTGAAAGCAAACAGTTTGGCAGAAGTTGATCCCTGCCTTAAAAACTAGTAGATTCTTTCTTCCATTTTTGGGAGGCTAAATGCCTTTAAATGTCTGAGACTCAAATTCTTTGCCAACACTTTCCATCCAACAAGGATATAATCTGGTATTCCCTATCAGTTTATACACATGGCTGTGTAGGAGCCATGGTAAATGAGGTGATAAGAGTGGTATAATAGTTCCAGTCAGAGCATGTCTAGTGAGGAAAATATTTCTGTATTCAGTTTAACAAAAAGGAGAAACATCCCTTTCTCAGCAGAAACAAGGGAACAGCAATGGATGTTACTGAAGCTAACATGGGGATCATAGTTCCCATATGAGTAATAAAGAATTCTTGGGGGAAGCATTACAGCACTTGGATGTGCCATCCCAAATGAATGTCATGGCAAGCATGCAGAGAATCTAACAATGTGCAGAACTAACTCTAAGTCAGTTCAAGAAGATCAGAACATCAGAAGATGTGTATGATGTTATCTCATGTCTCTTCCAATTTGAAGCCACCTCGTTGAGTGAATTCAGCCACACAGATTTGCATTTAAGTGGTGACAGAATCTGGCTCTTAGACCTACCTAGATTGTAAAATAGCATGAATTACTGAGCCATGCAATCTACCTACTTCAGAAGTTTGGC
This sequence comes from Oenanthe melanoleuca, assembly GCF_029582105.1. Classification (NCBI taxonomy): domain Eukaryota; kingdom Metazoa; phylum Chordata; class Aves; order Passeriformes; family Muscicapidae; genus Oenanthe; species Oenanthe melanoleuca. The sequence continues at coordinate 4,623,355 of NC_079334.1, forward strand.
TGGACATAGATTTATTAGCACAGAACATTATAGAAGAAAATTACTTTAAGAGAGGCCTTTGGCATGGGAATCAGTGAATCCTCAGAGCAAAGGTAGAGAATTCCTCAGATTCCTTGCTAGTTCAGATGAAGGTTAGTGGTCCAGTGTCCGTGGATATCAGGACAAGTCCTGATACTCAGTTACTATAGTGAAGGGGCCATGTGAGTACCTAGGCAGACACAGGCAATTTACTGGTGCCCTACAGGGAATGGATTTGCAAATTAAAAAACAGCAAATTAAAGACAAGGACATCTGTGAGAATTCTGAACTAACTGCAGAGCTGAACCTCCCAAAAGAGGCAAAATGAGGATTCTTCACAGAGGGAAAAAAATCAAGAAAAGAGGGCTCAGTTCCATAACTAAGGTAAAAAGAAATAATTTCTATAAATATAGAGAGACACCCTCTGTTTTCAAAAATGCTATCACTTGAAAAGTCTGTGCAGAACCTTGGGGCCAAACAACACTGCTCCAGGAGGCAGATCCAAGGATGCTCCATGGAGGCAGGCTCTGCTCAGGCACTACAATACCAAGATGCTGGATGTTGAGGTTAAAGAAGAAACAGTGTTCGAGCAATTCTCACACTGGAGCAGCATAATGTGAACCACTTCAGAGGAGTGCCTAGAAAGCAACATGGCAAACAGATTGACAGCAATGTCCTGAATTTTAATAGAAAGTTCAGAATTTGAAGAAACATCCGAAGTACAGCAAAACCTGAAGAAAATCTCAAGCCTCCTTAAGATCTATAATAATTTCAGTGTCAATTTTCTACTTCTCTTGAGAATGACATAGATGCTTCAGTGAGCTTCAGGAAATATAAACTCTGTAGCAGTAACTGCCTCAGCAACAGTCCATGCCCATGCAAATGTTGGCAGGTGGAACAAGATGATCCACCAACTTCACATGCAAAGCCAGCAGGAGCAAGACTCCATTTGCCAGTGGTGAACCTCCACCAGTATGTCCCCTGAATTCCTACAGTAATTCCCTGGTTCTTCATAACTTTAATACTCCAAGACTTTTAGGCAGCTATTAAAAGCAGAACACCAGTTCCAAGACAGGGTCACATATTTGGAGTGGACTGTTCAGCCATACTGATGTACATTGATTCAATAAAAGATCTAGGACTTGATCTTTAGTCCCTGGGTTCCTAAGCAAACGTGATTTCTGTGATTATATCATATTTTCCTTTTTTCCTCCTATGCATGTGTCTCTTTCTCTCTGTGTGTATGTGTCTGTTTTGGTTTCTGCTTTGTAACTGCAAATCCCACAGAGAGTTTCAACCAAGTTTGAGTCAGTTACAGTGATTTCAGAGATACTAACCTCTAGCAAGTTCCATAAAAGTAACTGGCAGGGTGTAACAGAGAGAACTTTGTAGGTTCTCCTATGAGGAAAAGGCTGCTGAGTGAACTGAAGCCATTTCTCCACAAAGAAGGCTCCATGTTGGAGCGAGATGTTATAAAAGCCTCAACACCAGAAGCTTAGATCAGAACTCTCATCTTGTTAGGCATCAGAAAACGTAACTGTGACACGAATCTTCTGGAAGTCAAGCTTCATTTGTTCTATAGATCACAGATCCCCTTGTTTTCAGCTAGAAGAGGGCAGGAAGGAGAAGATTTTCCATTTTTAATTTTGTATTTAAAATCCCTTCAATTTCATCAAAATGTTCTCTCTTAGATGTGACTAATCATGGAAGATATTGATCCACTTCTGTCTCTCTCAGAAAGTGCAACTTCAGACCACATCAAAATAAGAGCTGAGCAATGAGCATCATCTTAGCAAAAACAATGAAGATAATACAATAATACCTGTGTGAAAAGCAGGCTGTGCATACACAGCACAGAAAAAAAGAAAAAATCATTATCAAAAGAGCAAATATATCTTTATAACCCTGAAGCAACAAAACTCCTACCACCTTATATTGAAATACCATAAGAGAACATCACATACCAATTACAGGGAGAATGAGAATGCTGCTTAATGGTTTTCTCATTGTTCAGTTATCTCTATGCATTGCTATCCATTGCTATCCATTGCTATTATCAGCACTCATTTACACCAGTGGAAGGTTGTGTATTTGTATGTGAGGACAGATACACAAAATCTGGTACAGATCCTCAGGTGATGTAAATTGTCATGGCTGTACTGACGTCAGGAAAGATGCACTGATTTCCTCCTCCAGCAGATGATTTGCTTTTCTGTATGTAAAAAGCACAGAAACTAGGTGCTGCTTCAGCTTGGCTCTGAGACACTTCTGTAGACAAATGCTCATGCAAATACATTCTCTTTTTTATGTGCAAATATACATATTGCCTTGCAGCATACATTGCAAGCAAGGACAGGAGCTTTAGGCTGCTTTCTATGCTGGAATTTAGAAAAAGGATTGTTCCTGATCTACCTGCCCACTCCTGTCTATAACAAGAGATCTCCAACTGCTTTGTCACAGATCTTAAAATATACAGAGATGAAAGGGTCAGTCCAGCATGACAAGTGTGTTAAAAATAAATTTAGGAGACATTAAAGTTTGATTTTAGGACTGCTAGTCCAATGCTTGAACTGAGATCTTAAACAGAGTCATTGGGCAGAACAAATCCAACAATCAAGACTCTCATTTTCTCACCTAGAGCTTAACTAAATGAAATTACATATTCCAGAATAGATGAATACAAGAATAATACTAGTTCGTTTCAAGGTACATCTCTTTGAGGAGAAAAATGGGAATATATATATATATTTATTTTTTTAAAAAAATTAGGTAAAAAAACCAGAAAATGATCACATTTCAGACTCTGTCTTTATAAATGACTCTTCTTTTTTTCTTTATTTGCTTTTATGTGGTTCCATTGAATGTGGACCAAGTAACAAGCACAAGCTACAAGTAATTCTAAACTGAACTCCATCTCTTAAACAGAGAATTATTACTGGCTTTCTATAACGTTTTCCTAAGGGAGAAAAACAAAAGGTTTCATAACTGAGACTGGAAAAGAGAAATAAACCACTGGTGAAGTAGGAAAGAAAAAACAAGCAACCTAAAATGGCATTTATAGGGAAAATAACAGGAAAGCAGGAGATGAATAAACCCTATGTACAGAAAGATTATGGAAGGCAGACAGTAACTCTTTTTTCCTATTTCAACCTGCATTCCAAGGCAAAAGGAAAAAAATACAGCTGAGAAATTTCTACAGTCTAATATATATATATATTTGTGTAGAGGTATTTTTGCTTGCAGAAGTGTGCATCATTTTATCACAAGAACTTTTTTTTTTTTTTTAATGAATAAGTAGATTATATTTAATATAATTAATAGAAGACCCAAATTCCAGCTTACAGGATCTGTTCTGACACTATCTAAAGACCAGATGAGCATCCTGAGGTGCGATTTCTCTGATTTATTCTGACTAAAAGTGGAAATAATTTCAAATATGGCATTGGTGGGAATGTGTACAGTCTACCTCATATAAGTAGCCACCTGCTGCATGCATAAACGATCTGAACCATGCCTGAATTGTAAATTCCTGTGCACATAATTTAATGAAGGATGTGGAAGTGCCAGCAGCTGTGAAGAGGGGGACAGCCAGCCCAAGAGTCACCTGAGGCCCTGGCAGAAATTCTCAAGGGCATTGTTAACCCCTACTCATCTGGGACATTTTTGCCTTTATACTTTTCCAAGCAGCCATATGTGTATTATTTTGAATGCTAACAGTGTTGCCACATCAGTCCACTGCTCCTAAAGCCTTCCCATAGAGCCTTACCTTGGATCTTCCTGGGAAGTGACAGCAAATGGGCTGATACAAAGCATGTGGAAGTAAGGTACCCTTGCCACCACAGAAGAGCAGCTTGGTTGCATCAGAACATACAGCTGAGTGGCACAAAAATATCAGCATCTTATAAAAAAATCCAAAAAACAACAACAAAACAAAATAATGCATTTGCATCCCTTCTTATTTAAGTATTTTAAATTTCAGTTTTTTGCTGTTGTTTTCAGCCCCCAGCTCCTCTTGCTAAATGATTAGTATAAGTCTTTGCTCTTCCAGGTACTGCTCTAACTGCATTCAGGACACAGAGAGAGAGGAGCTGTCTGTCCAAAGCACTGCTAGACATTGCTTCACAAAAATTCCTTCCTTGATACTTCTTTCTGATTCTCCCATCCTAGCAGGGATATTTCCCACAATAGAAATTTCAGCCTTGACCCTCTATTGCTCTGTCTGGGACTTTATACAGCATCCTACTGAAGTCTTATTCCTGTGGGAGGAAGTCCTTGTACTGTCCTTACTCAGCAATTTTATACCTAGAATATAATCCTGAACCCTTCCTAAGCTATGTCCTTTTCCATCTCTCACTTCATCTATTATTTCTTAAATATTGTTGTGAATCACCAACTCCATACTCCTCTTTGACAGGCCCTGCTGTAGGTACAGTGCAGGTGTGTGTTGTAAAGAATGTCTTAGCTGATTGCAATGGAAACAGTCTTGATATATCTTTAATTAGATGTAGTCAAGGAGAGTCTACTTTCTGTTTTCCTCTCAGTATGCTCTTTATGCCAAAATCATCTAAGCAGGACTTTAGCATCTGTGAAGCTGTGCCAGTGCAGACCTCTGTCATTTGAAACCTGCTTACAGCACTCGACTCCAAATAACTTCTGATGCTGAGACAGTACATTGCTGGCAGGGATTTGCAGAACTCAGGGCAGCACCAGTGCAACTATTCCTGGTGTGTGAAAGCTCAAGGGAGTTAAACCCTGAAATATGCTGGAGGAAATCTGAGAGACTGAAAGAAAGAGGGCAAAAGTAGCATTCCTTGTGTCCCCAGTGAAAGGGATGGATATCTGGGGTACACGAGCCATTTGGAATTGTTCTGATCTCTTTTTTTAGTTGCTGGAGGGTTTTTTGTGCTGGTGCAATGCGCAAATATAGCAAAATATGTTAATGGTAAACCATAATATTTACAGTCATTGTTAGTTCCCATTGAGAAATCGGTAGGATTTTTTCTAATGCCTTTATCCTGGAGATAATTCATAGAATAGAATATCAACACATAGTTAAAAGGAAAAATTATGGAAAATAGCCCCTCTGCATATGCAATATCTTAATTTTAAAGTTACATAATTGAGCTTTTGAAATTAACAAAAGAAACATTAAACAGTCTCAGAACACAAGAGAAACTAAGTGACTTTAACATCATCTTTTAAAATGTGCCTCTTTACTAAGATAAAAAAATTCTACCCTAAATCAGTGCAAAATAAAATAAGGTAGATTTCAGTCCAACGCAAATCCAAAATGAGCTTTAAGACCTCTGGGAAAATGTGATTTTAGAAAAATTCTTCTAAGAATTCATGGAGTTTGTTTTGCATGAGGAGATATCTTGTAGAGCAAACAAAGGCTCATAATTTAAAGACAATACTTAGATCCATTATGTCATGCTAGACAAATACTATTTCTATGTCTTCTTTTCACTGTTGATGACATGGTTAAAAGAAGACTTTAATACCACTTTAATACAGAATGTTTGTGAATTTCAGACATGTCTTTTGATGGAAGGAACTATAATGGATTATTAGCTATTATTCTAACTGTATTTATTGGAGTAAGTTTTCCTGCTAATGCCTGGGCTCAGAATCAGAAGTCCTTCCATAGACAGCTCCTACTGAGAGTTTCCATGATAAAAAGCAGCAGGATTTGGGTCATTTAGATGTAATCTGCTAAATTCAACCCTGTGGCATTTCCCTGATACTTAGTGAAGGGTACTGGGGATTGGCAAAGAAGGCTGTGCTCTGATAAAGAAGGGATGGAAAATTTATACTCGCAGGATTTGCCGACACTTTGGGATGGTCCCTTAAGACAAGAGGCTGCCTAGTAAGGGTGATCTGAGCAATGCTAATTTGGCAACCTGTATTTTTGGAGCAAAACATTCCATCATGAATGACCTTATTTTTTTGTTTTTTAAAGCTGTGAGGTGCTTATGCAATAGCCTCCTAAGGTAGAAAGAGACAGATGCCGTGGAATAATAATCAGCCTAATTCTTGCTGAAAATCTCTGCAAAAATCTTTCTTTTTTTCCTCCTCACCTTTCATAGGTAAGCTGAGTACCACCTTTCCCACACAAAGACATGTAACAACAATTAGGGGTCTCTTCATAGGTCAGGAATTCTTCCATTTCCAGAGACAGGCTTGGTTTTGTTCCCTTTTAAAATGCAGGTTTTATTTGGATTGGTTTTTCTTTTAAAGGCTTTAGGGAAAAAAAAGTTGACAGTTTTTACAGAAACTAACAACAAAAATAAGACTGAAGTTTTCTTTAAAATAAGAGATGCTTCTGTTGCAGAAGACATCCCTTGCAGAAGATTGTCCCAGCTGACATGAATAGTCACATGTGTCCAAAAGCTCAGGTCTTCACTTCTATCCAGAGCCTCAGATAAGCTGGACTGCAAAAAAACCTCAAACCTAACTCAAAATGAGCAAAATCCCTGGGCTGTGTCTGAGGTGAGAAGGACCGAGTCCACACTTAAACATGCTGCCAGAACCTCCTGTTTTGTGAGAGCAGAGGAAATTCCATTACAGGGCAGAGACGGTGGGGCACTGCCTGGGTGCTGCTTTAATCCCTGCTTTTAGCCACTGTATCCCAACATGCTAAAATATCCTTTTTGTTCTGTTTGGCCATTTTCTGTAGTGAGCAGTCAGTCCTCTACTCTTGGCTACAAACTCTGAAATTTAGACTTGGGGGGGAGGAAGGAAGAGAGAGCAGATACCTGGTCTGTACAGGCATTAACATATATGCTCCCTGCTGTCACACAAAAGCAAAAATACAACTGGCAGGTTGGCAAGCTGAATCATAAGGTATATTGGGCATCCTGTCAATAGGTGGTAAAAGACCCATCACCCTCCATCCAGATTGCCCTTAAGTTAGATTTTGCAGTCTCTTTGATTTCCCTCTAACGGTCAGAGATGAGAGAGTATGAAACTCAGTATATACAGTCTGTTGGGGGAAAAAAAAAAAGAACCTGCAGGAGTGAGAAATGTAGACTGTTTGGCATCTCTCATATTTCCTTTTCTATACAAAGATTTTAGTTTGCCTAAGCTATAGAAGGAAACAGAAGCAGTCTATTTTAATCTTCCTGAGTGAAGAATGCTGCAGGGATTGCTCTGTTATCCCCAGCAGCAGCCCTGACTTTCCACAAAAAAGGCTCCATCCAACCTTCTCTATCTATCTATCTAAATTAGAAAGATCATCATACAATATACCAGCAATCAGTTGTGTTCTTAATGCATTTCTCTTTGTATGAAGAAAAAATTTTGGCATGAAAAAAACTCTATAGCTCTTCCCCCAGTCAAACTGCACTGCAAAAAGAGCTCAGATAAGGAGGAAGTATTTAGGCGTATGCATAGAAATTGATTCTTCAGTCTGTGTAATGACGTATGTTAGAAACTCTCTGCAGAAGCAAGGAAAGCCCTTGCCGAGATGATGTTTCTTACAGAGCCTTCACTGCAGGGAGTCACTCCTGAAAATACAGTCAGGTTGATTATGCATTTTTATTTCGGTTTCTTACTGGTTTGACTTGAGGGATTCAAACCATGCTATTCTGGATTTACACCAATTGGCATGAGTTCAGGATCTGGCCCCACTTCATTTTTAGACTCCAGCTATTTCATGATGAGTAAGAGCCAGATCCTGCAAAGGCTTACTACCTGCATTAATACTCTGAGGAGCCCACTCACTTCCTCTAAGTTGTGATTGCAAAACTGAGTCTTACGGTGCAGTATTTTAGAAGCAAGCATATGCTTTTTGGGATTCAATCATGCCTTGACTGTACCTATTCCTTTAATAGCATTTCTTTCAATAGCAATATTTTCACTGGTTTTCATAGAACTGCATGATAGATGCTGAGCTGTTACAAAGTGGTGTAACTCTACTTACTGCAGCTCCATGTTGTAGTTCTGCTTGTGTATTCCAAACAATCACGAAAGAGAAGGGTGGCTTTAGTTAAATTGTCAGAAGAGACAAGGAAGATGTTTTGGGCTTGTGTATTCATTTCTGTGCTTCGTATGTACTTGTATGTTGTGCACTTCAATGGTTTTGACATCACTATAACCAAGACGATAGAGACATTTCTAGGAAAGACATTTGATCTAGATTTACTGCTTATACTAGTTTCTTTCTTATCTAAAAGAAGCCACAGCAGAAACTATGTTCCTTGTCCTTCTAACTTTACTAACTCTGGCTTTCAACCAGAAAACATCCCCCTGCTTTCCAAGTGCCTAAACAAAGGAAATTACAATACTGACTGCAGCTGTAATTACCAGCTGGTGAACTGATGGCATATACTGAATACATAATCCAAGAGAATGTTGCTCTTCAATAGTAGCCCTTTCCACCACCTATAGTGGTGGAATGCTGATCCTTGTTTACTATACATTCATGCACACGTAATGCATTTCAGTATCCAGTACTAGCAGTCAAGCTTTCTTCACTGAAGATGAGAAATCAACAAAAAATACTTTTTCCTTTTGGAGAGCTGGATCAGTGTCAGGTGCCACTCAAACAAACACACAAACAAACAAAAAAAACCATAAGAAAACAAAACAGGAAAAAAACACAACCCACACACGAGGGCGATAAGCACTCTAAATGTCAAATCTAAATACAGCATCTGTATCTCTATGAACCTATACACATCACGTGCAATATAATGCACCCCTTACATCAGTGAGGGCAGGAAAACCCCAGCTCACTCCGGGGATGATGGGGGTTTTTGACAGACACCAGCAACTTAAGGGAAGCAGAAGCGACCACAACGCTGCTGTGCTTTGCGAGGCTTCTCCGTGCCTCGGAGAAACCGCACTCATGGTCGATCACGGACTTACTTATTTCTGACAGACAATGAGGGCGCGATGCCGTGTGTGAGCACCGCGGGTGAGCTGCCCGAGGGGCTCCGAACGGGCTACAGACACTTGTCCCCAGGAATGAGCGCGGTGAACCGGGAGGCTGATGCATCTTGGAAGCAGCATACTGGCTTCTCTTTGCACTCTGCCTGCTCTCTCCGAGAACGCATGGAGGGAGGGATTCCCCACCCACCCACACACTGCCTCTCCCTCCTTGCAAGGCTGCAGGGGGGTACAGCCCAGTGCCCTGCTGGGTGCGGGCCCGCAGAGAGCCCGCTGCCCTCCCGCTGCTCGCCGCCACCGCTGCCCGCCCCCTCTCCCCTTCGGCACTTACTCCGCTCTCCGGCTCAGGACGCCTTTGCCGATGGCCTGGGGTGTCTTGTGCTGGAGCAGCGCGGCGCAGCAGCCCTTGTCCCTGCCGTCCTTCTCGGCGGGGTGCTGGTGGCCGGCAGCCCGCCCGCCGCCGGGCCCCGCCGCTGCCGCTTTGCCCGCGGGCGGCGGCGGCTGAGCCGGGAGCTGTTGGTGGTGCTGAAGCGGCTCGGACTGGCCCGGCGGCGGCGGCGGCGGCTGGGGCTGCTCGGCCGGGGGGCCCTGGGGCGGCTCGGCGGGGGCTGCCGGCGGCTCGGCGGGGGCCGGCTGCTGCTGCTGCTGCTGCTGCTGCTGCTGCCCGCGGAGGCTGCGGTTCTCGGTGCTCAGCTCGTCCAGCCGCCGCTCCAGCTCGTCGATGCGCTGGCGCTGGGTGTGGATGAGGCTCTGCTGGTTCTGCACGATGGCGGTGAGCTCCTTCAGGTAGAGCACGGCGCGCACCGGGTTCTCCAGCAGGCTCTCCATGCCCCGGCCGCCGGCGCGGGCCCCGCCGCCCGCACGCCAGCCCCGCCGGCGCTCCGGCGAGAGCGGTGCGGGATGCGGGAGCGCGCCTCGCCGCCCCGCGCGCACGGGCACGGGCACGCGCACCCGCGCCGCCGGCGGCCGCGCGCTCCCGCGGAGGGGCAGGATCGGGAGCGGGCGGGAGGGGCTCCCCGCGCGGGCCCGCCCCCGCCGCGCCGCGCACGCGCGGGAGGGAGGCGCCGGGCCCCCGGGCGGGGGTCCCGTGTGTCCCGTGTGTTCCGTGTGTCTAGTTGGGTCTAGTCGTGTCTAGCCGTGATGATAACGTCACTGATTTTAGCTTACCTGGTTAGAAACATGCAGTCATTAGGGTTGGAAACGTTCTCCAAGATGATGAAGTCCGACCTTTGACCAAACAGCACCATAGCCTTTAGAGCCATGTCTGCTTGTATTTGGGATATTTGGGACTTCCAAAGTTCCTGAGCAGCCTGTGGTGATGCTTAGCTACTCTTACAGTGAATAGATTTGTTTGTAATATCCAACCTCCCTTGGAGTGGCTGGACGTCATTCTCCCTTGCCCTGTTGCTGGTTGCCTGATCCCCATCCCACTACAGCCTCCTTTCAGGGAGTTGTAGGGAGTGGTAAGGTCTCCCTTGAGCCTTCGCCTCTCCAGGTGAAACACCCCCAGCTCCCTCAGCCACTTCTCACTTGGCTTTAGCTCTGGACCCTTCACCTTCATTGCCCTTCTATGAACTTGCTCCAGCAGCTCGATGTCCTTCGTGTAATCTGAATGCAGGGTCAAATCCCTCAGAAGCAGTTTCTGAGGGAAATGGATGTTAAAGGAACTTGCTTGGAATTTCTGGTGTCCTTTAGGTTCTTTGGAAGAAACCTAGGGCTTATTGTGGATTTTTGCTGGTGGTGTAGGTGCTGTAGATGTGAGACCTCACAGGCAGGCCTTTGCTGTTAGACTCCATGCAGGTTTTCTTCATTTTTCAAGATACACCTTCTCTTGCCCTTGTTTATTCATAGCCATAAGTATTTGCAAACTTACAGCCTTAAGTCTTAGAGACTAGCTGTGTGCTTTCTATTACATTAATCAGTAAATAACCTGGCTAAGGATAATAAAATTATTTTAAGGAACTTCTGTGTAGATCCATGGGGTTATTTCTGTAATGGGTAAAATCCTATCCAATCACTGTGAGTGTGGAAAATCCAAGAGGCATCACAAGCATTCAGGTTTTAGACAAGCATGCCAATAGATTTGACTCATTGTACAAAAAGTGCAAGGCCACAGAATGAAAAGCAACTGGTTTTAAGTGATTTTGAGTGTAGTGCTACTCTCATTTTGCCTTTTCAGATCAGTAAAACCTGCACTGTAGCAAGGATTTCATAAAGTGAGGAAAGAAGAAATGTGAAAGAGAGTCTCTGTTTCAGATGAGCTGAAAGGTGTATTTCCAGTCTCTTCTGTTCACAGATAGCCTTAGGAATGCAACTGATGCAAACAGAATCAGGATTAGAAACTGTTCACAGACTCCTCCTAAATCAGAGCTGCTATTCACAGTTCTCTTCCAAACACATAGAAGTGGCTTTGCGGTATCACGAAATGTTGCCACATGTCCCCTGTGTGCTGGGGGAAGACTCCAGAGTGAACTCTAAGGAGTATGAGCATTCGAATCTGACACAGTTAGGATTTTATTGGAAAATTGTACAGGAAACTTTTCTCCATCACATTGCCTAGTGTTTCATTAATGTTTTATGACAGGAGATTGAGCATTAAGAAACTGGCATTATTTAGCAAGGAAAGGGATGGTTATAGGGGAATGTGAAAAAGGCACATGTAGGTGAAAACACCTAAGCTATATTTGGGGAAGAGTGGAAGTGATAGTTTGAGAAATTGTGCTGGCATGCTGTCTGCTTTTAAAGGCACTGAACAGCAGTATTTCAGCCTTGCCTCACAGGAACAGAGTCCAGGACAGCAGTGGAAATAACATGCTTTGGGCATTGGTAGATTCTGGGATACAAACAGGGGTGGCTGTGTGCACACTCATACATGTATGTACACACAGCATTGTTAGGAGAGACTTCAGCACAGATTGCTCATTTGGCAGAACAGAGGAGGCTGTTTTAAATCTTAAGGCAAGCTCTGTGCAGAGTTCTGGTTTTGCAGTGGACATCACGTTCCTTTGCAGCTCAGCTGGATAAAAGAGATGAAATAAGGGTCATAGACATCACACTGGCCTATCCAGGTGAAGTCAGCCAGGTCGTGGCAAGTATTCTTAAGGAAATACTAACTAAAAAGAAAAAAATAGTCCAAATTTGGATGATTTGGGCTGGGGCAAAACAGCTTAGAATTCTTTTGTCATGGTGCTTCAATGCCTGTCAGAAGATGTGACTTTTACTGCACAGAGTGAACCTGATGTATTCACTCATTCTTTCTGCACCTTTAAGTTGCTTGACCAGCCTAATTTGTATTAATGAATCTTTGTCATAAATTAAACAGAGATCTACAGCCATGTATTGGTAAGCTAAAACCAAGCAGATTAGTAGGAGAATAAGAAACAAACCTGTTTTCTGTGCAGGTGTGGTGACTGGTGGGCAAAAATGCTACAACCAGCCCTGACCTTCCAGGTTTCTAAAGAAAGCACGTGCCAAAGGAAATGCAGAATGCTTTTGTGCCAAGGGAGATGCAGAATGCTTTTATGCCTAATACGAGGGACTAGGCAAGGATCTCCTTACAAAACTTCGAGTGTTAATAGAGTTGCATAATCTTCTGTAATAAGAAAATTCAGCAAAGATGGGGAGGAATTCCTCCATCCAAGAGGAATCTGCAAGCACATCACCAGAAACTGAATGTCTTCTTTCTCTCTGCAAGATCCTGCATAGCCAGAAAACACCTCCTCTTTTATCCAGCCATCATTGTGGCCCTTTGATTATGCTGCCACAATACCGAGCACACATCATTTGCAAAGCTCTGCACACTGGTGAAGTGCTGTTGTGTAGGTGAATGGTGGGATTGTAGCCATCAGAAAAAGGAAAATGCAGACACAGAGTGGTTAAATGATTTGTCCAAGGACATGCAGGAAGCTGGGGAGAGAAGATGCAGCAGGAGGGACGATGGGGGGGAACACATGATGACACCGCACACACACACCACAACAGATCTCGGATTTCAAGCATCTTTGGCATTTAGCCCAAACTTCAGGTCATTAAATCCTGCTGCTTCTCTCTTTAGGAGAGATACTATCTGGAAGGAAACAATGGTGAAGATAAGGAAAGCCTGAATTCTGTTAAAATTATTTTTGTCATAGATAATTTGTTGGTATTGTATTTTTCAAAGTACTGATTATTTTCAGTCCATTCTAGAAAAAATAGTAATGAATAATAATGGATTAATTATGTTCTTGTGGAATAAAGTGCTTTCCTTATCCACTTAGCAAGGTGCTTGGGCATTGCACAGACAATTACAAATAAAGTGTAGCAGTAGTAATTAAAATAAGCATGCATTATAAAGCCACAACAAAATGCAAATGAGTCAGGCCTCAGGATTTAATGGAAAGGTCTAATACTACATGATTTAATTTTATATTTCTTTAGCTTTTTAACTCAGAGTAAAATTAATCCATAAATAAAGGTATACTAATACATGATAGGGAGGATAGTAACAGCTTTAGGTGTTTCAACTGCAGAAAAACTTTCACTGCAAAACGTTCTTGTAACATTTTCCCCTAATCTCACTTTAATTTTCAGCACCTCACTGAAACTTGATGCAAACAAATCACTCCAGCCTTTTTGACAGGTAGAGACTTCCCATGTTTTTCCATTTGAAATTCTGTTTGAGGCATTTCCTTCTCAGTTACACTCTATCTCCTCTTGGACAGGAGGTCATCACAGCAAACCCAGGCAGTCTTTTCCTCATTTCTTGCATTTGATCCCAATTTCCTCCACCTTCCATGCCTCAGCCTTGCAAGGTAACAACTTAGCCCTGGTAATTCAGTATCCAAAGTGCTTCTGGTTGGAGAAGCAGAGCATATAGCTTAGGTTCCCAGCTATGATTCTGTGGACTTATTATCACAAGCTTATGATGAGGGTTTTTATACTTCTATAAGATCTGCATTTCCATTGTCTTTGAGGAGAAAGAGAATTTAGGAAGGTGTATACAAGGACACGGAATACAACAAAGACTATTGCTTTTTAAGACCAAGTCCTTGGTATTTAAGGAAAGGCATATTTGATGTTGGCCAACTTGCTTTAATTAACCTATCATTTTCTCCCCTTCTTCCTGTCAGAAAGGCAAGTAAAATCCACACAGCTATATGTCCCATCAGATGTAAATTCTTAAGGCAAACACACAAGGAAGCAGAGCAAAAACCATATAAAACCCACAGAAGTAGAGTAAAATATGGGAGATAAGAGATGCAATAATCATGGTCCTGTATTTCCATCTTTTATTCCAATTTCTGGGGGAAGACAGGGACATTTCTAGTCTCACCTGGAATTTAGCAGCTGCTCAAGTAGGAGTCTCAGAAATGCTTGCAAACAGCCTGCAGACCAAAAAAATTCTGCAGGAATTAGATGAATAATTTCAAAATAGAGGATAGAATCAAGACAATCATAATGTTCTCATGCATAATTTATGGACAGTGGGGGAAAAAAAAGTGCATCTCCTGAATGCTGCTTTCACTCAGGCTTCTTTCATTTGAGGCTGCATCCAAAACTATTCAGATCAATGAGAAGATGTTTCACCATCCTGTGTCCAAGCCAGGTCACTATCTGACACCACTCAGTGCCTGTCATTAGAAAACATTGGAATCAACAGCAGTATTTCCTCTGCTTCAGGTGAACACTGAGTAAAGGTGGGAGTAGTTCTCTGGCAGCCTCTAGTCCAGCACCTAAAAGCCAGGTGTTGTGGTCTGCAGTCCTGACATTTGCAACAAGGTGAAATCTCTGTCTCTCTTTTGTTGAGGCTGTTGAATTGTTAATTCATACTGGTACCATAAAGCCAGAAGCATTGGTAAACATCTCCATTTATAAATCAAATATAAAGAGCTGAGATGTGGTAAGGACAAATACTTCAGTTTCTTTCAATTTTGGTTGGGTTTTTTGCCTCTTCTGTTGAGTACAGCTAAACTGCCATATAAATATTTTAAACAGCTGCTCATCAGGAGAAGGTACAAATTCTGGATTGTAGCCTTAGTTGAGATGTGTGGTTTTGACACATTTTAAAATATTGACTGTATTTGAACTGTGCTATTGCAGCCTTCTGTTATTTACTGCAAATTAAAAGGAATCAAGGTCTCTTTTCAGACAGCACTTCCCCTTTACATTATCTCCTGCCTTTTCCATGAAATTAAGCTTTGACCACTTAATTGATTAATTCTAGAGAGCAAAAGCTACACAGAGACATTTTCTTCAGAGTCAGTCAGGTTTTTGTTTGAGCTGACAGTTGTTCAATCTTTTGTAAATACTGCAGTAAAATGAAAAAAAAAAAAACCAAAAAAACAACCAACCCAGAATATGAGCTTGATTCTCCCAATATCATCTCACTGGCTCCAAATTACATGGAGATTTTCAGAGGGGACAAGTTCGTGTGACCTGACCTTGCACCAGATATACAGGGGAAAAAAAAAAAGATAAAACATAAAAAGAAATGGAGTAATGTTAAGTGTACTCATACTCCAACTAGAAGGTTTTTCTGCAGTGGCAGAAATCAAATACTGTCAAGAAAACAAAAACATTCATGAACAGGATGCATTTCAGCTCAGGCTACAATACAGCATTTTTCTGACGAGCAGCTGTTTAAAATATTTATGTCAGCTTAGCTGTGTTCCACTGAAGAGAAAAGAAAATTGACAGAAGCAGCAGCATTTGTCCTTACCACATTTCAACTCTTTATGCTTGGTATATAGAAGACATTTTCCCTTTGCTTCTGATTTTGTGCTATCAGTGTGAATTAACAATTCAACACAAGAAAGTTCACCTTATTGCAGAATTCAGCTTAAAGAAGATAATACCTAGCTTTTAGCTGCAGGACCAGAGATGAAGATATCAGAGGACTCTTCTTGCCTTTACTCAATCCTCATCTGCAGCAGAGAGAGCCTTTTCTGATTACAAACCCTCAGTGCAGTCCTGTTTCACCTTGGCAGTGTGGCTTGCTTGGTCTGTGCACAGGTTTCATAACAGAGGTAAGCAGATGCTGACTTCTCAGGGAAATTAAGGCCAGGACAAATCAATAAAGCATCTGGCCTGATGTGCTACATACTGTATAATCTCATGCAGCTTGGAACATGAGTTTAAGAAAAATGTATCTCCAGAAATGCTTCTAGTACCACTGGGAAGACAGTAAAAGGTAGAGAATTTGTCTCATTCCATTATATTTTGTCACTGTGGTTAATCTCTGTCATGGTGGACAAGTTGGAATATTTTTCTTATGTGAAGTTATTCTTTTCATTTTCCAGATATGAGTAATTATGCCATTCTCTACCAGGGTAAAGAGCTCCTTAGTCCTAATTTTTTTTCTTTCCTTGAAGGTGACTGATCAAATCACCTGATGATATTATTTTTAGCAAGATAAATGGATTGATCTCTTTAAATGATGTAATTTTCCAAAAACTTGAATCTTTGAGGTTTTTTGGCTTTTGAGGTAATCTTTCAGACTTCCTGCTATAAAGTATGGTTTAACTCTAGAGGCAGCCCAAATGTTTGCTGAGATGTGCTCCTATCTCTTCTTGCCCATTATTTATAGGATCAGGCTTTTGCTCAGGTCAGCTTTTGCCTTCAAATATGCTTGTAGACAGGATTCCTTCTGCTCAGACATGCTGACTTGTGACAAATATTTCTGTGTTCTATTTTGATGTCTGAAAGAATTTCAAGGAGCATATTAAGAGACAAAACTCAAAACTGAAAGAACTTGCTCCAGACTTTTCTTTGAGGGACACAAGGGAATTGTTTCAGACATCCACCACCATCCACACAGCTGCAACTGACTCCACAGGGTAGAACCTCTGCCTCATGCAAAGGACACAAAAGACTCCTCTGTTTTGGGAGACCTGTAAAGAGCAGGAGATAGATCAAATGGTGGCAGATCACAGGTCTAGTGTTCGTGTTGCATGAATTAGCTTAACATAAGGTTAGAGCTCTGGGTGCAAGCCATTCAGTCTTGCGAATTTCTTCACAACTGATGTGATTTTGGCAATGGTTGAAGCCAATCCGGTTACAAGGCAAGCAGCTGAAAACTTACAATATTTACCTTGGCCAGAGAGAAATTCCCCATTGATTTTCTAGCTACCTTATTTGTACACCTCTCAAGTAAGAGCAGCCTAGGAGATCTTTTCAGACAGTGAGCAGAAGTATCTTCTGAAACAACACTACACTCATTTTTAAAAGATGGAAAAAAGAAAGCAATCCCCAGAGCTCACAGCATCACTGCTTTGTCGTTCCATCCCTCGCAGAGATAACAGTTCAGTTACTCATTCCCTCTGCAGCACTCTCTGCAGTGCTCACCTTGGGAAGCAAAGAAGTGGCAAAGGACAAAGGGTCTTGTCCCTGGAAGGAGGGAGGGCTAAGAAGCCACGAGCAGTAACAGTGGGTGCATGTGAATTGGGCAACATGACAAACAGGGAAACTGGTGGAAGTGACAGAAGGGACTGAGGATGCACAGGCTGTCAGTCACTGTGCTGGGCAGAACTGAGGCAGGGGGAAGGCAGATGTTTGTCTGCAGCCAAGACTGGTGTGGAGGTTGTGGAAGAAAAGCAAATGGGCAAAAGGGGGCAGAAGGGTACCTTTAGTGCTCTCAGTAAACTGAAGAGAATTACTGAATGTTTGTTATAAAGACATGCTGAGTAGAGTCAAAAGGAAGACTCAAAACTTGAAAACTGGGCTGAAGTCCACTTTGTAAGACTTGAAGAGCGTATCTGTCTGGATTCTAAAGGAGCCAGAGCTATTTGCTGCTGACTTAAATTATGATTTGTTTTAAAGCTTCCCATCTGTTCAGGTTTATACTCTGTTTCCCGTTGAAATTACTGCTGGATGGATGTCATAGAGTGGTGATTGTGGACACATTCTCATTGGGTTTTAATTTTTTATGTGATGTTTTGGGCCTTTTTTACAGAGATCAGCACAAAAAGGCAAAACACAACCAACTGTGACAGAATATATAAAACAGAATGAGCTGCCTACAGATAAATGAAAACAGTCCAAAATAATAGAGACCAATGTGAATCATGACCAAGAAGCTTATTTGTAATAATAAACATGTCATCTGTGTCAGATAAACAAATCACAAATATTTATTAAGATAACAAATGGATTATAAATAGAGAAACATTCCAAATTCAGATCATGTCTCTCAGTTATAGTAGATATGAATTAACAGCCATATCTGCCAAAATAAATCTGGCATTCTCACAGAGTCATCATTTTTAAAAATAATAATAACAAGAATAATAAATAAAAAGAAGGAGAGTACAGAGAAAGAGAGGGCAGACAAGCATTTTTTTTATCTTCCATAGTATGACATAGTTTATAGAGATCAGGCTGCATTAATGCTGCTAAACATGATATAAGCATGACAATGATAAGAAAAAATTGGAGGCAGGGTTGAGGGAGAGGCTTCCCTGGTAGCTGCAGTTCTGACCCCAATCCTATAAGCTGCTCCAGGCAAGCAGGTGCATGAGGCCTCATTTTGAAATCAGTGAGCTCAAGCCAAGCACAAAAGTCTGTCTAGCCGAAGCATCAGCTGGCAGCTTCCACTTCCCTCCTTCTGCCAGTCTTTTAGATGCAGATAGCATTTTATTGATATGGCATGAGTTTTGATACCATGAAAAAAAAAATGTTATATTTATTCTTTAACTCTGGTGGTTGTGGAATGAAGCCAGTGAGTTTAAAAAGGCCAAAATTAATTTTCAGGAGGACTTAAATAAAACCAGTCGTTCTTAGTGCAAACCTGGGACTTGTTTGTCATGTTGTCCTGAGCTCCTGGAAATGGAGAGGCTGAGATTCTGCTGCAGGGGCAATTCTTCCATAACATACATTCCTGTGTTTCAGACTGTAGATTTCAGGACATAAACAGTACTATACCAAACTGAACAAAACAGGTCTATAAAATACCAAATGTGACTGAAACAATATTGGGCATGGAATAAATTTTTTTGTATTTCCTTCCCTTCTGTGAAGGTAATGGTGCGTACTCAAGGCTAAGCTCTTGCTGTCTATATTCAAAGGGGGAAGGGAGGAACTCTTAAAGTGCTAGTCTGTCTGTCCAGGTTGGATTTCCAAAGAGGAAAAGGAGCAAAACTGCCTCATCATTGCTAGTGCTGGTCCAGATGGACCTCTCTGCAATGATGAAGACAAGGTAGAATGCTGTGCCACCATTTGCATGACTGTCAGGGATGCAGTCAAGAGGATGGGATCAGACTCACCTCAGAGGTGCACAGCCACGGGATAAGGTACACAGGGCACAAACAGAAACACAAGAAGTTCTATCTGAATATGAGGAAAAACCTTTTTACTTTGAGAGTGACAGAGCACTGGAATAGGATCTCCAGAGAGGCTGTGGAGTCTCCTCTGGAGATATTCAAAACCCAACTTGATGTGATCCTGTACAACCTGCTTTAGCAGGGAAGTTGGGCTGGGTGATCTCTAGAGATTCTATCAACCCCAGCCATTCTGTGATTCTCTGAATTAAGCCCAAAATAAAGTCAGGAGCTCTCAACTGTAAATACCAGTCAGCATAATAAGAGGTAGGTGCTGCCCCAACTGTCCTCTAGATATAGTGCCACCTATACTAGACCAATTTGAATTTTAAGGGATATTCTTGTAGCTGGTTTATATTTTTATTTTCCTTCTGATAAGTGCTGCATACTCATTTTGAGTACACTCCAAAATGCTTCTCTTCCTTACGTTTATATGATTGGATTATTTCAGATTTTCTTTCTCCCCTGCAGCAGTTGTTCTGTGAAGGTCCTGTGACTCTTTCCTCAAGCCAGATTCTTGCTCCTAATGCTGTTGGACCGGCCTGTCCTGGCCATCTCTGTGCTTACCTATTTCTCTGCATGCCAGAAAGGTCAAGTCCCTGTGTTAAAGGCAGGAGTGCCCCAAAGACTTTGCAGGCAGAGGACACGGGTGCTGTCTCCCTGTTCAGGGCAGGATGCAGCCTGTCTTCAGCAATCCAGCTCAGCACCTCTGCCTGGCAGCAAAATCCTTGGATAAAAATAGACAAAGAGGCCTCCTCAAACAAACCTACAGGATTTCTGGGCTCAACCCTGATGCTCAGGACTCAGTGATAGAATCAAGGCCATATATTCACGTTCTGTGTAGTTCTGAGAACACATCTTTTGTTGTTGATTGAAGCTCAGCCTGATCTGGGAGGTTAGGAGCTGGGCTGTGGCCATGTCTTCCTGATGAAAATTCTTGGTTTCTGGCTCATTTTAGTGGCTGTGCTCACCTACAACTGAAGGCCATGATAAAATGGATGTAGTCCCAAATTGTTTATTTGTCAAAATAAACAACGAAAAATTATTTCTGAATTTGGGATGCACTCACTGAATATTTTTGAGATTTAAAACAATGAGGATAACATTTTGTTGGGCTTTTTTTCCTAAGCCCTTTTTCTTCTCCCAGGGACAGTAAAAAATTTAAGCCTGGAGTAATCTATAGATAATTAGGTCTACTATTTTTTTTTAAAATGAGCTATGCAGTTTAACTAGCATGTAGAAATACCAATAGAAGTACTTAATAAACAAAGGTACTGCTTTTATTATGAAACAATGACAAAATGCTGTTGAAATTCATGTTGTGTTGCACACTATTATTTTGGCCTCTTTACATCACTCTAAAATGGAAGAGGAATTAAAGGCTGGAGTGGGAGATATGTATCCTACTGCTTTGTAAATGAAAAGAAAGATTACATCTGTAGGTCTTAGAATTAAGTAGAGACCTGATGTTATAACACAAATGCAAAAAAATGTCATGTTTCTAGAGAAAAATCCTGTGGAATTAACATGTTACCTTGGCATGCAGCTATTACAAGGCTGTTAATATGGCATAATTTTAAGGACCACCAGGAAATTTGGCCTGCAGCACAGGGGGATTATAATAGCCTCATACAGTAAGC
Source organism: Oenanthe melanoleuca (assembly GCF_029582105.1). NCBI lineage: Eukaryota > Metazoa > Chordata > Aves > Passeriformes > Muscicapidae > Oenanthe > Oenanthe melanoleuca. Next base: position 4,644,194 of record NC_079334.1, read on the forward strand.
TTTGATGTGAAATATTATAATAACCTCATATAGTAACCTTGATGTGAATACTGAAGAGCAATAAAAAGCATCTGAAAGACTGAAATGCAAAACTGATAGTTTCATTGGACATGTTTAACATGCGTTTTGCTGCTCATTCAGAAAGAAAATATTTCAGGTAGGAGTTTTGAATTTTCACTGAACTTCCATTGGAGTAGAAATTGGGAAAAAAATCTCTGAATGTAATGCCTAGGCTCTTCTATGAATCCAGTCCTTTGCTTAAATTGCAAAAAGGTTACAAAAAGAACTAATGTTGGTTCCAAACAAAAAATAACAGATAACTTACCCTGAAACTATGGAAGTTTTATTATTTTCCAAATACACTGAAAAAATGCTTTGGGCATGTCTTTGGAAAAAAACCCAGGGTTTAATTTTTTGGTTCAAACCACCACAACAACTAAACCAAATAATCAATTATTTGCACAAACCAACCAATTTGAACATCCCCTTAAATCCTAAAACAGGAGTTTGCTATTGACAGCAGGGAATTTGGATGAACTTTTCACAGGTGTGAGTCTTATTCCCAGGGTATTTTCATTTCTGTTATTTAGTTTTTATGTTTGAAAAGATGAAAAATTGTTTCCAGCTTGAAACTAAGTCTGCAGGAACATGCTTTTATTAAAGTGCAAATTTCATTTAAGTGCAAATTTTTCTTAAGCACATATTACTTAATTTTCTGAAATATGTTTTTAGGAGGCAATATCAAAAGTACAATTAAATGGTTCAGGACTAAGTCCTAATTGATGGTGACAATAATGAAAATTAATTATTTACTGAAAGCTTATTTTTTTCTTTTTTTCCACCTTTGCTTTTACCTCTCATTATTCTGCTTGGAAACAGACTGTCCTAAAACAGTTTGAGAGTCCTGCTGTCAGTATTCAGACAAGCATTTGTCAGAATGTCTTAATACATAGTAATATTTTCAGTAGGCTTTTAATAGAACATCTTTCTCTCCAGTTCCTTTTAGTCCTAATCTTTAATGTAGGGTCTTGCATCTCTTTTCATGCTTCTCTTTTTATTAACTTTCCAAATATATTCAGAAATCCCTTAATTTGTATCCAGCAATGACTTATGTATTGAAGCATTAAAATGTACATTTAAAAACATTGAAGTCAATGTTGGAAACTGATAAAATACTATTAAAGTTCCTAGTTTAAATATAATGTGATTTGGAAATTATGAATTTTTAAAAGAGCTATTTTTATAAAAAGGAAGAAATGTTCTTGAGAATTCCATCTTTTTTCTTCTCCTGTTAGGAATTAAAAGTCCAGAAGAATTTAGAAACAAAACAACAAAAAAAGTAATGTCCAAAGCTGGGGAGGGAGTGCAGTGAATTTTCATTAGAATGCTGATTTTTATTTGAGACTTTCAGGATGGAAAAAAAAAATCAATCTTCCATTTTTTTGGAAGCAACATCTAATATTTAACACCCACACTGTTCTAAATAAACCTAATGGATGTCAGAATCAAAAGAACAGTGATCTTCAAAATGACTCACTAACATGGTAGCTGGAGTTGTGGCTGGCTCCTTCCTCCTTGGGTTCATGGAGGATTTGTGAACTGCTGACTTTGTTATGGCACCAGAGGGACAGCCAGCAGTGGCTCGTGGCTGCAGCAGAGGGCAGAAGCTTTGGAGAGCTGGCTTCTGGCTTGAACACCAAATGGTAGCTGGGATTGCATGGGTGTCACAGAATGTGAGTATGGGATTGTGTGCACGGTTGGTATAGAATGTGAGGATCTAATAGAATGTTGCAGATTCTGTGAGTCTCGTATTTGGTGACTTTAAACAAGCAATTTGGGCCTGTTGGGAGCATGGTTAAATGGATGACCTTAGAATACCTGTTGCTTTTCTCTTAGCCATGCTGTTCTTAGTATTTCTCTTTTTCATTTATTTTTTTATAAAGGCCTGGTATGGGAGGTTTGATCTCTTGCCAGGTAGCCTAGAGGGAATACTCTGTTCAGTTATGCAAGAAGCATGGATTTGATCCCTACCTCCTGTAACCATGCTCTGAGGAATACACATTACAGAAATAAAAGCATTAGCCTGCAGCCACACTGCTGTGCTGTGCTCCCACAGATCTCACGTGGGCAGCGAGGGCAGCCCCACTCAGGACTCTCAGGGCTGTGTGGAAAGGAGCCACAGAATAAAAGAATATGCATGGAACACTGTCCTCATCTGTGCTCTTCTCCAGGGACTTTCTACTCTTTATTGTTTCACTGATATACCTTTATTTCAGAAACGTGGTTTTTTTCTTTTTTTTTAAGTCAACAAAGGTTATTACTGTGAGCGTGCAGAATTGTGTGGATGGAATGTGAAAAATGGCACTTGGTAGTTGACAGCTAAGAGTCTTCCCAGCGACACTTAAGACAGAGAACTTTGCAATCCAGCTTTCCTTACCAACCAGTTCAAGGTGTGGCAGAGACACTAGTTCAGTGCAGTCATACAAAAATGTACCATTTTACCCTGTGCCAGTAATACCAGAGTCATTTTACACTCGTGTGCACACTGAAGAAGTTGCATTTTTATTTTTTATTGGGGCAGAGGGGTGGTGTGGCTCCTAGCAGTGCTTCAGCCTGAGCCCTATGTGAAACACTGTGGCACGTTGTGCCCTGGGGAACTTACAGTCTGATGGGCACAGAGCATCAGAGGGACTCTGGCACTCATGAGGAATAACTAATGTGATGCTGGGGAGTGATGTTTAAAGCTGTAACTCCAGGGCTCAGCAGTAGGCTTGGATGACAGGGGAGAAAGTGTAGAAGCTGAGGGAGTTTAGGAGGAGAAACAAAAGTGGTCGAGAAGGGCTCGCTCTAGTTTGTTCCACTCCATTTTACCCCAAAGGCCACTTCTAGGGAAAGAGGAAAGCCACATGTTTGTGAGGAAGTGTGTGGGAAAAGTGTCTCCAGATACCTGAGTCAGAAGAAAGCTTGTGCAAAAGGAAGGGGCGGTGCACTTGGCCCTTATTTTATCCCCTTGCAGAGAGAATATCTCAGAGGTAATACAAGTATTCATGTTATAGTTAGAGCATCTATATGCCTAGGGGGAAAAAAGGTAAATAAATGTACTTTGCCTTTTACTTTTCACTCCCAAATGACAAAACAGTGCTTAGTTTTGTCTCCTTTCAACATCTAGCGAGCACGTACTGATCGTTAGTGTGCACTCAGACGAGGTGCTAATTGTCACCAAACACAGATCAAGGGACAGAGTTCCTTCATGCCTATTCTTCTAAGGCACTGCTACAAGCAAAGCATTATAGTCAGATCTGAAGCAAAATCTGAGCTCCAAACAATTCTGAAGGTTAGGTGAGCTCAACCCTACATCCAACTGCAATAGCAAAACATTCCTCAGATCTGAAAACCCACAAAACAAGAGGGATGTCTGGAATAAGAGCTGATCTGTGTTCTGACCTTGTGCAAAAGCAACACAGTTCTGCCTGAATGTTTGACAAACACTGTTCAACAGACTACAAGAATTTCCAGCACCTTCAAAACACAACCACAGCAGCACTCTGTATTCTCCTCACCTTTGCTTTTTATATTTTTCCTTCAGGTTCTGAGTTTTATGTTATTAAATTTTAGTATAAAACATTATAATAAATATTAAGCAGCAACATTTTCCATCCTAAAAATATCAAAGATGGAAAAAAATACTATCATTTCCCTTTTTCTAGCAAGAAAATGAGGCACTTATTACCTGCCCAAGGTGATTTCGCTCAGTAAAAGATAACGAAAGAGCAAGTTAATTTAATGTTTTGAAGGTTGAGTGTTTTGATTTGCCCTTTTTTTTTTTTTTTTTAACTTCAGAAAAAGCACTCTGGTGGGAAAATGCAGCTTCAGAAATGTGAAAATGAGTTCAAATACAATGTGAATCTAAAAAGGCTGACTGCTGCACACGAATTTGTGGCTGTGACACAATAGATGAGTGATCAGTTTGTGTATAGAGAGTTGCAATGGGTCTAGCCTACAGGAAAAAAATGCAGTTTTTCAAGAGTTCTGGACAGGGTGGAAGCACTTGAATATTGTAGAAATGGAAAAGCTAACAGATAGAAGAAGACTCTAAACAGTAGTGTTCCTTTTGTTGGAGGAGAAAGATACTGTGTGTGACTCTTTGGTGGCTGGAACCTGCCAATGCAAGGGTGAGCTCGGTGGTCAGAGGTGCCGCTCGGCTCCCTGAGAGTGGCCTTTGCTGAACTAAAAGGGTCCTGTCCTCAGGAACACCAAAAATAGCCAGTGAAAGGTTATGAAATGTATCCAGTAAACATTTTTCTGGAGAGAGAAGAAACTGTGTCCAGTATTCCACTGACTGGGAATGGAGCTGCTCCATTTCCACCAGCCAGTTCCATGAGCCAAGCCATGCAGCCGGATGGAGACTGGTGCCTTTGCAGTTGAATTAAACAGTGTCAGGCAGCTGCTCTCCTGATTTGCCTCTAGACTCTGTGCTGTTGTCCACACCTGCTTGTGCCTGGTTAGACAGATCTTGTCTGCACAGGAAAGAAGGTTGATATATGACAGCATTACTCAGGAATTCACAACCACTTACAGCATCTCTCCCACTACTGGGGTCTTCCTAGTGCTTTATCCAGCCCAGTGCTACCCTGCTATTGCTTCTCCCCTAGGACTTGCTGTGTTGTCCCTGCTGGTCTGCCCACCCAGCCTATCCAGTCTTCCTTTTCTCTCTCTCTGTTAACTCTCTTTTTGTCCTTTAATGATGGATTTTGCAAACCTGCTGGCTCCTCTTCCTCAGGCTGGGAGGGGGACATGGGAAGGGACTGCATCAGCCTACCATCACCTCTTACTTCCTCTTGAATTTTGTACGTGGGTTGAACTGGATTTCACCAAGTAGCAAAAAGCATTTGGAGGGCTTTCCATCAGGAGCATATAAATAAAAATGGATAAGAATAGATTGGATTGTTGCTTCTTACATCCATGACCCCATTTTATTTTTGACAGGTCCTGACACCCACACACATGCTCCTTGCTCAGACTCGGATAGAACTGTTTTTTTTTATCTGCTTGGAGTTTTTGGCAGGATTTTCTGTTCCTCAGAGTGAGTTTCAGTAGCTCCTACCCTGGTCCTTAGTGCTCGGGCCTTGTGCCCTTGTGCTTTCCATACCTTTGGGTCTTACCTGACCCATCATTAAAACATCACAAGGGCAGGAACTGCACCTCCTGCAGGGTCTGAAACAGGGAAGCTGCTGCTATGGCTGCTGCTGGCTACTGATCTCCTTTGCAACTCCCCTGGGTCCAACATCACTCCCCCACTTCAGTCTGTGCTTCCCTCTGCAAAGGAGTGGAACCAAGCAAACAATCTGCAACAGGCAATATATGTAATGAATTTACCCTTTTCCCCTGAGCTGAATATGCATGAGTGGATGCTGATGTCTTCAAGTGCATTCCTTGTTTTGAGAGGCTTGCCTTATTTTTTTCCTATGCACCGTTTTTAGTGCTGTGTATCAATCACAAGTGTTCCCTGGTGCATCCAAAAGCGGGTATTTGCTATTCAAATGGTGTGAAGTTGTAGCTGTTTACATAAGTTTTGAGAAATTGTTTCTGTTCCCGAAGTGGAAAAGCATTCAAATACCTCTGTCATGTGCAGCACATAGCCCTTCAAAGTGTGTATTTAATGTTTACAGACGCGCTCTCACAATTCATTTTTCATGAGCGTTTGTAGCGGGAGACCTTGGTTGCTGGAATGTGTGCACAAAGGGAAGCGTGAAAGCAGCATGGTAACAAGCTAGTGCAACATTGTTTAAAATTCTATATTTGTTAAGTCAGCTTTTAAATTGTCCGTGTCTAAACATAAGCAGTGGAGAGCAGTGTGAGACGGAGATTCCCCTTTTGCTTGCCATGCTCTGTACCAGATAACATGGGAGCAGAGAAGCAGCCGGGCTGGAGCTATTAGAGAGTGTCCAGAGGGCACGAGCATGGTGAAGGGTCTGGAGGGGAAGCCTATGGAGAGCAGCTGAGGTCACTTGCTCTGGTCAGCCTGGAAGAGACTGACGAGAGACCTCCTAGATCTGCTGTCTGTGTGACAGCGACAGGACCCGAGGGAATGGCCTGGAGCTGTGCCAGGGCAGGTTTAGGTTGGGTATCAGGAAAAGGCTTTTCCCCGGAGGGTGGCTGGGCACTGGAACAGCTCCACAGCACCAGCCCGCCAGAGCTCCAGGAGCGTTGGGACAGCGCTCCAGGGCACACGGCGATTGCCGGGCTGGGCTGCCCTGCGCAGGGCCGGGGGCTGCTCTCGGCGATCCCCGGCGGTCCCTCCCAGCCCGGGACATCCCACCATGCTGTCACTTCCTCTCGGGCCGCGGGGACGCCCCGGCCGGGCGGAAGTGACGCGCCCGTGAGGGCGGAAGCGGCGCGGGGGTGTGGCCGCGAGCGACAGGTGAGGGGCGCGCGGCGCGGCGGGGAGCGCGTGCGAGGGGCGGGGCCGGGCCCGGGCCCCTCAGAGCCCCTCAGGGCCCTTCAGAGCCCCTCAGAGCCCCTCAGAGCCCCTCAGAGCCCCTCAGGGCCCCTCAGAGCCCCTCAGGGCCCCGGGAGCGCCGCGGGAGCCCGGGCGGGGCCCGGGGTGCGGGGAACAGCTCCGGAGAGCTGCGGGGGGAGCCCTCATACCGGCCCGAGGCTGTGCTGGGACTGCGGCCTGTCACAGCTGGCGGCCTCAGGCGCTCCCCATCGGGAACCCCGCCGGCCGCTGGGCAGGAGAGCTCAGCAGCGCCTGGCAGGGAGGGACAGCAGGGTTGGAAAATGGCTCGTTGCACTTCTTATCCTGTGAGCGTTAGGAAGAGTATTGCCTGCAGCCCGAGGGAGGTGGTCCTGCCCCTCTGCCCAGTGTGCCGTGTCCAGTTCTGGACTCCTTTGGGCATGTGACACATGGAGCTTCAGCAGAGAATGACAAAGTTGATTGAGGGGCTGGAGCATCTTTCTTGTGAGAGCTGAGTCTTTTCAGTCCCGTAGAAAGATTTTCCAGACAGGTTGTGGAGTCTCCTTCGCTGGATATTCAAGGACCATTTGGGTGCAATCCTGTGCCAGGTGCTCTAGGATGACTTGCTTGAGCAGGGATTGGACCAGATGACCCACTGAGGTCCTTTCCAACCTGAGCCTTTCTGTGATTGTTACATGGTGCTGAGCAATGACATGGATTGGGAGATCCTGAGGTTGGGACAGACAGGAGATGCTGCAGCCTGAAGGGAGGAACAAAGAAGAGAAGGAGGTGTCTGAGAGAGACATGGGATTCCGTGTTGTGTGATACGTGATTTTTCCTCAGAAAGTTGGCTAATGGCTTGTGATGGAGTTTGGGTGTTTTATACTATCCCAAGTGTGCTCCCAGGCCAGTAGTTCCATTGATTGTAATGATTTGTCCAATAAAACCATGTTGTGATAATTGCAGTTATTGGAATAATCTTTTTCTGTGTTCGAAATAAAGAATGAGTTGATTGGCAGTAAGAAGATCACAGGACTACTAGACCTGCATGTGAAGAAAGGATGCTGATGGATGTAGGGAACGTTGTGAATTCATATCCAGCAGTGATGGTCATTGACAGTGTTTATTTTAATAATCAACAGGAAATCCTGTGATAAGGTTTACCCCCTCCTTTTTGCTTTTTTGTTTGTTTGTGGGGTTTCTATGGGGGGGAGGTGTTGCTGGCCATGATTTGCAGACTGGGCTGACCTGTCCTGGAGTAGATGAGGTAGAAGCTGGAACTGTCCCTCTTCCTTGGCAGTTCCCTGAAACATGGAGCCTTCGTGGAGAGCTGCTCTTGCCAGAGACAAGGCCTGGAAGCAAAGTAGCTTTGGCACGTCCCTGTAGAGGCTTTCCTTCATGACAGTGTTCTGGGAATCAGGGGTGCTCCAGTCAACTGTCCCTTGCTAAGACTTTATTTTAGGAAGGTTGGCTGATAAGTTCTCCTGATATTTCATTATGTTTGTCTTGTCTGAGTAGCAAAGCTGGGATGTAGAGGCTGCCTGATATATCTCTGTGTTCCTGGGATGCTTAATGAGTGGGAAGAAGCCACACTTCAAGAGCCCTGAGGCAGAAGAGTGCCTGAGGCACTCCCAGAGCAGCACAGTCTGCTATTCTTAGCATCTGGCCTTTTTCTATCACTCCAGATATTTAAACTGTGTTTTAAATCTTCATTCCTTCAGATACAAAGTGCTGTTCTCTCAGCTCAGGAGTTCATGGGCCAGAAAACTGAAAGATAATTCCTGAGAACTACTCTCAGTCTGGCTTCTGGGCAGTACCAGGTCACCGTGGTCACATCTCAGCTTGGGGAGTGAAAGGGAAGGGTTGAAATTGAGGGCTGGGGAAAAATAGTATTGAGGTAATCCTAAAGCAAGACAGATTTTTTTTTTAACAGCATTTTTTTAGATTAAAGATAATGTGCAGAGGAAGAAGAGGATTGCGTCTGAAATTGTTATGTTTCCCATGGCCGTGGTGTAAGAGATCAAAGGGAATAATTTTTATCACTCAGAAAAATAACTTCTGTAGCTAATCTGCTCTGCCTAGACCCCTTCACAAGATAACCTTTCCCAGAAAATAGTCCATCCAGGTGTCATTTTTTTGACCCAGCTTTTCGTCAGCTCCTGTCAATCAGACCACTCTGTAGGGATATTCCTTGTAGCAAATGTGAACAGACTTGATGACATTCCTTATTTAGTGAGTTCTCCTCCTGTCATCTTCTACAGATATAAGCACTGCCTTTGCTTTTGAATGTGTAAAGCAGGCAGGAGCTGATCTGATCACTGGTTTGATTTGGTTGTTTCCTTAACTGAATGGCTAAGGATTTGTTGTAATACTGCATGTAGAGTCTAGGGGCTGTAAAACTCCAGAGCTTTGGAGCAGAGGGTACTGAATGTGGAGGTGAAAACCAGGACATTGTGAGTTATGGTTTGAGGCAGTGAGTTGTGGCAGCTAAGGTTCCTCTGCAGGAGGGTGGAGCTGATTTTGCATCAGAACATTTGAGGAAAAAACTTGCTGGATTTTTAAAAATTTATTTCATTTTAATTTAATTTTTTTTTGGCATGGTGTGTTTCTGGAACTATTGCTGTGGTCTGATAGTGAGAATGAGAAACTCCAGACATTCTGCAGGAAGCTCTACAGCAGCATTCTGGTTAGCCTGGTTTTGGAATTTCCTTATGTAAGAGAACGTGTTGCAAGAGAAATGGCTCTCTAGAGGACTTTGCATAGCCAGTGGCTTCTGTGTACTTCAGGCATACAAAACCAAAGTGCCCCCATTTAGGAAATCAAAGAGAAAAGAGCTATGTCTGGACGTTTGGGATGATGTCTGTATAGTCAGTGTAGCTAAGCTATTTGTTTAGGCTTCCTTTGTAACAAATAGTGATGGGAAGGGAAGGCAGGCAATTAGCAGAGTGTTTGTGGTCAGTTGTATGTGCTGCCCTGGAATCAGATCAGTTGTTCATTGCAGCATCTGATTGTCTCCATTACTGATGAGAGCCAAAGGTGGCAGTTGCAGAGGGGATTATCTGATTAACTTTAGGTATCAACATCTGTCAGTCAAAATGAGCTTTATGTATCCAGCTGGAGGAAATCAATTTTATCCTGTGCTTAGAGGACAGGGCTTTCTCAGGAGGGTGATGTGGTGAAGGGAGGCTGCCTGTGCTTAACAAAACAGAGCTCTGTGTTGAGGGGAAGGATTGTCCTGAAGACAATAGAGGCTTAGAGAGGATCTTAGCTTATGGAGCTGGCAGGATTGAAGTCCACCTCTAAATTATTTTAAGTCTCTACTTTTCCGATTCTCTTTAAAAAAATAATGCAATAGCATTCTCCATCTGGACTGTCAGTATAATTTGTTGTATCTAATCCAAGGAGTTGCCACATGCTATTGGAAAGCTGGGCTCTGAGATCTCAAATTCTGATTCTTACTCTTAAGCCTAAGTGGAATACAGCAGTATGTGACAAACCCACAGAGTGGCTCTGAGAAGTTTTTAGGGTGAAGGAGAGTCTCTAGATTTCACCTATAGTAGCTGCCACAGCTACTATTCCTTACAAAGCAAAGTGTCTGAGCCAAAGGTGTTTTTAACAGGCTCTGGCTTCTTGAGAAGGAGGTGCTTAAAAGCTGGTGGCCTTAAACATTTTCTGAAGGAGATTTTTGACAGGTCAGTGCTTCTCCTCAGGTAATCCTGCTGTCATGCTCCTCAGTGCTCTGCTGCCTCTGCAGGCCCATGGTTTGATGTGAGGCTGACTCCTTTTGAAAAGCTTTTGGCTGTTCAGGTAGTCCCATATCAATGAGCAGTTGTGAGAGCAGGAGATGCCCTGTAGGATTCATTTTCTACACAAACTTTTCCTTCCTGGTGTTCTTCTGAGGTAATGCTATGCTGTAAAGATAGGCTGAAAGACTGAGGTTGAGTAAGAATCCTCTGGAGCTGGAGGGGAGGAGCAGAAATGGCTTTTACAGCTGTGGCTTAAGTAACTTTGTGAAGTAGATTGGGCCATGGTGTGCTCCTGCTGTTGAGAGGGAGGGAGAATAATGGTTTCTCAAGCTTTTCACTTTCCTGCACCTGTTGCCAGTCTCTGTGTCTGAGGAACTCCAGCTCCTCAGTTTAATTCACTCTTGATAGTGGGCAGGGTGGGACAGCTGGAATGGAGAGTCGTTTTGTTCCAGAAATAGCACTGGGAGCAAAATCCCAGCTGATGCCAAGCACTCCAAAGATGGAGAAACCCCACTCTTGTCTAAAATAGCTACTAGAGGTCTTGAGACCAAAGCAGTAACATCTATAATGGAGCTTGAGGGTGCTACTATAAGAGACATCTAGTAGCATGAGCACCCTGGTGGAGTACTGCCTGCTAAGGGGCCTAATTAGGGTCTTATTAATGCTTTCTTTCATCACTTCCAGCCTTCAGATGGTGATTAGACCTATTTATAGGGGCAGAGTTCCTTAATATTCAGCACAGTGTACTTCTTGCCAATCAAATCAGTAGAGTCTGCATCTTTGATTGCTGCTTAATAACACTGTAGAAGATGGTTAATTAAAAAATATAAATAGACTTTTCATCCTCTTAACTTACCGAAGTGCTTCTCTCCTTCCCCCACCTTGCTTCCTGCAGAAAAGGGTAAAGTTGGATTAGCACGGGGACTGTGGTGAACCTCTCATCTCACTGCTGGAAATGCATCCTGCTCTCCTATCCAGGGTAGTTACCTCTTGTGTGCTCTGCTGGAGGAATAAATTTCATCCCCTCCTGTGAATGTCAACACAGGGCAGAATGATTGTATGCTGCATAATAATAGGACATATATGAGCTCCTGTGCTGCATTTGAGCAATTTCTAGCTTTTGTTTCGATGTCTACATCTGTGTGCATGAGCACACACTGCCTTATCCTGTCCCTGAATAGCATGTCATATGCAATGACATATTTTGCTTTTCTAACTTTTCAAGTTTCTTTCTAAAATACAGTTCTCTGTTTTTGCAGCTGGTAAACTCATAGGAGTGTGCTTTATCTGTGGAGGGCAAGGTGTTGCAATTAACTTTTTATATTGTTCTTTCTTTTTCCTTGGAGGATTTAATTCTGATACTTTGTTGGGATAGCCTCTAGGTAAGCCTCCAGAACAATCAAGGTATGACTTGAATATCCTAGAATATTAGACTATGGGAAAACCTTTGTGCAGGTGATAGAAAGTATTGCATGTAAGAAATTAGTCACAGGGAGGAATTTGGGATGACTTCTCGTGGTTAACCAAGTTATGGATGTGACTTTCCTCTGTCAGAGGCATGTTCTGATAAGCTGTGCCCAGAGCCTGTCTACTCCATCTTTTGAATGTGATTGATCTTAACCTGTGGTTCATTTGTGGCTTGGTCTGTTCCCACTTTGGAGCCATACTGGTAGGAGTGGGGTAGTGGTGTGTGGTGTGTTTTATTGCATGTTGCTGATCCCTATGTCCTCACAGGTGGCTACAAGGCATTGATCTTTTATTAGGATCCTACAAAAGGGAGGCATAGGGTTAGGATTGCCTGTCACTTATTTCTAGAGATGTTACTGCCTGTGGGAATTCAAGGCCTCTAGTCCTTGCTGCTTTTCCAGTGCAGTGGCAGAAGCAGCAGCACAGTAATTGCTAAAGCAGCCACTGCAGCTTTGAAGTATACACACTGATTTTTTTTTTTCAAAGTATTTAATCCCTCTTCTCCCCTGAGTCTGCTCTTTCTAGTTTCTTGAAACATGTCAATGAAGCAGGTATTGTTGATGGCTTGCCTTATTCTCCCTTTATTTTCACAGCAAAGTACACGTCTGCTAAGTTCTTGGATATTGTTTTACATTCTGCCTTTGTTAAGGGCAGTCAAGCTATTTTTTTAATATTGCCTTTGTTTATGTTCCTTTGAAGAACTAAGGTATTTTAAAGTTGTGGAGTTGTTTCATTTTTAGATAATCATCCCAATGGTCAATCCTCCATAGAGCAGTGTTTTCTAAAGAACTTAGGGAAGCATTGCTTCTTTTACAAACTCTGTTTGATCTGTAAAAAGTTCTTTTGGGCTTGCCTTAACATAGGAAGTTTTATTGTTATGGAGAGAGTTGAGCAAAGCAAGTGTAGTGTTCTCTACCTACCTATCCAGAGCAGTGAATTGTGTACTTCCTTTTCCAGGGGCAGAGCTCCATGTGTCCCTCAGAGTATTAGACTTGGCTGTGGTGAGTGAACAGTGAAATTCCAAATGCCTGAAAACCCTGGGGTGCTCACCCTGTACCTGTCCTGGTTTACCTCTTCCAGAAAGGTGAGCAGTCTGCTGGAGACTGATCCTGTTTCCCACTCCTGCTGTTTCTCTCAGCTTTTGCCAGTGTCAGTGTTGAAACTGAGAGGGAGAGAACAGCTTTGAGTGAGGAGGAACAGCCACCAGCCCTGAGGAGCTTCGGACTGGCTTGCTTGTGGTGAAAGCACAGACAGCTTAAGGCAGAAGTGTAAATCTAAGCAATCAGGAGCTTTAGTCAGAACTTCCAAATCAGGACATAGTACTTGCAAGCAGGTGGTGCAGTGAGAAAACAACCTTTTTCTCTTTGTTTTCACTTTAGTAAGGTAAATGAGGTTATTATATAACATCAAGCCAAGCACATTTGGCTTGATCGTGAAAGTTAACATAGAAAAAAATAATTGAATAAAAAATAGCTGGAGCCCCCAGATGCTGCAGCTCTTTTCCAGATCCTCTTCGATCACACAAAAACAAACAAAACCACAAAAAACAAAACAAAACCCCAAAACAAATAAACAAAAAACCCAAAAGCTCTGTGTTGCTGTTTCTTCTGCTTTGTGTGACCCATTGGTGGTCACACCACTAATGATTAAATCTCTTGGGTTTTCTGACCTCTGTGACTCATACTTTCTTAGAGTATTTCATGTCAGCTGACATAGTTCCAGCAAGCTGTACTTCCTGTGGAAACACACCAACTCCCTTTGTAAGATTCTGGAGTGATTCTGGAACCAGTTTGTTGCTTTGCTGGAAGTCCCTTCTATATGTAAGATATAAGCAGTTTATTTGCACCTTTGCTGTTCATGTTCCATGAAGGCTTGGCACCCATTGAATAGGGTGGAAGAGTTGACATATTTTAACATGTAGCACTCCGTTTTTTATTTTTTAATGTACTAATTCTGATAGTGGAGCGTGGCAAGAAAGTGTGCTGCTTCCTTCTCAGTGCACTGGAGTTTGAGATAAAGGAAGAGTCAGTCTTACTGAGTAATCTTCAGTCTTTGTCTCCTTCCTGGCTTCTGCTAGGAATATTTTGAATTTTCCCTTTTAAAATATTCCTTATTCCCAGTCTCTCTCTGTTATGTGAAGCAATTCTCCTTTTATTTTAAGCCTGTAGTGAGACCCTTACTCAAATTGTTGGTAAAACTGGCTTATCTCTCCAATTAGTTTGGTCCTAAGAGGTAACAAAGAGCTGTAGCATGGGTTTTTGCCCAAGTCTAGTCATTTAATTGTTGCTGTTTTGCCTTCTCCCTGCTATAGATCTCCAACTTGTTCTCTTGCACAGGAAGAATTGTCTCTTGTATCTGTCTCTGGCAGTAGTTTCCAGAGTCTGCCATATTTCTCCACTGTGGTTTTTTTTAGGAAAGGTGAGAATCTGAAGCTCGTTTGAGAACCTGTGAAAGTGACGTTTACCAACAGACAAACTGTGACTGTGAGCAGGAGCACCCAGGGATTTTCCTGCCTTGCTCAATACTGGGTGCTCCTTTCTTTGCAAGGGAGCAGTGGGATCTGAAGGAGAGTCTGTAGCTTCTGACTGCAGGGAAAGAAATGGTTTGGGAGCAGCTAAGAAGTGCTGCTTCTGGGTGGGAGCATCTGTCAGTGAGCAGCTGAAATGAGCTTGGTTTTAGAAAGGACACTTGGAGAATTAGGATTGGTGAGAGTCTGAGAGATCATACTGGGGCTGTATAATTCCTCTGGCCTCAAGAGGAGAAAAATCTTGTCTTTCTCAGGATTACCTTTACACAGGAATGGTTTTGATAATGAAACAAGCTTCAGAAGTTTCCTTCTTGCCCCTGCTTCCCACTATGTTTCATGACTGGACAATTCCAGCTGTTTATCTGGCTGCAGTAAATTGGGTCATTGAACTGATTTGAGTTAAAAATAGGCATCCCAAACATCAGCAGCACTGATGCAGTGGCAGAATTTTGCCCAGTGGCAGGGAGGACTGTAAACTCCTTTTGCTGCTGGGGCCAGAGTACCTCATAACCACGTCCTTGTTGTGTTATTGGGTCACTTTATTCCATGGTGACAGTCAAATAGTAGGTTTGAAAGGAAAAGTATTGAAGCTTGATTGTGGTCAGCAGATCAAAAACTGCTGTCTCAAAATTAGCTGTATTCCTCTCAGATTAACTTGTATGCTTTACAGCTATAAATAATAATTTCCTGTCTGCAGAGTAGGCCCAGTCAAAAAGACTAATCAGTGTGCAAACATTGCTGCTAAAGAGTGCAGATACTGAGTCTGGCTGCCAGTGATGCATGAAATGAAACAGAATAGGTCTAGGCTTTCTAGACTGGCAACAGAGCCAGCTTTCTAATGGCTGGGCTTGATCTTGCAAATTTGTTAACTGTGGAAAGGCTTCTACGTGCCCCTACATCTCATGATTCATTGCTAAACACCCCCACCAAAAAACCCCCAAAACAACTCAGCAAACCCCACATCCCAAAGGAATACCCTTAAATAACAGCCACATCACATTTACAGAAAGCTTTTCCTACCCTACTGTGGTATCATCTTAAAGGAAAAATTTGGAGAGGGTGGATGTTGTTTCTTAAATACACAGAAATGGCTGCAAGCCTAATCTGTTATCTCTTTATTTTGTGAAGCAAGATAGGGAATGGAAAGAATATGAAGACCCTGTTAGTTTTCACATACTGATTTTTAATGTTGTGACAATCTCTTCAGGCTCCTGATTTATGGGCTGTATTTCTGTGTTATAATCATATATTCCTGCTATGGAGCCAGGAATGCAGGTTGCAGACAGCACTGCTCTCTGAACTCGCTGCTGCCGACCTTCAAGTACCACAGAGGGAATGTGGTGCATCCTGAGATATCCCTGTTTCTGATACTTTGGGTTTTCATCCTCCTTTGTTTTTCTTCTCCTCAGCTTAATGAATATTTTCTTACACAGATGTATGGAGCTCTGTGTGATGAAACTCTGTAATGAGCACTTGTAAACTGTGTGTTTTTTACAGCATGAATGAGAAGAGATACAGACAAAGCAAGATTGAAGGGAGTGTAGACTTAGCAGTAGAGTTTGGGTGGAAAACTGTATGTATACTCTTCAGAATGTCCCAACAGTAATGTATTTATTTGTGAGTCTGCAATTGCTAATGTGCTCAGAGAAATGGATTTTTTTTAAATTTATGTTCTTCCAAATCCCAGGAACTTTTTTGTTATTTTTTGTGAGTAAATACATGGGAGGCAAACTTCTTGGGGATTGCTAAGGGAGAGGTGAGCAAGGCTTAGGTTGGAAACATGAGTGATGGGTGAGCTTCTCCTTGCTGAGCTATGGAGCAGTGGTACTGGCCCAGCTGCTTCCAAAAGTGTGCATACAGCTCTGGTGTGTGGCACACAACTGAAACATTTTGGTGACTGGTTGGACTGGAGGTGCGAAAGGATTCTAAAATAAGGAGACTTCTTTCAAGATAGTTGCTAAGGAATTGTCCAGTCACCTGAAGCAACAGACTGCTCCTGGGAGTCTCAGAATGGAAGAACTCTCATTAACCTACTTGGAGCAAGGGGTTGTGTGCCCATGCATGCCTTGTAATTTCATGGCTTCTGGTCTTGGAAGGGCTTGGTGGTGTGTTTCTTGGAGCAGAAGTGTAAGATGAAATACTGCCTTTTGTTAATAGGCTTGGATGACCTGAAATAGATCCATGTGGAATATGAGGAAAGGGAGGAGGGGACAGAGTGATTTCTGATGAGTCTTGTTGCCGTTCTGAACTGACTTTGCTGCTAGCTCTGGTCTTTCTTTTCAGCACAAAACTGAGCAGAGATCTGTTAAGTAGCATGCTAAAATAGAATTATGGTTTCCAGGAACATTCAGATAAGCAAGAGATTCCCGCCTCACTGTAGCTGCCTTGAATGTGCCTTTCTCCTCAGCTCACCAATTCTGTTGCAAATGCAGAAAGTAGAAGTCCCTGAGTAGCTGCTCTGATGAAATGACAGTGTGTTTACTGTAATGACCTATTTGTTCTTTCCTTTAGGCACAATGGCCACAGTAGCCCAGAAGCACGTTTTGGAAGGGCAGCCGTACTCAGTGCCCCTGATCCAGCCAGACCTACGCAGGGAGGAGGCTGTGCAGCAGGTGGCAGATGCGCTTCAGTATCTGCAGAAGGTGTCAGGCGATATCTTCAACAGGTACAGTGCTCTCCTGGGAGCTCGGGTGCTTAGCATTCAGCATTACAAAGCAGAGTACTGGGATTAGGTTGCAGCAGTTAAAGGGTATTGTGTTGGTAAGCAATGAAAGTTCAGAAAAGGGATGAAAAAGGACCAGATGCACTCAATTTGAGTTTATTAGATTCAAGTCTGTCAAAGTTAAGCATAATGAAATGGCTGCAGTTAGCCAGAGATTGTTGGTTATTAATTTTTTTTTCAGTGGCAGACTTCCACAGATTGCATTGCTGCTTCTGCTGCACTTATCCTTTATTCCTTCTTGCTCATGTATTAAAGGGGAGACTTTGTTATTTAGAGTATCTTGAAGATGCATCTTTTTGAGTCATTGTACTTGAAGCAGTGAAGTAGTAAATGTTTCTTTGTTCTGATCTCTGCAGTGTGCAAACTTTGGGCTTCTAGTGTTTCACACTTATCTTTTTGTGTGTTGGAAGGGCTGAGTGCCCTAAGTCAGGCTGGGTTTCTTTCGTGCCACAGTGTCATAATCCACTGAAGTCCATCTCCAAGGATTTGGTCCAGACTTGGCATCTCTTGCATATGATCCTCTTTAGGACTGGATCTGTAAGACTGTCCATATAGCAGATCAGAGAGATTCTTGTGTTTGCTTGCAAATGGTAGTAGATAACATGGTGCCTTTTTCCATCCAGTGCCATCTTTGACATCTTGGTGCTCTGAGATGGTGTGTAGTATCATTAGGAAGGAAACAGATCATCATTTATCTTCTCATAGTCTAATTAGTAAAAGCAGATGCTTTGGTTTCAGCAGGTCCTCTGACTATCTAGTTTAATTTATTATGGTGTGAGCATGGTCATGACATTTAGTCCTTTTTTGAGTTTTGGAAGGTTTTTTTAAGGGTAGATTCAAGTTCTGTAGTTTCTGATAGTGATACTTTGAAGGGTAGCCTCTGGAGGAAGAGCAGTCTCTAAGGCTGAGCTCCAGTTACTGAGGGAAATAAAGGTTTTCCACTGGAATAGTCTTTATTTGGGCAAGGGCTGTGTGTGGGCTGGATTAGGTTGAACACAAGGTCTACTTTATTTGTGCTCTTTAAAGCAGGGGAACACTTCATGATCTAAGGCTGGGAGAAGGCTTTCTAGAGCTGCCATAAACATGTGGAAAGCACTCTCAGACTTGGGCCTGGTTGGCAGTGCTGTCCCTCTCTGTGGGGTAAATGAAGCTCTCGATAATACAAGAGTTACTCTGTCTGTGTTTTTCCCTGTTTCTCCTCTCCTCACTGCTGTCTAACACAGTACCCTGTAATTTCCCTAGGGAGACAAGCCTGCTGCTTTGTATGCAAGTCACTCCCAAGTGCTGAGCAGTGACTGTGATGCTGTTCCCTCACTCTTTGGTGCACTCATGACTTTTAATTACCAATTTTCTCCAACAACAGAGGAGGCTTCATTGGCTTCTTTGTTTGCTTTGCCTTTCCACTGAGGTCTTGGCTCTCTGATATAATTAATAGCGATTTAGTAATTATGCAGGCATCTGATTAGACGTTCCATGACCTTGGTTGTTCCATGTCAATCAAGGGGCAAAGCTTTCAAGGTAAGAATTTTGCCGCTTAGTGAAGAGTGACCTTTTATCCTCCCTTTTCTGAGATAAGGCAGCTCTGTCTTCCATTTCCAGGAAGGAGCTGCCTTATCTGGGGAAGCTGACTGTTTTGATCTGCAAAACAGCAGCTTGTAGTGTTGATGGAGAGGAAACTTGTTCACTGTGGGAGAGCTGGCTGAATGTGTCCAACTCCTTAATTCAGTACTACAAAGATGCAGATGTTCTGAGGTTGTTTTTTGGGAACAGGTGGGTTGGTACAGTGCTTTTGAGAGTGGCAAGCCAATCTGTATTTTGTTGAAGGTGGAGTGAAAGTGTCTCTTACTCTCTGTGAAAAAAGGAATATTTCAACAACCAGATCTTTGTTTCCATTTTAGCTAATCAAAGTTTCTGCTCAGAGTTGTTGCTGACATGACAATTGAGTATGAATTCTTAAAATGAACATGACACAAGAAAGATACCTTTCCATTTAGGGAATTAGAAGAAAATACAGAGAGCTTTCCTCCTCTTCCTCCCTTTTTGGGCAATTTGGGAAATAACTCATGTGACAAGTTTCTGCCAGCTTCTCTTCTTTCCAGTCATTCTCAATGAAACTTAATTGCTATTAACTATGGCAAGGTGCTTGGTGAATTTCTCAGTTTCTAAGGAGTTTGCATTGGCAGGAAGTGTTAATAATACCTAATATTGTCCATTTTCTATTCAAAGTGTTCACTTTTGAGTAAGAGATGTGTGGAAAATTCCTATTGCAAGTTATCTCATGGAGTGTTACAGTAGTAGAAAGAAATAAAATACTTGGGATTGGAAGGTTGTTATCAAGGTCCTGGCTTGTGATCCAGCCCCAACTTGTCCAGTGTACAAAATTGCCCATCCTTGTACTTCTTTTATGGAAGAATTCCTGGTTGTTATTTTTAAAAATCTTTATTCAGTGTCTTGCTTGTCTGGAATAATACTTTGCTAAATCAGTGTATCCTGTTTCCTTCCCAGTTGGATTTGAAGTAATTTCATATTACATATTTGAAAAGGGCTTTAATATTAAGCAAAAGTTTAGCTGAGAGCCACACTTCTGAAAACCATAGCTGGAAAACAAAAGCACTGTGAAAATGCTGTTAAAGGTGGGGAATAAATCTGCTAAGGCTGTGATAAGGATGGTAAGGAGTTCTGGCTGGGCAGCAGAGTCTTAAGGGATGTTTAGGACAAGAGCAGAGCTGAGATGTGAGTAGTTCTGAAATTGAAAATATGAACAAAATCTTAATCATGAGGTACATTTGGGTGTTTTAAAGCCCTCCTTGTTTTAAACTTACTGCTGTGATTAGTCATGATGATCAATAGTGGAAGTGAGGGACTGAATACGTCTGTGTAAATGTATGTAGTTTAGGAGGTCTGTGGAATGGAAACTTGCCAAGAAGGGTGTTGCTGCAAGCTGTACTGTCCTCTTTGCTCTGCAGTGGGTCTCTGGGATGCAGCTTGGAGCTTGGACATGCATTGTGCTTGTTCCTCTGCTGGCTGCAAGGGCTGCATCTTTCTAGGAAGAGAGCTGTCCGCTGTGATGGCTCACCATGAGGGTGAGTTTACACCAAGAGATGCACTGTCAAACAGGGAATCAATTTTTCTCCAGTTAATCTCAGAGTGTTATGACTCTTGTTTAACAGCAAGGTGCCTCATGGCACTGTGAAGTTGTCCCAGAGGTCATCTGAAAGCGGTTGCTAGGTCTAGTTTAGTTTCAGATACCTCTCTTGAGAGCCTGTAGGAGCAGTCACTTGCTGCCAGGAAGATAAAGCAGAAGCAGTGAGGCAAAGAGTGAGTGGAGTGTCCTGCAGACATGAGGAAATGGAGTACTGGGAAGACATTTTGCCTGCAGCTAGTTGTTATTCTTGTAGATGTATGTCCAAGTAACATGGATGTATTTTAAGTGTAGCACACATTTTGTAAGGCACCATTTATTTGTTATGGCTGCCATGATCCTCTGGAAACTAACTTGGATAGCTTGTGGAGATGCAGCTTCAGAGAGGTTCCTAGACTGTAGGAAGACTTTAGGAGGTGACAGAAGGGTGTGATCAGCATGCTTGGAAGGTTGAGAGCAGCTGGCACTAGCAGGCATCCTACACCCCCATAAAGAGGCAAAGGGAGTGTGACTGTTCTGCCAGAGACCAGGTCACAGCCCTTTCTGGATGCTGCTATAATCCTTAAGCTTAAGATCTCCTGGGATCTGATCTGTTCAAAATTGCCATAGAGGTGTTCTCCTACTTCTGGAATTAGTCTCGAACCTGCTAAGCAGGCAGGAAGCACACAATAATTTCAGACTTTAAGGAGCTCTTGAGAAGATTCTTTCTAGTATATACTCCATAGTGGAATATCTTGTGGAAATATGAGACAGTTTGCTTTAAAACAGATGGCATGTGCAATAGGAGAGGCAAACAGTAAGGAGAAACTAAGGTAATTTCAGTACATATGAATTGTTGATTTATTTTAGTTCATGTTTTTTTTAACACTCTTGTTTGTACTCTGTTCCTTGTTGGAGAAAATTCAATATTGAGTAGCAGCCTTCAAATTCTTGTGAGCTAGTTTTCTCCAGTGATAAGTCTCTGTTAATTAAAAGGGTTTTGGCAAAGATCTTATGAACTTCCCCATGCACAGAGTAATTCCTTTACCCCTCAGACCCTGACTGCAAGTGGCTGTGGCTGTTACTCTCTGGAAATAGGCAAGGAGAGGCAAATCATAACAACAAATCAGTGTGTGCCTCACAGCAGAAGTGTTCTCCTATTTCTTAGCCCACAGTTTTGGCAATATTGTTGGATTCTCCCACTCCTGCTATTCTTGACACAGCTGCCATGTTATTCTTTTATTACACAAAGTGATAGCTCTACCTTCTCAACCAGCTTCAGACATTGGAGACTCACACGTGTTGGAGTAATTTTCTGTTCCTGTGGATGACTTTTGTGTACTCAGTCAGCCCTGGAGGAAGAGGTTCAAACAAGTCATTTTGTTTTACAGGCATGACTTCCATTAGGGATCCAGCATGGAGAAAACTGTCTGGAAAATAACACTGAGTGGCTTGAAATGTGTATTACAGGCTTACTCCTATGGGGGTGTGCACATTGAGGGGAGAGTTGGGGGAGGAACACCAGTGCCAAAGGTCTGTTCTTCACACTTGACTGGCTCATTAAATTCCCTTTCCATGGTGCTTCTTTCTGACTTGCTGTGGTGCTGTCAGGTTTTGCAAATGGGGAAGGTTATAAGGGCTAGGTGTAAATGCAACTGACAGTTGAGACACAGCAGTGCTTTTGGAGACAGGGGACCCATTTGTAGGTGCTAATGAAGGAGTTTCTGGTTTTCTTTCATCTAAATTCTCCAGCACCTAAATTACCCACCTGAGGTTTCTGTTTAACACACTTTGCCATGCAGTTCTTTAACCCAGGCTCCAGAAACTTTCATCTCCTCCTCTAAATCCACCAGACAAACATTTTATTGAAGGAATTCACCATGCTGTGCCATTAATAATTTTTATCCCCTACTCTCCCTGGCACAGCATGGTGAATTGGATTTCTTTCTTAATTTATACAAGAATATGATCCTTATTCTGGATTAATATGCATTATAAAACCAGATATTTGCATTTTAATTTACTTCTAGGACTCTTGTTTTAGATCAACCAGCAAAGCTGAATCTGAAAACATGCTTGATGGGCCTAAGAGGCATAACAAAACATTCCTTTTAGAAGAGGAAGTAAAGCTGTTGCACTTCTGCTCTGTGTGAGTGCAGTAGGAATAGCTTTCTGGTTATCTATGACATATATATAACATTCCAATATATACATATATATAACACTCCAGTAACTCATGGTCTCCACAGTGCAGTTCTCTCTGTTGTTTTGTCCCAGTGACTGAGTAGTTTGGTTTTGCTTCAACAATACTTTTGAGAGCGACATCCTGGATTTTGTTAATTCCTGTGTGAATTCAAACTTTCAGAATATTTTTTTTTCTTGAGGAAGGGAGGGTGAGTAACTTACAGCTGAGCACCAGGCAATTTAGGGGATGGGAACAACCAACCACACAGCCAGAATCATGCCCTTCCATTACACTTAATGCTTACTTTTAGCTGGGATCAGGATTTTAGCTGCTGTCATGATTTTAGCTGCATTGGTCATGAGAGCATTTCCTGTGTGTGTCACAGGGATAGTGGTTAAGCTATTAAAGTGTATGAGTTTACAGTTCTGGCAGTTTTGGGGTGGGGAAGGAGGTTTGGAAGGTACACTGTATGAATTTGTTCTATGAAGATAGTATTTCCATTCTTAATGATTAATTGTGAGTTGGTGCATGGGAAAGATGATTTTTAAAATGACAGTGGGGGAAATGAAATCATGTGTCTAGACCGGTTCTAAAGGTCTAGATCACTAATGTGCCTTGGACTGTTTCATTGAAATGACAGAGCAGCTGTCAGTGCAAGCAGAGAGCTATCTGCTTTTTGATGCTGTTAGAAACTTTACTGCCTGTGGCCAAAAGTTTTCAGGTGAAGAGTAACTAGAAATCCCTCAAGAAAGTAAGAAAGTGCTGTAATCACTCAGGAAAGATGTTAGATGGATAAGGTGTCATAAAGAGTTCTAATTTGTTGAAGAAGCACACTCAAATTAGCTTGTTGATGGGCATATCATAGGTGTCTTTTGAGATTTGAGTGTTACTGCAATTGATTGTTGAAAAATTAAGAAGTAACACTAAATAACCTCTGTTTCTGAAGAGTAAATGTTATGAAATAAAAAACTTCATTTGCAAAAAATATATGAAGAAATCTTTCCTGTAAGAGAAGGAGGCCTGTTTTGAAAGAGGAGGATCTGTTAAGAGAAGTTCACTTGGAAAGCAAGGGTGAGAAAGGAAAATGCTAAGTTAACAAAGAGGTTTTGTAACTGGCAAAGGGCTGGTAACTATTTCTGAGGAAGTCTGTCTTCTGTAGTTGGGCTTCTTTTAATCGTAGCAAAATTTTGGGTGAATCTTGGGAATCTGCACTAGTCCTCACAGGGTGCTGAAGAGGGTCATTGCTGAGCAGAAGCAGTGAGTGCAAGGAAATAGAATAAATTTCACTGAGATGTAAACTGTTGAAAAGTACAGGGATCGCTGCAACAAACTTTGAAACATAGTACTGAGTGCAGACAGAATAACCTGGATATTCCAAGTCATGCTTCTGTGGCCAGTTTGGTCATTTACCAAGTATCTGATTACAACTTCAACAGGTCATCATGGTGAGGGAAGAGCACAGAGGTAGACCCTTAACATGTGATCAAAGTCAGAATGGAAGTAAGAGTTCTAAGAAGACATGAAGTGTAATTGTCTTGAAATAGACATTTTATGGTAGCAAGTCCTTTTTCTTTGTTGGACTTTCCTTCTCCTGAATATTCAAGTCCAATTATGCAGGACAGCAGTTTTTATAGAACAAGCATTAGCTTGTAAATGATAGCTTTTAGATATGTGTTATTGAAAAGGAGACTGGAGGGTTCAGCTTGTAATCTGCAAGTAAAATTCTGTGTGATTGCCATCAGCTGCTTGGAAGTGGAGAAAACTTCAAGTCAAGTTTACTTGTAAATGTGTCTTAAATGTGGGTAAAGGCTACATTTTGGATCCCAAGAAAGAAGTGGTGGTGGTGAGAAAATGGTCAGTGTTTTTGATCTTTGGGTGAAAAGCTATGAAGTTCTAAGGATATTTGATTAAATGCAAAGAAAATGATCCAGAGGGATCATAGAACTTTTTAAAGGCATTTGCTCTCCCTACCCCAGATACAGTTTACAATACAGTTCACAACAGGGTCACCTGGGCATTTCTCCACTGCTTATGTTTCCTGTGACTCCGTAGTGATACACATTTTCTTTTCGATGGGGGCAGGGAGGAGGATCTTTGGCTAGTCTGAGAATGGAGCTTTGATGGGAGAATGAGAAACCAAATGTTTGTGTACACACAGTTGATTAATTTAAGGTTACAAGATGCCAAAACACCTTCTCAAGCTATCTGCCAAATAAGATCTATTACTTCAAGCAACATGGAAACAAAATTTATTTTTGACAGTCTTGTAAAATTGTGTCCAAACAGGATTAGTCTTCCTTTCACAAGTGATTAAAAAAAAGAAGGAAAACAAAACTGAAAACACTTAAGGCTATTACTACAAAAGCTTGAACTTCAGTGAGTAAATACTTAGGAGAGTTTTGCAAGGATGAGTGGAGACTCTAAAGATAACAAACCAGTTACTATACTTTACTAATAACTTTTACTAGTTACAGTATTAGTATCAGTTACTATGACTCCTCTGAGAAAAGGCTGTGAGAGAGTTGGGATTGTTCAGCCTGGAGAAGACTCCAAGGAGACCTGTCATTGCAGCCTGTCAGTACCTAAAAGGGGCTTATATGAAAGATGAGGGCAAACTTCTTAGCAGGGCCTGTTGTGATAGGACAAGGAGTACTGGTTTTAAATTAAGAGGGTAGATTGAGACTAAATAATAATAATGAAGACATGTTCTGTGATGAGGTGATAAAACACCAGAATAGGTTGCTCAGACTATTCAAGACCAGGTTGGCCAAGGCTCTGACCAACTTCATCATCTGAAGATGTCCCTGCTCACTGCAGGGGCTTGAACTGGATGGCCTTTAAGGGTCCCTTCCAAGCCAAACTATTCTATGATTCTGAGATTCTATACTGACTATCATCAGCTGCCCAATATCTCAAGACTCTTCCTATGGCTTCTGCTTTGGGAAGCAATTCCATTGCCAGTGAGGGAACTCAAAAAATCACGTGTAAAATTCCAGCAATACTGGTAAGGAATCATTTTTTCCATTGCTTCTTTTAGAAGTGATGGGGTTCTTAAAGTCATCTTCCCCACAAGTTGTCACTGTGAT
This sequence comes from Oenanthe melanoleuca, assembly GCF_029582105.1. NCBI lineage: Eukaryota > Metazoa > Chordata > Aves > Passeriformes > Muscicapidae > Oenanthe > Oenanthe melanoleuca. The sequence goes on from NC_079334.1 coordinate 4,669,505, forward strand.
GGTAGAACCTGTGTTGCATACATATATTAACACTGTTAATGGAGAAGTAGATTGACCAAAAGTAGTCTGTATAGTTTAAAGATCTAATGGTGTGCTTTATTTGCAGACACAGACTTTCTGCTTAGTATACACTGACTTTCTATTTAGTATATATTTCTTCTAAAAAAATCAAAAGCACGTCTGCTTTCAGACCAGTCAGTGGTACAAGGCAAATAAAATGCTTGGAAGGTTAAAGAGGAATTTGTTGGTGACCTTTTTTTATGAAGAAAAAAAAGAGAAGCTGCTTTTCTGGAGACGAGAACAAGCTGCAGGGGAAGAGGGAGAAGGGTGCTGTGATGATAGGTCAAAATTCTAAATTTTCAGTTTTACGTAAACTTAATTCACAGTAGTGGGAGTGCCTTGTGAAGTGAGAGATGAAAAATCGAAATGAAATGGTTTTTGTGTGAGAACATGACCTGTGGAGAGTGATATATGCTGGATCCTGCTGAGGATAACCTGGCAACCTTGTTCACTCTCCAATCTGCAGAGCCATTCGGCATCACAGGAACAGGGCAACATGCAAATGCTGAAACACCTGCAAATCAGGCTCGAGGAGCAATCAAAGTGAGATAAACATTAATTAGTATAATACCCAAACCCTTAATGGAGGAAGGAACGTTGATTACACAGCCTCACTTGGGACTTCTTTCTGTCAGAGATGGTGTATGATGACAGTTTCTGATTACACTTAGATAAGAAGTAAGACTTGAAAAACTGCTTAAATATGGAAAGACAAGAGCAGAAAGCAAACAAGTTGATCTTTCTATGAGTGGTTGAGCATGTTTGGCTCTTTATAAGAGTATGTATTTTTCCTTTTTGCCTTTCAAACTTTTGAGGTGAATTTGCTTTGTGAGCTGATTTTGAATGCTCCCTGGATCACTGTAAACCGTAAGTGCTTTGACTTTCCTTTGCTCTCCCCATCTCAATCCTGAGATGTTAGCAGCTGCAGAGGCAGAAGTGTGGGGAGTGGACTTCTCATAGCATTCATTTTTGACACTGTTTTCTTCCCTTGATATCCTGCTCCAGCACCAGCTGCTTGGAGAGTCTGAGAATGAAACTAAATACAACAACCATAAACTCAATCCCTTCTTATTCATGGCTCCTGCAGTAACGGAGAAATTTAATAAAAGCATACGTCATTTAGCCAAAAAAAAGGCAGCTTGATTTTTAGGCAAGAAGCCAAGGTTTTATAGAATAAATTTACAGTATGTGCACTGAAGTTTAGAGCAGCAATGCCAAACATTTCCCTGCTATCTCTGAGGCTTGGAGCTTGGGCTGGGAGGTGACCAGAAGCCTGATTTGCTGTGATGTGCACAGCCCTCATTTAAGGAAAAAGTAATTTAATACTGCGTCTGCCTTGTCCTCCTGTGCAGCTTCATTTCTCATTCTGCTCTGTAATGTTCTTTCTCCTTGGTTGATCGCTTAGTTTTGTACTTCAGTCATGAAGACGAAGTTCTTTGGTATTCTGGAGAGGTTTGCTCTAGTCTCTGTTACCTAACCTTTCTCATTCACCTTGGTGTGTAGCTTGCCTCTCTGCGCTCCCATTTCAGAAGTTTTGTCATCCCTGTCACTTTCAGGTGACTTGGAAGTTCAACATAGAGAGCAAAGGGTCTCTGGCTGCTGTGATGCGTTCTTATAGCTGAATCCTGTCTTTCTCAGACACCCTTCTTGGAATCTGTCAGCCTGTCTTTAAACCTCCCCTGATTTTAAACCTTTTTTTCCTGATGCAGTTTGATCCCTAGTGAATCTAGATGATAAAAACCACAATTTGTGAAACTGTGAAGTGCTTGGAGACTCACATACAAATGTAGCATTATTGCCAGTGCTGACAGTAGTCAGGCACTATCCAGTGTCCTGGATGCCAGTTTCCTAATGCCTCAAATCCTTTTCCTGTAGGAGTGAGGAAACAGTAATTTTTCCACCATGAATAGACAGACAACAGCAGAGGAAGTCTTTCAGTAGCCACTGAATGTGAGATTTATCAGAGGAGTTACAACGAAGTAAGAGGAAGTGATCTGCTCTATGGTTGCAGATGGGACGGTGGGTAGGGGGCCAGCAAGAGAGGGCCTCAAGAGATTCCCAAAAACTGGGAGGAAGTACTCCTGGAACTTGCTGTGAGTGTTGGAGAAAATTGCCTGTAAAATGGAGAGTGGCTTAAGTGCTGCAGGATGAGAGCTGTAGGACAGAGGAGAAACAAGATCTAAGTTGGGGGTGAAGTGAAGAGGGCTTGAGGGCAAAAATATTTGAGAGGGACAAGAGAAAGTGAAAGCTTGAATCAGAGCAGCTGAAAGGTTGGCTTTAATATCTGCTTAGATCAAAAAGTAAAGTCTGTATGGATTAAGAGATAATCCACTAGATAGATTTAATCTGCCACGTGTATTGCTTCCCCAAAGAAAAGCACTGGGAGGGGAAGGCTGATTTGGCTCAGTGCCCAGCATTTGAAGGTAGGTGATGTATTCTCCTTTTTCCACAGGCACCCCCTTTCACTTGTCCTGAATGAAGCACATCCTGCTGAAAGGGAGGGGCTGTCACTGTAGCCTCCTGCTTCTTTGCAACTCCAAGTAATATTGATTTTAACTAAAAGTGTTTCTCAAGTAGAAAAGAGCATCGAGAGCAAAATAACACAGCAATGACTAAGAAAATAGGCATGGGGTATGTTCAGATGCTCATGGTGGTTTTGGCTGCCTGAGCAATTGGTTCTGAGAGGCAGTATTGGGCCATTTTATTAACACTTAATCCCTCTTGTCCTAATTGTCCTTGTTCTCCCTGTAATGGAGATTAGGGTCCAAATGCCACCTTTCCTTCAGCACTGCCCCTGAAATCCTTGGCCACATCCCTCCATCCCTTCCTTCCTGTTTCTTTTCTTTACAAAAACTGGTTGAGTCCTTTGAGTAAGTTCAGTTTCAACAGCAGTAGAAAGTTGATCAAACATGAGGAGGTTGTCCCAATGTATTTTTTCCAGTAAGGATATGGTATATTGTCTCCAGCTAGCACAGCTGTATCTTGAACTGTTCGTGCATAACAGTCATGCAGTTCTAGGAGTCTGTACATGTGATAGAATTTGGATTAGTTGGATTGAGGGGGTTTAATTTTTTTTTTCAAAGTTATCTTGTTCACAACAAATTAATTCTGTAGACTGATATGTATCCCTTCTGTGTTGTGGGCCTGCATCTGTACCACCTCAGGTGAAGGTTTTTGGCAGATCTCATAAGGTCAGTGGGATTTGGCCTGTCAAATCCTAGAGCAGGAGAACACAGGAGAAAGTACAGAGTGCCTCAGAGAAGATGTTTGCCTGGCTTGCATAACTGTTTGCTTAGCACTTCCTTCTAGAAGAGAAACATGTGCCTTGTCATATCCTGAAAATTGTGTCTGGAAGTCAGCAGGGTACTGGCTAAAAGGCAGTTGATACCTCACTTTTATTTGGAGCTTTAGGAAAGCTTTGTGGAGTTCTTCTAGGAGAGAGGTCTACTCTCAGGTGAGAGAGAAAATTGCAGCATTGATTTGAGGGAGAGCAGCAAAGCAGAAATAAATGACTTGGTTTTTTCAGCTTTGAAGGAAGTAAAAATAGACAGATTCCCCTAGGGAGCAGTACTGGAAATAGTGTCAGTCAATAAAATTATGAATCTTCTAGAAAAGAGGTGAACTGTGAGGTGGGAAAATTTGCTGGTGAGAGTAGTTAGGAAAGATTTAGGTCCTTCAGAGGCATCTCACACTTGAATAAAACAAGGCAGTGGGACAGTCCTATGACACATGAAATTTGCTGCAGACAGGTGGTAGGAAATGCACACTGAAAGGAACTACTCTGAGAACCTATCAAGTGTACAAGTGATGTGGACTTACTCTTCTGAGGCAGAGGGAGGGTGTGGGAAGGAAATCATGAACAGATTTGTACTCAGTGTTGGTACAAAATACAAGCTGTTGGTCTGTGTTTAAAATAAAATGGGGTAATGGAGAATAATTCTGAGAGGGAGAATCTCATGAGGTTCAATTTTGCTCATCTCCCACTCCAAACAGAGTAAGGTAAGAAACAGGCTGTGTGCTATCATGCCATATGCATATGGAAGGATTTTTCATGCCTCCAGGAAGAGGAGAACATGGCTATAAACAAACAGAAATACTTGAAGCTGTTTAGAGAAAGTGAGGGTTTTTTTCAGAATGGTACAAGAAGAACAGGCTACTTGTACTTGCTGTTTTTCACTACCTACGTTGAGGGGGGGGGCTTTATGTTTCTATACTATAATAGAGAATGTGCTGCCCAAAGTGAAAATACTGGAAAAGATGGATTTGGTACAGTTTGAAATTGGAGATCAGTGCTGATCTCACATTCATTACTGAAGGGAATTAGACAGAGCAACAAAAGAGCATAAGAGCTCTCTCCTGAAAAGTAGAGACTCTTGATGAAATTTAAAGACAATACTTGAGATGGCTTTTTACAGGCACAGATTGATCCAGTGGAGCTCATTGCTACAAAACATTACTGAAGTGGAGTACTCTCTCTCCTATTGGGTTATGTAAAATATTCTTCCCTGGCTTCACTGGATGGCTGAAAGTTCAGAAGACTTTTTAGCTTTTCACCTTGTATGTGGGGAGAGAGAATCTGCTGGTTATGCATGGGGTAGGAGGGCTTTTCTGAGAAGGTGACTCCATCATTACCTGCAGCTGATGCCTGCTCCCAGCATCCCTCCTAACCTCTGGTTGGACCTGTGGGACAGTTCCAGCAGCATGGCACAGTTCCACACTGTGCATGACCAGGAGGCAGTTTCAGTCGTGCTCCTGGCAGCCAGGTGGGAAAGAGAAAGGAAATATGTCCACAATGTGAATGCAGAGGTATTTAACCCCTGACTGCTCTCCCCTTCTGCCACAGAGTGCTTTTCACCTCAGTCCCAAAGCATTCTGATGCTGATATAGTGGTATGGTTTATCTGCAGCTGGCAACTGAGCACCACACAGCCTCTTGCTCACCCTACTCCCTGCAGGGTGGGGGGAAGGAGACCTAGAAGGGTAAAAGTGAGAAAATTCATGGGTTGAGATAAGAACAGTTAAATTATTGAAATAAAATATAAAAATAATAACAATGCAATGTGAAGGAAAATAACAAAAAAGAGAAATGAAACAGAAGTAATACAAGTAATGGACTAATCCTACTTCATGTTGAAGTACCTCAAGCTAGGTAGGATACCTCTCACTAGGATGGATACAAGCATGTCTCAACCAGCACTGTTTTGCACTGTGAAACAGCCCAGTCCCCTGAGATTCACATTCTTCTCTGAGGGGCTGGGAACTGGCTGTTTTAAAAGAAAACTAAACCACTAGTTCTGGATTGTTCAGCTTGAGAAGTGTTCTTGCCTCCTAGGATCTCTCAGCGGGTGGAGGCCAGCCGGGCACAGCTCCAGGCCATCGGGGAGAGAGTCACACTCGCCCAGGCGAAGATTGAGAAGATAAAGGGCAGCAAGAAGGCTATTAAGGTATGACTTCAGTGAAGGCTGCATGGCCTCTTTTCTTCCTTATTTCTTTACTCCTGATCTAAGCTCTGGAGAATAGACAGTGCTTGGCTGCTGCAGCCACCCACCTCTCCATGCCTTGCTGAGCAGGATTGTGGTGAGAATTTCATTCCTGAATTGGCCAATTGATGAATTTTAGACCCATGAGCCACACAGCTCCAGGCTTTATATAGCCTTTATAGGTTTCAGTCCCAGCTGCTTCCTGAGAAAGGGAAAAGACATGTGCTGAGCTAAGCCTAACACCCTCACTTCAGGCTCATAGACACTGACTTGAATGAAAGCTGCTGTCAGAGAGCTTCCCTTTAATGCATCTTAATCCCATTGAGCCATGTAAAACTGATGAAAATCCTTCTTTCCCCATTCTTGCTCCATTTTATACAGTACTTCCAACTCCTTTCCTGCCAGTGGAAGCCTTTTTGCCAGTGATCTCCTAGTACTTTTAAAGAGAGAGAGAGAAGCTCTGGCAATTCCAGTGTCAGAAGTGGCAGCCCATGCATATCTGTGCACATAGCCCTTAGGAGCCTGTTCACTCCGAGTCTGTCCATTCCCACTGGCAGCACAGATTGCATGTTTACTCCTCTCCTTGTGTTTCTCTATTGTAGGATTGCCTAGTTGTTGGGATTTTTCAGTCCCTCCTTGTTTCTCCATAGGTCTTTTCCAGTGCCAAGTACCCGGCCCCTGAACGGCTGCAGGAGTACAGTTCAATTTTTGCTGGTGCAGAAGACCCAGCCAAACAGAAATGGCCAAGACACAAGATTCAGAGCAAACACCGAATGCTGGATGAAAAAGCTCTGCAGGTAAGGAGAACAGACCTTGGGAAAGACAAGCAAAGAGAACCTGGAGTCTGCTAATCTCTTCTCTAAAGTGGGCCAGAGCTTTGGGACATAGGCTAGGAGTACAACATATTTTCATTTGGCCTGTCAGTGGGGAGGGTGTGAGGTCAAGCTGGGAAGCCTGTGGAGGTGTCAGTTGGAGAGCTCCTTGCATGTCAGTGCAAGGACAAGACAAGAGCATGTCTGGGTGGCTGTCAACTGCCAGGTCTCTGGAGCAGTTCCATTTCCTGAAATGCTGCAGGTGCTGCTGCCTGGGCTTAAGGTTTTGGCTGTGCACAGTGAGACAGCTGGGATCAAGCTCATGGTTGTTTCAGAAATAGTTTCTGAAGGCTCTGGTGTGAGGGAAAAGGTAAGAAGGCTTATGAGTTTGTCAGGAGAAAAAGGAGTCATTCATTAGAGCATTTTTCTGCTTAGGAAATTGGAGAGGAGGAAGAGTTGCCGTGCTTCAAGTTTAAAAGTTGCTTGTGTATATGTTGTGTCAGTGGTAGCAGATGTGCTCTTCCTAGCAGGTAAAGGATCAATTTGACAACTTCCCTGGTCTCCACCCCTGAAGAGACTTCCTTCCTCATCCTTGTGTGACTTGGCCAAAAATAAAGCTGCCACTGAATAATTTATAATGCTAAACTTTCCTGAGTGTTAATGGAGTTGGGACCTCACACAGTGAGGTAGTTATGAATTTTTCAGCCAGGCTGAGGATGCAGGATTGCTGGCCCCATGGACAGCTGGCAAACTTGAGCAGGGTTCCTGCTTCCTTCCAGTCCTGGCAGTAGCACAGGCAGAGCTGCACGGGACATGCTGGTGCCTGGCAGGGAGGTCAGTGAGTGCTGCTGCCTGGCTGGTGGCCCCATCCAGTGGGGGAGTGTGGGCAGGCAGGGAGTGGACAGGGAGATGGGCCCCACCCTGAAGGGCTGGTGCCAAGGTACAGCCCCTTGCACAGGGAAGGGATTGAGAAGAACATTGGCTATTAAAAAGAAGTGTCCCACAAAGAGCAAATGGTGTGCCTGTTCAGCTGGTCTGGTGGCTCCATGTGCCATTCCACACAGCCATCTGTCTGGGATGCCACCTCTTCCAGTCCCAGTCAGTCTCTCTACCATTGCCATGTTCTGCCCTTTGGGATTAAAGCTGCCATCACCACAGGGACTCTGTTTCAGGCCCTGGGGGATGTTTGTTGCTCCCCTCCTGCGATCCATCTTTTGATCCTCTTTTGTGACTGTTGATCTTCCTCTGGCTTTGCTGAGTGTAGCTCATGCAGCAGCTGTGACTCTTGCCAAGCTCACACACAGGAGCTCCTGCAGCTGCTCTGTGGGGTGGGGGGATGCTGCTGTCAGCTGGTGAAGGATGGAGAGGCTGATGTGCTGACTGAGGCTCAGTGTGGCCAAGCTCCAGCCACATTCCAGGGACCCTTCTCAGCCATAGCTGAGCACAGAGCCTGATGTGCTTTGCAGTAACGAAATGTGACAGGGAGAAGTCTAATGTTTGCATTTATGCTTTTCTCAATTATTCAGGGCTTTCAGCAGAGGCTCACTGCCTGTTTCCACTTCTAATGAGAGCCTCTTTGCTGTGAGCAGTCGCAGTGGCCTTTGCTAAACTCCACGTGCACACAACACCTCATCAGGAAAGCAAACTCTGCTCATGTCAGTTGGAGGGGAAGTGGTGGCAGCCTGTGCTCAGCTTTTAGGGTTTTTACTCTGGGGAGTAAGCAACTGAGTTGGAAATGTGTGTGGTTCTGCAGTTGATTTTAAATGCTTCCCCCTGGAAATTTCTTCTTGCCCCCTCCACCCCAACCAAGTGAAAACTTGCTGTTTGCAAGTGAAAACAAACTGCTTAGAGGATGCTGTTTAGGTTGGTAAGGTAAACACTGGTGGGTAAAGGTGACAGAAGCACAGAGCTTGTGTTAAGCCTGGAAAGCCAGTTGCTTTGCACAGTGCAGTGGTAGTGGCAAGGAGCTGGGCACCACTGCCTTTGTCTGGGTGCTGCACATGCCACTCAGGAGACTGGAAAACAGGATGGGAGATATGGTCTGCCTGGGCTTTGGAAGAAGTCCAAGGAAAAGTTACCATCCACTGCTGGAGTAACCTTGCTAGGCTTCAAAAGTGTCAGGACTTGGCATGTCCTTGTGAATTCTGCCTCTCCCAGAGCCCATCGTAGTCATGTGGAGGCTAAAACAGATTTTTGTCACTTGCTCATCTTGAAGTGCTTTCCCAGCTGGCCTCAGCAGTCCATTGGTGGGGGGAAAGTGGGATTTCTGGTATATCACACCAATTCCCTTTGTAATTGTGTGTTTAATTAAACTGAAGAACCAGAGTGACTTTATATATTTTTAACTGTAGGTTCTTAGGAAGAAAAATGCCTGAAAATGCAGTGTCCTTGGGGGTGTGATCCTGCCAGGTGCCAGACCCCAGGCTGAGGTTTTTGAGCATTCAAGCACCCCTCCATCCATGCCAAACTTTGACTTAAGAACTTAATGTTCCTTTAAGAAAACTAGTTTTTAAATGGCACCTTAGCTTGTGGAATTCACAGTTGCAGGATATTTTTGACAGAACAGATCTAGGTACTAGACTAAGACTAGCACTTTGATGGCATTTAAATTAAAAGGATTATATTTCACATTTCAGAATACTCATGCTTAGTGATTTTGTAACTGCCTTAGATGAGGTTTGTAAGTAAGTGTAGGTAATGGTTGCTTTCTCACTACACCCTTAAAGTGATGCACTTTATCTTCCAGTGATAACTGAAATCTACAAAAAGAGAAAAAAAAAAAAATTACTTGAGGGCTAAGTGTGTCTGAACAGTTCTAGCAAAAAAAGTCAGTATTCCCTCATGCTTAAAAAATTAAACATTGGGAAATGAATATTAATGATAAAAAGAACTTTTATTTTTGAGTCTCTGCTCTAAATAAGAATTTATATATTTTTGCCTATTTGCTTCTATAAAAAATAGAAGGTGTTAATTTCAATGTATTTTTCACAAGCTGGTACCTGAATTAAATCAAAACCTTACAGGTCCTTTCTTATAGCATTTTACAGTCTCAGAGCATCATATAAACTCTTAGTGGATTAACTGAACTGTGACTAAGCCATTTCCTTGGATTTCTGGCTACCAGATTCAAGAGTGAAATTTCAATCAGCAGGAACTGCGTGTGTCACTGAGATGTGGTCTTAGAACTGAACCACCAGTGGTCTCCATTTCTCCCATACAAGTACAAGGAGGGGAGAGGGACTCAGAGAATGGGTGGTGCAGGGATGCTGGAAGAAGTGAGGCAGTAGGAAGCTGTGGACAGTATTTGGAGTGGTCATTCTCTGGTGGCAGGAGAAAACCACAGGTGTGGCCAGATATTTAACCTGACAAAGTGCTCTGGTTTCTCCTGGTATGAGCACTTACTGCCTTGTAGCTGCTGTAGTTGTAGCTTGCCTTAGTTGTGAAGAAAGAACTGTGAAGAGTTGTGAAGGGGTTGAGGAGGGGTCTACGAGGGGTCTGAGGTGGAGGTTTGTTTGTCCCAGACTGTGTCTGTTCAGGAACTGATGCCTTTGCTCCCTCTGGAGCAGAGTGCTGTGGGCACTGAGCTTCATCCCCCAGAGCGTGTGGCAGCAGGCACTGTCATGCCAGCTGGAACACTGGTCTGATGTGGGATAGCAATTCCTGTGCTCTGTAAAAGTCAGGTAGTTCAGATGTAATAAGTCCCTTTCGAAAGGGAGCTCTATATATTATGCATGAAGTTTTAGAACCGAGAGAAAGAAGATTTCAGTTCATTAGAGTTGAAAACTCATGCAGATCCCTCAGGCTTTGCAAAACCATCTGGCACACGTTCCACCCTGTGCACTCCTTTCTGCCTCATCTCTTGCCTAGTGCAAGCAGTCTGTTCTTTCCTAACCCCTTTTTCCTTTGCCTTCCCTGCCTACCCCACCAGTGCCGTCACAGCTCTTAAAACATCAAGTGAAGGCAGCAGAGGGGAGGTGAGCTAATAGAGATGTGTGAGGACCTCTGCCTGCATGAAAATGTGTTCTAATTGGAGACACTAACAAAAGACTTTTAGGCTGTGGTGCTTGATCCCTGCACCTTTCTGCACTTTATCTTAGACTATAGAGCTGGAACAGTGGTTTTATTCTGGTGGATCCTTGCCACAGTATCATGTGTTCAGTATGACCCATCCACAGCACCAAAACCACTTGACACAAGCCTGAACTGCCAACACTTCTCATGAGTGTGGGGTTGACATATTGTCCATGTGCTTCCTAGCTCAAAGGGAGGTAGGAGGGAGCAGTAGGGTTCCCAGACCATAGAGTGCATCCAGCAGTGTGGGTTGTGGTGGCTGGGGAGAGCTGCCTCAGCAGCTGTGGTTCTAGTGTCTTACCACCTTTTATCTGTCTTCTTGCAGGAAAAGCTCAAGTATTTCCCTGTGTGCGTGAGCACCAAAATTCACCAGGAGGATGATGCAGAAGAAGGCCTTGGCAGCCTTCCCAGGAACATCAGCTCCCTCAGCTCCCTGCTCCTCTTCAATACCACTGAGAACCTGTGAGAGCCTAAGCAGTGCTGTGCTGCTCACCTGCCCCTGCTTGTCCTCAGAGGAGCTTTCCCAGTTATTTTGTCTGCACCTGATCCTCTACTCACCTGATGCAACCCAGTTTTGCACTTTCTTTTGCTTAGCTCTTCCTATGGTTCCTCTGTAATTTCTCTCCAGCCTTGAGATACTGTGGCACTCCTGCCCCTCTCTTCCCTGCGTGCCAGCCTAGGTACTGCTTCTTCTCCTGACAATTCCTCACAGCATTGCTTTACTGCTTTTGCTGCTTTAATGTCTCCACCACCTCCCTCACTGCAGTTTCCTTTCCCACTGGGCTTTGCATCATGGTTCTTCCTTCTGCTCTTATTGAAGAGCTGCTTTAAGCTCTTCTTGAGCTTGCTCTTTCTTCTCCTGAGCCATGGATCATTTCTACTTTTCGTCTGTCCTCCTGGATCTTGAGTGACAAGTCACTGGTGTCCTGCTGCAGACTGTAGGATGGTTTCAGGCCAGGTGGTGGAAAGGGGAGAGCTTGGTGGCACTACAGTGGGGCTTTGCTTTAAAATTAGTCTGGAAGCTGCACTGGCAGGGTGGGGAGCTGCTTGCCTCCTAGTTGAGGAGAGGAAAGGCAGGAAAATGGAGCTAAAAGAAGGAACCTGGAAGGCCTACTGTATTCCATCTTTATGAGTGAAATCAGGTCTATGCCTCCAAGGCCCTCTTATATACACTATTTCTTCTGGCCTTGGCTCTCAAGGCAGCATCATTAAAATACTTGTTCTCTGCCCTTAGGTACAAGAAGTATGTGTTCCTGGATCCTCTGGCTGGAGCTGTGACCAAGACCCATGTGGCTCTGGAAACAGAGACAGAAGAGAAGCTCTTTGATGCACCTCTCTCCATCACCAAAAGGGGACAGCTGGACCGACAGGTGAGGTGCAGCTGCTTACACTTCAGAGGGTTGTGCTCAGCTCCCTGAAAAGAAAGGGCTTCCATAGAGTGGTGAGCAGGTAGGACAATAGCCCCTTACAGGGTTGCAGAGTACCTCATTTATCAGAGGACCTTGCCTGGTTTTGTACTTGAGGTCCTGGTGTGAGCTTGATGGGTGAGACAAAAGCCTCACACTTGGCAGGTGTTTCTGCTCAAGCCTTTGTTGAGTGGAGAAAGGAGAGTGATGGGATATGGACTCACCTTGCTGCTTGACCTCAGGGCTGTAGGGGGTTTGGAGGATCTATCACTTGATCAGCTCCAGCCTCGTGCAGAGTCTAGAGGTGCCACTGCTAGAAGGTCCCTGGGGTGAAGTGTGATCCTCATCATTCCTGCTGGGAAGGGGTGCCTGCTGGTACAAACAGAAGGGCCAGCCAGACTGAGAAAAGGGCTGTGCTTGGTGAACACATGGGGCAGGCAGTGCACCAACCCAGTTGTCCCAACATGTGACTGGTACCTGACACTTTATAGAGGCCATAGCTTGGGTGTACCAGCTTTGCTGGAGTACCATTTAGGACTGGGAAAAGGAACCTGAGAATCATTTGCTCATCATGTTGGACTGGAGGATATAATGTATATAGTGAACAAACTCTTTATTCACAGTTCACCATGACTGCTATGTTGCCTGTGTGTTAAAAACAAAAGCAAGCCCCTGTAACTACTTCTGCATTTTAATCTTTGAAATGGTTCAGACACTAGACTCTTCTGGATGAGAAAGGACTGGTTTATTTATGCTGCAGCAGTTAGTGCATGAACCCTTCAGAGTTCACTTGCTACTATGAAACTAAGAAGAGTTCTGCACTTCCTCCTCCTGCAGTCTACCTTTCCCAAGCCTGATCTGTAGGATGTAGCTTCTGAGCACAGAGATGTAGGGGTAGCTGATGTACCAAGGTACACCAGCCCAGCTCTGCAGATTGTTCCCTGCAGTGCCCCTGCAAGCACATAGTCACCTTGTTGGTTTGTGTTTCTTTAGGTTGCTGAAAATTACTTCTACGTGCCAGATCTGGGCCAGGTCCCTGAGATTGATGTGCCCTCCTACCTGCCCGACCTGCCTGGCATTGCTGCAGATCTCATGTACAGCGCCGACCTGGGCCCTGGCATTGCACCCTCTGCCCCCAGCAGTGCTATTCCAGAGCTGCCCACTTTCAACACCGAGTCAGTGGAGCCTTTGCAACCAGGTATTTTCAATCCCTGATCCTAGGACCCTATGAAGGAGGAAGGCAGGGGTTGCTAGAAAGCAGAGACAAGGGAGAAAGTCCCTTGGTAGAAATTTTAAGATGGATGGATGATGGATGTTGCACTTCTGGCTTAGGCCTGAGTGAAAGCTGCAACCTGCTCAAGTTCTGGCCTGACTGCAGCCCCTTTACCTCCCTCCTCATCTCTCTGCATGGCTAGGGAGGAGGGAGCACTGTGCAAGGACTGAGTGTGTGTCAGCCTGGCGAGATGCCCTTGTGTGAGTGGGATGCAGCTGGGGAGGGAGAGTAGGGGAATCTCAGACTCTTGCCTTGGCCCTGCCTGCTGTTAAGAGATGGTGCACAGAGTGGAAGTGCTGTACTGCAGGTGCTGAGGACTCTGATCTGATGTGTGAAGCTCTGAGCTGAAATTCAATGTGCCATCCTCTGGGACTCCTCACATACAACTTCTTTCATATTTCAGATCTTCAAGGTGCTGAGCTATTGCCACCTCCTCCCCCTCCGCCTCCTCCACCGCCTCCTGTAATGCCAACCCCGGTGCCTCCTCCACCGCCTCTGCCCCAGCCCATGGCACCCTCGGAGCCGGCTCGGACAGTGAGCGAGGAGAGCAGCAGCACAGTGCCTGCAGGTAAGGGCTGGGCTCCTCCACAGCTGCACCAGCCTCCCTGCCTTCAGCCTGTGCCCTCGGGGCCCCCTGTGCCTTCCCAGCCTTCCAACAGAAGGTACTGGAGGTACCTTCAAGGTGAAGGTACTGGAGTGGCCCTTTCTATGGGAATTTAGCTGGGCCTGTAGCTGATGCACTGACCCAGGTGTGCTGCCTGTTTTTCCTGTGCCTGCAGCTTCAGTGCAGGGAGCCCCAAAGGAGGTGGTGAACCCCTCTACTGGGCGTGCCAGTCTCCTGGAGTCCATCCGCCAGGCCGGGGGCATTGGGAAGGCCAACCTTCGCAGTGTCAAGGAGAGGAAGCTGGAGAAAAAGAAGCAGAAGGAACAAGAACAAGGTGATGAGGCTCTTTGGCAGAGCTGCTTTTCCTTGCCCAGCCTGGGGAGGTGTGGGTCTGGGGGCAGGCAGGCAAGTTGGGAGCACAGTGAACTCACAGAGCAGAAAGGAGTTCTCTCTCTTCACAGGCTGATGTAGGTCTCAGGTGTTCTCCACTCAGCCAGAGCTCTGTGAACTCGCTAAACCCCACTGGCCCAAAGGGCACCTGTCTCAGGACTTGTGGAGAAGTTTCACATGTGATGCACAGGACCAGGCACACAAATGAAACCCTGGGGGCCAAATGGGACAGGGCTGAACCAGTTTAAGCACCTTGGCTGAGGTAGCTGGGCAGAGGATTTAGATGGAGCTGCTTTGGCAGAATGAGACTGCAAATGCACAGCCCCTCAATGAATTTCACTCGTGATTTTCCCCAGATGTGATTAACCCTGCTGTGCCTAGTGTTTTCCTGACCTGAAAATGGACTGTAGTTTTGGGGTGTCATACAAAATTAGAGGTTTGGAGTTTTTTCTTTAATCTGAAGGCAGAATTGCAGGGAAATGCTTTTGCCATAGTGCTTAGCTCAGACTAATCTTTCTTCACTGACTTTTTCTGCTCTGTTTTAGTGAGAGTTACAGGACAAGGTGGAGATTTGATGTCAGACCTCTTCAACAAGCTGGTGCTGAGGCGCAAAGGTACTGTCCTACGATGTGGCTGCTCCTTTCACCTAGGAAAGAGGGAGAGCACTCCCTGCCACTGGAGTTGTGTCAGCCACAGCCTTGGAAACAGGAACAGAGATTTTCCTGGGCAGTGTACCACAGTATAGCTGGGAGTGTCTGTACAGAGAATGAGCAGAGGAATTAATCCAGTGCTTGGGCAGCTTGGCCAACTGCCCATATGGGCATTTGAGATGCCCTGAGGCCGTAGCAGGTTCCTGGGGCATTTAGATCGAAGGTCACACCTCAGCACTGGGCAGACAGCAGCAGGGACTTATTCAGGGGGAGCTGTAGTTAAAGGAGACCTTGGCACAAATCTGTGGCAGCATTAAACATGTTGGCTGTTCTGGTTACCTGCGTGGTGAGAGCATGGCTTTCCCCCTCCCCTTGGCTGAATCTCTTTGGTCTCTAGTCACTCACTGGTGATTTCCTTCCCTCACAGGTATTTCAGGGAAAGGACCAGGAGCCTCTGGGAACACGGATGCTCCTGGCAGTCCTGCTGGTGCCTTTGCTCGCATGTCGGACTCAATACCACCCCTCCCACCCCCACAGCAGCCTGTAGGTGAGGAGGATGAGGATGACTGGGAGTCATAGATAGGATCTATTCAGTATTAGTGTGAAAATGTTGCTGTCTGAAAAATTTCCATGAAGTTGAAGGAAGCAGGTCCTTACTGCCGTCACTTTGGTAAAAGTGGGAAGTGTCATCAATTAAGAGTGTGTAAAGGGAGAACCCAGCTGTCCAGCCATACAGCCCAGCACCACTAGCCACAGGCTGGAGGGCACCAGCTGCTAGAAGCAGGTGCTCCCCTCCCTGAATGCAGAGCTTGTGCAGACAATGGGGTTTGGACCTACTCAAGGGGCAGGTGACTCACAATGGAAGTTTCTCAGAGGCAGCTGTTTCTTTCCCTGTGGGGCTAATTAACATACAGGGAGCAGGTAACAGCTCTGTGCCATAAGGACTCTCTTCCTTGTGAAGAGCCTGGAGGGGCAGCATCCAACTGCTGAAACTGGAAAAGAAGCAAACAAAGCTCCTGGGATGAGATTTGCTCAGGATGACAAGAGGTACCTGGGAACAGCTGAGAGGTTATGTGGCTGTCCCTGGTGTTATTGCTGCCCTCCAGCACTGATCATAACCCTGGGAAGAACCCCAGGAAAGTTAAACTTTAGAAGTTATTTTGAATTCATAAACTTAAGGGTTACAAAGAGCAGAGCAATCCTGTGCTTAAGCATGATTGAAGGAGAAGTGCTGTACTGTGGCCATATCTTTATTCCCCTTGAAAGAATGAACTGCTTCAATCTATTGACCACTTGAAGCAAGGCAGAAAGAGGGTCAGGAGAAAGGTTACCCACAGCTGCTCCATTACCACTCTGTGTTACTCCAGCATGACATAAATTAGTGGCCTGCAAGTTTACAATTCCTGTGAAAAACTCAATGATGACATTGGTCAGTCAGGCCTCCTACACTTGGTGGTTGATGGGAAAAAACCATGTGTTCAGTCAAAATAATTACTCCCCATACTTAAGTGTACTTAAAGAATACTCGCCATACTTGAGTGTTTTTACTGAAAGTATTTAATCAATTTAAATAAAACCTTAACAGCTGTAAACAAGTAGGTGCTTGCTGCTACTGTCTTCACCTGCCTCAGACCTACAAACAGTTTCTCTCCTGGCTGTGTTGCTGAAGGCTGTCTCATCATCATGGCACTCAGATACTGAACAGAAAACATCCACAATGCAGAATGCAGAGATTTTACCAAGTCCAAGGTACAGAAAAGCAGCAACTTGTGTTACTTTACCTAGTCTTCAGAGGTGTAAGTCACAATGACAAATACCATGTGCTCTCTGCTCCACATCACAAAGCATCCAACTTGCCTCGATGGAACTGGGAACACACAAAACCAGGCAGTTTGTCCTTGGCCTTACTCTAAAGGGAAGGCTTGAAAAAGTCCAGATGAGGACAGTGGGGAACCGTGTTGGTAGCAGGACATAAGATATTATGAGTTCTGACCTTTCTTAACTCAGCAAATGCTGATCCAAAGGCAGGTTTCACCTGGGTCCTCTCCCTGATCCACTGGGGCAGTTTGTTAAAGATGGCAGGGCGTGCGTACCTGTGATCCAGGAGCAGGATGCTTGCAAAGTCCTTCTGATGGCGAATGGCCCTGCCTGTACAGAGGATAAAAACAAAGAATGGCCCAGTCAATTGTTTGTTCTCAGACAAGGAAGATCATGTTCCCATCATCTGTAATGCATCCTTTTTCCTACCCTCCTCCTTCAGTGTATTTCATATCCCCCAGCCTGTCCAAGGAAGGATGAATTACCTATTGACTGGTTTACTGCCTTCATGCACAGGTTTTCAATAAGAACTCTGCTCGGTGCCTGGCCAGCAGCTCTGGGCTGGAAAGAAGGAATAGGCAAATTTGAACACAGAACAGATGTAAATCAAATTGGGAAGTCTTAATGACAAAGTGAGGTAAATACTTTTACCCCTGCAGGGTGAGCGGGTGGCCAGGCAGACCCCAAGCTGAGAGTAAGGAGGAAAAGAAGAAAGGCTGCAGTCAGAAAAGTATGTTGAGTATTCACAAAGAGCCAACCCAAGGTCCCCTTGAAGGCAGAAATCTTGCCCCCAGGAACAGCACCTCCAGTGAGCAATGAGAAAGGACAAATGATACTAGCAAGCAGGTTCTACCACCCTGCCACCCCCACAGGGTTGAAGGGTCCTTGCTCCCCTTGGAACTCAGAGTTACCAGCAAGTTCTGGTGGCATTTCCCTCCATCCAACTTCCTCCCTGTGTTTAGACCTGTTCAGGAGCAGCCTGGAGAAGCCTGTGCTCTCAGTACCACACTGTCTGGGAAATGAGGGCAAGCTCAAAGAAAATAAAACTTCTGAAGGCAGCTCTGGGATTCATATGCTGGGAAGTTAGTACTATAAAGCAGAATTGAAAGAGACAGAGGTGTAAGTGGCTCTTACCATTGTTTTGTCAAGCCAAGTCATTTTTTCCTGGAGTTCTGGAGATCTAATGTTGGGGTAAGGCATTCCCACCATAATCACACACCTGCAAGGGAGGACTGCATTATTCTTAATGTCTCATCCTAGAGCACTTTGCCAATAGACTGATAAATTAGAGGTCACTGCACCCCTGAAAGACAGCCAGCCCTTGAAACCAAAAGCAGCAATAAAGCACAGCAGTCTGACAAGCATGTGCTGAACAGAGCTGCAGAGGGATTCAGGGTGCCAGAACAAAGTGATTATCTAGCACAGCAAGCCTAACTGCATTATTCACTGGAAGAAGGCCTGGACAGGCAGGATTTACACCACCCAGCAGACCCTCCTGTTGCTGTAAGCATCAGCTAAGTCACAGATTCCCCAGGATTTTCTATCTGTGCAAGTACTGATATGCCCACCATGCTTGGAGTCACTACACCACAAGCCAGAGCTGGCTTTCCAAGGAGCAGTCACCTTACCTTCCCAGGTCATCGGAGAAATTTATCCCTTCACTCATTTTGCCTCCAACTACAGAAAGCAGCAGGGCCCCTGTCATCTGTCCTCCTGTCTGGCTGCAGCGCTGCAGGAGAGGGACCAGCAACTTAAACGAGAGCAGGGAAGATTTCTGTGCTTCAGAAACACTCCCACAGCTAGGCTAGAGCCCTCTCCTTGTCAAAAGTGCCTTCCTTTGCAGCATTCCCATACCCATTGGCCTGCCACACTCCCACCAGCCTGCCTGGTCAGCTTACCTTTATGCACTTGGCATATTCCACCAGCACCTGCTCCACCTGGTTGGCTTTCTTAGGCTCCTGAAAGATCTGTCAGGCACAGTTCATCAGTTACAGAAATAGGAAGCAAACAGTTTAAAGAAAGGAAATCATTTTATCCCCATGTCATTAAACAGCATATAGAATTAAGGTCACAGAAGGGAAAATTGCCTGAAAAACTAACTTAACCAGTACCTTCCCTCCACCTGAAAATGCACTACAGCTCTTTTCAGCTGGGCTCTGAAGGGAGCAGCAGCTGCTTCTGCCCCTCCAACATTCCCTTTCAGCTTTGGCAGACTTGTTCAATACTGCAAGAAGTTCTAAGTCATCCAAGAGCTGAGAGGCAGAAAAGCAATGTGCACCTCTTGCACCTATGAATCAAGACTCTCTGGGGTCAGGAGACTCTACAGTGCAAGATCTTGGAGGACAGGGACAGGACAAATCAATTTGAATCATCAATTAATTCCAAGCAGTGGCTCCCCTTGCCCAGTGAATAAATTAGCTTTTTATGCAAAGCATAAATAAAGTAATATTTCTTTATGTTATTCTAGAAGACCTAATTAGTTACTGAAAACCTCTGCAGTTAATTAAGCTGTATTTTTATAGGTGCTGTACCTTGGCCTAAAACACAAGTAGCCTTCCTAGTAAACAAGACATCCAACATTTATCTTCTCTGTAATATTAAAGAACCTACAGAATGTGTTTTCCTTTGGTTAGCAAGAAGTAATATCAAATTTTACCAGTCAAAATCAGTCTTCCAGTGGAAAAATAAGTGGCAATTACAAATACAAGTCAAAACTAACTTATTGAAAAGTAGCTACTTAAGCCTCTGATTTAAATTAACTTTCCCTGTGTGGTTTGTGTATAATCTCAGTGTGATCTCACCACAGCAACCTCAGGAAAGCCTTGAACCTTCCCTTCTAAGATCTTGTATGTGGGCAGTTGAAAGTCACACTTGCTGCACTTATACCCAGTTGTCTTGCTAACACATACCCAATTTGCTGGACACTGCAAAAGCTAAACAGAACAAACTGGAATTGAAATTTGGAACAAATTGTGTGTGATCCAAAGCCTTGGAGGAACCAGGCAGAGCACTGGGACCCTGACAGGACACGCCTGAAAAGCACTCAAGAGTGGTAACTCTACAAACACAGAGAAAATTAAGCACAATGCTTCCACCCAAAAATCTACAGGCTGCCCCATGTGCCAGAATGCCAAGAATCACCAAGGCTGTGAAATATCTGGGAATGTGGTAAGTTGATTATCTTTTGGGAAACAGAAGTCACAGCCAGGGCATTTGTAATTTTCCTTTCCCCTAGCACATGATCCAAGATCCCTGCAGCGCAGCCCGAACTGCCTGACTTTCAATACCCAGCTTTCACATACCTGTGAGAGTCGCTGCAAAGATTTTATATTTGCACTGATCTCCATTTTTAATGTTTCTCACTGCTCCTTCAACAGGAGTCACTGCTGCTAGTCTCCCAGTTCTCATCTCTACTTCTAGCAGATAGCAAAATCCCATTTGTCTTATGAACTGCAGTGTTGTATCATTCTACCTAGCCCTTGGCTGTGCTGGTCTGTGCTCAAGGGACACAGATGAGCCTGGGAAAAACAAATTCCCTGTAGGAGCTCAACCTGAACAGCCCCAACTAGCCACAAGAGAACAAGCCTGCTGGCTATGGAAAACAAAGACTGCCTGCCACCATGGCCACTACACAGACTGTGCACTTCAAGAATGGATAGCTGCAATCAATCTCATTTAGATCACAGCTCGGTGCTCAGCCACCCGGGCAGTATCATTTATCTCTTACTGGAGGGATTAGCTGGATAAACACCCATTCTGCTCTGCTGTGCAGACTATGGGAATAACTCAGACAGAGGCCTGGAATGCATATGGAATTGTCTGGGTTTTGACAACTCCACGGAAAGTACCAACTTCCCTGGCTGCACAATCACCTTCTTCTTGGCTGACAGGCGGGAGAGCAGCCCTGTCTGCTCCCAGTGTCCATACACCTGCTTCTCATATTCATAGGAGGGGAAGAAGCACACCACACCTCCCGGGATCACATTGCACAGGTTGCAGAGGATTCGACCTGTCTCATCCATCTGCAAGAGAGATGAGAGCATATTGCAGCTGACAGGAGCCCCAGCTAATGCCACTCTAATTCTCTGCTCAATCCCAGGATCACACCTTCCTTATGACATGCCTAAGGGGAGGAAAAAATGTGGGAAATATGCCAGATCTGTGAGAACTCCCATGGGGAGCTGGGCATCACTAAAAAGCTTTTCACTGCTTGGCCTTCTTCCCTAGCCCAGGGTTTTTGTTACGGCTGTGGAGCCATGGTCATTCAGGAAAAGAGGTTTCCCTCAGTGGATGGAAGCTGTCCCACTAAAACAAATGTTGAGAGCTGGTTAGCACATCTGGCTGAGATTCAGGCTGAGAGGCAGAGCAGACCTAGTGTCTGTCCTTGGGTGTTACTGGCCTGCCAAAGGAAGAAGGGCCAAAACACCTGCAGCTGCTCTTGTGGTTTGGGATTTCCCTTGCCATGGCTTTTGCTCAGCCCAGCTCTTAAACAGAGAGTGTATCCTCTGAAATAGAAGCATGTGAAGCAAAAAAGAGATCCCAAGAAAGGGAGCAGAGGACAAACTGACCATCTGAGGCAGGTCTCTGGTCTGGTAAGTGAACTCCAGCTGCTGGTTAGAAGGACCACTGCAGAGGATGATGGGTAAAATATTTTCTGGAGGAATCACATGTCCTGGAGAAAAAACAAGTAGTGAGAGTCAACATCACTGCTGTTAGCACAAACCCCATGAGCTGAAGAACTTTAACTGCATTCAAGTGACAGAGGCAAACATTTACCAAAAGTGCCTAAGTCACTCAGCCACTCCAACTTCCATCCCCTCAGCCTCTGGGAAGAAGGAATTCTTGACTGCCAACACCAGTCAAGACCACAGGGAAGGTCAGAATGAAAGGGAACTCACACCCCTTTACTGCCCTGATTTTTAGGAAAGACACCACAGCATAGTGTTAAAGGCAAAGTACAGCCCTCCCTGCCAGCCTGGCACACCCACCACAGGAGAACTCCACAATACGGGCAGGGTCCACGCCAGCACAGCACAGCAGCTGCTCTCGGAAATCAGCCACCTAAGATGCACAAAAGAAACACAAGTAAAGTACAGTGTCCCAAAAACTACACGGGCAGCACCAGCCCGGGCCAACAGCGGAGCAGCAGCGCCCTCTGCCCGCGCACAGCAGCGCTGACTTAAGGCAAAGATCCCTGGGGATCCCGGCCCTGCAGAGCCACGGATCCATCACCAGGTCCTCCAAGTGCTCCCCGTGCTAGCTCTCAGCCTGGCTGCTTTCTTTCCACCCCGGCTTGCAGATGGCACCGCTGACCTCCTCAGACCCCAGCACAGCATCCTTATTCCCTCACCGGCTGCATGGTGCCTCCAGCAATGATGACAGCACGGCATTCTTCCACAACCTTGGCAAAGTGGACAGCTGGATTCAGCAAGAGGAATTTGAGGCTGCTCTGACCAACTGTGCCTGGGAAAAGGAGAGAAGAGCATTCAGGAGCTAGCTGTGACACATAGTCAGGGATATGAGATCTTCCCTCCTGACATGGGCGCTCTGACAGGTCCCCACCTCTCAAAGTAAGGACTTGCTGTTCAACACAAAGAGGCAGCAGCAAGTAATGCCAATCTGGGAGTTATCTTCTGCTTCCTAATCTCCCTGGAGCTGTACAACAAGCAGGACAAAAATTGACATCCAAAGTGGGAGCAGAGCTCTGCAAACTCTGGCCCCAATGCCCTTGGTTAAAAATTCCCTTGGGGTCATAAGCATCCTCAGACTGATCAAGCCGGCCAGCCTACATCACAGATGGCACAAATGTTGCTGCAGGTTCCCCACAGCCTCTTATATTTCCTCCCTCAGTGCCAGTGGAGCACCCTGCTTGTGACTGACTCGTGCCATCTCTCCCCAGCTCACCCCTGCCAGTACCTTGCCTGTTGAGAATGACTCTGCCATCTTGGTTTGCATTTGTAAGGGCTGAGAGAAATCCTTCAATCTGCATCAGTGGAGAGGCAGCTCGGAGCTGGTCATGCTCAGCCTCCACAGGAGGGCTCTGGGGGGTACCTGCTGGCCCAAAAAGGAAAGGAAAGGCAAGCAACTTAGGCCACGCTTCTAAAGACAGGGGCTAAGCACAAAACATGCTCTACAGGAACATAATACCTGGCCTACATCTGCAGGCAGAGAACAAAGACCCATTAAAGGGGAAAACCCAAATTCTGTCTCATTACTAAATGAAAAAAATATAAAAGAAAGATCTGGTTTTTTGTGGATGGCACCACTAAGCAGAGCTACTACACGCAATAGTTCACGTCCTAGAGCCAGCAGGTCACAGAAGTGCAAAGCTTGAGTGCATGTGCTATGAATATGGAATTACATAATTCAGCTTGAAAGGGACCTCACCAATCAAATGAACAGAGCTGTTAAAAAACACCCATGCAGGACACCTTCTCCAGTCTCTCATTCTGCAAATCTGCTTCCCCCCTTTCCTCATGCAGAGAGATGCAGGTTCCACATCCTCACTCTGCCCACAGATGCAAGGAGAGAATGCCTGAACTCACCCTCCTTATCAGATCCCTGCTGAAGGGTCAGAAGAAAGTTCTGCAAACCAGCCAGCTTCTGGTTTTCCTTGTTGATCTTCACTGCTGAGGCAGGGCCCCCATATCGCTCCACAAACCCAAAAAGCTGCCAAGCAAAAGCCAGAAAGACTAAGACTACCAACAGCAGGAATCAGAGAGGATAAAAGCAGGTTTGCTGGCCTGCCACAAATTAAGGTCCTTAGTAGGTGTTCACACACCAGCCTAATCAGAATGTATCAGCTCCCATTACCTTTCTCCACCACTGAATCAAAAGCAAAACAAGTCTCTGATGTCTGTTCTTCCAGTGCAATGCAGCCTACTTGGCTGGCAGATCAGAGGCCAAGCAGCACAGAACTGCCACCCACTGGAATACTGTGGTACACCACATTGTATATTTCTTTTCTGGATAAGCAAAAGTTAATCTGCCCACATACTACTTTTTACAGGAACCACTTTGTTTGCAGAACAGGGTGGAGAACAGCTCCAACCCTGCTGCATCTTCCATCTCAAACTCCAGGTGTGAAACAGCATTGGAACACTGCTGAGAGGACAAGTACCTTCCTGCTGATGAGGCTCTTCTCACAGTACCGCTGGACCTGTTGAAGGAAGACATGAAAATGAACTGGCATTCAGCACCTCTTCTCCCATCCTGCTGTCCTTGATCCCTGTCCAGCAAGGCTGTCACTTCCTGTGTTTTGGGGAGAGGTGCACAGCTCTTCATGGGCACTACAAACCAGACAAGTTTATTACAACGGCATTCCAGAGTGGAAACACACAGTGTTAAGGGGCTGTGTTTGGAGGTTCAAGGGGGGAGTCAGGTTACTGGAGTAGCCACATTTCTGCATCCACAGCCCTTACAGTGTAGCTTTGCCTACAGACAGCTAGAAAGCAGATTCTGCCATGTGGGCTTTGGCTCTACTTCCACCTCTCACACACACTCCAAATAATCTCAAACAAGACACCACCTGTGCCCTATCAGACAATCTTTGCATTACCTTGAAGAGGTTGATATTGTCAATCTGGCTCTGAAATAGAAAGTCATTGATGGATTTTAGTACTGTCCCTGAAAGAAAAGAGAGAAAAGGGGAAAAGAAATTATTAGCTGCTGCTGGGCCTGCACCCCTTACTGCCCACACCCATGTCCCTGACTGATAGCTCCATACCCCAGGAGCTCACTACAGTCTTACCTGTTTGGGAAACTGCCTGGCATCCAGGATTCTGGTTCACATTACCTGTAAAGCATGAAACCAATTCAAGGAAGGCTTTAATATATCTCAAAATTAACAGGAAACTAAAGACTGAGCTTGATAGGTACAGTGCACAAAAAAACCGCCAAGAAGTAACTACATATCTGCAAAATATAGCTATACAGACAAAACATCAGCTCCCCTCAGTTTTCATTTGCCCTGTAGAGTAGCCCTACACTGCAGAACAAGTGTGCTGTTGCATCCCAAGGAACACCACCTACATTCCTTCAGGCAGGAAGTGGCAGGAAGCATTTCTGGGTGATCAGAAATGCTCACACCCTATGTAGTCATCATGCTGCAAAGACAAAGGGAAAGGGTTGCAACACATCCCTCACCCCTCAATGCAGCAGCAGGAAGCTGAGAAGCACAGAGGCTGGCAGGCAACTGGGAGGAGGGGAAAAACCTAAGGACACCTACATGCCCAGAGCCCAACAGAACAGGATTCACTGCTCTTTACATCCTAGTCTTTAACACCCACCTCACATCTCACTTTTGCAGCCCCTGTCCCAAAGGGCTGCGTTTCCCTGGCATGGAGAAAGTTCTATATGAACTTAGGACATTTCCCTCCTCAAGACACACTAAGGTCTAGCAAACAGATCATTGGAGAAAAGGAGCCCTGCAAACTCCTGTGGACCGAAAATCAAAGCAAAATAGTATTTTCTTACAAAAGGAAAGGCACCAGTTGGGAAAGATTCATTCTGCAGATGCATGCTGACATACACAGAGGCCTTACTACCAGGTGACTTAGAGATTTATTTCATGCACTTCTTTGTGCTACAGTGTTATACATCTGCTATATTTCTCACTTAGCATCTTACATTATCCCCACTCCAAATGGATCTCAAAACCACACAGAAAGAGAAGGAAACTGCCTCTACCAACTTACAATGTCATTTGCTGCTCCTCAGCTAGTGAAACAAAGAGAAAGGTTCAAGTAGACACCAGACAACTTCCCCACATACAAACCAGCCTGAGAAATAAAACTACTGTAGGCATCTGAACCTATACATGAGCAACACTTCCTTGCAGTCTCTGCAGAGAAGCAAGGGGGACAGTGTCCTGAGGAAGCACTAACTAACTATCCTTGGAGACAAAAGAGGTTTTCTTACCTCCCAGCATGGCCACAAACCGCTCCAGTAAATACAGGATCTGCTTAATGTACATCAAGTTCTTTGCCTTCAAACGTTTCCTATGAAAAATGAGACGTGTTTAGGCCCCAAAATCTCTTCAGGGACTAACGAAAGCAGCTGAGCTGCAAAAACAAGTACATGAACACTTCTTAATTTTGGAGAGACAGGATTTCTTCCAGGCTCACTGTCCCTGTTTGTGACAGGGCAGAGTTTTCTGGATATCCTGCCCAAGGTCATCCCAAAGCACTTACCCATGCTTCCCACACTGTTCCTACCATTGCACTTCTCCTTGCATATTAATTTTAGTTTGTTTATTACAATGGCAGTGATGCCTCAACATCCTGTTGCAATAATGCTCAAAAATTTCAGAGTTATTAGCATTGAACACAACAATCAGCCTCTGCAGGGATGGCAAGATGCAGAGCCAAAACCCACATACAGCTTCCTCCTCCTCAAAGCTTGCTGCTTCTACCATAATGCCAGTCAGCACATGAAAGACTAAGGGAGAGACATGAAAGACTGAATCTTTTGAAACTCTGCATCACAAACAACAAGTGATCAGAGGAAGATATTGGGAAAAGAACTAAATGCATAAGGAGAAAAGAGAATCCTCAGGGTATCCCCTTGCTGCTTAACACCAGTCCCAGGAGTCTAACTTGGATTCTAGAGAGAGATAATGAAGCAAGTGTCTTTTCATCTGCAGAACTCTCAATCAGTAACTTTCCACTGGGGAAAAGCAAGAAGGACCCTGCAGCCACGAGGCAAGCCAAGGCATCCACAGAGCTTGCCTCTGCTGAGCTGTTTCTCCCAAGATCCTCACCTGTATCGCTCCATGTACTGCGACAGCTGGGAGTGGGCACAGCACAGCTACACAAATAGAAAGCAGAAGCTGTTGTTATAAATGAGAGAAGCAAGGGCACTGCTGGAAGCAGACCTCCCTCTCCATCAGCAGGCCAGGCTGTGACTCACCTGAGAGCCGCTGACCTCGGCACTATGGATGCAGGTGATGGTGTCTATGAGGTTGTGAGCCTCGTCAATGATCACAACCTGGTCCTTCAGCTTGATCCCGGCAGCGTTCCTGGTAGGCTCATGCAAAAGCATCTGATAGGGCAGCACCACCAGCTACAGGAGAAGCACACACTGCCCTGATTCCAGCTCTCATCATTACAAACTTAAGGCATTCTACAACCACTCGTTAACAGCCTGTATCAGAGGGCCATGCAGAATTCAGCCAAGTGATGTACTCTTATTGGGGGAAAGGTAGGAACAAAACCAGGAGCACATATGCAAATATGCTACAGTTGCATGTGGGCTCAGGTTACCTTCCAAATCCCCTTTGGAGCACTGAAAGCATGTCTTCAGAGAGAACTCAGCAAGGAAGAAGAGTGGTGTAAGAGCTAAGAATACACCTGTATGTCAGTATTGCCTCATATTGCTGAACTGTTTGAGTATTTAAAAATGTCGAAACATACAGTATTCTTATGAATTTCTGACGGGAATTCTCATTTTCCTTTGCTTTTCTGAGCAGAACTACAGCTGGCAGAAATACAGCCTGTTTATAGACCCCCCCCAGTCTAAGTAACAGAGTAGGATCAGTTCATTCTTAGAGTGCCTGGCATTAATGGCACTAAAAGTGTTACGCCTTACCTGAGCAGCAGGGATGGCGAATCGACTCCCATAATATGGGCAGGCTTTGGTCTCCCTTCCCAAGGACACCAACTGCTCAATATCCTTCACTTCCACTAGAACTTCATCACAGAGAAACTGCATTTGCTCATAGGAATAGAATGGGCACACGGTGCGACTCACACGTCTCTTCTTCCCATCATTCTCCTCATCACTCTTCTTTTCTAACAGCAGAAATCAAAAGAAAGCTATGAGCAACACACACAACAGCCTAGAACAACTACTTTGCAGAACCCCCTGGATTTCAAGGCAAGCTTTGTCCTATGTATTCCTGACCTATCAACAATTTTAAAATTATTCAGCAGTAACATTTCCATCTCCACAGTGAGCACTACTCTTCCCAGTTAGATTTAGAATGTGACATCTTCCAACATTTCTAGTACTGAGTTAACAAACACAAGTATCTTTCCATGCAGAAGTCCTGACCAGCTTAAGACACTCAGAAAATTCATCTTGATCTCAGCATAGCCTGGACATCAAGAAAAGCACCAAGGATTCCTGTTCCTCCAACCTGTCATTTCCAAGCTCCTACCACTCTTGTTTGAACTGACTGTCAGTGCCCACTGTCTCCACACTCTGATGACACCTTTATCAGGAACTGGTTGCCCAGGCTGGGAGCATTCCTACCGTGTTTGTTCTTTTGCATCTCCATGCAGCGGTCATTGATGAGCTGGAGAGCACCCAGGCGTCGCACCTCCTCGTTCACACACAGATTCTGCCACGTGCAAAGAGAGGAAGAGGAAGGGTGTCAATTCACAGCTGGATGCCCCCATGTCCACCCTCTGTTGTAAAACAAAAGATTTTCTTTAAAGCAATCTCAGTCCAAATTCCAAAAATGAAAAGTCTAACTGCTACTAACATGCTCGAGACCCACAGAAACTTAGGAGAAAGAAAAGAGAAAAAGAGGGCTCACTGGTACACAACAGCTTCTAAAAAATGCTGCCAGAAGTACTAGTTTACTGAGAGGAGCACCTTCTCAATGACTCAGACATCTGTAATACTCCATATTAGAAAAGGTAAAACATATTATTGTGTTTACATCAAAAGGCAAATTACTAAAACAGAGTTCACAGAAAAATGTACATTACACAGATGTGTTGCAACTCATGGCTGCCTTAGTTTTTGAACAGGAGATTCAGCTAGTCCCCAAGGTGACTTCTGGGGCACCAGATCCACACAGCTCCTGGCAATGTGTTCTGGGTCCCTTGAGAACACCACCACGTACCTGCCTGGATCCCAAGGAGACCAGACGTGTGTCTTTGCCAAAAGGACTTTTCTGCACCTCGTGTACGAACTGGGACAGCTGGGAGTGAGTGCGGCTGCAGTAGTAGATCTGCAACGAGGAAGAACAAAGGGAAGACAAGAAGCACATGGAAGCCAATCCCTACCTGAGACCAGTCCTATAAGGAAGCAGCTGAGCACTTTAACAAGGTTCACCTTGCTCATACCTTCAAAAGCACAAGGGAAGGCACATGTTTGAATGTCACCTTAAAACTGCTGAGGCCAAAAGTCCCATCTTTGTTTTCTCCTCTGCATTTGCCCTTTATTTCCATTGAATTTTCCAAGGTCTCTATAAAGCAGGGACTCACCATGGGAGAGTAATAAAAAACTATTTATTGCTGTGTGCTTTTACAGCAAGCCGCAGCAAAAACTAAGCAGTGGTAGCACAGCAAGCTGCTTAGGCAGGCAGTGTAGTGCAGGAGATGAGCACAGCAGAACTAGCTGTCTTTACCAACAAACCTGTCAGGTTTTGGAAGCTAGTTCCTAAATCCTTCTGTACTGCCTGACTGTTGGAAAGGTGCAAGGAAGCCATAACTCTGCTCACTCCTACACTATTCTATGAAGTGGCACTATTTAATTTCCTCATCTCACCTTAGTCACATGCTCCTCTTCCAAATCATCATCATCTTCTTCCAGCCTAAGAAAAGAGAAAGCTGAAATAGTTTCCTTTCAGCAGACCACCTTTCAGCATTTGATTCACACTAAGAATCAATGATGCTCCACCACAAGAGTGAGGTCTCAAGAGAGATGATTAAGTCATCTCAAGAAGGGTCTCAGAACTATCTCAGGTGGTAAAAGAAAAATTAACTTTTTAAGAACAGTGTAAATGTGCATAATCAAGTCAAGCCTTTCTCTTTAAAGGAAAAATCTCTGTGCCTCTTTTCAAAGTTCAAGATCTTTTTTTCTTTTGATTCAGGGGCCTCTAAGCCTCAGGTATAAGCTAATTAGTGCTATACTATTCTTTGGTGAGCTTATTTATTTATTTTTGTAAAGCTTTCCCATTAGAAGCAATTTACCACCCTCCAGATATTGCATAAAGAAAGGCTTCAGGAAAGCATTCAGCTGCCATAAAACTCCTCAAAGGAACAGCAGTTCAATATTTGATAAACTAACTACATATAAAAAAAGCAGTTAAGTGTTCTTCAATTTTTAAGGCAGAAGGATCTGTCTAGATAGTAATTAGTAAATTTGTAATTTAAATGTGTTTGACTTTTTGTGCTGAAGTATGGCTTCTGGCTTTCTGCATAAAGCAAATGCATGAGAGAGAAAATGTGCATGGGGTTTTCATGACAAAGCTCTGTCTTCAGAAACGTGAACATCTCTGCCTTTAAAGTATCAAAAGATGCCAGTGCTAATCTGCAGAACTGACAACTTCCTTTGGTGTCCTGAGTTCCATTCTGCTTTTCTAATGCAAGGAGCTTGATCTCAAGTCATTAATTCAGCATCCAGAGGCACTCTGGGAAGCTGGGCATGGATAAAGGCAGGGCATACATTTTAAGATGCACTTTCTCAGAAAGCACTTCAAGTCACTCAGATCAGTCTAACATAAGTTTAAAAAAACCAAACTAAAATTCCCCCAAACAACCAATTAAATAAAACACCAAAACAACTACCACCTTACACCATCTGAAAAGGTGAGAAATACTATTTAATAAAATCTGCACAACTGCTTTAATCAGGGCAAGACAAAAATTAAGACAGAAAATGTTCCCTCAGCCCCTGTCCTTACCCAGATACCACCTTCTTTTCATCATCACTCTCATATTCAGCAAGAATCAGCTCCTCCTCATTGTGATCCAGCTGGTCTAGAACACCCTCTCCAGCTCCCTGTGAAAGAGCCTCCTTGCTGAGCTGAAGAAGGCGCTTTGCCTCATCCTCCTCACATCTCTGGAAGAACACAAAGGCACAGTATTTCCTATATAAAAAGAGTAGCACAGGGGTTGCTTTATGCCATGGACAGGTCAGAAGACAGCACAGTCCCCCACAGAAGGCTGAAGCTGTTCAGCCACACAGAAAGCAGCTATTACTAACAATCAAAGACTTGCCCATACAGATGGTTATGAAGGGGAAACATAAAGGATCTTCTCTGCAAAAGGCCTGCTGAACTAATAGACCCTCAATGAAATGCTTAAAGTGGCCCATAAAAGATATCTGCACGATGAAGCAGAATAAATAAACCTGAACAAACAAACATGTAAGGATATAAACACTCTGTGCACATTTAACTCAAAGCTCAGCATCTGGTTTAGAACAAGATTTCTCTTGCTGTTTTTTCTCCAGTAGTGTGACTGTTACTCTAACACAAGTCTACCTCTCTACAAAAATTCAATTAAACTGTTGAAGTACAGTTTTCTGATTAACTTTTGTGTCACGACATAGAAAAGTTCATTTTTTCCATCTCAAAACAGCATCTTCCAACATCAATGAGCGTTTTACTACTATGGCACTATACAGAAAATGCAGTTAGTAAGCACTACAGAAAAAATGAACCAGTCACTATTTCAAATCTCCATAATTCTCTCATTTGCTTTCTTGCTTTTCATCATACTTCTCATTTTACATGCTCTTCATCCTCTTTTAAGAGACAAGTTCTTGGTTCCATTTGTTTTTTTATTTGCCATTCTTTACTATTCCTGTCATATCCTTTTAACAGGAGTTGACCAAAACATTAGAGTATTTGAGATGGAGCATACTAGAAATTAATAGCCTGGCAGCCTAATAAATCTGTCAAGCTGGGGACCTGAGCTGAGTATTTCTGGGAAGTTTGACTCATATAATCAATAAGCATCAAGAGCACTGAGGCCAGTTTATGCATCTAAATGAGAGGAAATATGTATCTGTGGACTTCAATACCATTTTTATTCCAGAAGTACAGACTGTTCACACATGCTCATAAAACAGAGATCTTCCTAAAAAAAGCTTCAGAGTATTAAAGCTTTTAAAAGAAAAGCAGAGGGCCAGAAGACAACCAGAACACACATAATTTCTGCCAACATGCAAAAACTGTCATACAAAATTATCAATGCACAAACTGTTTTTCACATCTGTACTTTTAAAAGAAAATGTAACAAATAATATCAGATGACCAATTTCAGAAACCTCATACAAAGAGCTCCTTCAACAGGTGAATTGGAAAATTCAGTGTGAAGTCACACATAAGCAAGTATGAACAACACCGAAGATAACCAAAAGGGAAAGTTCTGATGTATTTGGAATAACTCACCTTCCTCTTTGCTGCATATTTTAACTGCACATTGTGCCGAATTTTCTCAAGGCTATCTTCTCGCTTTTTCCTTCTGATGTGTTCTTCCTGCAAAAAAGGGAGACTGAAGGCAGGATGAAGTAGATTTAGTCCTCAACCCTTGGTATCACTAATTATGCTCTGGGCATAAAAAAAGACTGATGGAAGCAAAACTGCCAGTACAGGATGCTGTTCTCTCAAGTGCTCGCCTACTGAGTGTTACTTTGCTAAAAGCACTGTAGTTTCCGCAGGCAAAGACACACCACCATCAAACTTGCCTCCCGTTTTTTCCAGTCATTATCCAGGATACAGGAGCAGTTTGCCCAGAGAGAGGGGCAAAGGAGAGAACGAGTTTCCTTCCCGGGAGATGCTAAAAAGCCGCCTGCACGGGCAGAGAGGCTGTTCCAGGTGAGCCCGGGGTCCCTCCCAGCCCCAGCCATTCTGTGCCTATACGGTATCAGACCCTTTCCTCCTTATTTCACGCGCCCTCCACACACGAACCTTCAGCCTGTCCACCCTGTCCCGCTCCTCTTTGTTCTGCACGAAGGCCGTGACCCAGTCGGGGTCGCGGGTCGGGGACACGGGGCCCGTGTCCGCGCTGTCCGGCCGCGCCCGCTGCGAGCTCAGCCCGTCCTGCGCCAGCAGCCGCTCCTCCTCCCGCCGCCGCTTCTCCTCCCAGTCCCGCAGCCACGACAGGGCCCCGCAGATGAGGCTCAGCGATTTGCCCTGTCACGGAGAGCCAACACGGTGAACAGCGCTGCCGCCCCCGCCCGGCCCCGCCCGGCTCGGCCCCGGGCTCACCGTGCCCGTGGGGCTCTCGAAGATGCCAACCCGGCCGGCGTCCAGCGCGCCGTACAGCGCCTGCATGAACTGCTCCTGGATGCGGTACGGAGCGTAGGGGAACGGGAAGCGGCCCGCTGCAGGGCCCGCCGCCGCCCCGCTCTCCGGCCCGGGGTTCTCCATCCCGCCGCTCTCCATCCCATGCCGGTGATCTCCGTCCCGCCCCGCTTCGAACCGGGCGCCGCCGCCGCCGCCCCTTCCCGTGACGCGGCGGAAAAACCGCCCCGCGCCGCCCTTTCCGCACAGACCTCCCCTTCCCGAGCTCCAAACCCTCTTTCCCGTTCCCTCCCATCACACGCAGAGACAGAAAATTGGATTACTGAGGGGAAAAAAAGGTTTTTATTTAGGACAGAAACGCAGTGTAATAAAACATTGCGGTATAGAAGAGGTTTATATAATACGCAGTCCTTAAGTGCCAAACTGTTTGTGTTAACATTCTGGAAACAATAGCGACCTAAAGAAGAGTGGGGTAAAAAGAACAAGACAATTGCAATCAGTCTCTGTACCATCAGTGAGAACTCTCCCTGTACCAGTTCAGACTAGGACATCTGGGGGCAAATCCTTGCTTTCTAGGTTAAATAATAAGGCCACATTTTTGTCTATGTTTTGTTGATGTCCCAAGTAGGAAGGAGTTTCAAATCAGCAACAACAGATCTGGGAGAACCTACAGACTGCCTTTCAACTGGAAGTGCTTCTGCATCCAGGTTTTCTGGGAACAGCCATTAGTTTTGTGTTACCTAGCTATCATGAGATAGGAATTCTTTGTCCCATGTAAGATTTGGGAAATAGAAAGAAAACAGAATGAAGTTCCGCTCCAAAGTCTCTCTCTGAAAAGATCTGGAAATGCCTTGTCAAACACTATGTAAACTTATTACATTCATGAAAAGTAAGAGAAAGTAATAGAAAGAAGAGTTCCTAAGTCTACTACAGCGTCTAACAAGCCAAGTTTTGAGTCAGAACCAACCTGAAACACTTTATTTTGATCTTCACCTTAGCTGTATTTTACAAGCCCAATTCTCCCAGTTATTATTTTAGCATATATTCCAGTATCCACTTACCCTGAAGCTGGTGCTCATTCCTCAGGCTCTTGGCACTCTTCCTAAACTCCCAGCACTCAACTCTTGGGACTAGCTCCCTGTTTCCAAATCTCCTGAAGTTTTTTGTGCTTCTGGGGTTAAGTACCCAGCCCTAACACCAGATACACCATGTCTCCAGTCAGTCTCTCCCCACTGTGGTTCTCACCATGCATTCAGGTACCCCCAAAAACTACTTTAATTCCTGCTCTGAACATGCACACCAGGCTTATGGCAGAAGTGAGTGGGAGGTGAGGATTCTTCTACCCACCAGACATTTATGTGGTTTCTTGGCCGCGTGGATTTTCAAATGCACTTTAAGTGTTGAACTTTTCCGGAAGGTTTTCCCACACTCGACACACCTGTAGGGCTTGGTTCCCGTGTGGATCCTCAGGTGGGCACCGAGGGCCGAGCTGTGCCGGAAGGTTTTCCCACACTCCTCACACTTGTAGGGTCTCTCACCACGGTGGATCCTCAGGTGCACGTTGAGAGCTGAGCTCCGGCGGAAGCTGTCCCCGCACTCCACGCAGATGTGGGGCCGCTCCTCGCCGTGCAGGCTCTGGTGCTTGGACAGAGCCGAGCGGTCGCTGCACCTCCGGCCGCACTCGGTGCACTGGAAGGGGCTGGGCAGGAGGCTGCCCTGGCACACGGGCAAGGCCTTTCCCCCGTGGATCCGGCGGTGAGTGCCAAGTGCCGAGCTCTGGCTGAAGCCCTTCCCGCAAACAGGGCACTTGTAGGGCCTCTCACCCGTGTGCGTTCGCACGTGGGTCACCAGCGAGGAGCTCTGCCGGAAGGTCTTCCCACACTCCGGGCACTCGTAGGGTTTCTCTCCCGTGTGAATCCTCTGGTGCCGAATGATGGCTGAGCTGTCCCGGAAATGCTTCCCACACTCCTGGCACTTGTGGGGCTTCTCTCCGGTGTGCACCCTCCGATGGATGATCAGGGAGGAGCGGTCGCTGAAGCTTTTCTCACACCGCGGGCAATTGAAGGGTTTCTCACCCTTGTGGCTTCGCTGGTGGACAATGAGATGCGAGTTCTGGCTGAAGCTCTTGCCACATTCGTTGCACAGGTAGTGTCTCTCTCCCGTGTGGGTGCGCTGGTGCCTGATCACGTTTGACCTCTGGCTGAAGGTCTTGTGGCACTGGCTGCACTGGTAGGGCTTCTCCCCCGTGTGGATCCGCCGGTGTTTGATCAGGTCCGAATTGCGCGCAAAACTCTTTCCGCACTCGGAGCAGCCAAAGGGCTTCTCTGCCAGGTGGATCCTCTGGTGCTGGCTCAGGTATGAACTCCGGCTGAAGCTCTTCCCACACTCGGGACACTTGTAGGTTTTCTCCCCCACCTGCTGAATCCAAACAGCACTGTTCCCACACATGGGCAGGTCTGGCTCTTCGCCAGCAAGGACAGCCTTGCTGATGTGGGCTTTACCACTCTCCCTGCACTCCCAGACTTCCATCCCATAAGGAGGTGCCATTCCCTGCCTCTTTGGAAAACACATCTCCATCTCACTTTCTGTTTTCAGCTCCTGCTTGTAGTCATGTCTTTGATCAGCCTCCTGGAGGGAATCTCCCGTGAGCTTCCTGGAGGGGAACAGATGGAGTTCAGCTCTCATTGAACTTTCCCGATGAAGTTCCTGATGAAGGCTGCCCTTCTGAGTGTCACCCATGGTCCTGTCACCTGCTGGAGTGAACAGAGGAACTGGCAATGAGTAAGTCCTTGCTTTCTCTGGGGGGAAAGTCCAGACAGGGAGACCACCAAGACCTGCTGCACGTCAGGCACCAGGAGCTGACAGCACAGGATACAGCCCCTTGGTATCTTCTCAGGGCACATGGAGACTGAGGTGAGTGAGAAGGGAATGTGACTCAAGGATGGGAGGTCACTGTGGCCCAGTCTGCAAAGGGGATCCTCTGTCAAAGTTGCAGCCCTATAGGGCAAGACCTGTCACTTGCCTGCCTTCAAAGTTCCCATGTCTAGCAAGGTTAGAGGAACATCATGACTGCTTCCCCTAATAAGTCCCACTGCAGCTGCTTCTCCTGCTGCCTGTGAATCACTGCTCTTCAGCCAGTATTCCCATACTTGATCGGGGAAGAAATCAGCCAACACCACAGAAACATTCAACCCTACCCAAAAGATTATTTCCTTTCTTCCTTCCAGTCATAGCCCTTTTCCTTAAAGAGAAAGCTCTGCAGCAAATCGTATCTAAATTTTGTCTAGAGAACAGATAAACAACTGAGTGGAATGATAAACTGTTTCATTAACCTTTAGACTGAAACATTTGGAGGCTCCTTGTTTTTCCATGGGTTATACTCATTTGGAGACACACCTTGGAAATTCATGCTGGAGTGTGAGGTAGGATGAAGTGGACAGCACTGCTTACAGACTAAGCATCATTCTGTCACATAGAATAGGAGGTGATGCAGCAGATTAAACACCTCAGGTTTTGTTTCAGCTGATCTGCAGATTTTGGAAGACACTACTACACTGGTTATACCAATCCCCAAAGTTTTGTCTACAACACTCAGGGCTGAAAAACATTTGTGATACAAACAAAGGTACTCAAAAGCACCTCAAAGCAGCAAACTGACCCAAATATTATCAAATACTATCAGCACAAAAATAAGAAAAAGCCACACTTTGGTTTATGTCTTTTAACATTATGAGTATATTCTTTGCTGAAAAATACACAAGATTGATTTAATTTTGGACAGAGTCTTTTTGAAAGGGTATTAAATACCCTAGGACTGTGTTTCATCTTTGCTATACTCTACCTACACATCTTTGTGGATGCAGAATCTATTTACTGAGAGAGCAGAAGAGGCAGGGTGAGTGTGCAGTGTGCAGCATGGTACACCCCAATTTTCAGCATTCAGCTCTTCCCTTCCCAGACATGCTCCATGCAATTTCTCACCTTGTGAGCAGTCTCTCTACTGGCTCAGTGTTAGGCTGCTTCTGGTCAAAAACCTGCTTCTCTTCATTTAAAGCCAAGCTGGGGACTGCAGGTCCTGATCAGAGGAAGGAAAACAGACATAATAAATACCTGTCATAGAAAGATTACAGGAGGATAAGTATTTAGGAGCTGCAAGTAACCTAGACCATAGGAAAATGATGCCCAGAAACATGAGTCAGGGTCACTGTCACATGCCATGCACAGTGTGACACCACTGTTCAGGTCCAATAACCAGGTAGCACACACAGGTCAACCACAAGTCCAGAGAGCTGCCTGACAGCTCACTGCCTTCCCACAGGTGTCTGTCTGGATGCTCTTCCTGCTGCACTTCCAGACCAAAAATGCCTCCTGACAGAGTTTTGTGTAAGAAAAGTATCGATTCCTCAAACCATTTTCTCTCCATCACCTTTTTTCCTAGTGTTTTCTGCCATGGTCTAGAGCTTTGTGGATCCAGTTTTAATGGATCAGCCATGTACACACAGATCTGGGCAACAGACAAGATTTTGATCTGCTCACACACTATCAACAGCTGCAGCCCAAAGGCAGAATTTCCTGTCTGGTGCTCCAGAAAAATGGCTGTTTGACTGCCTCCTTCCAGAGGGAGTTTACAGGGCTGGCAATGAGCAGGAAGAAAGAGTCACACACACCTGCTCATGCACAAACACTGCCTGGGGGAGGGGGCAGCAGGGAGGAAGCAGGAGCAGCAGAGGATGGAGTGTTTGGAACGCAGGTGTCTGTGACATCAGTGGCAAAGCAGCAGAGGTGACACCTCCAGCAGTGCAAGTAGGCCCCACTGTCACAGGCACTGCTCCCAGTGCCATGATGGCCTTGTGGGCTCATCTGGCTTTGTCTGGTGAGTAGGAAATGTCTCTCCTCCAAACCCAGTTGTGAGGAAGGGCAGCTGACCCAGGTGCTCTACACCCTCCCCATAGCTCCTCAGCTTGGGCAGTTTGGAGGCAAAAGGAAGGGATGAAGCACCCTCCAATGCCTCAGGTGCAAAGATTCCAGGGCTTATAATTTTGGCAATTTTCACCACTGGAGTTGGTATTTTATTCATCAAGGAAGGCCACAAAGCAACCTAAGAGTCAGGCACAAGTCAGATGCAGTGGGCACAGGCTGGAGCAGAGGTGGAGACTGTAGATGCCATGACAGGGACAGCTGGGTGCATTAAACCAGACACGAGCACTAAGGCACAGGTCTGGAGTTAACCCAGAAAGCTAAGAGGGAAGAGCTGGCCCAGTATAGCAACAGGGGAAGCAGGAAAAAGAGGTCTGAGAGAAGACCTTGGTTAAAGACCTATTTAGCCAGAGGAAGAGAATTTTCAGAGGCTAAAAATCTTGGAAGGAAACAGTCTACTTGCTCCAGCCCTGACAACAGAGCAATATTCTCAGTTTCAGCCATGATTTCCAAGACATTTCTCCCAGTTCAAGATTTGAATCACCAGAGCTTTGGTGAAGGTCCCTCAGCCACGTACTGTCACTCCTTTTATTATGGGCAAAGCAAGTATTCCACAGGTCTGGACCTTCCATCTCTAGGTTGCTAATGCATTCTCCATGTGCTGGGTTCTGCACCCAGAAAAGGCAACAGAGATGTGGATTCAGCCCTCTAGCTCTTCTGAACATGCCGTGGTCAGCATTTCCTTCTCCTCTGACTCCCTGCACTCTATTTTCCACCAGTGCTCTTGGGCTGGGGCTGCATGGCCGGCCCTTGGGGCACGAAGGCACAGCAGCCAGGAACACCACTCTCTGACCAGGAATACCATCACTTCTTCAAGTTCCTGCAGATCACCATCCAAGCCAGAACTGCCTGCCAACTTCGTGAGCTGTATGGCTGCATGAACTCACTGGTCCAGAAACTGGATCAGTATGAAAACCACGGAGTCATCCCTCCAGGTAAAGCCAACCATGATTCCCAAGGGCAGGCAGTTGGACAGGAGTCCTGCATGGCCCTGATCACTGGCAGAAGAAACACTCAGGATCTGGGGAGGAGAAGGGGTGGGTAGCAATCCTGCAGTGAGGAGAAGGCATGTGCTCATGGGCATCCTCTGTCACATTTGACTGGAGCCTGCAGCCCTAGGACCAGCCTCCTCTCACCCACTGGGTCATGAAGATGACCAAGAAGCAGTGGAGTTTCTCAAAAGGGGTTTTCATGAAGGTCTGTGACTCCACAGGGAGATCATTGCTAAGGGGGATGCCAACACTGGAGTCCATCACTGGATCTGTGTCTTTATTTGCCTCTTTGTAGGGCCCATATGCTCCGAACTGCCAGAAAATTCTTCCTTCCACAACTTCTGCACCTTTTCTCTTTATCGCTGTATTATGAAAAAGTATTTCCTTAAGGTGAGTTATTTAGCTATTTCCTGAAGATTATGGTATGCTCTGGGCAAAAAGAGAGAGTCCTGAATATGAGTAAATACAAAAACGGAAAGCTAAAAGACAGGGAAGACAGAAGAGAGTCATGAGCAGCCCACCTTCCAGGGGCACTCACACCAAGTTGATAAGCTAACACAGATGGCACCTGCAGCCACTTGCCAAAAAGGAAACTTTGCAAAAGGCATTATTCAAGAAAATGACCCTTTGAGGACCTCAGCCCTCATTTCCAACCAAGTTGAGACAATCTAGGTTTCTCCAGAAGACAGGGGGATACATGTAGGCTAGAAGAGAGTAAAGTGAACTGTGAGTCCCAAGAAAGATTTATGGGGACACTTGACAAGGAAAGGATATGAAGGTTTATTTTGCTTTCCTGGGCTCATCTTAGTAGGAAATGGAAAAGATGAGATTGTGCAGTGAGAGCTAAACCCACAGAACAGGGCTGTGCATAGGTGCTTGCTCCTAAGGCTCTCCAGAGGAACGTTTTCTCCTCCACAGAGGATTGCATGCCCAGGACACAACAGAACCAAGCAGCATAGCCAAGCAGGCATCACCATCATCACAAGCAGTGATGCCATGTCATCCAGCAGCTCTGGTCCCCAGCCAGTCCTCACATCCCCCACTGCTGGCTCTGGACCTGGCACAGAAGCAGCTGTGATCCCCACCTCCTTACCCGTGAGCACGCAACCAAACCCTTCCGGCCCACAAGCCACAGAGGTGACAGCCAGCGACCAGCAGCAAGGCCACCTGCTCAACAGTGACATTGAGGATCTCCTCCTGAGGATACTGGACAAACAGGTGCTGACTTCACTGCAGACCATGAAGTTATTGACGTCCCTTGGGAAGACAGTGCGGGAGGAAGACTTGCGGAGGGCTGCCACGAGCCTGCTAGTGGCCCTGAACAATGCAAATGTGTCTTGGTCACAAACCAACTGATACAGCTCAACAGTGTGGTAAACACAGGGGAAAAGCCATCTCTTCCAAGTGCATGGGGAAACAGAGCCATGGGAAATGCTATTGTCAGGATTCAAAGAAAAAGATGGTATCCTCTTGGAAGTAAATGTATTGAAAAGATACCATTCTCTCCTGTAAAAACTGTTTGCTCACCATTATTGGTGTTCGTTGTGTCATTCAAGGGATGTCATAGGAGAATGTTGGCTTTTCTTCATTTAAGGGAGATGCTCATGCTTAAAAGCATCAAGAGAAGAACTTTTGGAAACATGAGTGTGAATATACATACACAGATACACAAGGGGTGTTCTGCAAGTGCAGAAAGGCCTTACCCTGCAAGGGAACTGCTGGTCCAGTGCTCTCCTTGTACTGGGGTTTGCACATAGTTGATATCTACTTCTGAAACGTTGTTATGAAACTCACAGGATAAATATTCATATTGAGAGCCTCCTCTTGTCTCTCACAAAAAATCAGTCTGATTTATAGGAACTTTGGCTGAAGTGCTGTTTCTTTTCTAAACACTGAACATGCCTGTAAATAAAACTGTGTGAAGCCATCTGGAGTCTGCACTTGCTGCTAAAAGAACCAGCTCTGATTCTCTGAATCTCCACTCAGAAAAAGATAGTGTTATCTCAAACTCAATCTAAGGTCTAAGTAGTTTTGGCTTTCAGGAGACCACTACTGAAGTGAGAATCCCCTATTCACCCTTCCTTCTGCAGGCTTTCTTGTTATCTATTCCACCAAGGGCTGTGAGGAGAAAGGGGTCAGAGGCAGCTCTCTCAATGATGCACCACACCAAGCAACATCCCTGTGGAGATGGTCTGGGATGCTGGTTCCCTTTACACTGCTAAGTGACACAAACACAGCTGAGGGAAATACAGGCTCTGTGTCTATCCACTGAAGAAAGTCCTTAGAAAGAAGATATCAAAATCACAGTCCTCCATTGTTCTAGGAACTGTAATCTTTCCCAAAGCCTTAGGCAGGTCACACATGGGAAATGTGCAGGCCCTGGAACAGTCCCTAGCGGGCAGGATCGCTAACACAATGCACACTCACTCCTGCACACCAGCTCGTTCTCTTCTCCCTGGAAGGTGCCCAAAGCTGCCAGATCCCTGCCTGAGGCTTGTGCTCTCCTTTCCCATTGCCTGGGCACTGACAGCTTTCCCAGCTCCAGCAGCAGGGGCACTTCTGGCAGCAGCCTTTGCTTGCCACCCCCACCCTCGGGGCTTGGCTGGCAGCCCACGCCTTTGGGTACCAGATCTGGCAGCCACGAGCAGATGCTGGACATTTCCCACTCGGCTGGCTCCGGCCAGGCCCTGCCGCATCCCTGGGCCATCCTCCCGCACCTACCGAGGCCGGCCCCGCTCTCCCGGCACTGCAGCGGCGCTCCCAGCCCGTCAGCTCGTCCGGCGCCGCCCTGCTTTTGTTACGGAGAAGCCGCGTCCCCCGGGATGGGATGGGATGCGATGGGGATGGCAGTGCTGCTGCTGCCCCGTGCTCTGCGGAGCCGCCCCCGGAGGGAGGGACCAGCTCGGCCCAGGGGCAGCGCGGATCCGCCCCCGGCTCGCTGCCGCTGGCCCCGCTGGGCCTGAACGGCGGTTCGGGTCCTGTTTGGTACCGGGAGCACCGTCAGCTCGCGGGCCGTAGCTCACACCTGCACACAGCACCCAGCGATCCTGGCTTTCAGTCATCAGTTATAAAACTCTTGTTCTTCTCTCCCTAAACCCCAAAACTGCAAAGCCCAAACCTTCAGAAAGTAAAAAGCAAAATGTTTTCCTTTGGAGATGTATGGGAGGCAGGAAGGGTGATGGGACTGGGACACGCCTGTAGGCTCCCTCCACACCCTGCACAGTTTGGTGTCACCAGAACCCAGTGCTGACTTGTTTCCTTCTGTATGTGAGTGCTTCTGCCTCCATTCGTGTCCATGTGCAGGGAAGCTGAAAAAAAAAAAAACAACCAACATTTTATTCAAAAGCAGTGTAAATACTGACCTATCAAGTGAGAGCATGAGCCCCAAAACCACTGTTAAGGGAACAGAAATGGCAGCCAGTGGAAAAAGAAGGGCAGGGATGGGGTAAAAGATTAGATGGAGGGAGAATGTGGTCCAGGGTAGACACTAGAGAAGAAGATGCAGCTCTCCTAGGAAACGATAAGCAGATGAAAAAAGGGGCCAGGAACATTGGTCTTCCTGCCTGATGTACTTTATTAAAACCAGGACCACATCTCATGTTTGCAAAGATGAGCCCAGACCCTCCTGTTCCCACAGCATCCCTGGTC
The DNA here is from genome assembly GCF_029582105.1 of Oenanthe melanoleuca. NCBI lineage: Eukaryota > Metazoa > Chordata > Aves > Passeriformes > Muscicapidae > Oenanthe > Oenanthe melanoleuca. The sequence continues at coordinate 4,711,670 of NC_079334.1, forward strand.
ACTGCTTTAACACATTCAGCTTGTCCAGATATCTAATTTCTGAGTACTTTGTGTTGAACAGTGGTGAGCTGAGCAGCTTTAAGGACTAAACAGTTTTATATGACTCGCATTACTATTCCAGTATGAATAATCACATTTTACAACTCAAACCCATCCCATTTAGGCACAAAAATCCCCACTAATGTGATTGAATGTGTTCCAAGAAAGGGCAGGAAAGGATACCACCTCAATCAAATCATTTTACTGTTCAGAAAATGACTGTTCAATTATGTTCCAGTCTTAAGATTTTTCTTCATAATATCCAGGGTAGCTGCACTTCGCCTGGCCTGAATACCTGCTGTTATTAGATTCTCTAATACAGACATGTTGGTGACTATCTACATCTCTGATCTAATAAAATTTTAGACATTAACTTGCACTTTTCAGTTTCTAGCCTCTTATCTGAGCAGAAAAACTCCATTAGGGCTAGTATTGTCCTGAAGAAAGGATATTTTAAGAATTTAAAAAATCTAAATCAATAGAGGGAATCAAATTCACAAACTGCAGCTTTAATGTGGAAGAGAGAGAATATGGTGACATGTTTCTCAGGCAACATTCCACATTGCTGGAGTTTTAAGAGTTATTATCAGATAGGATGGATAACCTGTCTAAATAAATGCTTACATTGTTATGCACACATGCATGTCTTATGTGTTAAAACATCAATGTCTTGCTGACAGAGTCGGTGTCACCGTTCCTAGTCCATCCTTGGCTTTTAGTCCTCACTACCCCGGAGACAACACAAGCCTCACAGACATTTAGTCTCTCCTACAAAAGAAAGCTGCCCACCAAGGAAGTGGTAATCAGGACAGTCTCCTAACCATGTAATTCTATGCTCATTCCTGTGAATATGCCCTTGGCCAAAGGCAAAATTTCTAGTGCAGTGACCAATGACCTCTCCATGTTTTTGATCCTGTGGATTGCTTGAAGCTTGCAGTTATGCTGAAGGCTCTTGCATGTGGTTATTCCTTTTTGATATAACAAGACCTCCTTCTGTGGAAGACATTTGTTTTGGTAAATGAACACAAATTCTATTACCTCCTCTGGGGTGTTCTACATGACTGTGCTGGATTTGGCTAGGGAAGGATTCATTTTCTTCACAGTGGCTGGTATGGGGTTGTTTTTTGGATTTGTGCTGAACACAGGGTTGATAATATAGAGATGTTTTTGTTGTTACTGAGCAGGGCTTACACAGAACCCAAGGCATTTTTTGCTTTTTGTGATGCTGGTGAGGAAGCTGAGGGTGAATGGGAGGTTGGGAAGAGATACAGCCCAGGAGAGGTGACCCCAACTGAACAAAGATGTTCCAGACCATATGACCATCTTGCTCAGTATATAAAGGCAGGAGAAAGAAGGAGGAGGGAGGAAAGAGGAAGGAAAAGGGACCAGATTTGAAGTGATGGCATTTCTTTTCCCAAGTCACTGTTACACGTGATGGTTCCCTGCTTTCCTGGAGATGGCTGAACTCCTGTCTGCCCATGGGAATGAGTGAATTAATTCCTTTTTTTTTCTTGTGGGTGCAGCGTTTTGTTTTCTCTATTAATCTGTCTTTATCCCAACATACGAGTTCCCCACCTTTTATCCTTCCAGTTCTCGCCCAGATCCCTCTAGTGGAGGCGTCAGTGAGTTGCTGTGTGGGGCTCGGCTGCCACCTAGGGTGAAACCACGACAATGACACCAGCTTAGATCGTCATTTCATCTGTTTTTTTAGTGGTTTGCATACCTAGTCAATACCTTACTATCTGTCCTCAGAGGGCAATGATATTTATTGATTCACTTGGAGATGCTATCAAACAACTGGAGTTTGAAAATACAGAGATCACACTGCTGGCTTTTTTGGTGTCAGGCAACAGAGCAGTGTTTTGGCAAAGGCTGCAGCATATAAGCAGACCTAAGTGCAAGAACTTAGGGCAGTACTATGAAGAAAATGAGGCTACAGGGTTATTTCTAGTTGCCAGGAACAACTCTGACATTCTGTAGCCCAATTTGCACTTTTCAGTTTACACTGTTGACTCAGAAATCTTTTGTGATGTTTAGAGCTCATAAACACTTACCTTCACATAATTAAAAAAAAATTACAGTGAACTTCCCTGTTAACCAGCCAGTTCAACTCTGAATGCAATACCCTCAATGTTCCTCCAGAAATACTCTGAGCAGCAGCTCGATGCTGCCTGTTGCACACAGGCTCCTTTGCGTGCAAGTATAGAAATTGGAAATGTCTCACCTTGTCCATAGTGGTTGCTGGTTGTAAATAAGTCCCCATCACCCAGGTGCCAGCACAGTCTCTCACGATAAACCTCTCTCAGAGCCATTGAAGCTTTCTTCTCTGCAGAAACCAATGCAAGGCACCAGAGAGCCTTACATTAATTACTCTGATCAACACTGAATCACAATATGCTGAGCTGGAAAGAACCCACAAGGATCATTGAGTCCAGCTGGGAACATCACTGGGGAAGTGCCTTTGGCATGCACAGACATGACAGAGTCTGGAGAGATGAGGTTTCATAAGCACTGTCTTGAAGAGAGCACCATCAGCCAAAGGCTGGCTATTGCATTTACCTGTTACACAGATAAATCCCAGTGATACCAGTTGGAGATAGAGGATTTACACAGCTTCTAAACTGAGGTCACTTCTGGAGATGTTTTAACCTAGAAACACATTTTAGAGATCTGCTTTTGACAGGTGGGAATCAAGTGACCCCACTCACTTCTATCCAGTCAAGACTGTAGTAGAAACAGAGGAATGTGATGCATTCACAATTACATATTTGCAGCAACACACCCCTGTGTGTGGCAGTAAGATGGCTTTTAGAATTTCTGGACCTCAGGTGCTTTTCCTCTTAACACCATTAAAAGCCAATTTACTGAAGCAGCTCATGAGGCAAACATCAGATACACATAAACAACAACTGAAGTGAGAGAGACCCTCTGCATTCTATGAAATATTTACAAACAGCTTTAGAAGCCCTGGGATGAAGTGAAGTACTTTCAAGCAGAGACAGAAAACCTAATGGATATAAAAATCCTTTTTTAGCTCTTGGTGAGATTTGTTTTCAAAGACCCAGCTATGATATGAGAAAATGTATTAGGCCATCCAGTCTGCCTCCTCCTGTTCCAGGACAGAAGTGGTCCCAGTGCTATATTTTATAACACTTGGCTCAGCCCAGCTCTGCCTGACTCAGGCAACATAAACCAAACCCACTTATTGGGCATCTTCTCAGTATTTTTAAATATTTCACTTTGTGGAATTTTCCCCAGTATTCCAACCAGAACAATTCAATAGAGACTCTGATGTCATGATCATCACACTGCTGACTTCCTATTTATCCCCTTAGACAACCCTAAATAACTTCCCAGCCAGTGTGGTGGTGATACCCCTCTAACATCTGTCTAGACTTATGCTCCTCCCCATTTGAACACATTATTGCTATTGTATTCTGCTGTGACTGAGCCTTCACAAGAAATTCTTTCAGATGTTTTCCTGTCTGTTCCTTCCTCTTTGTATTCAAGACATCATCATCATGATTATTATTATTACACTTGAGGACAAGGAAAAGAAAAGTTAAAAGACAAACCCACATTTTTTCATGCTACCCCAGCTGTGCAGGCATAGAAAGATCCATTCTAAATAGCTGGCCTACACACAATTCAAGTTTTACCTCTAGGATTTATAATAAGGATGCTATTTTCATTTCTGCTTCCTCTTACTTGCCTCATACAGTCTTTTTTCCTCTTAAACTTTTATTAGAACTTTTGAGTTGTCCATTGTTTGGATCGTTTAGAAAAATGATGCTGCCCCTACAGGAGGCTAACCAAGAAGAATTCCTGCTCTTACACATCTCAATATCAAGATTATGAACAGAGAATGTCCCTTGAAGGACTTTCTTTACAGAATCTACTGCCAAGGGACTGCACAAGAAGTTCCACAATCACAGAGGGAAATTGATCAGAGATCCCCCCCAGCATTTGTTTTCCTTGCATATTACCCTTTCTGCTTTAAAAGAAAGTAAACACAAAATAGTCATTCCCTCATCAAAGCAGCCTTTCAAATTTGTCAATCTTTTCAAAAACAACCTTCATTGTTTGTTGTTTTTTAAAATTATCCTAAAATAGCCTTCAAACTCAAAGTGGTAGAGGATGTACACAAATGCATCAAATTTTCAAAAATATTTATAGATCAGGAAATAATGGTGATTTTTTTTTTTTTTTTTACTTTCTGACCAAATAAAGATTTTTTCAGCATTTGACATTTTAAACATCTAAAGCAGAACAGCAAACAAAGTAGCATACCACAGCTTATCTTATGTGTTAAAAATGTCCTCAGCTTTTGCATATAACCATCTCTCTAAAACACAGAGCTACAAGTCTTACCCCAGCCAGACTAAGCTGCCCTTCCCAGGGCTCTCCTGGGGTAAACTCCCATTCTGGAAGCAGCTTAACCTCATGACACTGTTCACTAAAGTCATCATTATTCTAATTTTACTCTTGGGGAAGCAAAGGCAAGAAAGACAAAGCATTTACCTAAAAACTTCGAGGTGCATTTCACTGAGCTGTGTAAACTCAGCATGCTGTTTTAATGAGAACAGACTCTTTCCACTTGAGGAGAAACTTTGTTCAAGTTATTACTTTTCTGAGCAGAGCACAGATATTTTAACACACTGGTAGCTCTACCAGAAAGCAAGACTGAGGATTTTTTCCTCCCCACTTCCACCATTACAAAGTACAGTCACATGCAAGTGAGCTTCTGCCTGTGTGCAGGGCTTGCAATAGTAAGAGGTTCTGGCAATAGCTGCACTCCCTATAGGATATATACAGCAACTGGGTCAGCCTGTTTACAAAATAGCTTGTGATTATCACAGCAGTGCTCAGCAGCTATGAATACATCATACCAGTCTAATTAAAGACAAGCATAGCTAAAGCACTGCAAAATAAACAGTGGCCATAAAGCTGCTCAGGACTGGGAAAAGGTTAATTTTTAGTCTCACTTAGCCCCTTGGAAGTCAGCTAACCACATTTATTCTGATCAAGAATTAAAACATACATCTTCTGAGGGCAGCCAGTTCACATCCTCAGGAAAAGGGAGAATTTTGTAACGAGACACAGCAGTTTCAATGGTGAACAAAATACTTTTAAGGGCAAAACAGAGAATAAAGAGCTTGTTAAACTTGGTGATTTGTACATAAAACACCATTATACCAATAGCTGTATAAAGCATAAGTGTTCCTGTCCTTGCCCTTCAGAATGTGGCTGCAACTCTCTTTCCTCTCCTAAATACATCTACTGCATTAATACCTTGTGTGATGCTTCAGGATTGACTCCCAATCTGTCTAGTCCCTGTGATTCACAAAAAGCAGTCTTCTTCAGGCCATGCCAACTCCTAAATGACAGAGCACAGGTTAGAAGGGAGGTAGGAGAGTGCCTATTTCTATCCCAGCTATGGAAAGGAGAAGGCTGTATTTTTCTGGAACAAAATAGTTATGCTAATGCTCCCAGCAAGCAATGGATTATACTAACACTAGGATAGCCAGTATTGGAGCATGAATCAGCATTATTTTAGGGTCAAGGGGAAAGGAAACAGCCATTTCTGGAAAGACCAAGTTCCAGCAAATGAGTACTACAGAAAAAAAAATAAGTCATTAAATAATTAGGCAGGACAACCCCTATTGTATATATACATTTTCAGAAAGCCATCCTTTTCTTCCATCCATTTGCTTTTGCAAATGCAGCACAAAAAATGGTAAAAAAAAAAATCAATGATTCAGTCAATTTGTCTCATGCCTACTTCACAGGCACTTCCATCAGTTTCATCATGTTGTACAAGTATTTTGTATATTGCTGTAAGTGTACTCATAGCCAAGTCTGCCCCCACACACAAAGTCTAAAGCCATTCATACTCACTTTACAGAACCACAAGTCCCTTTTTGATGCATGCACTTTTGGTCCCTTGCATGTTCACACTCTGAATGCTTTAAGTCTTTCACAGCACCCAAAGAGATGGTCTTGATTTTCATCTTAAATCGTAAGGAAAACATTTTTACCTACCTTGGATTTCACTTCAGAAGGCATCAAGAGCTGTGCAGAGCTGCTGCAGTGGCTCTGCTGAAGGCAATTCAGAATGGGTTTCTTTACACCAAAACAAGCAATAGATAATTCTCTTTCCTGACCAGTAGGAAAGAGCATGCTGCCCTTCTTCCCAAAAGGTGAATTCAAGGGAACCAGACCCTTCCCTTCAGCTGCATGCACATGTCCCAGAACCAAGAACTTCTTGGAGGACCATCACAGGCTCTGGGTACTTCACTACCCGACAGGTCACAACCCACAAACAATGCATGGAACACAAATGCCTTAAGCACAAATTCTAAGTTACTGAAAGGATTTTAAACTAGAATAAGAGAGAAACTTAACTTACCACTGCAGTACAGAGCAGTGCATATAAAATACGAACTTTTACAGCATCTCTTTGACTGTGGTAAGAACTCAGGTGCTTCTCCCACAACACTGCAGATTTCCCAACATCAGCTTCTTAGAGCTTCGAAAAACAGGTAACATGAAGTAAGGACACTGAACAACAAATAAGCAGCTCACCAGAAACACCTTTTAACACAAACAGCACCTCTTCAATTAATAATCTTAGTGAGGCAAAGCTGTTGAGGTGTTATAAATTTATCTAGATCCACTAGTGATAAAACCCTTACTGAAGGCAAATAAAAACATTCATCATCTTAGGTAGTGTTTCATACCAATTCCAGGCAATCATAGTAAGTTTACTGTAAAAAAATTACTTAAAATTTAATTATTGCATATAATAGTTCCATTATTATATGCATTTAGTTAATATTTCAGCCTCTTGTGTTGTAGTAACTAAGTTCAGTGTACAATGAGAGTGCTGTGGGCAGGCAGTGGTCTGGGAAGTATTGTCCAGTGAAAAAGAACAGTGTAACAGCAACTTAAACACTTGAAAAACACTTTGGAAAAAAAATAGTACTAGAGCTACCTGAAATTAATCGTAGCTGGTAAGACTGACAAGCAGCAGCAAAAGCAGGAATCCTTGCATTTTTGTGGCCACATGCAAAACAGTGTTGATAGTAAAACAAGACAATGAAAAGCAGACAATTTCCAGATGAAGAACAACTGAAACAGCTACAGGTGGTTTCAAGAAAAACACTGAGCACTTTTTTTATTACTGCAATAGACAGTATATTTGAAGTATAGAAACTCAAAACCAGTAAAACTTCGAAGACCCAAGTGCATTCCCAAGGTGGAGTCCACTATTCCACAGTGTGTTTCCTGCACCCCACAGGCAGTTCACATGCCAAGCCTTCTTCCAGCCCTTCCCCAGCATTTCCAGGGTAGTCAGTAACACTGTTCAAATAGTACTATTTCTTCTTGAGAGCCCTCTTTCCTTCCCCCTTCTTTGGTTTTTCCTTCCCACGGAGCTTTTTCAATCGCCTCATCTCATCCTTGAAATCCTGATGCTCATCCCTAGATGGGAAGAAAGAATAAAGTTGACTTTTTTCTTAGGATGCAGAGATATGAATAGTTCTTTGAATTAAATGCTAATGGAAAAAAACCCAAAAACCAAACCTTTTCTTGAACCATGAAGTCCATACTGAAGCTTGCAATGTATTTCATGTTATTGCTGGCAGTATCACTGAATAACATCATGAGATATTTCCTCTGACATTTTCAGAACTAACAGGATTGTCCTTTTCAGCAAAGGGTGTGTATGCACATATGTATCACTGCAATTGCATTTACTGATCCCCTTTGTTTAAATGAGCAGTAAAACACAAAAACCAGCAAGAGACAAGAATAAGATTTTCCCCCTTGTTACCCAGCCCAGCAGTGCAGCCACAGCACATTGTGTTCCTGTGTTCAGGTCATTAGCTCCCAGGGAAACAGGGCCATGCTGAGCAGTAATTACAGCACATGGCACTGCTCTCAGGTGACTTCAGCAATGAGTTATGAAGATGGCACCAGTATTGGTAGAATCTTAATAAGAGAATAAAACAGGAGGATGAAGGGGCTGGCAAAGAGAATTAATCCTCAATCATTTTCTAATAAGTTCTATTAATCTGTCCCTGTATTTTTTAGTGCAAAGTGATTTTCAAAAGTCATAACAGCATCCTATGTGGCCTAAGATTGCTGCACTGCTATTTTTGAACACAACTTCTCTAAATTGAAACAAAAAGCTTGTGATTTATTACTGGCCCCATTAGTCTGATTCTTCATTACACTTTTTCTTGTACCTACTATCTGTATACAGAGCAGCTAGAGAAGGAATTTAATAGTGGAAGGAAAAGAGTAAAGAACATTAGCATTACACTGAGGCTGTGTAGACAGCCAGTATACAAAGTGTTAGCATACTCACCTAAAACAAGAGCATCCTGGACACAATCCTAAATGGTTAGTATTGTCACACTATCAACAGGTCACCTGTCTTGACTATACTGAGGGTTTGCAGCCTCACTTTTAAAGATTTCTTTAGTGCTACCTGATGGAAGTAAAAGAACTGCATTTGACACCTGCTGATGTTCTTCAGCAGTACAATTCTCCCTGATACAGACTGTGGAAGTTAATTTAGAAATTAGACAACTGGTTTGGATTAAACTGAAAATACCAAGACTATTTAAAGTTAATTTAATTTATTTTGAAGAATAAAAAGGCCCTCTGGCCTAACAGACTTGATGTCTCTTCTAAATTTCACTTATTAGCTGTTGAATGACTGAGAAATATATGGTAAGCCTGGTGGTCACATAACCTGTTCATAGCACATTCACTTGCCATATTCAGAGCTACAGGCTCATCTCTTGTCTATCAGAAAGCTTTATTTTCCCCACAAAGCAAAAGCAGGAACTGTTTCTTAGGTAACTGCTTGTCCACAACTATACTCAAGTCTCCCACAAAAAAGTTCTAATTATGGTAGAAGTCAGATAGCAGTCTCTTTGCTCTCCGTGCCCTCAGTGCAACAATCAAGTGCCTATTTCCATATGTACCATATTCACAACTAAACATCTCTCCTCTTTCCCTTGAGGAGAAGAGCTGCAACAAGACTCCCACTGACCCCTTTCCCATCTCCAGCCCTGCTCCCAAGCTCAGGGAGTACCTGTAGAGGCCAAAGTAGCGGAGTTTCTTCATGAGGGCATAGTAGGTGTTGTGAGGGGGGTACCAGTTGTACACCTCCTCCCTCTTGGCCAGGGGCTGCTCGCTGAACAGCTTCACCACCTTCATGGATTTGGAGTCCGTGGGCCTGACAACATCCCCAAATATCTGAGCACTCAGCCGGGCCATGCGCAGGGCGTAGCTGGAAACGTTGGACATCTCCCCAGGAGGGGTGGGCACACACAGACTGGTGGAGCTTCCTGCAAAAGGAAACAGAAGGGCACAACTCTTCACACAGCTGAGTAGAACAAGCCATCCCAGAATTAAGGCAAACAAAGGTATCCTGCAGACACAATACAACTACAAAAGTACCTCCACTGCACCACAGTTTACCATGGCTAGCACAGTTTATTAGCAGAACCTACTCAGCCTGCTCAAGACAATGACAACCCTTAGCTCCAGCCACAGGAACAATTGCAGTGTGTGCTCTCCCAGAAAAAAAAAAAACAAACAAATCACACCCATGTGATACCACTGACTGCTACACAAGCACAAAGTAAAGCACCACTTGAATATACAAAGAAAACAACCTGAAGTTTCTCCTCATGAAAGTTTTTCACCCTATTTAAAACATGGTTACAATCCATTCAACAATGGGCTACCAAACAAATCATGTTTCTCAATATAAGTCACACAGATCTTTCCCATCTTAATTCCCTTCCCTTGGTCATCTCCATCAGCTTTTTCTCCATTCCCTTTACAGTTTCTCACAATACCTATTCTTTCTGAGATGAAACCAGTAGTTTTCCCCATGTCAGATTCTTTTTACCAATAAAATCTACCAGCAGCTTTCCATTCTTTCACCTAAAAACCTCTGCAACAAAAATGCCCTGATAACAAACACATTGGTCTTGGGCCACCAGACAACATCCACTCTGCTAAAGCAGCATGAGAAGGGTGTTCTCTCAGCTTTTCTAACCCTCCCCCATTTTAACTCTTCTTTACTCTTTCTTAGCAGAAAGAGTTGTAGTAGACAAGAACAAGAATCCCATAATCCTGTATTTGAAGCAGGATCTTGTTTGTATTTTGCCTTATTGAATGACTGATCACATAAGTCTTCAGACAAATTAAGCTGGTTCGTTCAAGAATGTAACACTGAGATTAAAGCTGAAAATTCTTGTTTTAAAAAAACCTCACAGCTGATTCCAGAATATGAGCATAACAAATTAAAGATCATGGATAAGAATAAGCATCAGGACAGCGTTAAGTCCACTTCAGTATGATTGCACAGAGCCTGTTGTTCAGTAACACAAATTTGAAGTATTCATAACATCACACACATACATCCGCCCATTGGAGGGCCTCCTCTAATTTACTCCTGTTAGCAAAGCACTCTAAAGGAAGCAGGAAATAAACCTCAAGCATGAAAACAGTACAAGTAATTTGAGAAGAGAGAATAATGGAAAAAAATAACAAAAGGGAAGGCAAAGCATCAGAGACCTTGAACTAAGGCAGTAGGTCTGGTGTGAGAAGACAGAAACTCTTAAATGCTTGCAGGACAGCACTTGAGCATCTGTGGCGGGAATAATCACTAAGTTTTGCTAAATCATGTTTCAGAACACCCAGTTCTAATCCCTACATTCAGAGACAAAGCAACAAATTGCCCCCCAAACTCTTCATCACACAACTCCAAAAGCGTCTTTATCACCAGACTCAAACACACAACTTGCTTAGTCTCTACTTACTGCAGCCTTAAAATGAAAGCACCTTTAGCTCCTGAACAATGCACACCTGGGGTCTGAGCAACCCGATCTGAATCGCTAAAGGATTTACAACAGCCTAAACTACGGCTGGGGACTCCATTAATCCTTGCCTAACTAAGAACACTTGGGAGAGAAGCAAAGCAAAGGCTGCAGACTCCCAGGAGCCAGAGCCATGCAAAGCCTGTTCCAGGGTGATCCTGTGAGATGAAAAAGTACTTTCGTTATTGTCACCTCCAGCAAGGACATCTTCAGGACGGCCCACTAGGAACCAGCACACCTAACCCAAACCCAGCGCTACCGCTCCACCTGCTCCCAAAGCCCACCCACCCAAAGCCGAGCCCGGCCCCGTTCAGCCCGGTTCGGCCCGGCTCGGCCCCGCTCACCCGCGGCCGGGGAAAGGCGGCGCGCACGGGTGACGCGAGCGGCGGGACGGGCGGCACGGCCGGGATCCGCCTCCTGCTCTTTCGCCCTCTGCTGTTCGCTCCCCTGTTGCAGTTATCTGGTGACGGACACTAGTGGCATCACCGCCAGTCTTTTATTAGAAAGCTTTTCATGCCTTTTTTAAGCTTCCTTTTCTTACAGACTCCTCTTCTTACAGGCAGCTCCACATAGCTCTGACTCCTTGTCTCCTTTCTGCATAACCAGCTAAACACCAACCTGTCCCTTACCCGGCTACCTAACTCTGTTTGCCTCTCACACAGCATCTTCTTACCTTGTCTATCACTTGCACAAGCCACACGTTCCTTACCCCCTCACAGCCAGCAGACTCCATCCCAAGCGACAGCACGCTCTGTGATGAACTAGCCCACTCTTTTATAACACCCAAACTCATTGGGCAGGCAAGGCTGTTCCCACTCCTCAGTAATCAGTACAGCTGTAATTTACTGGGAGTGATTGCCTTCTGTACTGCCCTTCCCCGCACTCAGTGGCGGCTCGTCGGGTGCTGTCCCCGCGGTCATGGAGTCACGGAATCACAGAACATCCTCAGTTGGAAGTGACCCGCAAGGACCATCACATCCAGCCCTCTGCACAGTACAACCCAAAATGTCACACACCATAACAGGGTCACACCCGCTTGCATCAAGAACGTTCTCGTTGTGACTCTTTGGTTTCCCTCCCTGTTGTAAGCAGCTTTGGAGTTACATGCTTAATCAAGTAATGAAATGAGAAAAGCGGTTATCCTCATTAAAAGCTGATGACAAGTCTGCATAGAGCCTTATTCTTTGGTGTGAAATGTCCACAATGACACGTCCAGTCAGCAGCCTCGCTCCATAAGAACTCCATGTGTTCAGGTTAATAAAACCGAGCTGGTTTACCCTTGGGAGAAGGCTTGAGTTTGCATAAAGAGCTGAAAGCCGGGTGTCTTCACTCATGGTCTTGACCAGGCTGCAAACTGGGACAAATGTCAAAATTTAGTTTTTGTGAAAGGAGATGAAAGGGAGAGTTTGGGAGCCACAAGTATTTGTTATTCACTGGTTTCCAAACCACTTTGAGAGATTGTTTCTTTACTCCTCAAATTCAGGGCGTGTCTCCTGTGCTCCTTGCCAGCCCTTACCCTCATAACTTTTGCTTCCCTCCTGCTGCTTCTTTTTAAAGATGGTTATCCAGCTGCATAAATATATCTGTCTGAGCAATCTCAGTCTTTCAGCACAGGTGTCCTCTTGGGCTCTCAGTACTGGTGAAGGTGATGAGTTGGCCACTCACCTTCCTGCCCCAAACCTGAAGTGGGGTGTGTGCCCAGGGGAGCCCCTGAGATGTGGGGATGGACACCTGACCCTGCTGTGCTTCCCCCGGCACCCTCTGGCCACTGCCAGTCTCACTAGACATGAGCTTTCCCAGCGCTTGATTTATGCTAATTTTTAATCAGTGCCAGGAGGTGCTAAATCAAACTCTGTGCAAACATCTGAGTAAATGACAATTATGTGATTGCATTTATATGCCAAACGTGTAATGCCATCGAAGGAGGAAATTGGGTTTGTCTGGCTCACCCTGTTTTCTAGAAGAGCAGATTCTGCCAAGCATTGAACAAATTGTTATTCTGTCGTCTTTCCTTGATTAATTTTCTGTCACCTTTTCCATGCCTTTCACAGGCAGAGCAGCCTCATGGCCTGGGCAACCCAGTCGCCTTTCTTGTCCTTTTTGAATATTGGCATGATCCTCTAATTTCTTTGTATTCCTGATCTAGTGGAAGGTGTCCCTGCCCACGGCAGGGACGGGTTGGAACTAGATGATATTGAAGGTCCCTTCTGACTCAAGCCTTAGTATGATTCTGTGATTATTAAGAATTAACATTCATGGAATTTCTTTAGCCAGTTATTTAAACACTGTCATATAAAAGTTCTCTAGATGTCCCTGTTTTAAAATGTTTGCTCTAGTAGATCTTGCCTACCATTTTCATCACTGACTAATGGATGGAAAAGTACTTCTTATTTCTTATTTTTTCTCCTGCAAGATAAGAAATGTCTCTTTCTTAATATTTCTAAGGAGGAAATGGAGGTTTTTAGCATTCCTGCCACTTCTGTGCTATTTTACCATCTCTAGACATACACATCTGCTTTGTTACACCCCTCATTTTACAGTCTGTGGTCACACTATTTATGCTTTTTCTGTAGTCTTCGTTGTTGTATTAATAGAACATTTTTTCCTATATTTTGCCTTTTGAAGCTGTTCTACACCATGCTTTTAACTTCTGAGTGTTTCCTTCACCCTGCTGCTGAGACAAAGTTGTACTTCAGCCAAAATTGGCCATTTTGTTAATTAAGCAATCATGACTTTATGGAGTAAGATCATAAGTATTCTCATTTACATTTCTATCTCTATTTTTGAATCGCAATTTTCTCGTCATTTCTCACATCTTGATGGAGAAGGTCTTTCTGAAGCGTCTGTGTGTGTGTGTGTGAGAGAGAGAGAGAGAGAGAGAGAGGGAGGGACAATTTCCCTGTCTGGGACTGTCCTTTGTCCTTGTTATAACAACTGTCCTTGCTATAACCAAATTATGATTGCTGGCTCCTAAACAACCACCCCTTTATTGTTCCATTATTAAGTTGTTTAAACATTATGAGTTCAAAAATATTTCTTCCATGCAGACTGGAATAACTTCCGTCATAGAAAATAAGTTTTTGGGAAGTGCAATGAGATGTGGCTATTGTGGCTTTTTCTTCACACAGCTTCAAACTGAGCACAATTCTGATACCTTGGAGGGATAAGCAGCCTGATTCTCTGCAGGCATCCCCACTCCATTCCACCTCTCCTCAACAGGGTTAGTTGGAACAAGTTACTGTCTCTGCATCCCTAAGATAATGATGGTGGTTTCATTTGCACTCTTACCTTCTCAATCTTCAAATTTCTTTGTTTATGTTAAAGAATTGGGGCAAAGTATTTTAATATTCCATTCTGGTAAATCATCCTGCTTGATTCAGTAATTACGTCAGTTCAATCTCATTCCTTTTCATCAATGAAAAATATTTAATTTACATGTGACCCACACTCTGAAAACTGGTGAAAACATCTTCCTCTTTACCTCAAAATATTTTTGCTGCCTGTATTAGCAGGCTCCAGCATGGCCTTTTTGATGTGATGGAAGCACAAATATGAAAAGGTCTGCATTAGTGACATTTTTCTGCTTTTGCTTAGTTGTTTGTCCTGCCAACCATTACTATTATTATTATTATTAAATCAAAGTAAAAATGTGCACTTACAAGAGCCTATTTATGTCACTGGAGCCCTGTTGTTGCTGTGGTTATGAGGAGAATTGCTTGCAGAGCACCCAGCCAGGGTTAGCGTGCCAGTGAGGCAGCATACAGACACTCAGGATGGAAAATCAGGGTCACATCAGTCAACAAAACAACAACTCAACACATCTGAAAATCTGCAGAGACAGACAAGGATCTGGTTTGCAATTCATGGACCCAAAAAGTCTTGCTTGCCTTATCTGGCACACTGTGTCTCCCTATATTCTGTCAGGGAATGTAAACTCAATATCCCCACTCTGAGGTCTTCACAGTCCAAATGAGACTTGGCATGCTAAGGGAATGGAAGGATGCAGCAGAGACTGACTGCAGGAATGGATGGGTCTGTGATGAGCTGAATTCCATGGACATGTTGTTAGATCCTTCTGAGCTTTTTATTGCAAGCAGAGCGAAGCGCTTGGATTTGTCAGCAGTTATTTACAAGAAAAGCAGTGGGAGATGGGTGAGTGGAAAAGCTGAAAACACTAGAAAGGTGTAGGAGAATAGTTTGCAGGTGTAGTACAGAAGGCAATTTTCCTCAATGAATTACAGCTGTACTGATTACCAAGGAGTGGAAACATCTGTGCCTGCCCAATGAGGATGGGTGCTATAAAAGAATGGACAGCTAGTTGAGAGTAATTTGGAGTTGGAGACTCAGGCTGTGCTGGAGTTGGAGTCTGCTGGCTGTGCTGTGAGGAGGAAGGGACAGGTGGTTGTGCAAGGGACAGACAAGGTAAGAAGATGCTGTGTGAGGGACAGACAGGGTTGGGGTTAGCTAGTCATGTAGAAGGAAACTTAGAGAGAGGAGTCAATACTGTGTGGAGCAGCTAATGAGGAAAGGAGTCAGAGTTGCTTGAGAGAAGACACAAAAAGTTTTTAATAAAGGGCTGGTGTTAGTCTAGTCTGTCTTGACACAATTACTATAGAAAGGAGTTAAATGAGAGTGAGTTGGCATGGGGTGGGAGGCAGCATGGGTATTCTCTGTACAGGGGCTTTGTGGAGGAAAGAAATGAAGAGAATGGAGAGACTGATATAACACGTACAAAGCAACTAAAAGAAAAGTAAGAGGCTTCATGGTAATGTGCAGTATAGATCTTTTAACAAATAGTTGACAGTAATTTTGTTGGGAGTTGTATTGTTTGATCAAGAGCAATCTGGAGTTTTTTATCTAGTTAATTAATCTTGTGTATGTGTTTTAGTTATAACTAAATGACAGCTTTAGGGCAAAATTTGGATGAAATGCAACATTTGATCCGTTCTTTGTCCTGAGAAGGCAAAGGTATACCCAGAAACAAAAAAAATCGTGGTGACAGTTTGCTCAATGGTTCTTGTGTGTTGATGTTTAGAGGAAAGAAGAGTCTGAACTTGTATCAGTTGATCTTGGAAATGTGGCATTTGAGCAGTACCTGTATGACAAACAATCAACTTCACTCCTAAATCTTATGCTTGGAGCTATTGTGCTGTAACATGGTCTCTACTATTTTCTTGTTATAAATACTGACATAAGGGAACAAAATAATCTAAGTAGAAGGACCCTCTGAGCTTCTGGTAAAACTGCATTGCCTACATATGTGTTTAGAAATCATTTGTTATTCATTATGTGTTTGTGATTAATTGGCAAACTTCAACTGTATTTTGTTGCACAGTGATTCGTGCTGAGCCATGGAGACATCTGAATTGCAAATCCCTCTGGAGAGAATGTGTAGTTTTAAGAGACTGACAGACTTTGGGTGGGCATTTGAAGGATATTTTGACTTTAAAGTAACTCATCAAGCTCATGCCAGAGTGGAATTCACAAAGATGTCACTATTAAGTACTGCTGCTCCAGCTATCTAACACTGGGAACACTTGGGAGGGAGATGCAGCATAAGAGGAAAGCAGAAATTATTTTTCAAAGCCATTTGGCATCTTGAGTTTATTGCTTTCCCCAACAGCTGAGTTGTTGAGGCAGCCTTCACTCCTCCTGGGAAAGAGAGCCAGTGCTGATTGTCTCTTGTGCAGTGCCCAAGTGATGTCTGAAATGATATTGGCAGTTGTGCAGGAGAACTGTGACATCCATTTTTAATGGCAGATCAGCTGTCCAGCTCAGCAGTGCTGCACAAAGCTGCACAGGCAAAGGATGCTGTGCATCTCCACACACCTCCATGTTTGTCATTTGCACTGACTGATTTGTAATTCAACAATGTCAGGATAAATGGTCAGTGATAACTTTCAATGAAGTACTTCAGACTGAAGAGAAGGGGTGTTTCTAAGTGGTTAGATGAAGAGTTTGGGATCTTGGGGGTTTTTGTTGTTTTGTTTTTTTGTAGCTCCTTTGCTAACTCACTGGATGACCTTAAGCAAGTTAATTAACCTATCTGCCATTTCATTCCCCTATAAACTGGGGAAAATAATGTCTGCTTCAGAAATGGGTTGTGAAGATGAATTGATTCTTAGAAAATGCTTCAGCTTTCCCTTGTGAAAAACATGCTACAGAAGTGTTGTTTTTACTTTACTAAGATGTGCATAAAACTTTTAAAGGCAACACTAGCAAAGTCACTTTTTTTTGGCTGGAACAGAGGATTGTGGAGGGGAGGAAAAAAATGAAACAATTGAAAATGACAATCAGCAAAAGAGAAGAAATAATGGAGACATCTGGCTCACTGCTGATAAAAGCTCTTGCAGTTTCTCTTCCATCATTCCTTGCAACACTCATCTGAAAGGACATCCACTAAGCCTTCAAATGGGGTCAAAAAGATGTTCATCCCTAATTCTGTTTGACCAAGTGTGAAAACAGAGTGAATAAAAATGTTCCAGCAATAGAATTTTCAGGGATACATCAGTCTCTTAAATATAAAATCCAAGGAGATTAGTTGGGTCAGTTTGAGTTCACATTTCTGTTTCTTCAAGCTCAACTTTTTTCAAGATACTGTCTTGGATCTAGACCTCTTGGGTTTGTGAGCTGCTGGTTCCCCTGAGTTTCAGCAGATTTTGATTTTGTATATCCCTTTTGACCTCTATGGTGCATTTCAATGCAGATTTTGCTCTGTGTTTTCCTGGCTTAAGTCCTTTGTTTTAGGGTCTCTTGACCAGTGCTGATCACAGGATACCTGGTTAGGACTCTGGGAGCACTCTGGATAGCCACTCTGGCTGCCTTGATTTGCAAAGTCAGCAGATTTTTCCAAGATCTGGCTGGATTCCCAGGTACCCATTCATTTCAGTAGTGCTCTTTGAAGACCTGAACATCATTGATCAATCTTTCCCTCTCACAGAGTCTTTTGAAGGCAAAGTTATGGAAACAGATAATAACTCTGGCTTTAGTTTGGAGTTCTTCACTGCAATCCTGGTGGATGACATGGAGCTGCTGTTAGTTTTGTAACCAGAGCTACTCTGTTTTTGAATTTGCCTGTCTAGAGACTCATAATCAATCCTGTATGCACTTCTCAGCCTCAGTTGCTTCAGCCTATAGAAGCATTCTGCAGAGGCTTTTTTTTTTTTTTTGGTTCAGCTCTTTTTCTCTCTGACCTTGCTAGTACCCAGGCTGAGTAGGTTGTGCCCCTATACATGGCTTCTGGATGTTGTTCCATTTTTCCTGAGAAAAATTCCTCCTTCAAATTTTGGTGGTTTTTTGTTTGTTTTTGGTCTTTGGGAAATTTTTTACCTTTGTCCTGGAAACATTATTTCCCTGAAAACGAGTACTTTCTTGCAGGCCAGTTTCTTTATCATGGGCAACCAAGGTGTGGTCACTGAAGCTTGGTACTCCCCATGGTTTCTTCTTTGGTGGGTACTTACTGGAGACCTTTGCAGCAAAGGGGTATAAATACTTGTCTTTCATGGCCCAGGAGTTCTCACTGGAACAACTTCAGAGTACAAAGTGTAATTGTAGTATCACAGTTCTAAAGCTTGAGGTAGGGAAATAAACTGCACAAATGCATGATCTCTGAATAACCAACTACTTTATTTTGATGCAAATATACTTGGGGATAAAAAATGATGAGAAGTAAATGGAAAACTGTGCTTATATCTAAATAGAGAATTTATCATCTTAGATGTCAGCTGGTTTTACAGCAGCATACAATATATTTTTATGCACCTTTTAAAAAAAATTATTTAAATGAATCTAGTCTGCTTGGGACTTCACTGCCAAATAGAATAGATGACAGCTTAAGTCTTGCTGCTGAGTCTTGTTCCATAACTGAGAATATAATTAGAGAATGTAGTTTTTTCCAAGCAGGTGCTGGCTTTTGTTTTGCTTACTGGTTTTCTCTCCAGTTGCTTCTATGATGGTTTCTTATGATGTATGAATTCTGATTTTTAATTAATCATTGTTTTTTCTTTTGTGACTAAAAGAAGCAATGAATTTAATTGGTAATTGAGAGCTAATCACAGATGTGATGCACTCACTATGAAACACCATGTTATCCATCTACAAAGGCTGTGGCACTGTCTTTCACTGGATTAGTTCACAAAACACTGCTGATAGAAACTATGTCTAAAAATGAGAATGAACAATGTATTCTGAAATGTGTCAGAAGTTTATGGGAGGTTGTTCAGTGTGTCTTGCTATGTCAGGCAAACTAACAGTACTGAAGATGCACTTTTTTTGAAGAAACAGAATTAATCAAGCTTTAATATATTGAAGATCAATGTGTTAGATGTAACTTTAAGAATAAAAGCCCCTTCTTATCAAAAATATGCTTTTTTTTTTTTTGGCAGACAGAGGTCTGAGTTTTTGCTCTCAGTCAGTATTCTTTGGCCCTAATATCTCATCTCTGCCATCCCGGATTCTTCTTGCTATTTCTATAAGAGTCACAAGATCTATGAATTTTAATGAAGTGATATCTCCTGTTTTCAGCTGAGCCCAATGGTGGTGATGCTGAGAGCCATCTTGCTTTGGTAGCTGGCTTTAGGCAGCAAGTGACCTTGCTGTGCAACTGCATTCAGAGCAATGTCACCTTCCTCACTGCAGCAGGCAATGGGTTTTTCCTGCGGCAGGATTTGGTCGGAGGCTGGGCTTGAAGTATCCAAAAAGTAAACAGCAGGAAGCAGAGATGGACTTGAATGAAACAGCAATCCTTATAGCAAGGCTTGTGTGGGAACAGGTCTGTTCATGTGGGAGCCTGTCCAGCTCAGAGGAGAAGCTGCAGGATATGGAGATGTTGACTACAAGCTGGCAAGGCAGTAAGCAGGACACAGTGGCTGCATATTGGAGCTGAATCTCTGCTTCTGGAAGATGGGGCTAACATCTGTTTTCTGTTGTAGGGAGATGAATTTGAAAGAGTCTTGAGGGCTAAATATTGTCCTTGTGCTGTAGCTCAGTTGTCTCCCAGCAGGACTTTCTTTCCATAGAGGTATATACCTGTGCAGCTTTGGCCTTTTCGTTTTCTTTAAAACTGTTTCTCCTCTGTTATTGGAAGCACCTGAGTATTCACCCAGGACTCCAGAGACAGGAATGGCTTTCCTGAGTATTTTAATTCAGAACTCAACATGTTAAATGTCACATTTAGATCATACCACATGGCTGAGAAAACTGAAGCTGTTTCAATGCCTTCAGAGGTGAAGCAATATCTCCCAAGTCCTGCAGTTTACCACAGTGCCCCTGGACCCTCAGGCTGTATGCAGGGGTTCAGGGATGATGTTTTCAGTAGGCTGAGTTTGCCTACCTGGCCTTGTTTTCTGTACCTTGCAGCTCTGCTAAGCTTCAACTGCTTGGGCTGAGATTTTCCAGTCATGATGTTCGCACTGGGAAGTTTAGGGAAAAGTTCTGGTTTTTTTTTTTTAAATGCTTCATACTTTTTTTTTGCCGGAGTTTAAAAGTTTTCCTGGAGATGCTCTCATGAGGAGCAGTGATTATCATGCATAGCCATGTCCACAGTGCAGCCTTAGGTTGTTAACAGTGATGTGGTTCTGACAGTTGACAGCTAAATAATGAAGAGTAAATTTTAATGGGAGGAAGCAATTTTAGTGAAAAACCAACAGCCTTTTGTTTTGTCTTTGGAAAAACAACACTATACTGTGGTTCATTTCATCTGTGTACTGTCTTTTACTAGTCTCTGTGTGAAGCTATTTAGTGTCAGCCATTCCCTCTGCTTTATTGAAAAATAAGGTATAGGACTTCTCACCTCCCTGTTCTCCTGCCCAGCAGTTCATTTTGCTTCCTCTAAAACCAAATCTGGTTTTTTTGATGCTATACTCCATCCAGCTCCTGACCCTTGATCAATTCTCCCTCAGCTCCTCTGTGTTTTCCCTGCTCATCACCACCTCAGGTCAGTAAATGAAGACTCTAAGAAAAACACCAGAATAAATATTGCCCATGGAGTGCCATTCACTTGTGACTTGTGGTCATGAGGTAAAATGTGTGATCACATCCTGCTCTCTGCCCAGGTTCTGTTTTCATTCACAGTAGATGACAGATGAACCAGGACTCTGCAGTCCTGAGATGGTGGCTGTTTGGAGGCTGAGTAGTGAGCCTAGCAGATGAGGACAGGTAGAACACTTGAATTGAAGTTGAAAATTGGATTTTGTTTTGCCCTTTGTGAAATTTACTGTTGTGAAGCTGAGTGACTCAAAAATAAGGCATTCTTCCCAACTTCTGTCTGTGGTCCCTGTTTTCTGTGTATCCAGTTACAGTCATCCATAACTAATTTGTGGCAATACTGCTGGCTGTGCCTAGAGCAAAAGGGGCTGTGAACTGTTCTCTGAGTGCTAAGGTGCTAAATACTCTGGAAGTTTAGTTTCTAAGTTGCTTTATTAGAGTCCCCAAAATACACTGACATGTTTGAAAATACTGCCTTTTATTTCTATCCCTCAGCAGGGAGCTGTGAAGATCTGTTCCTTGATGTTTACAAAAAAATCCCAGCCCTCCAACACCACAATTAGAGTACCACTATAGAAAAGCCCATGAGGAAATTAATCATTCTGTATGCAATGTGAGATCTGGATGCTCTGCAATAAATAGTACACACACCACACATTAAATGATAAGGATAGAAGAAAATTTGAATAGTGTTCATTAAGTGAGCAACATTCATCCTTTGCACTGTAAAAATTGAGAGACCCATGGAAACAAAAATCATGCTATTAAAGATTGTATCACAGTGTGTTTGCATGCTGGACAAATTAATGCCCTGTGGGTGATCTTAAATCTGGTGTGCACTAACTTGCTTAACTTTGTAATCCAAACACTTATTTTTGTTTTTTCTAATATTTTTTGTTAGAGAGAGCAAAACTAATCTCTTTGGAGAATTGCCAGCGAGGAGGGCAGAGGACATCCAGCTAGGTGCTGCTGTGTGCAGCTAGATATCAGAGTGTGCACAGCTCACATGAGTGTGTAGGCAGCTGTGTGCCTATTCTGTGTGTGTGGCCAGCCCATATTTATCCAGCTGGCTGATGCTTCCCTTTGGAAGGCTCCTTTTCTATTAAAAAATAATAAATAGAAGGCATCTTGACAACTGGTTAATGCCTGAGGTTTAGATTACAAACTTTATGGTGTTTTGTGATTTAGATCTTCCTTTTTAGAGCTTCTGCTTGGTTCTGAGTTGCCTGAACACCCAAAATCTGTTTGAATGATGGGTCAAGTGTTTGTGGGAGTTATCACAAGATGTTTTCATAGTAGCATCTTTTATTGCTGTGTTATTAGAAGGGCTGACATGCTGAGGATTCACAGAGACCAATATTCAAGGTGCACTGGAATGATAAAAAACATTAGTAGACATAATTTGTTATATCTATGTTTGGTTTGATTACTGTCTTGTGTTTGAAATCCTGTAATTAGGGCAGCAAACTGCCTCCAGAGCCAGTACAGCTTCAGGTAAAAGAACACTAGGACGAGTTCATTTGACTTCAGTAGGTGACTCTTTACAAAGAATGAAGGCTGGAGCCCTTGTGAATTAAACATCACCTCTGGGGAGCTGAAGATCACAGAGAGAGCAGGGAAATACTGAGGGTCATCTCTCCCTGTTAAATAACCAAATTAGAAGTATAGATCCCTGGGAATGGGCAGCACCTTGACGTGCTCGATCCCCTCCCCCACTAGATGGCACTGAATTCTTTATCTTTAAACGGAAAAAGAAAAAAAAGACGAAGGAAGGAAAATATGGTGGAGGTCATTTTGATGTAGAAAAGACACCAAAAAACCAAAACAAAAGACTTCCTCCCCCCACAAAAAAAAACACGATGAAGAAAAGCAAATTGCAATCGGTTGTGGATTTGCTGTGTCCATTTACTCTGCCCTTCCCCCTCCTAGCCCCAGACCCCACCTCTGTGTACCTTTGCACGGGCTCTCGCTTTGCTTTTGTGTCTGGAGCTCTCGGGAGAGGCGGTGGGCGATGGTGGCTGGAGGATGCTCGGGAGAGAGGAGCCTGGCCCTGGCTGGAGGGTATCCTGGCTGGAGGATGCTCCAGCAGCGCACGCCTCGTCCCCAGGAATTGGCTCCGAACACGCTCACCGGGCTGCGCTCCTCTGTCCCGTGCCTTCAGACATTTTTCCGTGTGCTCTGGCTTTGTCCCTGCATCACTGCAACCTGAAAAGAAAGCCTCGGCTTCCAATCCATCGCTGAAGCTGCATTTTCCCTCCCTGATTTATTTAAGACCCGTCAATTAGCTCCCTGTGCTGAGATGCCCTTAATTCACTGTTGGGAGCGGTTTCCATGTGTGCATCGAGGGGGTTGTGTTATTTTTCATTTTTTTAAATGTTTTTCTTCCAGCTTACATTCATCAGAAGATCGACAAGGATTGGCTTTTTTCCCCTTGTAGTGAGGTGGGAGGAAGAGAATTTAATAATGCTCTGTTTGTTCTGAGAAGGGGCTGTCTGTAATAATCCCGGTTAGAGACATAAGAAGGTTGCTAATGCCTGCAGCAAGTAATATTCCCCCCCACCCAAAAAAAAGGAAATAATGATGATGGAGAAAAATGTTCAATTCCCAGAGTTAAAGAGGGGCTAAAATCCAACAATTTCTCTTACAGTTATATGCTTAAGGTGACTTGCAGAAAGATACCAACTGTGTCTGATAAAGCTACAAAGGCAAGCAAAAAAGGAAAAAAAACATAGAAACTGCCACTGAAATGCTTTTTCAGAGAAAAAGATAAAACCTAGAACTGAATGTCAATTTTTGGCTTTCAAACCCATGCTTAAGAATGAGAAGAGGGAACAAGTCTGGCTTCTCCAGGTACAAAAGTCCTCCTGTCCCAAACTGTCCTGCTGTCTTGGAGAGTAATGGGAAAACCTGGCACCTGGACCTGCCTGGGTCCAACCAAATCTCAGCTCTTTGGAATGTAATCCTAATGTTTAACCAGAAATAAATGTAGGTGTGAATCCATTTATGATTTTCCCATCCTCTCACTTATCTTTTGGTCAGTGTCATGAGAAAAAACAGTTCTGGTAGCTGGGTCCTCTATCCTGCTCTTAGTCTGTCTTCCAGTTCTGTCTAAACTGGATGTTTAGACAAAAACCAGTTTTGATTTCCAGTTCCATCTAAGTAGAGAATAAACATAGCAGGCTCTTGCACTTAAACAGAAAATCCAACAATCAGCAAAAAAATATGGTTGGTAAAATTAGGCTTGTTCCCTGTTCTTGTCCTTCAGCTTGGGACTTGATGCTAAAAATTGACAAAGAAATCCAAGTGCACTTTCATTTCTGTGTAGGTGTGTTATGAGAAACCTGTTCATCATCATCTTATAGGAGCCAACAGCCACAAAACTCTGTATTTTATCTCTGAACAGACAACAAGTATGGCTGCTCCAGGCCCACTGTAACATCTAATTATTTTTATCTACTGACATGTAGTTACTTGAAAAATCCAGTTATAGAAATGGATCCATGTGTGCTGAGCTATTTTTAAAAAAAACCTGAGACCCTTAAATATTGGTGGTTATTATTAACAACAAAGGGAAGCTACTGCTAAAAAAATTGAACTAGTCCCTTTTGGCAGTAAAACTCTTAATTTTACCTAGAGCTTTCCAGTTAGAGCATTGAAATATTGCAGCTCTGATTCAGTAGATGCAGATGTCTTATGGTTTTTATGGTTTGGATGACTGACTTTTCCTTGCCAGTTTCATAATCCTGCAAGGTGCACCAAAAATGGTTTAATGACAGATACTCTTCCCTAGATGCAAATCCCAGTTGATATGGGCCCTGGTTTTGCTAGATAAAATGGGAGATATTTTGGTTTTTTTTTTTTTCTCTGATAATACAATTTGGCTTGGTGCCAAAAGTTATGATCAGCCATACAGATTAATTTTTTCCTGGTGCAGCTGTATTTCCCAAGACAGTCCAGGTATGTATTTCTGATATGCAGAGAATTATTACATCTGCTCTCCCCACTGGAGCAAATATAAATTGGGTGGCTCGTGTTAAAAGCCAGCAGAATCCCAGGACTCCCCTCTCGGGGCCAAGGACTGCCACCAGCCTCAGAGGCTGCTCTCATTGTCAATTCAAATGACACAGCTTGGGATTCAGGGGCCAGGAGTTGGTAGGATCCAGCCTGGGTGTAGATTTTTGCAGCCTACATCTGCAAAAATGGGGAGGCATTGGGCTGTGGACTCTGGTGCAGTAGGAACAACTACATTGTTTGCCTTTCATCCTGTGGAGTCAGTGGGAGCCAAATATTGGATGGGGATGACTTGGTTCCTCTGTCAACTCCAGGATGCTGTGGTACTTGCAGATCAGGATGTGCCAGCATCCAGCCCTTTTTGGTGCAAGGGAAATGACCAAATGACCATGTGGATTTCTTTTTTAAACAGTACAGTTCAGTCTGGAGGACTCAGCTTTCTGGATCACATAAGGTCTAGAATCCAGGGTTTCTTTCAAGCTTGTTCTCTCTATTATGTAGCAGGTTGGGATTTTTCTTTTTCTTTTTTTTTTTTTTTTTTTTTTTTTTTTTTTTTTGGTGCAGTGAGAAAAAGCTCTGCTTGTTTTGGATTTGGTTGACATAATGTAAAGGCTTGTGATCAAGAATGATCAGGATCCAGCTAAATCCAGGTTTTACGTTTTCCCCTCTTAAGAGAGTAAGGCTTCGACATTTCCTGCCTGGGAAGTGGTGCAGTTTATCTTTAAGGAGGATAGAGAAATAAGAAATGAGTCTCACGTTGCATGGGTGACATCACTGGCTTTTGGCTCAGCGCTCTGTATGCTCGGTCTGTAGGCTTCGGCCAAGGCTGCGGGGCTCGGTGTTTGAACACGGAAAGATTCCCAGGTGCACAGAAGATTGGATTTGCAATTATTTGGGTTAAAAACGGTGAAATGAGATTTCTAAAGCTTGGGGACTCCAGCTCGCCTTCTGTTGCATTTGATCTCTACAAGATGGGTGAGTTATTCCCATTAAAGAAAAAGGGAGTCAAAATTTAAGGAGGAAAAAAAGATGTCTGAATATATAACTATCGATGCCGGGGATACGATTCGTACGAAGCCGCTGAGCTAAAAAAATCTCAGCTCCGACAAGGAGACCGGTCCATATGGCAGAGAAATGGTGCAGCCCGCAAGCTGTTGACAACAGTTAGGGGCTGCTCTCCTCTCCCCGTGTAAGGTGTGTAGCCCCCCCCACCTCCGCCCCGGTTTGTTTTGGTTCGGTTTCCCCCGACCTCCCTCCCTCCTTCCCCTCCCCGTTCCTCAGCATCCTCTCCGCCAGCCGTAGCCCTGCCCGCCTTCATCTTGCAGATGGCTAACGTGCCGCCGTGTTAGGCAAGCTGTGCACAACACATCGCGGCGCCGGGGCCGGAGGGAGCGTTCCAGCTGCCGGCGGGAGGGGGGCAGCAGCGTGAGCGTGTGCGGCAGAAGGATGCCGGGGCCCGGGGCAGCCCCCCGCGCTGCCTAGCGGGCGGAGCGCGGCTCCTGCCGGGCTGCGGCTCTGCCCGGCCCGGGGCCGGAGCGCTGCCCGCGAGCAGCGCCACAGTTCCGCACCGAAGCGGCGGAGTGAATGGCGAGGCTGGCGGAGAGAAGCCGAGGTGCCTCCGAAGCCGAGATGCCAGCGGCTGCCAGCGGAGTCTGCTGAGGGAGAGACCCGTGCGTGCCCGCGCTCCCAGAGCCAGCCGAGGAGGGGATGCTGTAACCACGATTCCGAACAGCGGCAGCAAGAACAACAGATTGCTCCCTCCCTTTCGACCCCGCTTTAAACCCGAGCAAGTGACCGGCCGTCCAGACGACGATGCTCTTGCGGAGCCACTGAAAATGAAAGGACAAGTCACCCATTCCTGAAACCGGGACAACTGGCTGCTTGCGAGTGGGAGATGTCAGGCTGTTGAACTTTTGTCCTGTGATGCTGTAGTGAGCTTGCTGGTCTGAAAGCTATCTCTTCTGGATTTCTGAGCAGGCCAGATTGAGAAAGGTTAATGGACTCATCAGCCATCAGGTCTCTTCAGGGGGATTCATCCCTTCAGCCCCTGTCACTTGGGTGCTCGTGGTGAGGGGTCACTGGTGAAAGGCTGTATTTGTCCTCGACAGGTCTCCTCTGCAGAGGAGAAGAGGCAGATGAGACTCCAAGACTGCCTCCAGGGCAGAACTTTGTAGTGCTCTCAGCATCCCTCTGCAGTGTGGATGTGAGCCACGGGAGTTGGGGATGTTTGAGGCAGTCTGTGCCAAGTGACACCTAGCAGCTGCTCCGGTGGTTTTTCTGTGGTCTCACCCCCACGGCTTTGCCTGTTGTGAAGATGTCCATGGTGTTTCTGTGAAGCTGAGGCATGGCTGCTGGAAGGTTACTACTCTATGCTGGCCTCTCTTTAGCTCTGTGTGCCCTTGGCATGCTGGCTGTGGCAATCTGCTCTGACCATTGGTACGAAACTGATGCCAGGAAGCACAGAGAGAGGTGCAAGAGCATCACCACTAAGAGAAATGATCCTGGCTTCATTTATAACTCCAACAACAACCTGCCTCTCAGGGCCAGCAGGTCTAGGTTGGACCGCTGGGAAGGGAAACTCCTCTTGGCAAGAAACAGGAGGCAGATCTTTGCTATGAGCGCGGTTGACGAGTGCAACAGACAGTACAACTCCACCAACATGGGGCTCTGGAGGAAATGCCACCGGCAAGGATTCGACCAGGAGCTGGAGGAGCTGATTGCCAAAGGTAAGGGCTGGGGGTTTTTTTAATTTTTTTTTTTTTTTTTTCCCAGATGAACATGCCAAGCTCTCCTGAGATGAGCAGGGGCTGAGCAGAGCCATTTGGGCTCACAGATGGGAGCTGGCATCTCTAGCCAAGTACCTCTCCTTGCAATGGGTGAACTGGTCTGGCTGGGCATTGCTTCCAGAAGCACTGCCAGGGCAATTTCCCACAGGATCTCGCCTCCTGATACATGGGGTTTGGGAGCAAGAAGGCAATAGGGATGAGAACACACACAGAGCAGAATATCTTTTGCATGCCTCTCTCTCTAATCTTGCTGTAGTCTTCCCATCACCATGGTATCAGATTATTTCCACACACAAATACGTATTCATAAAGCAAACACTGGATTTTTTGTTTTAAATTTGTTTGACCCTGGTGGCTCAGGTAAAGTACATAGTATTTTATTGGAGGTTGCATATGTCTGTGCTTTATCACTGCCCTTCTGAATGCCCCATCCATCCTGAAATACACTGTTTTCAATGCTCACATGCAGGCTTTTTCTATCCTCAAATAGAGAGTAAACAAAGAAATGCTGAAGAGCAGGAGGAGACCCATCTTGCTGTTTACAGAGATATGCATTGGAATATTTTCAATATCTGCAAAACATTACATGAATTTATTAGGAAGGAATAATTTTCTCTTGGGGTGGAGATGCATCTGTTTGCCTGTAGCTTTTTTGTGCTATTTTTTTGCCTAGTCTTTTGGTCCTTTGTCTTAATTTTTCCCCAGGATAGTGGCTCACAGTGATGATCATTTTGCCCCAAATGTTTCTTAGATCTGAAGTGTAGGAAGAGGCCACATACATAAACCCCTCCCTAAACAGAAGATGCGTGTTTTTGGAGGATGATGAGGGTTTTGGTAAAGAATGACGGCATCTTTGCTACCCACAGCATGGTTCCTCTGTACTACAAAATAACATTTCCCTCCCATGGTTCTTGTGTTGCAATAGGAAGATTCCCCATTGGTTTATTTCCACTATAGTGAAATCATTGCTTCTCACACAGTGCCATCTTCCAAAAATATTCTCTGTCCCAAACTCTTTTAATAGCCTTCATTAATTCTCTCCTCAGACATTGCAAGTGGAATTATTGCTTAAAGCTACTTATTCAGGAGTGGTGATCTCTCATATGTTTGCCCATGTACACATTTTGTTCCATATATTTTATGAGTTAGCACTGGATGTGAGTAGAAATTTGTACCAAACTAGTCCAAACAGGTGATGTACCTGGACCACTATTTGGGATCCTGCCTCTGTTGCTAGGGATCCTTCATATCCAGCTGCCATTTAACATTTCCTAGGAAACAGATGGGTGTCTTCAGCCCATTTGTAAAGGACAAGTGGACATGTAAAAAGCTTGTCAGCACCCACCCTGCTGCTGGTTTCAGTGGCAAGGGAGTGATTGCTGTTTTCCATCTAGGTGAGGATGGTACGTGCTGGGCTGGCCGTGGTGAGCTGGATTGCTCTGCCACGTGTGCTCACTCTGCTCGGGGCATAAACAAAGCCAACCTTGACAGCGGGCAAGCATGTCACACAGAGCTCACCTTTGCAAATGGAATTGTGCTTATCAGAGAGGATTTTCATCCTGAAATAAGTGAGACTCTTTCCTCTTTCTCCACCTGCCGTGTCCTGGGATCAGGCGTGTCCATTTCTCCTGCCAGAAACAAAATGAGTGGTGCTGAGTTATGTGTAATGGCAGCTCTGCTAAGTGTTAACCATAGGGAAGATGTGATAATTAAGATGAGGTGGTTAAATGCAGAAGAAGGTGGTCTTTAAAAGATCTTGCTGCAGTCTGCTTGTGTTCATATACGTGTGAATAACTCTACATATACATCACCTGGCTGGTAGCCAGGGATTCCCTGGGCTCAGGTGCAGTGAGTGTCCCTGCACTCACACTCCTGGCTATGTGTGTCTGCAGGTGGCCAGAGAGCCACCTCACAAAGCCACTGCCCACAGGTCACAAGTGCAGCTTGTACACATAGAGGAGCTGTGTGCAAATATCTGGGTGTGTCACTCTTTGCCTGCTCTAAATGTTTTGATACACTTCTAACCAACTTCATTGTAGGATGAGGGAAATGTTAAAGAGGGAGACTCATAACATGGGGCAGCAGCATTTTAGGTCACTTGATGGCCTTTCTGGGTGAGGATCTGTCTGTACTACAGCTCTCAGCCAGGATGGAGAGTCACCCATCATTGCTGTAGAGGTGTGTTCCTTTGGCACCTCTACTCTGAAACACAGAAAAAGCAGGTTTAATGCTAATTCGATAAAATCAAGTGTTTGACTTGCTCAGAAATAAAAATGGAGATGTTTACTTTTTGATCCTCACTTATATGATGAAAGTGAACTAAGTGTTATTGCTGTCTAGTGTTGAGAAGAGCTGTGAGTTCAAAACAAGGCAGGTATTCCAGGTTCACACCAACAGGATCTGTCATGAAAGTAAAATCTAAAGGTAGTTTTCACTTCCATGACAGATAATTTTTTGGGAGTAGCAGGGATGGGTGTGAGGACAGAGTATGTCATGTGCAGGTATGAGGGGCTGCAGATATTCTCTATATGTAGTGTTCAAATAACCTGACTGGGGCACTTACCCTTGCACAGATTAAATCACTCTCATGGCATCCAAGGCAAATACCTTATAAAAGAGGATGTTATTGGGGCATAGAGCTTTAACTCTTTCCTCTGTTAATTTAATGTAATAGACCTCTTCCAGAAGTGGATAAACTAATGCAGATTCTGGCCACAGATATTGTGTGTAATGTTAAATATAATGGAATGTAAATTATTTTGTTTTTGTTTTTAAAGCTGGGCAGGATCTGTAATCCAGTCAGTTTAAAACAGATCCCACATTTTTCCTTAGGCAAAATTTTCAGTATTGAGAATGGTCTATTGAGATTTGTCTATCAAAGTATAACAAAAAATGGTCATTAAGAGCCTAACTAGCTTTGCAAATACCCTGCAGTTATTCTGCCTATGAACTCTGCTGAAATTAATATGAGCTATAGGCAATGGCTTGTGGCACGATCAAGAACTGTGGTACTTGGTAATATTCTCATGCAAGTGACTTTAAAAATTAGTTCTGTTCTTGAATAGGTTGGGTCACTTTTGTAATTCTATTCTGATTTTATTAATTTTTACTTTCTGGAAAATAAATCAAGGCCTTTATGTTGGGTTTTGCTAGAAAAACTGGAGATATGTTTCTTTATATATAGGTGTAATAGTAGCTCATATATAAAATAGTTGCTCCTGTTTTTATTTCTCCTATACTTCTTTTTGTATTTTCATAGAGCCCATGTGCATATTTCAAAATAATATAATTAGGTAAATAGTCAGTGAATTAAGAGATTGTAATTTCTGTTGTTCCTAATTTTATTTTTTTCATGATGACAAGGAAAAGAAATGAACCATCTAATTTTGTGGCAGCTTTAGACTACTCCTCAGGTCTCTGGTCTCATGCTTGTCTGCCACTCCCTGAGTATTCTTACTTGTAACAATCAGGAAAGAAATCATTGGAGCTGAATGTTCAAACTGAGGTTCTCAGTCTTGCTAACTTTTCCTCAGCTGAATAATCTATATTTCTGGGAATGGACTAGTTGGACTGAGGGAAAGCTCTCTGGTACAGAGGGACCAGTGAAAAAGGAAGAGCTAACAGAGCTCTCTGACTCTGCTTTCACATCTGATGAAGCCTTTTAGCATCTCAGGACCAGAGTTTCACTCCTGATCCCTAAAGCCTTGCAGAGTCAGGAAATACTGGCTCTGGGATTGCTCAGCATAATATTGTAAAATTCTTCAGATTCTCAGGTGTTTTTCTGGTCTCCTCCACCCACTGAACAGCCTTGCTGCTGGAGGCCCCTTGGAGCACAGTGTTCACCCTGTCCTATCAGATCCTGTGCTGGCATGGAGTTTCTAGCCAAGGCAGCAATCCCTCACCCAAGCAATAACTCTGACTGAGCCAAGCAGCTCCAGCACTGGGCAAGCAGAGAGCTGGAATGCAGGTGAGTGGCTGGGACAAGACAGAGTTTATGTCCTGCTTTGGCTACCAGCAGCTCACAACTCCTGTAGTGAGCCAGAAAAGCAAATGGGGAGCCACAGAGCCTGCCTGCATCCTATGGCAATGTTGCTCAGATGCTTTCCTGCAGTAATTGAGAGGAAAACAAGAAAGGAAAAGAGGGAATTACATCATTTAATTATAAAGGTACAATAAAGTAGATGAAGTTGCACAATAACCAGAGTCTGTTCCATTTTGACAATTACTACTCCGAGGACCTTTCATCTCACCTTTGGAAGGCTGCCAGTTAAACGTGGCTGGATGGGGCTTTGCTGCCTGCCATTGGAATCCAATTTTTATTTTAAAAACCTCCAGAATTTACAGTGACCTTATTATTTCAACCCTCCTTTTACCATATTTCTTCTCTTGAGATTTGTGGAAATCATAGTAAGTCCTATTTTTACAACATTTTATTGTGAGTATACTTAATCCATGCCACCACTAAAAAACCCCAAAAAACCCAAGTAATCCCTGTGCAGCCTACCTCCACCTGAAATAGTATGCAAGATTTCTGGGATGAAAGCATTCTCTGCTTTGGTTTGTCAGATGCATAGCTTAAGTGAGGAAGAAAGGTTTAACAGGACTACTCCAGCCGTCACTAGGGATTATTTATACACAAATGGAAAGGCTACTTGCAGCTACATCTAGGAGCAAAAAGATTTACTTTTGTAAAAATTCTTGCAATACCTTGCAGTGCTCTAGATTTGACTTTAAGTGCAATGGTTTTGACAGGTAAATTAGGACAGCTGGTTTTTTTCATGATCCTTATATGTTAAAGACTCAAATGGTTTGTTTAGAATATGTGCTTGAAGTCCCAACTGTTTTCCAAATGGACTCATTAAAAAAAAAAAGACTATATTGAAGTCATGATTCTGATCCTAGAGAAGTCAATAGTAAATGTTTTATTGAGCATGGTGATGCAGCAAGTTCAGGCCTTTGGTGTTTCCTTTGAGGTTAAAATTGTCCCTGGGTAGAAAGGCCAGTGCAAGGTCTGTGCTCCCTCCTGTCACAGCTGGAGCTCTGCTGGAGGCATCCACTGAAATCCAGGCAGTAGACAGCACTGGAGTTCAATCTCAGACTATCCAGGTATTCAGTTTTGGAGTTTTTGATGCTGAAATGATTTTTAGTCTGATGTAAAACTGGAAGTCAAACAACTAAGATACAGCAAAGCCATCCTCTGGTTCAGGGATTTTCTAAAATCCTTTAGTGGATGAAATCACTGGTTCATGTGTATGAGTTCCAGGAAGATTTGGCCCATCATATTGTGAATAAGCAATTTAATATTTTAATTGCATCAAATTTAAATAGCAATTCATTTTAAAGTTTCTTTGCCATGAGTAAGAAGAACCTGGCACATTCCTCTGACACATCTGAGGTAATTAGTTCGATAATATATCTGTTAAAAATGCTAACAACATATATGCAATTTAACAGAACAGCAACTGCTTTTAATAATGATTTTTTTAAAGGGCAAATTTCAATCAAGCTGTTGGCTTTCAAACAAATTTGCCAGTGAAGACTAATGGAAATTTTGCCTGAGTAAAAATGGCAGGATCATGCCCCTCTTATGAGAAACTGATATTTGCAGAGCTGCCTGCAGGACTGCATGCTTAATTCTAGTTCATTTAATTGAACATCTGAATCCTTGTGAGAAATGGCAGCATTTTTATCCTTTCTACTGCTAGAAATTTGTAAAAGCTGTGGTGGAAAGATTTAATATGAGTGCAGTTGTGTTCTATTCACTGTAAAAATAAAAATTTGGAAGATAGTTTTACTTTAATAGAGATTAAACGGTCTGAACTATTTTGTCATCTCCCACAGTAAAAATCCATATTAATATTGCTTTTTTCTCATTGAAATAGTATTTCTGTGCCTTTAGAAAAGCTTCAAGAAGGAAATGAGTTCATTAACCATTGCAGAACCAGTAGATAAGAAGCCTTAATGTTTTGTAGGTTTAGCAGAAATAATACTAGTCATTTATAATGTGAGTTACTTAATGACTCATTGCTCACAAACTGCTGCTCAAACTCTTAACTAAACATTCACTTCTTAAGTAGCAAAAGAAGGAAATGCAGTGGTGTTTTTAGTTCTTAAGGAATAAATAAATAATGTTGTTTCTGGAATCGAAGTTCCCCTAACAGATCATTTGGAATAGAATCCACTTAAAAGAATATGAACTAACATATTTTTCCCTGCAGGAGAGAAATCAGAGTTAAAAAATGGAAATTTGTCCATTTTCTTTCTCATTAGGCCTAATTCTTTTATAAATAAATATTCAGAACTGCCCAGCTGAGCCTGCTGGAATCATAATCCTTTGTAGATAAGTACTAAAATAGATGAAAGAGAGGTAGTACTGTAGTTAGGGCAGGAGCTTACAAAGCCAGAATTCAGTCCAAGCTCTGCCATAGTCTTTCTTCATGACCTGAGGCAAGGGGCTAAATCTCTCATACCTCAGCTCAGTAGCAGTATAATAGGGATTTCGTTCACTATTATTAATGCCAGTTAGTGTTCTACCCTCAGATTTACGAGCCTTAATCATGGATCAGAAATCACAGATCAGAAAAATGTCCCTGTCCTTTTGACATGTGGCTGCACTTTGAATGTTGGCAGGGAATGCAGCCCTATGAGAGAGACTACAAAGTAATTATGTTCAGTGTGAGTGCTAGTGGCTTTAGAACACCAGGAGGCAAACCACATTCCTGTGAGCACCACAAAATGTGGGGTTCCTACACTTGTAAAGAAGGACAATGAATAACAAGTGTGGAAGTTTACAGGATCGTCTTCCAAAAAAGACCAGAAAAATCATGTGTCATGTCTGCTTGAAATATTCATAAGTAGGTGATGGGGGTTGACCTCTTTGGTTGGCTGTAGGAAGAAGCTGACATTTCCTTGATGAAGACAAGTAGATCACACTAATGAGGTAGATATGGGGACAGCAGTCTACAGCTGCTAAGAGAAATGATGTGGTCAGAGTGATGTGTTAGGAAAATTATATTTCTAGCAGCATCCTCAGTGGATGCATAGAGGGCAAGTTCACATTTGTAAAGGTCAGAAAAAGAAATATTGTAGTAATAAAGGCATGGCGTGATGACAGCCTCCATGGTAAAAGAATATGTAAACCTCAGATGTCCCCTGGATCTATATACATAGCGAGAGATATGAGATCAAAGTTTTGCTCCAGTTCTTGACCAGAACAAGAAAAGTAATAGCATTGTCTATGGTGATCTAGAGGGGAATTACTGAAGAGGCCTTATAGTAAATAAGGAAGAAGACCATTAGGATCTCTGTTATCATTACAATAGGCTGAGTTTGTTATCTGCGTTTCCATTAAAAAATAGAGGTACTGTGGGTATGGACCTTGTGTTAGAGGACTGAGCCTGAAAATTGCTGCATGGAGATCAGAGTGGAATCTGTATTTGTGCTTGAAATTATCAGTGAGTGAAATACAGAAAGAGAAAAGCCCCATGAACCCCAGCAGATCTGGGAGAAGAAAAGAGGCTTCTGAAGGATATGCAAAAGGAGAAGATCCAAAGCTGGTGCAATAGAAGTAACACCACAGTAGCTGAAGAGAGACACTGCTTCAGGTTTAAAGAGCATAAGAGACTGCTGCAGCAGGTGAGAACAGAGCATTCAGACTGTGCTGAAGTTTGGCCAGTACATTTAGTAAAGATTTTAGTTGCAAAGGAGAGGAAGCTGCAGTGAACTAGTGGGGAGGACTCCAGGCAACGTTTGTAGCTGACATATTCAGAGAGGTTGGTGAGGAAGGGAGCAGAGGAAAAGACATGGTATTTATAGAGGAAATGTTTTGAGATGAAAGAGTGTTTTAAGATGAGAATATTCTAAGAGGAGATTGCATGATATTTGTGTTATGGGAGTAAAGAACAAGAGGGGTGTGAGAGGTCAAGATAGAGCAAGATCACAAGAGCAGCCATAAGGAAAGGCAGGAGTAGGGTAAGATTGGCTCAGTGGCAAATAAAAAAAGGAAGAGAGACACATAGCTTTTTTTCAGCTGTAGGAAAGAATGGGGAAGGAGCTGTAGGAGGGGAAGAGGAAGATCATAGTTTGTCATTTTCTCGTGAAAAAAACAGGTGAAATCTTATATGACAGCTGAAGTGGGAGCTGGAGGAAGCAGGAGGGGAAGAGGAATGAGCCAAATGTGGCAAAGAGGTGATTGTGAGTCTGAGATTTAACTGTACTGAGCTGGAGTAGCAAGTCTAGGAAAGAAGTAGAACTGAATTGGGGAAAAATGCATTTATAGAGGAGAAAGTTAGGCAGGCAGGAGGGTTCCCATCAGAGATGCCCTGCTATGTGAGACATAGCAGAGACCAAGAGGTATGGATCAGCTGGGATTTGGAGTACAGGGCAGGAATAGCTAGGGTAATGCAAGGCAAAAAGTCTGTGAGTGGAAGAATGCAGCATGGATAACATCTACAGGTGGGGAAAGGGAAGATAAAGAGGGTGACAAAAGAATAAGGGCAGGCAAGAAATCCTTAATGCTGATGATCTGAGGTGACAGAAAGGCCAGAAAAATTTGTGTGAAGAGGAGGCTGGTGCCTGTTGAAAGAGTCCAAGGGATTGTCCAGGTGATGGATGAGAAGGATGGGGGAAAACACAGGTTACAGTATGAAGCCCTGCCTTTTTTGTGGCTGAATCAGAGGCGTACATTGAACAGAGGAGACACTAAAACATAAGGCTTAAAGGGCACAGGAGTTACTACCACTGACTCTGCTATAACTTGCTCTTCCTTCTTGCTGTGAGTTTATCCTGTGTAACCTTAGAGGTCTAAGCATGGCTCCCCCAGCAGAGTTGAGCATGTTTGTCCAGTGCTTGGAACAGCCATGCTCCAGTCTCAGCATGAACCTTAAAGAAGATAAGTAAATATCCAGTATTAACTCAGGATATTTTTCACAAAGTGGTGTGTGTGTGTGTGGAGAATGATATTTGCATAGCTGGGGGCTTTTGAAGAAAAGGACTTCTAGGATGTCCCATATACAGCACTGTAGATTCTGTTAAGGTATCCCACCAGACTGAGTGAAAGGCACGCAGTCTCTCATTGCAGCCCTTATTTAATTCTGAGAGCTTTTGTTGGTTTTGAGTTTTAACAGCAGACATTTGATAAAAGCTGCCTACATGTATTTCTAGACTTTCTAATAGGATGAAAGTTATGCTAATTTTATTGGATAACAAAAGCTATTTGAAAAGATCTTTCTGCCTCAATATGAATGTATGATTCTTGTCTCTGTCTCTATTAATCAGTGCCTATCTTTAAATATGCAAAAGAGCCTTTATAGTGTAGATACTTTTCTTTCTGCCTAATGGCCATTTAATGACATAAATATTATAACAGAAACAAACAAAAGAAACAAAAACTTTTTCAGATGTTACAGGTGTAGATTAGGGTCACTAGACTGATTTTGAAGAGGTGGTGATTTATGGTAGCTGATGATCCAGTTACATTGCTTTGACTTAGGTACTTGAGTGGCCCTGACTGAGAGTATCCAATACTGTTCTTGATTTTTAAACACAAAGGAATTTGAAGAGTGCAATTATCCCTGTTTTACACAGAGGACAGTTGCTCAACAATGCAAAAGTTCTGCAGGACAACAATTTGCATTGGAAAGAAATTTGTCATTGTTGATTACTGATTACATATTTTATGTTAAATTTCATCCCCTTTCTATTTACCAACTCCCAAGACTATCTAATTTTGTTCATGTGATATTCTGTAATGGTTAAAGAGAAAGGGAGGAGTGATCAGAGAGACAAAGGAGCCAGCCAACAGGAACAGGGGAAATGGAAAAACTCAAATAACTTAATGGGCTCAAATTGGGAGGTTGGACAGTTTCCATCTCAGTCTTCTGAAAGATGTGACATTGCAAGTCCAGTAAAAAGGATTTTCAATAAATCTGTCTAATTAGGGTGGTACATTAGGAATGAAAAGTGGCAAATCTATATTTAAAGAAAGGAGAAAAAGTTGTCTGGGCCACAGTGGACCTTTTAGCTTGATCATAATAATACCAAACAGTGTTTAAAGTAAATTCTGAAGGAGGGATTAATTAAATGCACAGGGGAAGATGAAATAAACATGCAATGTATGTTTTCCTATTTGAAGTGTGCCAAACTACCCTGATATATTTTGCTAGGAAGATAACTGGGGTTTAAGATAAGGAAATGCCTTAGACCTAAATTATCAGGATTTTGGTAAAGGATTTTGTATTCTGCCCCTAAGGAAATGGTTTGTTAAAATGTTAAGGTGATTAGTACACAATTTACAGAGGTTTTAAGGAACTGACTGAGGGAAGGCAAAAAGTGCTGAGAGGGTAAGTACCAAAATGAAGTCAACAATAGAATTCCTGAAGTAGGGGATCAGTAGCATCTTTGCACTGAAGTTAGCAGGGCTCATTGGAAGAGCTGTGAGCTAGATTTGAAGGGGGAATGCAATAAAGTCAGGGTTGACAGAGATAAGCCTTAGGGTGGCAGGCTGATGTTTTAGGAACAGTGTGCTAGCAAGGCCCTTTGGTTTGCTGTTGCAGTGGAGGATGGAGATCCATGTGGCAGTAAAGACAACAGTTAGTGGTGTGTTGGAAGGAGAGACTGTGACCTTTGGAGAAAGAGGCAGGTAGCTCAGGAGCACTATAAGGATGTCATGAGGTTAGGCAGGAAGGAAATTAGAAGGGCCAAAGCCCAGCTAGAATGATTTGATGATCTTAAATGTTTCTATGATATGTTGCCTACTATGTAAGAAAAATGAGGAGAGTCCTTTCCAGTACTGTGTGCTTGTGAAATGTCCATAGGACTCTGAAGGATCAATTTACTATTACTGTTAATTCCTCTTTCTTATTTTTTTTCCCTCTGCAAGAGCTCTGTGTCAAGCTCTGTGTTGGAAGGAGAGTTTGTCACTGGGCTGCCTGACACCAGCCCCAGGTGTCTGGTGACAGGGAAGGGACCCAAGGCAAATCCAGCTGCACTATCCCAGCTTCTTTGTCTCTCAGATCTGAGCCAGGCTTTGTTTCATTCCTATGACACTCCACACATCCAGGAGGGACTAGAGATGAGGACTCTAAGCTCTTAAGGTGCATACTTCACCTTTCCTTGAAATAATGTGTTTAGTAGGTCTTTGTTTCCTGGCTGCCTCATCTGCTTTCATTTCAGATTGCTTTAGCTCAACAACAACAAAGGCCTATTAGATTCTCAGCTATTTATTTTCATAAGCCAGGAGAATGCAGAGCCTTCAGTTTCTTCATTAAAACAGTTGATGTAAAATAAAAGAGAATTTCCATACTATATTTAAATGTTCAGAATGGCTGGCAACAGCAGAATTAAACTCTTCTTTGCACATTTAAAT
Source organism: Oenanthe melanoleuca (assembly GCF_029582105.1). Lineage (NCBI taxonomy): Eukaryota > Metazoa > Chordata > Aves > Passeriformes > Muscicapidae > Oenanthe > Oenanthe melanoleuca. The sequence continues at coordinate 4,750,759 of NC_079334.1, forward strand.
TATCACAAGATGTATATTTTGTTTGTCAGACAATGTTATCTGAACTTCCAGACAGGAAGAGCACTTGTTTCACTCCATACTGATGCAATCATGCTCCCACGTTTCCTGGGAGCTGAACTATAGCCCCAAAGCACTATCCTAGATGATGTTTTCCTACCTTTTAGTGCTGTGGAGCCTTTATGTTCTCTGCAAGACCTTTCCCAAAAGCTTTTTTGAGTGTTATGGTCTCCTGCTTCACACACAAGTGAACAAGTCCTATAGTGAGTCCTTTAGCCTTCATAAGGTGGTGGATACTGGGCAAAAATCCATCCCACTATAAAGAAGCTCACCCAATGTCACCAGGCAAAAGGTTGAATATTTTGTATGTGTACACTGCTGAGGGTATGGAACAAGGGCAGAGATAAGTGGTTTTCTTGGCTCATTTGTGTAGACTTAAGCCATCCTTTTTCCATGAAATAATATTTAATGTCCAAGAGGAAAGAGGAATCCTTTCTACTCCATGTCCTGAGGAGCCTCCACTTTTCAGATGCTATTCCTTCTAACTCATTGATCCTGGTGGGAAGGATGGTCACAGCCTCCCAGGGCATCAACTCTGTGGGGAGAGGAGCAGGACCAAATCTCATTGACCCCTCCATAAGGTCCATGTTTATCAGTGATGAAGTAGCTGCAGAATGGGCCTATACAGTGTCTTGGCCCCTGCACCTGGGAAATTCCGTTTGGAGGAAGCATGGGCACTTGTTTCAAACATTTTTTTTTAAACAGAGGGTGTCATTGGGAAGAGCGTGGCAATTTGTTTAAGTGTCCTCCAGGGAAGGAGGGAGAGGCTACCTGACTGGTTGGAAGGAGAAAAGATAAATGTCAGTGTAAGATGTCCCTCACACTGGCAGTGGTGGCACTGCAGGGACAGCCTCTGCTTCTCCCCCAGTCTGTCTTGTCCCCTGCACTCCGTGGCACACCAGAACCTGTGGCACATCCTTCCCCTCTTGTTCATCAGTTATTGTTAGCATCCGGCCTGTGACACAGCACTAACTGCATTGTCAATACCATCAAATGAAGAAGCAGCAGGAGCAGATGAACTCTTCTGCACCTAAGTCCTCTTTGCCCATGTGTGACTCTAAGAATACAAGTACAGAGGGAGAGGAAGGGGAAAGAAGCAGGGCTTCCTTTAGTGGAAAGCTGCCCACAGTGCTGAGGTGTGAGCAAATCTTCAAACTCCAGCTCTGCTTCACCTGCTGCCAGCCTTGCTTCCATCTGAGGGTCTTGGTGTCCATTTGGTTGTGTCACCAGGGTGTAGTTTTGGGCTGGTGGCACTAGGATGAGTGGTAGGGCACAGCTTCTTTAAAGATTCTCTTTCCTTTGAATTTAATTGATGACATTTTGTGAGTTTCTGAACCTGAAATTTGAGGTGACCTGCACTCGATTGCTGTGGTTGGGCAGTACATTGTACCTGTCACCTAGAAAATTAAGTTGTTTGAATGTTCATCTTGGGCACTGAGTTAGGCACTGAAATACCTCCTCTGAGGACTAAGGCTCTTCAGGCTGCTTGTGATCATGTTTCATTGCATGTCTTTAGGATCTGTGTTTTGAAATGAGATCTGTTTAGCTCTCAGAAGGCACAAATTTCCCCGATTATATCTATCCTGGTGGCAATTTACACGAGGGTAGGACTTAATTCTAATACATGAAGTTCAAATATGAACATTCATTTCAATGCTTTCTTTCCAGGGTTTTGGTCTGTGCTTAAATGCAGTACTGTGCTCCTGAGTTAAAGTTTTAATTTGAGAAAATTTCACTCTCCATCAGAGATATGACAATGGTCTTCAAAGATGACATCATGGTTTAGGCATCTGGTACACACATACCTGAACCAAAAAACAGAGGCAACATGTAAAAAACTGGATGTGAGTAGAAGAAATAGGTCAGGAGTTCTCTGTATGGTCTTTAACTGTTTCTTTCACCATCAGGTTGTTCCTTTCCAAAGATAATACAGCAATTATTTTTCCTTTTTTCTAAGGGCCTGAGAGTGGAGAAGTGACTCCTGATATTTTAATATATCACTGTAGAAATATGGAGAAAGTTTTCACATGAAACATCTAAGAGCCAAAGTTTGCCCATCACAGATGCCAATCTGATTTCAAAGGATTTAAGGCTGTCTATTGTCTGCCACGCTGTTTTTTTTGTTTGATATTTTTCTGTTGATATATTGCCTTTGTAGCTTTTTCATCTGCTAATTTATGTATGCCTATATATGCTGGTCTCTCAGCTGTGCTCCAGCTTTATATTTGAAGCACTATTTTGTTTTTTCATTATTCTTATGGTTCTATTTAAAGGTATAGGAAGATAAGTCTGAAATAAATGTGTAGGTTTCATGGATTAAAGTAACTTCATTGAAGTGAACTAAGGGAAAGCAGAGATGCAGTGGGTGCCTGAGCCCTCAGGCAGCTTGGAAACATGACTTAGCAAAGTGATCCCAGTCATTTCACTGGAGCATCAGGTTTCAAGCCAGAAGGTGAAAAATTAAAATTTACTGATGAAGGTGAGGTCAGAGTGAGAATGCAACCACTGGGACTGAAAGCTTGGATTTGTGGAAAAAAGAAAAGGGTGGTAAAGTTAGAGAAAATTTATGCAAAGAGAGGAGAGAAAGAGTGTAAGAGAATGGAAGCAGCAGTAAGGAGAGACAGCAGTGGCTGCAAGGGGAGCAGGCCTTGTGTTGAGCATGAAGGTCAGGATCTGTCCTTGAACAAATATTGAAGTGACAAAAGGTACATAAAGACCATGTTTCCCCTTTGGCTGTTAGCAAACTGTTGTACTGATGGCATGTTTGTGGAATGTGTGGGAAGAGCCTGAACTCCAATCCTGAGATTTTTGTCAAAGATGCATTTGGGTCCTACTGTAGTTGGGCAGGACCAAGGTAAACCTGTGGCCATCTTTTTCATCCTGAAAGGTTAATTTTACCTGCCATTTCTGTCCTTGCAGAGCCTCCTTGGGGGCAATTCATCCAGCACAGAGCACTTTAGACCAAGTTTTCCTCCTGAAACTGGAGCAGGAACCAGAGTCCTTTGGAAAGCCCTGCATATAAATATCTTGTTTAGTTAGTCTAATAAAGGTATTACTAACAGTGCTGCTTGGAGGATTTATTGGGGGATTTCACTAAGACAGTGTTAGCAGTGGAATTATAGTCATTCTCTGGTAAGACCTTGTCAATGTGAGAGAAAATAGCATTGATCCAATCAGAGATTTTTTACAGGATCAATGTAATATTCCTTTGCATAATCACAACCAAAGGATTATGGGCCTGTGCTGGGAGTGATGAAGGATCACTTGACAGATCACAGCCTCATTTGTTCTCATCCTTATAACTGGTAAAGTACAGGCACTTTTTGAAAGTCTGCCTCTGTATCACTGTATCTTAAATACATCAGGGCTCCTTTGGTCCACAGACATTATATATGCAGTCTATTGCTTTTAAACAATATTTTTGGCTGCATTTTTCTTAGTTGAGCCATACTGAAGCATCTTGGTATGACCTTGAGAGGATTCCCCCGGCAATCAGGGAAACCAATGTACACAAAATGGGAAATGAGGCCCCTGAGGTGAGCAGGGAGGAGGAAAAGACAAATCAATATACAGCATGAGCCTTGTGACCAAAACATCATAAGGGACTCTCAATAAGTTTGCCTAATTGAGCTTTTGGATAGTGCAGCAATTCCTCCAAGGGGATATGAGCTTTGCAGATGGCAGTGAATGCAGGAGGCTCAAGAACATGCTGGGGTTTGCTGGGAATAACTTATCAAACAAGTCCTCCTCATTGTTTACATTGTTGTTTTTGCATTTTTTTCAAGATCCCAGGAGTGCTCTATTGCTTTAATGACAGCTTTGTATGCCTTGTGAAAACCCTAAATCCTTCTACTGGCTGCAGTTACCTAGATATCCCTCTAACTTTGGGCAGGCTTCTTCTGCTGTGGAAGAGAAGCAGTGTGTTTGATAGCTCCACCACATTTGATGGAATGGTTCCTTCGGATTTGCACGTACATCTCAGTAAAGGATGGAAAGGGAAAACAGTGGCTGAGGTGCAGAGCAGTGGCTCGGCTCACTGATAATATCAGGGACCATTCAAACTCCAATCCTGTGGTTTCAGATGACTTCAACTGCAGGGCTGCAAAAGTTATTTGGGGAAGAAAAACCAGCTATTACAAGTGACATTTAAAATTAGGTGGGCCATAGCTCTTGTGAAATACAGCAGGCATCAGCTTGTTTCCATCAGGACTAGGACAGATAACTGAACATGTCCCTTTTTCAGTCATGGGCAGAGTCTAGTCTGAATCAGAGCACACAGCTTTGCTAGGAAGCTGTGACTAACATGAAGCATGTGTACAGAGGAGTATGTGAGAGGATGCAGGAGCCTTTTGGAGTTAACCCTTTAAACAAGTTCTGTCCTGCCTGCAAGCCTTGGGACATTGCCATGGGTCTGGTGCTGTGGGTAGCACCACGCAGCAAAACAAACTCAGGTTGCTGGAATCATTAAGTGAGAGTGATTGTGGTGCCATTTTGTTTTTATTCCTTGCTACCTCGATAATCAGTGATCAGATTGGTTCTGCAAAATGCAGTGCCAGGAGGTAATTGGTGATAGTAATCATTCATTACATCAGCTCTGGCCACAGAGCTTCGGCCTTCACACAGTTTTTATATCCTTGCAATTCATGAGCACCTCTCATTTGTTCTGTCAGTGAGTCTGCAGAAAATCTGTACTAAAATGAGGTTAGGGGTTCACATTTAAACCCAGAAAAGCATGAAAAATCAGAGCAAATCCCTGCTGATAGACTGTACTTTGTTGGGTGAGTTCAGGATGGACCCTTATGTGAGATTTTCACTCTTCACTCACAGTATCCTGGTGCTGACAGTTAAGTTAGATCATGGATATTTCTGGACTGTGAATATTTTCATGTTAGTGGATCCATAGGCATATGATGAGCATGCCAGTGTAATTTGCATTTTAAAGTAGTCTTAAATAAGTTCTCATGTCTGCAGCTGGGCTTTGAGAAGATTGTGTTCCCTGGAGTTAGCCCAGGGCAATGTGCTGAAGATCACACATAGCTTTTACTCTGTTCTTGCTCAAGCAAAACTGCTTTTAAGTCCAGGGGAGCTAAGTCAGCCTTGCTGAAGTTGGAAGCAAACATGCCTTTGACTTCAGTGAGACACAGATTTTGCCCAGCATTAATTTTTGCTTGTGGAAAATCTTAAAGAAAAAAGGAGAAAGGCCTTCTAAACCAAACCTCCCAGGGACTTACTAATCACTCCTTCTTGCATAGGTTCACTGCCACGTGAGTCCCCTGAAATATTACTTTGAGTGGAGCAGGAGGTTTGCCTAGAGAAAATGATCTTTATACAAGACAAGTTCCCTGTAACACTTGCAGTTAACATTTTATTTGTTGGTATAATAAAAGCATGTCAACAACTCAGTCTTGCCAAATTCCATTTGCCTGTTTGGCCGGGATATGTTTTTGTTTTTGTTTTTTTGTTTTTTTTTTTCCAGAGGACAGGATAAAATTATGTTCATTTGTTTCTTTACTATGCTCCTGGCAAAGAAGAAGCTTTTGTGCCAGGGCTGATAAATATTTGAGTGAATTTTTTTGAGGTTGTTACTCTGAACAACTGCCCAAAAAAAGTTAAAGGAGAAGTAATCCAAGACTTTATACCAATTCATATAACTACTTCTACAAATAAAAATGTTAGGTCTTTAGTTGAATAATCCACTATACCTCTGAAATTATGGTTTCTTGTAGAACTCATTTCCTCCCTAAAAGCTGCAAATGTAAACGTTCCCTTTCAACCAGTTTCACTCACAAATTAATAACAGAGATCTTTCTTGACGCTCATTGTGTGGGTCAAACACTTTCCATTGTCTTAGGCTTGTTACATTTTCTTTTTTCCCAGAGAGATTTGCAATCATTGCGAGTCACTTTCTGTTTTGACTTGTAGCCCAAGCAATTGAACACAAGTGCAAGGCTTTGATAAAAGCTGCTCACTGCAGATAAGTGTGACCCCATTTATGAGCAGGTATGGTCAGGCCTTCCCATTTAACCTTTTAGGGGGGGATGCTGATCTTTCAGGCCATTACAGAGCATAGAGAAGCATACCATGACATCCATGTCACTGAAATTTTTATACCAGCCCATCACAGTAGCATCAAAACAGCAACATGCACAGCCCTGCTAGGAAATAACAGCTCAGAAACTGTCTGGAATAGATATGTTATGTATTATTAATTACCCAGCTGAAACAGCTGTAGTAATATTTGTACTATGAGCTCTGCAGTTCTATTTCCCCCCATCCTTTTAAGCACTTATTTGAATATTGTTATTTATTCTGGGCTGCCTGGTGCTGGCCAGGCTTGGGGAGCTGAGTTGTGCAGCAGGCAGGGGAACTTGGGCACTTGTGGGTGTGCGGTCCCTGCTGCATGCAGGCACGAGATGTGTGAATCAGGCAGTGCTGCAAGAAGAGCACTTAATTGAAGCTTTATCAAGAGCCTGCAGAGCTGACCTCCAGCAGCAGCTGAACCACAGTTGGGATGGGAGCGAGCCAGCAGCTTTCACTGATGACTAAGCCCGTGTGCTGGGAAAGGATTTGCTTAGAAAACTTTTCTGCTTTACCCATGGGTGGCAGAGCACTGCATAGCTTGGGTGACTTCAATCATTCTGCCTAACTCACTTAAATTGTTCCTTTCAGCACGGATCCAGAGCTTTGAGTACACTTTGATGACTGTGTAGTTGTGCTCAGGGGATTTAAGCTAAAGCCAGGCTGCTGAGTCTCAGGGTCAGCACGGTGCTAACAGCACAGGGGGTGTCAGGCCATATGGTGACATGATGGCAAATTTGGGTTTGTGAAGTCTTTCTGTGCTGGTCTGGTGTTGGAGGAGTGGATCCAGCACGTTTCCTTTCCCTTCTGCATGAGCATTTTCCTGCTCTGCATGTCTGCAGCTGTGTATGCAGAGACAGGTAAATATCCAGGAGTTGTAGATATTTGCCTGTTGAGAAATGGATCCCACTGAACTGCAAAGTGTGCTAAACAAAATGAAGCCCTGAAGGCTGAAAGCAGAAGGAGAAAGAAGTGTGTGAAATTTCACAAAGCTGAAAATAATGGAGGAGCAAATTAATTTGGAGATAAAATCTGAAAGATCTTGACAGGTAATTGGGAACTTATTGACAACATTCTATTACATGTCTGCAAAAAAACACAGTGCTACATCTGAGAGAGAAGACAGTATTGTTAAAAACTACAATAGTTTTGCTATGAGGGGAAGTAAAAATAGCAGGAAATAAAAATTTTGAATGGGCCTTTTCTCACTTACAGGAAGAGGAAAGGGCAACATACTGAAATATCTGGAAATTAAAATCTTAGAATGATAACAGCTGGGTAGAAGTACCAGAAGGAAAGCTACAGGTAGCTGTGTTGATACAGGAAGCAAAGCTCCAAAAGCTATTAAAACCCAGACACTTCAAGTAAATTATTATTATATGCTCTGTAATAGCAAAGCATATTAATGATAGAAATGCTAACAATAGTATTTGTCTTTTTCTAAATGGAAATGATTAAGAAAACCTGTGAAAGTCAAGGATATCTTTAATAATGTTTAATTCATAATTTTTATTTTTCTTTTGGCAAAATCCTAGATGAGATATTCTTGCCATGTGATGACAACAAAATACTTTCTTCTCCAGTAGTAATTTAGACTGACAGAACAGTTAATAAATTCAGTCATTTTAATTTAATTGATCTGAATAATTTGATTCCAAGCATTTTAAAAGACCTGGCTAAGGAAATGTCCAGGTTTAATTCATATAAATGTTGCTTCTTAGAATTTGAAAGAATACTTGTGAAATAGCAAAGATCTAGAAGAAAGCTGATATTATTCAAATTCTTTAAAAGTGTAAATATAACAATAGTAGGAAAAGTAATGTAGCAGCTAATGTAATTAATGAATAAATTAATAAAGAATTAAGTACAGATATGCTAACTAATGCTAATTGAACTGGATTTGTAACAATAGATCTCATTAAAGTAATTTTTGTTGATAAAGGCACTAGTGTTGATTGAATATTCCTTCTCTTTTTTTAGGCACTTGACAGGGTAGCAGATGACATTTTTATTAATAAACTAGAGAAATCAACATGATGCACATTAAATAGATTTAAAAGCTGGGTAAATTATGGAGTTTAAAATGAAATTTTCTATAGACATAAAACAGATTTCACAGGATGTTACAGGTAGCAGCTTTTTACATTAGGCTAGCTATCATTTTTATTAAAGAAGTAGGGAAAAACATGACAGAGTGATCCATAAAGTACACTAATAATAGTTTGGGGAGTGCTAAATAATCATGCAAACCAGGTAGCTCTGTGGAAATGGTTGAGGAGAGCACACTTGGTAATGCAAGGCTTATGGAGCTCAACCAGCCAAGCTTAACAAAGAGAGGATTGAAGGATGGCTTCATCATAGGCTATAAAGCTTCATATGGAAAGAGAACCTGCTCAGAGAGGACTCTGTATCTAGCAGACTCGTCACAGGTGGAAAGCTGAGGTTACACCAGCTGAATTTCAATGAAATATAAGGCCAGTGATGATCACTGCCTTCCCCAGTTAGTAGGGAAGATATTAACTCCAGGAACAGCTTCCTCTTGGAGGTGGCAAATTCTCCATTGAAAGCACTTTGAAAACTCAGATTGTATCTTCTGAACAGAAATGAATTCTGGACAGGTCCTGTGGCCTCTACGGGGCATGTGAGTGATCACAGAGCTGCCTTCTGCACCCATAATTCATGACTGAACATTGCATGGGACTCGTGGCTCTGGAAAATGGGTGCCTGACACCAAGAGTTCAAATTTTACCCGTCAGTCAAAGGGTTCCCTGGCTTTCCCAAATGCAAGACTTTGAGTATTTTATGTGTGTGAGTACACAAAGCCATAAATGTGCCCTCTTCAAAGCTCTGGGTAACTAGGTGGATCTGGTGCCATAGCAATCAGCCTAGGAGTGCTCTTAATGCAGGGCCACGTTCTGCTGCTGATCCAAGAGCAAGCCAAGAGGGTTTTATCAACATCAGCAGCATTTTACTGGAACATAACTCAGAACTGAGCTTGCCCAGGCTAGTCAGCACGGTCAGTCATCCCACAAGAAGGGATGTGGAGGGTGATGACAGGAGCAGGCAGTAAAAGAGGGAAAGAATACAAGGGAAAGTTAGAGAGGAAGGACTGATGCAGTAAAACCATTAGCAGCACAACAGAGGCTAGAAAGCAGAGAAATGGGAAAACTGCATTTTAAGCCATAATTTTGTTTACATAAGAAGGGACAGAAGTATTGTACAAACCAGGGAAATTTGGGAGTGAAGAGAAAGACCATGTACATAAAAGATGGAGAGAGAGAAAGGGAGAAGAAACAGAAACGTTTGTTAGTCTTTGTGACCTTCTGTTACAGTTACTGAATTATTTATTCTGGTATTTGCTGGTATCTTCCTGCCAGCCATTTTTTGTCACGATATAAATAAGAGCAGAACCCCATTACTGCTGTTCCTGGAGGGATTTTGATGTTGAATGGCAGCAGGCACCTCCCCCCTCCCCTGGCATCAGGCGATTATGAATTATGCCGAGTGCCTCTAATAACTAAAGGGAAAGGGCTGCTCAGCACATTTGGAATGTAAATCTCATTTTTTTCTCTTTTGTAGGTCATGAAACACAGCCCTTTTCTAAACCTCTGTTCTCAGATCACAAGCTACTGCTGCACACAAATTCCTCAGCCCATCCTCTGCAAGGGTGACATTTCCCCCAGCACTGAACCCCTCAGCATCCTGAGGGCTTGAGATAAGATTGTTATTATTGTTGTTTTAAACATGAACGTGCTGAATCATGTCACTTAAAAAGTGCTACGTAGATGTTATACCACATTGGAAAACAGACTATTTAAAAACCAGAGATTTGCTGTATTTCAATCAAAAAGCAAGAACTTAATTTATATCTTTTTCCATAGTCTGCAGGTAGTCATGGAGTACAATTTGCAGGGAATCTGCACTTGCTGGCCAAAACTTCACTGCCCAGCACCTCTCAAGCAACCCATAAAAGAGGACAAGCACTTTTGGGCACCATATTTAGTTCCTGAGCTCTCACATCTCCTGCCCTTGGCACCTCCTTTGTAGGAGCAGGTTTTGGGCTGCAGCTTGAGGAGCTGGTGGCCTCTGAAGAAGATGCATGGTTCTGCTTTGCAAGAAATGATAGGGAGGGAAGAATCACTTAAACACTGATAAGCTGAACTTTTTGGTTTATGATTGAAGTCCTTTAGTTATGATTCAGGTCATGGATGTCAGTTTTTGTTTATTGTACTGCCATTGTGCAACATGCAGTTCAGACCTTGTTTCATTTTGGAAGAGTAAACAAGTTATGTAAATAGTTAAAAGGAAGAGACACAGGTAAAAGGGAAAAAAGAAATTAAAATTACTTGGTGCTTCTTTTATTTTTGGGATAGGGAGTTTCTGTCTGTGGGGAGAATTTAACTTTTCTACACAACTTAAATCGCCCTTAAATCCTTAAAATAGAGCTCTGCAAGTGACTTGGCTCTGAGGCCTTGGTGCTGGCCAGTTTCACCTTATCATATTTGCTCAGAATATTTCCAGCCCAGCAGAGTTACTTTGCTGACAGCCCTGCACAAGCTCCAAGATATTTTCTTGCTTGCAAATTAAGTTTTCCCGGCAATCCACGCTGCTACTTCAGTTATCATCACTGGAGAACGGATGTCCTCAGGGACCCAAAAAGGACTATGAAGTCTCTCACCCATGGGTTTTAACTTGACCTTGCTCACATCACTGGTGACCAAAAGTCATTACCATAAGTGGCTTATGTGAAATGTATTGGTCTCAGTCAATTATAAGCAGACAGTTGTCTGCATGACTAAACCACCATCCCAAATGGTGCTTTTTTTGGGAAGTCCTAAGCATAGGCAGGGTCAGTACAGCTGGGCTGAAACCTCAGCAAAAGCACAAGGAAAACAGACTGAAAGTTTTGTGCTTATTCACTTCCAATAGAATGAAAATAACACAAGCTGTAAAATAGCTGTAAAAGGTCTTTCAGGTCTGCATAAATCAGAGCAGCCTCTGGAACTGCTCTGACTTACACATGGGACAGTCACACTCCCCAGACAGCCCCCATCTCCAGAAGATACCAAGGTGGCAGAAATCCCTTCTGGCAGCCTTTGCCCCCACCTCTGCTGAGGTAGAGCAGAGACCAGCTGTGCCCAACACATCAGTTTTTACCCAGTGTGCCAATGCAACACGCTCAGCCTTGTTCTGCACAGAATATCACACTGTGGACAAACAGGGATGCTGGCTGCCAGGCCTTTTTGAGCCACAGAGAACCATCAGAGTTGCTGTGACTACCCAGAGGTGCTCAGCTTAGCTGGGGTACAGATGGGGTGAGATGCAGAGCCAGAGCCATGGCCCAGGAGCAGAGAGAACAGTTGGTCCATTTTGCTTTAAGCTACAGGCAGCAGATTTTCAATCTGGGAAAGGCTTGCAAGAACTGATCCGGAAATTCAAAATAGCGGATTTTCCTCAGAACCGAAACGCCAAAGCAGACATTTAGTTTGAGTCAGCTGAAAGGCCCTGATTTAGTAACTGACATATTCAGTTTTGATTTTGCTTTATTTCTTAGTTTACCTTGGTAAGCACGTGTTGGCCACTGCCTGCTGCTAAGCCCCCAGGGCTTGCTCTGTTCCAGCACTCTGCTCTCCCCAAGCCGTGGCACTGAACCCTGCTCACAGTGTTCCTCTGCACAGGGAAACAGCTCTGGCAAGTGCTTCTTGGAGGCTGACTCTTTGCTGTTGCTCAATCTTGCCTTTCTGACTTTCCCTACTGTTGGAGTCTGAAAAACAGAGGCCTCTCTGAGTTCCTCAGAGAGAAATTGAAATGGAGAGTTGGAATTAAAATAGGTTTAGAAGAAATGCTTCAGATTCATGTTTTTAGCTCATTGAGTAATTTGTAAATAAGAATTCCTGTATTGGAGAGAGAGCTCTTTTGCTCTCTCTCTTCCTCCACCATCATCATCATCACTACCACCATATGAAGAAGAAAAAAAGGAAGAAGAAGAAAAGAACCAAAGGAAAAAAGGCAAGGGAGCATCTGCCTTTCAAGGCTCTGTACCAGGCTGGAGCCTCTGTCTCTGCTCAGAACTCTGAACTAGGCTGCAACTTCTTCCTTCTAGGGGCCTTGCAGCAAGAGCTGCTTCTACTTCTAATCAGGACTTTACTTCTATTTGGGACTCTATCTTGAAAGCTTTTAACTCTTAGAACTTTTTGTCTTTTGAGACTGATACACATTTACAATAAACAATAGCAAGTAATAATTCTCATCTCTTTTAAAGAAAACAACAATCCCAACACCTTACAGTGCAGGAAACTCTACTCTGTGCCTGCACTCGGGCTCCTTCTGCAGCTGTGGGTAGTCCTGCAGTCATGGGTACATTAAAATTCACCTCAAAACATTAAAACTGAGCCTCAGAATGAGATTTCTACCAAGGGGCCCAGCAGATTAAGAACTGTGTATCTGAGGTGACTGCTGTCCTGAGGAGAAAGACTGCCTCAAAGCATAAAATCTAAACAATGAAAGAATTACTGAGGTATTCAATTTTCCTTTTTTTTGCCAAGAAACTCAGGTGCTTTGTCTGCAATCTCACAAAAATCTGAGCTAGAGCTGGAAGTGTGTCCAAAATTCTTGACCCCTAGTCTTATGCCTTGGCTATAAAACATCCTTTCTTCCTGAATAGCTCTAGGGAACGAAGAGAAATGGAGACTCTTGCCTCCAGTATTATGGTTCTGAATAAAGCCTTGGGTCAATGTAATCAGACATATAGAAAAGAGAAGGATGATGTCTCTACGACATGGTTGAATTACTGGCATTCCAGAGCTGGTCCAATTTTTTCAGAAATGGTAAACTTATCAATGTGGGGAGAATCAAAGGGTTTTGTGAATTTTTGTCAAGCACAGTGATAAAATAATCACTGTAGTGTCAGAAGACAAGGAAAGGTCAAGGGAAACAAGGCAGTGAAAAAGTAATTTGTTTTCAGCATGACTGATAATTGTGGAAATTATGACAATTTCTAATATTCTAAAAATAGATTTCCATATTTTAGGGAATATTTCTCAAGGAAAAATTGGTTCGGTTAAAAATCAAAGCATTTTATTATTGCTTTGCCAAAACATTCTGAGTTGACCTAAAATGATTTTTTATCTTAACATTTCATTGAAAACCTTTAAAAATTTTATTTTTCTTGATTTAAATTTAATTTTTCCTGGTTTTTTTCTCATTTTTCCATCTGTTTCTGATGGATCTTTCTTTCCTAAAACAATGTGTTAACTTTTGCTAGCTTGATCTTGCACACTTGAATGTGTAAAAAGGCAAAAATAAGTTGAAAATTAAATGCATTAAATTTTCATAATGTGTAAGTTTCATATGGATATGTAAATATTTCATCCCCCCTTGGTTCCTTTAAAACATCCTCCAGCCCATTGACTCTAGTAATGGACCAGGTAAACATCTTGACCTTTATCTACTCAACTTAAAATCCCTATAAATAAATTTTATTGGTTTCTCTCCTCTGCAGCTATATGTAGTGTCACAGCTAAGAATGTCATTGCTCCAAACTGACAATTATGTTTTCCATTTTCTTATCTTTTGCTTTCTTTTTCTTCTTACATAGTTTATAAAGCACAAAGACAAGAAAAGTCAAAAGAAAGGTCTTTGTTCAAATAAAGGTAAAATTCTGCTGCAGTCACTGAAAAGTGACTTTGGAGAAAAACGACATCACCAGGCTCCATATTTATTCTCTTCACTGGCATCCAGATCAAATTTACTTGGTTTTCAAGGTGATGTTTCTAACCAGCCAGCCCTTAAACTCAAATTGGGATCTGAAAGTCAAACTGTGTCCTTTCTGACTCATGCATAATCATCCTTAATAAAGTTCCTATAGACAGGATTTAGCTGACAAGTTGGTGTTTATCATACACAAGACAAAAGAGATTAATCCAAGCCATTCATCCATAGCTAGGCTGACTTCATCATCAGCTGGTTAATGTGTGCTATCTGTACAGCAAGCCAGAACAGGATGATCCAAAGAGCAGATGTGATAATATGGAGTTTTTATGCAATGCTTTTCTCCACCACAAATGCATTTCATTTAAACAAAGTATTTCCCAGACAAATCCACTGGTGAGCCCCTGTGATAGGAGGCCTGGGAGAAATCCCTTTTGCCTTCCTTCCCTTCACCTTTGTGCCCATCTTCCAAAGCAAAATGTGTGTATGGGATTAAAAAGAGGGAGGGAGTGGGGGTGATGGGACAAGGTAGGAATATCTGGGGCTCTGCTCTGCAAAGGCATCACCTGGTCAATGGAAGATGAAGTCAGATTTGGGATTTCCAGCCCCTCATGGAGCATGACACATGATACTGAACACCCTCCTGAGCTCACTGACGTGCATTTGTGTGTTTGATGTACATGTGTGGCAGCCTGCTACATCTGTGACAGAAATCACCAGAGGTCTGTGCAGGAAGCTGCCATCTCACTTCTCTTTAGGTTGTGGTGATGATGCAGTTTGAGCTTGCTGTGAGATCTTCCCTCTTTTTAATATGTGTTAGGTCTTGTCTTAAATGTTATTTTAATGTTATTTTAATCCACTTGTCATGTACTCAGCATGCTGAGTAGTCAGGAAAGGAGGGGGGAGCTGGCTGAGTGCAGGGTAAGGTGTCTCTGCTTGGGAGGGCTCTGGTCCTTCCCCTTAACCACACCTACCTCATGTCTGAAGATGAATGCTTAAGGGAAGACTGGATGTCACCTGCCCTTTTTCCTCTCACCAGGGTAGCTGTAAGAAACCAGAGGAAACATAACCAGTTTGAAGAAGTGATGCCCTTCAAGCAGAGAAAGAGATCATGTTTAGGGGGCATTGCTTTGCAAGCAGCACAGTGGAGCAGAGGAGAGGTGGCCAGTGTCTGCTCCCTGATCTGTGCTAGACCAGTTTAGGAAACAACTTCATCCCTTGCACCTTAGACAGCTCACCTGTTAGTGGCGATGGAGATCCCTGCTTTGTAAGGCATTTGAAATCTGTTAGTAAAGAGTGTGCTATTAGAGAGAGGAATGTTACTGTCACAATGCTAATAGAATTACTCAGTTTCTGTCTGTGCAAAGATGAGATCTTTGTTGACTTCTCAAACAGATGGGTGGCCAGGTTTTGTCTCATCAGAAATGGCTGTTGGTTATTGCCTTCAAACACCAGCTCACCTACTAGGGGCTCAGTCTGGGGCCTGTTGTGTGTTAGAAATGCAGAGGTTGTCCCTTTGGAAGCTGCCAGGACTTCCTTTGGATCACATTTGTGTGTGACACAAAACTGCTCTTAAAGGCCTGATGCAGTCTGCTGCCCTGGGTTGTGACAGTCTGGGGCTGTCACAACCTTTCCTCTCAGCCTCCATACTACTGTTCTTCCTGCTCCTTTGATCCCTGCTCTTCTCTGCTCCCTTTCTTTCCATCCCTTTCCTTTGTCCCATTTTTTTATTAGTCTTGTCCTTTCAACTTGGCCTGTTATTTCTGGTCTTCATCTACTGCCTCTTTTGCATATATCCTGTGTCTTCCCATATGCAAATTGTCTAACTATCTTGGAAGACCCAGAGGTGGCCAGCAAGAAGCAATCATGGCCTCTCACAGCAGGAACTGTAAAAAGTTACACTTTTAAAAACAGGTAACTGTTTTTTCAGGGAGCCTCAGCCCAGTGAGTGGGCAGAAATCAGACCAGGTAAAAGAGGAGACTTGCACCTTGTCAATGAGGCAAAGTTGGGCTTCTTAGAGATATCTGGGGGATCCTCCTCTGTGAACTTATTCATTTGTCCCATGTATGAGTTGGGTGACTTTGAGTCCCTTTCTCCAGTTCTGTTTTTTCACTGTCTTCTGAATCTCCTGTCCATCTTTCAGCAAGATTTTATATCACGTCTTCTTGTGATCCTGTCAGTGAGCTTCCTTCACCATGCCAGTGCAGCTGCACATAATCCAAGGCTGTAAATTGTAAATAGTGATGGGTGATGGTCTGCAGTGGTGTCAGGATTGTGTGATTGTGGGATTTGGTGGATTTTTTCTACCCTAGAAGTAATCCCTGTATGCACAGAGACTAAACAAGAATTCACCCAAACCAATCCTTTCTCTAGGGCAAAATGTCATGGAGACTTTGAAAAATATGTTGAAGCCTTCTTTTCTGATTATTATATTCAGATTTTTCAGAACCTGTGTCTCTACTAATGGAAAAAACAAGATATGAAAATGATCTGGAACTCATTGTGGGAAGATAGGTTTGCAGGGATAGTGCAGAAGACAATCTTTCCCAATTAATTACAGCTGTACTGATTACTGAGAGGTGGAGGCAGCCTTGCCTGCCCAGTGAGGGTGGGTGTTATAAAAGAGTGGCTCAGCTAGTTGAGAGTGAGTTGGAGTTGAAGTTTGAGACTGGAAGTGTGCTGCAGTTGGGGATGGAGTCTGCTGGCTGTGCTGTGAGGAGCAAGGGACAGACAAGGTAAGAAGATGCTGTGTGAGGGACAGACAGGGTTAGGTCGCTGGGTTGAGGCATAGATAGTTGTTTAGCCAGTCATGCAGGAGGAAGAAGGAAACTTGCAGACAGGAGAGAAGGAGTCAGTGCTGTGTGGAGTAACTAATGAGGAAAGGAGTCAGAGTTGTTTAAGAGAAGCTCACTGAAAGGAGGCATGTAAAGCTTTTAATAAAGGACTGGTGATGATGCCAGTCCAGTCTCTCTCAACATAATTACTACAACTCATGACTCTCAAAAAGAATCAAAAGCTTGGAGATCAGCTCAGACTCAGGATAGGACATTCCATATTAATCTGCTGTCAGTGTTTGCACTGCATGTATAGGAGCATTATGTTGTAGTTCAATGTGGTAATAAATTAATTCTCTATACTTCTGATACATGTATATCTAATACTATCACATTAAACCTTGCACAAAACTTTAATAGCAGTGTCTTAACAAACTGAGAGGAGTTTGAAGAAAAGCAACAATAATTACCAGGATGGCTTCAGGATTGATTTAGGCTGAAAGATTAAGAGTGGTTGATGTGGGTAAGAGGTGCTGGTGGGCAGCACTGAGAGCAGAGGCGATGCCAGCTGTGGGCAATCAGGGCAATCACAGCCCTATTGGCTCCACCTGGGCCCACACCCATCCCGGGCCATTTCAGCTCACTGAGGGTGCTGGCACTGAGCTGTGCTCTGCTGGGAGGGGGTGGCTTGCACTTGGAGGGGTGCCACGGTCCTGGCTTGCTCATTCTGTGTTGGTGGATCCCATTACCAGCCCCTGCACTCCATCCTGTGGGTCTGTGCCCCTGTGAGGTTTTCCTGCCATTTGAACGAGGTACGTGCATGGCTGCTACAGGTGGGGCTGGTTTTGTGCACCTGGGCTCACCTGAGGGTGCTCAGAGCTGGTGCTGGGGTGTCCCTGTGGGTTGGGCACCAAGGTGCTGTGGCCCAAACCAGCAGGGTGGGCTTTGGTGGTCTCCTGGACTGGGTACAGCTCTTCTTGCAGGCAGATTGTGTGAGCAAGAGCTGGCTGAAGCCCCTTGTGTGCCCTGGAGTGGAGCTCTGTGCTGTGGAGGTGACAGGGGACAGGTGCTGCAGGTGCCTCCCCAGTGTCCTCATGGCTTGTGCAGCATGAGAAAAACAACTCCACATTAGTTGTGGGATTACCTGGAATCTTTTTCTTTCCTGGCTCTTCTCTTGGCCCAAGGAGACTTGGCTGTTGGTTTGGGGGATCATCACCTCTTAGGAGGAGCTGTGGGTGTTTGTTCCCTGAGCCACCTAAGGTAGTGACATCCACCTGGGGAGAGCCACTGCTAGGACTGGGTGGTGCAGGCTTGGCTTGTAGGACAGCTGTGTGTGATCCTGGTAACAAACCTGGCCTGTGAGGTTGTCCCCATGCAGGCTGGATGTTCAGCTTCTTTGTTTTTAATCGAAGGGAGCTGTAGCCTGACATCTACCTGTGCCTGGGAGCTTTCCCTGGAGCTGTTGCAGCCTGGCAGGAAAGGTTGGCTCTGTGCTCCTGGGTCTGAAGGGGATCAGGACTTGGTGTGAATGAGCAGTAAGGGAAAAGTACTTCATCTATGTTTGGTCTGTGTTTACTTAAGTGAAAACAGACTTAAACAGCAGAGCATTTATCAACACTTTGCCACAAAAGGTTCAGAGCCAAAGGGACCAGGAAAAATGGGTCAATTGAGTTAACAGGACTCTTCGTGTTCTTCAGCGTTGTGTTTTCAGTTTGAGGTTTTTGAATGTGTGGGGTTGGTGACTTGCAAGAGGGGATGGTTGTTAAAAGCTCCCAAGCTGCAGCCTGAGGTTGACACCCAGTGAATGCTGCTGTGAAGCTGAGCACCTGTGAGAAGTTTCCTTTCTTGCACTCACTCCCACTGGAGCAGCTGCTCACACAGGTCCCAGTGAGCTGGCACAGAGCCTTGGACAGGCCAGCCCCAGGAGTTTGTGCTTTGCTGCAGAGTGTGTAATTATTCACCTTATGACTCAGTCAGCAGTACTGGGTGTCAGCATGTAATTCTTCTCTGCCCTGAAGTAATGGTCTTCGACCAATGGCCCAGGAACTATTTCTATGGGTTTGTGAAAGATAATGAGAAAAGTGAAGCTATTGTCATTAGGCTTAAATTCATTATTCAGGAATCCATACCTCCATTTGGGATGCTTTATAGGTCCATGAGCTTCAATAGGCTGAAACCAGTGCTCTGACAGCTTTCTTACCTTCTGATGGTCCTTTACTTAGTGCACTATCAACACTTTTCTCCCCCCTAGAGTAACAAATAGGAAGAGTACTAGGTCACACTTCTGTAGAGCAAACTATTACCAGGAAGCTATAATGGTGGCAGTCTAATTGAGTTGACATTTTATGTATTATAAGTGATTATATTGAATGAATTTTATTATGATATGTATCACATTGTGTGAGATTTTAGGGGATAACTACTACTTTGTGCCAGATGTTGCTGAGAGGAAAATTATAAATTGCAAAAGTATTACAGAGGCTGTCTATTTCATGCAGGATTTATGTCTAAGATCTACATTTTAATGCTCTCATTGATATTTGAGTTTTGTTTTGTGCATTGTTTGACAACATCATTCCAAATGTGCAAAAAAAATCAATTTAGCTCTAAAAGAAATTTGATATTTATATGACATATGTGATTGACAAATATTAGCTTAATTTTAATTTTCTTCTGGTTATTGATCAACACCCAGATATTCAGGGTAGGTTTTCAGCTGTCCTCCACGAGTTTAGTTGCTATATTCTTGGAGCTGAGTCTTAACAGAAAAAATACTGTGGGAAGTGTTGGTAAAATACAAAAGGTTACTGCTCTGCAGTTGGCTCATAATGCAGAATTTGATGCTGCTCTTAGTAAGTGCTCTAGTCTTGTCTGAAAAGATTATTTGCCTGGGATACACTGCTAGAGATGGGGTTGGTGGGAGCATAATCTATACTGTGGGGGTTTTCTTCAGAAAACAGTCTAATAAATCCTTCTCTGAAGAGCTGCAGTAACTGCTTTTGGATTTCATATCTGTGTGACTCTCTTGTATCCAAAAGATATGAGGCCCATGTGCCTTTTCTGCTTTATTTTGTGTGTTTACATTTATCTTAAGTGGCACAGGCACAGTGATGGCAGATTGCACAGGGGTGTTTTTATTAGGAAAGCCCAGTAATATGGAGAGCTGTAAAATTTGTCTAGACAGAAGAATGGACTAAAATAGCAGTGGAACATGGGCAGGAAGGAAAGAAACCTGTGTGTGTATGTGTTGATGGGGGAAGTACACAGGGCTGTTTATACCTCCAGGGCAAATCATCAGGAACATGTTACCCCTGGTAAAGGAAAGTCTTGAGGACAGACTGAGTCCCAGGGGTGAGAGCTGTCTGAAAAATGAGAACATAGTTGTGGAAAGGTAGTACCAGACTTTTTAGATAGGCTTTTTTTTTTTTTTTTTTTTTTTTTTTTGTGTGTCTTTCAGCTCTTAAATTTCAGTGACCTCTTTAAAAGCTTTAAAGTTGTTATAATGAAATTCTTCTTTTCTAATTGTTATATTGATATTTTCAGTCGTGTTTTTGTAAAAGTACAGTAATGGAAGAAAAACCCAAAACAACATGGAGGACTTTGATTTTTTTTGGTTATGAAAAGTGTTTTTTTAGTTTAAGACCACTGCTCTGGGATCCAGTTCACCACTGCCCTATACAAATTGTCAAGAAATATTTCACACTTGAGTGCTAATGCCCTTATGGGGGGACCATGCTATTTCATTGTTTCATCCCTGGACACTGGGCAAGCTCTTGTTGTTGTTGGCAGAATCCTGTCTAAGAATTGCTCATTTTAGTTAAAAATAGGAGTTGTAACCTGTGTGAGACCAGAGCTTAAACTGACATGATTTTCACTTTCAGTGTGTTATAAGTGGGGCAAAGCATCAGAACTGTTGATAGCTATTGCCTGGCTACACAGAAATATTTCACTTTTCTATCAGAGTAATGCTGGGGGAAATCAAAGAACACTAAAAACTGGGACACTGGGATGATTGGCTCAGGAGTTAATTTTTTTTTTCTAAGCTGAATGAGTAGGGTCAGATTTCAGAGCTTTATTCATGTTCAGTAGTAGCCCCATTAAAGTCACCTTCCTTTTCCTGACTTAATACAAAATTAAAAGATTCTAAGAGACCTGTTAATGGTGTAGAAATCTGGCTTGTACCTTGGCACAGAAATGGGGGAAAGACAGGAGCTCATCACACTCTGTGGCTTTAGTAGGAGCAAAGTTTGGAGAAATGTACAGGAAAAAATGATTAATAATGAACTGAAATGTAAAATTTTAGTTCAGCTCAAGACAACAGAGTGTGGTGATAAACTGGAATTGGATTCTGAGGCAAATGGTTAACTTGGGTTGCCTGAAACTTTAAATTTGTTTGCAGAAGATGGCTTAAAGCAGTCCCTCAATGTTGTTTCATTTATTTAGTTTTTAACTCGTGGAGTGCAGCCCTGGGAAGAGAGGCAGAGGAGCACATGGCCTGAGTTAGTGTGACCCCAACCCTTGATGCAGAGCTCATGGGCACATCTCAAGGTATTAGGAGGAATGCAGTAGCTTCTTGCTAAATGTGCATTTCCCAAACCTTGCAGTACTGTAGAGTAGATTGTATAAATTGTCATTTTTTTCCTGAATTTTAAAAAAATCATGCTTAAATTGGAAGCCTTTTAATACTACTACTACAACAGCATAAGGATGTGTGGAAAAGCATTTATAGCTTGAAGGCTTGCCTTCTTCACTGAGTGTGGGCAAAGAAAGTGAGTTTCAAAGTGTGTTCTCAAGGAAAAGATTTGGTATTTGCAGCCTAAATCATATGGCACTATATATTTCCTGGGAGGGTGATTCCTCTAACCACCCAACTGTTAACTGGGAGTGTGCAATTAAAAATGTATGCTGTGTTTGTCAGCTCTTTAAACTGTTCAAGCTGGTTACATAAGGTGAAGAAATTCATTATATAAGTTACAGCATGAATTGCAAATTGTTTACTTAGTTGTGACAGCCATAGCTTAAGATATTTGTAGGCTGAGGGTTAGTCAGGGAAGATATTTATGAATCATTTTGAGTAATGCATAAATTTCAGATTTTATTTGCAGCCTGTTAGCAGACAATTAACAAGGAAAAAAGGATGGAACTTGTCAGAGTTGTATTTAAATGACTGTCTGCTCCAGATTACTGACTTATGCTGGGTAGCTGGGTTTGTACTGTTGACTAAATTTGGCAGTTCCTATCTTGCTGTCAAACTCCTGAGTCATCTAGGCTTTTGAATGTTTTTCTGCCTAACTGTATAATTACAGTGAGAAAATAGACTAAGTACATTAATAAGGCTTAATTAAACATGCATATGTACAAATACTCATGTATACAAATGAAAGTACCCAAATTTGTGTTCTTCTGATTGAGCATCAGACATAGCAGTACTCTGCAGTGCCAATTCTCTGTAAACTGTTTCAAGTCTTTTCTTCTACATGGTATAAAATTCAAACAGCCTAGTGATGTGCAATTTCTCTAATGATAAAAAATGTTGGTGTCTGAGTTTTATTTCAACTCCAGCTTTTCCAACAGAATAGCTTGTTCTTGTTCTGGAACAAAAATAAGCTATATTAGTATCAAGTGGTTTGCTTGTAATACAGTGTATTGGATTTTTTCAGGAAAAAAAAATCTTACCTTTATTACAAAAATAATGTCAAAAACCTTATTTTAATACAAGCTATCCTTTGAGTGTGTGTTCTGGGGTTCTGTTAACTCTAGTCAAGTCTTATAATCCAGGCTGTTCACTGAGAACTTTTTGTGGCAGGTGTGGGCAGTGACAGCCCCCTGCAGCCATGACAAAGGTCTCTGTCATCTTTTCCTGAGGTGTGAGTGACTCAACTAGCTGAGCTGTAAGCCTGTGATGCCATGGTCTGTGGGAAAATGTGGGATCTGGTTGTGCCCTTCCTTCCTCCCTCTGGCCCATGAGCTTTCCTTAGAGGTGCCTGAAGGTCACTTGTGCTGACAGTCTGTGCTCTGGCTCAGCTGCTGAGTTAGTTGGGCATTATCAGTTCATGGATGCCTGGATCTGCCCTTTCTTCTCTCAGCCAGAGCTTTTGGGATGATTGACAAATGCAGGGGTCCTGTTGCACAAAGTATTTCCTTGCAAGACAGGTAATTCTGGGGCTGGGATGGCTCACAGCAAGTTGGCTGTGTGGCAGCAGAGCAGCATGATGTTGACATGATATAAAATGGCCTCTAATTCTGACTGTGATCACCTATTTGATGTAGTTTTCATGTAGTTTTGTAGTGATTAATGAATGCTTATCATTCTGGAGATCTTCCTGTTTGAAAGCATTTCAATAAGTACACAAGAATGTTATTGCAATGCACTTCATTGCATAGCAGGAAAACATGTATTTAATTGTTTCTGTAATTGCTGGTGACAGGATGCCCAGCTTGGCAGGGGAATGGCTCCAGAACCTGACCCATGTCAAGACTGCTGCTGTGTGTGGGTGAGCTGTACCTGCCCTGCAAGGTAGAAGTAACCTCTGTTTCACTCTCAGTTCAGAGCCAGTGAACCAAGTCACCCTGTGAAAGAGGCAAAGGAAATTTGGAGAAATAAAGTAGTAGGTTTTCCTTTTCCACTGGGATTGTTCCCACTTTGACTGGCTTATTTTAGCAGGATAAGTGAAAATTTAATTTCCCTTAATGTTGATATTCCCTTCTCCATTGCTTTTGTAACATTTTGTGTAGCTTTTGTTGTGATAGAAGCAAATCTGTGAAACAAGACAATAAAAAAATTAAGGAAAGTACGTGAAGCAGGAATCAGTTTCAGTTCTCCAATGGTGTGAAAGATGCAGTTTGTTACCAGGCATAGTAATTTCAGAATATTTTTTTTACCCTTCAGAAGCAAACCCTAATTAAAGTATTCCCTGCTGCTCTGTTGTATGAAGCAGCATAGCTCTGCTGCTATTCAGAGAACTTTCAGTGGCTGTGCTTATGGATGGGTAATAGTGGGTAAAGTGGAATGGAGGCTAGAGGTGGTTTATTCTTAATAAAAATGTTAGCTGAGTAGAGAGTACTTCAAATATTGTAGTGAGGTCATAGTGGCAAAACTTCGAGAGGAGAATTAAAATATTTAATGACTCCTGTGTTTTTTCCCTGTTCAAGGAACACAGATAATTTTTCCTATCTTGTCCTGACACCTCTGTGCAGGACTAGGGAGCTCTGCTCAGTGCAGTCTTCTATTGCAAGCAACTGCTGTGTATAATCCCAGCCACAAATGTCTCAAGATACATATGAAGAAGTAAAATTTAGGCCCTTCTTTTTTGGGTGACTCCAAAATGTGGGACTGCACCTTTGGAGTTTTATTAGATTTGGCTTCAGTCTTAATCTCAGCCTTCCCACAGCTGATTATCTTGCTCTATTGATGTGGGTCTTCTTCATTGCAGCTCTTGCCATCAGCATGAGTTTTTTCATTGCCTTTCCACCTCATGTCAAAACTGAGAAGAGAATGTGGCATTTGTCAGTTCTTTAATACCTTTCCATACCTGCTGTTATCTATGTTTCTGCAGGGTATTTTGGGATTTAGCAGGGAGAGTGTGCTAGAGCCAAGTCAAGTTTGGCTACAGCTGCTGGAGTAGATCTTTCTTTGCTCCTAAAGAGCAAAGAGAAGCAATGGATGCACTTTAGGGGTTAAGTTGTCCATTCCTTTCAGGCATAACTCGTGTGCAAATATAGATGTTTAAATAGTAACAAGTCTTAGGAATCTGTTTCCTGTCGCTTTAAGAGGTGTTTGCTAACATCCCACATTTGGAGTGTGTTGTGAATTTGCCTGCTTTGAGATCCAGGTTAGTTGAATTTGGTTATCACAGTGGGACTTGCAGTCAGTACAGACAAACTCTGGTGAGGTCAAGCCTTGAGACAGAGCCTGTGCACCCATCCTACCCTGCCTGGGTCAAAGGCAAAACGCTCACATGATGACTGGGCACAAAACACAAAGGCCAAAATAGTTTGTCCATTGTTCCCCAGATATTTGCTTCAGTCTAGACTCCTGATTGAGAGTGTTTTGAGTGACCTGACAAATGTGTTTCTGGGGCAGTCAGAGTTCTTTCAATGTGTAATTTTTCTTTTCATGTTGCTCCTTCACTATTGTCACAACTTGCTCACTAGATGCCTCCAGCTGCAGCTCACTGGCATGGATCAAAATTGGGTGGTTTATAAGCTGAGAAAAATATAAGCAGTACACTCTCAAAATGATATTTGACAAGGAAGAGGGCTGAGAGACTCAGTAGTGGTGCTTGGAAATGTATGAAAAATCAGGCAGCCACCTTGAACAGAAATTTGTCATCTTGCCAGGGAGCCGCAGGGAGAGGAGCCATCACAAGCTGCATCCAGTCACCTGAACATCACTCAGCCATAGCTTAGTTGTGTGATAGCTTTGTGATACAACATTTTGGCTCCCTGTGGTCTGTAAACCATTCTATTTGGAGCTTTAATTCCCAGAAGATGGAATTTTTGACTTTGTGGTTGATGGTTACTTAAATACAGAGTTAGGCTTGGGCAAGGATGCTGGTCATGCTGGAGACTGGATATTGGAAATGGAGAGAAATGCAGAAGGGGGGAACCTTAGTGGTGCTGTGGTTTTTTTTGTTCTTAAACAAAATCCTTTGATCTCCAGATGAAGCAACTAGCACAACAGTTCATGTTAATTGATACCACTCAATCATCAATCCACTCAGCTTCTGCAAAGAACATTAGTTCAGCAGCACTGGCAGAGCATCAATGGAAGTTAATTTTAATGGTAATTTGGAGCCTGGCTTATTTCTCTTTTAAAAGGTTTTTATACATGAAATAAATTTTTATTGCTAATTCATTTCATTATCATCTGGTGTGGGTTCATGCTAAATTGTGCAGTTCACACTTCCTTTTCTGGAATAGGGAGAAGCCACTGTCCTTCCCTCAATACTTGAGTTGTGGTTGTTGTTTGTACTTCAGAGAGGTGAACTGCAGGGTAAAAGGACCAAAGGTTAAACCAATGAAAGGGATATTTATTTTTAATATTGAAAAGAGCTGCAGTTCTTCCGACCAGGTACTTCATGAACAGGAGTCTGGGCCAAGACACTATGGGCTCTGGCAGGACAGTGCTTCCACTTTGCTTCTGACTGATGGGAGCAGCATAGCCCTAACCCTAATAAAAGGTACTGTCAGAGCCTTCCATCGTGCTTTTGAGTGAGGTAGCAGAGCAATGCAGTTCACAATGCCTGACTGATCCCTGATGCAGCTCAGCTGTGAGTGTGCACAGTGCTGCAAGTGTGATGGTCCCCATTTCTGACAAGGCACTAGAGTGATTATCTCTGTCCTTTCTAACTCTGGGCTGAGGCTCCAGCAGGCACTAGCAATCTCCAGATACAGCTACGTAACTGGCTATATCTAGCATAGCTTAAAAATGGTTTTAAAATCTCCACATAAATACTCTACTAGTAGGAATATCTGTGGCAATGTGAGTCTGCTTTTCTCCTGGTAGAAGTGAGACTGGCATCCTTCAACTGCTGTGCACAACAGCCACGTTGTGTTTGTCAGATTGACTGTATAGGATTAGGAGCAATAGCTGAGGGAAATCCCGCTCAGCCTCGTGTCCCGGTCGGCATCCTCGGCTCCGCAGAGTCCTGGTGAGTGCGGAGCTGTCCAGTGCTGAAGCGATTCAAGCGCTGTTACTGCCACGGGGAACGAGCAGCTGT
The DNA here is from genome assembly GCF_029582105.1 of Oenanthe melanoleuca. Classification (NCBI taxonomy): domain Eukaryota; kingdom Metazoa; phylum Chordata; class Aves; order Passeriformes; family Muscicapidae; genus Oenanthe; species Oenanthe melanoleuca. Next base: position 4,777,101 of record NC_079334.1, read on the forward strand.
TTGAAGTAAACCTCTCTACTGGTTTTGTACCTCATGGCATGGAATCAGGGCTCCTGAATGATCAAGGCCTCAGGTTTAAGTTACCCTAATAAGGAGAAATCAGAAGAGCATGAGTTGAGGCTTAGAGGTTGCCACAGGCGATGGGCAGCTGATCTGGCTGTCCTGCTTCCTTGTGGGACCTCAAGAGTCTACATGTTCTTGCCTTTTGGGTACAAGATTCTGAGTCTCTTAAACAACCAGGACTATTTAAGACTGGGTTTTTTTTTTGTTGTTTGTTTGTTTTGTTTTTTGGCCCTGGTGTAATATGAATATAAAATTGCGGGCTTGGCCCCAAGTGACAACTCTTGTAGGTGACACGTAGCATCATGGGATCCTTCTCCTTGGTTGTGTCTTTTCTTGGATTCTGAATATTAGTAGTGTTTTTTAGCTCTTCCCCAGTACAGCTTATAGGTGTGATATGGAGACATGCAGAAGCACTTGGAATTTTTATAATATGGTGAAAAAATTGAGTTTAGGACAGTATTAATTTCACAATCACACAGTGTCTGAGCTCATGGGAACCTGGTCCAAGACTAACATTTCTATTCATTGCCACAGCACTGCTGGATTGCAAGAAATGTCACCAAGTCTATAGGAAATATAAACAGAGAACCAAGGTTTTGTTTTGTTTTTTTTTCCTCCCTCCTTTTCAAGGCAACCTAAGTGTTCTTAAATACCATGGTCTATATGTTGTGAGTACTTCATTTTCTTTAAAGAAAGTTATTGTCATGCAATTTTGTAGTAAAATCTGTATTGCATAGTTGAAAGTCTATAGAGTAACAGATGAATCATGTTATTTTTCATTTCTGAAGATAACTTGGCTATTTTCCAGTAGGAAAGATTTTTGCTGTAATATGGGAAATAAGACCTGGAAATGTCTATTTTCTGTAATTCTAGACCACTTGCTCTCATTTTGGAAAGATATTTATTAAGTCTCAGAAAAATAATAAAGCTCTGGAGCTGGAGGAGTTTCAAGACAGATTGGATGCAGCTTTGAGCAACCTGGTCCTAGTGAAAGGTGGTCCTACCTTTAGCAAGGGGGTTAGAATTGAGTGGTCTTTAGGGTCCTTTCCAGCTGAACCTATTCTATGATTATTTCCCAAGTAGTTGTTCTTTAGTCTATTATGAAATGTCAACATCCAGTCTTTGTGTGTGCTCCTGGCAAAGACTTTTGTGTTGATGAAATCACATTGCTGCATGTTGGAGAGCTGTTCACTTAGTGATATTCCAATTGATTACTTGAACTGTGACCCTGTGCTGAGAGTGGCTCTCTGTGTATCCTGCATCTGCTGTGGCAACATGCAGAAAAGCTGTTTAATTCTCAAAGTGTAAAATCTACCACATTTGCAAATGAGTTATACACACATATATAATAATGGTATCAACTCCAGAAACTGGGCTCTTTTGTCTTTTGTCACTCCTTTTAGAGCTCTGTGCTGCTAGCTCCTTTTTTCCTCTTTTTTTATGCCTGTTGCCCAGTTGTGTAGCTATGAAAGTAAACTCTGTAGCCCCTTTGGTTAACATCTAAACTTGGATGTTCTTTTTTTCTAGGCATGGTCAGGCTGCTCAGTTGCCTGAGGTGGACACATAGGTGTCACCTTTAGCTGATTCCAGCAATGTCATACAGCAGGCTTGGGTGTTCAGTTTGGGGTATTGACTGTCCTGCCAGTGAGTCTGGCACTTGTGCACCCTTCCTGTATTTCTACTGCAGTATGACATGGGCGTTTTGCTTCTCCTTCCTAAGTCTCCCTGTCATGGAAATGTCTCCTGAATCTGTTTGTGCCTGCCACCTCAATCTTTTGTTCCCTTTAAGGTAGGCTGTAACTGGAAATATTTTTGAAACTGATTGGCGTGTACAACTCACTGAGCTGGTGCTGCGTTTACCCCTTACCCCCGTGGGTGGAATCTCTGGCCAAGATCAGCTTGCAGCTGTATCCCTTTACTAGGATTTTTGTCACAATTGCTGCAATTATAGCAATATTGCAGAACCCTAGGAGATAAGAATATTAAGCTGCTGGCATATTTTCTTAAGAGTTTGGATGTTTCCCAATGAATATGTTTTCTGTTAGGCTGGCATGTTGTTTTCATCAGAGTGACTGATGATCCAGTGGAGGCATGTTTAGAATCATCCTGGATCTTCTTCACCTCATCCTACACTCAATGAACTGAAGCCTCATGCTCTTTTGTGAGGAGAATAGTACATAAATTAATGCTGGGCAGCAATATTGTTTTTAATAAGTGAGAAATAGTGTGCAAGGTAGTTTTAGAGTAGTAACTAAAATAGCAAGTCAAGTATTCTTAGACTACAACATATATAATAACACTTGGATTTAGAATTAATTGTAGAGATAAAAATGTGTCCAGAAGCACATAGGATGCTGAATCATGGAGTTTTTAATTTCTAAAGTCAAACATTGCAGTTCAAGACTTACCTTTACATATTATACAAAATTAACTATATGAGCAGGGGAGGTACTAAACAAGGATCAGCAAAAGTCTTTGAGGTTTTGTTCACTGTAATTGTACAGCTTTTATCCATTGGGTAATATCAGAGGCTACTGAGACACAAGCCTTTAATGAGGTTCAGACTAGGAGTGTAGAGTGAAAAAAGTAAATACTGAACTGACAGTGTCTGAATAAATCCCTGTTTCCATAGCCCCTTCTCTCTAAATCTGAATTTGACTGGTGTGGTGTTAAAGCCTGTTCTGCACCTTTCAAGTGGTGCTTGGAGGAGAGCTCTTCTTTGGTCCTATGTATGGTGATGGATCTCTTGGGATATGGTTGTCTCCTTCTCTGAGGATGAGGATCATAAAGCAGGCCCTTCAGTTGTAGGGGGCTGAATAACTCTTCAGGCCATAAACCCCAGTGGGATTCTGCTGGCATTTCAGGCATGGGGATGGTGGGATGCATTGGGTGGTGACAATGTGTTCAGATGTGCAGTGCTCACCTCTCAGACAGTACTTATTGCTGCCATCCATGGAGTTCTATTATCTAATGCTGCTCAGTGCACTTTGAATTGTCTTTCCTTCTAGGCATCTTTCTTGACAGGCAGCAGAAATATTTAGTCTAGCTTGTCCTGGTCAGAACATCTTACATTGCAGTGAGTGGGAGATCTTCAAGCTGAGACCATCTGATTGGATTTGACATTTCAGATGGGAAGGTACAAGAAGTGGTAGATGGCATTTATTGAAGGGCAAGAGGATATTATAGGCAAGGGAACATCATGTCACAATAGCCTCCCAAAGCAAGTTCCCATCTGCCCACCAATTTGTGCTGGCTCAGCAGTAGATAGGACAAGAAATTCTTATCCCACACCTTAATGTATTTAAGTATACACCAGCTAGGGGCCTAATCTAGGGTCACATGATTTTATAACAATCTAACTCGATTTGGCATGGAAAAAAATTAGCTTTTAGACCTATAGGGATTTTCCCTGCTTTTTTTCTGCTGCCCTGCTACATAAGTTGGGCTGGTTTCTGCTATTTTTTATTTCTGCATTGAAACACATCATATGCATGTCTTAAGAGAAATATAATGAATCCTTAGCTAAAGTGCTTGGATACTAAATGCCTTTGGGACTTGACAAGAATAACTGAATTCTTTGTTCAAGATCAGGATGGCAACAGGTCATCTTACTGCAAACTTTGCCATAGCTGGCAGCTATTGGCATACCCTGATTCTTGCAGCTTTGTACTGAGAATATGCAAAGGGAAGGTTGGGGCTGGAGACAAGTTGGTCCCTTCACAGTTTCTGGTTCCCTCTATCCTCATGAAGGTGCATTTATCCTTCCAGTATTTTCATCTGCTGTGAAACGTGTTGAGATTCTGGCCCTAAGTTGTTGACTGAAGTACATTTGAGTGCAGCAAGAACTTGATGCACCAGAAATGAATTATAGTAGCATTTGTGGAGAGGTGCTCAATGCCTGAGCCTTCTGTACTCAAGGGCATATGATGGTATTGCAAAACTCATCACTGGATAAGTAAGGGCACAGTCCAGTCAATTGGAAAAATATTTTTTTATCACATCCACCAACTTTTCTTATTTCAAATACTTCTTCAAGAATAATTTCCTTCTGGCAGGACAAACCACTTATGATTTCAGAGAGACTGACAATATCCATGGTTCATAGGCTATACAATGACCAAATTGTGCTTTTGCTCTTCTCGGATTTCACAGTACAGTTGTCTGATCTTCTAACCACCATCTTTATCTCCCTTTCCTTCTAGTTGTATTTCAGTTTGTTTGACTATTCAAGGACACCTTTTTAAACATCTACATAACATTCAATTTCTGAAGGCCTTTATTTGATTCAAGCCCTCGTAATAGTAAGTCCAGTTACAATAGTGCAGCAAACAGCCTTGCAAGAGAAGGGCAGTGAGCTGTGCGGCCTTTTGTCCCTCTGAATGCCTACTCCTTTACAAAGGAAGATGGAGTATCTTTGCAATTTAGTGATGGTGGTTCACCATTTAATAATTTGAACAAGGACAATGCAGGAGCGAAAAGAGGAGCATGGCCAAACATGAAGCTGTTTCTCACTTTGGAGAGACATTATACTGCCTGTATAATTTATCAGTCTCTTCTCATCAGGGGGAAAAAAAAATCAGTGTTTATTTCAAGGTAGTTTTAGTAGCTTTTATCCATCAGACTATATGATCTAAATAGTTATTCAGTTGGTGGAGTTTGAGTTGAGAGACATTATGGACTTGTAGGGAGGATCTTGTCTGATAGCTTGAATCTGCACATACATTTAATAACTGCTGGGGATCTTTGCCTCAGGAGTACTTTATACATAAAGTGATGTCTTGAAAATGTCTTTATTCCAACCACTGTACCCTAATTTTTTTCTTGAAATAACTAGAATAGGACAACATAAAAAAGATTAATTAATCTTTGAGAATCTAGAATATGTGGGTATATTTAAAAGTTGAATCTTTCTACCAAAGAGAGAATATGTCCAAAGTCTTCTGTTTGCACAATTTTAAAGTCTGAGACCTTCATGGATGGAGCTAGTCTGTCTCATCAGCACAGGATGTAGAGGGAACAGTTTATGGGAATAGCAGGGTGTCTTCTTTCTAGTCTATCCATGCTGTAGTCTGCTCATCAGGGGAAAAAGCCCAGCCTGGTTGCAAAGCTGATGCTGGTTTTCTTCCTTCTTTATTTCTCTGATAGGCTGTTTGCCTGCTGGTATTTCTGCCTTTGGAACTGAGAATTTCAAATACTGTGGTTTCTCCTAGTTACCTTTAATTTTCTTAAAGAGATTGCTGTAGTGCTGAATGTAAGTGTGAGATCCCCTGTAAGTGCCATCTTCTGGGACATTTGTTAGATCTCAGGCTTGTTTCCTTAATGTTGGATGCAAGCATCTGAATGATTGTGCTGTTTAAACATGGGGTTGAAGTGCTACAACAAAGCTGAATGCTTTCTCCAGCTCAGCTATTTGTGGTGCTTGCTGTAAACTAATGGGATACAGAGAAGTGCTCATCTTCCTCTCACTTTAAGAAGAGGACTAAATGTGTCTAGAAAGCCACATTAGCATTGCAAAGCAGCATGTAAAAGAGCTTTCCAAGGTAGAGCAATAGGCACCCTTAGACTTCAGTGCATGTCATCACAGATACTCAGCAGAATGAGTGATACCAGTGGCTCCACCCTCATCTTCTTCTTGGCAGTCTGTGACCCTGCTTCTTAGACATGGCTTTGAAGCTGGTTCATTTAACACCAAGCTTCATGGGAGCATCTTAGTATGAGAATCATAGGGTGTACATTTATATAGAAGACATGTCCATGGAATTCCTGACCATGGAACAGCCTTTGCTGTGCTTGTTCTTTGGCTTGACAGCAGTGCTGAGATATTGCTTTGTTCCATGAGCTATTGGGTCATCAGTGAGTTTTTACTGGTAATTGCTGTCTCACTGACTTTTTATTGATCATTTAATTTCTGCCTCCAAACATGTGGGAGCAAATATTTTTCAGCCCTTTTAACCTCCTTAACTTTTCATTTGTGCTCTGCTTCCCTCTCCCCTGTGGCCAGCCCAAAGCAAATAGGTGGACAAAAAGATTAATAGAAGCAAGGAGATGCCTTCCTCCTCTCAAGTGCCCTGTGGCTTGGAGACTGTTATTAATAGCTGAAGTAAAAAAGTGTTTCATAACCCTCTTCTTGCTCCTGCTTCCTTGCCAGCCCCCTTCCCTTGGTCCCTGGAGAGAAAGTGTGAGCTCATCACTTTCCAATGCAAATTCAGCTTTTGGTCTCATACTTGGATTCTTTTCTTAACATGGGTGGAATATTTATCTTCTGCCAGCTGGTGGCTTTAAGCAAGCTGCTATTGCTGGGCTATCCAGAGAGCATGTGAGGAACAGGCCTGGCAAAAGCTGCTCAAGCACTCTTATTTTTTCTCTACTCTGAAAATGTTGCTGTCTGCTCAGCTCATGTGCACATGTCTTCTGCACCTCTGTCTTTGCTCACACAGTGGTTGAAAAGAAAATCTAGACACTTTGGTGTTGAAACAGAAATTGAAATGTAGGTGTAAAAGTCTGAAATCTGTGTAATCTTGTCCCATAAAGCCCACACACAACAAAGCTGTTGTGTGTCTGGAGATTCATGATCTTCAGGGATGGCTTCCCTTCGTGTGTGCTCTGTATCTGATTTTTTTTTTTTTTTTTCTATATCTCTAGAGGTCTAGTGGGTCAGTACTGAAAGGGAGCTGGCATATTGCCATCCCAGATGACTTGGGAAGAATGGGAATGTCACAGTGTTGTCTATTACCCCATTTCTGTATGGATAGCACAGTATGTTGGATCCTTTCAACCATCTCCCTTGCTAAGTTTTTATAAGATTAATTTACCAGCTGAGCATTGCCTCACAAGTTTCACTAAGCTAGAGGCTCTGAGAGAGTCTTTATTTGGAAGTTAAGTGAGATGAGCTGTAGAAGAAAAATGGAAGGAAAAAAGAGCATCAGAGTTCTGCTTCTCACTCTGGAAAATGTTTGCTCACTTTCCTAATGAAAATCTTTAAGCTGTGCATTCTGCTAATGTATTTTCTGGGTATGTGCCATTTTGTGAACAAAATATTTGTTTTATCTCATCCTTTCAGTGGCTCTTAGCTCAGTGGATACAGGCAAGCTTTTTCTTCAGCTAAAACAGAGGATGCTGCTGTCTTCTGAGTACATTTTCCTGAAGGTCTGTGTTCATTGCATTTTTGGTGGTCAGTAAAGGCATCTACATCTAAAAAGTACATTGGAATAACACTGTATACTGAAATAGCCACTGGCCACCCAACAGGCTGCACTGCAGACTTTGTGCATTTTACCCCACAGGGACTCTACAGGTGCATAATGTGCTTGTAAATACCTTTATAGTCACACTTAAGTACAGTTAGGAAATTGTTGTTTGTTTTCACATGGAAAATTGTTTCTGAAGCAAAATGCATGCAAGGGAACAGAACCACTTGTGAAACTTAACCTAATGCTGCTGGTGGATTCAGCTGAAAAAAAACTATGAAATTTAGGAAAATGCTGTAGAATTTTCAGTGTGTTTTTTAGACTTTCAATTGAAATACAGTTTCTAAATTATTTTTTTAAAAGGCATCAAACTAAGTTATAGATTAATACAGTTTTGTGTCCATACCAAACTTTTCTGGTGACCTGAAATTTTGTTGTGTTTTTTTTTCCTTGTGTAGTAGGGTGGGGTTGAATTTAAAAGAAAAATTTGTGCTTAGGACCCAATGTTCACTTTGGGTTTTCATGGAATATTCACCAAACATGTTGATTAAGGTGCATATTCTTCTTAGGTTTTTAGCCCTTTACTCTGAGGTATTCTATTATTCAAAATAATCATGTGGCACCAAGGGAATTTCTGATTAGTTATTAGGAGTGGTCAGGCATTGGAATAGGTGCTCAAGGATGTGCACTTCCATTCTTGGAGGTATTTAAAACTTCATTGGACAAGGCTCTGAGCAATAAGAACTGTCTGGATCTGGTTTTAACTTTGAAGTTGTGCCTCTTTTGAGCAGGGCATTGGGCTGGTTGACATCTAGAGAACCCTTTTAACATGAATAATTCTACAGTTAATGTAGAAGAATAGTGTTCCTACATTTTTGGTATTAATCTGTTCATAGATCTGGAAAAAATACGTAATCAGTACTTTCATGGTTAGTATTATTCCAGAAGTAACAAAATAATCCTGTTAAAGGTGTTGCAATACTTTCTAATAAGTATCTGATTTCATTAAAGAAGTCATCCTGAGTTCATAAACTAGTCAGCATATCTGATTGCATGATTGCATCTGATTGCAATCTGATTGCAGTTATGTCATAGCAGCTGGTCAAAGTAGAACTTAATTTCTCCTTCTATTCTCCTCCAAGATTTAATTTGACCAGTTAATTCATGCTGAAATTGCAAGAGTCTTCCTATATTAAGATACCTCCAGATGAGTTTTGATGACTCATAAGGAATGATTAAATAACTGAGGGCAGCACATATATGAGGGTGACAATTCTGAAGTTGCACCAGCCTGAGTTGCCAGGGCTGGTTTGAAGGATGCAAAAAATGCTAACACAATAAACAATGAGGTTTTCCTGGTGAGAAGAGACTTATAAGACAGTAACAGAACCATATGCCACATGGAACAGCTTTTTGTACCCAAATCTTGGTCCTAACTATGATGATAGCCTCTGGAAGCCTTACTGAAATGTTATGCTAAGAAAAACAGCCCACTAAGAACTTCCTCTGCTCTACAGATTTTCTGAAGTTAATGTGAAACAATTAGAGGCTAAATGACCAATCTGCATCTCTTTGTTTGCCTTGGAGATAGTCACCCAATGAGGGAACAGTAACCAAACCACGGGATTAAGGCAATCTCTCATACTGAAGGCAGTTTCTCATAATGAAGAGCAAATATTATGTAGTGAGTGTAGTTTGTGAGCCAGAGGCTAAGATTCCTTTTACTAGGAAATGTTTGTGTAATAATTCTCAAACAGATTTGTGAAAATTAAAACTACACAAAGGGTGAATTTTGTGGAATTGCTTGTTAAAAAACAGTTCATCCAAAGGTATCTGCAACACAGAAGGAGGAAAAGCTGCCTGGAAGTAATGAGGGCTCAGAATATCCACACCAGTCTTTTCAGGCAAGCTCATAATATCAGAAGTTTTGACAGGAAATGTAGTAAAACAAATACTAGTTTTACAGCTGGATCCTTCCTAGAAACCAATATGCATAATAAAAAAAGAATGGGTACCCCCTGGTTCAGATCCCTGTGTGTTACAGAATGCAGACTGTCTGAGCTTGTGGAGTCTGGAATGGCTACACCATAGCTCATCCAGAGTGAGTGAGCTGCTGGCTCCCTGCATCTGGGATTGCTGATTGCACTAACCCAGGGGCTGCTGCAAAGAGTCTTAGTGTGGGAGAAACTTATCTCCATCTGCAAGTCCTTTAGCTACCAAAGGTAACTTATTCACAGGCATTGGGTTAATCTATAGTTGAACCTTTAAGGATGGTTCCACAATCTGCAGCCCTGAAAGCTGAGGCAGGGGTAAGAGTGAAATAGTCTAGTCCTCGAGAGAGGAGGGGAGTACTTGGATAACCCATGCAAATAACTCTGTGCCATCTTGGGCTGGATCTGCAGTATATTACTGTCACCTAACTGCTCTCCCAGGTTACCAGTTTGATGAAAGATCATGTCAAGGACTATCTTCTGTTTCCAGCTCTCAAATGGGTTGGTCTGCATTATGCAGAATACTAAGCTCTGTGATCACACTGACACTGTCAATTCATGAAACAGATATTGGAGCAAAGTGCAGAGCAAAGCTGCAGTTGCCTTTGGTCCAAGTTTGTGCTGGAGGCTGGAGATGCTCCATAAATTGCAGTAACCCTATTGAGGGTGTGGAAACTTGCCACCTAAGCAGAAGTCAAACTGACCAGAGAAAATGCCTCTGGGTGCTTCTGGGATCCAAAATTTAGGACAGAAGTAACTAATACCTTGGTGGCATTTTGAATTTCCGTTCTATTTAAGTTAACCATGGTAAAGAGTGTTGCTTGGAGTGGTTTGAAAGAGTTGAAATATTATGTTTAAGGGAGTGATGTGGGCACAATGGTAATGAAGAAATACTGGTCCCAAAGTTCTGAAAAAGTTGTGTATTTATCTACCAGACAAATCTGGCCACCAGCACTATGACCTTAATTGATCCCAGCCCTCTTCTGTATAGGGTGGGATAATGGTTCAGTAACTCCCTGCATTGCCAAGCACTTTTGAGTCCTCTACTGGGACAGTGTTTACAGCTCCAGTAATGCAGTGGTAGCTGACTTCTAGCAACTGAACATCAGGATGGTAAGGATAACAATCTGAAAATAGAACAAAAAAGAAAATTCATTGTTTTCAGGTGATATTTCTGCTGTTGCCTAGGTTAAAAGTTTTTTCCAATGGAGAGAAGAGGAAGTATTAGAGAATAAGGTGATAGTATGGAGCAATGATCAGCAGATATGGGAAGGAAACTGAGTAGCTAAGTGAGTCAGTAAGAGGAGGTGCATGTCTTTAGCTGCTCAGGATGAAGCTGTCTCTAGTTTCGTTATCTCAAATTTGTCATCTAACCTTTACAGGAACAGGGGGTTGCCAGCCACAATTAACAGCTGCTGAATCCCCTGAGCATCTGTGCTGGTGATGATGGTATGGCAGAGCTTTGCTCTATGTGGTTCCAGTTGCAATCCTTCTGCTGATCCTTTTCTTGGCATTCTATTGGAAGATGTCACTACTTTGCTTTAGGATTTTCAGCAAGCATTTCCCTTTGGTCAGAAAAACATAGGATATCTTGCATCTGCCCCAGAACAGCTTTGTGGTGGTTTTTGTGTTTCTTATGGCCAGCTATAACTCTTGCTAGGGTGGCTCATAGCTAAAAAAAAAACCCACTCACTGCTTTGCTCTATAAATACTGTTCCCAGATATTGGAGCAAAGTGCAGAGCAAAGCTGCAGTTGCCTTTGGTCTAAGTTTGTGTTGGAGGCTGGAGATGCTCCATAAATTGCAGTAACCCTATTGAGGGTGTGGAAGGGAAAGCTTTCACTGCTTCCTACCCCAAAGACTGGAGTGAGGATAGCCAGTAATTCTTCTGCAGGTAAGGGTTTGGTAGCATTTTTCTGAGAAGGCTTTCCAGCAGAGCAGTACTTCTGATCCTTGCTGCTTTTGTTCTCACAGGGAACTCCAGGACTTGGATTTTTGGGCATCTTGAACATTGTTCCCTTCTTGTGGAACAAGTAGGGAAACAACGGAAGTATGAAGTCATCACTGCCCATAAACTCATCTTTCTCCAAATTTTTATTGCCAGGTCCAGGCAATTGAAAGCCTTTTCCTTAAGTTCAGAAGATGCTTCTCACCTCTAGTTAGATATATGCTGATGTAGTTGACTCAGCACAGTCACCCTCCAGCACTTGGGAGAGTGGGTTTAATTAAGTAGTTCATGTTTAAATGCCAAGCAATCACGAGCATTGTCATTTTGGGCCATGAAAATCTCGAGTTTCTCAGTGACATGCTGCCTGCTGCTGCTGGGTGGACACCATTGCTGCCTGGTGGAGCTGGCAGGGCTTCAGTGCCCTCTGTGAACTGCCATGCCTGGGCTGTACCATGCCCTGTTTGCCCACCCTGGTTGGTAGTGGTCCCAAAGCTGGTTTTGTGTGCTGAAGTCTCATTTGAGCCATGGGAGGTAAGCATAAGCCCAAAATTATGGATATGGTCAAGTGATGGCCTGAATTCAGCCAGTAATCTTTCTGCTTTAGATTTTGGTGGTAAAAGTGATACTGAACAGCTTGCTGCATTGCCACCAAAATTCTTGGCAGAATTAGAAATGGACCTTACTAGAAATTAGCCATTTTGGTTCTGGAAAAGCTGCAAATAGAACAGGATTTTTTTTCCCTTCCTTCTGTAGGCTTTTATTTTGCATCTTGGCTCTGTAGCTCCTTTCTACTATTCTATATAAATCTCTTGTTTAGGCAGGTATCTGATAACTTCAAGATTAATTTCTGACAAATAAGCATTTGCTGTTTTCTTGCTGATGCTTCTAATCTATGAAAGCAACTGAGCAAAAGGAGATAGGAAAACCTATGAGAAGGCAAGGTTGTGATTTGGGGATTTTTTTTTTTTTTTTTTTTAAAGCTCTTTGCACACTAGCTGTCTTTTTATTTAAATACTATTCTTAGTTTGAAACTTTAATTCTGGGCGTACATTTTGTGCCCAGATGGTGCAGACTCACACAGAAGCCCATCACGCTGTCAGGGCAGGCGGATACATATGTAAATATTTTGCCTTTTCCCCCTGTAATATTTGACTTTGTCTAATCTAATTGCTGTCAAAGGCAGAATGTGAAGAATACTTAAGAGAAGCAAACAATGAGGACCTCAAGTGTTTATACTTCACTAACTCTGGAAGATGCTGGTAGACTGATGTAATTAACAACTTGGTTCACGAGTTTTTTCCTCATGCTGCAAATTCATGGTCCATGATCTAAGTTCATGCCAGGTAGTACCTTACAACCTTAGTAGAAACCTGTATTTGTAGTGGTTTAAAAGCATATTTTACCCTGTGGAACTGTCAATATAAGGCTAATGGGTCTGCCTTTTCAGTTCAGGCTGGCAGTAAGTGTCCTCTACCTGCCTCCTTGTGTATAGTGCTCTTTATTATTTATATAATTCATTGCTTCATTTAATTTATTCTATTGAGTGCTTGTCTTAATGTATTTTTAATACATAGAAGCATTTGCAGCATAGCTGCTTCTTTGACTAGTGGCAGCTAGTAACAAACAGCATGGCCAGCCACATTAAGGAAACCTATTTAGTTATCAAAGGCCTGAGCCAAAATAACATAATGTTAGTGGGAAAATGACTTCCATGAGCTTTGACTCTGACAGTTTAGTGAAAAGGTCTAATAAAGCCAGTGTTAGCTGAGAGTGCTGGCAAAAGCAAAAAAACCTGTCTGGCTTTCATCAATACATGAACAGTTTGTTACAGGTGTCTGATCAGATGTGAAATTTAGCTAGGCTATCATTCGTGGAAGGCATCAAACTAAACCAGCCCCTTTCTTCTAAGGACACTAACTATGCAGAGAGATTCCAGGAGATCAGATCCTGAAGGGGCAATTATTGTACAGGAAGGCAAGTATTTATGAAAGGAGATGTAATGATGTGACCAGAAGATATCAGAAGCAGCACATGGTGCTTTTTTTCCATGGAATATAGGTGAAATCCTGAGGAAAATAGAGGAAAAAAAGTTGCCCATTTCAACCACTGATGTTGCCATCTGAGCCTCATTGTTCAGGGATGCCAATGAATTGTCTCTGAACCTGCTGTAAAAGTGTCTGGGTGCCTTTGGGACAGTTTAGCCTGTCATGTGTCCCTGCGGGGTGGAGAGGGTCAGGAAATTGTTCACTATCTATATTATTTTTGTGGGTTTTTAAAATTATTTAAGGGAAGATCAAAGGTATTTGCTCTCTGTATTTTCTGAAGTATGGGCACTGAGTCATGACCATGACTGCACAAAAAGCTAAGACATGAATTTATAGTTTCTATACAGTAACTGCATGGCAGTTGCTAGCTCGTAGTTCAGAGAAGATGTGAAATAAGGGGTAATTTGCCACAAAGATATCTCATGGTGAAAGCAGGCACTGGCAGCTATTCCAGGGTCAGTCTGGAAAGTTCCTGGAATGTGTGAAAGAAACTTCCTGTATCACAAGTTTGCATCTGAGCTTACATGTCCCAGGCCAGAGCAGAGCGCTGGGTGTCGCAGCAGATGGCAGGGATCACTTTGCTTGTGGCTGTCAAACCCACCTGGCCTATGGCTGGCAGGAGATGTGACATTATTTAACCACTTTCTGCCTTTTGCCTTTGGCAGGAGCGATCGAGCGGTGCTCGTACATCAAGTACCACTACTCCTCAGCCACCATCCCCAAGAACCTCACCTACAACATCACCAGGACCATCCGCCAGGACGAGTGGCACGCCTTGCGTAAGTGCTGCTGCCTTTGGCACTTCTCTCTGCAGGTGGGAGGTGCTGCCTGAGGAATGAGAGCACAGGCTCTGAGTGACAGCCCACTCAGAGCCCTCATCTCATACACTTTGTCTCTGTAGCAGACACATCGATTTGTTCCTAGGACCTACATCTCTGTTTCTGCTGCCGACTGGAAATTCTGCTGAGGCATGAGAATGTGGCAGTGGGGGAAAGGCATTTGTATGCAGAGATTAATATGGAGTTAAATACAAAAATGAATAACAAAATCAATGCCCTATTTTTTAATTCAGTGGAATGCTCTGTACGTGAGCACATTCTCATGCCATTGCTGCTGCTGCTGAATTTCTTGCTTCCAGGAGAATTCATTGCTGGCTTTTATTGTAGAATATGTCCTACTGCCAGCAGCTCCTGTGTGAGTGTGGCATCGCTCTCCTTTGAAGATCTTGAAAGAGAGTTGCTGCACCCTTTAAGGCACAAGGAAGGAGCTTACCCCTCAGTGATAATTGTAGCCAGTGGTCACCAACTTGTAACGTTTGCTCAAGTGACAAGATCTGACATGGATGGAATTGCCTCGGGATGTATTGGCTGACCTTAAGTCTTGTCTCTCATCTTGGAGATGGAAAAGGGTTTTCACTGGTAAAATCCAAAAGGTAGCATTTCACAAGGAAGGATGCCACTGTGACTGCTCTTGTTACCACACAGTGGTGGGGACTGAATGTCCTGAGTGGCTCTGTTTTGGTGGAAGGAGATAAATCTCCATGAAGGTGGCAGGGGTTGAGGTAAGCCCTGATTGTGGTTGAGAACCTTGAAAGGTGATAGTGAGCTTCTACTCACTGAGAGCTGAGAGACCTCTAGTGTTCCCATGGCTTTCAGTATGTTTCACTCCTCCCTCGTGCACCTCTTGCTTTGAGGAGGAGAAGGTGCAATGTTATATTGATTTCCTGCATGGGTGAGGTCCAGCATGGTTTGAGAGTCATTATGGTCCTTCCTGGTTGACTCTCTTAAAGAATTAAGCACACTCTAGAGGGTCTTGTTAAATGCCTATTTTTTTTTTAAATGTGTCTATGTGGATAAATACAAATTTTTATTTTGACATGACAAAGAGAAGGAATAATTGAACTTATGCCTCTCAGCAGGTTGTAAGAGGCTGGTCTTGCAAAATACTGTGCTGTGCTGATTTGTCCCTGAAATCACAAGATTCAGGTTGCTTCAGGTTTTCCCCTCCCACCTGTCTTCTCTACTGCTGTTTGTTAATGTAAAATGTAACAATGCTCATCTGTGGGCAAAAGTGCACCCACCAGCAGCAAGGGGCTTTGGTTTATGCTTGTTGTGTATGAGTGGTTTTGCCACTGTTGTAACAATGACTTTTCTACTACTATCTGCTGGGAATATCACTGTTTAATGTAAGAATTTCCTAAAATTACTCTCTCAGCAATGGCTGAAATAATAATAGTGATGTAAGATTGTGTTCATCCTGTGGTAGGATCAGCAAGTTCCTGAGCTTCTTATGTTGGTAGGGCATTTCAGTCTCCAGAGGTGCAGCCTAGACACTGCTCAAACATTTACCTGTCTGGTGTGGCCTGAGGCACTCCCAGGGTGAGGCTGCTTGTCCCCTCCCTGTAGAGGGTACCTTGAGTGTGGGTGTGTATTTCTGACCCAAACTTTCTTGCCTGTTCTGAGAGTCAGATGAGTGTAGAGATAGAACTGACATCTGCATGTACCTATCTAAAGACAAAGGAGAAGATAAATACTTTTCTGAAGCTCTCTTCTCCTGAGCACTTGATGCAACAGGTGCTTTGGTATATGGGGTAATCTTGGTTTTGGAGGTCACTGCATTGAAGAATGAACTGGATCTGTATGACTGTTTGCTGTGCAGAAACAGTAACCTCTTTAAAAGATAAGGCCAATAACATCTCTGAAATTGTGATTTGCTTCTTGGGGGTTTTCTCCCTTTACATTGCAGTAGACCAAGTAGGGTAAGTGTCTTCAGAAAGTCCCTGTGGTTTTAGCCCCTGCCTTAGCAGCTGCTCTATGGCTCTAGACTTGTTTCATTAGTTTCACTAGTTTCACACAGGTACTTTATCTCAACACTGGTCAGTCTGATATTTCCAAGTCAACCTGACCATTATTTTCCTCTGAATATTTTCTTGTTCCTATCAGTGGATGTTGTGACAAATAGCAAAAGAAACAGGGCCTAGGCTTGCCTATCATCTTTTTCTTGCCATGGATTATTTTTCAGATCTGTAGTGTAAGAAAAAGAACCTATTTCATGAAGAAATATGGGGGAAAAATGGCATCTTTGAGAACTTATGGGGAACTGGAAAGGTGAAAGCAGAGTATTTGGAGTATTTGGTCACCCTAGTCAGCAAAAGTGCCTCTTCTGGGCTGAAGCCATTGTTATGATTTGGTGTATTTGTATTTCAGTTGTGTATTTTATTTATTTTGTCTATGGACAGCCAACTGCCTGTGAAAGAAATCTGTTGTTGTGCATGTTCAGTGGGTTGGGGATCAGAGGAGACAGGGCTCCCACAGTGGATTGCAAAATGGTTTTTTTTGGCCTGGTGGGCAGGACTGATGTTCCAGGAATTTCTCTTGAACTGCAGGAGTGGGTGAGGACAGTTAATTTGAGGCTGAGGGCCCCATGGCACCATTCAGCACACCAAGCAGACACTCCTCTAGCTGTGTTAGAAGAACCCAAGAGAGCAGCTGGTCCTAGAGGGATGGTTGGAGCTGACTTTACCATTTTTGATTTCATCTTTTTTTTTTTCTGTTTGACATTTTCAAGATGGAACCTTTTCTCTAAATTGATTGCCCATGGCAATATGAGCTGGGGAAACAGGTCTTTGTCTTCTCTGCAATTGCTTCCTCTCAGCTACCTCTGGTTAAACAGAGAGGGAAGGATGCTTGTAGTATTGCCAGCTCTTGCCTGTCAGGATATAAATGTTCATCTAATTAGACAAAACAGGTCTTTATATGATCTGGGAGGGGAAGAGAGAAGCAGAAGAAAGCAGTGTTCAACTTTGAGCACAAGTAATTGTCTTTATGAAGATGCTGGTGTAGTGATATGACTGAGTCACTATTAGGCATTTGTCTTGTCATTCTTTAGCCCTGGCCTTGACTGCAAAACTTGGTCCATAGTCTTGTTTTCTGAAAAATGAGACCAGAATCATTGATGGTCCTAAAAATGGAGGTGTATTATTGCAGTAAAAAGGCAAGAAAATATGGGCAGGTCTATATTTATTCACATACTGTTCCATGTATTTTATGCTGTTCCTGAAGGTTCACTTTTACTATGCTACAGATGTGTTCACAAAAAATGGGAATGTGCTCATGGCAGGGGTTTGAGCTGTAAAACATGGTGCAGGCATTGAGAATGTTGAGAAGTGTTTTTGGGTGACAGAATAAATACTTCAACTGGATGCTTGTGCTTTAAGGAGCCTGACAAACAAGGGAGGCCATGTTGATATCAATTTTTTTTTCTCCTTGTCCCAAAATCCTCAGGATACCTTTATCTGTTATATTATGGCAAAGCAGTTGAAAGGCTGTGTTTGTAATGAAAATGGCAGTACCTACAAGGCAATGAGGGCATGTGCTATATTCAGTTTAACATCTTCCAGGAGCCAACAGAACTGGTAGTTAAAGCCACTGAGGGATAAGGCACTGAAAGCCCAGGGAGTGTTCAGTCTGTTACTCTTTGGAGAACAACAAACATGTGTTGGGTTTATGCTTTTTTTGTTGTGGTGGTGTTTTTTTTTTTTTTTTTTTTTACTACCAGGAGGATTGTAGTAAGGTCATTTTGCTTTCATCTCTGTTTGGCTTTGTGTGGGTGTGTTTGTTTTCTTCTATATTTTTTAGTAGGCTATAGGCAACCCAGGCTCTATATTCATCTTATGCTGCACTCTGAGAATTTGCTGTTTCATGGGAAAGCCATCTTCTCTCCAAGGCAGATGAAGAAACTACTGTGGCTTCAAAGTGCTGCAAACAAGCAAGCTGCTGATGTGTGTTCTTGAAGAGTGAGATGTGGGTTTTTGTTTTTTTCTGAGAACAAGTGCCATGACTCCCTCTTCCCTCTCTCCTGCCTTGGTAGCTGAAAATGGGACAATTGCTGCATGGCACTCCCAGCCTCTGGCAGAGCTCCCAGTGGCTTGTGTTATAGTGCATGAAAGTCTCTACATCACAAGAGAAAAAAATTCTTCCTTGTCTCCTAAAGCTCTTGTTTTGCTGATTCACAGAGCCTGTTGTGTGAGTTAGATAGTTAGGTCTAGAATCCTTTTATTTTTCTGTCCTCCCTATATGACACAATTTGATTTTTGTACCTAGGATGTAACACTGCCACAAAAGAGGGAATTTGTCTGTTCTTCTCCAGCTTGCCATTGCCTCCTCAGCCTGCCTTCCACAGCAGCTGTGTTTTGTGTCCAGGAATGTGAAGAGTGCTGCATCTGGGCAGGAAGTGGCTAGAATTGCTATGGAAACTGATTTTATTTTTTTTTTCCCTTCACAGCTTAGATATTGTGTCACCAGACTGCTTTAGAGTGAACCAGGTAGCTGATGCCTCCTAAATGTTTAGAATTTCCTGGACTTATCAAAAATACTCCTTGCCTGGCACTGTAGGCTATCCTTTGCCTGTCTTCTACCACCATGATTCTATTGCAGGACCACAAGATATGTGCTCTGAATTTCAAGTATCAATGTGGAGAGCTGCATTGTCAGAACAACAGTCATAATGCTTTGTATTGGAATATAACATTCACCTGCACTCTGGAACTGCAGCACTCCTGTGTTTGTGGTGATCTAAAAGCCATTTGCATAAAAAATGAATTCTGAAGTCAAAAGTAATAGCCTGGCACATTCTGAGAATTGGAGTAAATGAATAATTTCTACAGGGTTTACAGTGTGGCAATATTTTAATTCATACAGCATCTATGTTGAAAGCTGAGTGAATTTTATTGGCCTTAATGCTCTGAATTTTGCAGGAGCCTACAAAGCACTCAAATATTTCCTTGTAATCAGTAAAACTACAGGAAAAATATCCAGCAACAATTAACACTCAGGGAAATCTCTGTACTTCAAGTTTCTGCAGCGTTGAGACTTTTTTAATTTCTACAGATTTCTCAATCCTTCATTCCATGGAACATGAAGTTGAGATTTGCACAGAAGCTCAGTTGATAGCCTGACAATGCCTTGGTAACACCAGCAGGTTTAAAGACGGCCCCATCTGCTATTATGAGCAATAAATATTAAATTGTTGTATCTTTTTAGTAAGAGCTGACACCAGAAAATCTTTGCTTTTGGTTTTTGGTTTTTTGTTTTTTTTTTTTTTTCATGGGTGCTACTGGAAACAGTGTTTGAAGTAAATAGGCAGCATCCCACTTTTCTTGCTCCTTTTTTTTTTTCACTCTCCTTTATTTTCTTGCCTCCTTTGATTGCTCTGTGACTGTCCAAGGAAACCCTGTTGGATTTTTAATCAGCTGCCTGGGCCCCCAGATGGAAGCACGCCCTGGAGCATGGCCTGTTCCTGCTGGTCAGTGCCATTTGGCTGGCAGGGTGATGTCATTGCTCAGTGCCTGGCTTCTGACAGCAGGCAGGGCAGCCATCCCAGAGGTTAGTCAGGCACCAGGTGCTCACATGCCTGGAGGTCTCCTGTTCTTGGATCTTCATTGTTCCCACAGCTAATGACCAGGTGGTAGTGACAGACCTTCTCATTTCCCTCTGTCTGCTGTAGGCTTTTCTTCATATCCTGTTATTTCAAGCTAAGATATAATTTAATTTTTTTTTTGCATTGAAGTTTAAGACCTATTTTGAAATCTACAAGGGATTTTTTGACTTCTGCTAGGCTTCATTTTAGGATCTACTAATATACCTGTGACCTTAATACCTACACTTTCCCAAATGCATATTACTTTTTATTTGCTTCTTAGAGGTGCAAGTATGGAGCAAGGAGGAGGTCAATAGACCCTCCAGTCCTGAGCTGGCAGGGGTTCCTGAATAGCAAATATGGACAAGATTTGGAGAGGGAGAAAGGGAGGACAAGGAAAGGGGTAGAACAGCGCTGGAGAGTTGGAGATGCGAGATGAGGAATTACTAAACATTGAAACTGGGAAAAAGGTCGGAGTGGATTGGAGCAACCTTGGAGAGAAGGTGCAAAAATGGTCAAATTCTGTGTTTGAGTGGAGTGAGGATCAAACAAGGAAGTCCAGGGTCCCCTCCAAAGCCCTGTTCAAAGTGCACAGGTCAGAGGTCTCACTGTACCTCCAGTGCTAACCCAGCTGTGAAACACTGGCAGAGGGGAGGTCTCATCCCTCAGCCAGCAGGTTCTTCCCCAGCTCACATAAAAATCAGGATTGTCTTATTCTGCTGATGACTCTTGCCACTCTCCTGAGTCAGTAAGAAACCCCACACTAGAATTTCTGGGTTTGCAGATTGTTTTCTTGAAGTTCACTTAAAACAAATGAGCATTTTTAAGGTTGCAAATACAAGCATGTGAAGAGATGACCCAGTTTGGGCTGCATGCTTGGCCTTAATTTATCTCCTCTAAGCACACTCATTATTGAGTCTTTTTAATAACTATAATTACATACTCCTGCCTTTTCCCATACATTTGGGGTATTCTGTTTCAATTCACTGATGCCTCTGTTTGGTTTCTTTTTCATTGCTGAATGTGTTGTTGTTGCCTTTTTAATTGCACATTACACAATTTCTGATCCTGTGATGGAGTTAACCACTTCATGGATTTTGTCATGTTTCTAGTCATTGTATTGAAGGGCATGTAAAGATAAATATTAATATCTAATAATCTCTTGTAGTTGGCTATGATTTTCATTTTAGGCCTGACAATCAAAGAGAACTTGTTTGGGTGTTTTGGGTGTCCTTTTGGATATAAAGAAAGCTTGAATTTTATATATTTGCAGAGCATAACTCCCACTGACTTTGATTAACTATAAGAGCTCCACACTATGTAATCAAACTCACACTGGGTCAGAGAAAATGAGGAA
Source organism: Oenanthe melanoleuca (assembly GCF_029582105.1). Taxonomy (NCBI): domain Eukaryota; kingdom Metazoa; phylum Chordata; class Aves; order Passeriformes; family Muscicapidae; genus Oenanthe; species Oenanthe melanoleuca. The sequence goes on from NC_079334.1 coordinate 4,798,108, forward strand.
AACTCAGCCAGGGACTACCTCTAAAGAAATTTCCTGGACTGACCATCACTGAGGAGTTTTAGGGCACATGAAGAGCCAAGTGTTTGTGTGAGAGGGGAAGGAGATGTGGCCAGCTGACTGATCTCTGCTCTGATTCCTCTTTGCTGAGGAGTTTGTCTTCCCCCCTTTCACACTGACCCTTTCCAAGGGTCCCATTCCTGTATTTGATGGCTTTAGCATGCTTGGCTTGGTAGCCTTAATGTTGATAGGTTTTAGGATTTTTGGTTTTGTTTTGTTTGTTAGATTTCTAAGTGCAGACACTTAGATTCACTGTGGCTTGTGTGATGTTTTGTGTTGTCTCACACTGTTATACAGGAAAAAAGACATTTTTATGTTTACTGTTGAAGAGAGTCTTCAGGTCTTTACATAGCTGTTCTGAGTAAACGCTCGCCAGTCCCACCAGTGATTTTTTGCAAAAGAGACTTTTTGCCTGTTGCAGTGTGGAGATGTTGACAGGTAAAACATACCATTGCTAACACTTTCCAGTCATTCAGCCAGTCAAAATATAGCTTTATTAATATGCATACAGAGCTCTCTGTTTCCCTTCTCTCCCTCTTGAGAGACACAGGGGGAGAGATGGGCGTTCTTCTGTCTCTTGGCTAATCAAGAATGATGCCTTGTGCATTCTTAGGGTGAGAGAAGAGGAAAGAACAAACAGAAGGCTCTAATGGGCCTCATCCATCTGACTTCTATAATTTTTTGATTTATATACCAATTTAATGCCTGTTTTATGATGATTTATGTCCCAGTTTGTTTACACCCTGGTCCAATGGCTACCCTGCAATGTTAGTGAGATGAAATCCTGGCAGTTAAATATTTCAAGGTGATTACATGCCACATACAGAGTTACTAATGAGGAGTTAAGTGCTTCCTTACTTCAGTGCAAGAAGATAGACATAAGTGGAGCATTTTTGGAAATGAGCTTAGTGTGATTTGTTCACAAAACCCTGCACCATCCCCAAGGAAACACCATAGCAGCCAGCATGAGAGAGAGAGGGCAAGAGACTTGGAATCAAACAACCTGGCCCTGACCTGACAGGAGCTGCAGGCTGAAACATGAAGGTGGGTTTTAGAAGTCAGTAGCTACTAAGCAGTGGTTGCCTTTTGAATTACTGTTTTGCAGTGGTGCTCCTCATACATGAGGTTTGGGTTTATTCTGTGGTTCAGTGTCCAATCAGGACATCCTCCTGCTTTGGGAGAAAATATAAAATGTGTCAGTATTAATGTGCAGAAACAATAACACAGCTTTGTTTCCTCAGATTCTTAATGTTAACTGGGTCATTGTGATTTTGGCCCTGATGTCAGAGCTGAATGTAGTTCTGGCCCATGAAGACTTGGGTGAAGCTGAAGGGTTTGTCTAGGGGCCCATCCCAAGACTCCCTAATTGGCTGGGTGAATCACAGTTTAGCTGTTCAATTATTCCCCACCCACCTCCAGGAACTGATTGCACAGTTGGTGGGGGAATAAGAAATCAGGAATATAAATCAACTGCTGCTATCTCCTGTGGGAATTCAGAGTTCAGACTCACAAATCTCATCTGGCTGCTCTGGATGTAGGTTACACTTAATGGAGCTTGAGCCTGCCTGTCCCTCTGCATCACTGGAATTATGACAGCTAATTTGAGTCTGTCTGCCACTGGTGCATGCAATTGATCAATATCTCTTTCATAAATACAAACTCTCCCTCATCTCTGCCTTCATCAGCTTTGCCTTTTCTGGCTTGCCCTTTGCAGCCTTGTGTATTTTGTGGGTTTTTTTTCCCCCAAACTTGTTTCTCATATAGATATTCTCAGAGAAGAGAATCAATGAAAGAATATCAGTTCCTCACCTAAGAGGGGCTTCTTTGCCATGCATAACTAAGGTTATAAATAATTCAGTAGGGTCCCTGTCTTTTCTTTCCTCCCATAAGATTGGGTTTATTAAAATTTTATGGGAGAGGACATGGAGGTAGCTGAATTACTGGCTTAATCTGGTACAATCTTCAGCAATGCATTAGTTCAGTACCAGCTGCTCTTCACTCATCACAGGCAGACACTAAATCAGTCTTCCTTATAGAATCCATTTTGCTGCATGTTATAATCATGTATTTGAGCATGATGTAATACCATTCCTTATAACTTGCTCTCATGTCTGATGGTGTTGCCAAGGGAAGAAAAGTGTTAAAACTGCCAAGGCAAGGCCTCATCTTTTTTCCTCCACTGAGGAATTCAGTAGAGGCATGAATCCATATAGGGAAAGATCTAATCAGAGGGGAGTTTTAGGCTGGGGACTAAGAGTTGGGTCTGGCTTATATTCATAGCAAAATAATAATTCCACTGCAACAAGAACAGATATTCTAAGATGAAAATTGTGTGAAATCAACGTATTGGTGCTAAATACTCAAGATATATCAGGAAAAGAAGAGGGCTTTTTGGAATTTGAATGAAATGGACAGATCCCACAATTGGACTTTTAATGCTGCTGGTGTTTAGTGCACCTCCCATCCTAGAGTCTTGAAACACTAGGAAATGGTTTTCACTCAGTATCCCTTTAACAGGGTGCCATAGGAGGCATTACAACCTCCAGAGGAGGAGTCACAACACCCATTTCACACAAAGAGTTAGAGAAGTGAATTGACTTGTTAAATGTCATGTGGAGAGTGAGTGGGAGAGCCAGAAACAGAACTCAGGTCTTTGGACTCCCACTGCTCTAAGTGCTAGACAATGCTGTGTCCTGTAGTGCCAGGGATTATGCAGCCTATCTCCTAGAAAAGCCTTGCAAAACCAAATAGCAAGAGGGTTTTTTTTATATTAAAAAAAGAAAATTTTCAAATGGAAGTTTACTGGCCAAAACCAGAATCCAAACCAATGTATACTTTTTTGCCTAGAAGAATAGCAAAACCACGTTCAAAAGTTGCTAATGAATTAGGTTTAACCAAGTGGGGGATCCTCAAACCTGCTCAAACCCAGGTCCTTGGAGATGAGGGTGAGGAACAAAGATCCTTTACAGTATGTGTAGGTGCTGTGGATTTTCTGCCATCTGACTTGCACTATACACCAGTGTCCTTGCTGATTTTATGGCAACTGATACAGCACAAATAACCTACTGGTACTTGGTTTTGGCTGCAAGTCATCTTAACCATAATTTCATTTGAAAAATAACCAAATTAGTATATTTTGAGAAATAACAATCAATCCTATTACAGAGACAAAATCTGAAAGAAATGCACACTGAAAGGATAACTGTAGGCATATGATGTAAAAATGGCCTGGGCAGAACCTGTTATTTGTGACAGATTCTCTTTAGCTGGTAGATTGGCCTCAGCCAGCTCTGCTCCTCTTCCCAAAATGGCATGGGTCAGGAAAGGATTAATTGACAAGGGTAGTCCTGACCATAATTATGGCTGTGAACCATCTGCTGGAGGGTGCATTAGAGCTACCTATGATTTATTCCACATAAACCTAGGCTGGTCTTCAGCTTGTTTCAGGAATGTCTTCATCCCTCACAACACTCAGTGTACCAGGACCTATGTGTTGATTATTTCTGCTGTATTTTCATTGGTGTTTAGGTCTTTACATGAAAAAAGGATTTTTATTCCATAAATAAGCTCTGGCACTTAGCCCCTTGCTGGGACACCACTCCTCTGTACTGACTTCAGCTGATGAAGTAGTAAAGTCTGTGGTGTCATCACTTCCACAGAGGACCAGATATTCCATGTGGAAGTAATTGAGAATGAAAGTCTTTTGTAACAAGAAACCAGGCAGAGAAATGCAAGAAAAACCCTCTTGACATAGCAACAGGATTAGTATTTCAGAGTGTCTGCCCAGTTTTCCAGGAGGAATCAGTGGTTCTCTGAAAAGCTGAATTGACAGCTCTGCTAGGTGAAGCTTTTTGACAAGACAAAGGGTTGCACAGGCAGGAGCACTTTGAAAATCTGTGTGATGCATGGATGGATTAGATCATTTGATGTATCTCTGTCTGCGAGTTCATAGGATTCTCTGATTAATAGTTCTGGCATCAGCTTCCAATGGAAACCAATCCTCTATGCAAGTAAGAACAGTTCCAGAGGTAAATGAATCCTCACTTTTTGGCAGTCAGATGACAAGTGCAAGATAAGGATATTTGTGGATTTCTATCACATCTGGAGGAACCTCAGTATTTTACAATCCAGAGAAGAGAGGCTATTTGTCACTGGCTTGTTGGATTCATGATGAGTGTTTTGCTGTCCTTTCCTCAGAGCAGATGAGTTGATCTGTTACTGTACCAAAGCAGTGCTTAGACAAGGCATAGTAAATATTGTTGTAGGGCTCAGACCTGGAAGAAAGGTCTAGGAGGCTCCTAAACCTGCTGGTGCAGTCCTCAGAAGATGCATTATCTGAGAGAGGGACCATGGAGAGCCTATCTCCAGGCAGTGATGTCCTGTAGGAATTGCAAACCTGTCTGTGAAGTTGTCAGAAGGAACACCAGCCAAGGAGGACATGGAGAGGATGCTGGTGGGACCCCAAGTTATCTGCAGAGGGCTCTGGTCCACACAGCAATCTCAGTTTGGTGGGATTGAGGGGAGCTGGTTTGGGACAGAAAGCCATCTGCTTTAACAGCTGCCCTCATTTTGATGTTGATAGAAAGAGAAAAACATCTGGTGGTGGCTGTTTAGTGGTATGGTTGGCAGTTGGGAGGATACTGCTGCTTTCCAAGTTTTTTATTCCTGTGCTGTAGGCATGAGTAGAGAAAACATTCCCTGGTGTAGGAGCAGGCATCTTACAGCCTTGGGGAGTGGTGAGTGCAGAGAGGAACTCTTTGTATGCCTGGGAGGCTCTGTGTTTTCTGATTCCTTTTTCCAAGAGCTGAGAATGCAATTGCATGAGCTTTTAGTGGGGCCTTTAAGAATATGAATAAGGAAGCTAAGGTGGTGTGTGTAAACACCTGGGGAGAAGCTAAAAGAAAACAGAGCATAATGGAAAAGCTGCTGGGGGAAATAAAAATGTGATGCATAGATGCTCTTCTGTGTAGAGAGAACTTCTCTCCTCATCACTATTCAGTGATGTGGATGCATTAGATTTATGTGAAAAGCAAACAAATTCCTGACATTGCTGGCAGTGCTGAGACAATAACCAGAAGCTGTTGCCTCTGTCACTTTGCTTTTGCAGCAAAGTCTGATGGTAAATGAAACTGGCATGAGTTTGCTGTTGTTCACTCCTGACTTTTTGAAATTTACTTGTTTCTGTTTGTGTGTGTCAAGCTTTTGGCACAACTCTGATAAGCAACAGAAAGATGGAGCCTTTCCACAGATCAATAGAGATCAATCTCTTAATTTTGACTGAATGACAGAACAAAACCAGCTATTAAAAGTGTTTTTACTTCTTTTCTTAACACCTGCCAGCTGATAGCTAGCAGGCAGCTCCCAAAACCAAAATACCAAGGGATGCAGAGCAGAGCTCTTGTGTGTACATTATTTATTCTGACCCCATCAGAGGGTTGGGATCTGTCTGTACAGACTGGAGGATTATACAACAGGGAGCCTGGCTCCCTGACTTACAGAGAAGGCTGGGAAGTGGGATGATGATGAGTTCATTTGGGTGTCATTAGGACATTCAATCAAGCATTCAAGTATCAAAACAGAGGTCTTGGTGAGGTCTGTCAGTACATAGAATGATCAAGAAAATACTTGTTTTGGTAGTTATGGCTACTTAGACCACCAAATTTCAAATACTTTATTGTAGACACTGCTGTATATGCCCATCTTATAACCATCTGAATGTCAATGTCAGGGGTGGATATGAAACAAATGTCACAGGACAGCAAGTGCTGTGAAATACTGCTGCTAGTAATTATCAAGAGCTGGCAGCTGAATCCTGGTGGTTTTTGTTTTGTTTTGTTTTTTTTTTTTTTTTAATGAAGGAGCAGAAAACAGGTATTTCAGTTGTCCTGAGTTCACTGTATTTTGTTTCTCTTTCTGCAATGCTGGTCTCATCAGTAATTGTAAGAAAGATGTGTTTGGACATGGCTGCTCTGGTGGGCCTCTGGTGTGAACCAACAGGCAGAAAGAACAGAACATTGGCTCCTGCAAAGAGTTTTCTCTTTGTTTGGGGGTGTGTGTGGGGGAAGGCTGGAATGATGTATTGCTCATGAGAGCAAGAGGCCTGAGAGCAGCAGCTAAGCCCAGGCACACTGCAGGCAATTGCTGGGCGTGTTTCCCAGTTACAGCCACACCACTGTGCTTAATCACTCTGCACAAACTGTTGCTCTGGCAAGAGCTGATCCCTTGTTGGTGCAGGCTCTCTCTTGACTTTAGGCAGATGTGCTGCTGTGTCTCCAGCCTTCTCCTGCAGCACTGCCCTGCCCTTCCCAAAATGCTGCACTGTGGCAGCTGCACTGTGCAGTTTGGCTCCCAGGGCTGTGCTCAGGCTCAGAATCTCTTGTTCCAGGGCTGTGCTTTGCTGGAGGAGCTCAGCATTGCTAACTAAGGTATGAGTTCTACTCATGGCCTGTTCTTCAGGTTATCAGCTTTAGCCAGCTGCTGGTTTGGTGGCACAGAATCTGTGGGAGGCGTTTAAATGCTTCTCATCCTAGAGCTGTCTAAAAGCTCTTTGGCTCCTAATACAAATGTGTTGTATTTGGGCCTGACAGAGATGGTCCCAAGAACTTGTTGCACCAGATTTTACTAGAGAGCAAGAGCTTTGTGGAAGAGGTATTCAGTTTTGAAGAGGAAGAAATAGTTAGTATAGAGCCAATGGTTTTGGCTTTCTGTGAGCTGCAGTGCAGCTGCAGTGGTGCAGAGGAGCCTTTGGCCTTTTTCCAGCCCTGGGATGGGAATGCTGAGGTTTGAGGGCTGGCTGCATCCCTGTACTCCTCTTTTCCCTGATGGTTCCTCTGGGTGGGTCATTTTGGGGATTTTACCAAACCAGAAGCTGTGCCAGGGAGATGTACTACAGCTGAGAGGAGAGCAGAAGAGCTACAGAAAGGGGCAGCTCTGAAAGCTTCTGGAGAACATCACATGGAAACCAGAAGAGGTGGATATCTCTCACTGTAGCATGAAGTGAGACACAATCCCAGCTCCTCAGGCAAACAAGAACAGCACCTGAGTTGACAGAGCTGCTCTCCTGTGAAGCCTTATCCATTGTGGCTGTCCTGCTCTTCTAAAGCTGCTCAGAAATTATTGCCTCTCCTCCCTCTTTAGGGAAATCACAAGGACTGGGCTGTGGAAAAGGTGCCAGCAAGCAAGGGAAGAGAGAATAGAGAAAATTTGATGTTGAATGTATTCATCACCATCTATTTTAGGGTCAGTTACTGGGTTTTTTTCCTATGTTAATTGAGGTACTATTTTTAGATTTCCAAATCCATACATGGAAATTATTCTCAAGTGTTCCAGCTTTCATCCTGTATTAAAAAAAAAAACAAAACAGTGTCATCTTGATGGTGCATTAACTGCATTAATTCTATGCAATTTTTTTTTCTCTTTTTATTTCCTGCTCAAAAAAAATTATATCTGCTTGCTCCCCTACCTTACCTAACACTACTGGAAATGCAGCAAGAGAGCTATTTAATGCTCTCACTTGTTGCTTTTAGTGTTTTGTTGGAGTTATGGGGGAAGCACTGGTGGGTTACAAGTGGCTTAGCTGGCAGCCCACCCACTTCCTTGTGATTTTTCCTCAAAGAAGAGTCTGACAGAGGAAAGTTGTTCTGTTGCAGATTTGCTGAGTTCAAAGCAAGTGCCCTACAGATACAACTTTGTGATTACTCCTCAGAACTGGCACATAAAGCTTATGCTATGCTACTGCTACTAATGTTAATGGAAGTCAGGCAGCTTACTCACAGTGCACTGCTTTAAAGAGTAATAACTTACTCAGAAAAGTCCTGAGGCAAGAGAAGTGATATTCATTTATTAATTCTTTTGTAAATCCTTTTGTCTATGGCAGTGGCATTGCTTTGTCCATTTCTAAGTTGTTACATTTTGGTGAGCCTTGGGCCTTGGAGTGGGAAGAGAGCAGGGTGTCTTATTTTACCATGTCCTTGAGCTCTTCAGTGCAAGAGCTGCTGCATGTACTAGAATTCCAGGCTATATTTACAAAGAAGAGACCAAAACCTCATAAACATATTTTATACCCTCTGTTGCACATGCAGAATTAGCTGTAGAGGAGAATATGACCTTTAGGCAGCCATTGAAAAGCAAACAGAGAGAGCTGTGCCTCTCAACTTTCATAGAAAGCAGTTCTGGCTGAGCATAGCTGTGAATCCATGAGATAGTTACTTGTAGAAGCTTGGGCTTTTTCAGAGGGAAGTCAATTGGGGCACCTGATTTTGAGGTATCTGACATTAAGTGTTCTTGAAAGGGCCTGATGGCCAGTGGGAAGTGCCCAGCATTCCTCAGAGGCAGAGTGAGATTGTCAGCATCTGGCTGTGGTTATGTGCAGCATCACCTCCTAGTGTAGGCAGTTATTCAGCAAAGCTGTCTCTTTGGCAGATTTGGCTGTGTTTGGTATTTCTGTGCTAGTTAGGTCTGAGATTTCTAGTGAAGATGCTTTCTCAGTGAAGGAAATAATTTTGGCTGGGAACCAGCTCATGGAGAAGAGGCCATGTGCAAAATTGCACCATAGTACTGGCTATTTTTGGCTATGTGTGGAAAACTTCCTCCACACATACAGTGAATGGTGTTCCAAAAGCAAGAACTATAATTCTGAAATAAATTACCATACTGTGTTGATTTCTAAAAGCAATTGAGCTACTTGGGATCCCAAATGACCCTGAAAGCTACAAGTGAATCTTGAAAATTCTATGTTTTGTTCCCAGAGTAGATGGACTCATCCAATGGATGGATGCCAACTTTTGGGGCAATTCTGGTGGTGGAACTAGCTTTGGGAAAGTTATGGCAAATGGCAGCAGAAGTCAAAGGACCTCCTGAATGCACAGTTCACCGTGATGTCAGTCAAAATTACAGCTGCAGCTGTCTATTGCATTTCAAAAGCTTGAGTCCTTCAGGAATGCTATTTGAAATTATCATCTTGCAGCATGAGCCTGAGTATCAGTTTGGGACAGTGGGTCATTCATTAGTTAGAATTCCCTTTCTCTCCTGCCTTTCAAAAACTATTTTGAATTTTTTCTTCACCTTTCCTGCTTTTATCCCCCACGTCCTTCCCAAATGCATGAATGTTTTATTCTTTTTAACTTTAAATTATTGAGCTCTGCATATCCCTGTACTTTCTCTATGTGCCTATGGGATCATTTCCCAGCATTTTTTTTTCTGCCTGATTTTGGTTTTTTTTTTTTTGGTTTTTTTTGGGTTTTTTTGTTTTTTTTTTTGTTTTTTTTTTTTTTTTTTTGTTTTTTTTGTTTTTTTTTTTTGTAGCAATGGAGCTGATGCCAGGTATCTCTACATAAGAGAAATTGTTTATTTACACAATGCTATGTCAGGTTGAGGGTTCATTTCCTTGCCTTTGCCTGTGGTGCCTAAAAACAGATTGAGATTCCTTTGAGGTGAAGGAGATGAGAGTGGCAAAGGTGACTTCTCAGTGAGCTGAATGGGCCAAGAGTTCAACATAATTCTTGGTACAAATTATTTAAACTACCAGCTGCAGCTGGGCAGACCATGTTCAACCAGAAGCACTTAGACTCTTCTGTGTTTGCTTGCTAGAATGCTTTACAGAGGGACATGGGGACAGCCTGAAATAATGCATCCACTGTGTTGTAGTAGCCTGTGAGGAGACTGGGAGCAACATTTGGGGCCAGCAGCTGCTGCTGGAGTGTGTGACTGCTGCTCCAGGTAGCAGCCTGCCTGGCATCAGCTCTTAGCCACGACTCAGTTCTTCCTGTTGGGCTATGCAATATCATTTTTGTCCCCTTTCCCCATTTTCAGCCCTGAAACAGCCTCTTTCAGGTCACCACAGTTACTAGCAGAGGTCTGTTCCAAACTGAGTAGTAGAAAGCTCCAGTTTAGCTACAAATGGAACATGATTGTACTGCAGGCAAAGTCTTGTTTATTCAGGCAATGTAGACTTTACTGGCTTGAGTTTGCATGGATGTTTTATGTGCCCAGCAAAATGTTTGACACTGTCATTATCAAGTCACACCACTGTACAAAAATGTAATTCTTGAGTTTCATTTTTTCATGAGCATGTTAAAGAAATCTGGCATAAGCCAGAATTTTTAGAAAACGATGACTGCTTATTTTCAGAACTCCCTGTAGACCAAACACAGGAAAAACAGCTTGTCTTTCACAAGAAGATTGAGGATTGCAATTACACAAAATAGCATATACTTCCAATGAGTTGAATTTTCAAATTTATGCATTTACAAAGAAATCATATTCATCTGTTGTCTTTTCTCCAAGCCCTAGCATGAACTAGTACTCACTTTGTTTTTTCTATTGCTGACTTCTAATCCATAGCAATTAAAGAAACAGATTCCTCTGTAGCTCCTGAATAAGATTTAGAAGTTACCATGCAAAAGTCACAGCAGCTAGACTCTAAAATCCTTCCTTAAAAAAATCATTGTGGATGCTTCCTGTAGGAGACAATATAATTATTAAATTCTCACACTGCTTCCTGCCAGCCCTGTTCCTGTGCTTCATTGCCTTTATCACCCCTCTGTTATTTGGGTGTTGGGTGTTTATCCATCAGATATAAGGGTATTGTTCAACTGAAGAAATTCTCTCCTAAGGGACACAGGGTCAGCAATTTGCTACTAGAACAAGTAATAAGGCGTTTCTTTTGAGCTAAAATGTGGATGAAACATGTGTGCACACCTCATGTTTGCTCTGTCTCCCTCCTGTCCTCTCCCCATGCCCATTTCTGCTGTAGAAGGGCAAGCTAGACCTTGCTAATAACACCTGCAGCACCTGGGCTGGGGCGTTTTTCAGGAGGTTTGGTCAATGCATTTGCCCAACAGGAGCCCCTTACTTCCCTGGGAGGGAACAGGAGCCCTTTGGTCACTTGGGGTCAGCTGTCCTGTCTGTGTGCCCTCCCATTCTGTGCACCCTCAGCCCACCCACTGGGGAGGTGTAGTGAGGATTAAATGGAGCTGTTTAAGCACTCCAGGAACTCAAACATCCATGTTGTCAATGCTGTTTCCAGCACAAATCTGAAACAAAGCACCATAATAACTAATATGGAGAAAATTAACTCAATCCCAGGCAAAATCAGCAGAATTTGAGTTGTGTTTGTTTTTGGGTTTTTTTTGTTGGCTTTTTTTTTTTTTTTTTTTTAACAGCTGAGCTCCTGTGCAAGGTTTGTTCTTCAGCCATTTGATTAGATTTGGTTCAAAACCATCTCTTGATGTTGCACACAATGCAGTGCCAGCCCATCCCTTCTGTCAGGCTCAGGATCCTGAGGGCAGCAGTTGCTGCCTGGGCTGCTCAGGTGCTTCCTGTGCTGCTTTGGCAGCTCTGACTGACTGCACAACTCTATCTTTAGAGCTGCAGAAACTTCACCACTGCAGTGTCACCACAGAGCAGGTGGTACAGCTAGCCTGGGTTTGAATTTTAATTTTGGTCAAATTAATTCCTTAGTTAGGAAAATTTGTCTGAGTTCATGAATCACAGTTTTAGAGGTGTGTTAACTGTATGAGCTTTTGAAATGTGCTTGCTGCAGAACCTAGCAATGAGGGGGCTGTCTGAATTATGGAATTACTTGTGGTATTTTGATGCCATTTTCTTAACCTGGTGCTAGTTTTATCACAGGGATATCTTTTGTTACATTCTTCTTACAAAAGAGAAGAAAACTAGTTAGTTATTCTAGCCAAATCACAGAATAAAATTCAGACTAAGCTGTATAACAGTTCTAGTGTCTGAGGAATATCAGCATTATGAGCTGAATGTTATTAGCATATTTATTAACAGTGCATAGAATTTATTGTAATGCACAGATAATTCACTCTTTGTGTTTGCATTGCTGTTTTGATGCAGCTAATATTGGAAAAAGCTTGTGTTTTCAGTTTACATAAAAATATTGATGATAAAGATTGAGTTTGCTGTTACTCTGTGTGTCACCTCACACTCCCTCAGGGACAAATTTAAGGCTTCACTTTCTCAACATGCTTTAAGCATGTGGCAAGGTGGATGTTCTCTGCCAGTATTGATTATAGCTGCTGATTCTTGCAAATTTCAAAATACCTGCAGTATAAACATTAGATGTAAAATTTAAATCAACTTGTAAATGCTGAACCCAATGAAGACTTTTTCACCTTTATATTTTCAGTAACCAACATGCACTCCCTAGTGCAGAGCAAACAGCATGTACTGTGCTTGATAAATGTGCATCACAAACCCAAATTATTTTCATAATCACTGTGGATGCTTTTTACTGCCAGGATTATGACATAATGGCACAAGCTTTGCAAATACCCCTGGTTCCAGCTGTGGCTGCTCACAAATTAACCAGACTATTTTGGGCAGTAGCACAACCAAACTGATGGGTGGATGTGCTGATGCAGAATGTCTTTGGGAAGCCCTCAGCAGCAGTGAGCCATGCATCTCTGGTTGGGAAAAAACCCCATGTGTTTCCTTCTCCAGGGAGAGAAGCAGCTGCTCTCTTCCTCTGGGAATGCATCCTGCTCTGTCCCAGATAAGCTGAGATATTTGACTGGCAGCATGATTGCTCAGGATGCAGCACAATTCCCTTAATTGTTGACCAAGAGCATCTTGGTGATGTTATTCACTAAGTGCTGTGCTCTGTTCTTGTCAGGGATGTCTCTCCAGCATGGATGTGACTCTCTTGAAAGCTCTGTTCTGCAGTTTATGACATGCCTTTAACAAGAACAAGACAGATTGTCCGTCATCCAGAGTGTAGGAAAAGCTTGTGGCTGCTCTAACCTTGTGGTTATTGCCACCTCAAGGGTCTTAACTGGTATTTTCACATATGGAGAGGGGAGGGATGCTCTTCTTGGTTAGAAAGGACCATTGGAGAGAGCCTGTCCCAGCAATTTCACCTGTTGGGAATGCTGAAAAGGAAGTGTTTGTCAGAGAGGTTGAAAGGTTCTAGATGCTCTCCTGACCTCACACATAACTTCTAATATTTTGGGACAAGTATGTGTTTGGATCTTTTAAAACACTTCAATCTCACTTTCTAACCACTTCTTGCTGTTGTCCTATGAGGGCAGATTCAGCCCTCAAGAAAGCAGGAAAATCAGAAGGGAGTTGGTCAATTTTATGTCATGTCATATCTGCCACATGGGGCTGGAGTCAAGCTCTGGATGGCAGAAGAGAGATGGGGCAGTGCACACACACATTTGTTGGGGGTCAGTTGGAATTTTTCTTGCCTGATCCATTATACTAGAGGAGAAAAGGAATTTATGTGTACTAGTCTTGGCACTGGGGAGCTCCTTAGCTGGTTACTGCTAATGTAACTCTTGGGCTTTTTGTTAACCCTTTGGTAAAGGAAGACAGATCTTGTTTTACATTGACATTCCATGAAGAATGCATAAGCATAAAAACCAACAACTTGTAACCAGGGAGTGCCCAAGGGATTAATCTTGTAGTCTGGGGTTTCTTCAGGACACTTGATTTAAACAGATTGCTTGCACAAAATATCAAAGGTGTTTTATTTGGAATTAGTTAAGTGGCTAGAGATTAAATTTAGAAGTGTAGCTCCTTATCCACACATATCAGTTCAATTTTGGAAGTGTGTGTGGGGGTTGAGTGTTCTTAAAAAACAGTCTGGCTGAGGCATTTCTGGTCTATTCAGGCAGAAATTTTTAGTTACAAACTCAGGGGTTCTGGGCACAGGCTGATGTTACCTCTCTCACAGAGAAGAGCCTTAAAATATCTGGATAAACTCTTCTCCAGTTCCCAGTGATCTCCTAATGTTGCAGTTGTCTACCTTTTCCTATATAATGAATATTCTGCAGGAGAGCTCCTGGTTTTTTTCATTATTCTTCAGTACTCCATTTTCATCCTACAAGTATTTTCACGTGGTTTCTCACAGGGTAGTGAGACCAGAACCATACTGCTATCTAAGAATATTAACTTGGATTTTTCTGCTCACAGTTCACACTCCATCTTCCAGATGAGGGGTTTGTTTTTCCCAACTGAGCTGCCTTAAACTATTCCATGCAGAATGAGGCTCCCTCTCTTCTTGTGCTGTAGCAGATCCTCTTGAGTCCTAAATTCCCTCTATGACAGTGATGCCAACAGCATTTTGATGTTTGCTCCTCAGTCTCTGCTCAGTGCAGGACTGTGTTGTTGTAATTCTGTTGCTTCAAGCATGAACACAAAGGCAACAACTTTCCCCTTCCATGTGGTGTGATTGCCCAAGTTGAAGTGTAGATAATAAATGCTCCCCCTGCTCCAAGGGCTACAGCCTTGTTTTCATTCCTGATAGAACCTGTCTCTGCAGTGACCCATGCTTACTGTCTCCCTTACACCTGCAGCACACATGTGTATATAAATAGGACTGAGGGTAAACTCGTGTTGTTAATCCCATGCAGCAAGAGGTGAAGATAAACATTTGGTTGTTATCAATGCTGACTATAAACAGTTTTCTGCACTGAGCACTGGGGAACTCAATGCAAGTGGGTGATCTGAGAGTTGGGTGGTGTCTGTAACTTTGACCACTGCACAATTCTGCTGTGCCTGCTCAAGTTGTAGTGCCCTTAATGGGCACCTTGAGATTGAGATAGAAACACTGTTGGTGAGAACACTCTGAGTTTCACCCTGTGCTCAGACAGGAGGAGCAAGTGCCTCAGTGTGCAGACAGGCACTGTCCCTGCTCATTCTGTGAGCTTCACAAGCTTTCACACAGCTAAGAGAGGCCAAGAGCTGAATCCATCAGGAAACTGCTGGTCTCAGTCTGGCAGGTGAGCTCCCTCCTGCTCACAGCTGAGATGAGTTTTTGTTCATTTTAACTTGCAAGCTGCCACCCTGGGTGCTCTTTCTGCTGTGTAAATAAACTGGGGATTTCAGTACAGCAAATTTTCACCCATGCTAAACTATACAACAACAGTTCCTTGGCAATATTTTTTATCATCATCCTGTACTTCTGCAAGTATTTACACTGCTAGGAGAGGTTATCTGGATTCCACTGGCTTGAGAAAGGGGCAGAGTTTTAATAGAGAAGAGAATATGCTTGGGATAACTTTGCTTGAGCTAAACCCAGCACCTGGGCTCTGAAGAGGGTTCCTGAGCCTTTGCTTGAATTATAAAGAGCAGGCTTGAGCTGAATTTTTGTATAATGTTGCAGCTTTAGCCCTCTCATTAGCAGATCTCAGGAGGGAAAAGTGAATTTACAAAGTGTTTTTTTGCAAGCTGGGAAAGAGGACTGGTAATAAAACTGCACCCTCTGAGTGGCAGGTATGAGACACCTACATGTGTGGGCATATTAAAAATGTTTCATGAAAAGCAGATTTATTTTCCTTCCCTGCTCACTTTAAAGTCTCATAAAACACAGGTTGGTTGGTGGAAACAGGCAAGGGCATGCCTGTGCCATGCATATTGGATTTGGTCATGGGTACTTGGGTGCAGGATCCTGGAATGGCTGCACTTTTTGAGGCTTTTAAATTATGAGAAAGCAATACTGGAAGAACTACTTAAGGAATAAAATTGTGATGTCATGAAGGGCACAATCCATCTTTTTACTTGTTTGCAGCTAGAAAATGTCTCATCTGAAAGTTTTGGGTAGGTGCTCTGCTTAGTGCTTGTTGAAAAAGACATGTTCATGGGATTACTTTAAAAGATGAAATTATGTGCCTCATTCAAGCCTATTCATTGTAAACTGTTTCTGGGCCTTTACAATGACATGAGAGATCTTTCTGGCTGCTCACCAGTCTTCAGAAGCTGACAGCTCAGCCAGGAGGGGAGGAGAGCAGCACAGTGTGGTCTTGAGCTGCTCTGTGAGCCCTGCCTCACTCCCTGCCAGCTTGCTGAAGTTTCTCACAAGGAGGCAGAAAGGCCTTGCATTTGTCATGGTACAGATGAAGGTGTTTGTCACTGACATGACCTTTGTAGAGAAGGTGCCTCCAGTTTTGACACACAATGCTCTTTGGAGGAGGGTACCAGTTTCTGGTGTGTTACCATTTCCCTTGTAATTTCTTCATTATGAATATTTCTTTTCTTTCACATAAGTTTTTTTTTTTTTTTAACACAGAACTGCCTTCTTGCCTTCTGTGTTTCAGTGCTTCTTGCTGTGATTTCACAACCAAGCCAAGTTTGCATTTATTGACTGTCAATATATGTATGTAAAAGAGACAGAGAAGGTGAGTGTGGAATGCTGGATGAGCTGGTGGTAGTTTTGTTGTGAGGACTGATGGAAGTCAATATCTTCTCATGAAGGTTGTCAACTTCAGAGGATGCTACTATGCTTAAGAGTTCTTACAGAGAAACTTGGGCTCCTAGATGACCATACTATTTCTTCTGCTTGTTAGAGGTGTGAGCACCAGAAAGAGCAGCAGGACAGCTTTGGGATTTGTGAAGGGCAGAAACCTGGTGCCTCTATGTTCATAGGGGAAGCTGAGCCTCCAGGTAAATCAGGTCAAAAATTAATGAAAAACCTTTACAGTGTGATGCCTCTTTAAAGATTTGACATGCAAATATAGTTCACAGGAGGGAGATGTCCATAGCAAATCTTTGCTAGCAGCTGAGCAGAAAAGCTGGCACCACTGAACCTGCACAAACTCCAGTGCATTCCTGGCTGAGATGTGTGTGTGGGAAAGTGTTTGCTTCAATGGCTATTTCTGACCTATTTTGTGAATAAATAGGACTTGTGCCTCTAGAGCTTGCAATCTGGCAACTTCCAGAAGCACTGCATTAGCAAGGAGAAGAAAACAATTACTAATAAATACACTTCAATAGAAAACTTCTCCTGCCTCAGCTTTCTAAATTCCATATTTAAACTGATTTTGTGTGAAATGCACCTCTAAGATTACCTTTTTTAAACAAACCCTTATTATTCATAAAAAAATCTGATACCAGGGTTTTGTTCCTCAGTTCCATATAGGTTGTTAATGATAAGATAGGGGATGAAAGAGCTGTAAAGAGGGAATCTGTAGACAGAAAAGTACCTGTGGAAAGAGCAGCAGTGTTCTCTACCTGCTTAGATTTCCTATTGAATTTATTGAAAATACAGTCCAGCTGCAAAATCCTTTCAATCAAACCTTTGTTCTGAAATACAAGGTGGGTGTTTTTTGCAGGAAGAGATGAAGGAAAGTTATCAGAAATAGATTAGCTCATAGTTGCTTTGATGTGCAAGGCAGAATTCAGTTTATTCACTTTTGTGTTAGTGTAGTAGAACAGAATTTGTTTGCATGAATAAAATAAGTGGGTAGTATAAAATCATGTACAAGAGAAAGTATGAACTGGAGCTGCTTGTTTAAATGAATCAAGTTATGACTGCTCCAGCTATGAATAATAAGAGTGAGTGGAGAATATTTTTTCATTAAAAGTACTGACAAAAAAAAAAAAAAAAAAAAAAAGCTTGTTGGCGTTTCCCAGAAATACTTTTATAGTATTCAGGCAAAACTCTTTTGTGTCTTGCTCTTTTATAATTACAGATTCTCAAACCTCCCCAACTTCAGATAAATACTGAAAAGTCTTCAGCAATTTTTTCTCCAACAAAAACTTTTTTTTTTTCCTCAAGGAAAGAGAATGTTTTCCACATCTTTTTGTCAAAAATCTAATTATCTATTTTAAAAGATGTTTCAACGGAAATTATTTTATTATTTCTGAGTAATGTGGAGTTAAAAGGCTCCCCACTTGAAAACATAACTTTTTTTTGCATACTTTCCAGCAAGCTATAATAGAATGTATAAACAACCAGATGCTCTGAAGAGCTGGCAGGGGCTGCACAGATTTTGTTTCAGATTTATTTTGGTACCTTCTACTGGGATTTTGTTCTGAGGTGGTCAAGATAATCCAGCACTGTCCTGAATTCAGAATGGTGTGTGTGTTGTTTGGTGGGGCACAGTGTGGGATCTCCTGAGCAGCACAAATTCCATTCATGCACAGTGAAAGCCCAGGGGAAGTTTCCCCTTGCACCTGGGGCAGCAGGAGTTCCTCCTGAGGCACCTGCCAGCACTGAGGAGCTCCAAGCACTGGGAGCTGAGCAAATCTGTCCCCTGCTGCCTCCACCACCTCTGTGTGATGCTCCAGTGTTTCTATTTCTGAGTTTAATGGGGAGTTTCAGCTTCTCCCCAGCCCTGGGATGGATTTACCCTTAAGCCTTCTTCTCCAATTAGGCTGTTTCTAGATTGCCATATATCAGGCCTGTCAGAGCCTTTAAATCCCTCTTCTAGGTCACCTTCTTGCCTTTCCCCAGGGGAATATAGCAAACCATACCTCCCACTGAGCTTTCCTACACATATGCTAATAAGATGCTATTAGTGCCACCTTCTTCCCCAGAGAGCAGGATGAAATAATGATTTTGGGAAATAGGCATTTCTGGCTTCTTCCCTGGCTCTGACTTTCCTCTTCCAGTGGTTTTTACCAGCTCATTGCTATTTCTGGGTGTCTGTAATGCTAAAATTGAAATGATAACACTTCCCTACCTGACAGGCTGGAGGCAAGAAGTGGTTGTAAGGATTAGTTACCTAAGGGCTATAGCATGCCAAATGTTATTAATAATGCAAAGCAAGAAATGTTCTGGAAGAGAAATGAAATTCTTGCTTTTTGCTTCAAAGGAGAGGTTTACCAGAACACTGTAAAGACCCTGATTTCCAGTCAGGTGGATTAGCTGATGTCTTATGGTATTACAGATGTACATGAAAGAGTGGGAGAGTGGCAGGCCTGGAAGTGTCTCCCACATCTGGGTCACTCTGCAGTGCTCAGCACATTACTGAATGAGAGGAGGTGGCTCCTGCCAAAAGGGCCCGAGGTTGTTTTCTTCATTTGCTCAGATAATTACACACATCTTTCATTTTTAAGAGTATCTCCTAGAAGAGCCAGTAGAAGCATGAGAGGGGAAAAGACTTGTACTTCTGTGCAGTGTAGGGGTAGAGCAGAGATAAGAGGAGGGAAGGACAGCAAAGGGCAGAAAAGGAGCCAGTGACTATGGAGAGTGAGATAGAGGGGATAGGACAGATTTGGTAGCACAAGCTAAAAATAATCAGTGAAGGGAGTGAAAATTGGTTGCAAAGGATGGAGTGTCAAAGTGCAGGAGACAGCAAGGAAGAGTGAGTCAGGGAATAAAGAGGAGAGGAAGAAAATGCGTTTATTATCTCTTTTTATCTGACAGTGCTGAAAGTGGTGTAAAACAGCAATTACCCTGCTTCATGCAAGTCTCTGCTTAAAAAGTGGTGAGGAAATGAATATGATTTCTGAGGAGAGACAGTGCTCTGTTCTGCCATGGCTTCTCTGCTGGCTCTCCTCTCTCACAGCTGAGCTGCTAGCATGCCCATCACCTCCCTGCTAACAGCATGCAGTGATTAGAAGGGGTCTTATCCGTGCCAAAAAGGGCAGCACAGCAAGCACTGCAAGTGCTCATAGGAAGCACCTGGGAGAAGGTTGCCTGATTAATTGTTTCTGTTTATTTAAAAACCCCCAAAACCTACATGCTGCATATTACATCTCTGTTTAGTCAACATCTGGCAGCATAAGGGATTGTGTTTGTGCCTCTGAGCTACTTCCTTCAGCACTGACACCTGTGGACCTTGGGGGTTTTCTCTGGACAAAAGCTGGTTTTGCTGTGCTGCAGCCTGCTCGCTGTCAGGCTCATTAACACCCTGCAAGAGGTGCCAGGCACTGCCACCTCCCTGTGGGAGCTGCTGCAGCCATCTGTGGTCCTCGTGTTTGCCACGGCTGGAAGGGGGCAGTGCAGTGCCAGCGACCAGCTTCACTCCTCCCAAAGTCACTGGTGAGCTGGAAGAGTGCAGCACACAAGCTCCAACCAGGAGACAGCAGGGAAAATGACTGGATAGCCTGGCATGAGTTAGAGTAGTCCTAGGAGCTGCTCTGGGCTTATTTTCTCTCTTTCACCCCAGAAGCCACTTCTAGTGCAATTCCTTGTGTTCCTGGCCCATTCCTGGATGGGATTGGAAAGGGTTGGTTCCTCTGCCAACCCACTGGTTTAGCACTGGGAAGTCAGTCTCTGACTCCTTCATTTCTCTTCCATCACTCAGCAAAGCAGTGCAGCAATCTAAACATTCTGCAAGTGGGTGCCTGTTCCTTCTTTTCCAGCTGGATAGGCTTTGACCTTTGCTGGACACAGACAGTGGTGTAGTAGAAATATGGTGTGGCTATAGGGTCCAGCTGCTGATTCTATAATTTTATTTAATTTTCAAGCATGAGGAATTTTAGCTCCTGTTCAGCCCTGAGGTAATGGGTGTCAATCACTAGCACTTGATAAACTGGACAGATACTGTTGCTATCAGATCCACTCATTTTAAACCATGCTGATAACATACCTTGCTGACAACTAGGATACCAGGCAACCAGGATCATAAAAAAGAATTACCTTCCTAGAAATGAGCTGGAAGGAGAGGCAGTGTGCAGGCTTGATTTTAGTGTTGGGTTGCAGATTTCATCACTGCTGCCTGCCTGTGTGGCTGTGTGCAATCCATCAGCTGTTTTCTGCACAACTGGGATAGGTGCTGCTTCCCTGATTGATGTTATTACAAGGTACTGAAATACTATGTAAATGAAGGTCCTGTAAATAATGCACAAGTGTAGATGAGCAGAACTGGGGAAGGATGAGTAGAATGAAAAGAAGTTCAACCTGAAGCAAAACTCCAGTCTGCTGAGTGAATATATATGGGAAAGTCCATATATATGTATACATGTAGTTATTTTCTGAGTAGAGCTAGTTGATTAGACATAAATCTCTAGCACTAAATAATATTAAATGTTTATGAAGTTGGTTCTGTTTCATTTTCTGACATTTGAGTCGTTACTGAATAAATCTGTGTCTAGAAGCATGCCTTGGGTTCAAACCCTGTCCTGCTTCTGAATAGCAGTGACTGAGTTCTGCTGTCAGGTACATAAGCACAGCTCTCTAGGATGTTGATCAGAACTCGAGCTGGAGAGCTAAATTTGCTTGAAATATTGAAATAACTAAACAATTTGCTCTAAATTTGCTTAATATATTTTTCATAGTGGTAGACTTGTGAAAATAACATTTTAAAAGTGTGTTCTTATTTTGTTGAATACAAACAGTATTTGGTGATAATGCACAATTTTTCTGCTGAGGGAACTCAGACTGAAGAACTTGAACACTCTGTTGTTTCCAGGACTGCACAAACAAACACAGTCCATCATACAAAGGCAGCACATGAAGGGGGGAGCATCCTCTGTGAAAGCTTCCACTGGCACACCAAAGAGAAATCCAAGTTCTGCTGCTTTCATGTTTCACTGCAGGATCTGCCATTTCATTGAAAATTTCCCTAAAGGGAAGCTGGAAAAATCCAGCTGTGAATATTAAGGCAGAAGCAAGTGCTTAACCATGGGCAGTCCTGTGTGAGCTTGATCTGAGTATAATCTATGAACAGCACCCAAATACTCTTGATATGGTTATTTTAGGCATGATGGTTTCAGGATATAATTGCATCAATTCTTGCAAGAGATGATGTTTTTAGGAAGAGGTCATGTGTGTCCCTTGGGGAAGGGATTTGTGTGGCTGACTGCACCTTGGTGTTTCTGTCCATTGCTCTAACAAAAATCTGCATTTTTCCATCAAGGCTCTCATTGCTCTTCTGCTGTCACAGGTACTTCAGAAAGTGCCTGTGATAGTAATACTTATGTATGGCCATGGCAGAAACCAAACTGGAATTACACTGACATTTAAGGATTTGGAAGAACAGGCAAATAGAGCTGTGTTTATCAACTGTTCAATGGAGAAAAAAACAATAAAGGTAGCAATGCTGGTTTGTTGGGTTTTTTTGGGTTGTTTTTTTTTTTTTTTTTTCCCCACAAGTAACACAGTTGTGAAATAACAAAAATAAGAGTCAGTGTAATCCCAGTGGTAAACTGCTAGCATATTCTTCAGCCTTATTTCTTACCTAGATGAATGTAATAAACAGTGGTGGTAAAAATGCAACACTTGAGACTGAATTTTGGATTATGGCTGGACAGCTGGAGAGAAAAGCTCTAAAGTGCAGCTTTGTGGACTCTATGAAATTCTGGCTTTTGGATGGAAAGGGAACTTTGAAACACCTGTATAAATGACTGTGAAAGAGCTAATAAGTGGAGCCAGGTTTTTGGCATGAAAACAAAGATTTCACTTTGCTTTTTCCTCTGTTTTCTTTTAATATTTGCTGATATTTGTCAGCTTTCTTGAGGGGATATAAATAACATTCCCATCCTTTTCCATTAAGCCATGAAATACATGTAGGACAGAGACACATTATATGACTGTCACTTAAAATGTTTTTCCATAATTCTTTGTTTCCAATAGGTGTAAAATTAACATGACTTTAAATACCTTATTTGAAACACCTGCACTATGTTGGATAATGTCTCTTCTGCCCTGGGAATTGGTTTGCTTGCTTCTTTTTTTGTTTTTCAGTTAGCAGATGCTCCCTCTGCTTGTTTTGGAGCTGGAAAAGATAACACAACACAGGACCTACATAAACAGAGAAAATTACTCTTTCAACGTTTCTTGGCAGCAGTTGTAGATTAGATGCACATGAATGTCCCCTCACAGATGTAGAGGTGATATTAAACTGAGAAGTCATGTGATACCAATTAAATACATATGTCATCTGGCTTCTGTTCAGTAATTTATTTTTTCTGAGGGTACTCCACATCTTAAAAAAAATTAAATACTGACACTAAATAAAAAATAATCAGCTTGGCAGAGTAATGCTTCCTCTCCTACCATGAACTTTTTTTTTTTTCCTCCCAGGTAGTTAATGTGGCCTAGAATGGTCATCATTTTGTGCTTGATCCTTTGGACAAAATGATATGATGTGGTGAAAGTCAGGTAACTTGCAGCCATGCAAAGCATGAGATGGGAGTTGTGTGTGGGAAGTCACCCTCTTTTTCCTGTGGGAAAAACTCCTACAGCTTTCAGAGGGGCTGAGGTGACTTCAGAAATTTTTAGATATGAAAGCTATTTTTATGGGGTTTTTTATTTTCTTTTCCCCCTGGTGTTAACAGCTCCCTCTGTGGTTGGGGTAGTTATAACTAAGGCACCTGGTGCTTGTGCTGAAAAAAAAAAAAGAGTAACACAGTCCTAGCAGCACTTTAGAAAGCTCTTTGTATTGTTCTAAAAGGACCTTTTTTATTGTGGAGCACATAGAGAATATATGATAGTATAAGGTTTTGGCAGTAGGCTCTGAAGTCTGCCTGGTATGGACAGAGACAGTGCAGCTGGTGATGCTGTCACCTGAAGTGCTGTGGTGTTTCTGTGCTGCTTCCTGACACCTTCCCTTCCTCTCTGCATCTCCTCACTGCTGCCACACCAAACCTTGGCTGTCTGTACAGTCACCTGCATCAGGGAGAGGACCCACAGAGGGGGAAAAAAAAGAATCCTTATTGTTCTTCTAATCAGTTTCCCAGCCCAGATGGTTGGAGGGGCCCAGAGCCCCTGTGATGTGCAGTGGGCAGGGGTGTGACACCAGGGAAGTGGCTTTGCTGTGTCAAGGCAGGGCTGCTTGTACACCTGGGTCTCTGAATTGGTGCTGTTTTGCCATCTCTGCACACAGTTTTTCACTGGGATATCTAATCAGGTGAACAAGGGAAAAGGCATAAAGACCCACACCTGAATGTGGCAGTTTTAAATTAAATGAAATATTGAGCCCACATAATGGAACCACTTTCAGTAAAGGATTGCAGCCACTTACTCCCCCTAAACCAAGACATTTACTTTCATGCCTCTGAGCCAGTAGGACACAAAAAAAACCAGTTTAGCCTTCTGTGTAACCTCAGCCAGGCAGACAAATGAATTTAATCTTCTCCTTGAAGCAATGTCTGTTCCACACTTTCCTTTTTGACTATTAAATATGAAGGGGACATATTTACTTGAGGTGTTTTCCAGTCCATATCCTCCAACCTTCACAAGGGGTAAAGCCACAGAGCCTTTTAGGGCAAGGCACTGCCCTCACTCCAGCATCATGTCCATGAGCAAAAGGCTGGTGAAGGTTGCAGAACAGGAGCTCCACTCTGTAGATCTTGCACGTGGACAATCTGTGTCTTGTAGGTCACCAGGAGACTTGGTCCATAAATCTGAGTTGTGCTTAGGATAAACCCCTGACAAAACCTGTAGATATTCCATACTGCCTGTTTTCTGTTGGGAGTCATCTGAACTGTTTTTCTCTGGTGAGTGATGTTGAAAGAAGCTCTCGCTGATTTAACTTCGTGGTATTCTTGCTGTCTGCAGTGTTTCTCACTAAAGCTTTGCAATAATGTCAGCATTATGTATATATGTATCTATTAAATTTCTGTGTACATTTATGTATTGGTTAATATGGCACACATGTATGCAAATGTAAGAGGAGAGACAATGCAATAAATGTGCACCCAGAAGAGTAATGTGTGCAATGTAATGTACATCCAGAAGAGGATTTGCTCTATATTCTGTCCTTTATTGCACTCCATAGATTTTTAAGCTATTACTGAGAGGTGCTAGAGCCCTGAGCCTGATTTAGGCACCTTCTAAAAATGCTGCTCGTCCTCCCTTTGCCATTCTTTTTATAGCTTTGAGTGAGGAGGACAATAACTGTAATAAAAGTCATTACAGTGTCCTCTTCCTCCTCTTCTGGCTGCAAACCTGTTGAGGCTCAGAGGCTGTATGGATTTTATTTTTCTAGCCTGTTGCTGATTGTTTGCCCCTTGAAATACATGAGGCTTTGCATCTCTTCCCAGCAGAATTCCCACAAAATCCAGGGAATCCTTACCCTAGAAGTCTATTGTATGTGAGAGCTGGATTTTCCATCTGCTAAGTTCAAGATCAAATGGAGATCCCTCACACAGTGTGTGTGGGGGTGCAGGTGAGCTCTTGTATGCCTTGAGGGAATTTGGTCAATCACATTCCTCCATCCATTTTAAGATTCTTGCTCTCCTTCTCTTGTCTCTGCCTCTTTTATAAAAGGGTCAAAAAATGTATGGCTTCTTTAGGAGGTCCTTTAAGATGTTAGCTTGATTTTTCCTTTTTAGGCATACATGTGTGGTGCCTGTTATTTCATGTTTATTGTCTTTTTGAGTTTTATTCAAATCTGAGTTACCTGGATTTTTGACTGATGACTCTCTAACAATATCAATAAAAAGTTAAGAGTGAAGAATGGGGTGAAGAGACAACCAATGCACCTCTACAGCCTTTTGCAGAGTCAAGTGGGCTTGCTCTTCCTGTCCCTCAAGCTTGCTTGGAGCCATGTGTGGAGGGGAAATGGAGCCTCTAAGGCCATGTTAATTTGGGATTTAGTGCCATTCCAGTAGCTTAAAACATCAGAGCATAACCAAAGCATGTGTTGTACCCACTCATCAAGTGTTGATCTTGAGGAGGAAAAGTAGTTCTGAGAAATCTTTGGAACAACCAGTGTACCCTAAAACTACTTTTGCTGGGTGAAATTCAATAAGATGGACAAATCTGCTTCCTTTGGCTTTTGCATAGCTGTCTTTCTCTGTACTGATGAGCTATTTATACAGGAGCTCTTTGTTCCCTATTTGCTGTTGGCTTATATTAACTCCCTGGTTCTTAACAATCTCAGATAAGGAAGGTGTTTACCTTATTAAAAAAAAAAAAAAAAAAAAGGTTTCTCCACAGTATGTGTGCAGTTCTAGGGCTTTGGATTGTGCATGTGATCCTGGGCTTTAATCAGAACTGATTAGAGATGCCTTTAATGCTGTGCCACGCTGCAGCACAAGATTTTATGGCAGGTGGGCTGTGAGAAGAGCATCACTTCCTACCCGGGCTGAACACAGTCTGCCCTGTGCTGCCAGCTATTGCCACCTCCTGTCGCTGCCCAAATTGGTGTCATTTGTCCTGGTCCCTGGGGGGTCTCTGTGTTTGCTTGGGTGCATGTCTGGTGAATTGTCTCAACGGGAGGAGCAAGATCTTTTTCAAACCTCGAGCTCCAGAAAAGGTAACACAGCTTTTGGGAAAGGCAGGGGTTGTTCCTATTCACCCACACTGGCGTGCTGACTGCTCGGGTCCCAGTGACGAGCCCCATTCCGGTTTTTTGTTGATGAGCCTGTTTTTACCTGGCGTGAGCCGTTCCCCAGCACCACGAGATGGCAGTGCTCCTGCTGTGCTGCAGAAACCTCTTCCCAAGGGAGAATCCCTGCAGGGATTGCCCGTGTGCCCCGTGCCCACAGCACTGCTGCTTCACTGCAGTGAAAACCTGTCCTGGAGCTTCCCTGAGAGCTGGGGATGGATCTGCCCGGCAGGATTGTTGTGCTCTGTTATCCTGCCCAGGCACAGCTAGAGAGCTTTGCAGAGGGAAATTGAGGAGTGACAGCTTGCTGGGAATATTTGCTTCTTGTACTGCCTGGCTACAGAGAAGGTGCTCCCTTTCTTCAGCATTGTTTCTGCCAGGCTGCCCCAGCAGCACACAGACAGTGTCCTCTCAACAGATGTTTTGGAAAATTGTCTGCAGTCCCCTTTTGAAGGGGATTTGTGCTCCTCTCTTAGTGCTTGCAACCCTTTAATGATAACTTAAGTTGTTGTTTCCTTCTCTGCCCGTTTCTGACTGGCATTTCTAATTGTTACTTGTCTCTCTGAGTTTCTTTGCTGCTTCTGGTATTAATTGATTTTACTTTACAGTCTCTTTAGCAGGAACCATAACAAGGAGTCCCAGGGTGGCTTTTGATTTTCCCAGGCAAAGATGACTTTGCCAGTGGAGTGAACTGGGGCCAATGCCCATTCTGAATGCAACTTTGGAGCACCACAAATTTAACAGCAGAGCAGGGAGATGACCAAGTGGTGCCTTGCTGCTCTGCCATGTGTGTGCCCTGCCATGCCATCTGTTAGCACTACCTAGGGCTAATCTGTTTAATTTTCAGGCCATCTAATGGTATGACTGTATTAAGTCTGGGTAAAGTAGGTCCCTTGATTTTTAGTACAGGTCAACCTACTTTTGCAGTTCTGAAACAAGTTTAAAGCCAAGAGCTGACCTCCAGGTTCCTGGGAAACAAAAAGTTGAGTTTGGGCTCCCTTGTGAGGATAACAGGATTTTCTCTATTTTCTGCAAAGAATGCAAAGGTTGAGGTACAAAAGTTATGTGATGAGCTTGGGGCATCCAGAGAGCTAGTACTGAAACTGTGAATCCTTTTTGTCTTGTGTTAGTCCTTTAACACATGTATCCCTTTAAGGGGAGAATCATCTGTGTTAAAAATGACCTGCACACACTTCACAGATGCTCATGGTGAATGCACTGATACAGTAGGATGGCCACACTCTTACCTTCAGTTCAGGAGATCATTCCCCTTTTTGTTACTTTTTTTTTTCTCTTATTCTATGTTCCATCTCCTCATCACTTTATGGTTCCTTTGTCCTTCAACATCTGTCTGAAGTCTTCATCTTTGTATTCCTCCTCTTCTTCCACTCCTTATGTTCTCCCCTCATGAGGATGGTCACCAGGGCCATGAGCAGTGAGCACATCTCCCAGACTGGCTCACTTTGAGAGCATCTGCTTGCTCTCACCCTTTTCCTCTCTCTCCTCCTGTGTTGGTAATAGTAGCATGAACAGAAGTCTGAGGCTTCATCAGAGGGTAGCAGTTAGGGCTTAGGCTGCCATTGTATTCATGGGGTAAAGCTGGGGAAGCAGGCTGCAGAGTGACAGAAATTCCAAGTCCCAATGAAGAGAAACAGCTGCTGTATTTTGGGATACTCAGAAGGAAACTGAGTCCTCTATAGTTTAGACATTTTACACAATCTCATAAAACAAACCAATTGCAGAGCTTGAAGGAGCAGTTAAACTCTAATATGACAGCATGGCTGGTGCCAGCTACTCTGTGATAAGATAGCAGCTGATCCTTGGCCCCAGTTCTGGAATATGGCACTGATATTTCCTCTCTAGACACACAAAAAACTTGGAAGACCTTCTGGAAAAGTTACCTATCTTCTTTCTACTCCTCCTTGCCTTTTCATTTCTCACAGCAAGCTGTGTTTACATGTCTTTTTCTCAGGCAGGGTTTGCCTCACAGCACTGTTTGGCCAGGCTCAATCAGAGCAGTAAGTAGCTGCTTTCCAATAGTTCCTTGGAGTCCAGCTGCAGTTTGTTGCAGTTATTCTGTTTCAGGATGCTGTCCATTTATCTCCTGTGCTGTGGAGATGCCTCTGGTTTGGCATTCTTTCAGGATGTGTTCCTTCTTGAGCCCAGTGGTTGGAATTTCCCTGGCAGCCTGGACTTGGCATGGGGCCCACCCAGCACCATGGGGTGCTTTGCAGAGCATTTCCCTCAAAGCCAGAGCTTGAATCCATAGTGAACCAGGCTGTCCAGAGGTGACCCAGAGAGAGGACAGGCTGGCTGAGATGGCAGGAGGAGATTTGATGGTAGAAGTGGGTTGGAAGCAGGAGGTCAGGGGTCTAAAAAAAAGTGCTGTGTCCCAGAGGATGGGGATAGGGGAAGAGCAGAATGTACATAGATCAAGGGATTTCCTAAAACTCTTTTCTTCTCTCTTGGCCCCTTGTTTTACCATATCCAAAGAGTTTTCATCTCATCCCCAGCCCTCTTCACCCCTCTGGCATCCACTGCTTTTCACTCCCCAACCCCAAACTTTCTCAGCTGCTGCTCAAAATGTATATTTTGCCTACAAAGCCAAAAAGCTTTGAAGAAGTTCTGTCCTGTTGTTTATCCCAACATTATTCTTTCTATTTTGTGCTGCATGTCTGTGGTTCATCACAGAGATGTGATTTTTAGAGAGTTGTCATGGACTTGCTTCCTCTACTAAATGCTGAGCTGTGTGTAAGATCTCTGGTGTGGAAAGCAAGGTCATTAGAAAACTGCAGTTCAGAAAAGACATAGTTTATTTAAACTTGTGCCTTGCAAATGCCTAAGATTGTAATTCTAGGTAAGCAAGACAGATCCAAACCAAAAAGCTTCCTTTATTTGCTTTAAGGCTTGAGAAAGCACTTCCTGCATTGCAGACAAAATGCAGGTATTCATGAAGAGGCAATAATCAAGAGTTTGGAAAGTTGTGGCAGCCTAAATCCTATGTTGCAGCACAATCCTATGTTGTTTTTTTTTACCACTTGGTCAAGTTTTGTATCCAAAAATGTAATGTTTGTTATCCTGGGTGATATTAGCCTTTTGGCATCTCTGGATGCTGGCAGCACTGTGTCCTTGCTATGCAGTGCTGCTTTTTGACTGTCCTACAAACCTTTTGGTCTACTGTCAATAGAATGTTCAAGCTTGCCTGTGATAGTTCAAAGCAGGTCTGAAAAGATGAGAGATGTAACTTCTGCTCTTCTTGAAGGACACTGGGGCATGTCTCAAGTTCAGCCTGTGATTGTCAGATCAAGTACATGATCTGGTGGGCCAGCAGCAGGTTGTAACTGATTTATACAGCTGAAGATGCAGAATCTTTAAAAAATATTAATTACTCACCTTCAAATGCTGATATTACAAAGTAAGAAAATAAGCAATCGGCCTTCTTCACACAGCTGACCCCACACATCATAACTACAACTACCTAATTCCCCAAACTTTTTAACAGCCTGATTGCAATCTCATTCACTAAAGACTTTTAGTTTGCCTGGCTTTAGACTTATGATAAATACCCTTTCACACTTTCTCAAGTCATTATAGCATCTTCCACAAAGCAACCAGACTTCACATGTAAGAAATCAGCAGGAAAATACCTTGTAAAATGTAAATATGTTTTTTTAAAAAAAAGTCATAATTCATAAAACAGTAAAAACAGAGCTCTAAACTGAGGTGGTTATCCTTTACATGTTGTCTTCAGGGGTCTGAGCTGTGATGGAAGGTAATTTTTCCCCCTTAATGTGTTTATTCCATGGGCAGAATGCAGTTTATTAACTCCTTAGCTATTTATTTCCTGGGGCTTGAGTTGAACCAGATCATATTTGTTCTCCCGTTTCACACCCTTGATTTTTTCAAAGGAAATCATTGTTCTTCCTACCTTTGATGAAAATTATGCAAATGAGTCATCAGTTTCCACCTAAGTGTGAAGGGAGCTGTGCAGCCACAGCTTGTGGAGTGCCAGGAGGGGTCTGGGTGATGTGCAGCTCTGAGGGCTGGTGACTGAGATTTTCTTGGTAGCATCGTGAGTCTCTACAGTGCTGGTCAGCAGGTGCTGAAGGGGTGAACACACAGATGCTCTCTTGTCATTATTTTCTTTTCCTCTGTAATGAGGAGAGGAAACTCTTTGTTTCAACTGACATATCATGATCACCTGGCACCCCAGGGAGGAATATTCCTACACACAGCCAGCTTTAAATATTCCTTAATTTTGGTCCTGCTTCTGAAATTCTGCCATGCCATGCCTGGCAGAACAAGAGCTGCAAAATTTATGGGTGGTGTTCTGCTTTGTTGTGTTGAGTACATTAGTATTTAGTTCTAAGTTAGATTAATATTGTACCTTTTGACTGATGCCTGAGAGAATATCACTGCCTGTTTGTCCCAAGGTGTTATCCATATTTTACAAATGAATAAATACTTTGTTGTCATTTAGCAATGTTGAGTCAAAGTGTCTTTGTTGTATGATTTTACAAGCCTTTGAATATTTTATAAAGCATTTAATTTCATTTGTACACAAATAGAGAGTGAGGCTTTAAAAAATTAAATAATGATTCAGTTTAAGAATTGAGTCTTTCAGTCTAGACTAGTAATTTCTGTAAGGGACTTTACACCTGTAATGGCTTTGAAATTGTCACAAGAAAACCTTTTAGTGAAAGTGTATTTTATAAAAGATCCATTAGCTCAGTATCTTCTCCTTGGTCAAAAGAAGGGATTTGTGAGTGATAATAGCTCTCTAAAGTGTATATGCCTTTTTTACATCAGGTTCTGTTTTAGGGAATTAGGTTTTCAGACACTGGCAATTTGCTGAACATTTTGATGTTCCTCATCTTTGAAAAGTGCCTGTTACACTAGCAGGTGTCAAAATCTGCAGATTTTATTTATTGCCCTTTACAAAGCACTTATTACTATGATATTTGGAGACTTCACATGGAGTAAAAAACATCAGGAAAGCTTTCTTGAAGGGATTGGTGTCACTTGTTATGCTGGCATCTTACAATGTAAAGTGCTGTATAACTGTGGGAAATGAACAGAGGTAATAAAAATAAAATTTAAAAAAAAAATCCTTGCAGGAAAATGTAAAATATAGCTACTTAAAACTGAGCAACACAGGGCTGTAACCACACCTGATATTGCTGGGGCAGTACTCTTGCTGTGACTTGTGGCTCACCCTGTGGCTTAATTTCCTCTGGCCAAGTTGCTGTGTCCCTGGCAGGTGTCCCCCTGCTTTGCAGAGGTGAGCACACTAATACTGGATCTGCTTCTCCTGGGAGTGAAAGAACTGCTGGAATTGTCTCAGCATGGAGGGAAAGGGCTTGGCTTGTTTTCTGGGGAGGAACTGCTGGCTGGCCTGCAGAGAGACAACTGGGGGACTGGGCAATCACCAGTCAGATGAAGTTCTACAAGAAAAGGATATTTCTTGTATATATATATATTCTGCACATTCCTGGAGCAGAGTCCCCTCTGATGGTTGGCCCATGCAAAGGCTTTATGGGCAGGCAGCAGCTTTCCAGCAACTCAAGGTGCTGCTTCTGCCCACACCACAGCATTCTGCAGCTTATTTAGGAAAAAAAAACCTTCTAAAAACAAAATACAAAAAAAAAAAAAAAAAATCCTCCCCCTCAACCCCCCAAACCACCTCCAAAAGCAGATGCTTTGTAAGCCAATTAAGCAAGTTTAATTGCATCATATGTTCATGGAAACTCCTGTAAGCATTACTTTATAAATTAGAGGGGTTTTTCTTTTCCCCCCATAGAAATGTGGAGGAAAACTTAATTTCTAAATGAAAATTTCCTTTTAAATCTTTACATCTATTTTGGAATTATTTTAAGTGTTGTTGTTAAGAGTTATCAGTAAAATTAAAATTTAGCTTCCTCTAGTTTTAACAACACTAACTTCTGGGTACATTTGTAAGGCTTTAATGCAGGGAATGTCACATGTTGACCCTTCATAAACCTGAATCCAGTGCTTGAAATTCTTTCCAATTTATTATTTCTGAAATGAAAATAATCTTGACACTGATGTTATTTGGATGGGTGGTTAAGACATGGAATATTAGATTGCCTCTCTTAGCTCACCAAACCTTCTATTTTATTCCCACAGTAGAACCACAGTCCAGTCTGCTGCAGAAATACCAGGAGTGATATAATCCAGTATAATAGAAAGGTTCCCTGAAATAATGTCTACTTGAAATAGTTCCCTCCTTCCCTCTGGGTGAAGAGCAGGTGGGTGCTTAGACCCCACAGTCCTGGGTGGAACTGACTGTGATGGTGAAGTGGACCTTCATTCTGCATTGAAGGCTGATGCTAATTCCTCTTCCCCATTAAGAAACTGCCACCACAGAGCAAACTTATTTCCTGGTGTTTTGACAGAAGATGAACAATTGCATTTGCAGAGGCAATTTGGGAGAGTGTCAAAGCTGTCAGCACCACCAGAGGTGTCTTGCACTGTGTGTGTTCATGTACAGAAGCTTTGCATTTTGAGGGTATCAGCTTTTTCCTTTCCAAGTGTGTCCATATGATCTGGTATTTGTGAAGGGATGGACATGAACAGGACTGCAAGTCACTGGCCAGACTCCTTTTTTTTCTTTTTTTTCCTTTTTTTTTTTTTTTTTTTTTTCTGGCCTTAGAGGTGAGAGGATTCTCAGGCTGGCAGATTTATCTTCAGGGGGATGGCTGGGGGATAGATTCTGATCCCTTGCTGCCTTGTACCATCATCTGTGCTCCTGTACATCACTGCAGAAGGGAATTCACATTTTTGCAGGGCCCAGTGAATGGCTGCACATGGTGCCAGCCTGGTTCTGTTTTTAAATAAACTGCTTTGGTGTGGTGCTGTACAGGGAAGAGCTTCACTAGGACTGCTGGGGCCATTGGTTCACCTTGGTCTCCCTTCTGGTGAAGCTCCTATTTTTTCATGGCTCTGTGAGTCAGGCTGCTTGGATTCCACTCCTAATCCTGCATTTGTCCTCTGTGGCCACAACCTGCTTGTCCATCTTCATGATAAAAAGGGACTGCAGCTTTTTGCTGTATTGGGATGATGATAATAAAAGTCAAAAATTATTACAAGATCCCAAGCTGAAAACACTTATGTAAAAGTAAAATGTATTATTATGTTTTGTTGAAAAACAAAAACAAAATTGTTTTTAATTGTGTGTTGTTTGAGCAATCAGTTTCTCTCAGGAATACAGATAAAGATCACAGCTTTTCACATCACTTGAAAGAGGCAGTTGGTAGCAGTGTGACAACACATACTGTAAAAAATTCAAGCACAGTCATTGCCACAGAAAATACTTCAGATTTTGCCCTTTTATCTTTCCTTTTCAGTTCTGAGTTTCTTCCTGGCATGCCCTGCAGATAATATCCCTGCCTGAAGACATACCCCCCTTCCCAATACCCAAATTTTCATTTTCTCACATCAGTGGCTGTATATTAAAGAGTGGGTGGTAGAGGGAAGGCTATTATTTGACAGCTAATATTGTAAATTCTGTCTAATATGGTTTGTATATGGAAACAGCAATAGCTGCTGCTGCTGTGGTTTTGTTGCTGCAGGGAAAATGCAATAAATAGGACTTTGAGAGGAAGATCTGGCCATGAAGAAAGGCCTTGGAATTTCATTTGTTTCTCCTGTGCTACCACCAAATCTTCCTTCTCATGCTGCTAAAATAAAACATAGATCTAAACAGATCCTGGCATGTCATGGATGTACCACACAAAGACAATGTACAGGGATACTTGTTCCCATTCAAATTCATCTGCACCATCCTTTGTGGAAAACAGTGACAGTGCTGTATAATACCTTCCATTTCAAGTTCTCAAAGCACTCTCCGAAGACATGAGATTGCTCATCTTTATTCTTCCCTGTGGTGAGTTAGCATTATTGTTCTCCTTTAAAAGGTGAAGGAGATGGGATGCTCCACAACCCATTTGGAAAACAGTAGCAGAATGGAGAAGAATATTGCATTTCTGCCCTTGTTTGTTTTATCCATCAGGCTGTACTTCTGCCTTGCAACCTTAGCAGCATCTGCCACTGCACATCATTTATTGGTTCCCTTGCTCACAGCTCCATGTTTTCCTTTTTTGCTTTCATCAAGGCACTCAAGCATGTCAAAGACTGCAGAGCACTTATTAAGGAACAAGACTGTAAGGAATAAGATGCAGCTTCTTGGCTTATTAAAAATAAAGAAATGCATTTTTTGCATGCCCTGGCAGTAAAAGAAGGAAACAAGATGGAGCTCTTGCTCTCCTTCCTTTGCATATGTAAGCTGTGCTCCTCAGGATCCCTGGAGGAAGCTGCTCCCTGTTTTCCAAAGCTGCTTGAATACATGGTGTGGTAGCAGAACATAAATCCTGTATGTTATTACAACACCTTTTCCAGAATCACTGAATATCTGATTAGCCAGAAAGTCGTGTGACGTAGCCTGGAGATGTCATGAGTGTGTTTATGAGCTGGCTGTTTGCTGTTCTCTGCCTGTCCATTGCTGCATATTGAAGGTAGAGAGAGGGCAGTGGGCTTTCTCAGCTGGTTCAGAGCTCTTTGTGCTTGTCATGTGTCTCATTTTCCATTTGTGCAGTGCCAAGGTGCTTTTCAGTGAAGCATTTTTGGAGGTGCAGCAAAGGGTTGTTCCTGAAGCCTTAAAACTGTTCTGGTTCAGGCAGGGCTTAGCAGGATTTTTCCTTAATTGAGCTGGCCTGTTACTGCTGGAATGGACTGCACTATTTGCACATTTAAGGCCAGTTCACATCACGGATTAGATTTTCTAGAATTTTATGCCAGAACTCAATCTTTCTCTCCTCAATCCTGAATGTTACCTGTCTATTGTTTAGTCTTTCCATAGTCTCTTAACATGACCAATTCCATATTCTCAGTTGTGAATCTTTGCATAATCTGAGGAGTACAGTATCTCTGACTGCCTTCTCCATTTTCTTGAATCCAGTCATTGTGAAAATCTGAGTGACCAAATGTATTTGTTTTAGTAAACAAATCTTTCAACATCTCTGATCTCTCTAGCTGAGGTTTTCCTGATGACCACATCTATTAGCTGGGTGGTAACATGCTGCTCCTTCTGTGGCTACCTGAAGTGTGACCCTTCAGGACCTTTTAGGATTGGAAGATCAGTAGAATAAAATAAATAGAGAGAAGATGTGCCATAACCTAATTTCTGCCTAAGATAATCAAACCAAATTTTATTTCTCTGACTACACAGTTTTCAAAGCAACTTCAGAAGCCCCAAAGGTTTTTCTTTTTTCTGATGATCTCTGTCCAAGGAGGCCCATTTGCTCCCTTCACTCAGAGCTTTTCTTGTGAGGACTTCTGCTGCTTTCTATCTGCAGTGCACCATCTGGACACTGGCTCCTCTCCTTGCAGCATCTGAACCTGGGAAATCCTTCAGTAGAGGCAGCTGTGATCTGGCCAGTCCCCAGCTCTTGC
This sequence comes from Oenanthe melanoleuca, assembly GCF_029582105.1. Taxonomy (NCBI): domain Eukaryota; kingdom Metazoa; phylum Chordata; class Aves; order Passeriformes; family Muscicapidae; genus Oenanthe; species Oenanthe melanoleuca. The sequence continues at coordinate 4,833,600 of NC_079334.1, forward strand.
TGATTCCGTCACTTTTGTTGGTTTTAAAAGTTTTACTCTCTGGAAAGGGTTGACTGACTTCACTGGCAAGTCTGAAAGATCATAACCACTGTTTTTAGTGTTGTGGCTGATCATTTTCACATGGCACCCTGTCCATCCTTGAATCATTTGCTCCTTCCCATGGCTGGGTTGAAGAGTGTCTAATTCAGCCAGGTGGTGCTGAGTGCACCTGTGTAAGGCTCTACAGCTCTGCCCCTTGTGCCTACTCCAGTTTATTGTCCATCCTAGTGTGTCCCTGCTCTCAGTGTGTGCTGGCTGCAGAAGGGTTAACTAGATGCAGGCTCAGTCTATTCATACATGAGATTCAGAGGCCCAGATGGTGTGCTTAATTACTCTGGCCAGCTCTGGCTCCATCCCACTCCTGAGGGAATTAAATGAGGAATGGTGTGTCAGAGACTGTTCCTTTCCTTTCTCCCCAGAGCACTTTAGTGTTACAAGCCCCACAACACATTAGGCCCAGCTCAAACATCCCCAAGACAAAGTGGCTTTGGGGTGCTGGCTGGCCCTTGGGTTCCCAGCTGGGCTTTGACACACTCTGTGTGCCAGCAGGGCTGCCTCCTTACAAGTGACTCCAGGACACCATTTTCTTTGCAGGAGCAGTCAAAGTCCAATCCATGAGCGTGGCTGTAATGCTCATGGAGCCTCAAATGCATGATCAGAGCTTTCTCTACAAGGTTTATTTCTAATCCTGTCTCCCTGTCCCTTGGTATCACATGCATGGAAACACACAATCTTGGCAGCATAGCTGTGTTTGGCCAGAACTTAGAGGGCTGGTCCCCATTTGCTGTCAGAAGGGAAACTTGACCCACATCCACAGGATGCAGAGACTCTGTTTTTGCTTCCTGTGTGTGTGTGCTGTGCTGAACATCAGAGGAGTGCAGATGCCCCCATGGCAAGGTAAAACCAACTGCAGATGGAGCAGCTCAGCCTTTCCAAGGAGTTCTGGCCTGGCTGCAGTGGTGGAGTCCCCAGCTGGGCTCTCCCTTGCAGTGCCAGGTCTGGGAACCAGCTGTTAGGAAACAGCTGGCTGTTCTTCATTTATCAGGGCAATGACTGACACACATCTTCCCTGATCTACTTCCCACATTCACTCTTCCCATATCCATATGAGTTATAAGTGACAGAAATGCCAGAGAATGGATATTTTTAGCTGGGACTGCTGCAGTTAGTATTGCATTAAAGATTATCAAGGTACTTGAAATTTTGAAATCCTATTTTCAGATTGAGCTTGGGAGGCATTTTGTATTTGGCAAAGATTTGTCATACTTGCTTTCTGGGCTGAAATAAAGCTTTTTCATTTTTTCTTTTCTTTCCTATCCCATCCTTTCAAATAACAGCAAAGTTAGTTATTTATTCCTGAGAAAAATAAAAGAGGAGGGTATGTCTTTTAGGTGGTGGTGGTTTTCTTAAGCTGTTTTTCAGCAGTAATGGCAGATATTTGAAAGTTGTGATTTAAGGCAGTAATGCTCCTCGCTGGAGAATGACGTGTGGCCTTTTTCCAAAGGAAATTGGGTTTGATTTTACCACACTATTAGTGCTGAAAATCACATACTGAGCCTGTACTGTGGAGTGTTTTTCCTGGGCTTAAGTGTGCATCTCAGAAATGAGGCACTGTACGTGAGCGAGTTAACTTCACTCTGCAGTCAACCGGGTGGCCTCAAAAGAGCTTTACAAGCACAGGCTGGTTTTTATGTGGCTTGAAAAACTTAAGGTAAGAAATGTGTGTCCCATAGTGCCTGCTGTTCCACCAGTCAAAATGCCCTTGTTGCCTGGGGAAATGCACTCAGCTCCAGAAGTCAAGAGGGCATGAATCCCATTTCCAGGTCTGTTCTTCACAACTCCTGTTTAGGTGCTGAGCAGGCTGGAGTTTGAGAGATGCAGTTTGTTATGGGAATAATTGCCACTGGGCACAGCCACAATGGTGGCTGATTTTTATTCGACCACTTTAAGGGGTTTTGAAAATCCCATGCTGGATGTGTAGAGCAGAGATTTTAGCAGGAGAATTAACACAGTTTCTTGGGATGACTGTGCCTTAGCTGAGGTCAGATACAGTCTCAAGTCCCCAATCTCACCCGAAACTGCCACTAACAAGTCTGCACACTTCTCAAACAAAATTTGGTGAGAGCACCATTCTGGTGTTTCCTCTATTTTTAGATGCTTTATGTCCCTGTGGCTTTGAGAGTATCTCTTTTGATTTTCTGCTTCTTCTCATAAAGAGCCCAGATATAGACACTGTAAAAAAGTAAATGGAGAAACCCATATTGCATTTGAGTGTGAATGCCAGTGCTGTCTTGAGCCATGCATGCATTCATCTCTTTGGTCCATGCCTGCCCTGGGGGTCTCCTGGTTGATTACAGGGATGAGAGAGGGATGGGACTGTCTGAACTGCAGGCACAATTTCAGGGTGTCAAAGGAGAAGGGGACATGTGTCACTTCAGGTTTCTGGCTGTGTCCTCTGCAGGCTGGTCAGCTGGATGCAGCTGCACCCTGGTGGGACAGGCAGGGTGGCTGTGAGGAGTGTGTGAAGCCAGCAGCCTCTTTCCCTGTCACACAGAGCCTGGGAGCTTCTGCAGGCAGCCCTGGAAGGCTGTAATCATGAGAGGGATAATGGCTTGTTTTGGGTTAATAGATCCTGACAGCCTAATTTCCCCTGGTGAAAATAAAAGAGAATAAATCTTACAAATACTGTAAAATCAATATCTAGCAGTGAAGGGGATGACAACAAGACCCTATATCCACAGCACATTTTTTTTGGTGAATTGTTCATTTCACTTTCATGTGGATGGGCTCCCTGTGGCTTTGCTAGAGCCATGTAATCCTCCATTCTCCTTTCTGTCATGCCTATCTCTTCAGTGCTTGTGTTTTACTTGCCTCTAAGTAAGGGTTCTTAAGCCTTGAGCTTGTTGGAGGGGAGTGCTCTCATATCTTGGAGGCTGCTCTTCCCTCTTCTCATTGGCATGCAGAGCTAACCTGGTTACAGGTCTTTATCTGTGAATAGTTAACCACATCCTGACCCTCCAAAATAACCCAGCCATGGCAGCCTTTGCTCACTGCACCTTGGCTGTGCTCTCCATTATTGACCTGAAATATTGACAGAGTTACCATTGGATTTTCTTTGTATTCCCAAGGTCAGGGTTTAGGATTTGTGCACTGAGCAGCCTGAAGCTTCTCCAGATAAATCTGCAAATCCACTGAGGATAGTCTGCAATGATTTGGGATTGGCAGCATTACAAAAATAGAAGATCATGAAATAGGAAGCAGTGAAACAGATCCTTGCTGGTACAGATTTCACAGGCAAAGGCACAAATGTCTCTCTCTGCACAGAGTAAGCTTGGGGAGGACCTCAAGCTCCAAACTTGAGGAACTCCTGGCTCCTTGGGCTGGCAGGGACATGGACTGAGCAGTCCCATAGCAATCTTGAGGAATAAGGCTTGGGATAGGGTGTTTTCTTGCTATTTGATTCCTTGTGAATGAAGATTAGTGGGATGAATGGTCTCTATTCTGTACTCTTGTGGACCCTACTTTAAAGACAAGGTGAAGAAACTACATTTTTCCCAATTTTCAAAGATTCTTTAGGTTGGTAAAAAACTGTGGGAAAAGGTTACTGTCCTCTTAGAGATAAGAATCACATAACAAGGATTTGAGAGAAGCCTGTGTGAGTGGTTAATCCAACCTCTCAATTATAGGGCTTTGGCTCTTTCCTGTCAAAGTATTTACTCTTGAGTTTTGCTTAAATTTCTGTCCTTCTTTGAAAGGAAAGAAAATTCTCACTTTCTTTTCCTTCTGGATGCAGCCATTTTTGGGCAGAGCCAGGTGAGCTCTTTCCCTCAGCCTGCTCCAATTTCCCACTCCCTCACTGCTGGAGGACACCCAGAGACAATCAGCTTCCCTTATGTCAGGGCACTGCCCAGCTGAGGGCTCTGCCTTGATCTCCAGCTCCTGCCTCTTCCTCAGGCTTCCTCTGAGATGTTGAACCTGTGATCTCTTAACTCCAGCATTCCCTCTGTCAGATGGCTCTTTCCTTCTGTTTCCCTTTTCTATCTCTTCATCATGTAGTTTTTAGCCTGCTCAGGCTCACTGTCATCACTCTCCATGTCTGGTGCCCATTCAGTGATCCTCTATTTTGCTGGCATTTGTTATTACAAGGAGAACAAAAGTGCTGGTGGGAGAAGCCTTGTGAGGGTTTTTCCACTGACAGTCGATGTTGCCTTTGAGATTTTCTTCCCTTCCACCTGTTCTGTGTTCTGCTATCCCCTCTCTTCCCCTGTGTATTTGCCATTTATAGTGCTGATGACTCGGTGCTGTGTGTTCTCCTCTCTTGTTGCTATCCAGGGGCTGTGGGGATACTTGGTATAAAGTAACTTAAACTGAAATGTGTTTTTAAGAGGCAGAGGTGTCACTCCTGGTGTTACATCATCCACACAGAGACTAAAATTGCTTTGAGAAAGAGCTGGTCATTTGCTACTTGCTGTGTGCTCTTCCTCCCCTCAGAACAAGGGGAATTAATGAATTAATTAATCACATTAAGGAATTTATGCATGGAAGTCTAATTTAAATTGTACTGGTAGTTATGTTTCCTCGTAGCACTTTTTGGTGGAAAAAAACCAAGAAATAGATGTATTAGGGTTTTACTTCTCAGTTGTGAAAGGTAAACAAAAATCAATATGCTGTAGGCAGTCTTTGTTTACAGACAAGAGCCAGATATCAGGCTGGGCAGAGAATCCCCTAGTGACTCCTAGTCACAGTACATATTTTCCTCTGTTGGAGTAACTGATGAAATAATCACAATATTTAACAATAATGATAATAGGTGGTTCACAAGCAGGTTTTTTCAGTCAAAGATTACAGTACTCCCTTCTTACTGATATATGTGCTAGAAGATACATAAGCCCATGACAGTAAAATACTTTTCAAGTGTCCTTCAACAAATAATCAGTGCCAGCCCTTGGAAATGGGATCACTAGTGATGCACTTAAGTGGTTACAGAGATGGTTTTGTGCAGGAAGGATTGACTGGGTGGGAAAATGAATCTGTAGTCATGAAGGTACAGAAGCACTTGGCATCCTTGGGAGAGCTGGGGCCTCTTTTTCCTGTGCAGAGCATGGAAAATGAAAATCCTTGTTATCCTTGTGCCGAGGGATTGTTCACGTCAGTGGAAGTGGCAGAAGGAAAAATAGAGGGACACAATTGGAAGTGGACCTCTTGTCTTTCCACATCTGTGAGATGTATGCAGGTGAACATTGATGATTGTCCACGAGCTGTGTTCCAGGAATAAACCTCTCTGGATGGATCTGGCTTTAATTCATGTAGAGGGAGCTGAAGTAGGTGCTTTTGATAAAACTGACTTGGAAACCTTCCCTTCTGCTTTGGGGCTCTGCACAGCAGGCTGGCATGCCAGGAGGGGCTGCTAAGCTGTAACCTGTGTGAGGTGTGAGGCACAGCAGAGGTCATGACTGTGCTGCAGATGTGTGAGGAGCTGGGACTGTGCAGGGACAGCTCGGGAGAAATGGGATAGTGTGAGTCTCACACTTGCTCTCTGGAACTTGGCAGATGTGTGGAAGTCATTTGTCTTGAGTCATTCAGCAGATCAGTGACAGAGTCAGAAATAGAATCCAGGTCTTCTGATTGCTGCAGCCACCATCATATCTCCAAAACCACATTGCCTCTCAAAAGTTACTTCAAAAGTAAGCAAAGCACCAAGGGATCTCTCACATTTCCACCCAGACAGCTCTTTGATGTGGCCAGGCAGGTGCTCTTGAATCATGGCTGTATATTCAAAAATCTGTGGCAGGTCCATTTTGAAAAGGAGTTAAAAATGAGTTTTTCATGTGATGAGGATCTTTTGCTATGCCAGGCAGAGGCAGGACTGTGATGCTAGAGATAAAATGAGTTATCTCTTTACACTACAGCTTTCAAGGTGACCTTCATGCTTAAAAAAAAACCCACCTTAAATGTAAATCAGGAAGCTTTATGTATTTATTTATGATTTAGGGGATGTAGTTTAAATATGTGCTTTACAGACATCTAAGAGAGAACCTCTAGGAACCTTCTGCAGGTGTTGTGACTCATACATTCTTCAACATAATGATGTAAAATCATGCAGACCTCACTGGTGGTGATCAGGCCTTGGGAGGATTTGTTAAGCAAGAACCTGGGCCTGAGTCCTCCGAATTCAATCCTCTGGGGTTTCATTCAGAGCCCATGTGCCTTTCTCCTGCTCCTCACCCCAGCACTGTGTTCCAGCTGCAGCTGTGACCTGTGTCTTGCTGTGGATCTCCAGCAGTTTGTTCAGCCTGTGTGTAACCAGATTCCTCTTCTGAGAAGGCTGCCTTCACAGAATGTTTTTTCTTTGGCATGATGCTTCTCTGTACAGCATCTTTCCCTCTTAGGCCTCCCATACATCCTCAAGGAAACCTGGCTGCAGTGCAAGGTGAGGCTGAATAATCAAGGTTACAATTTAAGGGTCTCATAGCTTTGCCATATTGATGAGTGCAACAGTGGAAAGTGGGCACCATGAGCCTGCCACTACAGGCAAAGCAATACAGAAAGTGTTGATTCTTCTTTCAGCAATGAATATTGTGCTCAGCAGTGTTTGCACATCAGCTGTGGGGTGTTCAGTGCTGCCTGGTATCCACTGCATCCATTGCAAGGTGGCAGAGATTGAGCCCAGCCTGCAGGTGCCCTCCTGCCATGCTGCATCATATCTGGGGCTGGTAGGGTGGGCAAAACCTGCCCAGGTCAGTGCTCCTCTGCTGCACCTGTGCATCCATGAAACACTGGGCTTTTAAGGATTTTGGCTTGGGATGACTTCTGTGCTATTTCTAAATCTCCTCAGGACTTGGGGAAGGTAAAATGCATTTTGTATATGTGCCATTCTATTACTATTTTATTTCCTAAATTTGGAGTTGGGGCTGCAATCAAAACAGAAACCATAAAGAAGTCCTAAAGTGCCAACAGAAGTTGAAACAATGCTTCTGGGATGGTACATCTGTTCTGGTGCTGTCAGGCCTGTGCACTCCCCTGAGTGGGATCTCATATCTCACCGGCTTGTGCAGACTTGAAACCTTTTTTTCTATTTACATCTTAAATGAATATTTGTCTTGGTTTGGCATTTATTGGCATTTATGCTTAATATTTGAACACAATAATTCCTGAAATGAAACCATTTTAATGTAAATATGTGGCTTCTAGTCTCAGCAAGGGCAGGCATCAGCAGTAAAAAGATAAAAAGCCCAGAGTAGGAACAGTGTTAGCATAAAAACCACAGTTCCCTGTCTCAGTGAGGATGCTGTGAGCTTGCTCTGCACTGGCAGCAGCAGGGCAAAGGCTCCTCTGGGAATGCAGTGCTTCACTCAGCCCTGGTGGCAGAGGGCTGGTTCCAGCCCTGGCACCAGCCCCTTGCCTAGGGCAGGCAGGATGATCCCTCTCACTCTGTTCCTGTCCCCTCTGCAGGGGGGTGGTAAAGGTGGTGGTGACATGGCCTCTTGCATGGCAGTTTTTGTCATTCACAGTCTCCTCACAGATTGCACTTTCTGACCTGACACTGTTTTGTTCAGCTCTCTCCAAGCTGTTATTTATCCATCACTGTCAGGAGCCAGCTCTCTGCTCTGCCTCCATCTGGGTGGCTTTTTCTGAGGTAAATTCTTGGAGCCCTCATGTTCTTCCTGCTGCAGGTGCTTCCAGCATAAAATTTCTAGCCTCTCACTCACCCTGCAAACATGGGCTTCCCAGAGAATTCTTTCATGCAGAAGTTCCTTCTCAATCTAGTTATAGTAATCCTGAGAAGGTTTAGAACAAAACAACAACAAAACCACAAAAAAAATTATGTAGAACTATTCTGCCTCTACTGTTAGTTCTGTGTCATGCAGATTTACTTAGTGGGGCATGAAAGATTCTTAAATTCAGTGTAAGCACCAGAGAACTCCTCTATATACATAAAGACATGGGAATGGCTTTCCTTCAGGGAGCAGCTCTGAGCTGCACTGCCACAGTGTACCCTGCTGCCTGCTCATCACCTTTGTGCTCCACTTGTGCCTTCCAATGTACTCAGAGAATTCAAGTGTCTGGTTGTGCATCTTAGGAATCAAGATGTGCAGTTTGGCCACCTTCAGGCCTCTGGGGTGCAGACAGAGAGCTCAATATAAAAATAATAGGATGTGGTCCCATTTATCTAAACAGTGGGAGTGGGAATTCTTCATGGCTGTTTGCAGTGAGAACTTTGTTGGTGTTCCAGCTGTCTGTCTGGGTAGGGCTTGAGCAGATGTCATTTCCTAACTTGTTCCTGTTTCCTTGGACTGTAACCCCAGGCAATGGGAGTGACAGGGCTGCAGTGGTTTCCCCACTTTAAGTGGACCCCAGGACTTGGAGGTGTGCTGCAGAATGCACCTTCCCTTCAGTGAAGAGGAAGCCAGAGACAACTAATTCAAATGTGGTTTTCTACCTTTTTTTAATAGCTACTAGGAAATATTTTAAGATCAACATGTGTCCTTGCTCAAATCCAGGGATGAGCATTTTCCACCTGGTGAATGCTTTCACTTCACAGAATCTATTGCTCCTCTTGGCTATTCGGTGGAGCCTAATAAGCCCTATCCTGAGAGCTATTTATCTGTGTCCTGGTGCTGGAAACACTGACAGCCACACTGGAGAGGGTGTGCTCTGCATGCTGAGCCATGTGCTAAAACAGCAGGCTGCAAAATATACATCCTATCATCTGTGCAGGCACACAGTGAGCCTACATGAAATAAAGGATGGGGAAAAGCCCACAGGATAATAATCAATTGTTTAGCAGCCAACACTCAAGAAACTCTGTGGCTTATCTAAGGGCAGAGAGTGAGAAACTCTCCTTGCTCTGAGAGAAACTGTGGTTATGATAATGGAAACGTTATTGGTGGTTAATGTTTCAGCAAGGAAACATCTATCAGTTTTGGAGTTCATTTGACTAAATACAAACCTTAAAATAAAGAAAATACTTGGAGGTTTTGGAGAAGTATAGATTATTAATTTGAAGCTAAATTTTAGAGATTCAAATCCCTGTGTATTTGGAAGGGTCTGGAACTGGAACAGAACCTTGTAGCTTTGAAGCACCTAACACATTTGTTGGGTTTTTTCCCTGTTCCCCATCAATTTTTTACTCCCTGTGATCCATCAGTGATCTCCAAAAGTCTAATCCAATTTTCTTTGGAGGCAATATAAACTTCTAGTTACGTCAAATATCATTGGTTAATCTTGTTAATGATTGCTGTGGATTTTTTTTTTGTATTTTTCCATTGTTTGGGCATTATGAAAAACCTGTCCTCTACCCTTGGTGTTTTGTATTAAATAGGAAATAGACCAGTTGCATACGTATACATTGTAAGCCTTAATATTGTTACAAGGAGTAGAATTTTTATGTTTTTAGTTGTGCCATTTAGAATTCTTTAACTTAAAAAAAAAATACTGATCTCTCTGTCAGTTATAACTGAGATATCTGGAAAGCCACATCCTGAAACTTGTAATGTCACAAGGCTTGCAGTGGCCATACATCTGTTTTTCACTCAAACCTACCAGGACTGGGGAATCTCTGGTGTGTATACTAATGAATGATTTGCATGGCAAATCTCTTTTGGTCATGGAAAGGCTGGACATGCAGGGAAAGAGGAAAAAAATGGAGCAAGGCTGGATTTTAGCATTCTTTGTCAATTGTGCCACCAGGGCTTTCTGGCTGCTTCTTTCATGGTTGAAGATGCCAAAACACCAGTGAGTGGCACCTCTTGTCCCACCCTCCTCTCTGTGGAGCTGTGATTTCAAACCCATTCCTCCACACAGTTTTCTGCACTGTCCCTTCCTTTGACTCCTCTGGCATGTGATCACTTCCAAGAGTCCTAGGTCTTTGGGGCCAGTCCTGGTCCTCCCAAAAAATACCATGTAAGCCCATCCCTTCCCAAGCCTTCAGCTTTATGATTGCTCCAGCTCATGGCTGATTGCCCTGAGACATTTGAAACACTTAATGTGCTGTGTGAGGGATTCCAAGTCAGTAATCTTTCAGCTTGCACATCACCAGACACATGATAAAATCAATAAAGTACTAAAAACATTTCTCTGCTTCAGCTTTTCCTTTCTGTTGGCATGTTCCTTGTGTTTGGTGTTCTCTTGGAAGACCAGGCTCCTTCCTGTTTTTCTGTACATGACCTTTCCTCTGTAGTGGAGTATCTGCAGCATCTTCTAAAAGGATGATGAGTAAAATTTGCCTTTAAAACTTGCTGTCCTACTTGACAGTAACATCTTGGCCAGCATGGTTGACTGATCACACTGCCTCACCAGCTTCTGTTTAATTACCAGCTTATCAAAGTGGATGTTTTTTCCTGATCTGACTGTCATTTTGGCTTGAATTGTTTCTTCTAGCAGAAAATTGTCAAGGTTTAATGGTTCTTTTTTTTTTTTTTTTTTTTTTTTTTTTTGTTTTTTTCAGTCCAGTTCTGCCAGCCTTACAATTTCATTTAAAGACCTCTAAGAGGAAAAAAGGCAAGCAAGCTTCTTGCACAAAAGCTTTTTGGAGTTTGAAAGCAAACCTCCAGTATCAAGCAGAGCTCTGAGACAGGGGGAGCAGATATCAGTGCTGCTGTTAATAAGATAAAAAAACCCATTCAGAATGGCCACAGCAGTCAGAATTAGTCTGGAGACCTGGGGGGAGTTGCTGTGTGAGATATTTTTTCTTTTTTACGGTCAGCTACAATGTGGGTTATGTTAGGGTAGTGGCAGATCAGAATGCCTTCCAGCATTATTCTCCTGTCCTATTTTATTGGAATTTTAGTCAGTGATGGCTAATGAAATTAAGCTCTGGCCCTCTTCTTTGCAGCAGTCCAACTGAGCATGCAGTGGTTAATGTGATAGGATGGAACAGGAGAAATAAATTCCCTAAATTTTGCTGATGGCTGCCAGAGTGCCCCAAGAACCTCGAGCCCAGTGTGTGGCTGGGTGCTCTAATTTCTTCAGCAACAGCTGTCTTCATTCATTGGCTGCTTTGTATCTGATGAAAGAAAGAGCTTCTCAAATAATGCACCTCAAATAGGCCATGAGATTTGAGGCAATTTTTTTTGCTTCAGGGCCACGAGGAGTCAAAAAATAACAGCGAGCAAGGTTAGTAGAACAGCTAACCTTTGTTCTACATTTTTAGGAGCAAAAAGAAGGTCATTGCCCTTAACCATATCTCCCATTCCTAGCCAGGGTTTTTTGTTAACTCTTAGCATTTTCACTGTGCATTTGCCACAGCTTTATCTTTCTCATGCTGCTTTTTTCCTCAGAGCCAGTGAAATATAAGAGAAAAAAGTTGCTTTAATTTCTAGCCAGAGGGGAAAGTGTTATCTCTAAGATGAGTGTGGAGAATGTAAAAATGTGAAATGAGCTAGCTTTGTAGGGGTGCTGGCTGCTTACAAATTGCTCTTTTGAGTTCTGGTGCTCTCTGACATATAAAGAGCTTTGCCCTAGAACTGTGTCTGTCCATCTTAATGCTAAGTCAGCAGGACCTGATGTTAGAGAGAAGCATTTTCTGCTCCTCCTTGGACTGCAGCTGTGGAAGGAACAAGGAGATAACTTCTCTTGCTGGTACCCTGCATTTCCACCATTTCTTGCCCTGTTTTATGGTGACTTTAGTATGGGCTTTACATTCCTGTGCAGTACTCTGAATGAGGACAGCAGAGGCAGCAGAAATGCACGTTTCTGCCTCCCACTAGAGCACCTGCATCCTTAGCTAGAATATAAAAGGTGAACAGTTAGTAGTTTGGTGTTCAGATCTGGTTTTATTATTGTGTGGTAGTGTTGGTGTGATATCAGTGCACTGTTTTCTGTTTGTGTATTGTATTATTTATTTTCTGTGGCTTTTCAGTCTGTTGTGAAACTGCTAACTCCTTTTTCACAGTTGACCAAAAAGTCATTAAAGAGAACAATTTTCATTTTACTTTCATTTTGTGTTGAGATTATTTGGATTCTTGCTGGTGACCCCAAATGAAAGGCTTACTGTCCCATTGCCACTGACCTGACCTGTGCAGCTGCTCATTCTTGTGTCACCTTCATGGCTGCATAAAGGTTCTCTGGGTAGAAGGTGATGCTGTGGATGCAGAACAGTTAGAGGGAGAGCACTGAAGGGATGCTCATCTTCTGTGGTGTATAAAATTGAAAAAAGACAAGTGGAAAAGTACTACAGAGACTATAAACTGAAAAAATGGGAATGAACAGGAAAGCCTGAAAATGGGCTTCAGGTAGTCCAGATCTTTCTGACAAAACAGATTTTGTTATGGACTTTTCTCTAGTGTTTTGTAAGAAGAAGCATTAATATCAGGACAACTGCAAGTATAAAGGGCTTGATAGCCACAAGTGTATTGTGAGCCACAAGTGTATTTTGAGTTCTGGGGACTGGATTTTTTCCTCTCTACCTTGTAGTACACTCTCATACCTGTTAAGCTCAGGGCAGTGTGTGTATAAAATGCCCTCAATCAGCATCCCCTATTTCTCCACTGCAGGTATTTTACAGTTGCCTTTGATATTCACAGTGTGTGAGTCCAAATCACTACACAAGGCAATCAAGCCCTGTGTGGCTTGAGAATTACTTCAGTAATTCACAGTTTATTTCAGCTGCATTTATGGTAGTGTACCGGTTTTTACTTAACACCTTAAGATCCTCTAATCAGAATGTGGATGAATTGCCTGACTTTAACCCCCAAATGCTGAGAGTTCACAGCCTTCTTTGGGGTTGTCTTTCAGCAAGAAAATGCCACAAAGTCTGCCTTCCTCTGTGAGAAAGGAAGGACTAAATTCCCCACACACTGTTACTCTTATCAGCCCCAAACATGCTGCACAGGACTGCAGCAGTTCAGTGGCACTTTGTACTGAGGAATTAAAACCTATGAAGTCAAGTCAGATTTTCCAGAAATGGTGCCTGCATGAAGAGAGCTTTGCTCCACATGAAGGAAAGGGATACACTTTGAACTCTCTGTCCCTTTGCTTGTGGAGCACTCATCCCCTCACACTGCCATTCCTCTGTGCTTCTGTGCAGAGCTTTTAAGCAGCTGTTGTCTGAGGTCCATGGAATGAAGGTGTTTGCTGGGGTGTCTGCAGCAGCCCAGAGGTGCACAGTGTGTAACAGGCAGAAAAGAAGCAGTTAATTAGCTTTTTTCAATGTCAATATGTTTCTATTATAATCACAGGTCTGTGCTGATACCCTCAGGTGCTTCGTTTACATGGGGTTTCTCATGTGCATTGAGCTTTAAACAACATCCCAGGTAGCCCAGGGAAAAAGGTTGTTGATGGCTTTTATACAAAAGATTGGAAATTGAGCCCCTGCTGGGACTGTGCTTTCAGCCATAGCACAGAAATATTAATTCCTGTCTTTCTTTCCCTGTTCATAAACAAATTCTTATCGCTGTTTTTGCCACCTAAACAAAAGAAATGGTCCAAAGCATTTAAGACATACCAAGCCAAGATGTGATATTCATAAAAAGAGCCAAGGCAGATAAAGAATGATTTATGATTCTCCTAGAGCACCTTTCAGGCAGCTGGGTCACATGACATTTACAAACTGACTGTATACACTGAGTGTCTATGTGTGTTGTGAGATAAATGAGAGAAGTGTAACTTTTTCCAGAAGTAAGTAAAAGTAACATGCACTACTACAACAATAGCTTAACAAATCTGCACATTAATTTCAAGGAGACAGAGAACAACCAAACAGCAGGAAAGATAAATGTACTGTGGCTGGGTGGGTCCTGAAGCAGCACTAAAACCTTTACTCCTGTGAGCAGTGATGTGTTCTGTTGGTAGTGATGAATGTCTGGCACTTGGGTGCACCCTGTGCTGAGTTTTGGCACCCAGAAGTCAGGGGAGCTGCATCAATTTATGCTGACCCAAGCATCTGGCCAATTCTGCATTAAGTTTATTTAGACTAAATGAATTCCTGAAAAACACAACCTATCACTGTTTTGGCAGGATAGGAGAGTTTCACTGGAGAGGATTCCTTTGGTGTCCTTTCTGTGCTCTGTTCATAAGACAACTTTCCTAGAAATTAATTCCTTTAACTCTTTCCTGCTGTGTCTTGTCTGCCTCATCTTAGTTCTCAAGATGTGATCCCAGCTTAAAGAATCAGCAGTTTCTGTTGTAAGGATCCTTGCCATGGAATGTTTTCACTTGAAACATGGTAAGCCTCCTTTACCAGGGACCCTCCACTCTGAATGGGGTGGTTAGAAATCCAAATATGATGGATGGACCTGCCATCACTTCTTCATGTTTCAATTTTCTTCTGGCACTGGAGAAGTGCCAGTCTCTGCTCCAAGCACTCTTCTTTCACCATGAATCAAGGATCATTCATCACTGTCTGTGGTAACAGCTCCTGCTGCTTTGACCCCTTGCCCTCTGCAGATCCTCCAGTTTCCTGACTCTGTGAGCTTCTTCCCCAGAGCACAACTTGCCTTTGGAAAGGGGTCTTCAAATTGTCCTTTTTGCTTTGTCATCCCTATGTTGCTGTTTTCCAGAGCCAGGACCCTTTATGGGTACAGAAGGCTGCAGGAGCTTTGACTTTTCTGTGCCATGGGCTGCATGTATGGGCTGCACTGTCTCTGTGCCTCCTCCTTGGGGTGAGAGGGCAGTAAGGTAACCTCTCATCTGCCTGAAGCTGGAAAGTTTAATGCCTTCAGCACGTGCAAGAGCCTTGTTCAGTTTCTCCTGTAAGCCAGACATGAGGTTTTCACATGCAGCTTGGCTGAGCTGGTTAACAATGCCTGCCATGCCTCGTGTGCTACAGCACATCCATTCCCTAAGTGACTGGGACAGAGCAAGGCTGCATAGTTTTCCCAAGTTGAATGGCAAGTAATTGCATAAAAAAGAAGAGGATCTGAGAATCCAGACTCTGTTCCTGTACCTGCCAGGCTGACTCGTGTTTGGAGTGATGTCAGGCAGTTTAGGAAGCACCAGTGTTTGATGAATACTTTCTGGTCAAATAATCCAGCTAAAGAACTCAGTTTACCAGAGGACCTACAATAAAAAGCAGTGAAGCATGGGTTGAGCATCATTCACAGACAACTGTGGCTTCATTCAAATCCTGGGTGTTTGTAGCAAACAATGCAAATGCATCTATTTCTGTGCAGCAACTGAATGCTGTAGAAATTAAAAGATGAAGAAGCTTACAAGGATCCTGTGATTGTTAATACTGATACAGTCCAGAGGAACAGCTGATACATCTGCTTTTTTTGGTAAGGTATTTGAAAGAACTGTCTTTATTTTGCCTTAAGAGATATAATCCTGAAAGAATTAAAGGTGACAGATGATCAGGTGATCTGTTGACCTGTTAATTGATCAAACTATTGCATGAATGCTTATATGTCCTTAAACATCAAGTGTGCAAACTTTTGCTAAGGCATTAAGAGTGAAATAATATTAAAAATAATTTTTCCCAATCCACAGGCTGTGCATGTTACATGCATATGTATCTGTGTATTGCAGCAGGTGAAACACTGCTTGCAATTCCACAGAGAGACAGGCAGTAACAAGGATGTGGTTTGTGTTCAGCTCTAAGTGTGGCCAGACCTGCACTTTTAACAAATGTGTGAGTGATGGCTCTGGTGTGCAGAAGTTGCATCCTGTGAGCCTCCTGCTGCTACTCAGTGGTGTAATTGTGTAGGTGTGGTGCTGTTATCTTGGAGATTACAGTGAGGTCCCTTGAGTAGCTACTGTCAGTACTGTGAAAAAAAAAGCTTCAGCTGAGGACAGAGAAATTGAAATGGTCTCAAATTTAATGAGGAGTCTCCAATGTGTACATTGACCTGATATAGCTACTAATAAGTAAGCAGGTTCATTTTACATGCACTGAAGCTTATTCTAATGATGGCTGGATAACTAAACACCACTAATTGTCACAGCCTGTGAAGGTTTTGGCTGGGGTAGAGTTAATTTACTTCCCAGTGGTTGGTATGGGGCTGTGCTTTGGATTTGTGCTGCAGGGCTGATAATACAGAGATGCTCTGGGTTTTGCTGAGCAGTGCTTACCCAGAGCCAAGACCTTTCCTGCTTTTCTTAGGGTCACACTGGTGAGGAAGTTGGAGGCTGGGAGGCAACACAGCTGGGACAGCTCTCAGAAGAAATTCAGAAATTTGTTTGGGGAGTACCTTTGATACATCATCTAGAAAGCTGTAATAGAAACTTTTGACCTTAGATTTCCCACAATTTCTGGATCTCCAAATAGTTTTTGTTGCATTATCTCCCAGAGAGAATCCCTCAAAAATACACAGAATTTCAGGCTAAAGAGAGGAATGGGTTCTGTCAAAACAAGGATGGAATTTCCTTATAAACAGAGAAGTTAGAAGGGTCTGATCAGGGAAAAATCATGGGGCTGCTATTACACCACAGAGTTGTTCCAGCAAATAATTTGTCTCTGTATTTAAAAGTAATAATGAAACAAATGTACTTACTTTGGTACTTAAAATAACCTTAGGAGATTAAAACTGAAGATTAAAATGATAGTTTTAATTTGTCAGGATTCATATTTTTGACCACTATGCAAGTTTCCTCTGTTAATGATGTGTTAGTGGTTTTCATTTTTGCCTATATAGTAATTTTCTGCTCAGTTTCAATTTTAGATTTTATGCCCCAACACAGAGATGCAATCACCAGAGCAGACTGTTAGTTTGTATTTAAAATTCCTCTGCTGTTCAGTTCCTCTTTTAAATTTACATATAGCCCTATGGAAACAATTCTGTTTGGCTTGAGCATTGTAAAAACCCTTCAAAATGAAATTGCAGCAGTGTGACATCCACTATTCTATTAATCTGGGAAATTATTTGTTTCCTAATGAGCTCCAGTACTGTCAGTACACAAAACCACTGCAAGTCTAGATGCAAACTTAAGTTTTTCTTTGCATGTTGAAAATTTATGAAGCATCCATTTTGATACATTTATCAAAACTTTTATTCAAGGCATTAAAAGGTTCTGGGCAGTTTTGAGATCCATGCAGAAAATTGCACAGGTACTTGAGAAGCCACCACTGCTTGCAGCTAGAGGGAGCAGATTGGAATCAAGGAGTGACTAATAGACTTCAACTTTCCTTGACCCCAAATATTTCCAGGCATTGGGAACAATACTTTATGGATGAACTCTAGTTTAGACCATGCATATATATATTTCAGAATCCATTAATGACTTAAGTACATTTTGCAATATTGGAATATTGAGTGCAGTGTAACAGATGTGAGCCATGAATGCCAAATCTATCCCAATTTATACTGAAGCAGAGGTTGTTGCTTATTCCTCTCATCTTGGGAAAAAAAATTGTATGTTAGACAAATAAATATTATAATCTGATTATCAGGATTGCACTGGCTTTCAGGAGTGATGAATATGTGGAAAAAATATCTTTTGTGTATGAGAATAAGTGCAGAATGAAAACCTTGTTGCCTTTCTATTGGAATAAATTAAAAATAGCTGCACGGATATCACAGGAGTCTCATGCTTCCTATGTTAATGTGAGACAAAGATAAAACTCATTGTTTCAAACACAAAAAAAATACATTTAGCAAATAGGATGTGCTAAAGGGAGTTTTAAAGAAAGAAGGAACATTTTCCTGCAATTCTGGTTTTACCATACAGGCTTCTACAGGATTTTTAAGGCATATGTCTGAGTCATTACACATTCAACAGCAGGGGGATAAAATGGCATAGATGGGTTGATCCATACTTAATTCTAGAATATCCATTAACTGCCTACTCTTTGCTAAAAATCTCCAGAATTAATGTGGTTTAATTAATATGTACAGGTAAGGAAAAGAAGTCAAGAGTTGTTAAAAGAACTGGAGGAGGTATAGACATTGATAATTTGGGAGCAATCAAGACTGAAAGATTTACAAACAGAAGGTGTGAACAGTAGGGTACATGGCTGTAGATGTTGAAATCTGCTTGAGAAGCTGGTGCCCCAGGGAAGTGCTAAAATGATGAACCATTTTATCCCTATGTGGAAGAGGTGCCAAAATGGCCTATCTAATGCATACAATTTTGGGAAGAGATGGGTAGAAAAATTACCTAGCAAGAGGCTTTTTGATGTGAAATTTAATTTTGGCCTAAATTATGCTTTTGTTTTTGTTTTCAGCATTTTCTTACAAGAATATATCTCTGTTTCCAAATCATTAGCCAAAACCTAGAACACCTAGACAAGCATTTGATCCAAACCTAAATTTTTAAAGTTTTATTTTCTCAGAGAAGTTTGCATTACTCATAGAAGTATTTGATGAGAAGAATCTAAATGTTTTGTAGTTAGAAGTGTCCAGAGGAAAGAAGCCTAAGCATATTTCAGCCTCCTGCAATGTTGAAGAGCTTGGAGGCTACAGAAGAGCTTTGCCTTGACCTGGGCAATGTGTCTGTGGGCATCATGGTTTTGGGAGCTTCTGAGGGCTGGATGTGTGGAGGAGCAGCCCAGGCTGTGTCAGTAGACTGTGTGCATGTGCTGTTGAGCTCTGAAAAATAAAATCAATGTCTTCTCAAGATGCCATTTCAAACCTTCTGCATCACTGACACGCCAGTCTGGGCAGCAGACTCTGGGGAAATGTGCATCAATATTCCCACTTGGACTTCATCATGGGAACCAAGACATTGAAAGACACCAAGAGAAGATGCTGAGGTCTTCATCCCCTTTGCTGTCTTCCTTTTTGCTTTTTTTCCTAGAACAGAGTTGGTAGGATTAACCAACAGTGTCAGGCCAGGATATGGGGATTTTGTGTGGTTGCCATCAAGGAGAGAGAGCCTCTCAACTCAGCACATTCTCAGATTTAAAAGTCTGGAACCAGACCCAACTAAGACTTGTTTAGAAGCTCAAGATACAGAGGCTTTTAACACTATTCAATGTTCTCTGTTTGATCCTTGGAGCTTGCAAGGACTGAGCTGGGCATATGGAGCTCATGTTACCCTCATCCCTTCCCACAGGTTTTCAGGATCAAGAGTGCTTGGCAGGCAGAGAAGGGCTGGTTTGAAACTTCGTCTCCCAAGGTCTTGGGACTGAACTTCAGCCCAAAGGAATGTTCTCTATATCCATTAGGTTGTCTCTATTGGTGTGTGTGAGTATTATTCTATGAGGTTTTGCAAAACTTTGTTTTCACAGTGCCATTTCTCTGTTGAGTGTGCAGCTGGGAGCAGCAGAGAGAAAAGACACAGTGCAGTTACAATCATAACCCACCTCTGTGAGCTGTGCTTTGAATTTAGGTAGATTTCTGTGTCTTGTGAGTGTTTTCTGCACGCACACCCCTCTGACAGTGTGGGTTCTGCAGACCTGGGCATGAACTCAGAGCTTCATGCCTGGTTTGATGTGCTTGCAGTTTCTGCCAGCAGTCCGTGGTGAACCATGATAGTGCTGTGAATAAACCCAGCACAGAGGCCTGTCCTCTCCTATATCCATCACTTTCTGCTTTCCAATATGCTATGGCTGCCTGACACAATCCCCAGGTGAAGGGAGCCCTCCTGCACCTGTGACATTCAGGGACTGCACCAGATGAACAAAGTCCATCTGCAGAGCTGCTTGCTGCTGTTGGGCTGCTCTGGTTCCAGGCACCTCCAGCCTGCTCAGAGCAGTAAATCATTGCTAATGACAGGCACATGTAATGAGGGTTGGTAGTTGACACCCAGGCCCATTCCCATCAGTTTTCTCACCAGAGCTGTTAAGGAGTAACCAAGGCTGACAAGGAATTAGCTTTCTGTCAGAAGTTAGCCGTGCTGCCAAGGGCACAGGCACAAGCCATGCTGGTGAAGACTTCACAGACTGGTTTGAGGATGAAGAAAATAATCCTGCCAACTGCTGAACATCTTTCAGGAAAGCTCATCTCTCATCTTCTGTTCATGGCTCTGAGAGGGCCCAAGTGTTTTCAGGAGACACTTAGCAGCTTGTGGAATGAGGCACAGAAGAAGGCTGTCTGTCAATCTGGTCCTCTCCTCAAGCCACAAAATAGTTTGAGAACAATAGACTGTGTCTGATTTTTCTTGTTTCTATTTGTAGATATAAATATATGTATGTTTAAATGATTTTATGAGTCTGATTGTGAGTGGCAGATGAGAAAGGCTCAGATGCTTGGATTTTAATACTGTTACTTCATCAGGAGAGTGAAAGAAGTAATGAAGCCTGTTAAAAGGGAATATCTTGGCTGCTTATTTTGCTTCATACATATTCATGAGCACCCCCTCTCCTTTCTTTGCCCTTTGACTGCTTCTATTAACTGGGAGCCATTAGCTGTGGATGAGGCTTGAACCTCATAAAACATTTTGTGGTCATCAGGCACATTATTGGAAGAATTTGCAGACACAGATACTCTTGACATTCACATCTGTTCCATCTAATTATTCCTCAATTGAAATTGTAAGCCTGTCTTTGTGACAATGCAATATATTTCTGTGGAGTTGATTGCATTATTAGAAGCAGTGGTTTGCAACTTCAGCCAGGGAACGAGTGAGACAGATGAAATTTCAGTTTTTCTTTACAGTATTCCTAGCAATATCAAAAAAACTTTAGAGAGTATGTATGATGTACATGCAATCCTATGTATCACATAAAACCACATTTTTTAAATACGAATATTTTATTTAGAAGGTCAGAAGACATTAGTAGAGAGCTCACTCATTGCTTGAATAAGGAGTAAATACTCCAATAGAAAGGATTGGTAGTAGAAAAAAAAATCTTCTGTCAGGATTGAGAAGAAACTCCAAATTGGTGGTGAATGTTTTCTTAAAAGGCACATTATTTTAGTATGGTCTCAATTTCTTTGCATTAATTCTTTGCTTCATGCCCAGGCTGTGGGATGGACCTTCAAAATGGGACATGCCATCCCATAATGTTGAGAATAGGTGTTGCTCTTTGTTATGGCAGATTGGTTTGGGGATTTAAGGATGAAGGAATAAAATGACCAGCTGCTTGCTTGAAAGAAAGATGCAGTCCCTACCACCTCATTAACAAAAAAATTAAAAATTTGTTTATTTATTGCAATTATTTACAGACTGCCAATTCACTGCCACGTTTTAATTTTTATTCTCTACGCACACAGCCGCCCACCCCACTGCAAATATGTTATAGAAAAGCTGCAAATTACAGGATGTCTAATTAGAAAGCTTTGAGGAAAAGATGACAAAGAATCATTCACCATGGAGACAGAACTTGCTTGCTGGTTTATAGCCAGCTAAACAATGCTGGAGACTCTGATAAGCTATTCCTGGGGAGAGTAGGAGTTAGCCTGTGTGAAAAGCAGGGAGCTGGTATGGAAGAGCAAAGCCCTCTTCTCTTCTAGAGGGGCCAGAGACAAGGATATATGAACACAGAGTGGTGAATGTGCTGGCTGCACCTTAAATCTGTTCCATAAGCTGATGTAGTGCCTGATTCAGACCTCTTCATACAGCAAACCCCCCACTCTGCTTTCAGTGGCTGTTGTTAGGTCACAAGCAAAGCAAATCTGTGGTTTCTCTCTAGAACTTGTCATTAAAGGTGATCTGGAGACCACAGGGCTGAATGTAGCTTATAAGGGTAACAGATTTATACAGTGCACAGATTAGGAGGATTTTTAACTTCAGCTGCAGAATCCAAATGTTTGTTCCTAATTTGTATTCTGTCAGCCCTGTGGAATTGGCCAGAAAAATGATATTTAGTTCAGGGCTATTTTTATATGCGAGATGTTTGTCAGTAGCAGCAAATTTGGCATGATAGGCAGGCTGTGTGCAGGGCTGTCTGGGGACAGGAATAGCAGAAAGCACAGCAGATGAAGAGTGAGGTGCACTGTCAAGAGTGATCTGTTGTTACGTGCACAGAAATTGCATGGTGCATGACTGCATCCAGCACCTGACATAAGCTGCTCTCTCCATCCCACTGATATGCTGTTCTGAAGGTTTCAGACTGGTTTGAGCAGAAGAGCTTCCAAATTCTTTCATGTTCCTTGCATTTCAGGAGCTCTGTAGTGACTCCTCTTCAGAGCTTTGTGAGCTGTGGGCATGGATGTTGCTGTCATCATGGGATGTCACATCAAAACAAAAAATAAAAACAAAACAACAACAACAAAAAACCAACCAAAAAAAAAAATTTCAAACTTTATTGAGAATATACCTGCATTATTGAGAGAGGGAGCAAATTTGTCAGCAAATCTGACAAAAGCTCCTACTGTGAAAACATTTGAGGTCTAAATTTATACCTGCTACTTTAGAAGTATGTTTTGATTTGCATCTGGAAGTGATCACCAAGCTTTAACTGAGATCTGAAGTCACTGAGGGTTAGTTCAAAGGGCTCCTCTGAGAACAAGATGGAATTTGGGCTCTGCTTCAAATAAGGGATTGTGGTGGATTAACACCAGCCGGAAATTAAACTCTAAATAAGCCACTCCTCTTCCCCCCACCTCCTTTGGCAAGAGAGGGACAAGGACACAGGCTATGGGTTGAGATAACAATTTCCAGAAAGACAGCAGCAATGGGATAAGAAATGCACAGTAGAAACAGCAATGTTAATAACAAAAATATACATAAGCAGAAGCTGCTTCACCCACACCTTGATCACTTGGACCTCCTCATGAAAATGTGAGAGAATTTACTCTTTACATATTTTCCAAGAAAACTTTTTTGACATGTACCATGCAGGGAAAAATGGACATCTTCTCTTAACACACTAACTTAACTACAAAGTTGACTTTGCTTCTGGCTTTTGATTTCATCAAGAGCTGCAATTTCATCTGGCCATCAAAGGAAAGCAGTTGGCAGAGGTCACTAGGAACTTCTCAGCAGCATAAGCAAAATGGGATATTTCCATTCCCACATAAGTGAACATGAGATAATTTATATCTGTGTGCACTTATGAGTTTTCTTAAGGTTTGGAGCTTTTGGATATTCAGAAATCAAAGTCTGCAAAAGTATGTTGAACTGTGTTTGTGGAGGCTCCTACAAGTGTTCTCCCTGCAGTCCATACCTGGTTCCCACCACACCTTCAGAGTGTGATTCACTGAGCTATTGCAATTTAGAGCAGGCAGCATGGGATAAGTGATCAAAGAACCTGCTCTTGAAATTAAAACTCTCCAGTTGGGCTGCTTGCTCATAAGGAGACTGCAGAAGGGCTGAACCAACCCATGGTTGCTGGTGGTAGTCTCTAGGTTTGCATCTTGAGTGTGGGAGGGCAGGCATTGCATTTGTCAAGGATGCCACATTTGACAAATGGCAGCATGTAGAGGCTGAGATGGAAGATAAAAACAAAGAGAAAATGAGGGTTTAAATATTAAAAAAAAAAAAAAAAATGTCAAGCAGAACTACAGTCTAAAATTTGTGAGGAAAAAATGGTGGATTTCTTGTGTGTGATTAGGTGGGGACATCAGCATGGGTCCTGGATGTTTGAAACTGCAGGGCAGTAGTGGGTGATACACAACTCTGCCAGTGCTTTCTGGTCAAGAAGTCCCTCCAGGATAAGTGGTCATACCATCAAATCAATGACAACAGTGATCTGCTGAGCTGATTAAGATATGAGTTTTCTTTTCAGCACCTCTTCCCTCCCTGAAAATGCTTCAGGTGTTGGCAAGGCAGAACCTGGTCCAGCTGTGTGGGCAGGATGCTGCTCCCTCCTTCAGCCAAACCCAAACTCACCCCAGGAGGGGTGGACACTGTCAGAGGAGAGTGCCTAGGCTGAAATTTCTCCCTCCCCAAGCTCACAACAGATTAAAAATTTTTTTTTTGTCCATGTTCTTGGCTGGATGTGCAGTATTCTCTAGAAGAAAAACACTTGAGCCAGTAATTAAACATGTCAGCTCTTTATCCAGGAGAGTATTATATTAAATTATGTACAGTAAATATTTTTGGAAGGTAGAATTCTAAAGAGAACTTATTGATTGATGGCAAAGGGCCAGGCTGCTGATGGGTTTGGCAGACGTGCTCAGCATCCAGGGCCAGCCTGGGGATGCTGTGTGCTGGGAGCCAGGCACAGGGGGAGGCAGCTCTGTGCTCTGCAGCTCAGACTGTGAGCACCCCCAGCTCTCTGAATGCCTGTTGAATCGATAATGGCGATTCAGGAATGCTTTATCAGCACTACTGTCTCAGCTGCTCTTGGAAATGGCAGCATTAGCAGGACTGCCCAGCCACAGCAGCGAGGGGGCAGGGAGGGGAGGGTGGAGGGAAGTGTCAGCAGTATGGATGGCCTTGCCATGCTGTCAAGGACTGGAGGTGATAAACAGGCAGCCAGAGATGTCATTTCAGCTCCCCAGGGAGGCCAGGGTGAGACATTCATCATAGTTCTTTATTCTGGGGGGAAATGCTTCATGTGAGACAATACATGCTGTACTTGTGTATGTTCCTTCTGTGAGGACTGATACACTGTGCACTTGGCTTTGTGATGTGTTTG
Source organism: Oenanthe melanoleuca (assembly GCF_029582105.1). Taxonomy (NCBI): domain Eukaryota; kingdom Metazoa; phylum Chordata; class Aves; order Passeriformes; family Muscicapidae; genus Oenanthe; species Oenanthe melanoleuca. The sequence goes on from NC_079334.1 coordinate 4,857,982, forward strand.
GGCTCCCAGTGCTCCTCAGAAATGCTTTGCACCTCTGTGTAGACTCAGATGTGCCTTTGTCATCTACAATGTAAATAGGAAGTGATCTCAAGGGAGTTATGCTATACTAGCAGAGAAGGGGTTGGGTAACCTGAAGAGATTTCTTATTTTTAATGCCTTTCTTTAATTCCCTGGGGATTATTTGCACGTGCATGTTTTAGCAAAGGGTGCAGGACCCCTGCATGGCACTTCAGGAATGCAGTGTGGCTGTGGCACACACAGCATGATGCTGACTCACAGCTATGGGGTCACAACAGTGTCCTACAGGTGTGTGCATGGGGGATAGGCAGGAGTGGAAATGCATTACTGAATAAACACAGTGAGCATTTGCCCTCATTCTTTACTGCTTGTTAAAGTAAGGTGTGTGTTTCAGAAGTGGGAATGCATGTTAGATACACCCAAATCTCTGCTTGTAGATACCTGACTTATAGGCAAAAATTTGTGTGTAAAATTTGCATATTTACACTATGCTTTGTGTATCTTCGTGTATTCCTCTTTTTCAACTGTAAGAATATTGTGGCTTTATTGAAGAAATTATGCATACAGGTGTATTTTTATTGTAAAATATAGAGGAATCTAAGTGTAGTTTCCTAAAGTAATTTTCTTTTCTGCTGGGAAGTTGATAATGCTTGTGATAGTTCCTCAAAGGAAGAGAAAGATCCGGTGTAGTGCAGGGAATGGCATTATGTTCTCTGCAGGGAGCCATCAGTTCATTAGTTAAAGATGGCTCTTCATTTTTCAGTATAAGGTCATTCCACATCTGAGTGATGAAAGTCCATTTCACTCATAAAAATTTTAATTTAAAGTGCCCAGTGCCTCTCCTCAGCTGGAAAAGAACTATCACTGGATCTTTCTGCAGCTATCACAAGGAAAAAAATTAACCAGGGCAAGGAAAGTGTTTTATATACTGCACCTTTTGTGGTTATCATGTGTCTCCAAGGGTGCTCTTCACCTGAAATGTTCAGAGATTTTGTGCAGCATCCTGTTGGTTTTTGCAATATTTTTTAATTTTGCTGTAGTTAAGGTGAAGTTTGACAAAGACAATGCTTTTGAGGAGTTTGTTAGTATCACCTGCTTGTGGTTGAAAAGAAAAAGAACAATAGCAAACTAAGCTGGAAAGGTAATGAATGCAAATTTGTAGCATGATAATACACAATGGCTGAATATGCAATCAGTCCAAAGTTTGGATGCCCAAGTACCAGTCTGCAGCAATAGAAACATGCATGAAAATTCTGCAGTTTGGAGCATAGCATGAAATTTTCATCTCATGAAGTCTGAGCTGCTGCCTTGCAGAGCATGTCCTGTTCTCCCATCTCAGTGTGTGGCTTACTGAGCATCCTTTTCCAAAATAACTGCTGAAATCCTTTCTGCAGTTTGATTGAACACTCTTGGATGCTGCCAACCAACCCAGACAAGATTTGCATTTCCAGTCTTGCACAGCACAGTAGGTGAATGAGTCTTGAGGTTGTGTTTAATCTGCTGACTTGACTGGAGTCATGCCAGGTTAGGCCAGCTGTGAAAATTTGGCCCCAGGTCACTAATGAGAGCTCTATCTCTGGAGCTCCAACCTTGCAGTGGTCTTCTGGACACTGCTGGCACTTCTCTAATGCAAAATAACATATGAAAAATTTTGGTTATAATGCAGTTAAACCCTCGTTAATTTGAAAGTGATTATAATCAGTGGAGAAAATCCTGTTAATTAGGCAATTATGTACTCCACTTCTCTTCCAGTCTCTCTCTTTCTTCACTCTCCACCTTGTTTTCTACTCTGAAAATCAGCAGAACAGATATATAATTCTTGGCTTCTAATTCTAAATTCGTCTCCAGGGTGAACCTCATTCCAGTCAGTGCACCTCTCCCTTCAGCAGCAGGATGATTTAAAACCTCCACCATTCCACTGTGATTATTTAAAAGCAAGAGGTGACAGTGTGTGTGTTTGTGTGCATTCCTGTCTTTCAGTACACCCTCTCAGGACATCTCAAGTGTCTCCTACAATAAAACCTCCCCAGGTAAATTGACATCTGTTTCCATTATAGCTTGAGGATGCCTATGAGTGAAAGCTTTACTGATCAAACATCCAAGGCTCTGCTGTTCTGAGGTTATTAACTGGTGTGCTGGATGTCAGTCAACATCCACAGATGTGGAAAGGTGTACCTCAGTGGAGCTGTACAGGGAAGGAATAAGGTCCTGTCAGCTCATCACAATCCTTCTTATCCTTTGTGTTCCCTTCCATCCCACCTTGGCTTTGTTTGATATTGGTTATCTTGAGGAAACAAAGCTGTGTTTTACTTTCTCTGGCAGCACCACAGTGCTTCCCCACACCTGAAAACCCCTGCTAGCTCTGGGGTTGTCTGTCTTTAATGCTGTAAAGGTAACCCTAGGGCTTCATGCAGTGACCTCTGGGCTAAGGAAATATTGGCTTTTTTAAAGCTTTTCCAAAATATTCTCAGAGTCTCTGCCACGAGGGTTGCTTGTGAAACAGAGACCGGATGGGTAATCAAAATTAGTAATGTTTTTTAGGCCATCAGGGAAGTACTGAAGGGGAGATGGAAGTTTATCATCAATATAAATAGGTGCAAGGTTGGGAAGGGAGTGGGGGGAGTCTGGAATAATTCAGCATCAAGGCTGTCAACCCTTCCCCATGCCAGGAGTGGGATGATGCACAGAAGTGGAACAGGAGTGGGTCGAGTGGAAAGGAAGCAAGGGGGAGGCAGGTGGATGAAGAAGACTGCATGGGACCTGTGGAAGTAAGAGTAGGAGTGGTTGTGACATGTGAAAACAAGTCTGGGAGCAGTGGAATGAGTGGGGATGGAGCAAGAGCAGGAAGGGCCCACAGCCACCTAAAGACCACATTTGTACTTGTGGCAGTTTTCTTCTCTTTCTGGTGTTGGAGAGCAGTGTCCTGTCTGAGGCACATCTGAAGGTGATGAGAGGATGGAGAGAGGCAGCTGGTGGCACCTCCCAGCTGGAGAGAGGACAGAAGGCATTTCAGAAGCATTTCAATGCTTTGCTCTCCAGCAAGGAACCAGAGCCCAGGATCCTGTCAGCTACCACAGCTCTTGGCAGCACAGCATCACAGTGTTAAAAATGTTTGTCTCTCAGTTTTTAGTCCCCCCTGCCACCCAGAGGTGGTTCCCCATCATGCAGATGGTGACACTTGCTTGGCCTGAAGTGCTCCTGACTCCCAGCAGCAACACCAGCTCCTCCTGCCCACCCCTGCAATGGAAGCAAGGACTGAGGGTGGGACAGCAAACAGCTTGGCCTTGGAGCCAAGGCAGACCTAGACATGTCTCCTGGTGCTAGCCCAGCCTAAAATTTGTGGTAGGGACTGAGAGGGCTGGTGAGTTTATAAAAAACAAAGTGAGAAGGAAGGGGTGGAGAAGCCAGGGTGCAGTTTAGCCACCCTCCTCTCCTCCAGGACTCTTTCAGATGTTGAACACCACTCAGCACAGGGTGATGTGTTTTGCATGTAGGGCTAATGTTGTTCCTTTGCATTTATATTCCTGAGTCTCCTGTTGTTCAGAAAATACTGAGCCATTTAACAATTTATCTTAGTGTCTTTGTAACTGTACACAAAGCTTATTGTCAAACCCAAAGAAATCAGAAAAATAATTGGGAGAATTTTTAGCTCCAGATAAAATATTCAGTGAAAATGGTTCACTTGTGTCTGCAAACTGATTCTGATTTTGGCTAACGTTTTCTTTCTGAGTATTGTCCAAGTAAGGTTGGACTTTTTGCTCAATGAAAGTCTCTGGTCTCTGCTGCACACCTGATTTGTCCATGGAGTAGTTTTTCTGGTGGTCCTTTTGCTCTTTAACCAGGTATCTGAAACATTTTAAATAGAAGAAATACAGACGGAGAGTAGAGAGCAACAAATTTCTCTTGTCCATTTGGATGATGTCAGTTGAGCTCCCTGGGTTTTCAAACCAGACATTTAAGGAACAAGGCAACAAACAACAATGCAGCAATTATGAATGGTTCAGCAGTGCAGCCCCTGCTTTTGTTCATCACTGCAGGGTGGGGCTGCTTGGGCACATCACAGTGTGCCCAACCATCTGGGCTGGAGCCTCTGTCCCAGCCTGGTTTCTGTGTCCCAGGCAGCCCCACTCACATGCAGTTTGGCTGATCAGGCTGGCTGGAGAGAGGGCTGAAAAGAAAACACATTTCCTTCTGTTGTTTTCTGAGGAAAAACAAGTGTGACAGGTTAGCCCCCACCCCAGTACACAAAAGAGAAAAAAAAACAACCACAAAAGAGGCTGGCAGTGGCAGGGAAGGAAGACAGCACATTTTCTTGCTTCCTTGAAAGCCAGGCTGCTTCTGACCCCTGGTTGAATTCATCTGTGTTGGAGGCAGGAGAAGGATGCTGGGCTGCTGTTGCCATGGAGACCAGCAGAGACAAGAGAGGCAAAAGACTGCCAGAGACGACTTCTGAATTAAAAACAGGGTATTCCTGCTCTGCATGCTCCAGTATCCCAATCCCCACTGGTTTCTGCTCTTCATGGGCTGTGGGTGTAGTAGCTTTGATGGAAAGGGGGAAGCAGCTCTTTACTTATCTCACAGAATAGCTATTTTCACACCTTTCACAACCCAACGAAACAAATAAAGCAAGCTTTTTTTTTTTTTGTCTCACACTTGGTCCAATTAAAAAAAAAAAAAAAAAAGAAGAAAGAAAAAAAAAAAGGTAAAAATAAAGAAAAGACTATGTAAAATTGCTCTTCCCACCCCCAAAACTCTCCACTCCCCTGGAGACTAAAAGGGAAATATCATTTTAATTTGAACTATCATTTTCAGCTCCAGTGGGTGGGTGGAGGTGGGTGAGAACTGAATTTCTAATTTCCCTCCATCAAAAATGAGCGTGTGGCTCAGGAACTGACAATGTCTGTTACCTGTGTCTTCTTGTCAGATGTGTTTGGGGAAAGAGGAGGGAAGGAGGCAGAACAGGTTCATCCTTTTCTTTAGATTTCCAACTAGAAATTTTCTAGAAATGTTCAGTTTGTTTTGAGTTGTTTGGGTTGGGGTTTTTTTTAACCACTTGTAGGAGGAACTAAGAGTTGTAAAAACAACACAAAAATGGGCAAAGTGGTTTTTCAGTGTTCTGTAAAAAGGTGAGGTTTTTTTTATTTTTCCATTTAGGCTTTACTCCATTCTGTTTACTCCTTTGCCACAGAATCCTCCAGGTTTTCTCTTGGTGCTTGAATGCCACAGTGGGTGTAGAGACCCAGTTACTGGATTGTGACCAGGGTCCCTCCAAATGCCACACTCATTTCTGCAGCATCCCACAGAAAAGGATTTCTGGTCTCAACCTTCAGCCCTCCTGAAGCTGCACTCTGCTGACAGTCAGGCCCAGACTCAAATGACTCTTAACTTTCCTCTTTCACCAGTTTTGATGGGACTGGCTCCAGCCCTAGCAAAATTTGGGTTGAGGAAAGATTTCCCTGATCTGTTTGAGATCACCATTTTTTCATTCCCATTCTGCCTTTTCCTACCCATCCCCAGGAATTCCAGTCCCAAGCTTCTCTCAGAAGCTCTGTGGCAGTTGGTGGTGGGGAGATAATCAGGACTAGTGACATTTGGTGTCTGATCCCCCCCAAAGCCTTCCTCTGAGCCTCACTGTCCAGTAGCAGTGGAGAACATTTGTTGTCTCTTGGGGCTCAAGCAGGAAATAAGTAATTTTTAAAAAACAGACATGAATTTGTTGTTGACATCTGTTCTTGTTTTAATGAGGAGAATTAGAAAGAAAGAAGACTGGTTTGAGATGGAATTAAGTTTGCCTTTTCTCCAGCTGCAGACCCCATTACAAGTCCTTTCAAAAACACCAATGAGCCTTTAGTAAAGTAAAAGGAGATTATTGATACATCAATAAAACCCCAAAGAGCAGTTAAATACTGGTCCCTTTGTCACCCCAATCTCCTGCCTCTCCTTCTGTCTAGGTTAGTCAGTAATTCCTCCTGACTGAAATGAGCAGTTTTCTTCTCTGGTGAGTCACAGATATAATTCTTCCACCTTGACTCACTCAGTCCTTTGAAATGCAGGTCTTTCTCTGCCTTCTTCACAGAGGTCCTTCTATAAGTGTTTCCATGTAATAAAGACTGACTGAGGAGGAGATTGATGTCTGAAGTGCAAATTCAATCTCTGGCCTTCGATGATCTATTAACCCAGCCTGAGATGTCTCCTCATCTGCCTCTTGCTGGAAAGAGCCCTTGCAGCAGTGGAATTGCTTGCTGCCTCCATTAGTTTGTAAATAACCTGTGCATTTGGAGGTCAGTTTGGCATGATGGTCTCTGCCTCAGCAGGTGTCCTGCACCATTGAGCTCGTTTGATTTTTGATTTTTGATTTTTGAAGGCTCTAAGTCACAAAGAATGATCGATAGAAGACTTAAAAAAAAAAAAAAAAAAAAAAAAAGAAGTTTATTTCCACTTTTTTGTCCTTCCAAATGGGAAGAGTGGCAGTGAAACGAGTCCCTGCTCTATCTTGCACCTTCATTGCCTTTTTTGCTGTTTCTGTTGTACAATTCCTTTGTCTAGAGTAAAGCTTTTTTTTTTTTTTTTAAATGTGAAAAACTGTCAGTGTTCTGTGCTGACTTTTCCCCCTTTCCTTTATTTCAGTGGCACGTTCACTCCAGTCTTCTATTCTAAGAGAAGTTTGGAGTCAGCTTTGCAGTTGGTGGGTGTCATTTGGGGTCTGTCAGCAGTGTCAGGAGAGTTATTCTGCATGGAGAAGTTGTGGATCCAGCTGGTTTTAGAAGCTCCAGACCCACTGGGGCTCCACATGCAGCCAACATTTGGAATAACCCAACCTGTCTCCCACTACTTCTGACAGCAGAACAGGGACTGTAGTTTGATTTCCATGAGGGTGCATGGACATTAAGTGTCCTCACCACCAGTTAGGGGTGACAGGCTTTTCTTCCATGGCAAGTACATCACAACTGTATTTAGTTCTCATAAAATCAGCACAGGAACAGAGCTGATGCCACTGATTTCTGCCATGTGGTAGAGAGATGAAAGGCCCTATTGCAAATATATTAGATCTCCCAAGCAATTTTACTTAAAGTAACTGCTTCTGTGCTCCACTCCTAGATCTTGAGGAGAAGTTGTCATTCACATTGGATAAGGATGTGTGTTTGTGAAATGTATTGGGAGGTTTTTGTGGCTGAGAATTAAATTATCAAACTCACTGTTCTCAGTTAAAGTGAATTCAGGTTCCCAGAGGCCAGTGTCCTGACTCATAGGGCACATCTCTTTTCTGTAAACAGCTGTTGATGAAAATTCCACACTAAAATCTGTCTTCAAAGAAATATAGTTCTCAACTTGTACTGATACATTTAACTTGTCAAGTAAATAGGTTGTTTTGAATGAAAAATACTCAGAGGCTGTTTTTTAGTGGCTCTGTTGTGCCATGAGAAATAACTTCCTTTCTGCTTGTGATGTCTCCTGAAAAACTACCAGAAATATGGAAACCCCCATGGTATCAATCCTGAAGATCTGAAAATGGCTGAACTGCAAAAGGAAAATGGCAAACTTTTGGGATTCTCCATGTAGTTCAAAAAGCCCTTTGCCTGTACAGTATTGGGTTTATTTAGTCTTTCTGCACAAAACTTTGACAAGATTAATTTTAAAACTACACATTATAGATTTGTATCAGTATATATAGGACAGAATTTGCTCTGCTATTTCTCCCACCCTCCTGCTTTCACCATTAGGTTGCCAATTAGGGCTAATTATACAGGGCTGACTCACTGCTTCATTCTGGCTCAGGTTTGTGCCACTGTAGCTGCCACTGGAATGAATCAGTCTGTGTGGCTGCATCAGCCTTGCCCTTTTCCTCCTGCCTCCTACCCAGCTCTTTTTTTTCATCTTTAGATGCCACATGCCTTCCTTTGCTCCTTCCACCTGAGTCACCTGCCACGTTCAGCTCTCTTCCCATGGTCTTCTCTGTTTGCCTTCTTTTTGCAAATCCCTTTTCCCTGTTGGTGTTGCCCACCACACCTTGCAGGAATTCAGCATTTCACTGCTTCATCTGAGTTGCAGTTATTTGTCATTATTTTGGCAAGGCTATCTTAAAGACCATTCTTCAGGCTCTAGGAGAGAGCTGTGCAGGTGATAGGATGGAAATTACCCAGCTTGGGTCAGTCCCTACTGAGCCTCCATCACAGGGCAAAACAGAGAAGTCTCACAGTGGGAAGCTGAAAACTTTTCTTATTTCACCCTCAGTCTTTCAGCATATTTTCAAAGAGCCTTGCCTTGCATAGCATCCTCTCATGTTTCCTTTTGATATTCTCACTTCCCACCTCATATTTTATTCTGCCTTCATATCAAGGCTGTGTGTGGTGTCAGCTCATTCTGAGTAGCTGGAGAGCTGACACCACAGCCAATGATTGCTGTTTGGATTGTGGATTTTAGTCACAGAGGTATGTTAATAGTATGGGGTTACAGGCCTGCTGCTGTTCTGAGGTGTAGAACCTTAAGGGAACTTCTCAGGTGGGACCAGGGTGGCAGGACACACTGCCTCTCTGCCTTGGCTCTTTTGGGGGCTCATTCTTGGGGTTGCAAGATGAGTGTGCAAGGTGGAGCTGCTCGTGGTTTCTTTGGCACAGTCAAAACAGGAAAACATTTTATTTCAGTTATATAAACACAAGGCAAGAGGAGAGCACAGAAAGCAGCATGAAAGTGACTCTGTATCACCTACCTACCACCGCAGAAAGGACCCAGTGTTCTATTCTCATCCAGACACTCAAATTAGAGTAGAGATGGCATTCAGCCTTCTGTAATACACATCCTGTTGTAGCCCACTTCAGCTGGACTACCACAGGACTTGTTATTTGTCTTGGACAAGGTGTAATTCATAATATCAACCCCTTTTCAGCTACTGCACTACAGGTCTTTACAGCCTCCTTCACAACTGCAAGCCACATCTTAGCATAAGAAGAGTTGCTTGTGCACTTCTCCATCCAATTTGCCATCCTACACAAACACTTCCAGATGTTGAAAAGCCACATTATTTCCCTGTGACAGCAGTGGCAACTGCCTACTGAGGGAAAAAGTCATTTTAAAGGGGTATGTAATGTATTTTTAGGTGGGGAGCCATGATCAGGCAGTTCTTTGCAAACAAACAGCTGATGCTCAGCAAGGCACACACGGTTTGTGGCACGTCCCTGGAGAACCTGTGTGCTGGAGTTTGCCACCCTGTACAGTGGTGTCACAGCTGGAGTTCAGTGGTTTTGGGAGACTCACTGAAAAGCCAGAAACAGAAGCAATATTCACTCCAGCACTGAGAAGTGGAGCACTGCAGTGCAAAAGGGGTCCCCAGGCCAGAGTCAGAAATGCAATGACTGCTGTTCTTAACCACTTAAACTCAGCAAGATCCAAGGACCAGGCTTCAAGAGAAATCCCTGCACTGAAGGCTCTGATTCTCTTTTGTATTTTATTGGTCTGGCCTGAAAAAGAACCAGCTGTTTTGAGATGGATGCAGCTAAAATAATCATGAGAAGAGTACTGAATCCTTGCTCTTCTAACTGCACTGATGTATCAATGTATAAATAAATGTATAATGAAAACTCCCTGGTACTTCATTTAACAATAATTCCAGGTATGGAAAACCATAGAGCAATATTAGTTTTCACTCTCAAAAGCAAACCTGCTACAGATCTAGCTTGGGTGCTTTGCCCAAGATTGTTGGTCTGTCCTGCCCCTGTTACTCAAGGATGAGCCAGTACCTGGAGCTGCACAGACAGGAAGATGCTTGGTGGATATCCCACCCCTGGGCAGGACTTCCCAGAACAGCTGGGCTGGAAGAGTGGCCTGGAAAGGACATAGTGAGTCTTGGGAAGGCAGTTAATACTGGTCTCATCCAGCAGGGTGACCATCTATTGCTTTTTGGACTTAATTGATTATTAATTTTTATCTATAGTACACTGAGTGCTACTGCACTTCTAGGTAACAAGCTAGAAAAGAATGGTGATGTATCTTGCTTGTTACAAGGTCTTTTATGGCTTGATTGTTTGACAGCACAGGAAGTTCAAAATTCCCTGTTTTCAGGTTTCCAACAAGCACCTGTGCTTAAACATTTCTTGGCTGCTCCAGCAGCAGACATGTGTTCTGCATGGAAAAGGAGGGTCCCCTACACACCTTGCTTTGAGCTGAGTACATGACAAATGGATGCTGAGCACACACAGAGGTTCTTGGTCTGGAAGCAGGACCATGTGTTTGGGCTCTGGTTGCCCCTCCTGCCTGGATCTGTATAGAGCTAGACAGAACTCACATCTCTGTGCTGCTGTCTGGTTTATCCACAAACCCATGGTCTGCTTGCAGGTAATTAAAGGGGAGGGGCTGGAACTCCTGCCCCAGTTGTACAGTGTGGTTAGGGCATTTCCATAGCATTGGTTCCTTCTGTAAGCAGGGAACACTGGCTGGACCAGGGATGCTGACATTCATGCATGAAGGTGAGGCAATTCCTATTCTTTGCAAAAAATTAATGACAGCATGTGTGGGTATAATATATGGCTATTCAGCAGCTGAAAAATTGCTGATTTATAACTTACTTTCTTGCAGTTGTGCATGAGAACAATTTCAGTTTGCATTTTAGGTAGTTTACAAACAACCACTTATATACTGTCTTCTTCCCTGAGCAAGTCACTGTAACTAACCAGATTATAATTTTTGATAAAAGGTATTTACATAAGTGGGAAACAAGGTAGCTAATGTAAGGTAAATGTGTTAATGTTTTATGAGAGCTAGGACATGCTGGATCTTTTCAGTATTATCTAAAGAAAACCACAATGTGATCTTTGGAGTTTGGTTCATCCTAATAAGATACAGCAGGATGACTTCAATGAGACTTTTGAGAGCAATTTCACAATCAGAGGCTTCAGTCTCTGAAGACCTGAACTGAAATGATAAAAGCAATTGTTTTAATGCCCCCACAGGGTGTGATGCTGTTATGCTAATTTGCACCACAACACCAAAGACCCTGCTTTAGTAACAGTAATGTCTTCATTAGCCCAGTGGCTTAGTAGCTGCCTTTTAGGATACAGTGGATGAATGAGGGATTTGGGAGCAAGTAAAGCAAATTAGCTTGGTCAGCCTATCCTTGAATGGTTACCACTTCTCTTTGTACTTACAGCTGCAGAGGTGGGGGAACTTGGAAGAGGAGAAATAGTCAAAAAGGAAAATTGAGTGCTACTTATCTCCTTTACAAACTCCTTTTGTCATCCTGTCAGTGGCAGAAGACTGATTTATTCCCTCATCTGTTTAACTCCAGGCAATATAATCATCACTGTAGTCATGATGTGTCAATGCCATCTTTATTTTTCATCATTGACAGCAAGGAGACCATTGTCACTGACACCCACATCTTTCTGTTTTTCTCCTGCTTCTCCCAACACATTGTGTTCAGGAGGCAGAAGGTAGTGTCTGGAAACCAGAGGAATTTGGGCTAGAGATCACAGAGATTATTCCACTCTATTCTGGGAGCATTGAGTCCCAGTGGCAGAGATTATGGCAAAACAGATGAAAACCAGTAGCATTTTTTTAGTTTGTTGAGACTGGTGTAGCTTTTCTGGAATCAAATGGGAACTCTAACAAATTGGCTTTTTTGGTGTCCTCCTGATTTTATTCCATTGCATACTGCACAATGCATGGGTAGGTGTATCCAGTTTTTTCCACTGTCCAATCTCCAACTACTTCTGTAGAGGATGGGCCAGCAGGTTTTTATACCAAGCAAATAACTAGGCTAAATTTAAGTTGCTGGCTTGGAGGTACTTCCACCTAATATTTTAGACACAAAGGATGTAATCAAAAGGGAAGGATTATGGTCCATAGCCACCAAGTGCAGCTCAGAGCTATCTGGAGTAGCCAGGCTTATGATAAAGCTACAGACATATTTGGAGAAGTTCACTGCAAGTTTCTCAGCTGTGCACCCTCAGGAGCCTGGGTGCCCTTTAATTCTCCTTTATTACATCATGAGCTGGTTTTTGGCCTCTTTGATAGACATGTCTGGACCAGGTCTTTAAAGCACAGAAAGGCATGGAGCACTGCAGTGTGGAGGTTGTTTATTTAGATTTTTGGAAGGGATTTATTTTACTTCTGGTTTGTTTCAGTCTTTTTCAAATGATCACTTGAACTACCTTGCAGTAGTTGATCTCAGTTCATTTGCAAATAGACTGATGCTAGCAACACGAAAGTGCAAATTGCACTGAGCAGCATTTCTGCTGGCACTGTGGGCAGTGCAACCATCCACTGAATGGCATGAGCAGGGAGAGAGCCCATAAACGTTGGTGTGGGCATCACCAGTCGAGAGTAAAGCACACTGGCAATGCCAAGGCTGTAATGCTGACATCTGAGAGTCCCTGGAAAAAGGCCTGAATCCCATCTCTGCTGGCCAGGCAGGACTGCCCTGTGTGGAGGCAGAACCAAACACACTCACACCTGTTCTGCCAGATGTTTGTTGTGCCCTGGAAGCTCTGCAGTCAGCCTAGACTGTCTGCTCCCATGGTGAGCCTCCACTGGAGACAGTTTCCCAAGGTCTAACCTGTATCTTGCTCAGCACAATCAATTTAAACTTGTTTCTTGTTCCCTGTGAGCAAGGAGTACTGCTTATTGCTTGCCTTCCCACAGTTTCCTTTCATACATCTCAAGATTGCTGTACCTCTTTTCAGCTTCCTGGAGACTAAATGCCCTGAATTCCCCTCGAATTCTGACCCCCCTGGTCAGATTTGTCAGATGTTTGATCACTGCTGCTGCTTTCCTGTCTTACTTGTCTGTTCACATGGTGGATTTGTATCTCTAAGGCTGTGAGCACAGTGCTTCTTTTAACAGCATTATCTCATTTGAAATAAAAGATGTGAGGAAAGCAACAGCCTGACCCACAGCATCTGTCTCCTTCTGTTGAAGGTGTGAGGGTCATTACTGTCACTTAATGAATATTGGTTTTAACCCAGATTGCATCAGTCCCTCCTTGCTCACAGTGTTAATCATCAGAACAGAAGATAAACACAGTCTTAAGTGAATTCTTGGCTCTGTTTATATGGACTCCTGGGAGATGATGATTTACCTTCTATATGATACTGAGAACTGGGATCTGCAAAAGATGAAATAACATGAACAACAAAAGGATGCATTTGTAATTGCATAGTTGCCCCTTCCTGTATAAGTGCATTTGGGAATACTGAGCCAGGTGGTCAGAAGAAAGGAAATCTTAGTAGTAGGGCCACTAGGTATATAAAGCTAATTAGTTTATAAAGGAGAGTGAAGGCTTCAAAACCAGAAGCCAGAATAAAAGTGGGGATTTGGACCTTAACTAGGCTGCTGTTTTTTTCCTTTGTCTCCTTGGCAAATGTTTCCTGTTATTTGAGGTTGTGACTCCATAGCTTAATGCAAACAGCAGTGTTAATAAAAGCTGCTCAAATGTTTCTTTGCAGAGAATAAGCCTTTGCTGGAATTTGTCTGAGTGTGACCTATGGCTGGCTGTCCCTTGTCAGCCATATGGTACAGTTAGGAAGTGCTGTTATTTTTGAACTACCTAGGGAAAAGCTACATGAAAGCTACATGATTTAGGACAAGAGAATAGTGTTAGGGTAAAAGCTGGAGTAGGAATTCACTTAGAATTCAGGTTGCTTTAACAAAATGTTGCTTTCATACAGAAGGATGCTGTGCATGTGTGGAAGCAGGGAGCAAGAGCTTGACTCATGGAGAGAAAGAAACAGAGGAGGAAATGAGGGAATTGGCACTCAGTGCCAGTTGTATTTCTGCTGCAGCCTTCTGTTTTGCACTCAGAGGATTTTACAGTAGACAGAAATGTGGCCCACATGACACACAATAGCCACTGATGGGGAAAAAAAGGCAGGTTGAAAGGAAGAGAGAAAAGAAGAAAGACTTGTTTTCCATTGGGGAAAGTGGGAATGATAAACTTTGCTTCTCAGAAAGGGATCCAGTCTGTGAAACAGTTCATTTGCAGGACAGATTTTATCCTTTACATGCATGGATGATTTCTGCCCCCTCATTAACCTGCTCCACATGTTCCATTGACCATATGTGTTGTGTTGGTGATAATGGTTGCATCCCAGGAAGCTGCAGGTTTTTTAGGGAGGGGTACTCTGTGCTCACATGTGAAGTTTTTACAGCCCAGGAAGCTCATCCTTACCTGGTGTGAGCTCAGTGCTTTTCATCATGGGCTCAGCTCTGGTTTGTGAGCTGGGAGCTGCCAGCATCCAGTTCAAAAAGCACTATGGCAGTGAGCTCTGGTAGTGCCCACGTTGCTGCCCTGACAAATTTGCTCACATTTTCTGCTGCTCTGGGAGGAAACACAAGTGGCTTAGAGGCAGAATCCCTTGGGTGAGCATGGGTAGATTCAATCTAATCCATTTTTATGTGTGGAAGTGCTAGCAGATCAATGCAGGGCACCTGAGGCCAAGCTCCTCCATCATTGAAGTGTGAAGGACCTCTGGTTTCCTGGACATGCACACCTGAGTGCTGTAGCTGTCTCCCCTGACCTTCACCTTCCCAGAAGAACCTTCATCCTGACAGATGCAAGGAAGGGCAAAGCATTATTCTAATTTTGTTTCTATTTTCTTTATCTTTTTCACCCCTTCTCTCCCCCAGGGTTACAAAGAGAACAGAGGACATCTAATAGATGGCTACTAACTAATTTGTGTAGGGTATTTTGTTCCTAAAATCCCTCCCTATTTCCTGGCTTGATTACTTATTACTCAAGGGGGCGTTTTCCATTACTTAACAGCTTTGCCTTGAAGAGAGCTCACAGAAGCCTTACTCAGTTTGTCTAGCCTGGAAATAAATTGAAGTGACCCACCAAATAAGTTTTGAAACAAAATAATATTTTAAAATAAAATGTTTGCTAGCTCCTTTCTTCTGGTGCTTTCTTTCTATCTTATTCATCAATTCTTGATACCATCTCTTCTGAAATCTCTGATTTTCTGTAGGCATGTGAGAGAGCCCCATCTAACCAGGGTTTTTATTTTCATTTGAAGGCCTCTATAAAATTGCATGTTACAATATATGGTGTTGTGCTTGTGGAGCTGTTTATAACCTACTTTATGGACCTTAACACCATCCAGTCCTCTTGTTCCCTTTAGCTAGATGTTGAAATTAAACTGCCTGCAAAGGGTTCTTAATTTTTGAAGCTTTTTAGGGGAGAGCTTATTTATTTTTTTGCATTTGCCCAATTTTTGTTTTGCTATTTCTTTTCCTCCATGTTTTGGTGGTGTAAACCAATTTCTATTGCTCCATGTGTCCAGCTTTCAGTCACATTTGTGGGGAAGTGGAACAGAGGGGGACAGCAGGTTCAGTCAGAGGAGAGTGTGTGATTCTTGCTTTGTTTGTACAGCAAGGAATCATCCCTGAAAGCCCCAGACTCACTGGGAATGATGTGCCAGCTCCTCACTGCATGAGACAGCTCCTGTCACCCTGTTCAGGTGTTTTTAAGGATCTGCAATGAATGGGAGTGAACTCTGCTTAACTCCTGAGCTCCTGGGAATGTCCCTAATCCTGTTGTTGCCTGTTGTCTTTTGAGCTGATTTGCATCATGTGGGTCTAGAAGTGTTGCTGTTGTTCTTGCTGCTGCTTGGGCTGGGAAAACTTTGCAATCAAAACAGGAGGCAATACCTTCAAAGTCCTTTAAAAATGCACTCCTTTTTCTCTTCAGGACCCTAATTAGGTATGAGAGGCTCCAGTGGTTTTTACTAGGTTTTTCTTTCCTCAAATACATCTGTAGGGAGGCTTTATTTAAAAATAGGAAGGGGTTTTTTTTTCTGAATTCTGAGTTTAGACAAGAGCTTGCTTGGATGTGGAAACACTGGGCTAAGAGTAAGAGAGTTGGATTTTGCTCCAGACTTTGCTCATGTTTTGTTCTTAAATGCATCATTTGCCCTTTTTACAGGCCCAGCTCAGCACTGTATGTAACAGGAATTTAGCTGTGTTGAATACTCACTTATACTGCAGCCAGGTTTAGTGCTGCCTTGTAGTTTTCTGATCTGCCAGCTAGGGATAAGAGTACTTGCCCATTAATGGAGAAATGCTCCAATTTACCAGCCCAAGAATTAGAAATCAGAAGCCAGCCATGCAATAAGAGAATTTACTTAAGAAGCAAGACTTGTTTTTCCCCTCAAGTGGAAACTTTTTCAATTACTTTCAGACTTCTGAATCATAACACTTGGTTTTTGCCAGCTGCTGCTGCCCAATTATACAGCTATGGATCTTGAACATCATTTGACTTCTGAAAGTTAGAGCTTCACATAAAATGGAGCAGGACAAGGAAAGAGACTTATGATAAAATCAAGAGAGGTGATAACCCTGATGTTACAGAGACAGAGTTTCATTTGTTAGTGTTTGTAAAGTGTTTCTCAGGCCTTGGATGGCACGAGCTGTAGAAAGAAGCTTTCCTGTGCCATGTGCAGCACAAATGATGTCTCTTCAAAGTGTGTGTGAAGTGAGGGCGTGGGACAGGGAAGGTTTTCCCTCTCCATTCACTAATGATCCCTGAGCAGATGCTTGTCTTCTAGGCTGCACACACTCTGCTTTGTTGACAGAGTAACTCTGTGTTCTGCTGTGTTTTTTTAATTCTGTAAATGCAACAATACATAAGATTTCTTTAAAAAAATAAAAAAAAAAAATTAAAAAAAAGGATAAATGTGTCAGAAATAAATAGTCTTTTCTGCTGTTTCAAGTATTATATTAATATTTGAATCCAAGATGTGCAACAGTGATTTTCAGCATTGTAGCACTCCAAAGGTGCAGATTGTAACCTGGGACATATCTCCCCAGCTTCCACTACCACCAGTGAGATTTACAGAATTAAAACTGAGTGTTCCCTGACCTGCAAGATCTGAATCTTCTTTTCACTCATGGTGATGCTATTTCCTGTGGAAAAACTTCCTGAGATGTTTTGCCTATTTCATGACTGAAGAGTATGAGCTCACAGCTGCTGTATTTGAATTTCATGAGTGTCAGAGGGAAACCTATCAGCTATTTGCTGAGCAAAAGGATATGTGGAAGAGCAATGAGCAACAGGCTCCAAAGGCTTTAGGTCAGGCCTTTCTTCTAGGCTGACACTGCTGCAGTTCAGACAATTGTGGCCCTGCTGGTTTAAAAGAGCCAGGTGGGTTCTTAGCACAGCATCTGCCTGGACATCAGTGTGAGCTGCAGAGCTCAGCCAAGAGGCTGAGTCAACCTTTTGTAGTTAACCTGCACTGAACCTCTGTAGGTAGCTGCTAGCATTACTCATTAGCTATACCCGCACAGATACAGATACACCAGCCTGTTAAGGAAGGAAATTGGCCTGTGTTGATGTGCACAGGTGGCTTCTGATAATGCCTTATATGACTGTACATTGGAATGTGGTATCAGCAGAGGAGATAAATCTCTCTTCCTTCATTCTTTTAAATGAGGAGCTCCAGGCAGTTCCCCCTCCCCTGTAGTACTCTTCTCCTCTGTTCATTTTCGTGCCAGGTCATTTCTTGCCAAAAATCCCATCTGCTCATCAGTGGCATTCCAGAGCAGGAGGTGCTCTGGGGACTCAATGCTGATTAATAGCATCATTCATGAGCCTGTGCATGAAAGGAGGAGGAGAGGGAGATGGAGCCAGCCAGAGTTGAACTAGCAAGAGCTTGAAGGTGCAGTGATCACCTCATGTCCCTTCCCTAGATAATACATTTCACTATTGTCTCCTCAAATACAGTCTTCAGTCAAGTTTAAATGTGAAAGAAAGGGAGCTTTTGCCTGGGTCAGTCAGTCTTCAGAATCAGAGCAGCTTCCATGGAAATCACTCTGTTATTATCCTAATTTTCATCCCATTGTTCCTAAATATTTGCTTAAGTACACATGGTAGAAAAAAAAATCATGCAGATAGATGTGCACTCACGTGTTTCTCATCTGGAAAATTTCTCTTGCCCTCCAGCACTGATTGCTGGCATTTTGCACTCCCTATGAGCTTTCTGGGTGGGCACTTTGAATGTGGAGCATTTTGAGGTCTGTGTCTCACAATCACAGAGTCACAGAATGGTTTGGGCTGGAGGGAACCTTAAAAATCAACTAGTTCCAGCACCTCTGCTGTGGCACAGACACCTTTGGCTAGAGCAGGTTGCTGAGGCCCCCAGCCAACCTCTGAGCACTTCCAGGGATGAGGCATCCACAACTTTTATGGACCACACATTTCAGTGCCTCCTCACCCTCATAATAAAAAACTTCTTCCTGATAATCTAATCTAAATATCCCCTCTTTTAGTTTAACCATAATAATGGTATTGTGCAGTGGGCTCCAGGACTAGTGTCTTATTAACACTGAATTAAAAGAAAGAAATGCCAGATGAATCTTCCAAAATGTTAGCAGTTACATGTAAGGTAACATGTTTATTTTATAGATTATAGAGCAGAGGAATCCATGACTCTCAAACAGTGTAATTGTTTTGTTTTCTAAACCCTCTCCAGTGCAAATCCTTTTATGGCAGGAAAAAATGTGAGAAGATAATAGTCACAGGATGAGACTAATATACAATTACAGAGAAGTCATATGTCTTTGATCATGAAGGCTAAGGTAGGAATAACATACAGTTCTAGTGGAAACTACCTTCTCATTAGGGTAAAATCAGATTTCCAGAATTCCTTATAAATCATATAAGTGACTGCTCTTCAAATTCAGGTTGGCCAGGCCCAATGAAGAAACTCCAGGGCTGAGGGTCTGTTGTTAGGATGTCCTAATCTCAAAACTCATCATGATCTCACCTGTCAGAGACCAGTGAAAAGGCAGCATAGCATGGGAACCAAACCAGAAGCATTCCTGGACAAAGGGCCCTATTGATTTATTAACTCACAGGCTATTCTGAAGCTGCTTTACACAAGTGAAATAAAATCTAAAAAAATCCACAAAAAACAGAAAACAAACAAAAAACCAAAAGCCATAAAAAAATCCAGAAAAGTAAGAAAGTACTCTATAGTATAGATTCCATTTTATATCTTTTTCTGTCTATGAAAGCATTCTGGAAATTGCTTTCTTTTCATTCTGTAGATAAATTTTTTACTTCACAAGAGGTTTGATTCTTAACATCCCAGGTACTGTGCAGCAAATACTCTGCAGATCAAAGCAGCTGAAGGAGTTTCCTCCATTGACCTCCCCTCCCAGCCATCCTCAAGCTCCTCCAAGATCCTCAAGGATCTGGAGTTTTGGAGCTGTAGGCCCCAAATATTTTGTGCATATCCAGAAGTCTTGGAACAGTCAGCATGCAGTTCTGCTGTTTCTAAGTTAGAGCCAACATTTTTAACAACACATTACTTTTGTAGTGTATTCCAAAAAACAAGTGAAGATCCTGCATGCTGGTTGGGGACTAAGCCATCTATAAAACTCACCAATTTTGCCATGGTTTGGGATGTCCTGTGCATAGAAAGTTTTGATTATTCACAGAATTATTATTAGCCTATGCTGCAGGTTTATGTTTGCCTCTTCCTTTCTTAATTTCATTGAAATTTCCACTTTCACCCTCTCTCCTACATGCTCCTTGTGTACCCTGCCCTGCAGAGAAAGGTTAGACAAGGTCTGCTGGTCCGCTGGTTAGACAAGACAATTATTGGAGTAGGTCAGTCAGATTCTTGAATTAGGTTCCCAAAGATGCTGAACCCTTGCTTCCAGAGGTGCTGGTTTTTATTCTGGTTCCTTCTGTCTGTGCAAGCTGAAATTACCAGCCTACAGAATAGGCTGTGGGGCTGACTGGCTTGGTTTCTAAACAGGTTTGGCTGACTCTTCTTATGGCTCTGTGGCTGCAGAACTTACCTAGAACATTATTTTCTGGGTGCAAGAGAATGGGACAGGTAGAGGGAGTAAGCAAAACTGGCAAAATAGGAAAATAAGGAAAAAGGAAAAGAAGGAAAACATAGAATGGGAAAATCAGGGGAAAGAGGCAGGATGGAAGTAGGGGAAAAGAATAATAAAGAAAAATAAGGAAGGTAGGAGTAAGGTGAAAGTGGGATACAACTGGGGAAAAGGATGAGGATGGCAGATGGAGGGAATATATGAGGGAGACTGAAAGAGAGTGAGAATAGGAACCTGGCAGAGTACAAGAGAAATGCATATTAAGAGTTAATTTTCTTCCCACTGCAACAGTCCTGTTAGGAAAAAAACAGTTATCTAACAGACAGCATGTCAGCAAAAAAATTAATATGACACTGCATATGATTTGTAAAACTCCATCCCCTGGGGAACATATTCTGATGAAAACAAACTTTGGGTGTGTCAGAATGAGACTTTCTGTTTGATGGTAAATTGTCCTGTCTTTGCATCATCACCTGGCAGTGGTTCACAAGCTGACAAGAGCTCACACTGGGAAGAAGGAGAGGTGAGAGGTCTTCTCTGTGACCATCCTTGTGTGGAGGGGCAGGGGTACAGTGAGGGAATTTGTGCAGAGTAATGCTTCTAAGAGAAACATTATAAGGGATGGTAAGAATAGAAGAAAGTGCATGAGAGAGAATAAGACATGAGATGGAGAAGTATAACCAGTGAGCAGGGAGGGAAACGTTCTCTTCCTGTCTTTTAACCTGTGAATTCCTTTCTGATGTTTGTTATTTTCCTTCTCTGGCATTTCATTATGTTCAGCTCCTTCTGTACTTTTCTTTTGCCTCTGTTTCCCCATGTTCTACTTCAGCCAAAAGTCCTTTCCAAACCCTTTTTCCTTACATATCCTCCCTGCCTTTTCCTAGGCTCTCTGACACATAACCAGTGTTTCCCTTTCCCCTTACTCCCTTTTTGTCTTTCACACTTCTCTTTCTTACCCATTTGTGGGGTTTTTGTGGACTTTACATCCTTGTCCAAAAATCAGAGGTTCTTGCTCTGGTGTCTTACATCACCAGTGTCCTACTGTTATTTACTGTTACTGTATATTTATTTATATGTACACACTGACAATAACATAAATGTGCATATATATGTCCATACATTTGTGTATATATATGTACACACAATATTCTAAGCCAGAACTAGTTAATATGGTCATAAGACAAAGCCTGGATGTTATTCTTACTGTAAGCATTTACAGTTCTCTGCTGCCTCTTGGGCCACTGTATTTTTGGGGGGTTTAGTACAGGTATGAAGTGTGACTGTAAGTACTCAATTTTTTCTACTCTAGTTTTCTAAAGAAACTGTTTACATACTAACACTGAGAGAGAAACAGAAGTTAGAGCTACTTCTTCCTCTTAATTCAGTCTGAACCTTTTTGGCCAAATCAGTTAGAGAAGCCCTGCAGGAATGTCTCCTTGGACATCAGCAGGTCTGTTTGGGAAAGTTGCTCTGAGATGCACAGCCACAGCTGGCCAGGGTCCATTAGCTCCTCTAGACCTGGGACTATGCCTGACATCCTGCTGAGCCCTCCTCTTCTCCTGGTTCCCACTGAACAGCACCTTTCCAAATGCCAGAGAGCTGGGAGGGCACAGGCTCACTCATGGCAGTAGCATCCTTCTGGGCCTTCCCACTCTGCTCCTTTCTTGCCCAAAACAAAACAACCAAACCCAAGATCTGTTATTATATGGCAAGGAAGCTCAGTTTACTTCAGCCCTGAGCCATGGCAAGTTACTGAGGGTCAGGATTTGCACAGAAGCAGTAGATATTTTTTGGAAGCCCAGAAAGAGACCTGCAGTGATTTGCAGGTAGCATCCTTGCTGAGATCAAGAATGCAGCAGTTTATAGCACAGTCAACAAACTGTGGGGAAAAAGTTTCCATCTTCTGGGTGTGAAAATGTCTGCTATTTGCTTTTTTTGTGTTGCTACCCTTTTGGTTCATTCCTTTTGCAAAGCCAAAGACCTTAAGGCCAGAAGATACAAGACATTGTAATGGTGGGACCTTTTATAGAACACAGGCTGTTTAATTTCATTGACTTCCATTTGTATGGAAGCTGATAGTTTCTATTTGGTGAAAGCACATTTTCCAAAAAGGCATCAACCCTTGATGTGAGGAGTCTGAGAGATGGAGAAGTTACTGCTTCACTTGGTAGTTTGTTCCAGTAGTTAAACACTTGCAGCATAATTTGTGCTTCATTTCTCATTTGAAGGTGTTTCACTTTACAGGCTTGCATTCACCCATTTTTCTATAGAACCTTAATCTTCCTCAAGGTCCCTGCTTTCCAGATATCATCTGCATTCCTTAGTCCTTAACATATTACTCTCTATTTGGCTGAATTAAAATGTATTCAGTTTGAACAGGTATAATTTAGAAGGGATCTACTTTATTCAATATTTCTGCTTCTCTACCAGTCTTTGCAAAGTTCACCTCAAGTATTCTGCATTTATTTCTACACTGGTAATGAGATGTAAAATCACATTCTGTTTACTCATGATATATGCAGAACCTCACACCAAATCCTCCCACTGAATGATGATTCTGTTCTTTGTTCCTCTTTGAAATTCTCAGATAGTCCTCAATTCATTGAATAGGTACTTTACTGTCAAGGTATAATGCAATTTAAATCACACTGCTATGAGATAATAAGTCACAAACTCTACAAAAGCCAAAATTTCTCTAGGATAATCACTTACCTTTGTCAATGGAGTTTGTAATTTAATTAGAGTATGAAACTCTATTGCTTTAAAAATACTTTGTCTCCATAATCCTGTGTTTCTTGGCATGAATTTTATTGATACTGTTTTATATATTTAACACTGACTCAGCATTTCTGTGATCTTTCCTCTGAGTATTGGCAGGCTGAGAACCCTCCCTTCTTTCCAACGCCCCTTTGGATTGTTGACTCAATATTAAGATTCTCCCAGTCCTACCAAATTCCTCAACCTTCAGCAGCATATTAAAAATTAACATTACAGTGCTGAGGGATGCTTATAAGCCAATTTTTCAAGAACTGTGGGCATTGGCTGTTTGGCCTGTAGAACTTGTCCTTGGTTCCCAATAGGTTTGGAATTAATTATTGCCAACTCAGTAAATATTAAATATATACATAGTGTGTTAAAAAGCAGGACCAAGGAATAGTGGGGCCAGCCTCTTCTCCCTTACAGCTAGTGACACAACAAGAGACACAGCTTCAAATTACACCCAGGAATTTTTAGATGGGACATCATGAAGAAGTTTTCACTGGTAGGGTGATTAGGCATTGGAATAGCTGCCCAGGGAGGTGGTGGAGTCACCAGAAACTGGACTTAGTGCCATGGTGTGGTTGGTATGGTGGGGCTCAGTCAAGGCTTGCAGTCAATGACCTTGGAGGTCTTTTCCAACCTTAATGGTTCTATGATTTTGTTATTCTTAACTCTGTCAGCCAGGCATTTTTCCTTCATTTCTTCAGCTCTCCTCAGCAATTACTTACACCCCATACAATTTTCATTTGTATTGATTGCCACCTGTAGCTGCTGCCTTACATTTTACCATATGTTGCTTTAATTTCTAATTACTGCTTTATTTGCCATCAAACCAAGCACTGTTTTCTTATCCAATGTGGTACCAGCATTTTGACTGGTCAATTAACTCTTCTTACATAAAGCACTTCCACTTTTCAGTCATGTTACCTCTCTAATTTTTGGTCCCTTCTAAGTTTCACTCAAGTTTTCTTCAAATACCTTCTCTTGAAGCCTAAAGAGCATTTGTTGGTACCTGTGTGCTTTGTATGCCTGTGGGTGTGGGTATGTAAGTATTCCTTGCAGATGCTGAACTTTTGTTGCCCTTATTGATTGCAACCTGGCCATGATATTTGGTTTCCAGGCAACTGTCATTTTTCAATCCAATGATTAATTTATCTTCTCATAGGAAAAAGAGAGGAATAGAATCTTTTAATTTTTTTCACCATTTCTTGTTTTCATGCAATTCTGAGCAGACATTATAGTCTTTTTTCCCCTCAGTGTTTCCAGACTTGTAGCAGTTGCTCTTTCTGTAACTGACTCCCCTGATTTATTTTTTTTTTTGCTTCTGGTCATACTCTTCCAATTTTTAAACTAAATTATTTTCCTACATGGATATCATAGATTACTATGAAGAAACAATAATATTTCAATATTCTTCTTTTCTCTCTTTTTTTTTCCATACAGCTTGATATTTAATTTGTCCTGAAGATTGCTTTTGTCACACACTGAACTGTCCATGGAGTTCATAAATAATTTAAAAGTCAGTAATGTGGTCAATGAGTCCAAGTCATTCCTTCTGATACCTTACATTTATCAGCACCAAGTTTCATTTCTTGTCTTTGTGCCCATTCACAGGTTCAGCAGGTTGAGCTGAAAGTCTTCATCAACTTCTTCAATCTTGATCAAAATAAATAAATGGCATTGTTCAGAGGTTTAATCCTCCTTTTTCATTTTCATAGATGCCTTCTAAACATATATCAGAAATCTCAGATCTTTTGCCACACAATTTTCCTGCTACTTCAAAGACAGAGGAGAATGTTTTGAAGAACCCAAAGGTTTTTTGAGTGTAAAATGTTTTTTAAAATCCAGAGTCAGGAACCATTCTGGTGACCTGCTGTTACCTGTCTGGGTAGTGTTGAAATCCCCTTCTCAGCCACCTAAAGCTTCTTTCTTCTGCTTAAGTTCCTCATCTCTCCCAACAGTTAATTTTGGAGCAGTTTTGATAACAATGGAATAAACAGTGTCAGGTCAACTAAGAGCAGTTTCCTGTTAATAAACTGAACAGACACCCTCACAAGAGGTCAGCAAAGATTGATTTGTCATTATGGACAACACAAACCAAGTTCAGCTCACAGTTGCCTGACTTCAGTGAAGCTGCATTAAGATAATGGGACTAGAATTTCAATAAAGGTGCAGTTTTTATTTTTGCTTTTGGCTATCTTCAGCTAAGTGATAAGTAAGAAGCCTACATGAAAAAAAATCCTGATTATTCATGGTTTCAAGTACTCTTCCCTGCCCTGCTCATCCCTTATTACTGTGGCTGTGGTGATCAGCTAAGTGGTGGTAAAATGATGGATGTAATCTTCTGCTGGGAGCAGAAATTGTCATTCAGACAGGAAAGCACTTGGTTTTCATTCTTTCCTTGCTTGGATTTATGTGGGCAATCATCAGCAGGACACTTTTTGGATCTGAAATTGGGTCTGCAGACAACTTTCTCTGCTGAAATCTGTGATGTGTATTCAATCACTGCTATAAACAAAGGACATCTATATAAGCTAGATATTTGCTATATTAGCTCAGTATAATGGACAATAAAAGCAGCTTCCAGAATGTTTAATTGGGGGGGAGTTTGCTGTTTGTTGGAATGAAACCTGAATGCAAATTAATGCTTCCTGGAGTATCACTACTGTTTGCTCTCCACACTGGATGGAGAAAGATAAGGAGAGGAAAGTGGGAAAATTACCCCCTGGCACATCTCTGCCAGCTTTTGGTTTCAGCCAGGCAGTAAGTCCATGCATGCATCAGTTCTGATGAGCTGATAAACAAATCTATCAAATTTGCCAAGTCTGTGGGAATCCCAGGCTGTCTAATGGTAGATGGAGGTAGGGGTTACAGCAGGATGGAGTTTACTATAGCTGCAAGCTGAAACACAATAATAATATAGTCATAAATATATTGCTGCTCCAGCAGAGAGAGCAGAACTTCTGGGGCTGTGTGAAATTTGGGTATAAAAGTGGCAGCAGTGGGAGACCTGGAGGATATTTAGCACAAGGCAGCAGGAGATATCCAGGGGCTTAGGAGATGTGGCAAGTGGAGGAGGTTGCAGTCTGTGAAGCACAGTAGTCCAAAACTCAGATCATTCATTGTATATAAAATGAAAATTATACACATTTTAGATAATGTTATAATTTTATCATGGTGTTTAGTAACTGGGTGAAATAATTAGTTTCTCTGTGGACTAATACCCTCTTTAATTTACTGCATGCTGAACATACAAGGATGCACACACATGTTTTACCAACCATTCTCTTGTTGCTTCCAAAGGGAATTCATTTTGAGTCAGGGACATTTTAGGTGATATTGTATCACCTTAACATTTTGGTAAGATGTGCTTTGAGTTATGAATTATCAGTGCACCCAGTCTGTGTGGCAAAACCTGAACTGACAAGCTTATCTGTGTGGGAACTAAAATCACATCATACACAGGCCAGGGTGAGGATCTTCAGTTCAATTAGTGGATGAGGCAAAGGCAGTGGATTGACTTTAGCTGAAGCCTTGAATCACTTCCCACAACATTCTCCTGAGAAACTGGCTGCTCATGGCTTGGTCAGGTGCACTTTTCCAGGGATAAAAAGTGTCTGGATGATCAGGCTGAGGCTTGTGGTGAAAGGTGTTGCATCCTCCTGGCAGCTGGTCACTAGTGGTGCTCCCCAGGGCTCAGCCCTGTGTAATGCCATGATCAGTTATCTGGATGAGTGCTCTCTGACAGCAAGGATGGGTGTGTTGACCTGCTGGAGGGTAGGAAGGCTTTGCAGAAAGATCTGGACAGGCTGAATCAATGGGCTGAGTCCAAAGGTGGGAAGATCATGGGAGACCTTATTGCTGCCACTGCCTGAAAGAATGCAGAGCCCAGGCTCTTCTCCCAAGGAGCAAGTGATGGGACAAGAGGAAATGGCCTCGACTCGTTCCAGGGAAGGTTTTAGATTGGCTATAAGAAAAATGTCTTTATCAAAATGGTTGTCAGACATTGGAACAGGCTGCCTAGGGAAGTGATGAGTCGCCATTCCTGGAGCTATGCAAAGGTGGCTCTTAAGGACATGGTTTAATGGTGAGGCTGATGGTGCTAGCCTAAGAGCTGGGCTCAATGATCCTAGAGGTCTTTTCAACCTAAACTATTCCATTCTAAGAGCATTTGGCACCAAAGTTGGTTTTGACCTTCTCTCTAAATACATATTAACTTAAAGACAGGCACAAAGAGCTGAGCTTTGAACGCTCAGTAATTCTGCCAGGAGGGATCAGCAGCAGCTCCTGTGCAGGCAGAATTGCAGAGACAATTTCACTGATACATACAAACTCTTTTTGATTACTTGGGTGAGAAGACAGAGAAAGAGAGGAAGGGACAAAGTGACATTTCAATTAAATCAGTGCTTAAGAAAAATATTTAAGGAAGTAGATGGAAGAAAGATAGGGAAAACATAAACAAAACAAACAGAAGTCCCCAGGAGCTCTGTGGTGTTAATCTAACCTTCAGCATGACTGAAAACTGCACAGGCAGGTAAGCAGCATTATTGATGTTTGAAGTAATTACTTCAGCAGGCACTGCTATCAAAATTCATAGTGATTGATTTCCCACTAGTCAGCTTATCTGTCTGGGAATAAGTTCACTGGAAAGCAGCTTATAACCCCTTCCTAATAAGCCATGGCACAGCACTGGAGGAAATGGCATCAGGCTCGTTTTGTTTTGCATTCACTGCTATTAAAGGTTGAATCATTCAACATTTTAAGACACCAGGCAGTTTTCTTCTCCAGACAGCCTAGGAATCCAGAGATCTGCACTTCCAAGCAACCTGTCCTTGTCCTCCTAGGTACAAAGTCAACTGAAGGAGACTTTCAAACTGAATTTCTTTCTGTAACAACAGGGGAAAGTCATATCTGAACACACACACCACACAAATTTTAAAGGTGGTTTTCAAATACAGAATATTTTCTATATGCTGACTGAGAGCTGGTTAAACCAGAACAGTGGAGGATATAATTGAGGTGCCTTAGGCCACAACAGTAATGTTGCTGTATGTGCATTTGTCAGCATCAGGTTGAATCCATGTTCCCTCAAGGTCCAGATTCGGGTCTGAATCTGAGGTGAAGTCTTTAAGGTCAGGTTGGATGAAGATACAGGTGGCTCTGGGGCTGTTTTCCCTGAAGGCTTAGAAGACATGATCCATGTCATCACAGCCTCAGTAAAGAACCACAGTGTTGTGACAAGAACATGACTGAACATCTCTCATGTCCCAAATATCCTGATTGAAGTTAGCAAACAAGGAATTACTGTCCGTGACTTTGCAACAATTATCCAGGCAAATGCAACCTCCATCCCACCTCTGGACAGGGGCCATGACTTCTGGAGAAAGCCTACCAAGCTGGAGTGGGAAGGGCTTTCTCTTTCCCCATCCATTTTTTTAAAAACAGACATGGGCTTGAAAACAGCAGCAAGACCTGGATCTCTAACACTAGGTCAGCATCTGTAAGAGTTTGGACCTTTATTTCACTCCAACCTGTGTTGTCTGGCAGTCATCTATTCCCACAGATCAAAGCACAGGAAAAAAATGAAATGAAGGACAAGTGCAAGAGGCTTAACCAGCAGCCTCCTGGATTTGTGTCAGTCTGTGTCAGGAGGCACATCATCTGCAAGTGTTTTTCCTTTTCCTTTTGGCTGTTTCCTGTGCACAGAGAGCCAGAATGCTTCCTTGTGCAGATAGTTGTTTCCCCCTGCCATCTGGCAGGGTGCACAACACAAGAGGCAATGGTGCTGTTTGTCAGGAGGGAAAAAATTGCTGGATCAGTTTTATGGAGGAAAAGAAAGGGGAGAAGAGGGTGCAGGAAAACCATTTAGTACAGCTGACAGGGGAAGGAGAGGAGCTGAGTGAAATAATTTCTCAGGGCAGAGACAGGCTGCTCCTTCCAGGACCCAACATCTGCCTGCCTTGAGTCTGTGCATGAGAGAGGGAGGCAAAGGCAGGAGGGGAGTTCAGACCTAAACTTTCACAGAGGATTCAAAGACAACTTTTTAGAGTTGTGGGAAGATGTGTACAGAAGTGTCCAGGGCTCCTTTGCTGCCCATATACGCTGTTCAGACAAGCAGGTGAGGAGGAAAAGTTCTGTAAGCCCCTTTGCCAGGAAAGTGCTCAGCAGGTGGCAGTCCCAGCAGGGCAGCTCTGGGTGGTGCAAACAACACAGGCCAGCAGTCCCAGCTGGGCTGGGACTCTTCAGATGGTGTGACAGAGTGGCAGGCATGGCAACCCTCTCTTCTCTCTGCTGTACCCAGCAGGCTGGAGACATCAGAGGCTCCACATGCTGTCACCATGGTCTGCAAGACAATATGCCAGCCCTGGGCTTTGGCCCACATTACCAAGAGGCTTCTGTGCTCTTTTTATCCTTCTGTGTTTCCAGTGCACTGAGCTACAGCATGACCCAAATTTTTGCATCACCCTTCTGGCTTGTAACACTGTGCTTCTATTTCAGTGCCTGACTCCCTGGTCAGCACGGTGATCCTCTTGTTCCATGGAGTCTGGCAAGGATGGGGAGCAGATGGTCACAATAACACAGTGAGGTTATATGGAAACTGGCTCTGCTGGGGGCACGTTTGTCTCAGATGCTCAGGGATGGCTGCATCTTGTCACAGCTAAAGAGGAAGGTAGATGAGGATACAGCTGGAAAGCCTCTCTCCTTCTCTAATTGTTTCTGACACTTCACCTGACACATCCTGAGTGAGCACATCACCCCTGATTCTGGGGGTGATAAAATGTTTGGATCTCTGAATGTGTAGCTGTGTTCTTTGTTGACAAGAGATCAAAGATGTCAGAATTCTGGGGGGGAAAAAAATCCCACAAAAAAGAGAGAGGCTGAAAAACGAAATAAATGACAGAGATGGAGAAGAAAGTCAAGTAGAAATAGGAACAATTGCCTAGAGACAGGTGGACAGATGCCTAGCAAATCAGAGAGACAGACGGCTGTGGTGGAAAGACGGCATGCTCCTTGCTGTTCTTGGGCTGTAATTATCAGCTGTTTAGGCACTAAGCCCAGGCAAACCAGTTATTATCAGTATTCAACAGCTCGGAGGTGAAGCCCAAAGCAATTAATGCCCTTTGAGATCTCGGGACTAACTACAATGAGCACTGATTTAAGCAGAGTGTTTGTGGGGAAGGAGGGATTAGAACTTTTTCATTACATAAGGAAGAGGGGAGGGGGAATCTCTTGATGAGCAAAACAAGGATGAACTGAAAGAGAGCTAGAACCTGCACACAGGGAGTGACTATTGAGCACATCTTCTCTGCAAGCAACCCTTATTCTTAAAATGAGAAATTGCTGTCCAAGCTCATCGAGTTCTTCTGAGAAAGCAGGAGGGCTGAGAAATACATCACGAGGAGAGCAGAAAAAAGCCTGGTCTGTGAAGGGCAGGAGCACCTCACCCCTGTTGTTTTCATTTGGTCTGATGCAGCTGTAGCATCTGAAAAGGTGATAAGACTCATGCTATGGGATGGAGGGAAGGAAAGAAGAAGGGATGTGCACTTTTCTGGGTGGAGGGCTGAAGTCCAGAAGCAGGACTCTCCTTTCCTTGGTATTCATATTTTGCCATGACTAAAAAACCATCCTCCTCCTCCTGATCTGGTCCTGTAGTGATAAAAGGCACTTGGTGTGGCATTACAGTGTTTTTCAAGGAAATACAGAAGAGTATCCTAAAGGAAACCTTCCAAAGGAACTTTCAAAGACTGTGTAGTGTACATATTTCAGCATTAACAGCCATATGTGTGCAATTGCCATATATACACACACAGATGTAGGTGGTGGCTCAACAGCTGGTGCTGGGCATTCCTGAGTCAGAAACTTTGAGAAAACATGAAGTGCCAGGCACAAGAAATTCTGTTTGTCAAGGCAACTGGAAGCTTAGATTTCCTCCTGACCCTGGGCAGCCACTCACTGCTCTCTGGCTCAGAAAATGGAGTGTGAGTAACTGAGAACTTGGTGGAATTATGTTGGGATATTTTCCCCTAGGTGTTAAACATGTTTGGGGATGAACAGCAGAGCCAGCAGTTTATGACTAAGGATGCACAAATTAATAGTGTATTTTGATGCTTCTAATTAGCCCCTCAAGCACAGCACAGAACCTGCTTGGAAAACCCAAGCTGTAAACTGCTGCTTTGCTCTGAAGCTTGTTGAATAGTGAGAAGAAAGTGTTTTGAAGAAGGCACATATGTGAAATAGCTGTCAATCCTCCTTAGAACCAACATGTTTTTTTTGTTATGTGTTCCTGGAAAACACCTTCCTTTATACTTTGAGCTGTATTTCTTATATAAACTTGCTCTTCAAAAATTTCAAGTACAGGAACAGCTGGCACACAGTGAGAGTGGCAAGAGAGAAAATCCATTTCCCTGGGCTCTGAAAAGATTGAGAAATGAGAAAAGCTGGTTGAGTGAAAGGGAGCTGGTAGCCACAGCTGTGGTGGAGGCTCTTTCATCCCACAGAGGTGAAGCTGTGCAGGGTAGGGCCTTGTGACAGCAGGTGTCATGGGGCAAAAAGCAGCAAGGAAAATATTTCTTTCACCAGTGCAAATTTCAAAAGTTCTTCCATCACTGCAAGCAAAGCAGCCATGACCAGTAGGTTGATTGATGCTTTGAGTGGGTCATGGAGACACCCACATGCCTAAGAAGGGTAATTAAAGCACATATTTGCATTCTCTGATCCACTTATTTATTTGTTCAACCTGCAGCTTTTCTTGAGGGCTCACAGTTCTGAAGCAGAGCTTTAGAGCTGACTCAGGAAATGATGCTGAGAATTTTTTTTCCTTGTGGATCTAAGAGCATCACTAAGTGAACCCAAGTGAACAGTGGGGAGCAGTGGAGGTACCATGTTCCTTCCACCAGGCAAAGATCAGAGCTGCTCTCTGTGCTGTACAGCCACTTTTCAGAAAACCCACAGGGTTCTTGTTCCACAAATGGTAGGAGACACTTGAAAATGGAGTGTTTTCTCTCACTGCTTTAATCTTTATTTTATTTTTATTTTTTTTTACCAAGTCCATTGCTTTCTTCTAGGTATTTTGAACACAGCTAGAAATTCGTAGGGCTTGATTGCTTATTTTCTCTTTTGCTTTAGATCCTGGCATGGCATCAGTATACCAATTGAGATTTATTAGGTTCATGCTGTTGCCTGACCAGTGATACAGCCCAGGATGTTTGCTTGAGACTATTCTTCCCTTAAACAGAGCCCTTGCACCCAGCAGGTGTATATGGGTGCCTTTGAAGCCTTTGCTTGTCATTTGTGAGGAAGATGGCACAACAAGGTGGCAGTTGGCTTTTTCTGATATAATAGTTTCTGTAATCACCACATTGGGTTTCAGTCTGGTGATGAGAGAACTTTTTTAAAAAAATACACATTTAAATATCAGAGAAGACCTATGTAAGATGTTTGGAAATGTCACGTCCCCTGGATGTCTTACTAGGCTTTCATAAACAGAGGTGAGGCTTTTCTGGGTTAATTCCATGTAGCTTTGTACAGTCTGCTATGTGAGGAGATGGGATTTGGAAAGTTTATTCCAATGCTTATGTGGTACAGACATGATAAATGAAGATGGTAGATTGTGCTTCTCCTGTCAAATTTGTGTCTTGATTTATAGAGCTTTCAGTGTTTCAGGACTCCACAGCACTATAATTCCAGAGCATGCAGGGTTTGCCTACTTTGGGACTTGATCCAAAACTCTTTCATGTTTACTGAAAATCTTGATATCTTTTGGAGCAGATATTCTTATTGTTTCATTCTTCTGCAAGAAAATGGAGTGAAATGTGTTGCTGCAAAAAAAACCCCAAATAAACCAAAAAAGCCCACAAAAGAGCCTCCAACAAAATCCCAAAACACGAAAGAAAAGCAAGTTAGGAATGTGTCTTTATTCAGTGGGCTGGGTAATGATTTTAGGTGCTGACTCTGCTGGCAGTTTGGCATAATTTTTTCCCCAGCCTGCCCTTCTCCAGCTTTGTTTGGAGGGAGGGAATGGAGGCTCCCAGTAGCATCCCTTGGAGCTCCAATCTGCTCCCCATCCCTGCCCACCTCCCTCCCTTCATCCCTCTACCTCCTCCTCTCTCACTCTGCCTCTTTGTGCTGCATGTTCCCTTTTCAAAAAGTAATTTCATGGCTCATGCACTTAAGATTCCATCAGAAAGTCGAGTCTTTGATCAGGCAGACAGACGCCCTGCTGGGATTTCATTGGCAAATCACAATTCCCTTAATTAAGACTATGTGTCTTTATATCACTAAACTGATTCCAGCTGGGCCCCTGCTCGTTTTACATCCAGATTTACCTAGACTGTGGATTCTCACCCCCTGTGACTCTAGAGGAACAAAAACCATTTAAAGACTTTTCGTTCCCAGCCTCTTTTCCCAGCTGCTTCTCCCCACTGGTACAGCAGTCAGTGTGGGCTGGCAACTAAACCTCTCCCTCAGCCTTGTTTGCACTCTCTTCCCAATCAGGAGAAATGGTTTTTCAGGGATTTGCTGTTTCTTCCCAGTGCTTGGAAGCTGGGAATCAGTAGTAGAAAGGGAATTGAACTTGCCTGGTGCTTCTAATTTTTTTTTTTTTTTTTCCAGAAGACATGTTTTTACCAAGAGTCAGAAAGATGCTAAAATTCAGCATAATTCTCTCCTCTTTCCCATCTTTCCTTAGCTATCCATTAAAGGTGCAGCAGGTTAAGAATACTCATTTATGGTAATCACAGGTCCTGTGTGGGAGACGCTTTGGTGACATTTCTGCTATGCTGGGTTTGCTTGTTGTATTAGTCATGCCAAGGGGAGCATTTTTCTGAGACAAAATACACAAAAAATACAAGCCCTGCCTACAAAGTGTGAGGTCTGCCCTGGCCAAGGAGATGATGCTCTGGGGGGGAGTTTCAACAGACAGTGTTTTTCCACCAGTCATCTGCATTTTCCCTTCCTCCTCTTTAATTCCCTGTCTCCCCTGAGTGGTGCCCTGACACCTTCTCCAGGGAGAGGAAACTTCCCTAGCAACCTGCTAATGGCCCTGATTACAGGGATGGCAGCTGGCATGGCTGCAGCCAGCCTCTGGCCCCAGAGCCTGTCTGGGGAGATTAAAGGAGGCTCAGGGTTGGGGCTGCTCAGTGCACCCAGAAGTACAACTGTGTTTGCCCTGTGCCAGAGAGAAGAGTCTGGCTCCTCTGCAGCAAATCATTTAGGCTTTTCCAGAATCATCAGCAGGGGCAGGGGATGGACTAAAAAACATGCCCACAGCTTGAGAAATGTCCCCATAAATGTATCTGCAGGTGGGTGCAGTCACACTCTGCCCTAACGTGGGGAATGGCTGTGCCTGGGTGGGATGTCACTCTGAGCATCTCTGTGGCCAGCAAACCTCAGCAGTGGCACGTGGGAGGCTGTTGGCTGCAGTCATGTTTAAAATTAACAGCCAGCAAACAGGGCAGCTTTAGTGGCCAGCAAAGCCTGGCCTGGCAATTCCAAAGCTGAGTCTCAACTCAGGACACATCCTCTTCCACTGATACATCTTCTGGTTTATCATCTGGAATTCTTGGCTTGAAAATGTCTCCTTAATGATGTGCCTGCAGGGCTTCAAACCCTGTCCTGGGAATAGAGTGACTTTGTTTTGGCCAGAGCAGAGCTTGTCTTTAAAGGAGCTCCATTTTAAGGGCATGGCATATTTCCTGCTGCTACTCCCAGCAAGATGACTCTTCAGTTCAGTCAAGCTTCTGCCTCAGCTAAACCTTCTTTTGCTCTGTACATGGTAATAAAAATGTTCACTGAAAACATTAATAGGACTTTGCACTTAGATGGGTTTTTGATTTGAGGGTTCCAAAGCTCTTTTTAGTAAGGTTGCTGATTATGCTCCATGGTAAAAACAGATTAGATCAAAAGAGGTTGAGAATCCCTGTTTTGTTTGAGAGACAGAACAAACCTATCCCAAATGTACAGATAGTACATTCTGTGAGTAGAAAATGAATTTTACGAGCTTTATAAATAACTTGATAATTAATTTTTTTGTTAAAATTAATTAAAAATCTCATACTTTATAGAATGTTAACATCTATGTTTATCTTTGTCTTGTCCCAGATCATCTTAATGGAATAATAGAGACACATTAAACTTATATATAGTTAAAATTAATTGAAGTCTTGCTCATAGGCTCTTTGTAAAGAAATTAGGATGTAATTAAGCTAAGTTGTTAATGATGTCTAGCTGCTGTGGTGATTGGGGTCTGTGCCAGACTTGGGTCACTTGTAAAAAAGCACAGTAAAAAATTGCAAAGCATCCTGTTACAGTTAAGAGTACCAGTAACTTATCAATAAAAATAGTAGAGTACAATATCTAACTGCACAAATTCCAGATATTCATAGCTGACTTCATATATAACTGCATTGAGATAAGAAATGCAGAGATAAGGTACCCAAACTCTCTCACCTTAGCCCTGATGAGATACCACAAGGGGAGGAAGTGGAAAATCAATGATGATGCATTTTACAAACAATTTAAATCCCATCTGGGACCAAAAGACTGATGTCATTCTTGTCCACACTGAACCATAATCATTGCATCCGTCCACTGACGTCCCTAATATTTTCTTTTGACCTGATAAGGAATCTAATACCTGACTACAGCTTTTCACATGTCTTGAAAGTCACAGGGAGGGTGTTAAGATGTGTCAGCCTTGTGAGAGAGAGAAAGGAGATGGGAGGAAATTATAGGGGGATGTTAGGGTGGAAAAGGAGGGGTGTGGGTGTGTTAAGAAAGGAAAAGTGAAAGACAATGCAAAATAAGACAAGCAGAGAAGGGCAGGTTGAGAAAAGCAGGGATTTGCACCAGGGATGGGTTAGAGGGACAGATGGAAGGGAAGGTGGGAGATGGCTGGAGGAGCAGGTCAGAAGCTGAAGAGGGAAGGGTTGTTATATTTTCCTAAAATACAGATACTGGCATGCATTGGACTTGTGTCTTGGCTTTCTAGACAGGTCTCAGTTAAAGGAAAAGGGAATGGGGTTCTGGACCCTGATAAAATGCATCTCATCTGCTGGTGCCTGAGCATTTGGCAGAACAGGCTCTGTTAATGTGCAGGTCGTTGCTGTCTGAGGCACGACTGTCTGCCTTGTGCTGTGGTGCTAATTACCAGGGAAAAGGGAGATAAACCCTGCCTGTGGCCTGGTGGAGAGAGAAGTAAATCCTGGCCCCAGTGTGCAAAGCTTCCTGGAACAGTTTGAGTTTTCTGAGGTTTTTTTCTGACTGCACATACACAAGCACTACACAACCAGGAAGAAAGCTCTTCCTCCCCAGTCAAAAGCTGTTTATTCCATCTCTCACATGTGTGTTTATTACATCTGTCTGCTGCTCTGTACCAGGTTGTTTTGATGTGCAAATGTAGCAGAGCTGTCTGCAATCTTCTTTCCCTTTCAGCATCTCATACTGCGGGATGAGATGAAAGAGGTTAAGTGAATTAGGGATCTCCTAAGCACAGCTTTTGGAAATGTGTGACTGTTAGCAATGCACAGTGGGCCCTTCCCTCCCTTTGTTCCCCCTCCTTCACATATGTGCCCACACAGTTTCAAATGCTGTCTCAGATCTAGGGAGACCCATTAGGAAATGAGCAAACCAGCCAATGCAGATGAACCAAGACGCTTCTCAAAAGTGAGAAAATGTGCTACAAGGATCTCAGATCCCAAATCAATTGAGTCACTCGTGTGGAGGCACAAAAATGGAACCATATGTCATCTCAAAAACAAAATATTTGAGAATCAATTCTGGTTTTACCACTGCTGTCCAAGCTTGGCTTCCCAGTTTAGCATTCTCATTCTTGCCAGGGATATTATTAGCCCTCTGCCACTGCTCAGGTGCTGCACTGATGGACAGGGCTGTTGGAATAAAAGGGCTTTCTGGCTGGAAAGGCAAAGTGAATAAAACAGCATGGTGGCAGGGCTGCAGGTGGCTTTTACAAGTTTTTCAGCAAAATGAACAACAGTTTATTTTGGAGCAGCCAGTAGAGTTTTTGGCTGAATTGAGGTGCTTTGATTGGCTTAACGCTTTTAAATCTTTTTTTCTTTTAAATATAAGTGCAATTTTTAAAAAGGCTGTTTGAAATGAAAAGTCAGAAGCTTTGTTATAAGAAAATGCCCATGTGAGACTTTTTGGATTTTTTCTATGGAATATATCAACATTTTTAAGAGATACTTTCCCTCTTTTGTAACACCTCCAAAACAGTAGAAAGGCAGAATAAAGCAGATAACTGCACAGACATGTGTTGCTGGTTTTGGGGTGCTCTGCTGACAAGGAGGTGTGGGCAGTGTCAGGAAATTGCCAGGGTAGTTTTCCAGCCACTTCCACCTCGTGTTAAAAATCTCTGATCTACATCAGTATCACAGACTTGGCCTTTAAGGTGAATTTCTGAGGCAAGTCATGATGAATTTCTGACTTTGGAGTGCAGCTACCAGACCCTCATCTAGTGAAAAAATCAGGGCTACCCTCCAAAAAAAGAGTTTCTGAGATGGACATGTTGCAATGCCATGCATCCTACATTGGTCTTTCTAACTCAGCAGCTTACTGAGGCTCTCTTCTGGGGAATAGAAATGAAATGTGGTTTATGGAGCAGGCTTTTGTCACTTACCTATCTGGTCATTTCAATATGGTTTTGAGTAATTAAAATTTATAGTGGAGCTCTTTGGAATGGCTCTAGGTTTCCACTAAGGAATATTTCTCTTTTTCACAATAAAATTAGAAACTCTGTCTCATGGCATGTTCTTCTAGTTCACTGGATGGTTTTGTGAAACTGCTGTCAAACATGGTATTTATTAGGGTTGTGCACAAATACCTAACACAGTGAACACACTGCATACATACATTAATGTCACATTCAGGTGGCAAAACATTTATAACTGTCACCATTTTCCCTGTCTCTCTTCTTGCCTGTCTCCAAACACATAATCAGCCCTGCTCCTGCTGATTGATGAGGCAGGTGGAGGATGGTCACATTTGTCCTCCCATTGCTGTGAATTCTGCAGATCTCAGAGACAGAGGTGCACAGGGACTCTTGGTTTCAGGAGTGTTGAGCATATGACAAAAACAATAATCCACCATTGGGGATGATAGTTGGAAAATACATGGTGTGAAGGAACACCATCATGGTCTGGTGGTGGTGTTGTGGGGGAATTTTGTGTTTGGCTCAGGTGCCCTTAGATAATTTGCTGGAATATGTACTGGTATCCTCAGGAATTTGGGCCCTGCCATCCTGTTTGCTGTGCAAATATCAGTCCCCTCTGTTCTCCTTAGCAAAGATCAAGGAGTGCTTTCCAAGGAAAGGTACCAGATCCTGGGAGACCACACACAGCTCCAAGATTGTTCCATCTCCTGCCCTGTCAGTCAGTGCATGGAGGCTGCTTAGCCTGGACAATTCCCATTAGCATGAGGTCATTTCTCAGAAGATCTCCCACAGTTGCCCTGGTTTGGTGTGGGCTTGTGAAATTATATCAGCAGCAGGACATGAGGCAAAGAAAAATCTGCTTCTGCTGCTGCTGCCATCAGGGAAGCCTGTGCAAGGACAGGTGTTTCCCAAAAAAGCAGGAATAGCAGCATGGGAAGTCAGGGAAGGAAATGGAGCCCTCTGGGGAGTGGGTGCTGGGACAGGGAGGCCCTCTGCAGAACTGAAAACTGATTTTAACTGAAAACTGAAAGCTGCTTGAGGAGAGAGCTTTGGCTGAGCACCTACAGGCTGCTCTGTGTCAGTAGCATTGCCAGAACAAGGTAAGGGTTCACTCTGTCCCATGCCATGGCTGGAAACCCTTCCTGCTTGCAGTGCTGTGGCCAAATAATGACTAAGTTCCCACTTTTTTTTTACTTGATGAGGTCAGATAGTCTCACATGCCAAGTTGGATCCTACAGCTATTTTAGGTGAAGGAATGTGTTGCCACAATCGGTCAGAGCTGTGTATACTGGCTTTGGGAGCAGCTTCCTGCTGTTTCCTGAAGTCTGTCAGGTAAATGGCTTCAAACCAAGCTCACCATAGTGAAATCCAGCATGCTCTCTGTCACAACTGCTGGACACTCTGCACTTCTGACCTCCACATCCTCCCAATTCCATCAGGTGTAACCCCAAACAAATGTCACACTGGGAGCAGTCACCTGCATCCTGCAGTGGCATCAAACACCCCCCTGTGCTCCAGCCCTGGCCACAGTCCCCTGCCTCAAGTGACATTCCTTCTGAAAGGTCTCAGAGTTCACAGTCCCCTGAGCATGGCTAATACAGTGGTCCAGCAGCTGCCCTGCAGTTATTTCTTCAACACAAAAACGCTTCAGGGAAGATGTTTTGGGGAGAGTGTGTCTGACATTTTCATCAGGCTTGCTGTCCTCAGCCTGTGCAAACTCAGCTTTCTGAAGCTGTGCTTTCAGTGTCAGCCCTCTCCATCACCAGTGCTGGCCAGTGGATCCCACTGCTTAGAGTTTGGTGTTTGAGGCTCCTCTGGGAGCTCCATGTTTGGCTCTGTTTCTGAATGTGGGAAGAACATGCTCCATTGCCTCCAGTTGCAAGCTGCATTATGCTTATACAGAACCTCTGTGGTGCCTCTCTATCTGGTGTTCCAAGAAGACCCACATTGTCCTAAAGAAAATTCAATCAACCATCATCTTTAAGTAGCAATTTTGCATCTCTGGTTAGCCTTGCACATCAGTTATACCATTATAACATGTGACTATTTGCACACACAAACACAGCAAACACACCTTCACATTTTCCACCAAGGTGTCAGTGTACCATCAGAAAACCCATAGTCTTCTAATTACAGGAGAAAAATTACTTCACTGTTGCTTAAATGGGAATCAGAAGGAAGGGGACTGATCACAGCACCATTTTTTCCCCCCAGAAACTCCCTGGCAGCAGAAACTGGACCTATTCAGCTGAAAGAATAGATTGCCTCTCCAAACTGGGGCTTAATTAACC
Source organism: Oenanthe melanoleuca (assembly GCF_029582105.1). Classification (NCBI taxonomy): domain Eukaryota; kingdom Metazoa; phylum Chordata; class Aves; order Passeriformes; family Muscicapidae; genus Oenanthe; species Oenanthe melanoleuca. The sequence continues at coordinate 4,897,549 of NC_079334.1, forward strand.
ACCTGAACAAACTGCTATGTGCAGCATTCTTCTTTTATTCATCTTGATTGGATCTCTTCCTGGAAGTTGTTTTTTAATCCAAGTATTATGAGATTCAAAACATGTAATTTGAAGAAGATGGGGTGTGATACAGGCACCAAGTAGCTGAGTCTATCTGTGAACAGTCAGTGATGTTTTGTGCAGTGATACTTTGAAAATTAAATTGAAAGACAGCCCACAAAACAGTGTTAGAAAATATTTTTTTCCCTGCAGATGATCACATTGATGGACATATTGAAGATTCCTTGTTAGAGCAGCTCCTGAGTCCTGTGAATCTGCTGTCCCATTTCTCTTCTGCTAGAAAAGACTTCTAAATTTGCCACATGAGAAGAATTTATTGGGAGGCATCTCAAGCTAGACTGGGCTTAATAGGTGCCTAGGGCTTTTTTCCAAGCACATATTTGCTGGGTACTCCAGCTGTGGATGTGCTTTTCCTTTTTGCTGTGTGCAACATCTGTGCAGTGGGCTTTGCTTTGACTCTTTGGCAGTTTCCTTCTCCTTCCCCCAAGCTGCTTTGGCTGCTCACCCAGCTTTTTACCAAATTGCAAATTTATTTTCCTTCTGCTTTTGGCAGGCCCATATGTGGAACTGTCAAAATGTCACTGGCATCAATTGTGAAAGGTTAGTGCCACATTATAGTCAGTGAGTTTATTAACACAGAAATGATTGGGGTTTGGAGAGGGGCAGGGAAGGACATGTGGGAATCCATTTTTTCCAGGCACCTGCTTTTTCTGCTACCCATTTCTTCTTGTCACATATATATTTTCAGAAAGTGGTTGCCATCTGCATAGGAGAAAAATCAGATGGAGATCCCATGAAGAATGAGGCTGTTCTTTGTGAGATTCCAGCAAGCTGGGAGTGGGAGATGGAGAGGCAATGGGGACAAGTCAGCCAAATTCATTTGAGTGTTGAATGACAACAGATGTTTATTTTCACCAATCCAGTGACTAGAGACAAGACCACACTGCAGAAATTTGGTCTGTTGGAAACCCAGTGTCAAAGTGGGAAATTGTGGGTTCTTTGTTCCATGAAACCAGCTTGGCCCCATAAGAGTGATAATTTCCAATTGCTTTCCCCAAGTTTATAGAATTTAGGTGAGAGCTAATGTTTTGCTTATTTACATCTCTGCTTTTTTTTGGATTTAATCAGAATGAATTCCAAGTCAGCACTGAAAAAATTCCATCCTGCAGTTTTTATCTGTCCAAGGCCTTTTTGGGGCTACCACTGCAGAGAACCTAGCTGGCAGTCTTTAACATATTAACCTTCAAAATTACCTAGAGAGGTGAGATGTTTTTCCAGTTTGTGAGAACTTTCTGTGGTTTTTGAGGAGGTGTGTGTCCCTGGTTTCTAGATGGTGTCCTGCAGCCACAGAAGTGTCTAACAAAACTGCAGAAAGTTTGATCCTCCAGCTGGGAATGGAGGCTGCAGGCTCCAGCAGCCCTCCTGGAGAAAATCTGAGCTCAGAATCAGGAGTTTGGTCAATCAGGAAACAAACCATCCCCCACTTCTTCCTTGTGCCAAGCAGAATTTTAATGTACTTACAATATCTCTTTTTAGCACACACAAAGAGAAAAGAAAAAAATTAATAATCATCTATAAGAGAAGTTCTTTTCAGACAAATGGGAAAGCATTCAATGCTGATATATATTTTTTCCCACATTTAAATGGTATCTATTTAAATGCAGATTTTCTGGTTTCATATGTGGAGCTTGGAAGAAACGCCTTTCAATTTAAATGTTAATAGAAGAGTAAACTTCAAAATCAAAATTTCTCCATAAGGGACAGTGTTTTTTCACAGCTCTAAATGTCTTTCTCTACTTCTTCCCTCCTTCTCCTCCATCCTCCTTCCTTTCTTCCTACACCTCAGCCAACCTCACTTGCATTAAATAGTCTTTTTAAAAACAAGAATACATCTTTCAGAGTTCCTGAATGAAAATGTTTAATGCTGGGATCTGTGGAATGAATGTGTTTGAGCAGAGTGCTGGGGCACTGATAAAGCAGAGATCCCATCCCTCCATTTATCAAACTGGCCATTTATCAAACGTGCCTCTCTGAATGTTTTGTGTTGGGATTGTGCACTGGCTGGGGCAGGGGGTGAAAAGGAAGGAAAACCTTTAGCATCATCTTTTAGTTGCTCCTGATTGTGAGCAAAGCTTTGGTGCTGGGACAGGAGGGAAGTCAGATGCAGAGGGAAGAAGAAAGAACAAAGGTGCTATTACCAAATCTCTTATTCTGTATTTCCCCTCCTGCTCCTCCTCTGCTGCAAGTCTCCAATTATCTGTGGGAGAAGCTTAGGGTAAATCTGCTTTCTACAAAAGACACTTAACACTGTCTGATACTGGAGTTCTGCATACAACTATGTTTTTTTGCTTCTTGCCACACTCCATTTCTCAGCTTTAAGCTATTCTTTAATTTTTCTCATCACTCTCTTCAATTATCCATCTGTTTTTGTCCACTCTTCTTTCCTCACTGAAAGAGGAAAGAAAAAAAGTGGTTCTGGTTTTTCTTCTGCTTCCTTCTGGCCCTGATGAGCCTTATCCACCTTTGCAAGAAGTGGTTCAAGAGATAATAATTGAAGATTAAATCTTAATAAAAATCCATGTGATTATGTAGCTACTGTGATGGTGACCAGCATCTAAAAAGCAGAGTGTAACAGGGCAGAGCCTGCTTGCAGCAGGAGGGACATTCTGTAAACTAAATTGTAATGTAACTCATATATAGAATAGGTTAGAGGGCTTTCTTTGTCCAGATTATTTTCATACAAATATTCCTGTATGTCATTATAGCACCTGACATCCTCCAGGAAGGATCCCTCTGCTCAGCCTAACGTGATGCTGAGGGACTGTGCTGTCCTTCCTCCCCATCACCATCATACTTGTGCTGTGATGGCTCCAGCCAGAGGTCATTTCCAACACAAGATGGCCAGCATAAAGAAGTGTGTGTTAGCTGAGCTTTTCAAAAGTACAGGAAGGAAGAAAAATGAAAGAGGCACAGCTTTGATGTTGTAAGTCCCAAAGTCCTCATTGAAATTGAGCAGAAGCCATTTTCTTTCAAATGCCTCAGATTTTTCAACACCTTCATAATCCATAGAAGCTGTGTAATAAAAAGCCTCTTAACTTGGTCACAACTGAGAAATGTTTGTGTAGCCTCACCTAGCAGGAGCAGGAAGGATTAAAGTTGTGAATATGAAGAGTGGCCAAAATTGCCTCAGACATCCCTGTTTCTGAGGAGAGAGGGAAAAGAGGGATGAAAGGGTTGACTGGGCAAATTGCAAGTGTACTCTGCTGGGACCAAAGATGAACATATATTGCAGTGCTGAAACCATGGATAGTAAATCTGGAGAGAGAAAGTTTCTCTAAGATCAGCTTTTGAACATTGCTGGAGAAATAGAAATGATCAGCTTCAGGTACTTTCCAATAAAATCTTCTCACCAGAACCAGAGCAGGAGGGGGAATGGTGTGGAGTAGGTAAAATAGAATAGGGCATGACAGAGTAGAGTAGAGTAAATGAGTTGAATGATGCTTTGGCATAGGCTCAGCTACTCTGGCCCACTAGACCAGGGGTTTCAAGGGCAAAGCTTTTCTTTTCTTCCTACCCTGCTGCCACTCAGAGCTGAGTAGCAACACAAGAGGTACCAAAAATATCCTTTTTGTTCTCTGGCCAAAGTTTCTTTTTGACTGTAAGGAAAGTGGGATTGGAGCAAAAGGCTTAGCCCTTCTAGGGGGCTTTCTCCCAGGACATAAGTCTTGCACCTTCTACAGTGGAACTGCTTCAGATGTGTTAAATTCCTGCTGTACAAATGTCCCTTTTATGCACTGAACTCTCTAATATTCATATCATAAAGTCTCTTGAGGACAAATCCATCTTTTCACTCTCATGAGACACTTTTTCCTCCCCCTTTTCTGCCCTGGACTTAAACAAGCCTTGTTTCCTTCCTTCTCTAGTGCCTCCTTTATTGTCTAGAGGTTTTCTTTTGCTTCTTCTCTTCTCTTCTCTTCTCTTCTCTTCTCTTCTCTTCTCTTCTCTTCTCTTCTCTTCTCTTCTCTTCTCTTCTCTTCTCTTCTCTTCTCTTCTCTTCTCTTCTCTTCTTTCTCTTCTCTTCTCGAGGAAAAGGCAAGAATAAAATCAGAACTTGTTCTTTGAGCTCCAGATAGTGCTTTCAGCCACTGCAGAATTTCTTAGCCCCCTGTAATTTTCCTCAAATAGTGGAGGAATTGCTGTAACCAGTAACAGCAGTATGTGACCTGGTCTGGGAGATCCCCTTTCCTCTGGTGCTTTATGACAGAGATAAGAAATTGCAGTGTCCTTTGGGATTTGCTGTTTGCCAGCATGAACCTCTGAATGTACCAGCCTTTGTAGAACTTCATTCCTCTCTTGATGAAATTTTGGGGTTTCTTATGAAGGAAGGCAGACTGAAGTGCCAGCAGTAACAGAGCTGGCACCTGGCACCTTCCTCTTGTGATTGTTTCTGTTTTAAATAACTGTAAGATCACTTTAGAGCTCTGATGGAGGAAATCCATATAGGTTGCCTGTCCTGGCAAGAATAAATCAATCTCATGCTGTCCACTCTCCATCCACTTTATCCTGAGGGATTTGTTCCCTAGCACAGACCACAGCCAGCTTCTCCACATGGGTGGGTTCAGACATTGCTGGCAATCAAACACTTAACAATTTGCCCACAAATAACAATCTCTAGTCAATGGAAGGTGCTAAGATTTTAGGATAAATTATGCATGTGTTTTATAGAGGCCATTGTGCCTCTTGAGATATGAAGGCTCACCTCACCCTTGATGGAGCTGGTTTCCCTTCTGGAAAGAGCTGGTGAGGGTCTTGTTCTGTTCTTCCTCTCAGCTTTGAGAGAGCTGTGTTTAATGAATGTTTGTGTCATGTGTATTTCTGAGTCTCTCTGGTGCAGATACTTACATGTAAATATAATCTACTGTTCCTTTGGCTGAAGTGGGTTGCACTCACTGAGATTGCATTAGAGTAATTTTTAAACTGGAGTCTGGGTTGCCACATGACTCAGTGAAAGGCACTCAGACATTTTAACAGTCTCAGGTAGACTAATACATATTTCTTTTCTTATCTCTTCATACCTGAAGCACAAAGATTAAAAACCCTCACCCTCTATTTGCCAGCCTCATCCAAAATAGAGTTTTAAGCTCTGCAGAGAGAATAGTGAGAGCCAGAACACACCACTCAAAATCACCTTAACACTCACTTGTTCATTGTGCCTGGGAGCTGCTGGGGCTGGCATTCAATAAAAGACATTCTGTTCAATTCTCTCTGCCCCCCCTGAAGTTTTGGGGTGAGATAAGAGAAGGGATTATGCCAGAGAAAGATACTTCTGTGCTGCTGATTCTTTATAAGAGAAGTAATTTAAACAAAGCTCAGTGAAATCCAGTAAATTGTGCTCTAGGGCTGTGTGCAGTTCTTGAACAATTTCCAATACATATATTTGTCTGGAAAAGGAAGAAAAATGAGTGATTTGACTCTTTTCAAGTACAAATGTTCTCAATCCCTGGTAAAGACAAAGCAGAGGGAATTTAGTACAGGAGGGGATAGATCACAGTGACCTGCAATGAAGGATCATGCTAAAGAATTTTGCCATCCCTGTCCATTTCTACTTGTGACATTACTATATCCTGACATCTGTTCCTAGAAATCCTGTGATTTCCTTTTCCATTTTCTCATTTGTTGGGACACCTCAGGAAAGAGCTGTGTTGTACCCAGAATGTTTTCTAAGCTGTTGTAGATATTCTGGATACAGACTTTGGGTACTTGGTCCCTGCAGACCTTCCACTGTTAGGAGAAGGAAGGAGGCACGTGTAGGATGGACTATCTGAAATGCAATTTGCAGCAATATTGCACTTTCTGAGGGTCTGGTAGCAAGCACTGTAGTTTGATTTGTCAGCAAACACTTGAACAAGCAGTTCTGAAAGCAAAAGCAGTGCTGTGTGGTTCAAGGGCTGTCCAGAAATCCTGCTAATACAGATTTAATTACACACCCTCCACAAAGTTTTCATGGAGCTGGGGGCATGTTGACTATTCTTGACTTTGTTTCCCAATCTTTCAGAACACTCTCTCCTTCCTCTATGTGTTTTGAGATAAGAAATCTCTAGTTTTTTGGAGGTATTGTTAAATTCTGTGGAAAGGAATGTAGATATCAACAGGAAGACTCAGCCCTTGCTTTAGAAAGATGACTTGCAATTTCAAGGAAGAGAATGGAACATGAGAAGTCAAAAAGGCATATCAAAATTTTTGAAATACAAAGCTGAATCAGAGCATGTTCTGTTTGCAGCTGCTGGGGTGTGAAACTTCTTCCATAATGTGATAACCAGCATGAATTACTTTATTGCTCATTACAGATACAGATATCAGAGGGAAAGAAAGGGCAGGAGCATTTGCAAACTGACAGAGAGAACCTTCCATCACCTGTTGCTTGGAAATAAATTACTCTTAATCAGCTTTTCTGCCTTTCTTTGCCTTCAGGAAACCTATAGAGTTAAGAAAACTAAAATGCTTTTAGGAAATGCATGTTGGTTTATGAGAATCTTTCTGTATTTTAAGGATGTTGTCTAAAATACTAATGTTTCTCTTTTCACAAAACTTGCGGCTTTCAAATTTATCATTTCAGCTTCCATCATGGGACTTGGATTCCTCCATTCTTTGTCCCTTCTCCAGTGTTTTCAGTCAAGAAGTTTGTTGTTTCCAACCTACAACATGACACCTGTATTCCTTACTTGGTGATCCTCATTGCTTTAGAGTCAGGATTTAGTTTCCTGCCTTTTACATGCAGCAGCAGCTGTAGGAGTGCTAGATATGAAAAGAAGATACACACTCATAGCTTTCAGTCAACATCAAAAAGAAAAAGGGATGAAGAAGGAGTTTCTAAAAAATTTGTGGAAGGGTAATATTGTATTTTCACCCACAAGTGATGTTGGTATCTCTGTCCCCATAGTAAATCATTGAAACTGGTAGTCATACAGGCAAAGCATTAAAAATTGACTTCTATATTATAAGTCATAGAATAAGCAATGCAATACATGCCTTACTTTCACCTCATAGCTACATTTCTAAAGGTTTGGTTTGCTAGGTGGTGGAGAAGGGGAATTCAGTGTCCCTGCAATCTGTGCACTGTGTTACAGTGTGAGGACCTGGGATGGGAACCCAGGAGAGGAACAGCTAAGCAGTGCACAAGAATGCACTGAGATGGGTTTGTCTGCTGCTGCAGCTCCCATTTGGCTGTATAAAATTCAACAATGCATTTTGCTGGCATAGTCACTCCTTCAGTTGCTTGGTGCTGTTGTGCCATGACCCTGAGATCCTGTTACTCACAGAGGTTTTCAAAAAGTGAAAGAATGTAGAGAACTATTAATTTCATAGTCTAAAAATAAATAAAAGCAATTTCAGGAAAATGAACCAAGCTCAAACATCATAAAGTGGTGTTTCATGACAGCATGACCCTTTTTACCTTTGCAGGATGCACTCGGGAAGGGTCTTAGCAGTGCCAATCAAACTCAGACAAAACCCCATCAATTTGCACTGATGAGCTATTGTTTATTTATATGTCATCCCTCCACCCTAAATTAGCAGAACAAATTTAGATATTGCCTTGAATACACAATGCAAATCTTTGCTTTTCTTCTGTCCTTCCCATGTCAAGCACCACACCAACAAACAGCAATCATAAAAAAACCCATTAATAGGGATTGAGTCTAGGGAATATGGGCTCCTATTCCTCTAAATAGCCTGGGGGTGATGATTCATTTTCATCCATTGAGTGCTTTTCCACAAAAGAATCACTTTGAATAGACTTGGTCCCAGCCAGCTTCATGTGGGCTCTGCCAGGTGAGGAGTGCCAGGAATTTGCTGTTGGATAAGTGCAGGCTGTTATTGAAACCAACTTTACAACCCCCTTTCCTTGCTGTTTGCAAGGACTCCCTTCAAGAAACGTTATGGAAGGACAAAAGACAAATAGATTTAAATAGACAAGAAAATTTATATTTTTGTTTGTTTCAGATAATCCCTAGTGGATGGACTTGTGAGGAGCAGATTTACAACTGGCCTAAGCAGTGGCAATCTTAAACTAAGCTCATTGAATTTGAGAGAACTAAGAGTTCATGAAGAAGTTCAGTTTGGATGTTGCTGTGTTAGAAAGGGAATTTCAGGCTCTATCAGCAAAAGAGGTTGAGGGAAACAAATATAAAAATCTGGCCTAGAAATCTTGGTCCTGCTTCTGTAAGTCTTCTGCTTATTGGCAAAATTCACACAGATTTTAGCAGGATAAACACCATTCCTGTGTTCCCCATACATGATGTGGGGATGCTTGTGGTCCATTCTGGGGCCTTTGAAAATTGAAAAATCCATCAGCCAAGCATTGGGGTAGATGTGAGGGTTCTGGACATCTGGCAGCTGAATGAAGCAATTGAAGCTGAGCTCATCAGAAGCAGGTTGTTAGGGTATGTTTCCACTAGGACAGGCAAATAGTCTTACTTGGAGTCAGCAGCCACAAGTTAAATTGCAGGGGGTTTGTAGGGCTGACACAAAGAGCTGTGCAGCACCTTGGAGAGGTGGGCTGTGCTGCTATGGAAGATGATATAGAAAACAGCAAATAGTTTATGTTCTCATTTCCAAACTGAGCCCAGGCCCTCATGGACTGAAAAAGTAGGAAGACATTTAGCCATCAAAGATGCTTACTAACACTTGCTGCTTGTTTTGGAAAGCACTCTGAGAAATTCCCAAGGAACAGAGACATTGCCTGGGGGGAGTAGTATAAGTTTCTGCAGAAATGCTTTTTTCCTCTGTACTAGAGCTCCTTGAACATACTCAAATGTGGTGGGACAGTCACAAAACCTAAGATAAAAGTACTTATTTTAAGATGTGTGTCTTGTTAAAGGGGCCTGGTTACTGGTTATATTTATGTTGTCAGAAAAACCCCTTGGAAAATCAGTGGCAATCCACAGAAAGGAGTTGCAGCTTCAAGGGAGGGGTTGTGTTCTGCAACTTGTTCTTGCATACAAGATGCTAAAATTAACATGGACCTGAGTAAAATGCCTTCAAGTCACTCTGTCCCAGCAAACCTACAGGCTGTGTGGACATTTAGCATCCTGGATATGCTTTTATAAACCTCTGATGATGGTGATTTATCACTCTTCACAAAATTCATTGAATCTGCACTGTGGGTATTGCTGGTCTTTTATCCACAGTGGGAAAAGCATAAAAAAATAACAGAAACTGAGAAACAGTCAAAGGCCAGCCAAGGAGAAAAGCTGCCACAGAGACTGGTGGATGATTCACAGTTTTCAAATCTCTCTCCTCTGTCATAAGCATTCTGTTTGCTGGGAAAAAAAAAAAAAAAAAAAAAAAAAAGTAAAATCATTGCTGTGCAAAAAAAAAAAGAGGGTTTCAAAAAGGAAACAAATGTTTAGAGAGTTGACTTGGCTGGAATTTTCTCTGTACATATACTCTTGACATATCAGTGCTTAAACTTTTTATGCATGCATTAAGGGGGGACAGGGAATAATCAAATGTTAGTGAAGATGCCCCCATCTGTTTCATTATCTGAGGGTGTGAAGATGCTCTTTGGATCACATAGTCCTTGCTCTTTCAGTTGCCAGGTGGTCTCACTGCCCAGACTTCACATCCAAACCAACTGTGAAGGATTTTTTTTTTCCCCAGCACATGCAGGAACAGGGTTCCTATCCTTTTTGCAGAAGGCAAATATGCAACATAGCTGGGTCTTTATTTAAGGATTCCCATCATAAGGACTTGGGGACCCTTTTCCTTTATTTATGAAATTAATTCAGGTCAGTCCCTGTCACCCACATCAGATGTACTCAGCCCCCACTTGAAGAGTAAAAATGTTTTGCTCCAGTGCCCTGCCCTCCTCGTACTCTTAGTGCTCAAGTGGAAAAAGTCCTCACCAAAAATCATCTGTAAGGTGACCATGTAGGTACAGGAGAGGACAGTGATGTGTATCTGAGTGCCTTTGATGGTGTCTGACACCAGAGCATCCTGCAGGTGTCCTGCCTGCTCTGGAGGAGCAGTGTTTCACTGCTGCCTCCTCTGGATGCCCAACTTACACCTGGGGCTGTGGCCCAGAGGGGCTCAGGGACCTGCCCAAGGTCACACAGAGGGGCAGAGCTGAGGTGAATCCTCTGTCATGTCTGTGCTGGCACAAAGCAGAGAAACTGCTTGGCTGATCAGTTGGAGCAGGGACATCCTTTGGATGCTGGGAAGTAATGGACAAAGATGGGGAAGCAGGATGTGAAGGTGCTGTGCTAGTGCCCAGGGACTGGAGTTTTTGGCACAGCCTTGCACTGAGGCCATTTCACAGCTTCCAGCTCTGAGCAGGCTGTCACAAGTCACTTGAGTGCATCTGCTCTGAGCTTCATTGTGTGTAGAACAGTCACCTGCTCTCCCTTCCCCAGCCCAGGCTAGTGACTTAATTTATGGTTTGTCCTCGCTCTGGATCACCCTTCCTTAAATCATCCCATCCACCACCCACTGCAGTCCTTGCACATCAGCAGCCTTTGGATTTAGAGTGTTCTGACCCCCTGCTGGTGCTGGTTTGTCCCTGCTCCCTCTGATGGTGTTTCTGTCTCCTCCCCACTGCAGATCTGCGCAGGATGACAGCTGGTTTCATGGGCATGGCTGTGGCCATCATCCTCTTTGGATGGATCATTGGCGTGCTGGGGTGCTGCTGGGATCGAGGCCTTATGCAGTATGTGGCAGGGCTTCTCTTCCTCATGGGAGGTAAGGATGGTGCTTTTGGAATAAATGCATTTTTCTCCTTGTTAGAGTTTTCCCCCTTTCCTCACTTTCCTTTTCTAAGTCGCTGAAAATGTGTTTTCAGAGTTGTTTTACTTGATCTGGACTTGGTTTCGTGCTGAGCTCTTTCTGGTGCACAGCAAGGATCACCCAGCCATAGTTACATGTAACTTCCATCACAAAACTTGTCTGGAGTGTCTGTAACTCATGGTGGTAGAAGGGTAACCTGAATTTTTTAATACAGTACTCCCTCGTTGGAAGAATCCAAAGATTATGCAGATGTTATTCCCACCACTATCCTATTTCACAGAAGGGCACTTTGATATCTAGAAACTGTGCTGAGAGTTATAATCTATATTTATTACTCATCAGTTGTTCTTGAGTAGAATGTAACCTTTGGTTTATATTTCTCTTTGCTGTACCTATGAAGAGCATTCTCTGTTTTCCATTTCCCACTCCACATATACTTTCTTATAGACTTCTCTCTGTAGGAACAACTCAATCCAGCAGCCCTTTCTGCTTGTACTTGCCTTTCTCAAATATGGATGAGAAGGACCATTCCTTAACAAGGTCTAATCAATGCCTTCTATAAGTGGTGTGATGGTTTCCCTCCCCTGCTGGTAATGCCTTGCCTGAAGCATTTTGTGGTTGTATTTGCTTTTTTTCATGCTGCATCCCACTGGAGATGTGCCCACAGCCATCCTGCAGTTGGGTGAGACATGCAGACCTTTCTCCACCTTTGTACTTTCCTGCTGATGCTCTCCCAATTTACAGCAAAGGTTTTGTTTAGTATTCCCCAGGTACATGCCCTGACACTCTGTGCTTTTGAACTTCTTCCCATTCCTGCTACACCAGCCCTCAAGGTCATCCAAAATTTCCCATGTCGTGTACCAGCCTTCCTTACTACAGATGCCATCCAAATTTCTGGTGGCAGCAAATTTCAAGGCACAGTTACTTGAAATGAAGGGTGTGAGAGTCAAGTCCCAAACACAGTGCTGGGTGAATATCTCAAAGTGAACACCACTACAATTCTTTTTTTTCTTTGCTGGTGATTTCTGTTTAGCTGGGCTTTTGCCCTACAGGCAGACCATTGCTTCAGTGCATTTTATCATCTGTTTATCTATACTGTGGTGTGACACAGAGCAGTGTGTGACATAGAGGAAAGGTTCTTAGTCCCAGAAGAGGAGTTAAGTGCTGGAGTAACAAGTATTTTTGTTCTAGTGATGTTGTGCTGGTGACATTAGACACATCAGTTCTCTCTGTCCCCACAAACACATTTGAAATCTGCTAGGACCTTGTGCAAGCACAACTGGTCTTAGTGGGGATGTCTGTAAATGGTTTGTTGTGGGTGTCAAAACATTGTAAGTGATGGCTTGCCAGATGAGCTTGGTGTTTTCTTACTTATTTAAAAGCTTAGTTTGCACAGGGGCCAGTTGGCTCTGATCTGCTCAGATATCTGCATGATATTTAACTTACTACAGCAGATTAAAACATGTAGAGTATACTAAATAAATACAGAAAACTTAAATTTATTAGAAACTAGCTATGTCTTGTTTACTATCCAGAAGTTATCATTATTTATGTCTTGGTTTCCAGTGCAGCTGCAGAGATTACCTTTTGGCTCAGTGTTATTTGTGAGTGATTTGAAAGATGACTGATAAAATTTTCAAGTGAAAAGAGATTCAGTTGTAAGCATGTGTAGTGGAATGGGTCACTGACAGCTTGCAAAGCCATCTTTTGGTGTGCTCAAACACATTTCAGTGGAGGTAGAGCCAAGGTCAGGAACTGGGAGCATCCCCATGGAACAAGCTGCTCCCTCTCAGAGAGCAGTGGCTCTGAAAAGGTCTCTGGAATCGAGGATGCTGAGATCATCCAGCTGCACAGGAGCTCTCAGTGCAGTGCAGCTGCTGAGTGTGTTATTTTTTATGGAATATGCAATGAGACTGTGAGGTGGGGTTATCTCTAGGCTAAGCAAAGCTATTTCTGGACTTCCTAATCAGGTGTCAGTGCTAAAGGAGGATGTGGAAAGAATGGAAGAGGTTTGAGGAAGGGCTATAAAAATGACTTGTGGTTTGAAAAACAAGAAAAAGACAGCATGCCACAAAAAGCCAATTGTTTGAAACTGTTTAACAGAAGGTTTATAATTGACTTGAACACAGAGTGGAAGTACCTATGCAGTGAGAAGCCATCTGATAGTAACATGCTATTTGCATAGACAAAATAATAACCAGATCCAGCAGTTGGAACCCAAAACTAATTGAAATGAGAGGCACCAGATTATTTTATCTGCCAAATTCTGTCAAGATGTGTAATATTATAAATAAAGATGTGCTGGGAGGAGATCAAACTTATTTTCTGCTTCAGTGCAGACACGTGGATCAGTATTACCCAAAGGTTACTCTCTCTCTTGTTCTGCACAAGTCAATAACAACTGCTATACTGATTTCTTTAAACAGCAAATGGGCATAAAGTAACATCTACAAACTGAAGCAGTCAGTTAATAAAATACACAACTAGAGCCATCTAATCTACAAGTCAGTAGCTATCAATGTTTTCAGACTGTCATGTGTTACACAGTCATTTCTTTTACAGCCAATGAGTCTTAATTTAAACTTCTTATGGCTGGACAGTGTTTGAATACAAAACTGTCTCTTCTGTCATGCCATAAATGCTGTCAGCATATTACTGTACTGTTTCTTAAAAAGCATGGAGCCAGAGTGACTCTTAGTTTTGCCTAACTCTTTATCAGGTCCAGTAATCAGAAAACTGCTTTGGAAATCTAACCTTCCTTTCCATTTCCAACACCATTTGTCTTGGCTATGTTTGCAGCATTTGTTCAGGTTTTTATTTCTAGACAAATAGCTCTTTTGCAATGCATAAACATTGCCAGTTTAACACATCCATGGGGTTTATCCCTTATTGCTCCCAGTTCTTTGAACAGGAAATCTCAGCAGAGCACTGAGAAGTGTGCTGTAATAATCTAATAAGACCAGACGTGGTTTGCTTGGACCTCTGGTTCTTTATTATATTTACCAAACAGTCCTCTTGCTAACCCATGTGGCAGTGCCTCATAAGAACTTGCTTTACTTTGCATGATCTAATTTCTCAAGCAAATTGCTGAAAAAAAGTCATTTACGAAATGCAGGCCACTGTTTGCTCTTTAGCTCATCCGGAATCCAGGACATGTAAACTGTGATTTAGAGTCTGATTTACACTGCTATTCTGCATGTTTTGTAACAAGCTAAAATTTATTAATAATTCATCTTTTCTGTTTTGTCCAAGTGTATCTGTATCAACAGCAATCACAGCTCCCTTATGGCTTCCATAGCTCTTTTCCATAATTTTTAGTAATTTTTTACAATTTATACTTGGATTCCTTATCTTGAACAACAGTATTTCCCTGACTACAGTAGGATATTTTTTAGTCCCTCATCTTCTACAGAGCCAGATGGATATTGTAAATTATGTTTGGGACTTTTTATCTCATTTTGCTTGATGCTACTGTTGCACAGCCTCCTGTACCCGGAATTACACTATCTGTTGTCACTACATTCCAAGTATTGTCAATATCATTTTACCCTGCAAGGTGGGAGAGTTTCCCTTTTTGAGAGTTTCTCCATCTGGAATTGTGCTCTTAAATTTCACTGTGATTAGTTCATTTTATTCATCTTACTTAAGACTGTTTAATTCTATTACAGAAGTGGGTCACACTCAAATTATACATGACTCCAAGCACATCCTCTTGCAGGTTCTTGTGTTTTCTCTTCATGCAAATTACCAAAAATCTGTGCACCAGTAAAAGCTCCAACCAGTGATTTTTTTAATTTCATAACAATTTCTGGAACCTTAGGAGCATCTGTAACACTATTTCCAAATGTCAGAGTCCTGTGGCAAGCTTGATATTTTCATGCTCATAAATTACCTAGTCTAACAGGAATTCAGCTAAAAATCTACTTGAGGAAATGAATGTGGAATATTTTATAAATTGTGTTTTGACCAAAGCAAATGTATTTGCACCAAAGCCATGCCTTTGCTTTTTCAAGTCTGGATGTGGCCACCTCACAGTTCCCAGGAAACTGTGCTCACATATTCTGGCTTTGAGCAGTCCTTTTGAATGTATTCAAATCCTTGACTTGCCTGGGTTTATTATCACAGCAAACCTGTCAACTCTTTTGGTTGGTGCCTTCACTCTGTCAACATCTAATTTAGCCAATATTGTCAAGGTCAAATGGCAGTTTTAGTTCCAGCTCCAAAGAGCTGAGATGATACCAAGTGGCAAACTGGTAACTCTGCCAGGGCAAATTCCATTTTGGATTCTCCAGGAATCCCTCCTTCCAGTTCTCTGTCAAGTTGTGAATATTTCCTGTATCATGATCAGTGAACAGGTTTCTCTACATGCTCTCCAGCACATTCATCCATAGGATTTTCTTGTTTCAGCCTCTCAGATTCTGCATGACTGCAAACCCAAGCTCACCACATTTTCTCTTACTGTTCTTGCTGTATAAAATCATCTTATAAAGACAATCTCTGATAGCCTGATGCTTTCCCAGGTCAGCTGATTTCAGTCAGCTGTTTTGAAGCATCATGTGGCTTGCATTATTTCTAATTTGAGGGCAGGGCTGACTTCATACCTAAATGCTTCAAAGCCCTTTTCCTCCTCATCAGTGCCTGCTGTTGGGAAGGTGGGGTGGCTGCCTCCTGGTGGCATGATCCAGTGTCTTGGCAGTGATTTCACCCTCCCCTCCCTGCCTCCTGCACCTCCCTGCTGAACTGCTGTCTGTTGTCCCAGCTGGAAATACAAAATGGCACTTCCAATATCATCTTCTGGTACTCACTTCAGCACACAATTATCCCTGGCCAAAGCTACATCACTTGCCTTTGTAAATGTATTAAAAGGCTGACAAAGAATGACGTTTTATCACCCTTATCAGAGCTCTGTCCTTCAGCTGCACATCCATGTATTTTCCTCTTGCAAGTCTGTAATTTGTTCTGAGAACACATTTCAGTGAAATAGTTAGGGGTTTTTACTCCATGCCTAACAAGGCAGCCCTTCAGGGAGAGACTTCTGCATTGTCTTATTTTGTTCCAAATTCACTGCAAATGAATGCAATAAATCATCTCTGCACTTGTTTACTGTTTCACCTGTTCTCCTCACTCTTATCAGGGCTCTGCCAGTTTTGTCTTGTGACACACACTTGAGGATGACTTTAGGGTTTTTTCCCTATTTGCTAACAATTTCCTTAGAGAAGCATGTAATTTTACTAGCCTTGCAAATATCCATTATTCTTTGCAAAGTTAAGTGAGTTTCTTGCTGTAACCTTGCTTTGAGCCAATTAGAAATTTTACCATTAATAATTCAGTCTCTAATTAGTCTATTTGGAAATTATTCCAGCTGTTAAATGCCCTCATATGTGATTTAGCTTCACCATGCAGATCTGTAATAAAATGATCTGGAGTCTCATATAGCAGCTCATTTCTTGTCTTTGCCTAGTGATATTTTTTCATGAGGTACTGGGCTTGGAGCTTTTTTGGGAGTCTGAAACTTGCTTTTCTACTGGCACTGAAAGGCCTGGAAGTCATGTTGTCACATATAGTAGTAGTATGGAGTTCTTCTGGCCTGATTTTTTGTTCTGGCATTTCCTTTCAAAAGCATCAGGAATTTCTTTCATCCTCTGCTCCTCTCTCCTTGCCAGTGATGATCTGCCATTCTGGGGGTTTCAAGTGCCATTTGCCAGTTCCACTTTTGCCACTGATTTGGGTTTCTTCTGCCTCCTCTAGGAGTGCTGCAGAGACATTACTCTTTGTAGCCCATCCATACTCAGAGGACCTAGGTCAGGGGTAGAAAAGCTTCAAATCTCTCCTACAGCAGAGGTGATCACCTATCCTTTCCAATTCTGGCTGCTGCTGAATAGATAAGCAGGCAGGAAATATGTGTGAGAGGGAATAAAAAATTAAGTTATGCAGGTGTGCTGGCATAATGTAATGCTTTATTTCAGATATGCAAGAGAGAATGTTTATTAAAGAAATAAAGAAAACCCCACTTATGTATAAGTGTGTTCTCTTTTTTTCAGTTTTAAACTAGGGAGAAATAGCTTTTAATAAGTAATTTCCAGGCTTCTCAGAAATACTTTCAAAATGGGAGGCATCTGTGTATTTGCAACCATGGATCCTTACCAGCTGTTGAGTCATTTGAGTCTCAAATTTAACTCACTGTACTTTGAAAATAGCACGTAACAATAGAAAATAAGTGTTTATTCTACACAGCTGTGGTCCTGCCATCTCAAAATAATCATTCCACTGCTGAATAATTTAAGAAAAATGCAGCAAGTGTAAGGCAAAGCTCTGATATCTCCTAGGCAGTTATGAAGTACCTTCATAGTGGCTGCCAAGGGGAAGCAAAGAGAAAGATAAACAAAAGGAGAAAGTAAGAGCCATTCTTCAGAATTCATTGGGAAATATGATATGTCCCACAGGGCACCTAGGATTTCTATTTTTCATTAATAATCAAGGTCTCTACCCATTCTTCAAAATGTTTACTTGTGGTGACATGATCAACCACAACACTGAATATGAAAGGTATTTCCTGTGATCATATCTATATTTTTCATTTATACAACATTTTTCTTTGGAAGTTCAGTTTCTTGTGCTTCTTCCAAAGAAAAGGAATAGTTTTATAAAGTTTGTATGAATTATTTTTTCCCTATGGAAAAGCAAGTGTAAATGCACTCATGTTTGCACAAGCATGTGATCTTTAGAAGAACCAAGATCTGCAGCAAGTTACTGAAATGTGAACTGTGAAGCTTGGGATAAATACAGTTTTCACATTTTGGCCACTTTGAAGAGTATTTATAATTCGAAAAAAGTTGGAAGACTGGAAAAAAAAGATATACCAATCATGTTTTACTCCTCTGGGAGGTACTACATTAATGATGACTGCAGAGGAGCTTAAAAATAGGAAAAACTCCCTACAGACCACTGTGAGAACTTATTTATGTGGATTGACCTCCAGATGGAGACAAAGGCTGGTTTGTATAAAGAGATGCCATAAATGGGTTGTGAAAATCTTGGAGACAACTTCAGCACAACAAAATTATTCCCCCTCTGCCTCCCCCACCACACACGTGGACACTCCAGCTCCTGCTTGGCTTTTGGTTAAATTTTGCATTATGCTCTAAAGTGATTTAAGGCTTTGAGTTGGAACAAGCTGGAGTTAATGTACAGCATTAATAGGCTTTAAATGTTTAAACCTCTCAAAGGCTCTTGATTGTTTAAAACCCTCATGCACAAGAGAAAGGGGTTGTGGAAGGCAGAAAAGGAGCTGATGAGGGTCTTTGTGGACCTGTGAGGAGAAGCAGAGGCTTTGTGCACATCAGGAATGTAACAAGGTCAGGAGCATTCATATTCAGCAAACAAGAGTCAAGCTGTTTCTAAAAATGTCCTTTTTCAGCACTCTTAAGGATTTGTCCCTCTTTATGGGGAGTGGCCAAGGAAACTGGGGTTCTTCACTCAGGCTTTATTCTACAACTCCCTAACAGGAAATTGTAGCTGTGAAGGGTTTGTCTCTTCTCCAAGTAACAAGAGATACAACAAGAGGAAATGGCCTCAAATTGTGCCAGGGAAGCTTTAGATTGGATGATAGGAAAATCCTCTGCACCAAAGGGTGGTCAAGCATTGGAGCAGGCTGCCCAGAGAAGGGGTCACCATCCCTGGAGGCATTCAAGAGATGTGTGGATGGGGCACTTAGGAACATGGTTTAGTGCTGGATTTGGCAGTGCTGGGTTGGTAGCTGGGGCTTAATGATCTTAGAGATCTTTTCCAACCCAAGTAATCCTGTGATTCCTTTAAAGCATCTCTCCCTGCACAGTTTATGGTCTCTGGCAGGCCAGGTTGAAGGTCATGTTCCTTGGTCCCATTTTAGGCCAGGATTCTGGAGCTTTTCTTTCCTTATGTCTTTCAAAACCAGGATACTGTAGGTACATGTCCAGACACTTATGTATGGATATGGGTTCCCTGTACACAGACATGTCTGATATGGGGGTAGAGCTGGAAGAGCTCCTTCATCCAGACCACTGAACCATTAGGAATCAGCCTTTAGCAGCTGCTACCACTTGCCTTTTGAATGCTATCTAATTTCCTGCTTTCACTCTAAAAATAAATATTTAGGAAAGCACCCAGGCAGACATACATCCCCTTTGTCATCTTTTGGGGTTAATACAATGCCAAGATGGCCTGTTGAGCATTTCCCAGCTGGAAAGAAGTTGCTCAGCTCAAAAGGCAGAGCTGGGGGTCTGTTACATCTTTACTTCCAGTGCTGCTCTCTGGTGCACCAACAACACATTTTGCATTTATTCATTTATGCTGGCACTCATTTTGAAAAGGAAATAGGAGACTCTCTGGAAATATGAAGGATCACCCACTTTCACAATACAGACATCTGTGTGTCACTGCATATCAGGAACTGAAATACTCTTTTATAATTTCTTGTTATAATACTTCTCAAGGGGAATCATAACTCTCATTTGCAGCATAAGTTCAAATGCAGAGTTATATCTTTTGTCTCACAGAATATTATTTTTCACTAGATGCAATTTTTTTCAGTACCTTGGGAATATATCTGATTCTCTAGGTGAATACTGGCACACATGGCATTGAAATGTTAAGACCTAAGAGTTAACATCTCCTTAAGAAGACAGGGGGGGGATATTGATGTGTTTTTTTGCAAGTCAATAACACAACTGTAGTGCAGAGTGTAATCATTTAGAAGTATTGTTCTTTGGGGCTTTTTTTCCTCCTGGAAGGAAAGGCTCAACAAGAGAATTCATTGTCAACTCCATAGCATTTGATCTCCATGGAAACATTATCAGCTGACTTCAAAGTCAACCTTCAAATGTGTTGTGGGTTGGTTTTTTTTTTTTTCTGTGGCTTGTTTCTGATGCTCCTGGATGTGCATTTGCAGGCTGTGGGGGAAGAAATCCCAACACAATTCCACCAGCCTTGTACCTGATCATGGCAGGGCACTGGCACTTAGGAGAGGAAGAGAAAAAGCTTCTTTAATGAGTTGCAGAGATCTTATAGTCTGGAGCAAAAGACAGGGCAAGCAGTGTATGCACACCTCTAAACTCATTGTTTTCCTGTCCTAGCTCAAATCTGTCTCCCTGAACTTGGTGTGCAGTAAATTAAGGAGTCAGCTCTGTCTGGCTTTTCATCAAGAAGAACTGTTGATATTCCTCTGTGTGTTCATTTTAAGTCAGCTACACTGACTTGTAATTTCTCCCTCACCAGGATGGGAGGTACTGGCAGAAGCATCAGTACCTTCTAAAGTTACCAAAACAGACAACTTGGTGCAGTCTGTGAAGGACATGCAATCAAGTTGCTTCTCAGGGATGTCAGTAGGTCTTTGTGGGGCTGACAGAAGGAAAAATAAGTAGAAATAAACCAGAGGAGACAGAGTCTGTAGAAATACAAAAGACTTTCCCACCCACAGCCCTGGAAAACAAGTTCTGTGAGTTTTAAAATTCAGAGTTTGTCCCATATCCTTTAGTAATGTCACTAGGTCTTTGATCTCTTGCTGGCTTCTGAATTCCAATGGCAAGATGCACCAAAGCCAAAGGAAGACAAGGAAAACAAAACTGGCATTTATTATTGGCTTGGTATTCTTAAAAGGAAATTTTTCTGAGTTGTTTGCATGCCTGGCATAAAAGAGGAAAGACTGCTCACACAACAGAAGGAAGATTAATACTGGCATGATTTGCTAGACAGAAAGAAAACCTCACAGAGGGAATGGGGAAGAAATTTCTGTATGGAAGATCTTTTTGTTTGTTAAATGCAGAGGCTGAAGCAAGATTTAGATTCACTTTCTTGGCTCCTCAGGTTGTCGTCTTAGAAAACAACATTCCCCTTGGGCAAGTCACTGCCACACTTTCTTGGTCTAATCTGCCTGAACAGAGTCCAACTGGACACTGGAACTGCATTTAAAAAGCACCTAGACTTGGAAGAAACTATAAATGAGTAGGGCCTTCCTAATTTCTGCCCAATCTGGCTCTTCCAGGGCATAGAGATCAGTCATGCCCATGTTCTTGTGTGGGCTACAGAGGATGACCAGGTATTTCCCCTGCAACAGGAAAGGAGATTTCAGCATGACCCTTTAGGGCTGTACAGGGTCAGTCTAGTTTGTTGCCTGCAAGAATTTATGTGGATGATGTAAACTTCATAGGAGTGCCCTGCACTGGGTGGTTCTTGTTGGCCAGACAAAATTGCATTTTATCTTGGTTTCTGACTTTTCTATCTCAGTAACTGGATCAGGACATTTAGAAATGATTTTTCTGTTCCTAACAGGTCAACTCAGGGAAACAGTAGTAGAGCCCAGAGACTTTTGCAGTAAAGATCCTGAAAGTTGCACAAGTGAAGAGTCCTTTGGTCACTGGACAGAAACAAATGGGTTGGCTTTTCTTCAGCACCTAAAGGGGGAAATATCCAAATCAGGCAGCTGCCACCATCACCCCAAGCTCCCAATGGCTTCTTTTAGTACTGCCTTCAGCAAACAAAAGGATTAAAAAGGCATGTGACTAGCTATCCTTTTAGACCTGAAAGTATTCTCTCTGGAAGTATTTATAGTGGCACACAGCAGGCAATATGGAAGAAGGCTGTGTTGAATTTACTTGTGCTGTCCCTGTTCTCCATTCTCACTTTTCTTGAAGAACATCTATCATTGGACATTTCAGCAAGTTAGGATTTCCTGGAAAAGAAAGATTACATGAATCCTCTGAGATTCTTTCTGAGAGATGTCCAATTTTTTGACTGGAAGAAAATGGTCTTCCATACTTAGAGGTGTAATGACCTCACTACTAAAAGACCAGATGCAGTGTGGTGCTCAGATCCCTCATGCCACAGAACATGTCCTGTGACAAGGCAAACCCAACCTGACTCCACAAGTTTCCCTTTAGCTCTGACAAATGCCCAGGGGGGGAAGCACCTGCCTAAGGTACAGCTTGGTACTAAATTATGTGTCATCATCTGAGGTGTGATGGAGTCTCTTGAGTGTGTTCAGACCTCCAGTGTCTCTTTCTGTTTAATCTTTTGGCCCCTGCCTGGGTCATGCTGTGAGCTCCACACCTGCCAGAAGCCTCTGCATGTTGCCAAGTAGGGTGTTTGCCAGCACATGGATGGCATAATTTTTCTAACCTTGAATTAGAATTTTTCTTCATTTTGACACTGAGGTCCTTTCTTTCCTTTCTGCTCCAGTAAAATCAGAACAACACCACAGTACTACAAGTGGTGCAGTTTTTGCTGTGTCCTGTGTTGTGGCTGCAAGTTCATGACCCATTATGTTTGCTTAATGGCTGTAATCAGCCCACTTTATTATTGCTGGGTTATTTGGTTGGGTCATAGGAATCACCATTGCTGAAGTGCTCAGTTTATTCACTGAGGCTTTGATCTGAAAGCTTTCTTCTCTCCCTAGTCCATCAGACCATTGTGCTTTCAGCCAAGCAGTGCTGCTTTTGCCTTACTTGCCAACTCAGAGCTTCAGAGTGGTTGCTCATTGCTGCAGCTCACAGCTGTGGCTGTGCACAGCAGGGGCTCCCTCCCTGTGCAGCCCCAAGCCCCGAGGGAAATGGAAATGTCACCATCAAATCTGCCCTGTGGAACATGGACTGACACTATGGACAGCACAGCAAACTGGAGTTCAGCTGCTCTAACATCTCCCCTGTATATGAAATGCTGATTTACACAGGTCTAAGCATTAAGTGTTTGGGGCTGTGGCTGAGGACACATAATCCTGTGGTGCCAGGAGACATTACAGCTTGTGCAGCAGCAGTCCCTGGGCAGGCACTCAGGGCAGGGGACACAGCAGGCTCACAGCTCTGGTGAGCACTGGGCACCTCTGGCACCTTGGGAGGCAGCAGGTCAAAGGCCAAATGCAAACCACGTTCTCAGAGTGGCTGTAATGCAGTATCACAACAGATCCTGCAGTTTATCTGGTCCATGGAATAAGATAAAAATGCATTAAGCCCCAAGCCAGGTGGGGATGTAATCTTACAAGGACACCTCAGTAAATCTCCATCACCCAGTCAGATTTATCCTTCCATCTCTGCTTTTTTCATAAGGGCAATTTTCCAGTAAACCCCTCTCTATTCTGCAGCCTGCTGGTGATGCTGCAAGCTGCTTCTGCTGGAACAGCACATAATTAAGCAATAATTTATATTCTGTGCGTGTGTGCACAGAGCAATAAAGTGTTCTCAAGAACTGCTGCTGCTGAGGCATTTAATCCATGCACAGAAGGAGTTTACTGCAAAGCTGCTCCCTCCCTCCAAAAGGCTTTTGTCATCCCTGTGCTGGGAGGGAATTCTCTGTATTCTTTAATAATTTCATTTGATTGGGGTATAATTTAAATAGTTAATGCCACACACTCCACTTTAGAATCAGCCATAATTTTATTTGTTTGTTTGATGTACCTTGAAAATAGTAAAAGCTAGTAGGGCAGAGAGAAAGTAAAGATAATGTTTCATTTGTGAGATTTTTTTTTCCCTCCCATAGCCCTGTAATAAAAGAAAGTGATGATAATTAAGTAAACAGCTCTCCTTTCAAAGACATCAGTGGCCACAAAAAGCTACTAGAAATACTTTAAAAGGCAGAGATTTACATTTATTTGAAAACTGCATGGTTTCAAAGGGCATCTTAAAATCCATACCTTTGCTGTTCTCTTTTTATCTACTAATTTGTAAGTAATACTTGACATTTTTATGTGTTTTAAAAAATAACAGAAGGCAAGAAGAAACAGTTTTTGGGCTTGTTTACTTTGTACATCTGACAGCACAGTTTGTGAGAAATTTCTATCTGCTGTGGGGGAAAGGGAGGGAACATCATTCTGTCAGATGCCAAGGAAGTGATTTCCACATCATGAGACAAATGATATGTAAGAGGAGGGTCTCAGAGGTGGGCTTGGTGCCCAGATCATTTTAATTACTGGCTTTTTGGATTTCCCTTGCCTTCAAATTTGTAATGTCTCCTTCAGGTTCCAGTCAGACACCTCATCCCTGATAATAAGGACAAGGGTGTTTAGATGAAGCTCCCACCAGCAAGGTCTGTTTCTGCTCTAGCACCACAAAAGTTCCCCTTCATCTGCAGTGCATCTAAGAAAGGCACCAGCTCTTGTCACAAACCACCACAGGCCCTGGGAAATCCCTCAAGCTCTATCACTCTGGAAGTCCAGCCAGGTCTGTGGGTGAAGGATGTGGCTGCTGACATGGTTCAAGGGGATACTAGCATCAGGGAAAATTCAAACAGATTTGTTATGGATGATTTGAGCCTGTTTGTGTTGAAATCAGTTCACTCACAAGCAGTTTTGGTCTCCCCTGGAGGTGAGGTTTAAAAACTGTGGAGACATTGCAGACCCTCACACAGCTGGGCTGATTGGAAAGAAAGGGACATTTACAAAAAAATGAAAAGATTAATTCCTTGCAGCAGAGGCCCATGGCACTGCTTGATATAATCATGCTTGAAAACAGCTACAGCAAAAGGCTCTGACTCATAACCCACATGCTATTAGGCTTTGACCAACACTGATATTACCTTTCCCTGCCATCCCTCTTCAGATGATGCCCCTGCAGCAAGGATGGTAGGACCAGTCTTATATACATGTACAGCAAATAAGTTCATCTCTGTCCTAAAGAACCTTCTAATCTAAATGAAAGGGACACTCAGTGCAGTGTTTAATGTTATTCTGTAATATATAAGAAAGACAGGCACAAGATAACCAAGAGGTATAAATAGCTCAGGTTCTCAAACCAGTGATGATCACCAAGCCATTAGCAGGACAGGCACTGTCAGAACCAGGCCAAGATGAAAGGAGTGCTGACAAGGAGCCAGGATGGAGGTTTGACTGCATGTCAAACAGCATTTCTGTGGCACAGACACAGCTTTACATTAAATTCATCTCTCACCTGATTGAAGCATTTTGCAGTGACACATGAATTACCTGTCAAAAATCCCACTGTTGCCTTGCCTCATTCATTAGGTTTCACTTAGGAGGATGATGTGTAAATCCCAGCACCAAGAGCTTTGGTGAGTTCTGCTCCCCCAGCTGCTGAAGGAGATGTCTTTTATCTCCCTGTGCAGCCCAGGTGCCAGAGAGCTCTTACTGCCACCTGTCATTCACATTTAGTGCATCAGGGCCATGGCTGGACCACCAGCCTTCAGGTCTGGTCATCTGCTTGGACCACAGCTGTGGGGAGTGTTTTGCACAAAGAAATTCAAGTTTGCATCAGTGCAGTTTCCAGGGGATCTGGGGCATTAGTGTACATGCAGGATACTTCACTGACAGCAAAAACTTGAGAGGAAACTGCAAAGGAGTTCAGTTTGACTTCTGGGGAGAAAAATGCTCATAGGGTTGGAAATGTTCATGACTTCCTGCAGTGCTGCAGCCTCTGAAGCACCATGTCTGTAATACAGAGTGTCATGGGCAAGAGCCACAGCCTCCCTCCTCCTGCCACCTCAGCTCCATGGCTCACCTGGACTAGCAGAGGCCTCATTTCCAGAGTAACTTCAGGTTCTGCATCCCTTTTATCCATGACTCTTTCACTACAATAGCCAACAATTGTGGAATTTGCAAGGACGTTCTTTTTTGTTATGAGGTAGGAACCTTACTCAGTTTCCATCAGTAGCTTTCCTGGTGAGAGGCCAGATTAACCATAGGTGGGAACTGAACACAAGCAACACATAGGACTCATAAAATGGTCATAAAGATTTTTCTAGGTGGCACAAAATGGCATTTTTTTGAACAGTGCTAGAGAGACAGATAACTCTGTGCTGTACAAGACACCCTGCAGAAGCACAGGGGTGACAGGCTGAGGGTTGTACTCTGCCCTGTGACATTGTACATGGCAGTCATTATTTGTCATCATGGCTTAGCACATTCTCCAGAAGGGGGAAAGGCTTTTTTTAGAGAAGTCTCATGCTTGTGATTTGTTTAGCTCTCCAGTGTTGCTACTTGCTCTTCTTTGTTGTTCCTTTGTTAAGGGGCAGAATACCCCTGGCAAGGTGGAGTGCCAATATATTGGGCACTGTTCAAACACAAAGAGTAAGCAACACTCGTTGCATTGAAGAGCTTGTGATCAAAACAGCCAAGACAAAGCCTGAAAGCACAGGGAGTATTTGAAATCCAAAGTTATTTCCTTCCCTTTTGTACTTAGCAAATGCAGCTTCAGTCTGGCCACACAGATTTTTCCCACCCACCTCTCTTAACAATCTTATATTTTGAGAGAGCTGAAATTACCATGTTCTTACTAGCAAAAAAATGCCTTCCTTGTCATTTTCTAACCACAACCATTTGAAATGAGCCACAGAGCTCAGTTCAGAGCACAGAGCCTCTGAGACATCTTATTTTTTTCCCCTGATCCCACAATGTGCTAGTCATTCTGACATAGAACCCAGGAACAACTGCATTCTGGTCAAATGTCTTCATATGACTGAATAACCTAAATTACATAATAATAACCTGATTTTTGACTAATGGATTGTGGGAGGGAGATCTCCTCTTTTATCCTACTCTGTGCTTTGAAGTGGTACAGGACATCATCAAAGACAGCTCCAGAGCCTGGATCTCATGAGGCTTTTGCAAGAATCCAGATCACTGATTGCAGACTGGTGGGGTGCTGGAGGGAGGCAAGAAGGCTGTTTTGAGTGAAACAGGCATAATGCCTACTGCAGCATCTCTCTGGTCCTCGCTGGTACCCAGTGCCACTCTCATAAAATGAGTATTCATTAATATCCTGGGCCATCTGGCAGCTGTGCATGGCATTAGGGGGAGCATCTGACCTTTACAGCAGAGACTATCTACAGGTGACATTGCAAAGTGGAGAAAGGAGAAACAGACACAGCAGTGATCAGAAGAGGGAACAGAAAGAGAACCATGGCAGTGACCTCACAGCAGGCTCATGACAGAGATTTGCCTATAGATTCAATGCCTATGTGATGTTCCTACTAAGTAAAGGCAGGGGGTGTAGTGGAAAGTCCACACATTTTGGTGATGTGTGTATGTTCCTGCAAATGCTCCCAGTTTCTGAACCAAATTCCATGAGAATTTGACAAGTAATCTTACCTCTGTGTTCAGAATGGGCAGTATCAAATTAATTTATTCAATACAACTGCAACTAAAAAGATCAAAGCAGCAGAGACACAACAGCAGAAGTGTTGCAGAAGAGAAGCAGAGCCAGGGACAGGAAGGAGCAGGAAGCAAGGGCACCAGAAACAGGATCCTTCCATGGAACTAGGCTGACTGTGGCTGTTTGGAATTGTGCTGCTTTAGGGATGGGATCAGGAAGAAGAGGTTCCTCAGCAGCAGCTGTAAGAGAACAGATGCAGGATGTGCTGTGCAGCACACATCACACATTGCTGATCCATGCATGGGCAGAGGGACACAGTACTGAGTGTGTGTTTCCTGTAGCACGAGCCCTGTGGGCTGCCTTCTGTGCCCAGGGCTCTCCAGGCATTCAGAGAGGCCCACAGAGGAAAAATAAAGTGCCAACTTCATGCTGACTTGAGTCATTATGTCTTGTGGCAGGTGTGTAGCATCTGTATCTCTCCATTATTTGATGTGTGGGTGGCAATTGTGACATTTCAGGAGCTCAGAGTTTAGCTTTAGATGAAGCTGGAGGCCAAAGATCAAAATTAGACTCATCTGGGTGGAATAGGGTTCAGCCCCACCTGATATGTGTGTCTTTCCATAACACCTCCTGACAGTTATGAAGTTTGTCCTCACAGTGTTCTCAGGAAGAAATAAGAAATTAAATATTGCTGCAGAGATGGAAAACAAGACCAGGATATTTTGAAGATGTCAGCAACATGGCAGAGGGCATCTAGATTGAGACTGGAGTCATGCAGAGAGCAGAATCTGAGTTTTGTGAAGGATTTAAAGATTTTTTAAAGTTATATTTAAAATGAGACTGTATAATGAAAACTTCTGTGTTTTGATATAAGAAAAGCATGAAGAAAATCTCCCACATAAGTTCAAACATTTCAACAGAGCCAGAATATGTCAAGTATACTGTAATATTATATAAAGCCTATCACTGAAAAATCAGAATGAAACAAAAAAATTCAAGGTTATTTTCTCTCCCAAAAATATCAAAACAAAATTATTCACTCTGTATTTGTCTAAAGCAAAGTTTCAGAAAAATCAGTGGTTCCATGGTGTTGCTGTGTTCTCTCACCGCTCCGTAACCCTTCATACAGCAACACCTTGGAGCATTCTGATTCCCAAGGGAGTGCTCATAATGAAAAAGTGTTCCTGGTGAAGTTCCTCCACACAGCTCTGTTCAGCAGCAGATCAATATTCCAGGCTCTGGTGGCACTCAGTTCTTTCCTCCAGACTAAGCCACACCAACCCCATCCCTCAGGCTCTTGCACCAGCTTGCACAGGGCTATCTCCATCACTCCTCTAACTTCTCTGTGTTTGTTTTTCCTCCTTCCTCCTCCCCTCCCCGCTCTCCTGCAGGAACCTTCTGCATCATTTCACTGTGCACGTGCGTGGCTGGGATCAACTTCGAGCTGTCGCGGTACCCGCGCTACCTGTACGGACTGCCCGACGACATCAGCCACGGCTACGGCTGGTCCATGTTCTGTGCGTGGGGCGGCCTGGGGCTCACCCTCATCTCTGGCTTCTTCTGCACCCTGGCCCCCTCTGTGCAACCTGTCCCCAGGACCAACTGCCCCAAAACTAGACCTGAGAACGGGACAGTGTGCTAAAGCAAACAGAAAACGGATACACACAGAATATATATATATATATATATATATGTGCCTATGTATGCCTATACATGCATATATGTGTATATATATCTATATGTAAAATCTCAAATTAATGCCAGTGCCAAGGTAGAGCTGAGTCCAACATGGCACTCACATCTCCACTGGACTCTGTGTTGCTTCATTCTTTCTCAGAGTGATGGGAAAGCTTTTCTCTCACGTGGCTCTTCCATCCAACTCGTTACTTCAGCATCATACCTTAGAGATCAAATGAACCTAGAGTTGCACCTACCTACTGCCATTTGGGAGGGGGAACAGGGGATCCATGTGGGGAATCTGGAACCAGAATCTGTACAGGACATGGTGGGGGCAGAGGCGTGGGGGGATGACACAAAAATCGTGTCCACTGCAGCCAGAAGGGAAAATGCAAGCAGCAAGCAAAGGAACAAATGGAGCATTTGAGCCACTTCAACAAAGTACCTCCTCAAGGCCATTATCAGAAACCCACCTACGTCCCTTTTTTTTCTGAAAACAAAATGACAGAAGCCTGTCGTGTCATTGGTTTTGGGGTTTTGTTGGGTTTTTTCCCTCCTTAAAACGAAGAAAACAAAATGTACAGAACGTGTGAGGAAAAGTAGAAAAGCATTTTCTCTTTGCCTGCCAAGCTCTAGAGAGAAGCAAACAAGTGAAAAGAATAATAATAAATAATAATAATAATAATAAACATCTAAGAAAATAAACCCAGAAAACAATAAAAATCTCCAAGAGGACATCTCAGCGGACTTTCCAACAATGCGGTTTTAATCTTCCAGCTGCCTTACATCCAGGCTTACAACTGAGGCTGAACTGCCATGTCAATGCAGCAGAAGGCCTTTTGAAAATGCTGTGATACATGTGTGTATTACCTTTTCTTCCCTCTTACTTTAATTGTTTTTTTTTTAACAAAAAGAAAAGTTCCAAACCTTGCAGTGTGATCGTCCACTCAACCATCCATGCTGTGTTTGTGGCCCCAGACTGAGGCACCGCCACGGCAGAGGCGTGAGGAAAAAGCTGTCAGGGCAGAGACGTCTTCTCTGGTGGATTTCAGCAGGTTGTTTGGTTTTTTTCTGAGAGTTCAGGATGGTGGATCCAGGGGAAGACTGACCAAGGAGAAGGGAGGTGGGGAGAAGCCTGGTAGCTGGTTTTTTTTCCCAGGCGTTTGCTGGAATTGGGATTTCATCAAGTTTCCAGTTTGGATGTTTGAGACAAGTGAGCAAAAGCCATTGTGGAGGAGGAAAAGGGAGCTAATTTCTGTAGAAGAGAAGTAAGAGATGCCTCTCATTGTGTTCATGTATGCCAAATAAGACCTTCCCACATCTTGTCTTTGGACACTGCCCCGGTTCGCTGGACATCTCCTCTCTCCATCTGGGAGAACTGTGTACAGATGGATGTGAAAGGGTCAGAGAACAGAGATCCATTTCCCATGAGCTTAAGCATTGTATGATATAACTGTGAATCTGCAAATGGAACTCTCTCTCTTTTTTTGGTCTTTCTCTTTTTCCTGCTACTCCTCTTCCTATTGTCTCCTTTTTCCTTCCCTCTGCTCTTCCCATTATTCAGGTCATAGGTCCCAGAAGATAAGTTTGGAGAGCTGGGTGAATGCCATTAGAGGAAGAAAAGCATTTTGGCTGTGAGGACAGTGGGTCCTTGCAGGGTGCCAGTGGCTGTGGGGAAGGTGGGGAGAAGAGCCAAGGGTGTAGCCAAAGGGACTCTGAAGAAGGATGACTGAATTGCCATGTGTAAGAGTGAGGGCACCACTGATAAATATGCAGGCAAAGGGAGACAGGGCAAAGAAAAAAGGTCTCCCCAAAACCAATCCAACCCAACATGCTCTTAATTCAGGGACAGTGCCAGCAATCCTTTCTTAGGTGATAGCTGCATGGTATCAGTCCCCATTAGTCAATAAGAAGTCATCCTCTCCATCTAATATCTCCCCAGGAGAAGGAGCCTGTGCCTGCTGCACAGAAATGCAGGCATTAATTTCCAGGTCATGCCATTTACACAGCTGGCAAGAAAGAGTATAGCTTGGTTTAAAAATATCCAGCTAACAAATAATTCTTGCACATGTATTAACCGTGCTCAAAGAAATGAAGTTTCTGGAGGGCATGTTGGAGTAGAGTGGATTTGGGTTTCTTCCTTCCTTGCTCAACTCCCTAGTTTTGTTTTCTGTTGTCTACAGATTCCCCAAACATGCCAATGCCAGCTGCTAAGTCAGTGTGTTTCCACTGAAGTGCCATCCGTGTCAACTGAAGTTTCAAATTCCATTTTCCATTAGATGTGACCAGAGAAATTACTTATTTATTCGAGTTGAAAATACAAGCCTTTAGAAGAAGCTTCCTTTTTAAACAGATTGGTTTATTTATTTTTTTCTGGGAAGGTTTTCAAATAGAGTGGTTTTGAAAAGTTTTGAAATAATTTGACTGTGCAAGTGCCTACTTGGTAAAGAGGTTGATGAATTACCATTGAACAGAAGAGGAAATTTAAAACAAAAACAGCCTCAGAGAGCTAAATGAAAACTGAATGCAGAAAACCAATAACTGGAAACCAAAAAAGATCTATAAGAATTGGTCATTTCTTCAAAGCATGAAAAATTTTGAAAAAAAAACCAACTTCTTGGTAAGAAATTATTAGGAAAATTACAGTTGTTTAATCCAAACAGCTTTGAATGCAAACTTTCTTCCTCCTCTGCAGTGCTGAATATGATAGGAAAGGTGTTTCATGTAAATACAGATATCTGGAGTGACACAGGTAAACCAGAGTCACAGAGGTACCTATCTGGAATCCTGTGGCAGGCAGAGCAGCACAGCAGCTCCTGTGATGATGTATCCTTGTGTGGTCCATGAGTATTCACAGATTTGAAAGAGGTATAGCAGTAAGATCTTAAAAAATGAAAGTATTTTTGCTGTTTGATGGGTTTTCAAAGGTTTCCTTTTTTCTGCAGCTGGCATAAAACCAGTTTTGCCTTGATGAAGTATTCTCTGATGGTGTTGGTTTACAAGCTGTATATAAGCCTGTGTGTCTGTCTGTGTGTGGCAGTGATGGAAGAGGGTTATGGTTATTTTTATTTACAATAGAAAAGTGTTGATTCTGAATCTTTGGGCCAGTTCTGTGATTTTCCACTTGCTGGAGAATAGGTTCTGTAAGGCCAGTGTGGCTGTGAAGCATCTATGAGAATGTCTGAAGCAGCAGGTGATCATGTCACCTTAATCTCCAGCTGGGTCCCCAAAAGGACCATTTGCCCAAACACCAGTTCTCTCATCATTGCTTTAAGGGTAGAATCCCTTTGGGAGATTGTGAATTTCCCTCTGTGCTTCTCAAAGAGCTGGGAGGAGTCCCATGTGCTTCCATGGCCCTGGGCAGGGGGCACAGCCCCAGCACACCTTCTGTGTGCTCAGACCTGTCTTTAGAGCAGGCTTGATCCAGAATACATCCACATGCAAATCTGGGATGCTCAGTGCCTCCATCTCTCCTGAGTTGAAGCACACTCACAGCTACTCTGAGTTTCTGCATTTTGGGGGAGGCTTTGAAGTGTCTTTCTGAACGGAGATTGAAGCTTTTTGACTAGTGAGTGGTTGGAAGAGCAGCTAATTAGAAATCTGTTGTCAGTGATCCCAGCATTAAGGGGCTTGACCCTGTCCCTCAGACCTGCTCTGGCCAAATGCCCAAGCATGTGCTTTACTTGGAGCATCTGACTAATCCCCTCAACTTTGGTTGACTATTCATATGCCTAAAGTCAAGAATGTGCTTTCCTGGATGACTTCCTGCAGAGTCCAGCCCACTCTCTTCTTTTCCCATCCTTCCCCTGAAATAAGGTGACACTCTGTCCTAGCCTGAGCAGCCAGTATGTTCCTGGTCTCCCTTTCTGTGAGGTGGAAATGAAGGATCCCTATTTGGCAGGCTCTTTCCCACATGTAGCCTTTCACATTGTGGGACAGCACATGTCAGTATTCCAGAGAGCCACTGGAGTGCAGTGAGCACAGATATCCTAAAACTCCCACCCTAGGGATGCAGGATGGATTGGCCCAAGCCAGTGCAATCTGCAGGCTGAGGTTTTGTGTGCAGTGACTCGTTTGTGTTGCCCTTGGGCCTCTGCTGCCCATCCCTGCTGGGACACTGTAGATGTGAAGGGGCTAAATGGCAGGAGCACATGTGCCCTGTACCCTATGTACCCTACAGGACACTCCTTCAAGCTAAAGCTGTTTGTTGTTAGATTTCCTGACCCATATTAGCTGCCTGTATATATCATCAATCCCTTCTTCCTCTCTGCAAACACACAACTGATCTTTCCTCATCTAAATTGTACAGTCCCTCCAGTTATTTTTCTAGTTGGGCTTTTTTTTTCTTCTACCCCAGGGACAGTCACAAGTGGATCACAAACCACCAGTGACCAGATAAATTTCTTTGAAATATTGCTTTTGAAAAATTGTCATTACTTTTTTAAATGTTATTCCAGCTGCAATAACAAATGAAAGGGAAAAAAGTCCTCTAAACAGAGGATCCTCATCCTCCCAGGAGTGAATTGTGAGAGTGCAGGTATTCTGCTTTCCTGTGGATGCAAGTCATTTGGGACCATTTTTAGCTGTGTTATGTTAGCTGTGCAGTTCAGTGGATGGTGAATAAAGCAAAGTTGGTGAAGGAAGGGATTGATGTGCAGGAGCTATCTCAGATTCCCAAGCACTCCTGGAAGACTGTGTCTCCATGGCTGTCCATTTACCCACCTCTGAATCAGGCTCATCCCTGGAGCCCCACTGATAAGCAGA
The DNA here is from genome assembly GCF_029582105.1 of Oenanthe melanoleuca. Taxonomy (NCBI): domain Eukaryota; kingdom Metazoa; phylum Chordata; class Aves; order Passeriformes; family Muscicapidae; genus Oenanthe; species Oenanthe melanoleuca. The sequence continues at coordinate 4,930,902 of NC_079334.1, forward strand.
GCTCAGAAGAAAATCACTGTAATCTGTCTTTAATTCTTGAGTGCCACACTAACTGCTGGCAGAGAAATGGAGGGAAAATAATATGTTACCAAGTATAGCTCAAATAAAGACATGCATTGTGTGTCTCCACACAGGCCTAGGAGGGCTGCAGGAGTGCTCAGGCACATTTGCACAAACCACCACTGCATTTTCTTGCCCCCAGATTTCCCTCTCCTTCATGGTCCACACCGCTGTGCTCATCCAGCCAGCAAGGAAAGAGCCAAGGTGAAAAACTGAGACAGCTCTGAATGATTGCCAGGTACCAACAGCAGACAAAGAGTAAAATAATGGGCATGAAACACAAAAAGATTAGCAGCAGATGAATTTCCAAGGGGAGGAACCAGAGTTCAAAAAAGCCTAAAGTTTGATTGCTAACTCCAGGCAAAAAAAAAAAAAATCTTGATTCTGTCAGTCTAAGGTGAAAACTCAAAAACCAGGCCTTAGCTCAAAACTGATAGTCCACTGTTTCCAGTCATAGCCAGGAATATAATGCAACTCTTCCATAATCTGTTGAGGTTCATAGAAAGCTCAGGTGCCTTAGAAAATATTTCAGTGCTGTCTTGGTTAACACTGAAAATGCAATGTGTGCTTACACACTCATGGTATCTCTTTTGGCTTTAGAAAGTCATCAGATGCTACCTCCCCTCCCTCCCTGCCACCCCCCCAGTTCAACTCAAGGTTTCCATCCTGTATGCCTCACTAAAACCCCAATCATACTTCAGATTATGACCTTCTTCAGAGCCATAATTAGAGATTGCAACATTTTGATAACAAATGCTGCTGGTGCCAGGGGGCTCTGACAAGCTCATTGCTGACATCACTTGGAGAGCTGGAGCCTGATACAGTGCTGTCAATTTAATTGCAGTTTGCCTTGCACAAGTTTAGGATTTAACTTGAGAAAGAGTCTGGATGACTGCCTCAATACAGGCCACCAGAGGGAAATTAAATTCTGGTCACCCTAGTAAAGCACTAGGATTACAGATCAATTGTCCTTCCCTTGCTCAGGGAAGACTTACAGTGAAAATATCAGTCTCAGGTTATCTCCAGGGGAAAGTGGGAGAGTGAATAAAAAGAGACCCAATAGCAGTTGGTAGAATTCTGTGAGGATAAACCCTCAGCATCAGGAATTGTCAGTCCCTTCTAGGGCTGCACCTTCATGTTCTTCCTTCACTGATTAGCACTCCTGCACAGTGGCAAAAAGTGACTTCCAAAGTTTTCTTGCATAGAGTGTGTGCACATGGGCACCCTCACTCCCTTCCTTCCTTAAAAACACACATGTGCACATCCCACGTGATGTGGATGCCAGGAACCTTTAAAAGTGTCCTAAGTAGAGAGAAAACACATAGCAAAATGCAGCATAGTTGTTCTCCATTCTTTTATCCTTGACTCAGGAGCTGCAGTGCAATTCAGATGCCATCCCTGTCCCTGTTTGTGTGTGCAGATCACATGCAAACTCTGCTGGAGATGCATGAGGAAGCACAACTGGGATAAATTTGGTATTTTCCATCAAAAAGTATTTGGATATTTAAGGAAGAGGTGCCAATGTATCCCCTCCAAATCAGAGATGTTCAAAAACCTGTGGGTTTTGCCCCAGTTTCAAAATGAGGAGCGTGAATCAGTCATGGTTTATTCTCCTGGGGCCAGATAGACAAAACAGCTCCAGCATCTAATTCCTCCTTAGAATAAAAAACTAAATGCTTTTGGTGCCTGCATAATTTTTTTAAAGAGCTTACATGCTCCTAATTTGCTTAAGATCTCATGATGTTTTATCTCTAGAAGAGTTTTCTTCTGCCTGTAGAGCATAAGGCTGTATTTTTATTTTTTTTACAAAGAGTTATTCATTAACAATATAGATCATAAGAAAAAGGTTTGAGTAATCAGAACAAAAAAAGTGCAGCCTTAGACTGTTCAGTTAGAATCTACTGAATTATTTATAACTCCTGGGCACCAGCAGCAATCACAGATATCTAATTTAAACTGTTACTATTTTTACTTGGCAATTTCCATCACTTAGAGTGTTTATATCTATGTATTTGTGGTTTGATCTTTTGCAGGACAAAATTTCTCCTACTTACACAGAAAAGCATATTTAGGAACTTTTGAAGGTATTTTTCTGCAGTAACTTTATTTTAAAGCATTTTGAGGCCTAGTATGACAGACTTTACAACTTTCAAAACTGTAAACTGTATGTAAAAGGGACTTGAACTTTCAGTTCTTTCTCAAGTAAAATTCTCTTTTATTACAGGTCATTGGGATCAAGGAAAAATTTGTTTCTTTAGCAGATGTAAGACTGGGTCCTATTTATGTGTCATCAGGAGACTTAGGTAAGGGGGCTGCACTTCTATGTCACCCACTTAAGGATTTTTTGCATAGATGTTGGAAAAGTCACTGCTAAGTCACTCCAACTTTCTACCAATCTCTTTTTGTAAAAAAACAACCATTATACTTGTGTGTGGCTGGAATAAATCATTACTAAACCTTGCCCATAGGCTGACACACATATACTTGTATAGATGTGTATATTTGTATATATATTTGTAAATTTATGAAAAATGTCCCTATCTTCATGTTTGCCTGAAATAACCTGAGGTTGATGTACAGAATTTCAGGCAAAGGACTGTTTGTTTTTTTTTCACAATCCTCATGTATCTCAGATTTAAACCAAAACAAACTAAAAAGTACTATTTCCCAGGAAAATCCTCATTGTGCCATTGCACAAGTTGAGGAGGGGTACCACACTTAGGTCAGAGGCAAGCACATCCACGCACATCCAGTCAAAGGACTGGGTCTCAAGGGCTTCTTTAAGGAAAAGGAATGGACTGAAAAGGCAATGGTAGAGTTCCTTTCAGCATTAGCCCTCTCAATTGATTCTCTTGTCCTTTATCAGGAGGCCCTTTGTGCAGGTGCTGTTCTCTTTAGGTGTACTTTGGGAGGAGCAGCTTTGTGGATGACACTGAGCCACCAAAAAGCCAGGATTTTCTGACCTGCCTTTGTCCCCATTAACCTTAAACACTTAACTGAGTTCATGATGTTAATGGGCTCATCTCCCTTGGCTTCTTGTAGAGAGGCTGTTGCTTACCTAGCAAAACTGACCTCCAAGCTTTAAGAGCTCCTTCTTGCTTCCTGCAATGACCACTCACCTGTATTGAGTGATCCCAAGATCTTAAAAGATCTGGAATCCTGGTGAGGTGAATCAGGTACCTGGTGCAGAAGAGCATCCATGTGGAGATCACTGTGTCTGTGTGCTTTGGGTGCATGGCCTGGGCTCCCCTGTGAAACACAGGTTTTAATTGTGAAAGCCTGTTGGAACAAAAGGAGATGTTCCCCTCCCACACTGCAACCTGACTGCAAAGAATAGGGTTTGTCCCAGCCCCTGGAAATAGCATTTGAGGTGAGTGCCTTGTGGTGGCCTCCAGGCACAGACCACTGTGCTGGAGGTCAGAGGTCTTTGGTCTGAACTCTTCACCTTTCTCTGCCAGTCCTGGGCATTGCTGAAGCAGTTCAAAGAGTGAATTTACATCTTAAGCATGTGAACAGCTGAGCTGTTCGAGGGTTACTTTTCATGCTTTATCCCCAAACTGGCCTGGAAAAGTCTGGTAGTGATAATCAAAAATTCTCCTCCAAGATACAGTCTGGGTAGTTTCATATTCTTTTTTCAATGTTAATAACTGCTTTACAAACAGCTTACATGGAGATTAAAGAGATTGCAATTTCATCCCTTTTTGTTGGGATTATAGTTGTCCTCAGAAAAACCAAACTGAGAACTCAACATGAGGATGAACTGTGGCTGTATTATTCAGAAATCTGCTCTGACAAGGCTGAATGTACGTCTCCATCTCATGGTCAGAGTCTCTCAGAGACAAAATTTGGAATTGCATATTGTTAGTGAGTCTATCTAGAAGGACCAGCAATTTAATCTAGTATTAGAACTTGGGAACTCTTGTATAGTCCCACATGTTACCTGGATAAAACAAACACAGTCAGAGGAGTGGGAAAACCAAACTGATTCCTGAAAAGTTTAAGGCTAAGTCAGTTTTGGATCTTGTGCCAATGTATGGTCACTACTATTTGCTTCTACAGCTAAATGTAAGTGACTTGTGATTTAAGTGACTAAATGATTTTTAGTGACTTGACAATCTTCACCCATCTCTCAGAGCAACTTTATTTTTAAAAATACTGTTAAGGTTTTGATAAGAGGGACTTCAGCTGACCTGCAGGGAACTGTAAAATGAAGATTCAATACTGTATACTAGTACTTAAGGAAAGACTCTAGTTAGAAAGTGGAAGATAAAGCTGAGTTCCAGGGATCAAATGTTATTTTTCAGCATGGTACTACCTTGCCCAAGCTCTAGGGTATCATCCTGACATTCTTCTCCTGTTCCCCCTTAACCCTTTTTTAGGAGTAAGATGTATATCTCTGTCTCACTCTCTTCCTTTTCCTCCCTGTGTGTGAGAATACAGACATGCTTCCTGTAAAGACATTTTTTTCTAAATTTCATTCCATACCAGCTCTTGCTTATGTGACTGTTTTGTTATTTGAGATGTCTGTGAAAAAGAAATAAAGGCTTTAAGAGTGAACTCTGGAAATGAGGAGGAGCTTGAGAATATATCGGATTTAAGGATGCAGCACCATTTTCTGCAAGATTTTTCAGAATGTTCCTAAACTCTCATCATCACTCTCCTGCTCTCCCTCTCTGTGAGAGGGATGAGGAAGGTACTGGGATGTGGGACTCTGTCCCACAAGGATTTTGCAGGTTTTTCAGAGTTTTAGTGTCAAAGAAAACCTCCTTTTAAGAGGTGATGAAGTCAATGCACAATATCATATGGGAGGAGGTTCTGAGGGGTGGTTCCATACCAGCTTGTCTTTGTTTCCCATTCTTTTCATCAGTCCTGCTTGTCCAGCCAAGAGGGGCCTGCCTGACCTCTCACCCCCATGATGCACTTGGATAATCATCTTGGATAACTTCCCACTTTGTCTCAAAAAACCCATCTCACCTGCTAATGAAAGCCATAACCTCTGCTGTGACCCTGATGCAGGGAGTGAGTGCCCAGGCTCCATGGGACAGAGCAATGGAAAGAGAGTGGCTGCAGCTCTCAGGCCATCAGAGCTCCAGTGTCACCTTCCCCTGCAAGCTGCCCTGCTGCTCATGAACCTCTCAGCCAGTTCAGCACCTGGCTCTGGCTCTGGCTGTCCCACCTGTGCCCATGGAAATGTGTGTGGATGTGCAAACCACCCCTGAGTGGGGGCACGAGCGTTGGGTACGAGGGGCAGGGAGAAACTGGACTGGACTCCCCACCAGCCACTGTAGACATTTGCTCTTCAGGATTTCTTCTGCCCCAAGTAATATTCAGCCCAACCACACACTACCACACTGGCCAAAAGGTTTTGGAGGGTTTCCCTTTCTTGATTTTCTCATTGGTCCTTTTTCTTTTATGTTTTTTTTTTCCTTGCTCAGAAGAAATGAAGCAATTCCCATAATCATCCTTTGATGGTGATGAAAGTTGCAGTCATCACTGTTTCTAATTGACAGTTTGGGAGGCTTAGGATAATAATTCACTTAAATGCCTGCAAATTGAAGTATGTCAGCACTTTCCTAGGACATTCCCAAGTAAAATAATATGACTGGTACAGGACATTTGTCATGTGAGTACATCTTGGCCAGCTGTTTATGTTTCCTCTAAGTGCAGTAAGTACACACACATCAAAGCTGGATTAAGGAAGACCTAGAATGCCACAACACTCAGGCATATTCAGAGAAATGCAGCAATACATCACATTTATCTGGCATACTTTCTCTGTAGAAAATTTGACAAGTATGAGTCCCATCAGATCTGTCTGAGGCAGGCAGGTATTATAGCCATTGTGGAGATGGGAAGCCAAAAGCCTGGGGAAAGACCTTCTACTTAGTGGTGTGATGCCCCCTCACAAATTCTACCAGCTGCAGGTGGAGCCTTCTCTTTTCAGCACTTTTGAAAATCCAGACAGTAGCTGGGTTTACTGAAATCTGCAGTGGCTATAAATATGAAATCTGGGATTAGGACACTCAGGATCCTGATTTCTTCAGAGCACTGCTACAGAGCTTTGATCCCACAAAGCACTTGCCTAATTTCAAGCATAAATTTCCCATTAAGGATGCTACTGTCATGCTTAAAGCTAGGCACATGCCTAAGTGCTTTGCTAGACTGGGAATTACACTGAAATAGATATGAAAAGTCCAAAACCATGTCCATTTCTGATTATGATTTGGGCACTCTAAGGGATATTTGAACATGCAGCTGCTCAGCCAAGTGGACTACTTTTTTAGCCAATACACACAGAGTTTTAGGACTTTGGGGTAGCACCATCCAGTTGTCAGAAGTAATAGAGAATGACATGTCCTGTGAGGCTGGGACCTCTGTGCTGCTGTAAGAGGCAAAGTGGCTCCTGTGGCCATCGGTGCTAACAATACATCAACAACCACTGACTGTTTTGTTAGGTTGTTCTGCTGAGATGTGAGTGTGGTGGCTGACTTCACAAGTAATGTGACATCAAGTGTGTTGTACTTTTCCATTTCTTCCTGTGATCTGTTGCAGCAGAGGTGAACAGAATTTGTTTAAACATGAAACACCCCCAGTTTTCTTGTTGTGTTAATCCAAGGTGCTAATCTGCAGACACATGGTGTTTGTGCACAGGCATCAGTGTTTGCAGCTTGTGGCCCTGAAGGAACATTTCAGTGGCAGGGTTGAGATCAGGGAACTAACAGGGAGAATGAACAAACCCCTATAACTTTGAAAGACAAGAGTTGCAGAAAGCATCACGGGACTTTGCCAAAAAACTGGCTACATCTTAATTTCCCTTTTGTTTTGATTTGTTTTGGTTTTATTCAGATTGGCACAGAATACTGTATTTCCATCGATTAAAATCTTGTCTGGTAAATAACTAAACAACTTGTTCATGGAAAATTAAAAAATAAATAAGTAAACTGTCAGTTGTGGAATGTAAACTGATTAAACAAATAAAAAAAATCATGTTGTGTGTTTTAAGAGGTGGTGCCTGTTGTGTCAGGAGGGTGACTGGAAACCTCTCACCTCACAGAAGGATGGAGGACAAAGAGCAAAACTGGGAGGTGGGTGGTCTCTGAGTTATGGGGTACTGGAAATGCTCTTTGAAAACTAACAGGAATAAAGATTAGCTGGCTTCTGATCAGAATCACTGTACAAAACATTACAAACACAAGCAGGATCTCAACGTGACTGTTTACAGGGAGGTTTTCTGTCTGTCACAGAAGGGATGGATTCCTGCTGGAGCCTTGATATTAGAGTACTGCATGTCCTCTAACACCATTAATCTCTTTTTGGAGACAATGTGTTGAAGTCTGTGATTTGATTGAAATGCATAGAGATATCAGAGTAGTTTAGCTCCCACCTCCCCCCAGCAAATAAACAACTAAAACTGAATATGGATGGGAGCCTGACAGGTTTCCAGTGCTCAGCTGTAAGGGCTTCAGGAAACCTGGCAGGCACCATGCTGCACTGATATTAGTGCTTCTTCCCTGCCCTTGTACCCTCAGGCTGACAGCAATGCAGCAGACAACCCAGCAATGCAGCAGACAGGCAATCCTGCAGCACACACACATATTTTCTGCAGGGCTTGGATTGTGCAGCCAGAGTTGGGCTGCAGGGGTCCCAGGCAGTGTTCAGGGTATTCACAAGTGGAAAGGTATCAAAACTACCTCAAATGTATAAAAAAGAAATTAAAAGAAGTATACAAAAGTGCTTACCACTGTCCTTGCAGAAGAAAAGCAGGAGTGGACCAAAGAAAGAAGCACAGATATTATTTTTTTTAATTATTGAGTTTTAAATTAATTAATCTAGAATTAAACTGTTAAAAATGATGGCAAGGTATTTTTAAACATAATTATTTTGTTGGTTACGGTGTTACATATCAAAATTGTCTGTGTTGATTATTTTTGCCTGATTTAGGTATTGTACCTATAAAGACCTGACAATCAAAAATTAGGAGGCACCTGATGGTTCTTCCCAAGCTGACTGTTTTTTTTGTGACAGACTTTGGGGTGTAGCAAAACAGAGTCTCCTGCAGCTTTCAGGATGGAGCCCCTCCTGCCTCTAAAGAAGCCCTGTCTAAAACACCAGCAGTAGTAAGGAACCAAATGAAGAATCAGAATGGAGAAATGTAAAAAACAATTCTCTGTCAAAAACCCCCTCAGTACTGGCATAAATTTATTGACTTCTTCCCTGGCACTAATGGCTGAGGAAGGGAGAAATCTTGGTGATATATTGAACACAGAACTCCAAGAATGTGCCTGGTTTTGCCACGTTTCAAGGGAACTTGTATTGCCAGTGGGGCAATAAAAATAAAATCTGTGGGATGAAGCAGAGAGCAGGAGCAGGGAAGAGCTGGCTGGGGGTACAGAATTTGGCAACCCCCCAAAGCAAATGATGGGAGCAGAGGTTTTATAGTGGCATATCCAGCACCAGGAGGTGTCAAAACCTTTTGGATGAGGTTTCTCCTCTCCTTGCCCACTGCTGCCTGTGCCCCCAAGCACAGCACCCAGCCATCCTCATCCTCATGCATTTTAGAAAGTGTCCTGACTTCAAGAAGATTTATGCCTAAAAGTCCAGGTTTGCACTGGCTGAAGGTAAAGCAAACCTTTGGTTGTTGCTCCCTGCAGCAGCCAGCCCTGCTCCTGCCAGCTCTGTGCTGATTTCCAGGCTGCTGCTCACATCTTGGGGTCCCTGGCACAAGAGGATGGAATACACCAGGAATACACCACAGGGTCACACAGAAGCCTCCAATGCAGCTAGACAAAGCAGACAGCAAGAGAAGGGAAAACTCATTAACTGTAGCTCACCACAGAGGGATTTCCATAACCAAATATCACACTCTGGAACTAGAGACTAGACAGAGCAAAAGGAATAAAATAGGTATTTATTGAAAGGACCCACCTTGGGCAGTGCAAGAGCCCTGCTGGGGCTACACCCAAATCAAATCCAAGGTGGATCCCAGTCACGAGTTTTTACACTTTCATAAGTTTTTTTCATCTACCTATTGGGGTCAATTATCCAACCACAGCCCCAGGCTGTGAAATCTCAGGCCCTGGCTTCCCCCTTTCCCTCACCATTGTTTCTGCTTTTTGGGTACCAGTTGTCCTTGATTCTCTAGCTAGAAAGGAATTGTATTGTCTAACTACCCTGTGAAGAGAACTTACTAACACCTAATATGAAGTTTCAGAGTTACACACAAAGAGCAGAGATTCTGAAAAATATAAGAGCTAAAACCCAAGGCATCAAAGCCACCCATGGAGGAGCAGGGGTTTGCTGTGCTTTGTCTCAGTCAGGAAGGCAAATGCTGAGGCTGTTTTACACAGACACTGTCCCCCCACACACAATTCTGGGCACCTGGACTTGACAGCTCAGTTTGGGAAGTGCAGCAGGAGTGCTCAGCTCTTGTGGTCCAACTCCTATTTTGAATTAGCACCTTCTAGTCAAGATTCCAGCTGGCCACGAGAGGAAAAAAACTACTGAATTAGGAAGGAAAATAATGCAAATTTTGAGAATTAGGTTTAGGAGAATGAAATCTACTTGTCATTTCGTCTCCAACACAGTGGGATCTCAGCAGATTGAACAGAGCAAAACAGGCAGCAAAAACTCCTGTTCTTCAGAGCAGAGAAATGGCCTGCTGTGTCCCTGAGGATCACCCCAAAGCTCAGCTCTCCCATTGCTTCAATATCTGCTCATGTTTTGTGCCCACCCAGGAGTGAGGACCCCCTCACTGGAATGCAAGTGCTCTGTCTCAGAGGCAGGATAATCTCAGGGTGACCTTTCTTGTCAGACACACATGATAACTGCAGCAGGCTGGGGCTGCATGGGGTGAGGATGCTGGTAATGAAATGCTTTCCTGGCTCGACACTCATTATTCTGTTACATTATCGGGCTCTTCCCCAGGGGCTCTCTAAAGAGTCATGGCTGAGCTCTTTTCCTGCAGAGACCAAAACCAGACCACCTAACAAGCTACATTCACTAAAATTTTTGCTCTCTCCCTGCTCAGAGGGAGCATGCTCTTGTTCATTTGCATGAGTCACAAGTGGAAGAACTATGCCAGCTCAGCTCTGGTTTGATCAGCCTGCTAATCCAAGCAAAGCAGTGAGCCTGTGGCCAGCCAGGGGTGACAGATGCTGCTGCCATCCCAGAGCTCCCCATCCCAGCATCCCAGCATCCCAGCATCCCCAGCATCCCCAGCATGCCTCAAACACAGTTTCTGCTACTCTCCATCTGCTACTGACTTGCAAAGACTGAACACTGACCACTTCTTTGTAAGAACCTGCACTTTTCCTCTGGCTGTTTAATTCCCTGCTATTTCTTCCCATCCTGATAAACCCTTGGCCTTCTCAGCTCTGAAATTCAAAGCAGACCTCAGCAGGAGCAGGCTGCATTGCCTGTGATAGCAAAGCCCTCTGACAGAGCTCAGCTGTGTACCAGGAAATGAGCTGGTGGCCCAAGGGCATGGCCAGCAGCAGGAGAGCTCTGCTGCCAGCAGATACAGCTGGAGAGAGGTCAGAGTCCAAGCTTTGGGCCATCATCTCTCCCCTGCCCAGTTCCCCAGAGACAGCCCTTTCAGTCAGAGGTGGTGGTGGGTATTTCAGGAGGTATTAAACAGGAGAAATGAAGGCATTAGGTATCCTGTTTTGGCTTTTGTTAACCATTCACAGCAATACTCAAAATGCATGCCAGGAACATAAAGGGAGAAATCATAAACCCTGCCATAAGGAGCATGTTATTTGGAAAAGCAGAGGCAGGCAGAGGGTGAGAGAAGGAAATAAAACACAAAGGCAAAATCTTCATAGCAGCAGCTGGCACTTGGAGCTGGCCATATATATTTGAAACCACTATGCACAGAAAGGCACTTGGTACTTCAATGCCTTCTAATGGCTAAATAAAGTGAGCACAGGTACACAAGGCAGGTAGACAAGGCCCTCAGTGGGTAAAATATGAAACATTAAACAACCCCAAATATCACCTTCACAGTGATGCAGATTTCCTTCTGTTATGTTTTCTTACAAGCTTCTTGCAAACCTGTCAGAGCAAAGGAGGCTGAGGAAAACATTGCCCTGTGAAGTGAATAAAGCTTCAAGTTCTCAGTTTCACATTTGGGATGTTTCTGACAGGCTGCAGTTTCTACTCCACTTAACTTAGCTCATTCCTTTTGGGAATTCTCTACCCACCATATTTGCAGCAAGAAATACCATGTGCTGAGGTTTGTAAAGAGCTTTCAGACAGAATGGGTGACTGCTGAGTTCTCTCTTCCTTGCCCTCTGTCACACAGAGATTCATGCATTACCTTGCACTTCTTGTCTCTTTCTAGCTACTGATTTTCACAAATAGAAATCTAAATATTTCTGAAACTTCCCATGCTCCATCAAACTTGTTTGCAAATAACCAGTGGATCCAAAGTTTGATGGGGACAGATGGGAACACATGAAGTGACAGAACCTTCATTTCCTCAGGAAACCAGTCTAAAAATACAATGTTCAGAGCTCAGCTTTTTCCATAAAGATGTGCAGCTTCCCAGGAGGCTCAGCCACGTCGGGGGACGCAGGTGGCAGCAGCAGCTCTGTGTCCTGGGTGACACCTTTGCCCATCACAGCTGTCACTGCTGCTGCTGCCAAAGGTGTGTGACATCAGTTCTTCCTTTCATCTGGGAGGCTCTGTCATGCTTGAGATCTCTGCTCTGGGACTGAGTCCCAAAGAGGAGCCCACCAGGGAGGATGATAAGGGAACACTTGTGGTTGAACAGAGATCCACCTTGTCTGAGGCAGGATCTGAATGCTCCCAAGGTACACCTGGCAAGCTGAAACACATCTGCAGAGATGGGAAGGTGCCCTGAGGGAAGCTGTATCTCAGGACAGGCAGCCAGCCAGGCTTTCCTCCCTCCTCCAGCTGTAGCAGCACCATCCAGAACAGCCTTGCAGAAAACCTTACAACCCACCTGCCAGCCTTGCTTTGCCCAGGAGAAGCAGGGATGGAGGATAACACCTGCAAGAGCTTATTGTGAAACCTGAGGTAGTGCTACTCAAATGCTGCCAGGTGGCACAGTCCCAGCCTGTATAAAACAGTCCCTTTTTTTGCCATTTTGCCAGTAACAAATTAATTTTCACCAGCCCCACACTTCTCCACAGAGCAAGATTCAAGCAGCACATTTATCAGGAGCATGTTCATCTGTTCCTGAAGAGAGTGTGCTCCTGCAGCCCAGGGGCTGGCAGGACCTGCTAGTGGGAATGCAGGAGGTTGTGCACTGCCTGTAGGGAGGGGACAGGGGAGAAGGGGAAGGAGAAGAGAAGCAGAGCTCTCCCTTCAGGCAGTGCTGAGGTACCTGCCAGCAGCTGGCCCCTGGAAGTGTTCCCAGCTGGCACAGTGGATGGCTCTTGACTGCCCTGTCACACCTTTGCTGACAAGTACTTAAATTGAGCGAGTTCATCCCATAAAATTTAAGGAAGAAGTGAAAGGACAGAAGAATGAAAAGCAGTGTATTTTTCTTTTAGCACCTCTCTTTTTCTCATTTTCTCCTGAGGTGTCAGCACCTTAAATAAAAGGCCTTTTACTGCCTCTGCTGTCTGCATCCAGCCACAAATAGCAGCACTGGTGCAAACAGACCAAGGTCTCAGCTTGCCAGCTCTGCCCTCAAGGGTGTCACCTCTGTGCAGAGCCCTTCATTCTCCTCCTCTCTCATTTCTCCTTTGCTGTCACATTCCCTCCTGCCAGCTCAGACAACACACACCCTCTGCTTGCAGAGAGCCAAGGAGGTTGAGGGCAAACTCAGTTCCCAGCTCAGCTTCCATCCACCATGAGAATGGCCAGGAGGAGCCATGTTACTGATTTCCAGCTGCTCACGAGTCATTTCCCAATTTGCAAACCCCAGTGAGAGCTGACAGAGTATTGCTCTGTCCTGGGTCCCTCCTGCAGCCCAGGAGGGCTGGCTGGAAAGGGATCTCCTACAAATTCTGCATCCTGAGGAGCCCACACTAAACTGTGTGAGGGTGTTGGAGACCAGGAGCTCCTCCCTCAGCAGCTCCAGACAGAGGAGACAGGAGGATGAAACTGGGTCCTGAGAGAAACCTCCAGCCAGGCAGAGCACTGGGCTGGCAGATGGCTCCCAACACATACTGGGAACACACATCACTTTTTTCCTTAAAGCTGACTGCATTTTTGCATAGTGGGAGCCCCTGGGATCTGCCTCATTCCTCCTAAAACTGGCTGCATGCATCACCTGGGATGTATTTCTCTACAGGAGTACAGTCATAGGCAAGCACAGCCCAGACAGGAGGGGTGTACAACACAAACAGGAAAAGCACAAGAGATTTACCATCATTCTATCAGGGTGTGATTTACAAGAGATTTACCATCACACTATCAGGGTATGATTTACAAGATATTTACCATCATACCATACCATCAGGGGTGGGACATTGTGCTCCAACTTCCCATTTTATTCTTTCTTTATGGGTCTGGAAAAGTTTTGTGTTTTTAAAAACTCTTATTTATTATGTCTTTGCCCATTTTGCTAAACAATGTACTTGGGCATAGCTGTATGTCTATTATATTTGTTGTAGTGGTACTGAATTATTGAGGTAAATGCAAGCTTGCACATTAAAACAAAAAAGGATTTTAATTATTTGGAGGAATACAAGCTAGGAAGGCACTGGGCCAGCACAAAAAGGCAATGACCAGTAAGCTCTCCTGAGTCCAAACCAAATCCAGGCATCTCTCTCTGCCTTGGCCCTCTCCCACACAGCAATTTGCAAATGCACATAAGCATATATCACACTATCCCCTCATTGAATTAATGGGACACACTGTACTTCAGAGGCTGGATTTCTTCTATGACCATTTGGAACAGCATATCAAAGTGGTCACAAACTCATCTGTGATGCTCAGGAAAAAAAACCAAACAAAAATCCAGGCCAGAATGAACATAAAATAAAAGAGTAGAGTTGATAAAAACAGTGAAGTTGGCTGGGGATATTTCTGATGTACCCAGAGAAGAAGCAGTCATAAATGTTTCCATCAGGTGTGCAATGTACCCATAAAATGTTCCAAATATATTTTCATGCATTTGCAGATGGAAAAATCACTCCTATTCCTCAGCAGTTATTTTACCAGTGAGACAAATGATGATCTGTTGTTGGACCAGAGTACAGATCACAGCTAGGGACAGGAATTGTTTTGATACATGTTCAAGTGGCTCCATGCAGGTGTAACAGACCTAAATATAAACTGGCACAGCTGATAGGCAAGAGCAGCTTGAAAATCTACCCATCTGCACTTCATGAATGCACTTCCATTTACTGCCCTGAGCTGAGGATCAAGCCCCAGATCTTTTAAATACAGATGGCTCAGAACAAATCCGTGGTTTTGCTTTGCTCAGTGGCACATCAGGAGCCACTGCACGTCAGGAAGGAAGTGATGGCTTCCCAGCCCCAAGCAGGCTCTCTCAGGATGTCACCTGGAAGCACCTGACATACCCAGGAGGTGTCACTGTCACAGAGGTTACCTGGCCTGGGCAGGGACTGGTGTTTGCCATGGGAACCCAGTAATGTTGTCTCCCTGCTCACAAGGGGAAGCTTCTGCAACCAATTCTGGTCCTAACTGTGCCATTTTGTGGTCACATAAAATGGCCAGACTCTAGAAGAGAATCTTGTAATTTTAAATTTTTGAGCTATTTAAACCCTTTTAAAAATAATAGGGAAAAATCTTTGAGAACAATCTGATCCAGAATTATCCATCACTCAGTGTGAGATTCAAACCTAATTTGATTGCTATTACTTCATGTATTTTTATTGTTCTCCATTTGCTTAATGAATGTTGCAGTTGTAGTAATAAGATTATTGGTAATGTGAAACAGATTTGCAGAATGATGAGGAGATAATTAGATGATACCTTTAGGGTGATTTCTGTTTAAGACACAGTAACTATGTCATGGAGTAAATAAACTTGGTGAGGGAAGATATCAATGGCTATTAACCTAAGATACAATTATTCCCAAATTACCAGGACACACATTTTGTTACAGTGAGATTACCAGTGGCTGATGCTTGGTCCAGGCTCTCCCATCCACTCGTGAGGCTGTAGGACACCCACCCCTGCTCAGGGTGTGAATGGACAAGCAGCTGTGGCTCTCCAGAGCTGGGGGAGGTGGGAGCCAGCAGACCTCCCATGAATACACTGAGATGTGAACAATGAGGCCCAAGTGATCAAACTGTGCCTGGTTTTGAGAGCTGTGCCTCACATCTTGCCTAGACCCCACTGCTCGTGTGTGATGGCCACGACAGCACAGCATGGCAGGGAGGCTTGGCCATCAAATTGTAACCTTAAAGCCACACATTCCTTTCTAAACTGATGCTTGGTGACATTTCAGGATCAGTCTTAGTGCAAGGAATCTGCTGCTTCTTGGATCTGCAAGGCTGACTGGGGACAAAGCATCCACATATCCATGAACCTGCAGAATTTTGCCAGGTTCCTTTAATGGTCTGTGGAATATTTTCCTAGCTCTTCACTTAAATTTTTCAGTCTCTTAAGGACTTTCACAGATCCATTTTGTTCCTAACTAATAAGAGTTTCTACAGAATTTTAATAGCAATTCTGCTCAAAACATTTGTTTTCTCTATAGTCTCTCAGTGATATCTCTGGCAATCTCAGTCTGTCTTCTGTTCAAGGTTGGGCAAAACTTTGGGTAGTAGGTTTGTCATTTTTCAAAGTCAGATCATGACACACAACATGTAATTCTAAGATGTACCAATTGCATTTTCACACAGGTAGCTGCAGGCCCCCAAAATGCCTGCCAGCTGTGTATTTAACTGCAAGCAGAAATTCCCAGGGTGAATTGGCTTGGCACTCTCAGTAGTGTGACATGGCCAATTTCAGCAGACACTGTTTTCTGTGAAAAAACCCAAAATCTCTTTATTTACTAGAACACACCAATATCACATTTCATTGGCATCTGTGGCACAGAAGTCACTGTTTTCCAGCTTTGAGCAAAGCTCTGCAGGACCACTAATAGTGTCCTTGGAGGAACTAATGCATAGCTTAACTCCTGTGCTGTGAAGCATTGGAATAGAGCTCCCTAATAAACTCCTTCAGTTTCTCAGATCCTGTATTAATATTGACACTGCACATCCATTAAACATCAGAGAGCAGCAGTGCTCCAGGTGGTTGCTGCAAGCATCCAGATTAGGGCAAATGTTAGCAGCCTGCCCAATGAACCTTTACATATTTTCCTCATCTATGAGGACAGGCTCTCCCTCGTCATCTCACCCATAAAACTCATTGCAGTTTTTATGTTATGTTCTTTATTCCAGCATTTTTTTGCATTATCTGGAATTTTCTGGGGGTTTTTTTTGCTAAGCTTTGTCCCAGTACTAGAAGAAATTGTGCTTTGTTCCCACAAAAAATTAATGTGGTGGTTCTAACATCCTCCATTCAGTGATCCTTCCAACATCCTCTCTGCCTCTGATTTAAGAGTCTCTTTCCTGAAGATAAGAACTGCAGGGAGCATCCAACATGATGCTAAGGGAGTTGAGATCTTTTCTGGGTCAATGTTACAAATTATGCCTTTTCCACTATATTGCCCATTTATTTTCCAGTTTTGTTCACATACTTCCTTGTGCTTAATGAGCTTGTCACTGTCCATTCTGTTTCCATATTTACTTTCTGCTACGTGTGGCTCTCCTACAAGTATCTTCCAAAAGTATTTCTGGCAACACATATGCTTCTGTATAACAGTTAAAAAAAAAATAAATGTCTTATTTATTTCCAGTTAGATAATTTCATCTTTGGCTGCTATCTTGTACATTTTCACTGTGTATAATTTTCATCTAAGCATGTGGTGCTGTCCTTGTTTTCATTACTATATATTCCTTCTGCTGGCATTCACATGTTTTTGTGAAGCAAAGTCAAGTCTGCTATTCCTTGCCTTTTTCATCATGGAATGGACATTATCCCAACTTATGTTGCTTGCTACACTGTTTTACATGTTGGACTTCTTGAATCTCTTCTTTTCTATGACCTGGGATCCTCCCTGCATTAGTAATAGCAGAGCCCTGCCCATTCTCTGCAGGATTCACTCTGTGAAGTGATTGCTGCTTCTTGGCAAGGCTTTCTTCTCTGTTAATTCTTAATTGTAAATCTCCTGTTAGTGGTTTAACACTTCATTCTCTCACTTATGGTATTTCCTTAATTTACTTTACTCCAGGTACCTTCTGGTATTCGGTATTTAAATTACTCTTCCCATCTGTTCTTAGCAAGGGAAAGCAAGAAAACAAAGCAAGCAAAGAATGTCATATAAATGGAGTCAATAATTCCTGTGCATTTGGAGAGGGTGGATAACAAGTATTGGCTCATTACTGTGGTTCAAACCACTTTTATTTAATGTAAAATACATGGCTGTTCTAATCTAGCCTAGTCAAGTCCCAGAGTCTCACTCTGCCCTCAGCAACCTCTTATCATAGATCCTTAAAGCAGCATGTTAAGTGAAAGGAATGTCTAAACAGCTTGAAAAGCAAAGCCAGTCTTTGAACTGACACCAGATCACAATGTGATAGGATTTCAAAGAATATGCACAGGGTAAGAAACAACATGGGACTTAAAGGCAATGCCTGTGTCAGTCAGAATTAGCATGTCAATTAAGAACATGAAAACAACAAAACAATTTATAAAACCATATCACTTAGTAACTTTCTGGAAGAAAAAAGCAATGTGAAACTGTTCCAAACCAAACTGGCCACAGAGTTTGTTGAAGTACATTTGCTGAAAATGCTGCTGGGTTTGTAAAGAAAATGTTTGGAAGAACTCTCTAGTGTCTTCCCAAACCTAAGGAAGCAGAATATACCACAGAATCTGTAATTCCAACAACTTTTTTTTTTTCTCACAGGAAAAGTGATTACCTTTAAATAGCTATAAGAAAGCAGAATATCAGATTTTATTCTAATTTAGCTGATTTACTGAGAGAAAAGAAAAAGACAAAATACAATGATGTGTTCATCAACACCTGAAGACATCAAGACAGCTACTTCACAGACTGATGTTACAACTTGTGAGCAAAGGTCCTTGTCAGTATAAGATTAATAGAATATATATTTTGGCAGGGGCTGGACTAGACCAATTTACAGTAACTAAGTGGGATGATACTTTTTCTAAGTGATCATATTTTGCACTCCAGCATCCAAGACAAATTAATCTCCTACCTTCTACAGCAGCAAAAGTATTTGGTTGGTGAAAAGGAATGAGAGTGGTTCATCATTACAATGAAGGATTTTCTCAGCCTGCTTTTGCCTGCAACTCCTTCTGTTGATCCCCAAACCCCACCTAAGGACAAGGATAAAGCAAGTCATTGTCACAGAGCATTGCCACTGACTTTGGAAGGAGTGAAACTTTGAGCAAACACAGTAATGTGCTGGCTGTGTGATCTAAGATGTCAGCCAGATGTGTTCAGTGGGCCATGGTGATGCACACAATTGAATCAAAAGAAAATGAAAATAGAAGCATTTAATAGAAAACCAACAGGGAATCTCTTTCCTTCAAACTATGGCTGTTGCTCTTTGATTACAATTGCCCAAGGCCCCACTCCATCTGGTCCATAGATTAGGATGTCACTGCCTCAGTGAAAAATGAGCCATTGCTGCAGATATATTAGTAGTTTTCAGGAGCTCTTCTGAATACAAGATCATCTGGCTATGGGATATAAGCCATGGTATACAGCAGCAGCTGGATTTTGGGGTAGGCAGTGTCTCAGTGTGAATATAGTTAAGTATATTTAATATTTGTGGATGCACTCAAATCAAGTAACAATGTAAAATACTTAATTTCCTGCTCTCTCTCAACCAGCTGTACATCAGGGATAAAAGTAGAGAATAAGACTTGTTTCTTTTGTTAAACCATGAGCATTAATTCCTACCAAAAGCAAAATGCCTGAGTGAGGAGTCCCATGGGCTGCATCCCTCACTCAGATTCAGTGCAGAAGTGATAATTCCTGCTGCAGATGTAAGGCAGGAGAGGTTTGGTGCTGCCAGCCTGCAGGGTGGAAGCTACATCCTTCCAAATAGGTGCTTAGAGGGGAATGCCCATCCTGCAGGCAGGTCTGCTCTGTGCATTCAGGATCTCTCCTTCTCTCTCTCTGCTATCCCACTGTTTTCCATGCTGAGCCCTCTAATATCTATCAGCACCATAGTAACAGCTCATGAGCTCAGAGAGGAGTGACCTTAGCCTCAGCAGGGCTTTCTTGAGGGTAGGAACCTGTACCAGCAACAAAATTGATGTCTTTGATGTCGCTGTCTCTGAGACCTTCACTGAGAAGCAGAGTGCAGAATTAGCACAGGAGCTGCTGGACATTTCTGTTCATCAGCTGGTGCTGCTGGGTGAGTGGATAGATCCCAGCCCCAGGGCACTGGCCTTGTTCCTCCATTTGGAGCACACCCAGAGGAGATCTAACTACACTCTAAGTTTAGGGTCCAGGCCTGCTCACACCAAATGCCTCAGTGGCACTTGCATTTACTGACTCCAAATGGATTGGGAGTGAGTGTTGAGCCTTGTGAAACGTGTCTCTGCTAAAGGAACAAGTTCCTGACAAGATTGCCACAGAGCAATTTAATGGGTTTCTGCTGCTGCTGAAAAGCTGTGAATATCTCTATTCATCCCCTTGGAAAAAAAGGTTAATAAACTCAGAGAATCAGGGAATATTTCTGTGTAATAGCTCAGATGTGGGAAGAGGGGGCAGGGTGTAAAGGTAGTGGGTTTTGCCATATAAATATGTTTGGCATGCTCCTGAATTCCCTTTTAGGGAAGGTGAAGTTCAGGTCATGTTCTGCTTACAGAAGAGCCAAGGAAGAGAAATGAGGGGGAAGAAGGGAGGGATTATTCCTGTGCAGAGTTTCTCTGAGTTACCCAACCAAAAACCCTGCCAATGTGATTCAGTTCTTTCTCCAAACCAGTGGAGCAGGCACTGACTGCAGACATGACTGCCCCAGGGAATCACACCTCCAGGCAGAGCTGGAAATGAGGGCAAGAGAATCCATCATGAACTTTCTCTGCTCTCACAGGCAGCAACTTTCTCTGGTTAGCTTCAGCAGCTGCAGTGCTCCTCTCTTACATAAATCATTGGCCAGGGTAGAATGGAGTGGGACCTGGGACATACTGGGGAGGAGGAGCTTCAAATAAAATAAAATCAGGAGAACACAAGCAGAGAAACACAGACTGGGGAGCCCACCAGAGACTTCAGCTAGCCCAGGGACCCTCCTGGACAGCAAGGGAAGGAGCTCTGCCTGCAGCCAAGCCTGTGCCTGTAGCTTGTGGTTGAGAAAAGTCAGAGGTGGATGTGTCTGAAAGGCTGGAGCTCCCATCCCACAGCTGATCTGGAGAAGGATCCAGCTAGCTGCTCACGTCCACCAAGGAAAAGAGCTCTCTCTCTGTTTAAACTGTGCTTGGTGTCCAGGTGTTGTAGAATTAAAACAAAGCAAATTATAATCTGCCTTGCTGGGTCAGTGACATGGAAATATTTAGATTCTGTTTTTCTCCTCATCGGCTGCACAAAAGCCTGGAGGTTGTGTGAGGATGCTTTTCCCTGTCACTCTGGCCACAGGGATGTTCCTCATGTGAAAAACAGGGGGTGTGGGCAGGCTCTGACGGGTAAGGCTGCCTCGGTCTGGCAGGAACACGGACTTGCATCTCTGCAGCAAACACACAGCCCCTGCAGAGCAGGCAACTGGGGCTCTCTGCAACACAAGTGGCTATTTGCATTTTACTTGTAAGAGAGCACCTGAAGAGACAGAATTACCGTGGTGCACGGGATGCACTGACAGCTCTGCTGCTCCATGTCCTCAGACCAGTGATAAATGAGTCTCAAACGCCAGAATAAGCAGCAGGCTGAGGGCTCCCAATTCTCCATTGCTGTAAGGATGACAGAAGGACTACACTGGACTGGGAGATCCCTTTTTCATGCAAACATAGGCACAGATTGTGCTGGAGAAAAATGGACACTAAATGATTTTCTGTCCTTATCAATTGTAGGGCACTGCCAAGCAGTAGACAAAAACCTCTCTGCTGTCTTCTTTACATTCTGTGGCTGAGCACTGAGATGACTGAGGATGTGACTTTTCCAAAATAACAAGTATGTGCCTGAAGCACATGTATCTGTAGCTTCTCCTGCTAACCAGCTTGGAACTGATGGTAGAGACAGGATGATAAAAAAAATTACTCATCACAAAAGGGTCAGACATGAGTAACCAGGATGAGGTGTTCACCTGTCTTCATACACAACTTGTGAGATAATTTTAGGTGACACATGCCCAGTCAAGTATTAAGAGTTACAGAGCAGCAGCTTTTTTAATTAGTCTGTTTTTTACAAAAAACACCTAGCAATCATAAGAAAACAAAATCACACATCCCAGTCTCCTCTGAACAGTGTTATGAAAAAGAGAGCAGGAATTTTACTTGGCCTAAAAAATTACTACAGTGCATAATCTGGAGGATGCTCAAGATCAGCCCTTTATCCTCTCATTTTCCATTGCTCACATTCTAATACCTGCTTCTATTGATCTGACATGCAGAAAACTAGGACAGCTAAAAGAGAAGTACCTGGTACATGCAGCAGCATGGCAGGTGTGATGTACCTTGGGGGTGATCAGACAGCCACAGCCAAAAACTAGGACATACATGTTTGCCAGGAGGAATTTCGGAATGGACACTGCATTCTAAGTACAGTCAAGCAAAAAGACAAGTGCACAATCTGTCATTGCTGTCTGCACTGTCTCTTTCTGCTCTCTTCAAAAAGCCCCACATCAAAAATCACCAACACAAAATCTGAGCTAGTGTCACACAGTCCCAGAAGGGGAGATGGGGTGGGACCTCTGGACCTCACCCTGCCCAAAGCAGGGTCAAGTCCCTCTGCTATGCATGCTGAAGACAACTAGCAACTGAGGTAAAATTTCTCACTTGTATTCTGATGTGTTTTCATGGTTATGAACATAGGAAAATTGCCATTCAACCATCTTAGAGAAACTCATGTCAATCATACATTTAAGCATTTTTTTTTTTACTGCTCTGAACATGTATTAGAATATTAAAGAGGCTTTATTTTAAAAATTCAAGCTTGTTTTGGAAACATTGTTAATGAATAACTGTACTCGGCAGACTTGGTTGCAAAATAAGAAGTTATAGATGTTTGCAATTTATTTGTGGCACCACATGAGAATTATGAATTTGAAAACCATTTATCAGCACACAGTCTTTCCATAAGTGAAGAAAAGGATGAGAATACTAATATCTGTGGCTATCATTGCTGTTAAAAGTTGGCCATACCACCTGAATCCTCTAACAAAATAGGACAAACACCAAAAGAAAAGTAGGACATTTAATCACTCCACACCAGCTGGAACATTCAGCACTGCATCAAGTGCATGTACTCAGCACACTGAGGTGCACTGGACACATGAACCTGCAATATTTAAATGGGAAGCAATGGCTACTGTATGAGGTTATACCTGAAATATTCATCAGGAGAAGATAATTTAATGTTTTTTTACTGAAAGGAAAAAAAAAAATCACAGATCTTCTGCTCTACAAAAGGGAAAAGAAAACCCAAAACATAGTAGGGAAACTAATCCATAGGGTTTAATCAGTTTTTCTTACCACTAACAACAGAGTGTCCCTGCCCCTGCCAGACTGGTTATGATGGGCTGCTCCTCCCAGAGAGATTAGGGTGCAGAACCTCAAGGGTTGCTTGAGGTCATTGAGGCTAATTTGAGGTCATTGGAGTGCCTGGTAGGGGTTGCTTGAGTTCATTTGAGGTTACTTATGGTCATTGGAGCCCCTGGTATGGGTCACTTGAGGTCATTTGAGTGCCTGGTGTGGGTTTCTCAAGGTCATTTGGGCTGACTTGAGGTCATTGGAGTGGCTGGTAGGGGTTCCTTGAGGTTATTGAGTGCCTGGTAGGGGTTATTTGAGGTCATTTGAGCAGACTTGAGGTCATAGGAGTGCCTGGCAGGGGTTCAGTGCCTGGCAGGGGTTTCTTGAGGTCATTTGGGCTGGCTTGAGGTCATAGGAGTGCCTGGCAGGGGTTTCTTGAGGTCATTTGGGGTTCCTTGAAGAGGAAGCAGCAGTTATCACAGACACTGCCTTTGGACTGTGCTGCTCTGACACCCACCCAGGACTGCAGAGACAGAGCCAGGACAGCTGGACATGGGTGCAGCCATCACACTCGGGTCAAGGTCCCTAAAGCCCTGCAGATTTGGCCTTCTCAACTGGAAGAAAAGGATGGGAGACCTCAGCTGTCAGTAGCCATGGACAAGGAGCTCTGGTGATCAATGGGTAATCATGAACTGTCATTGTCTATTTTTTATCTAGGTTTACTCACCATGCCTGGTGCAGGGACCAGATGTGCAAATGTCAAGTGTTCCAGGTTGTTAAAAAGGGTTAAGTTTATAATAACTAGGGTTTGTAAGGAAAAATTACAAAACAAGAAGAGGAGGGATTGAGAGAAATGCTAATGGCTTTGCAAACAATTTGATGGGTGAAGATACAGGTGTTAACTCATCTTTGAAATGGATTTTAAGTTCTCTGCTGACTTTGAGCAGCAGGTATATAAGAGATATGAAAGAAGGGATGAAGAAAAGGTGAAGGTACAGCCAAGGATAATTGCTCAGTTTTTTCAACCCACAACAGGAAAAACTGCAGGGAGCCTCAGGACCAGAGGGAAGGGAGCAGCCACCAGGGCAGTGACTGGGAAGGAACCGAGGTGCCATTTGTAAAAAGGAGATTTAGAAATGCATTGGGAAGGATGTCAGGATCTGCTTTGTACAGAGGGCTCACCTCACTGGAACCATTGCTGAACCACAGTGTGATTCCTAGTGGACACAGGAACTTCTCTAATTTGAATTTTATGCCAAAGGGGAACAATTGTTCAAATGTTCTTTTGGTAGGTAGGAAAGATGAGCAGCTGCATTTTATTCAGCCACAATTGGTCAATGTAGGTGTGACCATGCAAATTTATAGCTGCCTTTGCCCATTCCCTTCAAATATTTATGTTCTGTAATCTTTTTGGTTTGTTGTTTGTGATTTTGTTTTACTTCTGAGTTTTGTTTTGTTTTTGGGTTTTTTTTGTTTTTTTTTGTTTTTTTTTTTTTTTTTTGAGAGTTTATTTTTGTTGTGTTTTGGTTGGTTGGTTTGGATTTGGTGTTTTGGCAGGTTTCGGGTTTTCTTAGGGGTACTTATGGGTTTTTTTGGTTGTGTGATAATTGATAAATGATTCGTGTTAATCATACAAGTTTTGGAGTTTGTATAAACCAGAATACTTAAAATAAGAAAAGAACATGGACCTAGATAAAGGGAAATATATGATTAAACCCACTCTGTTTAAATCCCCCTGCTATGAATATTGTGTATACCAGTTTGTAAAAGAGGCAAAAAAAAAGGGGTTATCCATAGCCTGAAAGGTTTTTTTGCAGAATCAGATTTCCTGCCTTTGTGCGATCAATCACAAACTATCTGCTAAAGATCAGACTTCCCACTTCTGCTTTTTATCTGCCAAGACCAGATGGTTACATGGCCAATTGTCCCAAGAGCTGTCCCACGGAACTTTGGAAGTTTCTTTGACCACCACTGCTTACCTTGTAGAATTACTACAACAAAACAATAACAATTCTTGATTCCTACAAGGAAAACCAGACTATAAAAAGGGAGCTGCAGACCCAGTTGGGTGGAAGCGTGGAGCGGGCGGTGACCCCTCACGTTTTCCCCAGCGCTGCTCGCTCTGTCTATATAAAATAAACCAACCTAAATTTTGCTGACTACCTTTTGTTTCTCATTTATAACATCCGACATGCATTGATAGCACGGGGGGCTCGGGGGTTTATTTCTGTGCGTGTCCGTGGGGCAGGCGCGGCCCGGCCGGAGCGCGGAACGCCGCGCCCGCGCAGCCGTTTCCAGCCGGGCCGCGCCGGGCGGGCACCGCAGCGGCCGCGGGGAGGGGGGGGCGGCCGCGCGATGGCGAACGCGCTGGCAACCCTGCGGCACCACTGGAAGAAATCCACGTTCGGAGCCTGCCTGCTGGGCTGGGGCGGCCACTGGCTCTATGGGAAGCACTGGTAATGGCGGCTGGCAGGGATGGAGGGAGGGGGAGCGGCGGAGATGGGGCCGCCTCTGGCCGGGCCGCAGAGGGGATGGTTCTGCCGCCCGCTCCCTCAGCAGCTGTGGGCGTGGGAGGCTCGGTGCCTTCTGCCTTCCCTCTCTGCGTGTTGTAGGATGGGGCGGGATCGAGCGGGAGGTTTAAACATGAGCCCTGCTGGGGCCTCTCGGAGCCGAGGAGGTTTTCTAACCGAAAAAAGAATGTCTGAGCCGCACGCGTGCCCTCAGCTCGCCGGCTTCTAGCCCGTGTTGGAAGGGGGTTATAAATGAGAAACAAAAGACATTCAGCAAAATTTCGATTGGTTTATTTTATATAGACAGCAAGCAGCGCTGGGGAAAACGTGAGGGGTCACCGCCCGCTCCACGCTTCCACCCAACTGGGTTTGCAGCTCCCTTTTTATAGTCTGGTTTTCCTTGTAGGAATCAAGAATTGTTATTGTTTTGTTGTAGTAATTCTGCAAGGTAAGCAGTGGTGGTCAAAGAAACTTCCAAAGTTCCGTGGGACAGCTCTTGGGACAACTGGCCATGTAACCATCTGGTCTTGGCAGATAAAAAGCAGAAGTGGGAAGTCTGATCTTTAGCAGATAGTTTGTGATTGATCACACAAAGGCAGGAAATCTGATTCTGCAAAAAAAAACTTTCAGACTATGGATAACCCCCCTTTTTTTTTTCCTCTTTTACAAACTGGTATACACAATATTCATAGCAGGGGGATTTAAACAGAGTGGGTTTAATCCTATATTTCCCTTTATCTAGGGCCATGTTCTTTTCTTATTTTAAGTATTCTGGTTTATACAAACTCCAAAACTTGTATGATTAACACGAATCATATATCAATTATCACAAGGGTGATGACTGGAACCAGACCTGCAGGATGTGCTGAGCATGGCCCATCCCACCGTGGTGGGTTTTCCCTGTGGGTTTTCCCACCTCCTTTCTGCCCTAGCACAAGTCCTTGTCTCTCCCTTGAGGCCCTGGTGTGGTCTTTGGAAGGAGCCTGCTCCTCCCACAGGTTATACCCAGTGGTGTCATGCTTACCTGTGGACTGTATGTCCCTTACAGTAAGTAAAATCCTTTTTAAAAAAGCTGAGTTTATCTTTTAATCTTTGTCCTTCAAGATTATGGTAGATGCATTTGACTGAAAAGCAGGTGTAGCCAAATTGTTTTTAAGAGCTGTTACTTTTTTGCTCTTTATTGTCACTGTCTTAATAATTTTTAGTTGTTTTGTCAGGTTTTTAACAGTGCTCTTTTCTGCTTACATTGCAAGTTAGGAAAATAAATCTATTTTTGTTGTTTTTATACTTTTTCTTCACATCCTTTTGCCTAGGGACTTGGGCATTAAATCAGCCTTTTTGTCAGTTGTGTCTGGGAGTTCTTGTGCTGTTGGTTTCAGATGTTCATTCACTTCTTGTGTGGTAGCAGTGAAATTGTGTTTGGGGCGTGCCACAGGTGATGTGGTGGGGAATAAGGAGGAAAATAGGAAAGGCAAACAACCAAAAAGGGAATCTTTGGTATCTAAATTTTGATGTGTGTGGGTTGTTTGTGGAGGCATGGTGCTTTAACTCAGATGATGTACTGGGGACAGAAAAAAAATTTACATATCCCATTCTCCAATCTCCTGATTATCTGTAAAGGAAAATGCAGCATTTCCTTAGGAGACACTGGAAATGCAAGGTAGGAAATCCTGTTGGATGGTTCAGTGAGACTTTGATGTAGGCCATAGCTGCTGCTTTCAGAGTTTTAAACACTGTTTGGAAACTGACAACTGCTTAGCAATTTCTGGGCCATTCTCTGTGGAGAGTTGTTTTATCCAGGTTACAAAAAAACGAGGAATGACAAGAGCTTGATGGCAAGAGTGTAAAAAGTAATTCCAAGGTGGTCTGACAGGGGTGTCAGTCAGGAGGTGGCAAAGGTTTTTCATGTCAGATGATTGGAGTTATGTCTGGTTGAGCTACTGTTAATTAGAACCCCATTACCATCCTTGAAATAATGTGTCTTAAAATTATTTTTATTCTCATAAAAGAGTATGTTTTAAAAATCCATGGTCTTGCATTTAGCAAGTACTCTTGTGCTGTCTGAGAATTAGGAGGATAACTCAGTTTTGCTGCATGTGAGGTTGTCTTTAATTTCTCTGGATTGCATGAATTTATATGTTAGGCTCATTTTAATCTATAGCATTTCATGCTACAGGTGCAAGAGATACTTAATTTAATATCCTAGATCAAAGCTTGCAGGATATGCCCATTGTCAGTGTGTGCTCACAGACAGTAACATACTTCTGCTTAACATACACAGGTGAGGTTGATTACAAATAAAGATTGTTCTTTACCTTATGGTTCTTCTAAAATTTTCACCAAGTTTGTAATCCCTTTTTAACTTTATCTGCTGGGTCACCTTTCCTGAATTGAGCTGCTGCTGTTCTTTGTATCCCCAAGGGGTGCAGTGAGTTACCAGCCCTGTCAAATCAGCAGAAATGGAATCTCCAGCATGATGGACAGCAGCTGAACTGATTGTCAGATTTGACCAGA
Organism: Oenanthe melanoleuca; assembly: GCF_029582105.1. NCBI lineage: Eukaryota > Metazoa > Chordata > Aves > Passeriformes > Muscicapidae > Oenanthe > Oenanthe melanoleuca. Next base: position 4,958,636 of record NC_079334.1, read on the forward strand.
CTTTGAGTGATGTCACTGCATAAATAATCATCACCATGTCAGGATGGAGACCTTGGATTCTACTGAGGCAGTGGACTCATCACAGACTTAGTTTTACTCTCTATGTGTTAAAGCATTGACATTCTCAGTAGAAAATGCTGGCAAAGCACCTGAACCTTTGACTGCCTGCCAGTAATCCTGAGTGGTGCTGTTATCTACAGTTTGAATGTTAGTCTCTGTGTGTTTGCCAGCTGATAACTCACTTTGTCACCTTTCTGCATATACTTCCTGAGTAGCTGACTTTATTTCATCATAACTTTGTCAAAAAAACAGAGTATAAATTCTGAGTCTTAGGTAAAGCTGATGGAACTGAAGATTTGTCTTTCATGCCCTTCCAAGGCCAAGATGGAAGTAAATTCTAATATCCAGCAAAGAGGATTCTGTGCTTTTGCTGTATTAGAAGCAGCCAAAAAAGCTCTCTGCTAAGATAAAATCTTTTTCAGGAGCTCTGATATAGCTCCTGAGGACTGATCCTGTATGCACAGCTTTGGTCAAGTTTCTCCTCACAAAACTTTGTTTTGGTGCAGACACTGAACTTTGAACATTTTTAGGCTTCTTCATATTTGAGTATATTTAATAGTCTTAGATTTAATGCTGATAACCCATTTTGGAATGAGATCCTGAGCTTCTTGTTACACTTGTAGCGTGATCACTTTTAGGGGAGTTGCTTTGGTTGGATCTAAGACAGACCCTTGCTGCAGCTGAGAGCCTCAAACAGCTTCAGTTCAACTTTATTGTCTTCTTGTTGCATTCATTGCTGCTCTGGGTGAGGGAACTGTCCTTTCCACCCTGGCTTGAGCTGACACTTGGGCACAGGTCTCAGTCTCAACTTGAGGAGCATCCTTATTAAACTGTAAGCCTTGAGGCTTTGCAGGGAATGTTCTGGCTGTGGGTTCAGCCCAGGACAGCTCCTTTCTTCCATACCCTGCTGCCACTGTTTGTTCCTCTCCGTTTCCCAAATTTTTACTGCTTAAGCAAGTTGGCCCAGCTGTAAGCTGTGTGATGCTTAATTCTCACAGCAGGAAGACAGCCCTGAGTTGGCCAGCAGATGCAACACTGCTTGTCTGTTTGGCTTTAAGGCCAAATTGTGTAGATAAGGCCTTAGGGAAAACATAAAGTAAAAATTGATTTTTAGTTTTCTGAGGCTATGGTGCAAGTCAGAAGAAATCTCTGTGTGTTCTTTAAGGCCATGGAGCAATTTCCCTCAACCTCCACCTGCTCATGTTGGAGCATTGTTGAAAAGGCTTTGTTGCTATCTAATAGTAGACAATACAGTGCAAAACAATCAGCAATATCTTATGTTTATTAAAGAGTCTCATCTTCTCTGGGAGCTGGTAAGCACTCATATTTTGAGAATGAATGCATGCCGAGGCAGAAAGCTTTAAGAAGTTACCTTTTAGCTGGTTTTCACATTTTTCTAGCTCTATTTTTTCATTGTTGTGACCTGCAGAGAACTTGGAGACCCTCTTGGGATACCTTAGGTGAGCCATGTGAGGTGAGTAAATGGAGCAGGTGAGGTGCAGGAGGAGGACTGTTCTTACAGATGCACCCTGTGAGTACACTTGTGCTGTTTTTTCTAGAGTTTGAAGCTAGTTAAGTGTTGACATAAAATTTTAAGGAAATTAAAAAAATTCCTGTTACATGGCATCTTTACACCAAACTTGGGATATCCTTGACAAACTCAGATGACTTTGAAATGTCTCAGTTGAATTTAGTGGAAATGCTATGAGTATGGCTGGGATAATATGGGATTCTGAGTGCTGTGCTGCTGGAGAAGTGAGACAAATCACCTGGAAATTGCTGGATGGTAAATGATTCTTCTGATCTCAGAATCTAAACTTCTCTTTTGACACCAACATGGTAAGTGTTGAAGTAGGCTTCTTCTGTCTCTTTAAGAGCTTCAATGCAGGGGAAAATCAGTATAAATGTTGACATCTAAACTGTCAAGCTTAATTATTATGGGTAAGACTCACTGAGGTGAATCCTTGACAGTTTTGAGGATCATTGAGGTTGAGAAAGAGAGCACAGTATCTTCTGCTTGCACTTGGAAAATGTTGCTGGACTTAATTTTAAAGGTAATTAACACTGGCATAAAGCTGAGGGCACCAGGAAAACAGACTGGCCAACAGTGTGACAGAGCTTGACTTCTGAAAAAATAGCATCAATGTGAAGTAAACAGATAATGTGGATTTGGCTGGATTTGTTCAGAAGGTTAGGAGAGCCATTCTCAAAGACATCAACTGTGCAGCCATCATTTGATAGTGAGGGCTCCTTGATATCCCATAATATTTCAACTTCATTGAGTCTTGATTGAGCTGGAATGAGCTGTGACACTGCTGTTGCACAGCTTGGAACACCAGCCTTTGCAGAGTTATTTTAACTGGTGCATTTCCATCACATTACTGCAATCAAACCCAAGGCTGCTCTAAGTGACATTGCAGGTGCTTTATACAAATTATCTACTCCTTTGGTTTTAAGGAGCAAATATGACAGCATGCCTCTGAGGAATTTTTTTGCAGACATTCCAGTTACTTGTTATCCTGATGAGATATTATTCACATATTTTCTTTTTCCATGCTTGAACTCTTGCTTTGTCTTTTCATTATTACCAGGAATAAATCTGTGGCTTTTATGTTGTAGTTATTTTCTCAGAACCCAATTTTATATCTCACCTGAAGTCACCTTACTGTTTTGTGATTTTGCAGCATCTCTTGGTGATGCCAAAATGAGCAGCTTTATAGTTCCAGTGACAGATAAATACTGTAAACCAATGGAATCAAATAGATGGCACTTGGAAGAGAAGTCTTCTGCCATTTCCATGGCAGGGTTTGGCTGAGGAGCCACACTTTGGGGCAGACACCTGCTGTTCACCCAGTCACCTGTTTTTGTCTGGTTGGCCTTAAATCCTTCTGGTTCATTTTGATATGCTGACTGTAAGTGGGGTTTTTTGTATGTGATATTTGGAGACAATATATTGTCTTGCCAGGTATTGGATGGAAAGTGTTGGTACCTAGAGAATGACAAGACTCTGTGCTCAGCAGAGCAGTACTTGCTATTTTGTCTGCAAGGGGAAATAGGGCATTTTTGGGGCTGGGGCAGGAACAGACTTTCATTCCTCACTCAGTGGCTGTGCCTCCAGTGCTTACCATCTATATGCCCTGCTTGCCAGTGACTAGTGAAGAATGTATTTCTGAAAAGACTATCTGTGATATACCAAATACTGATGATCTCTCTCTTGTTTTTACACTTCACTTAAGGAGATGAGTGTTTTTCACCTCTCTGAGTTACTGCTTTGGGCTGTGCTCAGACCTAGGTGGGTGGGAGGTGCTGCATTAATGTGTGTTTGACTTGCAAACTGGTGGAGAGGGAAGATCACAGTTGTAATGCACAAAGACTTAAGTCCTCTCTAGAACCCTTCTGCACTACCAGAATAGTAAATACCTTCAGTGTAAACACCAGGCAGCAAGAACATTGGAAAAACCCACACCTGAGCTCTGGAGTGCAGTTATGTAGCAATTTAACAAATAAATCAGAGTTACAGTGTGCCAGAGCTTATGTAATCTCAGCACACTTGGCATCCTGGTCTTTGTTTTCTGCTTTTCTGTAGAAAAAAGGTTTATGTGCACATGAAGAAAAAGAACATGCATGTGTGCATAAGTGGGGGTGTTTTATCCTTAAAATGTTTTTGTTTTTTTTCTGTTTCAGTGTTGTCAGACTATGTGTAAAAAGGGTATATACCTATATTTTTTAAATGAGAAAATTGTTTTGAACTTACACAACATAATGTCCCCTCTCTTTTCTGTCTTACCTGATAGTGATGACCTGGTACGAAGAGCTGCATGCCAGGAAGCCCAGGTAATACTGTTTAAAGTAATTAAATTAGATTAAAATCTCTCTCTTATCTTGGTTCTGCAGGGCTCCTGACATTTTCCCAGCAGGCCTTTGCTACGTGACAAGCCTTGCAATGATGCCATCTGTGTTCTTTCCCTCAGTGCCCAGGGATGGATGGGTACTGCCCCTTGTGTGTCCTGGCACTGCTGCAGGGGAGTGCAGCCTTATCCTTGGGGTGATCTTAGTCACTGCTGGAGCTACCCAGACCTCCATTGCTGCACATGCAGTTGCTCTGTGCCTGGAAACTTCTTGCAGGAAGATGATTTGTTAATTTGCATGGGCAAACAGCAATCAACAAACTCCCATACTGTAATATTCCCACAGAAAAATCTTGTCCTTAATAAGCAGTCTTTTGGAGGTGTAAGTGCTGCTGCCTATGGATGACATCACTTCTGTAGGATTTTAAGAGCTTTTACCTCCCACAAGCAAAGTTTATTCTAAACCTGCTTCTTTCATGACAGATCTTTGATGTTTTGCTGGGTGTAACACTTCTCCCATCATTGCTACATACTGAGTATGTATGTATGTATGGGGCCTGAGTAGAATGGTGAAAATTATTTTTCTGAGTAGAGAAGTGTTGTGCACCTGAATTATCCCAATTTAAGCCTGTCTGCTGTTGAAAGATTTTCACAGCAACTTGTCTTGTGCAGTGGATTTTCCTGCCAGAATACATGTAAGGGAACTCACTGCTCATGAAAAAACAAGGAAAACCTTTCTCTGAAAATATTGCTTTCATAAACCATACTTGTAATTTTAGAGTCTTATGTTTTCAATATTCATTTTTACTGCATAATAACAAAGTGATAGAAGTGTTTTGTATCACAAAAAATAGCCATTAATACCTCAGAATTTGAAGCATGCTGACCAAATTAAACCAATTCTTTAAAAGGCACCAGTGAAATGGTTTGTGTATTTGTGGTATTACCATAAAGGTGTAAGTGCTAAGGAAAGGACTGGTATCAGCAGATAGTTCAGTTGTGGAAATCCTGAATTTCCTATTTCTGAAATCCAGTTATTAAGTCACAGGTTCTATTCTATTATGGCTTATTCTTACTAATGAAAATACATAAGTACTGTCAGTAGAGCTTCCTGCAATTTTAGTGGTTAAAGACTGGGAAAATGTACTGCAGAAGACTGCTGCAATAGAAAAGAATGAACCAGAAAGCCTAATAATCAATTTTTGCAGTAATTTCCATTCTTACTGATATGTCAGTGCCAAATAGTGCTTGAAAACACCCAGCAATACTGCATTAAGGCATTAAGTGTCTGGTATGTTCTTCAGAATAACAGCAATCTAAAATAGTTTGAAAAATGCTACTTGCTTTTATAATGCTGTATAGAAGTCTTGGAAAAAATAGAGGCAAACTCACCAAAGAAGAAGTTTAGTCTGAATGAAATGTGTGTGAAGTTCTTACCATTTTTACATTGGATTTTTAGGTTTTTAAGCCTATTACATTATCAGATTGGTAAGGAAGCTGCCTTCCTGAGAGAGTGTCCACAACAGCAGTACATCCTGCAAGGGTTCTGCCACATGTCTGAATTTAAATACCAGTTTATGATGACAGCCTTGGTGTGGCAAATGACTGTGGAAAGATTCTATAATAAAGAACCCATTAATCATATTTATAACATTTTACACCTGTGTCTCTGGAATAAGTCAGTGTCAGCTGACTTGGACTTCCTTGGCAAATGAGTCTTGCTGATTGACCTTGTTGTTGCTGAGGTCATGTTAAAGAGGTGCTGTTTAGCTGGCAAAAAATTCACTCAAGGATAGTTTTCTGTAAAAGAATGTAGTTTATTTTCTGGTATTCATAAAGCACTATAAAAGCTTTGTGTAAAGGATTTTTCATAGTTGTAAAATAGTGGTTGTCATTTTATAAATCCAGAAATACAATACCTGGAAGTGGGCATTTGACAAGAAACTGAAAAAGGCACTGACTTACCTAAATTATACCTTTTATTTTATTAATATTATAATTTAATAACCATATTTATTGTATGATTTTAAGTTGTCTTTACTTATGTTCTGCTCTGAAAGACTTCTAGAATATTGCATTATTACTTTTTTATTTCTTGTCTTACAAATAAGCATTTGCTTTAGAAATGCCCCTGTATGTAACATAAATGTCTAAGTATATTACATAAAGAAGCAATTATGTCATTACTAATAAAATCTTTATGAGCCTTGTTGGGTTGTTTAGAGCCTTGTTAGATTGTTTGGAGCATGCAAATACATGACATTGTGCCCCCCAAGCAAATAATTAGTTGTTTCTAACAGCTGTAACATGCTAGAGGTCCCCTATTCCCCAATTCCCATCCAACAATTGCAATATAATAAGTTGGTCTGTTTTCCAGCTGGTCTTTGAGTACAGCTTAAGAGCTATTGATTTGTTTCACTTTCTTTGAAGATTTCTTTACTCTCAGCAACTTCTCTGATCCTTTTTCTTTCCTAAAAAAGAAATCCAGGTGTTTTAAGCAGCCCAGCCAGCTGGACCCTTCTTTAAATTGAGGTTTCCTGAGCAAAGTTTGCAGGTGTGATTAATAATAAGTTTGAACAGCTAACAAACAGTAAAATTTACTGTTCTGTGTGTACAGTATCACCTCCTTCAGTATAAAAATCTCTGCTAGGGGGTTAGCTTTCAAGGTAAAGGGGGAAAAAAGCCAGGGACAGTTGACTGGGTCATGTAGTCTTGGGTTCCTGCTCTTTCTGGGGCTTCTGGATGGTATTGCTGAATACCTTGTATTCCCTGTGTTCAAATCCACTTTGATTTGGTGTGTTAGTGAGGGTGCCTTTAAGTGACCTTCTAGAAACTTACAGAGCAGGATGCAACATGCATGGAAGTTTTGCTTTTCCCTGCCTGTGCTGAACAGCTTTGGAGATAGGTACAAAGTGCAAAAGGCTTGGTGGAGGAACTCTCAAAGAATTTAAAATTGAGACCCCTCTTCAGAATTGGATTAAAAGTTGAAGAGGAATTGAATGATTTTTATAGAGAGAGATTAGCTTTAAAAAAAAGTGTAAGAAACAGTGGACTTGCTTATAGGTCAAGGCAGATCCTCTTGTAATTATCTTTCCTGTCGTCAAAAACTGAAGTGTAGAAAATACTAAAATGAGTAGAAGAGATAGAGGAATTAAAGTTCAGAAGTTTTAAAGAATGCAGAAAGGTGGCAGGCAGGTGGATGAGAATTACATAAGGAAAGAAAATCCAGTAACCTTGGAGTCAAGGAGAGCTCCCTGGATCTCTGCCCATTGCAGAAAACCAGAGGTTGACAAAAACGAAATGGTGGTGGAATTGTAAAAATGAGCTAAAGAGTACTTGTGACAGTGATGGGAGCTGCTGCTAAGAGTGCAGGTCTTTGAGTAAGAGACCTGTGCAATGGCTGAAGATGGAAGTCATTTGAATGTCATGAGGCTTGAAAGCCCATTGACATTTGCAGAGATGCATTATTTTGAACTGTTTCAGCAGTGTACTTAAAAGATAAACTGAGCTGTGCTCTTTTTCTCTTTCTTAGGCTTTTGGCAACCAGCTGATTCGTGCCACTGTGCCACTGAAGAAAGCAACAGTCTTCCTCAACCCAGCAGCTTGCAAAGGGTAAAATTCCCCCTTCCCAGCACTCTCATTTGAGGCACTCTGTCTGCATTTTTGCTCTGCTATCCACTGTAGAAGCCAGCCAGATTTTTGAGCTCATTTTTGCCACCCTCTGGTGCCAAGCTGGTGCTATGTAACTATGCCAAATTTTATTTCACCAAAAATATTGGGATGAGAAATAGAATTAATTGCTTGAGGTGGAAGAATGATTTCTAAACATATATATTTTTTTCTTTTTTATTTTTCTTTAATCCTGTGTTTTGGCCTTTGTCATTCTTTCATATATAAAATTCCTTTGTATTCCTTCCAAACTTTTGCATGTGATACATTTCCATCCTCAAAAACTGTAGAAATAAGGGATGACCTTGATTGCTTCAAGACTTGAAGTTGGCAAGAAGTGTTCTTACTTCTGTGGGAACCTGCCCTTGAAAGGGATGTGCCCACAAACTGAGGGACTAAATATGGGCTTGGAGCAAGACTCCTGGAAGAGGTCTGCTATTTTTACATGCTCATTAGCAGAAAAACTGTAATTTTGGATGTGATGTGTATCTGTTTCTGCTGATCAGTTAAGCTTTGGAATAGTAGCATTTTGTGGAGGGGCAGAGAGTTGTTACTACCAATATGTGTGGAATATTATAGCTGACATGGAGGTGCTTGGACTCACATGCTTTTGTGAGTCTGGAAAATGCACAGTATTAATCAATCTCATGTTTCTACTTGGAAACAATTTATAGTTAGTGATATAATTATTTTATTATGCTATGACAGGCATAAAATTATCAGTCCTATAACAAAAAAGGTCAGAGTTTTGTTAATAATATGTAGTGATAAATAATTGGGATTTTAAAAGTATTTCTTAAAGCCTACATTTTTTGTCCTAAAGGTTGGTGCTTTGCAAGTCATTCATTTTCTAATACATTTCTTTCTGGAGATCTTAGCTTGTTTTAATGGGTTTTTTAAATTATTTTTGGCAAAAGTTAGATAGCATCTTGTACATTTATTAAAACTGCAATAAAACCCTGACATCTGAGATACAAGACTAGAAATGTAACATATTTGAGCCCCATGAAATCTCATCTTTTCTGACTGTCAGGTTGAGTGACTGATTGTGGAGATTGAATGCTCGGTTTTAAGTAGATTTCTTCTTGCTACTCATTTGTTTCTTTCATCTTAATTTTTTTTTTTCAGCCACAAGACTCATTAAACAGTTTTTATTCTGTTATTTCTAGCAAAGCTGTGAACCTTTTTGAAAAGAATGCTGCACCAATTCTGCACTTATCTGGCATGGATGTAACTGTGGTTAGGGTAAGAACTTATAGGTTCTGCTAATATAAAAAGATTGACTGCTCTTCTTTCTCCTCTTGTAGAATTGAAATTCAAATCTGTATGCATTTGAAATTCTCAGTTGGCCTGTAGACATCTTATAGGAAGAAATAAATACTGAGATATTCAGCCAATACCTAATCTTTTTAATTCACAGTTAGTTTTCAAACAGTGTAGTGAGATTTTAATTTTCAGCTGAAGCTGTACATATGCTTGTTTGTCTGTCTAAAGCAGCTCTTCTATAATTCATTTTTGAGAGAAAACTCTCTAAATATTTGGATGCTGGCTAGTGGTGCATGCCCATTGCTGTTGAATTTGTCATTTCTGCCTGAACTTGAAGAATTGACAAGTGAGGAATTTTGACATGCAGTTGAACTGTTCAGATTAATTAAAAATAACCTGTTATCTTTACACTGAAATTATTTCTGTGTCTCTCCAAATAATTAAACGCTCCCACCATGAAAGCAGAGCACTGAGCTCTAAATGGTGTGAATTAACAAACAGGTTTTCTTTGGAAAGAGAAGAACAAGGAAACACTGAAGGGATTCTGATCTCTTCTCATTCTGGAGTTTTTGGGTTTTTTTGAGACTGTGATATGTGGATTGCTTAATAGTCAGTGTGTCCTAACAGCAAAGTACTCTGATATCCATCTTTCTGCCTTGGAATATTTTCCACAAGATTTAGTATTAAAATGCTGTTTTATTCATCCCTTTTTCTGATCATTAAAAATACCTAGTCCCACCCTAAAAAAAAGAAATTTTTTTGCAAGACTTAAAACATGCTTGGTGGCATCAGACCTGATAAGTTGACAAAACAGGGCAAGGAAGTGAGGCTGAGATGGTTCTGTAAAAGAGTTTGATTTTGTAGAAAACAGTGTTGATGGTTTAAAACGTCAGTACTCTTTACTGCTAAATCCAGTGTCAGTGGCTGGCAGGCAGTGGCCTTTTATGTAGTTGGTGCTGTGTTTCAGGAGATGCACTTGAGCACTTTGGCTGTTAAAGATAGTGGGAGTTTTTCTGAAAGTGGCTGGCTTCTGGGTTTGTTTCAATGTAATATTACCTGGAAATAAGATGATTGCTGTGGTGTTCTAGATCTGTTGAGTAAGATTTGCTCTGATATTTCATTTAACCTCTGTGTGTGTGTGTATTTACTTGCACTTATTATATTATGCATCAAACTGGTTTTATAAGTTGAAAAGAAAACCCTTGAATGTAAGTAATATACAGTACTGTGTGCTTATATGAAAATAACTATTAGCCAGATGGATAGATGATTCTTTTTTCTATAAAAGGGATATATTAAAAATAATCATTTGAGTCCTCATGTTTAGATCTCTGTTTCTTCAGACTGATTATGAGGGACAAGCAAAAAGGCTTATGGAATTAATGGAAAGCACGGATGTGATCATTATTGCAGGAGGAGATGGCACAGTCCAAGAGGTACTGCAGGAGCCTGGTTTGTTGAGAATCATGGTTGGGCTGAGGGCAAGAAGATTGAGTCTGTGCAATGTAGCAGCATCATAACAAGTGTTCTTAGAGATCTGTCCAGTTTAGTATCTGTGTTTTCTGTAAATGTTATAATATTCTGGGGACAGAACACTCTGCTTGTTGGTATTAGTCTTAAAGTTAAGATGGGAATGGGGTCAAAAAGAGTGTGTGACATAACTGTCTTCCAGAACTTTACCCTAGAATGAGCAAACTCTTCGGAGGGACATAGTTCTAACTTTTTCTTTCTGTGTAATGTAGTTGTAATGGTTTGATTTTCAAATTCCTTCCTTTCTATAAACTCCCCAAGAGGAATGCGTATTTTACTAAGTAGAATCAGATAACTTAAAAATTATGTGGGAATGATAACAAAGCATGGAAGGTGTTTAATAAATGCCTATTGTCAAGATGATTAATGGCAGGAGTGGAACTGGGGGATACTCTCTTTTTCAAGACTGTATTTTATTCAAACAGTTCCTGGTTTCTAACTTCTGATTTCATAAGACAATGGCTAAATGAATGCAATGACCTTAAGAGAAAGTGATCAGAATACACCTGCATGTTCATTCTGGCCTTTAGTTAATTGCATTGACCAGTGCTGGTTCTGCATTGTGCAGAGCATCATTCAGTGTTAAAACATTTACACTGGCATTGGTTGTGGTGCCAGCATGTACTCAGGCACACTCATAAACCTGCTGTTTCAAACATGTTTGCAGGCTGAGCATTCCTCCTTTCCCATGTAAAAAACTGTAGCACCTTCCATAAAAGAGTAGCTGCTCCTTAAACCTCAAAGAGTAAACGTGGTTTAGAATTTCACAGGTTTAGAATTTAAATTTTTACTGTAATGGAAAAATAAAATTCTTAGAGCTGATCATTTCCCATGTTTTTCAGGTCATAACTGGACTTCTCCGTAGAGCAGATGAGGTGAGAAGGTGTCATTTTAAAAATTGTGTTTATTTCTTGGAGTGTCTTGTGCATCCAATGTGATCTCTTGGCCTCAGCTGGCTTCAGCAGATATGTTGCTTACTCCTCTGGAGCCAGCTTGCTGTGCAGCAATCCAGCTGGGCTACTGTCCTGCAATGCTGCCTGGTTGTTCTTTGTTCCCTTTCTGAGGGACTGCAGTGACTCCCAAGCCATGGCTTTGGGAAGTTTCCAGCATCAGAGCAGGGATTGTGGAGAAGCCAAATGCTCAATTTTCCAAGACCCATGGACCAGCTGTGCATGCCACTTTGTTTGGCAGAAGCATTGGGCAAAAGTACACATTTTTCTTGTATTTGTACATGCCTGAAACCGAATTCAGTTATGGTCACACTCCTACTGCTTTGGGATTGCTTTGCTGTTTCTTCAAGCAGTGCATACCTACCTATGCAGATGGCTGTACTAAGCAAATCTTAACCTCTCAAGGTGGATCACTCTGAATGGAAATGAGAAGAGATTTTTCTTTTTAAAGTGGGAGGACAGTGTTATTGAAGAAAGGAGGGAATCATTGTTCCCAAAACCTTCTGGCAGGAGCTGGCAGAAACTCAATTAAATGATCCAGACAAGATTATGATGATACCCTTGGCAGCTAGAATTGTATCTGTTTAGGCATTTGCTTTGGCTGAATGTGACAAGGGGGACTCTGCAACAAAGTCAATATTTTTAAAGGAAGGCTGCTTATTTCAATTCTGAGGCATCATTGTTTTAAATCTAATATTATTATAGTTGGATCCTGAGATTTTTATAATCTGATGATAGTGGAAGAAAAGTCTAGAGGCTTTACTAGCTAGTTTCTCTTTATTTTTTTTATTTTTTTATTTATTTTTCTTATCTTGATGTAGCTTGGATCATTTTGCAGTAGTGTTGGAAATTCTGCATCCAGCACAATTATGGGTGGAATACTGCATTGTAGTATTGCCACTGTGCCACTTCATGGCTTTGGCCAAGGAATTCTTGTCCTTCATGTCACTCTGTCCTAGGAGCAGAGATCTGCACTCAAGCTGCCTCTCTCTCTGTGCCCTGCTTCCCTTTTCCCTCAGGGTATCACACCACTGTTGCCTGCATAAGAGTTTGCCAGGTATTCCAAAGCCCTGTTCCTGGCAGCCAGGGAAGCAGAGCTTGACTGCAGGAGCTGCAAACAGCCTCTCATCTGCACACTGTAAAGCAGCACTGAGGGAAATGAGAGCAGGCTGTTTGAGAGTGTTAAAACTTGCAGGTGACACGGGCACAGCAGGGGAGAGCACTGGGTGTGTGGTGAGATGGGAATTGAGTCCCTGTGGATTGGCTGTGGCCCAGTGCTGCTGGCAGCATCTCCCAGCAGGGGATGGTGCACTGGGATAGGGGGTGGTTTACACTGGTTTGCTGACACGCTTCAAGGAGCAAGGTTTAAGATGAGGTACAGGGTAATAACCTACTCCTTCAACAAGCCCTTTTGCTGAGCAGTGGAACAGAAAAATAACATGGTCAGTGACTTCCAAAAATGAGACCTTCTGCTGCTTCACGATTTGGATGGCAGAGGAATCAATTAATTTCCTTTCCTTAAGTGAGAAAATGTCTTTGCTGTGCAAGGTTACTCTGTCAGGGGGGGATTTCTGCTGTGGCAAATGGGATTCAGAGCCTGTGATGCCACCATCAGTATTAAGAAAGATGGCAGATTGCTGATAGAATCTGTGCATTAGTTGGGATGTGGCTGCCAAAATGCATGTAACAATGCTCTTAATGATTACAGAGAGCTCCTTTGTACCCAGCTGGCAGTGGTGGCTTCACAGATTTGGGTGCCATGTTCTGAGTCATTGTGTGAGGAAGTGCCTGGCTGCTCAGTGCCAAAGGGGTGATGCCAGACACAGCTGTGATCTGCACACAGGAAGCTTCATGCAAATGTTAATTTACTCTCCTTATGTGTCCAGGCTGCCTTCAGTAAGATTCCCATAGGATTCATACCCCTTGGAAAAACTTGCAATTTGAGCCACACACTGTACCCTGAGAGCACAAGTCAAGTCCAGTAAGTATGACACATTTCTGAAACATGGTTGTTTGTTTTCAAGGAGCAGTGCTTCTTGGTAGCTTGATGCTTTTCTTTTTCTTCTGTGTTACATAGAAGTTGGCAGTCTCTGGGCAGAGCCTGATGATTCTCTGGACTTGTCTGAGTTAATGACTTCCAAAAACTGACTAAAAATTAAAAGAAGGAAATGTATGTATTATTAGAAATCATTTGCTGTGGCTAATTTCTCTGTGATCGTGTGATGCTCAGAGTTTAAAAAGAAAAAGGGATTAAAAGGATCAGCCTCTTAGGAATAGCAGAAAGGATATGACAAGGATATAGCAAGGATATGACAAAATAAGCCAAAAATAAATCCTCTTTTTGACCCTTCTCCAGTCTAAGAATTTTAGAAACCAGTCCACATATAGCCTGGTTAGGACCTGCAAAGTAAGGTATACAACAATAGGGGCAAGGTTGGATCCCATTACTGACTTTTGCAGGGAAGTACTGACTTTTCCCTGTGGTGGGACTGATGCTGGCAGTAATCCAACAACCCAGTTATTATCTTCAGCATCCTGGATATGATCCAGTCTGGATGGTGTTTGTTGCAGGATTGTTTTGTCCACTTACAAAGAGAAAAGGGAGTCAAATAGTCTTTCTTTTCCCCACACTTCATTTTTCAATTCACTTTTCAATCTTTCCCTTTCTCTCCTCTCATAATAATAAAAAATATATTTCTTCTTGGTCCTGAAATCTTTTTACTCTCACTCTCCCAGTAACTCATTAACATTGTTCTTTGTGGAATCCTTGCTGGTATCCATCATACATAAAACCCAAGAGTCAACTGGCAAAACATCCTTCATTAAAACTACCAGAGTGCTTTGAAGCTCAGGAAGGTGGACAAAGCTGTAATCAGCAGCCAAGATTAAAATAATAATTTATGTTTGGGTTCTAAAGAAGCTGTTTGAAATGGATGATCTCCTTGTCCCAAGGTAATGAACTGTGCAGGTGGGACTGCAGCACACTGGTGAAGTTGCAGGTAATTTGGTCAACAGGCTGCTTAACAGCCCCAGTAACAGAACCTGAGTTAAGAAGTGCAGAAGTGATACTTTTCAAAGAAATATTTGGGCTGTGGTTTCTTCAGCCTTCTCTTACTTTGAAGTGTAGGAACTGTAAAGGTCTTAGAGAAAGGTAAGAGCTGGGAGAGAAGATGGGCTGTGGGAAGAACATCTTCCTTATGTGTCTCAGTATTGTAATCCTAATGAAGCCAAGGGCAGTTTCTCCCACTGATTCACATGAATATTGGGCTGGATCTGAAAACTGCATTTTTTCCTTGTCCAGGTGAGACACTGGAAACGTGTGCAGTGTGGAAACTAAGTATTACCCAACTTGGAAAACAGGGAAGGGGTTTCAATCAAGTATATGCTTCAAGGTTTCAACATAGACTATTTAGTGGATTTAGACACTTTGGTTACAAAATCTTTACAGCTTGAAATGACAAAGTGCCCTGGCTACTGTCCACAGCTTAATGGAGACCTGAATGATATGAGCACTGCTGATGGGTAGATTTATGTTGATTAAAAACTTCAGAATAAATTAGCACATACTAATGCAGTTCAATCTCAGACATGTGAGTTGAGACCAGTCATGCTGTTCCGTTCTCTCCCAGACTGTAATACTTGCTACTACTTAAATAAAAAACATGATTTGGGTTCTTAGTGTGTTAAATATCTGGAACAGTTGGCCTCTGACCTGCCAGGTTAGCTGAAAAAGGAGGAATATCTCAGAAGCTTAGGCTGATTATTTCCTTTTGCTTTTTGTGCACTTTGCTGTTTGTTAGGTCTTGTCATGTGTTGCCACCACCCATTTCACTTTCTGATTTCAGTTAAGTGCAGCATGTTTCCCTGGGGTTTTTACTTTTGCTGAAAAAAAGCCCTAACTGGACATGAGTGGAATTTGCTGAAAAAAAAAAGTAATTTTTAAGCTTACTTATTTCCTTTCGCCTGCTTGTGTTTTTTAGCTTTTTTCTGTTTGTTTTGCAGACATATTACTAATGCTGCCTTGGCCATTTTGAAAGGAGAGACAGTTCCACTTGATGTCTTGCAGATCAAGGTGAAAGCATCTACTTATTTGGACCCCAGCATTCCCAAAACTTTCCTGTTCTCATGTTTTTATGTTTACACGGGCTGGTTTTCTTCTGTGTATTGCTGTTAGAAATTTTAGGTTATGATATCAGCAGTTCTGCTGGCAGTCATTTCTCCACCATGTGCTATGGCATCAGACAGGAGAAAAAACTAGAATGCCTCAACATCACCTTTCTTTGAGACTCAGAGAGTATTGATGAATCCAAAACTTAGTACAGTGATATTTCTGTATCAATGGTGAGAGATGGCAGTAGCTGTCTGCTGACTTGATGCATTTGTGTGTATTGTGAAGTTTGACAAACTGAAATATACAAAATCTGACTATGCCCCATATGGTTTGTGAATATTATTTTTCTGTTCAGGTGTAGAATGGATGTTTCTGCAGCGAGAGCATTGTGTTGCTGCGCAGAGCTCCTTGCTTTTGGCTAACAGTCAAATCCACAAGATGAAATTGCCATTGCTAGGTGTGCAGTCAAACTCAGGCTACCTGTTCAAAACTTTACCTCTTATATTCCTTCCTGGAGCAGGTGGATTGTACAATGCTTAAATTCTGCTAAGCTTTATTACTGTTAGCTCTTTGTCATACCTCTTCTGTGAAACTTCTGTGTAGAAATTTAACAGAAGTTTTTGTGTAGAAATGCTATTTTTCCAACTTCAGAAAATAAAGTTGGAAACAAGATAAGAGAAAGCAATTTTGCAGTGTTTATATTTTTTTACAGGGAGAAAAGGAACAGCCTGTGTTTGCAGTCTCTGGTTTAAGATGGGGAGCTTACAGAGATGCAGGAGTTAAAGTTAGCAAGTAAGAAAACACAATTCTTTGAAACTGTACCCTTTTTAGCATCTGTTGCCTAAAAAGACACACCCCCCTCTCTCAAGTGAGTCTTGTTTTTGAGTGTAGGCATCTGACAGGCAGAGGCACCCACTCTTGCTAGGTCTTGCATTACACACATGGGAGTGTAAGATGTGTCAGAATTCTTGTAATTTGCAATAGACATGTATTTGGTGCTGACCTGTTTTTTTAAGTATTTACTTTCTTTTTGCCTTGTGGTATCTGCTTCTGGAACTTTACTCATATTGTAACAGGGGGAAAGATCTCTCCCTTGAGTAAAGTCTAAGTAAAGTAATTGGTCATTGTTTTTCATCATCTGCCAATGAAAAGCTGCGTGTGTACTCTGAAACTCAATTCCATCAAGGGACATCAGATGCAGCAGAAATGCTGCTCAGGTTCCTGCCAGAAATGGCATGGGCTGTGCTATCTGATGACTGTTCTCTGAATGCTAAACTCATAATTATTGGGCTTTCTCCAAATGGACATTTAGCATGTCACTGTCTGTATATCAAATGACAGGCATTATCTGCTGAAGAAGCAGCAAAGCCAAAGCAGCTCACTCCCCAAACCCTTATGGAGGGAATGCAGCTGTAAGAAAATACCAAGTGCTTTGTGAATGAGCTGTCTGTCAGTAAGGAAGAGGTAGCAGACCTCTGGAGTTGTTTGAGTAGGTTTGAGAGGTGGTGTGGGATGGGGGAGATGCAGTAGGTGGTCAGGTTGTTTGTCCCTGGGAGGCCAGGGACATTCTCAGTAGGCTGTGTAGGTGCTGACTTGGCTGTGCTGCAGGCTCTCCTGCTAATTGCAGCCCCCAGCTCAAGGAAGTGCACTTCTCTCTGCTCTGCACTCCTGCTGGGCTTCCTGCCCATGCCCTGGTTTTCTCCTGGTGTCAGCCTTCACATCTTTCCCTGCAGCATTTCCCTTTTGTAAAAGTCCTTCAGACTGAGCGCTAGAGGCATGACAGCACCCTTTGTTCGTGAGGCACACGAACATCCTCAAGCCTTGCTTCCTTCCATAAATGTTTTTGAATGCAGAGAAACCTGTCCAGCTTGGAAAGCACTTCAGCAACAAGGTGCTCAGAGTCTGCTTGGAACAAAATCCTCAAGTGCTTGTCCTATTTTTATACTTCCCCACTTTTGCTCCCTGTGGGAGAAGGGTTATTGGATTAAAAACATTTGGTGTGTCCCAGTGCAGCTGATCTTAAACTGAAAAGAACTCAAAGGGAATTCAGCCATAAGACACAGTTCCAGTCTGACTATCCCTCTGCTAAGGACTGTGCTGCTGAAAACCTAGTGCTGTTTTATGTTACTGTTTTACAGACAATTTCATGGCTTGAGGGGAGTGGTGGCACAGTTGCATGCCTTAATGGTTAATGAGATCCTTAGATCTGCAGTACTCTTGAGCTGGTGGTGTTTAATGTGCTTTGTTGACCCTCTTTGGTGAAAGACATTGATCAAAATGTGTGCCAAGCCTGCCTTAATACAGTCACATTTTTAGATTCTATACAGTGCTCTGTGGCTGGCAGGATTTTTATTGTGTAAAACCCTGATTTCGATGTGAGAATCCTTTGGGACTAATGAATGTTTTACTGATTCTTTTGTCACTGAAGCTTTTGGTTTTTTGTCTGTTTCCTCCAACCTTTGGAAATATGCTGTATTGCATGTTGTGGAGATGCACACTACCAGCTGTTAGACCACAGACCTTTAAATCATCCCCAGTTGTCTCAAATAACAAAATTCTGATAGTGAGATGTTCTGCTGCCTGTAGTGAAGATTATACACTGCGTTTTGGTGATGTGTAACTCAGGATAGGGATGTCACTGCTAGGCTGCTGGTGATGTGTAGAAGCTATCTTACAGTATCAAAAAACTCAAGGTTGTCAGGGAGCAATAACTCAGTGGCAAATTAGTCTGTGTGCTCTGACTTCATCAAGGTTTCTCCCTTTCCCACTATTGACCCTGGATATCTAAGTAGTTCTATTTCTGTTCTTTTTTCAGCTACTGGTACCTTGGGCCTCTGAAAACCCAAGCAGCTCATCTTTTCAGTACCTTTAAGGTAAACATTAGCTGTGAGGAAACTGTTTTTGTTTGGGAAATGAACAGACTGACTTTGCTCTGTATAATCTCTATTTGCAAGATTTTGTGACGAATTCTGGTAACAATATAAAATGGGACTAAAACTCAACTTGTTAAAAAGCCTACTGATTGATAGACTTACTTCTGAAGAGAGGAAGGGGAAGAGAAATACTTCTAAAAATTTTTTAATTTTTTTTTTGTTGCAAGATCACCAGGGAACTGCAATAACCTGCTGTAAAACTGGTGAAAAGCAGTGGTGAAGTGCTAAAGTGTTCAGCCACCTTTTCTCAACAGTCTTTGTAATAACATTTCACTCTGATTTAGTCTTTTGGCAGAAGGGTCTATAATTAGACTGCTCATGCACATTGATAATCAGGCTTCCTTGTGTAGTAAAATGAACATGAAGATGAATAGCTTTTATCTTGCCTTAAACTTTTCTGTTGCTTAAAATTGATCCTGGAAAGATTCAAATTTGACCTGCATGAAAGGTAAGGCACTTTCATTCACGTGGTTTTCCTGTTCTCTGAATATATAAGGAACCTCATGAAAGGCACTGAAAATACCCAGGAGCTGGTACAGTAGATCAAATATTGCAGTCTAGCCATGCTGTCTGTGACAGTGCCAGTGCTTCCTTTCTAGGAAACTCCTGTAAAGGGACACTTAATGGTGATTTATCCAGGAAAGTTGGGGTGGGTTCCTCTCCCAGTCCCCAGGAATTTGGTGTTATGCTTCTGTGTTCTGGCCTTCTAGGTAGAAACCTATTCTTCATTTCTGTCCACCTCCTTTCTCACTTCTTCTGAGTCCTTAGGCTCAGCTGGGGGTGGTGATAGTGGATTGCTCTAATGAGCTATTAATTGTACATTAAAAAGATCTGTTTAACCTGCTGAAGGTTAAACAGAAGTGCCCACTTCAGCCATTTAGATAGAAAACTTTCTACCTGATCTCACCTAATTGTGGTATTCATTGCTTTATGTGCCTCTTATATTATCCTTTCATTAATTTCTACAAGAAGTGGCTGTAGCCTATTGAGTGTAATCTCTTCCTGGTTTGTGTTTGCTGCTCCACACTTCATATTTTCTGGTTTTACTGTGGGTGTCTTTTGAAACAGGATGACCTGTAGCTGAAAAAAAGTGTAATGGGAAATACCACCTCAGATACTGGTAGAGGCATTGTTATGAGTGTTCTTCTAAACATCTCCTCTAACATACACAGGCTTAAATTATCACAGCACTGCTGCTTTTCCATTTAATCATTTAATATTTATTGTTTGTGTACTGCCCTGCTGACACAACCTCTGTTTGTCCTGCTTATTCTGTAAGTATGAGAGTGGAGTCTTTACTTGCTCTCAGAGGTGTGAGGTGAATTAGTTTTAACAACCTGTGCTATAAGATCCAAAACTACTTCTGAAGTTTTGTACATAGAAAAACAATTGTACTGAATTAATGTGGGCTCTTGGCTATGTTATTTTAGTATATAGATATAAAAATCAATCAAATGATTCCCTCCCTAAGTCCTATATTTGAAGCATTTTGGAAATTCTTTTCAAAGCAATGACAGGAAATAAACTTTGTCAGTCTGGAGATATTTCAAAAGCTAAGGTTCTTCTATAGCCCTGGTACTGGAACCTAAAATATCACCAAGAATAATGTGTTAGTACTTTTTCTTTTTCTCTTTTTTTTTTTTTTTTTTTTTTTTAAGATGCTTTATAAAGCTCATGTGACTTGCCTTAAGAGCTTGTGTTGCTGTTTAGAAACACCTGACTGTCAGGTCAGGTCTGGATTGTTTGGGTTGCTGGAGAACAAGGGCCTGTCAGGTTTTAGTGCCCTTGGCACTGTAGTCTCTGTCTGTTTGCACTGATCCCACTGAGCAGTTGCTCTTTGAGGTTTCCTTTGTGCCATGCAGAAACCAGCTGTGCTTTCAGACATTACTGCTGGCCTGGCTGCTTTGGGTTGTTCTCTCCAGCCAGAAGCAGCTGTGTCACCCTGCCACAGATCAGGAGTAGAGGAGACATCCCTTCACTTTCTGTTCATAGTGGGGAAAATGCTCTCACTTCTGTGCAGGGAAGAGTTAGATTAGTGGATTTGGGAATTGTGAGTAATCTTTTTGAAACTGCAAAAATGTCATCTCACCAATGAACCTGGAGACTGGTGAGCCATAAAGTAGGCTGAGGCAGTGGGGGGGGCAGGTCTGAGTAGCTCTGCAGGACTGCATGTGAGTACACAATAAACAGGCTACAGGACTAAACAGAATAAACAGGTAATGCCCTAATGCTAAACAAAATGCCCTTTTATCTTCTGTCTTTCCTTTCCATGTCAACCCAAGGAGTGGCCTCAGAAGCATCGAGCTGCTCTCATGTACCTGGGTCCAACGGAGAGACCTCCAGAAGAGCCAGAGGGGACGTGCAGGCCTCATTTCTTTGTGAGGCTTTACAGGCGAATTCGGTCGTGCTGCTTCCCTCCAAAAGGTGGGCTGGGTGTGTTCTGGCACAAACTCACATGCAGGCTCTACTGTGCTTGTCTGTCTTTTCTGCTTCTCTCTAAATGCTGATGGTATTTTTTGTTTTCCTCAGTATTCCCAAGCTCCCTTTTAATTTTTGAAGGTTTTGACATCTTAGAGAAACAAAACTAGTCTGGCATCTGCTTCATAGTGCTCTGTGTAATTAAATTCCACTTAATGATTGATACCTTCTCTTCCTGATGTGCAGAAGCCTGTGAGGAGGTAGCCCCTGAGGACTGGGAAGAACTGAACTTGTCCACCATTGAGCTTTCCATTGCAACTCAGAACAGGCAGCTTGATCTAACAGTAAGTCCATAACATAATTGGATTCCAAATGGTGCCTGCCCACCCTTTGCCTGTCCTGCTAAACTCCCATTCTTGTGTCTATATAAGTAACATTTACTGCCTCATTCAAGAAGAGGTCTGTGATTGAATCCAGGAATGGGAGTTTCAGAGCCAGTGTAAAAGCACTGGGGACCAATGTAAATCTGGGATTCAGTGGGATCAGAAAGAATTTGTACAAGGTTTCAGTAGCCAAACAGGAGTTTTAGGATTGCCCATGAATAAACAAAGCACCAAGAAGCATTCATTTTGCTCTTCACCTATGCAAGAGTGATTCTCTTTTATCAACTTCTGCTAGAAGGAAGCTGAGCCTGAGTGTCGGGCTGGAATTTTTGATTCTCTCATTTTAAAACAGAGTGGAGTTAAAAATAATTGGTACTAGGGAAAAGACAGAGGCTACACTGATTTGAAGAAAAGGAAGTGCAGGTGGTTGAAAGAATAGAACCAAGGCAGCAAAGGAACTGTTGCTGTCATAACCTTCTCAGCATGTTCATGCTGTTCATTCACTGGTTTAGAACTTCTCTTTGGCTTATGCCTGTGTTTTGCTGCAATTTTACTGCTGTGAAAGCTATTTGGATACATGTCAGTCTTTAATTTTACAGGAAAATGCTAACAGTGATCCTATTCTCATGAGCTTCCCTTCATTTCCTCCTCAAGGCTCCAGGAAACCCTTGCCACTATAGCTAGGTTAATAGGAGGTGTTGAACTTACTGCACCAAATTTCTTCCTTAGAATTCAGGGTCTTTAAAACATGAAAACCTGAATTATATTGATATGTTATCTTGTAGGATCAGACCAAAAAAACCCAAACAGGCCAATACAATTTTTTAAATGTTCTCCTGCTTTCTCCTGAGAATATACCACATGAACTTCAGTTTCTTCTTTGTTGTGGTTTATAATTTGGACTGTCAGTGTCCTAGTAATGATAAAAGCTAGACAGAGACTAGTATTTGGGTATTTTTTTGTGGTTTCTAGGTGGCACTTGGACACAAGAGTTTTGGTTGTTGAACTGGGTTGGAGCCAGTGATGTAAAGTAAAAACAGAATTTCCAGGAACAGAAAAAGAAAGTGACTGCCACAAACTAGCCCTTATGCTCTTTCTGTTGTTTGGTTTGTTTTGTCTCCCTTAGGCCTTCAAGATGCACTTTAATATTGGTTTTGAAAAGAAGGAAGTGATGGAGAGTTCTCAGGTCTCTTGCATAGCCTAGAAAAATAGACAAGTTCATGTTAGGCCAGTTGTGCTTTCCTCTTTCTAGAGTTGGAAGTATTTTGATATTGCATCTCTTTTTCTACAAGTATAGATCCCTTATTGTGCCAAAGTCCCTATCTTGAAACCATTGTCCATGTAGCCTCAAAGCTGAACAGCAGCTCTCTGGAAGCAATACCAGGCCATACCTGCTGCCTGCTGCCAGCCACTGCTGTCTGTCTCACCTCAGATTCATGCAGAGACTGCCCCATGGAAGAGAAGCTGATAAAGCCATGCAGGTGCAGCTCAGGCAATGCCTTTGCAGAAGAGAATAAAACAAATTACACTAATAGATGCATTTATTTTTACTTCTGTCATTTTGATTGCATCTGCACTAGGACTTTTGCCAGGACAGAAATATTAAAATAAGTAAAAAAATAACTTGCATCTTAATCAAAGTTGCTTTTCTGGAAAAAGCTGCACTGTATACTCAGTTCAAGGGCAGGCTGTAAATAGGAGAGAAGCTAAGTAAGGAGTTTAAAGGATTGTTACCAAGGACACTTTGATTCCAATTTGTATTGTTTAAAATTCTCTTACTGTGATGTTTGATGGCCAAATGTTGTATCATTGTACTATTGCTTAAATTCATGAAAGACACATGGAATGGAAATTAAGTAAACCTAAGAGGTCTGTTATTGTCTTTAATTGTAACAAGAAGCCAAACGTGTGACTCATTATTTTGCTTCTTGTGGTATTTATTGAATTAATGGGAAAAGACTGACTGTAATTACTAATTCAAATCCCAAACTGAGATTTGAATAAAGCATGACATGCAGAAATGCATCTTCTGCCTCCTTTTGTGGGACAAAGGACTGGCTGTTGTGTGAACAGATTGCAGTGTCATGGGTGTGGCATTTTCAGATGTTAACTGCTTGATTTCTGAATCCTGTTTTGCACAGCGCACTGAGGACTTCATGAATATTTGCATTGAAACAGACAATCTCAGCAAACAGCAGTTTGTTCAGAGAGGGTGAGTATGGGAAGGCTGCAAAAAGGGGACAGGATCTCTGAAAAGTCTGCTGGTTTTCTTTCATGCTGTGCTGCAAAATTCAGAAGCACACCAGTCAGTAACAGCTTCACAGGGACTAACTAATACTTCTGTTCTTTAAAATTCTTACTCTTCTTCTGTTTCTGTAAACAAGGCAGAACTCCAGAACCTGGACTGTCATTATTCAGATCCTGGAGTTCTTCCTAGCTTCTGTTTGCTGTACTTTTCATCTTTTCCCCTGTTGCTATAAGTCAGTGCTGCTTGCATATTACTGTCATTACTGAGTTTTACAGGCAGCTGTGCAGACTTACCTCAGAATCTTTTAGCCCTTTCTGCTCGGTGGATTGAGAGGTGGGTCACAGAGCTGGTATGTTTGTACCAGTGGTACCTGAGAATTCTTGAACTGTGATTAGACAGGCTCTCTTCTAAGGAAAGAGCTTCCTTGCCTCAATAGCTCTTGTGAGGAATTAGGTCTGAGCTGGAAGAACTTTGGAAGATGTGAATTTAAACAGGGACTTTAAGCAAATGTATTGGCCCTGCTTGTATGTGGAATAAGAAGGCTGCAGGTATGAAGAAGCAGCATGTGGAGAAAGTGAATGTTATTGCTTCCTTTGTGCTTGGGATGTTGTCTTGTAGTGTGCTTGTTCCTCCTGCTCTCACAAGACACAAATCAGAGCTGCCTTTTCCAGCTCCTTACAGTCCCACTCACAAATACATTGTGTCTTCAGTGCAGGTTTTACCAGCAACAGATTTTCCTGCTAGATCCAAGGGAGCTCCTCTCCATATTGCCCTTTAATTTGCTGTTTTCTCAGTCTTTGAGCTCCCTCTAGTGAAATCAGTGGGAGAATTTCAGTGCAGTTTTTTTACCTCCTTGTCATCACCCTAATTTTTCCTGCAAGATACTTGTTTATGACTCTAATGGCAACTCAGACCCATTATTTGAGCCTCCCAGGATCCTCAGTGGGAATAGAATCTTCTGACCTATGCATACACTGTAAGTCAGGTTACCACCTGCAGCAGCTTTTAAATTGCATGAGCATGTGGACCATGGTTGGTTTGGACTGGTTTGTTTGCTTTGAAGGCTGCAGAGGGAAAGGAGGAAGTGGTTTTCATATTAGAAGCAAGAGGAATCTGGTCTCCTAAAGGAGAGAGATAAAAATGTTAGTCTGAGTTCTCAAACACTTTGCTAGCAGAAAAATGTAGATGAGCTTGTGTGACTTGAGGGAGGCATATTCAAGTTATTCCCAGTGTAAATAATACCTCCTGTGCTGACTGGACATGCTTCCTGCAGTCGTGTGGCACATTTCTGACTGCAGTTACAGTGTGTGCAGAAAAAGCCTCTGAGGAGCATTACCACTGCCCTGCTGTTGAGAGCTAATTAGAGGCAGTACTGAAAGCTTTGAGCTGTTCAAGCAAAGTTCAGAGAAACAAGCTCTTTTGATTAAATAGTGCCAAAAAGCCTGTAGGTAACAAAGAAAGACAAAGGGGGGTGGGGGAGCAGTGGGAGGGGATGGTTAGTTGTACAGAGAGAAGTCACAGCAGAAAAAAGGTGCCTTGTTTTTTCAAGGCAGAATCAGGGTGTGTTCAGAGGTCCCACAGTGCCTTTGCCACCTGGATTTGAGTTAAACCCATTATCAAAGGCCCCCCCATTGCCTAGCACCAACAGGGTTTGTCTTTGGAAATGTGTGAAACAGCTCTTTCTTTTTTCTTCTTTTTTAGTGCACAGTTTAAATACCAGAATTTGGGGGGTTGAAAAAAGGTATTTCCCCTAAAAACCTATCAGTGCAGATATCAAGGGGTTTTTATATTGGTGAGGGCACTGACATGAGATGATGAGAACTGATGGGTCACTCACACAGAGAAAACCACACATCCAGCAGGAAACTACCATGGAGGCTCAGGCAGTGTGTGTGTGTGTGTGTGTCTGTGTCTGGGGAGATGTGGGGGTGCATCAGTATGCTGGAGGGCAGCTGCTGTTGCATTTCCAAGAAAGGAGGAGGACATCCCAGGTGTATAAAAGTGCCCTCTGGCTGTGGATCAGATTTGTGTGAACAAGAGCTTCCACAGCAGCCACAGAGCTGATGTTTAGATAAACTGGGGGAAGAAGAGTTGTTTACAGTGAAGTGCTGCAAGGAAGGAGAGCAGGCATGGAAAATGTGGCATCAGTCATCCACATCCTGGTAGCCAGTTCAGATTCTGTATATGAAAGTATGGAGAGCTATCACTCCAGGGATGAGTACAGTTATCATCTACAGTGCAGAAAGCTGGGCTTTCTTGTTAGAGGTCTTACTCTGAACCATTTAACATTGGCAGCTTCTGGATATGTGAAAACAAGGTTCCAGTTTTGTGTTATGTGCAGAAGGTGTCGCGGTTCTCTCTGTATTTTTGTGGTACAGCATACAGTGGGATGCAACATGGATTCCATTTCCATGCAATGGAAACTTGCTGTTAGACTTCTGGTCTTGTTCCTATTGCACACTGCTGTCTGGTCTTGAGTGACGAGCAGAGTCTAAGGGAAATGAATTCTATTTTTTTTTTTTTTTTATGCTAGACCACTAGAGGGGCAATCACTGCAAGTGGAGTTGTGTCTTACTTGCTTCTACCAGTGTTCTCCTTTGATTGATCTATAATTCCATATCTTGGCTCTTTTGAGTTTACCTTGACCCTACAAATACATCTCTATAAAGCTTCATGTGCCTTCATTGACCAAAAAAAATCTGCTTGCTCACCAGAGTATGCCTTGTATGTATCTAGTATCTAGGACCTTGTATGATAAACTCCAAGCAAGTTAAACTTTTAAGTGGGGAATCTTGCTGCTTGTTTGTACAGCACTATATAAACCGACAGTATTGCATGCCATCAATGATTTATAATTTATATTGCTGGAGGATGTTTAATTCCCTCACAGTCACTCATCAATCTTTTAGTGTATACATATTTGATTAAAACCAAACTTTCCACAGTTAATATTGCTTCCGTCCTTCTCTGCCCTTTCCTTAGCTTTTCTTCCTTTGTCTTTGATTTTCATCTTCTGTTTCAACCCTCTCTTCTCATGTTCCTTCTCTGGGATTTTCTGTGACTTTAGAGGCACTGCTTTCCTCAGGGCATGGAAGATTTGGTGTACAGGGAGATTCTGACATGCTTTTGTGAGTTCTTTTCCTAGGCAATATTTAAATACACCCTTCTATCATATCAGCCCAGAGATGGAAATTTGGAGACAGCAGGCATTGCCTGTCAGAGAAATATCTGTGATAATTCTGCCATGCTTGAGAGTTGTGGTGTATTAACACTGTAATTCTGTGCTGTCATCTTTGCTATTTGTTACATGATAGTAATTTAATGGTTCAATGTAACTATAATTCTATCCTTTTTTGGCTTAGGCTGTTTAGGTTGCTGGTAAGTTTAGGTGCATGAGATACCAGGGGATGGTAGTCACTGCAGGAAGTGCACAGTTCAGCAGGAAGTGAACAGCACAAAACTGAGCTCAATGTTCTAATATATTCAGTGAGACTCAGAGCAGAAGTTAGTTGGAGGCTGTCAGTGCATTCTGATGTGCACTGATGCAGCAGAAAAGGGAAGGACTCTTCTATTTTTTCATAGTTAAACAAATATTTGTATATATATATATATATGTATAACCTCTACGTTTACCAAATGCATAATGATTGCCACAACAAAATGTCATCTCTGAAGAAGGCTGTTTCTGAGAGAAGCATATTCTTACCTTACCTCTCTTTTGGTTTGGACAGAAGTCAAAAGATGAGTGATCCACACATGTGCCCTGAAGGGAGTCAGCACATCCAAGCCAGCAGATGCATCTTGCAACTTCCAGAGGTGAGAAGATGAGACAGCTGAAAAACTCTTTCACTTTGTTTCTTGTGCCTTTTGATGCTGCACATTTAAGAAATTTCTACTCTAAATCTGGGAGACTGATTGCACTGCAAGTGAGACACTCAGTTCCACAGTGCAGCCAGAGTCCCTTGCCAGGACATACATACTGCAGTTCCCCAAGTGGTCTGTAAACCTGAAGGGGGAGCTTTGTTCTGCCAGGAAATAGTGGCAGATCTTTTATGAAGACAGTCATGGTGCTTAAAGGGTCTCTTACTTGAGTGTATTGCTATTATACAAACGGGAAGTTCCACCTGAACATGAGGAAGAACTTCTTTACTGTGCAGGTAACCAGGCACTGGAATAGACTGCACAGGGGAGTTGTGGAGTCTCCCTCACTGGAGATACTTAAGAACCACCTGGACACAATCCTGTGCCATGTGCTCTGGGATGACCCTGCTTGAACAGGGAGGTTGGACCAGATGATCCACTGTTAATTCCAACATACCCCTTCTGTGGTGCTGTGGTATGCAGATCTTCTCCTTAGCATTGAAGATATGAACATTTTGCCCTATAAGGTATTGTGCTGTAGAGAAGAAGATAAGTATTAGAGACAAAGGAGGGTAAGACAGAGCAGGGGAGCTTAGATCAGCATACAGGAAGTGCCTCAAGACTTTGAAATGATGAAGCTGAGAAAGAAGACGAAGCTGTGCCTGCCTGAGTAATTTAGATTCATCTTTTGCTACCTCTGAGCTGTTATTGCAGCCCTGAGAGGACAGTTTCTTGTTTTCATAAGGACATGAAATCAGTCTCACAGATAATTTCTGTTTTCAAGTGGTCTATCATTTGGCAAAATAATTCCATATTAAGGGAGAAGGAATGTGTTGAAAGGCAAAATAATCTTTGCTACCAAGTAAAAATCATGAATTATGATGTCATGATTAAGCAGCATCCTAATACTTCCACTGGATTTAGATCATGGCAGATTTGTGATTCTGAAAGAATACTCTGCAGTGCTGGTCTAAGTAAGGGTTGTGGTATGAAATGAGCTGTTCATACTGCAGCTGCTGCTAAGATCTTCAGAACATGGGTGCATGGTACAGAGCAGTGCTGTTTGACTCCATGGCCCAGCTCCAGGGAAGGAACTGGAGGCAGCCCAGATGTGTCTCACTAGCTTGTGCTGATGGAGGTGTGGACTGCTTTGCTGTACCTCTGACTGCCAGAACTTGTACCAGTTCCTCTAGTCCGTGCTGCCCTGGTGTCCCAGTTCCCTTGGAGCTGGTTTGAGTGCCCACATAGCACAGCCCTCCCATGAGTCAAGGGCACACAAAGCAGTCACTGAAGTTGTTTCTAGGTAAATTCAGCCTGCCATTTTGATGAATGGTTTTAATCACATGGTGACTTTATCAGCATTAAATACTTGAGAAAATTCTACCGCTGAGTAATTCCTGGCCAGTAAAATACTTTGCATCTCATGTTTCAGATCAATATAGTAACACAATGCTGAAAGGGGTTTTGTAACATGGGTTTAATAGAAGTTACTTAACAGGCATTTCTGCAGATTAGTTTGTCACCACTGGCAGACCCAAGATCTAAGTGCACATAATTATAGTTCCAATAGCAAAGAATCCTTCAGTATAAACAATGTGGGTCATTAGAGCTTCCTAGTGTTTAATTATCACTAATTAGTAACTAAGTGAGGTAACATCTTAAGCACTGGATTCTTAATACATTCTGTACGGTGAAGAACAGGTCTCCCTGTGATGTGGAGAGCAAATGGGCTGGAAGGCAGAGGCAGGGGGTCATCTTGGTTGAGACTGAGCTAAGTATGCAACTGTATTTTATTAGTAAAATCAGCATTACAGCCTTGCTGAATTGATGCTTGAGGTTGAACTGTTCTGTGCACACAGGGCACTGAGGGATCCTTTGGCATTGATAACGAGGAGTATGAAGCTATGCCTGTGGAGGTGAAGCTCTTACCCCGCAAACTCCAGTTCTTCTGTGACCCCAGAGTGAGAGAGCAGATGCTGCAGGCAGCAGAAGAAGGAGAATGCCAGGCAGAGGGGCAGGGCTCACCACCAGCGTGTTGTCATCAAGACTCATGAGACCAAACTAACCAATTAACCCCACTAGACTAATAAGCCTTTTGGCTGTTTTATGTGCGAGCTACTTCCATCGGAAGTGTATGATTTGACTGGTCTTAAAGGGGTTAAAAATGCAAATTAAAATTCTGAAAAATACATCTTAACTTGATGGCATCTTTTTCTTCCCCTCCCCTAAGAAGTCATCATTGTTCCATTTACAACACTAGAGGGTGAGTGCTATGTTCCAGATGCTACTGCTGTAATGCAATTGTATATTCAAGTAAAATTTAAGTATATTTGCCATTGTGTTCTAAGAGTTTAGGTTTACTTTACCCATGCAAAAATCTTGCAAAACCTGGGATCTTGGAAAAAAAAAAATTTGGCAGGGAGTAATGCTAAGGAATTTTCTGAAACATTGGAATTGCCACATTAAAACAGGTAGTTGGTTATCTGCTCTGTCACAAAATAAACTGAAGATTGGTGATATAGAACTTGAAAGCAAGTTTAAAAATTCCCTGTACATATCTGGATAAGGTATTTATTTTAATTTTTTTCATCTTGCCAGATTCAACAGCACAGAGTTCCAGTAATTGTCTAGTAGAAATGTATTCCTTTGGTCAGTTTAGGTCTATTGCACAGAAGCAAATTGGAAAACATCATTGACCAAAAGCTCTATGAAGTACACTTGGAAAGACTCTTTAACAAGCTGAGTGAGTCTTTTTTTTTAAGTATTTATTTTATTCCTGCAGTAGTATAATGCCAGTAAGGACATCCAAATAACATTTATAGTTTATTGTGATTGCTCTTCTCTCTAATGTAAACATTCATGTAAATGCTCACCACTCCATATGCAGCCTCCATCCCCTGGAGCCTCAGTGCCATAATTAGTTTTGTTGCTTTTATGAACTTTTGTTTATAGCTTTAATTGCTGAAAGGAAGTATTACTGATTTAGGCAAGCTTATCTGTTGCCCTTATTCTAACTTAGAAATTCACATGATTCTGCCTTGCTTAATGGAAGAAGGAAAATTGTCCTTATTTTTCTGGTGTGATTGTCTGTAGTCAACGTGTTACGCTGTGCTCTTGTCTGAGTTCACTTGTTGACTCTCTGCTGTTACCAAAATACAGACATAAGTGAGTTTGCTTCCAGCAGTTCTGTCAAGGCCTGAATCCTGGCAGCCTGTGCTCCAACAGCATCCTCTGCTGGAAAATCTTAAAGGAAAAATGCCTCAAAAGGGGAAGCAGGGTTGGGTTTCTGCATCATGCTGAAACCAAACTGCATGTTCTTCTTCCCTGGACTACACTGTGGAGGGACAAATTACCTAAACTAGGTGATCTTTCAAGTCCCTTCCAGCCCTAGCTATTATATAACTCTTGATTGAGACTGAAGGGGGTAGAAGCCTGCTAGTTCCTTTTCTCAGTTATGCTGGTGATAGGACCTGGTTTGTGCTTTTGGTTTGCAGAAATGGAGAGTGCCCATTGGAGCCCTGGGTCTTTCCAAGGGACATGGTGGTTGTGCTTTGCTCTTTTTGCTTGCCACAGAGACACCTGGGACATTGTTCTGCAGCCCCTGGCTCATTCAGAGTCAAACACAGTTCTCACCACTGGAGTTTTTCCTCAAGTTGATGTTTCTGTAATAAAATTAGCAATGTGTTTTTTCTTCAGTGGCAGGAAAGACAAGGCAGCAGCCATTTCAAAAAGGTAAGCTTTAATTGTATTAAAAAATACCCGTGTTTTTAGTAAGCATTTCTCTACAGAGCCACAGGCCTATGGGAGCAACCACACATCTGCAAGATGCAAACAACATCAGAGCTGTTAGAATTACACCCAGCCTGCTGCAAGGGGTGAGATGGTGAGAACAGGCTCCTTGTTCTTCTGTACCATTATACAGGGAAAATGACTAATTCTCTTCCACAGCTCCCACTGCAATGTGATTCCTTGCTAGAGGGTAACCAAGAGGTCCTTTCAGAATTGGTATTGGTGATGCTGTTCTGATGTTGTGTGCCAATGATCATCTGAGACACAGGCTAGTATTTAAATACTCTTATCAGCATAAGTTAGCTTGGATAAATACCATTCAAGTAATTTTTCTTCTTCATCTCAGCTCAGAGTTCTTCCAGTATAGGGTAATTCTAGACTTCTGAATTGCAACATTCAGAGGGGGGGTGTGAGATAGACAGTACATAAAATAGGCAGGGGCTGAACCCACTGTTTACAGTGCTGAGGAAAGGACTCAGTTCTCAGGTTTCTGTCTGACAGCAACAGAAAAAAACTTTTCTTGTACAAACTCCAAGACAGGAAGGAGGAGTAGCATCCTAGGTCCCACTCCTGAAAACACTAATCCTGGCTTCAACTTACAGTCCATTCTAGAAGGGCTTAAAATACTGTAACATAAATAAAAAGGAAGGATAACAGTGTAGTGATGGACCAGCTCAAGGCACCTGTTTATTTTGACCACATTTAAACATTCCCATTTGAATGGTATGTTGCATTAACCAAGATCTAAAATCCTGGTTCACAGGCATTTAGTACCCTCTGTTTTAGAGAGATCACACTGTTAAGTCAGTACATTCCAGTCCCTTGTAAAAGACATTTATGTTGTCTTTTCCCATAATTTCTACACCACTGGTTTTGGGAAGGTTGGAAGAAGACAGCAACTAACTTAGAAGTAATGGTTAGGATGAGAGTGTGGCTTAGTGAGCATGCTTTTTACCTAGAATTTTGCTTTAGGATAGAGTGCCCTTGCCCTACTATTCCAGGAGCCACGGTCTTTCCACCTCCCAGAGAAAAGCATGGCTGTCCTTTGCATAGTCTGTGGCCAAGAGGGTCACAGCTACTGCCAGCCTTTTACTCATTAACTTTGACAGGTGTTAAAATGAGCTATTACCATAACCCTGCTTTATTCAATAACCTGTACAGGGAGCTACTTCCTCTTGAAAAGGTGATGGAATTTTCTTCTGCCATAAGAATGGTGGACAGTCAAGCACAGCTCCTGGGACAGCCATGACCACTGGCTGTAAGACAGACTGCAGTAAGTACCTCATGTATGCTAGTAAAGAAGGTAGTAGCATCTCTGTAAGACAAATCTGAATTATGATTCCATAAAGTGCCTTTCTTCTAGTAGTTCTTTATTGTACCTGGCTCTATGCAGCTCAGCCTAACCTTGCAGTGAGAAGACTTTTGGATGATTTCACTATCTGGTATAGTGTTGCTTGTTCAGATTGAAAACTTAGCTTTTATGTCTCTCATAAGCTTTACCCTTCAATGCAGATAGTACAAGTAGTAATAGCTCATTGCTTGATTATATATTTCTAGTGCAGTTTGAATTAAGATGCAGTTAGGAAGCTCTTGTTCTCCTGGTTCAAGTCAATCAGGTACCAGCTGAGAACCTGCACTGGCTGTCCAATGCCTTGAGTTTTGAGGACACACTGGGGCACAGCATAGACCTGGTTACTGTAACCACCATTCAAACCTGGGCTCTGATCACAGCAACTGACCAGAGACATTACACCCAAGAAACTGAAGGCACCACTGTAAAGGCAAAGTACTTCAAAGGGAAAAGAGAAATCAGCAATATCCTATCTTATGCCACACTTCCCTCCCTCTTTTGATTGAAAACACACAGTAGATGTCTCCCAGCTGCTAGTATGCAACAAAGCACCGAGTGCCCAGGAGGGGATTTTAAATATCTGTACATAAGTTTTACTTTGAATTATGTTATTTTCCTGAAAAGATAAGACTCAGTTAAACTGCTTCCACAGAATAGTCCTTCATGTTCCAAGCTATAACAATTTGTTTCTATTATGTACCCATTACCCATTTCTCGAGAACTTTCCACATGTGGCAAAAATAAAAGCAGTGTCTTTTGGAAAAGGAGTGCAGGTGAAAGCACTTTTGCAGCTTATCAAACAAGGAAGGGTTAGGAGAGAGAAGTCTTATTCTGTTTTCTGCTGGAAAACTTCCTGACTTTTGTAGCAGTTGCCTGCCAAGAGAGACTTGGTAGAGAAGCAAAATTACAAGGAAGAACAAAATAGGCTGCAGTCATCCAACTGGATGTAGCACATGGATGCCACTACAGTAATCTTCACTTTGATGCTTCTGCACCCATACATACTACTGCTAACAACTGAGGACCTAATTTCTGCAAAGCAGAGGCTTAATAAATGTCAGAGAGGAATTTCAGGAGCTTCTGCTCAGTGGGCTCTGGCAGTGCTGTCTACTGGACCTCATGTTCCAACAGCTTGTAAACAGTGCTCTAATGCAGGGTGTTAGCCTCTGACTGCAGTGCAATTTCAACATCCAATCAAAGGTTTGTTTCTGTTCAGTTTAGCAAAAGAACGACTGACAAAGAGAATAGAAAGTCATTAACAACTGACCACAGCTAAACTGTGTAACAAACCTGCAAGAAAGTGAGAAGTTTGCTAGAGACTAGTTTCAGTTTCCTTTTTTTTTCCTTTTGATGTCTGAAGAAGTGACAGCAATACAAGGGCAGCTCAGCTGCACTTCCTCAGGAATTGTCACTGCAGACAGCATGTTAGAACAAGTGGAAGTTAGAGAAAAAAAGTATGGAGGTTGTAGGCCACTTTTATACTTCAGGTGTCAATTTAAAAACAAAGCCATTTAAGGAAGAGAGACTGGTCTTTCCATTAAATGATACTCAGGTGTATATACCTCTTTCTACATTTTTTTCCCCAACCTTCTAAGGATGATTATGTTACAGTTGTTGTGAGAAATTGACATTGAACAACAGCATATTTTCTTCTGTACAGAAACATCCAAAGCCTTCAAAAAGCAGCCAGGGGAGTGACCGCTCAGAGACAGGCAAATTGCAGGAACAACTGCCTCCTCCTTTTCAGAGGGAGACAATCCACAGAGAGTATGCTTGGAGAACATTGGCCTCACCTGTGTTCAAAAACGTGCTGACCTGCTTTAAAGTGAGTGAGATCTCATTGGTTCAGGCTCTGTCTCATCCTATAAAATGCTAGGACAAGTGGATACATCAGCTACAGTTTGCATTCCTTCAGTGCACAGAAAGCCTCCAAGGGTGCTGAAATATGTAACAATAGAAGCAGCAACTAATCAGCTATGGCCACAGTTCAGGAAGAACAGTCAGCTTAAAGCTGATATTGCTACTGGCTGAAGGATTTAGAGCAAAGCTGCGTGTCACACCTAGAACCCACAGTACCATTCTTGGATTTTGCATGGCAAAGGGATTACTCTTTACTGGGATAACCTTCCTGGAAGTAATGACTAGTCCTTCAGGAATTGAATCCTGTTCTTTCCACGGCATAAGAAAACATCTGTTTCATGTGGTTCTACAGCTCTGCCCAGGAAAAAAGACAGACTTGCTTTTAAACATTGTTCTTAGCAGCTGGGCCACATAAGAATACCAAACTCCAAGGGAACCTCCTGCAAACTTCAGTTGTTCCAGCTGAAAGGTCTGTTCTCTGTCTCACAAGGAAAGCCAGGGATAGCAGCAGGGAGTGCTGAAGGATCAATAAAAGGAGGATTAGCAGACAATTAGTGTTAAAGCAAAGGAGCAACAAGTCCCATCAGTTGCAAAGGAAGGGCTAGTGACATTAGTTAAAGCATACTTCTATACCCCAACCAGTCCAGCACCCTCTAAGCTGAGGCTGGAGAACAAAGTGACTGCAAAGTGGCTCAGTGGTGTTGGTCCCTGTTAAATGGGAGACCATCTTGCTGGTTTGAAGATTTTAAACCAAAGCAGCAGGTGTGATACAACTAAAAACCAAAGGAGGTGGTGGGATGGATTGAGGAGAGAGGGTGCTCTTCTCCAGCTGTGAGATAGATAGGTGTAGTCTCTGCCAGTTTAGAGCACCTCAGATGCTGGAAGTGCTGCTCCAGTAAGCAAAGTCATAAGGTCCTGTAGCATCCCCAATTCCAAACTTGCTTCTGCCATTTACAAGGAAAGGTGGCTTTACTTCAATTCTCCTTAAAGTTGGGTGAGAAGTGTTTAAAGGAGTCCTGGTTCTTATCACTGGTTTAATTGTCCCCACCAATAAACTTTGTAGGAGTTATTTATGAGACTGGGCCATTAACAGCTTGTGCTGAAGCCCATTTCAGTCCCCAAGTGGAAGTGGGTGTTGATAGGAGGATTTTCCAGCCAAGTCTGAAAGCTCAGCTATAGCATTTCACATTGGTTGTCATCAAACAAAGTGCTTTCCTGAAGTCTTCAGCCCTCAGGTATCCAGGCTAGGCCAAAACCTAGCTATCACTGGCAACAGTGAAGTTTGGTGCAAAGGTGCCACTGGTCCTAGCTAGACAAAACAAAAAAACACAAATGAAAGGGAAAGGGAGACAAAACCAAAAGGAACCCTACAGCAGGTACTCACTGGGAAGTTGAGTGTGAGAAAATAAAATCACATTTTGTTTTAAAATTATAAATACTCTCCATATAAAGTTATTAAATAACTGTGGCTGTGGTGAGTTCCAGTGATCCTCCTAAGCAAGGCCTGGTAGTCTTTAAAAAGTGATCTTTGCTCCTCATCTCTCTTGCCCTCTGTTTAAGTGCAGCAGGGGTTGTCAATGACTAGCATAACATCAATGCCATACACTTCCAGGAGGTCCATAAGGAAACTTCTGTCCCCTTGGGGATCCAGGCCCATGCCTCGTGCGTGGTCAGCTGTCAGTGTCTTGTCCTGGCTGGCTGACACCTCCATCAGCGTCTGGAATATGCGGTTGTTCTGCTCCATGAAAAACCTACAGGGTAAAGTCAGTGCAAGTGACACATTGGACCTCCAAAAAGTGTATTTGCCAGAGCCCCAGAACTGCATTAACCCCCTTCAGCCAGAGATCCCACCTTGTTAGGTGGCACTGTATTACTTTTCCATTTGCTCTACGGGTGACCCAGAATAAACAAAGATAAAGCAGTAACTTTGAACTGACAGCAGTACTCCCATCTGTGGGTGGATTTCCCTCAGAAGAAGCCACCTTATCAGCTAAAGTGTGTTCTGTAGTCACCAAGCAGGTATATCACACCTACCACTGCCCTAGTGTAAAGGAGGAAACAGTGTTGTCACCCATCTGATAAGCCAGTGGGTAAATAAATCCTTCACTATTGGTGCAGAACACACCAGTGAGAGCTACTTCTTACCTGTTGCTTTCCTGGAAACACACAAAGCTATTCAGAAAGAGCTCTGGCTACACCTGTGAAGCTCAACAACCAGAGCTCTGCCCCGACAGCCCTTCACACAGTTTCATCCCATTACTTCTCACCTGCTGCAGAGTGTGAACAGCAACAGGCAGTGAAGGCCTTCAGAGGTGGTAGACATATGGTTTTTATCTAATTTTATCTAACTCCCACTCTACATCCAGTTCTGGTTCCTCTGCTTGCCAGGTATGAAGTCAGCCACACCAGTGGGCCAATCCTCCACATGCAGGTCTTGCCTCCACACTGTACCAACCCCCAGCATGGTACAGTGCCTGCTCCCCACAAACATTGTCCTTTCCAGAGCCAAATGTTCTGGCAAGAAAAATCCTATAGTGCTTATGTTTGCAAGGCCATTCTTACATCTCTAATTGTGTTTTAAAAATTCATTTCTCTGTCTCAGCACATAAGCAACCCCAGTGGATACTTCATTTTGGCTTCTCAAAAGAAAAGGAAGGTGATCTGAAGAGGAAGAGCCAGTCTGTTTTTAGAATCCTAGAGGAAGAAAGCTAACTAAGGAATTATGTCAAACATGCTGTCTCATAATATGCCAAACAATGCAACACAAAATCAGTGCAAGAGGCTCCCTAAAA
Source organism: Oenanthe melanoleuca (assembly GCF_029582105.1). Classification (NCBI taxonomy): domain Eukaryota; kingdom Metazoa; phylum Chordata; class Aves; order Passeriformes; family Muscicapidae; genus Oenanthe; species Oenanthe melanoleuca. The sequence goes on from NC_079334.1 coordinate 4,995,705, forward strand.
CTAGCAGTGTCCAACAAAGTATTAGAGGTAGCCACTCACAAGATGAAAAGGTCCTCTTCACAGGAGCTGCAATCCTCACCCACTTCTTGAGAATACATTAACATCTGCCTGAGAGAAGGGAGACAGGTTAATTGCACATACCTACTGTGAACCTGAAAGCTTTATGAGACAACCAGAATCTTCAAGAGATGAGCTGAACCACTGGGATGTTTTGAAAATACTACAAGGAGGAAAGCACAAAGGAGCAGTGTCCCCTGTATTCCACATCTGCTGTCAGGACCACCCAGATGTCTGTGATTACCTTTGGTCATTGAGCCGTCTGTACTTCTCCTTGTCAGCATTGTTAATTTTCAGGAGTGGTTGCAGATGTTCGTGATGCGTCTTCACATTCTGGTTGTCCACGTAGACATCGTAGAGATCCCGTTTCTGCTCAAAGATCTTTTCTGTCGTACCTGCCAAAAGCAGAGAAGATTTTCAGAGCAGCCTGTTGATTTCCCAGCAGACCAACTGTTCTCTCCTGCTTGCATAGTTAGTCATTCCGTGCACAACCTATTTCTCATCAGTTCTATTCCAGAGTCTGGTGTCTCAAGACATTTTGCAGCCTGAAGCTAAAAACAATCATGCCTAATCCATCATACTTACAGGCCACGTATGATACTTCTGTCTCCAGCATTTCTATGTCTGCCACATTCACATAGAAGAAAGGTTTGGACTCTGGGACAGTTCCTCCAAGACCAGGAAGAGAAACATTTGCAAGGCAACAGCAGCAATACACTGTGGACAAAAGAAGTACATCCTGAGATGCTTTTGGTTTCCCTCAAGGGCACTCTGAGCCCCACTTGCCCAGTTCTCCCACAGGCCTCTCTGAAAACAATGGTCAGAGCTCTGAAATGCCCTTGAACATCAGAACTTCTCAAGTGATGACATCCTGTTTTGCATAGGAAATAATCAGGTCTCCCACAGGAATCCCACAGTCTAGAATCCAGTCAGTGCTCTTCTAGTCCTGTGCTGACAGGAACTCAGTTTGACAGTGCCAGCTGTGTCCTTACTCACGAAGCCTGAAGAAAAGCATTTGGTAGGAAGCGTGTAAATGCAGACTAAATGGTATCTTCATAGGCATGGTCACAATGCATTTTGAAGCCCTGCACGAGTCTGTCCCCTCAGTACTCACAAGCATTTCTGCAGTGCATTAGCCTACTAGATCAGAGCTCTGCAGTGTCCCTGGAAACATACCTCTATAGCAGACAACTCCAACTGGGGGCGGTGAAAATATCAGTATGCGCTTGCGCAGCAGGGCAAACTTCCAGAGGACGAGGATCTGCTCACCGAAGAATTTGATGAACTGAGACATACAGCCAGCAGGGTGTGTGATCTGCAGGTGGAGAAGAAGGGAAGAAAACAGCTCAGAGGTGAATCAGGGACACATGCACAGATGCTAAGTCTAAATGTGGGAGCAAGACCAGCACACAGCTTGCAACAGTCCAAGTAACAAAATCTTATCTAAAGCAGCCTATGAAGTGCAGGAGTGACTGCTTACATAAAGGAGTATGAGGCACCAGCAAGGAGCAGCAGCTCTCTGCCCATTCCTGCAGGCCTCAGGCACCTGCCTCACCTTCATCTCTGGGTACATGTATCTGTGGATGGAAGGCAGCCAGTGCACAGGTTGCTGAGAGCTTGGGGTGCCCTTGCTGTCAGGGAGAACTCCTTTCTTGTCATCGTAGAATGCCTCTAGATGGGAGTAGTGCCCTGGCATCTCCAGCTGGTGTCTGGAAAAGAAAAGAGAAAAGGGGAGATCTGAAGTGTGTCCAGACTATTTGTTTGGTGCCTTGCCCCCAGCAAACATCTGCTCTCCCAGCTAAAAGGGATCCTGGGTGCCTCAGTTGCACAGACTCATCCAGGAGGGCTGAAGAAACACCAGGATTACCACATTATGCACAGGATGGCACAGGCAGCAAGCTGGGGTGTGCATAGGACTGGTCCTGTTTTAAATACACTCAGGCAGGAACAGCTGTCTTTGCTACCATCACCATTTTTGCTGCTAGATCCACTCAACACAACTGAAGCCCACAGCTAGCCAGGATCACCATTAGATAATTAGAAGCCTTTTGTAAGCCCCTAGAAGGCAAGAAGGAGAACTTCTTGTTCTCTCAGCTCTCCTTGTGACACTGATGTCTGCCTACAACAACTAGGGTTTGACTAGCATTTGACTGGCCTGTTAGGAAGGAACAGACTGCTGCTAATCAGTTCCTTGTCTCCTTCACACTGTGAACCTGTAACACTTTCTGGAGAAACAGCCAGTCAAGGAAATCACAGCAGGGCATTGTCACTGAATCCTCACTTGCTCTCCATAGAAGGAACATTACCTCTCCCAGGTGGGGAATAGCCAGGCTCATTCCCAAGGGATCTTACCTGACCTGGTTCTCCAGGAAGTGCATGTACCTATAGAGCAGAGTGTAGGAAGGGGAGAGGATGCCCACGGACTTCATGCGGGCACCGCGCTCCAACTCGCTCTCCACAGGCATGTTGGCAAAGCAGGCCAGGCCAAAACACAGCCCTTTCCTGAAATAGCTGGGGACAAAGCGTGACAGAAGGGTTAACATTCAAAAGAGGAAGAAAGAAAGGTAACTGAGTGCTAAAATTACTGATTTGTGAAGGTATTTTCTCCTGAAATGCCACTCTGCTAGCTGAAGGGCTGAGAACAGCCCAGTCTTCTCAGCAGCAAGACAAAATACTTAAGGCAAGAGTTTCCAAGAGTTCCCACTAAAGTCACGTCACAGGCTGATAAGGAATGCAAGTAAATAAATAACTTGTAAGGCAGACCAACAGAATGCATGATTCAGTCAGTGCAGAGCCCTTCCTCCAAGGAGGAAGCCTGCAGTGAATGCAGTGCTGAGCACAGTTCAGCTACCTGGTCATATTTTGGGTGTGCCAGCACACTGAAGCACACTGATTATCAGACTGCAAGGGTTCAGTTCACATGCCTTTAAGACAGTAACTGTTATTCTTGACCAAAAGGAATTGTGACACTGCAGTTCATTGCAAAATGTTGCTGCATTGCAACATTGGGTTAGCAGCATGCAGAAAATTCCTCTCTTAAGTGTATCCACTGAAGGAGCTAGCAAAGAAGAAAGTGAGCAAGACCTGTTTGTAACAACACTTAAAGGAAACAAAAGCCCTGCCAGAATTAAGAACATTTTTCTAAGTCCTGTTCCTGCAAAATCCTTCCCATTTCAGTCCTGCCATTGCTTGCCCTTCACCCTGGGCCTCTGCTGACAGTCTCAACAGTGGCAGGGCAGATCATTTGCCCAGTAAAATTAAAATTAAAATTTGCACACCAGTAAGAAGCTGGCCTGCCCCAGTTGGCCTCCACAGGCAAAGAGCAGATCCCTGCAGCTAGCTGGTTTTTAATAAGACACTGAAAGTGTCTGAAAAGTATCTTTGGCTCAGGTAGAAACAGTTTAGCAAGCAGGTTTCTGCAGGAGCCTAACTTCCTAGATAGTATTTTTCTTGCAGGTTCTGAATTAATAGCTGGTGGTGTAGATGCACAATTAAGAAAGGAAGAAGCAATACAGCTCAGATGTACTCACATGAAATCTGACTGGATTTTGTGGGACCCGCTTGCCATGGATTTGAATTCCACACCTTCCAAATCTATATCTTGGGGTAAACACCATTCCACCATGTTGCCTGCAGAGAAGCAAATTAATTTGGGTAAGTTTGGATGCAGTACTCATTTCTGAAATGCATACATTGTCAATAGGAAGTTGTTGCTTTTCTAACCCTGTAACAGTGCCCAAACACAGCTCCTGAACTCCTAAACTGTCACAGACAGCAGGTGACTTACAATATGCCACACAACTCTTGCAAATGTTACTTCTTGTAGCACAACATTTGGGGACACTTCTGAAGCTAGTGCTATTTTATGGGTTTATCCTTGATAAGATTAATCACAGAGCAGCTATGATTTTACCTGATGGTGGATAAGCTTTGGTCTACACAAGTGTCCATCCCATACAGAAAGAACAAAAGGACAGACTATTGCTCTTTAGGATGAGTTTCTGGGATAGTTCACACCATCACCAGTATTGTTCTTTGCCTGTGCTTGGCAGATCTGGTCAAACAGAAACCCCTAAGCCATCATCCAAGTCATCACTTCTTCCCTGAAATCTCTCCTATTTTCTTTAGGATAGGAGGAGTTAGCTGCAGCTTTATATGGAGGCTGAGGTGATCCAAGCACTGCAATGTATTTGTGTATGCTAGAATAACCAACAAAAAAGTACATAAATTACAAGATCAAGATCAGCAAACATCTGTCACCTGCCAACCCAGCCAGAAAGCATGTTCTTTTTCAGGGGAAAAGGCCACCTGAGGAGCCAGCCTGATCCTGGAGCAGATACTATCAGAGAAGTCATAAAATGTCCCTAAAGCAAATGAAGTCCAACAAGTTTACCATGGCCTAAAAAAGGGGTGACTTCTCACACCTTCCCATGCCAGCACTTCAGAGCCCAGCCTGCTCACCTGGACATTCCCACTGCACTGATGATGAGATGTGCTCCAGATTTACCCACTGAGCTTCTGTTCTGTCAGTCTGCCCACAGCATTTGAAGTCATGTGGCTTAGTTTTAAAAAAAAGGCAAACAAACCAAAATTCTTCAGGATAATGCAATGGCAGATGCAGCACAAAGGTTCTTCCCACTGGTTCGCTCCTTTCCCTGCCCTTTGGGGTGAGCATTCCAGCTGTGCTTGTACATTTGGAAGGGCCTTACACTCAGCCAAGATTCTTGGAGATATTTAAATCTGAGCCCTCATTTCTTAAGCCTGTCTTTTGTCTCATTACTCATACTGCACAAGTATATGCCTGCACAGGAATAGGCCTTAGCTACTGACATTTAAATAGGCTATTTTTCTTCTCACATAGATGCTGTATTCAGCAGACCTCCCCCAGCCCTGCCTGGCAAGGACTTCAAAAACACCAGCAGCGTTAGGCATGGCAACAGGAGAAGCTGTGCATGCAAGTGCCCACTTGCTGTGCACCAGCAGAGCTCTCCCACAGAGCTGGGCTGGCCAGGAGCAGCAGCAGCCTCGTGACCCCGAGCACAGCCCTGTGCAGTCACACACAAAACCACAGAGCTCTGCTGTGCAGTGCCTTGGCCTCTGAGGCGTGTGAAAGGCTGGCAGAGAGAGCACTGACATCATAGCAGCCCGCACACTCCCCTGGGGGGCTGGCACAATATATATAGATGGTGGCTTTTGTTGTTCAGGGTTTGTGTGTGCCTGTTTGGCTTGCCTTTTAAAAGTGCAAGACCCTTCCTTGAAAGCATGAGGAAGTCAACCTTGAGACTGTTGCCTCATAACCACGAAATTGTGGTTAAGGCCAGATGTGCTTTTAAGCCTTGCCCCACAGAGGATCCCTCATTGGTCATTACCTGCAGATTAACAGATCCATAGGCAAGAGTGCCAGCAAGAGCAAAGGAAGATTGGCTTTGCTCACTTTACTCACAAACACTATCAGCTGGTGTTGAGGTGGATGTGGCTCCCCTTCTACAGCAGCAATAAGGAAAGGATGCCGTGAAACAGATCTGTACCCTGCAGGTGACCTCAAAACCAGCTCTCTTATCATGCAGCTTTTTTTTTTTTTTTTTTTTTTTTTTTACTGGGATCTGTCAGGAGCAACCTGCACCTGTGCTCCTGGCTGTTCCTCACGCCACCCTGCCCTATGAACACGCGAGCGACGTGGCAGTTGCAGAACAAACGCGGAGATTACAAAGTAGGAAAGTCAGTCTGGCCAAACAGGAGAACAAACAAAGGAGAGACTTCACCCAGATGTGACACGACTGCCAGCCTGACCAAGAAACCAGAGGAGGGAGGAGGGAGCAATGCTGTACAAAAACAGGAAGCATTGCCCTTCCCTGTGGAGAAAGCAGCTCTCGTGCCTACAGGAAACTTTCCAAGTGAGAGTCACCCAGCCTTAGAGAGCAGGCCAGTGATTTTGCTAAGAGTCAGATCTGCAGATCTGATCTCCTGGAAGCTGTCTCCCATCTTCAAGTTAGGTCTGGGCCAGCACTCGTTTTCTAGTGTGCAAAGTTAAGGATGTTCTTCCTCTTGTGTTTTCTTTCCACTGGATTTTCACATCCTCACAAAGAAGATACTGGCACCAGCATTTGGGGGCATCACCTGGCCCTCCTCACTATTAGATGTTTCCCACGGCTTTTAGGGTCCTCAGCTGTGCAATGCTGCCATGTTGTGCCAGGACAGGGGAAGTATAAAGTGCAACCTAAACATCACACTCACTCCACTTCCTGCATGGAAGAAATGCGGGACAGAAAAACAGAATATTTGCATGTTCACTGGTGCAAAACACATTACTCCTCTCTCTTCCCTCCTTGTCTCTCTCCATTACAGACTGTGTGGGACCTCCACAAGGGTGACTGTTATCAGCTGCCCCACAGCAGCAGTGAAGAGAGCTCCTTCTCAAGTGCCACAAGCAGGTGAGGCCAGCACTGATCCAGAAGCTGCCTCTGGCTCTTATGTCAGTCACTCACACGAACTGACAGCCACAGGGACACCAGAACTGTGACAGTGACCTGGCAACCTCATAACCTACCTTTGGAAACTCATCACATGCAACTGCTATACACTGAGCTTGTCTGCTTCAAGCCCTTCTAAATTTAGGAGGGAAGCTGTTATGTTCTTTATCAGCATGGTCACCACTTCATGCTTCTACAGTAAAACCTCTCTTGCCCACCTATTTGCCTGTAGTTGAGCAGACACTACCTGGCAAAACCACCTGCACAGCCACCACCAGAAGTTCAGCTGTTCCTGTTCCTCAGCAAGCTGCCAGAGGTGCTCTGCTGTGCTTTTCCTGGGCAGGATCAAGCAGGTTTCCAGCTCATACACCAACTGGATGATTTCCTTTAAGTCACACACAATACAAACATTACAGAAGTCCTTCACACTATCTGATGTGATTCCCATATTCTCTTTTTGACCCTAGCAAGTTCACACCACTGCAACTTCATGATCTTTTTCCAAGTCCACACCCTCAGCAGGGCACTTTGCTCCCAGCTGTACAGCTGACATTTGCTGGTATATTGCTCACAGTCCTATCATCCAAGCTGGGTAGCAGCAGGAGGCTGAATCTTCCTGGACTTGACAGACTACTCCAAGGCTGATGACACCCAGCATTAACTGCACATCAGATGTGAGAAGAGCTGTTGCCCAACTTTCTCTGGACTTCATTCAAAGCAACAGCTGGTTCAGAAAAACTCCTAAGAAAGCTCAGCTTTCTGCCAGCTCTCAAGAAAATCTCACTACTTCATAGAAGGCATATGCTGTTGGATTGAAAGACAACCTGCTGTTGCTGCAGTCATCCAGACTCTTTCATGTTTTGCATACTTGGGAGAAACACCTCCATTTTCCATCTCCTGGTGGAAAGATGACATCCAATCTCATTTCAGATTTTTGTGAGTGAAGAGCCTCTGACCTCTAGACTGAAGACACTTCTCTCTGGTGCAGTATGAAAGGGTAACCTCTCAAAACCCTTGGGTGTTTTGGGACACAGCAGCCATGCTGTCTGACAGTGGGCATTGCTGACAGCACATCACACCAGCAGCTACATCCTGTTCATTGCTTCCTTAGGATTTTCAGTTCAAGACCAGCACTCAGTCTTCACTACCAAGGCCCTCTTGTGAGCATGATGTCAGGTACTTTCCCCTTCCACTGAAGAACCAACCTCAGTGTGCTTTACAGACCTCTTTCCTGTCTCTTGGACTTTTGCTGTGCATTTGCTAAGGCAGTGCCTGTCTAGAGAAGAAAGAGAAGCTCGGTCTCACATCTGGATGCAAATGCACTCCTGAGTCTCCATCTATTGCTTTTTAAACCCAGATTGGTGCCAAAAGACCCAACAATGTGTCTCAGGACATCAGACCCTTCTGCACAGCAATACCTGTGTTCACAGGTGCAAGGCAGGTGGTAACTTCATATCTGTGTCCTAGCATCCTGTTTTGTGGATACTGTGGGAGCAGCAGGATTGGAAAACAAAGTTAAGACATTTTCTGAAATGCTGATTTACAGGTTTGAAATTAATAACCTTTGGCAATAGTGATACAACACCACAGTCCAACAGCACTGAGAGGGATGGATATGGCAGTGAGAAGTGAAAAATACACTCCCTTGCCCCTCTCCTCTGGATTGCAGCACTCCTTCAAAGCACTAAGTGCCAGAGATCCCACCAGAGGCCAGCCCGTAAACACACTGGTCACCAAGAAATACGCAGCTGAGCCGCCGCTGCTGCTGGTGATCATGCCCTGCGAGGCTGCTGGATTCACGCCTGCCACAAACGCCATCCATCACGGATAGCTGCGGGCAGGTCTGCGCCACTCCACGGAGACAGAAGGATGCTCTCAAGACGCTGCTAACAGGTTGGTGCCCTCCAGGCAGCCTAAACCGGGGCACAGGGGATGCCCCAGCGCCGTGCACAAACTCCCTGCGCTGCGGGGGAGATACATCCATCCCTCTCCTCGGAGCGGCACCAGGCGCGGCGCCTTCCTCCCGCCAGAACTTCTTCTCGGAGGGATGGAGACCCAAAGCCATCCATCCCCCTCCTGCTCCGTTCTCGGCACATGCCCACGGCCCCGGTCCCGACACCGGCAGCCGGGGGAGCAGAGGGTCCCCGGGAGGCGGGATGGGGGGAGCATCCCCGATGGATGCCCGGTCCCGGCCGCATCCATCTTCCTCCAGCGGCACCGGGAGAGCCCCAGGCCCGGCCCCAGCCCGCCCCCGGCGCCGCTCACCCGTGCGGGGGTCGAAGGTGACCACGAAGACGGCCACGATCTGGTCCTCCTCCGCCTCGGCCCGCGGCGGCCCCGCCGCCTCCGCCGGCCGCTCGCCGTCCCACGGAGCCGCGCTCCAGCCGCCGCCGAGCCGCCGCCCGCCGCTGCCGATACCGCCGATACCGCCAATGCCGCCGGTGCCGCCGATGCCGCCGGTGCCGCCGGTGCTGCCGGTGCCCGGCTCGGCCGCGGGCGGCGGCGCCGACACGGCGGGGCCCTCGGCCCAGAACAGCAGCGGCGCCTCGTCCGAGCGCTCCACCATGGCCGGGCCGGGCCGGATGGACCGAGCGGGACAGGGATCAGCCGGGCCGAGATGAACGGGGCCGAGATGGAGCGAGCCGAGCCGCGATGATCGCGCCGAGCCGAGCGGAGCCGAGCGCAGCCGCACCCCCGGCGCACCGGCGGGCGCGGGAAGCGAGGGGCGGGAGCTGGGGTGTCACCGGCGGGGCGGGGCCGGGACGGAGCCGGGGCAGATCCCCTGGAGGAGCGCCGGGAGCCGGGGACAGCCCCGCTGCCCGCCTTCTGTCCCCCCCGGGCTGTGACCCCAGTGCCGGGCGGCTGCTTGTCCCAGCCCGGTTACAGCCGTCCTGCTGGGAGAGCCACGGGAATGGGGCAGAGCAGCCTCGCATCCCCTCAAATGGCTGTGGTGAAAGCTGCGAGCTGCAAATCTGAACGGGTCACGGATACTGACCCAGTATATACTGATATGCGTGTATATCTATCTATCTATCTATCTATCTATCTATCTATCTATCTATCTATCTATCTCTCTCTCTCTCTCTCTGTGCACCCCTGTGCTACAGAAGGATGTGAAGTTTTGGGCAGAACAAGCAGAATCAGCTTGAGGTTGAAAGATGGGGACACAAGCATGACCACGGCATCTACAGGCGGCCAACTTCTTGGTAATTGCTGTCCTCCTTGTACCACCACCAATGTCATTAAGTGTCATTAGGATGAATTTGGTTCCCTAGGTCTTTCTGATTAATTGAATTACCCAATTAAGCTGACCACAATTAAAAGGAAGATATTGTCATAAGAGCCTTAATTGTCTAACTTTTTTCCTGTTGAGCAGTTCTGAGTGTTCAATACCCCATTAAGAAACCCATCATCAAGTTTCCTCAGCAGTGGGGTTTGGTTTTTTTCTCCTTTTTTTGGTAACATTAGCATCCATTTGCTGTTTGCTTCATTTCAGACAGCTCCAACACTGAGTGGGCATTTTGTTTTGCAAAGCCCATGCACCAAGTTTACTTTGCAGAGCTATAGACTAGAGTAGGTGGTTTTTAGCAGATGGAGTTTTTCATAGAAGGTGACTGGTAAAGAAAAAAAGAAACAAACCCTGCACAATATTTTGTTACTGTGTAAAGAAAAGCCAGATTCTGCAAATACTTGGCCACATGCTTTGCTTTAGCTGTATAGACAGTGCCAATCTTCATTTGGATGAATATATTTTTGCATGTTGGTGATGCTGAAGTGACAGCTCGTTTCTATCTTCCTTTCCACAGTAGTGCTGCTACAAATGTCAAGTGTCTGTCCTCCAGTAGTCTAGGCAGGAAACAAACCCCAAATAAGAATTCCTTCATGACCCACACAAGCTATTTGTGGTGCAGAGCTGCTCCTGGCCCCCTCAGCAGTGCAGTCACACCAGCACTGCCCCAGCACGAGGGAGGATGCAGTGGGAAGAGCAGCAGTGACAGAGAGCAGGAGCTGCCAGTGCTGGCTCTGGGATGTGTGGAACATCACCATGGTCTGAGCTCCCAGCTTTGCTGAAAAAACCCATGGGACAAGTGACCTGCTGGTACCAGGGCAACTGATTTGGCTTTGACCAGCAATCCCAGCCTGCTGAGAGCACACTCTTTGTTGGATACATACAAAAAACAGAGGCCACATTTTCTACTGTTTTATTATTTCACCAAAATCGAAAATATATAGGCTGGAAGACAATATTATCCTTTTAGAAATAAAAACTCTACTTCAAAAGAAAAGTAACACCTTTTCCCTCCAGCTGAGGGCTCAGGAAATTGTAATCAGGTCTTTGAACAGTCCAGGCTCCTGGTCCTGGCTCAGGATAAGGCACAGGGAGGTGCAGCAGCAGCTGCATTTCAGGCTAAGAGAGAAATACTGCAACCTCTGGGCCAGATGCAACCAGTACTGGGCTCCTGGCATGTCCTCCTGAGGCTGTGTTGGTGAATTGTTTTGGATTTTGCATCAAATTCTGTATCAAATGGATTGTTCATCACAGTCTTAGCCAGCAATTTCAGAGACCCATATGGCCATACTTTCCATTTAAGGGACAGTTTAGGAGAGCACAGAGACCTCAGAGCAATGTGGCCCTGTGTGTTGTGGTGGGAATTGCCCCTGATGTGTGCAAAGGAAAGCAGGTGCTGCTTCTGCCATCTCCCATGGGCTGCAGCCACTTGCAGCCTCTGCACATCCTTCCAGCTGCTCTCCTCCAGGCTAAGAAAAAAGGCTGCTGGAACCTTATTCCCAGTTAGTTAAAACTTGCTCTAGTCCCACTTTGAAACACAGGTTGCCAAAGGCTCAGAAGATTCCTGTTTCTCAGAAAGAGGTGCAGTGAGGGGAGACGCTGACCTGCTCCCAGGGAGACCCGTGTATGGCTCCTAACTCTCCCCTGAAGTCTTATAATGACACATTCATCCATAAATCTCTACATTATAAATTAGGCTAATGGCCTCTCCATGCAGACTGCAACTAACTAACTGCCCAAACTAACACATGCAGGAAGTGAAATTCAGATTTAAGGAAGGAAACACAGGGCCCATCATGACAAGACAAATGACTTATTGAGGTAAAGCCCACAAAGACTGGATCTCAGATGGGATTATGAGCAGACAGGCTGTCAGCAAACATCACCCCCTGACAGGCCCCAGGAAGCTGGAGAAGGGATGAGCCTGCAGGAGCAGGGAGATGACTCAAACTGACAGGGAGCCCTGGCTCCCTGCAGAGCTGGTTGGTGGCACTGCAGACCCAATCCAGAGAGAATTCCTCATCCAGCAGGCACCTGTGGACAGGTGCTGCCCAGCTCCAGGTGTTTCCCATTAGCATTGGCTCAGCTGTGGTGTGGTTATAAATGGTCCAGGGCAGGAGAGAGGCTGTCTGTGGGGTATCTGGTGACTCCTTGGGCCACCCTCTGCTTTTACAGCAGTATGTAACATGGAAATTTTTTTCCCCTTCCTCTCTGGTAGAGAAAATTAATGCAGGAAAGAGTGAGTGCAGGCTGTGTGTGTAATTCTTTAGGATGTGTTTCCTTGTGTGATGAGAGTAGTGGATGGAGGAGTTATTTTGGAAACTTACTGGGAAAGGCAGCGACTTCTGAGTTGTATCTGACTTATGCCAATAAGGCAAAAAGCAAAATCTGTTGTTAACATAAGCAGCAGCTGAATGACTTTGTACCTGGTAATTCTGGGGTGCTCTTCATTAACTAATGCTGTCTAATTACACTGATGAATAGCCAAGGTTTCTGTGTCTGTGGGACTGAGGAGTGTGGTTAGCAGAATGGATGCCCTTGATGAAGCAAGGAAGAAGATAAACTATCTGTGAATAATGCTGGTTTTTCTCTCCCTCTAACAAAACAGGCCAGTTTCAGCTCTACCTGTTCTGTTTCATGTGCTAACATGGATGACTGGGACAACAGCAATGAATTTATTCAGCGACTGGACTTTTCCAGTTGTGGTGAAGAGAGTGAAGACAGAAGTGTAAACGAGGAGGACTCCCTGAGCTTGAGCCCCCCCAGAAACTCAGAGTTCCAGAAGTGGCAAGAGAGCAGTCCTCTGCCAGCAACCCCTCAGAGAAAGCTTAGTGAGATTTTCCTGAGCAAGACAAAAGCCTGGATGAGTCCCACCCTGAAGTCTTCCCCTTCTGTGAGCAAGAGCTGGAGTAAACCTGATACCCCACTGCACATCACCTGGAAAAAGCTGCAGCTCTGTGACACCCCTCACACTCCTAAGGTAATGGCAGCACTGTGGCAGCTCTGTAGGAGATAAATGAAGTTGGGCAGCTTCTCCTGATGCTCTGTTCAGCACATTTTTGAATGCAAGTGAGTTTTATCTTGAAAATTGGAAAGGCTGTTATGGCTGGCACGTGTACTTTGCTGGCAAGACTGATCAGCTCCAACCAGCTTGCTGTCTGGTTACCACAGTTTTTGTTTGAAACAGTTCCTCAGTGAATCTGAGGAAAGCAGAGCTTTGTTCTCAGGGTAGCAGATCTCCTATGGAAGGAGTAGCAAATCAATGTATGCTTGTGGAGCAAGCACCTGTGTCACTGTCCTGAGATGCAACTTGGCTACTGAGCCAGCTTGAAAGAATGATCCCAATCCCTGTTTTATGTGTAACTTCTTGGAGAGGGTATAATATAACTGCTTTTTGTCTTGAGTAAGCACAGGTGGAGACTTGGCACCAGCTTCTCTGTTCTAGATAACTTCTAATGTGTGCATGGCTCCAAGCAGTCCAGACCTGCAGTGAAGCATAGCTGCTGGTTTCCTCTGAGTGCTCCTGCTCTACTGATAGATTGTTTGTTCCTTTGCTCCAGTGGTACACAGATCAATCCTTTAATGCTCCTGAGCTATGGTTTGGCTTCTGTCCTCCTCCAAAAACCTGATTATGTGGAGAGAAGGATGATCCTCTAGCCTTATATGATAGACTGTGTGCCAGTATTTACTGAGGAATGGCCTGCCACTCTCTAGGGGAAAGCAGACTAAAGGGCATCACTCCAAAAACTTCCTGCAGTCACCCTTTATAAGAAATCTCCCTAAATCTCACCTTAACATGGGTGAGAAGTTGTCCTTGCTTTGGATGGAGTGAATTTTCTCCTAGTAACTGCACTGTGATTTTGGCCTTAACTTAAGGACAGTGTTGCTAAAACACAATTATTGTTGAGCAGTGTTTACCCCAAGCCAAGGACTTTTCAGTTTCCCATGTTCTGCCAGTGTGGCTCCATAGCCAGGATAACTGCCAGGAAAAAAAAACAGAGGAAAGTTCATACTATAGAATGTCATGTTCAATATATAAACAGAAGGCAATTAGCCAGGAGAGGCTGATTAGGGCCCAGGGATGGGCTGGACATCAGTCAGCAGGTGCTGAGCAATTGTTAATCACTTGTCTGTGATTAACTCACTGGGGTTTTATTTCTCTTTTCTTAGAAATAATAATTATTATATTTTATTTTAATCATTAAATTGTTCTTTTCTCTACCCATGGGTTTTACCTGGTTTTCCCTGTTTCTGCTCCCCATCCCACTGAGGCAAGCATTGCAGTTGTGAGCAAAGGGTTCACAAGCAGAGGGCTTAGTTGCTGGCTGGGGTCTGTAAAAATCTTTTCCAGGGTGTGCATTGTGTAGATAACATGTTGGCTGGATGATTCAAAACATGCTGCTTGTAATTTGTCATGTTGTAGCCCATAAGCAGCAATTGCATGGAATCAACAATTAATTTTCCTTCCTCTCCTGGGGTAAAGGTCTTGTTTTCCAAGCATGCTGCAAAAGATGGGCTCCAAAGGGCCTAAATCTGCTTGTAGGAAAAGCTGGGAGCATTGGCCTTAGAACATTTGGAAGTGACAGGGTGAGAGAGCAGCCCTATTTAAACTGCAGATGTGAGTGGAGATATGGCTCCAGGATCATAATAGTGAGACCACTGTGGGATTGAAAAGATTATATAAGACTACCTTGATTAGTTAAAGGGCTTTTAACTAGAAGAAACACAATGCTAAATAGCCCATTAGACTTTATACCACTCTCTTGAAGCTGAAACAAGTCAAAACCAAACTTATATTTTAAAAGCTGAAGAAGTCAAATCAGAGTGAGTAGGTTTTTGTTGTCAGCTCAAGACTGGTGTCTAGGCTTTCCTTGGCCCAAGGTTCTGGACCAGTGAGTGGAACAAAGTGGTCTGTTCTGTGGCAAGATGAACAAAAGAAAATCCAGAGGTTCCTTTTGAACTGAAGCTTCTGAAACTCTGGTTTTCATTCATGAGGAGAAATGGATTCTTCTTTCCTAGTAGTTTCCTAGTAGCTGTATTAAAAAAAAAAAATATTTCCGGCAACTTCCCCTATCCTAATGCTGCTTAGTGCTGGAAAACCTGGGTGGTGCTCCAGCTCATCTCCTGACAAACCTGTCCTGACCAAACTGATGCAACAGTCCATGCCTGGCAGAACTAGGTCTTCCATATTAATGCAGCATATGATGCAATTTCCACCTCTCTGTAGGAGGGAAAGGGGAGCAGCTGGCTCCTCCTGAGGACTGTGCTTGCCAAAGTGGCTCTGCAGGCCTCACCCAAGTGAGCAGGGAATAGAATATGAAAGGGCTTAACAAAGAATGAAATGCTTTGTGGAAAATGAAAACTGTGGGGACTCAACTAGGGACACAGGGATTTAATGATTCAGCTATGCCAAGAAGGGAGCAGAGTTCTCCTCGATTTACAAGAGAACAAGAATTTTATTCTGAAATAGCAGCAAGAAAAACATTTCCTGGTTTATTTGCCACTTTTTTTTTTTTTTCCTCTCTCCATACAGAGCCTGTTGTCAAAGACAGCTTTTCCTTCCCCTGCAACAAAGGGCCCACCCAAAGGCTTCAGACACCTGAGACTCACTCCTCGTGCTGACTCTGATGACTCTTCCCAAGCTTCTCTTGTCAACATTAATCCCTTTACACCAGAGTCCTACAGACAAATGCTCTTCCATCCCAATGGCAAAAGGAAGGCCAGAGGACAGCTGTAAGTGAGCTACTCCTAAGCAGCAGACTGGAATCAGCCTGTTGGAAGGAGATAAGTAATGGAGATGTTCAGTTTCTGGGCTTATTTGCTAACATGAATCATCTACTTCTGTAGTGTTCATTGGAGTAGAGTAAATGTTAGATGTATAAAGGTAACAGAAATATAAATAAAAATCAGTCATTGCCTTTGTTCAGGGAGGTAAGTGGGGGATCAACAGCTCTCTTTAGTGCTGTGGCTGCTGCCCCACCAGCAGTAATGAGGCCAGGAGAGAGATGCCTCTGGACAGTGTGACATGTGGGCAGTACTGAAATTGCTTTGTGGAGACCTTCTACATGGAAACCAAGAATTCCTAACCTGGGACTGCAGTCTTTAAGAGCTCAACTAAAAACCTGTTTATCAATGCTATAAAATACATGATTAGGCTGTAAAGCAAGGTTTTGAGGTTCCTTTGAAAGATGTTTTCATCTCAAATTCAGTTGGATTGCTTCACTGAAGTGATACATCAGACTCTCCTAATCTCCTGTTGTAGGAATGACCCTCATCCTGCAAGCCAGAATAAACAGGAGCTACCTACAAATGTAAGTGTCTGTACATTTTCCTCCCACAGAGTGGGTGTTTGTAAGAGCTGGGTGTTTGATGGAATTTATTCTGTTATTGGGGTATAAACCATGGCACCAAGCCAGAGGGTCAACACCTAGGACAGAAAAGGTCTAAGCTGAATGTTTTGTGAACGTTTTTTTGAGATGACCAACTTGGAAAAGGTGGAATTGTTATTTGTAAGTGTGCCATAGCCAGGTTTGTGGCAGGATGATGGTCCCCTCTAGCCGAGGAGACTGGGATTGCAGGCAAATGGTCTCTGGAAAAACTGCACCTGCAGAGCAAATCTGCTCCCAGGCAACATCCAGGGCTGCCACAATTATTGCTTTACCTAGAAGAAAGCCTCAAGTAACTTGTGAAATACTGAACTATTATTCTGCTTGAGTGCTAATGAAATGGAGTATGTAATGTAGGTATAAAATTGTCCTAGGAAGTATTTTTACTGCCAAGCTATTTAAGGTAGTACAAAATACAGCTGCCTTATGAAATGCAAGCTGTTGGGAAGGGCTGCTGTTTCATGTGAGCCACATTTTACTGGCTGTGAGAACCAACTTACCTCCTCCTCTGTAAGCTCATGTACCATCAACTCCAACAATCACAGCAGTGGTTTCTGTGGAAACCACTGTGCAACATGAGCTGCTGTCCCTGTAAGGGGTGCAGGAGGATGGAGAAAAATCACTTAGCCCACTCTTGTTGTTCACTTCATGCTCCAGTGCTTATCTTTTCTTTATTTTCCTGCCAGTAGGCATCACTGTACCAGCAGTTCTAGATCCCTAGTGGCCATTATTGTAGCAATAATTATGTTCCAGCCATTCTGCCAGCTTTCAACCCTTTGTGGAAAAGTGTCTCCAAGTGAGATATCAGTGGGAATACAAACAAATACACTAAGAGCAGCTCATCTGCTGTTGGTCAGCAGCTGGTGCTTCAAACCTGGAGAGCCTGAGCTGATGCAGAGTGGCCTTGGCTGCAGCAAGCTCAGCTGCCAGGGTAAAGCAGCTCTTGTATAGCTGGGGTCACAGGAAGCCAACACACCAGGCTTCTCTGAGCTCAAAATAGGCAATAGGTCTAAGGTCTTATCCAGGCCTGTCTTTAGGCCACCACATTGCTGTTGCTTGCTGTTCATGCCTGGCTGACTCCACCAGCTGTGGGTCTCAGAGCTGGTCTGACTTGTCAAGAGAAGGGATGTGGTGGAAGTAACCCAAGGAGCCTTAAGCATATACAGCCAAATAAATTTTTCCTTAACTGTAATTTCTACCTCAATGGCTAACAAGTCCTGATTTTATGAAACCAACCAAACAGCCTTGCAAACTTGGCCAAACCAGGGAAGGTAGCCTTTAAGTGGTGAGGAAAAACACACAACAAGCGAAAGGCAATTCCAAGAATTGAAGTTACCATTTCAAGAACTGGCCACACACCTGCACATATGCTGGGTGAACATCCAGAATGGGAGAGGGAGCAGTGCTCAGTGACAGCAAGGGTTACAAACCTCTAAAACAATGAAGTCTTTCATCTGCTCTTTGTCTTTGTTTTTGTGGCTTTGCAGAGATATACTCTGAAAGCAAGCAATATGGTTTCCCGCTACAAGAAGGAGTTCCTGGAACTAGAAAAAATTGGTGTGGGGGAGTTTGGCTCTGTCTACAAGTGCATCAAACGCCTTGATGGATGTGTCTATGCCATCAAACGCTCCAAAAGGCCTCTGGCAGGATCCTCAGATGAGTGAGTGTGCTTGCTGGGAGCTGGCATGAAATGATGGGCATGTTCTTCAGAGGTGTGATGGGAAGGAGGGAGTGTGGATCTAAAGGCATCTGATGGGTGGTATGAGCAAAAACTGGCTGCTGCTGCACTTACAAATAGCAGCTGTGAGAGTGGGGGGAAGATGCCATTGTACAACATTGGATAGAAATGTCATGGGGAGAAAGAAGTCCTATGCACTGCAAAGTGAGAGGATGGCATACCTGAGCCCCTTGGGTCCATCCAGATAGTTTCTTTACAATAGATGTCAAGAAGTTTATTTGATAAATATGCATCTGTGCCTGCTTGCTGTATGGCCAGCACTACTCTTATCTGTATTGACCAGCTTGTGGTGTCCTGTATGCTAAAGCAAAGTCTTTGAAGCTGCTGCTGCCTTTGCCTCTTAAAGAAAATCACTGAGCAAGTCTTTTGCTAAACAGCAGCTCAAGGCATTTGAGCAAGGGCAGGCTTTGTCTCACAGCTGTGAGAGCCAGTCTGTCAAAACCTGGGGGAGCAAAGGTGTTCAGGGCTTTCAGGCTGCAAACCTGGGCTCCTGTGCTGGCAGGCTGCAGCTCTGCTTTCCCTGTGTGCCTCCCCAGGCAGCTGGCCCTGCGTGAGGTGTATGCCCACGCTGTCCTGGGGCACCACCCCCATGTCGTGCGCTACTACTCGGCCTGGGCAGAGGACAACCACATGATCATCCAGAATGAGCACTGCAATGGTGAGAGCTGGGCACTGCTCAGGGCTGCCATGGGCAAAGGTGCCTTTTGTGTGCTTAGACTGGGGTGGTTTGGCTTGCAAGAAAGCAAACTGGGGCTTTGTTTCCGTGGAGAATCCAGTAAGGGCACATCATACTTAGATGAAGCTCTGAGTGGTGCTAATGTTTTAGAGGCAGTGAATAACCCTTGTATTTCTGGGATTTGAAAACTGTTTGTCTGTTTTGGCTGGCCTGGAAAAGCATTCCCATTTTGATGCTCAGAGTTGGGACTTACCAGGTAACACCTGATGTGAGTGACTTAAGGGCTGTGTATCTTGGCAAGAACCTCCTCATAATGGAGGTGAGTGTGACTGGTTGAGATGAAGGGACCTTGCATCCTGACTAGAAGAAAGGGCTGGCAATTGTGGAGGAACAGAGCAGATGATGAGGCAAAGTATAAATGGTGTGCTGCAGGCAAGGTGGTAACTGCTACCTGAGTTTGCCCTTGGCAATACCATTGCTTGAGAGAAATTGCAAAAAATACCTTTAGCTACCAGAGCTGCTGAAAGCAAAAATGTCATGTTCATCTTTTGGCTGCACCTGTAGCCTTGGGCCTCAATGAAGAGTGGTGACAGCTGTTTGGAGAACTGCTTTCAAATCTGGTGGAGGCAGCTATGAAATGTGGTGCTCATTGCTGCAGGGTTGATGAATTGCTTGTGTTCTGTTGGCTGAACATCTGAGACTAAAAGAGAGGTGGTGAAAAGTATGGAGACAGAGGCAATGATATCATCTAGCTCTGAAATATCCAAAGTGTCTCAATGGAGATGCACAAGGCTGTGCTGAATGTTAATACTTCTCAGTCCAAAATCTGCTAGTGGGAACTTAATTTCCTTGTTCCACCATTCCTATACCAGCTTTCTGCATCTAAGCACAGCAGAAGCAATTTTTGTTGTTCACTTGCAGCACCACCATCAGCATGAACAGGTCAGCCCTCCTGGCAGGATGTAGAGCTGTAGGCTGGAGGTAGAACTGGAGCTATTCATCCTTGTCCAGTGGGAAGCTGGGCATTCCAGGGCAGTGGGAAGGCTGAAGCCAAGTGGTGATGTCCCAGTTTGCTCACTAGGGCACACAGAGCTGGTGTGGTTGGGGTTTGTCACTAGCTGGCCCCCAAGTGTTCTAGGCAGCTCTTTCAAATGTGCTGTTCCATAAAACCTGTGTGAGGTCTCAGACTGATTCTTTTCCCCTAGGTGGGAGTCTCCAAGATGTGCTGATGGAAAATGCAAAGCTTGGGCAGTATTTCCCAGAAGGAGAGCTGAAGGAAATATTGCTGCAAGTCTCCATGGGACTAAAATACATCCACAACTCTGGCCTTGTGCACCTGGACATCAAACCTAGTAAGTGTGGTGCCATCCTCCTGTGTGGAGGGTTTTCCTAGTGATCCCTTAGGTGTAGGACCTGTAATAAATCCTTCTGAGTGGACTGATTGTAGAGCTTCAAAGAAGAGGACCTTGCCCTTGTCTTGTGTGTATGGTGTTTGGGGTGGTTTTAAAAAATTTTGTATTTTGATTTATACCACTACTGCTGCTTTAAAATTGAACCTTGTCTGATATTTGGCAGTGTTTCACTCCTGTCTCATGACCTTTGTGTAATCCTGGCTCATGGGAATCACCTTCATGCTGGTGGAGCAAGTAGGGCTGCCAGGGGAGATGGGGACTTCCTTATTTCCTGCTGTCTTGTTGCACAACACTTGGCTTTTGTGAGGGTACCTATCCTGGATGGTCACCTCCAGGGCAATACTCCTTCCATCAGATAGTTAATATTCTTATCCTAGTTACTGCTGAAATTGTGCCTCTATCTTAGAGGGCAGGGGGAGGGGAAGGTTGATTTCACTGGGATATTTTATTCACAAGATACAAATATCTTATGCCAGCTGTGTGGCTGAATGTGAGCTGGGCAGAAAGCTGACTAATGGGTGGAAATGGGAAACCAGTTTCTCTGGCTGCAAATCTGAACTCTGACAGGTGGGGTTTTTGCAGAGTTGTCAGGCTGCTGCAGCCTGACTGCTGATATCACCTTATTGCTAAACTTCTGTCTTGCAGGTAATATCTTCATCTGTCACAAGCTGGCAGTTTCAGGCCCTGCTGGGCAGGAGGAGAGTGACAGTGAAGATGAATTCTCTCCTGGTGTGGTGTATAAGATTGGTAGGTTTTAGCCTACTTTACAGCTGGCCTAAGATTAGGGCTGCCAATTACTGCCTGAGACTGCCATGTCCTGAAGAGATGTGCACACAAAACTGATAGGATAGTCATGAATGCCCCAATTACTCACCAGAATTAATTCCTCTAAGGAGACAAGTCACAGAAAATTCATGTGCTTGTTTCCAGGTGCAGATTCCTGAGTTAGGAACAAGCTTGCTCCCCTTGCTCAGTATTCCTTTGTTGGTGCCTATACAATGCAAGCTTTTATTGCAGAATGATTTCAGTTTGCTACTTTACATTGAAGTTGCTGGTTCTTTGTCTCAGGTGACCTTGGACATGTGACATCAATAACAAACCCTCAGGTGGAGGAAGGAGACAGACGGTTTTTGGCCAATGAGATTTTGCAAGAGGTACAACTGCTAGAGCAGGGCAATGGGGAGAACAGGGTGGGAGAGCAAGTGGGGAGAGATCAGCTGTACAGCAGCCATTGGTGTAGCTTGTTCCTCCCCTTATCTCCTCTTTCTTCTGTCTGGTCTGGCTGTGAAATCTGAAATTAGCACTTTAGCATGAACTATAGTGGTGTGGGTCTTATGTAAATACATACTCCATGTGTAAATACTTCATAAAGCAGACAACTCAAGGTGATCATATGTACTATGAAACAAGTGTGCTAAAGCTGATGAAAACACTAGAAACATTTTAAAATAATGGCTTGATTCCTGACTGCAGTCTCCATCAGTTACAGCTCAATTCCATTTTCTTTTGTCATGTTCAGTCTGCACTACCCATGTCAACAGCCTTTAGGACTATGGGAAGTTCCTACTTCATCAAGCCTAAGGAATTTCTAAAGTGTCTTGAGACTGGGCCTTTTGAACAAGAAACCATTAGGAGAATACTCATTAAAAAAGAGAAGTGCTTCTCCCTTCCAGCAATTTATAAGTAGTTACCATTGCAGCTATCAGTGAGACAAAATCTTTATCTGTTTGAAGGCATTTGATTTGCATATCAGCTGAAATTAAACTACAGGATATGATTGAGGAATATTTTTAGCCAGAGAGATGCCTTGTAAAACAAACACTGAACAAGTGGTGGGAAGGTGGGAACACACCTCTTAATCTGGCTGCAGTTTAGTCACTCTGGCCACCAAATAAAAAGGGCATCAGTATTGAACAACCAGCTTGGGTGTGTTATTTAGTTCAGGTGGTGACAATAGGCTTTATTCAATTCAGGTGGTGACAATTTAGGTCAATATCTGTGCAGGTGGATTTAGGAACTGTTAGATCCATGAATCAGGTGCAATATTCAGTCTGAGTTGGGCATGGGTATCTTACTGCCTTGTGTGAAGGATGGAGGGACATGGGTGTTACTGCAGTGTCCCCAACATGCCTGAAAGCCAGCATGGTGTTGGTTAGTGGCACTGCCTGCTGCCAATGTTTTTATCCTGAGGAGGAGAAAGCAGCTCCCTGGGGTGGTGAAGGCAGGGCCATAGACACACACTCGCTTGGCTGCTTCTTTCTGAGCTCACAGGCCACCTCTCCTTTGCTTGGTGCAGCCAGGTGCTCCTTTCTGACCCCTCTCTCCTCTCTGCAGCAGTACTGCTACTTGCCCAAGGCTGACATCTTTGCCCTGGCCCTCACGGTGGCTCTGGCAGCCGGGGCAGCAGCGCTGCCGCACAACGGGGCCCTGTGGCACCACATCCGCAAGGGCAACGTCCCACACATCCCCCAGAGGCTGCCCCCCCGCCTGCTTGAGCTCCTGAAGGTGAGCAGAGAGTCCTGACGGGATGGTGGCTGTGTGTGACAGCAGTCTGAACTCTGAACTGCTTTGCCCTGCAGCTCATGATCCACCCTGACCCAGCACAAAGACCTTCTGCCACAGCCCTCACCAAACACCCTGTTCTCCGTCCTTCCTGTGGGAAAGCCCTGCAGCTCCAGGAGCAGCTGAATGTGGAGAAATGCAAGACTGCCATGCTGGAAAGGTAGGGCTGGCTTGGGCAAACCCATGCTGGTCACCAACTTTGAACAGAGGGTGGTAGTGCTGGAAGAATGCCATCATCTCCTGTCCCTGGAGTTGGGAAGTGATGGGGCTGTAAAACAGGCAGCTGTGCTTCAGCTCTGCCTTGGAGCTGGCTGAGTTAAAACAGTGAAATCCTGGGCTTCCTGCAACCACTGGTGATGCAAGATGCTGATACAAGCTGCAGCCAGTGGGTAAATGAGGAGTTGATAATGCACTGAGATATTCCTCTTCCTTCTGTGCTTAGAGTACTATCAGGGGGTGCTGGATGTGTTTTTTCCCTTGTTCCCTCTCACTGCTGTAGGCAGTAGTGTTTTGAGGTGCTGGGATCTAAGAACTGCCCCAGAACCCCTCTAAGTGCAGTAGTCAGCTGGGGAGTCAGTAGATTTTCTGTGTAGACAGCATAGTGAATGCTCTGGAAGAACAGCAAGTACCAGAAAGGGAAGAAAGGCAATGGAAAATAAGCATATGCCTCGATTTAGGTATTTATGTATGAGGTAAGGTTCATCTAAGTTTCAGCGTCTACAACTATCTGAAACAATGGGAGAAAAACTGAGACAGGTGTTCTCATACTGGTGCCAGTGTGTTGCTGACCTGATACATTAGTTTTCTTCTGAGCTTCTTTCAGAGCTCCTACCTTTTCAAGCAGAAACACTAGAGACAGCTACAGTAATAGTCATGTTACCCTCCAGGCTGACAAGTTGCCCCCTTGCAGCAGCACAGAATATTACAGTAACCCTATTGTGCAAGATTGTTCATAGTTTGCTTCCACAGCTGGTGGGGATTCATGCATGACCTGGTTTTCTTCCTTTCCTCTTCCTTCCATCTCCCCCCTGCAGGGAACTTAAAGCAGCTCGCCTTGCCCAGACCCTCATGAAGGACCAAGCCTTAGGAAGTGCCAAGTTACAAGAGTCTGAAACCTCTTCTAAGCAGAAGAGCAAGCGTCTGGTGGGAGGGAAGAGCTGTCGCTCGTTTAGCTTTACTCTGGGTTTCTGAGTTTCTGTGTTGTCCCAAGACTGCTGAATGGCCCTGTGAAAGCAGAGGGTCAATGCCCCATATTGTCTGTCATTTTCTTTTTATTGGTTTTATTTTTTGTTCCCCTGTTAGGAGCTGTTGACTGAAAAAACAATGACTGGCTTACAAGTGCTGGATAATGGGATTTAAGGTTGTTCTCAGTCTTTTGCCTGTTTAATTTCTTGTGTAACCGGCCTTGCTATAGACTCAGTGTAACTCTGCTGTGACAAAAGGATGTTTTCTCTACTCACTTCCCTCTTTCTGGAGTTGAGCCCTGTTAGTGGTGACTTTGTGGTCTTAACACTCAGGTTGGTTATATCTTTAGAGGGGTGATAATGGCTGTACAGGGAGACAGTATCGACAGCTGTCTGCTCCTAGGAGCAGCAGGCACGGACTATGGCAGTTTTAGCTGCCCATGAGGAGCCAGGCTGGTTACACAGCGGTCCTGGGGGCTCAGGATGCAGCTGGAGTCATGTTTCACTGTGGGGGGACACAGAGTAATAGGAAATACTTGGAGTTAAGCGGTGGGAGCTGAAGAAAACCAAAACTTTTGTAACTGGGTGTGCTCTGACTGGTTAGTCCCCGATGCCTGACGTGTTTTCTGTGAATTTGGGAGGATTCTTTGTCCGTGTGGGGAGAGAACTGCAGAGTGTCGGTAGCTGGGTCTGTCTGCTCCCCTTTGCTCTTCACTGTCTCACAGTGGCGCAGCTGCCTGCGAACTGCAGGCTTTCAGCGGAGATAAGGGGAATTAGAAAGGGCTTTTCCAGCTTTTTGCAGTTGCCCATGGTAATGGTGGTATGTATTTTGTATTTGAGATGTAACATACCCTTTTGTGTTTGTGTTGGTTGGACAGAGCGCTGCTATGAGGGAGAGCTCGGTACCTCGCTCACTCCCAGCTTTTACTGCTTTGGTTGATGATGCATTGCACATGCTGGCTTTTAACTGTTAGATCCTATCGTTTCGTGCGAATAAAGGTTTTATCGTTTTTACCCGATGACCGAGTGATGGACTTTGTTGGGGTGTTTTCTCCCCGCGCGGGGCCGGTTTCCGGCCGGACGCGTTTCCATTTCCCGTTCCGGCGGCGCGGAGGGCGCGGGGTCGGGCGGCGGGGCCGGGCCGGGCTCCGTGCGGCGCTGCTTCAGCCCTGCTCTTCCCTCCGCAGGCTCGGCGGCAGCATGTGGCGGCGACCGGCGTGGCAGGTAGGGCCGGGCCCGGCGCCCTCGGGGCGGGAAGGGGGAGCAGCGCGGGGCCGGGGCCTGGGCGCTGGATCCCTCGTGGGGAGGCACAGAGCGAGCGCTCTCACCGGCCTGGAGCCGCGTCTGGCTCTGCGAAATGAGCCTTTCTCCTAATTCCTGCGCACAGGCCTCTAGCAGAAGTGTTTCTGGGTTGGTTTTTTTAAAAATTATTATTATCTGGAATAACGGCAGTTCCTTCACTGCTTTTCCACTTGCAGTACTAGGAGTTGTGTACTAGATTTACCTTGGGAACACGGGTGTCAGTGCATCCACTGCTCGTTCCAGTGCATGGATGTACTTTTTGGGACACAGTTCTGCTTCATTTCAGATATCAACTATATCAGACCTGTTTGTTTCCAAAGACTAACACTCAAACAACTAAACCCCCACTCTGCTACAAACCACCTTTCCTACTTATGTATTTAAAAACTGCATATCCCAGAAATAACTGCTGGAGATATATCTTTGGGCCACACTTCTTTCTAGGCAAGTCTTCAACCTTGATTTAACCAAATATTCTTTAAATAATCTTACTAACTTCATTTGGCTGAACAGATTTCTTTCCTCAGCTCCCTCATTAGTTACCTGGAAAAGAACATACTTGCAGAACTTCAGAAAATGAGATGTGAAGGCCTGTGAGTGCTGTTTGTGTCTTGGAAACTCACATTTCTCTGTTCTGTCAGGTGCTACGCCAGTTTGTGAGACATGACTCTGATACGGTTACCTCACTGGTACTTGAAAGATGTAAGTAACTCCTGAGATGCCATTTAGTTTTTACTCTGTGTTTATCTCAGTTTTAGAGAAATAGGGCAGGAGAGAAGCAGGTAGGAGCAGTAGCTCCTCAGTGTAGGAGCTAAGAATGTGTTGTTTCAAGCACACAGACTCTTGAGTGGTTTCCTGACTGGTCTCTGTCAGGTGAAGCAGCACTTTAGGAGGGGGGAGGAAAAAAAGCCCTGGCAAGGACTGCCACTCTATAGGCCAGGTCGTTGCACTTGTGTCTGTGAAAGAGATGGAACAGAAAGAAAAAAAGAGCCTTGGGCTTTTTTATTCAGTTATTTCACAGTGATAATAGCAGTACTGCACAATCAACCATCTGCCAAATGTCCCAAGAGCTTAGGAAGTGCTTAGGAGGTGCAGAGAGTTGTGATGCTGTCCCTTCAGCAAAGCTGCTGACTGCTGGCTTGCCATGCTTAGAAACATTGTAACTCGCCTGTGTGTGTGTTTGGTCTCTCTCTTTCAGCCATGAATCGTGTTCAGCTGCTTGGTCGGGTTGGACAGGACCCTATCATGAGGCAAGTGGAAGGAAAAAACCCTGTTACCATATTTTCCCTGGCAACCAATGAGATGTGGCGGACAGGAGATAGTGAAGTGGGCCAGGGAGGTGAGTCTGCACGAGCAACACGTCCCAGGTCATGGCTGCAATGTCAGCAACACCACACTGGAAAATCTCTGGGGTGCAGGAAGGCTCCTTTGAGGTCAGCAGAGATCCTGGTGCATTTGTGTGATCTGCTGTTGACCCTCAGGAGGAGAGGAGAGTGGGCATTTTGTCAGAGGCATAGCAGGTTCTGTACTCTTGCATTTCAGGATGAGAAAAGTAAAGAAAAGATAATTTTTCTTATTGATTGTCATCAGTTTGCATCTACAGATGCAGTCTTATTCTCTAAATTCTATTGAGTGTGGAGTGTCTAAGGGGAAGAAATTCATAGCATGAGCACTGTCTTACAGAAAAAGCAATGTCTTGATTTGAACTTTGCTTCTGCACAAGAATTTGTTTGGACACAGATAAGTGGAACATTTAGTTCTGGAGTGAAGTGGGAGATGGAGTGCTAGTATACTTCTGTTTTCAAATTGCTTCTCATAATTTTGAGAATACCAATGTGTTGAAACTAATTTCTGAGTCTCGTATCACAAAGAGGATTTGGCATCCACCTCTGTCACTTCTGTGTACCTCAGGTGACATCAGTCAGAAGACAACATGGCACAGGATCTCTGTCTTCAGACCAGGCCTCAGGGATGTCACCTATCAGTATGTGAGGAAGGGGTAAGTGAATAACAAATGCCTTAACAGATTACTGCAATAGTTATGGTGACCAGGAACTGTAGTGAGATACAGGTGCCATAAGACAAGTTAGCAGAGCTGCTACAAACAATTGATACAAAAGCCTGTGTGCTTTATATCTGTGAATTCAGCCTTTTCATCAGGAAGTGTAGTGCTAAGGCAAGGAGTCACAGGCTCCAAGTGAAAGAGGGGAAATTTAGGTTGGACGTATGGATGTAATGCTTACTGTCAAGGTAGTGAGGCCCTGGCAGGGGCTGCCCAGAGGAGCTGTGGATGCTCCATCCCTGGAGTGTCCAAGGTCAGGCTGCATGGGGCTTTGAGCAGCCTGATGTAGTGGATGGTATTCCTGCCCATGGCCAGGGGGTTGGAACATATGGTTTTTGAAATCCCATTTCAACCCAAACCATTCTATGATTACAGAGTGGAAAACAGCAGCACGGTTCTCTGACCAAAATCAAATTCTTGTTCTTTTTCAGCTCTCGGATCTTTGTTGAAGGAAAGATAGATTATGGTGAATATACAGATAAGAACAATGTGAGGCGACAGGCCACAACAATTATAGCAGGTAAGGAGCAGAGCACCAAGGTGCCCCTTGCCCCTCTGAAATGGAGCTTGGTTTGTCTTCATCCTCAGTATCCACACTCAGGGATTTGGAGAGAATGGGTAGTGTGCACCAGGTTTCCTCTGGCACTGCTTGTGAACACACAAGATGAGATGTTGCAAACTGTTGGTGTCATTTGCTTATGCCACAGAATGCATAGAGAGGAGACTTGTGCCTTGGATTGGCCCAACAAAGAAAACTAGGAAACTCAACTTTTTCCTTAAAGTAGCCTAAGCATCCCACATCTTTATTGTGGATAGAACTGCTACTGTGTTTCTTTTGAATGAGGGATAAATTAATTGGGTAGGAAACATTTCTGTTACACAAGTATGTCTAAAAAGGAACTTCCCATAGTCCTATAGGCTGTTGACATGGGTAGTGCAGACTGAACATGACAAAAGAAAATAGAATTGAGCTGTAACTGATGGAGACTGCAGTCAGGAATTAAACCATTATCTTAAAATGTTTCTAGTGTTTTTATCAGCTTTAGCACACTTGTTTCATAGTACATATGATCACCTTGAGTTGTCTGCTTTCAGGGGACATAGAGAAAGAACCCTGTTGGACACTGTTTTGTTTTATGAACTATTATTCTGTTCCAAAATCCACATTATCAACTTATTTTAATACAAATACCTGGGATTCATGGTGTGAAGGCTTGCAACAAGGCAAAACAATGCTCAAGATGAATTTTTTTCATTTCTTTTCAGATAATGTGATTTTTCTGAGTGACGGCTCTGTGAGAGACAAGGTGTGATGCCCTGGATCCAAGCACTAAGGACATTTCATTCCTTTGGTTTCTCAATGCTTCATAATTCTGTAATCACGTATATTACTGTAGTTTCTTTAAGAAATAAATAAAATGTTTGTACCTAGAGGCTACATCTGTGTGTTCTGTTGTCTCATCTACTTTCTTGCTGTGATCTTTTGAATTTTTTTTTCTTCTTAAAAGGAAGGTTTCCCCAGGCAGCTGTACCAGTTCTTGAGCTGATGAGTATATAAATGGGAGTCACTCTGTGC
Organism: Oenanthe melanoleuca; assembly: GCF_029582105.1. NCBI lineage: Eukaryota > Metazoa > Chordata > Aves > Passeriformes > Muscicapidae > Oenanthe > Oenanthe melanoleuca. Next base: position 5,024,419 of record NC_079334.1, read on the forward strand.
ATCTTCAGCCACTTTCAAACCTCCTGTCCTTGGCTGCCTTAATCTCTCCTGACTGCAGGGACTGCCAGCCTGATCCCCTCTCACTGTTGACATTCCTGCTTTGTTTTATAGGTGTCATTCCCTGTTTTTCCTTCACAGTTAGACAGTTCAGTTTTAAAGCAGAACCATTGGTCTTGACTAGTGCTCAGCTGGAGATTTGTCACAGACCCAAAGGAGGCCTCCTGTGCATTTGCATTTCCCCCTCTGCTGATCCTAGATGTTGTCTCTTACCAAACGCTGCTTGGGTCTTGTTTGTTGTGCTGTTTGGTTTAGGATGACATCAGCATTCCCATCCAGTCCCTCATTAGGGTGCTGTGCTGGAGGAGCATCCACACAAACATGTTAAAAGAATTAATTGCAGAGTCCTGAAGCTCAGTTCTTCCAATCTTATTTTGGTGGTGTCACTTGAAAAACCAAAATCCACAGCAGTACTTCAAAAAATGAAAACAAACTTTTCAAATTTCCAGTTTGAGTCCTTTTAAGAACAGGTTAAAGAAGAGCAAGGAAAAAAGCCCAAGACTTACTATCAGCTAGTGGACCAACCACCTATTTCTCATAGATTTTCATTATACCTGATGGCTTCTCTATGAAAATTAATTTGTATAAATAGAAATAATCAAATACAAGTTAATTTTATAATTTTATGATAAAGTTTAGGTGTTTTTTTGGGGGGATTTGTTTGTTTTTGTTGTTTGTTCTTTGGTGTTTGGTTGGTTTATTGTTTTGTTGTGGGGTTTTTTGTTTGTTCATTTTTTGAGAAGAGATGAAATGTCCAAATGCTCACAATGAGACGGCTGCCCTAAAGTAATTACAAACATTTTCTTACTGACTCCTTAAAACATTGTCCTCTCCAAGTGCAGGTGTTGATTAGATCAGACAAATATTCTGGTGGTGGGCAACCTAGGTGGAGAGTCTTGGTCTTTTAACATCTGGATTTGTTTTTTCATCCAAATTCAAATTAATTCAAAAAATTCTGAGGAGGATCAAACCCCAGTGCATAACCAAGAGCTTGGTTGGAGGTTTTACATTTACAAGTTTGCATTACCTTCTGCAATACCAGATAAACTGGCTGTGCTGCATTGCTGGAGTCAACCAGCCAGTGGCCCACAGATTTGATAGCAGAAACTTGCCTTTCACATCTAGGTTTTGATTTGATTTTGACCTATGTTGATCATGAAAGCCAGGCTCTGTAAAAGGTGTGGATGATATCAATTACCAGTAGATAAGATTATCACCAAGAAATAGCTACAGTTGTTAGTTATTTCTCTTTTATAATGAAGGATCAAGTAGAGAGACCAAGTAGACACCATGTGAAGAAGTAGAAAATTCCATTTATCACTAGGTGGGGATTCCCCCAGTCTAAAAGAAAATATAGCATGAATAGTAAATGTCTCCTTCCTACACAGCAATCTTTTAAAGTAGTTCTTAGCTGGTTTTTTTGGGTTTTTTTTTGTTTTGTTTTGTTTTTTTTGTTTTTTTAAATCTCATGTATTTCAGGATGTAACTGCTTTGGAGAAGCATTGGACATTGCTTCTCAGTAATGTGGTAAGAAAGTCTAACAGAATTCTAAGTGAATGATAATCTTCTGGAAATAATCAGAACCTAAGAAGAAAGAGACCCAACACTACTTAAAACAATGGGAAAGGTATTACAATGTACAGATTGATAGTAGTCTACTAATTCCACTGCTAGGGTTATGTCCTGGACATAAGTTGCTTGGGGAAGAAAAGAAGGCTATGTCTACATTCTGGACATTGAGACTAAATTATCCCTTGGTAAATTCATGGGAATGAATGGATTTTCTCTGTTAGTTAACTCAATTACTCTGTTGGCTTTTCCTCAACAGGCTGTGTGCTGGGAGAAGCATCTCCTGTTACCTCTGCTGCCTTTTCCTTCAGAGATCAGAGATTTGTCCCAGTGTTCAGTCCTCAGCGTGGGTGTTACTTTCCAGAGTTTATGGGCATTTTTTCACTACTATTACACATTCCTGCTTCATAGCAGGAATTGTTGATAATTATCCTATTCATTAATGTGGCTATTTGAGAGAAGCTTCTAAACTTGGCCAACTGCTTAGCCTGTACATTTGAATTTTATGTACTTGTGTAGCCTTTCTGTTGACTGCACTGCAGGGCTCCAGTCGCAGGAAACTCCAGGCTCCTTTCTTAGCAAGTATAGCCTGTAAAAAAGTCAATTAAAATCCATTGAAATATTAAATTGAAGTTGCATTTTAACACTGCCAGTATTGAACTGCGTTTGAAATGCTTTTCCACAGCAATGGCCCACAGTGTGAAAGGTGAAATACAAACCTCAATTCTTCCACCAGCATTATTACACTAAGAGCTTGTGTGGTTGCATGTTCACAACTGAAGTGAAAGGAAGATAAGAATCTTGCACTTGCAGGTTTCAACCTAGTGTATTTTATTTAGCTGGCTCCCACAGAATATGTCACGCTGTGTTAGAACAGCCTTTCTCTGAAGTCCATCAGCTTTTCTTTGCAATGCACTCCAATTTTTTAATTTACACTAAGGACCTTTTCAGCAGGAAAACAGCTTCAACCACCTGATTTAGCCGTGTTTTATGTGTGTCAGCAGCACTTCAGTGGGTGTGGTGCACAGGGATTAGACACAGGTGAAGGTTTTATTTCGGATGGGAGCACACGGCCGCTTTGGGGACCGATGGCACTGGGCCTTGGGGACAGCAGGAGTGTTCCCGAGGATTAGAAGGGATCCCGATGTCTGCTGAGCCAGGCCCGACCCTCAGCTTGGAGCATCCTGTATAAACACAGCACCAGCTTGGGCAGCCAGGGCCTGGAGTGCTGCCAGGGGAGGAAACACGGATGTTTGATCGACCCCAGCCATCAGATGACCTCAGTTATCACTGGAGGTGCAGTCAGCAGTTAACTCGGGAGTGTTGGAGGCGTTTGTCGCCGCCGCGCGGTTCGCGTTTGTGAGGATTCACCCCACAGCCGCAGCGCTGCTGTTTGCTGAGGGGTGCCCGGCATCCCCTCGTTTGGATTCCGCCGGCAGCTCGGCCTTCCCCGCTGCCGGGAAGGACCCGCAGCCCCGGCAGTGGCGTTAACCCGACCGAACACCGGGCGTGCGCGGCGCCCCTCGGGCCCGGCCCCGTGAGGGCGGCGCCGCCATTGCCGCCCGCGCCGCCAGGGGGCGCTGCGGCGGCGGGTGGGCGGGGCGGCGGGAGGGGGCGTGGCCCGAGCCCACGTCCGAGTTCCCGTGGCGACGGGGCGGCCGCGCCGTGACGTCACGGTGCTCCCCGGTGACGTCAAGAGGGCCCATGCGCCGTGGCCGCGGCGATTCTGCGTGACGTCACGAGGCCGGCCGTGACGCGGCGGCGCTGGGAGCGGGGCCGGGACCGCGCTCGCCGCCCGCCCCTCGCGCTACGGGTCGCGGCTGGGGCCGCCCCGGTGGCGGGGACGCGGCCGCCCCCGGCCCCGCCCTCGCCCCGGCGCTCCGGCCCAAGATGGCGGCGCTGAGCAGCGGCGGCAGCGCCGAGGGGGCCTCGCTCTTCAACGGGGACATGGAGCCCGAGCCGGCCGCGCTCGGCGCCGCCTACGCCGGGGGCGGCAGCGGGGACCCGGCCATCCCGGAGGAGGTGAGGCCAGGCGGCGGCCGCGCGGCCCCGGCGCTCGGGCCCGGCCGTGCCGGCGGGGGAGGGAGCGGGGCCGCGGCGGGCAGGGCGCGGGTCCCGGTGCCGGTCCGGTCCGGTCCCGGCTGCGGAGGAACCCGGCTCGCTGCCTCTGCGGCCGCCGTGCCCGGCCAAGGTGTTGTGTGCGGGTTTGCCATCGGTTTCCCCCGGTGGCTTTGAAACGCCCGAAATGCATTTTAAACCCGAGGTTGGGTTCGGTTCGTGCCTTTTGTGGACGTTTTTCGCACAAAGCGTCTTAGGAAATGTTAACGGCCAGGGCACCGTGGAGGCAGCGAGGATGTCAGGCCTCGCTTGGTGTCTTTCTTACATACTTCCTGTGTTTTTTGGGGCTTATTACTTAACTTCCCAATCCCACGGGGAGCCAGCGGTACTACCTGTTTTGCTGGGGCTGCAGAGTTGCGAATGTTCCCAGATGTTTTCGGCAGGGGGAATAAACACAAGGTGCTTGGCAGATTCGGGCACTGTGGGCATCCAGGGCAGCCCAGCCTCGAGTGTGTGCTGCAGGTCAATACAGGTGCCGGGAGCTCTGCTGCTTTCTTCTTAACCCTTCATCTCTGAGCAGCCCAGCCCACCTGGGAATCCCTCCTTTCAGCACCAGCAGGGAAAATGAGCTGGCTTGGACCAGCTGCTCTCAGAGGGCTCCAGTTTGATTCCTGCCTCCCCGAGCACTGGGGTTGTATCCATTTTATTTATTATTAGCATACTGGGTTATAGTGGAATTAGTGAGTTGAGAAGTTTGTGGAGTGCTAGAGCTCATGCTGAGTAGATGGCCAGAAAGGAGAAGTAGGGAAAGAGTCTGTCCCTATGGATGTTTGCAAGATGTGAGGTTGATTCCCTCATCTTATGGAGTTCCTGTCTTACTTACTTGCTGAAGGTAGGCAAAACTCAGCAGTACACATCTATTTTACACCTACCCAGCATGGTGATTAAACACCTTGAGTAATGCCAGTCCAGTCTGAACTTTCCTGAGTAAGGAGAAACTCTCAGCTGGTTGAGAAACCCAAACACCTGAAGAGTGGGGTTTTACAAACACACACTTTTAGCAGCAAAGTGAGGTTTAAAAGCTTCTGAATTTCTCAATTATTTCTATCATTAAAAAAAAAAAAATCTATGGAATTAATCCAATAACTGGTTTATATTGTGGCCCTTGAAACAATAACATCAATACAGCTGAAGTAAAGAAGAGATGGAAAAGTAATGGCAGGAGGCAAAAAAATTTTTTAAAAACAATTTTCATACTGAAGGGGGTGTTTGTGAAACTGCTCTAAGCCACTTGAACTTCAAAAATGTTTTAGTCTGTGCCAGTAATTAGATTTGATTCCAAATGGTAAATTTCATAGTATGGCTGCTTCTGCTTCCATCCTGAATATCTTCCCTGGATAAGGCAGAAAGAAAAGTGGTCCAGCATGTGGAACACCTGCTGAGCAAAAAGGTTGATAGGTTGTTGGTATGGGTGTTAGTATGTAGGAAATGTGTGGGGGATAATCTTGTATTATTTAAAAGCAAACTCCTACACTGGAAATACTGAAACACATAGGTCTCAAGGCAGAGCTGGTTGTAGAGTTTTTGTTTTCTGATGTGGTTTTGTTCTGTAGTTAACTTGTTCTTCCTCAAGTTGTAGGTAATTAAGTTTTGTTTACAGTATAAGTACACCTATTACTTCACCTAAACCTGCACCTTAATGAAGTTCAAGCCCAAAAAATTGCTGACACAGTTAAAATGAAAACTATCCTAAATACTAAAACAAGCCAACCTAAAGTGTAATGCAAGTTCAAAGTGACATAAGTCCGAAAAATACTGAAGTTCTTGTAACTGACTCATGGCTGTAATGTAAGTACATGTTCTAGTGTTTTGTTTCATTGCTTCAAGACAATCTAGGCTTTAAAAGTAACCTTGCTGTGGAAGCCTGTCAAGGAGCATGACCTTACTTATTTAAGGCAATACCTGAAAAGTTTTCAGTTCCTGGAGTCTTCAGGGAAATACAGTCCTGATTTCCAGAAGGCAAACCTTCAGTCCTGCATTCAGTTTCTCCTTTTAAAGGGGAGCAGACAAGAAGAATTTCTGACAGATGTTGAAGTCATCTTATGTGGGAAGATGGGTTGTAAGCATAGTGCAGAAGGCAGTCTTTCCCAATGAATTACAGCAGTACTGATTACCAAAGAGTAGAAACAGCCTTGCCTGCCCAGTAAAGTTGGGTGTTTGTTATAAAAGTGTGGAGTAGCTGGCCACAAGTTGCAGTTAGAGACCCAGAGTGTGCTGCAGTTTGGGATGGAGTCTGCTGGCTGTGCTGTGAGGAGGAAGGGACAGACAAGGTAAGAAGATTTTGTGTGAGGGACAGACAGGGTTGGGTGGCTGGGTAAGGGACAGGTTGGGGTTTAGCCAGTCATGCAAAAAGAAGAAGGAAAGTTGCAGAGAGGAGAGAAGGAGTCAGTGCTGTGTGAAGCTGCCTATCTGAGAAAAGGAGTCAGAGTTGCCTGAGAGAAGTGCATTGAGAGAAGGTAGGAAAAGTTTTTAATAAAGGACTGGTGATAGTGCCAGTTGTGTCCACCTTGACATAATTACTGCTATCTTACACACACTTACTTGTGTGTTAGAGCCCTCTGGTAAACAAGATGTTCTGTATTGTAATTGTAACTGAGTGCTCTGTGTTGGTTACAGCTACATCACTGTCCCTTATGAATTCTCAAGGGCTGGGGCTTTGAAAAACAAATTTAAGCTATATTGTTCAACTCATGATCAGTTCCTAATGGAATAGTGAATTTATGTCTTTGGAAGTTGCTTTGGTAGCCAAAGTGCTGTTACTAAAAGTCTTCTAATAATGAGTATTATAACTCTTTGAATAAATAGTGTAATAATTGCTAAATCTTTTTTCCCCTGTATTAAAATTCAGAGTTGGTAAGGGTGGGTAAGTCATAGAAAAGATACAGGAAATGGCTACTTCTTGCAGACAGAATGATTTGGAAAGGGTAGGGGCAAGTGCATTTAGAAGAGATTTGTTCCTCTTGCACTCCCTGTTTGGTTGCTGGTGCTGGGAGGCCTTGGATGTGAGCTGGTGTCTGCAGGCACAGAGGTTGGCTTCTTCTCCAGCATGAATTCTCAGGACAAGGGATTGTTTGGATGGAAGGTTTTCAGAGCATTACAGTGTTGTTGATATAGTAAGGAGTGTGTGACAGCTGGGAGGAAAGGTTCTGCTCTTGTTGCTAGAGATTATTTACACCAATATTAAATAATTCAAATGGGATTTTCTGTACTCAGAGCTTTGTGCCCTAAACTGCTCTTTGTAAGACAGAAATTACTTTGAAGGCTGTGAAGTGAGGGCCTGAGCTGCTGGATGGTTGTTTTCTAGGCAGCAGTGCTGGAGTTTATCCTGCATGAATATTATTTATAAATTTAGAAACCATAATCCTATGAAACAGATTTTAGAGTAAAATGGAGAATGGGTGAAAAGATATGTAAAATGAAGATAGAATGAAAAGGCACCTCTAACCTTGAAATATGAAGTAAGTGATGATAATGTAGGTACATGAAGTAAAAGTGGGGTTGATTTCATTGCAGTAACATTTAGGGAACCTATGGTGCTGGGTATTCAAACAACTTTCCTTTAGAGTGTCTGTTTCTCTAAAGAGTTTACTATTAACTTATTTGGAAACTTGAAACCTTATGAGTGTTTTTTACTTCATTGCTTTTGTAGTTTTGGGAATACATTTTATGTTCAATCTCCATTACATTTCCTTGCATTTGTATTCAGTTATTGAACTAACTTCATAGTCTGTGAGTGACATCCTGTTCAATTGTGAGGACAAGTTAAAGCAGAGCTTGACGTGAAGCACCTTGTAACTAATATTCTGCTGTAGTATATCTCAAAAGATAAATGAAATGTTTCTTTTACATAACATGGGAAGGGCCATGGCTGAAGACTGTCTGACTTTGGGTCACAGCTTCCAGAAATGCATGGTCTGGCTGAGAGAAGTCTAGAGCAGAATACTATCAGTGATGTCAAGTCTGGAAGGTCAGAGCTTTGGAGAAAGACTCAGTAAAATTTGAAATTGTTGGATAAAGAAAGGAAAATTGTCAAATCTGATGCAAAGAAGAATGCAAAAAGCTTGTTTGCCAGGCTTGTGGTGATGACTGCCAGAAGTAGAGAGTTGAAGTGGTAGCAGAGGAGATGGTTCCATGTTACTATGAGATGTTTTTCTTTATGGCTAGGAATAGTGAAGCGTGAAAATAGACTTTCTGAATTTATTTATAAGCTGTTCATTAATAGACTGTCACCTTAACAGGCAAACATATGTCAGGAGTGATGGCAGAAAGTTGATCCAGGTGTAAAAAAAAGACTATAACATCTCATCTTTTTTTTTTTTCCTTAGGGTTTTTATGATTTATTTCTGGCAAGGTGGATCAAACATTAGAACACAACCTTGAAATACTTAGGTTTAGTGGGGATAGCAGAGATTTCTGCTTATGATATTTTTCCCAAAAGGGAATAGGATTAACAGCTCTGTCCTGTGGCAGCTTGTTTGATTACACAAAACTTGCTTCTTAATAGAGTGGTGGCACCTTCTGGAAAGTTGTGATGTCTTGGGAGACTTGTTTCTTATCTCTGTAGATATCCACAAACTGGTTGGGAACAGAATGTTTAGTACTGTTGTTTTTTTTTTTCCCCTGACTTACAGTCTTGCTTCTGAATTCCCATTTGTATTTTGTTGTAGTCATTAAACTCAAAGACACCTTATTTTTAAAGCTCTTCTAATAATACCCTTCTTGACACTTGTTTAGCCAGGAATGGCAACTCTTTTGTTGCAGGAAGTTAAAAATACTGTAGACAAATGCATTTTGGGTTTTGGCTGTATTTTTTGTTTGGTTGGGGTTTTTTAATGCAGATATCTTTTGATTGCAGCTGTCTTTTAACATAAACTTATAACTCCCAAGTTTTCTTAAGGCTGCAATATTCCACTTGGTAACAAATCTGTAGTTCAGTTTAATTGATTGTTTTATCTGTCAAAAATTTGAATGCATGAAATACCTGGAGGGAATTTGATTTAGAAAGAAATTTAATTTTATTTATACATACAAGGGAAACAAAAGAAGGTTTTGATGTTTGTGGAATTGCTAATTCTTTTCCAGTCCAGCCTTCCAAGGAAGGCTTTTCAGGTTTAATGGAGGGGGTTTTTTGAAGCACAGTTTTGGCCAAGTGTAAGTTTTATTTTCAGTTTGAACCAGTGGCTTTTGAAGGTGGTGAAATGCATAATGTATCAGAAATGCCCTGTCATAATTGTAGTTTGAGCCAAGTCAATCCAATGGTGCTCTGACACCCAGAGCTGGAGGTTTTGCCCTTTGCTGTGCCTGTGTCACATCTCTCAGCCAGATCTACTCCCTTGTGCCCACTTGGTAGGTCCTGTCCTGAACTGACTCCACTCACTGGTGCTAAAGAAAATCAGCATTGCTTTTGCTGGATTTGTTTTCTGCAAATCTTATTTGAGTGGAATCTCCACACGAGGAGCACCCAGTGATTTCCACTGTGCCTGTGAAGTCAGACACTAAAGGAATGTGGTTAGGGGGAGTAGTGGTAGTATGGTGTGTGTGTGTCCCCTTTTCTGTTTGGTTATTATAAATAATCTTTGTCCCATAAAACTGCATTGGAGCCTTATTATTTGATATTTGAGTGACAAGTTGTGCTCAGATGAGACTTCCTTAGCTGAACTTGCCAGGTTTAGGTGCTGACACCTTAGACTTTATGATCCTGAGCTTCCCCTGCCAGGCTGTAAGAATCTTCCTTGGTGCCTCTGGAGCCCTTCTGAGCATGCCTTTTACAGAAATAGGATTGCATGCCATAGCTGTGCCAGCGTGCCAGGGATGTGAAGGTGTCTGAGCTTCTTGTGTAGCAAGTGTGCCTTCCCAGCAGCCTGACCACGTGAGAGTTCTGGGTGCAGCAATTTCATTTTGTGAGGTGTGAGATGCTTTTCATCATTTTCAACTGTTCACATATCTGTGTGTGAACACAGCTACTTTTTCACAGCTAGTGCAGGATACAGAAGTCAGCATGCAATATACGTGTTCCTTTGCTTCAGCTTTTTTATTCCAGTTGCTCTTGAGCTTTTGAGGAGTGCAGTGGAATCCTAATCCTCCCTCCAGTGTGCAGCTTCTTTCCAAAATGTTGATGCAGAATTATATGCCTTTTCTTCTTTTTTCTCCTGCTTAAGCCCCTTGTTGCAAGTGTTTGGTTTGTTGCACCTTTTTAGCATTTGTGAGTATGGAGGAGCAGCAACAGTGTCTTTCTTTATTCTGTTTCTGATGATGTTTTAGCAATATGGAGCCTACAAAAAAAAAAAAAAAAAAAAAAAAAAAAAAAAAAAAAAAAAAAAAAGTAAAACAGGCGAAAGTCTGATTTGTAGCTCTTCTCTTTGACTAAAGTTGCTGCCAGTTCAGGCAGGAGTTCTGAGGGAGTAGTGCTGCCAGTTATAATCCCACCGTGATGCTCCCCAAACAACACGAACATTAAACATCAGAAAACAGAACCTCTCTTCAAAGTGGAGCTTGCTCAGTATCAAATGAATTTTCCACACTATCTGTATTAAATTCAGGAGATTATATGAGTGTGTTTGAGCACTGAAAGGCACTTTTATTTTTCTGAGGTTCTGATGGAGTGAAATATTTTTGTGGGTTCTCCCAGTATACCTGCACAAAGCTTAGTGTGAAGGAGCAATTCAATTTCTACATGAAACATACCAATTTTGTTTAATATCTTTCTTCTGGGAGACAAGCAGAAAAGGCTATTAATGAACAATTGAACTTAGTTTAAAAATGTGTTGCATAACTAAGTGGATGGAATTTTTTTTTGACACTAGAAAGGGGGATACCAGCTCTACTGTCTTGATCTGTTACATAGGGAGGCCTCTTAAACAGTATCATTATTAGTAAAGCTATTGTTAAATGTACTGCTGAGTAATAAATACTCTCCAAATGCAGTTACATTGTGTTCAGGCAACATTTTCTGACACTTAAAGCACAGACACCCTAACTAAATTTTTTTTCCTCCCCTTTTTCTCAGATAAAGGGTTTGTTTTGAAGGTAGACATTTCTGGAATCAGAATAGCATGTGTAGTTTTTTTATCTCTAGTACAAGTTATTCACTATTGATGTTTGAAAAGCACTATAAAATCATCCTGAAATAAAATACATCATTATGACTAAGAAGTTGGTAGTATCTAGATGCTTGGAACTGGGTGGTTGTATACTGGTGCCTCAATCTTTGGTGTAGTTTTGAAAATTTATTCATTAAACTTAATAGGTCAAATATGCTCTGTAATAGGTTTAAGTAATGTAGATTTAAATGTGAGTCTTTAGTATCATCTGAGGTAACTTTCAGACAAGATTTCTTTAAGCATTCTGTAATTCTGCTATAATACAGTTTGTACTGTCTCTTTTGACATTTTTAAGCCTTTGAAAATTGATGTAACTTTTTCCAGCTTCTAGCTTAAGTAGTTAGTGTATTTTTTTTTTAACTCTCCTAGTTCTACAATGGATGGCAAGGAGCCAAATCTGCCTGTTAAACTGTTTCATTTTCTTAGGTGGTACTGGGATTGCTGAGTAGAACATAGAATGATGTTCAGGAGAATGTGGATTTTGTGGCAGTTCCTGTTTGGCTGTTTCCTTTGACTAGGAGCACATAACTTTTGTTTTAAAAAGAAAAAAGCAAGTACATTTGCTCTATTTCAGCTTTTGAGATCTGTTTGTGATAAAAATAGGATACCTTAGTTTCTTTATTGGATCACAGATATATCTAAAGAAGCAGAGTATATTTGTACTCGACCAACAAATCCAACTTTTACATTTTCTAATCAGTTGGTGGGAGACCACGCACAGTAGTCACTATGTAGTAACAGTTTAGTGGTGGAATATTGCAAAGTTTATAACAAATTATTTTATGGATTAGTAATATGAAGTTTTATATAGGTCCTGATTATCTTTTCTGCATAGTGTAATTAATTGTGTACTCTGGCAAGGAGAGAGAAGAATTAAGTTTTGTAGTTCAGCCGAAACTGAGTTTATTTGTTTTGTCATTTTAATTAATGTGACCCAAGCTGTGTAAGAGCTCTACTGGATGAGCATTTGCTCCTTATAGGCAATTATTGTAATTAGCTGGCTGGCTGCTTGCTTTCCATCACAAATGTGACTTTTCAGCTGAAGGTGTGCAGAGAAATAGTCTGGTGTCTTCATGATAATCTTTCTTAAATGTCACCGATGCATGGATTTAGTGTTATTGAGATTCTGAGGTACTTACCTGGCTAAAGCTAAATTGCCTTCTTAAATGGGTTAGAAAATCTAGATAGTTTATTTCCTCTTTTATTTCTTTATTTTTTTTTTAAACCTTTTACAGTCTGGGGAGAAGTTGTTGAATTCATGAATGTAAATACAGTGAATTGTTCCCAAACTCGGTCTGTGCATGATCCTCGTGACTACTGAATTAGTATCAAAGTGAATAAGAGGGACTTGTAGTACTGCAACACAAAAGCCATGAAAAATATGGAATTAAAGATTTAGCTGTGCAACTGGTTAATGATTTAAATGAGGGATGCAGGCAGCTCTTATTTTTCCACACACTGCTGTTCTACTGTGGTAGAGAACATTTGTTAACTTTCCTTTTTATAGTGCTTGGAGGCAAATTCTACTTAGCAGCAAGCAGCAAAGATGGCAGGTGATGGAGAAAGTGGGAGAATGAAAGAGAATTGAAACCTAAATGGGAAGGCTGCTGCTTCGTGGTAGCCTGAATCCATCTAACTGAGCTGTAGAGAGCAAAGTTGACTTTTTCACCAGCTGAGATGATCACTGGGTCCTTTGACAAGCTGTTTTAAGCACAGTAGACTGGCAGAAGGCTAACCTTGACCAAGAGAGGAATTTTTCACTTGTTTAGTGTGCTGAAAGGGTTCAGCCAAAGGTTTATGTTATGGTGGAAGAATAAGGAAGAGAGGAGGGGTAAATAGCCAGGGACAATATGATAATTGCACCCACCATCTTGCTGGTGTGAGCTGCAAAGCAATCAGTGCCTAAGGCTCTTGGTGGCTTCATTCTGACAGAGAATCTTGGTTGTGTTACAAGGATAGACCTCACTGAACTTTATCCTTCACAATTTTTGTATTTATTTTAAAATGTATTTTTAAACACTTCCAAGATGTAAAGAGCATTTGAAGTCTAAATTCCTTTTTTAAAGAGGAGGCAACTTGAGGGGCAAAGGCCTGTCACCCTGAAAAGCTGTTTATTTGGCTTTAAGGGTAAAGAGCTGAATGATCAATTGAGTTTGTGATTAGAATTAATGAAAGTAAATGCCATAGATTACTCTCAGTTGCAACTGATTATTTGCAAAGAAATAAGAGGTAGTTTCTGCTGTGAACTCTTTGATGATGGCACTTTCATACTTGAGTGTTGACTTAGTGTTTCCTAGTTTTTTGGAGGGGGTGGAAGTTGTTGGGTATTTGGTGAGATGGTTTTGTTCAACAGGAGCAGTGTCAGATGCAGCTGGAACCTGCCGTGCTAGTTACAAGTTAATATTTGCTTCATAAAAATTGTTACCTGTAAAACAGAAAATAGATTTTCATCTTGAAGCCTTTTTAATATTTAATTAACTGCTGTGCTTACAGCAGATGCTCACTGATCACATTACAGTATTAATTGACCTGGTTATGATCCTGGTTGTCAGACAGGATGGTACTGAAAATGTTGTACCTCTTCTTGAAGATTTTCCTTCCTAAATGTAGTCTTGTGCATCTTCCCTTAGGCCATTTGTCCTGAGTCTAGAAAGGTACATTCATATGCTTTTGTGGAAAAAGATAACAGATTCTTTTTCTCTTGGTTACAGGTACTTCTGTAGATCGTGTTGTCTGTAACTTATTTACTGGTCTGTGGCTGTAAATTTTACTGACTCACTTTGAACTGCCTGCATACAGACTTTGACAGTGTTCCATTGTTGGCTATCTCAGGCATTTTAAAGAACCTATAAATAAAAATGATTCACTGACATTAATGAAAAGCTGGAAAATATGAACTAGGAAAGGCAAGCTTGATGTTGACCTTCATGTCACTTGTGTAAACTCTCATGTGAAAACCATTGCAAGCTGGTTTTCAATTAGGTGAAGTTTTTCAGCTGTTGGTATTTGTCACACTTGTTTAATAAAAACTTTAATTGCACTGTTGAAAATGTGGTAAGCATGAAGAGCCAGGAGAGTAGGAAAAGTGGGGAAATTAACACAGTGGATGCACAACTTGTGAGAAGCTTCCACAGAGGAATGGAGAGGAGCTGTAGCCTGGAGTATTGGAAGAATGAAAGGACTCTCCATCCCATGTGTTCCAGCACATGCCTGCAGAAAATGAGAAGCAAACTTAGTAAGAGTTAAGAAGAGGACTGGGACTGAGATGAGTGAGGGTGGGAAAGAGCCTGAAGGAGGTACCAAAGTGCAAGAAAGAGACAATAGTGATTGTCAGCATAGAAACTCAAATGCACATATTCTGCATCTTGCCATGCAAATGGCTTGGTGGGCTACTCTGGTATTAACCCCATTCCTGTGTCCTCCTGCCTGTCTTTCACCCAAGCATCTCACTTTCAAGTTAGTTGGTATGTTAGTCCATCTAAGGACAGTCTCTTACATGACAGCATTAAGTGGTTTCTGTCAAAGTGGATCCTTGCTCAGGGGACCAAACAATTGAATTGGTCGTGTAAGAAAGAAGCCCTAAAAGACTTGTCCTCTTTATAAAGCAGTTTCCAAATGAAATGCTTAGTTTTTTAATTGGTTTATTCTTTAATTACATTGTTAATTCTATTAGAGTATTCTCTGTCATCACTAAGTGTGATAATCCAAATGCAGGACATACTGTTCCTGGACAAATAATACAGTTTTTCTTTCCTTACAGAAGAGATTTGAACTTTCAGTATCTTCTACCAAGTATGAATCATACAGCTTAGAGTTGGGATGCACTGCAAAATTTGAGTAGTGGTGCCAGGTGCAGAAAGTAAGAAAGATATGTGTGCTTTGTGATGTCTCAGGCACTGCACATTTTGACAAGCAGCGAGGGATGCAAAAATAACTTTGTGACTTAACCTTGCATGTACCTGAGATTATTGTCCAAAGGCTTCTTGAGCTCTCTCAGGCTTGGTGCTGTGATCAGTTCCCTGGGAGCCACTGGAACAGGCGCCTGGGGATGATCCTGTGCAGGGCTGGGAGTTGGACTCAATGGTCCTTGTGGGTACCTTCCAACTCAACATATTCCATGGTCTCTGCAGCCACAGCCTTCCTCAATAGAATGGATTCAAGCTTCTACTGTGTCTGCCTTGCCTCTGGCTTGAAATAGGTCATCGTCTTTATTGCATTGTAAGGGAGTGCTTATTTGCAAAATTAATGCACAATTATCCACAATAGGCAGATTCAAGTTGATATATTCCAGTATATCTGGAATATTTCCAGTTGTCTGGCTGCCTGTGTCTGTGTTAGCCTGCGTCAGCTTCCTTGTGTCAGCAGCACTAAAAGGAGAATCAAATCTAATCTCTTGTGATAGAGAGTAACCTTAACCTAATGCTACAAGATAGGCCAGAAACATTTATTTGATGCTTTTTTTGGAAAAATGATGTGGTTATCCAAGCTGTAAAGGATTCATTACATTTTCATGGAACTCTTGTTTAAACAGTTTCTAAAATCCCAATTCTGTTTCCTATGGAGAGGGACCAGACTTGCATGTGGGCAGTACTGGATGCACTGCAGGTTTACTTTAAAATGCATTAAGATTTCCAGCAACTGTCTTTGAGGCTGGCATCAGTTTTTGTATTTCTGTAAGATACTAGACAATTGTAGTTTTATGGTTTCCTACAGGTGTGGGTTTCATAAATATAGTGGAGTGCTCATAAGAATAAGAAGAAATAGATCTCTTCTTTCTTAATAACTTTCAGACAGTTTTCTTTTACTTCTAAAAAGTGTGAATGAAGAGTGGATAAAGGGATTACTTTAATTGTTAAAAACTTGGGTTTATTTTATGGTGTAGGAACAAGCTCTGCCACTTAGAAGGAAATTGTGAAGCTTGGAAATTTGTTATGGCATATGTGTTCTTCTGCTAGAATATGTGTTCTTGGGCTAGAATATGCTAGTCAATACTAGATTTGTCAAAGTTCTCATCTTGTCAGAAGACTTGATGAATATGGCACACAAAATAGCTTTTCCATTTCTTTGAGCAACAATTATTTGTTGCTATGGCTGACTTTGATGAATTTCCTTCTGCCTTCAGTGTACTTTTACCTGTGTAAGGAGCCTTTCGAAAATTACAGAAATCCATATTAAGTTTTCCTGTAAGGTTCAGTTGTGGAAAGGCTCTTGGTATACTGCACAGATATATACTAGGTATTCAGGGCAATGTTTTTGATTCCTCTGAGAAATTTTTTCTTCCATTAGACTGTAATTTCAGCTTCTTCAGGTGAAGTTATTTTTATTGTAGGCCAGCAGCTGGCAGCAAGTTTAAATTTTGTTTCATCAAGCATAGAATGGTTTGGATTGGAAGGGACCTTAAAGATCATCTTACTTCAACTGCCCTGTCATGGACAGGGAACCTTCCACTAGACCAGGTTGCTCAAAGCCCTGTCCAACCTGGCCTCAAACATTGTCAGGGATGGGGCACCCACAGTTTAGCTAGGCAGCTGAAATTAGTCAGGTTCTACTTGTCATGATACTAACTTTGCAGGGAGATCTCTGCTCTTGTTGAAGGCTATTTGGTTCTCTTGCCAACTTTTCCAAAATAACATGCTTCTATTACTCATATTGCTGATGGTGTTATATTTCTTATTTGGTATCTTATATATTTCTTATTTGGTACTGTCAGAGAAGAGAGAAGCAAGGTTCTCATTATGGACACAAAATAGAAAATAACATGAGCAGGGAAGTTACTAGTTTTTGATATTAAAAAGAAAAGTATTTGGAAACTCATGTGGCAGGGGTTCATTCTTCTTGGCACTGGTGAGGCCTCACCTGAAGTGCTGTGTCCAGTTCAGGGCTCCCCAGTACAAGATAAACATGGCTCTACTGGAGGGAAGAGCTGTGCTGGCTGGGCTATCCAGTGAGGAGCTGCAGAGATGGTGGGCAAGTGGAAAATGGAGCCAGGCTGTCTTCAGCAGTGCTGGGTGACAGGACCAGAGGCAGTGGACACAAAATGAAATGCAGGAAGTTCCTTCTGAACATCAGGAAACATTTTTACCTGTTTCAGAGTGACTGAGCACTGGCACAGCCTTAGGGAGGCTGTGGACTCTCCATCCTTGGAGATACTCAAAACCCATCTGGATATGGTCCTGGGCATCCTGCTTGAGAAGGAGCTTGGACCAGATGACCTCAAGAGTTCCCTTTTAACCTCAAATCCTTCTGCAATTCTGTGTTGCTTTGTTGGTGAAGAATCTGCCCTCTTTACCTTCCTCATTGCCAGACAGTTAAGTGTAGCAAATTCCTCATTTAGATGAGGAAAACCTTTGCTGCATAAAATTGCCAGAATAACTAAATCATAGACATTTCCTTAAGTACTAATAAACCTATTTCTGAAGGTAATCCTGAAATAATTCCTAATTGCCTGCCAAGAATTATCAGTACATGCAGCCCAGGTTACCAGTTACATGGTAAAACAACATCCTAAGCCTTGTATTGAACAGGTTAATTGATAAGATGTTGCTTCATGCTTGTTCTTTTCACCAAGGATACAACTAGTCCTTGCATCTTAGGAAAAACTAACCAAATACAGAAAACCTTCTCTTGATTCACTGATAAATGATTGCAGGTTGACTCCCACCATTGCCTCAAGGGAATTTACATACAGAATACTTGAGTAGCACATTTTTTGGTATCCCCCCACTCTCACTCTTTGTAGCTTGGTTTGCTTGTTCCTGGGCAAACTATTTTTGTTCAGCTGCAGCTTCTTGATGAAGTCTTTGTTCTGGTATCTGTTCAAAAAATTGGGCTAGAAGCGAATCAATCATTAGTTTACTTCAGGAGATTGCTGGCAGATAACTGATGTCTAGAAATAGACTGGGTGAATAAGGTGATGTGCAAAGTGCAAGTATAGTTTTTTAGAATTTGTTTGTGAACTTCTCAGTTCACGTATTAAAACTTGTTTTGATCCATCTTGGATTGCATGGAATGTGAAATTGTTTGCATGGTCTTTTTGCAGAGGTAGGTTGTCACAATTTGGATATTGAGACCTGATCTTGAGACTGTGTATTATATATTATAATCCATGGAGCAGAAAAAAGATAAACTGGAAAAGGTAACAGGGGTCTTTAAACTGTCTTTGGAAGAAGCATCCTGGGGATGCTTTTTAGAGCATCCTGGTTCTAAAAACCTGATTGAGTAATTTTTTTTCTGATAAGTAAAAAGTATGTATGAAGGAGCAATTCTCCTCTCTTCCTCCCTCATCTCCTGTTATAGATTTCTGATTTTGCTTGGTCTTGCTTCTTATATCAGCATAGCATTATTGCTTTAAAGGTTTGCTTTTGTGCCTTGCTGCCTTTTTTAGGTAAAAATTCAGATTCATGATACTGTTCACCTACAGTAGTATCCAAGTCCTAAAGTGGACTTTCTCCAGTTGTGAAGAGTGAGTAGCAACATGAGTGGTTTCACGGCTACAATGCTGTAGGTCATCTCTGTGCACAGGAGATAAATGTTTTTTAGGTCATGTCCAAGGTCTGTAGCTTGCAGGATAGACTGAATATAGAAGTGGAGACATAGAGGGTTCTCTTAAAAATCAAGATGTCCTATTGCCATGTAAATAGAGCTCTAGGTCTGGGTTTCTGAGTATTTGTAACAGACATTGCTAAGGTTTAATAGAAAAACTCCTCCACTAAATTTTGTAGTACTGTAGAAATTGGTTTGCAATGCCTTGCAACAAAAATACTCAGTGTGGTTGATGAAGAAAAGTGAGCCATTCTTAGAAGTTGTTTATTCAATTGGTCATGAATTTTAGAACTAAATATAAGTTTTTCTGTTTATTTCAGAAGCAAACTGTTACTGACACTGGATGAACAGAATAGCCTTTTGCACTCACTTATTGATAATTAAGTTTTTTGTTATGGACTTCTCTTACTAAATATTGGGAGATGCTTGTTTTGTTCTAGCACAGATTTGCTAGGCATCCTTTGATAACTAAAACTTTTAATTTTCTGTTATAGGTGTGGAACATCAAACAGATGATTAAATTGACACAAGAACATATAGAAGCACTGCTAGACAAATTTGGAGGAGAGCATAACCCACCATCAATATATTTAGAGGTAAGTTTACATTCAAACAAATGTGGTTAGATGCATGTTGTGTTATCTTAATCTTATATGAAGTATCTGAGGCTAAAATTGAGAATGCCTGTAGTAAAAGGGAATATTCTCCTTGTGCATTGCAAACTGAACTTTCTGCTAAGAGATAGAAAGGAACTGTATGGGATTCCTGGGATTCAGTAGGGGAAGATCTGTGGTATGGTGTAATAGTAATATTGGTGCAATAGAAATGTCAAGCCTCTGTGTTGGGGCCAGGGCAGAGAAGATGGAGAAAGTCATTCTCTGTTAAAAGCCAATATATACACCTGAAAACATTTTCTAAGACTAACTTTGCTTTTAAAGCAGCTGACTTCCCTTTTTTTGTCTTTGGAAAATAGACATGTATAATCGAAAAAAATTACATTAGTAGAAGGGAACTTCTTACAGAAATACATAAAATTATGGGGTGGAGTAAAATTTTTAATTTGTAAACTAACTACAAATTCATTGTCTGTGTTCTTTCAGCACTCCAGATTCATAGAGTTGTGCTGACATAGGACCATTAAGGGCTTAAAAAGCTGCATGCCAAAGTTACCTCTATTAGAAACTGAACAGGTGTCATGTGCTTCAAACCTGCCCTTTTTGTACTTCTCTCAAGTATTGAAATAACTGGAGGTCAACTAGATTTCTTTTGTAGTCCTTTTATTTGTAATTGCTGCCTAAAGGTACTGGGTAATTAAAAATAAAGATCTCATTATTTCAGGTACTTCTGAGCTTTTATCTTAATATGTCAGAGCAGGGCACTAGGTTGATTATACAAACGTTGACATTATGTCCTTAACAGTTAAGGTCAGATGAGGCCCTTGGCAGTTGCTTTACTTATTGCTAATGTGAAATGGGAGTATTGAATCAGTGCTATCACTGTTTTATCCACTCTGCTATGTTGAAGCACACCTCTGTTTTCACAAGGACTGGTTCATTCCATATGTCTGGATTTATTATTGCCACATGCAACTGGGTTTTGTTAGATTGTGTATCAAACCACAATAATAATGAACATAGTCTATACTAAGTCTGGATTTAAGGTAGGAAAGTTGTTATTTCATCACAACTATTTGTCACTTGCTTTTACTAAAACCAAGATCCATTACTGGAAGCTCTGTGTTTGTACTGGAGGAACAAACATTGATAGGGAAAAGAGCATTTGCAGTGATAAATAGGTACTGGGAAATGATTATGACAGCTTGGAGAGTAAGTCTGAAATAGCTGGTGACCACAAACCATGAAGCTGAAAGCAGATTTGCAAGTTCAGTGGATCCATGTGCCATTGAGATGAAGCTCCAGCTGTGGCTCATCAGTGTGGTAGGGCAACCCTGTGAGGCAAAGCAGGGTGTTCCTGTGCTGCAGTGAATTCCACTGGATCATCAGCACTTGGGACAAGTACTGCTGCTACAGACTAGGGAGCCACAGGCCTTTGGGATGAAGGGGAAAGGAGCTGACATTGTGCTTTTGCAGTTGTTATCCCATGAGAAGTCCTGTGGAAAGAGCCCACTGTGGCTGAAATGAAAAGCTTGTTCTTCCCAGCTCTTTGCTATGTGGTTCCTCTGCTTCCTTTGTTCAGGTACTTGCAGTACTGGCAGTGACTAAGCCAGTACCAGTCACTAACCTGTAAGGAAAATTGGACTGGATTTTTTGGATTGGAAATTATTGGATTACTTGACCATCCAGGTAGTAGTTTAAACCAGATCATGAAGTCAGTGAGCCCCAAACCTGTGGTTAAGATTAGGGAAGGGAAAGGGTTTCCACCTGTGAGCTGAGAGCTAGAAGATGGTGTGAGAGTGGAAAGGAACTTTTTATTTGGATGGTCATTAACATAGATTAGATCACCCTCAGATGTGTTTATCAAGGTGAACAGGATTAAATGCTGCAGACCTGTAATTTGTTTAGTGTGTAGACTTCCTGTGGTAGAACTAAAGTGTGAAAGGAAAAAAGAAAAAGAAATCTATTACTGAGTGCCAGATACAGTTAGAAGCAAGATTACTCTCCACCTTTGACTGTTCGTTTCAATCCAGCAGCAGTTTCTTACTTTGTCCTTTGTGTACCTTTCCCACCTTTTGGCTTGGTCAAGACAGGGCTTGCTTTCTGTTCTCAGCATTTACTTGGCAGCAATTTATCTGAATCTAACCTGTCACTGCTAGAGCTCATGTTTTGACTTCCTGTAGTCCATCACTTGTCAGAGAAAGAGCCAGAAAAACTCTGGTTGCAGCACAGAAGGACAAAGCTGTATGTAAAAAGTTTTGAATGTAGTATGATAAAGTATGAAAGAACATGTTTGCCTCTAGCAAATGCAAAACTAAGAAAGCACAGTAGTTTTGAAACAAATTTTAAAAATGTCTGTCTGATGTGTGTTAGGAATAGCAAACTTCCCATGTACAGAGTTAGTGTGTGATGTTGGGTCTGGGGCTCAAGTTCTGTACCTGGGAGTCATCACTGACTGCTGTGGAGGGCTCTTCTTTGTCCTTAAGCTCTTGCCTGTAGTCTGTGTCTTGATGTGGTCTGTGTGCTCTCACCAAAAGAGATGGGGAGGTAATGGAACTTAGATTCCATCCATCACCTTCTGATCTTTCTATTTTTATTGCTTTGCCAAAAACTCATTTCTAGCTGTAGTGTAGTCCTGCTTTTACCCAGAATCCGTATGGGTGATTTTGCTAGTGTGTTGCTTGAACTGCATCACCCTTCCCTTTGTTGCCTTAGATTCATAGAATGGATTGGGTTGGAAAGGATCTTTAAGGATCTTTGTCCAGTTTAACCCTCCCTGCAATGAGCAGGGACATCTGCAACTAGATCAGGTTGCTCAGAGCATCATCCAACCTGGCCTTGAACATTTCCAGGGATGGGGCATCCACCACCTACCTCTCTGGGCAATCTGTGCCCAGAGAGGTGCTTTACCACTCTCACCATAAAAGTTTTCTTCCTCATTTCTAGTCTGGATCTATCCTCTTGTAGTTTAAAACCATCAGCCCTTGTCCTGTAACAGCAGGCCTAAATAGTCTGTCCCCATGTTTCTGATAGATCACTTGAAATATCAAAAGGCCCTTCAGCTATTACAGGCTGAGCAATCACAGCTCTCTCAGCCTGTCTTCATAGGAGAGGTGCTCCAGCCCTCTCATTGTCTCTGTCACCTTCCTTGTACACTCTTCAACAGGTCAATGTCCTTCTCAGTTGGGAGGCCAGAGCTGGGTGCAGCACTCCAGTGGGGTCTCACAAGAGGGGCAGAATCACCTCTTGACCTGCTGGCCATGCTGCTTTTGATGCAGCCCAAGATAGGCTTGGCTTTCTGGGCTGTGAGTGCCAGCTCATGTCCAACTTCCCATTCACCAGTACCTGTTCTGCAGAGTTGCTCTCAATCCCTTCATCCCTCAGCCTGTATTGATGTTAATTTTAAAATCCTTCTGCTGCTCTGACCTCTTTGCATCTTCCATAAAGTGTGAGTGGCTCTTAAGGACTCCTTAAGAGAGTAGACTGTGCCTCTTGGTCATCTCTTGAGATTGATATCAGCTAGCACGTTGTCTCCTTTTAGCAAAAGTTGAAATTAGCCAAAACTAGATGCCAGGTGAGCATCTGCAAATGAACACTTTTGCTTTCACCTGTATTGCTTTTCACTAGATGTAAACATCCAGTTTTATTGTAATGCTTCCTGCAAAACCATGGCTATTTTTATTCTTCTGATGAGTTTGACAGCTATCAATCCATTTTCATGTAGAGTTTCAGTATCATAGGTTTTGTTTGGTTCTTTTGTATTCCTGTCTGGCTCTACATCTTTGACTACACTTCTCACTACCTGCTCATGTTCACAGAACTTGCAGCACCCTGTACACCAGCTCCTGGCCTCTGTTGGAGCTGCCTCTGAAGACCTGTCAAGTTGTGGTTGAACCTGGTGGCAGCATTGCATTTCAGTTAAAAGTGAAAGGAAGGGTTGGGGAGAGCAGAAGCTTGTGAGAAAGGTGAAGAATTCAACAAGAAAATAATTCTGAAAATTGAACATTCAAAGGTTATAGTAAAATTATTTGTTCATTCAATATAAAACATACATCTCATTTAAAAATAAAAAGGAATTTATGCCTTAGTTACAGTTGCTCAAGAAATAGAAGCTTTTGTTTCTGTGTGCGTCTGAGAGTGAAGACAAAATTTTCACACCCCTCAGTTTTATTTTTTTTCCCAAATTCAGGAGAGGGTGTCAGTGCATTTTACGTCAAAAGAACTTTAAAGCTGACAGCTGTTGTTGCAGCCATCATTTCAGGTTTCATCAACTGACTACAAAAGAGGAGTGCTTTTCTTGAAATACTGAAAGGGATTGACTTGTGTTTTGTTGAGTTCAGCATTTATTTAATTATTCCTTCAAGAGAGGATGCTCAGATTTAGGGGTATCTCCCTGCCTTGATCCATCACTCCTCAGTGATGGCCTTATAAAGGTGAGTGTGCAGCAGGGGGAGTAGAGCAGAGTGTGCCAGCCTGGGTGGAAAATGTAGTGTGAAGCTGAAGGGCAGCAAGTTACTTGCCTTGATCCTGCCTGGGCAGGAAAATTAGGGTTGAAGAGGAGGCCAAAACTGCAGAGACACTTCTGAGTATGTGGCTAAGGTACAAGGGGAGCAAACAAAATGTACAGAAGAAAGAAAAGAACATTTGTTGTTAACCACACAATTTTCTTGTAATCACTGTAATTAGTAATAGCTTTGGGAATCTCGTCAACATTCTCTAATATGATGGTAAGAAAAACATTTCTGTTGGTTCTGTCTGGAAGAAAGAATAAATCTAGTAAGCAATGACTGTATTAAAATCCAAAAATGGCCAAATTTCCTTCTTATATAATCTTGGCTTTTAACTTTTCCCATTTGCTGTGTGTGACCTCAGCTCAAACAGACCCCTGGAAATCACTGTCAAACCACAGAATGGTCTGGGCTGGAAGTGGCCTTAAAGATCAAGTTCTAACCCCCCCTGTCATGGGCTGGGAACCTTTCAGTAGTAGAGCAACTTGCTCAATGCCCCATCCAGCCTGGCCCAGAACAGGGATGGAGTGTCCTCAGTTTCTCTGGGCAACCTGTTCCATGCATCACCACCCTCACACTTTCTTCCCAATATCAAATCTAAACGTGCCCTCTTTCAATCTAAAGCCATTCCTCCTTGTCCTGTCACTACATGCCTGTGTAAAAAGCCCCCCTCCAGCTTTCCTGCAGGGCCCCTTTAGGTGCTGTAAGGTCTCCCTGGAGCTTTCTCTAAGCTGAAGAATTCCAACTCTGTCACTCTGTCTCTAGGAGAGGTGCTCCAAATATTTGAAATAATTACTTGACTCAGTAGATACAGAAATATTTTTAATTGTGTTTTTATTTTCTCCTGGAAAAGAGGCTGCAGGAGCTTCTCAGTAGGTTTTACCACACTTTTTGGAAGCACTCTGTATCTCAGTAGCTGAAAGCATCAATGATTTTTGTCTTCCCACATAATTTCTTACTGCGTTATATGAGTCCTTGAAGTGATGTTTCCCAAAATACATAGTTTGTGACTCACCATGGAAAAACCCTTTTCTTAAGGGTTTGTCTAAGCATTGTAAATATTGGAAATATTTACTGCAAAGAAGGCTGCTGTTATGATACTGGGAAAACCTGGGATTCACTTTAAAAAAAAAGGTTAAAATATGGAGTTGGGTATTCTTTAGGACATGCATCAAAATTTATATTTATTTTGTCTCTACCAACAAAATACTGGTGAACAGGATAAACTGAGTTAGGGAAAGGAGAATAAAGGCCTGTATGTTGGTAACAAATGCTGTGTACAAACTGGAACGGGTTGCACAGACCCAGGGTGGCCAAAGGCACCTCAAATTTAGAAGGGAGGGATAGTGCTTAAATGACTTAATCAGATTTATTAGCCTTTGTAGGATCTTAATGACTGTTCAGGGAGGTGTTTCCTATTTAAACTGCCCAACTCTTGTGTGTCCTTTTTGCCCCATAGTCATGTGTACAATATTACCTGCCAGCACTTACCTGTGGGCACTGAAACAGTGTTGGCCCATTCGTGTGTGAATTGTTGTCTGGGATGGGGTTGAGTTCTGGACCTGTTAGCAGTCCAAGACTAAGCTGCCAGGTCTTTTGGGGTTTGTCTGGTTTGGCTTTTTAAATTTGAACTCCACCTAAAATGAAGCAGTATGCAAATGTATAAAATTACAGTGGTATCAAAATAAGTTTTAGAACTTGGTCAGCTTTCTAATACTGTCTTGAAAGAATCATTCTCTTTCTTACTCCTACTCTTGGAAGCAATTTAAAATGAGAATTCTGGAGGTAGAGGTATGTTTGCCCCCAGCTACTGTGATTTCCTCCCCCCCCCCCCCCCCCCCCCAGCTTTCTCTTTGCCTGGACGTATTTTATTCAGAGGTGTTGCTGTTCTCAGTTTTGAGAGTTTGGCTGTTGAATGTCAGGAGAGTATTTAATTATTCTTGTATATCTGAAGAATCCATGCAGGAGGTCAAATTAGTTAATTAAAGAAGATTACCTCTTTGCTGATCTGAAGTATGCTTATTGCAACAGCATGCAGATAGAGTCTAAAATAGATCTTGGTGATGAATCTCAGATTGTTCCAGACTGTGGGATTCCAGGAAAACGCTAACGCTGCGTGTAGACACTGGGAAACCTGGTGGCCCTCTGGGGAATTTCAGATTGGTTTTTACCAGGCTCTTAGCAGATGCTGTTGAAATATGTTGGACCAAAACTGGCATGTCTAAAGTTAGACTAAGTACAGATTTAGGAGTCTTACTAAATGAAGAAATCGTGACGTGTGTTACTGTCTATCTTCAGCTCCCATTTAACTTAGTGGGATTTGCATTTGATCAACAGCCTAAAAGGTCAGACATCTTTTAAATAGAAACACAATCTCAGTTTTAAAGACCAGGAACATGTAGTTTAGGCTTTTGAGTCTTGTAAGGTGTGGGTATTATCTAAGGTTGGTTGAGGAAGAGAGAGCATGGCAGTAACAGTTACCTGCTTGAGTTTGGACTGGTGTTCTCACCAGCTGTTGTAGGGGGCAGAGGCAAATCATATTTTGCTACTTGGGTTTTTCACTGCCTTGTGGCTTTTTATTTCCTTAGATGATTTCAGTAGAATGTATAGCCTGGTCATAGCCCAAGAAAACAAATTTCAAATATAATATAAATGATATGTAAGAAAAAATACACGTCTTTTTGAGAAAATCCTTTGTCCTCATCAGCAAAACTCTTTTGGCTCATCTGCATAACATCTCTCAAATTCTGTTGACTTCTGAGGTCAGTTTTTATTTTGTCAGTTGCAACATTTAAGAAGTAACTTTAAAGCTTCTACTCTTGAGTATGTACAACAGTTAAAACTGCAGAATATATACAGCAGAACAAGAGAGCAATTGTATTTTGGTATGTGTGCACATTGTATATAAACATTCCATCTTGTAAAGCTTTAGTTGGACCTTGCAGATTATCAGGCCTTGATGCATTTTACTTATCTGAAGTCTCAGGGGTGTCCTCACATGTATGGAACTATTGTATGATGTGCAAATATACTGATATTCAATATAATTAAAACTCACTTTTTGTTCTAATTTTGGTAGCCAGAGGATTAGTGTAGATTGACAAATTGTGACAAAATTTGTGTAGGACATTACTCCTTAATGGGAATATGTAAACTGATAGGATTGCAGTCTAGATTTCCTAAACTCATCCTTCTGAAATACCTTTAGAATCCTTGATTTAATGATTTGTTTGAATATTCATCTTAATATTCATCACGTTATTGGCTCTGTACAGACTTAATTTTATTCTTTTTAGTTTGTTTTTGGAAAACACTGTCAGAAATCAATCTCATAGTTGACCCAGAGAGCCTTGACTGACTTGAAGGTTTGTGGCTATTGATGCCTGCTAAGGTGGCTGTGCTACTGCAGGTCAGTTTAGTAGACAGGCCAAACCTGCAACATGATCTTTCTTTTTAGCTAGAAATACTTGCCATAGGTCAGCTTTACTGATGTAGCAATCTTTGACTTGAACTCCATAGAATAATTCTGTCTTGACTTGGTGCTGTTGTCTTTGTAAGGTCTATTGGTGCTAAGTATCAGATGAAACTTTGTTTCCCCCAAGAACTTAACCATTGTGAAATTAAATTTTATTGGAGATACTGTTTCTGCTGTACGTACTGTAGCTTCTTTTGTACAAGAAGAATTTCTTTAGAAGAGAAAAGTGTGTTTAAAGTCTAGCAATGCTTTTCTCATTCCTTTATGTTTTACTGAGGGATCTTCTGCTATGACACTAAATAACTGTATGGTACTTGAGAGCTTTTGTTCTCAGAAAAAATACGGAGCTTTTTGCAGAAATCGGTGGTGTAGAACCCAAAGCCAGCTGCAGCTCCCAGCTTTCCATACTCTTTGTTTATTCTCTTAAGATAAATCATTTGACTTTGAGTTTGCATTAGTGACAGATTAAGCTGCCAATGTAAACATTGTAGGATGGAGTATTTTGAAAGTTGTGTGTAATTTTGTGAAGGAACTAAACCCACGAGTGTCCGGAAGCAATCTAATGTTGCGTGTGTTTGAATAATATTTTGCAATGTTCATGAGAAAGGGAAGTAAGTATTTAGAACAGTATTGGTGAAATGGTAACAGTTTATGTTTCCTAATTTTTGTTTACTGAAAATAATTCTTGACACATGGAGCTTTTACTCAAGTTTCCATGCAAAGTTGATCCTGGAAGTAGGAGAGACACATGTGTTACTGTACAGCCAAAAACCACCATTATTTATAGTTGGGTAAGCTTTCAATTTATTTTTAATAATACAATTGGGTTAGAGTGAAAATGTTTCAGTTTTAAGTCTCAGAGTTTGGGGTCTATTTATGAAGTGCTAGACATCTTCAGTTTTTAGAAGAAATACTAAATCTCAGTTTCTTGCAACTAATATATGTTTATCAGAAGTGGAACCTGTAAAATTTAGAATTTTCAACTGTGATGTTCACCACTGTTCTTTAAAATGCTTTTTCTTTCTTAGTCCTCACTGTCAAATTATAATTTTCTTTGTTAAGAGTGTGGGGGTGATGACACATTTTGAACATAGGTCCATCCTGGAAGAATGCTAAGCTTTCTTAAAAAGGGAAGGATGAACCCCTGTTTACACAGCAAGAGCAGTTTGGATTAGATGAGCCTGCACATTTAACCTGGAGAAATAAATTCCTAATAAAATGTAGTGCTGCACTTGTCTCTTGCACTACTAAAGGTTATTGTCTTTTCCTTTTATTTTTCCTCTTCCACGTGTAGAAGCTGCAGACTTATTGGTCAGTTCAGTTCTCCTGTACCTTTAGTTAGCAACAGTTACGAACAAAAAAAGTAGGAAAGCAAGTAAAATAAATAATTTAAAAAAAAAGAGGACCAGAAAGTATTTCTCTTTTGTTTAGATATACTTGAAAATATCACTAAAGAATTTATGCATATTGGTATGGATCTTGGTCTTGCTGTAGAGAAGAGTAGAAAATTCCATTCCCTACTGCTTACGTGTCAATTTGGAAGATCTTTGTTTCTTTAAATGTCTAAACAAGGTCCAAATATGTCAGTTAACACTGACATGCTTCTGTAGTGTGAAACACACATTGCTTAAGTGATTCAGATTTTTTAAGATATTCTACTAATTTATATACTGAAGAAATGGTTCTGGTGTTAGATACCGATCAAAAATTTTCTTGTTACAAAGTTGTGAATAACAAACTTTAAAGAAAAATATATACTGATATGTATTTGTGATATATGGTGATAATGTTTAACTTGATTTAATAAAGATTTAATGGGCAAATTTAATATTGCTGATGTTTTTGTTTAAGAAACTTGATCTGTGTAATTTGGTTTTACGTAAATATGCTGAGAAGATGTTAAAAAACTTTCAAAGTGTCACTTTTGCATGTTTATGGATAGCTTTGAAATAGGCAAACTGTGTTGTGTTCTATCTGAAAAACATTTTTTGTACTATTTGACATGAAAGGGCAGAGCCAGGAGGTGAAGGATAGCAAACAGTGAGCTAGGTGAGAAGTCAGATAGAGGTGATAAAAAGCAGATTTGAGCTTTCTCTTAATTATTGCATTGGACATATTTAACTGTCATTCCAACAGTAAATTTATCTGGAGCACAGTAATTCAACAATGCAGCTGACAATATTGGTTGAAGATTTGTCTTTTTTTTTTAAGTGGTTGTGAATTAGAGCCTTCAGTGCAGGTGCTTTGAAACTGTAACTTAAGATTTCTTCGGTCCTTTTCTTCATTTAATTTATTAAAACATTGCTTGTTGGTTCAGAATGTTTAACATCATGTTCTTCATTGTATCCTGAAAAATTTGGCAGACCATTTTGTTCAGATTCCTGGGAAATTTGTGTTCGATTTGTAGCTGTTTTGTTTTACATTTGTTCTGAATTTAGATTTCTGGTTTTGTCTGAGGCTACTCATGATTAAAACAGCTGCTGTTCCTTCACAGGCCTATGAAGAGTACACCAGCAAGCTTGATGCTCTACAGCAGAGAGAACAGCAGTTACTGGAATCCATGGGGAATGGAACTGATTTCTCTGTCTCCAGTTCAGCTTCAACAGACACAGTTGCATCATCTTCCTCCTCTAGCCTCTCTGTAGCACCTTCATCCCTTTCAGTTTATCAAAACCCTGCTGATATGTCACGGAATAACCCTAAGTCTCCACAGAAGCCTATTGTTAGAGTCTTCCTGCCCAACAAGCAAAGGACTGTGGTGAGTCAGTTTCTATTCACATACTTGTAACCTCAATATTTCCTGTATCTCTCTCCCTCTGTATGCAAAAGTTGGTTTAAGAGCTGAAAAAATACCTGGGTGGAGGTCAGGAGTGTCACGATCACTGTGCTCTGCCACACTCAATTGTTTTCATCTGTTGAATGTTTTTGACAGGATTAACTCAAGAAAGTTCATTGTAGCAATAATACAGAATACAGAACTTTAAGGAGTTTTCTTACTATGAAGATAACTCAAAAAATATTTTTCTCAAGTCAGCTTTATTGCATAAATAGTAATTTACCATTTTAGAGTAATTCCTGATGTCATGGAAGAGTAGTTCACATTTTGCTGCTAGAGAAGGGATTTTTTTATCAGTTCAGAACTGCCAGCTGAAGAGCCTTGATATGTCCTTTAGAATAATACATTGCAAACTGTGATACATTAAACTATTGACAAGCATAGTCTAGGCTCTGTTTTTAAAGGTGGTACATAATCCAAACTTAGCAGGGAGCAGTGTGTCCAGAGAAGGTGGGAAATGAACAGACAAGTGTCCGTGTCAAACCAGGACATGTTGCAGCAGTCAGTCAGGTGTCACCTATCTCTGGATTGTTACTGTCTGTTGAATTTGAATTGCTAGTAAAAAGGAGAAAACATCAACTGAGTAGTGCTGAGTGTTGAAACATTTCCTCATACTTTTCCTCCTGCTTTCCTTTCATTATTCCCCCACCTCACTGAGCAAAGGACTTAGAGTGGGGACAACATTGGAGGGCAGTCGTTTTCACCTGACACTTTTTTTTTTTTTTTTCTTAATATTTCTTAATTGTTCAAGATATTGCTGAAGATGGAAAGTAATACTTGGGTTTTGATCTAAAGAATGGAAGTTTAATGTAGACTGTGACCACTGTGCAGAATGTGCAGTGTAAATCCAAGTGATTGTGTTCTGCCTGTTGAGAAAAGTCTGAGCACACAGTACTACCCACAGAGTGAAATCTGGAGAGAAGGTCCTGGATTTTGGAGGGACTCTAGTTTCTTCATGTGTTCTGTCCCTCCCTGTCTGGCAGCCCCTGTCATGGGTCTCATTGGTTTGTTTTGTTTCTTTCTGTGAAGGATCACAGCATATCCTGCACTGTTCTTTGCATTACCTTTTGTTTCTCCTATGTATTCTCCCATCCTCTAACCCACATAGTGTAATTCTACTCTTATTCTTTTCCCCTCATCTGCAATACTCTTGTTTTGCTTCTTTGTCTCTCCCTTTTTAGCTCCTCCTCAATCCTGTTTTATTTTTTGCAGCACTAGATTTCTTTCTGGGCTATGGGAGGCAAACATGGTTTAACTTGGCTGTAGTCAGGGAGAGGCTCTTGCCTCTGTCCCCAGCTTTCTAGTGGAAGCTGAACACTATTTACCTTACAGGTCCAGTTCTGCTGCTAGTTTCCAGCTTGCTGTGGTTCCTTTGATTTCAGTTTTTACACACTGCTTGTATCAAGTTATGTTACTAAGTTGAACTTTTTTTTCTTATTTTCTTTTCATATACTAGTGAAGTATCTCTGGTTTACAGCTGAGAAAAATGCTTCTTATAGGAGCTCTTGAGTGTGGGGGTTATTGGCCTTGGAGCTGAAGTTCATTTCTCTGAAACTTCAACCAGTGTTCGTTTTATTGAGAAAGTCAGGAATTTCTTGTATGGTGACTCTTAATGTAATTACTTTGTTTTCAGTATTTATTGAACCTACATCTAGTCTGTTGGGAACTAAGGAAATGCCAGGGGCAGCCACAGTCCAGAAGGAACTGCAGCAGCTTACTGAATCCTGGGATGTATCAAGCACAGCATCACTAACAAGCTGGGAGAGGTCATTCTCCTCCTCTCCTCGAGGGTGGGCTCACCTTGGGCACTGAATGCAGTTTGGGTGCCACAATATAGGATTCTGTGCTTCACAGTGCAGTTGTAATGGCCAGCAATCAGATGATGGGCTACTAACCTAAAAAAGCATCCAGCATTTCTCAGTGAACACTGAGACAGCTTCCTTCGTTCTCTTGGTGGATTAGAAGTGTTGCACACTTTCATAACCTCTGGCTTTTAAAGCAGACTGGTTGTGTCTCACCTGTGCCCATTAACTGAGCCATTCCTTATGTGGCTGTGATGGTAGTTCAGGATGTGCAGGTATACAGAGTGGCTTGTGATAGGTTGAAGCAGGAAGGAGTTTCCTTGTGAAAATATGTGGTACCTGCCATTAGAGCCTTCCTCCTGCCCTAGTTCACATTCCATGTGGCTGTTAAAGCAAGGCTGATGTGTTCTACAATCAAGCAGGTGGCTGGCAGAGATACTGTTGAGTTGCAGTGTTGCAGCAGTCTCCTCCCCACCTCAACCTCAATTGCTTTCAATTGATATCTACTTCTGAAAGAAAATCATGTTAATATCATAATAATGATTTCAGTCTCTCTTTTCAATTCACATCAGGAGGGGAGAAATGTCAGATCCTAAGGAGTCTGTATTTGTCTGGGAATGCCATGACATTTCTTAAACCGACTTAAAGTGACTGGAATTGAGTTGGTAATGGTGAGCCAACCTTGTTATTTATCTTTGATCACTCTGAAGCAGCCCCAAGTACTACAACAGCCTTCTGCTATTTGTTTAGAGCTGCTAAAAATGCAGGAAATGGGGGGGAGTTGCTTGCATATCTTACATTTTTGACTAGCAACTGCCTTAGTTGAGAGTTCTCTGCATGTTATTGTTTGTGTGGGATCAAGCAAATATATCTGTTGGAGCTGACTCCAGTTCAAAATATAATTTAAGGAAGCTGCTGGAGTACAAAGAAATGAGACTGTGGTGTTCAGTGTAAGTGATTGTGGTGCTGAGGTCGTGTAGCTGATGGGAAGTTTCTTTGTGTGTGTCATGATGAGGCAGAGCATTGGACAGAGCTTTTCCTTATGGAGGACAAGGTGTGAAGGTACTTGCCTGAAAGCCTGATGGGTCTGTGGCAGAGCCTACTGCTGCTGGTCATTTGAAGTCAGCATTTTGATCCAGCTGGGTTCAAAAGTAATGTTTTTTTGAAAGCAAAACCAAATAGTTGGCTTGGTTAGCTGGAGGGGAATCAATGAATACATAGTGTCAGAAATAAAAGATGGTTTTCCTTGGCCTGGAAAGAGATGAAGCGAAGTTTTTATCTGAGCAACTTCCTAGAAGAAACAACAGATTGTTTTTGTTTTTTGTGTTTTTTTCTTCTCTGTGCTGGGGTAGTTTTGTCCCCTATAATGCAGAGTGAGAAACATGTATACTTCTTTCTTTAGTGGTTTTGTTCAACTGGCAAGTCACTCATCCTTTGGAGAAGCATTCTGCACAAATGTCACCAGGATAAGTCTGTGCAGGTGGGTTTGTTCTGCTTTGTTCTAGGCCAGAGAGAAGGATGCTGAACTCATAAAAATGTGAGATGAAAAGATGTGTAGGAGAATAGTTTGTGAGTTTAAGAGAATGGTTTGTAAGGATAGTGCAGGAGGCAACAATTCCCAATGAATTAAAACTGTACTGATTACCAAGGAGTGGAAACAGCCTTGCCTGCCCAGTGAGCATGGGTGTTATAAAAGAGTGGCTCAGCTAGTTGAGAGTGAGTTGGAGACACAGAGTCTTGCAGCTGGGGATGGAGTCTGCTGGCTGTGCTGTGAGGAGGAAGGGACAGGTGGTTGTGCAAGGGACAGACAAGGTAAGAAGATTTTGTGTGAGGGACAGACAGGGTTAGGTCGCTGGGTTGAGGGATAGATTGTGGTTTAGCCAGTCATGCAGGAGGAAGAAGGAAACTTGCAGAGAGGAGAGAAGGAGTCAGTGCTGTGTGAAGCTGCCTGTGAGGAAAGGAGTCCACTGAAAGGAGGCATGTAAAGCTTTTAATAAAGGACTGATGATAGTGTCAGTCTGGTCTGTCTCAACCTAATTACTACAGTTTTGTGGAACAAGTTGATGAGGCTTATCCAAGCAACAGCAGAATTTAGGGAAATACTAGTTTAAAGGTTTAAAGCTTGTTTGGGTTAGGAATTTAAATGTCTGTGGTGTGCATTGTAACAAATCTGCTAATTAAGGGAGAGCTTTTGGAGGTGGAAGGAAAGTATAAAAACTGATCTCCTGCTGGCTGCTAGAAGTGAGAGATTGTTACGTGCTTGGGCTTGGTTTTGGTGGAAGGGAGGCAGTCTTGAATGGGAGTAGGTGATAGTGTGTTGGCATAAAAGCAAGTTATATTATTTACTGGTGAGATTTCTGAGAGAATACATGGAGCCAGCAGGGAACACAGCCTTGGGCATTCTTAGTTGTGGTGTGGATTAGGATTTTTTGTTTTCCAAATTTTTGATTGATTATGCATGTGGAGAAAGAAGACAGTGCTCATGCAAATGAACAGGAATAAACACATACCTGGTTGTTGAGAAAGGACAGTAATTCAAGGACAATGGTGATTATCAACTGCAGAGGTATGGGACAAATAAGATAACTTCAGGTTTATGTAAGAGGAAGAAGACATGGAAAAAGTTAAAAATTAACTCAAGGAGTTTGGACAATGAGCATAAAAAGCTTTCTGTGAGTGTAAAGAATACAGGAATATGGCATTTGCACGTAGGGCAAGATTTAAGAATTTTGTGGGATTGCTTCAAGTTGTGTGATTTTATTTTTTTTCCCTAGTTTTTTTTCTTTGAGGTTTGCAGGAATGTTTTTGGAGGACCTGGGTAAAGTATCTTTTGCACATGAACTTTTAATGGTAGGTTTGGGATAAGTAAAAAACCTCCATTTCCAGTTGCAAAAACAGTTCCAAGTTTTGCTCTGTGAAAATTGACAAAACAGTTAAAATGATTTAGGGATTTCTCCAATTAGATTGCTTGTTCACTTTTCTTAAGGACCAAGCAAGACCTTAAGGCATTAGCAACAATTTTTAGACAGTTTTCCTGTGGCCCATCAGGTGAGGCTGGTTTCCTCTCTTGGAGGAAAGCTTTCTGAAACCCATAATGGTGTAAACATTTTGTGGGCATATCTGGAGTATCTCTCTGTCACAATGAAAGAGCACAAGAAGTGGTCAGGCATGTATGATAGTTTCCATGGGTTGTCTTCCAAATTTGAGCTATTTGTCACTCAGAAATTTCATGAGTTTAAGTATTTTCTATTTGGAAACCTTCTGTTCAGGCACCATTAAATGCATGCTATGGATACTAGAAATTTGTGTCTTGTGGTTAGGAATTCCTTGGGCGTGGTTAAGTGTAGTGTGAGTAATCATGTTCTATGCTGCCTTTAAATCTGCCACTTGCTACTTTATGCTGAGTGAAATAAGGACTTCTGAGAAAAGCCATTTAACACAAGGCCTGGTATAAAAACAAGTAGCTAAAATAATGGTCATAGCTGCAGAGGAACAATACTAGGAGGTTTCTGATGTTGTAGTGGAGTCCTAGTAAAAAGAAAGAAGGAGGGAATTCTAGGAAAGAAGAGAAAGCTTCTAACTCAAGTACTTTATGAACAAGATCATACAACTTGATGAATAGCAGCAACAACTTGATGAATGATTTTGATTACCCAAGAAATCCCTCTGGACAAGTACTTAGAGTGGGGAAAAAAACAATCTGAAAGGAAATGAGCTCTCCTGAATGATGATATGAAGCATGGAAAGTTACATGAAAACAGTGTGCAGGTGTAAGAAATGATGAGCATTTGAAAAGCATCAGGTGATGGGTCTTGTATTTGATCTCTGTGGTCTGTTGCTGCTTCCAGAGGAGATGTTCCCTTCATGTCTTCTGGCCTCCTTGGTGGAGTGGCTGTGGGAGTGGTAAGGAGTCTCCATGGCTCTCCCCAGTTGCATTTATAAAGAATCCTCTCCCAGTTCCAGTGCCCCCTCTCTTTCTGTCAGCATGAGCAAGGAGTGGATTTGGTCAGTTTGAATTCCATTTCTGTCTGTTGTGGTCTGAGTGAGGACAGTGAAACAAGGGGGAACAAAAAAGAAATAGATGCTGTACATGCTTTGGAAAAGCTTGGTGGCTTCCAAATACTTCAGCTGCCTGCAGATTCTTGATAGGATCAAATCATTGTGTGTTATCACCTCACCACAAAGTCAAAAAATTTCCATGGTAGCTTCTAAACCGAAAGTAATACTCTGGGTCACAAATAAAGTTACTCTTCCTTCTGTGTTCAACTACAGAATATTGTGTGGGTTTTGGTTGTTCTTTGTTTTGCCTTTTTTTGAAGCTTAAGAGTAATTAGAGGTCCTTTATTAAAAACTCAGCATAAATCTGGGCCAGTAAAGCTTTTTCACTTGGTTTTGTGTTGGTATGCTTCATATGCATCTCATAGTTACACATAGATTGGAAAGTTATTGGAAGTTCTCAAAATATGAATGTGAGACTGAGTTTTTAAAAGTGACAATTTCTATGTTCAAAGTTAAAGGAACTAAACAGGACTGAGAATGCTTGGGGACAGTTCTTAAGTGTCTCACTCTTGTCACACCTTGGTTTATTAGTACATCTGCCTTTTAATTAGGCAAGCAATCATGTGATCTTCTCTGCAGTCATGAAGACTAGAAGAATAAGCTATTTTTATTCTATGTAAATTCCTAGCATAAATTAATTCATCATGCATGCACAACTGGGATCCTTCAAATATTCTGTTTTTAAATCTGGTACTTGATTCATTTCTTTTGAGTTCAGATTTGCATCTTGCTTTCTGTAGTTGATGCTGTTTGTGCCTCAAGCTTGCTGAGTAGCAAGCACTGGATTTCTGTAGGCATTTAAGCTGCCCTACCAGTTTCACCTGTCAAGTATAAGGAAAATTCAGAGAAGGGGTGTTCAGGCAGCTGAATAAACCAGTTTCTTGCTTTTAATTACACACCTGGTTTGACATGATTAGGTTTTTCTAATCAAAAATAAAATTAAAACCTCCCATGTTATATCAAACATGCAACAGAAATTGAGTCTATTTTTAGCCTATGCCAATGGCTGGTTGCTGAATGTATATGAATACTTTGGAGTTTTGTGCATATTATTAACAGTCTGATGACATGAAATAAATGGTAGTTTACTTTCAAGTAAAATTCAGTTGATACTTCTGTATCACTAGGAAAATTTATTCTGTCACTTAGTAAATTGTTTTTTATCTTTCCTTGGGAGTTTTCTTTCTTTTGTCCTTCCAATTCTCTTCTCTCCTCCCCCTTGAGGAGGGAGTGAGCCACCAGCTGGGTGGTGCTTAGCTGCCTGCCAGGGATAACTCATCACAAGCTACCCTCAAATGCTGGATAAATTCAAAGGCACATGTGTTGAAAAGAGAATAATTTAATCCACTACAGTTTTATTGACACAGTGTTTTAGATTGCAAAGTGAAACAATATTGAAAACTTGCCATTGTAAAACTGATGACTTGTCATCTGGAATGCCATGTGCAGCATTGATTGCTGGTTTTTACTCAAGTAAAGGAGTGTTTAGTGATTCCTTATGAGATGGAAAGTCTGGCTGTAGAAAGTAAGAAATGCTATGAAAAAAATACTATTTGGAGCATGCTTCCTTTACCTCATAATGTGCTAGGCAGGCACTCAGTGAAATGGAATGCAAGTCACAAATCTGAAAATGGTCATAATAAATGTTTTAATTCCATGTTTAGTAAGTCATACTGCAATTCATTCTTCTTGTGTTGTTTAAGCAAACTAGCCAATGGGGTTTTAATATTTGGAAAAAGTGTGTGTACTACCTGAGGATGGAAGTACCCATTTGGTTTTAGAACCAATTGCAATAGTTTAGAGAAGGATGTGAATTTTAGCCCTTCTGCTGTAGTTTCTTGCCCCCATGCTGCTTTTAAAGCACTTGGAGGGTGATCAGCTGAGACAGGACTCTACTAAAGTGAGCTCTGGGTCTGACCTATTCAAAGATTTATTTAAACTGTTTTGTACCTTAATGCATGTGTGTTTTGGTTTGGAGAGCAGCCAGCTGACTTTTTTTGTCTCTTAAATAGAAACCACAAGGTCCTGGGGTTTCATGCCCATATAGTAGCTACAGATATTTTTCTAGATGAGCATTTCTTGCAAGTCTGAAGTCTAAAGTTGTATTTTCCAAGCTTTATTTCACTGGTAGATCATTGTCAGCCTTCACTGGTATTCACCCTAACTAAAATTTGAAGATGATGTGCTCTCTACTGTCCCCTTTAAAATGTTTAGTGCTCTTCTGAGCTCAGTTTGGGAGCTGTCTCTCAAAAGCTTTAAAAATTATATGTGGAGACCATTGATTAGGCACCACAGGTTTCATCCAGTGTGGTTGAGTGATGCTGTATTCTTGAGAAAATATTTCTGCACTGACATAAGTCAGTCTGTTGTGTTCTGCAAGTGAGTACACTTAATTGCATTGGAGGTGCCAATGTGTGCTGGTAACCCATGTCTTTGAAAGTTAAATGGAATGCATTTGATGGAATGGTAACAGCTTTGTAAAAAGGGTAAATTCTGCTCAATTTCCCTTGGAAACAAGATTTAATGCAATGAAACTGCCTCTCATTTGTCTCACTAATATGCTTCATTAAGAATGTGTTTTCTTGCTGCTTTCTCCTGGAAGCTGGACAGAGCTTCATGTCCTGATATCCAGAACAGCTGTTTCTGAAAGCTGTGCTCTTAGCTTTCTAGAGGATGTGATGTTCAGTGCCATTTTATGTTCTTTTTGCCACAAAGAAGGGTAATTTTATCTGTTAGTGCTGTAAGAAGTAGCTGACTAATTTGGTGGAATATTTGTCCTTTGTAGGTAAGATGAGAAATTAAATGTGGATCTCATGCTTGGATTTTACCAGAAAACCTGACCTGTTATTATTATTTGGCAAAAGTATAGTTGAGCCTGATTTTTTTCCCCAACACATTGAATTCTGTCAACATGTGGCTGAAATTTTTTTGTCCTGTGTATCAGGAATGGGGAGGAAAAAAAAAGTGATCTTTGAGGGTGTATCTATTGTGGTAAGCAAATAAATCCTTTGAAGTGATATTTCAAATCCATTCTACTTGGCATATTTCCACTTTTCTACCCAGTAGTCTGCTTGATTGTTTGGACTTGCTCTGAAGCTCTGAGGTATGTTACACATACCTTACATACCATACATAGGTTATACTTGGCTAAAGTGGCTGAACCACAGTGCTAGGCTGAGGGAAGAAGAAAGGCAGATAACTAGTTTGGAGAAGTACAATACTGGATATTCAGGGCTGAGCAGCTTTCACTTTCAGAGAATACCTTTGCATTGCTTTTTTGGGTGCTTCTGTCTCTTTATTGCTCTAAAACATTGGAAGCTACAGTGGTGTAAGGAAGCATTTTTAGCTTACTGGGACTATGCCAGTTTCTAGTCTGATGTTAGAAAAGTGATGTAAGAGTTATTTAGGGACGTAGCCCTGAATTTCTTACTGAATTGGGAATGACCTGATTTACAGAAATAAATGATTTATTATGCATTGCTTAAATACTTGTGGCTGCAGTACTAAATATATATCAATAATATTGTTACAAATACTGGCCCTAGAAATAGTTCAGGTGAGTGAGAGAAATGAGGGCATTAAAGGCTATAGTTCTGTTTAATATGTCTAGGTAAAACTGCTTTGAGAATTTCTACAATCTGGAATAATTTCCAGGTTTTTTTCTTGGGGCTTTTACATTTGCAAACTTGATCATGTGTTTTGGTGTTGCCCTGAATTGCTACTTGCCTAATTTAGGATGCTGAAGTAAATTATCTTTTCTGGTATGTTATTAGTCTATACACTGAGCATACCTTGCAGTCTGTTGGCAGCTTCTGCACTGTTTCTTAGTGTGATATAGCCCACACTTTCATACTCTTCATTTTTCAAACTTGCTTGCCGAATGAACTTTTTAAGTGCTATAAAAACCTAAGCCTTTTCTGATCTATGAATCTTTTATATATAAGTAACCTAAAAAGAAAGCCCTTAATCACAATTTGGAAGTACATTCCCTAGCTCAGTAACATGAGTTTCTAGGTGGTAACCATTGTGAAACATTTGGATTCTCTTAGTTACAAAACAGAGGGATCAGGAGATAAAGGATCAGTGCTAACAAAACGGGTTTTAAATATTAAACATTCTATGTTTCAATAAAATGCCAACTTTGTTCAGTGTTATTGGGTTGCAGGCATGAAATTGCTGTGTATTTTGGAGTAGATGAGAAATTTTCTCCTGGGGAAGTGATTTTGTTAAAAAATGCTGATGTGATTCAGTTAAAAGGCTCTGTGGGAATCCTGGCAGAGCTCTGATGGAATTGATAAACCCTCCTTGGAGCCTTCCTGCCGTGCTGGAGCTGGCAGGCACTGGGGGCTGCACCATGCAGGGCTCCTGCTCCCCTCCCAGCCTGTGGGGCCACACACCCTTCCTCTGCCTGGGGCTGACAGAAAAGCTGTTCCAAAACTCCTGCTTTGGAGTCAGCAGGAGCCTGCTAGCCAAGAAAAAAGAACTGGGTTTGGTTTTTCTAAAGACCGAGTTGGTCTCCAGATCACTTTCTTGGAGCTTGCTTTTTCTTTACCTTCCCCATAATTTGGGGGTGAAAAGAAGCTGGGGGCAAAAAGAGGTTTCAGAGGGAATGCCTTGCAGGGTGAGATTTCTGCTTTACAGCAGGGACTGAAGGAGGGGGCTGAAGGGCTGCATGCACAGATGGTGATAGACCGTGCTGTACCAGTCTGGGAAAATGATTAATCAATACTACAGGGACTTATTCTAGCACTAAGTTCTTTTAATTTGGCCTTATGTTTCTCTGCTCAGGAGTTCTGTAAGAGAATGTTCTAAATGTGATGCTGATTCAGGATCATGATGGTTTTTGAAAGTAATAAAAACAGTTCTTTGGGTTTGAGCTGGATCTTGATGCAAATGGCAGTGATGTTCTACCCATGTTTCTAATTGCAAGTTGCATAAATATGGCTTGGATTTTAATGAAGGGGTTTTGGGATAATAATACTGAGGAACAGCAAATGATAAGTGAGAAGGATGTTTAATGCACGTTTTCATAGTCTTACTGCACTTGTGTTGCTATAGGTAACCTTCATTCTGACACTTAGCAAATTTTGAGAGTTTGCATTCCCAACTTTATTGATCTCTTAAAAGAAACCCTGTAACTTCATAAATCTTCATACACCTTATTTTTTACAAAATTTAAAAGAAAAAAAATACCCCATCAGTGTAATTAACTAATAGCATTGGAACTTTAGGTTCCTGATGCATTTCTTTGCTTCATGAGTTACTGAAGGATGTCACCATCATTTATGGAGGATCAGTGCTAGAGGAAGAAAATGTTTTCCAGTGACCACAAGACTGCTCATCTCTTCTTTAATGTTAGCCATCTTTCCACTGCTTGACTTTCCTCCTTGTCCTTTTCCACTCCCTCACACAGGTCAAGATTTTACTAACCTGGTTTCTTTTAATACTTAGCTCTGTTGGAGTTTCCTGCCTAAGCTAGAACCTCTTTTTACTCTCTACTGGGTTCTATTGCTGCTCTTAGGCACTTGCTTGCCTCTGATGTTCCTTGTCCAAAAAATCACTTTTTTTCCCAATCACAACCTGAAAATTTCCTGTTCAGGATATACTCCCAGTACTTCCCCAGGTGTTGGCAAACAGTTCTCCCTGCAAGGTGGTTCATCACATCTTTTTTTGGTACCCTCAGCCTCAGCTCTTCAGTCTGTCCTCCCTCTGTCTTGTTTATTTAATTCCCACCAACCTGATGATCACAATTCCCTCTCCAAGTATGCACATGCTTTCCCTGCATGTTCAGTTCTTGAAGTTTGTCCTGACCCTCTCCTCCCATTTCTCCTTCATGCCCAGCCTCTTTCCTGGCTCTTTTCATTCCCCTTTTTGTCACCATCATCTGTCTGCCACCTTGGCAGTATTTCAGTTTCTTCTGCCGCTGTGGATATCAGTGGTGAAGTGACTGAGTTGCTGGAAAGGTAAACCTGAATTGTGTGTGGGGACTCAACCTCAATCCAGCAGGAGCTGTACTTGGAGGAAAAATAGCCTTGAGCTGAGGAACACTTGCTTCCTCCATCAAAATGTCTCCTGATTGGATCTAATGTATGTGGGAGGTTGGAGCACACCTGAAATCCTCAGATTCTAGTCAGATTCTTAAAAATATTTACTCTCTGTTTGTAAATATGTATGTTGGAGGCACATAGGAGGACACTGAGGGGAAAGACAGGTTCTTTTAGGGATCTTTGGCAGAATGATTATGGCACTAAATCATAGGGACAATTAAAGAGTACAGAATTTATTATTAGAATGGCATATGAGTTCTGCAAGTAGAATCAATATTGTGCAATTTAAAAGTACCTTATATAGA
Source organism: Oenanthe melanoleuca (assembly GCF_029582105.1). Lineage (NCBI taxonomy): Eukaryota > Metazoa > Chordata > Aves > Passeriformes > Muscicapidae > Oenanthe > Oenanthe melanoleuca. The sequence continues at coordinate 5,066,451 of NC_079334.1, forward strand.
CTTTATAATACAACTTCACTTATTTCTAATCAGCTTTGCAGATCAAGAAAAATCTTTAATACATGCTTTGTTGTATCAATACAACAATCATAATTTATACTGAACATTTGTATGAAAGAATGAGTCACACCCTCGATCCTTGGAGAAAGGACAGGAGTTACTTACTATGGATTTACTTAGAGTAATAAGAAGATGCATTAAAAAAGAAAGTAAAGTGTAAACCAAAGTCACCTAAGGCTGAATATTGAGATTGTAAAGTAGTATGCTATAGGATGTTTTTTTTCAAGGAATTAAGACAAATTAACTGTTTTTAAATGTCTGTGTTGACCAGATGACATGCACAAATATCATGTAAAGCAGCACTCTCACGTTAATGGGAGGAAGATGGTGAAGCAAAATATTCCTTTAACTTGTGTCTTCTGAAAGCACAGATGTTTGAGTTCTAGAAATGCAATATATAATGTAACCTCAAGTGGTTTTCACAAAGCTGCTTGAAGCAGGCTGCTACTTTGCACTGTCATGCTTAAGTAGGACATAGAGCCCCTAAATACCCATGGAAATTTAAATGCAGGGAACAAAAACTAGGCTCTGATCCAAAGCCAGTTGAAGCTGATTAAAAGACTGCTTTTGGCTACTGTGTGCTCTGGCTTAAGCCACTTGCAAGCTAGATTTGAGTTTCAGGTGTTCAGACAGACTTGTCAGGCTTAAGTTGGTGGTTTTTTCCTTCTGATTTGTGTTCAGGGTACTATCCATGATTATAGGAGCTATCCCAGTGTGTACAGTGTCTAAAGCCTCACATTTTCACTACTGAGCTCTAAAAACAGCTAGTAGATAATATTCAATACCTTAACTACACTTAATCACCAGATCATGTATTCTTCTTTTTTATAGCTTGACACTGTACACTGTTAAAACACAGGTATACCTAGAGATGATCTACTCACTTGTATAAGACATGCCTAGAATTAGAATAAAGGTGAGGAAAATACCTTTACATAGTATGCAGTTCTTGATTTGGCTAGTTTAAACGTGCTCCTCCATTTTTCCCATTCTGTTGGTTATCTAAACTTTTCAAGCCAGGAAACAGAAGAGAGCAGTATGTTTTTCATATAAGAAGTATCTGTAGAATTACAAATATAGGTTAAAGTGAGAGGTGATGGTCTGCCTGACTCAGATGACTGTTTTGTTTTACTTGTTTGCATGCTTATCTTCTGTTTTAGAAATACAAAATAAAATATTTACATTTTATAGTAATGCTTTCTTGAGTGCAGTCCAAGTTAGTTCCTTCACTTAATTTCACTTGGCATGTTTCCCCACTTATGTTCAGGCCAGCCTGTAAAATTCAAGCTGTATGTACTTCTCAGCTATCTGTGTGCTCTGTCTCCAGTTTCTTACAGTTGAGGAAGTTGGAAATTTGCTTTTGGAGTTGAGTGAAGGTTGTGTTCCAAATTAATAGAAGTGTAGAGCTTGTTGTCTCTTCTAGCTGAGCCCTTATATACTATTCAGCAATAAAATATTCCTTGGTACAAAAAAGGTTTTGGAGAACTCTGACCTACAATTCTGTAAAGCATCCTGAAAAGTGGATTTCAGCACTTTAGGGTCAAAATGTTTGCATCATTTTGGGGGGATAAATTTGAAATTAACTCATTTATTTTGTGTTTGACCTCTAGGTTCCAGCAAGATGTGGAGTGACAGTCCGAGACAGCCTAAAAAAAGCCCTGATGATGAGAGGTCTTATTCCAGAGTGCTGTGCTGTTTACAGAATACAAGATGGGTATGGTTTGCGTGGGATGCATTTTTGCTCTTAGAATCTCTTATTGAAGCTACACAGGATGGCCAGATCTATCCAGAAGCTGTTTACAAAGTTCAGAATTTTATGGTACTTTGCACTAAACAATTTGCACATTGTAGACATGTTGAAAAGAATGTCTGATTCCTAGGAAAAGGCTTGGCTGTAATATTGAGTAATATGAGATTATGGCAGAACACTTCATTTATCCAACTTATGCTAACCAAACAAATATTAAATAGGTTGTGTTAACTTACTGGTTTTGCTTCATTTGGATATAATGCATTCTTAACTAAAGATAGAGTTCCCTTGGGAGGAAAAAAAGTTTTCAGCCCTAAATAATTGTGTGTTATCTTCATGTACACAATTAGCCAACTCTGTGGACCTCTTACAAAACAGATACCTTCACAAACACTTCATTTGATCAAAAAGCCATCTGCCATGTAGGAAACAAGGAATTGGCCACTACTGGAGCTGGTTGAAAAAGTGCATTTCCTTCCTGCAGTTTGTCCAGGGAAGGTGTGCTTTGTTTGCTATGTACTGAGGTCTTGCTTCTAAAATTTCCTGCAATTAGGCTGGGTAGCAACCCCCCACAGTGTAACTTTTTAGCTGATCTCACAACTTTGGCAAGAGACATGCAAGGGCTTGTGTGCTGATGCTAATGAGAGGCTTATTTGCACTTTAGAGAGAAGAAGCCAATTGGCTGGGACACAGACATTTCCTGGCTCACTGGAGAGGAGTTGCATGTGGAAGTTTTGGAGAATGTGCCACTCACGACACACAATTTCGTATGTACTGGGTTTTGTGAGATGTTACATCAACTTTGTACTGTCAAATTCAAATTGCCAACTTGGAATATTTTGCATCTGTGGGATGTTGTGGGAGTTTTTAATCACAGTAGCTTAAGTGAATTAGATAGAATTGTATTTGAAATAAGTGATGCTAGAGTACTTGATCACCCTTAAAACTTTCACGTTTTGTTGGAATACACCCTCTAAAAATCTATAAATGTAGGGGGTTTATATCAGCACTGCATTGCAGAGCTGCAATAATAATCTACTATTTTTGTATTGCTGTATCTATAAAATGTATTCTGGGCCTCCCTGCTGGCTCTGCAGCAGCAATTAACTAATGAACTAACTATTCCCAGAGCAGTGCTGACATCATCAGTGATGCACTGCACAAATATGTTTTGACCTGATAAGGCACCAAGTAAATGGAAGCTGCTAAACAGAATCTGTGTAAATGTTTCCAGCTACATACAAAATCCTGGTAATAATGTTTGTCACATTGAGAAGAAAGACCTTCTGTTTCAGCTTAAAACATAGCAAAAGTCTCTCTGCAAGCTGATTCAACCTATTTAGCTCAAACAAGCTGTTTGGGTTATGGCTAGTTAGGTGAACTCTATAGGCTTACCATTTTTTTATATCCCTCTGAAACTCTGATTATTACATAGAATAAAAGAAGTAAGGTGTTTTTATGCTAGGTATTGCTAAATTTGAAAATTAACTAAATCATTTCCCTTTATAATTTGGGGAGAGTGCATGATCACCCTTCTGTGATTCTGAATGTTTCTGAGTTTCAGTTGTCAAAATTACAACTGTATGTGTAACCATACATTGAAGCCCTATATGTATATATGCCAGTGTGTATTTCCATCCTGTGATTATTAGAAATGTTCTTTGGCTTCTGGAAAAGTTAGAATGTGGAATAATATTTCAGCAGCTTTTTTTTAATAGGTTTTATCCAAATAATTTCTCAGTGTTGTCTAAAATGATAATAGTCAAGTTTTGCTTCAGGTTTTTTGCTCTTATTCTTACTGCTAGTGAGGTGAAGTATTAATTCCAAGAAACAGTTGAAAGAAAGTTTTGATGCATGAAAACTGTTTCAAAAAGGAGACGATCTCTCTGGTAAATCTGTTTGATGCATAAAATTGTAGCTCCAGCATCACAGAAGAGGTAAAAGCAAACAGCTTATCTTACAGGACTCTGTATAAGGAAGGTAACTGGGACTATTTTTGACCATGCAGGTACGAAAAACCTTCTTCACGTTGGCGTTCTGCGACTTCTGCCGGAAGCTGCTGTTCCAGGGCTTCCGCTGCCAGACCTGCGGCTACAAGTTCCACCAGCGCTGCAGTACTGAGGTGCCACTGATGTGTGTCAATTATGACCAGCTTGAGTAAGTAATCACAATTGGTTTTTCAACTTGAGCCTTTTGATAAGTGTACAGCTGTCGGTGATTTCTTGTGTTAAATCTGTAATTGAGGGAGTCAGAGGAGATGGCTGAAAAAAAAAATAGGAGCTCAACTGTTCTTGTGAGACTGCTTAATTGATACTGTTTTCTGTGCTAGCTCAGACAACCAGTTCATATTTTTTTGCTGGTCTATGAAGTGCTTTTTCTGAAGCATGAGTAGGGTTGCTGAGCACTTGAGTGTATCAGACAGACTATTCATTGTTCACAGTTGTTATTATTAATCAAAACTGGTTCTTTATCGTGTGATGGCTAAGGCCCCGTTTAAAATTTAGCTGTGGGTTTATTCTCTTTAACCTGAAAAAAAAGAAGACATTAGTTGATTGTAGTGAAATTGCAGTTGGTTTTACAATAATTGAAAATAAATCTGCTTGCAAGATTAATGCCTAGGTAAGAAACATGAAAGAGAATGACCCAAACAGTCCAGTGTTCTTGGATTGAGTTACTGATCTATTTGTGTAAGTCTTTGATGTAGATTTAGGATCTGGTGTAAACTGGCTCTGTTCTATTTGATTAGTTTCAGCAGAGGCTATTAAGTCTTTTAAATAGATTTTTGTATAAGGAATAATTTAAAATGCTATTTTTCTCCCCAAGAATGAATTTAATTTCAGTTTATTTTGGTATTTGTAACTGTTTCCATTGGCATCTCTGGAGTTTGTGCTCAGGGTGTAAGTTTATGTACTGTTAGATAGAAGTTGTGCATTCTTGAAGAACCAGATGTTTACAATTTCAACTGAAAGATGAAAAAACTAATTTCCACGAGGTTTCTATTTAAAGCATGATCTTTTGATCCTTTGTGAAGTAAATAATACTTTTAACAAATCTTACAGATTTAATCTGTTTGTGAGATCTTTATTTTCAAATTTAGAATTTAATCAATGAGGTTTATGGGATTTGGGGTCTTTTTTGTAGTTTTTGAGTATTATATTGTGAAACTTCTGGGTTTTGCACAAGTTAGGTTGTTTTTGTTTTGTTCTTGCCTCACAGTTTGCTGTTTGTCTCCAAGTTCTTTGAACATCACCCCATACCACCAGAGGAGGCCTCCTTAGGAGAGACCACTCCAGCATCTGGATCATACCCCTCAGTGCCCCCCTCAGATTCCGTTGGGTATGAACTTATTCCTGCTGTTTAATAAATAATTAATAACATAAAACTTCAGTACTGTGCTAAGAAACACTCAAAATACTGCTTTGCAGCTCTGCATTCATGTAATCTGGCTTCTCATGCAGGTATATCCACCTATGTTGGACTTAAAAGAAGTGAATGTCTTCATTCACACAAATTCTATAAATTAGTAATGAGCCTAGGTTAAATGTGTGTGTAACTGTCTGTAGAACTGGGCATTACCTGTTAAACTGATTTCTTCTAAGTGATTCCTTAGACCTGGTCTAAACTGGAAAGATTTTATTCTTAATATAAACCAAAATTATATCCTCACAAATTCTTTTAGTTGGTTATCAAATTGGAATTTATATGCTTTGAAGTGACATACCTCAGTTTCAGAATAAACCACATTACTCTAAGGCTGATGTAAACAGGTGCCAGCTCCAGGTTCATAATACTGCTTTGGTATCCTCCAGACCCTGTTACCTTCTTCCTGTTCATGTGGGGTGTACCAATAGCATGTTTGCTGCAGCTCCAGGTTTTGTAAAAGCACACCTCTAAAATTCACCATCCCCCAGTATTTCCAACAAAGATTCTGGGCCCTTTCTCCATGAAGAAATAAGAGACCATATTTAAATTATGTTCCCAGTAGCAAAGAGATCAATGACACCATCCACCATTAGGTAGTTGAATAAATGTCCAGGGAGTAACTCAGGGATGTATATCATGCTCAAGACATCTGGTGCATATTAATTAAGAACACCAAATACAGAAGCCTTCAGAAAACCATTCCCAGGACTTGTGTGGAGTTGAGCTGAATGTGGCAGAGAAGCTCTCTTGGATTAGTGAAAACTGTGCCTAAACCGAAGCAGAAACACACTGGAAGCTACACAGGCACCTCTGGACTCTTAACTGGAAGATAAATTCTCTGGACAGCCAAGACTATCTTATGGAAGACCAAATAAAATGCCTCCTAGGAAAACAGATTGACAGTCCTGTAGAGGGAACCTCACTTGGTAAGTACAGAGATTATTTTCTTTCTTGTACTATTTTGTGCAGATTCAAGTGAATTCAAAAATACTTCTTCAAGGCAGTGAATGTTGCCTTTAGATCCCATGAATATTAGTGCAGCAGATTTTGGACAAGGCCACCTGTCAAATATTTGTCATGGTACAGCCAAAATAATAACTGGACTAGAACTATTAATTGATGAAGAGACTTGTTCATACCAGTTGTGTTAAATACTAGTGGATGTCAAAGGCACTATATAGCTCTAATCCTAATATTCTGTATTGCTTTTCAATTGCCTTTGCCTCACATTGGTCCATTCTTACCAGCTTGTGAGGTTCCAGCAATATGGATTATCTTGATGCATTCACTATTTCAGGCATTCTTAGTTTTGTGAAGTGGAAACAGAAAGGAAAAACTTTCCAAAGCTGGTTAATTCCTTGAGATCTTTAACTTCACATACATAAAAACGTTAACATTTAAATATACTTAGTCAAGCTTTTTGAGTAAGTATAGGTAAATGTTAAATATATTTATTTTTTGAGCTTTTCTGAAGTGTTGCATCTATAAATGTTTGTAATTGCAGATGTAAAAGGTTTCTAGCTTTCTCCTTTCTGATTTTTTACTTTGTTGTACACTTTATTGTTAAACAAAAAAGAAAGCATACATCATGCTTGAAAAATTGTGTTCATTTTGAAAATTATTTATGATTATAAGCTGATGTTCATATGTAATATGCATATTAGTCATACAGTGTTCCCCCAGCATCAGTGTATGTAGCATTTCCTTTCCAGAAGTATCTCAGATATTACTGGATGAACATATAGCACTGTCCATACCTTTTTCCAGTTGCCTTTCTTTAGTAGTACTTCTGTGCTTTTTAAGAACATAATTGTGGAAATATTAATCTGGCTGAATTTAAAAAGCTGGGCTTTCCTATAAAAACATGAACTCACCTGTAATTTTGTTAAAGAGAACTGTTACAATATGGGACAGCAGCTCAACTGGAATAAGAAAAAGGCTGACATTTGACTTGTCTGGGAGGAGAATATGGGATTGAAATTTGAGAGCTGAGCAATGGGATGGGAAATATGAGGAACTGAGGAACTAGCACTTTTAATAATGCTTCCTAGATTAATAATTGTTCCTTTGGTTTCTCTGTTCTTCTAGCATCTTGCATGGAACAGCTCACAGAGGAAGGGATGTTACTATTCATTTGTTAAACCTGAGGAAAGAGAAAGCAAACATCCTTCTTCATCTCTAGCCTTGTGAAGAGATCCCAGCAGCAGGCCAAGTGCCCAAAAGAAGGAAGTTTGTGTTGTGAGACAGGTTTGAGAGCAAAGGCATGTGTGACATGCTGGGACACTGTCAAGGGAGCAGATGGAAGAGTTTGGAAGAGAAGGGCACATCAAGGAAAAGACCATTGGACATGATGCAGAAGCTGCTGGACATGCTGAAGAACTGTTTAATTTTGCTCCTGTGTAACATCCTAAAGCCATCCAGGCCTGCAGCCTTTCATTCTTCCAACTGTCAGCCAAAGGCAATCCCTCCAGGTTTTCCACCCCAAGAGGAGGGAACACACATTGTCCCATTTCACGTTTCTGAACTCCTTATAACATTGTGTTCAGCCTCCACATTAGGTTGTGTCCCATTTGGGTTCTTTCCATTTGCACTATCCTGTTGTGTCAAAACAACCATTTTAATTACATTCTGCAGTTAACTGGAAAGAAAAGTGCAGGTCTCCCTGCTAAGAGCCATTTGTAATAAAATTGAAGTAAGGAAACTGTATAGCACACATTGTATTTGTTTCGTTCATTGCACTGTCATGAAGTTTCTTCTCCATCTTGGCTCGTAAAATATGAGCACAGAATTTCTGTGAACTCAGTCTCAAATACATGAAAAAAAGAGAAATAATCAAGTTGGCAACACCTTGGCTCTTTGAAAAACAGCATTTCCCAATATGCTTCGTCTTGTAAGTTGGAGGAAGAAAAGGGGAATGTCTGGTGCACCATTCTTGGAAGCTTGCCAGTCCTTGCCTTGGAGCAGGCTCCAGCTTGTGATTAAACACCTCTGTTTTCCTTTCTGTCTTCCAAATGTTCACTGATCGTTCTGCTTCAGCTGAAGATACTTGAATGTCTAGAAAAGCTTTGGAAAAGCCAAGGAAGCAAAGATACAGTTTTAGATTATTACATTTTATGCTACAGTGCCATTTATATCCTGTGGTGAGCAAAAGCTTTGTCTTTCAATTTATAAAACAATGAACTTTTACCCTAAAAGTTCTGGCACCAGGCCTCCTACAGGTTTCTCTATGTTCCCAGTGTTCCTACAATATACAAGTTGAGCAGATATGCATTCTTGGTTTGCAGAAAAGGTTTGGTATCAGAATCTTTAAATCAGAATCAGAAAACTCTATCAGTCCATACAACAGGTGAGGGAAACCTCTTGCTCTCCAAAACTTTGTTTGCAAAAACCTGCTAGTGATCTGGACCTGGTTTGGAGGACTAACAGCAACAGTGTGCTTTTCTTGATAACCCCTGGTGTATGAAGCTGTGCACAGTGTTGTGGCAATCCTGGCAGTTGATTTTCACCTACAAGCCAACCTGGAAGAAAACAAGTTGTCATGGTATAAAAAGCTGCACTAATTTGTGTGAGGTAATGACTTTTGCAGATGTGTACCATGATGCTTCTAGACGGACTTCACAGGGTGCTGCAAGAAAGTTTTTGAGCTGGTAGTTACAAATTGGTACTGCTGTCCTTTTCTCCAGATTGGCATTTGATTTGGGATTATTGATTATTCCCAGGCTGCAGGGATGGGGAAAGGAAAAATTTGTTTTCTGGCAATGTCTGTGGAGTACCACAATAATTAAATCAGAACCTATTTGGCCTTCACAATTTAAATTTACCTGATTGCTGCTATAGCTGAAATGCCATTGTGTCCCAGATCCTTAGCAGTGCTTAGAAACTGCTTGGAACTGGAAGTGCACTGTGTTCTTCATTAACAACAGTAACAACAACCAAATCCAGTCTGGTATTAACACTGATGTAAAAAAAAAAAAAAAAATTAAGAAAAAAACCTTGATACACATTTTAGCTTGCAGTAGGTTTGGTTTGGGTATGGGTGTGCAGCTAACATGTAAAGAGTGTGTGCAACACTGAGCCCAGTGGCTAAACTGAGATGGACTTGTTCAGGCTATGAGGAGGAGAAAGAAAATCTCAGTCCAGGAGAGATGCTGTGATTTTAAAAAGAAACTGATGCATCCCTTATAGTTGAAGCTAGGTAAATGAGACTTATCAGTTCAAGCATATGCTCAACTATAGCAAAATAAAAATATAGTCAACAAGATCTTGAAGCCCAAATAGACCTATCATAAGAAAAATTTCAAGAAAAATCTTTCCTGCATAGACCAGCTCTTAAACACTTATGAAACATCACATTGAGTAAAGGCCATTAAAGAAAATCTGTATTAAAATTTTGTTTTGCATTTTTAAAGTGAACTAATTTATATCACTGCAAGTTCTAAAATCCAATAGACATACTGTATATGATTTCATGAAATTGTTTGTTTATATTTAGCATAATATGTGCAGACACTTTTCTGAGTTACCTTACTCTTCTTTGTGAACCCAGTTTTGTGGAATAGTAAATCTGTGGACACATGGGCACTTGCTGTGCTTGGTAAAGGGTATAAAAATTTGACATCTTAGCAGTTATTCTAGTTTTCCTTGATAAAACATCTTTCTGTTTTACCTGATAAAAAGGGAGGGAATGCTAATGCCAAACATGTGGTCCAAGGTATAAAAGTGTGTTCTGTCATAATGCCCACATCTAGGAGCTGGGAGAAAGTGATTTATCTGCTTATTTGCAGAAGGTCTGCTTTAGCAAAGTGGCTGTAAACTGTTCACAAAGGCCACAGGAAGAACAGAAACTCAGATCCTGATTTTCAAACTCATGTTCCTTCAAGACTCAGCCTGTTATTTTTTGGGGATAGGTTTTTTGTTTCAGGGTTTTTTGTATGATTGGTTTGTTTGCCTTTTGTTTGTTTGATTTTTTTATTTGTTTGGTTTTTGGGGGTTTTTGTTGGCTTTTTTACAGTGTATTTTGTCAGCACTGTGCTTCCATAGCCTAAGAACTAGTTTTGGAACTGGCCTGGAATAGACAATGTCACCCTTTTCCAGAGGATGATATCTGGCCCTTTTAGCTCCAGTGTCACTTCTACTCTTCACAAGTAATTTCAATGTAGGAATACTTTAGGAATGGCCTTTTGTAGCTCAGAGGATGACTGTGTTCCTTGTAGTGATGTGTTTTTGGTAGAACAAGATCTTGATGCAGACCAAGATCCAGCTTTTGCCACACACAGGCAGAAACTGGTGGTAATATTTTCTGAGCTTGTGATTTCAGTAGACTGTCTTAGTTAGCAAACCCCTTGTCTCTTTTACTTCACTAGTTATCTTTTTCAATAAACATTTCCATTTAGCAGAAAAATCTACCTTTTTCAAAGTGTCTCAAGGACACTCATTAATAAAGTCATAATGGGGCATGTGGCTAACTGCTTATGAGGTTCCCATCTTTGCATTCTTTGTTGTCTAAAGCCCAGAGATCCTCAGAGTAATAGCTTAGAAACTAAATAAAAGAAAAAATATAATTTCTTATCAACCTTAATTATTTTCTAAAGATCTGGTCTTCTCCCAATAAGCATTTAATGAGTAGAAAAAGCTGTTCAAGTTGTTGTCAAACATGGTATGATGTGGCATGCTATCTGTGTTAGCAACATGATGGACATGATGACCTGTGACCAGAAAAACAGAAGTAGCAGATGACCATTTATGACTCAAAGGAGGATGTAATTGAAACAATATTGCCTCAATCTGGTTTTCTCTCCCTTGGCTTACTCATGATCACAGAATATCTGATTGCTTCTGTTTTTGTCACATGGCAGAGCTCAGATGGTGTGTCACTGGTGCAGTGTTCTGATGGATGTTGTGATATATTTCCCTTAATTTCCTTATTACCTGAGAACTCTCAGGAAGTTTAAGCAGGAGTTAGCTGTCCCAGCAATGACAGCTGGTTGAGACACCTTTTAGACTTCTGGTACTTTTTTTGTGCAGCACTTGACAGGCTGGCCTTAACATGAAAACAGAGTGCATTTAAATGTCAGTCAGGTCCTGCATTTGGATCTGTGAGCTGCCCCATCTCCTGGTTTATGTTCTAGTTGCATGATTTACTTACAGAAACATGCAGGAATTCAAAGCTTCCTGACCTACAATGTTTTACCTGAAGGTACTTGGGTAGCAGTGAATGAAAACTTCATCTTATGTGTATGTACAACAACTGCATTTTATAAAATAGTTCTCAAATTATAAACAACTTCTGAAATGCTGAGTTTTTCAAGACCCTTTCTCAGAGATTTTTCTATAGTTAGTTCTATTTCATTGCTTCCCAGTATCTTCCCAAAATCTATATTCTGTCATGTGACAGTAGGTAACTGCTTTTTCTTTTTCTCCTTTTTAAAAGTTAAGCAGGGTTAAGCCCCCTGCCTCTTCTCTCCTGTCCCACTTCCCAAACATATTCAGGCATTTCAGTGGAAGACTTACAAGACTGTTACTTGAATGAATTCACAAGCACTTTGTTTTGCCATTTTCAATTGTGAGGTTGTTGGCCAGGAAGGAAAAGATGACAGGTACTTAGGATAGAGATAGCACTGAGTTCTGGGAGCAGTGCCAGACTGGATAAACTTTTTAATGAAAGGTAGGATAGTAGGCTATAAAGCAGACCTGTTTCTGACAAAATGCCAAGATGTCCTGTTGAAAATGTGAAGTTTCCCCAAAGGTTTCTAAAGAGGCCATGGGGAATTGCTTACAGGAGGTGCTATCAGGCCCTATTGCTGCTTTATGCTGCTGTCTGTTTTATTTCTGAAGCTTCTCCCTGTGGACATTGTCTTTGTGGGCATAATAATTAATCCATGAGTCATTGAATGGCTGGAGGACTCCACTCCTCTTTTGGAATTTACAAAAAGAAACCAACTCTTAAAAACTTTGTTGACAGATACCATGTATATTTTAAGATTAAGTTTTCTTTGACAAAGATGGCAAATGTTTTCCTTAGCCTTTTGCTTTGTGTCCATTAGATTGAATCATTAGACTTAACAGTGACTGACCTTGACCAGAGTAAGAGATAATTGCCATTTTATTGCACTTTAACAAAATTAATGGATAGCCAAAGAAGTGACTTTATACCTTTTTACAAACAAAAAACCCAAGTGTTTAGTTGTTTTGTCTTTTGAATATTCAATTCATTATACCATAATTAAAAACTTTATCTACATTTATGACTGGCAGCATTTGCATTTCTTCAGGAAGCTTGTTTGTGTATTCTGAACAATTATCTTTTCAGTCAAACCTATTGCATTGTAGCACTGTAAATAACATTTGAAATGTGCTGTTCAAAGTTGTTTCTTGAAGGTTGAGGTTAAAATGGGATATGTTTATTTTTAGTATCAATAATACATTGGGCATGTTATTTTTAGTATCAATAATATATTATTATTAATCAGGCTGAATGATCAGGTGAAATTTTCACTCTCTCTTTTCTGAGAAATAATCCCATCCATATATTTTGTTTTATGACATTTTCTGACTGCAACATTAATATGAGATGTTAATCATTTTTGGTTCTCAATTGGTTACCATTAACCAATGCAGTGGTTAATAATTACTGCAGAGGACACTGCAGAGTATCTTGCTATCTGCAATGCATGTTGGGCAGCATGAGTTTTTCAGATCAGGATTTATTATTACTACTTTGGTATGGTATGGTTTTCTTTGTTTTAACTCAGAACACTTAACAGCCATGTGATTAGGTAGTTGATGCAACAGAGAGTTGTTGCAATTGCTCGTAGGGGAGTAGAGACCATTCATTATAAATTGTTTTTATTCAGTGCTTTAGATCAGTGTTTTTGTTACATGTTATTATAGTTGAAAAGGACTTACCACACCCACTATGCAGTGTTTGAAGCCATTTGTAGACCTAAATCCTCTTTTTCCTTGACTTTGTTTCTCAGACCACCAATTCTCCCTAGTCCTTCTCCTTCAAAATCCATTCCAATCCCACAGCCCCTCCGACCAGCAGATGAAGACCATCGAAATCAGTTTGGGCAACGCGACCGATCCTCTTCAGCTCCCAACGTGCACATCAATACAATCGAGCCTGTCAATATTGATGTAAGTGCTGCTGACCATTACATCAGGAATAGTAGATTGCATGTGTTCCTTGTCAATAGCAGTGGGTTAAATTCATGGGGTACGCACACTTGCTGTGTTTGTAAAACAGTCCTCAGTGGTCTGTCAGAATCTTCAAAAATAGTTCATTTATTTTTTTCATAGATTTTTTTTTTCTATTGAGAGCTGTAAGAACACAAATAATCCATTCTCCAAAAGCAGAACTGCCTTTTCACAGTCCTTTTTCATTTTCAAAAGAACATTCTGCCCCACACAACTACTTTTTTTTTTCTGTCATTAGTCCCAAGGCTCATGCTGTTAGCTGTAGCCAGTAACCACTCTTGCAAACCATTCTGTGTTAAACACATTGTTATGCAAGATAGAGACCTTTTAGTATTTGTATTCCAAGTAATATTTTTGCTATTGAGGGAAACTAAGTAATTACATTAAGCTGAGTTCACATATTCTGATAGTTCCTTAAGAGTTTAAGACTCCAGTATGTGTTGTTCCAAGCATTCCTTTGGAGTGCTCAAAGCTGCTACACTTAAGGTTTTTTCCACAATTTTGAAATCTCTGGATGGTGAAATGTAACTAATAATAATGCTTGGTCTTACCATGAAGACAGTTAGGACCTTTCAAGATGTTACATTTTGCTAATTTTGCTAACATACACAGTTTGTATCTTGTCCTTAAGTCTGCTCTCTAGAAATTAGTCATTTGTCAGGTGAGCAGTCTTGAAATCTGCCTGGCCACTGAGGCACAAGATCTGTTTTGCATGTGAGCTGAGGGAAAGGTGAAATGTTAATTTTAAGAGTGTGGCTATATAGACATTTGCATGTGGTGCAGCTGAGGCATAGCCAATGCTTTTGGCAAAGCATAGGTGTGTAAGTTACAAATATAATTATGAAACAAGAAGGGAAGAAATATAATAGTGTAACAAAAAAAAAGCTTTATTATAAAAATGGACATACAAAAGGAAACTGCTTGAATTTTCTACTTCTGTTTATAAAATCCTTAGTGCAGTTTGCTTTTAGTCTGGACATTATGCAAAAGACTCTCAGCTCACAGAGGATTGCAAGTGAAGAAAGCCTTCTGCAGTTAGTAATTTCTGAGAGCAACAGTGTGCCTGGCTATGCAAATCAGATGTGTTGTTACAAGAAAAAACAAAGCAGGATTCATTTGACTGATGTACCTCAGTACAGGAAATTGATAGGTTCTGATATGACAATTCAAATCATTTGTGCTACTGTAACAGAACATTTGACTCAATATTTCTTTCTGTGTTTTGACCATATGCGTTTTTAAATCAATATTTTCTTGTCAGCATCTCTTTTGGATGGTGTATATTTCAACTTACTAGAGAGATGCTGTTTTAAAGCAACTTAGTTTTGAGAAGTGTAGTAGTTCTTTGGAGTTGCTGTTAGTAAGTCAGGGTAGGAAACCAATTTTATTTTATGAGCAGTATATGACACTATGAATTCTCAAAGTTATCAGTCTCAATTAATTGCAGAATGTAAATGTTAATACCTAAATTAAACACAGCTTTTATATTTTTTGTAGGACTTGATTAGAGACCAGAGTTTACGAGGAGAGGGAGGTAAGTAGCATTTAAACTACTGTGTTACATTTAATTACACAACTGCTCTGTCCCTTCCTGTTACCCTACTTCCTTCTACAAAGCACAGCCACAATGCAAAATATGACTAGAACAAAAAAGTGAATTTACATTTGCTTGTCCATGAACTTAGTATTTGTTTCACGAAGATTTGAGTCATTTGCTGGTCATTCTGGGAGTGGGGGAGACAGAAGGAGAAAAAGTTTTGAAGTAGTATCTAGTTGTTTTAGTTTTAAAATTACATTGCACTTTTACTTTTTTGCACACTCTCAACACATGCACACACACTTCACTCACATGGCTGCACACATATACACTACAACTTCCCAAAGATTGTCATGCCTGTTGTTACCTTTCCACCCATGGAAACAACAGGGGTTTTCAGTGAAAACCATCGTGGTAGATGGGCCTTCCATACAAACTGCTGCATCCTAAAGCAGCTTGAAATGCTCCAGTTCTTCTCCCCCTCTACCCCTGCTGAAGTTGCTGCTTTGCTCTACTGCATGCCTGTGCTACTCTTGGAAGCAGATTAGGATCTTACACTAAAGCCAGTCCTTTTTATGTTTCCTTCAGTAACTCACTGCCCTAATTCACAGTTAAGTCAGAACTATTGCCAGGAGGGTTTATTTTTCTTTAGGTATTGTGCAAGGGCCTCTTAAGTCACTTCTCCCACTGGTTGTCAAGGTCCTAAAGAGGACTTCTTAAGTGCTGCATTTATTCCTATGAATGTAAGAATAAAGCAGAAATATTGAAAATAGAGAAATACAAAGTATGGCAGGCGTATGATAGTTTTTCCAACTCCAAATCAGTAGCACAGTTGTCTCCTATTAATTATAACTTGCTTCAGCCATAAGAATGGGTCTGAATTACCATAGTGAACCTTTCCTGATCTCAAAGGTTTTGTACTGTGGGCTTTCACTGACTTTGTTTCTCCCATGCAAATCCGGTATTTGGTAGGATGTGTTGTGTTTGATGGAGTTGTCTTTAACAATGCCAGCAATAGGCACTTCTAAAAGAGAAATTTCCTTTAACCCTGCAAGCTACAAGTCAGTTTTTAGCTATTTTGTATGTGTTGGTAGGTGTGGCTCTCCAGAGTTTTGCCCATTTTGTCCAACATTTAAATGTTGTGCAATCATGTTGGTTTTAACTTTTGATCATAAACTGTCTGCTTGGCATCTGAAAACAATTGGCTATTTCCAGTCCTGAAACAGTGTTCTTGGGAATTGATTTTTTTTTTTTTTTTTTTTTTTTTCCTTTCAAAGTACAGAAGCAATCAATGCTTAGGAGTCAAAGCATCCTAGTGATTTCCCATGACTTCTTTCATTTCTTCTGTGTGTCTGTCTGTCTCTGCCTGCCCGTCTCTTTCTCTCTAACAGCCCCTTTGAACCAGCTGATGCGCTGTCTTCGGAAATACCAATCCCGGACTCCCAGCCCCCTCCTTCATTCTGTCCCCAGTGAAATAGTGTTTGATTTTGAGCCTGGCCCAGTGTTCAGAGGTAGTTGGGCTCTTCTTTCTTGTTTTCACCCAAACAAAATAAAGTAAAACCACAGATGCTGTTTGTGCCTCACCCTCACACCGTGTGTATGTAAGTGTGTGAGTTTATCAGAACACCTCTGTTTTTTGCTTGGCCTGGCTGGAATGCTTTGAATGTGCTTTTCACACATGTTCACTTTCACCTTTACACGCTTGAAAATGGTTATAAATGAAGTCTGACTTAAATCTTCAAAAGCAAGGAATTTCATAGTTGAGGTTTTTCTGTGGACCTTAACATATTTTTTCTAAACAGAGGGCATTGGATTACATTGCAGTGATTTTAAAGATCAAATGATGTCCTTAACTTAGAATTTCCTTGACTGTTCAGTTTAAGTCAGTTCAGTGCTATAACAGTCTTCTCTATTTAATGTTCTTTGTTTTGAAAAGTGATGTAGGAAATCAAATGTGAATTGCAAACATTTCCATTGATATCTTGTTAGGTCTCAAGTTTTTCAAGTAATGTGTTATGTCAGCTTTCAACAAATACTCATTTTGACAATGTGCTATTGACACCACATCGAGGCTCTAGATGGTTTTAGTAGTTTTTATTTAGTTAGTAAATTTGACTGAAACAGTATTTCTGTCCTGTACTATGCAAAATAAGACACTTAGATTTTCATGTCATTGACCATGGAGGTAATTTAGGCCTTAAGCTGTCAATGGATCTGTTGTATTGCACAATATAAAAAAATAGAAAAAAACTGTGGGATTTCATATGCTAGAGAAACCAATTATTGAGTAATAGCATGAAATGTTTATACTTCTGTCTCTGAATAATACATGTAGAAATGGTTAGTTCAGTGCATGTAGTGTGGTTTTCAAATGCCACCATCTTGGCTGTTTCAAAGACTTTTTTTTCAGAATATATCAAGAGCAGTTCACCTTTTGACCTTGTAAAGATCTTCCAGAAGTCTTTGTAAGAAGACAGGTGTTCCCACAAGCAAACTGGCTACAGAATGAGATATATTATGTATATCTTCAAAGTCCAAGTTATTCACTTAAATCCAGCATTATCTGAAGTCTACTGTAATAACTTGGAAAACAGGCCATCTGGTATTATTATGAGCAGATTAACTACAGTGTTCTGCCATGTGCTGTAAGCATTTCTGGTGAAGGGTGAATATTGTGCTAGTGTTCCCATACTGCAGTATTTGAAGTATTTGAAGAGGAGAGTTTAGTTACCTCAAAGAAAATGCATCCCAGATCCTTGCTATTGCAGAGGAAATCTGTAGCCCAGTAAACTTTTGGAAAATTGCTCATGTTCTGGGAACATTACACATTTAATTCCATGTGTGTTTGATTTCAGATTAATCATATAATAAATAAATGACAGCATAGTGGCTGTAACATGAACACAAGTCCATCCTTCAGGTCACTGGCTTTCAGCTGCTTATAAATGTAGTTAGAATGCCCAATATGCATTATTATTGTTGCTTAAGTATGTGGACAGAGTTTACAGATGCTGTGTCCTGTTTTGTATCTGTTGGTATGTTATTTTATGCATCCACTTCTAAGTGTATAGACTTTAGCTTACTAAGTCCAGTATGGATACATGTGGTCTGATGAATTAGCATGTACTGAGTGACTGAACTTAAGCAAGTTTTTAAAGTCACTAAGTCTGTTTTTGAATTCTACTAGCCATTAGGAGACACTTTTTGCTTAAGAGGGGAGCTTCTAAGAAAATATGAGGTGGAATATTGTCTTCCACCACTTCCCAGAGCACTGGTGTGAGAGAAGGCAGTGCAGTGTTAGAGGTCTTGTTCAATGACATACATTGTTTAGCAAAGCAGCCTGAATTTAATTAACAGTTGACCCTATTTTATGTCCTTTGCATTGGAAGGGTCAGCATAACCTTGTTAGGAATAATTGTGATGTATTTTAAAAAGCAGTGTCTAGGTGAAGTGCTCTATTTGAAAAGGGCCACTGGGGCTCTGAAACAGCTCTTTTAGTAACATTTTCCTGCATAGATTTGTTCAGATAACCTACAGGCTACAGACATACTGTTCTTTTTTGTGTTTCCTAGAATACACTTCAAATAGCTAACTAAAGTGCTTGTTCTTTTTTAATCCTTTCTCAAGTCTAATATTTATTTTAAAATAATAGCTGTCTGCTAACAGAGCTTTAAAACAGCCAAATGATTTTCAGGTGGCACTTGGAGACTCAACCAGAAAACATTTAAATTATTTGCATTTTGATTCCAAAGTACAGTAGTTCAGCTATTTGTTGGGCTCCTAAAAGTTTAGCTACAAGAAATATCAGAGGTAAATGCTTCTAACTAAAATGCTACTGTTCTCAAAGAAACTGATAGAATTTTAAGAATACCTTTTCAAGTATTTTTTCATCTTACTTAAAAAGGCTTTGTCCTTTTTTTAATTCATGAACAAGAGACTGAAGACTATCTATACAGGGATTTTTGCTTGTCTCTTCCTGAAATCTGAGACTTGAGCACTAATCTAATATTAGGACAATATTTCTGTATATGTTTGTTCTCTCTTAGAATTCACATTGATGTTTAGAGATACTGCATTAAACACAATTCTTGCACCTAATTTCAAAGCATTCTTGTGAGCTGGATTCTTACAGATAAAACTATCCTATTTCTGAAATTTAGGCTCAGCTGCAGGCTTGTCTGCAACACCTCCTGCTTCTTTGCCTGGGTCACTAACCAATGTGAAAGCGTTACAGAAATCACCAGGACCCCAACGGGAAAGGAAATCATCCTCATCCTCAGAAGACAGAAATAGAATGGTAAGGGAAAGACCAGCTGTTTTTCTTTGGTAGAACTATTACACAACCTCTCACTTTTCTTTCATCCAAGTTTTCTAAATTTTGAAGATGAATATGGCAATGATCAAGGACTTGAAGCCGATTAATAGAGTGGGATAACCACTTTAAAACCACTTTAGACCAGTAATTAATTAACAATTAACCAATAATTGTGGGACTGATAAATAAATAAATAATTTACTAAACTCACTTTTACTGGTGTGCTTCATATTGTAATGCCACTTTCCCTTCATATAACATATAATTTTCCCACATGAGTCATAAACTTTGAAAGTAACAAATGTACATAACAAATTTTTATGTAACAATACATGAAAACGTAAAAACATCCTTTTTTTTTTTTTTTTTTTAATTCACAGTTGAGTATTATGGTTGAGAATTTAAAATCAAATACTACTTTCTTTTTGTTTTTAACACTGCCAAAAAGCTGTTGCAAATGTTTCATGCCAGGTAATAATTTGGCATACCTGTGTCCTGAGGCTTTGTGTAGGGCTAACTTTAAAAATCAAAAGACACCATTTGAAAAAGAACTCCTTTTTAGGACATTAATGATGGGAAATGCTGGTGGGATTTTTTAACAAAGAAGCTGTTTTCAGAGACATTAATGCACTTGTTTTCTTCCTTTTTACTGTTTTTGCACATATATAAAGAAAACTCTTGGTCGACGGGATTCAAGTGATGATTGGGAGATACCAGATGGGCAGATCACAGTTGGACAAAGGATAGGATCTGGATCATTTGGAACAGTCTACAAAGGAAAGTGGCATGGTATGTGGTCATCATGGCAAACAGCTCTTCTTGAGGTCACAGTGCCTGCCAAGGCACACCCAGTAAATAGGGTTTTTAAATTAATAAGTGGTGTGCTAAATAACTAGTGTAAGGAGTTCATATTGCTTACAAGCTCAACTCTTGCATGTTCTTCTGAACAGAGAAATTATTAGGGTAAAGGTAGAACATTAGAAAGGCAGAAGTATCCATCTTGATGAATGAGGATTTAAAATGGCTATTTTTAATAGCTTTGGTTTGGTTATGATTTCTCAGAGTCAAGTAAGAATAATATTTCTACATTTTACCAAACATTGACTTAGTTTAAAATTGTAGTGATTTATTTCATGTAAACTAAAAAAAAAGTGGGTCCTAAAATTTCTGATGCTCTATCTAGCATTTTCTAGCATTTTCTCAAGAGAGGAATATTTATCAATGGCACTTACTAAAAATTGCTGTTTTCAAGGTGATGTGGCAGTGAAAATGCTGAATGTTACAGCACCCACACCTCAACAGTTACAGGCTTTCAAAAATGAAGTAGGAGTGCTCAGGTAAGAATATTTTTAGTGGCATGAAATGATGTGTGTAGATTTGTGCTTCATTAATCACTGAATTTTAAATCTCCATTTGAACACATTGGTCTCACTCCTACGTGATGATACTTCAGGCAGAAAAAATAACCATTTAAAAATATTTCTTTGTACCCACTGTATGTGTTTGTCTGCACACCAGTGTTGTCAATTCACATGTCTAAACACTCAGAACTAGTTTTGCTCATGTGCTGCCCCCAGGGCACACAGTCAAGCCTAAGTGTGAGCTGTAGGCCTTTCTTTCCTCTCATTCACATTTTGAAATTGAAGGAGAACATGACTAATGGTTTTTCAGCTACAATCCTGCCTATATTATTTGTTGTTTGATAGTTTCAGTAACATTAATTACTCTAAAGCTTTTTTTTTTTAATGTAATTCTCATAAAGTCACTTCTTGATTTCCTTTTCTACTGCTTCTACTATCTCAGAGGAGGTATTTGGTTTGGGTTCAGCTCTTAAAAGAAGATATATCAGCATGATGATATGACAGAATGTATATTGTGAAGAAAGTTACATCAAAGTACAGTCTTGAGCAGTGTCCAGCATAATTCTGATTTAAGAAACAAAATAGCAAGAAGGTTTTTGTCCATGGAAACCTGATGTGTTGAGCTGGGCACCTATTCTGCAGAAGCATCCCAAATTAGCTACATGGTGAAAGGGAATGGTCAGCCTTTTACCCTAGGAAAATGTCAGTTGGAAAAACTCTAAGCTCGTAGTTGTGGAAGTAGAGGCTTTCTGGGGTGTGCTACTTTGGGTATCTCTTCATTTTCTTGATAGAATTTTGACAAAGGTTAATGAAATCAAACATCTTAGTCCAGCTTATTCTGCAAGTAGTCTCATAGATAGAGTCCAGCCTGTTTGTTTTTGTGTGTTTGTTTCAGAACATTCATAATCACTTGTTCTATCCTTTGACTCAGACAAGGCAGATTTACCTGTAGTTATGCCTTCCCCATTATGATTCATCATTTCTTAGCTTTGTGGTAGGACTTGCAAGAAGCTGCTTATTTTTGTTTACTCAGCAGTTACTCTCAGCATCACTTGACAAATTGTTGAACCTGAAACAGACACAGTCACATAGCATAGAACTGTCCTAGTCCATATTGCTGCAAGGACAAAGACTCACATGCTGGGATCCCATGTGTATATTTTAATATAAGAAAACATAAGAGCTGTGACATTTTTCACTTACCCCAGAGTAGTTATTCCATGTTAGTATGATAAGACAGGCCAGCTTCAGGAATAATTCATTAAATTAATCTAGCAAGAGGTTATCATAGTAAAAGTTAAGACTCCCCAACACCTTCTCTTTGGAAATATATACATAGACTGTGATAGATCTGCCTGGGTTTTCCTGATTTCCTGGTCTGATTTCCTCCTGATTCTTATTTTTTTGTAAACAGGAAAACACGGCATGTGAATATCCTGCTTTTCATGGGTTACTCAACAAAACCCCAGTTGGCTATTGTTACACAGTGGTGTGAAGGGTCCAGTTTGTATCACCATCTACACATCATTGAGACCAAATTTGAAATGATCAAGCTAATTGATATTGCACGACAGACTGCACAAGGCATGGAGTAAGTATTGAATTACTTGTCTGCAAATGAGCACTGGGGCAGTGTTTACTTACCCCCTTCACACTCTGGCTGACATTGGCAAATAAGGCCAGCTCTCTGCTCACTTTGCTGAGCTCAGGGTCTTGTCTCAATCATCAAAGCATTTGGTGAAAGTATCAGAGCTCTCTGAATAACAGGTTTCAGCATCTGAAGAGAACACACCTATTTTGTCCTAAGGATTGTAAATAATCCTTACTCCTACAGAGGGCCATTGAGTTAGAATTTACCAAACTAGACAAATATTGTGTGTCAAAATCAGAACACTGCTGTAAGACCAGAGAAATCACACTTCAGCTGAAAAGCCACTATGATGATTGCTGTTCATGGTGCCTTTTTTCTACTCAGTATTCTATTACATTTTCAGTCAAGAGGTATGGAGGTGTTTGCAGCAACCAGCCTTAGCCTTCTGTTAGCCTGTGCATCTCCCCAGGCTCCATCTGTAGGTAGGGGAGATGCAGAAGCTGTTTTGTGAACACGATTCAAAGCAGAGACACAAATTGGGGCTTTTCCAGCACTTTTGTGCCAATCTCATTGACTAAACAAAGAGCCACAGGAGACTTATCCAGGCTGTATCTGCTGTGGCACAAGTACTTTCCCCTGTGTTCCCTGCCATCTGTTTATCCAGGCTGCAATCAGGGGATCTTTTTTCCACTCCTCTGCTAAAAAGCAGTCAGTGTTCCCGAGCACACATTGAGACTGGGAAGCACATTTTGCTCCTGCAATTTAGAAACACCTTATCTAAAGCTGTGACTATCTCACAAAGTCTTGACAGTCCCCATTAAGGAGTCAGAACTTTGAGAATGGAATTGCATGAAAGAAGTTACTGAAGTTCTTTTTACTGTGAATATTGAGTTAGAATTGAAAAGCAGAAGTTGGACCATAACTGTTATTCATTAGCATTGTATTATAATTGTCATTCAGTAGCATCAGATTTGAGCTGGAAATCTAAGCTCTTTTCCCTGTGAATGTTGTAGAAACTGTCATGGGTAACTGAAGTTTTACTGCCTGCATAAATGTGCAGTTTGAATGTTGACAATTTATGTTTCAGCAGTACAGTGAATTTTGAGTTGTTGATTGGTGAAGTATTATCTAACCCACCTAATCTGTGATATTCCTTTTCAGTTATTTGCATGCCAAGTCAATCATCCACAGAGACCTCAAGAGTAATAGTATCCTTTCCCAGAGATGTATTTTTGGAAAGTGAAAGCATTCCTGTTGTTTTTTTCTTTTTTTTTCTGCCAAAAATTAACTTACTGGTGTGAAAAGCTGCTCATGTGTGAATATTTGCCAAATAGAAATTATACTGAGAAGGGGTAATATCACTAATAACAGAATAGGAGATGCTTACTGTGTCTTTTGATTTCATTGCAGTAACATAGGGAGTTTTAGTGGGTATCACAAAGATTTATTTTTTTATTGCATCCTTTGGTTTCTTCATGTAATGAAAGATGCTGTGAGTTGGCTCATGGAATATTTTCAGCTTTTCTCATACTTGGCATTTAATGAAAGCCACCTGGCCATGGTCTGTTCATCACTGGCCCAGTCATTCCTTATGTAACACTTGCACACCCTAATTCACCATGTTGGGTGCTTAAAACCTGTGTGATGTGGAAACCTCCTTCAGTGATGGTGAATGGTTAAAACTGTCACGTTCACATTGCAAATTTGTAGTTGTTTATTTTCTTTTAGGACAGGGCCAGCACTGCTTGTCTATTTTCCCTTAACATTCCCTCCCTTAGATATTTTTCTTCATGAAGACCTCACAGTAAAAATAGGTGATTTTGGTCTAGCTACAGTGAAATCACGATGGAGTGGGTCCCAACAGTTTGAACAGTTGTCTGGTTCCATTCTATGGATGGTAAGCAAGGGGGAAGTGGTGAACTTGTATCAACAAATTTATTGACCTTTGGCCAAACTTCCTGCTCCTATCCCTCTGGCACACTGACATATAAATGCTGGCTTAAACTGGAAAAGACAAACAGTAATAGGAAGTAGTAAATGAGTGTTTTTCAATTCTTCTTTGAGCATATCTTTTCCAATAGTCAGCAGAAAAACTTTAGTGTCTCCATCTTTTATTCTGAGTTTTATACTGAAATGAAAATGGTGGCTAAGGAAAATGAGTATCATTAATCTAGGGTTGAGGAGAAGGTGAGAAAAGCCTTGTAAAATGTCCTGCAAAAGAGTAGAGGAACTAGTCAGCAAAAAGTAAGAGGCTCTTAATTTTTAAGGATTCAAGAAGAGTTGTTTCATACTGCAGTCTCCTGTGCAGCTCCACTTCCTCCTTTTCTCCCTGGACAAACTTAAAGTTCTGTTAGCTGGCATTATTTTCAGTGTCATTAGAATTCTAGTTTCCAAAAACCTTCTCAGCCTGGCCAAGGTCTTTTTGCACTGTCAGAGAGGAATGAAAGGGATCACCAAGCTGAAATGAAGCAAGGAATTTTGAGGTTCATGTCAGCACCCACTCTGAATTAGGACCCAGTTACACCTGAAGGCAAGAGTGAGCCTTACACTTGAAGCCTGGACAAGTCCATGCTTTGTTTCTGGTAGGTGAGGTGCAGCACAATGTAGAGAAATAAAAACTAATTCTTGCCTTTTCTGATGCAGGCGCCAGAAGTTATTAGGATGCAAGATAAAAACCCATATAGTTTTCAGTCAGATGTGTATGCATTTGGGATTGTTCTCTATGAATTGATGACTGGACAGTTGCCATACTCCAACATCAACAACAGGGACCAGGTAAGGGGAGGTCTGAAACAGAGATTGATTCAGCCTTGAGTGGTGAACTTTCTGATGTTCAGTGTGTTTGATGTTTCTGATTCTGATGCTGTGAGATGACATTTCTGCATTTTCTAGATCTGCCTCAGCCACATAGCAGCAATTTACTTAGTTCTTTTGAGGTATTTTCTTGTGTTCTTTTTGTTTTAAATATAGATTTTCAGCTTCTGAACTGGTTGCCAGGATACTTATTAGGGAGAGAGCAGATTACTTAATAGTAATCTAGTTTAGAATAGTTCTGCAAAGGCAGAATGATCCCCCATATATGTGTTCAGTTATTCCTCTTGTTCCCCCCACCCCTCCACTTGCAGTGAATAATAAATAATGCAGCTACAGGACTGACAAAACCAAGAGCAGTCATCTCACCAAATGTTTTATATTCATTTCAACTTGGAGAGAGCATGCACCATCTAACTGAATTGCAGGATATCAGCATTTCTCAAATCCTGCTTGCTGGACTATGTAACTTTCCAGAGTCTGGGGATCCTGTAAGAATATTCCTTAAAACTTAATGATCCCACACACCATAACACATGTCCTGGGATAGGCATGTTGGGAATGGCATACCTGATTCAGGACTTCTGTCTGACCTGAAAATAGTACCTGTGCATCAAGAACTTCAGTGTAAACTCTTCTGTGTCTGAGCAGTGATGTATTTGTTGCTTCTGTGTCCTCATCCCTTGTTTTTTCACTGTCAGTACTTGAGAATTGAAACCATAGCAACGTTCATCTGTGAATGCCATTTTATAAGGCTGCTTCCATATCTGCCAGAACACTTCATCCCAATTCATCAAATTTGAAGTGACTCCTTTCTAGGTTTTTTTCTCTTTTTTTTCATAATTTTGGTTTTGCCTTTTGGAGAAAGGGAAATGTCTGGATTCCTGGCCAGATGGATCCAGTCTTCTAAAAACAGTATTTGGCCTTGTTTAGCTTTTACCTTTTGAGATCTGAAAGATGAACCCAGTGATGTGGGTGCTTATAAAGAAGTACTGAAACAAATTTTAAAATGCAAGTGAAGCCAACATATGTGATTTAATGTCTTGAGTTTTGTCACTCCTTGTCTATTACATGAAAAGTTGTAAATATTCTTCACTCTCTGGTGCATCTACTTCATCTACTATGACACAACCCAGATTCTTATGAGCATTCTTGTTATACCTGAGTGTTTCTCTCACTTCAACAGATTTTTCTAGACTGTTCTTGTAGTGATACTCTCTTTTCTGTAGTATAAAAGTTTAGCCTCTACATTATTTGTAAAGAAACTTTTTGAAACATTAATAGTAATGAATTTTGAATTATTTCAACTTGTGCCATTATTTAGAAACTACTAACTGATTGTTGGTATTTAGAAAATACCAGCTTGATTACCAATAGATAATGGTGAGTCTGATTGCAGCAGAGGTAAGGAATGCAGCACACAAGTCTCTGCTAGGAAATCCTGCTCTGGCACATGGGGATTTCTAAAGAAACCATATGGGAGTTTTCTGTTCCTCCTTGATGCCAGCACAGATGTGACTGAAGCAGAAAGTTAAAAAAGGACCAGGATTCTGTTAGTATAAATAACATGTATAGCATGCTTGAGATGTGAGGGTTTTCTGCTCTTTTGGTTTTATTTTTTTCCCAGTGTCAAGATATGAAATAGTTACAGTTCATTAGAGAGAAGGTGAGACACACCTGCTGGGTTGTCTTGGTGCTCAGAAAAGGCAGTGATTACTGCTGCTGCATGAATGGATCTTTGATTAGCTGGTTTGGAAGTGCTTTTTAGTGTCAATGCTACTGCACTACTCAAACCATATTGCAATTGACCTTGGCTTGACATGATGAGGTTTAATTGTTTTTTATATATACAAGAGGTGATTAACCATATTTGTGGTTTTTCTTCCTGCTTCCTATCAGTTTACTTTGTTTTATGCTTAGATTTAATCCTTAGGGGAATATATAAGCTTTCCATGTTGAAAGAATTACTGTAAAAATACCAAGCCTGTCTGTCTCCTCTTCTACAGAGAAGAGGCAGTTTCTCTTTTTCTTTGGAGGCTTTTTTTCCTTTATTTTGTGAGTGGGGGAGGTGGTCAGATGTCAAGAATAAGCTTTTGTGTTGGAAAAGTATGTATATGATGGAATCAATTCTCAGTAGGTCAAGGGTGTTAATATCCCAAGTCCATATGTTTCTTAAAATACCTTTCAATGTGAAGTTCTTGTTGATTTGTAATATAAAATAGAATATTTCTTTTTACAGAATATTTATTTTTAGACATTCTGTTCCTGCCACAGAGTTTCTTGTTCTTGTTTTTGTCAGTTTTTGACACCAAAGAACCATTCCTTAGATGGTTATTGCTATAAATGGTAACCATTTACTAGTGTTCACAGAAATCTCTCTGAGGAGGAGGAAAGATCTAATTTTTTCTCTGTACTGAATAGGTTAGCAAGCATTACTCTAAGAAATTTGTCAGTTTCAATACCAGATAATGCTTCCTGGGAGCACAAAGCTTGCTGCTGCAACCAAAATAGCCTAGCAAAATATTCACCTTTTGTTATTGTTTATTTTATCAACTCAGCTTCTTCCTCTTTCATCTTTTTTCCCCTTAAATAAAGATAATTTTCATGGTGGGACGAGGATACCTATCTCCAGACCTCAGCAAAGTAAGGAGCAACTGCCCAAAAGCTATGAAGAGACTAATGGCAGAATGCTTGAAAAAGAAAAGAGATGAGAGACCCCTTTTTCCACAGGTGAGAAATGCTCCTCTTTGGCTCTCAACACACTTTACAATTTAAAGTTTTGAACTCACTGGCCAGTTCCAAATTTTTTTCAATAGTGCTGTGGCAGGGTTTCATAAGAGACCTGCTTCAGTACCTAGTTAGTTCTGTTTAATTAGAAATGCTCATTTTAATTTCAAAAAGCAGGTATTAAAATGACCTATTGTATGAGAAGTTGTAAATACTTTAAGATAGTTACAAATAAAAAAGTTTTAAACACTGTGTATTTGGAAAAGTATTTACATGATGGAGAAAATTTCAACTGGGAGATATTGTAAGTAATAGTCACAGTTAGACACATAAATCAGTACTTGATATATTGCTCAGAAATGTCTACACTGCCCTCCTTGCTCTCCCCCAAGCTTCATGAAGGCAAATGGATAGTTTTGCCACTGAACTTGATTGTTTTGGTTTTTTTTTGTGTTTTTTTTTTTTGTACCTGCTGAGGAAGATTTGGGTTCAAAAAGCTTGAGAGGGAGGAGGGCAAAAATCTGGTTTTTTTTTTCTGTTTTGAATGTAACCAAATCTTTTTCAAAAGATGAGGAGCTCCCCCTGCTGACTTTTTGGTAAATGTTATTAAGCAAAATGCTGGCAGAGCTGGGTGTGTTTGCAGCAATGGCAGGTACAGGTACTAGGACATAGACAAGGAGCCCACTAAAAAGCAAATGTTTTGACAGTGCTTAGAGGGAATAAGTGTGCCTTTAAAAGTCCTTTTTTTAATGTGTGTTTAATATTTTTTCTGTAGTTCATTGATATTGTGCCTTTGGTTTTAAGAGAGTGGAACCACATATTGATGACATATTTTCTGTGTTTTAGATTCTTGCCTCCATTGAGCTTCTGGCCCGGTCATTGCCAAAAATTCACCGCAGTGCATCTGAGCCCTCGTTGAACCGGGCTGGCTTCCAGACAGAGGATTTCAGTCTGTATGCTTGTGCTTCTCCAAAAACACCCATCCAGGCAGGGGGATACGGTGGGTTCCCAGTGCACTGAGACAGAATGTGAAAGCATGTGCCTGTGTGTCTGTGTGCTGCTGTGTCCTGTGAGTGCAAGGCTTTGTTCTCAGTTCTACCAGCTCTGCTTGTAAGGTTTGCTGAGGGAACAGAGCCTCACTTCCTAACACTGGGCATTGAGTGTTCCCAGCACAGTCTGTGTTGGTAATGAGAGCCCTGGGGACAGCTGCCACAAGGAGAACTGTAATGTCATGTAAGAGACATGGGAAAAGTTACTTCAAAACAAGCAAAGATCTTCTTAAGGTCATCAGGTGTCACTTTTGCCTAGTTTATTGATTGGAATTAGCTACTCAGGAGTGTATTTGATTTGAATCTACTCAAGCTGTGCTGGTCTGTTGTTTTGGGGGTTTGGGGTTTTTTTTACTTCATTTGAGGTCATTATATTTGAGCAATAAGCTTTAGAGTCTTCATTTAGTAATGCTTATTCATGTGGGAAAGATAAACTTAGCTTCAAGGCTGAACACAGTCAAAACTTTATTGTGATCAGCAGAAGTGAGCAGATACAACACAGAATCCAAAGAAAGCCCTGACTGAAAAACATGTGACTCTTATCTTGAAAGTGGAAGCTTAAATTAGTACAGTTTAGGGAATATCTCTTACTGCAGAAGAGTGGTGAATGGGTCAAGAGTTTTTTATGTTAAATTTTTCTCTAAGTATTTCTCTAAGTATTCTGACCTGATATAGTTTACACCATCTCCAAATGTTCTGTTACAATGCAACACAGAAGAAATTCTGAATCTGCTTTTGCCAAGCTGCAAGGCTATTACTGATAATGGTGCCTTCAATTAGTACAGATTTCAAAATTTATAAAAGCATTTTAATCTCAAGCATGACCAAATGCTTTCAGAGGAAAAATGCTGCTAACACCCATAATAGGAAAAGAAGATTTGAAAAAGCAGTTTTGTTCATGGAAGTCAGTGTTATAACACAAATTTTGTTAAGATGAAAGGTGTTAATTATTTTAATATTGTTAAGAATGCACTGAACATGCTGCTCTTCAGTGACAAATTGATTTTTTCACTTCCACATAAAAGCTGCTAGTTTGACTTGGCAGAAGTGAATCAGTTGAACTAGATATCTAACTGGGAACGTTGGACACCTTACCTGCCAGCTCACTTTGGAAACTGTATTTTTCTCTGGAGCATTGCTCTGGAACAAGTGCATCAGAGTAGTGGTTCAGGTTGTATCAGTCTTTAATGTCAGATATGAAAAAAGATGTACAGCCAGTGTTCTTGCATGTTTTGATATGAGTTCTGTGGTTTTACTTGGTTTAAACTGTTGAACTGTTAATTTTCACAGATTACTCTGCATTGGAAGCAAGCTATTGCTGCTCTTGTTAGGACTTGAAAGGCCAGGAGTGTTCCTGGTGCCTTCTGATTTACACACTCATGGAGAAGTTTGCCTGATGTTTGCAATATGATTTTGAAATAGATCAGGAATTCCAAAATGTTTTGGTTTACTGCTATCTGGCAACTGAGCCTTTTAAAATGGGAAGCAGATTTAGAGAGCTTGAAGAGATGTAGGCAATTTTTACATTTTCTGGATGGATTATAATGATCTTTTTGGCTTCTGCTGTTGGAATAATTTGGGAACTAACTTTTCTCCTTTTCTTATTCAAGAAAATTTAGCTGTTGAGATCTCTCTCTATAGAAATAGTTACAGAGGACAAAAATTTTTATTGTTTTAGAAAATCTATTTCCCATCTTCCTGGTAGATTCACCTCATTTTGGCAGGCTTATCTTGAAATGAAAACAGAGCTTAAGTGTTATTTTCCTCTCTCATTCTTTATTTTGTGTTTCTGTTTTAGCAGTGATGAGGAAAGTTTCCAAAGCTGTGGGGTGTGGTATTCAGTACAGAGCAAAGAGGATGCTACTGGGTTTCCTGCAGAATCTGGAAATGGAGCATCCCACACAGAAAAGTCTCACCCACACAGGGAGTTACAGGGAGTGCAGAACTATCACCATTGCCCTGCCCAGGCTTATTCTTGTTCAGGTCTGCCAGATCAGCTCAAACCAGTTATCCTTGGAGTATTGTTATCCTTCTTTCACAGATTGTTCATCTGTGCTATCAGAGCTACAGTTATGGGGGGGAAAGTGCTGCCATCCTTAGAGACATTTGGCCCCATTTCCTGCTGTATGGTCAGTGCATTCTTCCTGTGTCACCTGTTCTTACTGAGTGTTTTGGGTTCCATGGCCATAATGTGATTTTAGCTTCTCACTAAACATTTTATGAAGCCTAAAAGGAGGCTGCTTTGTGGATCATTAACTTTATCTGACAGAGAGGCATTTAGAGGCCTCATTTCTGCTAATGCTGCTTCAGTGGGATTTTGGAGTATCTGTGGGATGAAGGTGCCTAACTACACCTGTGGATTTGAGTTCTCAAAGGTGCAGCTCAGCTGTATTGTTTAGAAACAGATACCTGTTGCTTCAGAAAACATGCCTGTAGGATCGTAGGCTTTTCTGAAGGAGTAATTTATATTAAATGAGATGCTTTTTTATTTTACTTCCCTACATATCAGTACAGAAACAAAATCTTGGTCCTTCAATATATTCCAAATTTTTACTTATCCAGTGGATAGTATCCATACAGAAGATCAGCACAAGATCCAACAGAAAACTACCTCCTTTTTTTTCCTGTGTCTGTGAATGCAAACCAGGCAAGGTGTTGGAATCTGATTTGTCCCTATGATAAATCAGTCTCTGCTTCAGTAGGTAAGGCTGGCACAGTCCTGGAAGGGAACCATTCTTCTCCTTCTGATTCTTCTGAGAAACATGGCACCTACCCCAGGATAAGGGGAACAGTTAAGGTGATAGGTGTATACATTAGTAACCTTGTGAATTCAGGTAGCTTACAAATTTGTGAGAGTACAGAATTGTAGCTGCATCTTAAATCCTTCCAGGAATCAGGGGCAGCAGGTTCACTCAGAACATGCCTTTGTTATTACATTGTTTGGAGGCAACATGAAAGATCTTGATCATCTTTTTAGTGCAGATTTTTTGAAAGTGTGCATTTAAAATAGTTTCACTTGCTCTGCATGAGATAAGCATGAAAAGACTGGTAGCTGACTTTAAGAGGAGTTTTTAAGAAGTGTGTGCTTTCAGATGTTCTCTGTCCTTTGGAAAGAAGTGGCTTTGCTTCCAGTCAAAGCAAATATCTGCAGTTCTGCTTGATAAAAAGCACCTCAGATGTCTGGCTCATAGTGGATATAAATATCTGGGGTTTTTATTGTAGCAAGTTGCTAAGCATGTGGTTTCATTGCTTGATGTGGATGGGTATAGCCATGCACTTATACCTAGGGAAAGCTGTTACTGGCAACTGCAATTTCTACGTGTTCAACCAACATAATCCCCTTATTAGATGACCATGCTACCTATTTTAGTCTCCTATTGATTTGAGATCAGATTAACACTGGAATTTTGAAAGGGAGATTTAGCATTAGCTTGTCAAAGAAAATATGTTTGTTAAGGTTTTGTTCAAATGGCAGGCAAGTCTGAAAATTACCTTTTTAAGGCTACCATTCTAGCTCAGATAATTCTTTATTTCTGGTCCTGTTTTTCCATTGCTCTTTGCCAATTAAAGGCCCTGGTTTTTTTATGAAATCCCTATATGACTGTTAAAATCTGAATTATTACCAGAAATAGGCAGAAGGACAAGATGAGTAATGAGGGAACAATCTCCTTTTTTATAAATTGGTCCTTAATCACCAGTTTAGAAAGGCAGACTGAAAAATAAATTAAATAGAGCATATTTTGAAAGTGTAGCTAAGCATAAATGTCACTTAAAAATTGGCCTCACAGGCAATTCTTGTGACTTTTTTGTCCTTCTCTTAAAAGAAAACATGTACAAAACTTGAGGTGTTTCTAGAAGATACTGTGAAGAGAGTTGGGAGGTCAGTGAACTGTAGCAGAAAAAAGCAAGAAAAATATTATCCAATATAGAGCAAGAGTTTCATCTGGTGGTAGAACTAGTAAAATTAGATCCATCATGAAGCTTTTATTCTATTGTTGTTATAACTTAAGCCTGCCACCACAGTCTGTAAAGACACAGCTCTCTGTGCCACCCTTACTTTGGACTTCTGGTGTACTCCCTTCTCATTTCCTAGGAGAGACAGAGACCTTTTTCCCTGCTTTCTTCAAATTCCTTAGAACTGGGTCACCTGTTCCTCACAGGCCTTTAGATGCTTTTTCTTCCACCTCCTAGTGCAGAGAACTTTTTGGTTCTCCTTTTTGTAGAGCAAGACATTGCACAGAATTAACACTATAAGCCTAGAATTCTATTTGCATGGCTGTTTCTGTTTTGTTTCTAGTATTCAGAATAAGAATCTTGAGAAAAAAACAAAGCCAGCAATACAGTCACTCTTGAAAAGATGGAAGGACACCAGATAGGGAGCAGTTGTTTGAGTGTAATGGCATTCAAAACACTTGTGTTGAACAGAACAAAGGCTCTCTTGTGCCTGCTTATCACTCTTTCAGTATTAGGAGAGCTCTGAGAAGTGCTGTCAAGAAAGTGGCATAAACTAACCCAAAATGCATAGGAAACCCAACATGAGGAAGTTATATGTATATTTCTTTGCTCTTTCTCCTGAATCCTTTTGATTATGCTTAATTAGACACCCCTCACTAAAAGTCCTATAGAATACAATTTCTTTGTGGGTGGGAAATTTTTTCTTGCTAAAGTATAAGATTAGGAAGATTAATATCTTAGACTTAGCTTCTGTTCAGTCAAACTCCTGAAAGACTTTGGGCAGCAATTTTACTCTGTGCCATAGTTGCATCCCCTCAGAAGTGAGACTACAAGTCTGTCTCACAGCATGGTGACACTAAATGAATTATGTAGGATTTCAGGGTGAAAGCACTGCATATAATTATTTTTTATTCCATAATTCTGAAGGAAGTATGGAATTGCTTTATTTGTTATGCTCCCTGTTAGTGAGGCCTGATTTCTAGTATGGGATTGAGTAGACATTCTCTCCATTCTTTTATTTCTGTCAGTGGGTTGCTAAGTTGATCTCTAAACCAAATCCTAACACTCTGTAACACTGGTTTTCTATTCAGGCACTTTACTGTATATAGTCTTTAAAGGGTAATGGATGTCTCATCTCTTTGTTATTCAAGTAGTTTTACAACAGAACTGCAGTTGGATGCATTTATTGAACTGGTGCTTCTCAGGAGGACATATGTGCAATAAGCAATTTAAAGTAAAATTAAGCTGACACATTTAATTTTCAAATGCATGATGAATTAGACTTTGCTTGAACTTTCACCTTCTTGGGAATAATGGGTATGGCTTGCTTTCAAGAAATCCTTTGTTGGTTAAATATGCTGGGTCTGTATTCAATGTTCTCTCACTGTGTATTCTCTTGTGCTTTAATTTTAACAGTTTGCATTTTTTAACATCTTTTATATTCAGTCTGATGTTCAACTAGTCTAGTAACTGAAATCACCTTTTTAAACCAAGCTCTTGTCCTCCCTCTACAGGAGAATTTGCAGCGTTCAAGTAGCCACAGCACCATGGCAGCACCCACTCTGTTATTTAAGTCTTGTGTTCCTACAGTTTCTTAACATCAAAACTCCATTCTGCTCCACAAAACCTAAAGTAATCTAGAAAAGATATCCATAAGCTTAAAAAGTGGAGCAGAATGGAACCACCAGTCCAACACAATGGGAAAAAGTACCTTTTTGGGAACCAGAATCCTCTGCTGCCAGTGTTTCTCCTTCAACACAAACCAGCACGTGCATTTGGAGAGCTGCAGTGGCTGCCTGGGCCGTTGGCATCATTGCCAGGAGAGAGGAGAGGGCACTCGTGGTGTGACTGTGGTGCTGGGCGCAGGGGATGGAGCTGCTGCTGCTGCAGTTCAGGAGATTTGCTTTGGATGGTCTGCCACGGCTTCCTCCTCTAACAGTGTAACCATCAGAGGCTGAACGTCTGATGAGTGCTCATTGCAGTGACTCATTCTCCATTCTGATCCTGTTTGTTTCCTGGTGTACCTGTGGGCAGTATCCCCTTTTCACTGTATTGCAGTGTCAGACACCTCAAGCTGTCTGTGTCACTGGGGTTTATTCCTTTAGAATTAAAGTGTGGGGCAGTGGGAGCTGGAAATGTTATTCTGAAGGAAAAGGGGATGCTGCCACACCTTTTTTTCAGATTTACTTTACCACTTCTTAAAAAGAACAAACAACAACCACCATCCTTTTCCTTTTCCAGTATTGTCTTGGTGTGTGCATATACAACATCTTTTTGAAGGGTTAGGTCGATCCTTCTTTTGTTGGTCCAGCAACAAACTGAAGTTTAAAAAAAATGTAGCGAGATTGTCCTCTCTTTTATTTTTTTTGTATCATATGATACAATGTATTTATCAGAGATGCTACTGCTGCATCTAAAGTCTGTAGAAATCCTGATACAGACTGTGAATGGTGTATGTACCTACTTTAAAAGTTTTATTTTAAACGAGGGTGCAGGTTAATGCCAGGTACCTTACCAATATGTAATGTTTTCATAAATGAGGAAAAAAGTTCTCAGGTTGAATTGAATACAAATACAATCCCCCCCTAGAATTAGACATTCCAAAAATTATGTTTTGGTACTTTCAAGAGCTTTTTTTAAAGGATTTTTATCCTGTTAACTAAACGTCCTCTGATAAGTATGTGTGTAAATGTGGAGCATCTTGTTCCAATGGCAAGTTGTTAGATCAAAACAAAGCGGTACTTGCTGGATCCACACTGACTGCTCCTCCTCTCATTGCTTTCCTCCCTGGCACTCTTCCCTCCTCTTTGTCTTCCCCTCCTGTACACTTTGCAAACTAGGATGAAGGTGGCGGTGTTTCCATTAGAGTGCTTTGTTTTCCTGTCCTCCAGTCCTGGTTTTCAAATGATTAGTGGCTTTTTGACATGTTACCCAGTCAGGGAAAACAACTCATCGAGTTCTGCACATCATTTACCTCTAGTAGAATATCTCGTGCTGTGATCTGCTTGCAGAGTTCTCTGGTATGTGGTATTACCTGTAAATTATTTGTACAGAGGCAAGGCAGACCACACTGGAAAGAAGCTCAAGCTCAGACAGAAGTTTCCAGAATTTGATTGGTATCAGCCCTGTACCACTCCAGGTGAGGCAGGAGAACTGACCCTTCCTGTAGCAGGGAGGTTCTTGCTTGGGAGGAGGAGGGGAGTGCTGAAGAAAATTATAACAAATAAATGAAGGAGTTAAATGTGTGTGAATGTGGTGTCCATGCTAAATGTGGATGTGAGTGAGGGTGCTGTCCTTCCCTCCCTGGGGAAAATTGGACTGTTCCTGTCTGCAGAAGGTTGCTCCCAGGTGAAGGGAGAAAAGCACATGGGAAGTAGAAGGTGCTTTTAATACCCTGGAATATTGCAGTGTTGCTGGTAGTCTGTTACATTTGTCAGTAAATATTTACTGGGACTGTAGGGACCGGACTGATCTGAAGTGGGAATTAAAACTGAAATACTGTGTATTCTTATTAATTCCACAAACATTAGCAAGTTAGCAATAGTGAATGACTTAATAGTCACTACAAGAATGAAGTGATTCATGTTGGTACATGAACAGAATTGATTTTGTGTACAGGACACATTTTAAAAACGAAGGAAAAAAAAAAGCACAAATTTTTTTCTTGTCTACTGTGGGTCTTCAGATGCTGTAAGGTTTTTTTCCTTAGTGAGATTGGCAGGAATTTTAAAGGTAGCAATAGCCACTTTGCAGTGTGGAGAAGCTGATGCAGAGCAGTGGTGTGCAGAGTGCTCCCTGGTGATCATCTGGGGCCAGAGCTGAGGGGTGGAGGGAGCCTGGGGCTGTGGTGGCAGCAGGCAGGTGAGAGCATTTACCAGATACAGGCTCCTAGAGGGGGAAGGAGTCACTGCTGCTCCTTTCACCCTGTGCTTGGCTCCAGCCCCCTTGTGGGCTGTGGTTCCATTTGTACATGTCAGGGCTGCTGAGGTAAAGGTTCTCTCAAAAGAAGCTGTTAACAGAGCAAGTATGGACAGGTGGTTCAACACTCATTTGTTTCACAGAGCTTGTTAAAAGCTCCCATTTCCTTCCACAAAGTCATGCTGGTCAGAGAGTCTCTGTTAGGAACTTCATTCTGTCTTTGCTTTAAATGAATTTGGTGAAGATTCATTACCCATTAATCTACAATATGCTTCTTGAGCCCATAGGAAAAGCACAAGGAAAATTGCTATCCTTGTCCATGCAAAGCACTTTATAAGTAACACATGATCTCTGGGGGTTTTTTAATAGGGATTTGTTTGTTTGTAGTTTTGTTTTTCTTTTTTTGTTTCTGGTTTTGTTGTTTTGTTTTTGTTTTTTTTTCCTTGAGGAATGTGCAAGTTGTTTGGCTGCTGTTTAGAGAAGTCCTTTCAGGATGCATTTCTACTGGTTTTCTTGTTTGTTTCCCTCCAGATAGCTGTAGTAATGTGTGTTTTTCTGTAAGAGTTCCCAGGTAATGCTCATGCAAAACTTCAGAAGAAATGTGTTTGTAAATAATTTGGATTACTTTTGGTTTTATCTTTTCCTTCAGGAGTTTTTCTGGATGTCTTGCATGCCGTCAGAACCAGTCTTAAAGATGCCCTCTAGATGTTTAGTGAATGGGAAAACAAGAATAGATGAGACATGAGTGCTCTCTGTAGCAGAGGGATGAAGGAAGTAAACTGAAATGACCAATACATTGATGCCATGTTACCCCAAATTCCTTAAGCTTCTTCATGGTGTCCCAACCAGAGGCACATGCCATGGTATGGAAATGTGAGTACATAATTCATGTGCACATGTTGGGACAAACACCTGCAGAGTCACACTGCTTCTTTTAGCTCTGTAGTATCTTGTACTTCATAATCATTTGCAAAAGTACCAGTATCCAGGCCCAGCTATTAATGCTTTTATCAACCAGGCACAGACCTTCCCTCTGCCTTTCCTTTTCCATACAGGTAACAGAGGCCTGTTTCCTATTACACCTTCCTGCTCTGTATGTGGTTGTTTCCCCTGGCATATTTGCCAGAACTGCAACATCATGGTGGAGCTCAAACCAAAAGGCAGGAATACAGAGGCTAGATTACTTTGAAAGTAAGTTCTGTTAGTTAAGTTCTACATAGCCCTAGATACAATTACCTCTAGTTTTTGTTGGTTTTTTTTTTGTTTTTGTTTTTTTTTTCCTAAACTCATGCAGGTCATTAAATGAATCCACTTCTGCTTTTTATGCTTACCTAAAATAGTCTTTTCTTGTACTTGAATGCTCTAGCAGCTGATGTAGAATGTTTGAGAACAAACACTGCCATTTTACCATGGTGTCTTGGCATTACTTGGATTAGTATGTGCTCATTAGAAGCAGAATTTGGCCTTTGTGATGTAAAATGAGTGAAATTCTGATTGTTGATAAATACCATGACTTTCCATAAATGCCCAAACTGGGGGAAAAAGTACCCTAAGATCAGGCACAAAAAGTTTTTATTCTGTGTTTGCCTGGTGGTGTAAATGCATCCAGCATTTTACAGAAGGCTGAGGAAAGCCAGATCCCCAGACACCTCACAAACAAGTACAAATTGAAGCTTTGATATCTGGAGGGATTTAAATAAATTTAGGGAAGGAGCATGTAGACATTTCACACTTTTGCAGCCTCTAGATTTCATTCCCTTCTTGACTGTGGATGTGTAGTACAAACTCTTCATAGTACTGGTGTACTGGACAACAAGGTGTCCTCTGTTGCTAAAATGTACCACCAGGAGCACAGTGGGACAGGGAAAGCTTCTAGGTACAGTCAAGGTAAAAAGCAGCTGCATGAGTGGGCTCTTAGGGCATCACTGTGAAGGTGCTGAGTGTTCTGATTTTCTGTGAGGCATTTTTCATAAAAGTTTGTTTCATAAGCTTTGTTTACTGCAGCCTTGTTACTGTGCATTTGCACTTGGTGTTTGTTTTGGCATGCATTTGAAATACCTTTCTTCTCTGCTTCATTACTTCATACCAACTCCATACCCACCATGTGAAGTTTAGCAAGGGCAAGTGCTGGATTCTGCACAGGGTGGGTAACCCTGGTTGTGTGCATAGGGAGGGATGAGAGGCTGGAGAGCACAAACAGACCTGGGGATCCTGGTCCATGGCAAGTTGAACATGAGCCAACAGTTCCCTGGCAGCCAGGAGGAACATCCCTGTCCTGGGGTGCATCAGGGACAGCATCAGCCAGGCAAGGGAGGGATTGTCCTGCTCTGCTCTGCAATGAGGTGACCTCACCTCGAGTGCTGGGGACAGTTTTGGGTGCCACAGTGTAAGAAAGACTCCTACTATTAGACTATTAGTAATAAGCTATTAGAGAGTGTCCAGAGGAGGGCCATGAGGATGGTGAAGGGTGTGGAGGGGAAGCTGTATGAGCAGCAGCTGAGGTCTCTTGGTGTGCTCAGCCTGGAGGAGACTGAGGGGTGACCTCACAGCAGGTACAGCTTCCTCATGAGGGAAAGAGGAGGGGCAGACACTGCTTTGTGTGACAGTGATAGGACCCAGGGGAATGGCCTGAAGTTGCATCAGGGGATGTTTAGGTTGGGTATCAGGAAAAGGTTCTTCATCCAGAGGGTGATCAGACACTGGGACAGGCTCCCCAGGGCAGTGGTCACAGCACCAAGCCTGACAGAGCTTAGGAAGCATTTGGACAATGCTCTCAGGCACATGGGGTAAGGTTTTATTCTTGGGGTGCCCTGTGCAGGGCCAGGAGTTGGACTTTGACCCTTGTGGGTCCCTTCCAACTCAGCATATTCTAGGATGCTTACATAATGACCTGTGATTCTTAATAAACTATTAGAAGGGCAGAGCCAGGTTGTTAAAATGAAAAAGTTTGCATTTAAGTTTCAAAGATGCTAACACAGAAGCTACTAAATCAGCACCATGACAGCAGTAACTATGAACCTGTGGAAGGAGAAAGCTTTAAAAGCTGCAGAATACTGACTACACCAAGAGTGAATTCAGATGAAAAACAATTTCTCTCTTTTGTTTGAGGAGAGAGCTACCAAGACCCTCTGTTCAATGGTTTACATAGGGATCCCTCAAAACAGTTTTTGTAGTTCGCCAAATGATCATGTGCCTTTGCAACCTTAAAAAGTACAACAGAATGTAAACCAGGTGCTTTGTAACTAGAGCAGTGTCTTTGGTTTACATCTGCTGCAGTGGTTTTGTATATAGATATCCCTGTAGGTAGGTAGTTGGGAATTGGTCAACTCCTGTGAAGGAGTAAGGAGGGCTGAGAGCATTCCCCAGAATACTTACTAGCATTTCAAAGCTAAGAATTAAAGGACACTGAATTCAGTTACAGTAAACCTGCTGCTTGAAATCTGCTCTGTCAACAGGTAATGAGGTTCATTTAACTTAAAACCAGGCAAGCCCTCCTCCCCTTCCAAGGACACAGGGATCTTGTTAAAGTTACACTCTCATAGCAGAATGAGATGGTAGGTAAAGAATGAGAGCTAGATGAGGAGAAACTGATGGCTAGCTCTCATGTCACCAGGGTTCACATATATCAGGCCATACAATTAGTTCCTTGTCCCAGAAGATGCAGTAAGTTTTGTTTCTGGAATGTCAGCAGGTTCCCTCAGTTCTTCCCTGGGCCTCTTGCAGTTGCTGTTCAGTGATCACATCTGGTGTTGCACATTAACTGTGGGAGATGGTAGGTGTCTTGTCAGCTGAGGGACAGCCAGTAGGTGAGAATTTAATTTGTTCAAATTTCAGACTGGTTATGTAGACTTCTGGCAGCACCTACATATCAGTGTCATATTGAACCTACCTGTCCATGAAGGACAAAATAATGGGTTTGGATATTAGTGCTTTTTCAGATCTTTTCCTTTTCTTCCCTGGGGCAGGACTTTTGGCATAACTGTAACTTATGAAGTTATGTCTAAATGCACAGTTCATATGAAATACCAGACCAATTTTAATTTGGGTTTGTTCTTTTAGAAAACAAAGTATGAAAATTTTACTTATGTTCCAGGAACTATCTGGAATCCTTCTACCTAGCCCAAATTCTGCACTAGAAGTACATGTGATGGTTATTTTATCTCTTGTTTTTTTGTTTTCTTTTCTTTTTGGGTTTGTTTTGTCTTTTTTGTTTCATTTAGTGACTTCTAAACTACCTAATATTTGTTTCATAGCATCCAGCAGCAGTGTGTTTAGCTCACCCAGCCTCCTCAAGAGCCAACAGTGGCCTGTCTGGTCATTTTGTCTAGTTTGTCATGTTTGCAGCAGCTGTACTTTAGAATAAGCCTTGTGTGATACTTACTTTTGAGCAAGTAAACCACAAAAAATAACTGTTTTCTTTTTTGGTTGTTTATTTGAGTTTGGAAAATGGTCAGGTTTTGTTTTCATAAATAGCATTCTGTGTTGCATTTGTGTGTTCACCCTTGTTGAAGAGAAAATCCATCTGTGTGTTTGGGAGTTCAGTGGAACATTAGGAGAAGAAATGAAGCCCATCATCTGGGCAAGGATGTTTGATCTAGGGGGAAAAATGGACCAAACTTGGGTGTTGGGTTATTTGGGGATGGTGGGGGGTTGTGAGGGCATAATTTAAATTAACTCTGTCTAAAATAAAGTGTAAGTGCAATAAATGTGCTTTTTTATTCAAAGCTGTGAACCTTTTAGGGGGAAAAAAAATACAAAAAAAAAAAAAATCAACCAAAAAAAAAAAAAGCACATCATTCTTTCATGAGCCTTGTGTCCTACCTGCCTCCCCTTCCTCCCCCTCTCCACACTTCTCAACTGACAGAAACCTGACAGTGGCCAACTTGCATGTGTTGGCAACCCAAATTAACATTGCTGTTCTGATCTCCTTGTTGGGATTGGGGTAAGTCCTACCCCCTACTTCATTCCTACTCTTGAGATCTTGGGATCCAGTACTGCCCTGTGCCACTAGAGCAGGGTGTGCCACTGCCTGGGATGCACAAGCCAGCCCGTGTGCTCTGTGGTCATCCTGACTCCAAGGGCAGAGCTCCTCCTGGCCCTCCCTTCCAGGTGTAACCCTCCTCCCCAGCTCACCAGGGTGTAGTGAAGGGTGCCCCGGGCTGGGCAGTGACATTATCCTTGAGCAATTGCAAAAGCAATCAGCCGTCAGCTGCCTAATGGGATCCCTCTCTCCCTGCCCCAACACATGCAGGCTGGCCACTGTTGCCTTCTGTGACTCTGCCTTGTTTTGCAGGAGCAGGTGTAGGTGTGTGTAACCTGTTGTGCATTACTTGCACTGTCTCTCTTTCTTACTTGAGCACAGGCTGCTTTTCCTAGATTAGGAAAGGGGCACAGGTCTCCTGAGCTTCCCAGGAGAGCACGATGCATTGAGCAGTGACAGAAGGGGTAGCACTCACTGGTTGGACCCTCTGGGGGAGTAGGAGGACTGGCTTGTTTAAAGTTTATAGATACCCAGATCTATATCCTTTAAACTTTATTATTTTTATATATAGTCAAGACAATGGCATTACCTCATAATACAGAGGCTTGTTTATGAGAGGCAAAGTACGTAGTAAGGAGAGGAAAGGGAAATTTATATACAGATCTGATTTGTTTGTTTGTTCCTTAGTGCAATGAAATGTATGTCCCACCACTTTATACTCTGTGCTAACACATTCCTTTCAGCTGTGTTCTTTTTTTTTTTTTTTTTTTTTTGACCACCAGAGGTTTGCAAGGGGCTTATGACTGCAAAGTAGAAGGTCCAGTCTGGTTACTTAAAAAAAACAACCCATTGTGTTAGTAGATTTCCATAGCTGCTTTTTAAAATCTACAATGGAGTAATTGTTTTGAAACTTGTATTTATTTTTAAATTCATAACAAAATGTTTATTTTTGGTTTCCTGTTACGTAGGTCATGGCAACTCCCCTTTGTTCCTTCTCAAGTTTCCCCTGTAATTGCCAATACAACTTATTTTTCTTGTTTGTTCCTTCTCCCTTTACTTTTGTTGTCCCTTCATTTGTACTTCAGAGTTTTTCTCATGTAAATTTGTACAATGGGAAATATTGTCCAGTTTGGTTAGAGAGCATGGAGACTTAAAACATATTAAAATTTGATAGCTGAATTCAGATTGAATAAAACTATTTCAGTGTAAAGTTATTTAAA
Source organism: Oenanthe melanoleuca (assembly GCF_029582105.1). Taxonomy (NCBI): domain Eukaryota; kingdom Metazoa; phylum Chordata; class Aves; order Passeriformes; family Muscicapidae; genus Oenanthe; species Oenanthe melanoleuca. Next base: position 5,109,344 of record NC_079334.1, read on the forward strand.
GAACTCTGTATTATATGAAAGGCAAAAAGTTCTATGTACTTGATGTGAATATGAGAATACTGCTATAATAAAGATTGACTGCATGGAAAAGTCTGAAGGAGACTGTTTATTGTGTCATGCATGACTCCTCTCCATGAAGCTGGAGGGGTGCAACTCAGGTGGTTAAGGGGAGTGAAAAAGTTACTTTAGGGGTATAACTCTGGAAGGGAAGGAGTAGGAAGAAAATAAAACCAAGGGCCTCCTGCAATGTAATCCCTCTCTCTTCATCTTCCTTAAGCTGGATCACTGCCTCCTTGACTGCTGTGCTGAGCCCTTTTTACACATTTTTACCTTTTTTGTTCTGAACTTTGATATACCCAAGGGAATTCTCCTTCATCCTCGGAAAAGCCTGGCACCAACTGCTCTGGGTTCTCTTCTGGGTAAATTCTCCTGCTTCTATGGCAATTTCCCCTCACCTCTTCATTTGTTATTTGGCAGTGCCTTTATTGATAAGACTGTTACCTGCCCTGCACTCATGGACCTTATTTCTTGGAGCAAACATGTTCTCCATCAAGCAGGCACTACAGAAGCTTATATGTACTCAAGTACCACAACTTCAAAGCTGTCATGGTCATTTTCCAAAAATTCTACTTAAAATAGAAAAAGTACAGTTCAGCTTAGATTTTGTTTACAGTTTTATTGACATAAGGACCCAGGAGCCAAAGATTTGGTTCCAGGGGCCCCAGTTAGTTCCAGGAACCTGAAAGTAACAGAAGAAAAACCTGAGAACCTTTTCACTCATCTTTTTTCCACCATGCAGAGCAGAAGGACCTCCTCAATACTGCTTTTACCAGTAGTTGAAGATTTTGGTATAAAGCTGTGATGTGTGACACAACAGCTATAAAAAGATTTGGTAATTAAAGAACTGGAAACAAACAAAAGCTGCAAACGTTTAAGGGGACATATGGACAGATCTCTAGAAACAGAGCCTGTCTTCGAAGTTAGATAAGGCTGGGTCTATAGAACAGCACGAAGAAAATAATTTAGAACTGGTACCAGGTAAGCTAGAACTCATAACAAACTCGGTTGTTACAGTGCAGGTTTATATCGCCAAAACGGAGCTACTTGGTCTCAGGCAACCCAGACGGGTGTGTGAAGTGAGCAATGCAGAGATTGTGCAGGTTTCCCCTGGGCAGTGTCCCTGGGCCCCTGCAGCGGGACCAGCCGGGCACGGAGCCCGGGGCCGTGTGAGGGGCGACGGGAGCCGTACCGGTGTGCAGCTATTCCTCATCGTCCGGAGGGATGCCGAGCTCCTCGTCCGTCCAGGCCGAAGGGTCGGGATACGGGAAGTGTCCCTGGGAGAGAGGCTGGTCACAGCCCGGCCGGGGCCCGGCCCGCGCCCCCCGCCCCCGGCCGCCGCGCCGGCCTCACCAGCACCATTTCCGAGTTGTGCCAGAACTGCCAGAGGATCCAGAACCACATGAAGCCGCTCAGCACCTCGCCTCGAATCACTTGCGCCCGCGTCAGCTCCGGGAACTGCCGGTAGCGCGGCGGGATGTGCACCCCGCCGCCCGCGCTGCAACACAGCACGGCCCCGCTTCACTCCGGGCCCCGCCGGCCCCGGCCCCGGCCCCGTTCCGCCCCGCCGCCCGGCCCGCCCCGCTCACCGCCGCCGCCCGGGCACGGCGGCCCCGGCCCGCAGCAGCCGCCCCGCCGCCCGGCCCAGCGCCGCCACCACCATGGCCGAGCCCAATGTCACCCGCACCGCGCAGCAACCGGCCCGCCGATTGGAGCCGCGGCGCCTTCCGGGGCGGGGACAGCCCGGGGAGCCGGGGAGGCGGGGAAGGGAGGGGACCCGGGGCACTGAGGGATCCCGGGGAGCCGGGGAGCCGGGAGAGGGAGGGGACCCGGGGCACTGAGGGATCCCGGGACACCGGGGAGGCGGGAGAGGGAGGGGACCCAGGGCACTGACAGATCCCGGGGCACCGGGGAGCCGGGAGAGGGAGGGGACCCGGGGCACTGAGGGATCCCGGGACCCCGGGGAGCCGGGAGAGGGAGGGGACCCGGGCACTGACAGATCCCGGGGCACCGGGGAGCCGGGAGAGGGAGGGGACCCGGGCACTGACAGATCCCGGGGAGCCGGCAGAGGGAGGGGACCCGGGGCACTGAGGGATCCCGGGGAGCCGGGAGAGGGAGGGATCTCGGGGCACCGAGAGATCCCGGGGAGCCGGCAGAGGGAGGGGACCCGGGGCACTGAGGGATCCCGGGGCACGGACACAGCACGCACTGCCCTCGCACATTGCCCCCTCACTGCCTTCAGCACCTCGGAGCGCTGAGGCGGCACCGAGAACGGATTCGCCATGAGTTCCCCCAAAAGTTGGCGTCGACCACGGGGGGCGCAGAGCGGGGCGACCTCCCCAGCCTTTTTGGAGGGGCGGGGGGACAACACGGCTCCAGCTGCTGGCGTTTAAGGAAGTGGCAAAGGCAGTCCCCCTGTCCCAGCCTGGGCGGTCCAGCACAGGCAGTGCGGTTGCGGAGCAACGGGGCACGGGCGGCGTCCGGCGGCGCTTCCCGCTGTGGCGGATCCGGGACGCGGGACTCGCCCTCAGAGCCGGGTCGCGGGACTCGACCTCGGGGAAGGGGTGAGGGACTCGCCCTCAGGGCAGAGATGCGAGACTCGCCCTCAGGGCCGGGATGCGGGACTCGCCCTCAGGGCAGAGATGCGGGACTCGCCCTCAGGGCAGAGATGCGGGACTCGCTCTCAGGGCCGGGATGCGGGACTCGCCCTCAGGGCAGAGATGCGGGACTCGCCCTCAGGGCCGGGTGCGGGACTCGCTCTCAGGGCCGGGTGCGGGACTCGCTCTCAGGGCCGGGTGCGGGACTCGCCCTCAGGGACGGGGTGAGGGACTCGCCCTCAGGGCAGAGATGCGGGACTCGCCCTCAGGGCCGTCGTGAGGGACTGGCCCTCAGGGCAGAGATGCGGGACTCGCTCTCAGGGCCGGGGTTTCGCGAAGGAAGCAGCGGAGCCTCTCCCGCTCTCTGGGCCGGCTGCCGGAGCGGGAGCGCAGGGGCGACACCTCGGCACAGATAGAGCCAGGACAGAATTGTCGCCTGAGCATCTGAGAGAGTTTTGTGCTTCTTTCCCTTTTTTCTTCTCCCGCAGGTGTTACAACGGCCTGCTAACTGCAGTGTTCCATCCAGTAGTGCACACAATATGCCTTCTGGGACACTGAGGTGATCATGAAGGAAACAAGCAAAAAAATAATGGAGAAAGTAGCCAGACTATCAGGGGAGTCCTTTCAAGGAATCCAGCACTCCCCACCTCCTCCTCCTGACAAGGTATGATGCCAATGTAAGATTAATCCTCGCTTGTAGCTCCTACTGAATCTGTTAGATAGCACTCCACAAAACTGGAGAACAGCTTCTGTGACTCTCCTGAAGATATTTTAAATAAGCAATAAATATCTTCTCCGTCTGTTAACACCCCAAACACCTGACATCCTCAGCTGAAACAGTGGATAGCCATGTAGTTAAGGAATTTTAATTTCCCTGCTCATTTGAGCCTTGTAGCATCCCTAATGCGTTTTCAGCAGCTTACAGGGAATAGCAGCAAACTTTTCAACCACTGTTTTTGCTTACTATGTGCAATGTGTTGCAGCCTTCTTTCCAAACATGATTTCTCAAAATGAAAACAATTTGTGATGAATTTGCAGATAAGCAACATAGTACTACAAGATATAGTGGAATAATTGTGAAGAGAAGTAATAAACTGAAAGTAAATTTCAACTTTGTAGGCAATATTCCTGTTTAAGGATTTAAGTGTTCAAAAAGCATGCTCATTTTCTGGTTCAATCTCCTCCTTCCCCTTTCCAGGTAAGCTCCACGTCCGTCTCATGTGTCCAGTGTTGCCACACAGCTAATAAAGATTCCTGTAGTTCTCTGCTGCCAAGATGTCCAGTAACAGAGTAAGTTCAAAATCTGTAGTTGGGGCACTGGAAAAGCAGAAAGGAAAAAGCTGGGAAACAAAGACAGTTATTGCAGAGTGGGGTTTTGTTCTGTGTTGATTTAGTTTGTCTGTGCTGCAGTAAATTGCAGAGTATCTGTTGCCAGGGTTTTCATTACTTCTTGTATTTTTGTTTTCCACAGCTGTCCTGTTTGTGCATGGAGCCCAGGTCCCTTTTGCAGGCCCTTGATACCTTCAACCAAAAGGAATTTCACTGGTTCATCTCCAGAGGCTTCCCGTGTCCTGAGGGGAGCTCGTGTGTTGGCAAGGAGAGACACTGATGGCTTTTATTACTTGGGCTGCATTGTCCAGGAGGTGAAGGTAACTGTTTATTGGGAACTTCACTGTAAGGACATGTATGGCTTTTTCTCTGCTCTTCCCATACCTCACCAGCCCCAAGCCTTGCTGTGGGGTGGCCCTTCAGTGTCACAGTGCACTTCATAGCCACTGTTGCATCCCCACACCCTGTTTTCATCTGTTACCTGGTGCTGACTGTTTGCTGTGAGGAGCCCTGCAAGTAAGAACAGCCTGGAGATCAATCAGTTTTTGCAGTTATAATGAGTTTTTATTGAGAGACAGACAACACAGGTCCCTTATCCCTATTGTCTACTTTTGCCCAGCCTAGCAGCAGAGTTGGTTAGCTAAACAGCAGCTAGTAATCCAAAATGTTTGTCTCCAGGGTCCACTGCCTCTTCACCAAACTGAGAGCTTTCCTCATTCTTTTCCATCTGTGTTTCTGGGAATTACAAGATGATTTTGGATGCCAGATAGAAAATTCCCCCTACAGATTTTCTTTTAAAGTCCAGTTCATTTTGGATTTTGCAGGTTAGTTAAACAGATTTTGGTGCAAGTATAGGTGAGGATGTCTGTAAACCTTAGTGTGGGGTAGAACAGATTGGGACAGCTCCAGGCACGAGTGACATCAGCAGGAGCAGGAGCTGACAGTATTATTTGTGTAAGTGCACTCAAAGATCTGCAGAGAAGGCTGAGATTCTGGCAATAGATCTTGCCCTCACTCACCGCTGAAAGCTTTAATTAAAGTATTTAAATTTATGACAGTTGTGACTTTTTACTGCTTTGTTACCCTTCTGATTGCTGAGAGATTGTTTGTTATCCTTGTGATGGTAGTGAACTGCATACATAGTTTCTTTTGGCTGCTCTTTTTCTGGTGGGAGGTTTTCCTGGTAGACTTCTGCCTTAGCTTGCTAACTGTGTTGTTACTAAAATCTAAGTCCAAAGTGAAAGGAAGAGAAAATCTATCAGCCCTTTAAGCCCCAGCTTTTTATTTACTTTTAAAGTGGTACAGACACAATACAGTGAAACTCTGGTAGAAGAGGAAAGCTGCATTCCCAGATCACATTCCGCTTCCTGGGATTTCTGCCACTTCCCTTTTAGCACTTAAGCTTGGCTGTTAATTGGACCTTGAAAACTGCCTTGCAAACCACATGTTTTACTCTTTCAGGGTTCCAGGGAAGGCTTTTTAATTGAGTTTGACCAAAGTTGTGCTCTGAAGGGCAAGGTCCAGCGCGGCTGGCAGGAAACTCCTCTCTATGACATTCTGCACTATGAGGACGCCCGGCGACACCCTCTTGCTCCAGGGGACAGGGTCTTGGCACCATGGGAGGCTCCAGCCAAACGTTTTGGCCCTGGCACTGTGCTCAGGGTTCTGGAGAGCACAGAGGCACCTTTAGGTACTTGCTTTGGGTGTTTTGGTTTTCTTAGCAGCACTGGATTTGCCTCCTGCTGTTTGAGTTCTCTTCAATGTGTTTTTATTGTTGGCACTAAGCCACTTTTTCAGGGTTAGATTTAACACAGCTCACAGAATTTGCCTTTGCTTTGTTCTGTGGGTGAAAGCTTCCTAAAAAGTTAGGGGTTGAGGGTAGTAGCATCATCCCAAAACAAAAACATTTCTGATCCTCCTGAGGGTCATGTGTTAGTCTGCTTTCCAGCTATTCCAGGGTAAAATCCCACCTGCTGTGGCAAGTGAGATTTTTTTTATATCTGCTGTCTCCTCACAGGAGAAAATCAAATTTTAAACCTGTAAAGAAGAAAATCATGGAAGTTGTTACAGAGATGTCTGAAACACAAGTCATTACTTTTACCTCCTGCTCTCTAGGAGACAAATCACACAGACTGACAACTGCTAATACATTACTTCCCCTTTTTTTTTTTTTTTTTTTTTTGCAATATTTACAGCACACAATGAAAGGAGAGTGCTTGTGAATTTCTGGAATGGGCAGACTAAGGAGGTGTCTTCTGTCCAAGCTCTGCGGATTCCTCTGCCCCTAAGCGAACGCATCATCCTGGAGCTGCAGATGCCTTTGGCAGCCCGGCAGATGGTGGTAGATTCAAGCTTGGATTACCCATACCTTGTGGCACCAGGTTATAGAGCCTCAGGGCAGTGCAGACAGGGTCACCTGGAGCTGGATTGCTGCCCAGGGGCTCTGTATTCCACTCATCCCTGTGCCAAGTGCAGCTGGGGGTGGACCTCTCTTCCCCAGTGCTGCCTTGGAGCCTGGGAACCCACACGGCCTGCAGAGTGCAAAGTGCAGCAGGAAAATGCCTTCATCCCCAGGGCAAGCTTGTCTGAAGAAAAGCTCAGCAAGAAAATAGAACAGGAACTGTCTGAATTGAGGATTGCATCTTCAGAAAGTGTTTCCAGAGAGGAAGAGAAAAAGGAAGAGAAGAGATTGGAGATAGAAAGCATTCCAAAAGATGTTAGGTCTTGTTTGGAGGAGAACCGTGAGGCTATAGAAACTGAGAAGGTAAAAAGTGCTGCACCCTGGCTCTTCTGTTAAGATATGGTCTGCTATTTGTATAAATATTGCTTTGTTACTTCAAGTTTACTACCCCTGGCTTTTACTGGCACCAAGCAGTTACTAGAGGTTTAAGGCCTGGTCCTTATGCCTGCCTGCTGTAGAATGGAGAGACTTTACACTGTCTTCCTTTGGGGTAAGAGCTATAATCTCTCATTGTCCCTGGCTGGAGCAGTTTCTAGAATATCTTCCATGGATCCAGAATATAATAAGTGTTGCATAGCCCAGTCCCTCTACATTCTGCTTCTGTGTGAAGGAGGTAAAGGCAAGAAAAGGAAAAAGTGTCAGAAGACTTGATATTGGATAAGGAATAAAATAGGGATTGTTCCTACCAAGGCAGTCTCTTGCATGATTCTTTTAACACACTTCTCCACTCTGTTAGAGGTGTCCCCTCTCCCAGTCAAGGATCACAAGAGACTTGTGTAGTCCTCAGCAGCTGATTTGGTGCTTGTGAGCAGTGCATTGGGTGAGGAGCAGTTAGGAGGAGGTTCATGTGCACCAGCTAGTGCCACACTTGTCTCCATTGCTCTGCAAGGGTTAGAATCCAAATTCTGGCATGTGCCAGAAGCAGGGCTGTCTTTCAGCCAGGGCTCCTCTGGCCTGATCTCTTTTGTACCAGTTTGGACCCTTTCAGGCAAGAGTACTTTAGGTCATTTGGAGACATAGGAAAACTCAGGAAGTGATCAGAAATTACCTATGAGCTGTTTCTTTAGTAAACAGCTCTCACAGAATTTGGTTTGTTGGTTTGTTCTTGTTTTTTTTTCATTCTCTCTTAAATTTCAGTTGTAAGTTAAGATCTTATGCTGTAATTTCATTACATAAATCTATTATTTTCCTTATCAAGCCTGGATTATGATTGCATTTCTTGGTATTTGTAGGGCCCTCAGAGGCGGATGGCTCATGCTGTGGTGGATGCTGCTGTCAACACAGACAGCTGGTTAATGGAGACACATCACAAGGAAGAAGCAGAGAGCAGACAGCAGGATGCTGAAACTGAAGCTAATTTTGAACATGAGCATGGTATCGGGACTGTATCTCTTTTACCCAAACATAAAACTTAGCACATAATATCAGGATGCATCATGTATAACATCTTTCACTGTAATTCTTGGTGCTTCACAAAAAAATACCATAATGCCATCTTTATATATAGGTATTAATGGTGCTGTGGCTTGAGAAATTATTAATCTTCTCTCAAGGTGAAAGAATTTTCAGATGGAAGATTTTTTAGCTTTTATACTCAGCTACTGCAGTAGCAGCTTTTGGAGTTTTTAACCTATATCATAAAACTCAGTAGAAATAAATATTTCCTTACTTTAAAAATGAATATGTAACATTAACTGTGACTGCGAATAGCAACAGGATTTCACCAGGACAATTCTGCAGAACAATCCTCTTATCTGTGCTGAAAATTACTGTTTTATAATGTCACTGAGTAAAATTTTGTTTCCTGAACAGCCAAAAGGGGCTGGATCATGATTTTGATCAATTTGTTGCTGTTCTCAGCTTAGTGACAATTGCAGGAATCTAAGAGAGGATTCTGAAAGCCTAAAGCTTTTTCTGTTATTACTTTGTGACTCTGCTGGAAGAGGGAGAATGAAAAGTCAAACAGGAGTGCACGTTTCCTCCCAGCTGGTGTTCCAGCATCATTCCATGAAACAGTTGCCACTCAGGTCTGCCCTGAACTTAGCTGAAAGGTGTGAACAAACTCTGCTCATGTTCTTAATTACACAAAATTGTGTTAGCAGGGTTGTGCCCATGCTAATGTCTCCTGTCTCTCAGCAGGATGTAGAGCTCAGGCTTTGCCCTGTCAAAAGATTTATCATTTTTACTCATCTCAGAGTAGTTCATGCCTGTCTGTGTGATACCATGTAAACAATCCTTTAGCTTGAGTAGCTGTAAGAAGGGTCAGGCAAAACTCTTGCCTAAATGCAATGGCAAGCAGTTTGTTTCTGAAAAGCTGGAACCTTGTCTGTGGAAAACTGTCCCACTTCCTCAAAGGAAAATGTTATAAATCCTTGCTGGAATATATTTCATATGAGCAGACCTTTTGTTCTTTTAATTTGCTTTCTTTTTATAAGCTTCCTATATTCTCATGTCCTTGCCCTAATTTATTTGACAGGCCTTTTTGAGTCCAGAGTGGCAGAAGCTCCAGTCCAGCATTCCCAGAGGAGCCCTTCCCTGGGAAGCAGTGCTTTGGTTCCTTTCAGGCACCAGAGCTACTTTGCCCAAGTGAATCAGTCCCTGGAGAAAGACAGCCTGACCATCAGATCAGCCTTTCGTGTGCAGAGACCACACAGCACCACCAACCTGCTGACTGGGAGATCCACACATCTCCCAAATTTAAAAGACAAAAGCATCACAGTGAGTATTTGGTCCAAACAGGTTTAGTTCCTAGGATGAAGAGATTTGTTTATGTCATGTTAGAATGTTCTTTCCATTGATCTTTCACAAAGGTTTTTGCTGCAACAAAAATGATGCCGTGTAGAATAATGGTTATGCATAAATAGAAATTTAAGGATTCCACTTGGGAACCCACGTTGTACAGGGCAGGGCATGTGTGGTATTTTTGCTCGGCACTTTTAACAGAATGTTTTTGAATGTTACATTTAAGCTCTTCTAAACAAGCTTCTCAGCCAGCTCTACTAGATAGCAAAAAAATATATATATTCCTCTTTTACAGATACTAAAAGCAAAAAAGAGAAAGTTTAGGCAGTCATCTGAAGCCCACAGCAAAGAGTGCATGTTAGGGCAGGGGTGGAACTAGAAGTCTGTTGATCCTTAGGCTGGTATTTTGCCTGCTGGAAAACATAATTTGTTCACTCCCACCTATAAAACACCTTTGATTCTTTCTTTGATCTCTCCTTGTGTGTGTCATTAAGCACAAACACCCACAAGGTACATTTTTTTGCTAAGAATAGCAATACATTGGAGAACAAAGCTGTTTACAGCCCCTGGGAAGCCAAACAGATCAATGTGTTAAGAGAAACCAGTCAAAATGCTATGTAAGACTGGCAGGAACATTGTTTGAAAGTCCTGTAGTGTTTTCCAGCTTGTGTTATTTGAGTTGTCCCCAGGAAAGCACTGGAAGGAGACATTCTGTTTGCAGAGGAGCAGCTGATATAGCAGGAGCATGCTAACTGCACCTGGGAATAGGAGGAAGTAGAATATATTTGACAGAGGAAAATATTTTTGGGGAATTCTGTTCCAGCCCTAAACAGCTCTAGCAATGTAAACCGGAATACATGTAAAGGTTTGGTGGTGGTTACTTGCACTTCCCTCATAAAGGGTACTGTAAGGAGTACAAAAACAAATAAATATTTCACTATGGCTGTGAAAAGAGGCCTTTTAGGTGCTCCTTCATCTCTGTACATGGCACAATGCATTTAAAAACACAAATCAGCAACACTACAGCATTGAAATGAAGCTACTACTGTAGTGAACACAAGGATTGCTTGGGCATGGGTAGAAAACTCAGACAGCAAGAGGTGAAGAGTTAAATCACCTGCAGAGAATTCCAGGAATGTTCTGAGTTTGGCCAGAGGGGGGCAGGTATTTCTCTTGCTAATAAAATCTGGTAAGGAATATATAATAATGTTTTGTGGTCAGAACCTGGATTTTCCATCCAATCCAGAAGTTGACCCAAAGACTGGAGAGCTTTAGGCATTGGCTCAACACCACAACAGCACAGCCTACTCACCTGTGCAGAACTCTTAAGACTGGATTTTTAGGCACCTCTTTGTTGATTAAACCTAATGTTTTATACAGGTTTTAGCATCATCCTCAGTGTATTCATGGATGGGAATCAGCACTACAGTATTTGTGAGCCTTTGTAGCTTCTAGGCCTCAGGAATGACATTAAAACAGGGGTGTTCTGGTTTTGTGTGTTTACAGTTTGTGTTTAAAAAATACACTGTTGGGACTAAGAGTTCAGTTTACTTTTTTTCTCTTAGAAATCAGTCCTCAGTGGTGCATCTGAGGAGAGGTGGAAAGAGCTGGACTTCAGCAGAGCCAAGATTGAGCACAAAAAGTGGCAAGAGGAACAGAGGCAGCTGAAGAGGGAGCAGCAGCAAGAGGCAGATGGCACCCGACGCCGGCTGCGCAGGGACAGCCAGAGGTGATGCTGGGAACTGACTGCTTTTTGTGCTAAATGCTGGAAGGTTGGTAACATCTGCTCCCTGCTGCTCTCCTTCAGTCCCTGCACATCCCGTGTTGTGCTTTTTGCTGGACTCTGCAGAGGGGTCACAGTGGTTCCCTACTGGGAATAAAATTGGTGCTGAGGTGTGAGGGAGTGGGTGTACAGCATTATCCCCAGGGGCAAATGCCCTCCCATCCTGTTCTCAGACCAAAAGTGCTGACATCAGGCACCAGCCCATTTGGGGCTTTTGCTACCTCTGTTCTGGACACAGGTTTAATCCTCATAACCTAACAAAGAGTTCTGCAATATTAACTGAACGTAGATTGCCAAAATATCTGCTTTGTGTCTTATGCACTGTCTTTCTTTTTTATTGCTCTTTCTTTATGAGAAATTTGAGAAATTTTGTTTTGGAAACAGGCAGCGATTGCATCAGAGAACATTGCAAGGGCTGGAGAAACAGCTGGAGCACAAAGAAAGAGCTTTGCAGCACGTGGCACTGCTCCAGGCTGCTGGGGCTGAGAGGAGCAGGAAGGAATCCTTCTTTAGAGAGGAGGAGGAGAGGAAGGCAAGGCAGAGGCTTCAGTTCTTAAAGACACAACGTTTGCAGAGAGAGGAGTTGCAGGCAGAAAGCAACAAAAGGAGCTGTGAACAAGAGAAAGAAAGGCTGGTAAGGGCAATTCCAGAAGTTATTTTCCTCTTCTGCTGTGTTTCCAGCAGTGTCAGTATTTGGAGTATTTGTGTATTTCACCTGTTTTACATCCAATATATCATTTAGAGATAAAAAAGGGTAACATTTTTTTGGCATGTGTATAAAGATGAAAGGTGGGAAGTAAAATTCCCTGTCTCTGCCATAAAATAAGTGTTTCTGCATGCAAGGAATGAATTTCCATACATTATATCCATTTCTGACTTCTACTAGTGAGAATCATAGTACTGGAAGATGATTTGGATTGTATTAATCCAGTTCTACCCCCCTGTCACGGGCAGGGTCACCTGCCATTGTTCCAGGTTGCTCCAAATCCCATCCAGCCTGGCCTTGGACACTGCCAGGGAAGGGGCAGCCACAGCTTCTCTGGGCAACCTGTGCCAGGGCCTCCCCACCCTCACAGGGAACAATTTTTTCCTAATATCCCATCTAAATCTCTTCATTTTCAGTTTAAAGGCATTCCCCCTTGTCCTATCACTCCATACCCTTGTAAACATTCCCTCTCCAGCTCTTGTAGCCCCTTTAGGCACTGGAAGGTGCTCTAATGTCTGCCCAGAGCCTTCTCTTCTCCAGGCTGAACAGCCCCAGCTCTCTCAGCCTGGCTCCACAGCAGAGGTGCTCCAGCTCTCTGAGCATCTTCATGATCCTGCTCTGGACTCACTCCAGTAGGTCCATGTCCTTCTTGTGCTGGGGGCCCCAGAACTGGACAGAGATGAAAAGTGGGGATGGAATTTGACATGAAGGCTGACTGTACAGTTTTGAATGTCTTTATGTAGGAGTTCCTGAGGAGCAGAATGCAGTCACGGCAGGAAGTGCTGGAACAAGAATCCCAAGAGAAGGACAAACAGCAAAACCAGCACCAGGCTGCCAAAGTGAGAGTGTTCCAGAGGAGAGAGAGTTCTAATTTGAAGATGGAAAAAAAAGGCCAGAAACTCCGTGCCCTCCAGCAGTACCTCAGGGAACAGAACCTTCTGCTGCTCCGGACATCCCTGCTTGTGTAAGGGAGCTGCACAGGGTGAGCAGGGTGAGCAGGGCCTGGAGCTCACAGCCTGCTGTGTCCTGTCAGGTGTGAGTCACTGTGCCAGAGCAGAGTTATGACAGGTGGCATTAGGATTCCTGGGGATGTCTTTAACCTCCTTTTCACTGCAGCCAGAGTGCACTTCCACTGCTCTGTCCTTCACCTGCCTTTTTTCCTGGAGCCACTTCCCACTCTGCTGAGAGGGAGCAGCAGAGCACATCTAGAGGCACTTTTCTGCATCAGAAATGAGGGGTTTCCTAGTGCATTGCACTATGATGACTGGAGGTGACAAAGGAGAGGAGGAGGAGTTAATGAAGTGCTCCCCCTTCCTCACATCACTTGATGTACAAAATTCCCTGTGGCACAGCAATGGATAAACAGAAATTTCAGACAGGTATTTAGGAAAGGAGAATGGACATGGCACAATTTATTTGCTGAAACAGTCAGAGCTATATGGAAATGTCTTTATTTTACACAGAATTATGCTAAAATGAATACAATATATGTGATACCTTGTTTCAAGTAATGCCTAGAACCAGACTAGATGCAAAATTTAAATTCAGCCTGACTTTCTGTGTACACTTAGAGACATGATACACATTTTCTGGCACATTAGAAAAATTCTTACTAGAATACAGCACCAGTGATAATGGCAGTTGCTTTAAAAAAAAACAAAAAAAAAAAAAAAAAAACAAAAAAAAAAAAAAAAAATAAAAGAAAAAGGTAAAATTAAGAAAACTTGTAAAAGGGAGCTCCTTTGAAATCCTGCCAAATCTTCTGAATGGCCAGCAGTTTCCTAGCAGTAAGTGTCAGACTGCATTCCTCCAGGGATAATGGAGAGGCTATGCCTTCAGCTTTTCCCTAAAAAGACAAAGTTGAGTCTCTTATCCAGATGTTTACAAACTACTCTGAGACCTTAATAACTAAAATGGGTATTTTTAAACTTAAGGATATATAAAGTGCATGAGCTATCCTCAGATTTTTGCTTAAAGAAAAAAAATGAGGGAAAAGGAAGGATGGACTTAAATAGAAGATGAAGGCTTTAACAAACAACATGTCAAAGTTAAGGTCTGAAAAAAATGTAACTTGCTTCAGATTATCGAGGCTTAGTTTTGCATTTTAGACACGAAATCCCATTATTTGGAACAGTTTCCACTCTGTTGAGTGTCTGGAAAAGTTGGCTACAATTTGCTCAGCAAGAACATGGGTGTTCCCCAGACCTGGCACACAACCTGCTGAGGGCACATGGGTGCTGGTGGCACATGGAGATTTTCTTTAGGTAATGTTTGGGGATTGCTTGCTTCTTTTCTTGTTTGAGTTCTCTTTTACATAAAATCGTGTGCTAGTTAGAACAATGCTCTGCCTACTTATGACTCTAACTAGACTTAAAGAAATAAGCCTGAAAACTTACAAGGTATTAAACTCTACTCCTGCTTTTATCCTTAAGCTCTTGGAAATGGAATATGCAGTGATTAAAGGAAAGTACATGAAATATACTGAGCTGAATCTAAACTTATTTTTCAGACTTCATTTATATGCTGTTCATCATAAAACAGCAGATTGTTTTTGCACTTTCTCTTCATTGCTTAACCACCTGAGAACAGACCACTGCAGAGATGCTGCTCCACTGCTGTTTCACACAGGGTATGTTTGGGAATGTATTCAGTACCACACTATTTCCAAGCATTCATGGACTGTATTTCTCACTATTAAAATGCAGCCATAAAATCATTTTAATATTTCCATTAAAATATGTAAATGCCACATGTAATCCAGCTTTTCTGCTGGCTTTATTTGATTTTAAACATTCACAATGTGAGTTTGATCCATCAGGAAAATGCTTGGACTCTGTTTTGAAACCTGTTGGAAAAAAATCCCTAAGTACCTGCATATCAGTTAAGGTTTTGAGTAGAGTGAAATCACGGGAGCACCAGGGAGGGTAGTAGAGAAAATCACAGAAAGGGAAAAAAAAACAGGACAAATATTCCCAGAAGTTGTTTTTTTATTATGGAATTAGATTTTTCTGCCTAGGTATATATTTTATTATGTTGTTTATAATCCAAACTCCTATCATAATGTACTAGGTACAGAAGTTTGAAAACAAATTGAAATAGTCTGTTGTTGTCATCCAAAATGACTAAGAACAGACCACTACATGCAGGATGTTAGGACACTTCTACCATAAAAGTAGAAGTTAAAAGTACAAAAGTTTCACTGGCTTTTTCAGCCTGAATGTGTTGCTTAAGTGATGCTAGAACATCATTTCTCATACCACAGTGACAGGTAAGTCAGTAAATTAAATATTTAACCTGATATATTTTAAAACAGACTTGATCAATGACCATCTTTTTGAAGATGTTTTTAAAAACTACCAGAGCACATTAGCTCTTAGAAATGTGCAATGAGTGGGAAATGTCCAACTGTGCAAATTCTTACTGCTTTCTGGAAATTCAGGTATTCCATCCCGTGCCTGGTGCTTGGCTGAAATGACTGAAGGCAGCATTAGTGGAGAGCAGCCACTGCACACCACATCCCTGGGGTACATGTGACTTCTCACCTTGAGCTTCACTCTGTGTCAGCTCCCAGGCAGCACAGGTAACCCCCACAGCGAGAGGGCAGCAGCCACACGAGTCTATTTGAGGGCAGAAGCTGCACTTTTGATGAGCAGTGGCTTAGCTGCCTCCAGGATGTCCAGTTCAGGGTCCAGTGAACGTCCCAGTCCTTCCAGAACCATGATGGCAAAGATGATGGAAGCAAAATTGCTCTCAAGCTTCACCTAGAACCACAATAGACTGAATGGACTCAGTGGACATGATTTTCTTCTGTTACCCCTTCAACCAAGGTACCAGCTCTGCCTAAGCTGGGAGGGAAGGGAGGAGACTGGGGAGAGCATTTGCACACCTAAAACTACAATGCAACTCCACCAGCTGGACTGTGCAGCCCTGTGGCTGATACCCCTAGTTCAAGCCACCATAGGTCTTTTGATTTCCAAAGTTGTTTGCAACTGTGGAAACTTGTCCCCCCAAATAATCAGTTATAAGGAGTTACCTATAGTCTAAGGGACTATAAAAAAAGTAGGAAAAACTATGTGTTAAAAAAATACTCCTTTTAGTAAGCAAGATCAACCATTAAATGAAGTACTGCAACAAAAAATAGAACAAAACCAAACAAAAAAAAACAAACAAAAAAAAACCACACAAACAAACAAAAAAAAACCAAACCCAAACCAGAAATTGGACTTGGCAGAGTGTGTGTAAATGTAAAACCTGAGAAACAGCCTGCAACACTTGGATGCATTGCTGCAGTTCCTCTCCTAGCAGTTTATTTCAGAAGTCAGACCCCCTCCTTGTTAGCTCCTGGTGTTCCCATAGTTCTCCCTCCCCACAGGACCTTCCAGTTATTAAAGGCAGACAGGGGCAGGACCTCACCTTGTGGGTCATCAGTAGTTTGAAGACACTCGAGAGGAGATGTCCCACCTGAAGCTGGAATACACAAGGAGAATTTAACAGCTGACAAAAACACCTTTTTGTTTCAGTTTTCAGTGCCAAGTTGCACTGAAGTGCAGCTAAGAGGGACTGTGAGATGGTGCACTTGCCTTTCCCAAGGCAATGGTGTTCCCCCGGACCTTGGTCACAAGTTCTGCCATCTCAGCCTTGAAGCGCTCGATGTCCTGGCACTGGTTGGCACGGGCGTGGTGGAGGATCAGCTCTGCCACCCTCTCCCCCTGGGAAACAGGTTGAACAGCACAATCAGAGCCTGAGCACTGGTGACTTGCAATCAGATGTTTGCAGTTCTTGCTTTCAGTAGCTCAGAAGTGCCTGTGACAGCACAGGATGGGCCTGGATACAGGGTTTAGCACAGATTTTTTGGCATGCTTCAGCAGACCAAGACAGAATGTGTCCCACTTGAGGCGTGTTAGTGAGCCCTGCAGCTGAGAGACAGCAACAGGCAGGTATGAGCACAATGCTTGTTCTTAGAATGAACAGCAGACACCAGCACTGGGTTCTCTAGTCCATCTAACAGTGAGTTTCAAGGGGGGAGGAAGATAATGTGGTTCCCCTCACATGGAGGAGCCTAGCAGAGGTCAGACCCCTCCACACACACCTGTTTTCCTTCCTCTCCTCTATAGATGCTGACACAGCACCAAAATGGAGGAAGGTGTATGGGCCTTCCAGCAGCAAGGCTGCAAAGGGGAACTTGTGGCAGATCAAGATGTTAACCCGTTCCCTCCTCTTCTCTAGCAAAACCTGACAGATTCTGCAACAGTGGCTCCCAGGCAGTCCTAACTTGCAGCAGAAGCATTCCTAACCGGGAAGGAGCAGCCATTGCCTCTCATTTAGCACCTTTTAGTTGCTGGGGCCCTGAAATTGCTCTGCTCTGGCAGCCTCCTTGCTGCAGCTGAACAGCTTATCCCTGTGTTTGGAGATAAGATACCAGCAAGGCTCCTTGCCTCTCTTAGCATCTTAGGGGAAATAGAAAACTCTCACTTTGGCCATCAGATTGCACAGCCACTGTGGAAGCCTCAGCTTGTCTGCGAGGGGCCTGCTCACCTGTCCCTGGACCACAGCGGTGAAGACGGCGCGGAAGTTCTGCATGTCGGCGCTCTGCAGCTCCGCCACGATCCCTGCATCCAGCAGCACCAGGCGCAGCTGCCGCGGGGGCGGCCGCACCTCCAGCACCAGCGTGTCACACAGGTCCAGCACCAGCGTGTCACACGGCTCCGGCCCCGCCTGCTCCCGGGCCGTGCCCTGCACCAGGATGTTCCCCGGGTGCAGGTCGGCGTGGACAAAGTTGTCAACAAAGATCTGGAGGGACAGGTAAGAGTGAGAACAGCTCGCTGCAAGCAAAGCTGGCCACGCCAAAGCCCCCAGGCAAACGGCAGAGGGTTGTTTGTGATCTGTTCTCTCCCAGCAGAGCACTACATGGAGGGCTCACTGCCACCTCTGGGCTCTGCGAGATGCCCCAGGCACTTCTCTCTTGGGGGCACAATGCAGAACATGTGGATTATCACTGGTCTTGTAAAGTGGGGGGGAAAGTGCCCAAGAAGTCATGGCCAAAAACATGTTATTTGAATTGATTCTTTGCAGCAGTGTTTTAAAAGCATCTGCTCTGTGATGGGTACAAAACCTAGCTGCTTTCCCAAGATGTTATCTCAAAGCCAAAGGCACACTTTGTTGCTAAAACTTTATTTCCTTCTTAATTAAATAAGCAGTGATGTTACCTAAAAAGGACGGAACATGACTGAGAATTCTGCAACAAAGGTGAGAAGAGTGGCTTAAAATTACATAAACTGCCAGAAGCTCTGAATTGACTTCAAAATGATAAGTGACTAAAACTTAGATGTGTGGAGAGCTGCTCTCCCCTCTAGGAAGTTCCCAGAAAAAACCTATTTACTAGCTATCTGCCATTTGCCTGGAAGATGCTAATTCTTATTAAATGGGCTAACTATCCATAGCAAACAATGGGGCATCACCCTTGGCAGCACCACAGCTGGTGGTTTCTGCTGGAGACCAGCTCTGGTGCTAAGGAAGTCAGCAGAGCTGTGGGAAGAAATCCAGTGTTTGCTAGAGGTCAGGTAGGACAGTCAGGAGTCCCAGCAGGGAATGGCAGTGCCCTTTGGCAGTTAGCCCTAAACTGGGGCTCACTGGTGTGTGTGTCTTTTGCCTCAGCAAAGAGTAATGCAGTAAGAATAGACTGTTTGCCATTCAGTGGGAAAGGTGACAATGAATGATTAAGTTTGTCTAGTGCAGGACACCAACCCACATTACAACTGTATTGAAAAGTAAGGAAAACAAGAGAAGAGGAAATAAATCTGTGTAGCTCTTCTCTGACTCTGCTAGCAGTTAGCACCAGAAAGTACTGGAAAGAGACAAGAACAAAACAGTACTTCCCTCCCCAACCCGCCTGGCAGCCTGGGACTGCAGGACTTCCTGCCCCAAGGAGATTATCTTTGTATTTCATGGATTTCTCCTATGAATATGTTCAACTGCCATGTAAATGATTAGAGCTGTGTGAAAAAATACCGTTTTGGTGTTGCCTGAAAAAAATAACTTCTGCTAATTTTATGTCCTTATTGAGAAACTCTACACAACAGATCCATATTCATTCTTGTGCACTCGTGACTGCATAATCTCTGTCATAAGCTACTCATCTTTCTGCTTTCCAGAGCTGAGAGTCCAAATTATTTCACCATTCTGGTATGGAAGCCATTCCACATGAGTAATCATCCTATCTGCCTTCCTCTGCACCTCTTCTAGTTCTTCTACAGCCCTTGAAATGGAGGGTCCTGGACAGCAAGGGATTAGAGCTGCAGAGTACTCAAGAAAGAGGTACTTGTTTTACTTATACACAAAATGTTGTTTCTTTGCCCTTTTCTTTCTACTCCTAAAATTTGAAACCAATCTTAGCATAAAACTATTCTGGTTCCAGCGCTGCTTTTCTGAGTGGTAAAAGCTATTTCAGAGCCTGTCATACTACCTGGAGCCAGAACTGGAGGTTCACTATTGCCCTAGCACAATGCTGCAGTTAGCAGCAGCATTTCATCTGACATGCACTGCCCACACACTCAATACTATCAGGAGCTTTTGCAACTCTTCCCTGCTGCTTCTTGTGGCTCCTCACAAGACAGTTGTACCACCCTCTCAACACTCCTTTCCAGATTATTTGGGATTATTTCATCTACAGAAGAACTACTTAGCCAGAAGTTGAATCTGGCCAGGCTTGTTGTCTTTACTCCAGATTTAGCTCTCCCTAACAAAAAGGCAGTTATATAGGAGTTGACAAATGAAGAAACCAGCTCATTGTTTTCTCTCTGAGTCACATCCACAATCTCTGCAGAGCACATGACATTTGCTAATAATGTTGCACTTTAAGGTACTTGTGCAATATGTGAATATTCATTGAGTGGATTAGTGAGTGTCCTGAGCAAAGGCTGACCAAGATGCACAGGCCAGTCCTGCTGTGTGCAGGCAGATGGCCCCTTTGCAGTGGCAGAGCCCTGTGGCAGAGCCTAAGCAGGGGTGTATCAGCCCAGGTTTTACCCAGACCAGGTACAGGTGGGAAAGAAATGGATTCTCTCTTTAGCCACATTGTCTTATTGTGAATAGCTTCTGCAGGAAAACAGCCTTCACCTGCAGCCCCAGCCAAGTGCCTACCATCTTTAGCAGCATGTCCATGCCCATCCTGGCCAGTCTCTGCCGCAGCTCTGTGCCAATCTCCACGTGCAGGTAGCGCGAAATGGGCTCACTCTCCTGAAAGAGAGACAGAGCTGCAGCCAAACACCCCCTTGCATCCCACCTTCCAACACACCTTTACCTGGGTGCCATCAGTGGGGGCAAGGTGATGAGAATACCCTGGGAAGGACTTGGTTGAAAGAGCCTGTACCTAGTGTGATGGAGAACGTGAGAGAACCAAGGGTTTGTTCCTTGGAAAGGCAGACGGTATTCCAGGGACAGAAACACCCTTGCAGGAAAACTAAGCCTAAGAGTAGCTTTGGTCTGGGACTCAAACATCCACAAAGGAAGTGAGGCAAAGGTCAGGAAGTGTCAGATTGCTCAGCTCCTTGCTTTGACCCATCACAGAGGAGAGGTGAGGCATGGTGTTGGTTTGCAAAGCACACACAAGCACAGGGTGCTTGGTCTGCTTGGTTTCAGGCCAAGTGTTCACTTCTGTATGGAGCTGTCTGCTACCTGTCTTCTGGGATGCACCGCTTGCAAACAAAGAGAGTGGAAGAGACACTAAGGAAGGACATCAATCTCCTTAAGCAAATTAGAAGAAAGCATCCTTCTGCCTCCAATCCCTCCTTCTCAAAAAGAAACACATCCTTGCCATGTTCTCCTTGGGGCCTTCTGACTGCTACCATCACACCCAGACCCTGCAATTCTTACCTCAAATGTTTCCACTAGAACATCTGCTGTTACCAAGGGCCAAAGGGGAGTTGGAAACTTCACAAAATCGACATCTAGGAAATTCTGCCGGAAGCGCTCCAGATTTCTGGCTTCATAGCGTAAGTCAATCTCAAGGGAGAAATAGAAATGCAGGTTGGAAATTAGATCCAACTAGGATTAGACCTTCAGGATCCTGTGTGAGTTGCAATGCTCAACACCAAAACTAGTCAGAAAGCCAGAATGGAAACAAAAAAAAGTGGTGATTTTTACACATTCATAGCCTCCGTGATGGAAGAGGAGCAGACTGGGTAATGGATGACCCACAGCCCAACACCTTTGAAATATGGGTGCCTTACTAGAGGCATGGTGTCTCAAAATAGACCAGGATCATATTATATTCAAAAATGCAACAAGATCCTATCCTGAATCCTATCCTGAACCAAAGCTTGCTGTCCAAACAGCAGCGCAGGCAGACAGAATAGAAGAACTGCAGCCTCATCCTCCCTTGACAGAGAGGCAGCATAGCAAGAAGAAATTCAATGTAATGCATACAAAATAATCCACTATGCCAAGTCCAGGCCCTGTTTCTTCAATGATCCAGTGTCTTGACACAAGGGCATCTCTCCTACTGTCTGCTACTGCTCAAGGAGACAGGATAACCTTGATACAATGAGCCTGTCAGCTGTTCTCCTAACCCTCAGTCTTCTGCACATCCACCCAAGCTCTGCCAAACTGCTACAAATGACCTCGAGTCACACCTGACCATAGTCAACAGTTCCCAGCATGGATTTTATAGAAAAATAAGCCTGATTAAGCCTGCAGTCAGATCTTTGTATGTTTGATAGTAGCAGTGTTTCAGGACTGTGTCTGTAGAAGATACTAGTAAATCAGGATGTTTTCAGATCTGTTTCCAAATTTTACTGACACTGTGAGTCCGATGATAATACAAAGTAGAATGTGTTATTGACTTCAGTGGAAGCATTATTTATGCCTATATTTATATATATATATATATCTCAGTGCTAACAAACATGACTAAAACATACATGTAAAATTATAGAAAAAACCCACATGCCCAAGTACTTGCTTGGAGAGATTCTTTCCTAAGGAGAGGTGTCTCACCAGTGTTCACCTTTCACAATGCTGCAAAAAGGACTGTGACTGTGGCTAGCTAACTGTTCAGGCTGCCCACTAGAAAAGATATTCAAAGTCTAAACATTATTTTCAAAGTCTAAAAAATATCATTTTAGATCTAATAAAGACTGTTTTCCCATCGCTACTTTGTGAGCATATAAGCTTTCCTACAGTAACGTTATGCGATTTGATTAGACTAAAGAACAGAAGTAAAGAACAAGCCAGCCTTCATCTAACCATTTAAAATGTGGTGTGAACAGTGTTAGAGCCAGCCAGTAGCAAGACAAAGGGCAGTTTTGTTTCAGTAGCTGGGGACCATGGCCTGGCACATACCTGCTGCATCATAAGCTTCTCAAACTCCTCCACAATCTCTGTCAAACTGAGCCACTTGAACCCAGGGAGAAGCCCAATGAGGCGGCTGCCCATCTTCATGAGAAACAGATCCATCTGGACTTGGTGGACCAGCCCAGGGTGCAGGACCTGCACAAGAATGAGCAGTGGCAACATCAACCTCCCAGCCATACCATTTCAGTGAGCTCAAGTGATACATTTCAAATATACAGAACCCAGCTTGTTACAATAGGAGGCAACCAGCTTCCTCGGCTAGTCCTCAGAAGAATTCACATTTCGCCATTGACTAGGTTGTAGAGAAACATTTTATCACTGTCAAATTCAATGTATCTCTGCTGGAGACTACAGTTTCACCCACTGTCATTTTCCACCACTTGCGGTCTCGCCCGGTCGCTTATTAGTTTTTGAAGCTGCTCAAATATATGGTTTCTTTAAATAAACTTTGCTGGAATACATTTTTATGTTCCAGATTTTTTCATGAGAGCAGAGAAGGAGGTTTGCTGTCTGGAAGGTTCAACGAACCTTAATACTAATTATTTTAATGTAAATTGGGCCCTTGGAGGCATTCCTAGTACCCATATGCCACATCAAATCTTGAGCTCTCCGTTTGGGAAGAGCTGGGGTCACTGCAAATGTGGATTGTGGCTGGCTGGAACAAAAGCACTGAAAAGGACACTAAGACTCAGAGTCAGCTTCCCTTCTTGTACCTGGCCCTAGCCAGCTACTCCTCTCCATGGGAGCTAAAATCGGACGGACCTCATCCAGCACGCTCCATTTTCACACATCTACCATCCAGGCACATGACTTACTTTAATGGCTACAGGCATGAGATGTCTGGCTGATGCCGGATTTGCGTTCAGGACTGGCTTGGCCCTCTGCTTCATAAGGGACATCGTGTTCACTGGACCTCCCTGGGAGCAGTCTGCAGAACTCAGTTCCTCCCTGCTCCTCTCATCCCGTATCTCCTCGCTCTTCCTCCTTCTCAGCCACCCGAGGAGACCTCTAAATCCTGACACTTCCCACGCTTCAAAGGCGGACCTGAACTCCGACCGTTGCTCCAGCTCCTTGGCGCGGGAGCCGGCAATAGCAGCCAGGTCAGCATAGGCTTTGTACACCTGGGCAACGCAGCCCGAGCCCACGGGCTCCCGGCTCGGGAACGTGAGGATGCCCGTCCAGTCCTCACCGAAGGCCTTCCTCAAGAGCTCGTCGGTGTGGCCCCACGGGTGCGGGCTCACCTCGACGTGCAGCTTGGAAAACTCATCACAGAAGGCCTCCGAGAAGAGGTCCCTGCGGGTGCTGGCCCACTGGCCCAGCTTGACACAGGTGGGGCCGGCGGCCTCGGCCGCCCTGCGCAGCAGCCGCAGCCAGCGCTGGCCCATGCCGGGCCACAGCCGGCTCAGCGGGTACAGCAGCAGCAGCGGCCCGAAGCGCAGCAGCAGCCCGCAGGCGCGGACCCCCAGCCGCAGCAGCAGCCCCAAGCGCCGCAGCAGCCCCCGGGGCGGCCGCTCCGCGCCGCGCTCCGCCGCCCACGCCGGGCCGCGCTGCCCCGGCCTCTCCTTCCAGCCGCTGCCGGCGGGCACGGCCGCGGGCACGGCCAAGGCCAGGGCGCCCCAGCGCCCGGCGCGCAGCCCGCAGCGCCCCGCGCCCGCCCGCCCGGGCAGCGCCGGCCTGATCCTGGCCGCGGCGGCGCGCGCGAGCAGCGGGAGCGGGCGCGGGAGCAGAAGCGCGGCGCCGCCTGCCACCATCGCGCGCGCTCCCGCCGCCACCGCGCGCGCGCTCCCGCCGGGGCAGGGGGCGGGAGGGGGGCGAGCCCAGCCAATCAGCGCCGCGTAGCTCGGCCACGCCCCGCCCCTTAAAGGGCCCGCAGCGAGAGCATGGCGGGAGCCCGCGCGCGGGCACGCGGGCGGCACCCGAGTGCCGTGAGAGGGGCGCGTGCCCGAGCTGTCCCCCCGCACCGGGACCGTCCCCTCGGGACCGGGCTGTGCTGGCCGGGCACAGCGCGAAGGGGCCGCACTTCGGCCGGGGGCCTTCACACCTCCATGTGTTCTGAGTCACAGGAACATTGAATGGCCTGAGCTGGAGGGGACCCTTCGGGATCATGGAGCCCAGCTCCCGGCCCCGCACAGGGCACCCCCGGAGCCACCCCGTGTGCCTGAGAGCGTTGTCCAAACGGGTCCTGAGCTCAGCCAGGCTTGGTGCTGTCACCACTGCCCTGGGGAGCTGCTCCAGTCTGTGACCAACTCCCGGGTGAGGAACCTTTCCTCAACACCCAGTCTCAGATCAGGGGACAGGAACCGTGCTGCAGGTTTGGGGCATTCCCGGCCAGGTGCTCTCCCGAGAGGAGTGTGTGACCCGAGCAGCCTCGGGAAGCCGTGCTAGTGACAGGTCCGGGGCTGATACATCTCAGGAGTTGGTACATTTCCCCGGAAATCTTTCCGTCTGAGCCTGAACGGCGGCTTTTCGCTCAGCTCCACACCGGCATCCCCCCCTCCCCGGGCGGGCAGCCCAGGACGCTCCGAGCCCGGAGCGAGGGGCGGGCGCGGCTGCCTCGGCGGCGGGGCGGGACCGGCCGGGCCGGGGCGGGCCGGGGAGGGACGGGCGGCGCTCCCGCCGGAGCGGGGCCGGGGCCGGGGCCGGGGCCGGGGCCGGTGGCGGCGGGGGCGGGCGGGGAGCCCCCAGCCGCGGGTCCGCAGCCGCCAGCCCGGCGCCGGGCGCCGCCGCCGTCATGCCGGGACACGGCCCCGCCGCTCCGCTGCGGCCGCCGAGGAAGGTAGGGAGGCGCCGAGGAGAGGCTAACGCGGGAGAGGGGGCAGAGGTGCAGCTCCAAAAAAATCTCTGATTCCTTCTTCCCTTCCGCTCCCCCCCGCAAATGGTTTTTCTCCATCCCCGGCTGCAGAGAGGGAAAGCGGGAGCGGCGAGTCGAATCCCCCCGCGCTCCCGGGCACTGCCGCTTTCCCGCCGGGACGGGGAGGCTGCTGCTCCCGCAGGGCTCGGGGGGCAGGGCCCGCTGCCCGAGCCGGGGGCAGAGGGGCCGAGGGCACCTGGGGAGATGCTGAGAAACCGAGCCGAGCGGGCCAGGAGCCGTGGGGCGGAGGAGCAGCGGCAGCCCCGCCACCCAGCACGGGGCCCCTGAGTGAACTCAACCCTGCCTCGGTCTCCAGCACAAAACAGAGGAGGAAACGCTAAACACGTTCTTTGGGGGAAGCCCGGACCCTGCTGGAACAAACAGCCGGAGTTGTCGGTTCGGCAAAACCCTGAATCCCCCTGTGATATTAGCTCTGCGCTTCTCTCTCTGCTCTGGATAGTCTGCTTTCCTCTTACTTTGCCTTCGGCTGGAAGGAACGCCTGCAGTTGTGTCCAGCCTGTGGCTTAGCAGGGTGGCATTTCTGACTCCCGGTGAGGATCGGTGGGAGTGTTCACCTGCCCTGGGGAGAAAAACGGTTTCTTGCCTTCCCGCTCTTGTACCCAGGGATGATGAGCACTAATGGGTTAGGGACGGAGCTGGTGGACAGGAATGTTGTTTGGGAAGGGAACAAGGAAGAACTTACAGCTGGCTGCTGCTGTGGTCCCAAGGTGTCAAATGCAAACTGGGAGGTGAAACCGTACCAGGTGTATTTGGGACACTTTCCGAGGTTTTGGCTTTTTGAGTGTCCAGTAAGCGTGTCTCTTGATGCTTGGGGCTGGAAAAGTGATGGTCATGGGGGAGTGAGGCTTTCTGACTGCTGTGTCTGCACTGGAGCCTCCTCACAGTACTAAACATGGGCCCTTAATTCTGCGCTTTACAGGAACACAGCTCGTTTCCAAGACAGGTCAGCAACTTGTTCCTGACCCTGAGGTATTCCCAGCCTCCTTTGCTCTTGCCATTTAAGTAGTTGTTTAAGTTTGTTGCTTTTGGGAAAGAGTATCTCCAGATTGGAACTCAGCTAGAGGATAAAGAGATGACCAGAGGGATTTCCATGGGGCTTTTATTTGCTGCTGTGAGGGGAGCTGCTGGTGTTGGTAGTGGATTAAAAAGCCGTTTTCTGTGTTGGCTGCCACCTTACTGACCGCTGGTTCTTGGTGTGTGGTAGTGAGGTCCAATAATGTGTACTGGCTCTGTTTTGTGAACCACCAAAAAGGGAGTTGTTATTGCATCCTGGCAGAGGAAAGGAATGCATTTCTTCCACCCTTGTGTTGTGTTCTGAACTGTTTGTCATTGGGGTAGTGTTTGTGGGGTTTGGTACATGTTGACTTTGAGGAGTTTTGTTTGGTTTTTGTTTGGGTTTTTTAAAATAATCCAGGCAGTGTTGCAGCCTGTGAAAATGGATAACTACTATGTTGGGTCAGGCTTGGAAGCAACTGAAAACACTAAGTATGGAAATGAGAGAAAAGCCACAGGATTTCCCAGGGTAATAAGGCGCCTTTTTGAGAAACGGAAGAGAAAGCACTGAAAACAAAGGGCGCTGGAGTGGCTGGGGATGTAAAAAGCAGAGTAAAGATTTATGGCTCTGCTGGGACCACTCTCTGCCTGCGTGGGTGAGAAGGCTGAGTGCTGGAGCCTGGCTTGGCCTTCAGCACATCCATGTCCTGCAGTCCAGCAGAAGATCCGCCCTGCCCTGTTCATCAGCTCAGATCCAACGTGCAGTATTCCCTGCAGACCACAAGTGCATGTGCAGTGTCCCAAAGTGCTGCTTTCGGTACTGCCCCCAGCTCACTGCCTTGGGAAAGCTTTTAGGACGTTTTGTCTGCAAAGACAACCTCTGTGTGTGCTTTCTGTTCTCCAGAAACAAGAAGAGCATTTAGGTTCTTTGTCAGACACTTACAATAAGCTTGTCTTTCACCCATGCCAGGCATATTTACATGTTAGGAATGTTCATTTGGACAAGGAGATAATAAATAAAGACCACGTAAGCTGTGTTTTTCAGAGATCATCTTAATCCAGGAGTAGCTTTTCCAACAAGCTATTCTTAAAATCAGCTGTAACAACAAATTCATATAGACAGGATTTAAAATCTCCATTTTGCTGGGCACTCTGGGAGCACAGAAACAAGCTCAATCCTTCCCCAAGTTTAAGAACTTTGAAATCATCACACACCGAGCCAGCCTCTTAAAGGTGGAGGGATGCTGGGCATTTCAGAAGTGTCGGACAAGTGCCATGTTCTTTTGGATGCCCTGAACGCATCATTCAAAGCAGCTGGTTCTCCCTTCCTTTTGTAACACCTGACATTTATTTCCTGACTGGAACTGTGGGGAAGCTGCTCCTTCCTAAGTGGAGGCCAGACCAAGGGGAGAAAAGGGGATGTAGTGCAC
Organism: Oenanthe melanoleuca; assembly: GCF_029582105.1. Taxonomy (NCBI): domain Eukaryota; kingdom Metazoa; phylum Chordata; class Aves; order Passeriformes; family Muscicapidae; genus Oenanthe; species Oenanthe melanoleuca. The sequence continues at coordinate 5,136,664 of NC_079334.1, forward strand.
CATTAAGCCCATGAGAGTGGAGAAGAAATTTTCTTAAACTCTTGTTAAAGCTGGTTAATTGTGATGATCTTTAGGCCTTCAGAACTGGGGTGTAAGCTCTTTAGGGAAGCGTTTTTTAGCGGAAGGATTTAAGTACTAGTGGCTGATATGTCTGTTGGCAGGATCCCAAGAGCTGGCTGGAAGAGGCCTCTACTATGAAAGAAATGCTGAAATAGGACTTTTAATGCACTTGCATAGCAGTTCCTCACAGGCTGAGAAGACTCTCCGGAGGGAAGGAGGGAGTGGGATGGAGCTGGAAAGAAATTGCTTGTTTCATTCAAGTCCTGGCAGTAAATGAGTGATCCTGGCTTTGCTTAGATACAGCTCAAATAACATTGTATCTGAAGTATCTGTAAGCTCCCTTTTACAGCACAAAGCAGGAAAAGAGACAATGTTTTCTTTACTGTAGCTCTGAAGTGCAATGGAAAGGGCAGTAGCACATTGATCTGGCTTATGGGATTTTTTTTCTGGTCTTCACCTTGGAGATGCTTTATCAGCTCCTGGAAATTGAAGCAGAGGCTGAAATATGAGGATATGCACGGCATTTGGAGGTGGCTTCAGCACAGGTTTTAGTGAAGATGACAGTATGGCTGAGCTCCCAGCTTCAGGAAGGCTGTGCTTTTGAAATTTAACTTCTGCAAGGGCCTCAGGTGACCTTGAAGTGGGTGCCTAAGACAATCTAGAGTCCCTGGAGCCTCTGAGCTCCACATCCTGGGATTTCAGCCTGTGTCCTTGGGTGAAAGCTTAGCACAGAGCAGGCTGAGGATCAGTTCAAGGTTTCTGTATATAAAGCACTAAAAGGCATCATCAATGTCTCAAATAAATACTTAAGGTCCTGTATGCTGGTCCTATTCAAAATCTCTCCCATCCTTTGCAAGGTTCACCACCCAGCGGGGTCAAGGTGCGTGCTCTGTGTCTTGGGCATGGGACTGATGAGGTGAAAGTCATAATTCCCCAGGTCTTTCCTGATCAAGGCAGTGGATTACCTGCCACCCATGTGAGTCTTCACTAGTTTATGTCTTTCAGTGAGCTGGAGCTCAGTGGGAACTCAGGGCAGCAAGACACCTTTGGGGCTCTGCCATCATGATGGTCCTGCTGTGCCAAGACAGCTCTGAGCAGCTCTGAACCCTGTGATGTGGCTCCTTGGAGCTGCTCACAGTGACTGTGCTCTTGGGATAACCCTGGCATAATGGCTGGGCTCATCCTGTGCTGAAACCCCTGAGTTTGTGCTGCTCTGAGGTAAATGCATTGCCTAAGCATTTGCTGGGCAAATGTGGGGTGCTGTGTGTGTGCAGCAAAAACCCCAAAAGGGGGCTCATGGGAAATCTTCCCTGTGAGAAGTTTGAAACACTGTGACTCCTTTCTTTAATGCAGATAACATGTATTTAGGACATAATTTCTGTCTTTTTTGAAAATAGTACTGTCCCATGGTAAAGCTGAAGGAAGTCAAGCATAGCTGGAAGGGCAGAGGCTTGAAAGAGTAATGTCCTGCTGGAATGAATGCTGTGAGTGCTGGTATAGTCCTCATTCTTTGCTTCAGTGCTTTTTCCCCTCCCCAGGTTAGGGAAACCAGCTGCAGCTGGCATACTGTTACTTTCAAGGATTTAGCAAAGCAGATGCAAGAGTTAGTGGTGATTTAAGGTCAGTTTTGACTAAACTTTTTAGAAGCCCTTCTTAGGGCAAGATTGTCATCCTAGTGCTAGGGCACTGCCAGTCAGGTTTGCTCGGCACAAACAAGAATCTGGCTTGACTGTTACCTGTTACCTGCATGTGCTGTTACACATGACCCTTGCTGAATGTGAGATGCATCTCTGCCTGCCTTCTAACAAGCAATTCCTTGGCTGGGGTGAAGGCTGGGGCTGCTCACTGGGAGCAGGAGGGCAGGGAGGGGAGATGTTTGCACTGCAGGCAGAGCTCTGGGTCAGCCCGGTGCTCCTGGGCTGGGAACTGGCAGTGTTTACGTGATGAAAGGGAGCAGAAGATGGCTTTTCCTGAGCTCTGCCTTTGCCCATACATATGCTGGCCCAGGGCCAGGATGGAAACTCTGTCCTCATGAGCAGAGAGAGGGAGATGGGAGGAGCGAGAGATGAAGAGGGGCCCAGAAGCAGAGGGAGTTAAAATAAAAACACCAACTCACAGAGAGAAAAGCCTGTAACAGATGGCCCTGGCCATCCCCTGGGCTCTTCATGCAGTTGGCTCCACATGCAGTGCTGACAAGATCTCATCTAGATATGTGAGTAAGGGGCCTGGACCATTTTGGGATGTTGATGGAAGATCAGAGTAAAAGGCAGAAGGAAGGAAGCTAGACAGGTAAGCCAGCTGTGGTTCAGCCCTCTCTGTGAGCCATTGTAGGAGCATTGCTTCGTTTTCAGGTGTGACATCCTTTAAATGTGGCCAGTCTTGCCTCCTCTGTAAAATAACATTTCCATGCTGGTGGAGGTTTGTTCCACTGCTGTCATTCCCTGTGGAATATGTGCAGCACAGAGCTATGGATCTGAATGGAGCCTAGTATAAAGATAGGTTCTGCCAGGAGGTGCTGGCAGCTGTGTCTCCTGATGCCCATCTCACCAGGCATCATGGTGAGTAATCAGATTGCCTGAACAGTTCAGCATTTGGGGTGCTGACCCTGCTTGGAAGGGCTTTGCCTTGGTAGGATATCTGTGCAGGAGACTGTGCCTGGCAGAAGAGCTGGTCTTGGAGAAACACTCACAAAAGCTTTGCTCTGAGCTCATTTGAAAATCTGGCCCAGACACTTAAAATGTCAAGAGCTGATGATGGTTAGGGGCAGCTTGAGTGGGGAAAGGTGCCACCTCACTTGGAAGTGGTTGGGTGAGACCCTGCCAGACCTTGATCCTACAGACCCCAGAGAGCAGATGGCTCTGACCAATCCAGGTACATGTTGTGTTTCCAGAAACTTATTGAAGACTCTGGTGATCCACTGGAGAGACTGTTTCAGGGAGCAAGGACTTGCTGTTCCTTTTAACCAGAATAACTTTAAATGGCTAGATGCTCTGTGTTTTAGTTAGATTTCTCTCTGGGAATAAAAGTGGTGAAGTGTTTCTGTGATCCTGCTACATTTCAATATTCTGTACTGTGCCCCCAGTCTGGCAAATCGTTTAGCAGACATGTAGATCACAGCACATGCTTAAATCCACCCATCTGAGTGCTTTGGCTCCCAGTGCAGTACATCATTGCTGCTCTGGGAAGTTTGGAACTGGACTTTACACAGCCTAATCGAAGATAGTGATGTGCTTTGAGCATAGACTTAAAATTAGGCATGTGCTTAGGTGTTCTCCTCATCACAAGTGGTCTCTCACTCGCCCACTGTGGATTTCTGTGTTCTGTGGAATCATTTTATATTGAACATGGATTTTCTCTTTTTCTCCTGCAAGGCCTCTTGCCAAGGGCTTGCTGATAAGCCCTGTTACTGTGAGCAGTTCAGGTGAGATGCTGTCACAGGCCTGGTATTTTGGCAGCATTGTGGATAGGCATGCATGTGTGAATGATTAAATCAACCCATCAGGGTGTCATCTGGAGAGGAACAAATGCTGAGCTTGCTTTGCAGGATGGGGGAGGAGGATGAGATCTCCCTCTAGTTTTTGCTGAAAGCTTTTCCCCTCTGCAGATGTGCAGCTGCTGTAGCTCTCTGCCAAAAGGCAGCCGTGACTTTGGGAGCTGGGGAACGTGCACACATCTGTTTGCAGAGGGCTCGGGTCTCCTGTCCCAGGGGATTATGTTCTCGTGATAGATAGTGCTGACTGTCATGGAGGGAAATGGCAAATTTCACGGGACACTGAGAGGGCACTTCATAAATATGAGTTTGCCTGCCAGTGTCAGCCAAACACTGCCTTTCTAAATTAAAAAGGAAAGAGCTCCCAGAGACTTTTCAGACTATTGGAGGTTTCTCTTTAAAAACATTAAGCCCCTGCAGAAGATGTGTGTTTTCTACACACAAAAGTACAATGTGTTTCAGCTGCAAAGCATGCTGTGATCCCAAAGGCTTCACAGGGCTTTTGGGCAAGAGTTGAGTCTAGTGGGAAATAAATGCCCCTTACTAAAACTGAGAATGAAGTCTGCACCAGCACATGTAGCACTACAAAAATCAACATCTGGCCAAAACCAGACCCTGGAGCATCCTCCACAATCTACTGGTCCATGAGAGCTTTTTTCTTGAATTCAGGGAGCTTGGGATTAAGTAACTGAGAATCTGATGTTCTCTGCCTTGACATACTAGGCTGAATGTACAGCAATCCTTAGTCAAATTCTACAAGACAATTTGTTACTGTAAAAGAAATGTGTAAGATATTGAGCTTTTTCCAGATGATGTCAGAAGCCCTGATCTATCTGGCTCTTGTTTCTCAGCTTTGTCAAACTCTGAGAGAAGCCTGAGAGCTTTCCTGCTGGGAAACCAACACATGGTAACTGTTTTTGCATCAGATTTCTGTCTCTGTCCCCTGAGATTACTGTGAGTGACTCCAAGTTGAAGTCTTGCCATGGTGTCACCTCTCACATAATAGTCCTGTACTTGTGGTGGTGAAGGATACTGACAGCTATTGCTGCTTAGTCAGGGCTAAACCTTGCCCCATCAGTATCCTCTTGTCTGCACAGTAGGAAACTTTGCTTATAGTATGATTTAGCTTACCCAAATTCAGTGGGAAACCAAAGTTTTTCCCCTGTTAAATTCATAAATTCCTCCACTAGTCAAAGACAATTTTGGGTATGTTTCAAGGAAAATTAGGATCACCTCTAAAAGGCACAAATTTCATAAAATGTTGTCAGAATTTGATGAGGTGGTTTTTTGGTTGTTTGGGGTTTTTTAGTAACTTATTCTGACATGTAATATATTGCTTCAGTTCCACTTGCTTAATGTTTGTTTGCATGGGGTGAAATCATTTTTCTTATCCAAAACAATCTGGAAACATTATCAGAAACAGAAACTTGGTGTTTTAGAGCAGTGAAGGACTTCAGCTGACCAGCAACCACTGCAGGAATACAAATTCTGTCTTTGTCTGTCCTTCCAACCAGTGTTCCCAGATATCCAACCCAGTCCCTCTTGCCATTCATATTCAAGGCAGCCTTTCATTAGATGATGATGATGATGATGATGATTATTATTATTATTTAGACTAGACTGAGTTTGGAAGGGACTCACAGGGGTCATCTTGCCCAGCTGTCTGACCACTTCAGGGCAAAAGTTAAAGCATATTATTAAGGCCATTGACCAAAAGCCTTTTACACACTGACAGACATGGGAAACTGACTACCTCTCTAGGAAATCTGTTCCAATGTTTGGCACCCTCTTGGTAAAGAAATGCCTCCAAATGTGCAGTCTGAACCTCCCCTGCTGCAGCTTTGAGCAATTCCCATGTGTACTATCACTGGGTAGCAGGGAGAAGGGCTGAGCATCTCCCTCTGCACTTCCCCTCCTCAGGAAGCCCAGAGAGCCATGAAGAATGTTTTATTTTTACTTCAGGTTCTTGGTCAATATCTGCTTTTTGAAAAACCAAGCCTGACCTTGGATTATATTGAGTTTGTTTTCTCTCCCCCTCTTTCTCTCTTTCTCTCCCTTTTTCCCTGGAAACAGATAATCACCAACCCATTTTTTTTTTCCTGTCAAACTTCAGCAGATCAGCTGTTTCACTGTCTCTGTTGCACATGTAACTTATTTTTTGTTTCAACATATAAGCAATAGGGTATTTTTAATGTAGGAGATTTTGGTATGATTTGCTGTGAAATCATTGAATGCAGAATTAAGCAGAAGAATGCATAGTGCACCTTTTCTTAAGCAGTAGTTTCACAGAGTCAGCATGGCTTGGTGATACAGTGATGGAGCACAGTCAGATGTGTGTGGATGAGGTTACCCAGAACAAGAAGGTGATGTCACTGTCATTGCTTCATTAATTTAAGCTGAGCAATGACCTCAAAGTGAGGTTAGGAGTTTTTTGATGCTTTGGAAGAAATTTTGTGTATTGTTTTTTCAGTTTAATGATTAAATTAAAAAAAAAAAAATTATAACTAACTGCTTGGTGAAAGGTGGCAGAGTAGCCCCATCTATTTTCTTCCCTCATTTTTCCACTGCAATAAAATAAATAGGAAGGAGAGAAAGCCTAAATAGTGTTTCAGCTCCTTGTAAAGGGAGGGTTCAACATACACCCCCTCAATGTAGCTAAATTTTGGTAAGTAATGTCATTTCACAGAAAAGAACCTGACTCTTGTAAGCTTCCTTCAGATTGCCTCAAATGTTTTCTTGAAAGTTTCTCTCTGTTGAATTTGGGGTTTTTTGAGGGCATACTGAATTTAGATCAAACTTGGCAAAAATAAGTTAGTCAGAAACCATAAGTAATTTACTCATCCAGCAACACTCAAACCTGTTTGTGATTCATGCAAATTGAATTGCTGACACCATGCAGCTGAGTGCATCTTGACCAGATAAGTGATTTTCTGGAGCATTTCTGGTCAGGTAAGAGAAACAGGCACTTTTACACTGTGGTTCAGAGTTTGTGAGATGCTACTTCAAGAAGAGAGAGTACTTTAAGAGCACAAATCACCTCTGGGGAGTATTCCTAGTTTTATATTATAACTATATTTGCAAACAGTGCTCATCTCCAATATTCTTTTTTGCTTGGGAAGGCATATAAGCCAAGATAACTTCTTGCTAACCTATTTTCAGGGCTGAAATTTCTCCTGTGCCTTGCTTATCTTTTCAATATGAATGCAGTGAACCCACTTAGGGAAGATTTTTATTAAGTAGATGCTATGCAGTCTGAAAATTTGAGTTATTGCATGCAGAAGAGATGGGAAGAAGAATGCCTACTTGAATGCCAAACATTTTTCTTACCAACCAATAAGTAAATCAAGTATAGCATTACTTAAGCTCTTCTTGTTCCTTTTCTAATAGAAGAAAATGTTTGGGGAATTTCCCCTGAAAGATCAAATTTAGGTTTAGTTTTCCAGTTGTTTGTAGGCATTCTCTTTCCAATAAAAAAAAAAATCAGTTTTTATCAAATATCCATTGTATTCAGATAACTGAGGCAGCACTGGGCAGCTTCTACCTTTGTATAAAGAATGTGGTTCTGGTGAGAAATATCTAAAAAAAACATTATGTAAAAGAGGGGAGATTTAGATTAAATGTTAGGAGGAAAATCCTTATAGTGAGGCAGTGCAACAGGATGCCCTGTCCCTGGAAATGTTCAAGGCCAGGCTGGATGGGGCTTTAAGCAGCCTGATCTAGTGAAAGTTATCCCTGTCCATGGCTGGGGGCTTGGAACTAGATGGTCCTTAAGCTTCCTTCCAGTCCAAACCATTCTGTGATCTAACTGGCCTGTTCAGAGAGTATTTAATCCATGGGAAATGTACATTTGCTGCAATCACTGTCTTCTACAGAGGGGAAAAAAAAACAAACAACAACCATTTACAGACAGCCTCTACCCTAAACCAGGTCTTCAAAGGTAGCACTGATGCTTTTGGGCCAGTGGGGATGGGAATTTCACAGAGGAGCTTGCAAATCATCAGGGTGTTATACCAGGGGGTCACTCTGGTGCTGGCCCTCTGCTGTGGGAGACCTCATCTCCTGCCCTGCAGGAAACCCTTCTATTCTTTTAACATCACATGAGAACCTCTAAGAGTTGTCCCATCCCATCCAAAGATATTTTATGGACTTGAGCAGAAGGGGCTGTGCTAGTGTTTCTGTAGGTACATCTGTGTTGGGGCCGAGCAGAAATGAGGTGAATGTGGAGGCTGGGATGGGAGCCACACCAAAATCACTGCAATCACCTTCAGTGCAGCTGGGATTTCCCCTTGCATTGGGCTGGAAATGGCATCTTTATGAGCATTTAAGTTGAAAGGGATGATGTTTATTGAATAGTTCAGGGCACAGGGCTTCTGCAAAGAGTTTAACTCCAGAAGATTCCTACTTTGATATTTTCTTCTGGGTCCTTTAAAACGTGCCCTTGTGAAACACAGTCGGTGCTGGCTGCTTTGTAGTGATGAATTTTTCCTGTGCACAATAAACAGTATCAGGGCCCAGTCCAGCACAACATCCAAACATCTTGGGTGGAGTATGCCCTAGTGGTTACCCTGGAACACAAAACTTGGATGCACATTCTCTGGGTTGGAAGCTTATGTACAAATGGCTCTGCTTCAGTTTTGAGATAAGGGCTGATGGAGACAATTGTGCCTGGGTGCTCTGCTTTTGCTCCATTATCCAGCAGTGTGATGTATGTGAAAGAAAGTAAACAATGGAAATTCAAGTCCTTTATGTATGTATTGGCTTTAGCACATCCCTTGGAAGAGAGCAGTGAACAATGTGTGCTTGTTTGATAGCTCTCCAGTTTCTAGGTTTTCTGCTGCAAGAAACCCAAAGGAACACTTCAGCAAAGGAAAAAAGCAAATCTCCCAAATAAATGCTCTCAGTATTTCTCACTGTTGTTTAGTAGTTGGTTGGCTTGATAGTTTTTAGTTTAGTTATGAAATAACTTAAAGCTTTTCAAAAGTCTGTACCTTGATCTCTCTGAAAGTGGAATGAACTTGGGAAGAAAATATTTTCCTTTTCTAATAGTGAAAATAAATTTACAGCACTCATCAATTTTTGCCAAGGCAGCATTGTTGGTGGATTCATGTCCTCGCTTCCATGGAGCTGTTGAAGTTTGTTAGGCACTGCAGAATGACTAGGGACAAAAAACAATGGAAATGTGTTAGGGATAGAATAATTATATATCTTGTTTTGGCAGCTATTTTTTACTGCTTTCTTGCTGATCAGTTGGAGGAAAGCAAAAAAGTATCACTTGGGGAGGAAAATGTCTAATAATAATGTTTTGAAAGGGATTTTTTGCTGTTATTTTCCACAGAGAAAATGAGAGTGATTACTCAGTCTTACAGTAATTCATGATCTGTTATCATAGGATAATCCAGATTTGGAGGGATTACAGGAGGCCTGTACTGCAGCCTCCTTCTCAAATAGGTTCAGATCTGAGCTCAGACCAGATTACTCAGGGCTTTGGTTGGGTCTTGAAATCTCCAGTACTGGAGACATCAGGGTTGTTCCAGAACTCTATTTTACTCATAGTGAAAAGAACTCTTTTATCCTCATAATGAAAAAAAAAAGCTTTTTCTTATATTAAGTCTCTATGCTCACTCTCATCTTGTCTCTCATCCCACCAAGAGAGAAATAGCCAAGGAATTGCTTCAGGTCACACACTGTGCTACACCAATGGTTTTGTTTTCAGGAGGAAAAAAAAAATTAAAAAGTCACAACAGAATGTGGAAACCTGCATCATGTCTCTGAAAGGGACTGGTGTCAGCTCAGATCTGACCTATCACTGTGTCAGTCTGCCCTCCATGCTGCCAGATGTGAGGAAGCTCTTTAGACATAAGTAGATGAATTATTTCTTCTGGATGTTCCCTTTTCAGGACTGATCTGTTCTCTGAGACATGTTCCACAATAGCAAGCTCTGCCAGCTCTGTGGAGCTGGGTCTGGCACCTGGTGAGCAGCAGTTTGCATAGGTGCAGGAAGGTGCAGAGAGGTTGATTTTCCCAGCCATACCTAGACCTGTCTCCTATTGCAGTCAGTGAAAAAGGAATGTGTGCTTACAGCACTCTGAAAATGTTATCTGCTTCTACAGTCATGGAATCATTTAGATTAGCAGAGACCTCCAAGATCACAGGGTCCAACCATTAACCTAAAGCTGCCACGTCCACCACCACATCATGTCCCCAGGTGCCACATGAATACAGTGGGGAGCTAATTCAGTCAAAGCTAGGACTTATTTGGGACTTAAAATAAGGAGGTGGGATTGCAAGTGTAAGTGCAAGTCTAGTAGGAATGTTTATTTTAAAAAAATCTGATGCTCAGTTGTGAAAATGGGTCTTACACTTCAAAGTCATGTCACTTTTGAAAGTGCCCTTCTCTATTTTATTTATTTATTTATTTCACTGGGGCTTTTCTACCACAAAAAGTGGCAGAAGAATGTGCCACCAAGCCACCATGATGTTTTGCCAGCATTTTTGCCTGACAGTATCAGGAGATCAGCTGTTTTCTCCCCTCTCTACAAAGTTTTCTGGTCAGAAGCTGTACTGAAGCCCCTGGGGCAGGATGTCTGGATGGTCACCTGCTGCAGGCTCTGCCCTTTGCTGGGGTTCTGCCTTCTCAGAGCAAAGGGTTGCTTTGTGCTCAGGTTGCCAAATTCCTGATTGTGGAGAGGATGTGGGCAGACAAGCAAGGTGATGTGAGTTGATTTTCTGTCTGTGTTGCTTTCTTGTCCAGGCTGGACAAAACCTTGTGCTGGTGTCCCCAGGACACTGCTCTGCTGAACTCTGTGCCCAGGGGAGAAACTGTAACAGTGGTGGGAGTTTGCACCTCTCAATTAGTTCTTTGTCTCAGTCTCTTCTGCCTTTACTCAGAGCCAGGATTAACAAATACCCGAAGGAAATGGATTTTCTTGTGTTCAGGCTTATTAATCTTATTAAAAAGTACAGAGCATTCGACAGAATTTCTAGCTACCTGCTAGAAGCGAGGAAAATGGAAAAAGATCTAGCTGCTACAAGGTATTTTAAAGCTAAACAGTCCAGTAGAGAATTAACACCTATATTATTTATTTTTTAACGTAATAACTAACTTCCCATGACTTTCAGTGTGACACTGACTGACTAACCAGGAACTACTACATGAAACCCATGAAGGAGAAGGAAGACGAACACCAAAAAAGACACCACCCAAAATTATCTGTCTTGTCCCATACTTACTATATCCTATATATTACATACTTTTATATACTATAAAAACCTCAAATTGAAAACCCTTTACTATGTGAAAGCACACACTTCTCTTTAACTACACACCCGTGATTTTATCTCCATCACTCAAATTTAGAAGCCTTCTACAAAGCCTCAGGTCAAAAGCAGTGTTCTCCAGGGGGTCAGTGCAGACAGCACAGAAAGCTCAAAAACCCCAGGTTTCTGGGATCCAACAAGAAACCATCCAACCACAGGTGAAAGGGTGGAGGAGGAAAAACAATTTTTCCCTAGGCTTTGGGGCTTTGGTCGGGCTTTTTTCCTCGCTTTTATTGGCCGTGAGTGCAGTGACCGCGGAACCGCAGGGAGCGGGGCTGGCTCCCTCCCCCACGCTTCCTCTCCCTGGCCTAGCAGAGTCGCTCAGATTTCCTCCCAGGCTCGCAGCTACATTCCTCTCAATACAAAAGGAAAGGAAAAAGTGCTCTCTGCACGGGCAGATGGCCGACTGTTTCCTGGCAGCTCAGCTCCACTGTCTTTTTTCCCATTGTCCTGACACAAACACACGCACACAGGCACGCACACACCCACCGAGAGCAGCTTTCCTCCTGGAAAAATAAATAAATGCAAGTCCTCTCTGCAGAGGTTTGTTCCTCCTTGGAGCTGTGTGAGCTTCCTCCTGGTGATGGCTAAATCTTGGGCAGCTCACGTGCTGCCTTGCTCTCTGCTCAGGAAGGCTGAGCAAGGGGATGATGTGCTGTGCTGTGCTTGGAAGGTTTCCATCAAGAATCAGGTCTGCAATAAACAGATTCTGCCTTTGTGATGGCCAAGATACGTGGGAGAGTGTGTAGGAGCAAAGAGGAGGTTGAAAGAAGAGGTTCAGGAGGTTTTCCTGAACTGAAAAGCAATCCATGGGTGACTTTTTGTTTGGGCTCAGAAGGTGATGCTGGATAGAGACAGGCTGTAGTGGAAGGTCATGGACTTGGAGTGGGTACAGGAAGGTCTCATGGAGCATACAGATGGTGCCCCAAGGCTGTGGTGATGGACACTTCAGGAAGCTGTGTGCTAAATCCTCATCAGGAGGGACGAGAGTCAGCATCCTGCAGGGTGAAGGCCACCGAAGGAGAGATTTGCTGAGGCTCCATTTGTCTCCCTGATGATAACTTATTTTGGAAGAAGTTGAAGTTCTTCATTTTAATGCTCTCATTTCCTTTCTGAATGTGAGACAATTTGTCTTCCTGCCAGGAAACTCTTTGCAGAGTTGCTCCTCGAAGGGACCTCTCTGGGTCCCATTTATGTTAGAATAGCACAGATTATCTCACCACATCAAAAATGAATACCAGTGTGGTTCATGAGCTGAACACTATTTTTTAGTGACAGGTTGTTTCCTATGCTGTCAAATGTTTGGGTTTGTTATAAGCATAATCACCCTGAATTCTTTCCAATTCTTTTACACTAGAAGTGATTTACTGGTGCAGTAGGACTGGTATGTTTGTAACACAGCACTCCTGTTAGAGGAGGGAAAAGCACCTACCTCAGCATGCCCTGGCAGAAATGAGTATTTGCCAATTTATTTTTGGCTTTGTTGGGACCTGAAGCCAGTTCTGCTGCATCTGCTGGAATCCTGTCTCTCCATGTGGCTGATAGAGGATTCTGCTGGCAGATGTGTGCTTGTGTAAATGTGGTTCATATTTCTTTTGTTTTATTCTCTATTGACCACAGTTGTCTTCTCTGTGGGTAGTTTCAAAGCCAAACCAACCAGGTGTGGATCACCATCTCCACTGATGTAATCTGCAGGCAAGTGTCTTCTTCAGCCTTGACTTCAAGTAACAGATTTTTCATTTATTAAGCTGCAAAGGAAAAGCAAATATTATCACCTCTTCAAAGGGGATGAGTAACCCCACTGTGTGCACACACACACAAAACTTTAAACACAGGGAGATGATCTAGTAATGCCAGGAACTGTCCCAGAAGGGTTGTCCTTTACTCCTGCCATCACTTCCCAGGGTCTTGGATTCCTCATCTGGAATTACAGTTTTTTTTCAATATTTTTTTCATTACTTCCTTGTAGAAAGCATAGTTTGAAACACATAATTCCATTAAGGATTGTAATCATTTTAGCAGCCAGATTGGAAAATACTGAATCATTCTTTTCTTTTCCATGTGAATTTTTCTCTTTATTTGTTAACCTACCTGCAGGAGTTAAGACCCATCATTTCTCTAAGCAGTCATACAAACCATACTTGCCACCAGGATGAAAAGCAGTATTTACCTTCTATGCATGCAGGACTAAATCTGTGGCTGGGGGACCATGAATTAGAAAAAGAGTGTTTCTGGGTTTTTTGTCAGGGTCATGAATGTCCCACCACTAACCCTGAAAATGCTGTGTTTTTCAGCTGAGGGTGTGTCTGCCTGAAGGGAGCTGAAAAAATGTCAAATACTCTTTGAGTTGTTTTTTTCTGTTTGTTATGTGTTTAGAGGGAGGAACAAAGGGAAAATAAGACAATGGGAAATGTGGGACAGGCTTAATAATAGTGGCTGCAATGAGCCCCACCTTTAACAGAAGACAATTCATATTGTGAGACCCTGTTTTTGATTACTGTCTTCAGGTCAAGATTTTATTTTTGTTTCAGTCTGCACTTTTCCATGCTGAGTATTGCCTCTGGCTGGATTACTTTTGAAAGCCTTCAGCCAAAATGGTTCAGCTGTTTCAGCATGGAGCCTGGGGAGAAAATTGCTGCCACTTCCCCTGTGTTTAAAAAGAAAAAGCAGGCTTTTCTTTTGCTTAAATTTATTTTATGCTTTGAAACAGAAGTGCTGTTTGGATCAGGAATTTGTCCTTTGCCATTCCTGAGTCATCTCTACCCTAACTTTTCCAGGGCTCTGTGAGAAGAAAGTTTCAGCTGGCACATGGTCAGCAGAGGTTTTTAGAATTACCTTGTTACCAGATGTGCTGTCCTTCCAGACCCAGGTGTCAGGGAGGTGATGCTGCTGATATCCCTGAGGAACTTGACCCACACCCTTCAGCAAGTGGTTGGTGGAGGGAAGTAATGGACAAGAGGTGAGAGCAGTTTCTCAAGGGTCCATCTGCTTTACTACAGAATAAGGATGGTCTCAGGATGAAGTTGAGACCTGGGGTGACCCCTGATATTGCCCACAGCAGGTCCTGCTGGCTCCCTCTTCTCACTGCTGAGGGCTAATTTCTTTACAAGCAGAGTCTTGTTGCCAGCCCTGGCAAAGGAGATCGGAATTCAATGATCTTCAAGGCCCCTTCCAGCCCAAATCATTCTATGATTCCTTCCATGTGCTTCAGTGCTCATTAGGTTTTCCCAGACAGGTCACTGATGTTGCTATCTGAGCAGAAAACTTTTTGCTTCCCCCTCTTTATATTTCTTTGCTGGTTTAAGGAGTTGAGCCAGGCACCTTGTGAGCTTGAAAGGGCTTTAAAAGTGTTGGAGCTGATACAAAGCAAAAGCAAGAAGGCAGGAAAAAAAAGTAGGCACACCCTTAGTCAAAGGCAACCAGCAGATGTGATCAGGCATGTCTTTTACCAAGGGCAGGGATGGGACCACCTTGCTGGCAGCCAAGGGAGGAGCAGGGCAGGCCCTTGAACCAGAGTAATCCTTTCAGGCAGGTTAAAGACATATGAGCAGGCAGAGTTTGTTCTGCATGCTTAGAGAGAGAGAAGGTCAGGAGATGGAATTATATAATGAAATTAAAGACATGCCACAACACCCAGCACAGCTTTGCTGGACACAGTGAGTTCCTGCATTCCTCACATTGTCCCCCTGACCTGAGTGGGGTGCTGGCACAAAGGCAGAGGTTGTGGAACGTCGATTCCACTTGGGGTTTTTGAAAATACAGTTTGTTTTGACACGTGGGATTCTCCTGACCCCCTTGTAAGCCCTGTGGTGTAAGAGATGATAGATCAAAGGGAACAGTTAGGACAGAGTGGGGTGAGGGGAGCAGGAGGCTGTGTGGGATCTGGCTCTGAAAGATACTGTAAGAGCATGTCACTTCCTAGTCATTGGTCCTTCATTGATATGTTTTGCATAAGTTTATCCTGCTTTTTTCTCTTTAACAAATGACTTAGCTCCCATTATCTAGAATTGTCTACAATTAGGATCCCATTACGAGTGTGAACAATCCTGCTGTTGGTGTCTTCAGTAGCCAGGACAATGTGTCTGCAAAGAGGTCACCTTGCCCTAAAGTGACTGTGCCCAGCACAGTATGGCAGAGTAGCTGAGGTGGGAAGGCACCTCTGGAGGAATCAGTACAGCCCCATGCTCAGTGTGGTCATGTAGAGCAGCTTGTTTAGGACATTGTCCAGTTGGTACTGGGTATCTCCAAGGGCAGAGCCTCCAGCATCTCTGGTCTTGGTCACTTTTGGTAAAAAGGTTTTTCCTTTTCCTGTCTGAGGAGAAACTATTTGGGCTGTCAGCAAGGGAAGGCTCATGTCACATGTTGTGGAGCTCAGATTTGAAAAAGCCCAGCCTTGCTGCTGGGCTGGTGTTGGGCACCTCGAGTCAGGTTCTCCT
Source organism: Oenanthe melanoleuca (assembly GCF_029582105.1). NCBI lineage: Eukaryota > Metazoa > Chordata > Aves > Passeriformes > Muscicapidae > Oenanthe > Oenanthe melanoleuca. The sequence continues at coordinate 5,151,967 of NC_079334.1, forward strand.
CCACTGAAAGCATCTTGTCTCACCAAGGTCCTGGTTTCTCCTGGGTCCTGTTGCCCTTCCCAGCTCTGGCTGCATCCCTGCCTGGCTTGTGTCCTCCCTGCTGAGCAGGGGCTTGCTCCCTGGGGATGGACACTGCCCAGTGCTGGGGCTCTGTGTGAGCTCAGGCACGCATCCTCATGCCTGCTTCTTCCCCCAAAGGAAAACAGGCTCCAAACAGAGCAAGGGCTGGGGGAGGGAGCCTTGAGGGCTTTAACTGTTGGCTTCCCCTTACTCATGTTTTTCCTGTTAGTGTTTTGTCTTCTTGGCATCCTTCCTGCTCTTTATATGTGTATATATGTTATATATTGTTGCCTCCTTGTTGCTGCCTTTGTGCTGCACCCTTTGTTGTATAAAGCACCCGTAGCAGGGAGATTTGCCTTGTAGGCTTTGGCTGCTCAGTTACTCAGGTTTTGAGCACTGAGGAGAAACACAACATGTCTTTTTTTCTTCTTGGAGGAGAGTTGGACCAGCTGCAGGTTGCTCCTGTTGCTGTGAAGCCTTGCTGTTCATATGCACCAGCAGTGTGGCCACTTGTGGAGGTGGATGAAATTTTTGGGAGAGTAAACAGAGCAAAGGAAACCTTGAGATATTGCCTCCCATCCCCAAACCACCTGTGGGGTATGCTTGGTTTATTCCCCACAAACAAAACTGCAAAGAAGGGAGGCTTGGGAGGCTTGCTGGAATTGCTGTCTGACCTCAGAGACAAGAATCCCTTTCATTTCAATCCTGTGCATTTCCAGTAATATGGACTGCAGGGTCTTTGCACTCCCCTGGCTTTTGTCATCGTCTGGTGGCCACACCAAGTGCAGTGGGCAAAGCTGGTGTCTTCTTCTCCCTGGAGATGTTCCTCTGGAAGCTTTCTCTGCCCTTTGAGGGTGGGAGTGTGCCTCTTTTTTATTGACTGCTTGCTCTGGAAGCATCTCGCAGCATCCCTGAAGCAGATGTGCGTACTCCAAAAGTGTTTGGATCGGAAGTGGGGAAGAGGGCACTGGGGAAGGGGGGCGGGAGGAAAACTTAAATTAGAAGAAAGCCAAACAGCTATTGCTGGAGACAGATGATTACAGCTCATGTCAAGGCTGTTTCCTGCATGCCAATGATAGATCAGTAAACAAACGCCTCTCTGCGAGCACAAAGCAGGCAGGAACTCTGTTTGGAAGAGAGAGGTCGGGGTAGGTCTCACTTCACTCGGTGGCAGGAAGCCCCTATCACATGGCCCTGGGAATTGTGAGGCCGGGTGCATGGGGGAGATAGGCAGAGAGGCTTCTGCTGGGAGACTTCACATCCTTCCCAGGCTGCAGCCAACAGGTTTGAGAGCTCCCTCCCCTCCCTCTTTCCTCCCGCCTCCTCTCCTGTCCTTCCTTTCCCAGTTTAATTTTGAAACGCTATCAGATGACTGCTTTGTTCCCCCAAACAATGGCAGGGAATAAATTGCAGTGGCAAGGTTCTCCAAATGGGGCTCAGTATCTTCTCTCCCCTGTCATGGCCTTGATGTCCTGCTCCAGGATGTGTGTGCCAGGTGCAGTGGCCTCAGGTTTGGGTTCTGCAGGTTCTCCCAGTGCTGGTAGGAAGTTCTTGTTTTGTTTTTAGAGAAAGCAGCAACCTGTCAAGAAGTACCAGCTTGATGGGTGTGGGTGTGTGTGGGTGTGTGGGTGTGTGTGTGTGTGTGTGTGTGTGTGTTTCCTTCTGTGGTCTCCTGCTGACTGAACTCAGCCCTGCTTGTTTCTTCTGGGCAGTTTGTAGGGCCCTGGTCACATTGCTCATGAGGGAGGAAAGCAAAGCATTTCAGATAACACGTCTCAGCCTTGGGCAGGTCTCCCTTCCCCAGCCTTATACACTCTCCTTTGTGCCCTATCCCGCTGCCCTCCTTCCTTCCCTCCTCCTGTGCACACAGCCTCATTACCTCCCTTGTAACAGACTGGGTTTGTGTTGGGCCCCTTCCGTGTGCTGCTTTGTTAAAAACTCTCTGTGAGCTGTAGCAGGTCACAGAGATGCTCCAAAGGGCCTGAGCCAGCACACAGGGTAATGTGTGGTTGATTGTAGGAGAGATGTGGGTGGTCAGGAGGACAAGAGTTCCCTCTGCCCTCCACAAAGAACTATCATGTTAGCTCTGGGTGCCTTGTGGAGCCAAAACATGGAAAACAGAAGTAGATATTCTCTGTCTACTGGAGGCAATTTTCTATCATTGCCATCACAGTCCCTCTGGTCAGGTGTTGGCAATGCCTGTGGGTCAGACCTGTGAGTTATTTCTGGTGACCTTATTATTGGAAGAGATGATAATATCATCTCTGAAGCTCATCTTGTGTGAAGCTTGTGCTTGCACCCAGGAAATTATTTGACTGTAACTCTTTTCCCCCTCATGTCTTCTGATGTGTTTGGATAAATATTTACTGTTTTGAGCAGAACCAGCTAATGTGCTGCAATAATCCTCTGGGTGATGCTGAGGGCACCACGTGTGTCCTGCTGCTCAGAGGGAAGGCACAGCCACCCGTGTATCTCCTGGGGATGACTTTACTCCCTAAGCAGTGTGTGTTGTCACTGGGGATGTTAGTGGGTGTTGTCACAGCTTTGGAAGCTCCTGGACCGCTCTTTAATCTGCCTGGTGTTGCTTTGGTTACTCCAGTGGCCCTCTGCCCTTGGTCCCAAGCCATGCTGATCTGCTGCTTGCAGTGGTGCTCCTTTCCCTTGTAGCACTCAGCAGCTGCTTTGTGGCTCACTTGTGCAAATCAAGGCTTGTGCAGTCTGTCCCATCCACCACAGATGAAGAAACAAGTGCATCTTTATTCTGTGTCATCTTCTTTTCAGCCTGTCCCACTGCCAGGGAGCTGACTGTGCTGAGCACCAGCACACATCTGCCTGTACCCAGATGTTCATTTCCAGGGCAGGGTTTGTTAGCAGGCTGTTGGAAAAGGCTGAGAGATGCAGTTTCCTGATGGGGAAACTGGGGGATCTTATGAGGACAAAGGAGCACATTCCCAGCAAACATTTGGTGTTCCAGCAGAGCCCCAGGGATTGTGTGTGTGGACACAAGAAATGTTGTACTTCTTGTCACTGAAGGCTGTGATGAGGAGCTGCAAGGCACCAAATGAGTGCTGAATGATCCCTGCTCTAGGGGTGTTGTAAACCAAGTGCAGAGCAGACTCTGTTGCAGCTTTGCAGGAATCTGCTCTGGCTGCCTGGGTGAGTCATTCTTTGGCCAAGGCCACAAGTATGGTTAGTTTTTCATTATTCTCAGTCCATAACAGTTAACGGATGGATGAATAGATTTTGTTCCTTGGGCTGGTAAATTTTCTTGACAGTGTTGCAAGGCTGCTCTATGTCTAGATGTGAAGTGGGTGCTTGTTCCAGTTACTAATGAGGGAGAGAAGCCAAGGGGGTTTATTGTCTGGGAAAAAGAGAGTCTGCTAAATGGTTAGCAATGAGCTGCCCCGAGTGTGTACACATTGAGTTGACCCAGAGTTCACTCCTTGCCTCAGGAACATTGCCAGTATGGAATAAAAGGAGGGAGAGAAAACTGTGAACAAACAAAACTGATTCCCCCCACCACCTCCCTTTTCCCTTTCTCTGCCCAAAAAATTGAACAGTGGGAATGAGAGATCCTTTTGTTCTTTACTGTTTCTGGTGTGCTGGGCTGTATATTTTTTTCATGACAAGAGGCACTTGGTCTTGTCAAATGCCAGGCATGGTAGGGCAGCCTCTGGCAGACCAGCTGGTGGAGAGATCTGAGAGACTTTTCCATGTATATCCTACAAGATGGTGAGCCTGTTGTCATTGCTTTAGAGCAGGCAGACCATTCTGATAAGTGAGCAGAGATGGTGCTGCAGAGTAACAGGGTAATTCTATTTTCTGTTTAACAAAAAAGAGCATTGCAGCACAATAAAATGGGGATGGAGTCTGTTGCATTGACTGGGTAGCAGTGGCACTCAAAGAGAGGGACAGTATTCCAAGAGTGCTAGAAATCATGAGGCAAACAGAATGAGTCATTTTTGTGAATGATTTATCTTATCCCCACAAGGAGTTGTCCTGTGAAATGAGATCAGTAGCAGGCTAACATGGCCCACCAGAGAGAAGACCAGTGGCTGCAGTGAAGAGTCTCTTTAGGCTAAAATGTTTTCTTATCCCAAGCTTTGAATGTTGTGACAGTGTTATATGCCCAACCACTTCAGACTTGTGGCTTTAACACAGGCTGTTATAAAATTGTTTTTGGTTTTGTCTTCTGAAAGGGAAAAAAAAAATCTAAATCTGCTGAGATTTGAACAGCAACAAAAGCCTTCTTGAAATGTGCTCCATATATAATTCAAGGTGCAGCAATTGATGCTGAGTCAAAATTGTCTTTTGTTTCCTCTCTGAGCTGTCACCCCAATTCCCATTGTGTAGAGGAGGAAGCCTGGGCTGTCCTCAGAAAGCTGTCATGTTTTGCTTCAGCTCCTCTCCTGGAGTTCAAGGAGAAAGGGGTGTGTGTAGAAGGAGAAGAGAAGGATGCTGAGCAGAGAGCAATGCCTCTCCCTGTGTGTGTCTGCAGGTGACCTGCTGCCCTGCTGTGTGCTGACATGATGACAGCAAGCAAGGCGACCGACGTGAGCAGCAAGTCTGAGGGTGCTGTCTGCAAGTCTCTTGAGAGGTGAGAGCTTTCCCTGTTCCAGTGCCAGTGTGCTTTGCTTGTCTTTATTATCCCCAGCACAAAGAAAACCAAAGCAAGGAAACCTTCTCTCTGCTGGGTGCTGACCCTCTCTCTTCCCACATTAAAACACACCCCATAGGTCTTATCTTGTGATTCTGTGTATGAACTCATCCAGTCAGACTTCTGATATTCTGGTATTCCAATATTCTAATATTCTAGTATTCCAGACTCACAGTGCTGGAAAAGATCTGCCCCAAAGCAGAACCACTTGTGCTGATGATATCTCTGTCAATGTTTTCCCTGCTTGCACTTGAAGTCTTCAACCTGGAGACTCCTCAGAAGAGCCCCAGTCCCCACCCATTGCAGGGTGGATTCTACACTGAGCTCTAACCAGCAGTGGCACTGTGATGCCCAGCTTGGGAAGGACTGTGGTGTCCACAGTGCCACCTCTTAACCAAAGCACAATATCACTGCCAGGAGTTAAATATCTGTGAGGCTAAAGAAGAATAGGTGTGGTTCAGGTCCCATTTCCTCTCACAAACCTGTCCCAGGCTCAATTTGCACCATGACCAAGTCTGCAATCCTGCCAGCACTGCTTAGCTCCAGGACAAAGTTCCAGGCCTGACAGCACTCAGGGTATCCCCATGGATGCTCTTATAAAACTGCTAAGTTCTGGAAGAGGCACAATTGATTATTTAAGTTAATGGGGTGATTTCCCAAGTTGAATCTTATGTTGGGATTGTGGTAAAATGAGATTAATGATATGGGTTTGTATCCTAGTAATTACCTTTTGTTGTCCTGGTGCTTTTTCCCAAGCCCAGGCAAACTTCAAAGACGTGGCCAAGTGCTTCAGTTCAGAAACATTTTGTGTTGGAATAACTGCCTGTTCAGCAGGATATTGATAAAATACCACAGTATTGACATTGTCATATCACACACCTGGAAATCTCTAGAATAAATAGATTTGGAATTTTTGTTGCTCTTTGGACCCAAAGAGTGAAGATGTTTAATCTGAGTGTGGTGAATCTGATTTCTGGGTGCTGTGGGAGTGTTCCTAAGTGCACCTGTGGACTGGGATGGTAGAGCCCATAGAAACAGAATTATTAAAGTGCAGTCTTTGGGCATCAACATACATTTGGGGAGCATTAGGATGCATGAGAGAGATCCTCTGAGCAGGCACTACAGGAGTGCCAGCTGTACCATATGCTTTCTCCTCTGTGCAATAGCAGTAATTTTGCTGTTGTTTGCAAGTGGTCCATTTTGCATTTGTTTGCTTAATGCCTGGTGATGTCCAAAGCTCTGCTGCACTTCTGCACACACACATACACACATTGATGAAGCTCTCATTGGTATCAGCATGTCTGTTGTAAAAAAACACCTGTCTCACCTGCAGCCTACATCTTCCATGGAGAAAGGCTCCATTTCAAATCTCATCTTGGTTTTAATGAGAGAAGGGCAGTATGTTCTGGCTAGAAGGACCTTTCTCTGGGCATCCTCCCCTCTAAGCTCATGTCAGGTGCTTGGTTTGAGCATCCTCTGCCACCAACTTTATGAGTGAAGCTTGAGGAGCTGACAAACTAAGCCAAGGATGAGCAATGCAGTGAATGTTTCTTTCCTTTTTGTCTTCAATATGCAGGATCAAGCTTGCAGATAAGAACAATACAGCAGCTGTGAAGGAATTAGAAAAACCTTTGTGTGGATTTTTGAGTGAGAAATGTTCTGAAGGTTCCTCTGTTGCCCTGGGTTTAACACCTGAAGCTGAACCAGTTTCTTCTGTGGTGAAGAACCCACTGGGAGCCTTGGAGAACTTGATGCTGGATCCAAGGCTCGACTGCTTTCAGCAGAACATGCTTAGTCCTAAAATGATCATCAGTGACCCATCTGTGGATCTGAATGTCAAAGAAAATAATAAAATCATCAGGAGGCAGATAGGAGGCACTCAGAATACACCTGGGAAAATTGGCTTGAGGAATAAATCCTTCAGCATCAAGGAGAAGATTTCAGAATGGGAAGGGAAGAAGGAAACGCAGGCTGCTCCTCGCAGAGAGGAGGAGGCAGGAGTCAAAGAGGAGCACAGGATGCCTTGTGTGACTGAGAAGATGAGTGGGGAAGCACTGGGGACTCGGAAAGCAGAGACCAAGAGACTCATGAGCTGGGAACTGGAGTGCAAAGGGGCAGGCAAAGAGAATGAGAGGAAAACAGGAGCTCAGAAAGGCACGGGGCAAGCAGCAGAGCGAAAAGGGGAAGCGCAGAAGGATGAGGAAATGGAGTCCAGCCCTGGAAAATGCAAGGAGGTGAAAAGTGGGAAGTGGGAGGTCCAGAAGGAGAATCTTTCAGTGCTTAGACAGGTCAAGAAGCTAGAGCAGGCTTTGAAAGATGGCCCAGCAGAGCTGCAGCCACAGCTGCCTGGTACTTACTATTCCCCACAGTGCTTGCAGGAGAAGGCAGCACAGGGGCACCCCGCTCCCGAGAGCCATGAGGGCCTGGGGGTGGGGGCTGAGCTCAACAAAAGGCTTCCTGGCCTGGACTCTGAAATCAGTGAGCCAATTTTTGGGACTCTAGAAGAGATAAGAACTTCCCATGTGAAATCCAAGCAGTGCACGGTGGAGAACGTGTACACAGAGCCGGGGGTGCCCGAGAAGAAACCCTTCATCAACCCGCTGCCCAAGCCCCGGCGGACGTTCAAACACGAGGGGGAAGAGGACTGGGTGCCAGCAGCTAGGAACAAAAGAAACTTACCCCCCCTGCCATCCATTCCTCCCCCTCCTCTCCCCTCCTCTCCCCCCCCATCAGCTGTCAGCAGGAGGCTCTGGAGTGGGAAGCACAAGAACAACGCTGACCACAGGTACTGGGGCTGTGTTCATGGTGGAGCCCCACCTTCCCATCTTCCTCTGGCAGAGACAAATCTTTCCTTTTTGCTCAGAATCTCCAGCACAATCAGCACTCATTCATCTCTCCCAGAATGGATGAGTGGCTGCTACTACTTCCAGCACTACTCCACAGTGATAAGTCATGGCAGATTTAAGGTCACTGTATTACATGGCTTAACCTTCAAGCCCAGAATTGAGGGCTTTGGGGTTTTGTTTTGGTTTTCTTAGCAGAAACTCTACTTAATTACAAAATGACCACAGCTGGTCTGGAACAGTGTTTGGAATGATAATCTCTAGTCTCTACTGCAGCATTTTCACTGTCCATAGTAAACCTCAGTGAATCTGATTTGTGTTTATTCTTCTGGAGTGATTGCTTGCCTTTTATCCCCTCCCACATGATTGTTACACATTTTTAGGGTGGGGAACATAAAATACACTTCTTTTTTAATGCCCTCTGGATAAATTGTCACATAAAAATTCCTGGCCCCATTGCAGAAAGGAAATAAAAACTTGCTAGGTTTGTTCATGGAGGGCACAGTTTTACCCTTTCTACCATTCTGCAAGGAAGTTTTGTTTTTCTGTGCTGCTCAGAGAGCTGATTTTGGGGCCCTCTTATGCTTTTAGCAGGTGGGATCTGTGCTGTAAATGGGACCTAAGGTTCTGTGCAGTGTTCCAGGATGTGCCATTTAACACTTGCACCTTCACAGTGTGCCATTACCATGACAACCCAGATTATCTGTGGCACCCCAAATGATAAAAACAGCCAACCTCAGTATTGCTCTTCCATTCTTTACATGGGATGAGCAGTGAAACATTGTCAGTGGTTTACCTTGCCAGCAGCGTGGAGAAGTGAATGAGCTGTAATTTGGTTATAAATGCTGGTTAACTGCATCACTGTCCTCTCTCTGCTCCTCCTCCTCCCCACTCTGTGGTGCAGGAAATCCTATGAGTTTGAGGACTTGCTGCAGTCATCGTCCGAGCACGGCCGGGTGGATTGGTACGCGCAGACCAAGCTGGCCCTGACACGCACTTTATCCGAGGAGAACGTCTACGAGGACATCCTGGGTAGGAACTCAAAAAACAGCTCTTCTTCTCTGGGAAACTTGTGAAAAGTTTAATAAAAGACAAAAAGAGGCAAACAATAAAGCATAAGGTTATAACTGTTGGGTGCTTGGCTGTTTTGGAGACATCCTTTAAATTTATCATATGCACATTTAATCATACTCATATTTAAATGTATGCATATTCATAGACTTATTCTACATTTTCAAACCTTTTTATAAACTATTTTATATGTTTTAAGAACTGTTTTACCTGGCTACTTTTTGAGTTCGTTTTTTAAGAGTATGCACATTTTTTGGCTGTGGTTTAAATTTATTTTTAATATCTTTTAATTTGGACTGTGGCCTTCAATTTTTGCAGATGTTCATGTTGGTAATTGGTATATTAGTAGCAGGTGTTTTTACTGGGTATTATTTAACTAAACAGGTAGTTTACTTACTACAAAGATACTTTATTAGCTTATGTTACTTTTAAAGAAAATTATATCTTAAATTTTATTTTAAGACTACACATATAGTATCCACTCTAATATTTGCAAAAAGCCAATACCATAATATGTATTTATACAGGAACTCTGCACAGGGAGGGCAGCTGGATGCTAGTCCTGAGTAGCAGAGACTCATGATCAACAGGCATTCAGCAGAGGTGCTGAATAAAGTATGTTTATTATCCAAATGTAAGCCAGGACATATTTTGCACATATTATTGGCAAATAATAAGAAAAATGGATGGGGTACTTCAAAGCTCATCAGCTTCAAAGATAAACCTGAGGCATATGGGAAGCAGCTTTTATTTTTTGCTGGCATATTTCCTCTGCCTTCCTTTTGTCCTGTGGATTAATTCTCACAGCTCTGATCTGTCCATTGTGGTGATTTTGTCACTGCTGAGATAATGTGAACAGTCTGAAAGCATAGCCTTGAAGTCAGCTCCACAACTCAGGAATAGGATTGTCTATGGCTTCAGGTACCATTGCAATTAAGAAACTGGGTCCCACAGTCTTTGAAATTGAGTTTTATTTAGCTCTCTAACTCCAGTGTCAGACCAATGCCATTCTGAAGATTATTTCCTGTAACTCTCTCCATTTGTATAGTGTTTTTTAATATTGTAAGTTAGGTGGCCTTTGATGGAACACAGAATAGAAGTGTCCCCCTTGAGAAAGCCTTAATGAGTTTTGGTAGCTCTGGGCTGGTGCTGTGTAAATCTCTTGCCTGAGGTCAGCAGATTATGAAGGGAATAGCTGCATCAGCTCTTGCCATGCTGCTGCAATCCTACAAAGGTGCTCTGTGCTGTTCAGCATAGGAGGAGCTGCACTTCCTCAGGAGCAGACCAGGCATTACAATTTTGATATTAATAAAATCTGATCATACCTGATGATAAAAGACTCTTAAAGGAATCGTGTTCCTTCGGGACTGATGGCAGACAAGGCAATTCTAATCCATCCTTTCTTTCATTTTTGAAGCAGTCAGCCTCATTTGTGGAGCTAAGGGCCTTGTGTTTGCTTTTTTTCTTCTCTTTACATGGGGGGCCAAAGGGACAGGGAGTGTCTGGGCAGCTGCTGTGGGGTTTTTGTGTTGGGGCATGATGGGAGGTCTCAGAAACCACTGAGTAAGGGTCACCTTGTCAGCTGGAATAACATGGATAGCATTACAGAGTGGCTGTGAAGGCAAATCCATCTATTCAAACACAAGCACACCCCCAGGTCCCAAGTGTGCAAGGAACTCAAATAGCAGCCTGAAGTTGCTCTCCCCTCCATCTTTTAGTTGCAAAGATTAGAAGAAAACAAAGTTATAGGTAATTGTCAGCTAATAGAGCATGTTTGTTTTTTTTTTTTTTTTTGTTTGTTTTCTTGCTGCATGTTAAGGCTTTGCCTGGAGTCAGTGATCTTTAATTGGTTCCTGCAATCTTGCTGGTGTTACCATGGAAGCTTGGGAAAAGGGGTGCACAGGGATAACTCAAAATAAAAAGCTGCAGCTTTGTTTTTCACAAGACCACAGACAAGTTTAATCCATAAAACAAACAACATGTGAAAACCTCACCAGTGGGGAGGGAGCCAAGACCTCAGCCACAGGACAGTGCTACTGGCCCACAAGCTCACATGTGCCCATCAGGACATGCAAGCACACACTTCACACCCCCATATGTGTGATTTAGGAGGGGTTCAGCTGCTGGTGGGATAGTGGCTCCAATTCCCAGCAAGTCACACAGATTTCCTTCATGTCCCCTTTTTTCCAATTTTCAGCAAGTCACACAGATTTCCTTCATGTTCCCTTTTTTCTCCTGTTCACCATTGCTTACCTGGAATAGTGGAAGCCAATGGATGACAAGGTTTATTTGTAGTAAAGAGGGAAATAGTGTTCTTTCTTCTAGACTGAAGCTAATTAGACGTGCTTAGCAGTTTGAGGATGAGACAGGCAACAGAATCCAAACTTATTCTGTTTTTCTCCAGTCTTCCCAGCTGCATGACAGCTGAAGTATATTTTCAGTACTGAAGGGGCCATTGAAATTAGGAAGTGGAGCCAGTTTCAGGGACTGGAGAATGTTTGCTGACCAAGAGGTTGCTTTGCTGGTGTCACCCACTTGCCTTCTCCATGGTGAATTTGGATTCCCTGCTGGAGCACTGGGTGTCAGCAGCTGCTGCTGGGAAAGACTTGGATTTCTGTCCTTGTCTGAGGAGCTCAGCTGCACCCCTGCCCCAGCTGGGCAGGCAGGTGGGAGTGCACTGGTTAGACAGATCCCACAGCCATTACTGCTCCTGCTGCAGAGCCTTGCAGCACCACTGACTGCCTGTCTTCACTCTCAGCCAAGCATTGTGTGACAGTAAGAGAAAGGCTTTGAGCCCCAGCTGTCCACTGGGATATGGCATGAAATGAGGCAGTGAAGAAACAAGGCTCATCACTTATCACTTGCCTGTGCAGATGCTTGGGCTGAGCCTTTGGCTGTGGTTTCTTAGATGCTTGGGTGGAGATGTCACAACCTGCTTTGTCAGAGTTGTGCTCTTTTTGAGCACACTTAGGCTTACATTCCCTAGTACTGCTGAAGACTGGGATCTAAGAAGTTCATTACATAGAATTTTGGGTGTTTAAAACTCAGATTAGTTGTTTGCCTCATCTCCAGGATTACTGGGAAGAAAGGAAGCTACATCTACTTCAGAGGTGTGCCTTGTGTCCCACATCCCCTCACCCCATCCTTCTCCAGGGCAAGAGCATCCCAACTTTGGGTGGCTTAATCCTTCCCTCTTTCTAAAGTACAGCTTGTGAGACTGAGGACTCCATGACTGATAAATGTGTTTGAAATCCTGGATTGTGTGATAGACATCCATGTTCAGAGTGTGGATTAAACCTTCCTTTAGTCAGCCCAAGAGCAGGGCATCATTTCAGCCCCAAGTAAGTGATGATCAGATGTCATCCCACTAAATGTGGGGCTTAGAGAGAGGACCTTCATGCTAGGCTTCAGCTCACAATTTCATTGAGCAACTCCAAGCAGAAAGGAAAGAAGGAAATACAATTATGAACTAATGTGCATGAGAACATCTCAGCTCTTCTGGACACAGCAAAATGAACTTGAGGGCTTACAGGGTCTTTTCCATCTGTACTGTGATACGTTTCCATGGCTGCATTTGTCTGTCAGGGTTTGGACACTGTCCAGCAAGCAGCTGGACTTTAGGGCTATGGAGAAAATGAAGCAATTGCAGGAATGCTTGAGAACAGGTCTTTATGTCTGATGTGGGAGGTGGGAGAAGACCAGCAGATCCCTAAATGGATTTTTATGGCAAACCTCAGAGTATTTCTGCACTCAGAACCTTTTGCTTTTGGCTTTTTGCTGCAGATCCACCGTCAAAGGAAAACCCTTATGAAGACATTGAGACCAACAGCCGCTGTTTGGGGAAGAAATGTGTCCTGACCTTCCCAGCATCCCCCACCTCTTCTGTCCCTGGGACTCCCACAAAGGTACCTTGCTTCAAGTGGCCACCTCTTCTGCTCCAGAAAGTGTTTAGGTGAAATCCAGGTCCTGTGTGGTAAAAGTGGACACCTTCATCATGTTAGGGACTTTTCCTTTTTGTCTTTTGCCACAGAATACAGTGTGATAAGAGGGGATTTACTGCCCTTCAGTGAGGTTAAAAAACAAACCAGTATTCCCTTATATAACTGGTTTGTTTGCTTCCACTTTTTTTTCACTCCAGGATCGCCTTCCCTGGTGGTGTGGGAAGATCTTCCTCCCCTCAAAGAGGGCATGGAAGTGTTTGGGTAATCAAGGCCTGTGGGCAGTGCAGTCTGCCCATGCCCAGGTGCCTCTGCAGGACCCCCTTCTCCCACAGGAGCCTTTTTTTGTTCTCCCCATGAGACAATTTGCTGGTAAATAATGCAGTGCCAGTCCCCTGGGTGGAGAGCTGGTGCTAGAAGGGCATTCCCACCACAGCTCACAGCTTGGTGCCTTTTTTCCTCCTTGTCCATGGGACCAAAAGAAGAGGTAAAACTTTGGTTGGCACCTCTGGGTCAGAGCTCAGGGTTTACCAAGGCCAGCCTGCTCTCTGAGCCTCCCAAGCTGCTTTGGTTGATTCCTGTTGCCTGTTTGAATAATCCAAGCCTGGGGCAGCAGGGTCAGTGTGATGGCCAAAGTCACCTTGGCAGTAAATGGGTTCAGAGTGGATAGGAGGGATCTAAACACAGCTTTCCTGGCCAAATGGTTTTTTCATGCTTTCCAAGTAACAACTATTATTAGAGCTGTTATCCAGCATTTTCAGAAGTTTTATGTGCAGCATCTTTGACATGCGGTTCTTTTCCAACCAGCTCAATCAGCAACTAAGGTGTCTCTGGATAATTCAGGTCTTTAAAGTGAAAATTGTTCTGTGGTTCTCAATCCATTCTCATTGTTGCTAGTGAGGTCTAGAGCAGCAAGGGGCCATGTGTATGAGTGTTGGGATGAGGCTGATCTCTTCAGAGAGATTTGCAGTCATCCCTGCACCCAAATTTCCCACATGTGTTATCCAAAGGGGGCTGCAGTGCTGCACAGGAATGCCTTTCACCAGAGTCACTGTTCCCAGCAGAAAAGCTGAGCAGGAGGAACTATGTTACTCTGCAGTATTTTGGCTTCTAAAAGGCATGATGTGCATCAGTCAGAAAAGGAGATGCTGCAGCACTCTTGGCAGCCACTGGGTTTGCAACTGCAGCATTCATCCTGCTGGAGAGCCTGGCTAGGCTGCAGTGATGGGGAATGGTCTGGACAGACATTCAGGACTACTATAAAAGTGGTAGATCATATACCTGGTGCAGAATGAGATTCTTCATCAAAGGCTCCTTCCAACCTCATTTTTACATGACTTCTCTGTAAGTGGCAAATATTTTTGTGACCTGAGCATCTTCTGCCAAATCCAGAGACCCCTGAACTAACCTGAATGGATTAATTGGTCTGACTAATAACTAATGGAGGCAGATGGTGGTGCTGCCTCAGCTACAGTCGTGGTGCTGCTGTGAATTGTTCAGAATTAGGCTGGATAACTCTCCCCCACACTTCTTAGTGCCAGATCCTCTGGCAGTGCAGATACTGTTCCCACAAAAGGTGCAATTTACCTTGTCATAACTACTGGGAAATTCTGTAGGAGAAGATAAAAAGGGTTCTTATTGAGCATCTTTCTGGTGAGAAGTAGTTTGCCCTTCTTTATCCAGAGCTGAGCTTTCTACTTCTCTGATGTTCTGTGATGTTATTTTTGGTCAGAGACTTTAGGGACCTTACTCTGCTACTTAAACATCTTCTGTTGTACTTCCACCAAACTTGCTAATGAGTTTAGGAGGAAAGCAGTCTCCATAATTGTCCAACAGCATCTCTTGTACCCTTTGAAATATCTGATTCTGTCTCCTGTCAAAGGCACCATGCTGCTCTCACTGTTTCTCTGTTCCTCCTGGCTAGCTGCTCTTTATCCCAAATGCCTGTGGTTGGTTGGTTAGTCTTGTCCTGTTTACAATCCCCAGCCTCTGGATTGCCCAAATCCTGTGAGATTTTTTTTCCACACTGGAGCAAGGCCTTCTTGGCCAGCCCATGAGCTTGTGTCCAGTTGTGGAATGAAAATGGGATGGTTAAATTGCTGCTGAGGATGTAGCCTGGCAGCTCTGCGGGTTTCTTGCACGTGCAGAAATCCATGTGCGCTCTCAGGCTGCTTTGACAGCTCAGTGCTGTGGTTGCCCCACTGGATTTGCTGATGTGACAGTGGAGTGAAGATACACAGGTGCTGTGCTCATCCATCCCTTCTCCTTCATTTGCAGGTGCTTTCCAAGCCCACGTTTTTCCGGCAGAGCTCAGAGCGGCGGAGTTTCAAACTGCCAGACATACGGAAACTGAGCCGCGATGGGACAGGGTCACCATCCAAAATCAGCCCTCCCTCAACCCCCAGCAGTCCAGATGACACCTTCTTCTCCTTGGGAGACTCTCAGAATGGCAAGAGGAGAAGGAAGATTCCCAAGGTAAATCTTGTCTTTTTTGTTTGGCTTCTTCCAGGCAGGAATGTGAGTATGAAACCAGGTTTTCTTTAATTTCCAGCGTGTGGCATCCCTGCAAGGGAGCTGCTGTCCTGGCTGTTGACTTGATTTGTGTTTAACTCCCTTTCTGCCTGAAGGAGAAGGCACACAAATATGTGTGCACCTTTCAAAGAAGTTTTTTTTCCCATCTGACGTTTCATAATAATAATAATAAATAAAAAGAAAAGCATTGTAATTTTGGGATAGAAGTTGAAGTATGTCAGAGGGGAAAAAAGCAGTTCATATTTTGTAAAAGATGTACCCCATCATATTTCCTGCTGTGCTTCCTGGATGGGACAGTCAGAAATTGACTGTGTGTTGTGTGTTTGTTTCCTCCTGGAAATCTGTTGTTCTTTGTTCATCCTGGTTAGTGCACTGACTGTTGATAATTTAAGGTAAGGTGTGACTGTAGGAGAGCAATGAACATGATGATAACTGAGTGACAAAAAGGACTTATCTGCAGTTTTGGGCATTTTCTGCAGCAATATTTCCTATTTTGTACTTGGATACAGCATTACTCCATTTAAATTTTATTTTCTTTCAGATCTGGCAGGATGTGTATTGAGTCCAAATGAGGTTTGGCAGCAGTCTATCTATTGAATGTTTCAAAAACACAGTTATAAAAACACAGTTGCTTATCCCAGTCTTTGCAGGACAAGCAGAGGCTACCAGGGATGGTCTGTGGTGATTTTTTTCCAAACCCACAGTTTGCATTTGGGGAAAAAGGGATGTGTTTGTATATCTTCTTTGTTTCCTGGTTGCCAGATCTGTGTTCATGTTTGCATATCTGATTTTTGAATGCCCTCTCTGTGTGCCTCAGCCTTTCAGGAATGAGCCAAAGACTGCAAATGTTTAGGGTTTCTTTCCCAGTATGTCTTCACATCTGTGCATGGGCTTGAGCTCTGTCAGTGTGTTCACACATACTTTAATGTCAGTGGAAGAGAGGATTCCAAGTATTTATTTACCCCACAGTGCCTTGAGCAGCCTTGCAGGGCCAGCTCAGAACTGAGGTTTGCTGTGTCAGGGGCAGCATCACCTGAGGCTTGAGCTGGGCATCTGGGTGAAGGCTGCACTTCCACATCAGAGCATCCTACCTCCCACTTAAATATTTGTATTCAGAGTTGCCTGACCAAGTAGATGCTGGGAGTGACTTACCTTGAGCTGGCAAGGCATGTGTGGAAGTAAATCTGGAATCTGAGTTTATTCCAGTTATTTATGGAACAAATCTGAATGCTGTGGCCATATCCAGCTGCTCCTGCCTGGCACCTTGAGAAGGAGGCAGGTCTGCTGCAGCAGGAAGCCTGGCATGTCTTCTGTAATTGCCCTTCCCTTCAAGAATGGACAGGGAGACCAAAGACTGAATGAGCCACTAAGCCCAGCACTGAAATGTCCTCTTTCATGGTCAGCTGGGAGCACAGGGATTGCAGGATTTCAAAGGAATTAACCTTTTTTGTTTGTTTGTTTGTCTGTGTGTGTGCTGAGCAGCTGGTGTTGAAAATCAATGCCATTTACGAGGCACGGAGGGGAAAGAAACGTGTCAAGAGACTGTCCCAGTCTACAGAGAGCAATTCAGGGAAAGGTAAAGCAGCTTCAAACCATCAGGCATCATTTTGCCTTGCACTTTAAACTTCAGTGATTTATGTGACACTTTCTAGCACTTCTTCCAGTCCAGACTAAGGCTGACTTGGGGTTTCCACTCTTTTTTTTATTGTAAGATAAGGACTTTGGTTAAAATGGAAGTTTTCTGGTTTTCTTGCTTCATTTTCATTCCATGGCTTTGCATGATAACCTTATAGGTCACACCTCTTTTTGATGTTTATTTCTGGGACATGCTGGAAGCTGTGGAGAAGAATGTTCTGTCCAAAAACTCTGATTTGTTGAGATCAAAATATTTTGTGGGAATGTGTCACTTCAGTGAACTGTCCAATGGAGGACAGGAGATTTTGGAACAGCCCTGGTTCTTTCACTATCCCAATAAACAAACAGCCTCAGTTGGGAATCAGGGTTTCTACAACTGTAGGACCATCTCCATCTTAGCAGGATTGAGACTTTCAGCCTCCCACTGTCAATTAACAACTTGCCCAAAGCATTCAGGCACTTCAAAGCAATTACTTTTAAGCATCTCAGCTCTGTAAAAATTAATATTGTGTCTTGCCAACACGGGATATTTTTCCAAAACACTTTAATTTCTAGCAAAAGGTGACCACCTCTATTTGTTTCCCACAATTATTTGTTACTGTTTATCCTATTTCATAAAGCATAGACAGCCACAGGGTGGATGAGTGTGTTTATATGAACTTTCAGGGGAAGCATCCCAGACATTTTATACCCCTCCCTAAAGCATCATTCAGAGAAACAGATCATTGGACCATATAGACCTTGAATCTAATTCAGTCTGACAATTTTTTTGTTTCTTTCTTTCTTTCTTTCCATGGTTTTATCCCATGTCCCACAAACTTCTGCATATTAATGAGTGTTTTGCCTTGATGCTGTGCTTACACAGACTTGGATAAAATCCCATCCTGGCATTTTATTCTTTATGCAACACTTCTGGCTGTGCAAAATTGATGTTGTTGTTGTTGTTGTTTGTTTGGGTATGAATGGGAAGATAGCAGGGTTGGTAAGCTGAATATCTGTGGGTATGTGCACCCTTGAAAAGAACCCTTGAGACCCAAACTGCTTCCCCTGAAGTTGCCAGGCCCAGCTTTCTCATGCCAGGGATAAGAAATGCACAGCTATAAATAGACTTTTCTTAATTAATTTTTCCCTTTTTTTTTTTTTTTTTTAATCTAGTTACAGATGAAAACAGTGAATCAGACAGTGACACTGAAGAGAAACTGAAAGGTAAGGCAAATGTGTGGAGAGACCAAATGGCTCCTGATAAACTCTGAGCTCCCAGGACAAGATCTCTCCTCTGTGTTCTCCCTTTGGTGAAGGACCTTGTTTCTGCATAGAACACAGCAAGGAGACAAAGATCTCAATACTGCAGGAGAAAATCCATGGGCAGAGGGCATTAGGAGCCCAAAACAAACATCTCTTCCAACTCAACTTCCAACTTCAACTTGTTGACTGACTTTCCCAGGAGGAGTATGGGACGCTGAGGAAACACAGTGAGATTTCTCTGAGTGCAGTCAGAAATGTGTGGCCAGACTGGCAGCAGCAGTGTTGCATGGCACTGGATGTCCAGACACCTCACCACATGCTTACTATGGGAGAAAAGCCACCAGCCAGGCTGGCTAGCTAGGAAAACAGTGTGTGATTTATTGCTGGTTAAACTCTCTGTGCTGGCTGGGTTGGGATAAAGCACTGCATTTCTTTCTTCACTCCTGCAGGATTATTTGGTGTACTGATCTCCAAAATACTCTCATGAAATTAATCATTAACCCCTGGAGATTCTGGGGACATTGCTGTATTTTGGGAATTTGTGTGGCAAATTCAAAGTCCTGGCAGAGTTAAAATGCAAGATGGAAATTCCCTCAAATTCCAAAGTTTCCTGGCTCACATGTACATCAGATCTGGATAGCAGGGCAGTTCAGATCCAAGCTGAAAAGGCAGCCATGAGCAGCAGTTGGGCTGTGTCAGTGGGAGTGCTTGTTCTCACCCTCTTTTTTAGAAGTGAAAAATTCAGACTGAGTTCCCTCTTGTGAGCACAGCTTCCCCCTCAAGAGCTACTGTATGTTCTTGCTTTCATCTGCATTGAAATCTTTTATCTGTATTGCTATGTTAGCAAGATCAAGCTGAAAACTGCTGCCACTGCCTATCTTCTGACAGGTTCTAAGGCTAGCCTGGAGACAGGGGAGAGGGTTTGCACCAGGATGGTGCAGAAATTATATTCACAACCCTCCTGAAATGTGATGTTGTGAAATACAGACCGTGTTCAGATTTAGCTGAGAAGGCAGTGTAGATGTGGCCAGGAAGACTTGAACTCTTGTCTGCTGCTGGTTGCCATAGTGAATCATGTGCATCATCCTGTGATTCTCTGTGACTGCAGCTCAGAGCTCCCTAGAGAGAGGATGATGGGGATCATATGAAGTCACCTCAAATCCAACAGCACTGGGCTCTGAACAATATCCAGATCCAGACCTGGGTCTGAGTAACTATGCAAGTCTGCATAAGTATGAACAGGAGCTCTGGCACTTGCTGTTTGCTCTAAATACATTTTGCTTTATGCCTTGTTGAACAGTTGACTTCCCTATTTTTAAATAGGAAAGTGAGATGGTTTAGCAAGTCTCTTGTATTTGGGACTTTGTACATTTTGTGGAACACATCAATCACCCCAGCCAGCTACCTCTGCTTGCAAGTCACTGTACATCATCTGAGACACAGTATATCATCAGGCTGTATATCAGAGCTGGAAGTGCTGGCCCTCAGAAAGGAAAACTCTTGGAAGACAAACTCTGCTATGATGACAGCAGTAAAATTCTGGTATCTTTAGAATATAAACAGCACAAATCTTGAGTAAGCTTTTCAGAAGCACTCAGCATTGCTGTGACATTGCTCCTTTTGAAGTCCCTGGTGAAACAGAAACCACTTCTGAAAGCTTTACAGCCCTAGAGCAAATAACATAGTAGGTGACAAGAGAAAGGAGTCTAAGCCATTTTTCCAGGGCTTTAACTATCCAGGGGTTGTTTCTAATTTGAGAGGCACCTCAAGACTGCTTTAAATTACATTGTCTGAACCACTCCATGAGTGGCACAACTTTACCAGAAAAAAGATCAACAAATATAAACCATCTCTCAGGAAGACCCCAAGCAGATACCTTACGTTTTGGAGTTTCTATAGTGTCTCTGTGGTTGCTGTTCCCATCAAAAAGTTGCATTGCCACCCACCTTCCCAAAAAGCAAAGCTGTGAGAATGTGCTGTACTCTCTGTAGTTAATTCTTTCTTTCCTTTGTAGCAGGGATAAGGGAGACATCATGGAGATTTAATTTGGGATGCTACTGTAGAACAAAGCATGGGGATGGTCTCAGGAATCTCATCTGGGCTTTTCTCAGCAAGCAGCTTCTCATGACTTTCCATGCTTGAATGTTTATTGTGCCATGGCTTGTGTGTGTTGCAGTTACAGCTTGCTTGGCAATTTTTCTTGTTTTCCCATTGTCTTGGATGAACTTGTAGAAGCATGGCACTGAGAGATTAGTTTTAGGCACAGGAAGAACTGGCATGAGCCAGCATTTTTCACTGGCACCTCTTTTTTGTTGTTGGCCTACAGCCCAGCCTGTGTGCTGAAAGTGGGAGTTCCCTGCATTACTCAAACAGCAAAACCCTGGCCTGACCCAAGTGCTGGTCTTGTAAAAGCGTGGGGATTGCTGCCCAAAAGTGGTCAATCACCTCACTGTGCTGGTTTTGAAAAATGCATAAATGAGTGCTAGGATGAATGCCTGGATATTATCTGTTACATCATGTCCTATATGGATCCAGCTTGGGCTGTTTCAGCTCTAAAAGCTATCCATGAAATCCTCCAACTGCCAAAGTTCCTCGGGGTGATGCCACAAGATTATGGCCCATCTCTGTCAATATTTACAGTGCAGCTTCCAAATTCAGCCAGCCCCTGACAAAGGCGCTGCAGTTTCAGGTTTATCCCCCATCTCTGCAAAGCACAGCTGGTGCTGGTGCAGAGAGCTCAAGCAGATCTCCCCTTGCTTGGCAGCTCACAGCCAGCGCCTGGTGCACGTGAAGTCGCGGCTGAAGCAAACGCCGCGGTACCAGAGCCTGGAGCGGGACCTGATCGAGTACCAGGAGAGGCAGCTCTTCGAGTACTTCGTCGTGGTGTCGCTGCACAAGAAGCAGGCTGGGGCTGCCTACATCCCTGAGGTCACCCAGCAGTTCCCACTGAAGGTCTGCTCCTCCTGCCTGGGATTGTGTGGTGCCCTTGGTGCACTTCTCCACGTGCTGTACCAGTGACCCCACTGTTAGGGGACACTGCAGATAGGGGGAGGGCTTCAGAATTGTCATGGTATTGCTCACTCCTGAAAGAGCAGCTGATTTAAATATTTTGCTGCACTTGGCTATCACTTTTGTGTAGCTATTCCCTTTCTCCCCCTTTCCTCTTTAGAGAAAACTGGTGGTTGGGAGAAGATATGTGTTCTGAAAGGGAAGGAACAGCTTTTGGTGATAACCTAGCTCAAAGTGGGGAAGAAGGAATGGGAGAAACACAGAGCCAGTGGGACAGAGTGATTGTAAATGGGATGTGACCAGAGCTCTCCTCAGACTGCAGTTCTCTTGCCCCTTGCTGGAAGTGTCCCAGATTAGAGGCACAATATAGCAGAGGCAGGTGCTGCAGAGACAGGGCTTGGTGGAACTGGAGGCACAGAGTTACCTTGAGATAGCTAAAGGTTAGGTGAGCCAGAATCACAGAAATTTTAATATCTTCCAGGCAGAAGCTTAGCCTCTGTCATCACCTCTTCATTTGTCACAGGAAAAATATTTGAAGTCATTCCATCCCCACATGACTAATTGGAAACATTCCTTCTCTCTTTCTGCTAGCTTGAGCGCTCGTTCAAATTCATGCGTGAGGCAGAAGATCAGTTGAAAGCTATTCCCCAGTTTTGCTTCCCTGATGCAAAGGACTGGGCCCCCATCCATCAGTTTGCCAGGTAAGTATTGTACTTTGGATCCTGATTCATGAGAAACAGATTTCTATATCAAGCTAATTAAATACAAGAGCTGTTATGGTGGCAGATTGGGCAGAGCTGTGAGAGGGGTGCATGAGAAATGCAGAAATGCTGGGGGTTTATTGAGTTGGTATGTCTGAGACTGGTGATGTGGCTGATGGTATCTTGTCATTCTGGTTCCTCTTTCTGCAGTGAGACATTCTCATTTGTCCTGACGGGGGAAGATGGAAGCAGGCGGTTTGGGTATTGCAGGAGGCTGCTGGTAATTATCCCTGAGTTTTTTGTTTTGCTTTTCTTAGTGGTGCAGCCTTCTGTGGGGTTGGTGTTACTGGCACTCATTCTGGAAAGTGGAAAGCTGCTGCTCTTCTCTTTCAGTGTGGATTGAAAAGAGCAGCAACAGAGCAGCTTTGCTCTCTTCTGTTCAGTGCCAAAGTCCCTCTCTGTGTCCCATCCTCCACTCCAGTTACAACTCTCTTGCATTTTCCTTGCACCAGCACTTTACCATGACCATGGGCTGTTCTTTCACTCCTAAGCTGAAGCCAGGGTTTATTCTCTTTAGGTTTGAGTACTTATTAAACAGTTGTTTAAACCAGTGCTGGTCCTGTAGGTTCAGAGTTGTCCCTGTAGATCAGTGTGCTCTGCCTTTGTCATTTGATTTAGCTAAGCTGGGGCCATACTATGGATGTGCCCATTTCTCCTCACTTTTCTGGTGAACCAGGGTTTGAGGCAGGTTGTCATCACCACCCTGCCCTCAAATGCCTGCCAGTGAGCTGCACAACTAAGAGACCAGTCACTCTATCTTTGCAGTAGTTGTATCTCTGACATTTCCTTGGTGTTTTTGTGTGTATTTGTGTTTGTCTTGAAAGCCCAGTGGAAAGGGGAAGCGTCTCCCAGAGGTTTACTGCATTGTGAGTCGCCTTGGATGCTTCAATCTCTTCTCTAAGGTGAGGGGGGAGAAAGAGGGGAAACTTGTGCTGTAGGTCAAGAGGGACCTGAAAGGGAAGCCAGCACCTGAAGAATCAGGGAAGCTGATAGCTGAAGAAAGGGTCTGAAATGGTGTTGGTGAGGCAAGCACATGCTAATTCCGAGCCTAGCAAAACCACAATTAATAAAAAAACTAGATTCAGCTCTTGTTTTTTTCCTTCAGCAGAACTCCAGAATGCAAGAGAGGTTAAAAGGTGGAGTCCTGACTCTGAGTGTAGTGGGGAATTTGCAAATTTTTGGCTGGAGCAATGTTTCTCCTGAGAAAAGAAATCAAGGGTCTTCAGTTGCATTTTTTTATTTCTTTCTTTTGATATAAAGCTCCATATCAATACTGGATTAAGGAGAGGGCATAGACAGATGCTGGTGCACTTCATTCCTGATGTTATCTCCCTCCTGATTTGCATGTTTCTGTGTCTTCATGCCTTTATTTCAGATCTTGGATGAGGTTGAGAAGAGGCGGGGCATCTCCCCAGCCCTGGTGCAGCCTCTCATGAGGAGTGTCATGGAGGCACCTTTCCCAGCTCTGGGCAGGACAATTACAGTCAAGAACTTCTTGCCAGGCTCAGGAACAGAGGTAAAGACACTTCCCAGAGAGAGAGAAACCAGCAAATGGTGCAGGACTGGTGACTGGGGATCTTCAAGAACAGATGATCTGTCAACTGTGGGGGGAAGCTAGGGAGTAAAACAGGCCACCTGAGGGGATGGTATGGAAACTTCAGTGACCTCAGAGTCAAAATGGAAATCCTATGGTAAAAATGAATGTAAGCACACAGCCTATTATAGCAAAAGGAAACAGGACATTGGCCTTGAGGCCAAGAGACACAGACAGCAGGTCCTGTGCTGCCCAGCCTGACCTTGGATCTGCTCAAGGACACCACACTTAACTTCCTTTGTACAATGTGCTCCAGCATCCTTAATACAGAACCTCTGTTTGTGTGGATTAGGTCAAAAAATCCTTGATGCCACTCCAGGATGATTTTGCAGCCTTTGAGAATGGCATTTTCACAGTGTGGAGATGAGGATCTGTGCTGTGTATCACACATGGTGTGAGGACAGCAGGAGGGTTTTAAGAGTGCAGAGCTTTAGGGTGTAGCATTGAAGGACTGTGATAGGATGGAGGGAGACAGATTTTTGGCCATTCTTTCTGCAGGGCATGGTATGCCTTGAATGTGAGAGGGAGGAAAGCAAGCCAGTTGATAAAGTTGTGTCTGCAGGTTTTCAGCAGAGCACTATATGATGACATTCTCCTCAACCCAACTGAGAACAGTCCCAACTAAATGACATTATATGCAAAGCTGGTTAAAAATGTGTGCTGGAGGAGCAAAGTCCCAGTGGTGTGCTGTGAGAATGTTGTGGCTGGTTTGTGTCTGGGATTCTGTTCATTAATTGTCTGACTGATGGCATTAACTCCACACTTACAGTACAGGACTGGCATGGGGACAGGCACTTTGGGGAGGAAGGGATTAAAAGTTAAAGTGCTCCACTCCCCTAAATTCAAGAAACAAGTTCAAGTGTTCAAGAAATGATTGGCTATGTCACTGAGGTCTAGTTGTTGTGATGATCAGTTGGACTCAATTATCTTAGAGATGTTTTTCAGTCTAAATGATTCTGTGATTCTGTAAATTGAAGATTTCATGTGAGCATCAATATGGACAAGAGCAAAATTCTGGAAGGAGGAAAGGAGTAGTCTAGTACAACATGAAAGTAACTGAGTGAGCAGCAGTATTTCAGAGAAGGATCTGGTGGTGTAGGGGGCCATAAACTGAGTAAAAGTAACAGTGTGGTATTATTTAGACAAAATTCTTCATTGTGAAAGAAACTGAAGGGGTGAGTAATAAAGGAAAACAATTTTTCTGCTTTCTGGTGCTGCTAGAATTTTATTTAAGTATCATTTTCCAAAACAGGCAACCAGTAGGAGAATGGCCCAGAAGGGTAGTTCTGCTTACTAAGTGGTCTAGAAAATACAGGCAAAGCTTGAGAAAAATTATTTACTTAATATAGAAAACAAAAGACAAAGGAAGACACGTGATAACCTTTCAATACACAAGAAGTTTCCTACAGAGGAATGTGACCAATTGTTCTGAGTGTATACTGAAAGTGAGACAACAAGTAATTGAAGTAATTTGCCACTGACATGTTTCAGCTGCAGGCTTGGTGTTGGTGAGGGTAGTTCAGAACTAGAGTAATTTTCTTGTGGGATTTTTGAAATGTGTGGTGTTGGAGGCTTTCAAAAACAATTTAGATAAGCATCTGTCTAAGATAAGGAGTATGAAGTGCTAAGGTGCTATGACAGGCATTATTTAAGTAGATATGAACAAAGAAAAATACCCACAGGCTGCTCTTGTCTGTAACTGATATAAAAAATTTATGGTCAGGAGGTTAGGCATCCAGATTCTTGCAGTAAAAAATAAATAAATCGTAACTGTAAAAGTCAGAGTGCAGATTTGAAAGGCTCCATGACATTCTGCTGCTTGAATACCAGAAAGCCTGAAACCCACTCCTAGCTGGACACAAACTAGTTTTCCCCTTTCTGTCCTCAGTCCAGTGGGAAGCACTTGTGGCTGATCTCATGCTGTGCCTGTTGGAGTGGACTCTGGATCGTCTTCATCTGGGAGAAGGATTTATGGGCAGACTGTATTTGGGGGCTCAGTGCTGTGTGGTGCTCACCAGCACCAGTGAGGGCTGCTAGCTGTGAAAACACCCTCTGGGTCCTTGCTTGGCACAGCAAGAGCTCAGCTGTGCCCTTTGTGTCCCCACCAGGTGATCGAGCTGCGGCGGCCGCTGGACTCCCGGCTGGAGCACGTGGATTTCGAGTCCTTGTTCACCTCCCTGAGCGTCAGGCACCTGAGCAGAGTCTTTGCCTCCTTGCTGCTGGAAAGGAGGGTGATCTTCATTGCAGACAAGCTCAGGTACCCTCCTGCATTTCCTAGAGAAAATGCTGGTGAGGAAGGGAGGCTCAGGAAGGCTGCAGTGACAGATCTCTCTGCTTTGTTCTTTTTCTTCTCTGCCCTTTTCCAATAGGGCTGTTTTTCCCAGGAATGGGGAACTTGGGCCATGAATCATCATTTCATTTTGCAGCTTGCAAAAAGTGCTGCTTCTCTCTCCAAGGAGACCCAAATTCCATTTCTTCCAGGCAATTTCAGAGCAGATCCCTGGTGCAGAGGAAGCAAAGCCCCTCCTTTTGCTCCATAATGCTGCACTGTGATCCCTGATCCATGACCCCTGCTGAGCTCTTCTTGTGCAGAGATCACTGTCCCATCTGAGATTTTCCCTGATGTCACAAAATCTTAATTTTTCAGCTTGTATTTTTGTATTCTGAAGACTTCTTCTTTCTTATGGGGATGAAAGTAAAGGATGCAGCATGAGGAAATGAGACAGAGGACTTCCCCCTTCTATTTTTTAAAAATGTATGTTTGCTCTCCTAAATAATGAAAATGGGTCTGGGTTTCTTTAAGATCTTGTGCAGCTGATGGCTGGCAGCTCTCCAGCCCTTGAAGCACTTGAGGATTCAGGGAGGAAAGTTTGCCAAGGCTGGGGAAAGAAAAGCTGCCTGGATGAGTAATGACACTTTGGAGCACGCTCAGGTTTCAGGAGTGTACAATGCCCCTAAGCTGTCTGTTTTCACAACTTCCAGGCAGCAGCCTGCAGCTCTGGGACTGAGCACTGGGGCAAAGAATGGAGAGGCCCCTTCTAGAGGAAAATGGAGGGGAAAATTCATTCTGCATGGATGCAGGGCTGTCTGTGGGCAGAGCTCAGGCAGTCTCATCACAGGAATAGAAAGGCTGGGGAGAGGGAAGCTGTAGCACTGTCTGCTTGCAGGTTTTGGCAGCTGTCTTGGTTCAGAAAAGGGAAGTTTTGCCTCTGTATAATCACTAATACATTATGTGTGTATAGGCTTGGTATTCTGAATACTTAAACCACAGATTTCATGCAGAGCATTTAGATTTGTATTGAAAGTGAGAGAATTCATCCAAACATTAGATCTCTATGTAACATATATGATTTATGACATAATCTATGATCACAGGCTCTCAAATATTTTTCTCTTCCTCTGTAAGATATATTTTACATTCTGAGAAACAATTTTAAGGACACAGATTGACATTGTAATCTCTTCATGAGAACTGGGTGGTATCAGGAAATGACAGGGAACTTTTGGTGAGGGTTGAGACATCACTTTAGAATGAATATTTATTTAACAAACCTTTTCCTATCACATCTTTACATGATAGCACAACACCATGTTTTCTGAACATAGATGTGATATCTCTAATAGAAAGCACCTGGATGGGTTTTGGTGTTCTTTTTCCACCCCTGTGTCTTTTGTCAGGATATCTAGGGTTATAAGGAATTAATCTAGCTGTACAGGCCTGTAAAGAGAGTGGGAGAGAGCTATAGAATCACAGTTTCTAGAATCTCTAAATATTTCATAAACAGCTTTTTTTTTTTTCTTGTGAAAAATGAATTATTATGTTTAAGAGATCCAGGGTCTGTTAGACCACAGGGCTGAGATTCAATTATTTACCATAGATTTGCCAGCTCTCTGTGAGACTTTTAATATTTGATGTTTCTGAGAAGACCTTTCTCTGAGAAATTTCAGGAGAGTCATTTTCTTTTCCTCTTACAAAATATGAAGTTTCTCTGGCTCATTTTTGTGGAGCAAAAGCTTGGAAATTATCCCAAAGGATGGTAAAGGCATGAAATGCAGAGAACAAAGAAAGTGGCCCTCAAAATTAAGTAACAACTGTACTTAACTTCAATTTTAATCCAGTTCAGTGACAGAATGAACAGTCACAAAAGGACTTGGTAAGCTTTTCCTAAGGTGAACAGTCTCTTCTACTTATAGAAAAGACTCTTCCATATTTTGCAAGCTGATGCTATTGTAGATACAGGATCTTCTGTCCAAATTATATTTTTCCTGGGACAGGAGCACAATGAGCCTTAAGTAGTATTTACTCTAGGAGTGAAAATGCCAATTTGAGAGGAAAGAAAAGAAACACTTTCTGGAAATAGCTGAAGAGAAGGAAAAAAACTATAAAAGCAGCTGTTAGAAACTGCTCAGAGGTTAGGAATGCTAGAAATAATCCAGCTGAGATGGATTAATGGGAAGAGTGCAGGTGACACAGTGAAAGATGCACAATAAATTATATTTATCATTCATCTTTGCTGTTCTTCATGTGGGCACTACCAATAACTATCTGTGTGTTTGAAAAGGTGTGTCTGGGTCTGAGTGACTGGGAAATGATGTGTACAATTTATTTACATCCTTTAATTGCTATAAAATCAGTCTGTGGGAAAAGAAAGCTGAAAGGTCTCCTGCCAAATTCTGCATGAACTGTGAAATGTTTTCAAGCTGAGCCAAAAAATGCATCTAACAAGTGTAGAGCAAGTGAAATACTTTGTCTTTTCCATCTTTAGAATGAGCATTGAGTGTTTAAATACCTGTCAATCCACAGCTTGGCAGCGGAAAAGGAAAGAATTTGGTTTATTAGTTTTTGGGTGAGTTTTTTTCTCTGTCACTATGGATACTGGAGTATCCATAACATTGCCTTGCAACCCAGGAAAATGACTTTGTTCAAACTGTGTTGGTCTGTGTAGTCTTCCCCCAGCTTTTGTTCATTCCTGCACTGTTAGCTTTAGTCCTGGGGCACTGGAGGCTGTGGCATGGGTTGGACACTGCAGCATGAGAGCTGCTTTTGTTTCAAAGGGATGTTGCCTGGCATGCAGCTCCAGGCACTGCCAACCAACCTTTTAGAAGGCATCTTTCAGCTCAAATCACCTGATGTCACAAGGTACCACGAGCTGGGCAGTTTTTAGTGGCCTGAGCAGGAGATTTCTCTGATTCAGAAGGCTCTTTAAAAAGAAAAGCTTGCACAGGCTTAAAATCAAAGCTTCCTTTTTTCCAGATCTCAAAAGCTTGTTGTGGATCTGACCAACACCAGCAATTGCCTCTGTCTCTGCCAGAAACCACAGCTGTATCAACAACACAAAGTGATCATTGTTATCAGAGGCAGATCTGAAAGAATTAGAGTAGACACTTTAAATGTGGTCATCCCCAGCAAAAGGTAATTAATCATCAGGAAGAACACTTTACAGGGTGCTACAAAACCAAAACTGGGACTGTGAATATCAGCCTTGCAGGTTTCTCCCTTTTTGCCCTGTGATTAGGGAGAAGAAACCCAGGGCTGAAGTGTGGATGTCAGACAATAGTGTTGTTTCTTCAGATCATCTTAATGCTCATTTCTCCACCTGCAGGAATCTGCCACGTTGGTGGGAGTCAGTGAGGGTCCCCAGAGAGCTGGTGGAACTTGGCATCCTCCTGCTGGGATTTGCAGCAGTGCTGGGTGAAGTCATGGGACAATGCTTGGAAGCTCCTGTGCCTGCTAAATGTTGTAAACCAGATCTGTAATCCATCATAAGTAAATCCAGATGTGACACAGTGTCAGAAATCTGAAGGTGTTTGTAAAACAAATCCTACTGTGGCAGAGCTTATAAAAAATTTAAAATATACATATTCAAATAGTCTTAAATTGCCAAATGCCAGCATATTTTGAGCAGTTTGATTAGTGCAGGGACAACAGGACTTCCTGGCATTAAACTGCAGCAGGATGTTTAATTGAATGGTGTTTTTCAGAAAACATGCAGTATCCTAAACCCAAAGAGGGAGTCAGATTTGGGGGCTTTGTATCACATATGCTAACCTTTGGAGTGGAAGCAACAGGGCTGAACAGCCAGTGTCCCTCTGTAGAAGCTGTTGTAACTTGGCAAGGTACCTTTTAGAGCAAGTCAAGCTAGTCTTGGAGCAAGTTTTCCCAGGAGAGAAAGGAGGTTTTCTCTGTAATTGCAGCTGTTGTGCTCAGTTTCTGTATTGGCCACCTGAGTTCAAGGTGGCTGCCAACAAGCATCAGCTTCACAGGTGCTGTGTGGTAGGAAGGACACCACAAATAACCCAGGTTGCTGCAGTATCATTGTTCTGAGCAAGGGAATACTTACCCAGAGAGATCTGTGTGTCAGTCTCTATCCAAATCAGCCCTTTAGGGAGGGGTCTGAAGGTTCTTGTGTACCTCAGGACTTTTTAGCCTCTGTACCATTGACATCTCAGTCTCAACTGTGAGCAGCATGCAGCTCAAGCATGTTCCCTGCAGAAGGCTGAATGAACCCATGAAAATGTGCTCAGCAAACTTGAGAGTGTTCTTCAAAGACCTGCAGCATTTTAGAGATTACTCATGGAACCTAAAGCCTTAGAGAGGGGTGCCTGTGTCCTGTTTGAAGAGCTGGGCTGGACCTGTATCCATCACATTGCAGTTACACACAGGTGGCATAAAAGGGATTTATCAAGCTGGATTCTTTTGCAAGGCTCAGCAGCCTGGTGTGAATCAGCAGTCCCTTAGTGCTTGTTGCAGTGCCAAATGCAAGAGAAAGAGAGATCTTAGGCTTGAGTCACTCCAAAGGTTCTCCTGGGCTCCTGGCCAGCTGCAGCTCCCTGAGACTACCTGCAGAGCAAGTCTGGCATGAGAAAAAGGTACCTCAGGGATACCTTTCTGTGTCCAGCCCTGAACTGCTCTGCCTACAGAGGAGGCTCACAGACCTCACCCCTACCAGTACTGTTCCCTGGAAAGGTCTTTCCCAGTGAGAGCTGTTTGGGAGCAGAGAGCACTGGGTTTCACCTGGAGGCATTGAGTCATGCACAGATGGAAGGCTGGAAGGGGAAGTTATCTTTGCTTCCCACTGCCTGGTGTGTACAATTTCAGACTTAACACAGCTCTGTCTTTGACTTCCACTCACTGGAGCTCAGCCACCTCTCCTCCCACTCCATCTCTCACGTACCATGTGTGCTCACTGGGACTGGGGAGCTGGGGGAAGAACAAGACACCATAAATATAGCAGGAGACAGCTTGCCATAATATCTCACCATGCCATAAATAACCACATGCTTCAGCTGCTCACTGCTCCTCTGTGGAGCTACCTGCACTCAGAGATGCTTTCCATAGGTTTTCACATGCTGTCTGTAAACTCAGGTCCCATGTTTAGGCAGAAAATTTGGATACGCCTTCAAAACAGAGGATTGGTGACAGATGTAAAACTTCTAACACTTCCACATTCAGCCTCTCCTCAAAGAAGAGGAGCAGTGGGTGGTGATCATGCCCCACTGCTGTGCACAAGTGATGAAAGGTGCAGTTCTTTCAGCTTTCACCATGCTGCTGCTGCTATTACCAGGTCTATTATCAGTCAGAAATTGAGGAGTGGAAAATACGCTCTGCAGTAATGGAGAGGAAGAGAAGCCTCTGCTTTTGTATCTGCTAACATGACCTGAAATGTAGGAGTAGCACAGCTTTGAAGGAGATGGTTTTTAAAGGATCTCATTAGCTTGGAGTGCACTTATAAGATGACACATTCACTTTTGTTGCAGCTCCTTTCAAGATTAGTTTGTATGAAAGATACAACAACAATCATCTACTTTGATATTATTCCCACATTTTTTCTGGTTGTTTTTTTTTTTTTTTTTTTTTTAATGTTTCTGTTTCTTGCTAGCTCTGTATTTTCTCATTATTTTAGTTTTGCTTCTCTCAGATTCATTATCTACCTTGCATTTGTGATAGACACAGCAAGGTGTGGGCTGGCTGATGATGGCAGGCACAGCAGGACAGCAGCAACAGAGGAGTGAATGCAGGGAGGATACACCTTCCCAAACGAGGGAACTGAAGGGTTTTTCCCATTTAAAGGCTTAAAGCTACCAGTCTGTAACACAGCATTTGAAGGGTCTTCCTCTGTTTTTACAGAGTATCCCCTTAAAAAAGACTCTGGGAGTGAAGGGAGATGAAACTGTTCCCATTTTGTGAAGGTATTTCTCAGAACACACATCTTTCCCAACGTTTTCAGGTTAAGCAGATTCCAGCCTCTCCCCTGGGATCTCCTTATCTCCTAAAAGTGTTGTGTGTTTAACAGTGTTTGTTGTCTGATTACTTTGTGCTGTCACACTGATGTCCCAGCAATTACAGTTTTGTTCTGCTAGCCTGAACTTACATGATGGGAGCCAGCCAGCTGTCCCCCAGGCACAGCACTCTGCTCAGCCTGCCCTGGTGATACAGCAGAGGGATGCACATCCACCAAACCTGCAGTGAGGAGGGGAGGGAAAGCAGCCTTCACTTTTCAGAGCAAGCTCCAGTCCCCACCCTCTCTCAATAAATAAACCAGCTTGCTGAATGTAAATTCTCCCATGGAGTCTAATGGGAGCCAGCTGGGGCATCCTTCTCTGTCCTCATGGCTCCTCCATGCTGCACCAGGCTCCTTCCTCACCCTCTTCCTTTACTGGATGCTGGTAAAATGAAATGTTGTTATATATACAGGATTTACAGCAGCTAGCTTCCCCCTCTCTTAACACATAAAAATGCTTCCAGACCCAGAACAGATGAATAACTGGTGCCCTGTGGCAAGCGCTGCCATGGCTAACTGGGTATCCTGCCGGATCCTGCCAGGGAATGAACTCATTTCTCTAAGGAAAGGCAGAGCCTGTGTTTGATATTTTCCATCAGGACACTGGAGCAGCAGATCTCTGATTCAGTAGAACCCATCTCTTGTCATAAGAGTATCTTTCAGAAGTCTTTGCTTCTGAAGCTAAAAAACGGGGTCAGAAATGTGGGAAAGCCCCAAGTAATTAGATTAATCAGGGAAGGGTTGATTTTTGGGAAACACCCCTCATTCCCTGACTGACCAGCCTTTGTCCTTGCTCGTGCTTTGTCTTCCAGCACTCTGTCCAAGTGCTGCCACGCCACGGTGGCCCTGCTGTACCCCTTCACCTGGCAGCACACCTACATCCCCGTGCTGCCGCCCTCCATGATCGACATCGTGTGCTCGCCCACGCCCTTCCTCATCGGCCTCCTCTCCAGCTCCCTGCCCCGCCTGAGGGAGCTGCCCGTGGAGGAGGTGAGCCCTCACCCACTCCCTGCCCTGCTCCAGGCTGCTTCCTGTGGGCTCAGCTGTTTTCTGGCAGCCAGACAGCAGAGCTCCCATCCTCTGCCTGGGGTAAGGGCAGAATGGGATGTTCGCCCAGCCTTGGGAAGGCTGGGGGATGGAATCTCCCACTGTGGGGCTGCTGGTGGTTTTATCAGTTTATACTGGTTTATGCATAGTGCTGTCTGTGGGCAGCATGTAAATCCTGTCAGTCTGACAGCCTGGCCAGGATAGCTGCCCCTGAGGTTAACACAGGTGCCTCATCATAGCAATAAATGAAGAATTGGATTCCTGGTGCAAAAGGGTGAGCACAGCAAGGCTGAACGTGCTGAGGTGTTGGGATGGATAGGGATTTGACAGGAAGGTCTCACAGATGTGCATGTTTAGCAGGAAATTCTTTGAATGTAGAATCTGAAGACGGAATAGAAATGGAAGTAAGTTTTGATATAGAAGAAAAGAATTGCTGAGCCAATTTTACTAGATAACTAAGAAAGCAAAGGCTGTGTTAGTATGTGAGCTGGAAGGGGTTCTTATAGCTCAAAGCAAAGGATAAATCCACCTCAAACAGAAAATGTTTTTACCAAGCAAAAAGATTTCACAGGCAAACAAGAATGCCAATGTTGCAACAATGAAAAACAACTTCTAGCTTAAACTGAAACATACTAATTAACTTTTTATTATTAATAGTAACATAAATATAAGTATATTAGTAGTTATGATAGGCTATAAGTAATAGTAAAGGCATTGATTAGCTGTAATGTATTATGGTGCTCAGCAATGAAAAGTATATAATGCATTGTAACCAGAACTGGAAGGGGCTGGAGTCCTGCATCCCTGTTTAGGCACTGAGGGAGGGATTTCCCTCCCTGCCTCCCAGGAGACAGCTGTGCAGCACACAGGGAAAAGGGCTGGAGCTGTGACCCTGCTGTGCAGTGAGGAGCACAGCCTGGAGCACAGCCTGGAGCACAGGGTGTGCTTTGCAGTGGCATCCCCAGAAAGCCACAACCAGGGCTCTGCCCCGGGCCATGCTGGGTGCCTCCTCCAGCTGCAGGGGTGGGTAGGAGGAGCAGGGAGGTGTTTCCTGCAGAGCAGTTACAGATTTAGATAAACTCTGATGATGGAAATAATTACTTCCCCTTTTAATTCTTGCTCTTTCATTCTTAGGTCCTCGTCGTTGACCTTGTAAATAATCGGTTTCTGAGACAGGTGAGCAGAGCTAATCCTTTTTTCCCTTTTTTCCTCCATAACTTACCTCCACCTCTGTTTGCTGACTGCCTGGCTGGATGGATCACTTTACCCCCACTGAAAAACCAAGGCAGGGCTTGCAATCAGCAGCATTATAGGGGTTGCTGTGTATATATGTAACAGCAGCATCCCAAACCACAGCTGTTGAGGACTAAATCATTGGGAATTATCTTTTTTTTTTTTTTTTTTTTTAAGAGTGAAAATGGTGATACTATGGGTCCTTAAGTGTCATCCTGTAAGGCAGAGGACAGAGCTGGAAAGGCTTGGCTCAGCACTGTCTGCTGGGGAGCAGTGTAGGTTCTTCCAGCCTGTGTCTGTCAGTTCATCTCCCATCACATACTTTACCCTGAGTGGGAAGGGAGCCTTGATGACTTTTTTGAAATCCTTACTGCCTTGGGAGTTTGTGATTCCTCACTGTGGTCCTTGCACTGGATGGGTCAGAAGCAGGAAGGTAGATGGCAGCAAGATTGCCCGCTGATTTTCATTTCCCTTTGTTGGGGAGAGGAGGAAGAGAAGAGGATAAATGAGCAAACACACTCCTGGCCCAGGCAGGTCTTTTTTTCCCAGAGCTCTTTGGCAGATCACAGAGCAGTGCTGGCAGCAGTGCTGGCAGCAGTGCTGTGCCTCAGCCCCATGACTGAGATGGGAAGGGAAGATGGGATGAGTGCTCCTCCTGCTGCAGGGAGCAGCTGGCTGAGATGGGATCAGTGCTCCTCCTGCTGCGGGTGAGGCCAAGCCCTCCCACAGTCCTCACTTGCCAGCTGCCTTAGCTCTGGGGTTATGCTTTACCTTGCACCTCTCTTCTGGAGGCTTCAGCTGAATCAGCTGACTCAGCCAGGGCTGGTTGGAGCTCTGCACAGCCACTGGCAGCTCCTTGGCTCTGGGAATTCCTTATTGCCTGTGTAAGAGGATTGGTGCCTGAGCAGGGGCTCTGCTCACCTGGCCACCTGCCAGCATTGTTCACACTTCTCCTCTTCAGGGCAGATGGTGGGGCCTCTCTGGGCAGACATGTAAAATTCCTCCAGAATAGGGGAGTATTTAGGAAAAGACACCCCTTTCTCCTTCCTCTCGTGCTTCTTGCTAGTGCTGCTCTGGGTGGTGCTGGGAATGTGCCAGGCATATTATGCCTTCTCCCTCTGCTCATGGCTTATTTCTAGTGCTGCCCCTGCTGTGCTGGGGACAGGGTAGGAGATGTTTTTGCCTCAGTCCCAGTCCCTGAGGAGGTGGCTCTGTCTTTCAGATGGAAGATGAGGACTCCATCCTGCCCCGCAAGCTGCAGGCTGCCCTAGAGCACATTTTGGAGCAGAGGAATGAGCTGGCCAGCGACAAGGAGGAGGGTCCTGTCAATGGCAAGCAGGGTAAAGCACAGTGCCTTTCAGCTTGTAAACCTGTCTTTCCTGCCTCTTTTTTATCTGTCACTTCTTAGAGGAGAACTAGGCTTGTATTGAATTTAACACCACAGGTATTGGAGGAAGGTCAGGATTTTGGTTATCTTATCTCTTATCTCTTCCCAGCTCTGGCCATCCTTCCTTACCATTCCCTGCTCACTCCAGGGAACACACTCCTTTTCAGAGTATTCAGGCTTCTCTCTGCTGCTGCCATGAGTGATGCAGGGTCCTGCAGGGGACAGTCACCTGCAGAGCTGCAGACCCATGTGGCTCATGGGTGACTGGGCTGATACAGCTCTCTTGGGGAGCAGTATGGGCATCTCCTTGGTGCAGAGGAGCCTGGAGAATGTGCTGGTTTTGGCTAGAACAGAGTTAATTTTCTCCACAGCTATTATGGGGCTGTATTTTGGAATTGTACTGGAAATGGTGTTGATAATACAGGGATGTTTTAGCTGTTGCTGAGCTAACAACTTTCTGCCTCTCATCCCACCTCACCAGTGAGAGGGCTAGGACAGGTGACTCAGATGACCAGAGAGATGTTCCACAAGAAGTTATGCTCAGTAAATAAAGTTGCAGGAAAAAGGAGGAAATGGGGGGGGTCATTTGAAAATAGGGCATTTTGTCTTCCCAAACCATGTGTGCTGGAGTCCCGCTTTCCTGGGGAGGGCTGAACACCTGCCTGCCCATGGGAGCTGCTGACTAAATCAATTATTTTGCTTTGCTTGTGTGCACAGTTTTAGATTCATCCATTAAACTCTTAATCTTAACCCTTCAGTTTTCTCACTTTTACTCTTCTGGTTCTCTCCCCCATCCCACCAGAGAGAAGTGAGCACCAAAACAAAGCTTGGTATCTTTCAAAGTAGCAGCAATTTGGTCTATTTCCATGACAAGCACTTCTTAGGATGCTCTCTCTCTCTCGAGCAGCTTTTTCTCGTCAGGCTGGATCTGAAAACAGCCAAGAAATTTTTACCCAGAGATTTTTCCTAGCACCTTCTTACAGCACTATCCTCACCACTACCTCTTTCTTTTTCCCTTAGAAACCAGCCCTTTGAACGAGGTGGTGTCTGAGGCTTTTGTGCGTTTCTTTGTGGAGGTTGTGGGTCACTACTCGCTGTTCCTGACCCCCACGGAGCGCGAGGAGCGCGCCCTGCAGCGCGAGGCTTTCCGCAAATCCGTCTCCTCCAAGAGCCTGCGGCGCTTCCTGGAGGTCTTCATGGGAGGAAGCAGGGGGTCAGAGGTGAGGGGCTCCCTCCTACAGGAGCAGGGGGATGCTCCCCAGGCACCACTTCCATCCCCAGCTCCGTGGCTGGAGGCTGCAGTGGGTGTGCAGGAGCACCAGAAGGGAATCTGCTGGTTTCTTGCAGTGTCCTCCATGTGTGTGCCTCTTCCATTCCAGACTCAATTCCACTGCAGGAATGGTGTTTATTCTTGCAGTCCCTCATGTCCTCTTCTTCTGTCTGGATTGGTCATGGTTCTTTTGCCTACTAGAAAGCTTGGATGCTCTTCTCCTTCCCAGAGCTGCTTCTGCAGTGTCACTCCTGTTATCCCACATCCCAAGAGCTCTGCTGGCAGCTGAAATTTCTTATCCCTGCTGCTGCTGCTCAGTGCTGGCTTAGCAGCTTCCTCCCAAGCATTAATAAGCAGGGGATGCTTGAGTAGGTGGCTGAGTAAAAGAGGTAAATTCTGCATGATGATTCTCCAGATGATGTCACTCCCTGGGCTTAGCTGTGTTCGTAGCAGAATGAGGGGAGGTACATTCTGTACCCTGCAGCTCAGTCAGCCTTGCAGTGGGGAGGGAGGGGGCAGAACAAAGCTTCTGTGCCAAATCTGGCCTCAGCTGAGGGAGGAGGTGGGGTGAGTTGTTCTCTCTCCTGTGCAATAATGTGTGGGTAAGTGACAGTACACTCTCAGGTGGGCATTCTTACTTGGATTTATGGCAACACAAGATAGAAGCTGTTCATTTCTGTCTTCCTGCAGGTCTGTTTGAGGTACGGGCTCAGGAGTACCTGGAAACACTTCCCAGTGGGGAGCAGAGTGGAGTCAATAGGTTCCTGAAAGGCCTAGGTAAGGAGCCAGCAAAGCCCTTGGCTTCTCAGGAGGGCTGGGCTTCTTGCTGCCTTCAGGTTGGGCAGCACAGGAGCTGCCCAAGGGTGGCAGGGTCTGTGGCTATATGTGGCATCCAGTGCCTGGCCATGTGTCCCTGTGCTGGCTCGCTGGTCAGGCACTGTCTGGAGCCTGGTGGAGAACTAAAGATTGGGCCATGAGCTGTATCTGAGTCTTCTAAAGGAGACAGGTGGGTCTGAGGAGGCAATGGAGCCACAGTGACTTGGAGATGGTGGATACAGGTCCTGATGGGGGATTGACACAGTTTTCATTGCCTTCAGGTTTGCCCTTAGGGATCAGCAGTGAGAACTGCCCAGGAGTATTCTGAGATTTAATCTATTTTCCACTGTAAGGGAGACTAGCCAAGAGCTCCAGATTGATGTTAGAAGTCCTTGGATAAGTCATTGGACACAAGTGGCTGTTTGATCAGGTGTTAAGATCACATCCCTGGTTCTCTTGTCTGTTCTTGACCATTTAAGAGCAGCAGTGCCCTGCACAAAAGGGCTCTGGAGGGTGTGCCTGGTCCCAGCCTGCAGCTCTGCTTCCAGGGAATGGGCAGAGCTCTGCAGGCTTTGCAGAGCAGCTGGCTGTGGACAAGGAGCCAGGGACAGCAGCAGGCCCAGTACAGCATAGGACAGAGGTGGTGGGAAAAGACACTTGTTTTGCTTGTCACTGTGGGGAGTCCATTTCCTTTTCTCTGTCTCTTCAGGCAGCAAAATGAAATTCCTCCACAAAAAGTAAAAGCGAAGCACATCCTCATTCCAGAGAAGAGAATGGCTTTACCATTTAGCAGCAATAAATCAGACTCATCAACCATTCCCATTCAGCCTGCTCCCAGGAGCCTTGGGCAGGCTGGCCATGGCCAGGACGTCCTGCACAGACCTGTGGTGCTGCAGGAGGATGGGATGGCTGCAGGGCTGCCTGGACACGTTGCTGGATGTCTACAGTAGCAAGCACTGGACCAAGCACTCTCTCTGAACTCTGCACTAGCACGTTGCAGGCATCCCGGCGGACTGGATCTCTTAGCTAGTCAATTCTTTATTTGGTTGTATTTCTCTATTTATATTGAGGTTAGAACAGTTATTAACCAATGACTCTTGCCCTGCCTCCTCTCTGCCTGGTGCTGCAGGAGGCCAAACAGGACTCCCACAGGACTGAGCAGGCAAAGCTCAGGCGTGGAGAGGAGGAACAGAGATGTGTGAAAGTAGATCTCTGCAAAGCAAGGACACTGAGAGCTGCAGGGATGAGATGGACTGGCCAGGAGGAGCTGCCAAGCAAGAGAAAAGGGTGAGGGGGAACCACTAAACCTACTGAGGACTTGCTGGGCCAGCCAGCTCCCTGGGTGAATGTACCAGGGAGTCTTGGCACGAGGAGAGGCCTTTCCTCACACAGTGTAATTAAAAGTGAGTTGTGTAAAAGGCATGTGGGTCCATGGTGTTTTCATGGAAAGGGGGAGCTGTGTCTTCTAACATCAAGCAGCTGGAGCCATGACTTGCACAGGCCCTCAGCTTCCCTGGGAGTCTGAGAGGTGGGGTGGCCTCGATCCCTCACCTGGCGACTGGCTGGGAGCCCAGGGTGGAGCTCACCTGCAGGCTCTCAGCTTCCCAAAGGGCTCTTATCTCCTATGGTGGGTGCTGCTGCTGGGAAGCACAGCAGCAAACAGGCAAGGGCAGTGTCTGCTGCTGCCTTCTGTGCTCCTGCCTGGGCCTCCTGCTCTGCTCTCCTCTATGGTCCAGTGGAGGTTGAGGCAGGGTGAGGGCTTTTTTCCAGCTGGTGTGAAAACTGTTAACACTTGCACTGCTTGTGAGAGCAAGAGCACCTGAAGCATCCTTGAGCATCTTGGAAGAGAGTCTCCTTCCCAGCTGCTGTGGGTGCCTTTACTACAGCTGTGCTGTGCTGGACTGCACAGCACTCCCAGAAGCTTTGGAAATGATCCCTGTGCTCCATGGGCTTTGCCAGGTGAGAGGAGCTTTCTGAGCAGCAGTGGGGTTCAGAGAACCTCAATTCCACACCAGAGCAGAGCAGTGGGTCCAGTGAACCTTTTGAAGCTATGCCACCAGGTAGGATGGGCAAATGGCTCTGCTTGAGCAGGGGCATGGCCCAGGTGACCCCCACAGGTCCCTTCCCACCTCAGCCTCTCTGTGGATCTGTGGTGAGCACAGTAAATGCTGGACAGGTGGTGTCACACCAGACAAGCAGGGACAGAGGAAGCAACAGTAGAGGGGCTCAGAGAAGCCACCAGCACCTACTCCTGCCCCCACCCAGGGTCCCTCAGGGTGTGCTGAACAAAAGTGGTGCCACTTCACAGTCACAGCAGGTGGTGGTGGCTCATTGAAGGGAGCTGAAGTGGGGTTCAAGGTGAATCAAATGCTGTGCTTTGGTTCTTATTTTAGGAGTTTTTAATGGAAACATCACAAAGCTTTGCAAAGCTGGGGTCACCCCCACAGCAGTGAAGGTGGCCAGGGTGCCTGCAAAGCTCTGTGGGATGCTGAATAGAGCTGATGTATGGCTCAGCTCCAGCCTTCAGAAGCAGGTCTCCTCCATGGTCCCACACTGCCAAGCCTGCTCCTGGGGACTCCACATTCCTCTCCTGAAATGATGTTTTCACCAGCGTGGGACTTGGCCTTCCTTGGCAGGAGCTGTGGTAAGGAGCAGGGAGGGATCCCAGGCTGCCCAAGGCTTAGCTCAGCTTGAATTGGTGTGTGAGCATGCTGAGATACTGGCAGCTTTTGCTACAATATCCTAATGGCTCAAATTTAAAAGGGTTGTGAAATAGCCCTGTTTGCCTCACTGGGGAGCTCCAAGGGGCTCTGCACAGGGCTCCATGAGCATTTAGTGTGTTTATTGACTGCTCTCAGGAAAGTGGGAATCAAGCCTAGATAGTGTACAAAATCCAAAGGGGGTGTTAAAAAGCAGCAGCATGAGAAGTACAATGAAAAAAAAAACAAACCAAAACATTTACAACTGTGTCAGGAAGTGTTGATCTCCAGCTGCAGGACAGCCTCTTCAGCTTTAGTTTAGCTGTGCTGCTCCAAGATGAGCTTGACTCTCCATCTAAGGGCTCTGTAAGCTTTGGAGGAAGCCACCTGTAAGGAAAAGCCATAAGACCATGTGTGTCCTCCTATGGAGGCTGCCAGCAGCAGGTGACCAGAGAAGACTGAACAGGGCACATACCCTGGGGATGCCCTGTGTGCTACACACACACTGTACTGTACACCAGCATTAAACTTGCCTGCTCTACGTGCCAGGGGTTTCCTGCACCAGGAAACTGTTTAGTAGCCTTGAATGAGAG
Organism: Oenanthe melanoleuca; assembly: GCF_029582105.1. Lineage (NCBI taxonomy): Eukaryota > Metazoa > Chordata > Aves > Passeriformes > Muscicapidae > Oenanthe > Oenanthe melanoleuca. The sequence continues at coordinate 5,192,639 of NC_079334.1, forward strand.
TTTCCATTCCACAACCACGTGCACGTGGTGTAGGCAAACGTGCTGAGGCAAGAGGCCAACCTGGGGGCAGGATGGATTTGCCAAAGGGAACTGGAGAATCAGGACACTGGTTAAACATTAAAAGCTGTGATCTCTGCTCCCCAGCAGTTCCTGCCTAATTAAACAGCTCTCACACAGCAATGTGAGCAGCTCTGCAGGGCCCATGATGTGCAGAACTGCACTTGCTGACTCCCAACTGGCTAAATCCCTAGCTCTGAACTCCTCCTTGGTTTTCCAGCATAGGCTGTTGGTGTCCTGTGATAGCTCAGGACACCTGTGAAACCCCAGCCCTCCCAGAAAGTTTTGGGCATGTCCCATCCACCATGCAGTTGTTGATTCTGTAGCTACTGCTGTCAGGACAGACAGACCCAGCCCTGCACAGAGCAGTCACTTGGGCTTGGAGTGTTTCTGGGGGTGTGCTTGCACTTTGCTGCATGTGGGGATCCCTGGTGCCAATTGCCAGGAGACTCAGAACTCACCTGTCTGCCTGGAGACAGATTTCAGGCTGCAGGTGCCAGCAGGCAGCTTGCAGGTGTAGAGCCCCAGGCAGCCCCCACAGTCAGAGGGCTTCTGGCAGGGCTGGGACTGGATGCTGTGGCAGGAGTGCTGCAGGGAGAAGGAAAGTGGTGGCTGCAATTCCCATGGCAGCCAGGAGCAGCCCAGTGACAGCTGCATCATCACTGCAGCAGCAGCACAAGCAGCTCACCAGGGTCTAGAGCAGCAGCTTCACTGCAAGGAGCTGGAGAAGCTGGGGCCCAAGAAAGTGCTTCCAGGGGCAGTTCATTATTGTTTTTGGCTGGAAACCCTCTAAGCTGACCCCCACAGCCACAACACACCCTCCAGTGCCCCTGCTCTTTTGCTGTGGTGGCATCTGGCACAGTGTCACCCAGCACTTTGTGGTTAAGGCAAGGTCTACTTGTGCCACCAAAGTGCAATTTGGGTTTGATAAAGGAGAAGTTGGTTGTGTGTGGGATGCTGTGCTGAGCAGATTTCCCCCAGGGCAGTGCTGAGAGGAGCTGTGCCCATTGCAGAGCTTGGAGAGCTCTGTCAGCGCTGCGGGGAGTGAACACGAGATTTTGGAGAGCAGGGGCTGGGCTGGGGCAGGACTGAGGCAGCACATGGGGACAACTGCAGCCAGACCTGCACTGTCCTCCTGAGCTGCTCCCCTGAGCTGCTCCCCACCTGCACCCACAGCCACCCACTCTGCTCTGAGCCTTGCCAGGTACCAGCTGCATCTGGGGCTCTGGGGGTGCCACCTTGGGACTGGCACCTTCACGTGCATCTGATGTTTGCAGGATCACAGATGCTCAGCAGCTGCTCCTGCTGTCCCCAGCCCTGTCTGACCCTGCCTGCTCACCCCAGGCACCCTGCACCCAGCACACCCCCTGCTGCCCCGGGGCAGGCTGTGCTTACCGTGTCGCTGTTGAATTTCCCGAAGTCACTCAGCTGGTGGCTCAGCCTCGCTGTCCTGCTGCGGGAGGGCTGCCCTGGGAGCCTCCAGGGCTTGCCAGGGGGCAGCTGCTCCCCCCTGCCCTGCAGGGCTTTGGCCATGGCCTTGGAGGATCTGGAGCCGGGCTGTGCCTCTCTCATCGCTTTCCATGCCTTGGCCAGAGCGTGGCTCCTCTCTGAGCCCTGCCCAGGCAGCTTGTCCCCTCCATCTCCAGGTGGCCAAGGGGCTTCTCCAGGGCCCCCAGCCCCTGCCTGCCTCTCCAGGTTGCTGGCCTGGAGCCCCAGTGCCCCAGATGGGCAGAGCAGCACCAGGAGGAGAGTGGTGACTGTCAGTGCCTGGACATTCATCCTCAGGTCCTGCCTTTGCTCAGGTCCTCCTGCCTGGACAAGGCTGCTGGAGTCAGTAGCAGAGGTGAAAGCTGCTTTTTCCCCCTGACTCTGGATCCAGGCAAGGTAATTTTTATAGTGCAGGGACATAGCCTGGGGGCACAGCCCTCTTCCCCCGCCCCTGCTGTGTCCCACCTCCCAGCCTGTGAGCAAACCCAGCTGCTTACCTGGGCCCCAATCCCCCTCCCTTGTGTTCCCAAACATCCCAGCACCCTCCTAACACAGCCACCCTGTCCCTGCTCGGGTACACACGTGGGTGCCTGGCATCTGAGCACAGAATCCTTCAGCTGAAGCACAGCTGCAAGCAGTGTCTTGGTAAAGGGAGAGCTGATGGTAAATGTTTGTGTGTCTGATGGAAAGGTGGTGGGCTCAGAGGGAAGGAGCTGCTAAGAGCCTGGTGGAAGTAGTCTCAGGTAGAGGAAAGCACCCAGTTAATGCCTCCATCCATTGCAGTGGGAGCTCACTTGTTAAACAGCAGAGCCCACCCAGGACAGTGGTGTTAGAGCTGCCCTGATCAAGCTTTTGACCTCAGTGCTGTGTCACACACCAGGGATCTGCTGCTCAGCCAAGGGGCCTCCCTGACAGTAGTCTCTGGGTGAAATGGAGAGTGAGTCTGTGCTCCAGGTTTACTCCAGGTTCAAGAACCATCCAGCACCAAGACCCAACTCTACTAGAAATCAGTTTTAATGAGTTTCAGTGTTCACTGATCTGTTGGCACCCACAGTTGCATCCTGTGCACATTACATGCTGAGAGAGGGAAGGTGACTTTTCCTCATTGCTTCCACGGGAGATGCTTTGTCTCCCTCTGATCTCTCTCACTTCAGACTTGATACTTGGGACTGAAGAAGGAAGGAAACCCCAAGTTCAGAGGAAAGCATGTGGAACAAGGGGCTGTCATCTTTTAAAGGCCACCAGCTGACCCCTGGTCACTCTTCTTTACTTCGTCTTGCCTACTTTCTCCAGGGGCATTGGACTTGAGAGCACAAAGGTGTGGTGTGTGCTGGCAGGCTTGGGAAGATGGATGAGTTATCCTACAGTGTCACATTCCTGCCAGCTGCACCCCACCACAGGGTGTGATCCATGGGACCTCTTGGATAGCAAAGAGTAATCAGCAAGAGCAGAGGTTGCTGCTGGGCCCAGCTGAAGGGACTGAAGATCCAGGAATCAATGACAGAGGAGCTACTGTGATAATGGACAACAGTGACATAAGGAGGGAAAAACATTCCCTCAGTAGAAAATCTAGAAGGCTTGGAGGTCAGAAAATCAGGAGGTCTGAAAGACCAGAAACCAGCTTTTCATTCCACAGAAGTTCCCTGGGTTGGGGCCTCCTTTCCTGAGGATTTACTCCGGACCAAAGCAGATGACTGTTCTCAAAGCTCAAAACACAGCCCAGTTCCTGAAAATAGGAATGCTGTGAGTGCAGTGAGGTGACAGATGAGAAAGCCACCGTGTCCTAGTCCATATTCCATAACTTCACCTCTGGCCAGCTCCTGCTCTGGACTTGCTGCTGGCTGACACTGGAAGTGCTGATTTCTGGGGAAATGGGCTCATAGGAACGGAGAGACAGGCTGGCAGCCAGCAGACCCATCCTCACACACGTGCCTGTGTCGTGTCCAGCAAGCATCCCTGCAAGGATTCCTGCCATTAAGCTGTGGAGGGAGAGAAAGGTGGTTGTGAGCATGGGGGGAACAGCTTTGAACCCAGGAATGTGGCTGTTCATTTTCAAGAGCTTTCATTTGGATCCCAACCAGCATTTACAGCAGAATATGAATATGACAGAATATGTCACACAGGAAGGCTGAGGTTACAGTGAATGGGTTTTGCTTTTTCTATCTCTATTTTTAAAGTACTAAATAGTGTCCTTTATTTGCATTTTTTCTTCCCATTTGAGAAGCTGAGGTACTTCCTTTTGTTCCACGTTTTCTATTCCCTTTGGTTTTCCAGGTGAGGCAGGAGAAAAGAAAGGAGCCTAGGAAGGGAAGAATCAAATTTTCCCCTGCTCTCCAGTTGTTTTGTCACTTCTCTGCTCTTTGTTGGTGCCTCATTATGTCCCTGTTATATTGGTGCCTCCCCTCCCCAAAGGGTTGGATGGGGTGAGAGATAAAGTTTCTGTATCTATGTGAGAGGGACAACAGGCACAGCTAGGGAAAAGAAATCCAAAGCTGAAATTACATTGGAAAGTCAGATTTTTGGGAAGCATTTGCTGTGGTTTTTCATTTGAGATTTCCCAGTAAAAGTGATGTGAGTGCAATGTTTGGGATAGATTGGGAGCAACTACTCTATTCACAGCAATGTTCAGAAACCAGGAGAGGACAAAGGAGAAGGGAAAGAGAACAGAGAAGACAATCACATTTTAGAGGAAGAAGCAAGGACAGGAAAATATGACGGCAGGGAGGATTAATAAGCACATCTATGGGGAAGGTAAAAGGAGCCCTTATTGTGCACTCCACCTAATTATATCAATTATATCTTTTTATCCATAACAAAGGCACAGAAGATTATGACTTCCACAGAGTGTTCAATCTCTCAACAGCCCTGGGAGTTGAGAGTAAATATTTGGGGGAGCATCCCCTAGCAATGCCATGTGTGGGCTTGTGGTGTTAGGTTGTCATGGGAGCTGGGGGCAAGGAGCAAACAGACACTGCACACAGGCTCAGATCTCTGGAGCTGCACAGCAGCCACAGGGTGGAGGGGAGCCATGAAGTGCCCCTGGGTCACTGCTCCTGCACTGACCAGTGCTTCTAAAGTGTGAAGGTTGGAAAGACATTTAATTACATTTTAGATATTAGGAAAAAGTTATTTACAATGAAATGGTGAAACATGTTTGCTCACAGAGGTGGTGGATACCTCATCCCTGGCTGGATGGGGCTCTGAGCAACCTGATCTAGTTGAAGATGTCCCTGCTCATTGCAGAAGGGTTCAAACTAGATGAACACTGAAGGTCCATTCCAAACCAAACCATTTTGTGTTTCTAAAGTCCTTTTAACATGCCACCAGGCTGGGCTTGGGACACATAACCAGTTTATATGCTGTGGAGATGGCTTGTATGGCACTGCAGTGTCCTGGCATTTCTCCTGGCATTTCTGGCACTCTTCCTCTGTAGAGCAGGGATTTCCAGAGTTCAGGAGAGCAGTTGGAGTTATTAGGAACAAAAACCCTGGATGAACAAGGGGACTATGAAAATTCTCCCACATGGCCTTGGGGACTCTGGGGAGAGAAATCTGCAGACCAATGTTATTCAGGAATGGGAGCAGTAATGGGCCCCAAGCTTTCAGATAGGTTTGGAAGGAAAAACAAGCTTCCAGCTCCCCAGTGTAACTCAGTGGAGGTGGTTGGCAGTGGCACATTTTATCTCACCTTTGGTCTTCCCTTGAATTTTAGAAAGGGAAAGCAACCCCTAAGGAAGATGTTTTCTTCACATTAGCCTCTAGAAAAAAACCTTGTCCTGCAGTAAGGAGCACTTGTGTTTGTACTTTGTGAGCAGATGGTGCAGAGGGGAGGCTGTGGGACACCTGCCCGAGGCAGTGAGCAAAGCTGAGCTTTCCTTAGGTCAGACTGACCCCACGAGGCTCCTCCAGCCCCTATTCCTCTGCTGTTATTGCACCTATTGCTCCAAACAACCATTTGGTCTTATTTGGAGGAGACCAGCTTGCTGTTGCAGTCAGCTCACCTCAGAGCTGATCTGGGACACAAACAGCACATCCTGGTGTTAAGTGGGCTCACCAGCTTGGCAACAAGTTATTGATTGATTTTAAGCAAAACACTGAGGACTCTCTATGTTTAAAAAAAAAACCAAACCACAAAAACCTTTTCATTCTGCACACTGATCAGAGAAAAAAGAAGTGTTCCTGTGTTGAGTTATTGCTAGGTAAGAGTAGAAAAGGAAAAGGAAATATCTGTCACATACAGACTTTTGGTGTAGCCCAAGGTAATGAAAGGACAGAATCAATTACTGCAAGCAAGAAGAAAAAAACCAACCTGACTGCTACATATAGTTTGTCAAGTTAACAAGGAGCATAATAAAATATTACTCTGACAGACTGAGAATTGATCACTGGGGCTAGGAATAATAGCTGTCATTTCCCACTTCTATGTATGGCATTGTGGGAACAGCCAGGCGAATTATACAGCAGACTCTTTTGAAGCAAGAGCTTCAAAATTGCCAGAGGCAAATGCAGAACCTGATGAAGTGCTTTTACAGGGCCATTTTAGCTCTTGAGTGGCAGCTCCACTTCCATTGGAGAAGTGTGGAAGTAAGGCAGTTAGTTAGTAAGACAGCTTTGATGTAAGGTGGTTTACTCTGCTTTTAGCAGCTCAGTCTGGAGTAATTCAGAATTCTTAGATTGCCAGGAAAGGCTTGGATCTTGAAGAAAAGCAAAACTAATAGTGGCAAGCCTGGCTTCCAAGATGCTTGGGGGGACATTTTTAGCGAGCTTTGCAAGGACTCAGTGTAACCAGCCCTGTTCTCACATTCCTTAGTGTCTCTTCCTCAAGCAGCAGTTGCTTTTCCAGTGGAATTTCAAAGGAATCTGATTATGGCTCTTTCACATGCAGCTGGAGAGGACAAAGCAGCAGGGATGTACCTGTCACCAGCTCCTGAGACGTTGACTATCTCCTCCCTGCTGATGGGGATGGCAGGGTAGTGGGCAGCACAGAGCCTGGCAGCAGCAGCCTGTAGGGGCAGGGAAGGGAAGGGGAAATTAGTGGGAATTGCCCGAGCTGGTAAAGCCTGATGCACCTGATGCCGGATCCTCATGGATGGAAAAAAAAAAAAAAAAAAAAAAAAAAAAAAAAAAAAAAAAAAAAAAAAAAAAAAAAAAAAAAAAAAAAGGCAATAATTTTTTTTCACACTTCGATCATTTAAATGAAGCTTCCTGCAAATGAAGCTCGAGCTCATGAATATTCACACCAGCACATTTAATTCTAGCTGACTCCAAACACTGCTGCTAGGAGCCAGCAGCATAGGGACAGACAACTTGATTTTCTTTCAGAGCTGTGTGTTCCACCCCCCAAAAACACAAACATTTTCCAGCAGTGATGCTGTGCTTCCCAGGACTGCTGCCATGCCACCAGAAATAGCAACAGTGCCATATGGTGCAAGGAAGAAGCAGCTGAGAGCTCAGAGTTGGTTCTGCATGCCCTTACCTGCTCAGGAGCTCCTGGATAAAGGGAGATGCTCCCTCCCAGGCTCTTCCCACACAGGAGGACACCATGAGCACCGAGGGTCACCAGCACACAGTGCAGGTGGGCCAGCAAAGGGCAGGCCAGAGCCACTGCAGCCTGGATAACATCCTCCAGCCTGGAAGGCAGCTCTTGAGAGAGAGGAGAGGGAAAAATGGGCTCTGAATGCAAAGGTCCTCAACCAGCCTTTCTGTGAACACTTCTACTACTATTTGTGGTAGCCACCATAACCACCAGAAATGAGGTTGAAATGTGGTTGGTAACTTTTTTTTCTTTATGTTATGGGAAACAGGGAATTCTCCAGAGTGAGACTTCCACACTGTGCTTTTGTGCTGAGGAACCCCACTCTCAATGTCTGTAGAGAACAAAAGGCTGTCTTGAAGCATGGCTCCCTCATTTCAGTGCTGTTGGATTTCCATCTGCATTTGGTGGGGTGTTCTGCTGGGACAGGTGTCCTCTGAGCATCATACTTCAGGGACACATTGACAAAACAGGTATTACTCCTGTTTAGGTGATGAAGTGAGCCAAATGGGGTCTCTGGCTTTGGTCAAGGAGCCATCCCAGGGCTGCTGTGGTCTCTGACAGGTTGTCAGTCCATGCAGAGATGGCAGTAAGGTGCAAAATACCACGAGCACTTATGAATCCCCACTATGTTATAACCCAATTTACCTGTATCAGAGGCTGGAGCAGAAAATGCTCTTCTCCAGGATCTAGGTTATCTAACAGTCTGGCTGGCCCTTCTGAGTATTGATTACCTGCTGGCAGAGGGTTCCCCAGGGTCCGGTTTATTGCTCTCAGCTCTTGCAGGTTGGGGGAAATGAATGTGAGTGCTTTCCAGCTGTCTGACAGGAATGGCTTAGAGGCTTTGTTCACATCTGTTGGCTCATAGCACACTTCAAAACAACAAAGCAATTGTTAGTTAATTAATTAATTAATTAATTCATCTCTGTGTCAGAGCAGGAGTTGCACCTTTAAATTATTTCCCCCAAACCTGGGACAAGGTCTCCCAAGGTTTCCTTCTCAGTGTTCAGAAATGAGGCAGCTGCTTCTGGCTCTGGATGATACAACCAGACCCCACTTTTGTTACTCCAATTAGCTGGTTTTGGAGCCTCTGCCAGGTTTTTAGATCACTGTGTCCTTCTTTGGGATTTGCTTTTAAAATGGAAGGTTTAGGAACCCTTCTGAAAGGTCCCCATTTATTTTATGGGAATGGGAGAGAATTCCTCTCAAAAGATGCTTTAGCACTTTTTCTGAGCAGCAAGCTATATTGCTGCTCAAACTGGCAGAAGTGCTCAAATTGCCACTCACATTGAGATTTAAAGGCTCAGAGAGCAGCACTCCCTGCCCTTCTGGCAGTGCTCAAGGGCTATACCAACTCTGCCTCAGGAAATGTGGTTCAGCAGCAAAAAGAGGAAAACTCCAAAGAAATCTGAAATGTTTTATCCATTTGGAGCAGAGTGGCAGAGTAGAGCAAGAGGTGCTGAATAACCTGGCATGTCAGACAGTAAGGGGGTGTCTCAGCAGGCAGCAGGGATATGCCTGGGCTCTCTTGGCACACATGCTGTGAAGCTCTCCTTACCTGCTAGCTGGTGCTCTCTAGCTAGCTGGCAGACATACTGAATAGTGGAGAGAGGCAGATTTCCATCCATGCAAACAAGTGGGGCCTGACACAGCTTCTCCTTGAACTGGGACACCTGGTTGAAATCCAGGACACAAAAGGAGAGACAGCCTGAGTCATTGCAGAGGGACAAAACCATTGCTAGTCAGACCTGATGCAGGATTTGGACTTGTATTCCAGCCTTTAGGTGCAGGCAGGAACCTAAAAGAGTGATTCCCTAAGGAAAATGGATTTTTCCATTTGCTTCATCCTCCCCTTCTCCTTCCCCTGCTCCTGGCCATGAAGAGGTGGACTCAACTCCAGCAGAGAAGGAGAACTGCTGCTCCTCACTGGACCACTGCAGGGAAATGGAATGCTGCTGCATATTTCTCACTATGTGTGTCATTTGGATGTCCTCTCTGCAGGTTTTTCAGCAGAGTGTTTTATCCTGGCCCACTCCACCCACAGGGATGGGGTACATGGATGGGGTACATGGAGCAGTGGAGCAGAGAGCTGCTGTTCCCTCCTTTGGCTCACTGGGGTTGCACAGCCACTTGCTGGGGTGCCAGGCCAGTGCTCTGGGCAGTGGAGCAGCATCCCCCCGTGTCTCTGCCAGCCCTGGTGGAAAGAGGGGCTGTCAAAATGCACTTTGCAGCACAAGACTGGCTCAGAATTTCCACTGATCACTTTGGAAAGCTCAGGAGAATTAAACCCTCATGTAATGGTTTTCTGTGCCAAGGCCTGGGGGAGGCAGGGTGGGGATGGAAGTGGGAGTAATGACCAGACTTTTCCCTAGGAAGGCTCCATCTCATGGAGATGCCACTGGTAAGTAAATTGCACTTAACTTCCATGTTGCTGTCAGTCATGAAGCACAGGCTTTTGTTCTGTCAATAAAAGGTTGGGTAGGAAAGGAAGGTGCAGTGATGGGGCTTTCACTGAATCACTCCTTAATCACTGCTGCCATTATGTTCCCTGATGTTTTTGAATGTTTGGATGTGCAGAGCAACAGTTTCTATTGATACAACTCAGCATGTAGAAACAAGGGGATGGAACAGGACAACTTGCTTTAACCAGTGTTCTGCCACTTTTTTGATTTTGCTTTTCCCTAAAGAAAGGAAGGAAGGGTTAGGGTTGTAATCAGGTTGATTTCTTGCTGGTTTTAAGATGCAAAATTATAAATTAGCTTGGACAAGTTAATGAAGAGGATTATGGCCTACATGTCATGGATGATGGCAGTGGTGATGTTTATAAACCAGAAACAGATGGAAACTCCATCTGGGCCAGCAGTGTTAGAGGGTTCTGGTGAGCTATGCTCAGAGTCATGCTGCTGTGCCAGTGGCCAGTGTCTGGGGTTAACCCCAGCACCTCCCTGCCCTCTGCACACCCATTCCCTCCTGGCACACATATCACCAGTGGCCCTTTGTCACCCCCCACACTCCTCCTCACAAGGAAAGCTCACAGGTCTGAGGCAGTGCATACATATTGCTCTGTTATCTGCTGGTGGATGTCCATGTCTCCCAAGCCAAGGCTGAGCTCCCCAGCACTGGTGATCACGGCACAGTAAGTGGCTGTGCTCTTCCCCTCCAGCTGAAGGATGCTGCTCATGTCCTGAAACAGGGAGCACAGTCACACACTGAGAACACTTCCCTTCCCTGCCACCCTCAGCTCATTTTCTGTGCCCACCTGGTCTCCAGCCCAGCTCAGTGCTCTCCCTTGGGATAAGCAGCCTGTCAGGGCTATCTCAGTCTGGACAATGCTGGCACATGGCTATTTGTTAATATTTGCAATGCAACAAATGCTGCAGGTTAAAACAATCCTTTAGTAAATGGGTGCTGTGCAGTTCCACAGGCTGTGTCCCCTGTGTCACAGACTGATCTGCAGCCCTGCCTGCTCCAGTCACCCTTTCTCAAGCCTGAGTGGGACAGCATCTCTTGGTGGCACTCTGCAGACAGCAGGGACTGATGTTGGCCACCTCACCAAGAGCCCAGCCTGATTCTGAGCACACCCTGGAGCCATTCCTACAGCACTGGGGCAGAGAGCTTCCTTTGTGGCTCCTGGGAATGATGTGCTTAGGGAACACAGGGCATATCTTGGAAAGAACATGTGGATGGAGAAATGTATCTGTCTCAGCAGCTGACAGGGAGCTGGAGTTTTTAGGGAAAGGTTCCTCTCCAGCACTGGTGGGAATGTATTTTGTTACAGGCAGGGATTGCCTGGGGCTGGCCAGCAAATCCACCTTCCCTTGGGAGACTGCTCACTTGGATGGCACAAACTGTGCTGTGTAGAGAAGAGATTAGAGACCAGCCATGGTGAAGCCTTTATAACACAAAATAGAGATCATGTTCTCATTTCTTCATTTGCCAAGTTGCTCAGGCAGCCAGAACCAAGTCCCCCAGAGGCTCTGTTTGGATGCCAGGGTCAGGAGGGCACTGACAATAGTCAGTGACCCTGACCAGCCTCATCTGGGGGCTGCACTCACACCCTGCCTTGCCTTCAGTCCTGCCCTTTCTCCATGGAGTTGCCTGATGGCCTAGGTTAGGGCTGCACTCCTGGCTTTTTTTGCTCCCTGCTGGGATGATAATATTCAGCCTTGCTGTCCTGGGAAATCCCTGCTCTCCCTGACCTGTGGAGAAGCTGCTGCTGAAGTCAGGTATTCCCCTATGCCAGGTAAGCAGTGTATGCAGCTCTCTAGAGGATCCTGCTCCTCTGAGCTTGGGAGGTGTCCAACCTGCAATTCCATTTTCTCTGTCTTGGGCTTTAACTAAACCAGGTTGATTTTGGCAGTGCTTTGTGTGTCCTCAGGTCCAAGGTTTGAATATTTCTCATTGTGTTTAGCCTTTACTAGAATTGTACACGGCTGTTCCTGATTTATCTTTGTCTCCTCCAAGCACCATTTTCTGGAGTTGAATTCAGAGCCCACAGTTCAGACTCCAAAATAAACCTAGCCTGTTTTGGAGGTGGTTCCTTGCCTTCTAATTGTCTGTAGCTAAAAAAACATTGAAATATTTCTACTGTCAGCCTGATGGAAGGTGGCTCTGATGTCTGCCAGGGAAGAATTTTCCCTCTATGTGATGTCATCTCTTCCCTGTTTCTGAGGTGCCACTTCTGTGCAACATACCATGTGGTGGCAGTAGTGCAGGACAGACTCTAAATGCTCATCCTTCCCCACAGCTGATAAAAGGAGAGGAGCTTGTCCAAGACGGCTTAGACAGTCTAAAAGCAAATGGAAACAAAAGATTTTAACAAATCCCCCAGAGCACTGTGAACACAGTGTCAGCCAGTGCAGCATGGGTGTCTCTAGGAAAGCCCTCCCCTGAAAACCTCAATGCTCAACAATCCTTGCCTAGAAGGATGTTCAGGATGAAATTGAGCTGTAGCTGCTGCAAATGGCTGCTCAGAGCTGAGTGAGGTGTCCTACTGAGAGCTGAACTAGCACCCTGAAATTTAGGATTATTTGGAACATCTGGGAGTGAAGGGAAAGAGGGGGAAGCAAACTCTGCTCTTTTCTGGCATCATCTCCTTTACCATCACAGGCATGTGGGTTTTCCCATGCAGCTTCTGAGCACAGCCTTTTGTGTTGCTGGCCTTCCCACACTGCTGTTCCCACCATGGTATCTGACTAGAACCACTGATTCTGAATGTATTAATGGGAAACCCTTCCTCCTCTCCTTTCAAGTTACCACAAATTGTACCTCTGTGGGTGGTGTGGGGATTTTGGGGGATTTTTTTCCACTCCAGCTTCTTCATTAGTGATCTGAAGTGACAGTAGATATGTGTTAGGAGACTGGGAAATGTCTAAAAGCTGGAATAATCTTAAAATCTTTCTGTAATCTGTCCCTGTTAACTTCAGTACTCAAATATTGGTCTGCTGCTGCCTGTGGTGGAGCCACAGGTACTGTGTGCTCCTTTCTCATGGATAGGACTGCAGCCTTTCTCCTTTTACAGTAACTCCTGTACCCCAGTTCCTTTTGTCCATGGTATGTGGTTTATCAGTCTGGAACCAGGATTATTCAACTTCTTCCTCTAAGCATACTTCTATTGTGTGGCATTAATTAAATTTGAGGCTGCCCAGCAGTCATTGGAGATGATGCTTATTTACTTTGAGGCTTATTTACTTTGATTCAGGGTTACTGCACCAGGTGCTAGTTAACTTCATATTTGTGGACCTTCCTTTTCTTGATCTCAACTCCCTCCCCTCTTATTTCTTGGAAAGAGCCCTGCCTTTTCCAGGCAGCCTGCCCACTAGTATATTGCTTAATGTGTCCCAAATCTTGTCAGCATCCAGCCTCTCCTGCTGCTGAAGGAATACCAAAGGACAAACCACAGCTGGCATGCACCCCCAGGCAAACCCAAGCACCAGGCACCTGCCAAGTTCCTTCCAACACCTCCAAAGGTTCTTCTCACTCTTCCAGCATTTGTTTGCCCACCACTCTGGAAGAAAAAAATGTTAATTGGCAGCACTGGGAGGGCTGCTTGGCAGAGCTGCTACAAATCCATTATCATGGGAAGCTGGTATTGCTGAAATATAGATCAGCAATCAGAGGCAGCAGAGGGCATCCAGCTCAGGCTGAGAGCAATACAAATTTCTAGAGCCAGCTACTGACTTCTGTATCAATGACAAAGGTCTGCCTGCAAGGAGGGGAGACACACTTGATCTCCCCAAGAATTGCTAGTTTGGTCTTACTTGCTGAGACCTCCTGGAATGGCTAATGAGTGTTTCAGTCACTGTGAGCAGCCCTCTGAATTCACCTGCCCACAGCAACCTGGGACTCCAAAGTTGATGGGGCTCTGCCTTCCAGGCCACTTAGCTCCCACCTTAAGCAGTTTGTGGGAGTTATTTACTTATTTACTTATGTACTTATTAATTTATTTCCCTCTTTGAATGTAAAATGAGATTTGTTATCATTGCCTTTACTGCCTCTGTACTTTATTCACGGAAGGATCTGTTTCAGAGACTGAAGAGCTTTTCACTGACCCATTGCTTCCCAATCATCTCCCACATTAAACACACTCTTCTTTTCCACATGTGTGGCTACCACATTCTTTTCTCTTGCCTCTGCCTCCCACTGCTCTGTCCATCTGCCTCTCTTGTCACAGGCAAATTGTCAGAACACAGGCAGTTGCTCACCCATCTCATTCTAATTCTTCTGCCAGAAGAATTGCATCAGTAAGTGCTCAGATCAATTTGAGTTCCATTTGACTATCAAATGGTTTTAGAGCTCTTGTGTCACAAAATCCTGAAAACTGTTTTCCCTCTCTGAAGACAGTCCTAATGCCTGTATGCAGAAGCTCCTGGCCCAGTCCCTCTGCCCTAGACCAGCCCAGGTGCACAACACCCTGCACAAAACATTTTCCTTTCATGTAAACACCCCGTCTATTCTAACCAAGAATATGTCTTGCCATCTCACTGTAAGGAATATTCTGCCCCCAACCCATCCCTGTGTTTGGGCATTCCTTAAATTCATTCTGAAGCTTCCCAAGGATTCTCCTTCCCCTGTGTGAAGCTGCACACCTGTCCTTGGCACACAAAGTTTTCTCCTGCATCCAGCCCTGTGAGAGGCTGCTCTCCCACCTAAATATAATATGTTATTTCTCTCATCTGATCCCCAGGCTCTTTTCCTTAGCTCTGACTCTCCCCAGTTCTGCAGTCTGTAAGACTTGGTGCTAATTTTTGATACCTTTTGTTGTTCTGTCTGGCAGTCCTCCAAGCCCTAAACACTTCACATGACCTGAGCAGAACTGCAGCCTATGGTCTTTGTTCATCTTTGCACTGCTCATCACTCCTCACTAACACAAATGTCCCTCCCTTATCTTTGCTTGTGCTCCCTGGGAATGGCCACTGGGAATGAGGATATTTCCATCTGTATGCTGTTGAGAGCTGCAGATTTCAAAAGCAAAGTGAGTTTGGCTAATTTAATTCTGAAATTCACTGTCTGTAATATAGGCAGCCAAGGGGGAAAAAACTCCAAACCCCTTTGACTGTTTTAGGCAAGTCAAACAACATGGCTTTGAACACTGGCCCCTGTTCCAGTCTTAAAAGAGGGTGCTGGCTGCCATCAGCAATAAGCACAAACTGCAGTTTATGTAATTCCATTATCTGTGTTTTAAAACTGATGCCTGCAGGAATGGTGAAAACCCTCATCAGCTCCTTTTGCTGCCTGGCATGCTGATCCTCTCTTTTCCCATATACCTCAGAGGAGAGTTTCTGGGTGTCTTTTTTTTTTTATGCCAAGCCTTGCCCTAATAGCAGATGTAGCAGCCTCCTGCTCAGGGATCCAGCTGTGGGTGACTTCTCCTGTTGTACAATCCCACAGGGCCTAAAAAAATGAAGATGCTGAATCTCTTTTTAAAGTAGCAGGTGGGTACAGTGAGAGAGAAACCAGCAGCTGACCTCTAAAGAAAAAAGAGTGGCTCTCATCACACCTTGCCAACTCAGTTGTAACTCCAAGTCTGAGTGATATTCAAATATTTCTTCTTGGGTATGGGTGGGGCTGGCTCAGATTAAAGAATTTAGGTAAAAATGGGCTTGTTAAAAGTGATCTGAAGTGAGGCTGGGCTGATGCTTTCTGGCAAAGTTTCAGAGAATTGAGCAATTCTCTGGAACCTTCTTCCATGTCCTAAGAGGTTTGAATTCTCAATGTAAAAATGAGACTCTGCTCAATTTCTGGGTGTCCTGAGAGAATGATAACCATAATGCTTTTTCCAGCAACTTTCTTTGAGCAAAATTGTTCATCCTTCTCAGCAGGTCAGATAGTTACATATTAAGCATTTAGCTTCTGGGCAGCCTTGAAAGCCATGTGGGAATTACAACCAGGTCAGAATAGAGCTGAGATTTCCTGCTGAGACAGCACGAGGAGTGAGTGGTACCCAGTGCTCTGCAACAAATCCAGCAGGCACAAAGTGGGATCTGCTGGGTGCAGAGCCCTTTGGAAAAAAACAAACAAACAAACTAGTTTTTCAAAAATCTGTCTTTAAAAAGCCAAAGCAATGATATTGATAGGGGCTTTTCCTCTGTGCCTAACCATTCTGGCTGGCAGTTCCCAAATCCTCCTGCAGCTTGGCACTTGGGTACCAGCCATGATGCACCAGGGCTCACTGAAGGCAGGAGGGCAGCTAACCCCTCACTTTTTTATACAACATTAAAAGCCCCTTTTTGCCTTGTCAGCTGCTCCCAGCAGGACGTACACTGGTCCTTGGCATCCTCACAGGGCTATAGGTGGTCCAGGGATCTGCACTGGTGTTTGACATGCCAAGGAATGCTCATCCTGACACAGCTCAGCTCCTTGTCCTGATGGCTGAGTGTGGGCTGTGCATGGTATTGGTTACATCACAGCTGAAGCAGCTGAACTTCTGCAAGATTTCATAACAGATGCCATGGCATATTTCACCCTTGACCATCATAACATTGTTTGGCCCCTGTGTCATTAAATAGCCAAATTCCTTACAGACAGCTTCCCCAGCACATTTTCCCTCTCTGACTGAGAGATCTTCACAGGCTGGCCCATCTGATGGCAGAAACTTCCTGCCTTGGCTATCATCAGAGTAATTTGAGACACCAAACAATTTTTGAGCAAGCTTCACTACCTCAATCTGCAGTATTTTGTACTGCTCAACAAAAATTGCACAGGCCATGCAAATAGCTGTCATTTGCATGGGGGAGTCCCAGGTTTGGTCCACTTTAACTTCTTGTTCAAGTCAAATTGAGACAAAGAGAGTCTGGTAACATTCAAAATGTTCTGGTTTTCAAAGCCATCTTTGTTTTGGCTTTTTTTCCTTTTTTTGGTTGGTTTTTTTGTGTGTGTATGAGATTAAATTCTTTCACGAGTACTCTGCACAGAGACTCTTGCTCCTATTTGTGCTGCTTTCTGCAGTTAAGGCAGTCTCAGACAGCCAGAGATGGCTCTTAGCTGGGGATTTCCCAGGTATATATGGATGATACATTGCTTTCTCCCACTCCTGAGTGTCAGGGATGGTGATTTTCACCACGGGGACAGAGCAGGTCAGTATATATCACTCCATTATCACCCAAACAACACACTAAACATGCAGCACTACACCTGCCAAGTGTGTGGATGCACACATGTGGATATCACACATGGATAACACCTTCCCCACAACCCCTTTGGCTTGGCACTCCTGTAAAAGCAGCTGGAAATACACTGGTGCTAAGAAACTGCTAGAGATACAGTACCAGGATGTCAGGGTTCTGTGCCTTGGCTATAAAGTCAACGTTGATCCCGCCAATCACCACCTTTAGGAGGGAATAAAGAGGTAAAAAGTGGTTGGAAAGACCTCAGGAAAACATTTCCAAGTCTTCCTTGCTTTGCCTAGTCACTTTTCCCACCCTCTTGGAAGCTCTCTCATTCACAGTTTAAGTGCCAGTGGTTATTTTGAATAGTTAGCTACAGGTTTGTACAATCCCAATCAGAAAGAATCAAAATCTCTTCTCTTTGTTGCTTTCTGAATTATGCCTGCTGACAGCCAGCCCCAGTGTGGCAGGTGGGATTTTACAGAGGACACACAGGGATGCTGATGGTTTCTCTGTGTGATATACCAGGCCTCAGAAACATTCAAGCACTGGTGTGTAAAAAAGCAAAGAAAATGGGGAAAAATAGGCAGAAAAATGCAGTAATTTCTTGCAAGCTCCCAGGAGAAATTGCCATACCCAGTGACACTTTACAGATCACTTCTTTTATTGTCCTACAAAGCCAGAATAAGCAGTTCAGCTCCACAAACAGGAAGTTTCCAGATTCTTTTGGGACATACAGCTGTTTTTTCTCATCAAATGCTGGGTTATTGCCTCTAGAGTCACTGGTCTCTTTTATGTTCACAAATCTTATTGCAAATGGATTTTAGAAAATCTTTCATGTCTCTAAAGACCACCTAAAATAGATTTCCTGCAAATTACATAGCACAGACAAAATCAAAGTGAGTAAATAGAGTATTAGAGTTGTAGTGGATCTTGTTCAGGATGTGCTGTAAATCTTGTGATTTTGTCAATCATGAGCAGGAGGCCCACAAAAAGAGATATTTATAAACATTTATGGCTCAGCAGCTCAAAATATCTCTCCCCACCCTATTCCAGGTCTACTCCTGTAGTCACAAGCTCCCTGGTACTAAGAGCTATAGAGCTGAAGCTGTCCATAAGGGCACAGTAAAAGGTGAAAAGGTGATTAAAGTTTTAGTGGCCTTGATGAACTAAGACTTAATGAGATTAGGCCATTGTCAGTGTCTATTCCTTGTAAATGTGGACAGGGGGAGGAGGAGAGGACATTTATCTTTCAAGAATAAGAAGGCAAAACTGAAGGGAGAATGAGAGCGTGAAGGAGAATGATTGGTCCCTGGCTGAGTCATCTTTTACTTTTGGGAACAGATATAAATTTATCTTGTGCTGTCAGCAGAGAGGCATCATGTGGAGGCCAGCAGAGGACTCACTGGTTGTGGTGCTGTCACATCCCCTGGCCGAGGCAGGTTCTTTTTCCTTCTGGCTTCCTGCAGTTTGCTCAGGGCCACTGCAATGCAGCTGCCCACTCTGGCATTGTTCTGGATCAGTGCAAGGTCTGTTCAGCATCTCTTTGAGGAAAATTAAAAGTACCAGCGAGTCTGAGCTGTTAGAAGCTTATGTAGGAACTGTTTAGAGGGAGAAGCAGGAAATACATGCTGGGACTTGATAGGTTTGATCCCCCATACCATAATCCTTCAGGGACAAGTACAGTGGGTTACAATGCTGCATTAAAACTCTGATCTTTCATTTTTCTTTTCCTTTTGTTCACCTTACTCCCCCAGTGTCCACAGAGAAAAAACCTGTCTTTGACAGGTAGAGGATAGAAATAAAGGTTTCACAGAGAAAAGAGAAGGTGAAGTGTTTAAATTACAGCAGAGAGCCTAAAAACCTTAGAGGATCTTGGTCAGCTTTTCCAGAACGAGATACCTACTGAGATTTTGCCAAGCCACTAGAAGCAATTTTTTTTTTTAGCAAATTCCACTGGGAGCAGAGTATAAGAGGCTTTGAAACCCCTGCTTTGTGGCTGCATATAGCTCTTCTATCCAAAAATGCCTTTACCATTCTGCCCTGGTTGGTCAGGTCTCCTAGAGGGCTGGCAGCAGAGCCTGGATGTGAATCTGGCTCTCCCAAATCCTACACTGACATCCCAGTCAGTGTCCCTGCTTTCTCTTGGCTGTGCAGTGGAATCCTGCTCACCCAGGGCTGTTTCTCCTCCAAGTCTCTCTTTCTCTGTACCCACAGGGAATATTGTAAGGAATGTCATAATGAAAAGGCAGTGTGATGTACAGCACAGACAACATTATCCTGAGATCCCATCACAGAGCAGGCAAGCTCCAGGGTCAGATGTGAGGGATTTCTTTGGGCTCTGCACCACCTGCCATCTGTGCTGCCCTCCAGTTTTTAATGTAAAAAAAGATGAAGGCAGTAAGGATGATCCTGAAAAATCAGGGTGGAGGTGCTGAACTCATCTGTGTGCAGATACTGCAGTGTTTGCTTCTTGCTAGACCATCAATAAAGTGATGGTGTTTCCTACCAGGCATTATCAGAAATAGGAAATACACTTAAGTACTTTCCTTTCCCCGCCATTAATAAGAGGATACTGGAGTCCAATGATTTCCCATCAGTTAACTCTACAAGCTTCTGTAACAAAAAGGGGGTCACTTCTTTGCCTATGATTCCTTTGGACCTGCAAATATAAAGAAAGTGCCCACAGATGAGCTGAAATGACATCAGAGGAGAAGCACTGCTGCCAGCAGATACTTTATCTCCATAACCACATCCCATAGCAAGTCCTGTAAACAAGCTTGGGGTTAGATAAAGGTACACTTGAAAATAAGCTGAGGGCTCACCCATGCCCAAGGTTAAGCTGTGCTAGGGCTCCTGCAGCATTTGTTTACTCCCCCAAGACCATGGGCTGAGCAAAGACAAAGGTTTAGGTTGTTTCTCACCTGGCTTGGCTGAGAGCTTGCTGGATGGCCTCTTCAATGGCCTGGCCCTCTGCAGCTCTCTCCTGGGGACAGGGCACTGCTATCAGCACCCCAGTGCTCAGGCCCAGCCCCAGGGCACTGTCTGCAGAAATGGGAATATTATTGTTAGTGGCACTCCTTGCAGAAATCAGGTGCTGAAGGAAAAGGACAGAGAAGGGTGGGCACGAGGTGTAGGAAGCCTCAGAGCTCAAGCTCAAGATCAGGATCTTCTCCAGCTACCAACCAATTCACACTGCCTATTTCTTTTGAGTCTGTCTGTACAGTAAAAGGGGAAAAGGCTTTTTTTTCTCTCTCTCTTTTTTTTTTTCCCCTTTTCTAAATTGATTCCTCTTCTAAAGGCCCAGAAGCTGGTTTTGTCAACATATGATTATGTGTTGCTCCCACTTCACCAGGTGGAATAAAACATGCCAGCTGGCTGCAGCTGGCTTGCAGTTTGACTTGGTGTAAGGACTGGATTTCTCTGCTAATGTATTTTCAAAGCACTTTTGATGCAGGAATGGGGGAGGCGGGATGGAATATTTTTTAGGGCAAATTTTTCTGCAGACTTCAAGAAAGTGCCTCCTCCAGGGGCCTTTGCCATCTGAAACACACCAATGAGTTTAGCTGCCTCCTCCTCATCCCGGACGTGATAGGGTGCTTGGAAGCCACTCTGGCGTGAGAAGAAGGCTGGGAACTCTCTTGATTCTCCAAAGGCAGCCACACACACACCCTGAGTCTCCTGCAGCAGCAGAGGTGAGAGAAGTAGGTGATCAGTGGAGGGAAAGGGGAGCCAGCTAAAAAGTAGGACTTTTTCCTTCTACCCAGAAAGAAACTGCCTTTCTTTGGCACAGGTCATGGCTATTTTAGTTCATCCCATTCTATTCTATCCTCTCACCAAGAGCCAGACATGGTAAGTGGCTAGATCAGACCTAGCTCAGTGAGGCAGAGGAGGCATGTGCATCCTTTGTGTGTGCTTGGGGCTGATCCAAAGCCATGCAGCTGTCATTGGCACCACCCTGAGTCCAAGATAACACCCTGGGATATGAAGACATGTCATGAACTGACAGGATAGCAACGAGTTCTGCTTGCAATTGAGAAATATCCACGTTGGCTGTCACGTGAAGTGCTGGCCCTGGTAGTTTCCAACATGCCAACCCTTAAAAGGTGTCTGCTGAAAATTATCTGATTCCCTTTTAAATTCTGATTGTATTTTAGTGTTTGATGGATCTAGCATTCATGATCCATCAGTTTCTGGGAGCATCATCTCAGAAAAGCAAATCTAATGCCAATGGAAAAGGACATGGATAGCACCACCTTTGAGCTCAGTTGGAGCAGCTGCTGGCACAGCCCCTTGGACA